>NC_062973.1:12663232-15257101 GCF_023078275.1 Leguminivora glycinivorella | reverse complement strand
TCTTTTAACTGAGTTGTTCTTAATGGACATTTTTTTGATAAATCTAGTTAATTACACTAGTATATTTAACTGAAATTCCCAAATTAAAAGGGGGACTCTTTCCATTTTCGCATTTCCGCTCCTGTAGCGTCTTAAAAATCTGAATGAGTACTCCCGGAGCGATGTAACAGAAAGGATCCATACCTGCATCGATGCATCGGTCCGCAACTTTTCAGCGTTCGCCTGCGTCGTTAAAAGTTATTTAAAGCGAGCATTCGTTTTCCCTGGAATTCTAGACATCGGAAAAGTTTCACTGGTTTCTCTGTGCCATGTTGGAATAAAATGAAATAGGTACTATAGGTAGTAGAATACCAATTTGAACTATGCATTTGGCATCGGTATAAAAGTTTCCAAACTTTCAGACTTACGGCCTTTGGCGATTTCCTAAGAATAAAGGTATGTTACAGCGGACCAAATCTCGACTGGGGGATAATTGTAACTTTGTAACTAATCCATTATTACACTTTTGTCTCATGTTGAGTTCTACATGTATCCACTGAACACGCCTACCATATATAACCGGTGGACACTCTATTTAATTATGCAAACATTGTAAAACATGAAAAAAAATGGACCAGTTACAGTTACAGTCGAGATTTGTCCCGCTGTACGATAGGTATATTTAGGTTTTCTTTGCTGTACCTAGATGGTACAACAAAATATTCATTACCTGTTTTTTTTTTCAGTCAAATAAAAATATTATAATCGACAGAATCCGGCGCAGGCGTTGCTTTGCGGAAATCTACGTTTAATCAAAATGTAGAAAATTCCTTTTCACCACACCAACAGCTTTCTTTGCTATTCGAAAACAGATAGCAAAATTGCATTTTATCCACAAGGGGGCAAAGTAATTTCATACAAATTTTAACTCGATGTCTTAATCTGGCTGCCAGATTTTAATATAAATGATGATTTTGAATCATAAATATTGAATAAATTGATGGATTTCATTTATTTTGATGTTTTACGTATTTTGTTCGTGTTGGTGTGGTGAAAAATTTTGTGTTTCACTCGGTGGCAAAGTTTGTTTAACCTTCGTGCCTTGATACCCTCGCAACGCTCAAGATTCCACTTTTTGGAATATTGGAATCTTTCGCTTGCTCTGGTATCAATATTGGCACGTGCGGTTAAACAACTACTTTGCCCCCTTGTAAAACAAATAACTATTGCTAGTTCGCGAATAGTATAACGTGCTAGTCTATTAGTGCTAACCCGCTATACTACTGGCCTATTTTATACATGCATTTTGATGTTCCCAAACGTCTACATAAAAACCGGCCAAGTGCGAGTCGGACTCGCCCACCGAGGGTTCCGTACAAACTTTTAATGGTCAAAATAATCTAATACTACTCATACTCATTTATTTGTAACGCCATTTTACACGTCAAGATTTGATTTAAAAAAATAATATTCATACAACAATAATACTTAGAAAATAAATAGACAGAAGATTGAAATTACAAAAAGTTAGGCAATATTCACATAAAAAATTTACAAAAATATTTTTCTAATTAGGTAATAAAAAAATTGTCATAAGTGTAGAACGGGTGCTCGACCAGCCAATTTTTTAAGCAGTACTTAAAGTTCGACACTCTAGGTACTTCAACCACATATTGCGGCAATTTATTATAGACGGCAGGGTCCGTCACATGTGTTAACTTGTTGGATTTCGCCAATATACGGTCGATACCTACTAACTTTCCGGCATTTAGAGTGTTGTACTTGGAACACATGTTGTTAGTGTTGTCACAGAATATATACAAGTACAGAAGGCTCACTCCTTTGATGTTCACAAAATACCGCCATTCTAAATTATTACCTTCATTAACAAACGGACCGTACGCGAGCAGCCAACATTGCATTTTATTTCGCCGTGCGAAGGTCGTCGCCAATGAATGGGCCGCGAACTCGCGGCCGCTGGTACTTGTAGCGCGGCGATAGAATCGCGGAGTCAGCCACCCCTGGTTTTGTATGCTTCCAAGTTCTCTCTTACATAAATGGCTACCCGCATGATAACTATTGCAGGCAGTCTCAGGATTCTTTTTTTTTAAAGAGTTCTTTGGCCGGGGTGTCTACAGGTACCTGAGTAACGATCCTGATAGCTCGTTTCTTAAACCGAAAGACCCTCTTCCATTCAGCACAACGCGCAACGTCCCCAGAGCTCCACACCGTACTGTATTAATGAATGGACAGTGGCGAAATAGGATGTCCAGGCTACTTCTGGAGCCACAGACTTTGCAACTCGACCTAAGGCAAAGCACGCACTGCCCAGACTATCACACAGTTTATCTACTTGCTGGTCCCATTTTAAGCCGTGATCTGTAGTCGTGGATGCCATCTATAGTCCCGTCTGGCAGAAAACATGAAACTTGGCATGTATATAGCTTATAGGATTATAAGAAAAAAATGAAGTAGAAACACGCCGAGGTGTCAATGTTTCCCCTCCTCCCCACTTTTGTATCCCTGTTTTCAGTTTTTTTATATTTCCATGAAAATCGTAAAAGCTACAACAATAACGTCTAAGAGAAGTATATTCTCTATAAAATTCTCTACAATACTGTCTTTGGAAGTATATAGCCAGAACTTATAATTTTCAAACTATGCTCATTTTACCTTTGCCATATTTGTGTTTGGTGACCAGTAGGATAAGTAAGGCCCAGCGACTTAGCACTTTTGCCTGTGGCGATGCTGCTTGGCAAAATTGTTCCTTGGGTCAAACTGATCCGATTTATTCCAATAGTCATGAAATCGCACGTGACTACTCCCCACAAAGAGAAGGGGAAGGGGCCGGTTCCCTCGATGAAATCTATGCAACCGACGCCAACAACGAGCGCCAACGCCATCTATCAATGGCTATTTCACGAAATTGATGAACGCTCTAAGGAATAAGGGCTCTTAGTGTAGTGGTTATGCCAGTCGACACTAGATGGCAGCATTAAAAAACACTGGGTTACACTGTATGACATTTTTTCATTTCAACATTAAGTAAATAGCATTCGTTATAAGTAAATAGTATACGTTAATTCGTCGCTCAGTTTTGCCGGGAAGGACGGACAAATAAATAGACACACACACACTTTCCCGTTTATAATATTAGTATGGATTAAAATAAACATTAAGTTAATAAAAACAAAATGCAGTATTATTGTGTGCTACTTAAAACTTTCCTTGTTAGTATAAAACCCGGAGTTCTTAAAAAAAAAATAAGAAAGTAGAATCTTATAGAAAGAAATAAGCAGGTAAATAAAATCAAATAATCCATACTGATTAAACTGGAAAGTGTGTGTGTGTCTGTTTGTTTGTCCGTCTTTCAAGAGAAGCCGCGGGCAAAAGCTAGTACAACATAAAAGAAAAAAAGTAAATAAAAATGCAAAAAAAGACTGCGTGAGCCGAGATTCGAACTCACGACACTCATGGCGCAAACGATTCCACCTAGAAGTCAAACCCGCTAGACCATTTGCACATTGTGAAAAACGGCGAATCTTCTGATTCTAATCACCAAATGCTAGTGCCGAAGTTTCGCGCGATGGATACGCGATGACCTTGAGCCATCGCCGTCGCATCGCGTCGCATCGCGTCGCGTCGCCCGTCGCTCACGCAAGACAGAGCGTTACTCATTGTTCCTGCCGGTGAGTGAGGCAGCCAGAGCTCAACGAGGAAGGACCTACGGAACTAATTAGGACAATAGATTGTCCTTTGAGTCGTCGGCACCCAGGCCCCTTCTAAGTACCTACAGGTTTGTACAAGTTTCTAATGAGTCGGCAACGCACATGTGCCACTCCTTGAGTGGCAGGCGTCCATAGGTTACAGTGACCGCTTTCCATCAGGCAGACCGTATGCCTGTTTCCCACCTACGTGGTACAAAAAAAACTGTCGTCGAATTCACCTTAAACATTAAAAACTAACACTTTAAGTTCTCGCGCTTTGTACACATATTTAAAGTCACACACAGGTCGAACGCGATTAATTAACATTATTTTTACCTTTTTTCCAACGTTTCGGCCAGGTTGCACTGGCCGTGGTCGCGGAAGACTGACGTCCCAGCAAAGTGTCACCGGAGATGTAAACAACACAAAACTACCCGATATTAATTTATATAAATGTTCGGGGTAGACAAATAAATATAATCTACCCGATTTTAGTTATTGTTTATTTCCCACCGCACGACACACAGCACTCACAACATCCGCGCACTGGTCCGAAGATAGATCTTTTGGTTTGAACATTTGAATCACTGGTCCCCATGTTGGCGATAATCTATACCCGTCTTCCCTGTTAAAGTTTTTAGGATATTTTTTAATTTCGATCGCCTCCCTCACAATCCGGGGATAATAGTGTCGCTCGGTGGAAAGAACTTTGGGTTTGTGTAGCTCAATCCAGTGATTCGTTTCCGCAGTAAGCAAGTGCTCGGCGATTGCAGATTTGTGTATATGGCGATTTTTAACTGCCGCTATGTGTTCCTTCACCCTCTCTTGAACGCTGCGCTTTGTTTGGCCAATATACGCACTTCCACAACTGCAATCTATCTTGTAGACACCCGGACTTTGGTACGGAATGACATCCTTAGGACTGCGTAAGAGACTCGCTACTTTAGATAACGGTGTGTATACAGTCTTAATGGAGACTTTTCTTAGTACTGATCCAACTTTATCCGTTATCCCTTTCACATACGGCAAAAAGGCTGGTTGCCTGTCAACCTGCGGATGTCTCTCCCCTTCTTAGTCTTGCGCGGGATTGTCTGCAAATACCCATTTTTCCTCAGCACCTTCTGAACATGGGCTAACTCCTCGTCTAAGTGTTCAGAGTCACATAAGTCTCGAGCCCTGTTAACCAGGGATGTGACCACCGATTGCAGATGTCTCGGATGATGATGGGAAGAAGCTTGCAGGTACCTGTCAGTGTGGGTGGGCTTTCTGTATACGGAGTGTGCCAGGGTTCCATCTGGTTTAGCTTTCAACTTTACATCCAGGAACTTTACACTTAGACGAGGAGTTAGCCCATGTTCAGAAGGTGCTGAGGAAAAATGGGTATTTGCAGACAATCCCGCGCAAGACTAAGAAGGGGGAGAGACATCCGCAGGTTGACAGGCAACCAGCCTTTTTGCCGTATGTGAAAGGGATAACGGATAAAGTTGGATCAGTACTAAGAAAAGTCTCCATTAAGACTGTATACACACCGTTATCTAAAGTAGCGAGTCTCTTACGCAGTCCTAAGGATGTCATTCCGTACCAAAGTCCGGGTGTCTATAAGATAGATTGCAGTTGTGGAAGTGCGTATATTGGCCAAACAAAGCGCAGCGTTCAAGAGAGGGTGAAGGAACACATAGCGGCAGTTAAAAATCGCCATATACACAAATCTGCAATCGCCGAGCACTTGCTTACTGCGGAAACGAATCACTGGATTGAGCTACACAAACCCAAAGTTCTTTCCACCGAGCGACACTATTATCCCCGGATTGTGAGGGAGGCGATCGAAATTAAAAAATATCCTAAAAACTTTAACAGGGAAGACGGGTATAGATTATCGCCAACATGGGGACCAGTGATTCAAATGTTCAAACCAAAAGATCTATCTTCGGACCAGTGCGCGGATGTTGTGAGTGCTGTGTGTCGTGCGGTGGGAAATAAACAATAACTAAAATCGGGTAGATTATATTTATTTGTCTACCCCGAACATTTATATAAATTAATATCGGGTAGTTTTGTGTTGTTTACATCTCCGGTGACACTTTGCTGGGACGTCAGTCTTCCGCGACCACGGCCAGTGCAACCTGGCCGAAACGTTGGAAAAAAGGTAAAAATAATGTTAATTAATCGCGTTCGACCTGTGTGTGACTTTAAATATTAAAAACTAAGTCAAAATCGATTGATTCGTTCGGGAGCTATGATGCCACAGACAGACATGTCAAGCGTCAAACCTTAAATTATTATAAAACACTCCGTCGTTTTTGCGTTGGTGGTTAAAAACAAGAAACTTCCTTCAAAACTATAATAAAACACAACTTTCTATGAAAATTGGTCAAGTGCGAGTCGGATTTCGACATTTCCATACAAACAGGTCATGAGCGCCTGACGAAATGTAATGGCAACGTACATTAAATTTCGTACTTAGATTTCGCGTATATTTCGGAAACGATAAGAGATAGAGCAAAATGGACTTCTGATTTTGGTTGTCGATGGCACAATTTTTTTGTTTTCGTATATATATACCTTTTTTTGGACCTATGTGGGCAATATTATGGTCAGTGAAGTTCTAAACGGTCTTAAGCGCCTCTTTTTTAGTAGGAACTTAAGTCATTTTGGAAAATGTTTTTTTTTTAACAATTTCTATAACAAACAAAACCGAAATTAATTTATTTATACCTGTCCAACGCGATTACAACATTTTAAGACGTTTAGTAACTACTTGCAGCGGCAGTGAGTGAAATTCGTAATCTGAGTTTTTTTCTCTTAAGTCCGACTTACGCTTGACTGTAGATTTCTAATAGGTTTTCCTGTAATCTACAGGTAGAGGGCTATCTTGTGTATTTTTTTGAAAATTTTACGCTAAGTAATTTCGGAGATAAGGGGGGGGAATGGTAATTTTTTGCGTATTTTCTTAAATTACTTCTAAATTACCAAAATAAAAAAAATAAAAAAAATATACTTCAAATGCTTATAAATTGCTCTTTCATTTGATATGTAACACAATATAGTTTTAATAACTTTGATTTTTAATTTTCAATGTTACCCCCCAAAAGTGGCCCCTGTGATTAAATTTCATTTAATTAAATTACATGTCCGTCTTTGAGCCACAGGTTTACATATGTGTGCCAAATTTCAAGTAAATCGGTCCAGTACTTTCGGAGAAATCGGCTGTGACAGAGGGACAGACAGACACGCGAGTGATCCTATAAGGGTTCCGTTTTTCCTCTTTGAGGTACGGAACCCTAAAAATGAGCAAATAAGAGTAACGGGTAAGCAACTAAGCACTGATTGACTAGCACGTTATATAAATCTTTCGTTTTAAATATGTAGGTGTTTAAATATAGTACATTGTGCAACAAGGGGAGGAAGTTGAATATTACTAACGAGAGTTAGTTAAATCGCGACGGCTTGCCGGAGCGATTTAAAGACTCGAGTTTGTAATATTCATACTCCCCGAGTTACACACAATGTTTTTCATCACACTCGCAATATAAAAAATATGTAAATATATGTAAAAAAATTAATTACGGTACTAGAAATTTCATTATTCCCTTGGGAGAACGATTTTTCTATAACTCACGCTCCGCCTGCGTGCAATAGCACATTTAGTTTGCGGGTGTGGTGAAAAATAAATAACTATCATGGACATCTTCACCACCTATCACCTTGGACATCTTCATTCTAAATTCACTTGTTACTACATGCTTTATAAAGATTTACACGTAGTAACCATCTTTGCATACTTTTGTATTTTCAATACTTATTGTATTATGTAACCTTAGCCTTACCTTAGCATAGCTTTGCAAGTGTTATGTATTTTTACTGTTCTAAATTTTATGAACCTCCAGGTCTTTTTAACCGCCTTCCAAATCTCAAAGGAAGGGGTTATCAAGTCGTCTGTATGTTTTTTTTCCCCTCACTAGCTCGGAAACACGTGTTTTGTCCTTTAATACCAGTGAGTAAAAACGCATTTTATCCACTAGTGAGTAAAGTAATTTGACCTTGAATAAAGTCAAATTAACTGCTTTAAAATTGATAAAAGTAGTTGAATCTAGTAATAAAGATGATTTCCCACCTGTGAAACTACTGGAAGCAGTGATAAACGCAGTTTTTGCGTTGTAGTTTCCTCGCTATAGTGAGGGGAAAAGTTTTGTGTTACACTCGGGTGCAAATGTATTTTACTTCTCGTGTGTTAAAAAACTCGCAAGTTCAGGATTCTATTCTCGAACCACTCGCTTCGCTCGTGGTTCAACTATAGAATCCTTTCACTTGCTCGTTTTTCAATTCCACACTCGGCGTTAAAATACAACTTTGCCCCCTTGTATAACAAATAACTATTTTTTTTAATGTTTGTTCCTCGATATCTCCGTCGTTACTGGACCGATTTTGAAAATTTTTTTTTGATTGAATGTATTTGCATACAGATTGGTCCCATTTTTCTCAGAACCAAGTTCTGATGATGTAATCCTGGAGAAATCAAGGGAACTCCTCAAATCTGAAAGGCATACATATGGTGACTTTTGTGTTTTTAAAGGAACAGCATGTACTTACGTACGGAACAGTGACATTTGGTGCAGTGGAACTCCTGATGATGGTCAGAATGGAACTCCTCAAATCTGAACGGCACATTTATAGTGACTTTGGTATTTTTATAAGAACAGCATGCACTTACGTCCAGAACAGTGATATTTGGTGCAGTGGAATTGCTGATGATGGTCAGAACGGAACTCCTCAAATCTGAACGGCACACTTATAGTGACTTTGGTATTTTTATAAGAACAGCGTGCACTTACGTCCAGAACAGTGACATTTGGTGCAGTGGAACTGCTGATGAAGAGTGAGCCGCCCCTGGTTAGAGTTCCGTTCTGATAATCATTCTCATCTGTAAGTACCTCAGAATCATCCAGATTTCAAAATTGGTTCAGAAATGACGGAGATATCGAATAACAAACATTAAAAAATATACAGACGAATTGATAACATAATCCAACATTTGAAAGTATTTATCACCAGAACCCCAAAGGAAGGCGGTTTTTTTTTTCTTAAAAATTATTTAGAGTAAGTTTGCATGCGTATATTTATATGCACCCTTTTCATATGTATAAATGACTGTATGTGTTCTAAATAAATAAAATAAATAATAATAAAATAAATAAATAATAAATAATAAAAAAATATTATAGGACATTCTTACACAGATTGACTGAGTCCCACGGTAAGTTCAGGAAGGCTTGTGTTGCAGGTACTCAGACAACGATAAATATAATATACAAATACTTATATACATAGAAAACATCCATGACTCAGGAACAAATATCTGTTCTCATAGCACAAATAAATGCCCTTACCGGGATTCGAACCCGGGACCGCGGCGTAGCAGGCAGGGTCACTACGCGCTAGGCCAGATCGGTCATCGAGTTTATAAAATATAACCTTTTTATATTACTGAAGCTATGCGTCCTCATTGGGTCTAGCGCGGCTACTGGTCTGCTAGAAAAAATGTTCATATCTATGTCAAACTTCAAACTTGAAACAATCAGTGTCATCTCAAAGTCTATTTAAGCAACAGCCAAGCCAAATACTAAACAATTTAATAACACCGTAAACCAAAATAAATATAGTGCAGCTGCAGAAGAACCACCACAGAACTTAATTTAGATAGAAGAAACAAATTCATATATTTGTATAGGGGCCGAGCGTGTCAAATTTTGTACTGAAGTTGATTCTTGCCTGTAATTTTAAATATGTCTCAGGCTCTTGATTGTTCATAATTTTTGTGTTGTTGCAATTGAATATCACGTAACGAGGCATTTTTTATGTTTTGGTTGACTTCAACTTACCCCGAAAAATAAAGACGGACAACTCAGTGGATTTCACTGAGTTCATTTGACACGCTAAGTAGATAGGTTTGCTTGATCTATGGTCATCTATGAGAACCACCAAAGCAAGCTCGACTCGCAGAACCCAGTAAGCCTTTGAATTAGTATAGCCTCTCTTAAAACTTATTTCTCATATTTATTTCTACAGGCCACTCCTTCTGACTTTATGTCACATACATTCAAAATGTAAAAGATAGATAGATAGAATACTCTTTATTGGCACACCTCAGTAAAAGATACAGCAGAGACAAAACAAATGATTATTAATAGAGGCAGAAAACAGGCGGTCTTATCGTTAAAGAGCGATCTCTGCCAGACAACCTTTGGATAGCGGAAATAAAAAAAAACATAATCAAAAAGAGTAGGTGCTTCGAAAAAGATAATGTCGACCCATAAATAATCTACTATTTTTAACCCCCGATGCAAAAACGACAGGGTGGAAGACGTGAAGTGTCTGTTTGTCTGTCTGTCTGTGGCATCGTAGCTCCCGAATTAGATTTAGTTTTTCTTCTGTGGAAGCTGAATTAGTCGGGAGTGTTCTAAGCCATGTTTGGCGGAAATCGGTCCACTATGTCTGGGTTTTCTCTAAATTTAAATTTTGTGGTTAGGTTATGACCCAATTTATTTATTCGCAACTGATTAGCTCATCACCTGTACATCCGGTGTAAATTGAAATTGATGAAATGAAACTTGACAAACAGAAACTTGTACCTAATTGATGCGGGAACTTGGTGCTACAGCCACAAACCGATTAATATCTTGGTCGACAAATTACTGTTACTATTAGTGCGTTTTCACATTATCCGATCCGACATCGGATGTCGGACCGATATCCCACACATTACAGGTGCCATCTTGATTTTTTTCTATTGAAATCCTTCCGACATCCGATATCGGATCGTATAATGTGAAAACGCACTTACGCAGCTATAACTAGGTACATGAATTACATTTAATATTTAAAACATAATCAATGCATAGGGTAAGTACTAGATAGTTACCTATACATTGATTACCTTTATTCATCTTTATTCATTAGGACATTTGTTGGCAAATTGATAGAGCACAGTTGGAAATTATGTTTCTGTTCCAAAATGAAGAATCTTCTTAGAAATCTACATTAATTTTCAAGCAATATTTAATTGTATCAAAACCATTATAATTCTTCAAGTAATTGACATTGATTTTCAAGCAGTAGGTAAGTAGGTTTGTTTGATATAGATTTCATGAAATTAATCCAATCAAATGTTAAATGTAGCAATAAAAAAATTTACTCTCTTTAAATTTTATTCATACGTCGTCGTATTTAGTCTTGATACTATATTTTCACTATTTTCTACACACTTGAGTGGCGAAATTGAGCACCCCAAGTTCACCAATTTTGTTATCAATATAAAGGTAAATCCTTGTGGTTGTTTTATTAGTAAGCCTAGTCAAGGAGCACTTTAGATGCCTAAATTACCATTTAATCAACCTGCTAAACGCCTTAAATTACTTCATAATCATATTATTTTGTTATCAAGCTTTCAGGAGCGGGGGAAGGATGATAATATCTTATTAAACGTTATCATCACGTAGCGTCAAAGCCGAGCTCTGCATACAATATATTGAACCTTTTATCAGTGTTGCCTTAACCTCAAATTATCACATTATTTGTAAAATTACGCATTATTGGAACATTTCGCTATCTTTTACATTATTGCTGCAACTTGAATTCTATCAGGGAGTTGATAGTGATCCTTGTTAAGAACCTTTATTAACACAGTATTTAATTCGAATGCCCACAGAATCATGACAACAATTCCACAATAAAGGAAACCTTTAATCTAGTTTCAGAATGGCTACAAGATCACAATCTCCAAATAAACAGAAGTAAAACAAAGCTCATTCAGTTCAGACCTTATCAAAAACAACCAATAGACCTAACTTTACTCAAACAAGACCTAAATATAGACGAAGAAACAGAACTTTCATTACTAGGAATCACAATAGATACACACTTAAGTTGGAAAAAACACATAGATAAAATCAAAACCAAATTGTCGTCATTTATCTACGCTCTGAGAATCCTCAAATCTAAAACACAGGATGTAGAACGCACATTATCTGCCTATCACGCATATGGACAAGCATGGTTGCGATATAGTGTCACGCTATGGGGCAATAGCACAAACGCAAGTGGCGTCTTCATCCTACAAAAACAATGCATTCGTATTATTGCCAATATACCTCAAACTGATAGCTGCAGGCCTCACTTCATTAAGCTAAAAGTTTTAACTCTTCCCTGTATATATATTTTTGAGGTTGTAATGTTTGTCCGAAATAACCCACATTTATTTAAATTCAATAAGAGCGAACGACGAAAACATAATTTAATTCTTCCGGAATCTGTTCTGGACATCTATCAAAAAGGTCCTTATTACAGCGCAATAAAGATTTATAATAAAATACCGATCGCGTTAAAAACAATAGAAAAACCTAATCTTTTTATGAACTCACTGAAGTCATTTTTACTGGAGAAATGTTATTATGCAGTGTCGGAGTTTATGACTGATGATACTAATTGAATTTTAATAATAAAATGTTTATTGTAACATTCAACCTAAGTACTTATACTTATAATATAAGTAACAAGTATGAATTGCTTAATTGATAAATTGCTATATCCTTATCAGGGTCCATGAGCTGCTGTACATTTTTATTATAACAACTGTGTCAAATACCATGGTCGCAATAAAGATTATTATTATTATCTTTTATTTATCTCTTTTCTTAGATTAGGTTTTTTACAATATGAGTATAAAAGTAAAATAAAATAAAACACTTACAAAACAATATAAAACATATAAACACATTATAAAAAACCTAACCTAGGGTGCCGCCAGCAGCGGGGCAGGGCCCAAGCTGCCGGTGGTTAGGGCTGCAGAGAGAGGAACCGTCGGACTATCCGCGCCGTGTCCAAGATCAGCGCCTTCTGCATCTGACCCTTGATCCAACCACCGATGTTGTTTTTTATAATTCAGAAACGTCTGCATACGCCACCCTAAGGCATTTAAAGAGTTGTACACAGTTATCCATTTCTCATTTTTTTCTGAGCCTCACAAAACGTCAACTTCTTTTAGATTTCGATTTAAAATTTGATGCCAAATTAAAGCCAGACAACCAAGGAATACTCAAGCAAACACATACTTATTTGGATACTTTTAAACACGGCTGATTTATGACAGCCCGAATTTTAGGTAGTTAACTGTTAAACACGCCACCCTACATAATATTTCCTCGGTGTATTAGAGAGAGAGCTATCAGTATTTAGAGATGCCGTTTCCACGGCTTATTTAGAGTTCCACTGCAAAGTGGAGTGGAGTATAGTGGAGGAGATGTTTTTTGAGTTAGCACGCACATACAACACATACGATAAGTATCTAGAATTCGCTATTGAAAATGTGGAGTGAATAATTGTATAGTTGTCTGATTCTTTTGAGAGAATACAATTATTATAACCTAACTTGCCTTAGAAGATAAAATAACATAAGTTTGTACTGTGAAGATCCATTTTAATTTAACGTAAGTGCGTTTTCACATTATCCGATCCGATATCGGATGTAGGACCGATATCCCATACATTACAGACGCCATCTTGGATTTTTTCTATTGAAATCCTTCCGACATCCGATATCGGATTGATAATGTGAAAACGCACTAATATATAGGCAAGTAAGTTTCTACAATAATGATAACTAAACTGCTATACAATAGCAACACTATATTTAATCAAATAAATTTATGACGAAATGCAAAATGGGCACAGTTTATCTTGCATTTCCCGTTGTTTGATGCACTCTGAATAGTAATTACAGAGCTCCGCCGAAGCAAGGAATCTCTTTGAAGCACCACATGTATTATGCATTGTCGTCCGTCGCAAAGGTGCATAACTATAGGGTTTTGATGCATATCCATTCTACACTATTAAACGGGTAATATTGGTATTAATATTAAATGTACAATTTTAAATAGGTATGTTTAAAATTTTAAATTTTATGACAGTTGCGGCATCAGAGAAAATATTTTAAGAAGGCAGTTTGCAGCCTACTAGCTGGACTAAGTTCGAGGGCTGCATAATTAAATAAATAAAATAAAATATAAATATTGGGGACACCTTACACAGATCAACTTAGCCCCAAACTAAGCAAAGCTTGTACTATAGGTGCTAAGCGACGATATACATACTTAAATAGATAAATACAAATACATACTTATTTACATAGAAAACATCCATGACTCAGGAACAAATATCTGTGTGCTCATCGCACAAATAAATGCCCTTACCGGGATTCGAACCCAGGACCGCAGCTCAGCAGGCAGGGTCACTACCGACTGAGCCATACCGGTCGGCTGGTAATTCAATAACAATAAGCAATGTAGTAGGCTAAACATTATATACATTATCCTAGAAATTAGCTGACCGAGCCTAAAATATACACACGTTATGAAACGGGGCCTTCCCACACCCGGCTCGGGAAAACTGGTGGGAAAGCCTCGAGCATCAAAATAAATCTAAAACTTAAACCTTGCAGACTTGCTCTGCCATAAAACTTAATAAAGAACCGAAACAAGGTGCTACTGGTGATCCTCCTCAAGGATTCAGGTTCTAAATGGAAATGGAATAAAACGGTTAGTTGTGACACACAATTTTATTTGATGAAAGGACACAAGGCAAAGTACAGCTTGTAAATCAGCAATAAAAGCGTAAGCTTAGCACCTTATTCTAAATAACATTGCCAGACGATAGAGCTGGACCGTGCAACTATGGTTCTGGGTGATTTACAAGCATTGCCTAAGACTGGTTAGTCCCTAAGTATCAGTGCCAACATAGATGATAGAAACTAAATTTAACTAAACTTAACACTTGCTTCCAGGAAAGAGAAATGCCACCAACCTTCAAGCCAGAAGTTACCGCTGCACATGCAAGCCATCCTTCAGTGAGCCAAAACGGTCGCCCCAGGCGCAGTAATTCAAAAGAGCACCTCCGCAGCAACCTAAGCTTCAGCCTCCGGCAAGCATCCTCTTCACCGTAAACCCCCTTAGGGTGAAAGCATTCAATAGGAAGAAACTAAATGAAACCGAGACCAATTATATCTTGAGATCTTGAAAAACAAATTTAAATCTTAAATTTGATTGTTAAATTAAAATTGATAAATAAATTAAATTCCAGTCAGCTGAAATAGAAGAAAACTTTCATTAGATAATGGGAATGTGGCCTAACCTTATCATGTGAATAATTAATATTCTGGATTGCTTACCAGCTGGAAGTGTAGAAGTCTCATATCTTCCAGCTCTGACATCCCTTCCCGCCACATAATAACATCAGGAGACTGGAAATGGAGACACATGATCAAGATTTACAAAAACCAAGATCACACAAAGAAATTAAATCAATGTTACTTGAACAAGATTCTACTTACAGTCCATGGACAAAATACAATTCTGAGGACCCTTGAGGCCCTGCAGAAAAGGACTCTTGCTGCTCCATAATTTGGATTCCTGCTTCACATCATAGATGATCCGCGATATCATAAAGTAGCCACTGGAGGCCTACGACCTGTACCGGAGCCAGCTAACAAGTGAGGAGGAAATGATCTCAAAATCCTAACGACCTTAGGAGGCTTGGGGATACCAAATAGAACGACAACCTCAGCAATCGTTTGCTGTAATAAATTTCTATTTACTGAAATATCTAATGTGTAAAACGTTCTAAATTAATTAATATCATGAAAATCATGGATATTTGTATACTGGCAACAACCCTTGTTGACAGATGATTCTGATTGGATTATAGAACTGTCATCCATATCGATTCAGTTGCTAGATCAATTAAAGTCCTTGCCATGCGCAAAAACTTATGTTTGAGACAAACCGAAAAACGTCTTTGTACTAAAAATGTGCAATGTCACAGTTACGTAAAATATGTCTGAATACCTTTTCAAACAGCTCTCATTTTAGTCTTCCTAAGTAAAACTGAATAAGAACTGGAATGAATTCTCCCGAATTCTATTATATTATTTTCAGGGCCCGTAACTTTCATGCCGATGACATCAATTTGACGTCACGCTACATATAGGATGATTTTAATAATTAATCATTATTCATTAATCAATTTAATCGTTTACAAATGACTTCAAAAGTAAGCTATTCATACGTGGAATAATTAATACCTACTCGATACGTGAAACGAAAAGTTTTGTTTTATATTTTATTGAAATATGGTACAAAACGGTTTAGTAAAATGTATACTGTATAAAAAATAAACAAATAATTTAATTTACTTTTCAAGTATCAAGTAGGTATTAATTATTTCACGTATGAATAGATTCGTTTTGAAGTCATTATTAAAATGATTTATGAATAATGATTAATTATTAAATAAAACTCTGAATCATCCTATATGCAGCGTGACGTCAAATTTATGTCATCAACATGAAAGTTACGGGCCCTGATTATTTTTTATCCAAAATTATAAAAGTGGAGTTTTCCTTAGCATAGCATAATCAATTGATATCAGATTTTATGTTATAAATAATAATGAATTGCAAAAGTAACTAATATTTATTTCAATAAACTGAAATAATCACTCTGATCAAAGATAAAGAGGCGGGGTGGGGTTACAACGGTTACAAATAGATTTGTTTCATACTAATGACTTGGTTGGGAAAGTTAATGACGCGAACATCCTCCCAAGATTGGACGAAATCGATGATTATCTGAGAGCCACGGAATAGAATAGCTGTATAAACTAGTTCTTAACTTTTTTTTCTTAGACTGTAGTAATTTCTAGGGAAAAAAAACAGTCAATCGTTAAGTATCTAAGCTAGCTGAGAATAATCGTATGAATGATATATTTAAATAACGAAGTAGGCACCTACATAAAAATCGACGATAAGATCATCTTCTTAGATGAATCATGAAAGATACTGAAAACGCAACGATAGGCACACACAGGGATAGGGATAGACAGATATAATGCGAAAAGATGTTCCTTCGTATTCTTACGGAAACGTACGAACGTGTCATGCTATTTCAGTCAGTGTCAGAAAAAGACGTACATACTGTCACTGTTTGAACTTTGAACTAGCATGAGAAATACGAACGTTTCCGGAAAAATACGAAGGAAACCCTTTTCGCACTACATCTGTAGCTCATCTTGATACCTATTCTTGATATTATTTTCATAAAAAAAAACCGGCCAAGAGCGTGTCGGGCCACGCTCAGTGTAGGGTTCCGTAGTTTTCCGTATTTTTCTCAAAAACTACTGAACCTATCAAGTTCGTTCGTTACAGTAGTTTTCCTAGAAAGTCTTTATAAAGTTCTACTTTTGTGATTTTTTTCATATTTTTTAAACATATGGTTCAAAAGTTAGAGGGGGGGGACGCACTTTTTTTTCCTTTAGGAGCGATTATTTCCGAAAATATTAATATTATCAAAAAACGATCTTTGTAAACCCTTATTCATTTTTAAATACCTATCCAACAATATATCACACGTTGGGGTTGGAATTAAAAAAAATATCAGCCCTCACTTTACATGTAGGGGGGGTACCCTAATAAAACATTTTTTTTCCATTTTTTATTTTTGCACTTTGTTGGTGTGATTGATATACATATTGGTACCAAATTTCAGCTTTCTAGTGCTAACGGTTACTGAGATTATCCGCGGACGGACGGACGGACGGACGGACAGACAGACGTGGCGAAACTATATGTCCCTATATAACGCACTGCTGCGACAGGCATGTAAATACTGGAATAGGCTAGATTTGTAGATAAACAGTTGTTAGTTATGTTAGAAATAGGTTAATTATTATATTATTTTATTAGGAATTATTATTATTTTAATCTGTACTCTATGAGCAATTGTGCTTGAAATAAATGCATTTTTTTTATAAGGGTTCCTAGTTGACTACGGAACCCTAAAAAGATAATAGCTTGTAAATGTACTTTAGTAATAGGTAATTCGTTCATAAGGTTAGCTTTTATACAAATAGTGCGATACGAAACAAATGAAATGTATTTCATAATTGTCACTTTGCTCTTTGTTCTAGTACTTACATACGTAAAAAAGTAAATGCAGCTCCTGTATGTTATTTTACGTTAAAAAATCTTATAATTACATTGCATTTAATAATGCTACAGGCGTGGGTCGCAAGTTTTTCTTCATTTATGGCAAATAATATACCAGGCCCCGTAGCCGAATGGCATTTCTCCGACGCCAAACGAAAACGAAACGTAGTCCGGCTCTGTCGCGCCAATACGCAAGAGCGATAGGGATAGATATCTACTAGCGTTTCGTTTCGTGAGCGTTTCGTGAGCGTTTGTGCCATTCGGCTACGCATCCTGATAGCAAAGACATATCGTCACTACTTTTAAAAAAACTCGTATCTTCGTCTGTCAATGAAAAGAAAATTGTAGTAAGTATGTATGGAATGCATATAGACTTACTGCGTTTTAACTTTGAGGAACAGCGTGAGATACGAGATTTTTTAAAAGTAGTGACGATATATAACTTTGTATAATACTCGATCCTCTTTGCCACATAGTAAGCAGATGTACTGAACTTGTACCACTGGGAGTGGAAGGTTAAAACCTATGACAGTCACAGATCGATCTACAAAGGATACTGCCAGGATACCGGGTTGGCAGTATCCAATGTGGATTACCTCCACCTCAGACAAAAAAAAAACGCTAAACGCCAAAAAGTATCGGTATGATAGTCAGATAAGTCAATTAATGATAATTCATTTGATTATTATATTTAGAGCATCGCGTTTGGTAATCAATGACTTTTACTCAGGCTGGCTAGGCTCTCTGCAAGCTCTTGCAAATTAAGAACTTGCCTTCCTTTAAGCGTTTGATGATTTAAAGAAAAGTAAGTACGTAGGTGCCTAGATATGACTTTACAGTTGAGGGTTGAGGTCAAAAACACGCTGCTATGCTATAGCGCCTATCTGCTCATAAATAAAAATATTAATGATATTAGAATAATTAGACATTGTTTTATGTTGTTTGGTGGATAAAATACGATACTAACCCCCTCATTCATAAACGTAGGTACACTAAAGTTATCAAGCCGATAAAGTTCGTTTGTCCTTTTCTATCACGCCAATACTTCGGAAAGGGACAAACGAACTTTATCGGCTTGATAACTTTAGAGTACGTTTATGAATAAGGGCGCAAATCCTTTATCCACTGCAATATTGAATGTACCTAGAATTAGTCGTTACTCGCGGCTCAACTCAATAGATATTCTGGTGAGCTCGTGGAAATCCCTGGAATGTGTTTTCATGCCTATTTAGATTCTAACGACGCAGGGACGGTTTAGGTTAGATTATCTGCAAAATTTATAAGGTACCTATAGCGGGACAAATCTCGACTGGGGGGCAAATGTAACTGCTCCATTTTTTCCGTTTAACAATGTTTGCATTATTAAATAGAGTATCCACTGGTTATAAGGTGCTCGCGAGGAACCCATATAACTTTAACGGCATATTCTTGGTCACATTTTAAGACTAAAATGTCATATTAAACTTTTCTAGATTTCGTCTAGTTTCAGAGTTATTGCCAATTAAAAAAAAAAACATTTCCGTATTGTTACTCAGAAAAGGTCTTCTTAACGGCGCTGATGCGCAGTTGTGGAGCATAGTCTCACAGTAGTCATTGATAGATGTCAAAATGTGACAAGAAAAACTTCCAAAAAATTTGGTTTTTAGAAAAATAAATTAAGGAACTCATTTTAATTGCCAACTTCATGGATAAAAATTACTTTATATGTGAAAATACGTCCAAAAAAGTAAAAATAAAAACAAACAAAAAATTTTTTTGCGAAAAATTTCAAAATTCATATAACATTTTTTCTTTCTTTTGGCCTCAGAAACGCGTGGTTCAAGTTATGCGGGTTCCTCGCGAGCACCTTGTATATGGTAGGCGTATTCAGTGGACACAATAATGTAGAACTCAACATCATGGTGTAATAATGGAAAAAATGGGTCAGTTACAATTTCAGTCGAGATTTGCCCCGCTGTAACTTAGCTAAAACTTAGAAACCAATAGTCAAATTTTATCAAATTGGATTAAGTAATTCAGTTTTTGTCGTTTGATAGTCAGTAGGTCAGCAATTCCCGTCAACTTTGTACAAAAATTAAGGGAAAAGTTAAATTTGTTTTTATTAATTCCTATTTTGTTACCAAGATTTTGTTGATGAATTGAGATTTTATTAAGTTTTATTTCGTCATTAAGGTTCTCTAGTATCTATATTTTCTTAATTATAACAATTATCCTGTATATATCTTACGACAGTCGAATTATATTACTAAATGTTGGTAACAAAATAGGATAAATTAAAATTTGCTGACGTGGCATTATACAAAGTTGACGGGAATTGCTGAGGTATGTTCTTTAGATATGTAGGTACCTAATTTCTTAATACAAATAAAAATCGAATGCTTGTTACACATTTTATTTATGTACACGAACATCTTTTTATTTATTTAAGTATACATGTTGGACAAATTATTATTGTCAATATTTTATTATAGACGGATATTATATTGTCTTCGATTACCATCATAGCTATAAAATTAAATCTTGGTACTACTTAACAAAAGGCGGAAGAGGCGGCGAAAAATGTTGGCCTCAGCTGCTAATTGTCTTCATGAAAAGCGTGCCTTCCTAAACCTTGACTTTGGTAAATTCGTCCACGAACCATAACACTTAAAATTGATTTAAAATTTAGGGAAAAAGGTTTAATTCCCATAGAAAATTTGAATTTCGCGCCTTGTTTTAGTGCCATGAATTGGTTGACCGTCTAGTTAGTTTGATTTTGCGGGCGTAGCACACTAGTGTGATAAACCTTATCTCGTCATTGCGTCCCTATCGCACATACTAATTGTGCGAAAAAGTCGGCCTGTGATAGGCTTCATCATGCGACTATGCTTGCCCACCTGGACGCGACTTTAGAAGTGAGCAAATTGTAAGGGTGTCTTACAATGTGTATGCACGGGATGAAAGGGGTAAATATATTATGTAGAAAATAAAGATTCGGTGTTTATACATTGCCTAACAATTTAGTCTTAGAAAATATATTTACAGTAACATCCATAGTAACAGTAAGGTAAATTATATGAACGTACCATGACATGTATATTTGATATTGATGGCTTAATTATTTAAACATTTTAATTACAGTAACAGTTACTTACACATTTTATATAATTAAATATCACAAAACCTAAATAACATCGAGATTAAACATTAAATAAATGTCATATACAAAGAAAAAGTGACCAAGTGAGTGAGTCAGTTTTTCTTTGTATATGATATGACATTTATTTAATGTTTATAACATAATAGTAGTGTTACTACTTAAGGCTGCTTTCAAAAAAAACGTCAAAAAAATGTAAAATTGATAGTTTTAGTCGGTGAAATACTACACTTTCCGTTATCCAATAGATTTATTTAATTCAAGTTCCAATTAGAGCATCTTATTATCTTGATTTTTATAAGACTGGATTTTTGAAAACTAACTCACTAAATTAATTGTGAATTTTTCTCTAATGCACGTTTAGAAAAACGCACGTATAGAGCTGAATCAGTCGATCTTATTTGTAAAATTTGGACAATTTTGAATATTAAAACGGGTAAATTTATAATTCGTATATCCTGTACCACAATCATTTCAGACTAGATTTTTATTTTAAGTTTTTGAAAAAGAGTAAACTAGCCGAAGGCGAATTCAATTTTTTTCAGAAATTACCTAAAATTAAGTGACAATTTCTTTAAAAATCTACATCACATCGAAGTAAGTTTTATACTAAATTAATCTGCAACGTTTACTTAAATTGCTGTTATGCCTTAGTGATTATAAATTGCTATTATTGATTTTTGCCAATTTTTTGAAAACGAGCCTTCACCGGTATAATTATTACCACTTTTGGACATTTTCTCATATTTTGTTAGACCAAGTAGAAAATGTCCTATAATGTGATATATATTTATAAACTACTCGCAAAGCCCTTTAATTTGATACCACACACAGTATGATCGAGCGCTCGGTTGCGATTTCACTATTTTTAACACGAAAGCCCTCTTAAAACTACAAGTTAAAATATTTTCTATGAAAATAATTTAATTTGTTCTTAGAACATCGAGATTCTTTGTAAACAATTTTAGTATGAAGTAAGAATACCTTACCTACACATTTTAAATATCCGCTTTATTAGATGAGTACATAAATCTGTCTTTCCTTAGGTACGTACCAATTAGAAGTAGGTAAACAAAACACTATAGTGGTACATAAAAAATATATTGCACATTAACTTCTTCCAATTTTTCATGTTTTAATTACTACTCTACCACTCGTCCTCCTTGAGTCAAATGTCAGCTTTCAGTACCATTTTACGCATACGCACTAAAGCAGCGCCATATGTTCTGTAAATATTGTTCACGATAGCTTCTACGATACGGTTCGGCAAACCGAAGCGGACAGGGATAGGACTTTATTGTCCATTTAACATGAATTGCCGGAACCAAATCAAAAGAAGTCGGGTTTCGGGCAACCACGGCCAGGAGCTGCCGCTAGCTGATTAGGAAAAGGGTCTTTTAAGGGATACTTAATACGGCGATATTGTTACATACCGCATCGGCGGGTATTTCTCCCTTGATATAGCTATACTTGTACCATCTCGTACACGTATCTAATGTTGAAATATCAATATTATCACACGCGCTCACAACAATTACTAGTAATTTTTAGTAGCGCCATATGTTCTGTAAATGTTGTTCTCAGTGCCCTCTACGATACGGTTCGGTGAACCGAAGCGGACAGGACTTTATTGTCCATTTAACATGAATTGCTGGAACCAAATCAAAAGAAGTCGGGTTCGGGCAGCCGCGGCCACTGATTGGGTCGCTTAAAGCTGCCGCTAGCTGATTAGGAAAAGGGACTTTTAAGGGATACTTAATACGGCGATATTGTTACATACCGCATCGGTGGTTTATTGCTCTCTTTATGTACCTATCTTGATACAGTCACCGGCAATACCATGGCACAAAAAGAAGGCCTCTATTTCTAAAGACATAAGAGTATATAATATTTATGCGGCCTTCTTTCGGTATGATGTTATTGCCGGTGACTGTGCCATCTCCTATACTTTATATCTATACACGTTTAAACCTCAATATTGTCACACGCACACTCAACATAAATGACTAGGCAAAAAGGAACATTGAATTTACTTACGATACATAACAATACAGACCAGATGCAGACGGCTCAATGCTTGACTAGAAGAGGCGTTAAGTCCGCCATTTGTAGTTATATTATAGTGTTATTCAGAAATCTAAAAAATCTGTGTTTATCATACTAAGTACATAAATCCTGATATCAAAACAAAATTACTAAAATATCACATGAGTATATACGAGTACCTACTATTTGTCTACCTATCTACAAGAATATTCAGGCATTAGGTACTTTATTTGGAACCAATATTTACATAAAATGTGAAGGGTAGATAATCCTTTAATGGACTTCGGTGTCCTTTCATAGTAATATGTATGAACATGCTCAGTAATTTCGTAAATGTATGATTCTAAGTAAACAACATGTGTTTTGATTTTAGTCCTTTTTGTGTTTTTTATGTAATTATCTAAGTATTAGACATTTAGAGACCTTCTACATCTCTAATTAATTGTAGTAGAGTTATACTATAGTTCGAACTTAGAATTAGTACAGTATCAATTCTAATTTCAATTCAATTTTAAATATTTTCTAAACATGTACATGTGACGTGTAAAAGTGCCCCTGTGGCCTATTTGCTAAATAAATTATTTTGATTTTGATTTTGATTTTGATTTTGATTTTACCTACTTGGCACGTGGAATAGGGTACTTTATATTTTGCGTAGCTCCTTACTTAAGACATTTCCACCAATCAACATTCTCGTAAAATAACCCTTCGCCAATGAACAAGCAATGATAGGCTCTTCATTGGCCACAGCGTCTTTCCAGATGATAGTTGCAGCACTTGCAGCGACTAAGTAAGAGGTAGGTATTCTGAGTAGGCAGTCTACAGCCTACATCGGTTGTGATGGCTGTACAAGCCAATGGCGGATCGGCATTTTCTGCCGCATCGATCACAATTAAATGTGCCTTGACTCCTGGAGTGGTCCAGCAGCTCTACAGAGACGCTTTTGCTTGAGTTGGTCCCACCAAAGCTCGTCATGCTTTACCATACCCTCCCACAATCTAAGACGCCACTCCGGTCTACAGTTGGTATAGGCTATATCCCTTCAAATAAGGGCAAATGCCAATCGAGCGCCATATTGCCTATAAAATTCAATAACTGCCCAGCCGACAACCATGTGAAGGAGGGCTTTGACGTTTATGCGTTTTTCTTTCAGGTCTAAGTGATCTTGGTGGCAGTGACCACTGCCACGTTCTTGCCTAGACCGTAAGCTTTGCTTCTGCAAGTATGCATTAAACTTAAAGGTCTAAATAAGTAATCTTTGTTGCAGTGAAGGCGGCAGCCGCAGCCAGCGCGGCGGCGACGGCGACTACAGCTGCCGTTGAGCCGGAGGCGCTGACGGCCAGCCCCATCAGCACTGACACCAGCAGTTGCGCCACGAATACACAGCTGCTCACCACGGCCACGTCTGTGCCCAGACCGCGAGCGTCGCCGCTGCCGCCGCCGGCATTATCCCACTGTAATACGAAAAGGTATCACTAATAGTTTATTTTAGTAGTTACTAAATTTTCTTCCTTGCTGGGAACGAGTAAACATGTTTTATAGAATCTAGACAGTCATGTCCTGCGTAGATTTGGTGTAGTTTATTAGCGCTGGCCGTCCAGCTGAATAGTATGACGGCCGCTCGCGCTCTGATCGCGCTCAGCATGAACATCACGCAGCTATACCTGCACTGCCCGCCAGCAGCCAGCTCACTTTACCTAGAACCATGTACGATGAAAGTTCCTTACCGTGCCTGTGGCGTGATAATGCGCGACCAGTAGATATGGCATCGTAAACAGCGTGGAGTACATGACGCCGGCCGTCCAGCTGAACAGTATGACGGCTGCGCGCGCTCTGATCGCACACAGCATGAACATACCGCAGCTATACGTGCATAGCCCGCCAACGTACACTTTCTTAGCCCTGGAATAAAATACTTCTATTAAATAGTACCTTTTATAATATATCGGTAGCAAAACAACACACGGTTCGCATGGTAGGCCCGGTGACAGTCACCTGTAGCTACAGATGTGTTATACATATGTGTGCCTTCTCGCTACAGGGACACATTATTAGGACTAGGAGTAGAGTTTAGTGTTCATTGGGCCTGTTCTAGATCTATGACATCCTTTGTGTTTTGTGCCATACCACGCAAAACCCATTTTCCCCTTTTCAGGGTTCCGTACCCAAAAGGTACAAAATTAAAATTTTGAAAAAACCCCCGACCGCGACCTAGTGGACCGATTTTCATGAAACATGGCTAAGAACACTCCCGACTAACACAACTTTCAAATAAAAAAAACCAAATCGAAATCGGTTCATCCGTTCGGGAGCTACGATGCCACAGACAGACACACACACAGACAGACAAACAGACAGACAGACAGACAGACAGACAGACAGACAGACAGACAGACAGACAGACGGACAGACAGACAGACAGACACGTCAAACTTATAACACCCCGTCGTTTTTCGCTCTGTCTGTCTGTCCGGATGTCACATTATTTATTTTATAATGATGGCATCTAAATTAATGTAATTTAGTTTGTCTTTGATTTTTGGGACACAAAACCACGGTCTTTTTAATTAAATGCTTGCACCCGCAAATTACCTTCCCAATAAGGAAAATAGAAGCTGAACGCCTCGGTTTAACGACTCGAAGATTCATTTAGAGAAAACGAGGTTCAAAAGAATTCATGACTCTCGATGAAATACGGATCTAACCTTAAATGGAAAATTGAAATCCGGAAATCATGCTTCCGCAATTCCGCGACGAGTAACGCTGTTGAAGAACAAGCTAGCGAAGCGAAGCAAAGTTCAGAAATTATGTTTAGTCATAAGTGTCATAACAAAGGTATGTGTAACGTGAGTTCGTTAGAAGTGAAAAACTGAAGGAAGCGAGTGTGTGGAAAGATTAACAACACAAAACAGGGATCAACCGTAAAAAATGTTCACCTGTTTTGATTTTATACTTATAATAGGTAACTTTTGTCTGATATGTATATTTGAGGATATAAAAGTACTTACGTAGTAAGAGTGAACTACAACTCTAAATATGTACATATGTAACTTTTGTATTTCTGGATGTGGATATGGAGTTAAAAATCTCGTCAGAGTCGATGTACCAGTTATCGACTCGGTCGTTTATCGATTATATCTGTGGGAAGCCGGGCCAGTGCAGGAAGCTGAAAGTCAAGGGTGGACTGATCTTGTTAGCACTAGGAAATGTTTGCTCAGTCAAGTTGAAGGGCGAGCGAGATAACCGCCGTAGGTATCTGTCGTTTGACAACTTCAAGAGACTTATCACTTGAGATGGGTATTACCACTGATATCTATCGCCTATTTCAGGATTTATAACGAAATATTTTTAGACTTCGCAAGATTTCGTAAGCATTCTAATGGTATTGTTTTTAGTGAATTAAGATTTCGCCATGTACCGTTTATCACAGCAAGATTTTTAAACTGTCAAGTCAATATTTCTAAAGGTCTTATGCCTAACGCTAAATGCCAATATAATAGCGAATACTTTATGAAAAGTAAAAGCTATTACTGCCTGAATAATCTGATACAAAATTCCGATAATATCATTTGAACCAAAGTACCTTTATTTCTGTATTCATTTATAAGCGGGATAAAATCTGAATAAATTTCTGCTTTATTCGAACCTGCTTAAAAAGTAAAAGAAAACAGTGAATTCCTTTCATCGCGCTTTTATTAAATTTATTCAAAGCCCAAGACGTTCCGCTGACGCCTAGGCAAACCTAAACAGATAATCGTGACGGAGATTACTTACTGAATTGCTAATAAAATTATATAGGCGCTGAATATTAAACTCATTAATTAGGTGTTCTTATCTTAGTGCTAGTTCAGACACAGCGGAAACGGCGCGGATACAAACCGCGCAGATCAACCGCGCGGATTTTATTTTAATAGCATAGTACAGGAACGTTCACACTACAACCGCGCGGTGTAGTGTGAACGGTCTAGTACTATGCTAGTAAAATAAGATCCGCGCCGTTGATCCGCGCGGTTTACATCCGCGCGGTTTCCGCTGTGTCTGAACTAGCACATATTATTGTTAATTTAGGGCATAGAGAGACTTAGGTACTGACAAATGTAACCGACCTCTTGGTCGAATATGGAACATAAAGAAGAAGCAAGTATACTACACACGTTACGCACAAATAAAGTCTTTGGATGTTCATCGTGCACGTAGGTACGTCTTTATTTATGTAACAGAATAAAAGGTAAACAAGAAAGGGCCAAGTTTAATTAATGGGTGATACTGATTTAAGAGTCAAGTTACCTACGAAAGGAATTCGCAGACGATACGATACAGAGTATGTTGGAAATCCGGGATGAAATCAATATTATCATATTATTCATCTATAGGTACTACATACCAGGCAGTCTTCCGCGAACCAATGTAGTGTATGCTCCCAGCCGAAGATCAGCGCTGATGAAGGGGCACCATCAAAGAAAACACGTCCGTTCCATACAAGATTTATTAGCGGAGAGAGCAGAATGTAAACCTACCCACAATCAGTCGGCGCTACTTATAACTACCCACATATGTCACACCCTCCCACTTAAGTAATCTATAGTTACACTTAAGTATAATGCCAGTTAAATAAGGAAAAACATTTTAACCACTAATCAAAGTCAAACCCGTATCTTTTGACTGGTTTCCTAGCGCGAGTCGGTTTAGGGCCCTCCACGGGGGCTGGCAGGGTAGGGGGCGCGACAGGTGGACCCGGCAACGGCTCCGTCACGGCCCTTAGTTCGGACGGGCTAGGCCCAGGTTCTGGTACCCCTCCCGTCACCGGCAACGCTGCTGTACAAGTGGGAACTTCGTTTGGTGGTTCTACTGAATTCGGAGAGTTAGGTACTGACACATCAATCGTGCTAGCCCATTTAGTTTTAAGCTGATCAATATGTCGTTTGATTGGTGGACCATTTTCCCTACTAACGATATAGTTACGTGATCCTAATTTTTGTTCAATTTTTCCTCCTATCCATCGCTCACCTCCCGTATAATTACGCGCCCACACCTCCTCTCCAATATCCATCTGCCTAGCAACACCTCCCGCATATTCGACTTGTTTGCGTTGACTCTGAATCACCTTATCTTCTAATTGTCTCCTACATTTCAATAAATCAAGCCGAGTTCTTAATGTCCTACGTTGTAATAGGGCCGCTGGTGATGCGCCGGTTGTGCTGTGGTCTACATTACGGTAAGATAATAAATATGACTGCAACGCGGCGTCAACATCGACGCCGTCGCGTATGGCTTTCCGAACTACCCGCTTACAAAGTTTAACCGCCAGTTCTGCGGCTCCATTCGAGGAAGGATGATATATGGGTGCAAATGTCGTCTTAATACCGTTAAATGTCATAAAACGCTCATACTCTTGACTAGAAAACGGGGGCCCGTTGTCCGATACAATCTCTTTAGGAAGGCCAAAACGCGCAAATGTTTCTCGTAACACCCGTATTACGTCGTTCGCAGTTGTTTTATTCATTCTGAAAACTTCAATCCATTTCGAGGTTGAGTCAATTAATACCAAAAACGAGGCACCTTGAATAGGACCCATAAAATCGAGATGTAGCCGTGACCACACTTCTGACTCATATGGCCAGGGTTGTGGGGCCGCCTTCGCCGGGGCCGTACTCTCCGCTGTGCACGTGGTGCACGCTTTACAAACGCTTTCAATTTCCGCATCGATCCCCGGCCACCATACAATACTCCGCGCGATACTCTTCATTTTGACTATCCCCATGTGCCCACTGTGCACCTCTTTCAACACCTCATTCCGTAATGTCTTTGGAATCACTAATCTATAACCCCATACTATACAACCTGTGTCTATATACAATTCATGGCGGCGTGAAAAATAAGGTTTAATCTGCTCATCGGTACAAACTGCCGGCCAACCGGACTGTATGAACAACATTACTTTTGTAAGAATGTTGTCCTTACCCGTTTCTTGGCACAAAGTCTTCCTTGTAATTGGCACGAAATTTTGCACAAAATTCAAATAAGTGACTTCGCGTGTGCATTTAGAGCTGTTCGGTTCCGAACGTATTCCAACGGGTAAACGGGATAGCGCGTCGGCCGAATTTTTCTCGCTACGCACGTATTCGATGTCATAATCGTACCCCGCGAGTATAACCGCCCAACGCTGCATCCTACTGGCGGCCATTACCGGTATACCGGACTTATCGCCAAAAATCGACACTAAAGGCTTATGGTCAGTTCTTAACGTGAATTTCCTACCATACAAATATTGATGGAATTTTTTTATGCCATATATAATCGACAGAGCTTCGCGTTCAATTTGAGAATACGCCTTTTCTGAATTCAATACCCGCGATGCATACGCAATCGGCCGCTCGCCCTCGGGCGTCAAATGGGAGATGACCGCGCCAACGCCCACGCTGCTAGCGTCCGTGGTCAAAATCAACGGCAAATGAGGCGAGTAATGAGCTAAGATGGCGCTAGAAATTAACATTTGTTTGATTTTATTGAACGCCGCCCTACAATTTTCGTCCCATATGAAACTAACATTTTTTTGCAAAAGTCTGTATAATGGTGCTAATATAGTACTGATGTTAGGTACGAATTTGGCGTAATACATAATGAGGCCCAAAAACGAGCGAAGCTCTGATACGTTACTAGGCTCATCTACTTCTTTAATAGCCTTAATTTTATCAGGACAGGTATGCACACCCTTTTTGCTAATCACAAAACCTAAATACGTCACCGACGGAGCAAAAAATGTGCACTTCTCTTTCTTAACCTTTAACCCATACTTCCGCAACCTTTCAAATACCTCCGTGAGTGTTTCTAAATGAGCCCGATCGTCCGCCCCGGTTATAATAATATCATCCAAGAAAACCCCTACCGTCGGTAAGTCCGCAAACAATTGTTCCAGCTTTCTTTGAAATATACCGGGGCTGGAAGCCAAGCCATAAATTAACCGATTGTACATATACAAGCCCTTGTGAGTATTAATTACAGTGTATTGTTTAGACTCATCTAATTCGAATTGCGCATATGCTTGCGATAAGTCAATTTTCGAAAATTTATCTCCCCTATGCAACTTTGTCAATAAATCGTCGACTCGAGGTACTGGAAAATGATCCACTTGCAAACATTTATTCAGAGTCAATTTGAAATCGCCACACAAACGGATAGTCCCATCTTTTTTCATTACCGGTACGACGGGAGTGGCCCAGTCCGACGTGGGCACGGGGGTGATGATGCCGTCGCGCACCAGCTGGTCCAGCGCGCGCTCCACCGGCTCGCGCAGCGCGTACGGCAGCGGGCGCGCGCGCAGGAACACCGGCCGCGCCCCCTCGCGCAGCGCGAACCCGACCTTGCCGCCCGTGAACCGCCCCAAACCGTCTTCAAAAACTTCTTTAAACCTGGAACTGAATAAATGTTCATCAAATTTTTGACCCCCTTTTTCTCTATCTAACTTGTTACATGGCACCGAAGAGGGCAAAGTTACCCCGAGTTCATGAATCCATTGTCTGCCTAACAAACTCGTCATGCCCCTTTTAATCACATACAGCGGTAATTCCTTGATTATTTTACCATGCCGCACCTTCGCACACAATTTACCTAAGGGAATTACCCTTTCCCCCGTATAATATCGCATAGAGACATCACTAGGTTCTAATTTAAATTTTCCTAATGTTTTTAAGTAACAATCATAACTAATGCACGAAATACAACTGCCTGTATCAATTTCCATATCTATGTTTCTATTATTAACGTTCATGGATACAATATACGGCGGATAAGCACTAAAGTCCTTTAAAGCAATAGAATAGTTATAGGTAACTACCTCGTCACTTTCCTCGCTGTCATCATACGCCACCTGCTCGTTCGCGCCTCCATCACGCATCGCGAACAGCTGTTCCTCGCGCAGTCTAGGGCACATCCTCTTCAAATGCCCATCTCGGTTGCACACCCGACACACGTAAGCCCTGAACTTGCACGTGCCGTAGTCATGCGCGCCGCCGCACGCCCCGCAGCCCGCCGCGCCGCCGCCGGCGCCGTGCGCGCCGCGCCCTCGGCCGGGGCCCGCGGCGCCCGCCGCGCCCGGTCCGCGCCGCCCGCCGCGGCCGGCGCCCGTCCAGCCTCGCGTAGCCCCGTGACCTTCCGTCCCCAGGCGCCTCCTCCGTGGCTCCCTCGCCCCCGACTCGATGTCATCTGGTAGACCCCGGCACTTTCCCCCGGCTTGTCCACCCGTTTCTCCATAATTGCCGACTCCGTCTCGGCCGAATCGATAGTCACGGCTAATTTAAATGCCTTATCGAACGTGATATCCTCCTCCGCGAACAGCCGCTGTCGTATAACATCTTTAGTTAACCCGCAAATAAATTGGTCTCTTAAATTCTCACTTAACGCGTCCGACCCAAAATTGCAAGTCATTGACATTTTTTTTAACGCCGCGACATACTCCGCTATGCTCTCATCAGTCGCCTGCCGTCGTTGTCTAAATTTGAACCTTTCTGCTAATACACTAGGTTTAGGTTGCAAGTGCGATTTCATAATAGCCTTTAACTGATCAAAAGTCTTTGTTGCCGGGCGCGCCGGCGTACACAAATTAACCATAAGTTCATATGCTTCACTGCCTACAACTGTAATTAAGGTAGCCACTTTAACCGTTTCACTCACTGTGTTTGCTATAAAATATTGTTCCAAACGCTCCACGTATAAGTCCCAACAGTCTTTGTTCACGTCGAACGGGGCTATCTTCCCGACTGCCATTTCAACTGTTTATTTACGGTCACAACACTAAAATGTCACACACGTAGATCACAGTCCCGTCGCCAATGTAGTGTATGCTCCCAGCCGAAGATCAGCGCTGATGAAGGGGCACCAAAGAAAACACGTCCGTTCCATACAAGATTTATTAGCGGAGAGGCAGAATGTAAACCTACCCACAATCAGTCGGCGTACTCAACCAATTTATCCTAACTACCCACATATGTCACAGACAGGGTTCTAGAGTGGCCTAGGATTCAAATTGGTTGACCGTACGGTGGCCTAGATGTTCTTACAACTTTGGGGAACGCTCGGCTACATGGCGCTAATATTAATATTTTGACATTTTAACACGTGTCAAGCTAACAATATGGGCCAAATTGTCAACACTGAGGTTCAAAAGTTTTAAGCTTGTGTCGAGAGATGGCAGTGATACTGTGATTACACATTTTACTTTGACAGTACTCTCTATAATACTGATTTTATCAATTAGGTACAATGTTACCACCCGAAAAAACATGTTTTCACCAACCCCTCTCTCATAATGTATTTACGAAGTGCACCGTCAGTGGCAGTGAACCCATACGGCATCGTAAATCGTCTTGCAAGGATCAAGGTCCTTAGCCAACGTCTCAATACCTTACGCTTGGTAAGCGTATCGCAGGTAACTCTTCCTATCGCTCTTCTGTACTGCGACAGTTCCAGACTTTGTTTTGTTCGCCATGTAGCGTCAGCTATTGTTATTTCGGCTAAGCCGTCAGCCACGCAATAACGCGGCTCAGTGGGCATGAGTTGCTCACCTGGGGCGTAGGTGGCACTCCAGGTACTGTTCAAACACTAAATTGACACTTTGAGTACGGTACGGTAGGATACAGAAGTCGAAATGTAATGTTAATTCAACTTGCAGTGCCTACAGCGTCTGAGGAATTTATTTTAGTAAGTTGTCATCATTATTAAGATCTGCAATGAGCCCGAATTTTGGGGCTAATAGGTAAGCTGAAATCACTGTTACTTTCGGCTTGCTTTTAACTGGTTGCGTGTAGATAAGAGGAGTACTTGTCATGTTTTTTTTATAAAGAGTGCAGTAAGTAGGGTAAAGGTACCAACTACTAGTACCTAGACAGCCTCAAATCAAAAATTCTGCTTTCAAGCCCGTCTAATTTACTATACCGAAGAGTAGGTACTCCAGCTTCGTACTGCATACGACTCTTATTAGCTAGTACTTACCTAGTCTGTTGATGTAGAACTACTCACCCCAGTCTCTTGATGAGTTTCTCGATGATGGTGGAATAGCAGGCGCATGAGAGAGAATACATCGCCATGCCCCAACACCCGAAGCGGACTCCAGCTTCATACTGAATACGGCTTTCTGAGCCGACCGGCGCCTATAATCATTAATGTCACGTTTAAATTGGTTTATTATACGTAACAAAAACCTATATTTCCAAAAAATCTGCATGTATTTAGTCACACAACAACATGCCGCATTAAACTTGACAGTGTCCCAGTACCTAGATGATACTTTCAATCTCATTGTCAATAAATATGATAGAAGGACGTCATCTATTGGGTGTCGAGCATTAGTATTTATACTTTATTACATGTACCTACAATGAAATACAACAACACATGTACGAGTATACGTAATAAACAAATAAATAAATAAATATTAGGGACACCTTACATAGATCAACTTAGCCCCAAACTAAGCTTGTACTATGAGTGCTAAGCGACGATATACATACTTAAATAGATAAATACATACTTATATACTTACATAGAAAACATCCATGAGTCATGACTCAGGAACAAATATCTGTGCTCATCACACAAATAAATGCCCTTACCGGGATTCGAACCCAGGACCGCGGCTTAGCAGGCAGGGTCACTACCGACTGAGCCAGACCGGTCGTCAAAGTACCTAAGAACTTAGATTATATGGTTGTTTGAATATCTAACCCTTCATAAGTTTAGATGTCTACTTAAGTAATTACACTTAAATGTTCACCAATCGTATTGTAAATCGTAAATGTAGGAACACAAAACATTTATCTAATGTGATGCTAGATTGCATAATCAATTCTATTTTAGAATATTATCTATAAAACGTTACGTGAAAATCTCGACACCAATAAATCATCCAAATGTCCCGTGTAAATCCAGAAAATCTCGATAAGAGCTGACAATATCTCCGGTTGACAAAAATATTCATCCAAGTGCATTAGTCGAAGGCAAATGTTGCAGATATTCGACAAAAACAAACTGATATAAGTATGTGCGCCTACGATAAGATTTAGATTTTGTGCATAAATTAAATTGTTTCCATGCAAACTGAAATCAATGATATCTAACTTTCAGCCCTTTTAAAAGCAAGAACTCAACAGTGGCGGGGCGTGAAAATTTTCGTTGGTAAAAGGTGGAGGGGTTTTCGGAATCTGTTTCGTATGGACTTCTAAAGATATTAGATAATTTTAGGGAACCCGTTGGGAATCGAGTTGTATCGACGCTCCGCCACTGGAACTCAATCACATTGCCAAGTGGAGTTTTTTTATGTTATATTACGTACGACCTGCCATTAATAGAGCTGCCATAGGCCAAATTTTATCGGTACTTACAGCAGGGTTGCCACCGAATACCGCCTCACCAACAAAGTCAGTGAAGTACAGTGAGGGACAGACATGTGGGCAGACATGTGCCATCCAGCAAAACAAGTTGGTGAGGCATACCACGCGTAGAGAGGGCAGCATTACCACGAAGGAACTGAGGTACTGTTGCAAGGACAAGTGTAATGACTGTTTTATAAGCACGTACAGCAGGGTTTCCACCGAACACCGCCTCCCCAACAAAGTCAGTGAAGTACAGTGAGTAGCAGACATGTGCCATCCAGCAGAACAAGTTTGTGAGGCACACCACGCGTAGAGAGGGCGGCATCACTACGATGGAGCGAAGGTAGTGTCCCAGGGACAAGTGCTCGCCGTGACTGCTTTCGGGTACGTTGATACTTGGATCATTCTGAAAAAATAAAAAATAGGGTTTATTTTTTTCAAAGTTAAAGTTTATCTAATAGTTGTCTGAAAGAGATCAGTTTTTACCGATAATACCACCTGTTTATTTGTGTCTATAATCCTATTTTGAATTAGCCGGAGTTATTGTAAACAAAGGTGTGGCCGGTGCTATAAAAAAAATTGCATCATTATTTACAACGAAATAGGTAGGTACAGTATTTACAACGAAATAAGGGATGTAGTGTAGGAAATATCCCGGACTAGTGAAACCTTATGTGACACGTCACAAGCTTATCAACGTCACGCAGAGAGATTGGATTTCGTAACTTCGTTTAGAACTCGTGTGGAACTGGCAGGTAGTCGGTTACGAGAAACATTTTTGACGTGGAGAGTATTTTTGGAACTTTCTTTACTAACAAAGATTACCTAGCTAAGTTTGTAAAAACACAATAATGATACAGTTTTAGGTATACCATAATTTTTGATTCCAAAAGGGAATATACACTTATAGAAAAATGTTATTTAAGTATTTGCGTTCTTCGACCAAGGCTACATGATGCATTATCGCATTGGTGCGTCCCTATCGCGCTTACAAATAGTGCGAAAAGGACGTCCTGACTTTTATAACGTTTATCACGCGACCATGTTTTCCCGTTTGGAAAATACTTAATGAACTGCTCTGAGGTGGCCTCCGAATAGATTGACATGTGTATCTCCCTCCGCTTGTTGGTTTAAGGAGCCATACGTCTTGTTGTTCAGTTTCCAGCTCTTCGCCAGCTTCCTGAATTTCGGCACCTGCAGTTCTCCAGGAGAAGTCAACAGTTGGTAGCTTAGTTGATACCAGCTACCAACTGTTGTATTGATATACAGGTTGGCATAATTACTTCTGCACTTTCCTCAGCCGGTTGGTTTAAGAAGCTACACGAAGTATTGCCTTCGAGCTCTTCTCCGTCTCTGACAGCTTCCTGAACTCCAGCTCCTTCAGTTTTCCAGGAGAAACCATCTCATACTAGCTAGCAGTAAGACTGGTTGACATAGTTACCTGCGTATCTCCCTCAGCCGGTATACTGCTAACCTAACAGTACACGTTGGCATACCTGAGTATCTCCGTCAGCTGCTTGGTTTAAGGAGCAATACGTAGTGTTGTCTCGCTTTAAGCTCTTCTCAGGCATTTCACTGTCTCCAGCGTCAAAGCTCTCCTGCACTTTCTCCGTCTCAGCCAGCTTCCTGAACTCCTGCTCCAAGTACTCCAAGATGAAGCTGGTGGTAGCTGATATCAGGACGGATTCGGTTAGTTACCTGTGTATTTCCTCAGCCGGTTGCTTTAAGGAGCCATTCGACGATTTAATCTCATCACCAGCAACGAAACCCCCTAACACCTGATCCTGAAGTTCGTCAAGAGAAGTAAATTGGTGGTTAATAGTTATACTGCTAACCTAACAAGACACGTTGGCATAGATACCTGTGTATCTCCCTCAGCCGGTTGGTTTAAGGAGCCATACGTAGTGTTGTCTCGCTTTAAGCTCTTCTCAGGCATTTCACTGTCTCCAGCGTCAAAGCTCTCCTGCACTCTCTCCGTCTCAGCCAGCTTCCTGAACTCCTGCTCCTGCAGTACTCCAAGATGAAGCTGGTGGTAGCTGATATCAGGACGGATTCGGTTAGTTACCTGTGTATTTCCTCAGCCGGTTGCTTTAAGGAGCCATTCGTCGATTTAATCTCATCACCAACAACGAAACCCCCTAACACCTGATCCTGAAGTTCGTCAAGAAAAGTAAATTGGTGGTAGTTATACTGCTAACCTAACAAGACACGTTGGCATAGATACCTGTGTATCTCCCTCAGCCGGTTGGTTTAAAGAGCCATACGTAGTGTTGTCTCGCTTTAAGCTCTTCTCGGGCATTTCACTGTCTCCAGCGTCAAAGCTCTCCTGCACTCTCTCCGTCTCAGCCAGTTTTCTGAACTCCTCCTGCTCCTGCAGTTCTCCGAGAGGGATCTCCTTGAAGCTGGTGACGGTGGCTGTCACGCACGCCACGAAGATCACGGTGATCAGCGAGAACACGGCCCTCACGTGGCCTCCGAATAGCTCCCCTGAAAGGTTTCGATATTTGTTACACAGATTTACAGAATAACAGAATTTTGAAAACCCTCCGAACATAGTGGACCGATTTCCATCAAACATGGCTAAAAACACTCCCGACTAATGCAACTTTTAATTTAAAAAAACTAAGTAAATCTGAATCAGTTCATCCGTTCGGGAGCTACGATGCCACAGACAGACACACACTATGCACACAAACAGACAGACAGAGACGTCAATCTTATAACAACCTGTCGTTTTTGCGATGGGGGTTAATTAAATCATTTAAGCAAAATTTGCTCAAGTGTCAGTTGGTAGCAACTACTTCACCCATTATTTAATTTACCTAACAAGTCCATCGACCCTTCTTAGACCAAAGCACCGAATGGTTTTAGTTTTTAGTATCAGTATCGCATTACCTAATCTCGTTTCGTCCCAGTTAATGCCGCCGAGCGCGTAGCCCATGAAGCCCCCTAAGCCGGCCATTATGGTGAATGTGCTGAGGCCTTTTGCGTGGTCCTCTGGAAAAAAAGTTTAAAAATAGGATGTTTATATTCATGTGTTTAACGCATCAATAAACGAAGGCGGCTTATGAAGTACCTAAACAAGGAAACCTTTCTTTAACGAAATTATTTAAATCAAATTATTAATAGATTTAAAGCGCGCGGTTGTTTTATGCGATAAACGCTACGTTACACGCAGTGCGATAGACGCAGATCATTTCAAGTCAGGTAATATAATTATAGACCATTGTTTTACGCGGTTGATGTAGCGGCAAGCGCAGCGTGAGACGCAATGCGTCAAACGCACATATAAAAATATTTTATCTTCATAGTTTATGTAAGGAGCATCCTTGTTTATTGCGTGAAACGTGTCCGTTCAACGCAAACGGTTAACGCTTGCGCATATTCGTGTTGTTTTGTGCGTCTACCTACATTTGATGGAGGAAGAATAAATCACTTAGCATTGCATCTCAACTCGGTTAATTATGACATTAATTAATTATTAATTTCATCACTATGGCAAACTTAAAGAAACATAAAATTATGCCATTTTCAAAGGAGGGTTATGAACTCCTGATTGATTTAATTAGAGATCGACCGGTTTTCTATGATCTTTCACACGAACATTACAAAAATATCCAACATCGCAACCGAAAGTGGATGGAAATTGGCGAAATAATCGAGAAGTCTGGGTGGCTAGCCGAATGGCACAATCGCTCACGAAACGCTCACGAAACGAAGCGCTAGTAGATATCTATCTCTATCGCGCTTGCGTATTGGCGCGACAGAGCCAGCGGCGTATCGCTTTCGTTTGGCGTCGGAGAAATGCCATTCGGCTACGGGGCCTGGTGAGTTTTTTTAACTTAACACGTTCACCTGCTTGAAAGACACTTAAAAACTAAATTCCAAATATACCTTCTCAAGTAATCGCTGCGGTAATCGCAAACAATTTTAAAACACCGCTGCGAACGGAGCGTCAAACGCATAAAACAATAGTGCACTATGTAGCTCCCACGTAAAAAAAATGACAATGTGCTCGCAACAGCGCTTAACGCATGCGTTTGCCGTAAAGAAAAGGGTGCCTTGTTTTGTAACGCAGACGCGGTAGACGCATCCGTTGATCGCATTCGTCTGACGCTGCGATCTCCGCATAAAACAACCGCGCGCTTAAAATATCTCAGTCCTCTTGGGTCCTAGTCGAAGCGTCCTTATGGCAAGCGACAAAGTGGGAAATTTTGTTTGGAAACACACACATATTTATTATTACCAAATACTTATACTGTGCAAGGTTTCAAATTCAAGAAACAAAATGTGTGGGTCTTATGATGACCTTTTATCTTCATAAGCTTCTAAATAAAGATTCTGTTTACCCTTGGAGGTAACTTAATCAACATGTGTTTATATATCAGGCCCCGTAGCCGAATGGCATTTCTCCGACGCCAAACGAAAGCGATACGCCGCTGGCTCTGTCGCGCCAATACGCAAGCGCGATAGAGATAGATATCTACTAGCGCTTCGTTTTGTGAGCGTTTCGTGAGCGATTGTGCCATTCGGCTAGCCACCCAGCATACCAATTTGCGGACTCGATACAATGTCATGTCAATACGTGTCAACGTAAACCACGTCATTAATTTCAGGAAACGGTTAAAGGAAATTGCCACCGAAATCTTGTAAACACAAAGGATTTTTCGAGATTTTGGAGTATATTTACTCCTTAGAGCGTTTTCACATTATCCGATCCGATATTTTTATGAGGTGTGAAATGAAACGTTACGTGCGGTACGTTTTATGTCAAAAGCGGAAATCTTGAAAAAAAGTCCGCCTGTGCAGTTGCGTTCAATAGTAGATATCTGGAGCCCGAGCATCAGCCCTTGGGTTACAGATAAAATTAATAGACTAACCGAAATTCTTTGTCCATTATCTTACAATCGATACGAATAGAAGTGTCATACTTGTGGTCTAGTGGTTCAGGCAATATAGATCTGAAAGGGGCAGGTTTCGAGCTAAGTCCCCCATTGAGGAGTTGTTTATCATTTTTGTGTATTTTTTTATGCGATAGGAGGCAAACGAACAGACAGGTCACCTGATGATAAGCGATCACTGCCGCCCATGGACATCCGCACCACTATAAGGGTTCGAAGTGCTTTGCCGGCTTTTAAGATCGCGTACCTACGTGTACGCACTTTTCTTGAAGATTTGTATTCCAGTTTAATAATAAATTACCTATGTATTTTTGCGTGCATCATCTTCTTTAATATTTTGCAGACTCCAGTAGTGCGTTGGAGCAACAACACGCCATTTTTTTATCAAATGCGTGATTTTCCGAGCACATAATTATTAATGCGAAGTGACATAACTTGACGTCCTGAATTCAGCACTGGCCATAGTTAAACACAATTATCAGCCATTAGGTACATTAAATATTTCAGCAATTCCCGTCAACTTTGTACAATTATTAAGGGAAAAGTTAATTTTGTTTTTATTAATTCCTATTTTGTTACCAAGATTTTGTTGATGAATTGAGAATTTATTAAGTTTTATTTCGTCATTAAGGTTCTCTAGTATCTATATTTTCTTAATTATAACAATTATCCTGTATATATCTTACGAAAGTCGAATTATATCACTAAATGTTGGTAACAAAATAGGATCAATTAAAATTTGCTGACGTGGCATTGTACAAAGTTGACGGGAATTGCTGATTTGGGCGTAATAAATATTTACATTGCACCTAATACGTGAATCCCATAATTATAATAAAATAATAAACTTGCTTATTATTTATTCGTTACTAGTTGAAGTTGGTAACATTTAGTATGTTTATTTATATGCGAGGTATGAGTCGTATGCGTGGCTAGGACAACAGTTCAACATTTATTTACGAAAAATAAAAATAAAATATAATTATTTAAATCAGACTCGTTACAGCATCGTATGCTAAGGTCCTTATCGTTTCTGAATCGGAACACCAAACCAAATACAAGTGAAACATTACTTATTCATGCATACAGCAATAATTCGCAATCTTATGTGATATAAGGCCATGAAAAATAGATAATAATGCATATATTGTCTACGATGAAACTTTGTATTTTTGTTAAATGACAACTGTGAGAGCGACGTGATCACAGAATTAAATTTAGATAGGAGATGAAACAAGTTCATCTATTTGAATGGCGGCCGAGCGTGTCAGATTTTGTACTGAAGTTGTTACTTTCCTGGGATTTTAAATATGTCTCAGGCCCTTGAGTGTTGATAAGTTTTATATTGTTGCAATTAAATATCACGTAACGAGGCATTTTTAATGTTTTTGTTAACTTCTACTTACAAAAAATGACGCCCGAAATCTGCAAGCTGCGATTAAAGACGGACAACTCAGTGGATTTTACTGAGTTCATTTGACATGCTAAGTAGATACGTTTACTTGATCTATGGTATATGACATCTGTGGACGTGATGCTACTATTAAAAAAGCATACCACAGCTAATTGTAATAGACAGGACTACAGTTTCAGCATGCGTGATCGTTGATCCCAAAGTTAACTCACTAAATCCGACTAATAGGCGTTACTAGGAGCACAAGTGGTAGATAACATGGTTTAGTTCAGATACATTGTACATATAAACATAACGAGTGCAAGGAGACGACGTCAGATAACGTGCTGCTTTGATCCCAAGTAAATGGAATAAGAACAAGGAAATGATGATCATTAAAAAGTAAAAACTACTTAAGTAAAACAATTTTCAATAATTTACGTAAGTGAAACTGCTAAGCTATGGTCTCGTTACTCAAAAAATGTCCAGATAAATCAATCACAGCCAGACAGAAAAGATAAGCGGTTAAAGCATATATGAAACGTTGTAATACAGAAAGGCGTATCAACTATCATATTACAACTACCCTAATATCTTTTTAACAGCCTCTTTTTCCCGTCTCGCCTAAAGTTCTAAATAACAAAGTCACATGATGTGACGTTTCACGAGAGCAAATGTTGATTTAAAATTAATTGTAATAATCAAAGTAGGTGAAGGATGGTAATGAGTTTTGGAACAAATTATTCTAAGCGTAGCTAATAATCATGCAAGAAATTTACATCGATTAAAATAATTACTTTTGTAACTCGTAACTTTCTGAGTGAAAATCATACTCATCATTTTACGAGTTATGTATATTTATTGCACACCTTGTTGGACACCTTTTTTGATGTCATTCCAATAATATAATGATCTTTCCCCAGAATTTTGGACAGTTAAGTATATAGTCAATACAGAAAATATTATATTAAGTATCAAGCACGTATCAGATTTACATACGCAGTTCAGATTTTTTAAATTTTACATGCGTTGATATCTTAGATAATTGCCGACCTGACGAAATACGAGTAAGTAAGTACTGTAAGTAGCTATACTACATAATATACGTAATAGATACTTTCTATAAATAAGCAGTGTCAGTGGCACTAGTGAATCGTGAGTAATCCGCTTTTATCTACAGTATTATGTATCGAGTGGTTTATTTTAAGCACTACTCAGTGTTAAATATATCATGACTATTATAAGGCTTTCCGTTACTGAGAAAACTGAACGAGGCGGAAAGTCCGTAGATAAAGAATGTGTTACTCGTTACAAATTAAATTATGAATAAGATATGTCAAACCTAACCTTCGATTGAGGTTCGTAGGTGCATGATTTTACGTACAAAACTAGGCGATAATTATACACTTTATAAGGTATGTAGAGATTTTTCAGTAACTACCACTCTCTTAATAAAACATGCGTGGAGTATGTAGCCGCCCCGTCAATAATCACGGGCCGATTTTTTTAATTTTACAGCTCTTCATGTATTTTGCTCAAGCGTACCTCAATATCATTTTCCTTTTTTCATATCTCATCCACCAAATTAAATAAATATACGTAAGTAAGTAAGTACAAAGAGCAAGTAAGCCCTCGCGGGGCTTGTGACAAACATCAGCGTCGGAGTCCAAGACAATCCCAAGCACCGTGAACAGCACGCCCCACGGGTGATAGTTGGTGTCTGTGAAATCCACCACATTAAATATACTTACGGAAGGTACCTGGCACAGTCACATCCAGCAAGTAAGCCCTCGCGGGGCTTTGGCAAGCGTCCGCGTCGAAGTCCAAGAAGACAGTCCCAAGTACTGTAAACAGCACGCCCCAGGGGTGATAGTTGGTATCTGTGGAGTCCAGGATGGAACTCCTCGGGCCGAGCACAGAGGGTGCCTCCGTGCGGTTGGCTGGCCTCTCGTCGCCGAGCGCGTATCCTATGGCTTCGCCGTTTGGCACTAGTATTAACCCTGGAAAGGTGAATTTTCGGAGGTCTAAGTATATTTCCCACGTGCCTACCATACCTAACTATGGATAATAGACAATGCTATACACGCCCATCTGATCTACATACTTTTATACCTACTTTTGATTTTGAAACATGAAATTTGTAGGTAGGAAAAGAGTGGGAGCTTAAATCTAGGAAGAAAAATATCAGATTCCTAATATAAATTGTATTAAGAATCATATTGAAGGGATTTTCAATCAGCTAACAGTATTTGAACTGATATGCATAGAATTCCGACAGGTATATTAAGGATTTATTTAACTACCTATCTAATTAAATCGCTGTAACCCATCTCAGTTTTAATGGAGTTTTGATGATGTCTAGAAAATATTATTTACCTAATAAAACGCCAATAGACATCATAACAATGAACGGCCTTCTCCTCCCGTACTGCGAGCGACACCGGTCGCTGATGGAGCCCAGCAGTGGGGTCATGAAGAAGCCCACGAGTGGGGACAGGGCCCACACCAGCGTCATCTGTTGGTGGGGCACCCCGATCTGGAGAAGAGTCGGGGACACGAAGGCTGTCTCGCCGGCGTATGAGAACTCGATGCCCATCACGGCTGCTGATATCCTCATCAGCTCGATACGACTTTTTCTTCTGTAATAAATATTTACAAATAAGCACATTAGGTATTTAGTTAGTGTAGGGAGGCGGCGAGGCGACATGGGGGGTTTTAGTGGGTAGTGGGTATATCGTAGGCCTCATTAGCCTAGCGGGAGTCCCACATAACCACTCGGGTCACCCCTCACACCCGGGTGGTATGCGGAATGCATTTTCCCCCTAAGAAAAAAGGGGACGACTACAGAAATTGACTTAGGGACAGTTGCATCAACCGCAGTTAACATACACATCAACGTCACGCAGCACAAGTCAATGGAAATTCCCATACAAAACTTAAGCGAACGCTAAATTTGGTGACAGACGGTTTGGTGTGGTTTGGTGCAACCGGCCTTTAGTAAAAATAAGGTTGAGTAATTTTATTAATATGCTTCTGATTTTACTCGGTTTCTGCTCGAAAAATTTCATAATTACATATACATGTATTTATTTGTTTTCGTCAAGTGCCACACACAATAAATGAAAAGCTGTGTATGTATAGGTTAGGCTGGGTTAAAATCCCAATTTATTTGGGTAGCGTAATTGGCACAGCGTATACGTACTTATTTACAATATTCATTCTTGAGTCCTTCGTGTACTATAGATTATGTTGTCTGGTATAGCTACAGCAAACCTTTTAGGCGTCGTCTAAGGCAATGAAAGTAATGAAACAGCTAAAAACCTAATTACTTAGGTATGTGCTTGCAACGCGAGCTGCGCTCATCTCATTAATTTATATCAGAACTCAATCTTGCGATTACACTGTATTTTATATGGCACATAAATCTAGAAGAAAAAAGTAGAGAGATAGAGATAGATAGAAAAAGGTAATTTCGTCACTACTTTTAAAAAACCTTGTATCTTCGTCTGTCAATGAAAAGAAAATTGTAGTAAGTATGTATGGAATGCATATAGACTTACTGCGTTTTAACTTTGGGAAGCAGCGTGAGATACGAGATTTTTTCAAAGTAGTGACGATTTGGCACCATAATTAAAAAAAAAAACAGAAGATCCTGAACCTAACAGAAAACGTATAGGTATTGTAGGTATAAGGTATCAAAAAGGCAAAAACCCTCCTCGCAATGTCGCACCAAATTAACGCAAACAGTACCTATCGGTACTTTTAAAATGACTTTTATTTATTCTTAGTAACATAAACACAGCACACACACACAGCACAGCACACACACAGCACAACACAGCACAGGCGGGATTTAGAAAGGGTATGGGATGTTCGGATCAAGTCTTTTCCTTACGATGCATAGCCGAAAAGTTTTTGGCCAAAGGTCAAAAGGTCTATTGCGCTTTCGTGGACTTGGAAAAGGCGTATGATAGAGTGATGAGGAATGAATTGTGGTCGGTAGTGTCCATGTATGGAGTAGGCAGTCAACTCGTTCAAGCACTGAAATCTCTTTATGAGGATTCCAGTGCTTGCGTGAGAATAAACGGGTCATACACTGAGTGGTTTAGCATCGAAAAGGGTGTTAGACAGGGATGTGTAGCGTCGCCGTGGCTGTTTAATTTATTCATGGATAGTTGTTTGCAAGATCTGAAAGATTATGATTGTGGGTTGAGAATGGAAGGGTTACTGGTCAAATGTCTCCTATATGCCGATGACCTAGTATTACTTGCGTCGTCGGCCGAGGAGTTACAACTGATGGTAACAAGAGTGCATGCATCCTTCGAGAGGAAAGGAATGAGAATGAATGTCAGTAAGACGAAAGTAATGGTATTTGAAAGAGATGAGATTATGACAGATTGCGAAATTGAGATCGATAATGAAAGTTTGGAACAAGTGAAAGAGTTTGTGTATTTGGGAACGTTGTTTACAAGGGACGGTAAACATGGAAAAGATATTGAAAGGAGAGTGAATGCTGGAAATAGAGTGAATGGAGCACTAAACGCTTTTATGGGCAGCCAGAAAGTGTCGCAAAAAGCACGTCTGGCGGTGCATAGAGGAGTTTTGGTGCCTACACTTATGTATGGTAGTGAAAGTTGGGTGTGGGAGAAAAGACTTCAAAGTCAAGTGAATGCCGTAGAAATGAGAGCGTTAAGAAGCATGGCTGGTGTAAAGTTGAGTGATAGGATCAGAAATAGCGTGATAAGAGAGAAGTGTGGAGTGGATGTAGATGTGGTGATAAAGATTGAGATGGGTATGTTAAGGTGGTTTGGGCATGTAGAGAGGATGGATGAGAGGAGATTAACGAAGAAAGTATATGAAAAAGGAGTGGAAGGGTCAGTTGGTAGTGGAAGACCTAGGCGAACTTTTCTTGATCAAATCGGGGAAATATTGCAAAGAGGCCAGGTCAGAAGTACTCGAAACCGACGAGCGTGTATGAGAAATGTTATGAAAGTGTGTGAAGCGAAAGTGGTTTGTCAGGATCGTAGTAAATGGAAATCCGTGATCTCTGCCTACCCCTCTGGGAAACAGGCGTGATTGTATGTATGTATGTATGTATAAACGTATAATTAAATTAATAACTTGTGCATTACACCAATTTAAACTGCTAATAATATTTTAACATTTAGCACTCAAAAATAATAAATGACAGAAGCGCAGCATGGTAAACCAAAGTAAAGATTTTATTACAAATGTTTTAAACCTATTACATCAATCCCTACTTGTATTTGACTGTCAATTGTACACAGTAGATAACAAGGTTGCTTTTATAATTGCACAATTGAGTAAGATGCGAGTTTCGGGAAGTTATCCTGTTGACTTTTATAAAACTCTCTCCCGGGTGCTCTCAGGTTTCGCTATCAATCTCAGTCAATTTGCGAAGTTATTATAGGTATGAAAGGGGAACCGACTCCTTCGAAAACTCAAACTTTACTGCAAAAACGACTCACGGTTAACGTAGCACATATAGATATCAAACCTTTCTCTTCTAAACATTAACTTTACGTTTACTTTAACATCAGAGATACCTATCCGAGTTTCCAAATTTGCCTAAAATGTTATTCAGCAGAATGCTAAATCCACTTCGACTATATTAAAGTTGGCTCTGATTTCAATGGAATGACTTTAATCTTCCGAAATATTTACTTTATGAAAGTGAAACGGACTAAGTTGTTGGAATGAAATGGACTTTATAGACTAAATATTTGTTTATAGGTCAGGGAATTTTAGGTAAGTAGATAATCGAATTAAGGAGTTTTATGAAACATACCTGAATATATCACTATACACGCTTTCCTGCCACACTCTCCCCGGGCCTTCAGAATGCGGTATCCCAAACAGCGAATCCTTAAAAGTCTCCTTCACTCCTTTGGGGTGTTCCTCCTTCCATTGTGACCACTTTTCTTTACACTTGTCCCTGACCCCGTGGAGCCGGCCCGTCACTCCTTGATACTCATGTAGCTTATCAGCCATAACTCGAACTCACTATCTCATGAAAAAATTGAAAACTGTTTACACAATCCCTTCAACCTTGGAACTATTTGTTTGTCAGATAAGTTTAATTTTAGAATAACGTAACGAGGCAAGTTTGTAAGTGTTGGACAGTGGGCAGTAGTTATCGCAGGCGAGCGGAAGTGGACTGGGGCGCGCGCGCCGCGTCGCTGGTGCCCGCCCGCCCTGCGCGACAATAAGAAGGATGTATAAAGACGCTGGAAAAGACTTGCTACTTTAAACTTTTCAATAGATATACCTTTTCTTCTGTTCGGCAATATTTTTAATAATCATTGAATTTGTGACTCAATTTCTGACATTGTTGTGTACGAGATAATAAGCTCATTATAGTTGACTTTAGTTAACTGTAATAATTTCAAAAATAGAACTTCATACAATTTTTATACTAATTTGCGATATCTGGCAAATTTTCCTGCATCTGAAACACATTTTTTTTTATCTGTCGCGTTATCGGCCAATCAGAGACGGTTATTACAAACAATTGGTTGCTAGGTAATTCGATGTTGATACAACGGTGAACGACTTTATTAACATTAATTTTAACTTGCATGAATGATGATATTTCCGTCCATTGATGATGAAGATGATGACTCATAGAAAAAGTATTCTATACAATAGTGATATAATTAAGCTTTTCACTCTCGTACCGTACTATTAGGCCACTCAGCAAGCTTCGTGGCCTAAACATGGTACTCGACTGAAAAGCTTTGTATTATATCACGATTGTATAAAATACTATTTGTTCACATTTTGACATTTAAGTTAAATATTTAGCTTATTATGCAAACTAGCAGTGTTTTGCAATTATATTTTGAGTTCTTTGATGTCTTAACCATAGATGCGATTTCATAAATTAGATACTTAAAGTGTTAAATTGCGCTACATTCATACGAAAAACATAATTTATTGGAAAAATAAAGAAGAAAACAGTGTGTTAGATTATTCCACAAAGTAATCTCGCCGCGTAAATAGGCTTTATTTAATGTTATTTACATCTCTCCGCCTTCAGGCGGGTTCTGAGAAGCCGAATCATACCTTTCAGTGGCGGAGGTGACTTAATTTATAAATGTCGTTATTTATAAAGAAATCACTTACATGAACAGCATAATACTTAAAAGCTTTAACTTAAATCTAAAATAGGCCCTTGAGGCATTGTATGTTGGTGACATTTCGCTGGATTCGACCACCGATTACGAAACGTCTGTTTTGCGATTTCTGAAAAAAACTTGTGCGCGCTGGTAGACCATGAACCTATAGTTTCAACGGCAAATGGTAAAAATATATAACAATCGTGTAACAATTTTAAGCAACCTTTAATAGTTAATATAGTTAATTATCATCTCGTACGTAAGCATGCCTTTACCATCAGCTGATATTAAAGCCATATGCTTTTCCTATTTCCAATAAAATAAATAGTCATACCGTTGTTGTAACTTATAAATTTTAACAGGCAATATTGTAATTATTTCAATGTATGTGTTGATTGTTACAAGGTTTATCAACTCAGGTAGTTTGTAAACTTTGAATTATAAGGTAGGTATAACAGCAGCATACAAAAGTAAAAATTACTTAATGGGCCGTTTTTTTAACTACCTATATAAAATGTTCTAAATAGTTAAACATAATTCTAAATTGAACCGGGCTTTTGCAACGTAAGCGTCATTTGTAATGTAGCCTATCATGCAAAGATTTTATGAATCTATCTGCCCATGTATTTCGTACAAATAACACCGATAATATCTACCTATAGGTATACGTAGGTATATGATATCTTATCATGTAATTTTTAACTCTATTTATTCGGATTTATATTATAGTTTTAAGGCATAACAACTAAATAACTACAGGTACATACTTTTAGTATCTTTAGCATTCATCATTGTCAAGAAAAGGCATTACTAGACACTTGACTAGCAAAAGATAAATATGTAGGTATATTGATGATAAGAGATCATAATAATAATGTAACAGAGAGAATGTACCTACCTATTTAAAAAAAGAAGTCTGTTTATAAATCGGTATTTATTTATAAAACTACATTATTGTATCTACTCATTGTACGTATAGGGTATGTGTTAGATACCTATTTTATTGTACAACCTATAAATGCCTACTAAATATGTAGGTAAGCAAACCTAAAAGTTATCGAATTAAATTATATAGAACTTCAAAGCTTTAATCTCCGATCAAAACTCACGATCCCACCACATACTAGTACATCTATGGGAATAAATTGTCTATATTATGGCCAAAGGAAAATTAAATAGTATTTATGCAACAGGCGTTTAAAGGAAGACAAAAAGGACGAGTGGCGACAATTTGAGGCGAAGCCGAAAATTGTTATTAAGACGCCACGAGTATTTTTTGATTCTGTTAAACACCATTGCATACAATACTTTTTCTACGACCATGCACTTAGTTTTTAATAGTTTTCTTGAATAACTTTCGTCAAATTCACACTGTTTCCTGTATTTTGAAAGGTTTGCACTTTCGGCTCAGCTGCCCAAAGCCTTCCCGTGCACGCGCGCAGTATCGTTATAACAATGCGTTGCCATGGTTACAGAGCCAAACAATGCGTTTTCAGTTCTTTCGATACTGCGCGCATGCGCGGAAAGCCGGCGGACGCTGGCTTTAGGGAATAGACTTTTATGTAGGGGTTTAAAGATCTATACAGGACCCTGTAAATGACGAATAACAGTTCGGGAGTAGAAAAACTTTATAATCATTCCCTTGCCCTTTTCCCATTATTTGGAGTCGGCGCAGCAGATCATCTGCCTCCCTATCAGCCGTCATTTCCATACTAATAAATTTCACTCTCATATCTTTGTTCACACATTCTATCCATATTTTCTTAGGCCTTCCACTACATCATTGTATTCATGCGCGGATCCAGGGGGGGGTCATGGGGGTCATGACCCCCCTGGAGCCTAAATAGACCACGTGACCCCCCCCTGGGGCCCCGGGCCTTTACCACGTGACCCCCCCCCTGGGAACGAAGCTGGATCCGCGCTTGCGCTTATTGCGTCCATATTTACCACCTTCATATTTACCACTCGTTTTATAACGTTGCTTTCATACCTCCGCATTACATGCTCATACTATGCTAATCTACTTCCTCTGACCTTCTGTGTCACTGGCGCTAATCTAAGATTTCCTCTTATATACTCATTCTGAATCCTATCCAGTCTTGTCACACCACACATCCATCCAAACAATCTCATTTCAGTCACATGCAGTCTTCTCTCATCACACCATTTACAAATTTCCCCTTCAGCCTAAAAGGCATTCGGGATCGCACGTTGTGCCAGTAACCTGTCGCCAGTTCATCCATCCTGCGTTAATCCTCTGCTGAACTGCTCTGTCGATCTCGTCATCTCCCTGAATGAGGGAACTCAGGTACTTGAAAAATTAAAACTTAATTTTCCTTAAAAAGCCACTTCTGCATCATCTACGAGTTTGTCAGCTCAGCCTCGGGAATCACGCTTATTGCGTCCCAGGACGATTCCCGGCTGATTGTTTCATCCGATACCGAATATAAACAAACAGATCGCCTTATTGCTCCCACGCCCTCGCGGCCCATTTGACACGATCAAATGGGAATCCACGCTTTATTGGGTGAGATCAAATGTAATGTACGTAAACGGTTTACGGTACGGATTTGGTCGCGATTTGTTCTGATTTGGCGTGAATACATAACTGGCTACGTAATTTGCTTAAGTAGAATAAACATAATTCATTTCAACAATTTTCTAATTTTAGGGTTCCGTACATAAAAAGGAAAAATGGAACCCTTATAGATCAAATGGAAACCATATAATATATTATTCGCGTTAGTTCTATAGCCCTTGAATTTTATTCAGGTAAGTCCGACTGCTTCTAATATCGGCTTACCTATTCCAAAAATCTCACATAGTTCCGTCATTTTGTATTCCTCGACATTCTGATATTTTCGGTACAACCAAAATTCACCTGTATGCATGCATTTCAAATCTGGAAATGCACATATACTTTTCGTATTGTTTGGCTTGGCTTTCTGGGAATTTGTAATAATAAAAGCGTGTAGCCTGTAGTTTCGTTCCACGAAAAGCTTCAACAAGTCTTCGCAAAGGCTGTGTGCCAAAGTGCTCCGTGAAAATGGACCGTTAATCGGTTTTCCGCCTGTTGATCTTGTAAAGAATCAGTATTTACGACACTGATTTTTTTCTATGCACGGTGCAAGTGAAAATATCATTAGAAATTCGTGCAAAAATTATGATAATAATGTCATGTGAAAACGGTTCTATAATTACATAGATACCTATTATTTTTATTCGGCACCAGGTCGGCATCAAAATATTGGTCAAACTAATCTACAAAGCACACACGCCATTGTTTAAATCAATGATATCAGAAAGTACATATTTTCCCATTTCAAAATATCATGTTTAAATAGGTATTAATGTGGACGTTAATAAATTATATTGTTTGTTTAGTGAGGAAAATAAACAGAATATTGTGAGGGTGTCACAATGGGTAGCGAACAAGCGCGAATGTCAGGCGAGCGCGACAAGGCTGCCCGCTGCACGGCTTCGTGACACTCACACAAAAAGACACTGGACAACTCATTTGAATACTTTTGTAAGAACCACCGACAGAAGATTCCAGAGTAGGAAATGCGCAAGCGAACGCACGAGCTGATAAATTGAAATAGATTAAATTCGCATTCAGCATTCGTTCCGACCTTAACGTATATGCAAAGTATGTTTTCGCGGTTTTCTTACAAAAGTTGATTAATTTCAGTCTCGTTTGACATTTTATGAGATAATGCCTCGTCGCGCATTGAAAATTTGGAAGAACAAAGTCAACTAGGTAATTATATAACTTGTTAATATCTGATATAGATAGAAGTTTCTTTGGTTTTCCGGCGTCGTATCCATATCCTATAACACAGCCGGAAACCCCTTACTTCCCCGGCATCTGCAGTATTGTACTAATACTTATAGTAACCTAGATGAATTAGGAAAATGCCTGAATTATTCCGGAATTGTATTCTGAAAAATGGCAATGGTTAGTTTTGAAAGAAATGGCAACGAAATATGTAGTATCTGAACGAGCCTGGTTTCAGATGGGTATCTACAACTACCGGGTGTAACTATCCATTACAAACGGGTAATATACTAAGTAGAAGAAAAGATTTCCTATTGGTATAATACTTTTTACCTGTTATAAATTTGTTAGTTACTAACGTAGCAAACTTTTGTTATATAAAAATAACCTACACGAGGAGCTCACTGGGCTCAATAAACAATCAGCGGCATACCATAGATAATAAAGATTAGTGAAATTTCAAGGTCAGTGCAGATCATATCATTCAAGAAGATGCCTGACTTGGTTCGTATTTTATGGCATAAAAGGCAGGTTTGAGGACCTATTCCCTGTAGTCTTACCGCGTAGTTTTACCAGTTGAACCATTGGGAATATTCTTCCCAATAGACTAACAAATTGTAAGACTTTGCTTTTTTGTACGAAACCAGACGCGACAACTGTTTCGACGGAGCCCCGCGCACTCCTATTTCTAGATTGTTTGCCATTCGGGCATCTATAGGTACCTAACAAACCTAACCTACCTATTGCCTAGCCCTTACTACCAGTAGTTCAAAAGGTAAAACTACGCGGTAAGACTAGAGGGAATAGCCTGGTTGAGAAATTCGCGCGCCATTATGAATGGCATGAGCTAAGTAAGTACGCAACCCTGCGGTTATTTCCATATCACCCGTCCTCGTGTATCAATCAGGCCGACAGGTGCCAGTCCGCTGTAACTCTTGTAAAAACATCTTACTGATAACGGCGCCCCTTATCCGACTGAACTCTGAGATAGGAATACCTACCTACACTTGATTTTGATGCTTCCGATAAATTATTTGCATTTATTGAGGTTTTTTACTGGTGGAATTTAAATATGTTACCTATTTCTTGAGGCTGTAAAAATAAACGGAAAGGCTGCGGAATATTAATGGGAAATTCAAACTTAATTGTACTATATACATATATATATATATATATATATATATATATATATATATATATATATATATATATATATAGTACATATATATATATATACCTCTATGTACAGATGTAGTGCGAATTTGTCATACTAGTTCATACAGTGTCAGTATGTCTTGTACTGAGACTGACTGAAATAGCATGACACGTTCGTTCGTACTCTTCCGTCGAAATACGAAGGAAATTCTTTTTGCACTACGTCTGTATTATATAACATTAAGATTTTGACTTGTGTCACAGAATATTACAAGTACAGAAGGCTCACTCCTTTGATATTCACAAAATGACGCCATTCTAAATTCTTACCTACATTAACAAACGGACCACTCGCGAGCAGCCGACAAGGGAGGAAATGCTCTTCTTATTTTTTCACATAAATTATAAACCAGTTCTTCGATTGAAATATCGGTAGTTTTCAGTTTTAATGCCTAAATACCCAAATGAGTAATAATACCTGAATTTCCAATACAGAATTTAATTTATATTTGTCTAATAATAAGATGTGTAAGAAACACAAATTTTATGTACACTGGTAGTATTGCCCCACCCGGTACGGTGGCGCGAGGGGTGAGGTAAACCGCTTATTAGTCTTTTAAAAGGGCAACTTTCTTTCAAGCCAAGATTTTAATTAGTTTCTATTTAAATTTTATAAACAACTAGTTTTTGCCCGCAGCTTCGCTCGCATTAAAGTCGAAGACAAAAAGTGGCCTATGTCACTTTCCATTCCTTCAACTATCTCCATTTCAAAACTCACGTCAATTCGTCGTTCGGTTTTGCCGTGAAAGACGGACAAACAAACAGACACACACAGTTTCCTATTTATAATATTAGTATGGATAGTAAGTTCTGGATACAAACACATTTGATGTTTAAATAAATAAAAAAACAGAACATTTAGTTTTGTATGAGCGGATTTTTATTTTCTTGTCGATTCCTTTTTTATTTTTGTAATTTTCATACTTTTTCTACACGAAATCATGAGCTCTCTCAATCCTAATGCGATAAACAAAATGTCCCAAGTTTACGGTTTCCAGTTTTGGCCTGGGGTTTTTAAATCCGTATTATTTGCCGGTGGAAAAAAGTAACGATAAAAGCGTGTACCGAACAAATATTGTATTTATAACTAGATTTTGCCCGTGGCTTCGCTCGCGTTAGAAAGAGACAAAAAGTAGCCTATGTCACTTTTCAATCTCTTCATCCCTTCAACTATCTCCACTTAAAAAATCACGTCAATTCGTCGCTCCGTTTTGCCGTGAAAGCCGGACAAACAAACAGACACACACTTTCCCATTTATGATAATAGTATATTTTATATGGATTTACAATGTTCGTGTCATCAGTATCATCACCAGACAGTGCATCATGTCACTGTCATTCTGCGAATTTAGCGTCACATCATCGTCAGCGGGATCAGCCAGTTTGTTTTAACTTTGATAAAGCTTCCGGTGTGCATTAGCTCTCCCCGACCTGGTTGGAAAGACATTTTATTTTAGATCGTATAATGCGCAGTGTAGTTATAACAAGAATGATTGCTATCTTTTTTAATACCTACAGTCATCGGCATAAATATGTGATGATTTCTGTACCTTATCACATTAACGTGTTGTTTGAAAAGTCATACGAAATTGTCGTACGATTAAAAGCGACAAAGTACAAAAATCATCACTTATTTATGCCAGTGACTGTACCCCGTTTTTTATTTTTTTAGCAATTAATGATTTATACCAAACCTGTTTTCGCAGTCTAATTTTTATAATTAAGCTAATGATAGATTTTATCAATGTAGTAGTCTCAATATCGGGTGAGGAAAATGGCTATCAATAACTGCAGGATACAGGGTCTTGAAAAATATAATTTCTTAAACGCCAGAGTTTTTGAAGGCAATCAATAACATAAATTGTACGTTCGATATAAGTATAATCTGACATGAAATTATAAAAAACAAAAAGTGACACCATTGATGACATAACAGTGTTACCATTTATAATTTATACAATCTTTTGTCAGACTGTATCAGCCAGCAGTGTCAGCACGTGCCAGAGAATGCAGGAGATCGCATTGATGTTTACATTCAAAAATACTTCGCGAATAAAGCGAATAATGCCTAAGTACATGTTGCTGACTGTAACTAAATGGGTTGAAATAACGAAGCAGATCGAGATTTATATTACTAGGTAGCCTATTCGTTTGTATCTAGTTACGACAAGCCTATTTGATGTAACGGATATTGGACAGGAATCTGTTATCCTTTAACTTTTATTAACATTTATGTATTACTAGTTTTTGCCCGCAGCTTCGCTCGCGTTAGAAAGAGACAAAAAGTAGCCTATGTCACTCTCCATCCCTTCAACTATCTCCACTTAAAAATCACGTCAATTCGTCGCTCCGTTTTGCCGTGAAAGACGGACAAACAAACAGACACACACACACACTTTCCCATTTATAATATTAGGTACGGATGATGTGGTATTTATCTGTTAGGAACCTACTCAGTAATTTCATCATCAGTTAATGTGAGATCTCTAATTTCACTGATGAAATGGTAAGAATCCTTTGTATGAGAGCTGGTGCCACCTCGCAATGGTGAAAGGACTCCCGCTAGGTGCTGAGCCAATTTATACGTAGGACACCGATTTTAACAACATTGTTGAACAAAGTAATAAGCGTTATGCATTCTACTCAGTAATGTTTAGTTTAATTTCGTGTAGTTGTGTATAATATAAATAAAATCTAAGAAATAAACGAGCCTCTGGCACATCAAGAAAAGGTTCATAGTATGAATCGGGAGGATATGACTAAATTTACACTTTTTTACATGTTTTTCTCAGCTCACCAACAAAGCGGCAGCTGACTTCCACAACAATTTTCCGTTAACCCATATACGAAATATCGCCCGGAAGGCGATTGGTCATGGAAATCTGTTCGTCGCTCGTGGTATAAATACTACACCCTACTGTATAGTATATCTAACAGGTAGATACTTAAAAACACCTAGAGAGTATAGACCGTGAGTCACAAATCTACAACTATTTGTAGCGACAACTTGTTATCTATCATCTCAACTGTCAATAAAAACTTTTCACAACAATATGACTAAGTTCGTAAAAACCTTGAAATGATAGTGGGGTTTCGTTTGCGAAAGACTACGATATCCGATCCATATCGTATGTAGAGCACATTTTTATGTAAGTATATATATATATATATATATATCAGTGGCGGCTGGTGAAAATTTCTGCTAGGCAACACTGAGCAAAACACACCTACCTTTACATTAGGTACTTTAATAGTAAGTAATCAATTTTAGGCAAGCCTGTGGGAATCGGCTTGTATAGACCAGCCGCTGCTGATATATATAGCTCGTAACTCGTATCAGGCACTAATTGTGTAAGTACCTAGGTACAATCGAAACATTAAAATGATGGTCGGGTAAATATGAAAAATTTAAATTATGGTTAACACTAGTCTTTACCATCCCTAAAAACATTCCTACCTAACACCTACGATAGTAATACTCTTTATTATACTGTGCTAACACAATGCTAACACAGCTAAAAAGTAGCCTGCAGATTTCTTACGAAAGTCCGTACCACCACCTAAACCGACACTTACATCCACTCTAGTGTTTATAGAGGAAAGTAATTAACTACCGTAAGTGCATTTTCACATTATCCGATCCGATATCGGATGTAGGACCGATATCCTATACATTCAAGGCGTCACCTTTGATCGATTTTTGCCTTTGACATCCTTCGTACATCCGATGTCGGATCGAATAATGTGAAAACGCTCTGTGACTTGCAAAGATGTCATATATAACATAGATCAAGCAAACGTATCTACTTAGCGTGTCAAATGAACTCAGTAATAAGTTTCGGGCGTCAAGTTGAAGTCAACATAAACATTAATAATAAAAATGCCTCGTTGCGTGATATTTGATTGCAACATCACAAAAATCATGAACATAGGGACTGAGACATATTCACAGACAAGTAAGTAGTACCTATTATAAAAAATCACAGGCAAGTAACAGTACAAAATCTAAGACGCTCGGCCGCCATACAAATATATGAACTTTTTTCTAATTTCAAATTATTTAATGTATCGTAATGTACTATTGTATATTTCAGCATTGGTCCCATAATAAATAATATTTGAACTTGTTTCTTCTATCTAAATCTGATTCTGTGGCGACTTGTCTGTCTGCATGTTCCTATACGATAAAATGTACAATTTCCGTAAGTTAGCTACGTTGCCGGCTTTACTCTGCGAGTTAGCTAAGCGATGGCGTGTTAATAGGATTGATCGCGGGGCTTCATCAGACGCGGCTAAACTCGGCTTTTGACGTCACTCATGTCTCCTACTACCTACTACTTATGTATGCAAATTGTAGAAACACAACCTGTAGGTGGGTCGTTCTCAAATTATATGACTACAGTCAGGGCATTTTCGCGAGAACAATCACCAAAAATATTTTTTTCTAAGGTAGGTAATTTTTGTGTTTTTCCTACTCAGAATCACGAGCCCTTTCGATCCAGGACAAAAACAAGAGACAAAAAAATGGTCCCAAAATTTTATATTATTTTGCATACTTCAGTTTGAAAAATGGTAACGAAGTGGAAAAGGTTAATTTGGGACGCTTTTTAACCCCCGACGCAAAAACGACGGGGTGCTATAAGTTTGACGTGTCTGTCTGTCTGTCTGTCTTTCTGTCTGTCTGTCTGTCTGTCTGTTTGTCTGTCTGTGTGTGTGTCTGTCTGTGGCATCGTAGCTCCCGAACGGATGAACCGATTTCGATTTAGTTTTTTTCATTTGAAAGCTGTGTTAGTCGGGAGTGTTCTTAGCCATGTTTCATGAAAATCGGTCCACTAGGTCGCGGTCGGGGGTTTTTTCAAAATTTTAATTTTGTGGTTAGGTTATTTTACCTAGTAGGATCGAAAGGGCTCGTGATTTTGAGTAGGAATAACATTAAATTTACCTATTTAGAAAAAAAAAGGTTTAAATCTTTTTTCGCGAAAATGCACGTACTTAATACCTAGTATAATAGTTGATGGAGTTTAAGATACATGCAAAATCAAGAGTATGATATAATTGTAGTATTACATGTCAGTATGACCTGTGACGCACAATTTTTTATAAAATTTTTGTGGTTTTACTCTTTTCGTGGTAACTGCTAATATCAGACATATTGTTGCCTATCGTTCGATTCTCACTATGTCTGAAAAATTTCGTTGGTAAAGCCGGAAGGGTTTTTGGAATCTGTTTTGTATAGACTTCTACAAATACTAGACAATTTTAGGGAACCCGTTGGGAATAGAGTTGTATCGACGCTCCGCCACTGGTAGGTCATTCTGGTAAATTCCATCGCATAATAGGTCAATTCATTGCCTAACTACCTCTAGATGGTATTTTACGCGGTCTTGTTCCGTTTTATCTATCCCCAACCACTGTCTAGTGGCTCTGTGGAGTCACCGTGTATAATAAAATAATGATAACCTATAGAGTAATAAGTTATAATTAACGTTCCCTAAACACATAATAAGTATATCTCGATTTCAGTTCAAGGCAACAATGGCACAGCAATTCCCGTCAACTTTGTACAAAAATTAAGGGAAAAGTTAAATTTGTTTTTATTAATTCCTATTTTGTTACCAAGATTTTGTTGATGAATTGAGATTTTATTAAGTTTTATTTCGTCATTAAGGTTCTCTAGTATCTATATTTTCTTAATTATAACAATTATCCTGTATATATCTTACGAAAGTCGAATTATATTACTAAATGTTGGTAACAAAATAGGATCAATTAAAATTTGCTGACGTGGCATTGTACAAAGTTGACGGGAATTGCTGGGCAACATAATTCAAAAACGATAAGGATAACATTTCGACGTTCAGACGACGTCAGTGACAAATTATCTGTCATGTTGTCGGAAATGTCTAACATTTCAATGTCGTTGGGTATCTTTGGATTTTCTCCAGGCCGGATGCCGAATTAATTTGAGGAAGATGATTTTCTAGCAGAGAGAAGAAATGTGAGATTTGGAAAAGTCCTTAGAGTAGAAGGAGGTATTTAGTGTTCGATCAAATGATTAAAAATAATAAAAATGTATAGAGTCACATAAAGTTGATGTCGTTTACTTAACCCTTGTATAGGCGGGGCTATAATAATCGTTGCCAACTTATAATAGTTAATAATAATAAATAGGAATATTTCAGGGTGATAGTCTGAGTCCTTTATGGTTCTGCCTAGCTCTGAATCCCCTCAGCACCCTGCTGAAGGATTCTGGGCTAGGTTGCCGGCTTCGGAGAGAGAGTGAAGTAATTTCTCACCTTCTGTACATGGACGATCTCAAACTGTTTGCACCAAATGCCCAAGACCTGATGGTGCTATTGAAAACCACAGACGTTTTCAGTACCGCCATCAGAATGGAGTTTGGTGTCGATAAGTGTGCGGTCATGCATGTGCAGCGGGGGAAGGTTATAAATTCAGAAAATTTACATCTTTCTGAGACAATGTCGTTCAAATCTATCTCTGAATCAGAATCCTATAAGTACCTTGGTATGTCACAGTCGTTGGGTATTGAGTATGATGGCATTAGACGGTCGGTGAAGGAGCGTTTTTTCAGTCGGGTCACAAAAGTCCTTAACAGTCTTTTGTCAGGAGGCAACAAAGTGCGCGCCTTTAACGCCTGGGTAAGTAAGGTACAGCGGGGCAAATCTTGACTGGGGAGCCATTGTAACTAATCCATTTTTTCCATTTACACTATGATGTTGAGTTCTACATGCAATCGAAATAAAAATCACACACATTATCACGTCCGTATTACCCGACATCTCATTTATGGACATTTGACTTGTCAATTGAATTCCGGAAATACCTAGTTCAGTTTCCGGTCAGCGCAAGAAACGATACGGAACTAGTGTGTTTGCGGACATTATATTGTGTACAAACGTCGGTATGGAATTATGTGTAGTGACAAATTTCTGAGGAAACGCGAGCGGAATGCTCAATGAGTATGTACTCAATAATTGATGGAGGTAATAAATTATATGCGGTCAAAAAAATCTTGACAATAAAAAAGTCGCAAATAATTTTCTATGGGAATGAAACCTTCGTCCCTACATTTCAATCAATTTTTAAGTGTTATGGCTCGTTGATGATTCCACCAACGTCAGTGTTTAGAATGTCATGCGCTTTATGAAGACACTCGGCCGGTGAGCCCTACATTTTCCAAATTTGACGCCTTTTTTAGTGCCAAGATTTGGTCGCCCGTTTATATTTACTATGCGATATCAACCATACCAGTACCACAGTATATAATAAAGAGTACTATCGTACAGTATGGCCACTCCCGCTCCCCGCTGAAAGTGCCGCCCACCCCTCTCGGTTACCTCACAGTTACCACCTGTCAAAAACGCGAACAGTCGGCCTGTCATATTTCACTCATACAAGCATAGTACGCGTTCACCTACACGAGCTTAGACTGTGTGCAAGGAACGCGCCTCTTTCATATATTTGATCGCCAGTGTCCGAGGTGTGCCAGTACCTACCCGCCCTTTTGTCATGAGTACAATTAGAAAAAGACGTGTGATCTATGTGGTGCCAATCATGTGCTAGCCTTGCAGTGGACGGACTCTGCCCCGATCGGGCGATTCCGGCTTCATTCGGCTCGCATTGCTATGCTACGTAGCAATTATTAATGTTGGTACAACTGGACGTCTAGTGTACGTAGGTACCTACCACAAATTCTTATCTAATTAGGTACTATGATTTTTGGCAACCCTAGATAGTCAAAAGGGGATTTAACCCTGAACTGCTGTCAAACTTCGGTTTTGTAGGAAGTTTCTTTTCTGTACATTAGTACGATTACTATTATTTATTCCGTGTCGATACTATTGGCAATGGCTGCAAACTAAACTATTAAGTGTCTGCACTAGTTCAAGGCGAAATGGCGTACTTACTTGGTACCTTTCCTACTCGGTAATCGAAATTTGTGTTTAACTTTTATAACATTATTTCACCCAAATTTCATCAAAGGTAAATGTATCAAATACCTATTTTGAAACTATATTGTTAAACCATAAAGTACTGGAAACATATCAATGAAGACATCGACGTGGTTTACCGAACAAATACACTTAAAAATATCTGTAATATTAATATACCCTATATATTTTCTTGTGCATGTAATTATCTTTTATTTCAATAAAAGCCGTGCATGAATGGTATACCTCTATATGAATATTAATATTGAATACTTACCTACTATAAACTTTCCTGTCGAAAATCTATTTAGAAACGTATCTAAGAAAGTCTCTATAAAAATGTAGGTATACTTAATACACTGAAGATCTTAATTACATGGGTGTTAATAAGATGAAAATACTTATAAGCACCCGGCAAGAAAATTAGACTGTAAATGGAAAAAGATATATAATCTTAAAGTATGCTAAAAAGTTTTTGAATCAAGTATTTTCCATTGAGCGGACCTGTAGGCAATGGTATTTATTTCCTCCGTATATTTTACTTATTCTTTCGCAATTTTATTTCCATTGTAAGTAAATATAAATTTTATTAAAAAGTAATAAGGCAACTAGAGGCAATTTTCCATGTTTACACTATTAACTAAGTACCGTATGGTCCATATGTGCCCACTGTATACGCGTACTATATGTGACCTCTTCTTCCTTCTACCCTTATCCCACGTTATGTGGGGTCGGTACAACATGTCTTCCTCTTCCATTCTCCTCTATCTTTCGTCATCTCAACACTCACATCTTTCTTTCTCATATCCTCTTTCACACAATCCATCCATCGTTGTTTGGGTTTACCCCTCCCTCTCCATCCATCGACCTTCATCTCCAACATTCTTTTGCCTATATGACACGCGTACTATATGTGACCAGTGGACACGTATGGCACTATATTCAATAGTTTAAATATAGAAAATATTTAAATTTTTGGGTTAGTGCACTAAACTTTAATTTTCTTGTACTTGTCTACGTACTACGAACATTTATTTTTGCAACCCCTTTTTTCTCAACATTCTCGCAATAACAATGCATCGATTGTTATGTGGGCCATAAGTCATTTTTATTTCGTAATATCATGCAAAGAGGTCGAGGCCTATACTTGCGATGTATTTCCTCAAATCAAATTATTGATTCGAGGCGCGAACTTAGGCGACCGCGAACAGACGGCCCTCGGTTACGTGGCTTCTTGTTAGATAATGTGTTGTGCTATCTTGATTAATGGTTTTAATAGGATGTTTACAGTCACCTGAGCCTTAACCATGAGGTTTCCGAATAGGTGCATTACTTAATGGCCAAACGTCACGGAAAATGACGGCCATCCTATGGAGAAAATGAACAGCGCCGCCGTAAACTTATGTTATGAGGGCCAAAAATTAGATATGCGCATTTTCCATGATTTTCCGCTACGAGTATTGTGTAACGAATTCTAAAATACGAAAAATTCATGATAGATATTAGGCTCTGTAGTCTGAAATAATTTATGGAGCGAACTTAACCCCTGGAGCGCCGTTGTCAAAAAATTGCCACTGCTAATTAAAATTCAATTTTCCCCTCACTAGCTCGGAAACACGTGTTTTGTCCTTTAATACCAGCGGGTAAGAACGAATTTTATCCACTAGTGGGTTAAGTAATTTGACCTTGAATAAAGTCAAATTAACTGCTTTAAAATTGATTAAAGTAGGTGAATCTAATAATAAAGATGATTTACCACTTGTGGAACTACTGGAAGCAGTGATAAACGCATTTTTTGCGTTGTAGTTTCCTCGCTGTAGTGAGGGGAAAAGTTTTGTGTTACACTCGGGTGCAAATGTATTTTACTTCTCGTGAACTAATGAAAAACTCGTTAAGTTCAGATTCTATTTTTCGAAGACTCGCTTCGCTCGTGGTTCAACTATAGAATCCTTTCACTTGCTCGTTTTTCAATTCCACGTACACTCGGCGTTAAAATACAACTTTGCCCCCTTGTATAACAAATAACTATTGTTAATTAGAATTCAAATTGTCTGTGACAGATCTGGAACAAGGCGTTTGGGGAGTTAAGAGTTAAACGTCATACTGAGTCAACTTACCTGGACCAATCCCAAAAATTGATTTAAGTTTAAACAGCCAGCCTAAAACAGACGTTTTTCCCAATTTTTCGCCTGGCGCATACATTTCGATCTTTATATACCTACCTACCTATCTACCCCTATTACATACTTTTATACAATTTTGTACACATAATTATTATCTTTTGTCATGCGAATAAAAAGGTTACAACACCCAATAACTTTTACTGTGAAAGCAACCCAGCAATCGCTAACTGACTTTAGCCCTTACACATTGTCCTAAAGCCCCCTTGAAAAGTTTGCTGAACTATTAATTACACATATACACTAATGAGTTTGGCGGGTTCATCAAAACTCTTCAAAATATGTTTCTAAGCTAATAATACCCTAACATAACCTAACCTTCGCCGAACCTTGCCGAAATAGCAAATAAAAGAATACCCCTCAATAGACATCGCATTTTAGGTGTATTTAAGGACACACGCGACGCAACTTGTCGCTTTTTTATCGCTAAGTTTAAAGCTCAAACATGGAAAGAGAGAGACGCAATTTGAGTCTACAACAGTCCATGATTATTTCATGAACGGAGACTTACTTTTTTAAACCGATGGCAGTAGGGAGACTTATCATTTTCAGATTGTCGATGCGTGGTGCATCAGTGCATGTGATGCCAGCTATCCACACATCCTTGCAAAAAGGAATAGAATATAAAAATTAGCAATTAAGAGCTTTAAAAGATTCACGGTTAGAATCATTAAACTTATATTGCCCGGAATATAAACCGTGATTGCCTTTTTGATTTTTATTGAGCTCCCGATATTTCAACGCAGTTACATGCATCATGATTACGCAAAACTCCTCGAAATATCGGGAGCTTAATACAAATCAAAAATGTAATCACGGTTTATATCCCGGGTAATAAAAGCGCAATGTTGCTACTTTTTAATTTCTACTCATTTTTGCCAGACACACGCATTATCTAGTAGGTAGAGTAGTAAAAGGTTTGGGCGAAGAATTCCATTAAATATCGTAATCGCCTTCTAAGGCCATACAAGTGACGCTCTGAATACACAATCATGTTTTCGTGGCGCAGGAAAAAGGGACGGTCTATTTGCCATTCTAAATACGGTAGCTTGCAATAATTCATTTGTTTCCTGTTATCTTGCGTCTTTCTTTCATATAAACGTATTGGTGCCAATAGATTTCAGGCAATAATTTTTTTTTCAATACACATACACTATGTAACATAATTGCCGAAGATAAATCCTACGGCTTATACATTGCCTTCTATAGTACCTTTAATTTTCATGGTGTTTATTTTAAAAAAAGGAAGTGGTATTCGTAACCGCTATTCGATACCGGTTATGCTCTTAAATGGATCACCGGCATTAATGTTACATCCTGTATGTATAGCTTGGTGAAAAGGAGTAGAAATTAATAACTTAACCACAAATTTAAATTTTGAAAATAAAAACCCGACATAGTGCACCGATTTTCATGACTAATTCAGCTTTCAAACAAAAAAACTAGATCTAAATCCGGTTTATCCGTTCGGGAGCTACGATGCCACAGACAAAGACACCCCGTCGTTTTTGCGTCGTCGGCAACATCGCCGTGTTTTTCTTTCAATACGTGTGAGAAAACAGGACGGCACGGCTATATTGTCAATTTTTAATTTGTACTCTTTTTTGCCACTCTGTATCTATGTTTCATCATTAGCCAAGCAAAGAGAAAGATTTCCGTATCAACTTGAGCAAAAATTATTTCGTTTCGGTTGTCTGGACGTTCTCGTCTATAGGTTGCATTTTTCAGTCGACTGCCTGGAAACATGCTGAGCGGGATGGATGATTTATTAAAACTTTTGCAAGCCAGAAAGCTACCACAAAATACGGAAAGAATAGTAGCTACGACAGAAGCCAGAGACAAGATACATCAAGAAAAAGAAGCAAGAGAGAAGTAAGAGACATAGATTATTCAAATAGAGCCATCATTTATTTATAATCTTGCTCAAGAGTATTTAGTGGCAGCAATGTGGGTCATGTCGTTACTGCATGCTTAAATTAATCCTCTAGTTAACCCTTAATACGAAGCCACATATGATAGTTACAAAAATCTACTAGAAGCTTATGTTTAATTCTCAATGAAAATAATTATCCACATCCATTTTATCCTAGGCCTTTCCTAGTTACATTTTAATAAACGTTCATAAACGTTCACTAAAGTTGTCAAGCCGATAAAGTTTGTTTGTCCCTTTCTATCACACCAATACGTCGGAAAGGGACAAACGAACTTTTGCGGCTTGATGCTTTAGTGAACTTAAGACCAAATTAAATTATTTCATAGGAAATATTTTTTAGTGAACTTTATTATTCAACTTTAGTGAACGTTTATGAATAAGGAGGTATGTGGATTAGGGATTGCAATCCGGTCCGGCGGATACGGTAATCCGGCCGGATCCGGTGCTTTTTTCATGCCACCGGATCCGGTGAAAATCGCCGGATCCGGTACCGGTAATGTTTTATATGTTTTATGTTATAATGTGCGCTCTTTATCGTATAAGATAATACTTTTGAGGTATGTGGACTGATTATTATAGTAAAATTTACTTGTTAACTGGTAAACAAGTTGATAAAATTACGTGTCCATTTCTTTTTCGGAAAGCGACGAACGTTGGGAACGCTTTCTAATAATAATTAAAAAACCAACTATTTATATCGTGATACAAATACCTACTCTCAATAATTCCCGTCGCCGTAAACACAACTTAAATTTAACAAATTAAGGTCCATGATAATTTAATTAATTACTTAGTATCTGTCGAGAATTAGTCCTGCGGCGCTGGCTATATTTTGAGCCTTAAGTTAAAATAATATTAAAGTCGATTCTGTTTTCGTTAATAGATACATTGTTAATTTATACATTTTACATGTCGTTTTGTGCAAAGTACCTAAGTTGCTTTTTCAGTAATTTGGTAAATCGTCGTTATAATTTTTGTTTTGATCTAGTTTGCTCAAAAAAATATTCGAGATAAAACATGTAACTGTGTTGGATTTAGAATTATATTTCGTCACTTCATTTTTCAGATATAAATTTTTATTAACCATGAAGTAGTTTCCCTACATTGTACAGGTAGCATCGCACATATTTTAAGAGTAACTGTTTTGATTAAAACTGTCAAACTAACTTCCGGTTATTTCCGGTTGCCGCCCCGTTGGCAGTTGGCGTTCCATTGCTCATTCTTTATTTGTGCGTGGTAGCGTCCACACGTCGGTCTAGTTGCCGAAAGCACTTTTAATAACGATCTCGTTTCGTCCTATGGTGTTAGCTGTGAGATTATCTTTTTTCACGTGGTGCATTAAAAATATGTATTTTATTTTAACAATCGTTGTGCAATCCCGCAAATTGAGGGACATACCCACATATCCTAATGGTTAGTCGAGAACTAACACAAAGGAGTAAATTATCCTGGGGGTTGGTCGTGAACCAACACGAAGGAATAAATCATCCTGGGGGTTGGTCGTGAACCAACACGAAGGAATAAATTATCCTGGGGGTTGGTCGTGAACCAACAGAAGGAAAATCTATTCGCATTTCGAACACCGATGGCGCCCGACGGTTAGTCGTGAACCAACACAAAGGTCTTAATCGGAAAACGCATAACACAACGAAACAAAGGGCCTATACTTATTCAAAGTATCGTTTTTAACCATAGCACCCGTAAATTTTAACTTTTATTTTTATTTGGTTCTTTATGGCCCAACTTATGATGAAATGTAATTGAAATTAAATAAGAAATTTTACACACACCTAGCCCATAGTACGGTAAAAAATGAGACTATCTCACTTTTAATAAGTTAATGCAATAGCTTACTACCCAGATAAATAACAAATTAATACAGTGGGTACGCTAGCTTGTCTCTAAAGTGGGAAGTGAAGTAGGTGTATACCTACCTCACGTCACAATAATATAATGATTTTAAACTGTAAGCCATTTAAACATATGTTATAAATGATAACTCTCTTGCGCTAGTAGTGCCTTGAGCCTGACAGTGCATACATTTTAGTTACGACCTTTTTTATGGTTGATGCGTTCATCCAAACAAATATGGCTATGTACGTAATTACTGTTACGTGTGACTGACAGCGTCACTTTTCCTTCTGTATAAAAAAAAAATTATTGCATAAAAGGTCGACCAAACAGAAATTCAATAAATTATAATATCGCTTTTAAATGGGCGATTTTCTGTTTGATATCTAATTCGAATACTTTTTATAAGTGATATTGAATAATTGTATTATTACGTACCATTATGATTTTTAATATCGGATAATAAATTAACAACAATTAAGTATGTATACTTAATGTTTATTATCAGAATAAAGTGTAATTCAAGCGAATTAGAGAATTATAAATGAGTTTCCTCATTTAATTTGATTTATCTAATAATACCACTGCTTATTACAATTTCCGAGCACTAAAATACTTACGAAAGATGCTCTTCATTGTAAACATTACAGCTCTGGTCGAAGCTGAAAAGTATCAAGCCCAATGTGTATGTATTTGTCACTTTTTGAGGGTCGATCTACCTTCCTCAAGCCGCGAGGGATGTCTTAATGATAAAAGCGGCTTCGGTAAATTTTAGAGAGTTGTAACGTATTTATGTAAAATATTTGAATATTAAGGATATTTGTTTGCATCCCTCACAGTTGTTTGGTGACTATTTTTTGGTTGTAGATCAAGGGTAAGTAACATATAAACACAGATTAATTACAATTTACATTGTTGTATTCAACAACAAAATGATTACCCTTTGGTTATTTTTTAAGATTACCCTCAAATAAACCATTGAGTAGAGGGTAGAAACCGTAAAAACTGTCGTCAGCTGCCATAAATACGACGTTGGCAATACGATGTCACCTACTGTGTAATACAATTTCATCATGTTTAAAAAGCAGGTCCCTACCTGCATATTGTGAATATACCGGGCTGATTTAAAAATAATACTTGTACTAAGTTATTAATTCATTTTAAATTTACAATCTACAACATAACGCCTCAGAGCGAATGTTTTAATTTAAATACAGATGGCTTAAGTTCTAAGATTTGATGCATATTGCATAATAAATGAAACTCTGTTTCCTGCTCTTGGGGCAGTTTTGGGTTTACTTACTGAGCCTCTCTAGAATTAAGCAACGACAATGATAAGGGCAAAATAGTCAATCATATTAGTGCCTGGCACTCAACAATATTAAAATAAAATAAAAAGGTTTATCATCAAACACCGGTTTCGCGGGGGCAAAAATGTACCAGTGCTAGTGATTCATTAAATATCGACTTAGTTTATCGACATCCATAAAAATAAATTTTTAACCATCATTATCGTAACTAAACGAATGGCTAAGTTTGAATACGTTTAACTATGTGCAAACCTCTTTCATTTATACTTATTGCAATTATAAACAACCGATATCTGACATTGACTGTGTCGAGTCACTTTTGACAACCATTGAATCGTTGAATAATTCATCTAGTACCTACAACAATATTATTTTGCATTCCGATCAATTAAATCTACCTTTTTGTTTCTGGCGGCTAAAAATGCCACGCAAGAAAAAAGATCATTCATCTTCTTGGAAACCTGACCATTCAGATATAGATGATAAAGGTACGACTTACTTTTGCAAGAAATGTAAAATTCATGTCACGAAAATGTGGAAAAAATTTTGATTGTATATTATGAAAATTATATTAAATATTAAAGAAAGTTAATTCCTCAAAAAGTTTATTTTTGTGTATGTAGTTTTCTTCTTCATTCAAATTCTTGAAATTACACAACGGTTGTACGACATTTTTATCGATATCAAATAATAAAATTAGTTTAATGTGTCCTCGCACTATTAAACGTCAGTACAGATTTGCCCCCGCGAAACTGGTGTATGTTTATCATGTTTATATTTCTTGAAATGCTAAAAATTATCACATGGTAACTTCTCCATGTATAAATGTGCTTGAAAGATATGATTCTTAGTGTACTTATGCAGATTGAGAAGGTTGTTAAAATTGTCTGTATAACAGAAGTCATAAAATATATTCTGATACTTTTAATAGACTTCCTTGCTCCTTTATTACATCTAACAAGAAGGTACATAAATGAACATTATTTTTCCGGTAAACCATAAATCGGTTTAAGACGAGTTTTTGTTTAGTGTTTAAATTAAAATATAATTTATTAAATAAAGGTTTGGTCTGATACCAAACCTAATCTGATAAATAATTTCTGTTTCTTAGTTCATAACATGACTGAACTGAATACATATTCATAATGCTTATTTATTGGCATATTATTATAATGTATATACATATTTTTACATAGGTACCTATAGATATGTCTAGATCATAATAGATCTTAAATTAATAAAAAATCAAATTTGCATATTTTCATGGATAGATCAGAGGACTCACAATATTAGACACCTTTGAAGAAAATAATAATAATTGAAGATTAAAATCTTAAATTGCGCTAGGTCGCGTGAGTCTTTCTCTGTTGTGTTACTATTCGATCAGCAGGATCTGGTATAAACCAACATGGGTGTGCAATTGTGTATACGCCGAATAATTTTCTCATTTTCTTCGACCCCCAATAGTCGTATACAGATAGTCGGACCGACGTCACGCGGACGAAATGTCATAAGCGTCAAGACACGATATCACAGCCACAACGTAACCTACCTTGTCTGGAGGTAACGCTGTATTTTGTACGTCTTATTATTCTCTTATATTATTCGTTACTATGTATACTTAGGGGAGTCTATTATCTTGATATCGCTCTTGAGCCTGGCCTGGCCTTTCGTTTAGCAGACAGGGTACATTCTAACAAAAAAAAAGATACATTTTACCTCTATACTTTTCTTAAACTTCTACAAATTATTGAATTTAATGTAAAGTTGACAAACTGAATAGAATCTCGAGTCAGTCATGTTCTATGCGTGTTCAACGAACAAAAGACTTGAACAGGTATACGTATTATGTTTCATTTTACTATCCTTATATTATGTTCAAAAAATAGAACCTAGTAATGGCTGTAGCCTTTATGACCCATGTACATAACTAATTTTTCCTTGTGCCTTTTAAGATTTTTTAATTACTCTGTTAGTATACTCGTTTACACGTGATTACTACCTAATATTGTATCCTGCACGGGAAGCATGGTCGCGCGATAGACGATAAAAAAGCAGGCCGTCCCTATCGCACTATTTGTAAGTGCGACAGGGACGGCCTGATATTGTATCCTGCACTAGCTGCGTAGCTCGCAGGTGGATACAAAAGATGTATAAGATAATGATAAAAACTTACATAGTAAGTTTGAGTTGCGTAAAAAATCAAGCGTTTGCTTGCAGCAATAAATAAATCAAAAATATATTAGTCTTTCGTAATACCTAGGTATTATATCATAGGTCATCAGATCATATTATGTTTAATACTGGATTGGTTAAAATTAAATAATTGCAGCCAATTGAATTTAAATCATGTATATAACCTGCAACACACAAATATTGTATATTCTAGAGAGTATTTAGAATATCTTCAGTAAATATCATATATTATAAACGTAATAAATCCTAGGCACTATGGAGGATGATCAATTATGAATTTTAATTAATAGACACATATAGAACTTTAACAAAAGAATCCATACCAAGGATACTTTGTACGATTCAGCGGCCTAAGTATTCTGCAAAAGTTGCAGGCCTAATAAAAACGAATAATATGTCAGTTTAACAGTATGGTTAAAATACTTGTCCTTTAAATTAAAATGATAATTACACACGAGTCCTATAGACTCGTAGTCTTAGTGTGTTGTTTTACTCCGGACTTAACTAAATAAACATGTGTTTTGAGGGCTGCTCTCTATTGTTTTTTAACTTATATTATACTGTAGATCTAGTATCAGTACAATGTATAAGTAACATAAGTATTTAATACAGCGCCAGTTATTAGAATTAAAAATAAATAAATAACGTGACGCCCCAGGGTTCACGCATTAGTTAGAAGACTTAGAAGAAATCTTCTAAACTAGACCAGGTACCCCGAAAAAGACAGCCCAAACTTTGTATTTATGGAACCAAAACTTATAATCTCTAAACATCTACATGGTTAATAAAAATTTATATCTGAAAAATTAAGTGACGAAATATAATTTATGATCAAACGAACTTCTTGAAGTGAAGTTCGATCGAAATTATATGAGTCACTTCATTTGAAGATATAAGAATAGAACATGACTGACTCGAGATTCTATTCAGTTTGTCAACTTTACATTAAATTCAATAATTTGTAGAAGTTTAAGAAAAGTATAGAGGTAAAATGTATCTTTTTTTTTTTGTTAGAATGTACCCTGTCTGCTAAACGAAAGGCCAGGCCAGGCTCAAGAGCGATATCAAGATAATAGACTCCCCTAAGTATACATAGTAACGAATAATATAAGAGAATAATAAGACGTACAAAATACAGCGTTACCTCCAGACAAGGTAGGTTACGTTGTGGCTGTGATATCGTGTCTTGACGCTTATGACATTTCGTCCGCGTGACGTCGGTCCGACTATCTGTATACGACTATTGGGGGTCGAAGAAAATGAGAAAATTATTCGGCGTATGCACAGTTGCACACCCATGTTGGTTTATACCAGATCCTGCTGATCGAATAGTAACACAACAGAGAAAGACTCACGCGACCTAGCGCAATTTAAGATTTTAATCTTCAATTATTATTATTTTCTTCAAAGGTGTCTAATATTGTGAGTCCTCTGATCTATCCATGAAAATATGCAAATTTGATTTCTTATTAATTTAAGATCTATTATGATCTAGACATATCTATAGGTACCTATGTAAAAATATGTATATACATTATAATAATATGCCAATAAATAAGCATTATGAATTCATATGTATTCAGTTCAGTCATGTTATGAACTAAGAAACAGAAATTATTTATCAGATTAGGTTTGGTATCAGACCAAACCTTTATTTAATAAATTATATTTTAATTTAAACACTAAACAAAAACTCGTCTTAAACCGATTTATGGTTTACCGGAAAAATAATGTTCATTTATGTACCTTCTTGTTAGATGTAATAAAGGAGCAAGGAAGTCTATTAAATGTATCAGAATATATTTTATGACTTCTGTTATACAGACAATTTTAACAACCTTCTCAATCTGCATAAGTACACTAAGAATCATATCTTTCAAGCACATTTATACATGGAGAAGTTACCATGTGATAATTTTTAGCATTTCAAGAAATATAAACATGATAAACCTTTTATTTTATTTTAATATTGTTAAATGCCAGGCACTAATATGATTGACTATTTTGCCCTTATCATTGTCGTTGCTTAAGAGCGCTATGACAAAAAAAAAGGCGATATATTGTAAAATGTACAATATTTATCGGCAAAATTGTACACTTTACTCATACTAAAAGACAGTAAAAGTACTTGTTTCAGTTAGAACATCTAATTAACTGTCGGTTCATTAAAAAACATATGGAAGTAAAAGCTTTTTCAATTAGTAATGATTTTTTTTCTAAAGCTCGTTTAGGAAAAACCGCGTGAAGCACAGATTTCGGAGCTCTTATTATGTACAATTTGATAAGCTCACTCTCATAAATGCGGTAAATTTAAATTCCTAATATCTTGTACTTTAGGCCCATTAAACAATATTTATCATTTAATCCTTTGAAATTGAGAAATTGAAAGTAAAACGAACTCAATTTTGTCTTGAAAATACATCGAAACAAGTGATCATTTCTCCGAAAATCTACATGTTATCGAAGTTATTTTAGTATATAAATAATCTGCACAATGTGCTTAAATTGCTGTTATTCATTTGTCGTTATAATATTTTATCAGGATTTTTTGCCAATTTTTTGAAAACTAGCCTTCCTGTCGCTATTTTACCGGCGACGGACGCCTGCGATTTCAGTGCCGCGCCGGAGCTCGAGGAGGTAAGACGTATGTCGCTTCGCTCTCCGAGTTTTCATCGCGAACGTCGAGAATATTTATCGTTGTGTGGGTCGGACGCCTTGTTTATAAATACACGGGCTATCCTCGCATTGTGTGTGTGTAAACAGCGACCAACGAATTTGATCCTAGATCCGTAAATATTTGCTTTTGTAATATTTTGTTATGTTTGAATGTTAAAGTATTACAACGTTATGATTATAAATATGTGAAAATTACAATACGGTCAAGATGATAAGACACATCAAGATGGTACTCGGGATCTGATGATGGAGCCAGAAGGTGGTCACCAGTACCAGTGAACCATGTAAGTAAACGACTTCGTGTTTAGGCTCGTTGGGTTCGTCTCAACAAGACCTTTGACAAGAGGTGGTACTCAGGGTCGGATGATGGAGCCAGATGGTGGTCACTAGTACCAATGAACCATATGACTAAACCACTTCGTGTTTGGGCTCATTGGGTTCGTCTCAACGAGACCTTTGACAAGAGGTGGTACTTAGGGTCTGATGATGGAGCCAGATGGTGGTCACCAGTACCAATGAACCATATCGATACCTTTGGGTTCAATTGGCGTAAAGGACAAAATGCAGGTTTTCAGGAGAAGCAAAAAACTACTTTTTTTTTAGAAAAATGTTTATATCTTTTTTGTTTTTTGACCTATATTTGTGACGTATATAGAAAAATATGTAGATTTTTAGTATCCTTCACCTAGTGTAGCAACCGTAGTGATAAACTAAACGGTTTAGAAGTTAGATGGTTGTAAAGGACACGTCAAAATGCTATGGACGTCCTTTACACCCACGATTTTTTTGAACAATTAGAGTTGATAGGGTCGTAAATGACGGTCTTAGATGATTTTTATACAAATTCGGGGCGTAAATGTAACCGGAATGGTACAAATGGCAACTGTTTTTAGCTTAGTTTACAATTGAGAAACTTGAAAAATGTATCAAAACGTAGTTAATATGGCATAGAATAGCCACATTAGTATTACAGTGTATATTTATCTAAATATTTAGCAGAGACAAAGAACAAGACTATTTTATATCCAGTTTTGCAAAAAAAAAACAACATTTGCTTAAAAACTATCTAATATTTAGGAAAGTTATTATTTTAGTACTCGCCGCTCGGCTGTCTCAATAAGTTACGCATTCAGTATTTAATTCTAGCAGGGAAACGCTTTCGTAGTTTTAAGTAAAACACTAATTGTAATCACGTAAACTTTAATCAGCAACTGTGAATAGTAGACTATATTAATACGACAGTAATTTTAAGTCTAAAGTAGAAAGAAGTTTTAAGAATAACTAAGAATTAAGTACTTATTTATAAACGCAAGTTAGGACGCGTATACAAACTGTAGTCAAGACTACCAACTATGTTGATTCATATTTTTGATAATTTTAAAACAGAAAATTGTTATTTAGTCTTAAACCTGTTAAATAAGAATAATCTTAATTATGAATTCGATCCTAGAAATATTATAGTCAATGCTTTAAGTACCTGGGTACATAGCCAAGTCACCAAACCCTAACGCTTATTCGCTAGCGAAACGCACCTGTTATTGTCGCACTAAATGTTAGTATAGTCTACTGTTAAAGTTTACTGCCGGCGTAGCTGAATGGCAATTGTCACCAGACGTCGACAAAAATGCAGTCTGGTGCAATACGCAAGAGCGATAAAGATATATAGCTACGAAATAGATATTATCGTGAGCGTTTGTGCATTTGGGTACGTACCCTGATTACCATAATGTTTTTTTAATTACCTACATCTCGCCGCAGTATTAATACTACGAAAGCGTTTCCCTGCTAGAATTAAAGACTGAATGCGTAACCTACTGACTATTCAGACAGCGGCGAATACTAAAAAAATAACTTTGAATTTGTTGCCAAAGTATTATAAGTAGATAGTTTTTAAGCAAATATTGTTTCTTTATTACAAAACTGGATATAAAATATTAGTCTTGTTCTTTTTTGTTGCTAAGATAGCTTAGATAAATATAATACACTGCATTAAACTGATGTAGAGCTATTCTATGCCATATTAAGTACGTTTTGATACATTTTTCCAGTTTTTAATTGTAAACTTAGAACAACATTTGTACCATTTCGATTACAATTACGCCCCGACTTTGTATAAAAATCATCTAAGACCGTCACTTACGACCCTATCAAATCATGGGTGTAAAGGACGTTATAACATTTTGACGTGTCCTTTACAACCACCTATCTTCTAAATCGTTTAGTTTATCACTACGGTTGCTACACTAGGTTAAAGATACTCGTAATCTGCATATTTTTCTTATACACGTCACAAATATAGGTCAAAAAAACAAAAAAGTGGGTTTATCTTTCTCTTGGAAACCTGCATTACATGTCCTTTACGACAATTGAACCCAAAGATATCGATTACAGTTGCGGATAAAATATTTTTAGTGCTGGTCGTAAAGGACGAAGAACAAAAAAACTTGTCCTTTACGCCCAACTTTATCACACTACTATAAAAAGTGATCCTTAGAAAGCAAGGGCTTAAAGGGCAACAATATATAACAAGGTGACTTACGACTATATTTTTATTTGTAGATTTCCTTTACGACACAAATAATAATTTATAATTAATGACTTGATATTTACGCCCCTTCAGAAAAGCTATTTTTGCAAGTCCATAGTAGAAAATCTTGGTCGTAAAGGCAACTTTTTAAGAGATATCGAAATTTTAACTACACAGATCGATAGCGCTTGAAATTCTGAACAAAACTGTATATATAACTCATTTTCGCCAAAATGTCCTTTACGCCAATTGAACCCAGAGGTATCGATATGACTAAACCACTTCGTATTTAAGCTCAATGGGATCGTCTCAATAAGACCTTTGACAAGAGGTGGTACTCAGGGTCTGATAATGGAGCCAGATGGTGGTCACCAGTACCGATGAACCATGGAACTAAACCACTTCGTGTTTAGGCTCATTGGAATCGTCTCAACAAGACCTTTGACAAGAGGTGGTACTCAGGGTCTGATGATGGAAACAGATGGTTGTCACCAGTACCAATGAACCATATGACTAAACCACTTTGTGTTTAGCCTTATTGGGTTCATCTCAATAAGACCTTTAACAAGAGGTGGTACTCAGGGTCTGATGATGGGGCCAGATGGTGGTCACCAGTACCAATGAACCATGGAACTAAACCACTTCGTATGTAGGCTCATTGAAATCGTCTCAACAAGACCTTCGACAAGAGGTGGTACTCAGGGTCTGATGATGGACCCAGATGGTGGTTACCAGTACCAATGATCCATATGACTAAACCACATCGTCTTTAGGCTCATTGGGATCGTCTCAATAAGACCTTTGACAAGAGGTGGTACTCAGGGTCTGATGATGGAGCCAGATGGTGGTCACCAGTACCAGTGATCCATGTAACTAAACCATTTAGTAATCAGGCTCATTGGGTTCTTACTTCTTCTTAATAAGACCTTTGACAAGAGGTGGTACTGAGCAAGTGATGGGCAAGCAACATAAATATCACTGAAGATTCGAAATTTTGGTTTTTTTCTACCCCTTAATTTGCTAATAGTGGGGCTTGCCGCCAAATCTTTACTGTTGACAACACCACCGCCTCTCCACGCTCCACGCCGCATCGGGGATTCCCCAATAAACGTTTGTGTACTGAATGTTAGTCGAATTAAAATGTACGTTATTGTTATTGAAACGTTACAACTCATGAAAAACCGTTATTGTCGAATTTTTTGTTCATCTGAAAGAAAAACATATTTAGAAAAAAAAACAGTGATGGTCGGTTTTTTTTTTTCATGTTTTACATATACATACATATGATCACGCCTGTATCCCATAAAGGGGTAGGCAGAGCACATGAACTACTAAAGTTTCAGTGCCACTCTTGGCAAAAAGGGGTTGATAGATATCAAAATTGTGCCATTGCAGTGACAGGTTGCCAGCCTCTCGCCTATCCCTCAGTCGACTTCTACGACACCCACGGGAAGAAAGGGGGTGGTGAAATTCTTAACCCGTCACCACACGGGGGTTTTTCATGTTTTTTTTTTCATAATTCTGAAAAAAAAAAATTTGGTTTTTTTTCCATTTGCAACCCTAGTTAAACAACAACTTTGCCCCCTTTTTTCTATTTGCAACCCTAGTTAAACAACAACTTTGCCCCCTTGTAAAACAAATAACTATTAATAGGTAAGCGTCTTCGGTACTATACTATGCCACAGGGGCCGTTTTTAGATTTATTTTAGTTTAATTTTAGATTTATTTAGTTTAATTTTTATTTTAAGTATAATTTTAGAATAATTTTAGATTTATTTAGTTTAATTTACCTGTAATATTTTTTTACTTCTTATAGATATATGATTAAGAACCACATATAATCCACAGCTGTAATCTGATATTTCACTACTTACGATATTAATGAAATTAATAGGTAAGTAGTTATTCTACATGTAAGATAGCAATTCCGTGTACTTAGTTAAGAAGATAAGGTCTCCCCTACTTCGCTAAAACATGAGATCTTACTCAAGCACAGCGGTTTTAAATCTGGCCATAAATTACTCTCGTAAGGGTACATTTACCATCTTATACTCGTAACAAAGTTCAAGTTAATACCAAAATTCACTGACAACAACTTCTCCGTAGGCTTTGTAACCTACCTAACATAGGTATACATTACACAAATCCGCACCCGCGAATACAAGAGAGATGCATATCGTCACTACTTTTTAAAAAAACTTGTATCTTCGTCTTTTTAAAAAACTTGTATCTTCGTCTAACCCGTGTGGTGACGGGTTAAGAATTCCACCCCCTTTCTTCCCGTGGGTGTCGTAGAAGGCGACTGTGGGATATGCAGGGGTAAATTGTGGCGTAGGCGAGAGGCTGGCAACCTGTCACTGCAATGTCACAGTTTCGTTTTCTTTCAACCCCTTATTTGCCAAGAGTGGCACTGTAACTTTAGCAGTTTCATGTGCTCTGCCTACCCCTATATGGGAAACAGGCGTGATTGTATGTATGTATGTATCTTCGTCTGTCAATGAAAAGAAAATTGTAGTATGTATGGAATGCTTATAGACTTACTGCGTTTTAACTTTGAGGAACAGCGTGAGATACGAAATTTTTCATAATTTGGGTCCACCTAATTAGAAAAAGTTATTAACAAAGATTAACTCGCTGTCAGTTTTGTGACGACAATTAAGCATAAAATCTGTCTAAAAATTTACTTTTTTCACTTTCTGAATGTAACACAAAAACAATATTTTTATTGAAATTGAATGCTTAAAATTATCGTCACAAAACTGACAGTGACTTATTTTTTTTAAATATTATAGTCAATTAAATTCTGAAAATGCCCATAGTATCAAACTGGCGGTAACTTTTCAGGAACAAATTGCCTGTTCCACTCAAACTAGTAAGTGGTCAAAGATAATGATATTGATAACATTAACAGCGTCGTTTGGAAAACTTTAGCTGTACATAAACATTCATATCAGAATTAGTCAGAGCATTTTGACAACACTTTGGACTAGTACTGAAATGTTGAAGTGGGTTTTTCATTATTGAAGTAAGCCAGCTCTTTTATTTATTTATTTAAACTTTATTGCACAAATGTACAAAAAAAATACACTGGCGGAATTAACGCCTTGAGGCATTCTCTACCAGTCAACCATCGGGCTAAACAGAAACAGTTAGTTTGGTGCACGATTTTAAAATTAAATATGAAAATACAGGTCAAGATTGCAATCGCAATATACATACTTATATATAATTAGTATAAATATACCTATATATGGTCAGATTAAAATATATATACACATATTTCATATATAAATAAACATACATATACGTATATGTATAATAATTGTTTTTTTGATAGTATTGAAATTGAAGCGTTTCGAGATATCCACAAAACAATTGAAAAAATATCGAAAATATTTTATTGTAGAAAAGAAAGTTGCCATATCTTCTTCAAGTAAGTAAAGCCGCCTCTTTATCTTCAGCTGAAAGAAACTACAAATGAAAAAAAATTGTTGCGATGAGTTATCATAGAAAAAATATCATAGAAAATTTTAATTGCCTATATCTAATGATAAACTTTACTTGACTTTCATTATTTGACAGACTATAGTGTAAATAGTATTTACACTATAAAAAGTTTTAAGTTGAAAATGCTCAATAATGCAAACGTTTTCAAATAACCTACTTAAATTGAGTAGATGGGTAGCATTTTTCAATCCAATTGGAAGAAAGCTTAGCGCAGTATTTTATGAGCAGTTCATTAGGCAAGGGCCCCTGGGATCGCTGGAAAATAACAATCTCGAGCAGCCGACAGATGTAACGAGCCCTCAACGTCAGTGGGGATGATATCGTCGTAGCTTACACAGCGAAGAATGTTCGTCTTAAATAATTTTCACAATGTTTTATTCTAAGTAATGAATGCGAATTCGATTATTCTAATTTACTTCGAATGCGATTATTAGACAATACGAAATGACTACACCACGGTGTTCACGGTTAAAGGCCAGTTCAGGTACAAACATTTTTGCACATATGCCCTATAATTTCAATAAAGTAAAAAAATATATATATTTATCATAGTCTGCGCGACATTGTTGCGAAATGGTCCTACTTAAGGGCCCTTTTAGACGGTACGAGAACTCGTATGCGAGTTTTATTACATTGCGGTATTTGATGGCTGTGTTGAATCGTATGGAACCTCAACATCCCGCAATGTAACTAAAATAGCATGCGAGTTAACGAGCCGTCTAAATCAGGCCTAATACTCCTCCAACAGCAAACCAATATCAATAAAATTCAACCCTAAGTTATAGGTACCAATACATAACAGAATTGATGTCCTGACTTTTTTCCTGATGTAGGTATGTACTACAAAAGTTAAATACCTTACATCAATCAAAAAGTCACGACATAAATACTGTTATGTATTGGTACTACCTATAACTTAGGGTTGAATTTTATTGATCTGGATTGGTACTGTAAAGTGTTAACTTTAGATTACCTGATGAGTGGTTCTGGATTGGTACTGTAGGTGTTAACCTACCTACATAGCACCATTCTTGTTCAAAACACGAATTGCTAAAGGGTTCTCAAATCGAATGTTCACAATGGTGGCTGCAGCCACGAGTACCTTTGCCACGGTCATGACCAAGTTCTGTCAAAGGATGGTCGGGAGCGCATGTGACGTCACCGTTACGCAACGCTACAAAAATACGGTGTCGGCCTAGAAGTCTCAGCGCTGATCGATGGTCACCGTCGAGATAAGCGAGATGAGCGATCGGGCCTTATCGTTATCACGTGTGGAAGGAATCTTGGACGAACGCGGCAGCCTGGGACGCATTCGCATAAGACAGTCTGCGGAGACTGCACGCGCACCCTTGAGGCAGGCTCTCGAGGTACCGGCGTACGCGCATCCTTAAGTAGCAAGGGTGACGATGACACAACGGTAGTGCCGACATATCTCGATTACGTGATCTCATATCGGACTTTAAAAAGTGAAGTGTAACGTGTGAATCAAAATGGGTAAGCTATTTATTTGTGAAATTATTTTAAAGTTACCCTTATTTTAGTAGCAAAAAGGTAACACGAATGTAATCACATTCATAAATTTTTACTAATTATTTTACGCAGTTCTTTAACTGTAGGTACCTCCAAAATTACGTATTTAACGTTGAAGTTAGCATACTACCCTCTTTATGAAAACATATTTAACCGTATTATATTTTGATTAAAATAATGCTAATGCGTGTCATTGTGTAAGGTCACAGATATGCTAAACTAATTAAGCAAGATGAGGGTAGTTCAATGTAAACTCATGTTTATAAATAGATCAGCAATTCCCGTCAACTTTGTACAATGCCACGTCAGCAAATTTTAATTGATCCTATTTTGTTATCAACATTTAGTAATATAATTCGACTTTCGTAAGATATATACAGGATAATTGTTATAATTAAGAAAATATAGGTACTAGAGAACCTTAATGACGAAATAAAACTTAATAAAATCTCAATTCATCAACAAAATCTTGGTAACAAAATAGGAATTAATAAAAACAAATTTAACTTTTCCCTTAATTTTTGTACAAAGTTGACGGGAATTGCTGAGATACAGATACTTCGATTGATATGTATTAGTGTACGTAAAATGTAAATTAAGTATGCGTTTAATATTTATAAACTTAGCTATAGGTATGTATAGCTTAGCTATAAATAGGTGCAAACTCGTATGGTACTTAAATATTGAAAATGGACACTCAAAATAATAAAGAAAACACTACTTTAATTAGCGATTTTTACATATAATACAGAAAAGCGACTGACAAGAGCGTTCGGCTAATTTAGCGTGATTAACCCCTCGTATGCTTTAGACACGGATCTGTGCGTGGTAAATTAATCTATTGTTTTAAGGGTTGCTACTTCAATGATCAAAATTGACAGGCCGCATACGAGGGGTTAATGTCTATTCTAATATAAACGTCAAAACCGATATGATATGACAGATGGCGGTTTTGACGTTTATTCGAATTAAAACAGACCATGAGCACAAAATAAAATTGCCTTATGAATCACAAATAATGAAAAAAATACAAAATTTTACAAATAGGTCAGGTAGACTCGATAGATTGAATCCCATTTAAATGAAAAACACATTACCTCTCAAAAGTTTATGATTCCACCAGTCTTATTTTTAGTTATTATTTATTTGACCTTTATTGTGCAAGATAAAATATAAATGGCGAACTTAATGCCTAAAGGCATGCTCTACCAGTCAACCATTGGGTCAAACAGAAACTTAAAATTAGTGCGGAAAATATATCCGAAATTCAAAAGAGTTTGTCACTATCTAAATACTACATGTATTATCAATATATGTACATACATAAATACATGCAAATACATTTAAATGCATGTTATTAGTTAAAAATCTAAAAAAAATTGTCCCTTATTCAAAAATACTTTCTAAATTATATTTTGAAACATTTGAAATAGGTATAGCAGCTAATTGAAACAATCTGCGGATTGTAGTTAAAAACCAGCAAATATGTTTCGAATTTGGGGCATTAAAAAATCGATATTTTTTCCTGTTTAAAATATTTTTATTCATAATGTTTCATTGTAAAGTGATTTTCGGATCAATGTCCATTTCCTTGACTATTGTCTAATATGACCAAGACCTACTAAGCTACATTTAGAATCATTCACCCGATTCTTGCAGACATGCATTAAAAAGTCCAAATCAATTATAATTGTAAATATTTTCCGATTAATACTTTTCTTCAGTGATAGTTCATCATGTCTGGCAAGGTTAATTGTAGCCGGAAAATCTTATCCTCGTGTCAACCATTTTGTCTCTCAACTTTAAACATTATGTAAAAGACATAAAATCGTTTATTAAATGTTCATATTGTACAGGATTTACTTTTAAATTAGAATGAAGTTTACACGGTGACTCAAGCCAGTTCAATGGATATACTTTATACTACGATTTCGCGCTTGTCGGTCAACGCGACATCTCCTGTTCGGCACATTAACAAAAATTTTACTGTTAATCTACATGTTCACTCAAAATAATTGACACCTGTTTCGATTTGAAAGATGGCATTAGCTCAATTTTTTGCTAACGAACAATGCAGCTTTGAGAAGTGATAGCATTGTCTTCATGTGTCATCCAAAATGAACTACTTAGAAGGTTTTGACATTTTCGGTCTTGTGTTTTTATAAATCACATTTTCAGTACCATAATTATTTTTATTTACAAAATCAGCATGACATGAAAGTCCGCCTATGTTAATATTAGTCATAAATGGGTGAATCAACTTTTTCTTGCCATGGTCACGGTCCCCTGAATCACGCTGGTATTAGGCAAAATTATGCTACTGAAATTATGCAAGCATGCATGTAGTCCATGTCCATGTTTGTAGGTGGCAAATTAAGGAAAAGGCTTGTTAACACTAGAAAAATGCATGTTTTCATAGTTTAAGCAGCATAATTTTGCATAAAACCAGTGTGACTCAGGGGACCGTAACCATGGCAATAACAGGCAAGAAAAAGTTAATTCACCCAAATGCACTCGTTGTTATCGGATACTTTCACGATTAAATCGTTTTTGGTGAAGTTTGGTATGGATTTGCTTAACACTTTCGAAACCGGGCTCTACGCGGCGCTACGACATTTTCGCTACATACGGGGAAACCCATGTAATCGGCTACGCTTCTACGAGCGGTGTGCCCGACAGTCGGGTTCTTGGTAGCGAAAGTGTTAATGGCCAGGAAAAAGCATTGGATAGTTATAATCATTCATCACCAGATGCCACCAGTCCACGCACAAACGGCCTGACTCGTATCGTACCTTTTTTTAAAACTTTTGTTTCAATATGTAAATTTTATTATGTAGCTGTACCTAATTTATTTATTTTTATTGTAGCATTTTCTAAATAGAATGAATAATTAATTTGTAACCTACTTGATAATAACTACTACCCATAATAATATGTAGTTAAGTACTTTGCTGTAGCAGGAAGTGTGTTCTTACCGCAACTTTCAAAACTATTAAGTACTGCTACACATCAGACAGGTCTAAATCTCATATTGAGAAAGTAATATCTCGGAAACCGAGCTTTGGTAGGAGTCCGTATGAAAAATAAAAAAACTCAAAATAGCGCGGTTTCGCAAAACCAAATTTAAGTCAATTTTTCGCCCCCAAAAACTGCCTAGTGTTCCTCTAAATCGTTAGACTTGTTTTTATGATTCTCGAAATATATATTGACATAGAAGTATTTCTATGCAAATACAACAAATACTGGATTTTATATATAATACCTACAGTATATTATTTTATTCGGAATATGTATTTATTATATGTATATAAGTAGGTTTATTGCGATAAGTATGAATACTGACTTGTGTTTTCTTATTTAATTTTTAAAATCCTGCACCAAACTAAGCTTTCTGTTTAGCCCAATGGTTGACTGGTAGAGAATGCCTCAAGGCGTTAAGTCCGCCATTTGTACTCTTTTTTTTGTAAATTTGTGCAATAAAGTTTAAATAAATAAATAAATAAATAAATATATTATCTAGATTTTAAAATTAACATATTTATTTTATTAATGGTAAAATTTTGAGTAAAAAAAATGGGAAATATGGGAACAAATCAAATTATTTTAATAAATATTTTGATTTGTGTTTTGATTTTTTTTAAAATGGGAGTTAAATAAAGCAATTAAAAGTAGTACCTACTTAATGAAAACCTGCTGCATAAGCGGCGCTTCTTTTAATAGTTAATTACTTATTAAAAAACTAATATATTATGTGTAGGTATAATAAAATTATTTTGGATAAATAGGAAGCCTAAATTACAACCAGGTAAATCGTTTTGTTTGGCCATAAGTGTTACCTACTTGTTACGAAATTGATAACAATTATCTAGATATTAAGTATCTACTTGTTAGGTAATAATATACGTTTAATAACTGATGACACATTTTTCTTGTAATATTCATTATAATAGCCATATTTGGTGAAAATGGACACATGTTGATTTATCAAACATTATTCTGTTATCAAAGAAAATACAAAATGCAGTTTAGAGACTAACAGGCCTATATCGTCTGGCTCAGTGGTAATTTGTGGCCCCTTGAACAATGCGTTTTATGTTAAAAATAATTTGCCACCAACACTTGAACAATGCGTTTTAAGTTAAAAATCTAATAAGAAATTCATTGCCATGAACAACCCGCGTATTATTTCCGCATCAATCAAGTTTACTTACAAAGACCAAAAGTGTCGTTGCCAATTGTCAATGATATATGTCGTTATCCACATTCATATGCAAAACTCTTGTTAGCAGTCTAGTATAATTATGAGTATAGTTAAAAACAACGCAGTTAATTGTACATAGGAAATCTTGTCTTTCATCAGAGCCGTTAAACCAAATATAATCAGGAGTTAACGTTTTAGTTAGGCGCACTTCACATGGGTAGATATATAAAACATGTCTCCAATATTGCTTCTATTACATTTGGCAGAAAAGTCTGTATAAGCTGGAATTAAGGACAAAAAATCCGAAAAAATAAATTAACACATTTTTAGGGCCATCTTCTTCGACAGGCCAATACGTCTTATTATTCGAATTCTTCATCAGAGAGAGATAATAAGATAGGTTAAATATTTACAGTACACATAGATATAAGTTTGGAGCAAAAAACGAATACCATACCAATTTTGTATTATTTTAATCTCTAATTGAAAATAAAACAAAGGAGCCCTGTTGATAATGATCAGGAACACATCAGGTGCCGTAGCCGAATGGGATTTCTGCGACGCGAAACGAAAACGAAACGCCGCGAAAGGTAGTCGGCTCTGTCGCGCCAATACGCAAGAGCGATAGAGATAGATATTTACGAGCGTTTCGTTTCATGAGCGTTTGTGCCATTCGGCTACGTACCCAGAAAGGAAAGGCGGTTTCGGGACTTTCGCGGTGGTTCTTCGTTTTCATTTCTGATATACCCCATGTGTGTCTCGCTTTGGTTAGCAGAATCGGTATCAATTACGGCTTGAGTCATGATCCTCGTAATTGCCTTAAAGCTCTGAGAAGCGTCAATTATTTCAAGGAGACAAATTAATTTGTACATTGAATTGCGTGTGTATCCCTACCCGACCGTAAGCCCTACTTGGTCACGAGACCCAGCTAATCGAGGATCATATGCCCTGTCATTGTATCATTTATATCGGTAAAGATATGTAAATAATAAAGACTGGATTTTTTTTTGTATTATAATTGTGTCGCTTAACTTCATACTTGGATAAATCCATTCTGCTATAAGGATTATCTTTCAGATCAATATTATATTTTTTGTATGATCAACCTTAAAGCAGAATGGATTTAACCAAGTTTGAAATTAAGCGACACAATTATAATACAAAATAATAATAAAAAAAACCAGCCAAGTGCGAGTCGGACTCGCCCACCGAGGGTTCCGTACAAACTTTCTTTCAAACTACCTAGTAAAAATAATCTCATATTTTCATATAACTCTAATGACTTGACTAGAAGACAAAAGTATAGGCACTAATGAGTATTATTGTGTATAGCGCCATCTTCCGGTCAATTTGCTAACTAATTTGCGCGACCTGGTTTTTCAGGGATAATTCTTTATAATGTTAACCGATTTAAACAGTTTTTACTTTATTGGACAGAAGATGGTTTACGTAACATCTCGTATTAATTTGAAGTACGATATACATCCGCAAGGGTGGGTAAATTGAAAGTAAAAATCTGAAAAGTTTTTTGTGAATTAAAAAAAAGTATTCAAAATACAAACACGATTATATTTTTCCTGTAATATTTAGCATAAAACCAATGTTTACTAAAATTTTCATAATTTTTCGTTGGTAAACTTCGGAGATAAGGGGGGGAACGGTATTTTTTTTTACATTTTCCTTCAAAATTCTTTTTTTTTCCACAACAAAAAAATTATAAAAAATAGCTTATTTACGTTCAATTTGAGCTCTTTCCAACGATACCCCACTTGACCTAGTAACTTGAAATTTACAGTTTGCCCCCCTTTCATTTTGGCCATTTTCTACAATTAAAATTAATATATTTAAAAAAAATTATACTTTCTATTTGTAGAGGTTTACAATGTTCATAACTATTCCAAATTTCAAGTTGATAGCATTAGTAGTTCTCGAGATATTTAGGAATGTGACAGACGGACAGACAGACGGACAGAGTCGCACCATAAGGGTTCCTGTTGTACCTTTTTGGTACGGAACCCTAAAAAGGAGCACCTGCAGCGTTTCATTGTATGAAACATAATATATATTAAGTTCTTACCTATGTATTAAATATTTTTATCTTGTAGAACAAATAACTTGCTTGTACTTACATGAAATAATTTAAAATAAATAAGGACACTATTATTTCGTATTTGATGTAAAATACTTAATTAAACATGGCATGGTGCTTTTGTGTGGAAATTACCTAGGTCTATTTTATTTAATTCGAAATCTTTTATAATCGCACTATAAGGTCTATATGTGTGGACAATGGACAATGGACATGGACCATCAGAACCATCTTGATTATTTCGCTGACAGATATATATTAATGATACCAGTAAATGCCTACAGGATAACATCGTGTAGCTAAAAAAATCGGACTGAAAAGAGCAGATAATTTCAACCGTCCATTAGGATGATTAATTTTATTGTCATCAGTGTTTGCGGTGGTTGACCGGCGGGAATGATGGCATGGCCGTATACATCAGTTGTCATTTGAGATGTAATTTAATCCATATATGCCCATAGGGTCGTTTTCGACCCACTGCTGAAAACACGCTACTACTCATTAAAATAAGTAAAAGAATAAGGTTGTCACTTCAAAAAATAGGGGAAAAAATTATGTGTTAGGCACATATATGGGTTAATATGAACAATTAAATGACATTATGATCGTATACAATACGAGTACAATATATTTTTCCCCTCACTAGCTCGGAAACACGTGTTTTGTCCTTTAACACCAGCGGGTAAAAACGCATTTTATCCACTAGTGGGTAAAGTAATTTGACCTTGAATAAAGTCAAATTAACTGCTTTAAAATTGATAAAAATAGATGAATCTAGTAATAAAGATGATTTACCACCTGTGGAACTACTGGAAGCAGTGATAAACGCATTTTTTGCGTTGTAGTTTCCTCGCTATAGTGAGGGCAAAAGTTTTGTGTTACACTCGGGTGCAAATGTATTTTACTTCTCGTGTGTTAAAAATCTCGCAATTTCAGGATTCTATTCTCGAACCACTCGCTTCGCTCGTGTTTCAACTATAGAATCCTTTCACTTGCTCGTTTTTCAATTCCACACTCGGCGTTAAAATACAACTTTGCCCCTTTGTATAACAAATAACTATTGTAATAATTACTGCGAAAACCGAGAGAAAAAAAAACAATTATTTATGACCGAAAATTTGATGCAAGTTTTTTGTCGTCTGCCTATTTACATGTCTTATATGACTGGAATGTATGTTAGTAGTATGGTCATTAAAGAAACTGATTTGTGGCGTAGGTACCCTATCGGTCATGCCATACATGCTATCAATTTATTGATCTGAAATTAAAGGTACCTATTTGCAATTTCGTTTACATCTACATACTTAAATACGCGCACATACATACCAATCTAGACACGCTTTTAATATTAGACTTGTGCTCAGATATTTTTGCTCTCGTAACTTTGTAGATGTAAAGGAACGCGACTATACGTACTTGAGTACACTGTTAATTTATCCTTAAGGGCGTTCCCGGCGTCAATGACCTTCGATTGGTATCCATTGATATTATAAATATGTATAGTTTAATATTCATCTATCCATAGTTTAGGTTACAGTTTCCTTTTCCTTAATCTTTCTGGTTTAGCCCATTGGTTGACTGGTAGAGAATGCCTTGTGGCATTAAGTTCGCCATTTGTACCTTATTTTGTTGTGCAATAAAGATTAAATAAATAAATAAATAAATTTTACGATAGTTTCTAAAGCTTATCATATAAACAGCATCGTCTTCAAACTATATAGTATCTCATAATTACTTCATAGCTCATTGTTTCTGTGATATTTAGCATCAAAGTTAACAATTTTAGGGTCAAAACTAGTTTTTTGGTCATAACTTTTGTTTTAATTAGTTTAAAATTAAAATCTCTCTTGAATTTTCAGAAAAGCCAAAGGTAAACACTAAGATGTCGATTTCATGTAACACCCTTCACTAAAATCAAATTTCGATAAAAGTGTTTTTTAGACCATGTTTAAAAAAATCATAAAAAAAGTTTTTATTTTTTAAATAAGTATGGCTCTTACGAATAGAGATAAAAGATTGAAGAACCGAAGGCTGTTAGTCTTATAATTCTATCTGTACTGCAAATTTAGGAGTTTCAACTCAAAACCAGTCAAATATCGATGAAAACCGTGTGGAGCACCTTAAGGCTAGAGTCGCTACAGGGTTTTCACGTGTTGCTTAGTTACCTACTGCCTACTGATATGTACTTAACTACTTAATTAGTGATTTGATGATGATGACCCATTCAGCGCCCGTACTTGGCGCTTTTATTGCTGTGACAACCTTGATGCGAGTTGTTAAGGGGCTGACAACACCCAACTGAGCAAAATTGATGTTACTTGCACAGTTTTTTAAGACAAACTAATAGTTTTAGTAAGACAAGTAAATTATATGTTATTATTCATTATATTTCAACGAACATAGCCGTACTCGATACACGATTTAACGAAATCGGCTCGATAGAAAAAAATTGCAAAAATTGGTCTCGAGTTCGTCATTTAACAGTTCTATGTCGTTCAATTATTCACTTAGTTGTCCATAATTAAAACTAGTGGCTCTGGGAGCTGTAGACCTTCGCGAAATGCTTAGAGAACGCAAAACTGAAAGCTAATTAAGTGATTATCGCAGTCAAGTCATGACCTCATGACAGCAACAGTTTCAAGCGACATATACTCGTACGCTATAGGCACTCAACTCAAGCCCTTAACGGCAATTTCTGCATTTAACATATAAAAACTGTGGGGCTATCATGCTTGCACTTTTATCACTTATCAATGTGGATAAGACATAATTATGTCAATCTCACACTGACTAACTTGCCACAACGTGACGGGATGCTTTATCCGCGTAGATAAGTGATAAAATGGCAAGTCCTGCCCTTGGTTTTGTTATCATCTTTTGTTTTGTACTCGTGTCGACGCTAGCCCGCAAAGTGGGCTTTTCGCTTCTAAGCGTCACACGAAAATCCTAACCTAACTTAGTTTGGATATTTAATAGGTCTTTCTTTTTTCGGGGGCTGGGCCCCCCAAGACCCCCCCCCCCCTTATAATCACTCTTGTTCGTCGCAAGAAAACCTTAACCTAACTTATTTTCAATAGGTATTACGTTGGTACTTCGTGGGGGCTACCTCCCCCCTGGGTGTTTCGCCGCAAGAAAACCCTAACTTCTTTTCAATAAGTACAACGGTGGTATTTCTTTCTTCGCCCCTCGTCGTCCACAATTTGTAAGCGTGTCGACGCTAGCCCGCGAAGTGGGTTGCTTATTTTCGCTTTTCAGGGTCACAAGAACACCTAACCTTACTTAGTTTGGATACTTAATTGGTGTTTCTATTTTGCGGGGGCTGCGCTTATTTTCGATCTTAAACTTCGCAAGTAAACCCTAACCTAACTTATTTTCAATACGTACTACGTGGTATTCCTTTTTGGAGCCCCTCTTGTGGGTGCTTCTCCCCTCGTCGTCCATTTTGGTTTTGTTATCAATTTTCGATTTGTAAGGGTGTCGACGCTAGCCCGCGAAGTGGGCTGCCTATTTTCGCTTTTCAGGTTCACAAGAAAACCCTAACCTTACTTAGTTTGGATACTTAATCGGTATTTCTATTTTGCGGGGGGCTGCGCCCCCCGAGCCCCCCCCCCTTATTTTCGATCTTAAACTTCGCAAGAAAACCCTAACCTAACTTATTTTCAATAAGTACTACGTGGTATTTATTTTTGGCGGGGGGCTTCGCCCCCCGAGCCCCCTTGTGGGTGCTTCGCCCCTCGTCGTCCATTTTGGTTTTGTTATCAATTTTCGATTTCTAAGGGTGTCGACGCTAGCCCGCGAAGTGGGCTGCCTATTTTCGCTTTTCAGGGTCACAAGAAAACCTTAACCTTACTTAGTTTGGATACTTAATCGGTATTTCTATTTTGCGGGGCTGCGCCCCCGAGCCCCCTTATTTTCCCTCTTAAGGGTCGCAACAAAACTTTAACCTTACTTAGTTTGGATACTTAATTGATCTTTCTGTTTTGCGGGGGCTGCGCCCCCGAGCCCCCCCCTTATCTTCGCTCTTAAGCGTCGTAAAAAAGACCCTAACCTAACTTATATTCAATACGTACGACGTTGGTATTTCTTTTTGGCGGGGGGGCTTCGCCCCCCGAGCCCCTCTTGTGGATGCTTCGCCCCTCGTGGTCCATTTTGTTTTTCTTATCAATTTTGGATTTGTAAGCGTGTCGACGCTAGCCCGCGAAGTGGGTTGCCTATTTTAGCTTTTCAGGGTCACAAGATAACCCTAACCTTACTTAGTTTGGATACTTAATCGGTATTTCTATTTTACGGGGGGCTGCGCCCCCCGAGCCCCCCTTATTTTCCCTCTTAAGGGTCGCAAGAAAACTTTAACCGTACTTAGTTTGGATACTTAATTGATCTTTTTTTTTGCGGGGGGCTGCGCCCCCCGAGCCCTCCCTTATCTTCGCTCTTAAGCGTCGTAAAAAAGACCCTAACCTAACTTATTTTCAATACGTACTACGTTGGTATTTATTTTTGGCGGGGGCTTCGCCCCCCGAGCCCCCCTTGTGGATGCTTCGCCCCTCGTGGTCCATTTTGTTTTTCATATCAATTTTGGATTTGTAAGCGTGTCGACACTAGCCCGCGAAGTGGGTTGCCTATTTTCGCTTTTCAGGGTCACAAGAAAACCCTAACCTTACTTAGTTTGGATACTTAATCGGTATTTCTATTTTGCGGGGGCTGCGCCCCCCGAGCCCCCCCCCTTATTTTCGATCTTAAACTTCGCAAGAAAACCCTAATTTATTTTCAATATTCAATTCAATTTCAATATGGTATTTGTTTTTGGCGGGGGGCTTCGCCCCCCGAGCCCCCCTTGTGGGTGCTTCCCCCTCGTCGTCCATTTTGGTTTTGTCACAGATCAATACAACAAGATGGCCCTTACAGGGCGACTCGCGGTCACCAAGCATACGACAAATCAGGTTTATAAAAGTTTGAACGCGTGCGACACCGATCAGTAGCGCCCAAGTATACGACCCGCTAACAGTGTCCGTGTCCGCTCGGGAAAAAATCTTAAATAATCAATTTTGGTTGCAAACAATGGTCTCTTACAGCATAAAGTGGTGTGGCAAGTCTTCTAACACTTCTACATGTAAAAAAGATGGAACAACATTCCACAGTTAAGTCAAATAAATTATTTTGTTGAATATTGTTTATTGTCCGCGGAGTTCATTTATACTGGTCAATATGGTTGTGCTGAGCGGCGCCGAGGCGCGTCCATCCCTCTTTACCGAGTTAACAATGTGATATGCTATCCCTTTCACGTAAACGACTAGGCATGGGGCCATGTTAGTTTATGTCTGTTGCGGGAACTTCGTACTGCCGTTCGTACCATGTGCTACCATTTTATGAAATATAAAAGAAAGCAGATTTGTAATAGTGAATAATTATCTAGAATCTGTAGAGTCTGTAGTGGTATTTAGTTCATTGATTAGTTTAGAATATTTAGTTGGTTATTTAACTTAGTAAACGTAAGTAAAAATGCACAGTTTAGTTATTAGTTACTAGAATGATTTTTATTGAGATGCTATCACAATTATCATCCTCCTTGCGTTATCCCGGCATCGGCATTCGCCACGGCTCATGGGAGCCTGGGGTCCGCTTTGGAAACTACTACCAAGATTTGGCGTAGGCACTAGTTTTATGAAAGCGACTGCCATCTGACCTTCCAACCCGAAGGGTAACTAGGCCTTATTATAATTTAATTATAATATTATAATTTGTTGCAAAACAAATTCACCACAGTACTGGTACCGGTACCATTGTCTATAATAGACATGTCCCATTCCCATCCCTACTGCTAATCATAAAGGCGCGCCATTATTTGAAACGACCAATGGCAGCACCGTGCGCGCCCGCCTCACCCCGCAAGGATTGGTGATTTGCGTCTCGAACAATATCGCTTGCATTTGGCTTCTAGTGGGGTGTTCTGTGGGTTTTGTTATCAGTTTTTGTTTTGTAAACGTGTCGACGGTAGCCCGCGAAGTGGGTTTCCTATTTTCGCTTTTAAGGGCCGCAAGAAAACCCTAACCCAACTATTTTAAATACTACGATCATACGATGCATCGCCAACTCACTAATTCAATCTATTTGAAAGTGGCTGCACATAACACTTAAATTCGCACCGATTAGTACAAACCACGGTGGTGCAGTGTCATTCATGGTACATTTTTTCCCTCACGCTAGTCATATTTCTAGGTTCGATTCCCGGCAAATGCAAAACTTTTTGTATTTTTATTTTTATTATTTTTCTTCTTGTTGCCAACAGCTATCATAATTATGTTACGAAGTTTCACTTATGCCGCGCGGAGGGACTCCACGCACAAATTTTTAATGTTTGCGTCCGTTTTCTTTAGTCAAACCAGAGAGTATAGAGTCTTAGTCAGACGAAGTTATATAGGTCTTTGGTCAGACACAATTTTGTTGATTTTTCCGAGGTAAGTTTTTATCTTCTGTTTAACGCCATCTGTGAGAATATTGTGGCGTGACGTTGTAGGAGAGGCATCGTAATTATTTCAGCTCATCCTTTCTATATCAAATTGGTTAGTACTTATTTTTACCATCTTCGGCACTACATTTATTTATAAATAATAAGTTTTTTTTGTACTTCAAAATTATTAAACACTGGATCATAAAAAATAAATATAAATAGTCTTGTTACATAATTAAATTTTACGAGAATCGGTTGAATAGAGGAAAATATACGGACATAAAAATGCAAATTTCGATCATCAAGCAAACAGGATTTTACTTTCTACTGAAAAAAAATTATTATATGTATATAAAATGTATATATCGCTTAGTTGGTTAAAATATAATTATTATAATAAAAAAATCAAATGCAAAAAAAAATACAAAAATTATGGCACCTGGAGGATTCGAACGCAGAACTTGGTGATTAGAAATTTGAAAAAAAGCACGGTGACTTACCACTGAGCCACCCTAACACATACGTTGATTGGCGAAATTAAAATGCTTATTCTCATGCAAAATTACATATTTTTACATCTACCGTCTAAACCTGTGTTCTAAAACGTCTGATTTTTTTGCCAAGCACTCTATATACATGCATCTAAAAGACAAGACTTTTAAGATATCGATACGGCTAAAAGTTAAGGCGTGAGGCCCCATGACTTTGTAATTTTTTACAATTTCCAAAATCTGGGACGACAAAAAAATTTTATTGAGTCATAGAATCTGGTCACAAAATTTCACGCGAATCGGTTGGGAAATGCGAGCTGTAGAGCGAGACATCCGGACATACAAAAGCAAACTGCTTGAGTTAAAACGTAGCCCTTGCTTCGCTGCGGTCAATTACAATAACAAAAATATACATATCTAAAACACTAACGAAACGTATTGCACAAATAATGCGCCTTTCTATTTTATTTTAATATTTTTCCGTACTTTTCCTAACTAGCCGCCCCTGTTTTAGTGACATCGCGCTCTCACTTACTCCCATGCGAATAGACAGTGTACGCTAGCGTCAAGGTCATTGGGTGCTGTCAGCGTCTTAAGTTGCAAAGTGCATACATACTCATACTACATAATTTTGATGTTAACTATCTTTTTAACGTGCCGAAGTCAACGGTACAAACATGTATTTGCAGTCAGACCAAGTTCACTGCTATTGCTGGCTGAGAGATGATGTCAATTATTTGGTCATCATTGATGACTCATCAATTTAATTTTTTTTTGTTGATCCGTGGGTAGGTGAGCATTTTCAGAATTTTGGTCTCCCCAATTAGCATAAGTTGTTAACAAAAATTAACTCGCTGTCAGTTTTGTAACGACAATTAAGCATATAATCCGTCTAAAAAATTACTTTTTTCACATTCTGAATGTAGATTAGCGCTTCAAGTTTATGTAATTAACACAAAAACAATATTATTATTGAAATTACTTGCTTAATTATCGCCACAAAACTGACAGTGAGTTAGTTTTCGTTAACGACTTACGCTAATTGGGGGGTCTCAAATTCCCAGGTATGTCTTACACTATTACAACCATGGATTACACCTCTGGGGTGTTCGAGAGCACGGATCCAGCTTCGTGCCCAGGGGGGGTCCCGTGATAAAGGCCCCGGACCCCAGGGGGGGGTCACGTGGTCTATTTGTATGGCCAACTTAGGCTCCAGGGGGGGGGTCATGACCCCCATGAGGGCCAAACACTCACTTGATTTTACAGGCTGTATTTAAAAAAGAATGGAAGTTTCAAAAAAACTCATTCGGTCAAATAAAAAATCGACCAATGTAACGTCTATCCTACGCTTTACACAATAATTTAGAAATCAAGATATTCCGTTACCATTTAATTAAAAAAATGTGTTATTTATTGAGAAATCAATCTAAGAGGAAAAATGCGCGAGTATAGAGGAATGTTCGATTGGAACGAAGTTAAGAAAAAGTCGTGACAAATTCAAATGTTAACGCCCAAGGTGGAAATAATTTTGCTACCATGTGACAAATAGATACACCGCTTTACCGCCGAGAAGATCATTTTCATGTTGATGAAAATAAAAATAAGATTTACTAATACTAACTGATACTCGTATTATATTTTGTGGTTAATAAAAGGGCGAGACGGAACAAATGTTCCTACACTTTTCGCAGAGCTGTCATCCCTAAGCTACCAATATCTACAAATTAATTATAAAAGTTGATCTATCTCGCTTCCGACTCATACCTCTCTACTTTAATTACACAAAACGCTAGGTAACGCACGTACCTAGCGTGCACGACTGGTGCTGCCCTCATTTTGTCGGCCTTTCCATAGTAAATTGTATGGTGTCAAATTAGTTCCAACGGCCAACCGCCCGTCCGCTGCCGCTAGCGATGCTAGCATTCACGTTGTACATGCCCATAAGATGATGTGTATTTGCGACAATCGGCGCTACTCTGTCACGCATGTAGCCAATTGCGAGCTCCTGTGCTAGGCCTACCGCTCCTTATCACGCCACAGCATTTCGAAATGGTAACCTTAGCTTGACAATGCCGCACGGTCGTGTCATTGTCAGTCAAGCATATTTGCCAGCAGCCATACTGATAACACCCCATGTTTAGACATGTCACCGCTGACTTATTTACAACGCCAAAAGCCCCATCTCGTATTCATTATAAAATTGATTAATCATGCACTCCATATTGTAAATAACGCTACCGTTTATTTTCATAAAGATAAGATAAGACCACTGAAGTAGCTGAACATGTATATTAGTGTAGGACGCATGTGATTAGTAAGGTTATACATATTTGAACGGGCTTTATTTTTAATAACTTTAATTAAACGAGATAACCTACTTTTGGTTTAAATGCAGAAGTTGAAATAAATACGTAAGTACTTGGACTGTATTTTCTGTATTTTCCTTATTAATACATTTTTGGGTTAACAAGTACGCAATACGTTTTAGCGGATTTTTTAATGGTTATTACGTACCAATACGTTATTCAATGTTTAAAGAACATACTACATACAAGAGTACCTATATTATTCAAATACATGGGTACAGATGTAGTGCGGAAAGGGTTTCCTTCGTATTTTTCCAGAAACGTTCGTATTTGTCATGCTAGCTCAGTTAATGTCAGTACATCTTGTACTGAGACTGACTGAAATAGCATGACATGTTCGTACGTTTCCATACGAAGGCAAAACTTTACGCACTACATCTGTAGTATATCAACGAGGCCAATAGGGCTGCTAGAAGTAACAAAGGCTGACGTGGGGTACCTACTCTATTGCTACGTTTGTGATGGTTGTCACAACAAAACTACAACTTTGAAAGGAAACAAATCATAGAATGGCGGCTTCTCTTTTCGCTAAAAGATAAATACCATCCGTAACTAGAACAATGACATTATCTGTACTCCGCAAGATAAATTTTAAGTACAGACATACCTATGTACTTCAGTCTGTCATCGATTTCCGAGAAACATCGTAAGTTTTCATGTATTTCAGCGGCCTTTACTTAACCTTGTAAAAGATAATTACATTAATATTTACCACTTTTCCTATTTTGATCTAAATTAATAAACAATGTCAATTTCTAAAGGCTTATTATTAAATATAACTTTCACGATTATATGGGAGTGCCTAACTACAAAAGTTTTGTCGTCATGGTTATGAACAGGTATTTACAGATATACATACATACAATCACGTCTGTATCCCATGAAGGGGTAGGCAGAGCACATGAAACTACTCAAGTTTCAGTGCCACTCTTGGCAAATAAGGGGTTGACAGAAAACGAAATTGTGACACACAACACAATTGAGTGTGTGTGTTTTTGAACAGGTATTTAGCTGTGTGAAATTGTTCGAATACCCCTACAACGCTTAATTTGCTTTGATAAACTCCTACCCACAGATGCGTTTAAATATCTAGACCTATCAGCTGATTAAAAGTAGACGTTATAAGCTCATAGTAAGGTGTATGTTGCATTGCGGAATTCTAATTATTTTTTGTCATCGATAGTGATAAAACTCAAAGCACATCGAAGCGTCGTGCCAATTATTTAGTTATTTGTGGATGAAGTTTAGTTTCACAACAACTCTCAATAATTGTACACAGAGAGATTGTTTATTGATACAGTTTTGGATAGAATTGGGCGTTTTAGTGTTATTCCCGCGATGAATGTGCGATTTACGATCGAAAATGAGCATGGAGTTAGTGACCACTGTGATTACATACGTTGACAAGCCAATTCTTGTAGATAAGTGTCCGGGAGTAACATAATACTGTCAACAATATTCCATACACTTAATAATCTCATCCTTAGAGCGTTTTCACATTGTCCAATCCGACATGTCTGAGATATTAATATATTAATGCGACTACAAAAAAGTCAAACGTAAAAAGTTCCGTTTTATACGTTTACTTTTTATTTGTCGTTCAAAATATAGATATAACGGGTATAATTTACCTACTTTTTGTAGCTTCGTGTCAAAGAAAATACCTGCAGTATCCGATAGAGTAAAAGACAAGTGAAAACGCTAAAATTTAACCTGAATTAGTACTGGCAGATAATAAAAAGTGTTTTTTTCTTACAGGTCTAGACTTTTTAGAACATGGGGCGGACTTCGAGGCAGCTATTTCGGCAACAGGTCAGTACCTATAACAGTGCATTACGACTATAGTGAACGTGCGATTAGCCAAACAAACGCCCCCGTTTTACTTAGGTTTAAAGATTCTTTATTCCCATAAGAATTTGTACAATTCACTTAAAATGAGAATATAAATATTATTAACTTACATTCACAAATCTTCCAAATTCCATAAAGGGGTAGGCAGAGAACATGAAACTGCTCATGTTTTCAGTGCCACTCTTAGAACTGCGAAAGAGGTTGAAATAAAACTATGATATTACATTGAGCTGACAGGTTGCTAGTCCATAGCGGTGGTCAGGGTAAAATTCTTAACTTGTCACCATGCAGAATCATACTTTGAATATGTAGAAAGTAATAATTTTATACATTTTATTTAATATGATTTTCTAGGGTCAGTTTAATTTCTCAAATCAATTTTGCTTACCTATAAATTCCACGGTTTTATTCCACAGGCTTCGGCCGCTTCCACTTCTGCCTGCTGGCCATCACCGGGCTGATCTACGCCAACACGGCCATCGGCATCACCATCGTCTCCTTCGTGTTGCCGGCGGCGACATGCGACTTCCGCATGACATCTGCCGACAAGGGCTGGCTCACCGCCGCTCCTATGTTGGGTGAGTGAAAATTGTTCTACTCTCAGTGTACACTCCTGTATGTTGGGTGAGTGACTGTTCACACTCCTGCTTACACTCCTGGCTTCTGGCCATCACCGAACTGATCTGCCGACGGCGACATCCGACTTCCCATGACGTCGACGGACAAGGACTGGCTCACTACCGCACCTATGTTGGGTAAGTGACTGTTCAGCTATTAGCTTACATTCCTGGCTTCTGGCTATTCTTGGACTTATCACACACAAACCAAAGGTACACGGCTAAATTATAACGCAGAACCAATTAAAAAAGAGAAAAGTTAAAAGTACAGGCTTCCCATAAGGACGACATTTTTATCTTAATAACCTGTCAAGCGACAAGGAAGGACTTTTAACTGGGAAACGACAAACGATACGTATCTATTATTAAGTATTCTGACCAAGACTTTGACTAATAGGTCCAAATGTATTCCCATCAGTGGTATTCATAGCGTTAATAAAAAGCGTTCTGCCACGCACTTATGTTCATAATTCATATGTTATATTTTGGTTATGGCAGTCTTATTTGAAGTGCGGGTGAATCTGCATAATATAAATCTGAATTGCAAATGAGATTCGAAACGTGGATTTAAAGGATTATTCTTCCGGAGTCGTGAAAACCGCGAAGAGCTTGTAATCATGTGTCCTTTACTTACCTACCTTCATTTACTTTAAAAGAACTGCAAAGAAATGCAGGGCCGGATTAAGGGTAGAGCGAGTGGAGCGGCCGCTCTAGGCGCCGAATGGTAAGGGGGCGCCAAAATCGTCATTTCGTGGGCGCACACATAGCCCAAAGTGGCGAGAGGAGCCGGAAATGAATTTTATTCAGATATTGAAAATCTAGATTTGTGATTCAGATTATCTGAAAAGTTGCACCGTTGCACCACAATGCCACCATGTACAACATTCATAAGGTGGGAGTCGTTGCTACTGTTGCTAGGGCGCCGCGAAAGATGTTTCTAGCTCTTGACGAACCACATTGTTGCGAGGCCGAAGGACAATGTTACGTCGCTATCCAAACGCTCAGTGTTTATCCGCAATTGAAAGCGGAGTTCCTCTTAAAGCCAAAGGCGCAAAACGTCTCACAGAGGCGCAATTTTATATGAGTCAAAGGAGTGTTAGCGTGATGATAAACGCATGTCTAATAACCCAAATCTAAATACCCCAAAATATGCCAAAGGCCGAATAACATGAGAGCATATTAACCTATTTAATTCCAAGCTCTTTTGCTCTTCTGCAGTTCTGCAATTAGAGTCGAACTTATCGACTTCTCAATGTCTGTCCAAGTTGGCCATTGCTGCAATTTGCTTTTCTCTCCCATGCCTTGCATTGGCCCTCAACTAAAGCTCAAATCCGACTGTTATCAGTTATTGGTTTCTTGGTCTGCCAGAGCTTGGTCTTTGGCCTCTTTTGTTTCATCACAGCCATTTGTTCTTGTCCTAGTGAACTCCTCAATGAATACGCCGCACAGGAAAGCATTAACCTCGCGTACGTTTGTCCTATAAAAGACAGGGGCTTTTATAGAATCAAGCCCCTCCCCCCACCCTAAAATTATAGGAAAAAAATTCGCGCTCGCTTCGCTCGCGCTTACTATTTCTATCGATACTCATGCAAGTGAAATATTTTAGTTACCTAGTCAAATAGTTGTGACGTTTGAGATGGTCACAGCGTATCTATGAGCAGTTTGGCATCGAACCCCCCAAAAAAGGTTAAACAAGGGGGCGCCAAAACTATATCTCGCTCTACCCTGATCGAGCGCGCGGGCCGGCGCTGAAGAAATGTATATCATTTATTAAACCTAAATGATGACTCAATGATTTATATTTAAGTTAGTATTTTTTATTATAATACACTGTTTGTAGCTTTAGCTACATAATACATAATATAGCAGAAGGGAAAACAGACGAAGAGGAATATCAAGGCAAAACTATTAACTAAATAAAAGAAAAGGTTCAGGTCGTGTCATACCCGGTTTAGGACTTGGTAGTGGACCGGGCGAGTTGGACATTGTTCTAACTGTAAGAACTCATATCCTAAGAAGAAATATGTAACACATCTAGGTAGGTCCGAAGATATTTCAAATGTGGATCGGGCCTAGTTCAAATATTATTGAGTATTTTTAAATAGGGCGGAAAGCGCCGTGAGAAAAATAAATGTCCTCGCACGGCAAACGACCAATATAGATAGTATATTCCCGACACTGCTCTCTCTGTGGTGACCGTCGTGATGAGTATCTTCTGGGGAGCATAATATTTCTAAGCTGTATTCCCTCTTGCAGGCATGGTGATCGGCTCATACTTCTGGGGCTGCCTGGCCGACACCAAGGGCCGCAAGATCGTGCTGGTGTCCACTCTGCTGCTGGACGGCTTCTGCGGCATCGTCTCGTCTTTCGTGCAGATCCTCTCCGTCTTCATGGTTTGCCGGTTCATTAACGGTTTTGCGTAAGTTATTTACCTATATCATTGTGTCTTTCTTTCTTTGCTGTGTAGGGTCCGTAGACACGATGAACGATATCCATTGCAACTGTCTGTGACGTATAAATACGGAAGAGCGATTGAGAGAGTTGCGTTTCATTCGCCACGGAGCGTAAGCCATTAGCCAAATGTCTATGGGCCCAGATCGTATATAAGCAGACTTATTGGGATACCATTAAGTGTCTTTGACCACTCATTTGCGTTTCTCTAATTAGGAACGTGTATGAAAATAATCAACCGTTGGGTCAAACCCAATCAAACTTATGGAAATTATGTTAACATCGATAGTTCTATAGATAGGTTTAGCTAGACGTGACATTTCCTCGAAGTTAAACTGCAATGTCATTTAAGAATGTCAAGTTTGACACTACATATCGCAACGATCTTCAAGTTACAAACTGTCATTCCTAAGAACTTCAAAGGGGACCAAAACGTGATCCTAAATTGCACATAATCGTTACAGATCTCCAGATACTTTTTATACCGTAACAACTGAAACAGTGTATTCAGAGACCAATGGGAACATCCACGCGTCATAAATTTGCTCTATTGAACATCGCTCTCAGAGTTCCCACGACCATTACTAGATCGTAAAATAATAGACTGTCGTATTTTAATTGACGGTATCACGGAAAAACAATGGGAAAAGAGTCGACATGGGTGTTGTTGACACGTTGATGGTACTCATAGTGTGGCATCTATAAATGTGGTTATTTCTTCAATTTTTTTTGTGCCCAGAGGGTATTCCCTAACTTTAAAAAATTCGTTTACCTTCGGGCTACAAAAGTATCTTCACGGTTCGTGTCAATATCAGACGACCGGTCTGGCGCAGTCGGTAGTGACCCTGCCTGCTACGCCGCGGCCCCGGGTTCGAATCCCGGTAAGGGCATTTATTTGTGTGATGAGCACAGATATTTGTTCCTGAGTCATGGATGTTTTCTATGTATAGTATTTATATATTTATATATCGTTTTCTGAGTACCCACAACACAAGCCTTCTTTGAGCTTACCGTGGGACTCAGTCAATCTGTGTAAGAATGTCCTATACTATAATATTTAATATTTATATTAAAAATATCATAGCCGTAAAACTCCCCAAGGGTATTCCAAAGCTATCAACTATGATCCAAAATTAAGTAACTGTAAATATTTCGTTCAGCTGTACCTTTTACTATATTTTTATTTTTGTACAGCTCTAAGGCTGGCTAATTTTATACAGTGTGTAAAAATCGAATGCCACATCAATGGCAACAACCTTAAATATTGTAAATAGCACATTTTGTGTAAGGGAGACTTTCCTTTGTTTTTAAAAACAATAAATTCTGCATTTAAGGATTTATGAAAAATCGCTTGCCTCAGTCGGGACTCGAACCGGTCAAATGTGACAAAAAATAACGTGCCGTATTTTATGATGCAGATTGAAAGGGTAACCCTTTTTTCTCTAAATAACAAATACAATCAGAATAACGGAAGGCCATGAAAATTTGGCACATTATTTGGCACGTTATTTTTTGTCACATTTCACCGATTCGAGTCCCGACGACTGAGGCAAGCGATTTTTCATAAATCCTTAAATGCAGAATTTATTGTTTTTAAAAACAAAGGAAAGTCTCCCTTACACAAAATGTGCTATTTACAATATTTAAGGTAGTTGCCATCCATGTGGCATTCGATTTTTCCACACTGTATATGGATGAAAATACTCGAACTAAAAAACAAAAGGACCATTGACTTCAATTATTTTAAAACTTGTGGACCATAATTAATTGCAGTATTGGACTAGGCATAGTTGGGGAGTTTTACGGAAAAATGACTTTTTTTTCGGGATTTGAGACAGTAATCATTTTTATTTCAGTGTCGCCGGCGCCATGGGTATCTGCTTCCCGTACCTGGGAGAGTTTCAGCAAACTAAATACAGAGAGAAAATCCTCTGCTGGATGGAAATGTTTTGGACTCTTGGTGTCATCTTACTTCCTTGTACGTATCAACCAACCAACTAACAATAGTAATAAACAACTTTAAATCTAGGATATGCAAAAATAAAGTTAATTTCCCATAGAGAATTGCCATTCAATCAGATCAACCCAACTGGCAGGCCAACACCCTAAACCCCACTTAAGGGTATATGAAAGCATTACCTACACGTCCAAATAAGTAGATTAACCCTTAAATGCATGACCTTGACAAAGATTTAATATTCAAATTTGAATTTTGACATGCTGTCAATAGAGTCAAAAATACATAGTGCATATACATCACTGCGCGCATTAGCAATTAAGGGTTAAAGACAGCCCGGGCGCTTAGTGACAGATCCGCTTTTGTATTTGGTGGGTTAACCGACAAATGATGTAACTACCCGAAAAGGTCAAAATTATTTGTTTACGTTTCTAAGACCCACTTGCACCAATCACAGGGTTAGTGGGCTGTCATTTGTCAAATTCCATATAAAATGGTGGGTTAACCCTAGGGTCGGGTCGTTGGTGCAAGTGGCCCTAAGTACCTAAAAGTACAGAGTAGCTAACCTATTTGAAGTTTAAGTAATATTTGCAGAACCCTTACCAATGTTTAATTAATTATAATCAAACTTCGTAACTCTTACTCACCTATCATAAATCTCCCACAGTGATCGCCTGGGCCATCATCCCCATCACCGGCATCCGTATCGAAAGCGGCAGCTTCTCCTACGACTCATGGAACTGGTTCGTTGCGTCGTGCGGCGTGCCGTCCCTGATCCTGGGCTTCTGGCTGCTGACCTTCCCTGAGAGCCCCAAGTTCATGATCGAGTGTGGTGACTACGACGACGCGCTTAAGTGCCTCAAGAGTATTTACAAGCAGAACACCGGAGACGACCCCGATAACTATCCCGTGAGTTCATCATCTCTATTACAACTCTGCTAGTTTTAGTCGAGAGCAACAAAGAAAATATCGCTGCCAAATAGTCTTACCAGTGACGTACCAACCTAACCTAGTGTTGACAAGTAATGCTCCTGGCTCAAGAGCTTCTCGCCTAGAGGGGCCCTAATTTGGCCAAGACATCGTGAGCACAGGGCATTGAAAGAATTAATTGCCAACCGCATTTTATACAGCAGGAACTGTTGACGCTAGCCTCAATAAATATAATGGAGGCTGCACAATTTGTAAGGCAACATACAGAATTATTTCCATTAAAAGAAGATACTTGTAAAACCAGAAGTCAATATAGGAATAAGCTGTTAATACCTAAATCCAACTTAGCTATGTATAAAAAAGGACCACACTATAAATGTATTCAAATCTTTAACAAACTCCCCAATACTATTAAATTCGAACCCACTGATAAATTGTTCAACTCTAAACTAAAATGCCTACTATTAGAAAAATGCTATTACACAGTCGAATCATTCCTTAAAGATAATACACTAGTTTAATGTGACATCGAATTGGTTTAGGACTTTTAACTCATAATCTTTTATATTTCTACAATCATACTATTATAAAATGACATTTATTAAATTAATATCTACATATATTAATAACTTGACCAATTAATTAATACAGCGATTTTGTAAAACAACATACTTACTGTTAAAATTCCTAAATTAATCATTGATGTAATGTATAACCTAAATTAAGTTATATATTGTGTGCCCTTACAGGGTGTCATGAACTGGAATCAAATGTAAACTAACACCTTATTATGTACATGACAATGCAATATTAAATAAATGACTAAAAAAAAAATGACTAATTTTCCATGGTTCAGCACTTAGTTGGTGTTTGTAGGTAGGTACACTTAACTCACATAGTTTAACACTATCAGGCACATGTCCTAGACCAGGACACCAGGACAACTTGCGATTGAGTCCATACATCTAGCACGACTTCTAGTATGGATTCGAGAGCGCAAGTTGTGCTAAACTGCCAGGAATGCAGCGTACATCCTACATGATTAGTTCGCATTTAGATTTTCAGTAAGAACTATAATTTAACGTGTACTTCCTTTGAATTCCAGATCAAGAGCCTCAAGGAGAAAGTGCGAACCATATCGGTGGCGTCTCAGCACTCACAGAAGTCTGTGCGCAGCCTCAGCATGCGCAAACCCAAGGACCTGAAGCGGCTGTTCAGCGAGATCTGGGTGCAGACCAAGGCGCTCTGCAAGCCGCCCTACCTCAAATACACCGTGCTGACCTGCCTTATCCAGTTCGGCCTTACTACGGCGTAAGTTCATAATTATTATAATTTATCATTAAACTATATAGGACCATGATAAATATAACAATGGACTTGCTCCCAACGGCATTACACATCCAAATAATTCAGTAGCTTTGCCTAAAATATGTACGTAATACTGTGAGTCATATTGCACCAACAATGTCAAAAGTTGAGACCATCCGGCGTATCATGCTTCTAATTTTATCACTTATCCACGTGGATAAGACTTCTGTCACGCTTTGGCAAGTATGTCAGTGTGAGAGTGACAGATGTCTTATCCACGTGGATAAGTGATAAAATTGGAAGCATGGTACGCCGGCATATTGTCAATTCAAGTGCAGACTGGTGATTTTATTTATTATCAACAATAAAGTACAGATAGATGTTGCTAAGGATATTAATGACACTCGGAATGACATCCGTGCAGTTATAGTCACAGTCAGAGTCGTAGTCAAAGTACAATAAAAGTGTCTAAAAGCGATGATCGAAGGCCGTTCCGCGTAGGCTCGAAGGCTCGAAGCCTCTAGGAGGTCAGACTCCGCAGTGCTGCCTAGCTACTTTTAGTTTGTTATCTTTACGTATTTAAATACGTAAATGTAGGTAAACTAAATCTAGCCTCAAAACGCTGCTTAAACCAATTGAAGGTAAGATAACACGACCAAATAAGGAGGTCAAAAACAGGTCTGTAACTGACCACAGATCCGCTTGATTTTGTATTTAATTGGTTAACCGACAAATAGTGTAAAAGTCACCTAACCAAGTCATCTATTCCAGCTACTACACCCTGATGGTCTGGTTCCCCGAGCTGTTCAACCGCTATGAAGAGTTCGAGCACAAGTTCCCCAACGTGTCCGCCTCCGTCTGCGATGTGTCCGGAATTGTAACCGAAAAAGTCAACGACGATCCCTACGATTGTTTGAAGACCATTGACTCTAGCGTCTACATGCATACCCTGATTGTCGGTCTGGCGTGCATCCCGACTTCCCTGTGGTTACCGCTGTGCGTTCATAAACTTGGAGCCAAATTCTTCTTGAGTGAGTATCACTAAAGCATAACCTAAGGCTTAGTCTGTAGTCATTGAGGAAGCCAACGACGATCCCTACGATTGTCTCAAGACCATTGGCCCTAGCGTCTACATGAATACCCTGATTGTCGGTCTGGCGTGCATCCCGACTTCCCTGTGGTTACCGCTGTGTGTCCACAAGCTTGGAGCTAAATTCTTCTTGAGTGAGTATCACTAAAGCATAACCTAAGGCTTAGTCTGTAGTCATTGAGGAAGCCAACAACGATCCCTACGATTGTCTCAAGACCATTGACCCTAGTGTCTACATGCATACCCTGATTGTCGGTCTGGCGTGCATCCCGACTTCCCTGTGGTTACCGCTGTGTGTCCACAAGCTTGGAGCTAAATTCTTCTTGAGTGAGTATCACTAAAGCATAACCTAAGACTCAGTCCGTAGGTAGTAATTGAGGATGCCAACTAAAACTCCTTCATGCCTGAATACCAGTGACTCCAGAATCTACATGTATACTCTGAATGTTGCTACCTTAATTACTAAATTGCACAAGTATCTAATCATCAACGTCTGCACACAACATTTCATGAGAACCGATTAAGAATTGCTACCTATAGAGGAATTAAAGGAGAACAGTCGGACATTCGAAATCTATTTTGCCGAAACTGATATGTAAAATCTTCGCTAAAGCTTCGGCCACTTACTAACTGACATGTTGTATTCCAGTTTTCAGTTTAACGGTTGCCGGCATCGTCACGGTCGCCATGTACTACGTGCAGAACTCCACCCAGAACCTGGTGATGTCCTGCATCTTCGAGGCGCTCACTTCGCTCGCCATCTCGCTCGTCTTCTGCGTGCTGGTCGACTTGTTCCCTACGAACCTTAGGTAAGCAAATCTGTAGAATACGTTACTCTGTTATTTAAGATGGAAGATGTTACAATATTTTACATATAAAGTGGAGAATGAGATACACTTTAGATAAGTGAACCAAAATATTTAGTTTGTTTAGTTATTAAGACGATTAAATGCCGATGTGACCGATGTCATACCAAATCATTTTTTGATAAATTCGACACCTAGATTATTCGGGGGCGATTAGGTAATCCTCATAAATTCACGAATGATGCCTGAATGCCCCTGAATAAAAAACTATGTAACTCTAGTAACATTTATTGGTATGGCGATTATTTTTAGGTTCTAAATTATCTGTTCTAAAGACTACCTATTAGCATAGAGGAATAAGTAAGGGAAGATTTGTAACTCCATACATCAGTAAATGCGAGTTATTTGTAGTGACATCTATCGTCATTCACTCGTCAATCACGCGCCAACTAGCGTAAATTATCAGTACTGCTACTCGACACTAGGTGCCGACAGTATTGCGACCGCCAAAAATGTAATATTAAAACAATTTACACCTTATATTATAAGCTGAAGTAATTGAAAGCAAAGTACTGATTAATACTATTGTAATATTAGCTAAAAATTGTTGAGCAATAGACTTTTTGTTCGTCGTGACGTCTATTGACAAGTAGCAGTACTGATAATTTACGCTAGTTGGCGCGTGATTGACGAGTGAATGACGATAGATGTCACTACATAAACTCGCATTTACTGATGTATGGAGTTACAACTCTTCCCTTACTTATTTCCTCTATGCTATTAGGAACTTTTCTTACCAATTTACTGGAAAAGAAAAAAGTTAATGTAGCTGGTTGAGCCGCAAAGATGCCTAGCGCGAGATATATTATTGTTAACAATAATTTTAAAGCAAGAGTAAATAGGCATCTCATAGGTAAGCGTGATCCACCGTAAACCGCATTATCACTTACCATCAGGTGTGATCGTGGTCAAACGTCTACCTATTCATACTAAAAAAAAAAAAAATAGCTGTAACATATTATGGAAATCCCACGAAAATCCATATTTCTACCATATCGTGTGCAGGCATTATACTTCCCGCCAGCGACTACACATAGCCAATAAAGGGAGTACCTAATAAATCCTTATGTTCCAGGGTAATGGCCGCCGCGCTATCTCTGACGGCGGGGCGAGGCGGCGGGCTGATCGGCAACCTGTCCTTCGGGTACCTCATAGACATCAACTGTGTGGTGCCCATCGCGATATTCTCATTCCTGCTCTTCAGTAAGTACCCCTTTGAATTTCGAAAGCCAATAAAGTCAAAAATGACACGCGCCGCTAAGACCCAATATGAAATTTTATTTGTTTCAGTAAAAAAGTACGATAAGGTTAGGCACGCAATGTAAAAAATTAACACTATAAAAAATAATGAGAGAAAATCGAAATTATAGTACCAGAAATCATTCTGGGTATACATACCTCAACACAATCAATACCAGACCAAAAGGGCGCACTACGTCAGTTCAGAACTCAGAACCCAGTCGTAAATTATAATCGCCCTTTTGTATGGTGAGAACCCGCCCAGCGGGTTCTTCGGCACCAGGGGGCCGATTTTTGAGTCTCACGGCGTTCGAATTCAGAAAATTGTCACTGAAAATAATAGGCAATTCACCGTTTTCAACCGGTATTTTAGTGACAGTGAGACTCAAAAATCGGCCCCCTGAGCAAAGTTTACGAGTGCCCACCAGGCGTGTTCTTGGTTGCCAAAGTGTTAATACATATACCGACCTTTGTAGACACGACGACGAATTTATTAACCCCAAAGCTTGACTAGATTCATAGACATAATCACTACACTAATGTCACAAATTGTGGTGTCAATTGTGTCACCATTATTTTGCATTATTTACTATCTGCGTTCTTCGAAAAGTACTATGCTCTAAGAATACCCTAAAGCTAGGAACATACTACGCGGACGTCCGCGGTCGCGCGACCACGACCGATCAGTGTGCACAGTCTTCGGGACGTGGCTTCGGCTGACATAAACATCCAGCGAGCCAGATTTCGATCGGACGTCCGTGCACTCAAGGCCACTTCCACGACCGACGACCGATAGTTTGCACAATTCAGTGTATATTCATTATACAGATCGCGTCCGCGGTCGCGACCCATAATATGTTCTTAGCTTTATGCATAGTCCCCTAGTATGTGACACAATTGCTAAAAACATTTTTTTGTTACAGTGGCTGCCTTCCTCTGCTTCTTCTTGCCAAAGACAGGCCAAGAGGCACTGGACTAAACTACCAACGAGTGCCATCAACTAGTGACTTAGACTTTCAGTGTAGAAATCACTACGGAGTTGGGCCCTTTCCTGATTTGCCAGTTCAAAACAGTACTGCGACCTGATTGGCTCAAATTTTGCCAATCAGAGGACGGTATGGCGTACTGGCCAGTCAGAAAAGGGCCTTAGTGTACATATCATTTAGGATGTAAATATTGAGGACTTAAGTATTATTTATTATCGAGATACTTAGAATATTGTGTCGCGATTCGAATGGGTACCTATCCGACGCTCGTTACCTACCACTGTGATTGAATGCAGTATTTAAATAATGCCTTATTAATGTAATGTATGAAATGAACGTAACAGTATTTTAGAGTTGACTGATATTACAGTGCCCGTAAATTATTATTATTATTAAAGGTCAATTTACCTTATAATTAAACTTTTGGTTTTATTCCTATTCCTATTCCTTTAAGTTTTTTTTAATGCAACTAAGCTGGATTTGATATAATTTCTACCAATACCGACGACATTGTAAATACTAGGTAAGGTACAGCAGGGCAAATCTCGACGGGGGCAATTGTACCAAATCCATTATTTACATTATTACACTATGATGTTGAGTTCTACATGTATCCACTGAACACGCCTACCATGTATAACCGTTGGACACTCTATTTGATAATGCAAATATTGTAAAACATGGAAAAAATGGACCAGTTACATTTGCCCCGCTATACATTACATTTTATTCTTGTCATAAGAAGGTAGAAATTCACGGGAAGGTTTGACTGGTTAGGTTTGATGATTCAATTGATAAAATATCTTGTATATAAACAACTTACATTTATTTAAAATAGATTAGATTACACAATATATTATTAAAAATAGACATACAGCAACAAAATTTAACATTTTTTTGTTCATTATTTTACACGTCAATATATTATTGTGAAAGGCGATTACTAGAACGATCACGAAAGCAGTGTCACATGTCGACCTTAAGTAGATGTACTAAGGTTCACTTCTGGGTAATTCAATGAGATTATAAGTAAAGAACTTAGGATAATTAGTATAAAATACTTATCACCAATGATTAAACTGCACTTCGTAATTGAGTGAACAGAAAAGAAATTCTTATTTTGTGTGAAAATTTCATTTTTAAGTGTATAATTTTTAATTAGTGAAGTTGTGTGTTTCGATTATGCTATTATTACTAAAACACTTATAACTCAAGTATTATGCAAGCATTTGGCAAAATACATATTCCCTGTTTAAAAAATTACTTGTAAATAAATGTGTAGGTATAACCGCATTTAGCAAATTTTCATTTGAAGACTAAATATATATATTTTTTTAATTTACATATACTAAAAAAATGTTTACTGTTATTGAAAGAAGTAATTACAATCGTAGATCATGTAATACATTTAGAGATGACATTAAAAAAGTGACATGCTATTACTATAAGAGACCAGTAGTTCTTCCATTTCAGAAAGGTAAACTTCAACTCATATTACTATTATATTATAGGTTATCCTGGTCAAAGTCTGTTCAGATCTGAGGAATTAGTTGCTAGTATATGACTAAATGAGATTGTCTTATGCGATTCGTAGTAAATATGATTGTCATACATACAAATTTAATACAAAAGTTTAGTCACCTGTGCTCTGATGGTTCTAGAAAGAGCGTAATTTCCAGTTCCTGCCTAACAAGACTAAAATTTGTCTCCCTTAAACTCACTGCAACCCTAACGTCGCATTCGTCAGATCTGTACGGACCTTTCCCTTTAATCCCTCTTCCTAAAATATAAGGGACCGTTGCACCTACGATTGTAATCAGACCGCTCAACTTCACCCAGTAGAAAACTATGAAAATTCCCATACATAAAACAATTGTGAGCGAACTGTGTGGTACAAATGATCCCAAGTGTAAGGCCTGCCTAATATGAGCGTGTGGCGGGGCGGGGCGTGCGGCGTGAATGTCAAACAATTGAAGTGTGAGCGAGCATTGTTCGACCGTGAGCTACTTTTGGCATCATCTTCAACTATAACGCGGCAAGCGATCCCACGTTCGTAATATATAGCAATCCGTCCCAACTGCGCGCGAACAAAGCACTGACACTCCTTTACCGCGCGGCCAATAACCGACAACAGTGAATGATGAAAAACAACAGTGAAAAACCGACCACAGTGAATCGTTCGAGCGCGCCAATGATCGATTTGGCTCGCGCGGCTGCCGCGCCAATGCTCGATAGTTTGCCGTGGTATATAGAGAAGCGGCTATACAGGTGTCTTGAGTCCACACTAGTCCACATAATCCGTCCTACGTCACTCGCTCGCGGTCGCGCGTTAAGTACCTACCCACTAGCAGTTAGTTATTTAAAATGCCCTCGCCACGCGCCCGCCTGTGCAGTTGCGTGGCACGTACTATTCTTCTGAGCTAGTAACTCATTAGTATTAGTTAAATAAAGCGTAGGTATTTGTCGTTTTGCGGGAAAGTGAAGGATCTGGTGCCGTAGCCGAATGGCATTTCTGCAAACGAAAACGAAACGCCGCGAAAGGTAGTCTGGCTCTGTCTACGAGCTTTTCGTTTCGTGAGCGTTTGTGCCATTCGGTTACGTACCCTGTTACGTTAGTAAGTTATTAACATACATCGGGGTTTTGGGAGCGGGAATGATCTAGCCCAAAAAGGGTGAAAACGATGAACAACAGACATCACTATAACATTTCTAGGTACATTTGGAGCCAGATACATAGTTTAATCTATATTTCAGTAATTCAAGTTACTATAAACAGAGTTATAAATACACAAATTCATCCCCGCTCCCAAAACCCCGATGTATGGTTATTAATAATCTGTGGCATAGTGTGCAGTTGACCGGGCCCCGCCGGCCGCGCGAGCAGGCTACGAGCAGAGTTAGCGCGAGGTCTGCGCGGCGCTGGGTACCTGCGGCAGGCCGAACTCGTCGACAGGCACGCCGTCCTTGTTGCGCACGCTGTCGGCGCCGGGCTCCTTGTCCGGCGCGGCGGGCGCCTTCACTACGTCGTCTAGGTACGACGCGTCATCGTCTAAGGCTATCTCGTCGCCTGGAAATTAAAAAAAAATCTTAAGTACCTTTACTTTCTAAAAAAACAATTCAACATTCAAAGATTTAAAAAATACGCTAGCTTCCAGTGACGGTTGGTGAAAATTTCTGCTAGGCAACAATGAGCACAAAATAAACCTACCTTAACATTAGGTACTTTACTAGTAATCGATTTTAAGCAAGCCGGTGGGAATCGGCTTGTATGGACCAGTTGCTGCTGCTAGCTTCTCCTCTAGGGATTCAACAGATTAAAATCAAAAACGACTTCCTGTTCTTTCATGGTACAAGTCACGTCCTTATGCTTATGTTTCGATACAATATAAGGATCAAATGAATAACAGGTAAATTTGAAAAATAAGACAATGCAATTTTTCTCAAGGTTCAATCAAATTACTTGGCTTCTTGTCCTAGTCAACTCTCCAACGAGTCTCTCTTCTCATCCTGACTAGGTACCTAGGGCGTCAAGCTCAGCAGCTAGATCGTCGTCATGTTGCAACAAATTACAAATCATTTATTCAGCAAATAGGCCAAAGGGGCACTTTTACACGTCAATATACAAGTTGAACTAATATTACAATTGATAATAGGTACTAATTCTAAGTTCTAACTAAAGTATTACGTTACTACAATAATTAGAGATGTATAAGCCCTCTTAATGTCGATAATTGAATTGAATTGAATTGAAGATACGTAAATGACTCGAAATGTCACAACTAAAGATAACATGTATACTTAATCTAATTATGCTTAGCGATGTATAGGGTCTCCAAGAGTCAAAATCGTATAGGTAATCAAAATATTAACTAAAAGAAAAGAAACAAACGAGAACCGAACAAAATGTCCTAATGAAAATGAAATATAAATCAGAATGAATGTTATTAGGTATAATAACCCTGTAAGCTTAAACAGAACGGTCTTTAGACAGCACCCGTTCACGAGTAGGTATGACGCGTATCTCAGCCATCGCCTCCCTCAACCTTCATTCGGGAAAGTGGCAACTAGCATGATGTACAGGCGCGGCTCAGGGCTTCCTTCACCCGACAGCAGTCAACGTGTCTGCTAGTTTACATCCTGGTGCCCATTTCTCGAAAAATATTAGTGTGGTGTTATAACAACCCATACGATTTGAAAGTTTGTGGTCTAATACATACATATACATATAATCACGCCTGTATTCCATAAAGGCAGAGCACATGAACTACTAAGTTTCAGTGCCACTCTTGGCAAAAAGGGGTTGAAAGAAATCCAAATTGTGACATTGCAGTGACAGGTTATCAGCCTCTCGCCTACGCCACAATTAACCCATCATCCCACAGTCGACTTCTACGACACCCACGGGAAGAAAGTGGTGAAATTCTTAACCTGTCACTACAAGGGGCCGTCACCACTGTGGTTTAATAATATTAGTCTAATATCGTTCGAGAAATAGGCCCCTGATGTACGTACCTAGGGCGTCATGTTCGGCAGCTATTTCGCATACAGGACGTTCGTACGTACCTAGGGCGTCAAGCTCGGCCGCTAGCTCGTCATCATCCATCTCTGGCATGCCGTACTGGCGGCCCAGGGCTTCCTGCACCTCGTCGGCCTGTTCTAACATGTCGGCCAAATCGTCGTTCACATCCTGAAGTATAGATAAATGGTTTTTGTAAAAAGATGTAATTAAATACATACAATCACACCTGTATCCCATGAAGGGGCAGAGCACATGAAACTACTCAAGTTTCAGTGCCACTCTTGGAAAATAAGGGAACGAAACTGTGACATTGCAGTGACAGGTTGCCAGCCTCTCGCCTATGCCACAATTTAACCCATATCCCACAGTCACCTTCTACGACACCCACGGGAAGAAAGGGGTGGTGAAATTCTTAACCCGTCACCACACAGGTAAAGATATGTATAGATTAGATATGTATTTAACATCTAGCAGGCCATTTGTCAATAATAAGGTCTCTAATTCTAAAGGGAAGGATTTCAAATTTCATAAAGTATAAAAGTCACTATGCAAAGATTGCAAAGTATGGCTGGTCCTCTTAGAACAAATTAAATTATTCTGATTTGAAAATATTTTAATTTGTATTTTTTAAGTAGTAACACTACTATTATACTATAAACATTAAATAAATGTCATATACAAAGAAAAAAAAACTCGCAAAAGAAAAGATCGTAAAAGAAGCTCGGAACACTTGGAGGCCTTGGTCACTTTTTCTTTGTATATGACATTTATTTAATGGCTGGTCCTTTTGGTCCTTTTTATTTCACCGTGTATAGCATGGATAAACATTTGAGGCATTTGAGGTTAAATTATAGGGGTCATGGTTGCTATGGCGACTTGGGGGCCATATTAGGATTTGATGTCACATTTGGTATCATACTTTTAGAGTAAGTAAATTAACAAAACCTCTTGTAGAATTCCTATTTTCCAACATGGCTTATGAAAAATCCTGTAGCTAATTTCGGCTTTGTGTTCACAAAGCCTACGTAGTACTTGCAGATTATAAATTTGTCACAATAAGCTTCTTCTTAAGCTTTGGCACCTCGGGATACACGGAGACCTTTTTCGTTGGATCAAATCTTACGTTGAAAATCGAAGCCAATGTGTAGTATTATCAGGTTACACTTCTCAATGGAAAACAATTAGTTCCGGTGTACCCCAGGGATCTCATTTAGGCCCGTTGCTTTTTACGCTATTTATTAACGATTTAGATAAATATATCAAACACTCAAAGGTTTTGCTCTACGCAGATGACACGAAAATTTATAAAGTCATAAATACGGTTGAAGATTATTATTTGCTGCAGGATGATTTAACTAGTTTTGAGACATTCTGTAAAGATAATGATTTATTTTTAAATATAAATAAATGTTCTGTAATAAACTTTACACGAAAAAAAAATAATGCACAATATAACTTCACATTATGTAATAATCACCTGCGTAGAGTAACACTAATCCGTGATCTTGGAGTTCTAATGGATTCTAAACTATCGTTCATACCTCATTTAGATTCTGTCATAAAAAAAGCTTACAAACAACTGGGCTTCATTCTAAGAGTTGGTAAACCTTTTAAAAATAGTACCACCTACAAAATCCTCTTTAACAGTTTTGTTCGCAGTCATCTCGAGTTTGCTAATACAGTATGGAAACCTTATTATAATATCCATATTGAACGACTAGAACGGATACAAAGAAAGTTCCTTAAAACTCTTGATTTTAGAACTGGTCACACACATGTTAGTTATAGCGAATCTCTAATCCACCATAAATTTCAAACACTCAGTAACCGTCGAGATATCGCAGATTCCGTCTTACTCTATAAAATTATGCGCAATGTATTAGATGTCCCCTCACTACTACACCAAATACAGCTCAGAGTTCCCCGTAGACGTCAGCGCCACTGTCAGAAGAAAAGATTATTCTCGATTCCCAACAGTAGAACGTGTTATGCACAAAATATGTTCATAAGACGTGCCTGCAAACTATTTAACGAAAATGCCAAGCTTTCTAACATAGATATATTCACTTGTTCCATCAATACTTTAAAACGTGCTTTTGTTTAGGTAATAATGTACCTTTTCCTTTTCTTACGCTCTCAAATGTTTAGTTTTGGTTAAGTAACATTTAAAAAAAACAGACTGTGATTTTATGTAACAAATTAATGAAACTCTAGGTCTATATACTTTAACAATATTGTATAAGTACTGTTTGTAAACGACTGTATGTTTCTAAAATATAATAAATAAAAAAATTATATCAAATATGGATACGGCCAACAAACCCTCAAGAAAAGAGTGTACATCCATCTTAAAGGCTGGCAATGCACCTCCAACCCTTTTCTGATTTCGGGTGTCCATGCGGCAGTGATTGCTCACTATCAGGTGACCGGGTGCCATAGCCGAATGGCATTTCTGCGACGCGAAACGAAAACTAAACGCCGCTAAAGGAAGTCTGGCTCGCCAAAAGGCAAAAGCGATGAGATACATATCTACGAGCGTTTCGTTTCGTGAGCAATTCGTGAGCGTTTGTGCCATTCGGCTATGTACCCTGTCTGCTCGTTTGTCTCCTATTAGCATTAAAAAAAATATTCTAACACACATTACCTCAATGTTATCAATGTTGATCTTCTTAAACTCCTTCTTCATCTGTGTGACACCGTCCTTCATGGCCTGCACCGTGGCGTGTGTGTCCTTCAATGTTTGTGTGGCGTAGTTTGCTTGTTCCATGTTGAATGACTGAGCTCGTAGATTTTCTAACTGTTGTTCATACCTGAATGTGATTTGTAAAAGTTTTGAAAAAAAAAAGAAAATATTCTTTCAGTACAGATGGTGTTTTTTTTACGCACTAGTGCGAGAAGTGGTTCATTATATGTCAGGTCGAAAGTTCGGAGGACCATCTGCACTGAAAAACGTCGTACGATACACGTGCGAAAATAAATTCGTAACTCGTGTCGATTTAAAACACTCCCTTCGGTCATGTTTTAATTTATCTCCACTCGTTTCAAACTTCCTTTTTTACGCCCTTGTATCGTAATGTACTATTTTGTTCACAGAATAATATATATATTATTATTTTTCTAATGAATTTGAATATAAGCTTCCTTAAGACATTAACTTAGCTCCATTTTTAGGTGCAAACCAAAAGTATTTTTTATTTACATACAGGAAATGTAATATAATAATTAGTAAGAATTGTGGGTATGTTATGTTGCATAGTTATGTTGCAGTTGAGTAGATTAATTATGCAAGGACAGCCTTTTCAGGCAATGATTAAAATCCTTTATTTCCAGAATTTGTTTTGAATAATTCTCAAGTACTTATTACATACATAAACTCATGCCTGTATTCCCAAAAGGGGTTGCAGAGGACATATAGCTACTCAAGTATCCAGTGCTATTTTTCACAATTAAGGGGTTGAAAGTAAACAAAATTCTGATTTTGCAGTGACATGTTGCTATCCCATCACAACACAATTGAACCTCTATCCCACAGTCAACTTCTACAACACCACAAAGAGGAATGGGGGTGTTTTTCAAGTCAATGCAATATTAAACATACATTTTCTTCTGCTTTAGAACCCTCATAGCTTTTTGTTTAACAGAGTTTTTTGCTGGTCCTTCTCTCATTTTAGCCATTTGGTCTTTGTATTTCCTGAGTTCTGTCTCCAACTTGTTGACTTTCTGCTCTATATTGTCCGCTCGGCCATCTACCTATAAAATAGAGAGTAAATTAAAACAAAATGCTGCCACTCAATGTTCGTTATTATAATGTTTGTTCTTTGTATATCTCGGAACCATAGGTTCCTGGCCTCTGGGAGAGGTGTATGGGGCCAAAGCCAACAGCACATACACAGTATTATCTAGCTACTAACTGAAATTCAGATACTAACTGGATTATCCCTGTTTGCACTATAGCAATGCACCCAAGGACCATCCCCAGTTTGATGACAACAACGTACAAGGCGAAATCTGTGATTTCTTTTTGTAGCAGATAGCACCTTGTATGTTGTGGGTAAGGTTCAATTTTCTGAAAAAAATAATTGCAGGTTGTACCCTATACGTTGTTGTCATCGAGTTAGTGTAGGACTATTGTATGAAAGAAGTACAAAAAGAAGCCTAGCTTTTAGACTGAATCGATTGTGGACTGGTCTCTGGCACTATGGAAGAAACTATGGCACCTACCTTGATCAAGATCTCATTTTAGAAACTGCAGCTAGCACAAATTGACAAGGGGGCAAAATTGCAACAGTATAGTAGATTTTGTTTACAAAACTACAAATGGTTGCAACAATCAATCATGTGGAAACCAGGAAGCAGAAATTTCACTATCTCAAACAATAAAACAGCAACTCCCTATTGCATTAATGTTTGTAAGGTCGTAACTACACCGCCTTAGTTGTGCCTTAGTTGCACCCTTTTCTATACATTTATTCAATTCTCTATAGAACATATTGTATTATTTGGACATATTGGTATGTACTTCAAATTTATTGCAAATTTTTGCAGGAGTCAGATTTAAAGTAGTTAGTTCTATTATAGGAACAGGTATACTTATTTATTTTTCTGTTTTGTGATGCAGCATTTAAGGAAATTGTCCATAAATGCCACGAAACTATATCATATGTACTATGATATTCATTTTGGCGAGAGATTTAATCAACAACAACTCGTTTTGAAGGCGTATGAATCATCAAAGCATATCATCTAGGACCTACCTCCAAGACAAAATAATTACATTTACGTTACTTACAGTGCCAATGCAGTCTGTTATGCTGGGACCCGGAGTCTTTGATTTTCCTCTGCCGAATATTCTGTTCATTTTGTTTAGATTTTAAGAACACTTTTCTTAAAGATAAATTCCTTTTCACAAAGTAACTAAGTACGAAAATTTCCCTGATCTCACTCCACCAACAATCGAAATCGACAACAAAACCCAATTCAATGACATTGACATTTTGTGTATAATGATCAGCCAAATAATATACGGCCGGATAAACTAATATAATACATTTGAAAATGAATGGGCTCTTCTTTATTTTCTCTTTATATTTTTATGCAAATAAAATGTAGCTTTATTCAAATTTATCTAACTTTGCCGAATATGCTATGTTACGTCACGATAAAGTTGCGAGTCACAACAAAAATCGATTACGAATCGCACGAAATTATCGATAATGTTTATAGAGTCCTTTAAAAAATGTTGATTTATATGTAATGTAAACACCAGCTCCAAGGCAGCCAACTTGGCCAACTTAATCAACAAATGTCAAGTGTCAATGCCACTCAAAGTCAAAAGTCAAAACAATAACCGGTCTAGATTACAAACGTACTTGAACGAAATATTATTTTAAATATCGAGGTGTTATTGGCGTATATGATTTCCGTTGTCATGATTTACGACATATAAATGTGCTATATTATCAAGCTTTATTACTCGAGTATTTTATAATTTCTTTGATGATAGCGAAATTTGCAGTGCGCGTAGTATCGGTGTGCGTAATACCCAAACCTTTTTCCATGGCTCTACGGGGAGTAACAGTAAATGGTGTAGTAAGTAGTCTTTAGAACCTTTTCTTATTTATGTCTTAGTACAGTAGTAAATGGTATTACATTGAAGCGAGAATAATAACCTTAACACTTGAGAAGTCATCGACTTCTACGACACTACAAACGCAAGCCCACGTGCGTAGAATGTAAATATGCTTACAATATATGTATATAACCAATTTTTCTCTCGACTGTGTATTAAAAATGCTCATTGATCATTATGAATATGAAATAATTTTAATATGTCATTGTGTATTTAATATGCCGTGAGGAGTGGAGAAAAGAAGGGGAAGCCTTTGCCCAGCAGTGGGACACAATTTGGCTAAATAAAAAAATATGGGACTTACACTAAAATTATTATTCAATTCTTCTTCTTGTACTTGATTAGGGGCTGTGTAAGGCTTTGTAAAATATATATATGATTGCGAGCCTTTCTGATCTATTGTGATATAATTTACATTCATTTATACATCATTTTGTATCTTTACATTTTCAGCACAACCCATGCAAATCTCAATGCAGTCCCGTGCAGTGCTGGAAATGGGATATCAGCCCTATCATATACCACACCAAGTCAGTCAACCATGCTGTTATGGTGCTCAACACCCCCATCACACAGAGCCAGAGTTTCTTCACACAGCTATGGAACAATGGTAAGTCAGGCAAATTATGCAATTTTTGGAACAGCTGTTCGATGACAATATAATATAAGGTCTTCTTCTTAAGGTCTCCTGATGACTGTAGGTTTACAAGATACATTATTTTTAATTATTTATTGTATTTACTTTTTACTAAAAGCATTTTATTTTCTGAATCAAGAACAAGTCGGACATTTTTCATTCTGCCAAAAAAAGTTGTTGCCAAACTTAGAAGTAACTGAATGAAACATATTCACAACAATCAAAAACAATTTCTTTAATTTAATTTACAAATTTCTTTAATTCCAGCAAATCTAAGAATAACAGTGGATGGTGGGACCAATAAATGGGAGACATTCATAAATAATTGTCCCGAAGAAATACAAAAAGACATCAAACTACCAGACCTTGTCACTGGGGACTTTGATTCCATTTCTCAAGATACCTTAGAAAAATACAGAAAGAAAGGTTGTAAGGTGAAACTTTTATTTAGATAGTAATCTTAATTATTTATTTATTAGTATAAGCAGGGGCTGCCTACTATGCTAATAGTTTGTATAAAAAATGGGTTTTGAAGGATACAAACCAATATTTTTGAATTATTAAATGCTTTTTATGTAGGAATGAATCATGTATTTACGTAACAACAGAGATACCTACATCCGGTTTCCCCATTAAAAAACAAAATTATACACTAAAGAACAAATTTAAAACCATGTTTTTGTACGGAGTAAATACTGGTTGTCTAGCCCTGTTGGTAATTAGGCCATTTTTTTTTCGCATTAACATGTTTTCTACTCATTATCTGCCCATTTAACTAAATTATGTCATTAAACTCTACATGTGTCCTCTATTGTAGTAAAATTAACATACTATTGTCTTTCAGGTGACACACACGCCAGACCAAAATCACACAGACTTCACAAAGGCCTTGATGGAATTATCTACGCACTGCCGAGAAACCAACACAGATGTGCGTGCGTTTGTAATTATATTGTACCAATATGTTTAATTGGCACAGGTGGGCTCGTGACATTTTGCCAGAGTTTTTGAGTATAAGATAGCACTTTTTAAGAAAGTGGAAGTCGCTGAAACTGCCTTTAAAACAAAACATATTCCTAATTTCCCTCACTAGATATTATCATTATTTATTTAACATAATTCCTTGTATATTCAATGAAGTTACGCTATGTCCAATGGAGGAAAATGGTGACGATATTTGTATCGATAAGCGACCATCACCATTCTAATATACCTATACCCAAAGAGCATTGAATCACTACGTTTTAAGAGTCGGCACTCTCGAACAACCCTCGAACCGATTTATGCAGGCGTTTTTTCGACGGTCGTGAGGTCATGTCACTGCTACCAACACAAGAAAAATCGCTAGGGCTCGACCAACCCAGTCCCTAATTTTTATCGATATCGATAAATTTGCGATATTTTGCAGTATGGCGACTTAACAGTAAATTTATAGTATTTATACATATATTTAAAAAAATGTCTGGGATGGCTGTCAGAGGCGTATTTCAAGGATTTGGCGTTGGCATCCTGAGCCAGTCAGGATTACCGCCCCGTTAAGTGACGATAAAGTATGAAATTTAAGAAAAAACGCTGCTTCGCTATTCTAAAAAGAGCCTGCCGCCTTTAATACGCCCCTGTATAAAATGAATAAAACAAAAGCAAAATATACTATCACTTTTCTTTTACATTAAGTAATTTTTCTACTACCTTACAGCACTTCTCAGTTGAACTAATTTTGAGGCGTTTGCAGAAAATTCCTATGATTTACTGTGCCTGACGTTCATATTTGGCACTGCCTCCTAATTAAGAGTTTTGTTATAAGCCAGTATTTGTTGCTTCAATCTTCGTGTTTCTTGCATGTTTACCAGGGAAAGTTAATATTTACTGCAAAAAGCCTTGAAAACCTTTGCCCAACATTATCTTCATACAGGAGATGGATAAATATGCCGATTCTTCGTTACCTGTTAAAATTACCCATAATCGTCATCTGAAATAAAGAGATTATCGATAAGTTGGTCAGACTCTATTGGTATTTTAGGTTATTTGTTTGTTTACGAAAAAACTTATTTACAGAATGTTTTCGCTTAAATCGTAGACTGTACATGATAAGTACTACTTTAAATTGATTAAATGAGTAGGTAATGTTAGCAACTCGAAACGAAAATATAATAAAATACTAGTTACCGACCTGCATATATCCAGTGCAAAGCTAGGCAAAAACAAGCCACCGTCACAAATTTCACACTTTCTTATTGGTTTGCCCGAAATTTCAATAATAACTTTAGTTATTTTATTATTTACTTAACTTACAAAATTCAAACAAATTACGACAGATATTTGACGTTGATCACTTGACGTTTTGAAAAAAGAAACACGTAGGTCAGGCCATAGACTAAGGAAATATGAAACTCTATTATCTATGTATTTTTGCTACCAAAATATAATGGACTTTAGTACTATTAATAATAGATGTCATTTTGATTTGATAGCATTTTTTTTGTGTCGTAATGTTGGGAATCATTGCTTGATGATATTATCATACTATGAAGTGACGACGGGCTGCCTATACCTACCGACAAACGGGGTGAATAGGGATGGCCGGGATGAATAGTGACAGAACTTAGCATGTAATTTAACTGGCAATTTCTTGAAAGATAGCCACAAAAATTGTATATTCTATTGAAAATACCTAGCAGTAAAATTTGTAGCATACGCTTTGCGTAAGTAGGTATTTAGGAATAGTCAAATTAATTTCTACATTTTTATATTTCATTCCTACCCTGGTTGACTGTACCTATTTGAACTATCACCGGTCTATACAGACTGATCAAAAAGAGTAGAAATTAAAAAGTGGCAACAACGTAGTGTCGTCCCTATGGTTGCAAAAAAAACGGTATTTTTTCTGGCTTAAAAAAAAAGGTTTTTCTGGTGTACCTATGTTTTTTTTCTGTCGTACGAAATCTCAAAATTTGCAAAGGAGATAATACTTTTATGCGGTTTTTTGGACTTTATGTTAACTATTAAACGAATTTAATTTAATTCGAAATCTGTAGTTAGTAGTTATCGCTATTTACCGCTGGCAACACCACCGCCTCTCCACGCTTCAGGCCTCATCGGGTATTCCCCAATAAACGTTTGTACTTATACTGAATATTTATCGAATTAAAATGTACGTTATTGTTATTGAAACGTTACAAATCACGAAAAACCATTATTGTCGTATTATTTGTTCATCTGAAAAAAAAAACATATTAAGAAAAAAACCAATGATGCTCCGTTTTTTTTTCATAATTCTGAAAAAAAAAACATTAGTTTTTTTTTTTCTATTTGCAACCCTAGTCATCCCGTTTTCTAACACACATATTGATTGAAATGACAGTACAATGTTGCCACTTTTTAATTTCTACTCTTTTTGGTCACCGACTGTACCGTGACTGTACCGGACGGTTGACTGTACCGTCATACACTATGACGGTAAGTTGTAACTTTATGTAAGTTGTGTGCTATACATTGTTTAACTAGTAGTATATTGATGCAAGTGATTTGAGATCCATTTGCGACCATATCCAATGCGTGACCTCGCGGCATTATCACTTCGTGTGGACATAATTATACACTCACGACATCCCCGAGGCTCTCGATTGAGTCGTGATACCTTGTTTTACACTATGTAGAAAATATTTACTAATATTAAATAAACTTGTCATATTGCTCAAGAATATGGTCTAAAAAAATTGTATAAGTATGTTTTGTATTGTTTTCAAAATAGCCTTAAAAATGCCTTTACCGAAAAAGAAAATAAATGATCTTAGCTAACAATAATCTGTTGTTCTATTAAATTCAATACCATGGCGATTGTTCGCCACGGAGCGGGAGCGATTAGCCACGTGTCTACGCGCCCTGTTAGGTATGTGATGATTGCTAGGGTAGATAATCGCTATTAGTACCTTAACCACCGCTATCCTTATATCAGCAAGCAATCAGCAAGTCATAACACGAAGGCGTTAGCGATATCCACATTCCAAAAATCAAATTAATTTCTTTCTTTTAGGTGGACCACGTGATAGCAATAGCTCAATCATCCCGGCGGATGGACCAAATATTCGGCAACGTACAAACGCTATTCCTGGCAAAAGAGCACCAGCTCCTCAGTCCCGCAACCAGATTGTACCTGATTTCCGACGACGCGGTGTCTTGGCTACTCTCCCCGGGTGACCACGTGATAGTTGTGCCGGAGGAATCGAGGAAACATAAGAGAGCTTGGTGCTCGTTAGTCCCTGTTGGAGAGCCGTCTGTGGTCACTTCTACTGGACTGAAATGGAATTTGAGTGAGTATTTCATGGATTTTAAATTTATCAACATGTCCGGGTTTTTTATCGCTGTTTTTTTCCTCAGACACAAAAAGTCTGTGGGTTTTTATGTTCCCACTGTGGATGGTCTTAAGTTATTTTTCTATTTTATTTCAGATAATGGAACCTTAGCGTTCGGGAAATTAGTCAGTTCTTCTAACACGTTCACAGAATCGGAGACAGTGACGGTCAAATGCAGCCACCCGCTGCTCTGGTCCATGAAAGTGCCTAGTCTACTAAGTAAGTACCTACTACCAAATCTATTTGCTATGAGAAGTTGGTTGTGGGGAGCAATAAATACAGTTAAAACATAGTTTTTGACAATCTCGACTGTACGAAAAGATAATATACGAAAAAAAAACATTTTGATCTCGATACGAAGAACCTTATACTTATTATCATACCATTAAACGGTGGTTAAGTATTAGATTTAAGTTTATTGGTTGGGGACTGAAAATCAGCGGTCTCGCTGAGTTTCATCCATTTTACTGCACACACATCTGTAATTTAACTTACTAAGTTTTTATAAGTTCTTATATTTCTATTTCATGCTGTGTTGGTAATTTTTTTTTATAGTGAAAAATTATACATCCACATTGCATGAATTTTAGTGATAAATATAAGGTCTTCCGTCTTTCCATAAGCTATCTATAGCACATTAGTAAATCTTTAAACCATGGATACACTATACGACAAAATATCCTAAATGTGTTGCGAGCGACACCGGAACCACCACTGTATACAAAACGCTATCGATATTTGTATCGTGGGACATTTGTTGCCTAGTATACCCTGTAGGGCAAGCACGCGACAGTATTTCGCCCACAAAATACACTACCCGTCTTCTTCTAACTGTATTATTTAGAGTGTGACGGGTATTTCACGGCCGAGATACCATACTGTCGCGCACATCATGTGTTTGTCCTGCCGATTACCAACTTTACCAAGTACTATTAAGGTAGGCAATCTACTCTTAAGATTCTTACATTTACAAAATTTGTTCCAGATTCATGAAACTTAACAGTGTCTTAACACTAATAGTTAAATTAACTTAGCAAAGGAATAAATGAACAAACTTAGTGAAGCAATTTAGTTTATATATAATGTTACAAGTACATAAGAATTCATGTATAGTACCTACTCTACCTGGTACAGTTGCGTCTAGTAACATCTATATTGTATGTACATATATGTAGGTATGTGAGTGTGCACGGGTAAACGTCCTACTTTGTCGATTTCTATAAAGCCGCTTTGTCATAGAGGAATAAGTAAGGGAAGTCCATACATACACTCCATACATCAGTAAATGCGGGTTATTTGTATAGGCATAGTTAAGTGACATCTAGCGAAAATCACGCGTGAAATAGCGTTAATTATCAGTACCACTACTCGATACTGGGTGGCAGCAGTGTGTCGTCGGCCTAAAATGTAATATTAGAACAGTTTACAACTTATATTACAAACAGAAGGAATTGAAAACAGAATACTGGTTAATATTATTGTAATATTAGCTAAAAATTGGTGAGCATTAGACTCTTCGTTCGTCGCGACATCTATTGACAAGTAGCAGTACTGATAATTTACGCTAGTTGACGCGTGATTGGCGCGTGATTGTCGCTAGATGTCACTTAACTATGCTTATATAAATAACCCGCATTTATTGATGTATGGAGTTACAAATCTCTCCTTACTTATTCCTCTACGGCTTTGTCAATTTATTCATATAAAGATACAAGTAAGTCTCGCCTTAATGGTAGCCGACAAAAATGGGACGTTTTACTAAACACACTCACATATTATGAGCTTAGAAGCGTGTTCGGATATTTGTATTCGCTATAGTCGCACAAGTGTTTAAATGGACGTGATTGTACCAATAGTCCTAAGATACTGTGTTCTTAGTTACTGTTTTCCAGTTACTTAGGGTTGTGGTTCCTTATAATTAGAATTATAGTTACGGCTTACGGCCGTTACGGGTCAAAATCTGCAGTCGTAAATATCCTATATAAAAAAAAGTGAGGGAGGTATAATGAGAAAAAAAAGAGTAATAATAAATTGATAGACAGACGAGGACCCGGTCCGATTTTATAATAATATTTTAGTAATATCCTGTAATATTTTAGTAATATACACAATTTATATTTCTACATAATGTAAGGTTATTTACCTGTGGATCACAATATCATTTACCAAAGAGATTGTAGAAGAGTTTTGTATTAAAGACGTAACTAATGTACCCACGTAATTAATGACAGAAAGTTCGAAATCTCTAAAATATCTTGAAATTTTATTTGGTGTAGGTACGATTAAAACCATAATTGTTTGATGTCGTGGCTTGATCTTAGAATTAGGTAGGTAGCTAAACTTCAAACTCTGATAAACCTAGTCTAGTATTCTATCACCGTTTCATAATACCAAAATTAGATTTAAATCTATAAAATTAAAATTGATAATTTTGTTGCATTGTAAGCCTAATAACCTAATCTGAAATTCTGTTTGGCCACGATATACAGGTTGTAATTTTTATAACTGGCAATATTTCAGGAGGTGATGATAAATAGATATAGAAGCCAGAACAAGTATTCATGATTACCATAACTTATATTTAACCTGCCTTCATATTGCATCATGCATATAAAGTAAGATTTATGATTCAGTGTTTCTTAAAACCCTGGAGTTTTATAATTTACATACATAGACATGATTAGTTCCTATTATTTCTATAACTATAATAACTACATACATATTACATACCTGTAATGTTTCCCACCTTAGAATACATTGTAATATTTTTGCCATTGCAATAAACATGTTTACTTAGTTGAATTTTCTTAATTTTCTTGCGTGTCCTCTGCCACTGTAGTTAGGATAATTAAATATGAATAATGCATGACATGGCTAATGGATACAACATCGCTAAGATACTTTTGCTGAGATATGAACTACGCAGCTCGCAGTTCATCAGAAAAAAAAATCTAGCCTGCAGGGTTAGCACATGATTGGCGCGAGAGTACGTCACCACGAGATAGATCACACGGTTTCTTCTAATTGTACAGTCAACCAATTAGAATCCTAGGCCACTCCAGAACCCTGCCGTATTGACACCGTGCTTTATTTGCTATCGAAGTCAGTTTGACTTTTACTGTGAAAGGGTTCTACAGTGGCCTAGGATTCAGATTGGTGGACTGTACGAGTAATCGAGTATTAATGACACAAGGACGGGTAGTCTATTTCGCGGCAATCATGAGCTAACCCTTCTGGTGCTGGTATATACTTAAGTAAAGTCAACTGCCTAGAAAGGTAGCTACCCCCATTCTGCCCATGCATGGCCTTCTTTTTTATAATATTTTCTTGTATTATCTGAATTTTTTGAAAGTTTATTTTTAATAATTTAACAGCTTGATTTTAGTACTCACATGAGAAAATATTACATATTGCTATACTTGCATATTGAAACTAAGACTAAACAATAGCTAGTTAAAATTAATCAATCAATTAAATGTACCAAGGTTGCTGTTGGCATCCTCGCTATATCGCAGTTCATTTAACCCAACTGTCTGGCAGATGTGTATTCTTTGTACAAAATTAGAAATATTTAGCTTAATTTGGTAGTGTTTCGTAGTAACATAATCATTTGTATTATGTATTCATTGTAGTCTAGAATCAAGCTGAAGCCTGGCTTTGTACTAAGTAATTCTTTTAATTTATAGTCGGTCAAGCAAATCTTGGTACTGAAACAAGGCGCGGAATTCAAATTTGCTATGGTATGATAAACATTTTCAATATTTTTTTAATCATTCCGCGAACGTTAAGGTTTAGGAAGGAGCGTGTTTTATGAGAACAAATTGGTCGGTGACCCCTACATTTTTCAAATTTGCTGCCTTTTTTAGTGACAAGATTTGCTTTTAATAATTTTCAAACATAGGCATTGTCTCTGGTTTCCAATCCCCGCGCATATCAGCATGTGTGCGGAAAACTCGTGTGATGCGCGAGAGGCTGCGCCGTCAGTGCTGCCACCCGCACGGCACGATCACGAGATAGATCGATTTCCTTATCGGAGAAAACTGCGCTACTGTTTGCAGTCGAGGACCGTTTTGTTGGTGAGTTCACATTTTTTATTACTGTTTTTCGTGTAGTTTTATTTTTGTATAAAGGTGTACTAGGTTTTGATCTATCAAGGTATGTGTGGTGGACCGACGGCAGGCACGAATAATACTTTATACAAACTTAAATAATACTTTATACTTTAGTTAGTTTTTATTATTATATTGTTGAATGTTTTATGAAATAAATTTCTTTTTAATTACGTAGTATGTAGTTTAGAGTAGTTCAAAAACCTAAGTAAGAACATTATTCAAACTTTTTATTTTAATTTTATCTCATATTTCGATAGGAACACTCGTAACTTGTGTACTAGCATCTGCTTTTGCCTTGATTAAATACCTAGGCATTTATTTTTAAATTAAGAATCTTGTAACCGTGTAAAGTTTACACCCAGCTTTATGGAAACAGCTGGTATTTTGCATTAGTTAAAAAATCCCTCGCAACCGATCTTTACCGCTTCTGCTAGTTTCATTCACTTTAATTTAAAGGATACCTAACTGGATTCCGTCCTCAAAAATGAGAATAGACCATAGACTAAAATTACACTTACGTATAACAATGTAAGAGTATACATTTTGGTAGCTTTCTTTATTAATTTCGTATTAACACGTGAAAACCGTCACACACGACGAAGCTGGCGGTCACATGCTTCGCACCAACATCCAAACGCGCTCAGTTACCGCGCGACCATCGCGCCTGTCGTGTGTCTCCACAGGCGCGTTCCAAAACAAACTATACCTAGTCATAAGTGCAATAACACCCAATTTGACTTGCCGTAAGTAAACTATAATTTGATCGCTTAGATATCACCACTTAATAAGAATTTAAATGCATTTCTTCCATTGGAATTTTGTTTGTTGACTTTTTATTCGTGTTTTGGGTGCCTAAGTTTAGTTTAAATTATGATCAATGAAATCCAAAGAAAGATCATAACTATAAGTCACGGCCGAATGTGAACAACTATGTGTGTTTTATAAACAATACTTTTCTTATTGTTTTGAAAGTGATTCATCTATCGGCAGCGAATACCGCTTGTGCCTACATCCTATAGGTGATTAATTGCATATTTAGTTTAGAATCTAGGTAATAGGTACCGATATATGTAACTTAATTTAATTAATGACTTATATTAGAATCTTACTTGAAGGCTATTTTAACCCTTTTATAAATTCCTTTGAAATGTTTATGGTCACCATAATATTATTTGAAGAAGGTTTAACTATCTTAAACTCTTGTTTGTTTTGGTATCTTTACTTTGCAATAAAACACAAAGGTATCACTAATCGGCGTCGCATATGTTATAGATTACGCAGGCTTTAACTATACAGAGTGGGGCCTGTAACAAAGGCGAATAATTGAACTGTAGGCTATTCTCCTTATACTGATCAACATTTGTTCAGTGACTTTTAAAAATTATGAAGTCTTTAAATTTTTAATTTTTCATACAAAATAAATATTAGCTTCAATGTACGCCATTATTGTTGTCATTGACGTTGTCTGTCATACTTTAGTTAGACTTAACAGAATTCGCAATACATTACCTCTTAGAAAAATTTTCAAGGGTGATAAAAATCAAAATACAAGTTATTTTTAAAAGTCGCCGAACAAATGTTGATCAGTATAAGGAGAATAGCCTAGAGTTCAATTATTCGCCTTTGTTACAGGCCCCACTCTGTATAACCATGTTACGTAAATGTATAAGCTTCAACACAACATATGCGTTAGTTTTTTGTAGACGTGCTCATATAGTGTAGGGGTGCATAGTTAAGTTGGCCCGTGACGTTCCACTGACGCCACGCTCGATCGACTTCATAAGTTCATTACTGTCGTGTTATATTTATGTAAGGGTGAAATACTTATCAGTGGGTAGTGAAAACCTCGTAATTACTAAAATACTAAAGAAAAATAGTGATGGAATAAGAAAAGTTTTTAATTTAATTGGGTTTGGCAATTTGTATAAGCACCCAGTTTTTTTATCTACTTATACCTTTCCAAAGTGAAAGAAAAAGTCAAGGACTACCTAATTTGAAGATGCATATTCTTAAAATTGGAAAACTGCTCTGCCGGCCTAGCCGAATGACAATCGTTAACGCTAGACGTCGATCGAGACTCAGTCTGGCTCTGTCGCGCCAATACGGAAGAGCGATAGAGATAGCTAGCTACGATAACGATATTATAGTGAGTGTATTTGCTTATGGAAGTTATGGAACACTTTAATAGTTTCAAATGTAACTATATTAATTATGGGAAAGTTCATTTCCTACAGAAAACTGTGGAAAATCTCATAAGAATTCCTAAATTGATCAAAATATTTTTCGTTCTTTTAATTTTTCGATTCAGGGGGGCCTTGCTATTGTTAGTGGCAAGTCTAGAAAACGTATTAAATGTGGTAGCCCTAGTTAATTTGTACTTCCTGCAAACTACAGGGTGTAATTTAGTCACCTGCAATAATTTATGGTGTACCTATATACTAGGCGATAGTGAAAAAATTTACTCCCAAGTCTCCCAACCCCGAAAGCGCAAAAAAAAATAATTTTCTATAGGAATGTCCATACAAAATATCAAGGATATAAATAGGATAAATACATATCAAACCCTAAAATGTATAAAGCAGCTAATTGTAAATTTGTGATTTTCGAGGTCATAGTCCTATACTTAGTAAAAAGTATGAGAAAAAGATAATATTAACACAAACATAATCTGAGATAATTTATTTATTTATTAATGATAATGACACTGTAATAAAAATTCCGAGCGAGGAAGCTGCCAGCTCTTTTGTCCCCCGTAGTATCAGTCAGCCGCTTCGCCAAGTTCTTGTAAAAAATCTGGGCGCCCGGGCCCCACCACGGACCGAGGGCCTGGACGCCAAAAGGAACAAAGTTGTAAGAGATTAGATCATAAAGTTGGGGGTTATTCTCGGCTGGTTAAATTTAATTGACACCGAAATGAATCACAATATAATTAACCTGTTTAACGTGCTGTAAATCTAGTTTACGCATGTTTACTCGTATGCAGTTTATGCATTTCCAGCTGTTTGGAGTGCATCCAACTTGTTGTTTATTCATCAATCAAGTATATAGGCTCCCATTTCCGGATTACTTTAAAAATCAAAGAAAGTGATTTTACTGACCCATAAATACCCGATTTTAAATATTTCACTGTGTTTAAAACGTATTAATTTTGAAAAAAAAATTGATCTCTTCTCCTATTTCAGCGAATGCTATTTTGCAAAAAAATTAAAAGGCACGGCTGACAAAAAATAATGATTAGTTGCCGAACCGGATTCCAGGGTCTCAAGTGGCAAAATGCCGGGATAACCCTAGGAAGAATTCGGCAAAAAAATAATGCCACACCCACAGTAACCTTTTTTTATCACCAACTAAACAACACAATATAGAACGACGTAGGGAACAAATCAAATTATTTTATTAAATATTTTTTTGATTTGTTTTTTTTAGTAGTAACACTACTATATATAAATTATAAACCCCCCGGCTATCCTCACCAGCCGCCAGCTACCAGTGGTTTCGCCACCAGTGGGCTTGATCGCTTTTTCTTTAGTGTATGGTATCTATTTCAGTTTATAACACAATATAGAAGTTTGTTTGCGTTGAAATGCTTATATGTTCAGTTAAGCAACCATGGTCCTGTTCAAACGAGATAGGTACTATTCTTATCAATGTTTAACGACATTTTTTATCACTACTTTATTCAACTTCAATAGAAGTCTTGTTTTACACAGTGGACAAAATTATAATACTTTTTTTTTTTCGAGGTAATTCTGAGATACTTATTCAAATTATGTAGGATTATAACTTGAACGAAGATTAAATTGATTCCAAAATTAAAGTTTCCTGATTGCATATGAAATCTGTTTGAAATACCTATCTGATACTTTTACAATATTTGGGATTTTTCGCGACATGCACCTGACATAGACTACAATATCTGGGCGACCGAGCTTCGCTCGGTTCTATTTTAATATATCACGTCGTTAGATAAGAAAAAAACTCTTATAAATACAAAAACAAAAAAAGACAAAAAACAAAAACTTTATTTCTGGCCGGGATTCGAAACCCTGACACCTACGATTTATCTGCGTACATTAGACCGACCTCGTACGACTGAACTAAGCGGAATCGATGCGCGCGCGGCGAAATTAACGACCATATTTTACGTTTACTAACGCGAAAGAAAAACTCATGAAAACTCGAAAATTCGCGTTTTCCGGGATCTAAGCTACGCTAGATCGATTTTTTACCCCCGAAAACCCCCACATAACAAATTTCAGCGAAATCGTTAGAGCGTTTCCGAGATCGTCGGTATATATAAATAAATAAATATACAAGAATTGCTCGTTTAAAAGTATAAGATATATTATGTAGTCTATATACAATATTAAGACAACAATATAATCACTTTGTATATACCGACCGCGAACCAAAATGACTTCATAACCGTTTAATTATCATCACGAACATCATTACCATACCGTCCCTGACGTCATTATCTAACTGACAGCTGTCACGTGTAACATATCTCTTGACGGTTGTTTGTCACCGATTCATCTTATATGACCATGGATACTTGAAGAGACTCTTAAAATAATCTGTTTCCTGATAACGGAGATAAAGTATTTTTATCTTATTTTCCACTTGTTGCTCTTTTAAATAACTGGAGAATTTAACCAAAAAATTATGGGCTTAGTAAAATTTTTTTTTGGGAATAATGTGCCAAATGTATCAGAGTCCCACTAAACGCCAAATACAATTTTAATAATACGGGTTTTACTAGCTGTACCTATGCATTCTATTTAAAATCGACCTAGAAACCTAATTTACTGAATAACATATTTTAAAGTCTAGGATTTATTTTCAATATGCTCTCATATTATACTCGTTTCTTTGTATCCACAGAACACGTCTACCATATATAATTATATAACCGGAGGACACTCTATTTAATAATGCAAACATTGTAAAACATGGAAAAAAGGACCAGTTACATTTGCCCCCCAGTCGAGATTTGCCCTGCTGTACATTATTAAGAATTTAAACTTTTATTTTCGGTACGTAGGTACCTACAGTATTTGTGTTAAAACAAGTAATTTGTAAAATGAGCCGTAGATTACACAATTCCTTTTACAATCAATTCGTCAGCAATAATTCTGCTTGTTCAATAAAATAAAGCAGTCTGAGCAAAATAATTAGAGTACGCACTTTCATAATGTTGAGCCAAATGACCTGTTAGTGCCATTGAAACTTTAGCCATTATTCGTATTTAAATATGAGTAACGCCAAAATCGCCAAATAGGGAAATGACTATTAATGGTGGTTAAATTTGGGCATTTTAATTTTTTAATTAAATTGCGTAGCTGGAACGTAAAAGTGCTATCCTGGACGAAAAAACAAGTGGCCACGGAACGTGAACGATTTACTACTTGTTTCAGCGCTCATGTTTCCCTTAAGACGCTGACAACACCCAATGACCTTGACGCTAGCGTACACTGTCTATTCGCATGGGAGTAAGTGAGAGCGCGATGTCACTAAAACAAAGTACGGAAAAATATTAAAATAAAATAGAAAGATGCATTATTTGTGCAATCTGTTTCGTCAGTGTTTTAGATATATATTTTTGCTATTGTAATTTTAATTAAAGACAACTAAGTGAATAATAGAACGACATAGAACCGTTAAATGACGAACTCGAGACCAATCTTTGCAATTTTTTTCTATCGAGCCGATTTCGTTAAATTGTGTATCGAGTACGGCTATGTTCGTTGAAATATAATGAATAATAACATATAATTTACTTGCCTTACTACAACTAATAGTTTGTCTTAAAAACTGCGCAAGTAACATCAATTTTGCGCAGTTGGGTGTTGTCAGCCCCTTAAGAAGTCCATTGACAAACAGTTCACCGGACGGTAACAATCTGTAAGTTAAAGTTAAACTTATATTGACCGGGATACAGATCGTGATTACCTTTTTGATTTTGCATCATGATCACGGAAAACTGAAGAAGGCGGGTTGATGTCAGAGGTGTCGGAGGGTGTTCAAAACTCTCATAAGTTAAAGTATATATCGAGCCGTTGGCAAACCGATAGTTAGTGCGGCCCTTTAGAATTCGCGTCTGGGCACCATTTTACAATACGAATGTTGTTTTAAATAGTCATCTGCAATAATTTACTACCTATGTGAATATAATCATACTAACGAACAACTTTTCTTATAGGGCCAACCGTGAATTCGATCAAAAAATATTCATATACATAGAAAATGTCAATGGTCTGATACCAGCCAAAATGGCAGACAGCCAACTTTATTTTACGATTTTGGGTTTGTTCCTTTAGTAAATGCTCAGTATGTCATTTAGATTTAAATTGTAAATTATTGCAGGTGATTACATTTACACCCTGTATATAAAGCGTGCATTCTGAAACACATTGAGTAAATATTGGGCGACACAGTTTTTAATTTAAATACTCGTAACAGTTTTTAATTTAAATATGTACTACACAAAGACATAATCTAGATAGAAATAAATGAAGTCTATGAAAATTGTTTTATTATAACACTGCAGCACTGGTTAACTAGAAAAGAATTCCGTACTAGAAAAGAATTCCGTACTTTTTAAATAGTCTGCCCGAGAATATTAGGCATGAGCCAAATAAGAAAAAATTTAAAAACGCATTAAAACTGTACCTCTTGCAAACACTTAAATGACAGTTACAAACGTGTAAATGTCATTTAAGTGTTTAAATATGTAATTAATATTGTTTAAATTATAAGTACATACATTAAGTAGTTTAATCTACATATCTGCTAAATAGAGACTCATACCTGCAGACAAACTGTAGATGCAGTTTTGCAGGGATATGTTTTAATTATAAGTCCTATACTGTAACTAATAATAACAATAAAAAAAAAAAAAGTGGTTAGGTATTTTTTTTTTCGTTAAAGAAAATATGTTAGTTGGAGGGTTTCGTTGCACTCTCTAAAAAGCTAAAAACTGCTAAAACATTTAATGGTATAGCAACCTTAGGTGGTGGTATGGTATGGTATAGGAAATTTAGGTAGGTATATATTATTATTGTTCTCATAGAGGCAACAGAAATATGTACTTCGTCTGATCCATCTGTGAACATTTCAAATGTCAAACTGGGTAGGTATCTTGGTTAATGAGATACAGCCTGGTGACAGACGGACGGACAGCGAAGTCTCGTTTTACTCTTTGAGTACGGAACCCTAATAAGACCTACTGTTTCAGTATTTTAGTACTGAATTTAATTAACTCATTTTTGTTCCAAGTATGAAAAAGTTGAATTCGTTATGGGATAGGACTGCGTAATGAATTCAGTGGAACGTACGCCATATAATGTGCCAGCAGCTATTATTAACTAAGAGAAAATATGCGCCATTTCTAGAAGTTAATATAAACCGGTTTCAGCTAGACTATGCAATCAGTGATTTTATTTATTTAATCTTTATTGCACAACATAAAGTACAAATGGCGAACTTAATGCCTTAAGGCATTCTCTACCAGTCAACCATTGGTCCAAATAGAAACTTACAATTGGTGCGGAAAATAAAACAGACATTTAAATAGATATAAGCAAGTGATCATCATCCTCCTTGCATTATCCCGGCAGACCTGGCATTATCCACGGCCCATGGGGGCCTGGGGTCCGCTTTAAGACGGACTATGCAATACATTATATAGTTTGGAAAGGATAGTAATAGCAGGCGGCAATAAGGGCGGCTCACTCCGCGATTCTATCGCCGCGCTACAAGTACATGCCGGCGGCCGCGAGTTCGCGGCCTAATAAGGGTTGGCGCGCGTTCTCACAGAATGCACGTTCACGCTTTCTATTGTTGCTTTACGTCGCGAGTTTTTTTTTAAGGTTCATATGCGATGTCCGCATGTGGAATGGCTTATAATGCTTAGTTAAATAGACATCATGGATAAAATAGGACAATCTTACACAGATCTACTAATGATTAAGTCCCACGGAAAAATTCAATAAGGCTTGTGATGTTGGGGCCCAAACAAAAATATATAAATACTGTATATACTGTATCTAAAAAGTACCCAAGGCTTAATAGTATAACATTTTATCTGAGTATTAATTTTTTTTAATCCATAGGCAACCCTATCGTCCGACGCTGCGCACGTGCGGCTCGTTTCTTTGTTAGAATTTTGTAGGCATTTAAAAAGGCGGCATTTCTTGAACATCAAAGCAGTGGGCCTTCTGTACTTGTACTATTATATATTCTGTGGTAATAGCACAGTATAATAAAGAGAACTATATAGTATGGTCACTCCCACTGAAAGTGGCGCCCACCCGCTCTCGGTTACCTCACAGTTACCGCCTTTCAAAAACGCGACCAGTCGAGTCGACCTGTCATATCTCACTCATACAAGCATGGTACGCGTTCGCTTACACGAGCTTAGACTGTGTGCATAGGAACGCGCCTCTTTCATATATTTAATCGCCATTGTCCGAGATGTGGTAATAACTCGGCTTTAGCCATTTACCCATAGAGTATTAGATAGTATTTATTTCCGAATTGTTTGTCATTTTTAGGGTTCCGTACCAAAAAGGTACAACAGGAACCCTTATGGTGCGACTCTGTCCGTCTGTCTGTCCGTCTGTCACATTGTTAAATATCTCGAGAACTACTTATGCTATCGATATGAAATTTGGAATAGTTATAAACATTGTGAACCTCTACAAGTTGAAAGTATTTTTTTTTTAATTAATTAATATAAATGATAGAAAATGGCCAAAATGAAAGGGGGGCAAACTGAAAATTTCAAGTAACTAGGTCAAGTGGGGTATCTTTAGAAAGAGCTCAAATTGTACATATCAAAATTATTTTTTATAATTTTTTGGTTGTGGAAAAAAATGTTTTTTGAAGGAAAATGTAAAAAAAAACACCGTCCCCCCCCCCTTATCTCCGAAGTTTACCAACATAAATTTATGAAATTTTCACCAAACATGGCTATTATAATGAATATTACAGGAAACATAAAATCGTAGACATATCTTGAAAACTTTTTTTTTATTTATAAAAAACCTTTCAGATTTACATTTTTAATTTAAACACCCTTGCGGGTGTTTATTGTACCTGTATTTTTTAACAAAATAACAATGAAATTACCTGCTTTCAAATAGAGGCAAAATGGTTAAAATCGGTTCACGCAATAAACAATTATTCCATAAAAATCATCTTCCATACTAGCTCACGCGCATTAGTTTACTCAATTTGTCGATAGATGTCGCTGTACGTTGAACGCTTATTTCCTACATCGCGTTTTTCCTGATATAATGAGGTCGGTTCAGGAGCGTCCTTGCGACATGTCGTAAGTCGTAAACTATTGAAGTCTTGATTTTATCTGGACGTTGTCTAACAATAAAATTGTATATTAAAATATTACTTGTTATGTGGGAAATTGAGTCTTGAGGGATTTATTCAAACCTGTAGAGTTCTATGAATAACATTTTGATGATTCAACTATTGAAAGTTTGTACGGAACTCTCGGTGAGCGAGTCCGACTCGCACTTGACCGGTTTTTTATTATGTGATAGGTGGCAAACGAGCACACAGGTCGCCTGACGGCAAGCGATGACAGCCACCCATGGAAACCCGAAATATCAGAAGGGTTGGGGGACTTGAAAGTACGTTGCCGGCCTTTAAGATGGGTGTGTGCTTCTTAATTTTCCGAAACGCAAAAATAATAAGTACTTAAATTAATAGTAGGTGGTTGGGGAAAAAAAACAACATTTAGAAAACATTGAACTAAAACTTATGTTATGAATGCATATTATGCACGCTTAAGTAGTGAAATTCTTGCGGTATAAATACTAGATTATAATGTTTCAATTTTTAAAGTTTTTCACACATACTAGGTATATTGGGTAGGTATGAAATAATACGTACCTATTGTAATTGTAGACCAAGTTGGTCTTGTATTATGTACCTAATTTTTTTTTTTTCAAAAAGTATATATTTGATGAATCGATACGATTCTAATTTACCAATAGTTTTAAATTATTGAATCGCATTTAGATTTCCGTAAACAAACATCCGTTTAACAGTTGGCATTGGCACATGTCGTTCCGGACGTTTTAGTTTCAGCTATTAAATACGTTCAATTATAGAGTGTTAACATTATACACGTCTAAATATGTAAATAAAATAACATTTTTGGTTCACATTTTAACTCTGAAGAGGAATATTTTTAAAAAGGAATTTATAGACGCTCAAGCAAATCACTAAAAACCCTAAAAAAGCCAATTTGCCAAATTTAAGGGCCTAATGTTTATTGTCCCACAGATAAGTTTGAATTCCGAAAATTTTTTTAGTCTATAGGTATTTTATCAATATCATCTATCCGTTTAAAACAAGTTGTTTGCAAACGTTTGTCAGCACCTGAACCGAGATCAGAATAAAACAGACCTGCTTTCGACGGAAACTGGGGATCTGGCTACTAAATTTACATCACAGTTTACCTCATCTATTCCTATTGTTTATATCAGAAAATTTGTAATTAATAGTAGAGAAATAGCTTGCGTTACACCTTCATGTGTGGAGGCGTGTAGGCGGCAAGGTTGCACTGAAAATATAGGTTATTGATTAAGTAACAATTTATTATTTACAATGTTAACTTCTGCTGTACCTAAATTGCTTAAATTGTTCTGTCTCGATTCTAGATTTTTCATTTTTTTTTCTTGGGACGTGTATTTTTATATTATACTAGCTTTTGCCCGCGGCTTCGCTCGCGTTTAGAAAGAGACAAAAAGTAGACTATGTGAACTATGTCACTCTCCATCACTTTAACTATCTCCGCTTAAAAAATCACGTCAATTCGTCGCTCGTTTTGCCGTGAAAGACGGACAAACAAACAGACACACACACTTTCCCATTTATTAGTATGGATTGTATTGGTATTGTCGCTATTGTAACTCGAAAAGATCTCTTGCTTCAGTGCACGGGACCAAGTAAGTTACGGCGATCATGTTTCCATTTGTCGGGTGTCTTTCATGCCAAGGCCATTTTGGATAGGGTGTCAGGTTTCCTGAGGATATGCCCAATCCAATTTCCATACGGTATCTTAGTCAATTTTATTCTACTTTGGTAGTTAAAGTTTTTATGTGTTACTCCTTATATCTAGCTCCATTAGTGTAACTCCTTATGTAGTCTAAGCATCTAGGACAAGTATTGCCAAGTTTGCCAAGAAATAGGATTATTACTTTAATCCTTACGAGAACATGTCTTAGCTTAATCAAAACAGCCAAAACGTTTGTGTTTTCTACGAGTATAAACATTTTCTCGGTAGATTAAATTTTACCTACTGGTCCACACTTCAATCTCTTCATCCCCTTCATCCATATTTTTTGCTGTAGTTGGCCTATGTGCTTAAAATATATCGAACAATTTTGTTGTACCTATCCGTAATTCTGAAATTGACTCGGTGAAAAAGGGCACAAGTTCCACCTCGGACTTGTGACCTTTTTCACCGAGTCAATTTGAGTTATACCCTTTTTCACTAGACTCACAGAATTAGAGGCAAGCTTAGAACAGACATGTCGGACATTTGGGAAGCTAAGCAGGAAGCTAGAAGACAATAAAGAAAATAGTCGAATAATTACAGCTTTTAAGTACTAGGTCTATAGGTACAATCATTCCCACGAAGGTGACATCATTGAGTTTATGCTAATTCCAGCAGCCGTGTTCTGCCAAATAAAATTAACGACGGACATTATTGACAAAGTTGCGCTGGTTGTGATTAAAACAGCGCGGGCTTCTCACGGATCTCGAATGTTCGACCAAAGGTCAGGTTGTAGGAAATGTGATCGGTTCCGGTCGGATATCGGTGCTGTGGCCTTTTGATTACGTATATGTACTTATGTACAGCTTTTATCCTCTCGGTTGCGTTCGTAACAAGGAACCAGATTAACCAGAATAACTGCCGCTACGATTCTGTACATTGTATTTTGATGGTCCTTGTGAGAGTTCCTTTAAATCTCTTTTGCATGGGCTGTTTCTTTATGTTTACCGTATTTTTATGCTTTATTTTTTTTAATATGACATAAAATGAACTGACTTAGGAAACATCATTCGCCGCGTCAGGTTTATTGTTGTTTTTTGTACGAAAGGACGAAAGTAAACATTTATGTTATGATGGAATTGTATGATTCGAAATAAAATTTAGGTTTTTATAATCTACTGAATGTAGTCGAGGCAGTTCTAAAGCCTTGCTATATTTATGTTTTTTTTTTTTGTAATTTAGGTAAGGCTGTCTCCAATAGTGGCCATTGCCTACCGAAGACCGTTCACCATCGATTGTTACACTTGTGACAACCATTAGGTTTAATTTTAAATCTCCAATGAGCTTTGAATTTCGATCTTCTTCTTATTTCCCCCGAGACCCGACGACTTCATTTTTTATTCAAAAAAAAATTGCACTGTACTTTTAGAGTGTAGAACTCCAAACTTATACCTATTTATTTATTACTTCGAGCGAATGCCTGCCCCCCATGAGCATTGCATCGTGAACAACAGGGCAGCATATGTGGCCTTCATCGCCCTTACTTATCTCGCATGCCATTTCACATGCTCTGACATCAGATGCCTTGAACTCGATTCGCTGAATCGTTGTATTTACATCGGAATACTAGATATTTTATTTAATTTTTGTCCTAGGTATCATTGCGTTTATTTTCGCCATTAATATCAAGAAGTCTGCCTTTCGCATTGACTCATATTTTAATAGTAGAAAGAGTCGTGACTAGGCGTAATAGGTGACAAAAAGACTAACCCCCTTATTTATAAACGTACACTAAAGTTATCAAGCCGATAAAGTTCGTTTGTCCCTTTCCGACGTATTGGTGTGATAGACAGGGACAAACGAACTTTATCGGCTTGATAACTTTAGTGTACGTTTATGAATAAAGGGGTAAGTAGCAGGGATGTAACGGAGTTCTGCTTCTGCTTCCGTTACTGCGGAACTTCCGTTTTGTTTTACACATCCGCTTCTGTTCCGGTTCTGTTATTTTTCAAACGGAAGTTATAACGGATGTCGGAACCTAGCGCGACGGTGGGACATGAGCGGCGTACATCAAAGACCAACAGGTCTATACCTATCATTCGCTCATCTCTCCGCTTGCCACGTGCTGCGATACTAAACATTAATCGCTTCATTCCATTGCGCGCCAATATTTGTCCTGTCCACCTAGTTAGTAGCGAGTGAACAACTATTCAGTGGTGCAGGGCTTATCTACGATCCCCTTAGAAGCTCCCCTTAGATTTGTTTATTAAATACAGTTTACTTCTTTTACAATCACTCCATTTAATTTAAAAATTTAATTGTGTGCTAACAATTACACATATAATTTTTACTGGTTAGTTTTGGATTGTATTATACTAAGTACCTACGAGTAAGTTTTCTTTTCGTTTCTAAAACCTTTTACGGCATAATAAAGGTTTAAAAGGATTCTTATGTGATTTTTAGTGATTACCTAAACAACAAACAATCTTAAAGTTCAAGGTGATTTAAATTTTTGGATTGTAATGAATGATATACTTAAGATAAAATATCAGGTTACTTTTCTTTTCGTTTTTAAAACCTAAGTGGGCCTAAAGGCTGATTACAAACTGCTGATTACAGGCTGAACAGTAAACACCTAAAAGTTCTAGGTAATTTAATTAGTTTTGGTTTATGTTATACCTATGTGGTATTTTTTCATTTCGTTTTTAGGGTTCCGTAGTCAACTAGGAACCCTTATAGTTTCGCCATGTCTGTCTGTCCGTCCGTCCGTCCGTCCGTCCGTCCGCGGATAATCTCAGTAACCGTTAGCACTAGAAAGCTGAAATTTGGTACCAATATGTATATCAATCACGCCAACAAAGTGCAAAAATAAAAAATGGAAAAATATGTTTTATTAGGGTACCCCCCCTACATGTAAAGTGGGGGCTGATATTTTTTTTCGTTCCAACCCCAACGTGTGATATATTGTTGGATAGGTATTTAAAAATGAATAAGGGTTTACTTTGATCGTTTTTTGATAATATTAATATTTTCGGAAATAATCGCTCCCAAAGGAAAAAAAAGTGCGTCCCCCCCCCTCTAACTTTTGAACCATATGTTTAAAAAATATGGAAAAAATCACAAAAGTAGAACTTTATAAGGACTTTCTGGGAAAATTGTTTTGAACTTGATAGGTTCAGTAGTTTTTGAGAAAAATACGGAAAACTACGGAACCCTACACTGAGCGTGGTCCGACACGCTCTTGGCCGGTTTTAACATCTATAACTTCCGCTTCTGGTTCCGGTTCCGCTTCTGCTTCCGTTAAACTAAATTCAAAACTTCCGCTTCCGCTTCCGGTTCCGTTAAAACCACATCCGTTACATCCCTGGTAAGTAGGTACTCTTCTCTTTCCCCACCTAGAGACTCTTGTTATGTTTACGGCAGGCTTGTCTCAAGTAGGATTGTATACATATATGACTTAAAACTCTTAAAAGTGATTATTTAAGCTTATGAATATATATAGCCAGTCAATGTAAACAAATCTAGCATATTTTACATAAATTATGCTAATACGTCTTTACGCGAAAAGCTACCAACAACCGCGTCTTCCTCGCAAACAGATGAGATCCAACTGTCCCATTGTCAGTACAAAAATCTTTGCCGCCTATTATTATGATAAGTAGGCATCGGTTGTTAGTATCATGGTTAACGTAATTAGTGCTTGGCTATTGTCTTTAAAATAACCTTGCCTCAGTCTATCTCTTTGATTTTTTTATCTATTATGTAAATGTAGTTCGGAGATGAGCAGATGAGTTATTCTATGGAGGTACCTAACTATATTCTAAGACTTTTAATGACAGAAATAAAATATTCATGTGTAATTATTATAAATGTTATGAGGCATTAGAATGTGGATGAAAAATAACTTGCTTTACATACATTGATTATTTTTGTTTAGGTTTTTTTTATTTATTTCTCAGAATGAGCTGTTGCTAGCCGGTCTAACAACATTATACTGTTAGCATAAAAAAACTGTTTAAATATGCAGTACCAAGAATACATCTGTACCTATTTAAGTATATCCATATATGTACCTACCTTTGTGCCATAAATTATGAACGTTTTGTGCAAACAATTATTAAGTTTTATGCATTGACTATATTTGTCTAAAACATTCTCGAACTTGACTGTTATTTTAAGTCACCAGACGATTACTCATAAATAATATTTGTCTAGTCATAAAATTAAAATAAAATCCCGTCAGTTACGAGCATACGATCTTTTATTATGAAAAAACATCGTTAATCTTTCACGGTTCGTCTTTATAGTCGACTTTGTCCATGTTACTTTTTCATCAAGACATAACTGTTGATACGAAGATGATGATTTTAGCCCACTCTGTAGATTACATTTTTCTCGGTCGCTTATTTGGTGATCATTTCAAAATTAAAAAAATAGTCAACTTAATGGATTCTGCAGTCTTTATTGTCATATCTACTGAGACTGTTACGCACTAGGTTTTTTTGCATCGGACTGTACACGGCAGTTCAGTGCAATTGACATGAAACAAGCAGATGGTACCTATAAAACGACTTCTATGATTGTTCAGAGCAGCCATCTCTGTTTGATGTTGACCGCATGACAAACGATTTGGCAAGCCGCGAAGATCGTAAAATTCGTAAACCAGGCGTTATGTCTACCACAATAACAATCCACATTACATTAATAAATCGGTATCTATAAACTTCTATAAAGCCACAAAAATGATTCATCTAATTTAATGTGCTCGTCAAGCGTCTTTTAATCAAGGAGCGTATGCGACATCAATAAACATGATTTACGATTGCAATATGAAATATCTCAGCCTTGATTGCGAGCTAGACTTCAACTCAATGCCTAACGCACAGCAAGAAACCTACCTACCGGGCATGTTTAGGAAATGAATCTTCCTAGCCTATCGTCCTATTGTTCCAAATTGTTGTTTATTCATGTTAAACAGATTTTTGCTAAAAAGTGTAACGGCCGAGTGAGTTTGAACGACAAAAACCGCTGACCTTGTGTTGGCTGACCGCGAATTTAATTCCTGCTTCACTGAATGAGAACGTCAACGTAATCTGTGAGGGCAATTTTGATAACTATCTTACGATTTTAATCTACTATCGGATTCTATGGAAAAAATTCTCAGCATGCTATTTTTTCGAGTTACGCGCGAGTTATCTAGTCGATTATTGGTCACGCTCTGCGCCCACAGTCTTCACTAACTCGAGTCCAATTCGATAAAAAACTGGTGTACAATTTGTGTAGGCAATTTACTTCGCTATCGTCTAATTTCTAGGATGCTCCCCTCAATGACTTCAGTGCGGCGTCTATAACACCGACACCGTCTGAACTGAAAAGTAAATAATACATAAAAACCTGCTGGCCATCATGACTTCATCAATTTCATTGGCTACTGCAGTAGGTACCTTTAGAAGTTGATAGGCACTCCGATAGGAAATGCTCTTCAAGATACAAATAAGACAATGATAAGTAATCCCACACTTGTTACCTTTACCTACTTTAATGGAATGAACACATGCAACTCAATGATAACAACTCCACAAGTGTAGCAATGAAAGTCAACCTTCTACTATACATTAGTATTTAATACACTTGTAATATAAAGCTGGCCCCGTTTCGTTCGGATGTGGCCGCGACCACAAATTGTTATTTTAATTGCCTACATTGCAACGCATCTGTACAAGTGCACAGGTGTCAAATTAGTTATTGTGTGCATAATTTGATCGCGGCCGCATTACAATGATACCAATGTGCACTTTTAGATCCAGTAGCCATCGAGACTGGGAAATAGTTCTAAAAACAATTGAACTACGCAAAAAATACCGAAAATAAACGGTAATGTTTACTCATGTTTGCACACACAATGTGTCACACTTGCAGATATTCGCTTAAGATGACACATCTGCAAACTGTGCCGTACCCACCTACATTTGTCTTGGTGATAACTTATCTAGATATTCAATAAGTAGATCGAGGTACTTGTTCCATGCAGTAGGAAAAACCTACATTTTGTAATTTTTCGTGTAATTTTTCCAACACTGACCTAGACAAAATACGGTATCTTTCTATTAACCTTTCTAGAAGAACAAACTTATAAACTTTTTTCTGTTTATTTCCAGAAGCAGGAACATAAGCGGCCATCATGGGGGCTATGTTCCGGAGCGAGGAGATGGCACTCTGCCAGCTCTTCATACAGCCCGAGGCGGCGTACACCTCGGTCTCAGAGCTGGGTGAAGCCGGCACTGTGCAGTTTAGAGATGTGAGTATATCTAATAGAATTCGGAACATAAGCCAACATGGCGGCTGTTTCGGAGCGAGGTAGATCTGCCAGCTCTTCATAGGTACATCCCGAGGCGGCGTACACCTCAGTCTCAGAGTTAGGAGAAGCCGTGCCTAGAGCTAGGCACGGTACAGTACACCTTACAGAAGTCGGAACATAAGCCATCATGGGGGCGATGTTCCGGAGCGCAACGGCATGCACTCTGCCTCATAAAAAGCTCGTGATTTAATCTCTTAATAATATTTTACTGGTACCTAAATAATATCCTTAGTACCAATAAACAATTAAACATTTATAGGTTACCTCAATTATCTACTTATCATGGTTCTAGAAAAACACTCACAGGAAAATCCTTGGTAAGCACTTCATTAAATCCTTGGTCACGTAAAGTTTCATTCCATTTATAACATTACCTACAAAACGTTGCGTTATTCCGTAGTGTATTATCCTTATCTATCCAAGTTAAACACCATTATAATGGCTTTTATTGGAAAAAAATGTTCCATAAGTATACTTCATTCATTTACAACAGATTTCAGTCCGAGATTAGAAACGATTCCCATATCTATCTGAAACAAAATGTCACATGCAATATAAAGAAAAAATTACCAAGGCCAAGTGTCCAGACCAGAATTCTAAGCCTAGGCGATTTGGTCACAAAGGTAAGGATGGAACATATATATATACCTACTTAAACATTAAACTAGTTTCTTAGATTCCCAATGAAATGGGATTCTAAGAACATATGTGATCTGTGAACATATGACATCGTTACCTACATATGTGATCGGTGAAGTCGCATGCTAAATCAAAGGTAATCCAGTCTGTCTTGTTCGAGGTCACTGAGACTTGAATTATCATTACTTTTGCGTACCGAGCACATGTGAATATACTTGTGGTCCCAAGTATTAACCACTCACCTACCACTACCCCACCACCACCACCACTACCACCACTACCTTCCACCACCACCACTAACTACCACCACCTACCACTAACCTTCTACTACTCATTGACTTAACACTTTCGCTACCAAGAACCCGACTGTCGGGCACACCGCTCGTAGAAGCGTAGCCGATTACATGGGTTTCCCCGTATGTAGCGAAAATGTCGTAGCGCCGCGTAGAGCCCGGTTTCGAAAGTGTTAAGTCAACTATAACAAATGATGAAGAGTGATAATGAATTGATGATGATACGTCGTCGGTCGTGCATTCTGTACAACTGTCACGTGAAATGAGGCCTTTAATAACATTAGTACGTTAGTGCATTATAAGTATTATAACCAATTTATGGATACAGAAATTAGAAACATAGATTTCATATACCTAGATAGATATCAAAGAAAGTGTGGATGGATTGTGTGAGAGATGATGTGAAACCAAGTGAATGATGAGACGGCGGGTGATAGAAGAATGGAAGAATCAAAGAATACATTCTTCGAGGGAATCGAACGCACGAATTCGCCGTTCGAAAGTCTGTGGAAAACGACGTAATACTATTTTTGAAAAAGGATGGCTAGTAATTTTAAAACTAGTGGTAATGACCACTCGTTTTCGATTCTGTTAGTAGAATTTAAATCGCTAGTAGTCTCCACTACTATATTATTGAACGAATTTCACGAAATCGAATGGCCTGCGAGATTCAAATCTCGGCCCCCTGACCACAAATTAATGGGATACATACATACATACATACATACAATCACGCCTGTATCCCGTGAAGGGGTAGGCAGAGCACATGAAACTACTCAAGTTTCAGTGCCACTCTTGGCAAATAAGGGGTTGAAAGATAACGAAATTGTGACATTGTAGTGACAGGTTGCCAGCCTCTCGCCTACGCCACAATTTAACCCATATCCCACAGTCGCCTTCTACGACACCCACGGGAAGAAAGGGGGTGGTGAAATTCTTACCTGTCCTAAACCCGTCACCACACGGGCATGAATGGGATAATGGCAAGTAATGATGATATCGACAGCTAATTTTATACAATTTGTGATTACAATATCACTATATGACATTTTTAAATGAGAGGAAGGCGGTAAAGTTTACCGTAAGCAAGACCATAGTGCTCTGTTTGATGAGGCGAATGTTCGTCATGCAGTAACAATAGCTCTAAGATCTCATTCATATGTTGCAAGTACTCGTGAAGTTTGACCTTAGTTTAGTATTTTACTCACGTATTTTTTCTTCGTCCTAAAATACTACCAATCATATTGGCAGATTTGTTTGTGTATTTGAACTCTCGGTTACCTATAAATCGCCATACTTTATTAGAAACAATATATTATTAAGTATGTAGTATAAAGTAGTTCCAAGACTTGCACAATAGCCTGTTGAAATAATATATATTGTTCTGTCAGCTTTTATTCATTTTTACATTGTAGCAGTAGGTAAGATCATCTTACCTTTTATTAGGTGGGTATGTGATTTAAATTTACTTACTATGGGATTCATTTAGAATAGAGACAGGTGTGTATAAGCACAAGTACGTATTTCATGATGATATCTAAGCAAAATTTGTGATAGGTGATAATTATCCTTTGGCTGACAAAATAGTCGAAATAATAGATTCAACACTGCATTTATCTTTGACAAAAGGATAACAGTTTTAAGTATTTTTTATTAAATGTTTAACTATTTTATGACTACGTATAGTTATAGGTACAATAATTTATTAAACTAGGTCGCCATGTCACGAGCTGTCATCGAGATGAGTCGAATTCGCCTCCAGACCTTGATATCTGTCTTCGCCCGAAACGATTATGTCATCCAATCGTTTCTCTTTTATTTTCCCGAGTCGTGTTCAACCGCTCTGGACCCACGATAGAACCAAAAAGACGTATGTTCAAGTAAAGATTGCGTCTTTTATATCCTTTCGCTTGTATAGTGGGTACCTAAGGTTAGCCGTGCCATAGACCGGTTCCCTGCTCTTGACTCGCCCGATTTGATCAGACGGGTGGTTTTCGTAATACTTTACTCATAATAATCTACGTATTCTTAGATTTCCTTGTAACAATTGCGACACCGCAGGTATCGGAAACTAAGTCTTAGCGTAACTATGTGAGCATAGATAATTGTCTACAGTTTATGTTCTCACATCTTAATACTCAATATACCTATTCTAGATTTTTTTTAAATGTTAGAAACGTGATCTTCGTTGAAACTTGTCGTGGTGGCTAGAAGGTATGACTTCCTTAATATTTAAAAAGTGTTACTTCCGCGACATAAGGAAGTCAACTTAGCCAACAGTTTTGCAACACAGATACAGACACTAATGTACATATCAATGATGAATACATTTAATGCGTCTTGTTTGTGAAGTTTAACACTTAATAAAAGAAAACAGATACCTAATGCGAGACGGTAAAATCTCGTAAATACGGTGTTAAGCAATTTATGGCAATTGTGAAAAGGAGTTATTAACATTTATTAATTAGGTACCTTACTATACGTGTCCCTTATACGAGCTTATACAGTCCCTTCACATTTTTAGGGTTCCGTACCAAAAAGGTAGAAAAGGAACCCTTATCTATGCGACTCTGTCCATCTGTCACATTACGAAATATCTCGAGAATTACTTAATGCTATCAGTGCTATCGATATGTTTTTTTTCCTGGAGTAAAATCTCAGCTTTTAAGGATCGTCCAATGACTACGAGTAGGTACTGACAAAGTCCAAAGTCTACAGTCATCGTAATTCACGGAGATGACTAGATGAGTGATGACGGGCATTCCTAATGAAAAAAATCGTAACTCCCAAGTATTTTGTTTGGCAAATCGTCTTTTATTACCGACTAGGTAGAATAGACATTTACTTGATAGCGTGCAAGGCCCACTTATGGCAATTGGTGGCTTTAGAACACGGCCGGCGGATATGGGTAGAGAATAAGAGTTAAACATGTAATGTGTTGTGCGTGTCCAATCTAACTAGGAGACTTTGTTTGGCCTATTAAGTGAGTAGCAGGCATGACCACAATAACCCGTCCGTTGCACACCTCTAGCGCACCTCGGACACTGGCGATCAAATATATGAAAGAGGCGCGTTCCAAGCTCACAGTCTAAGCTCGTGTAGGTGAACGCGTACTATGCTTGTATGAGTGAAATATGACAGGTCGACTGTTCGCGTTTGAACTGTGAGGTAACCGAGAGGCGGTGGGCAGCACTTTCAGCGGGGAGCAGGAGTGGCCATACTGTACGATGGTACTCTTTATTATACTGTGCCTCACACTTACACGTAATATAAATACGTGTTGTCGTGTATGCGTAGACCCTGGACGTTTTTCACTCATATCCTTGAAAAATAAGTACACTCTAAAAAAAATTTTGTTGTTCCTATCAATATTTTGATAGTCGTAATCAAGCATCTTGATTCCATACGAGCCTGATAAGATCTTAGACAAATCAAATAAGGTAATTTTGATTGCTCTTACTTTTGCAACGTAACTGAATCGATTAAGATCTTGTTCAATAATTCCATGAAAAATAATTATGCTAACTAAATTACCTTAGTAAGTTCAACTAAGGATTGAATCAACCTATGTTACATAGTTATGCCTAACAAGTTAATAATTGATTCAAGGTGTACAATGGTTAGGAATAACAAAACACCTAAGTAATTAGTTCAATCATACATTCCCTTGTTGTTTTTAGTAATCAGCTTTATTTGAATTATATAAGATCGTAATTGTAGTGATTAACTTAACGTCAACTAAGAGAAAACTGCTCTTAGTTGGTCTTCATTTTTTAGAGTGTAGATAGATATGGCAATTTAACCCCCCTGATGACATTATATTTTACACCGTTTTTAGTACACCTCTAATCAACAATTTTTCATTCCCAGCTAAACCCCGACGTGAATGCGTTCCAACGCAAATTCGTCAATGAGGTTCGCCGCTGCGATGAGATGGAGCGCAAGCTGCGCTACATCGAGACCGAGGTCCACAAAGATGGCGTCCACGTGCCTGACGTCAAGGAGGCCCCGCGCGCGCCCAACCCTAGGGAGATCATCGACTTGGAGGTGAGTTGAACCGTAAGATGCCTGCTGTTAGGACAAAAAGCCCCGTGCCTGCTCAACCCTATAGACTTGGAAGTGAGAACCGTGGTGTGAGATGGAGCGCAAGCTGCGCTACATCGAGACTGAGGTCCACAAAGATGGCGTCCACGTGCCTGACGTCAAGGAAGCCCCGCGCGCGCCCAACCCTAGGGAGATCATCGACTTGGAGGTGAGTTGAACCGTAAGATACCTGCTGTTAGGACAAAAAGCCCCGATACTTGGAAGCTTGAGAACCACGTTGTGAGATGGAGCGCAAGCTGCGTTACATCGAGACTGAGGTCCACAAAGATGGCGTCCACGTGCCTGACGTCAAGGAGGCCCCGCGCGCGCCCAACCCTAGGGAGATCATTGACTTGGAGGTGAGTTGAACCGTAAGATGCCTGCTGTTAGGACAAAAAGCCCCGTGCCTGCTCAACCCTATAGACTTGGAAGTGAGAACCGTGGTGTGAAATAGAGCGCAAGCTGAGTTACATCGAGACTGAGGTCCACAAAGATGGCGTCCACGTGCCTGACGTCAAGGAGGCCCCGCGCGCGCCCAACCCTAGGGAGATCATCGTTTTGGAGGTGAGTTGAACCGTAAGATACCTGCTGTTAGGACAAAAAGCCCCATGCCTGCTCAACCCTATAGACTTGGAAGTGAGAACCGTGGTGTGAAATAGAGCGCAAGCTGAGTTACATCGAGACTGAGGTCCACAAAGATAGCGTCCACGTGCCTGACGTCAAGGAGGTCCCGCGCGCGCCCAACCCTAGGGAGATCATCGACTTGGAGGTGAGTTGAACCGTAAGATACCTGCTGTTAGGACAAAAAGCCCCGTGCCTGCTCAACCCTATAGACTTGGAAGTGAGAACCGTGGTGTGAAATAGAGCGCAAGCTGAGTTACATCGAGACTGAGGTCCACAAAGATAGCGTCCACGTGCCTGACGTCAAGGAGGTCCCGCGCGCGCCCAACCCTAGGGAGATCATCGACTTGGAGGTGAGTTGAACCGTGAGGTACTATCAGCTGCAAAATTGCATGGAGAAATTATGAATGAATTCATTGATAAATTCGCGATGCACTTTTGCAGCTGATTACCTGCTGTTAGGACAAAAGCCCGGTGCCTGCTCAACTCTATCGATTTGGATATGAGTTGAACTGTAGTGTTAGGTTATTAACGTGCACACAGCGCGCAGTGGTCCTGATATACTAATACCTGCAGGGCTAGCACATAGATAGATAGATAGATATCTTTATTTCTTGAAGAAAAAAACACAGTATTTCACACAATTATAAAACAAAGGCTTTCACTAAAAGATCGTCAATTCCAAATTTTTTACAAAAAATAACAAAGAATAAAAGTAGTAAGTAATCAACTTAAAATTATACAAAAAATAAATACAAATCAAATCAATAAATAAAACAATGTCATAGATGTCACATACAATAAAAACAAATACTAGTGTATAATTAGCTAGGGCTAACCTACTGCCGTCCTATCACTAAAACCCATCTAACCCACAAATGATAGTTTTGAGATATGGGCAAAAAACATAAAAACCCATATCTCTAGGAAATGTGTCGATTTAGTCCAGATTTCTTTTATTCTTAAATTAAAACTAAATTCACGCTAACATTATTTAAAATCAATTTAATTAAATATTGTTTAATTTATTAGAAATTCGCCATTTTGTGTTTAAGTTATGCAAATAATTCCTAAAATATGTATGATTTTACTGTTAAAACACGGTTAAGTATACTTTAGCCGTTTTTTAGGATTGAATAATACATAAAACATGGCTTAATAACGGCAAAGTAAATTTACGTGTTTATAGTAATCGTAACTGAGCATTGCATAATAATCTAAAAACATAGCTTAATAACGGCAAAGACACTAAACAATTTTATACTATCGTATATGCTCTAAAAAAATGCTGTAACCGTTTTTAAGCTATGCAATGACTACTAACATCGAAATAATTTGTATGCATTCCTAATCTAAAAGCCCGCTATATGACAAACCAGCGACGATTACTAGGTTTTAGCATTGTCATTCTTTTTAAAAGGAGTTTATCATTTTAGCAATGTCCCGTTTACCTGCAGTACCTGCACTAAGTTTCAAGAGCAATTCAATTTGTTAAATGAATAAAAGACAACTGTATGATATTGTAACCATTTATTTGCATGCATAAAAAACCTCGTTATAAGTTATGTTACAAATTAACATATTTAAACTTAATATAATATTCTAACATTAGTGAAAACTAACATAACATTAATATGAAACAATAAAATTCGCTTTTTACATTGCAACAAATCAATTTGCTATACCGACACGGCGAAAGGTGTCGCTCTTGGATATCTAAAGTTATTCCTATTATTACTATAATACACTATTAAAATAATGTTTTTATTACCGAGTTATATAAGGTTAAAAACGGTTGACATTGGCAGTTCTTACAAAAGAAACACGGATTTCATTTATTATTCGCCAAGCAAGTGAAAATAGCAATCTTTATTTATTTTATACTTCAAAAATTCAAAATACATTTAGGATTGTTTGACATAATCATTTTCTCTCTTTCCGCTTGATTCCGTTCTTCTTAAAATTTATTTTTCTTTTTTTGTGCGTTTGGTTTTCGACAGTTGTATTATTAATATTAATATTACGAGTGTAGTGCTCTATATCGACGGTGGTTCTACATCGATAAATGGTTATATGTACTTATGTGTAGGTCAGTCCTCCTTTTCTGTATGTAAAACTTCTGGATTTGAAGGGTCTGAATGAATAGGTACAGCAGAATACTTAATTACTTATATATCATACATATTTTTTTTTCTTTAAACTAGAATCAATATAGAGATCTTTGTTAACAATTTCTGGTAAAATCAGGTGCATCATTGCTTAAAATTGTATTAACTAGGTTAAATTTAAGTCTGTTTCTCTGTTGTTTGTATGAATTGGAGCGGATAAATCAAGATAAAGCTTCATTTTGGATTATACATATGTTGTCATTTCACAATTTTTACATACTAGGTATAGAGTTCTTCTTCTTTCGAGTCATCACTTGTAGTTTCAATGCGTCTGCGACGGAATAGTCAAATACCTTCTTTCCTTATATCAAGATGAGAAGCATTTTACGAATGATTAAACGTTGTTCGATTTTGTTACAACGAAGGATAAACCCAAATTCGATGATCGTCAGCAACGGTTTTAGCTTGGACCAGTAAAAGGGAGTTTTAAAATTGATGTATTTTCGTCAGCATTGAAAATTAAAGCAGAAACGTTCGACGTGGCTAAGTTAGGCAAAGAATTCTGAGGTATCAATCTCAAAAATTCTTGAAACAATACACAACGATAGAATGTTCCTTGGTAAAGATCGAGTTGAGCAATCCCCTTCTGTTCTACATTTATTAAACTTACTGCTGGTGTGATGACTTGTGGTCGGTTTTTCGGTATTCATTTTATTCGCAGATCTCTGTTATCATTTGTATCCTGAAGTTCGTAACAAGCCTAAAAGAAATAACATTAATTAATTTGATTTTTGACTGCATTATTAAATCAGCTTGTCGGTAATATAATGTTGCGCAAGTAATCCATACCTACATAGGTACTAAAACATTGTAAGGTAAATAAATGCTTACAAAATGTATGTGGCTATGGCAATGCCTACATAGCAATAGGATGGTACAATGTAATTTATTGACTTTTTTGTTTACGCTTTATTTGTACACAATAGTTTTAACTGGGCTCTTGATCGAATTACTTATGAGTTAGGTATTTACTTGTCGCGGCAAACGTGTATATGTTAATACGTTAAACGATAATACGTTAGCAAAAGGCAAGTTGTGCTTGAAAAAAACCTTAAAAAAAAGATATTTAATACTTACCTGGTCTTCGGTTTCTTAACATTTTAAGGAGAAAATGTTCATTCACCGGTCACTACAGCCTTCGCACAACCTTCTGCGCGCGAGCCGCTCGGTTGACTGTCGGACTGGCGCAATAACTTTGGAAGGTATACTTTTACAACTAGCGGGGTTTTAGCGTAGCTTTGCTGGTTTGTCCTGTTTCAGTGTGGCATTATGAATATTTTTTAGTAATAAATTCACCGTAAAGCGCAGTAACTAGGTTATAGTGATGTATTTGTAACCGAAATTACAATGAAAGTCTTTAAATACACGGTTAAAGGACTTTAGCCGTGTTTAAGCGTAGTATTTTATTTAAAAAAGTGAATGTTATAAAATGTAATAACGCAATTAAACGGCTTTAATGGGAATTTATGAAGCTTATGTCAAGTAACGTTGTTATAGTTATGTATCGTGTGATAAAACTATGAAGATAAACAACTGCTAAGCGCTTTAATATAAGTTATAGAAGACAAATGTGGGTTTGCGGTTTTATACTATTGAAAAGGGTTATAAAATAGTGCACTTAGCGAGGTATGTCGACTCTGTATCTCGGTAACTAAAAATGATAAAAATATGATTATTGATTTATGATTGTCGATGGGGAATTCTTTCCTATTTAAGAATATTTATCCAAATGAAAACTGGTAATATGCAGCTTAGAGGGGTTCTAGTGATAGGACGGCAGAGGTCAAAATGTCAAACAATAAAAAATAATAATAATGGCATAATTCAGACAGACATTATATCGCCGCGATATAGATCATACGTGATTTTCTGATTGTATTTAAAGACAATAAGATGGATAGTCTATCTCGCGGCGACATAGTGTCGCGCCAACCATGTGCTAGCACTGCACTCTGCAGGTCATAGACATAATAAATAAATTGACATTATCAAGCGAGGATAGTGTGCCTACTTGACCTGTACCTACATCAATTGTTGCCTAAATTTTGTTGAATGGAATTGACGGGCCGACAAATATAATTGAGATCATTAACTCACAACTACGGGTCGGCGGCATCTAGTCAAATAGCGTTCGTAAAATGTTATTTTTTTATTGGAAGTTTCAATTGCTCGTTACTGAGTGACATGTTTAGATATTATTTGTGAAACTAAGACACTGGTCCCACCGCGAGCGAACTAGTAAGCTATGAGCTATCGGCTATAAAAACGAACAAAACATAAGCAGTCCCGTGCAAATAAAGCAGACACTGCGATTTTGATAGCTCACCGCTGGGCGAGTAACTATAAACATCGCCGTGTCTCTTTTGACACATGACAGCGTCCACAAAACGTAAACTCGCGCGACCTAATGAAATTTGAAATAAAATCCTGTAATAATATTTAAAAAAATCAAGTACTTAAAAACAATATTTCGCTTACTTTAAACATAATCTAACACATGTTACATTTTTGCGGATCTTCGTTAGTACTCACTAACGAAGATCCGCAAAAATCCTTTTGCGATATTAATTTATCACGCAGGATTTACTTATTATGACATTTATCATTCTTTTTTATTTTTAAACTAGTGCTGTGGCAGTCTGTCATTTCGATTCAAATGACATTTCAGTAAGTTGACAGAAATCGTATATTTTGTTTAAGCGCCTCCTTGTACAATAGGGCCTAATCGATTCAACCAATTCGAAATTAATCGCTAGATTTGGCAAACGATACGTCTTAGCCACATCGCAACATACTTCAAAACAAATGTGTCAAAAATGTGAACTTACAGATCCGGGACAATAGCTCGCGGTGCCTAACGTACTGGCATACTGGTCGATGTAGTACTGGCATACTGGATGATGTAGTAATGGCATACTGGTTGATGTAGTACTGGCATACTGGATGATGTATAAGACGCATTTTAGATGTCTTTGGTTTTAGAGATAGATAGGTACAGTGAATATTAGTAGCTATCCTTTAGTTCCCTGACATTTGTAATTCTGTGCAAGTACTGTGACCAACCGTCCTATATCCCCCTATCAGTATGACAGGCGGGCGATCATTGTAAAAACTGTATTGTATTCAGTTTGCTTTACCAACTGCAACACTTTTGTATTAGGATCGTTAGTGGTCATTACAATTCACCGAGTTGATTTATACACTGTTAACAATAAGAAAACCGGAAGTTTTTAAACCATGCATTTTTGCGGCTGAAGTACCTATAATTTTCTTCCTATATGTTATAACAGGCTAGTTTCCTATACTTAAAATAAAATATTTTATGCAGTGCACGAAATAAAGCACCACATATTTAGAAGAAATATATGGCCAGTAGCTATGTTTAAACATAATTTATATTTAATAAGTCAAAGAAAAAGATATAAAGTTAATGAATCGATCGTGAGACCGTGACGTCACTCCTCAGTATTTCATAGTAATTCCATATTAACAAATCGTTTTGATAGTTCTTAAAAAGAAGCTGATTTGACGAGTAGGAAACTAGCCTATTTTCTCCTTTTAAATTAGACATAATTTCTGCTTAGTGTCTTTTTTTAAATCAATCTTGATAAGGATATTTAAACTATTAGCGTTATCCCCATCACAAAGGCGTTTTGTACTAAACAACAAGAGGAAGATGTTTTTTTATTTGTTAATATGTAACTCTGAACCTAGGCGAATTCCACTAAAGTTAATATGATATTTTAAATTTGATGAGGGATACCCTGTTAAAATTATATCTGGTTCACATGTTACCTCGTGTACATACAGATTTATTTAATGTGTATATTTTATGGTTGTGGGTTTTTCAAATTATATCTGTTTCTTATGTTACACCGTGTACCTACAATACTGACTTATTTAATGTGTATATTTTTATGGTTGTGGGTTTTTACTCAATCACGTATGTAATTTATTTGAACATTTAGCTTCACGCTCAGTGCCTACTCAGTTATGCTAAAATCCTAAAAATACGTAAGCGATAAGGCGACCAAAGTGATAAAACTGGTGATAATATTCTAACACAATAGTTATAACTTATACTGTTGTTCGTTAAATAAACTGTTGTTAAAAAACTGGAGCGTAACGAATTGCCATCATCTCGTAGGTAGTAATAAATCAGTTTTTATCAGCAAAAAAACAAAAGTTTCGATGTAAGTACTTACAAAATTAAAAACAGATCTCATACAAAGTATATCGCATCATAGGCGCCTACTCATAAACTGAAATAAATCGATTATGCAAACCAAGTCTAGATATGGGTTTGCTTTTTATTTCCATTGAAAATGCAGTTAGTTTGATTGAAATACATAGTTATTATACATAGATACCTAAAATATTTACCTACACTTTTTCTACTCCCGAACTGTTATTCGTCATTTACAGGGTCGTGCTTAGGTTTTTAAAACCCTACATAAAAGTCTATTCCCAAAGCCAGCGTCCGTCGGCTTTCCGCGCATGCGCGCAGTAACGAAAAATTTTAAAACTCATTGTTTGGCTCTGTAACCATGGCAACACATTGTTATAACAATACTGCGCGCGTGCGCGGGATAGCTTTGGGCAGCTGACAGTACAAACCTTTTCGTCAAAATACAGGAAACAGTGTGAATTTCATGAAAGTTCAATGACCTCCTTTAAACGCCTGTTGCATAAAATACTATTATGCAACAGGTGTTTAAAGGAGGATAAAAAAGACGAGTCGCGTGGGTGACAATTTGAGGCGAAGCCGAAAATTGTTAATAAAGACGCCACGAGTATTTTTTGGCTCAGTTAAACACTGTTGCATACAATACTTTTTCTACGACCATGCACTTTGTTTTTAATAGTTTTCTTGAACAACTTTCGTGAAATTCGCACTATTTCCTGTATTTTGACTTGTCGGCCTCCCCTCTGTTCCTGCCTCACCCTGTCTCTCGCACTCCCCCGCGCCGCCGCCGCCGCCAGCCTCCGGCGCCCTGCGCACCCACGCTATATCCCTTAAAGGCTACCTAACAATACTTTAAGAGCTATATCGTATGCGAGGGTGCGCGGGGCGCCGGGCGGGGGCGGGCATCTTTTATGTAGGGTTTTAACGATCTATGCACGACACTGTAAATGACGAATAACAACACGGGAGTAGAAAAAATATTATAAAGCCGTAAGGAACACTAAAATAAGTTACAAAAACAGAGTTCACTTGGAACATGGTAAATTTTGCGGTTTTAATTACAATTGTGAAAACGACGCATATTTAAAAACCAGCAGATGGTGAGATGTCGAAGATGTCTCAAATTGTTTCAACCCACCTCCTCCAATTAGCTTCTCCGAATAATGTTTTTCGGATAGCTATAGGGTGCATTGAGGCCATTTCGAAAAGTCGAGTCGTCTAATTTCGAAACTCAAATAAAAATCACTTTTATTTCCATCATATCGAGATTCCCCTTTTCGTGCATTTCTGTGCGTCAAAATTACCCCAATGTACTCTAATATAAGAATTAGGTTACTTCGACCCTTAACACTAATATCGATTTGTTTTAATTCAGGCACATTTGGAGAAGACAGAGAACGAAATCTTGGAGCTGTCTCACAACGCTGTGAACCTGAAGCAAAATTACTTGGAACTGACCGAGCTGCGTCATGTCTTGGAGAAGACGGAAGCATTCTTTCTCGCTCAGGAGGAAATCGGAATGGACTCCTTGACCAAGTAAGATGATAATTTCCGTAGCAGCAGAGCTTAGTAAACTCGGCAGCGCAGGTCAATGATAATGTCTTGTCAATTTTTAGGGCGCGAAAGGTTCTTGACTGCTAGCAATCAATAAGCCAGTTTAGTAAAGAGAACGATTCAATGCTTTAGATAGGGTAGGGACGAAGTGATTTATTGTCGATAGGTTGTATTAGACAGTTACAATACTGAAGTAAGCTGGGAATATGGAATAGACAATATTATCAGTGGTAGTGTGTCAAGTGAAGATAAAAAAAAAATATTGACGGTAGATTAGGTATATTTCTCAAACTATACGGCGGAGCCAATTTTTACCCCGTGATAGTTAGTCAAAATGTAGGATTAAAAATGAAAGTTTTATATAAGATCTTACCTGATTATAATTAATTTTACAGATCACTTTATGAAATCAGGTAAGTGTTCAAAACCTCAATTTATTAAACAGGGAAAATTGTAGTTGGCGGTATACTCTAGGTTTTGCACAAAGTATGAAAAGTGACAGAGTCCAATAGAACAATGAATATATATACCTATATCACGCCTTTATTTAAGTACAAAACGGACACCAAACTTTATATGCCTATTTTACACACATAATGAGCCAATGATGTATGCAAATTAATAGACCTAAGAAAGTCTATGTAGTAATGTACAAAATTACATTTAAAAAAATTGAGATCAATTCCCAATAATACGTGTACGCGCCCATTACTCGTATTTTATGAGACCTAGTCACATCTGACCATCATATTGGAGGAGAATAAACGTCTTATTTAGTAGTGATACCTATTTATGCACAAGTATTAACGCTTAGCCGAACAGTGGGTTTCCATAAATACCGTGTGATTATCATATCTAATAATTATCACGTGTAAAAGCAAATTAGATATTTCAATCCAGCAACGATACAAAGAACTGTTTATATCTAATTGTGTAAAACCAAATTCCATAACTTTTCCCATGTTTATTTTATTCTCTGTGTGTTTATCCAGGTCCCTGATATCGGACGAGTCAGCGCAGCAGGCGGCTACTCGTGGTCGTCTGGGCTTTGTCGCCGGCGTCGTGCAACGCGAGCGAGTACCCGCCTTCGAGCGCATGCTGTGGCGTATTTCTCGCGGCAACGTGTTCCTGCGACGCGCTGAGCTGGACAAGCCTTTGGAGGACCCGAACACTGTAACTATATTTCTAATGTATTCACATGTCGTAAGATTTATAAGCGTCGGTTTTGAACAATGAGAGCACATGTCCTGCTTTTCGTATTCTCTGACATACATGTCTCTCGACAATCTGTCTGGAGGACTCATGCACTGTACGAGTAACTATGTTTCGAATAACTTAATTATGCATTCGTGCTCAGTTAGAGTTAGATGTTCATCATCGCGTGGTTTAGCTGAAACCCACCACTCCCGCACCCGGGTAGACCCACGTTGGGCGCCAATATTTGGTGGAGATGCTGGGATGATTAAGTATTTAGAATTTATTTGTGGTAAGGCCAATATAAAAAGAGTGACTATAAGAAGAACAATACGTTGTAATCACAGAATTAGATTTAGATAGAAGAAACAAGTTCATTCATTTGTATGGCGGCCGAGCGTGTCAGATTTTGTACTGAAGTTGTTACTTGCCTATGATTTTAAATATGTCTCAGGCCCTTGAGTGTTCATATTTTTTTGTGTTGTTGCAATTAATATTACTTAAAGAGGCATTATTAATGTTTTTGTTCACTTCAACTTACAAAAATTGACGCCCGAAAGCTGCAAGCTGCGATTAAAGACGGACAACTCAGTGGATTTCACTGAGTTCATTTGACACGCTAAGTAGATACGTTTGCTTGATCTATGGTTAGGGCTGCCATCCGTCCGGGTTTCCCCGGATTTGTCCTAGTTTGGAGGCCGTCCGGGGGCCGTCCGGGCGGGGAGTCAAAAAGTGTCCGGGGAAAACCCGGACACTTTTCATGTAAGGAAGCACCTCACTGAATTTAAGTATTTATCAGCGAATTTAAGTTGACTGATCTGTTTACAAAATAAAAAACCGGCCAAGTGCGACTCGGACTCGTAGATTGAAAAATAATGTTTTAGGTAGAATCTCGTGTTTGAAATAAAATATGGATGTATAATATGCAAGTAGGGATTGCAGTACCGGTACTGTTTTAAAGAACCGGGATTTTCGGTACCGAAGCAATATGGAACCGGGATTTCCCGGGATTTTCGGTACTTTCGGGACTGGTCTAATTTTTTCGCTTTTTCAAATATATCAACATATTTTTCGGCATTTTTTATCTTACCATAACCGAACCGCACCGGCTTCGCTCGGCGTATTATTTTATCTGCCTTTTTTATTTCATAGTAATTTTCATAGTGAGATTATACCGTACAACAACAAAAAATCGTGAAGAATTCTGCAACCTACTACTACTACTACTATCTGGCTACCATAGGCACCAATGGTTACCGTTGCAATACATTGCTCCGATTAAGCGATCTGCCATTACTGGGAGATGTTTAATCGCTTAGTAAAAGAAATAAGACAAATACTATTAAAGAAATATAATAATTTATTATCGACCGGCAGTAAAACCTCACAAAATTCCCCAAACATGTTATTTGAATCAAAGAATATAAACTCCAGGAAACAAAACATTTGAGATGGTGCACTATTTTTTTGTTAGTCAGAGGGATCGTTCTCGAAAAAATTTCTATGGAATACCGTAATATCACAATATATCTAATCATATTTTTAAAAGTTAAGCATGTTTTCATTAAAAGTTAGACATAAGCCATTGCCGAACTTTTTTCTAGACCTACATTTATGTATCAGAGCGACAATTCCACCATACATTATTTTGTTATAAGTCGATCGGTACGTGCGGGCAGGGTTTTCGATTGAAGCTCTTAGCAGCGTGATTTTCACAGACTTTTAGCACATATGTCATGTTTTAATAATTATTAAAACATTAATTAATTAATTTATAATAAGAAAACCTTAAACATTCCTCAAGAATCACTCTCTTTATACATAGGTGAAAAACGCATAAATATCCGTTTGGTAGTTTTTGAGTCCATCGCAAAATTCGCGAACACGGTTTTATAACATGCAGAGAAATGAGTCAAATGAGATTGAGAGAGAAAACACAACTGAATATAACAAACCTTCACCAAAAATACAAAACTCGACTACTGAACTGGCTAGTGGGGCTAGCTAGGGTATCGCGGTGGCTACGGCTGCCAGGCTGCCACTGCCACACGCTATTAAATAGTGATTAAATTAATAAGATTTAAATAATATAAACAGAAATAAATAAATGTTGTAGCAAAAAATGTCACTAAAAAATATTTCCCGAAAGTACCGGGATTTTTCAAGTTGATTTCCCGGTTCTTTGCTTGGCCAAAGATCCCGGGAATTCCCGGTACTTTCGGTACCGGTATTTCCCGGGAGCAAACCCTATATGCAAGGGTGGTAAGATTGAAAGTTGAAATAAAAAAAATTTGACAATTAAAAAAAAGTTTCAAAGATACAGACTATTTTATTTTTCCTGTAATATTTAGCATAAAGCCAATGTTTCGTAAAATTTTCACAATTTTTCATTAGTGACCTTCGGAGATAAGGGGGCGGTATTTCTTTTTACCAAAATTCTTTTTTTTTTTTTTTTTCAAAAAACAAAAATTAGAAATAGTTTTGATTGCACAATTTGAGCTCTTTCTAGCGAAACCCCACTTGAGCTAGTAACTAGTAACTTGAAATTTACAGTTTTGCCCCCTTTTAATTTGGCCATTTTATATAATTATATTGATAAACAAAATAAAGGAATACTTTCGATTTATAGCGGTTAACAATGCTCATAACTATTCCAAATTTCAAATTGGTAGCATAAGTAGTTCTCGAGATATTTAGTAATGTGACAGACGAACAGACAGACGGGCATAGTCGCACCATAAGGGTTCCTTTCGTATCTTTGTAATACGGAACAATAAAAACAGACAAATTTATTTTTTTGTAAGAAAACTTCTTTGTTTTTGTTTATTGCAAATTACACATTGTGAGAAATTAAAAAAATAAACGGATGAAAATTAAAGGTCCTGTTTTTATGGCTTTTAAAAATATTGTTGGACTCGTCCGGGGAAAAAATGCGATTTACGCCAAATGTCCGGGTTTTTTGAATCTTTGTCCGGGTTTGGCGAAATTCGAGATGGCAGCCCTATCTATGGTATATATGACATCTGTGGTTGTAATACATGTCCCAGCATTGAAATGTTAATTAGTATAACTAAGCGAAATCACTATGGCATCAAAATTTTGAATTTTGATTTTGACTCGGACGCGGATAGTAGTGTTTAAGTATTGACATTACTGTTTTAGGGTCGGTTGCACCATACCGTCTGTCACCGTTAAAGCGTTCGTAAAATTTTACTGTATGGGAAGTTCCATAGACGTCGGCTGCGTGACGATGATGTGTCTGTCAAATGTGGTTGATGCAACTGGCCCTTACTGTTTAAATGGCAATTTTGACAACATTCCTAATTCCCTAATATCTTCACAGGGCAACGAAATCTACAAAACTGTGTTCGTAGCCTTCTTCCAAGGCGAACAGCTCAAGTCCCGCATCAAGAAAGTGTGCACCGGGTTCCACGCGTCTCTGTACCCGTGTCCACCCTCCAACGTCGAGCGACAGGACATGGTCAAAGGCGTTAGGACCCGCCTCGAGGACCTCAACATGGTAAATAATAATTGTAGTTTTAGACTAGAAATTCCACGCACAGTAAAGCAGAAAAGTATCACTTTTCCCATGCCGTACAGTCCTCGCAATCACAATTTTTAACATGTTATCTAATGAATCAATACCCTTCCCTTCAGGTCCTCAACCAGACCCGCGATCACAGACAGCGCGTACTAGCCAGCGTGGCTAAAGAGCTGGCCAGCTGGACCATCATGGTTCGCAAGATGAAGGCCATCTACCACACACTCAATCTGTTCAACATGGATGTAACCAAGAAGTGCCTAATCGGGGAGTGCTGGGTGCCCACCGCGGACTTGCCCAATGTGCAGAAAGCGTTGGCTGATGGATCGGTAAGAGACTTTCTTTACTAATAAGGTTTAGTTCAAATCTGTCAAAGAGCTAGAGCCAGCTGGACCATCATGGTTCGCAAGATGAAGGCCATCTACCACACACTGAACTTATTCAATACTAGTTTTTGCCAGAGGGTTCGCACGCGTTAGAAAGAGACAAAAAGTAGCCTATATCACTCTCCATCCCTTCAACTATCTCTACTTAAAAAATCACGTCAATTCGTCGCCCCGTTTGGCCGTGAAAGACGGACAAACAAACAGACACACTTTCCCATTTATAATATTAGTATGGATGGATGTAACCATAAAGAAGTGCCAAATTGGGGAGTGCTGGGTGCCCACTGCGGACTTGCCAAACTTACAGAAGGTGTTGGCTGATGGATCGGTAAGAAACTTTCTTTACAAATAAGGTTTATTTTTTATCGTTCAAAGATTCTTTTAAATACCTAAAATTACAGAGTATAGAAAAGTGGAACGAAAAGTAAACTTTACGACTACATAAAGTCTTATTTCCCCAGAACGCTTGCGGCAGCTCGATCCCCTCGTTCCTGAACTGCATCGAAGCAGACGAGGAGCCGCCGACCTTCAACCGCACCAACCGCTTCACGCGCGGCTTCCAGACCCTCATCGACGCTTACGGAGTCGCCTCCTACAGAGAATGCAACCCTGGTAAGACATCTTAGCTTTGGATGCTGTTTGCGGGGCCTTTTTGCCTGGGCTCGTTAAGGGAACCCGAAGCGCCAACCTAAACGCAATACCTAATTGGCATAACTAAGAGCTATCTTAACATTTTTCAAAGTCACGATTTTTCAAAGTCACGTGAGAATATTAACTCCCGTATTCATAAACGTTCACTAAAGTTATCAAGCCGATAAAGTTCGTTTGTCCCTTTCTATCACACCAATACTTCGGAAAGGGACAAACGAACTTTATCGGCTTGATAACTTTAGTGAACGTTTATGAATAAGGGGGTAAATATGTATGTTTTTTCAGGTAAAGTATAAGTTTTTTACCTATGTTTTTATTCAATTCATGCTACCAAAATTTTATTCACAAAAGGAAAAATGAACATTTTGAATACCTCCCCTACATTCCTGAAAACAAATAAATAAATAACATAATTTTCATAACAGCCTTCTAATAAGAAGTCGTTTTTGTCCCCAGCGCTATACACAATCATCACTTTCCCCTTCTATTCGCCGTGATGTTCGGCGATCTCGGCCACGGCGCCATCATGGCCATGTTTGGCGCTTGGATGGTCATCAAGGAAGTCCCTCTCGCCGCCAAGAAGTCCAAGAACGAAATCTGGAACATCTTCTTCGCTGGTCGCTACATCATTCTCTTCATGGGCTGCTTCTCGATGTACACTGGATTGGTCTATAACGATATTTTCTCGAAATCGATGAACATTTTCGGATCGTCGTGGAAGATTCCGTATGACGATGACTATATGCAGGCGAATCAGGCGCTTCAACTTGATCCTAAGGACGCTTACATCGACCAGCCTTACTTCATCGGTATCGATCCTATTTGGCAGGTAATTATAACTCTACGTATTTGACAACTAGCTTTTGCCCGCGGCTTCGCTCGCGTTAGAGACAAAAAGTAGCCTATGTCACTCTCCATCCCTTCAACTATCTCCACTTAAAAATCACGTCAATTCGTCGCTCCGTTTTGCCGTGAAAGACGGACAAACAAACAGACACATACACTTTCCCATTTATAATATTAATATGGATAGCAGTTACGAAAGTATTCGATTTAATTTGATAGAACCTGAACTTAAGCTTGGCTTAATTTACGGTTGACCATTTTTAAGAGAGAAGTCAAATGCTTACCTAATCACTTAGAATTAGGAACTAATTGAACTGTATATTTTTTTAGACTGCTGACAACAAGATCATCTTCCTGAACTCGTACAAAATGAAACTGTCCATCATCTTCGGTGTCATCCACATGATCTTTGGTGTGTGCATGAGCGTCGTCAATTACAAGTAAGTTGTTAAAGAGGTATCAGCATTTACCTTAAATGAAATGATTAGCAATGATTCTATACAAACCAGTCACAATTATGTGGCTTTCAATTTCTGAAGGGTCCATAATATGATAAGCTTTCCATCTGCTCTGATATTCTAACAAAAGTTTTGATAAAACTCTTCTCGTCTCTTTTCACATGTATAAGTATTTAGTATTCATGAATATTCACATTTAGATGCAGATAAATCCTTGTTCGTGTATGCAGTTTTTTTTTCCCAACTTCCACTTTTCTCAGAATCCAATTTTCTGGAATACTGACATTTTCGATTGGCATCAACTCACTTTTTTTATACAAGTGACCGTGTAGCTACTCGTATGTACTGTAACTCCAGTAAGATTCCAATTCCTTACCCCCTTATTCCTAAAAAAAAACTTACTGAACTGATTATTCAAAAAAATGTTTTATCCCTTCTGTCACGTTGACTTGGAAAAGAAGTGAGAAAGGGAAAAAACACTTCATAATAGGGAAGTTGACTGTAGTTAAAATAAAATATTTTATACCATGCACGAAATAAAGCATCAGATAATTATAAAAAAAAAACATGTACAGAAGTTATTTTTTAATCCAATTTCTGTTTAATAAGTCCGGCAGAAGTATATAAAGTAACTGAGTTGACCGTGACGTCACTCAATTCGATTTCATATAAATTCCATATTAGCACGTCGTTCAAATTCGTATTGACAGTTCTTAAAAAGAAGCTGATTTGATTAAGAGGCAAGTAGCCTATTAAAAAAAGGGTTAGACTCTAGTTCACAACTTCCTCCGTTTTTGACAGCTTCTTCAAGCGCCGCTACAGCATCATGCTTGAGTTCCTGCCCCAGATCGTTTTCCTGTGCCTGCTGTTTGCGTACATGGTGTTCATGATGTTCTACAAGTGGCTCGCTTACAGCACTTTCAACGAAGGTAAAACATTCATTATCATTGATATTTAAAATCATACTAATTTGAAGTAACTTCAAGACGAGAGATCACATAACAATGTAGTTAAGAGTTACGTATGTGCCGTACGTATTACTTAATTAAAAAATACACATTATCAGAAAAACCGCGACCTTTTTTGTAGAAATTACGATGCGCAATTATCAAGTCAAACCATCAATTCTGCAACGACCTTAACACTTTCGCTACCAAGAACCCGACTGTCGGGTACACCGCTCGTAGAAGCGTAGCCGATTACATGGGTTTCCCCGAAGTGTTAATTGTACATTAGCCATATATGAAATTCTACTGTTTAAATTTTCAGAAAAATGCTACAATAATAAAACCATTGTGTCTAGGGACAATTAACCTTGTACCAGAATGTATGGCACCTAGTAAGGTATAAATAAGTAATAGTCCTGCCTCTACAAGGGTCAGTTAAACGTCATCATTTCTCCGACGTGGCTGTAAAATCGTTAACAACTTGGATTGATTCTAGGCACGAACTCATAAGTCTCATAATAAACCAGGTATAGGTTCATGAATGTAATGCTCACATTTCTTTCAGATCCCTCGTTCCGCCAAGGCTGCGCGCCATCAGTGCTGATCCTCTTCATCAACATGATGCTTTTCTCAAACGCCGACCCAGAGGAGCCATGCAAGGAGTTCATGTTCGAAGGCCAGGGCATCATCCAGCGCGCGTTCGTGCTCGTAGGCCTTTGCTGCATCCCTGTCATGCTCCTGGGCAAACCTCTGTATCTGCTGGCGGCTGGCAAGAAGAAGCATGCCGCTAAGGTATGTAACTTTGCAAGGAGTTCATGATCAGAGCACTGGGCACCATTCAGAGTGCTTTGGAGCTGATAGCCCTGTGCTGCATCTCTGTCACGTTGCTCGGGAAACCTCGGTTATCTACTGGCGGCTGGCAAGAAGAGGCATGCCGTTAATGTACCTATGTGACCCTCCGTAAAGATCCCTTAAACAGGTGGCCTAGATCTTCAGAAACATACCGCCTACGTTTAGACACGCAACTACTGTTACGGTCTTTTGGTACCATATTGACGAGCTTGTTTAGCAAACAATGTATGTGATTATGTCGCTAATAATCGCTACAACATAACCTTGCATGTTAAAAACACCTCAGCGTTTCAATATACATCACCTTCAATCTTATTCCAGCCTGAAAACTCAAACGGCAGCGTAAACGCCGGCATCGAAATGCAAGAACAAACCGAGATCGGCGATGGCGAGCCGAAGCCGGCACCTAAGCCCGCCGCCGGACACGACCACGAAGAGGAGCCCTTCAGCGAGATCATGATCCACCAGGGCATCCACACCATCGAATATGTGCTCAGTACCATCTCCCACACAGCTTCTTATCTGCGACTGTGGGCGCTTTCGCTCGCTCACGCTGGTAAGTTTTCTGATTTAGTTTGGTCTTCATTGGGGTTATGATCGACCAGGGCGTTCACACCATCGAATATTATGTGCTCAGTACCATCTCCAACAGCTTATCTGCGATTGTGGATGGTTTCGCTCGATTTGCTGATAAGTTTCTGATTTGGTCGTTATTGAGCCTGTGCTCAATCTTATTGAATCTGTGCTCAGTTGTACCATCTCCCACACCGTTACGTATTTGCGACTATGAGTTCCCTCGCTGGCCTGCATAGATGTTTTTAACCGCCTTCCAAATCTCAAAGGAAGGGGTTATCAAGTTGTCTATGTTTTTTTTTTTTAATGTTTGTTCCTCGATATCTCCGTCGTTACTAGAGCGATTTTGATTTTTTTTTTTTTGATTGAATGTATATGCATACAGATTGGTCCCATTTTTCTCAGAACCCAGTTCTGATGATGGGATCCTGGAGAAATCGAGGGAACTCCTCAAATCTGAAAGGCATACATATGGTGATTTTTGTGTTTTTAAAGGAACAGCATGCATTTACGTACGGAACAGTGACATTTGGTGCAGTGGAACTCCTGATGATGGTCAGAATGGAACTCCTCAAATCTGAACGGCACACTTATAGTGACTTTGGTATTTTTATAAGAACAGCATGCACTTACGTCCAGAACAGTGATATTTGGTGCAGTGGAATTGCTGATGATGGTCAGAACGGAACTCCTCAAATCTGAACGGCACACTTATAGTGACTTTGGTATTTTTATAAGAACAGCATGCACTTACGTCCAGAACAGTGACATTTGGTGCAGTGGAACTGCTGATGAATAGTGAGCCGTCCCTGGTTAGAGTTCCGTTCTGATAGTCATTCTCATCTGTAAGTACTTCAGAATCATCCAGATTTCAAGATTGGTTCAGAAATGCGGAGATATCGAATAACAGACATTAAAAAATATACAGACGAATTGATAACATAATCCAACATTAGAAAGTATTTATCACCACAACCCCAAAGGAAGGCGGTTTTTTTTTCTTAAAAATTATCTAAACTGGTCTGGTGGTCTGGGTTGGCTGGGATTTTGGAAGTTTCAATTCGTCATACTTTTATACTCTTAAATAGTGTCATGTTTAAGAAAGAAAACCTTTTGTATGAGAAATGCTATTACGATTTTAGTTAATAAATAATACTCTTATGTCCTCAGAGCTCTCCGAAGTGCTATGGAACATGGTGCTCACCATGGGCCTGAAGGACCACGGCTACGTCGGAGCCATCAAGCTGTACGTGGCCTTCTGCTTCTGGGCGCTCTTCACGCTGGCCATTCTCGTCATGATGGAGGGGTTGTCTGCCTTCCTGCATACCCTGCGTTTGCACTGGTAACCACAACCTTAATGACTTATACTAGTTTTGTGGCCATTAAGTAGGAGTCATCAAGTTGTTGGCGTTCTGTTTCTGGGCGCAGTTCACGCTGGCCATCCTGGTCATGATGGAGGGGCTGTCTGCCTTCTTGCATACCCTGCGTTTGCACTGGTAACTACAACTTTAATACTGGATACTTCTTGTTTTGTGAGCCATAAGTCTGAAGGACCAGTAAGTAGGAGCCATCAAGTTGTTGGCGTTCTGCTCCTGGGCGCTGTCCACGCTGGCCATTCTCGTCGTGATGGAGGAATTGTCTGCCTTCCTGCATACGCTGCGTTTGTACTGGTAAATACAACATTAAATCTTTATCATAAAGTCTAGCTTCATCAAAGATTCAATTTTGACCCATAAGATGGCCAATAGCAACTACAGTATATATCAATTCAGTTAACCACCATATGGCGCCGCAAAGCACAATGCTTACTTGGATGTTAGCCCAAATTTCAAGTAATTTATCACTCAATTTGCAATGTCAAGAGCCGAATATTAAAACCAATGTATTGTTTCAGGGTGGAGTTCATGAGCAAGTTCTACTCCGGTCTGGGCTACATTTTCCAGCCCTTCTGCTTCAAGACGATCCTCGACGCTGCCGAAGAGGAGGACTAATAACATTCCACTAATCATTACTTTAGTCCAGGGCACCCAACCAGAGAAGTTACAGTGCTTACTCTGCTATGGTTTGTTCGTGGAACGAAAAAGGTTGGGTACCCCCGTTTTAGTGTTTAATACGCAACAGTATTTTGACTAATAGTTGTAGCAAGGTCACAAAACAGTTTGATGAATTAAATATATTTATGCATATTTTAAAATATTCGTTTTATTTTGCACAAAATACCATTATATACTAACACATTTTAAAGTAAAACTATGTGAATTCAGTTTCTGAATGGCAAATACATTTGAATATTTTGCCTTACAAATTATTATTCTTTATTATGATATAAGTTACGTGTTATTAAACAATGTATTCATTTTATGGTCGCGCGATAGACGATAAAATAGGAGGCCGTCCCTATCGCACTATTTGTAAGTGCGATAGGGACGGCCTGATATTTTATCGCCTATCGCGCGACCATGCTTCCCGTGCTGTACTTTATAAATGTACTAGATAAGGACGGATATAGAAGCCGATACAAAGGCCAAAATCAAGGCAGTCATAAGCAAGAAAACCTAGTCTTATAGTGGGTGAACAGTTGCATTTTTATAATAGGCAAAATTAATTGTCTATGAAAACTTCTTTACCTCAGTATCAAAAACAGTAAATAAATACACGCCAATGTACAAGGTATTTATGAAGTTCTCTTAATTGGAGACAGACAACAATAAAAATACTATGCTACAAATTCGACTGTATTTGTTCGTACGTTATCTAATTAGGATTAGCCTTCCCTGTAGGCCTAGCACATGATGGCCGCGGGAGTATGTCGCCGCGAGATAGATGCCACGTCTTCTTCTAACTGTATTAATGACATAAGGACGGGTAGTCTATCTCGCGGCGACATACTCCCGCGGCCATCATGTGCTAGGCCTACTGGTCTCATTTCTTCAGCTTGGAACACTAAGGCCCACTTGCACCAACCACTCAACTCAGGATTAGTGGGCTGTCAACTGTCAAATTCCATATAAAATGGTGGGTTAAAATAGTCTTTAGTACTTATTATACAAAAATACCCTCAAGGTGGTTTTCCACCGGCAGGGCGTGAATGGGCAGAGCGGGGAGGGAATTGAAATTTGTATGACAAATTTTCAATTCTCGTCCAGCGCATCTTCGGTGGAAATAGTAAAGCTTGACTGGGATGTGCGGGATTTTTATTGAGATATTTATTCGTGTAAAAATGAACTGTATTGCTTCCGATTTAAAATATAAATTAACTCTGATGGTAGTTATCCACCGGCAGGGCGAGACGACAAGTGGCTTAGCGTGGAGAGGAGTGGATTGACGTGGATGTGTGGGACGTAAATTGAAATATTTGTTAGTGTAAAAATTAACCGTACTGCTTCCTACTTAGAGTATAAATTAACTCGAAGGTGGTAATCTACCGGCACGGCGCGACGAGACATGGCGAGGCGCGGATTGAAGAGGATGCGCAAGACTTGAATTGAGATATTTGTTACTGTAAAAATGTACCGTATTGCTTTCGACATAGAGTATCGTATGAAACCTACAATCTACGGCAGGCACGCGCAGGCCCACGATGGCTATTAATGGCAATTTTTAGTGGAAAAGGGTCAGGGCGATTTCAATTCCCTCTCCGCTCTGCCCATTCACGCTCTGCCGGTGGAAAACCACCTTCAGAGTACGTAAGCTAAAGAAAAGATCCGAGAGGCCCGAATTTTTCTCTTTTCTACGAAGTGAAAGAGGTTCAAATGCAAAGTTGAACCCTAAGTTCTTAAATTAGTTTTAGCTTTATCAAATATCTCTTTTAAACTTGGGGTAGTACCGACAAACAACAATGCATTCAGGTTATTACTTCAGATTTAGATTTACGTAGGCGAGTTAGTATCCGATCGGGAGATCGCTCTTACCTCCGAAAGAATGTATTGTCGTAAATGGAATATTGGACCCTAAGTTCTTAAATTTGTTTTAGCTTTATCCAATATCTCTTTCTTCAGCTTAGGGTAGTCCGGATGCACCTTAAGTAAGTGTCGACATACAACGATGCACTCGGGGTATTTTTTGAGCTTTACATATGCGTGGATTACTCCGAAACACCATGTGCGGTCGCAGTTTAAATGCAGTGTTGAACCCTAAGTTCGTAAATTAGTTTTAGCTTTATCCAATATCTCTTTCTTCAGCTTCGGATAGTCTGGATGCGCCTTAAGTATGTGCCGGCAAACGACGATGCACTCTGGGTATTTCTTGAGCTTTAGATACGCGTGGGCGAGTTTGTAACCGATGGAGAGATCGCTTTTGCCTCCGAATGACCACGCGTTGTCGTAGTTTTGGGCGGCGCTTTTGTAGTTCTGCTCCTTTTCGGCCAAATAGCCTGTAATTTTGAAAAGTTTAGTGTATCAAGTTTGAGAGATGGGTTTTGTGTACTGATTATATTTCAGGTGGTATTTATTTTCTGATAACGCGGATAAAAATAAACCAAAATAGAAAGACCAATTATGTATCTTAACTAAGTTAGGTTAGCTGTTTTTGTGACAGTTTTGCGTTCTCTAAACATGTCGCGGAGGTCTACAGCTCCCAGAGCCACTAGTTAAGTAACATATGTAACTCTAATGACATATGTAACTCCGTATAGACAGATAAAATCTAAGAAAAAAAACGTACCTCAAAACCATACAGAAGAACAAAAAGGTACGGTGAGCTAGATGGCGATACACCTTTGTGGTACGCTCGGCTAGATGGAGCTAATAATAATATTTGTCATTTTAACACATATCAAGCTAACAATATGGGCCAAATTGTCAAAACTGAGGTTCAAAAGTTTTAAGCCTGTGTCGAGATGACAGTATATGCACTGTGATTACACATTTTACTTTGACAGGAACTCTTTATAATACTCGATCCTCTTTGCTTGAGTAACGCATAAAGGTCATGGAAATAAATCAGTCAGCCAGTCCAGCCCAGTAATAATTGACCTTTGGAAAGCGAGGAGCAGAAACCCAAAGCCCAACAGACCCTTTTCAAAATTCAATGAAATGTATTGTAATACCAAGCGAGTACTGCCCTTGCCCGTGTCATGGAATGCACGCAGAGGCAGAATCCGCCGAAGTTTATAGCCTATTTGAAAGGTGATGAAATATAAAATGAATTAAATCTATTTTATTATAACCTCACCTAAAAGCTGATAAGCAGCGGAGCAGGAGTTGTTGTGGTTGAGGACCTTGGTCAGCAGTTCTTTTGCAGCGTCAACCCGACCGGAGCTTACTTGGCCGTCGGCGACTTCTAACCAGCATCTGTGGGCACAAATATAAATAACACTTTGAATCCGTGGTCACGAAATACTTCATAGGGGCGTAGACACGTACAACATCGGGACACAAGTAGATTCGAACAAAGCAAATTTTCCACAAACATTCCATTTACTAAGCGTGAAAGGTATGATACCGTGCACTAGGCTTAGACAAACTATAGTAGCTTTTTTAGTCAGCCCACCTACGATGCAGTCTACTTTTGATGATATGTCAAAAAAAAGTGCTTTTACAGCGACTGGTCGACCATTGTTCTCGACGAAAGATCGCTACGAGCTGGACCAGCTAATCAGTCCACTTTGTCAAGAGTTTTTCTTATCTTATTTCTTATCGTCATAACCGCAAGGCGACGCACTATCAGGCCTCAGTTCTACGAGCTTATGTGTATTCCGTTACTTCTACAACTTCCCTTTTGAATAAGTTAGTTCACGTCAAAGCTTACCTCTCTAGACCATCTGCCTTCTCCGGAGTCCAGGGTATAGAAGAAATGGTCCGCTTCAAGATGTTCTTGGCTCTTGTTGCCTGTTTCACGATGTTGTAACTGGAATCAGAGTGTATGACTAAAACATTTTGTCGCGTAACAAGTTGGTAATTAGGCCGCTCTGACTAGTATGAATAGGGCCAAAACTGATGTCATATCATCATCCTCCTTGCGTTATCCCGGCATCTGCCATGCCGCATTGCAAAACTGATACCATATGCCCGAAGAAATACTAGTATAATCACGTCGAAGCTGAGGACGGCAAATGTGTAAAAAAAACTTCATCAAAGAGGACCGAGTATTATAGAGAGTTACTGTCAAAGTAAAATGTGTAATTACAGTGCATAGACTGCCATCTCTCGACACAAGCTTAAACCTTTTGAACCTCAGTTTTGACAATTTGACTCATATTGTTAGCTCATAGTGTTAAAATTAGCGCCATCTAGCCGAGCGTTCCCCAAAGGTGTAACGCCATCTAGGGCACCGGACCTTTTTCTGTATGGTACTGAGGTACGTTTTTTTCTTAGACTTTATCTGTGTATACGGAGTTACATATCGTCACTACTTTTAAAAAATCTCGTATCTCACGCTGTTCCTCAAAGTAAAAACGCAGTAAGTCTATATGCATTCCATTCATACTTACTACAATTTTCTTTTCATTGACAGACGAAGATACAAGTTTTTTTTAAAAGTAGTGACGATATGTCTTTGGTATAAGGTAAGGGTCATTTTGCATCACGTCATCAATAGGTAATAGCACTAATAGCAGACATCGATTTCTGTAGCTCTCGTTTAGCGATGCTCTTCTGTCCTGGCCCCATAGCCGAATGGCATTTCTGCGACGCCAAACTCCGCAGAAATGTAATCTATCTCTATCGCTCTTGCATATTGGCGCGACAGAGCCAGACTGCATTTCTGTGGCGTTTGGCGTTGCAGAAATACCATTCGGCTACCGGGCCTGTAGTGTATACCCGCGACCGCGAGTTATCCCTTTATAGGGCACTGGTCTCAAAAAAGACCACCCTGTATGACTATCTTTTTGTATTTTTTTCCTGTACAGAATTTTTAGGACTACAGGATGGCGATGAGGTTTGAACTCAAGATTTTTTTGAGTCTTGCCCGTTAAAGGGTTATACACCGTGTTTTTTTTTTGTTTTCCGGTAAATTCGACACGTCGTTAGGTTCGTTATCAGGAACCACCCTGTATATAACTTTTAGTTACATTCGCCAAAAAAATGTTTTTACCGTTTTCATACATAATAAATTAATAATTAGTGTGAGATACCCTTAAGAATAATATTCAAATTAGTGTCAAGTGATTGACGGCACATGCCAAAACAAATAACATTAGGAAGTGGTAAAGGCTGTCACACACGTGTTCAGTAATTATTTTTATTTTTTTAATAACTCGATAACCGTAAGAGTTAAGACGCTTGTTTCTTAGAGAAACTAATTGTATTTGATCTAAAGAACCTTCCCTTAAAAGTAACGCGAATTCAATAAAAACAGGGTGTAGAATAGTACATTACGATACAAGTGCGTAAAAAAGGAAATTCGAAACGAGTGGCGATAAATTAAAACACGACCGAAGGGAGTGTTTTAAATCGACACGAGTTAGGAATTTCCTTTTCGCACGTGTATCGTACGACGTTTTTCAGTACAGATGAGCCTTCAAAGTTTCGACCTAGCATATAATGAACCACTTCTCGCACTAGTGCGTAAAAAAAACACCATCTGTACTGAAATAAAACTTACGCGTTAGCTATAGCTAGTATGAGGTACGGATCGTCTTGGGCTACGTCATCGGTGATGGCAGGCAGGAGATCTTGCAACACCCGTTCGGCCATACTCTTCTGTCTTGTAGCGAGCTGGATTAGCGCCTGAAGTGCTTTTCGGTCCCCGGGCGCTACCTCCGCTAGCAGTTTCTCGGCCGTTTTGAGCGCTAGCATTCTTGTGTCGCTGGGGTAGATAATGAAAATAATCAAAAGCCTATACATATAAAGTACTAATTTTAATATATTATGGGGTGTCGTAACTAAACGAAAGCAACCCATGACTTTCAAAGAGATTCGAATAGCGTACGTTAAGGCGATATATTTCCGTAGACGCTGCGCGCACTCGTTTTTTGAAGCCGTTAAAAACATAGGAAAACGCAATGAAAAAATCTGAAAACGATATATGTTAAATTTCAGGATCTGGTTAGTATGTTATGGAGTTGAACAACATGAATGTTACAACTTCGCTCGATAGAAACTCCAAAGTTACCTCTTCTTTTAACAATAAATTGTTCCCATAGCTAGGATAAAAACTTATTTGACTTGTTTTTTACTTCAATATATAGGTAATAAGATTATCTAGACGAATCTGATGAGTTTGTGCGAGTAGCATCATTGAAATAATATAATATTTACCAAATACTACCAAATCCGCAAAGGAAAGATGGAACAACTATGAACCCAATTTTAAGATCTGTTACTAATCCTGTTTTAGCAAAAAAAAATTTTTTTTGAAAAAAAATTTGAAATCGAAAACATTTTCGATGGCACTTATGGCCTCTTCAGTCGCGCGGCGGCGCTTTCAGAGGATGGACCTATGTCAGTTTTCTCCGCGTGGTCACGTGTCATTGAAACAATGGGGAACAAAGCTTTGAGGAGGCAGAAAAAATAATAGGCTAGTTTCCTACTAGTCAAATCAGATTCTTTTTAAGAACTGTCAAAACGATTTGCTAATATGGAATTAGTATGAAATACTGAGGAGTGACGTCACGATCAATTCATTTACTTTATATCTTTCTCTTTGACTTATTAAATAGAAATTATGTTTAAAAATAACTACTGTCCATAATTTTCTTCTAATTATGTGGTGCTTTATTTCGTGCACTGCATAGAATATTTTATTTTAAGTATAGGAAACTAGCCTATTGCGTGCTAGAAAACAAATAAATAAAGAAAATTCTAATCAAAGACTGTGAAAAGGAAGGAAAATGATAATTTATATATACTCGTAAGTATTTCATTTTCATATGATGTTATCAAGTGACATTTACGATATCTAAACATCATAGATTTTAGAAACCCCTAGATGACGCGTCTGTAACGTCATTACAGCACAACTTTTCCACTTGGAAAATATATGACTGATATCCATTTAGTGAAGAAACTTACGTATAATTTTCATAAAAATATTGAGTTGTTAGAAAGAAAAGACGGCGGTAGGTACAGTATTGATTGAAGATCAGGTAGGGTAGGTATTTCTGTCTTTCAAAATTTGGTATAAGGTTAATTAGATCGTGCTACCCTCCGTCTATATTTTTTCTGTGTATATGCCAAACATGTGGCCAGCCTGACAGAAATTTTCTTTGACAACTATCGCCATTTTTCCACAATAGTTAAAAGATTTCAGTATTTTAACTTCTCAATAAATTTCGATGAAAGTCCATAATCATACATTGATAAAGCTGGACATTTTTTTATTTTATTTGGTGGGTATGATTATGGTACTTTATATTTACAGATATTTGTCTAATTTGCAAGATCACATGAATCCTTCAACAAGCTGTCTGACTCCTTTGACAACAGTTGATACTTGATATGAATATACTTGAGAATTCAAGGTAGGCATAGAATGGTATTGATACTTTATTTTGTGCTGGGTTGTATTTTATTTGGAGGTACGGTAGTGGCGGTAGTGCCCCCGCCAACACGAGTCAAGCGAAGAAAAAAGCTGTTTTCTTAAAGCATTTTGTCGTTCATCTGAATCCTCGAATTTTGGGTCTGGTTTAAACCAGATAAATATAATTGTCAGGATATGATATCAATAGCAACTTTATTAAATAGACAAAGTTTTAATTGCATAGTTTTCATACTTTTGATTTTATTCATATATTAAAATATAAATAGCATAGATTTCAGCAGTGACTGGATGTGATTTCATCATGTTTGAATGATGATCATCAAAATATACAAGTAACTAACCTGCTATTAGTAGGTTCATAAACAACAAGAATAAAATTCGAATCTTTGGCATGTATACAGCTTAAAAGCTTTCAATATGAAAATGAAACAGCGTTATTTATTCACGACTGACAAAAATGTGTATTTTTAAACAACAGTGACATGACATAATAAACTTTTTACATAAAGTCTATGGTCAAAGAAGCTGAATGACGGTTACTGTGTTCTGTTAACAATATGTTTATAAGAAAAAACTTCTACATGAAGTAGAAAACTCGCCGAGATGTTAATCTTTCCCCTCCTCCCTTCAGTTTTTCATATATTCATTTTCAGTTTTTTTATATATTCAGGAAATTGATGTTTAGGAGAAGTAGGTATATTTCCATAAAATTCTCTACACAGTATTATCTTTGCAGGTAAATAGTTGTAACTCGTAATTTTCAAATTGTGCTCCTATTTACTATGGGACTAATGCTGAAAACGCAAAAAAATATCTTTTTTATACATTTCGACTGTCATTATACAGCTCATTTCTATGGAACATCCAATTTTTTTTTCGTGGTTTCAGCATTGGACCCTTAATAAAACTTGTTCATAATGACCTCAAAAGTCACTATGCAAAGTTTGAATGGTCCTTTTTATTTCACCCTGTCGATCTGTAGCTAAGTGCGATTACTAAGAAGTTTCGACGATGGCAGTTGGAGAACCCGAAAAAATCGATAAAATTTATTGTAGTTTAGGTACGTCCTTAACGACAACGCTCCGACAACGCTGACCAAACACACTGTAACTATAAATCATTAGTATTACTTACACAAATGATGAAACCTAATAAAGAAAATAAAGGCGGTGATCGTTTAACATCAGGCGATACAGCTGCTCATTTGCCTCCTGTTCAAAATTCTACCTATAATTCTACCTACCTAACCATATATATTTAAAAGATAATTATGTTTCCCCTCCCCTCGCGCCTCGCTCCGCCCCGCGCGGCCCTCTAATTAGTTGTTGACACCGGACAGACTGTTATAAGACATGTGCAAAAACGGTTGTGCTTCCGTGATGAAGTGTGGACCCCAGCCAATCCTGCCTGCAGTTCCTGACTCCCGGAGAGAAGGTTAGTGCATGTCTTTGACCACCTTGACAGATTTTTGTATTTCTATTTTGCCCCCTCTTGTCCGTTCATAAACACCTCCTATTTCATGAAAAAACTAAGAAAGCCCAGTTAAAATACGGCGATCATTGTACTGCGATCCGTCTGTGTCATGCTGCCGCGCGAATTTGAGTTCCCGCGTGCGACAAGCGAACAGAGCCGCGCGGGCGGGGCTGCCCGGACGCCGCGCACCTCACCCCCTTGGATTGGTTAGTTTGACAGATCATCTCGCCTTAAAGCATATAAGTTTGTATTGTATACATGGATGCCGCGTCACACCGCCAAAGCGCCAAATGGCAGAAGTATTCAGCGACCTGGTTCAGAAGAAATGCGACGTTGCCTGCATGTGACAGTACTCACTCCTCGTTGTTGTCGTGTTCGGGAGGCGCGTGCTGGCAACATCGCATTTCCAGCTGTGCGACGTTACCAGCATGTGACAGAACTCACTCCTCGTTGTTGTCGTGTGCGGGCGGCGCGTGCTGGCAACATCGCATTTCCATCTGTCCCCAGCTGTGCGACGTTGCCAGCATGTGACAGTACTCACTCCTCGTTGTCGTCGTGTGCGGGAGGCGCGTGCTGGCAACATCGCATTTCCAGCTGTCCCCAGCTGTGCGACGTTGCCAGCATGTGACAGTACTCACTCCTCGTTGTTGTCGTGTGCGGGAGGCGCGTGCTGGCAACATCGCATTTCCATCTGTCCCCAGCTGTGCGACGTTGCCAGCATGTGACAGTACTCACTCCTCGTTGTTGTCGTGTGCGGGAGGCGCATGCTGGCAACATCGCATTTCCAGCTGTCCCCAGCTGTACGACGTTGCCAGCATGTGACAGTACTCACTCCTCGTTGTTGTCGTGTGCGGGAGGCGCGTGCTGGCAACATCGCATTTCCAGCTGTCCCCAGCTGTGCGACGTTGCCAGCATGTGACAGTACTCACTCCTCGTTGTTGTCGTGTGCGGGAGGCGCGTGCTGGCAACATCGCATTTCCATCTGTCCCCAGCTGTGCGACGTTGCCAGCATGTGACTGTACTCACTCCTCGTTGTTGTCGTGTGCGGGAGGCGCATGCTGGCAACATCGCATTTCCAGCTGTCCCCAGCTGTACGACGTTGCCAGCATGTGACAGTACTCACTCCTCGTTGTTGTCGTGTGCGGGCGGCGCGTGCTGGCAACATCGCATTTCCATCTGTCCCCAGTTGTGCGACGTTGCCAGCATGTGACAGTACTCACTCCTTGTTGTTGTCGTGTGCGGGAGGCGCATGCTGGCAACATCGCATTTCCAGCTGTCCCCAGCTGTGCGACGTTGCCAGCATGTGACAGTACTCACTCCTCGTTGTTGTCGTGTGTGGGCGGCGCGTGCTGGGACAGACACAGCAGCACCATGCGCCGCGCCGAGAGTTGTCCCCAGCGTGGGGAGCGGCGCGCTTGGTTCAGCTGGCGGAGTGCCGCGTTCGCTCGCCCGGCGTATACGGACATTACGCCGCTGCAGTACTGGTAGCCTGGAAATGAATGAGTATTCGTAGTGACAGACATGAAATCTGTTGATAGCTAGGGCGATAGCTTTCGATGATTATTAGAAATCGAGAAAATGACACAGTAGCTTTTAGGTCTACTTGAAATAATATTTAGTGGCCATAAATTAGGTGTGTAATTTATAAAATAGAACCGTTTTTCCCCCGAAGGGTAAAAAACGGATATTTAGGTTCCTGCCGAAGCTTGAACCACTAATGAGATTAACACCTTCATAACTCGGCCCTAATCGAGTGAATTCCTCGACTAGTAGCGCCATCTGGCGCGCCAGTCAAGTACTAGTGTCGCCCGGTTACCAGCGCTCGGCTGCTTTTTCCTCAGTACCTTTAGCCGGCAAGGCCCTTAAGGGTGGTTCAGCTTCGGCAGGAACCTAAATATCCGTTTTTACCCTTCGGGGGAAAAACGGTTCTATTTAGGTGTCCGTGCCTTCGCTTGAACCACTAATGAGACGTGTTTAAACCTCTGCCGGCGCTGGTTAGGGCGTACTGTGACTGATATACTTTATTTATACAGAAATTTCATAATAAGAAATAGGAAGGTATACAAAGGGAAGTTTCAAAATTTAGCCACTAAGGTTTCATGAGTTGAAACTGACAGCACATCACAGTTATCCATTATGACTCTATGATGGTGGTGAATCACTTAATTTATGTATAACATAAAACCGACAGGAAGCCAGTAATTAATAGATCGGTATTATAATATTTACGGAAATAAAACCTGTTATTTCAATAAAATTTTTGTGAGAAAATATTTGTAGCAACCCAAACTCTGAAGAGCTTCCCTTCATCAATGGGTGTTACATCAACGTCGGCAAAATTTGTCTCACGTTTCCCTTACAACAGTCCCTAGTCAGAAGAAGATCATATACATGTTTTTTGTCTTATAAATTCACCAAGATACTAGTCTTCTTCTGCTTAAGATAACTATAATTATATCATGTAACTATAATACACAATTATTTCAATTTCAATTTCAATTTATTTAATAAAATATAAAAAAAAAATTATATCATAGCACTGCCATGAGCATTATGACATTATGTTGAAATTTTTATTTTTCATGTAAATTGATTACTGTACCATAAGTTATGTATCTCCGAATATGCACATATTATTGTTAGTATACAGAGTAATAAGCAATATTGACATAGCTTAAACATTGTCTTACCACAGTATAAAGCAGTAATAACTCTTCTAACAAACTTCACTCCGCGCGGTGTGTCGAAAACTACTCTCCATATGCACCAAATACATGCGAAACTGGTAAGTATTGGGCTGGACAGTCGGGGCCGCGTTCGCGCGCTGTGTTGACGTGTTGAGTTCGGGAGAAAATGACGTCAGCACCGAAGACATATTTTCGTTACTGTAGTGTTTATGGGTGTATGGAGAACAGTTCTCAAAATGCGGAAATGTCAGAATGTTCTTTAGAATTCCTAGACACCCAGAAAAGTAAGTGGTTGTTATATTGTTGCAGTGTTAGGTACATTATTGCTTACGTAAATGGCGTAAAAGTGAGATTTAAAGCTAGAATGACACATTAAAATCAATAAAGATTTATCTGTAACGACATTTAGGTAGATGCTGCGATCTATCTAGCTCGAAAGTTTGGTACCTACTTAAATATTGTGCAAACATCTATTCAAACATTTTATGTAAATACGATTTCGTCAGTATTTAAGAAACAAACACGTACTTGAATCTTTATTAGATAAAAAGGTAGAAAGAGCGTTGGTACTAGCATAGCGCCATACACAGTTACTACGAGTAGGACAGTAGCACAGGTACAACCCTGCTTGACCTTGCGCAGTAGTAACGACCGCGTCGCCGCTGCCGGAGATTAACTACTGATTTATCCTTATACTGTGGTCTTACATAGCCCACTGCCAAATGTCAACGTTTCCCATTGCATAATGTGATATGAATTCTGTATATGAAATATACATTTGTCAAAACAATTGAAATGGACGCTTGAGTTGGGAGAAATTGCACGCTATCATATGTTAATTTGTAATGTATACCCACATCACGATAATGTATGCGTTACTGCTGGACTGGTAGCAAAACGGCAAATAAGATGATAATACATTTTCGGCTTCTGACTGAATTGACAATACCATGGCCATGATTAGCTAAGGATCCATATAATAAAAGGTAAGCTCCTACTCAAAGTCTTTACGAGAACGGAAACTATGCAAATTTTTCCTATTAAATTAAAATGGGTCAACTGAGCAAAAAGCTTTGGGATACAAGCGATTGAAACGAATCAATGATCTAATGAGTCACACATACTTAGGCGAAGGTCAAATGAAGGCAATTATTTCTAATTAAATTGACTTTGATACTTCCATGAATATACATGAATGTTAATGCGGGAATCCTCTCTACACTGTACTCGTCAACTTTATTTAGTCTTTTACTATGTCTAGCTAGTATGCTTTTTTCGATATTTGAAATATTTAATTTGTGTTTGAATTTTTAGGCTTATCATTTTTATGACTTATGTGCTGACTAGCCGAATTTATAAAGGGAAAATTGTACGATTCGTGAGCTAGTAATTCTAAAACATTACGACTTATGGCTCTTTAGTCCATTTCGATATTCTAATAAGAACGTAAGACGACAGATAACTCTTCAAATAAGGGTTAATGATGTACGATTACCCATTTATAATTAAAATTCAGTCATCAGCTTAAAATAGTAAATAGTTTTCTTTTCAGAACTTTCGTAATTTATCACCAAATTGCAAAGCAATATATTCTATATTGCTCTTTTGTGCGAATAATATAAATGTCTCACGTTCTTTATAAACTGATGTATACACATAAACATACGGGTTAATATTTACTGTATTCTTGCTTATTTCCCAAAATCCATATGCAGCGGGACTTCCCATAAACAAGATGCAACTGTTATGTAGGGTAATACCTGATTCTACAATTATATCGAGATGACAATTATTTATTTATCGTATGGCATATAATTAGAATTTTCTTAAAAGTCGTACGTACGCACGGCTGTAGCATGTATCGCCACGGACGATGACAATGGTATTTACACTTGCCTGTCATTCGAGACCAATAGGTCAAAATATCGTACCTTAAGCGCTGAGCTTTTATTTTTCATTTAGGTTTCAAGACCTTACTTCTGATAAATATAGTTCATCAATATCTATTTAAACGGCAATAATTTTAAGTTTTCTGTTACCACTAGAAACCCATTTTGCCTAGAATCTGCGCTCCCTTTTATGAGTGTCCTAACAAATTCTTGTATGTCAGGTATATTAGGAGTCCGAAGTCTTCTAAATTAAGTCATAAGCACAGTAATGTTATAAACATCATATTTCTAGTTCCTTACACTAAATTCAATTGGGACTGGGACTCGTCCTCTGACCTTACGAACCGTTTTTGAATAAGTTGTGGCGTCTCCTCTGTTACTCACAAATAGTCGCGCCGCAAAATTTTAATAAATGGCGCTTATTAAGCAACTGCGGAAATGTGTATCGATCCTACAACGCGCTAATGGAGTTCCAAAAGTTAATTGTAAATATACAACTTCTGTTAATCTCTCTCTAGGCCCCAGAAACCTATTCAGAAAACATTTGTCAAATGTAATAAACGGGAACTTTCTGTTAGTAATACCGCAGTAGCGGGCGATAATTTTAGGATGCGAGCGCCTCTTTATTTGTAAGAGGAAACTGTGGTCAAAAATCGAAAGAGATTCATCCTTCAATTTCCGTTTAATTTATTATTTCAGAAACAGGCCTCCACATTCAGTGACTACTTTTCAACATTTTATCCATAAGAGTGCCTTAGCAAATTGTGAAAATCGGCTTCTCTCGGAAAATGTATTGCCCTATTGGTTTTAATGAGCTTAAAGTGTTTTCGATATATCATACTCATACAACAAATAAGCACTTTGAATACAATTTACCTACACGGTTTCTTGCTTTGTTTTGTGTAGTTGTTTAAAGTTTAGGACCAACTCCATTTACTTCGGTCAAGAGATGTAAGCCATAGTTCTTCGCTGTAAATAGTTTGAGAATATTGTTCGGTCGTCTCTTTAATCTAATTCGTTAGTTATTTATAGAAACATAGGATCCGTAACATTACGCCATCGAACTGGGCAACCGACAAATCCTTTTACGACGAGAGTCCGTCCTGAGTAACAATGCAACAAGGCATACTAAAATGCTATTGTACTAAATAACATATCCTTTAAGTCATTTTGCCAAACTATCCACAAAATGTCGTATATATTTGGGAGTCAGATTTCCGGTACGAGTTTGTTGTCTTTGTATTAACCTCTTCAAGGATTGTCTGTAACCTTGGTCTAGCTAACGTTAGTAATAATGCATGATTGAGTATTCTAACCGTTGGTCGATTAACGGCAGTTTGAGGTCAATTTGTAGTACATATATGTATATATCGTACTTAGAAAACTTTCCGAGCTGTAGCTTTTTATTTCTAAATGAATTGGTTCAGAAGTCTCTACTGGGTCGATTGTTACAGAAGTAATACTTTTGTCAGTTCGGTATACTGAACAACATATACTGGAACATTATCCGCCATTAGTCCGACTGGAAGTTTCAGCCGGACAGCTATAAGTTTGCTGAAATACAGACGAATATCCAGGTTTCACAGAGTAATGAGCCTAGTACAAGAATTTTCCTTTGCGGTAAGTTATTTTGTAGCTAATAGTCAACATTTGCTAAGTACCTGAGTGGTTTTTCTGCATTTCTAAAGTCCGTATCAAGACCCAAGACCATGCGTCAATTATTGACGCCCGTGAGCTGATGAGACTAGAGCTCTAATCATTCATTTAAAAGAATCTGCACTCGAGGAATAGCATAAAACAGTGGCATAAATTAATGGATTTTCTTTTTCCCATTGGTAATTTCGCCGCCCCCTCTCCCTTTCTGATTGGTCAAGAAGGGCTTTGTAATATAAAGTGGTTTTTCATTCTGTTTAGCATCACTATTATGTATATTTCTTAATTCGCTTAGTATCTGGCAACAAAGTGCTAGTTAATTGCTACCGAAGCTCCACCCACACGTTTTTAGATGTGGAAGTGGATTTTCACAACGTCAAACCTGCTAATAAACCTCTATCATGACGAGCATTCTAAAAGTTGACATGACAAATTAGGTTGGCAATAACGGCGTTGCTTTACAGTAATTGGATCACACATTCGTCATCATTATGGCCATTCAGATATTTACGAGTGAGAGAAATTTGGACATTCCTCACAATCATTCAATTGAGACGACGCCGATGTCGTTCACTTTACCTGTCTAAAACGACCCCACTTATGGGAACCCATCACGTGATGATTTTTGTCTAATAAGACAATGACTAAACTGTGTAATTGTGTATGTCTCAGGTTAACACGTACGCTGTGGTTCTGATTCGAAAGACCTTCTACGAAGTACATATGTTTAGAAATACCTTATACAAAGTATGTTTAGTTAAGAGTTGTGCTAATTACCGTAAAGTAGATGTTAAAGCGACATAATCTCATTGAGATTCGAGTACAAATACAACATTTTGCCTCGTGATCATAACGCTCGTCTCATGACACGAAAGGTGAATTAGTGCATAGCATGAAATAGCCCAATGGGTTCTCACAGGATGTCGTAAATCATCGCATAGGGCAACGAAATCCAAATTCCAAGTCGCTGCAAAGTTTAATCTTTTACGGGGCGACGCTTCTCAATTTATATGACAGTGTACTTTTTCGCACAGCACAACTTTACTCATGTTGTCTCTAATGACGAATCATGTCTGCACAATGAATGATCTCCTTTGTCATATCACGAGGCGATGCCCTATCGGATCGTGGGCCCTATCTTTTCATAGGCCAGGTTATCTAATGGGACCTCATCTGTCGTTTCAAGACATCTCTCGTGTCCTGTCACCTCACGAGACGAAGCTATGACTTTTCAAGGGACGAACCTATGTCGTCTCACGGGACGTCGCTCTGTCTCGTCTTACGTGAGCGTAGCATTTGTCCCTTATATTCTTTATGACGGTGCATAGGATTACACTGCGTCCCATCGCTGTCAATTTTCTTCATCGTCTCCATGCAACCACACAGGAACAACCCTGTCGTCTCGCGGGACAATGCAATGTCGTCTCATTGGACGACGCCTGTCGTGTCACGGCACGACGCCATGTCGTCTAACGGGACGATACCAGTCGTCTCACGGGACGACGCTTGTCGTCTCACGGGACTACGCCATGTCATCTCACTGGACGACGTCATGTCGTCTCACGGGACGACGCCTGTCGTCTCACGGGACGACGCCTGTCGTCTCACGGGACGACGTCTTTCGTCTCACGGGACGACGTCTGTTGTCTCACGGGACGACATCTGTCGTCTCACAGGACGACGTATGTCGTCTCACAGGACAACGTCTATCGTCTTACGGGACGACATCTTTCGTCTCACGGGACGACGTGTGTCGTCTCACAGGACGACGTCTGTTGTCTCATGGGACGACGTCTGTCGTCTCACAGGACGACGTCTGTCGTCTCACGGGGCGATGTCTGTCGTCTCACGGGACGACGCCATGTCTGTCTCACGTGAGTGAGGCATATGTATCCGCGTACTTATGACGGTGCCTACAGGAGGTCACTGCGTCTCGTCGCTGGGCCAAAGGCACCGAGCGGAATATCACAAAGTTAGAAGTAATCATAATCTTTTCGATGTTTTAAATTTCTCGAACTTTTTAAGACTTGCTTTTGTAAACGTGTTGCTCGGCCGAGTTACAAAAGCGTACTGAGGAAAAAGCAGCCGAGCGCTGGTAACCGGGCGACACTAGTACTTGACTGGCGCGCCAGATGGCGCTACTAGTCGAGGAATTCACTCGATTAGGGCCGAGTTATGAAGGTGTTAATCTCATTAGTGGTTCAAGCGAAGGCACGGACACCTAAATATACTAGCTTTTGCCCGCGGCTTCGCCCGTGTTAAATTCTAAATCCGCGGAATGCTCCATACAAACATCCATCACCATTTTTAGAGAAGTGGGGGTTAGAAAGAGACAAAAAGTACTGATTCAAACTTTCACGATTTTTACACATATTTAAAATTGCAAACGGGACTTAATCGCGTATTTAACATGTTTTAAACACTATGTTTTAAACACTAACCTCCGACGTTTCAAGGACGGCATTGTCCCCGTGGTCTCGGAGCAGACTGGCTGAAGTTGACATCAACATCTTCTAGCTGTACGAGTTTTTCGAACTACCCGCACCTGGTCCTGATTACCCACTTGAACAGTTTGTGCACTAGGGATGCCGTCCTTGAAACGTCGGAGGTTAGTGTTTAAAACATAGTGTTTAAAACATAGTAAATACGCGATTAAGTCCCGTTTGCAATTTTAAATATAGACAAAAAGTAGCCTATGTCACATTCCATCCCTTCAACTATCTCCAATGAAAAAATCATGTCAATCCGTCGCTCCGTTTTGCCGTGAAAGACGGGCAAACAAACAGACACACACTTTCCCATTCATAATATTCGTATGGATTTTGTTTCGTTCTTATTTTAAATTATTATTTGGGTACCTGGATCATCTGCGTCCCCTAGCTCCTGTTTTGCTGCATCTAACGCTGTCTCTGCGTCGGAGAGCTTGCCGCGCCGCCATTGCACTTCGATCAGTTGTGCGAGTGCTTCCCAACTCATTGGCTTTACTGAGAGGATCTGAGTTAAGTGGCGTTGGGCTGTTTCTAGATCCACCTGGTTGTGAATAATATTTTCGATTAATTATTAATCTAGCTATTGCATGTGATGTAAATGATTTTACGCACAAAATTGAAAATAATCCACAGCAATACCAATAGAAATACCCGACGTATAAATTAGGGAAATTTGACCATTTAGTCTCTCGATATGGATGGTAAATTTAAGTTGAAATTAGACTAAACAGCCCCCTTATTCATAAACGTACACTAAAATTATCAAGCCGATAAAGATTGTTTGTTCCTTTCTATCCCACCAATACGTCGGAAAGGGACAAACGAACTTTATCGACTTGATAACTAGTGTTTTTTTATGTTAATAAAGTACCAATAATTCCTTGTGTTACTTACTTTTCGAAAAGCTAGATCGGCCATCATAACTGCAGCAGATTCGTTGTTCGGGTCTGTGTTCAACAAGATGGCGCACGTTTGCTCACACTTCTCTGGATTATTCATCTAAAAATATAGTAAAAATATTCATCAGTTCAAAAGATAGTCTACGGGTCAGGGACAGGGACCCAAGAAGCCTGAATAATAACCTCAATAGTATGTACATCGACCACTGCTAGACTTCACCTTTTGCCGACTACTAAGGTATGTTCTTGCCAGTCTAAACCGCGCTTTGTCCCTTATCTAATCGAACTAATCTTATTCCGACTTGTACAGACGCTAAGTCGCTGCGTCCGAACAGCTCAGTAGGTACTCACATGTGCGAACAACTTGGCCAGCGCCAGCAATGTATTAGGGTCCCTCGGCGCTTGTATAAGGGCCTCGGAGTACAGATTGGCAGCGACGGCTGGCTCCTTGGTAGACTTGACTTTGGCCAAGCAGCAGAGGATATGGGACAACTGCCGCCGCTCTTCCAGCAGGTCTCCTCGAGAGTCTATCTCTATCCTTTTCACTATAGCTGCCTGCAACAGGAACAGTTATTTAGCATAAGTCACGCAAAAATATTAAATCAGCATTGGTTTGCTCTACATAAATTCCTCGTTACAGAAAGAAACATGAAGAGGAAACTTCTAAAAATGAGCTAGTCAAAAATGTTTAACTAAATAACAACCTTTATATTAAAATAATTACAAAGGTAAGTTAATAATTGTGCAATGAGAAGCGCCCGAGTCTGACCACTGACGAAAGGATAAAGATAATTATTAACTTCTATGTTTTACGGCAGTTTTGCTATTTTATTTATTTAATCTTTATTGCACAAATAAATATAACGTACAATAGACGAATTTAATGTCATAAGGCATTCTCTACCAGTCAATCATTAGGCAAAGCAGAAAAGTTGTAGGCGGTGCAAAACTTATAATGACAATGGTACTTTTAGGACACATTACATAAATAATACATAGTATATCGTCACTACTTTGAAAAAATCTCGTATCTCATGCTTCTCCTCAAAGTTAAAACGCAGTAAGTCTACATGCATTCCATACATACTTACTACAATTTTCTTTTCATTGACAGACGAAGATACAAGTTTTTTTCAAAGTAGTGACGATATACTGCTATCGAGGTCCTAAAGATCGTGTGACCTTACCTGTAAATCTCTCGCTTCTGTAAGTATAAGATGCGTGTTTCCAGCAGTCGGGTTCTTGAGCTCTCGGCTCTTCGCTTGCAGAAGGAGGAGATTGACTCGCCTCTTTAAGGTCGGGATGTCTTTACCCTTGTTGTACATTTCGTTTAAGTCGGCGGATATCACTGCGTCCACTTTGTCATATTGTTTTAGCTGAAAATGAAGTATCTATGTGGTAGTAAGACACTACATAAGTAGTATTTTTTTTAAAGAAAATTATAATGAAGCTATAATAAATTCACCTTGCCAGAGGTGATGAATTTTCCTTTCACTAAAAATGTAGCGAAAGCCAATCTTCGCCAATCGCCACCAATTTGGTAGATATAATTTTCTTCAAAAATAGAATTAAACAAATAAATCAAAACCTCGTTTAAGCCTCACACCACTACTTCTGTTGAAACCTCTACAATTACGATTTCAGTACTTATAGATAAGGTCAATATGGGTGTGTCTGGCCCTCACATTTGACACTTACTCATAGTCACAGGTGTTTTTGCGAGTTCATACTTTTGCTACTTGCTATTCACGGTTAGTGGTAAACGTATGAACTCTCAATAAAGACTGATCATTGGTTTAAATAGGCCAAATGTGAAGGCCAGACACACTTCGCCTTGTGTGTGATACACTTACCCGTATCGACCTTACCAAAAAGGATCGAGTATTATAGAGAGTTACTGTCGAAGTAACATGTGTAATCACAGTGCACATACTGCCATCTCTTGACAAAGGCTTAAAACTTTTGAACCTCAGTTTTGACAATTTGGGCCATATCGTTAGCTTGATATGTGTTAAAATGTCAAATATTAATATAAGCGCCATCTAGCTGAGCGTCCCCCAAAGGTGTAACGCCATCTAGGCCACCATACCTTTTTCTGTATGGTACTGAGGAACGTTTTTTTCTTAGACTTTATCTGTCTAGATGGAGTTATATATGTCTTTGACCATAACTTAAAAGTTTATATTCAAAGCATACCTTAACAAGTGGCAATTGATGTTAGATGGCGGCGTATGAAAGTAATTTCCTTGAAGTGACAATCGACTTACCTTGATAAGTAGCTCAAGATACTCAAATCTGAGCGTATCATCATTGAGCAGCTTAATATTAGTCTCATAGTGCTGCGCGGCTGCGTCGTACCGATGTGTCTTCACTAGCGCCTCACCAAGCTTGCGGACCAGACTCACGTCCTTTGGATTACTTTGGAGCGCTGCCTCGTAGGATTCCACTGCTTGGATTGGCTCTGAAAAACATACCTTAATAAGTATACAGACATGTTTTGGCGGAATGTGTACGGATCGAAGGCGATAGACTAGCTCTGTTTTGTTCACTCGGTCTGAGTAGGTTAGATATGGGTGGATTCCAGTGTTCGGAACTGTATTTCCGTAGAGCACGTGTCATACTAAGTTGTTTAATATATGTCACGAGAGATGTCGCTGTACCAACTGGCACTATTTCTACATCGTGCTATCGAAATGTTTATCGGGAATGTATATAAGGGTTTGTGATTTTTTGTAATATATTGGCTTTATTTGTGACTGGTTGTTTAATTCGTAGTCAATCCTTCACTAGGAAAAGTGTGCCCTTTTTGAAGGAATTAGGAGTACATACACATATTTTAACTGAGCCTATGTCAGTTGAGGCCAAACAAATTTATTTATTTCTGTTAAGTAGATATAAGACTATTCCATAAACTAAGGTTGTAATATTGATTAAGGTACAATGGGGCTGATATAATCATTAAGGATTGTAAGTCCCTAGTTAAATAAATACATTTAAAAAAAGTCTACAGACCAGTGGCACATAAGAGATATTATATTATGTGTTGCGTTCTATGTCCGAGACCTACATTGCGAGTGTAATTTCATTGACTAAAAGCTAAATGAGAATGAAAAATCAATTTGTTTGAACTCATTAATATGCTTTAGTGGCTTTCTGTCTGAAATCCAACAGAAAGTCTTATAAATTTATTGCACATGTAGTATGTTAAGACCACTTTTTGTGTTGGAAAGCAAAATTTAGATTTTTACTGTCTGGTAATATACAACTCTAAAAATTAATTTCAATTATTCCAATAAGTGTTACACTTTTTTTTGACTTCATGTTTAATATTGACTTCATTTATCAAAAAAATATTTTACGTTACCAGAATAATTTTGTTGAGCTTATGTTGCACAAGTTGTACTCAAATATTTTTCAATATAACTTAGAAACTTACCATGAATAGACATATAAACATCGCCCATCATAGTATGAGCATCAGCCATCGGATGGTTACTGACTACCTCTTTAAAACAAGTTGTGAACATAGCTCGGTCCTTCTTCTCTTGAAGATAAATATGGGCCATTTTGCTGTGAGCCTGGAAGTAGTATGGCTGCCCTGGTTTGATCTCGTTTAGAATGTCTATGGCACCGTCTACATCGCCTTTCTTTAGAGCCAGGTCGGCGCGAGCTATGAGGAGGCGGCTTTCTTCTGAGGTGTAGGAAAATTCTTGAATAGCTTCCTATTAAAAGAATACAATATTGTTACATATTAATGTCTAGGTAGGTACATATAATTGAAAATGCTTCAAACATATATATAGGGATTGCAATCCGGTCTGATTCCCAATCCGGCCGGATCCGGCCGGATTTCGACCCCAATCCGGCGGATACGGCCGGATTGGCCTTGAGGACTAAAAGTACCCAAATAGTGCCTTTTTTGCATGTTTTCACCATAATATGACAAGTATGATGGTATTTTGCATCACGATTAATAAACCAACAGTTTAAAGGCTTAGAAATCAACTTGTTTACCAGTTAACAAGTAAATTTTACTAAAATAATCAGTCGCAAATCAAATTATTTCGTTCTTTTGAAACTTTGATAGGATAACAAAATTATTATTAGTGTAACGTTTTACAGTAATAGGTACCTATAAAGCTTTTAAGATACGATAAAGAGCGGACATTATAACATACCTACAAACATACATGCGTTATGAGATCAGTATTTTAAAAAAACCTGTATTGTGTTATTTTACAGTTAACTTTACTCACATGAAAAGAAGAACAAAAAAAGTATCACAATCATATTAAGTAAGCATAACTATTAAAAGTCAGCGTTAACCTTTTCTCAGTCTGTATAAAAATATCCAGTATCGGTTAAAAATAACTACAGTAACTAAATTAAAGCCAGCAAGAGTAATTGACCTTAGTAAGTATTATTTGCTATTGCCGAATCAACAATCTTACTGGTTACCTTTTAAAAATGTTCATTTTTAAGCTTTGAATTTTATTATTCTCGTAGCAATATGCTCTCATACTTCTCATATTATGCTGAAAACATGTTGTTGATCTTGAAGTCCTACGTCACCACAGAGGTGCAAAGGGCCTTCACGAGCTCGCGCCACGCTTTCCTATCTTCAGCTACCCTCGTGGTCTCGCTCCAGCTCGACCCGGTCGCTCGTAGTCCATCCTCAACGGACCGTTTCCATGAGTTTCCAGGGCGCCCGGAGCCACGACTTGCATTTTGCGGTTTTCAGCCGAAAGCAATGGTTGCGTTATTTCGTTCCCCTCTTTGAATAGTGTGCCATCCATGTTCCTTTTTGTGTTACGGTTAGCTGCTATATACTCCATAGGTCTCGATATCCGATAGTGTCTGGCCAGAAAACGCGAAGGATCGACCTCAGACCATGGTTATTTGTCACTCTCCACCACTCCACATTATGCATCCCAACAAACAATCCCACAGATTTAACTACGGATTCCAAAACGGAAAGTGTAACGCGTTGCTTGAGCACATTATTTGACTTCCAATCGGCCTTCTAATGCAGAGAACATACGTACTAAAATATTTTTTGATTGGAAATCAGACCGGATTGCAATCACCTCTTGAGCGACGTTCAAATGTTGCCGTAAAATTATTATTTTTGCACTATTTTAACATATCGTGTTACATTACCGGATCCGGTACCGGATCCGGCGAATTTCACCGGATCCGGTGGCATGAAAAAAACACCGGATCCGGCCGGATTACCGGATCCGCCGGACCGGATTGCAATCCCTACATATATATCTTGCCTTAAAGCAATATAACGGGAAACTACATTAAACGCGCAATAAATGTTACCTGCATAGTTTTCCCCGCTTCTGCTAACTGACCCAATGAAGTTTGTATTTCTATAATTTGCAAATACAATGTGGCTTTATCAATAATGTTCAAATCTGATTCAAACTGGCGACTGATATTGCTAGTTTTGCTTGTCGTTATCTGCAAGCTTGTGCTGAAACTCGATAAAGCATCTTGAAGCTTGTTAGCACCTTTCAATATAACTCCACTCAAGAAATGGTACATAGCGCTGTCTCGGACTTTGAAATTGTAGCTTAAGCACAACTCTAAAGCTTGAGCGGCTTTAGTAAATGCTTGTTGTTGAATGTAAATTTGAGCCAACAGCACCTGACTGCCCGCGTGTGTATTATCGAGTTCACCAACTTGTTGGGCCAACTTCTGAGCTTCATTTGCATAACCAAACAAAAACTTTAACTTGGCAAGTTCGTATAAGCCAGTTATCAGGCTGGGGCAAGCTTTACAAGCTGTCTCCAGAATATTCAAGCAGTTTGAAACTAAAGAACTGCTCTCTTGTGAATACAACAGGTAGCCAACAATCACAAATGGTTTCTTTGGCAAATGCTTCTTGTACTCTTTATAAACTTCAAGCAGAAATCAGGATCAAGATCCTTTACATATGTCAGCCCAAAAGGGTATTTGTTTGCTGAAGAGAGTTTAGCTTCAAATGCTGTGTTAAGCAAAGCCACAGCAGTTGACGAGTTCTTCAAATTCAACTGCGCTGACAGTAAATATAAAATAGGCACCTTTTTTGAGCCCTGCATTTCAAACAATAATTCAATTTGTTGAGAGATTTGTTCAGTGGGTCCATTCTCATACATCTGGCAAAGGGTTAATCCACATAAAGCAGTTATGGAGTTACTATCAATTTTACTGGCTGCCTTGAAAAAGCTTAAGGCATCTTTATGCTTTCCTTGAAGCAAACACTGGTATCCCACCTCGCTTAAATAATCAACATTGTTTGAGTACATTTCTGAAGCATATTGTGCAAATCTGTAAACTTGAGAAAGGACTGCACTTGATCTTGCACAAACTCTTGAAAATATCTGAGTTGTGTTGTAAAACTGATAGCCATTATATGTCTCTTCATTTTCTAACAGTCCATAAAACTTGTTTAATTGATCAGCAGCTTCAATGTAGTCTGAATTTATGCATAAAGCAATATAAATTCGTATTCTCAATGCTACAATGTTGTCACACTCCAAATGGAAGATTCTTTCAATTGTGTCATAGACAGGCTCCCACTTTTGCATTGCAAATTCGTTTTTCAACTTCTCAATTAATGGCACAACTTGTCCAGGGCTGCTAACAATCAATCTGTCCAATGTGAGATTGGATGCTTCATGGTCTTTAGCAAAGTATTTAAATTTAGCTAGCCCAAGCAATGCCTCCACATTACGGTCACTCTTGCTGAGAGCCAGCTCCAAGCAATCCAATATTGCTCCTTGCATGTCACCAATATACATGTACAGGTCATTCCAGCCCTTTAAAATAATGGCATTTATGTTGTTTGAGTCTTTTTTCAGACATTTGTTAATATATTCAGAGGCCTTCTCATATTTTCCGGCTAACGAAAGAAACAAACCAGAGTAGTAGTAAGATGTGGCAGTAGCTTGCTTTCTCTCCTCTTTCAGTTTGGATTCTAGGCCGTATAGTGCATCTCTTTCAACAGAACTAGCAAGTTTATGGCCATAAATTAGAGCAATAACAACTGCCAACTGTATATCTTTGTCGGACTGTAATGGAGTTAGTTCATTGATTCCTTTTTGAATCTGTCCTTCAAGTATCTGAGCTAGGCCATGATAAAATGGATACTCTACTGTATCAGGAAACTGTGATGAGGCAATTTTAGCAATGGTTTTAGCTTTTCCATAACATTTTTCTCTTAAATAATAATGAATATTACACCTATGCCACGCTGCTTCCATGTTTAGTATATTATTCTAAGTCTAGTTTAACTTTTAAGCCTTTATATTTTGCTGCATTCTTTTCATAATATTTGGCCAGAAAGTGACATCTGCATGTTACATCCAGTTTGTTACTTTGAGCATGATCAAATGCGTACTGAAAAAAAAACATGAATTATACATACATAACAGGTCAACAACAAGACATATAATTTCACCATTTTGACCTTAATTCAATAAAAAAATTCGCTGAGAATCAAATAAATAAACCAATTTTAATAGGTAGTTGCATAACTGGATGCTTTATTAAATTAAATCACTTTATTTCGACCAACTGGGATCATACATTATGGGTTATAGGGAAAGGCCTTTGTGAAATATAGAAAATGTTAGGTAAGTATTAGTAAATACATTTAATATTTAACACTTTCGCTACCAAGAACCCGACTGTCGGGCACACCGCTCGTAGAAGCGTAGCCGATTACATGGGTTTCCCCGTATGTAGCGAAAATGTCGTAGCGCCGCGTAGAGCCCGGTTTCGAAAGTGTTAAACAATTTCATATTTAACGACAAACACATCATTGTACAACAAACAGCTGTAGAAAAAATTCTTGGTCTTCCAAGTTTATTTTGGATACTTAACACCTCCTTACTAAAATTTTGCAACAGCTAGAAGTTGTAGACAATATTTGCTATACTCTGACCGATAAATACAATAATTATTATAATATGAATAAACGATAAGCTTTACGAACCTTGGCAAGCAATTTTCCCACGCCTTTCCCTTGAAACACCGGTGGCACGTCTGTATGGTCAAACGTTATGTGTTTTCCTACTAGCCGGTAGCCTAATACCGCGTTTTCTGGAAAGCAATGTATTATTTCAATGTCAAACTGAACAAAAACCAAGTAAACTCATCGTTTCACTTACCATTCTTGAGTGTTACGGTGAACTGTTGCGTAGCAACATTGTTGACAACACGTAAAGCCTCCGTTGCGAAAGCTCTTACCGTTGCCCGTGTTATCATTCCCGACATAGAAAGAAGAAGAAAGGAGGAATTACAGGAATATGCGCCGCAATTTTGCCAAACCGCTCTGGTCAGATTTGTTTATTTTTGTACGTTTACGTTTATAGGTTGACAATATCGTCAATATCAAACAGCAAATGTCATGTCATGTCAAGTTTTGACACTGACACTGTAAGCGTCATGGCCGCCAGGGCAAATATAATAGAATTTCATTCACCTTTGTCCAGTGGTTCTCAAACTTATTTTCCCATGGAACCCTTTTGGAAAGCAAAATATCTGACGGAACCCTTAAATTAAAGAAATCTTTATTTTAATGTTTTAAACATAATAGTAAAGTCTAATCATTAGATTCTAATGTGAGGTATTACATGAAACTGTTTTTATGTTTACAATTGGGGAATCTTTGGTTTTATGGAAGAGAGTTGAAGTCGCATATCAGACAACCAAAATTCACACGGAACCCCCAGAGGTTTCGCGGAGCCCTAGGGCTCCGCGGAGCACACTTTGAGAATGGCTGCCTTAGTCTATGCTTGTTACCTTACGATAATGTACGAAAATACTGAAAATAGCAAGCTGGTAATCCATAGGTACGTACTAATATTATAAATGAGAAAGTGTGTGTCTGTTTGTTTGTCCGTCTTTCACGGCAAAACGGAGCGACGAATTGACGTGATTTTTTAGGTGGAGATAATTGGAGGGATGGATTGTGACATAGGCTACTTTTTGTCTCTTTCTAACGCGAGCGAAGCTGCGGGCAAAAGCTAGTAAATAATATTTAAACTACGAAAATAAATTATTTTCCTTTTTTAACGGTATCATAATCTAAATATTGACAATATTGTTGACCAAAATTTGTATCCTCAATTCGGACCGTTTCTTACATCTTTTTTTTTTCGAAAAGTTTGAATGCATATTCTGAGAATGAGAATGAGAAGTTTTCTGCGTTGCGTCCTTGTGTTTAATTGCGCTATTAACTTTATTATACGAATAACCTCAAAATCAAAACGAAGTGTTAATTAATCAGTGACGAAGAAGGATTAGGCCTGATTTAGACGGCGTGCTTGCCGGCGGCGTGATTGGTTCCTCACTGCGCTAAAGATTCTAAATTAGAATCTTTCGCTTCCTCTGGACTCTTTGTCACTCGATTCAAATATCAACTTTCTTCTCTTGTTGCACTTCAATAGGATAAGGGGGCCCAGCGCGGGTAAACTATAGGTATTTACTTATTAGGTATTGATTTGATGATTTGTTTAAATTTCAATTTGTAAACTTCTGTTACCTACTTCATGTTTCGATCTGAAAAGAAATGTACTACTTAGAGAATTAGTGCCGGAAAAAACACCATAATATATTTATAATATATTAAGTACCTACTGAAACATCATACGAGTGTATTTCAGAGGAAGTTCGAAACAAGTGGCGATAAATTTAAACACGACCGAAGGGAGCTTCGATAAGAGTTACACGAATTTCTTCTTCGTGCGTGTTACGTGTATCCTACGACGTTTTTCATACATAATTATGGCCCTTTGAACTTACGACATAGGCACATAATGAATCACTTCTCGCACTAGTGTGATAAAGTAGCACTATGTATCTGCAAAGCACGTGACTTTATGATAATCGTTTTTATAACGATTGACTTTCGGGCACATTACGTATCTTATTAAGATGAGCATAGTGCATGTGGTTATGGTCCTTCGAGCCGGATACACAATGCTGTCCTTGTCCTGTTTGTTGGAGCAATATAGAATGCAAAGCCGGAAGTATAGACAAAGACTCTGAAGACTCTGATATACCTATGAGTATATCTATGAGTATGACAGACTTCCTATATGCAGGAATAATAACTTTACGAATGTCATGATTTATTTAAAATTACACTTATGATAACAGTAAAATACATTTGAAGTGTGGCAACATTATTATGTTACCCTACAAATACACGGGTTATTGGTAAAATAATATTATACTAATGGCAACACGGCGGTAGGTTCAATAAGTGGTGGGGACGATGGCAAGGCGGGAGAGAGACACGACCGGCTCGTTCACTTGGGTCGAGGTGGTCGAAGAGAGCACATCGTGAAAGATCAATCAGATAAGTGTACCTGCGAGTACCCCTTGTGGTGTAGATAATATTTAGAGTAGGATAATGGTGAACCTTCACAAATCAGAAGTGGTCACGGAGCACTAACCCACAAAGCAGATTTTGAGAGTCGTGCAAAAAAAAACGTAAGTTTAAACATCATTATATTTTTGCAATGACTTAGATTGGCAAATACAAATCGTATTGTTTTTGAAATATCTTATTAGCGTGGAATAAAACCCTTACAATCCTTACAACTAGCCTGGTAAGCGATAACGGTGATCGTTCAAATAAAATGTATTGAATTAGCATATTGAGTTATTGCACAACAGAAATTAAAAAAAAAAAAAACATGTCACGTTGCAACAGCTGTGCCTGTAGGTTTCACCTACGAAGTTCAGTTAAAGAAATCTTTATTCTCAAAAGAATTACATGAGAATATGTTGAATAACATCACTTTAAACGTATTTTAATTCTACGATTGTGTGAAATTAGTCCAACTCCTTAACAAGTAGCAGTGGTTTTCAAATGATACTGATTAAAATAAAGCATTGTCTTAAACATATTAAAATATTTGCTTCGTAAAAATGAATCTAAAGTGAAACAAAGAATTCTGAGGGTAGTTTTGTCTTTATGTTAATTTACGTAAATTATATGATTGTTGTAAAACATTGAAAGTCCAACGAAGTAAATAAAATGATTAAGAAGACGATTAAAGGTATTTAACACGTTAGCAACTGATGCATCATGACATGACTACAATAAATCAGTTTTAAACATCGGCTTGGTGTGTTTGTTCTTCTGGATTGTCATTTTTAAAAGTACTTATGCAAATAGTTCAATTCTTGTACACGTAATGTATACTGTGTAAATTCGTATCTAAAGACCAAACATACAAAGTTATCTTAATTTTAAATTTATACCTGTGCTATAAGTAGATTGGTACAAATTTCGTTTAAAAGAAAAAAATCATTGAAACAAGTGAAAGTATTTGATTTTAAATGAAGGAATTTAATAAAAATTGCAACGAAAATGTACGTTAAATACTTTATTTTATTTCCTTCAATTGAGTAAATACTTAAGATTATAAAATATGCCAACCGCCATTGTGTTATTGAATTATAAAGTTCAACTGATTGTAATATAAAAAAGAAAAACAGTAACTATCCATTGACGTATACAACTACTAGTAGATTTACCTCTCAAAATACACATAGGTATTTTAAGTTGAGAAAGTTCGATGTGCTTATGTTTAAAGTTGTATGAATCAAAATATTGAAGTATCCTTAAACCTACAGGTTTTATTATAAAATTATGATATTTTTTTTAAGTATGAATTGTGTCAAGATTAGTTTGTTAAATTATTTTACTTATTTTAACCTACAATTGATAAAACAGAAAAGAATTACAATGGAAATCTAAGTGTCAGTAGGCCCATAGTTCATGCTAAGTAATTAAACCGTAAAAGACTCTAAACGAGTAAAAATACAAGTAAAGATAGATAATATTTTAAGTAATTTAGTACATAACGTGAACAAACATACTACGTCGATCATGTTTAGTAGTTGTTTATTGGGACAAATGATTGCAGTTTCATAATGTTAGCGTACATTATGGCTAATTTGCATGAGCGTATGTAAATTTGATGATTGCAGTTTCATAATGTTAGCGTACATTATGGTTAATTTACATGAGCGTATGTAAATTTGATGATTGCAGTTTCATAATGTTAGCGTACATTATGGCTAATTTACATGAGCGTATGTAAATTTGATCATTGCAGTTTCATAATGTTAGCGTACATTATGGTTAATTTACATGAGCGTATGTAAATTTGAAGATTGCAGTTTCATAATGTTAGCGTACATTATGGTTAATTTATATGAGCGCATGTAAATTAGATGATTGCAATTTCATAATGTTAGCATACATTATGGTTAATTTACATGAGCGTATGTAAATCTGATGATTGCAGTTTCATAATGTTAGCGTACATTATGGTTAATTTACATGAGCGTATGTAAATTTGATGATTGCAGTTTCATAATGTTAGCGTACATTATGGTTAATTTACATGAGCGTATGTAAATCTGATGATTGCAATTTCATAATGTTAGCATACATTATGGTTAATTTACATGAGCGTATGTAAATCTGATGATTGCAATTCCATAATGTAAGCATACATTATGGTCAATTTACATGAGCGTATGTAAACTCGATGATTGCAGTTTCATAATGTGAGCGTACATTATGGTTAATTTACATGAGCGTATGTAAATTTGATTTTGCAGTTTCATAATGTTAGCATACATTATGGTTAATTTACATGAGCGTATGTAAATTTGATGTAGTTTCATAATGTTAGCGTACATTATGGTTAATTTACATCAACGTATGTAAATTTGTTGATTGCAGTTTCATAATGTGAGCATATATTATCGTTAATTTACATGAGCGTATGTAAATTTGATGTAGTTTCATAATGTTAGCGTACATTATGGTTAATTTACATCAACGTATGTCTTAACTTGATTATTGTTGACGTGAGCGTACGTCGTGGATTTTGAATATCAAGTGACGTGAGCGTACGTATTAACTTGATTATTGTTGACGTGAGCGTACGTCATGGATTTTGAATATCAAGTGACGTGAGCGTACGTCTTAAACTTGATTTTTGTTGACGTGAGCGTACGTCGTGAATGTTGAATATCAAGTGACGTGAGTGTACGTCTTAAACTTGACTTTTGATGACGTGAGCGTACGTCGTGAATGTTGAATATCAAGTGACGTGAGCGTACGTCTTAAACTTGATTATTGTTGACGTGAGCGTACGTCGTGGATTTTGAATATCAAGTGACGTGAGCGTACGTCGTGGATGTTGAATATCAAGTGACGTGAGTGTACGTCTTAAACTTGATTTTTGTTGACGTGAGCGTACGTCTTGGATGTTGAGAATCAAGTGACGTGAGCGGACGTCTTGAACTTGATTATTGTTGAAATGTACGTACGTCATGGATTTTGAGAATCAAGTGACGTGAGCGTACGTCCTAAACTTGTTGTTGACGTGAGCGTAGGTCATGGATGTTGAAAAGCAAGTGACGTGAGTGTACGTCATGGACGTTAAGAATTAAGTGACGTAAGCGAACGTCAAGGAAATTGAAAACTAAATGATGCGAGTGTACGTCTGATTTTCTGATTTTGTTGACGTGAGCGTACGTCTGATTTTGTTGTGAGAACGTTTAGAATGTTACGAAAATTAAGTGACGAGTGCTTACATTTTTTATTTGATGATTTAATCGAACGTAAAAGTATATATAATTAAATATCGAAATTGCGAGCGAGTAAAACGTCTCTAGTGATATTTTATTGACTTGCACATGCATAAGGACGTTTTTCAAAGTGAAGTTATACGCCATTGATTAAAAGAGATATTCGGTACGAATATGTGAGTGATAAATAAAGTGAAGAATTTAGTAGTTGCTAGAACTGTCAGGTGATAACAGACACCGGGAGTATTTATATATACACGAGTCGAGTTAGTTGATATTGAAAGTAATAGTTCACAACAATTAGTTTTGCTATCAAAACTGGATTTATTTTAGATTCCAACAAATGAGGATTAACCGAAATCACAAAGTATGAGCTTCGTATGTAAATAATGAGAATAAAGTAATCTTGTAGCGAACATTTCGTCCCCTTACTGCAAATACCGACTATGTGCAAAAAAGTGATTTTGAGATAATGCGATTTTAATGTTTGAAGGTACGATTTCATATGAAAACATGAAAAAAATTACTATTTGTATACAGCATTCTACAGCCCGTATTGTGTTGTTTAATACTTAATCGTAAACAATATCCAGGCTTGATTTGATTGACGATAAAACTACGATTTAAAAAAAATAGTAGCAAACTTAGTTGGTTTTTCCTGTAGAAATAAAAATTTGTATATTTCTCTTATTAATACATATAAAGCAGTGTTTCCCTTTGATTAAGCTTTGCTTTTAATACACTTTACTTATGATTTGCAAAAAAAGAAAAAATATACAAAAGTTTTGAACTTATTTCAAAATATATTAAATATTCTCAATGACATAGGCGGTTTTAGTTGCAGGAAATATAGCTGCTCTAATTTTATGTTACAAAACTTCACTTATCATTGTTAATTTAACTGGTACATTTGTAATAAAAAGTTTTTTAACATTACTAACCATTAATAATACTTTATTTATGGTTTTGAAGAGTTATTCTCAAAAAAAAAATTTTGAAAAAAATCCTCTTCAACCGGTTTTAGGAGATTTTTCACAAAATACTTTAACCGATTTCAGTAAAATTTAACAAGAAGTAACGCAATAGCATTCCCTTGAAATCACAAAAAGAATTTTACAAATCGGTTAATGCGTTTTTGGGTAATAGCATAATATGCATAGCTACTTACTACATACTAGTTCACTGTCTCAGCAATCCGAAGTCCGCCATAATTTATGTTCGAAATTTCACTATCTACACTGTTACATTTAGTATATCTTCATCGCTGGTGGAATTCGATACAAACACGTCCGTAACACGGCTGACAATGCTAGACTAACTAGGTATTAAGTGATTGGAAGCACTCATGGTACTATTTAGTTACGATACCTTTGTCAAAAAGTCTGCGTAAGTCCATTTTCTTGAACGCAGAGATAGCTAGTTGTTTATCGAGCTTTAGACCGAGATAGAAATATGATATGATACATTAAGAGGTTTGAGGTGGTTCTACTGAACTGGAGTTTAATTTGTGGCGTTGATTTTCTTGCCTTGTGCTACGTCCAGATCTCGATATGAACTTAAGCCTAGTGACCACTAAGCTCGCCGAGTCGAATCTCATTAATTCGCCTTCTGCATTTCTTATGAAACTACGTCCATTAGCGACGCGTCGAATCGGATTCATCGTTCATTGTAAATGTATGCAGGGCTCGATTCGACGTGCCTCGACTCCACCTAAGTGTCCTCAAGACTTTATTCAGCCTTTGTGACAGAGATTTAATACCTAAAGGGTACCATGAGTGGTTTCAACCACTTAATACTGCAGTTGGTGAAGTGGTACACAGTTGTGACATCTGAAGTCTACTCGTACCGTAGGTATGCTAGTAAGTAAAGTAAAGTAAAGTTTATTCATTGTTAACTGTGTACATAAGATGGTATGATATACAGGAAATACAGTATCAACAGTGCCCATTTCGAGCGTACAATATTCTTAAAAACTACTGACTATATTAGCTTACTGGCTAACTTATAATTATTACCCGGTATATTTCAGAAAAAACTCATTTAGGTTGTAGAACATCGTATGAAAAACGAAGCTTTATTTAAGACAAACAATGGGTTATAATTATGTATAAAGAAGAGAAATATGCAAACATTTATTTCTACAGGAAAAACCAACTAAGTAGGTATTCGACTGTTTCATTAAATCGTATTTGATCGTCAACTAAATACATTCTGAATATATATACGACAAAGTAGTAAACAAAAAAATATAGGGTTTAAAATGCCATACACATAACGTAAATTTCTTCATGTTTTCATATAAAACGTGCCTTCAAACTTTCAAACCGCATTATCTCAAAATCGCCTATTTACACATAGTCGGTATTTGCAGTAATAGACCGTTATCCTTTCCTTCGTCACATCACATGCAAAACCAATTATAGTCCCTATACAACTTTTTGGTAGAATGAAATTGCTGATGTTTGTAAACAAACATCTTCTGGAAAAACATCTTAAAGACATTTGGTGTATTTAGCCTGGCTTAAAATAAAGAATTTTGTTGATAGTTTTATTTGCAAAAATCAAATATGTACACATTAAACTTTTTGTAGAACATAAGATGGCTACTTTAACAAAATGTTTAAATGCAAAAAAACACTATACACCATTAAAAGGTTCTACTTGGCGGATAAAGCATAAAAGTTTATATTAAATATTCATATTACATTCTGGCAGTTTATAATGCAACAAATTGACCATTAAGTAACTTTATGCGGAAGCTATCTTTTGAATGCAGCGTCGTATCAATACATGGGTTTTAACATATTGTAGCCCTTGAAAACCTTATTCTATAGGTGCTAAAAACTCGATTTCGTCAAAAAGTCACTTAGTCGGTATTTGCATTAATGGGACGATTTGTTCTCTTGAAAAGGTGTTTTGCTCAAAATTATTTGAAAACGACAAATAATTTTACGGTCAAAAGTTGAAGTTGAACGTATGTACCAAACTAAGGTTGAGAAGCATACGGGTTTACCAGTATAGCGATGATACTGTCATGTATCGTATACGTAGACAATGAAACTACTTAGTCCACCTAGCTTTCGATTTTTTCGATGCAGTTATGAGTTAACGAGAAGTATGTTTAGTTACTCAGATTTTTGATGACGCCGGAGTTCACGATCGTAGTAAATATGATGGTTATTTGTTGTGTATCACTGTTAGATACACGATTCTTTTATAATACTTCGTTGGTATTTATGTATCCTATAGCTGTGTTGTTAAAAAAAAAATGTAGTAGTACGCAACACGTAAGAATACATTCAAGTTACAAGTTAAATCGAAATGAATCTTGATCATTTCCGAATTCTATGAAAGCAAAGTTGGACAACGATTCTGGGTCGTAGGACTCGTAGGTGCCTTGTTGTCCTTAATGAATGTAAAATTCTAATGAATGGTCAAATCAAGTGATTCACTGAAAGTATAGTGAAGTGATTAACTATGTGAGGCGTGCAATAAAGTGTATTGTATTGTATTTTACCTTTGTAGATGTAGGATGTGTGACAATTCGTACAAAGGGATATAGAATATTATTCGAATGGGGCAGAGTACGCCTACATCCAATATTTCCTAATCCGTAGGAATTTGCCATTGCACTGAGAGAAATTTGCATTGTGAATTTAACAAGTTCGACTTGTTGCGGTTTATCCGTTTGAATCAGCCAAACGTATGTTTAAAACAGTATGTGTCAGGTTGTTTTTATAAAATCGACTTGTTGATTCAAATATATTGCCGATTCAAATGACAAGTAGCTTGTTGTTTGAACCAAAGAGCACGTAGGCGCTATTTTAACCAAAAAACTTGTTGAACGAACATGAAAACTGGTTGTATTTTCTCTCAGTGTGACAGAGGAGTTAAAATGATGTTTTTTTTTAAGCAATGCCTTGTTACAATTCGAAACCTAAATTTTGAACTACTTCGGAAAAGCATCACTACTTAGATTTTTTTATTGGACCGGATAGCGATATTGTAACTAATATAAATATGATTCACTGTGAAACATGGATTAAGTTTGATATAATCATCCTGAAACGTTACCTAATGATACTTGCACTTGTCCAAAAGCAAATACATTAGCGACAAGCACATGATAAATTGTATCAATAGTAGTAGGTACGCAATGTGACCAAATTTTAAAGCTGCATGGTATGATTCTACTTCTATATTTTTTTTTTGAGTTAGTTAGCTATGTTTACGGAGATAAGTTAAATTGGGTATTAGTTTCTGAATGAAGTCAAATGTTAAGAGAGAAAGATTGTTAAGTCTTTTAATATGAGATCGTCAATTATAACAGAATTTTAATGATTTATTGTTATTAATTGAAAAAATTAAAAAGGATAATTAGTACCTACATCAGAGCAGTTTAAAATTGACAGAACAAGTTTTAATTAAAATGGAAACATATGATAGAAATATTGATTTAATATGACAAGTGACAATATTACGTAGTAAGGTATCAGAAGTTACCCAGTATGGGCAGTATGGATATGCAATTAAATACAAAGTATTATTATTGTCATGCAAGTCAAAATTATATTCCATGGACCCGAGATATGGAAAGAATAATAATTGTTAACGGTACGAAGTACTTTTTAACGTTTTGATGTAATTGGTTAGGACCAATTAATTATGTATGTTTTCCGGTTAGATTTCAAAGAAATTACGTAATTTCCTGGGAGTCAAAATAAAATTAAAATTATTTTGACTGAATACTTTTTTTTGAAACATAATAGTATAGTTCAATATGCATCAAAAATGTGATTGAATTGAGACTGAACGTAAAGCCCTTATATATCAGAATCTAGATAAAAAAAAGAGTAATTGCTATTTTGGATACATATTCTACACAAATCTTAGTTACTGAAAGTTGAATAACTATAATATTTGTCTTCGTACTATAGTAAATTTAAGACTGAGTAAGTCTTGAAGATACATGATCAAGAAGCGTAGCATCACATTAATATGTGGCTCTGGTACACAAAGTGTAAATCCTGAAGTAATTTAAATAGACTAATGAAAATGATAACAGTTGATATGACGTCATATTTTAACTAGATATTTAATTCAGATCTTTTGTGTGATGAAGCCCTCGGTAAAAAAAAAAATTACCCATCCAATTGTTAGCTATGGTTTTTTTTTCATGTATAAACAAATTAGTTTGGCATTATTGAGAAAGCAAGATAATTAGGCATATATTCTGTGAAAACGATTTCCATATAATGTCATGATTCGTGTTAAATATAAATAAAATTACAGACATAGTTTTCATAATGAATTTGAAAAGGTATATTGTTGAGCCAAAAAAAAGAAGACACGGAGTGCGAAACGATAAGTACATTCAGTACATAGGTAAATTGGTACATAATTATATTCGTTTGTGTAGAAACCATGAAGCATAATGATCGATTGTATGAAGCATAACTAGTTGATAACGAGTCCCGCCGGAAGCGTAATTTTTCCGTTTTTTTTTTTTTTTCTCCCTTCAAAATAAAAACTTGAAGAGTCGTTAGTGAACGTTTCAGATGACATTTCTAGAAATATTATTTCCTATACCTGCGAATAAAACAAGTAACTAGTCATAAAATGGTAAAAGATATATTGAAGTATTTGGTGTTTGCTTAATTAATGATGGAAAATGAACGTATAAAAATATAACACAAGAAGTGATCTCCTAAGTTTAGACGATAATTATGACACTGCTCGCAATAATATATAGTAGTAATCTATATTAGCGTATAAAAAAGGAAACTGATTAATAATGATTGTTAATAGAACTTTATTAAAAATCGTATGACATTTATTTAGAATAAGTTAGAAGTTATGTAGGTATGTCCGTAATTAACTGATATATATTCAACGTGATGTTCAATTTTAGAGAAATCAGAAATTATTTTATTGGCTGAGTTGCGCTGTTGAAAATAAAAACAATACGATAATTCATTTAAGCGTAAAATAACTGTTGGATGTAAATAATTACTCGTATTGTAAAATTGTTCAAGTTTGTATAGTTTTGAAATATCAATGCGTTATTTCTAAACTAATTGAAATGCAGAAAAATAAAAATACATTGCAAAACGTAACTTCTAATGGTGCGAATCTTTTGATAATTGATGATGAATAGTGTCAAAAAGAAATAAAAACAGCTTACCTCTGAAAATCAAATTACCTAATACATAGCTCGTGTAGACGGCGATTGAGTCTTGACTAATGAGTTAATGGCGATGAACACATTGCATATGCACCTAACAGTTAAATAAGAGGTAACGGTCAATTTGTCAATCGCGGTCCTAAAAGTTTGAACCCTGTGTCAAGACATGGCATTAAATGCATAATCTTGTCTATAGCAACAAGCTTCCAGAATACTTTATTTTTATTTGATAGTTATACTATATAGATAGTAAGAGTATAATTAACAGCTGGTTGAGACAAGAAAGTTAATTAATTTACAACTTACATGAGGATCGACTTAAGTTGCATTTGCAAACCTATTAGATATAGATTTGACAGAACATGGTGTGAAGCCAGAGACGAGTCTCATTTTTTTTTTCTGTAAATATTCATGAATATTGGTCGAATCGAATAATAGTAGTTGTTTTGTAATTAGTAAAATGGATCAATGCAAAATATGAAGAAAACAAACCGTAATGATGAACAAATTGTTAAACATACACCAAAAAAAAAAAAAATTCCAAAATAGTGAATGTTGTCCTTAGTACATGTTTTGCCAAGTTATGGGATCAATTTCTATGAAATTTGATGAGTTAATAATAAGAACTGAGGTGTAACTCTGACATAAAAAAAAAAAAGCGATCATCAACCGTTGAGAATGCGCGTAAAACATCCTAAATCTTAAAGGGAATGTTTCATTAACAACCTAAACGAGAATTTTTTAATGAAAATATCTAGTATAATATATTTGGCATTTTGAAAAAGTTGCAACAAAATTGATTAATAAAAGTTAAAATCAATTTCCTAATAGTTAAGTCCCAGTAGTAGACGTCCTGACTTCAGTATCATCATGTTTAATTAAAAGTCTTTAACAAGCGACTTTTCGATTATTCTTAATGTGGATTATGTTAATATAGCTATGCATATTTGGTAAATGTATTAATATTGAGTGAAAATCAGTGAAATCACTGTTATTCAAGATCGAAATTTTCGTAATAAATGGTCTAATATTGATTTATTATTTATAATTTTCTCACTTTCTAAAAAAAAAATGTCTTGAGATATTGTAGTACGAACAGATGAGTACAAGCTCAAGTAGCCAAATGTACCTTGAAGTAAAAAAAAAAAAAAGTGTTTCATTTTTTTTTCTTTATGATATAAACCATAAGTATAATATCAAAAATTACCTTACGATATGGATACACAGAAAATTATTGTAGATGTGAAAAATTTAAACAGTACTTAGGTTGAAGCTTGAAAGGGAATCATACGTAGTCTAACGTCATAGGTTTTAGAACTATCGTTCCGGGAATGTTGAGTATAAATGATTGGATTAGAATCATTCTACTCAACATAATATAATTGGTTAAACAGAAAATAATTAAATGTTTAATAAAGGTGTAATGTGAGAAAGACACGTAATGGTTGAGGGCAAGCGATTTTTGGCTGTGACATTAGCAATGACATTAGGTATATGTAACGTACATTTAAGTGATGCTAAAACGAGTTTTAGGAAAATAAACAAAAATTTACAATTATAAATTAATATAAGAATATTATTTCCGCTTGATTCTAAACAGAATAAGATTTTTTTATTGACTAATGCGTATAGATTTTACGTAAGCATGCAACAAAATAAAAGAATGCTGACAAGTAGGTAAAATATCTGAACTGAATTCATAACTAGATGAGAATGATGAAATCGGACACGAGATAGAATAAATACCAAGTCATTATTATGAACAGAAATATACATGCAACAGACCGAATGTCATGATAGTCTTTTGTGGTAGATATTATATCATCATTTTATTTAAGACGTTTTCCGGAAAAGTTTATGTACCAGTTGTATATGAATACGATTATAACATTCAAAAGCACCTGACTTTATGACTTATGACTTAATCGTTTTTATAACGATTCACTTTCGGGCGCATTGCGTATCTTATTAGGATGCGCTTGGTGAATGTCAACATACAAATAGTTATGGTCCTTCGAGCCGGATACGTGTAGTGTAGTTCTATGCTATCCTTGTTTATTTGTTTATGTTCGTAAGAGATGGTGGCAGGTGTAATTCAGTCTGTTGGTTAGATGCTAATGATGCTATGTCAGGCGGTGTGGTGTCAAAAATATAGTGTTCTTAATTCTGAAAAATTAGAAAGCCGGAATAAAGGCAATAACTCTGAAGCCATCACACTTAAGGGTTATGATTGACTTCCTATTCAGGAATAGTAACTATTTAATTGTTATAATCAAAAGCACGAGATTCTATACTTTCGGGCGCATTACGTATCTTATTAGGATGCGCAAGGTGAATGTGTCAACCAACAGTTTATGGTCCTTCGAGCCGGATACATAATGATGTCTTTCTTTATTTGCTTATGTTAGTAAGAGATAGTGAGAGGTGTTGAATTATATGTTGTTTGGAGGCTTGTGAGGCAGGCCATGCGCCGGCGCAGCCAGTCGCACGCCGGGCGCAGCGCGCTCAACGCGCCTCTGCGAGACACGGTCCGAACTCTGTTCCATTCCATGTGATCTGTGAAGACTGAAGAGCGAGTGCGTTCATTACATGTGGATTTGTTTTATTGAATGACATTAATAGGTATTTGTTTACACACTTACAGGACTGTTATTACTGTTTTTTCTCATAAGAAGCTTTTGTCCTTTCCATCACTTTTTACTTAAGTTTTTAGATTTTTTTTTGCATAAAAAATAGGTTTCAGTTTTTTTTATAGATATTCTCCATGAGAACGCTTTTGTTGTTAAACAAAACCTGTGCACTTGAAGATTTTAATACCCGTATATTATGTCATCATTAATCATAAAGAGTTATGCCACAGACTGCGCTAGACAAAAGCGCGCCAAAACTTTTTAATGGCCTTCTAACTTAAATTAAATATAGGTTCGTATCAATATGATCTAAATACCAACTGTTTCATTGTCACAGAATGACCTCATCAGTTTTGAATGACTGTTAACATTTACATATTTATGTACCTAAGTCAATTATTTATGCAGTTGGCTTTGTTGCATTTTGAAAAGAACATACCTAATCCTACTTTTAAAATGTTTAAAAGTTAGGTAATGTAATGCTTTCAGATAAGGTAATAAAAGTACCAGTATTAATAGAAAACTCCTTTCTGTCACATTTATTGTCATTTAATTGTATTGCTTAACTTCCAACTCGGGTAAATCCATTCTGCACTGAAGTTGGTTTAAAAAAAAATTATACCTACCTACCAGTGGCGTGGCGTGAAAATTTTCGTTGATAAAGCCGGAGGGGTTTTCGGGATCTGTTTTGTATGAACTTCTACAGATACTGGAGAATTTTAGGGAACCCATAGGGAATCGAGTTGTATCGACGCCCCGCCACTGCTACCTACTTAATCTGGAGAATAATGAACCTTATAACAGAATGGATTTACCAGAGTTTGAAGCGACACAATTATGATTGAAATTGATATCTACTGGGACACTGTCAAGCACTGGTATATTTTTTACCTTACTTAAAGATATCATAAAGTCAAAACTTGATATAGTTGTTTTTATTCATGACAGTTTAATTTTAAGCCAGTGTACAGTGAAGTGATGTGACTAGTTCGGTGTCGTTGCATGGGCAAGTGGGCATATGGGGCAATGCGTGTCCCGGAGCAATCCGGGCCCTTACTCGTTCTCGCGTCACTATGATGCCGAGAGCCTGGCCAGCAGCATCAGCGGGTACCGACAGGGTTGGAAGGTAAGCAGTTTATTCTGGTACATCCTCTGGGATTTCAAAAAGGATTTCGGGTAATACGGACACTAACTTGTCTTATCCCGTACTGTCGCTCTTATATCCGAAGGCCATTTTGAAAGCTCTCGCAACTATGGTTGTTAGCGTGGCAGGGCAGGGGTACGCCAAAAAGGGTACCTACTCAAACTCATATTGTAGCGACTAGCGGGTTGCGCAGAAGTCCGTGATAAAGGGTGAAAAAGAGGAGCCGTTAGTTTCTTAAAATTTGAAGCTTATTGCATCCTCTGTCGGCTCTGTCAAAAAAAAAGATTTCATAGTGCCCGAGGTAATTAGTTTACAACACCACACAGGTACAGTAGGCCTAGCACATGATGGCCGCGGGAGTATGTCGCCGCGAGATAGATGACACGTCTTTGTCTAATTGTATTAATGACATAAGGACAGGTAGTCTATCTCGCGGCGACATACTCTCGCGGCCATCATGTGCTAGGCCTGCTGATGTAGTACGAAAAGCTTTTCCTTCGTATTCTTACGGAAACGTTCGCATTTGTCATGCTAGTTCAGACAGTGACAGTACGTCTTGTACTGAGACTGAGCACCTGTTCGCACTACATCTGTATGGTGAAAATGGGATGTACAACGTCATATCTAGAAATGAAAACAAAATTATCCTTTGTTACAACTAGGAAACAAATCAAATTATTTTATTGAATAGTTTTTGATTTGTTCTTTTTTCAAGTAGTCACACTACTATATATAAATTATAAATTGAAATAGATATCATACACGAAAGAAAAAACGTTGGCGGGCGTGTGGTCTAGTGGTAAAGACGTTAGCCGCGTAAGCTGAAGACCCGGGTTCGATTCCCGGCTCGGCCACCAGTGGGCCTTGCCGTTTTTTCTTTCGTGTATGATATCTATTTCAATTTATCCTTTGTTAGTTATATTATAATTACATTATTATTTTTGTCCCTCTTAGACAAGAATAATTTCGTTACAATTCGTTATACTACCAAAAAGTGATAGTAGGTAGTAAGTATCTAATAGTATCTCATTATGCAGCTTGACATAAAGTTTCATCAATGACTAATGAAACCTGATTTCCGTTGCGTTGTTTTTTACAGTGTTTGAATGATTCATTTTATGGGTATCGTTTAAAAAAACAGGATAGCTTTACAAAACCTGCTCTGGCTAGCTCATTAGCCGCCTACGATTATGCTTGAAGCCATCTCCTGTCTGTGCACTAAGCATGAATCCTTTTGATTATAAACACTAATTAAAATATAATTTACTTTTTTAACGCCCGACGCAAAAACGACGGGGTGTTATAAGTTTGACGTGTCTGTCTGTATGTCTGTTTGTCTGTCTGTGTGTGTCTGTCTGTGGCATCGTAGTTCCCGAACGGATGAACCGATTTAGATTTAGTTTTTTTGTCTGAAAGCGGAGTTAGTCGGGAGTGTTTTAGCCATGTTTCATGAAAATCGGTCCACTATGTCGCGGTCGGGGGTTTTTTCAATATTTTAATTTTGTGATTAGGTTAGGTATTTCAAACTAGGAGGTCGTTATTTTTTTTTATACCACGTCGGTGGCAATCAGGTATACGGCCCGCCTGATGGAAAGCGGTCACCGTAACCTATGGACGTCTGCAACTCAACAATTTCAATAATCCGTGCTACAAGCATGTGTATCCGGGGTACGCGATACAAATTTAACACGTTCAAAAACTTCTTTGGCTTAAATGATGGCGCAGCCCTACCCAATCCTTCCATAAATTTCCACTTCATAAATTTCCCTGATACGTTTTGTTGATCGCTCTTCTGATACGTATGTCGCCATCTAGTTCAAAAATGAATAGTACCTACATCATCATCATCATCATTCCCTTGCCCTTTTCCCATTATTTGGGGTCGGCGCAGCAGATCATCTTCCTCCATTTCTCTCTATCAGCCGTCATTTCCATACTAATAATACCTTTCACTCTCATATCGTTGCACATTCCATCCATCTTTTCTTAGGCCTTCCACTACCATTGTATCCATCCACTTTCATATTAACCACTCGTTTTATAACATTGCTTTCATCCCTCCGCATTACATGCCCATACCATGCTAATCTACTTCCTCTCAATTTCTCTGTCACTGGCGCTACTTTCAGGCTTCCTCTTATATACTCATTCCGAATCCTATCCAGTCTTGTCACACCACACATCCATCGCAACATTCTCATTTCATTCACATGCAGTCTTCTCTCATCATTCGTCTTGGTGGCCCAGCACTCACTTCCATACAGGACGACAGGTCGGATAACTGATTTATAAATTTTCCCCTTCAGCCTGAGAGGCATTCGGGGATCACAGGTTGTGCCTGTAACCTGTCGCCATTTCATCCATCCTGCATTAATCCTGTGCTGAACTGCTCTGTCGATCTCGCCATCTCCCTGAATGAGGGAACCCAGGTACTTGAAATCCGAGCAGGTAGGCAATATTTCGCCGTCTAGTTGTCATGGCAACAGGGGCGGAAAGACCGCCGAAGTCACAGTAAAGATACTCTGTTTTGGAACTACTGATCTTCAAGCCAACATTTTCCAGCCTCTGTTGCCACTTCGCTAACCTGCCTTGTACCTCGAGTCCCTCTTCTCCGACAAGCACGATGTCGTCGGCAAAGAGCATGCACCAGGGTGCCTCTTCCTGCATGTCCGACGTCAGAGCATCCATTATAAGCACGAAGAGGTATGGGCTCAATGCCGAGCCCTGGTGCAAACCCACAGCCACACCGATGCTGTCAGTAGTTCCAGCAGCGGATCGAACACGCGTACAAGACGATCTGTACATAGCACGGATTAGCTCTACATACTTCCCAGGCATACCTTTCTCTTTCAAGGCCCACCACAAAACCTCACGGGGAACCCGATCGTAAGCCTTTTCCAGGTCGACAAAAACCATGTGCAGATTTTTATGTGCGCGCCTGTACTTTTCGCACAGTTGGCGTAAGGCGAAAATGGCATCTGTCGTACCTCGACCGGGCATAAATCCGAATTGATTTTGCGTTATTTCACACTCTTCTCTCATTCTTCTCTCTATTATCCTCTCCCAGACCTTCATGGTATGTGACATGAGCTTTATTCCTCGATAATTATTGCAATTTTGGACGTCTCCTTTGTTTTTAAATATTGGTACCAGCGTACTACTGCACCACTCGTCAGGTATGCGTTCCTCATGCAACAACTTACCGAAGAATACACTCAGCCATTTCCATCCATCCGCACTCAACAACTTCCATACTTCAACTGGTATTCCATCCGGGCCCACGGCTTTTCCATTCTTCATATTTCTTACAGCCATTTTCACTTCTTCCACACTAATCTCCCTAACAAGGCCCAGATTCAATGGCGGATTTTCAAGCACACCATTCCATTCATTTTCTTCATTCATCAACTTTTCAAAATATTTCTTCCATCGTTCTTTTATGCTTTCATCATCAGTCAGAATCTTCCCAGAATCATCTTTTATACATTTAACATGCGAAATATCTCTTCCATTCCTTTCTCGAGCCCTTGCAATTTGGTAAAGCCGTTTCTGACCTTCAGGTCTTTCCAAAGACCGGTACAGATTGTCCTGCGCCTCCGCCCTACAAATTGCAACTGTCCTCTTGGCTCTTTTCTTACATTCTTTATACACCTCTTTCTTACTTTCTTTTAATGTTTCATTCTCATCCTCAACCATCTGCCATTCTTTAAACGCCTTTTTCTTTTCTCTTAACACTTCTTGAACACTTTCATTCCACCACCATACTTCTTTATCTATCATACGCTTCCCTTTTGTTTCCCCAAATACATTCTTTGCCACACTTCTAATATAGCCAGCCATTACTAACCAACATTCATTCGCACTCATTCCTTCCATTTCACCCATCTCTAACATTTTGGTCACTACTTGCTCCCTAAATTCACTAGCATACTCATTCTTTTGCAATAGATGCCACTTTATTTTGGGCGGGGGACAAACCTTGTTCTTGTTGGGGCGAACAGCAATACTAACGTCAGCTAGCAGAATTCGGTGCTGGGACACCAAATCTTCGCCTGGCAGCACTTTGCAGTTTTTAACACAGTTGATTCTGTTCCGTCTTATCAGGAAATAATCAATCTGTGTAGCGTGGTTACCACTTTTATAAGTGATAAGATGTTGGTCACGTTTTTGGAACCACGTGTTTAGTACAGCCAGATCAAATGCAACTGCCGCTTGTAGAAGGGTTTCCCCCTCGCTGTTCCGCATTCCATACCCCCACCCACCGTGTACTCTTTCGTACCCATCATTCACTCTTCCTACATGTCCATTAAAATCACCACCAATATAAATCTCTTCACTATCTGGTATTCCCATTATCATACTATCAAATTCCTCCCAAAACCTCACTTTCACACTCTCATCACAACCTGCCTGCGGAGCATACACACTCACAATATTCACAGGCTTATTCTCAATCATCAATTTTACAACAATCATTCTATCATGTATTCTATTCACTTCCGTCACTCGCTCTTTCATTTCACAATCCAGCACAATTCCCACCCCATTCCGCTTTCCGTCACTGCCACAATAGTAAAACTTATATCCCTCACCAATCTCTCTTGCTCTATTTCCCTTCCATTTCGTTTCTTGCAGACACGCTACATTCACTCCTCGCCTTTTCAAAACGTCCACTAACTCTCTCGCTCTTCCAGTCATCGTACCTAAGTTCCAACTAGCAAACCTCACTCTGACATGCCTCTCTCTCCGGGCTAGCTTCTTACGTCGCATCCGCACCGTTAAATGCGACAACCCTAGTCCACTTCCCACAGGAGCCGGGTGCTGCCCCTGCGCGTCGCCTGCGGGGTACGCCCTAGCCCTGTCGCTCATATCATTAAGTCCGATAGTCATACTGCAAAAGTACCTACATCGAGCGAAAGAATTCTCAGCCTTAACAACACAACTACTCCACACGAGATGGCGGGCATTTCGCCACAAAAACTCAAATAGTGTATTTTCTATTCGTTTTAGCCTTGACCTGTGTCGCCATCTAGTGTTTGCAATAAATAGTACTTACATCGACCGAAAGAATTCTGTCTTAACAGTACAACTACTGCACACGAGATGGCGCGCGAAGAAAAACGCATGAAAACTCGAAAATTCGCGTTTTCCGGGACCTAAGGATAAGTTAGACCGATTTTTCACCCCCAAAAACCCCCACATAACAAATTTCTGCGAAATCGTTAGAGCGGTTTCCGAGATCGTCAGTGTAAATAAATATATAAATAAATAAATAAATAAATAAATATACAAGAATTGCTCGTTTAAAAGTATAAGATTTGTAATATTTGTAACTATCTTTTTGTAAATAAATATTATCTCATTTATGAAATAAATGTAAATGCACTCAAGGGATGTCACATGCGCGTTGCCGACCCATTAGAAACTTGTACGCTCCTTTTTTGAAGAACCCAATAATGTAGTTCATCAGGAATACCTCGGCAGGAAACTCATTCCACAGCCGGAGCGTTCGCGGTTATCATAGTCAACCTAGCTCTTAATGAGTCCCCTACACACTCCCCCTCCCCTCCCCCTCTAGTTCCCTAGTCAAGTAAAAGGACCACTGTGGTAAATTAAATTGTTTTCTTAAAAATTTTGAAAAAACCCCCGACCGCGACATAGTGGACCAATTTTCATGAAACGTGGCTAAGAACACTCCCGACTAACTCAGCTTTCAGACAAAAAAACTAAATCTAAATCGGTTCATCCGTTCGGGAGCTACGATGCCACAGACAGACACACACACACAGACAGACAGACAGACAGACAGACAGACACGTCAAAATTATAACACCCCGTCGTTTTTCGTAGAAAACGCTTTCCGCTTTTTAAATGTCTTCAAGATCTTAGCTGGCCCCGGGTGGGGCATGCACCAGCCCTATTTAAGGAGACTTTATATCGCATCTATCCGTAGCAGAGAAGACTATGCTAGCGTCGGGGGTTAAAAAGTATCGCACTAGGTACATATATGACTGTCAACGGCTGATCGTAGCATTCGTTAGTTTGTGAATTTTATAATTATAAAATTCTTATTCCTATTAATAGGAAACGTGAATAGTTATTTGTTTTACAAGGGGGCAAAGTAGTTGTTTAACCGCACGTGCCAATATTGATACCTGAGCAAGCGAAAGATTCCAATATTGAACCGCGAGCGTAGCGAGTGGCTCAAAAAGTGGAATCTTGAGCGTTGCGAGGGTATCAAGGCACGAGTGAAAAACAACATTTTTCACCACACCAACACGAACAAAATACGACTATAAAACATCAAAATAAATCAAATCCAACAATTTATTCAATATTTATGATTCAAAATCATCATTTATAGGTAAAATCTAGCAGCCAGATTAAGACAAGGAGTTAAAATGTGTATGAAATTACTTTTGCCCCCTTGTGGATAAAATGCGATTTTGCTATCTGTTTTCGAATACTGCCGTCCTATCACTAAAACCCATCTAACCCACAAATGATAGTTTTGAGATATGGGCAAAAAACATAAAAACCCATATCTCTAGGAAATGTGTCGATTTAGTCCAGATTTCTTTTATTCTTAAATTAAAACTAAATTCACGCTAACATTATTTAAAATCAATTTAATTAAATATTGCTTAATTTATTAGAAATTCGCCATTTTGTGTTTAAGTTATGCAAATAATTCCTAAAATATGTATGATTTTACTGTTAAAACACGGTTAAGTATACTTTAGCCGTGTTTTAGGATTGAATAATACATAAAACATGGCTTAATAACGGCAAAGTAACTTTACGTGTTTATAGTAATCGTAACTGAGCATTGCATAATAATCTAAAAACATAGCTTAATAACCGCAAAGACACTAAACAATTTTATACTATCGTATATGCTCTAAAAAAATGCTGTAACCGTTTTTAAGCTATGCAATGACTACTTACATCGAAATAATTTGTATGCATTTCTAATCTAAAAGCCCTCTATATGACAAACCAGCGACGATTACTAGGTTTTAGCATTGTCATTCTTTTTAAAAGGAGTTTATCATTTTAGCAATGTCCCGTTTACCTGCAGTACCTGCACTAAGTTTCAAGAGCAATTCAATTTGTTAAATGAATGACATACAACTGTATGATATTGTAACCATTTATTTGCATGCATAAAAAACCACGTTATAAGTTATATTACAAATCAACATATTTAAACTTAATATAATATTCTAACATTAGTGAAAACTAACATAACATTAATATGAAACAATAAAATTCGCTTTTTACATTGCAACAAATCAATTTGCTATACCGACACGGCGAAAGGTGTCGCTCTTGGATATCCAAAGTTATTCGTATTATTACTATAATACACTATTAAAATAATGTTATATAAGGTTAAAAACGGTTGACATTGGCAGTTCTTACAAAAAGAAACACGGATTTCATTTATTATTCGCCAAGCAAGTGAAAATAGCAATCTTTATTTATTTTATACTTCAAAAATTCAAAATACATTTAGGATTGTTTGACATAATAATTTTCTCTCTTTCCGCTTGATTCCGTTCTTCTTAAAATGTATTTTTCTTTTTTTGTGCGTTTGGTTTTCGACAGTTGTATTATTAATATTAATATTACGAGTGTAGTGCTCTATATCGACGGTGGTTCTACATCGATAAATGGTTATATGTACTTATGTGTAGGTCAGTCCTCCTTTTCTGTATGTAAAACTTCTGGATTTGAAGGGTCTGAATGAATTGGTACAGCAGAATACTTATATATCATACATGTTTTTTTTTTCTTTAAACTAGAATCAATATAGAGATCAATTTCTGGTAAAATCAGGTGCATCATTGCTTAAAATTGTATTAACTAGGTTAAATTTAAGTCTGTTGTTTGTATGAATTGGAGCGGATAAATCAAGATAAAGCTTCATTTTGGATGATACATATGTTGTCATTTTACAATTTTTACATGCTAGGTATAGAGTTCTTCTTCTTTCGAGTCATCACTTGTAGTTTCAATGCGTCTGCGACGGAATAGTCAAAAACCTTCTTTCCTTATATCAAGATGAGAAGCATTTTACGAATGATTAAAGAAGTAAACGTTGTTCGATTTTGTTACAACGAAGGATAAACCCAAATTCGATGATCTTCAGCAACGGTTTTAGCTTGGACCAGTAAAAGGGAGTTTTAAAATTGATGTATTTTCCTCAGCATTGAAAATTAAAGCAGAAACGTTCGACGTGGCTAAGTTAGGCAAAGAATTCTGAGGTATCAATCTCAAAAATTCTTGAAACAATACACAACGATAGAATGTTCCTTGGTAAAGATCGAGTTGAGCAATCCCCTTCTGTTCTACATTTATTAAACTTACTGCTGGTGTGATGACTTGTGGTCGGTTTTTCGGTATTCATTTTATTCGCAGATCTCTGTTATCGTTTGTATCCTGAAGTTCGTAACAAGCCTAAAAGAAATAACATTAATTAATTTGATTTTTGACTGCATTATTAAATCAGCTTGACGGTAATATAATGTTGCGCAAGTAATCCATACCTACATAGGTACTAAAACATTGTAAGGTAAATAAATGCTTACAAAATGTATGTGGCTATGGCAATGCCTACATAGCAATAGGATGGTACAATGTAATTTCTTGACTTTTTTGTTTACGCTTTATTTGTACACAATAGTTTTAACTGGATAACTTGATCGAATAACTTATGAGTTAGGTATTTACTTGTCGCGGCAAACGTGTGATAATACGTTAGCAAAACGCAAGTTGTGCTTGAAAAAAACCTTAAAAAAAAGATATTTAACACTTACCTGGTCTTCGGTTTCTTAACATTTTAAGGAGAAAATGTTCATTCACCGGTCACTACAGCCTTCGCACAACCTTCTGCGCGCGAGCCGCTCGGCCGACTGTCGGACTGGCGCAATAACTTTGGATTGGAAGGTATACTTTTACAACTAGCGGGGTTTTAGCGTAGCTTTGCTGGTTTGTCCTGTTTCAGTGTGGCATTATGAATATTTTTTAGTAATAAATTCACCGTAAAGCGTAGTAACTTGGTTTTAGTGATGTATTTGTAACTGAAATTACAGTGAAAGTCTTTAAATACACGGTTAAAGGACTTTAGCCGTATTTAAGCGTAGTATTTTATTTAAAAAAGTGAATGTTATAAAATGTAATAACGCAATTAAACGGCTTTAATGGGAATTTATGAAGCTTATGTCAAGTAACGTTGTTATAGTTATGTATCGTGTGATAAAACTATGAAGATAAACAACTGCTAAGCGCTTTAATATAAGTTATAGAAGACAAATGTGGGTTTGCGGTTTTATACTATTGAAAAGGGTTATAAAATAGTGCACTTAGCGAGGTATGTCGACTCTGTATCTCGGTAACTAAAAATGATAAAAATATGATTCCAAGACCAGTCGATGGGGAATTCTTTCCTATTTAAGAATATTTATCCAAATGAAAACTGGTAATATGCAGCTTAGAGGGGTTCTAGTGATAGGACGGCAGTACTACCTTTATATTTTAGTAGAGTTAGTGCGTTTTCACATTATCCGATCCGATATCGGATGTAGGACCGATATCCCATACATTACAGGCGCCATCTTGGATTTTTCCATCGAAATCCTTCCGACATCCGATATCGGATCGGATAATGTGAAACCGGAGTTACACCCAGATTAAAATGCAACCATGAGTTTTAAACCTCTGCAAAATTAGGTACTTTTTGGTTGATGATTCCCTGAAGAAAATAATAATATTCATTAAATGTAATGACGATATGTTTGTATTCGTGAAGGTGTATACGTTTCGTCAAATTAAACGAAATTACATGTTAGTGGAATGAAATGGAAAATAGTAGTGAGCTCAATTATTTTTAAATAGAGAAAAAAATTCAGGAACCAAACGTTACCTAATAAACAACCCTCAAATTTGACAGCTCAGGTTTGTTTACACTTTTTTCAAGTGCCAAAAGTACAAGGTATAACAGTAGGATAGGTCTACCTACTTATGTATTGTTTTGATGTGACAACTGTCAAAACAACAGAAAATTTTCAATCAGCCGACAACATTAGGTACCTACATACGAGTGTACATTATTAACCTGTCGACGAGTAAGATTGATTGCTATTCGATCTTTGCTGCAAGTGGTGTAACTCTATTTAATCAGAAGGTAACCGTTCCCTTGGGTTTTCTAATCGTTAGACTTTTTAATCGCCGACAGACGACTCGAGCCACAATTAAAAAGCACGTAATTTTAGATCCCAATTAAACCTTCTAATTATGCGTACCTCAATTATGTCTTTATCGTCTAAATGCCACGACCTTTCTTCATTAGAAACTAAGTACTTTTTTTCAACTTTGAAGCTTTTGTTTAAAAGTCCAGACAGAAGCCGCATCCGTATTCCGGGTGTTGGGCATTAACATTAATATATTCCAGTTCGATAACCTCACCGGACAATCGGCGGAACGTTTCGCCAGATATTACGTGAGTTCTATCTCGATATCATGCCTAACTGTTTCGAAAACTATACGTTTTCTAAATTAAAGAAAGTTATGTGAACTGGTTTAATCAAGATCCTAAAGTCCTTGTCAAAGCTCCTTGTAATGGCCTATGCTTAAATTAACAGTTAAGTTACCTATTTACTCATAATTTATAGTCTTTTAATTAATACATTAAAAGACGTAATTAATAAGCTCATCCGCTCTAGATTTTACCATAAATAGCCATCATGTTAATAATGTACCTAGTAACAACGCAAAATTGCTAAAGAAACTCGATATAAGCCTGATTTAATGAAAGACAAAGCAAAGATTACATGTAGACAAAGATCTTAAAGTAATAACAACAGAACAGCACTTCCATTTTACCATAAACATGACGCTTCATCGAAGCATTTCAAATCCGATCATATCTCCGTGCTCGGAGGTAATTACAAAAAACAGGCATTCATCTATTTCCAAAGCCGCGAGGCGTGACTCGGGATGAATGGAGGCTCTGTAGTATCATTCCTGCGACTTGCCGAGAACCAACGAATCAAAATTCATATCAGCCAGTATACGTACGCTCTCTGCGTACCTAGAGTTGTTAATGGATCTGGGCGTCACGTTACACTGGCGCCCAATACCTTTGCGGAAATTATAGAAGTGAGTACTGGCTGCATCAGATGGCTCAATGCGATATCTCTTGTGCCTGGGCTTCAATTAACTGCTTTATAACACTGCGGTCGAACAATAGAGGGCACTGACCACGTTATCTATCCTTAAAACGTTGTGGTCTGGAGTTAAGTCGTCCCCAGCATGTATAAAAGCTGTTGTTAGGAATAACAGTGCGTGATCGAAGGCCTGACTATGGTGGTCCAACTTCACTTCCTTAGAGGCGGTATAAGAGGTGTGAATAAGGATAGTTTTCTCCCTTCTATTTGTATATACAATCATGTTATAATTATCAGTTGCATAGGTACGAGGAGAACTTTACACTGTGCCGTCAGTCAGTCAGTAAGTTTTTATGGTGTGCCATAAAAAAGAAATCAATTAAGTCCAGAAATGTTTATGAAATCTATCCAGGTATTGGTCGTTTGATCTGGCTGTCATACTCGCATTTCACTGGGCAGGCTGTTATACAATGCGGGGGATAAACCCTTGACGAAAATATTCACTTCGTGACTACGATGTGTCATGAACAATGACCCTAACCATAAACGATACAAGAGATAAAAGGGCGCTGACTCCCTGACTCAAATAAAAAGCAAACGTCAGTATTCTAACAGAACTTTCAAAGAATCGTAAGGTTTATCCCCGTTCAGGGTCGTGTGGTATACCATTACGAATAATTATCCATGACAAGTGATGGTATTACATAGTAATTACGTTTTCACCATCGTGTTATGGACTCAGACTTTCCGATCCGATGCTCCGTCTAAACGTAGTGGCTAATTTGTGAAAATAACTCATTTAACTTTTCTATTGAGCAAGAATTTGGTAAGAAATAAGAATGGTAATAAAAACAACAATCAATCATTAATTAAACAAGTGAAATTCGTCTAGATGCGTCTTACAATTAAGTAGGATTATATACAACGCTCTACGTTTTACGTGAGATAACTTTACGATAAAACCTACCTATTACCTAACCTACGTACCTACAATATACAAAGCTAAAAATAGATTCATGAACTGCTAAGTGATTTCTATTCTAAATCTTAGTTAATAATGACTACATATGTAACACACATTAATGCAAATGAAATGAAATCGCGAGTTTATGTGGTTCTTCGCGCGTATCACCTTTCGAATGAGACATTATTTCCACTAGGTCCTTCGTTTATGTGTGGTTCGTGTCTGTGCATCATAATCGCGATTGACGCTTGCATAGCTTGCGGCGACTGAATACACCTAAATACTTTGCAATCGGTAAGGTACCTACATAAATATGTATGTACATGTATGCGCGTGGAGTCACTGTGTAGATATTGTATAATATCCCTATGGGTAAAAATAGAACCGTTTTTCCCCCGAAGGGTAAAAAACGGATATTTAGGTTCCTGCCGAAGCTTGAACCACTAATGAGATTAACACCTTCATAACTCGGCCCTAATCGAGTGAATTCCTCGACTAGTAGCGCCATCTGGCGCGCCAGTCAAGTACTAGTGTCGCCCGGTTACCAGCGCTCGGCTGCTTTTTCCTCAGTACCTTTAGCCGGCAAGGCCCTTAAGGGTGGTTCAAGCTTCGGCAGGAACCTAAATATCCGTTTTTACCCTTCGGGGGAAAAACGGTTCTATTTAGGTGTCCGTGCCTTCGCTTGAACCACTAATGAGACGTGTTTAAACCTCTGCCGGCGCTGGTTAGGGCGTACTGTGACTGATATACTTTATTTATACAGAAATTTCATAATAAGAAATAGGAAGGTATACAAAGGGAAGTTTCAAAATTTAGCCACTAAGGTTTCATGAGTTGAAACTGACAGCACATCACAGTTATCCATTATGACTCTATGATGGTGGTGAATCACTTAATTTATGTATAACATAAAACCGACAGGAAGCCAGTAATTAATAGATCGGTATTATAATATTTACGGAAATAAAACCTGTTATTTCAATAAAATTTTTGTGAGAAAATATTTGTAGCAACCCAAACTCTGAAGAGCTTCCCTTCATCAATGGGTGTTACATCAACGTCGGCAAAATTTGTCTCACGTTTCCCTTACAACAGTCCCTAGTCAGAAGAAGATCATATACATGTTTTTTGTCTTATAAATTCACCAAGATACTAGTCTTCTTCTGCTTAAGATAACTATAATTATATCATGTAACTATAATACACAATTATTTCAATTTCAATTTCAATTTATTTAATAAAATATAAAAAAAAAATTATATCATAGCACTGCCATGAGCATTATGACATTATGTTGAAATTTTTATTTTTCATGTAAATTGATTACTGTACCATAAGTTATGTATCTCCGAATATGCACATATTATTGTTAGTATACAGAGTAATAAGCAATATTGACATAGCTTAAACATTGTCTTACATAGCCCACTGCCAAATGTCAACGTTTCCCATTGCATAATGTGATATGAATTCTGTATATGAAATATACATTTGTCAAAACAATTGAAATGGACGCTTGAGTTGGGAGAAATTGCACGCTATCATATGTTAATTTGTAATGTATACCCACATCACGATAATGTATGCGTTACTGCTGGACTGGTAGCAAAACGGCAAATAAGATGATAATACATTTTCGGCTTCTGACTGAATTGACAATACCATGGCCATGATTAGCTAAGGATCCATATAATAAAAGGTAAGCTCCTACTCAAAGTCTTTACGAGAACGGAAACTATGCAAATTTTTCCTATTAAATTAAAATGGGTCAACTGAGCAAAAAGCTTTGGGATACAAGCGATTGAAACGAATCAATGATCTAATGAGTCACACATACTTAGGCGAAGGTCAAATGAAGGCAATTATTTCTAATTAAATTGACTTTGATACTTCCATGAATATACATGAATGTTAATGCGGGAATCCTCTCTACACTGTACTCGTCAACTTTATTTAGTCTTTTACTATGTCTAGCTAGTATGCTTTTTTCGATATTTGAAATATTTAATTTGTGTTTGAATTTTTAGGCTTATCATTTTTATGACTTATGTGCTGACTAGCCGAATTTATAAAGGGAAAATTGTACGATTCGTGAGCTAGTAATTCTAAAACATTACGACTTATGGCTCTTTAGTCCATTTCGATATTCTAATAAGAACGTAAGACGACAGATAACTCTTCAAATAAGGGTTAATGATGTACGATTACCCATTTATAATTAAAATTCAGTCATCAGCTTAAAATAGTAAATAGTTTTCTTTTCAGAACTTTCGTAATTTATCACCAAATTGCAAAGCAATATATTCTATATTGCTCTTTTGTGCGAATAATATAAATGTCTCACGTTCTTTATAAACTGATGTATACACATAAACATACGGGTTAATATTTACTGTATTCTTGCTTATTTCCCAAAATCCATATGCAGCGGGACTTCCCATAAACAAGATGCAACTGTTATGTAGGGTAATACCTGATTCTACAATTATATCGAGATGACAATTATTTATTTATCGTATGGCATATAATTAGAATTTTCTTAAAAGTCGTACGTACGCACGGCTGTAGCATGTATCGCCACGGACGATGACAATGGTATTTACACTTGCCTGTCATTCGAGACCAATAGGTCAAAATATCGTACCTTAAGCGCTGAGCTTTTATTTTTCATTTAGGTTTCAAGACCTTACTTCTGATAAATATAGTTCATCAATATCTATTTAAACGGCAATAATTTTAAGTTTTCTGTTACCACTAGAAACCCATTTTGCCTAGAATCTGCGCTCCCTTTTATGAGTGTCCTAACAAATTCTTGTATGTCAGGTATATTAGGAGTCCGAAGTCTTCTAAATTAAGTCATAAGCACAGTAATGTTATAAACATCATATTTCTAGTTCCTTACACTAAATTCAATTGGGACTGGGACTCGTCCTCTGACCTTACGAACCGTTTTTGAATAAGTTGTGGCGTCTCCTCTGTTACTGACAAATAGTCGCGCCGCAAAATTTTAATAAATGGCGCTTATTAAGCAACTGCGGAAATGTGTATCGATCCTACAACGCGCTAATGGAGTTCCAAAAGTTAATTGTAAATATACAACTTCTGTTAATCTCTCTCTAGGCCCCAGAAACCTATTCAGAAAACATTTGTCAAATGTAATAAACGGGAACTTTCTGTTAGTAATACCGCAGTAGCGGGCGATAATTTTAGGATGCGAGCGCCTCTTTATTTGTAAGAGGAAACTGTGGTCAAAAATCGAAAGAGATTCATCCTTCAATTTCCGTTTAATTTATTATTTCAGAAACAGGCCTCCACATTCAGTGACTACTTTTCAACATTTTATCCATAAGAGTGCCTTAGCAAATTGTGAAAATCGGCTTCTCTCGGAAAATGTATTGCCCTATTGGTTTTAATGAGCTTAAAGTGTTTTCGATATATCATACTCATACAACAAATAAGCACTTTGAATACAATTTACCTACACGGTTTCTTGCTTTGTTTTGTGTAGTTGTTTAAAGTTTAGGACCAACTCCATTTACTTCGGTCAAGAGATGTAAGCCATAGTTCTTCGCTGTAAATAGTTTGAGAATATTGTTCGGTCGTCTCTTTAATCTAATTCGTTAGTTATTTATAGAAACATAGGATCCGTAACATTACGCCATCGAACTGGGCAACCGACAAATCCTTTTACGACGAGAGTCCGTCCTGAGTAACAATGCAACAAGGCATACTAAAATGCTATTGTACTAAATAACATATCCTTTAAGTCATTTTGCCAAACTATCCACAAAATGTCGTATATATTTGGGAGTCAGATTTCCGGTACGAGTTTGTTGTCTTTGTATTAACCTCTTCAAGGATTGTCTGTAACCTTGGTCTAGCTAACGTTAGTAATAATGCATGATTGAGTATTCTAACCGTTGGTCGATTAACGGCAGTTTGAGGTCAATTTGTAGTACATATATGTATATATCGTACTTAGAAAACTTTCCGAGCTGTAGCTTTTTATTTCTAAATGAATTGGTTCAGAAGTCTCTACTGGGTCGATTGTTACAGAAGTAATACTTTTGTCAGTTCGGTATACTGAACAACATATACTGGAACATTATCCGCCATTAGTCCGACTGGAAGTTTCAGCCGGACAGCTATAAGTTTGCTGAAATACAGACGAATATCCAGGTTTCACAGAGTAATGAGCCTAGTACAAGAATTTTCCTTTGCGGTAAGTTATTTTGTAGCTAATAGTCAACATTTGCTAAGTACCTGAGTGGTTTTTCTGCATTTCTAAAGTCCGTATCAAGACCCAAGACCATGCGTCAATTATTGACGCCCGTGAGCTGATGAGACTAGAGCTCTAATCATTCATTTAAAAGAATCTGCACTCGAGGAATAGCATAAAACAGTGGCATAAATTAATGGATTTTCTTTTTCCCATTGGTAATTTCGCCGCCCCCTCTCCCTTTCTGATTGGTCAAGAAGGGCTTTGTAATATAAAGTGGTTTTTCATTCTGTTTAGCATCACTATTATGTATATTTCTTAATTCGCTTAGTATCTGGCAACAAAGTGCTAGTTAATTGCTACCGAAGCTCCACCCACACGTTTTTAGATGTGGAAGTGGATTTTCACAACGTCAAACCTGCTAATAAACCTCTATCATGACGAGCATTCTAAAAGTTGACATGACAAATTAGGTTGGCAATAACGGCGTTGCTTTACAGTAATTGGATCACACATTCGTCATCATTATGGCCATTCAGATATTTACGAGTGAGAGAAATTTGGACATTCCTCACAATCATTCAATTGAGACGACGCCGATGTCGTTCACTTTACCTGTCTAAAACGACCCCACTTATGGGAACCCATCACGTGATGATTTTTGTCTAATAAGACAATGACTAAACTGTGTAATTGTGTATGTCTCAGGTTAACACGTACGCTGTGGTTCTGATTCGAAAGACCTTCTACGAAGTACATATGTTTAGAAATACCTTATACAAAGTATGTTTAGTTAAGAGTTGTGCTAATTACCGTAAAGTAGATGTTAAAGCGACATAATCTCATTGAGATTCGAGTACAAATACAACATTTTGCCTCGTGATCATAACGCTCGTCTCATGACACGAAAGGTGAATTAGTGCATAGCATGAAATAGCCCAATGGGTTCTCACAGGATGTCGTAAATCATCGCATAGGGCAACGAAATCCAAATTCCAAGTCGCTGCAAAGTTTAATCTTTTACGGGGCGACGCTTCTCAATTTATATGACAGTGTACTTTTTCGCACAGCACAACTTTACTCATGTTGTCTCTAATGACGAATCATGTCTGCACAATGAATGATCTCCTTTGTCATATCACGAGGCGATGCCCTATCGGATCGTGGGCCCTATCTTTTCATAGGCCAGGTTATCTAATGGGACCTCATCTGTCGTTTCAAGACATCTCTCGTGTCCTGTCACCTCACGAGACGAAGCTATGACTTTTCAAGGGACGAACCTATGTCGTCTCACGGGACGTCGCTCTGTCTCGTCTTACGTGAGCGTAGCATTTGTCCCTTATATTCTTTATGACGGTGCATAGGATTACACTGCGTCCCATCGCTGTCAATTTTCTTCATCGTCTCCATGCAACCACACAGGAACAACCCTGTCGTCTCGCGGGACAATGCAATGTCGTCTCATTGGACGACGCCTGTCGTGTCACGGCACGACGCCATGTCGTCTAACGGGACGATACCAGTCGTCTCACGGGACGACGCTTGTCGTCTCACGGGACTACGCCATGTCATCTCACTGGACGACGTCATGTCGTCTCACGGGACGACGCCTGTCGTCTCACAGGACGACGCCTGTCGTCTCACGGGACGACGTCTTTCGTCTCACGGGACGACGTCTGTTGTCTCACGGGACGACATCTGTCGTCTCACAGGACGACGTATGTCGTCTCACAGGACAACGTCTATCGTCTTACGGGACGACATCTTTCGTCTCACGGGACGACGTGTGTCGTCTCACAGGACGACGTCTGTTGTCTCATGGGACGACGTCTGTCGTCTCACAGGACGACGTCTGTCGTCTCACAGGACGGGCGATGTCTGTCGTCTCACGGGACGACGCCATGTCTGTCTCACGTGAGTGAGGCATATGTATCCGCGTACTTATGACGGTGCCTACAGGAGGTCACTGCGTCTCGTCGCTGGGCCAAAGGCACCGAGCGGAATATCACAAAGTTAGAAGTAATCATAATCTTTTCGATGTTTTAAATTTCTCGAACTTTTTAAGACTTGCTTTTGTAAACGTGTTGCTCGGCCGAGTTACAAAAGCGTACTGAGGAAAAAGCAGCCGAGCGCTGGTAACCGGGCGACACTAGTACTTGACTGGCGCGCCAGATGGCGCTACTAGTCGAGGAATTCACTCGATTAGGGCCGAGTTATGAAGGTGTTAATCTCATTAGTGGTTCAAGCGAAGGCACGGACACCTAAATATATACATAATAAAATATTATTAAATGTAATTACAATACAAACTGATGTTAGTATCCTCACTCCAAAACGTTCAGTAGCAAATTTAAGTAAGAATTTTCTGGCTAGATTTAGGTGGCAAATTAGAAAAACCTAGGACGTAGTATCTATGGGTGATGACTACCTTATTATAGGTTTTGCATCATTTTCTTAACATATTAAATATGTATTTCCTTTGATCTTTTCATTTAATTCGTTTCTGCAGCTAGACACTGACAAGCGGAATGCAATTAAAAAAGAAGGCAAAAACTTTCCTCTCAGGGAGCTGGGGCATCGCTTGCAGGAGAGGGGTCTCAAGTTTCTCAACCCCCGCTCCGGGTCGTTCTTGGCGCAGAGGTTGTCCATCGCGATATTCGCGATTCAGCGTGGAAACGCGGCAAGTGTGATGGACACTTTTGCATCAGGAACGATGCGGAGTAGGTTGTTTGACTTTTTTATTAATTTATTATTTAGTCAATATTTGTAATTTAAAGGTGTTCGATGTTTGTAAATTATTGTGTAAATAAATACCCATTCATTAAACAAGTGAAATGTACTGTTTGTTTGTTAATTTCTCTTTGTTTTAAAATATGTAACTTGAACCCAATGCACCGATGCATGTCGACCGCAAACAAATGATTCGCGGATTGCCCGAAGTCTCCTGTTACATTCCGCGTGAAAGTAAAACACGTACAGATCTTATTTTAAACCAACATTGCCTACATGGACACAAAGGTAAATTGATCCATTACGGGAGGGAAAGTTTCGCATCGGTAACATCGTTCATTGTGTACTGAAAGGCTTGGAAGAAGTTCGAGTATGAAAGGTAAGATGAAACTCTTAGCTAGCTTAGTGATCGTGAATGTTTTCTTATCATTTCTAACGTCGGTAATTTATCATATATTTTTTAGTTCAGTGAGTAGATGTAAGGTAAGTTAACCCTTCAGTAGGCCTAGCACATGATGGCCGCGGGAGTATGTCGCCGCGAGATAGATGACACGTCTTTGTCTAATTGTATTAATGACATAAGGACAGGTAGTCTATCTCGCGGCGACATACTCCCGCGGCCATCATGTGCTAGGCCTACTGTAGGACTACTTTCCTGTTTATCGATTACGTTCTTTTTCGTAATCAACTGCGGGCCAAACCATTCGGTGAAGTCCCAAAATGGAATCAGTATTTTATGTAATCTCCGAATAAGCGATACTGGAAGTTGTTTCGAAATAAAAGGAATGCAAAACCTGCTTTTATATCACTTACCATCGATCTTAATAGACTTAAATATATGACATGAATAAGGAAGCTATTGAGAGCCACTCTTATAAGGTACTTCGATTGAAATAACGTCATTATTAGGTCATATGCTGGTATACTATTACACTTATAAGCAGGGTACCTGGTCTATAGCGGTTACCAAAGTATACTCAGAACTGATTAAACTGGCACACTCACAGCAGTGTAGGTACTTAGTGTTTCTTCTCTTGCAATAAACCATCATAGCAATTGCACCAGCGCTTTAACACCGTTAACTCGAAGACAAACAATAATTTTATCGAGACTACGTGCTATTTACTCGTTTGTGTCAATTGTAGAGCTTCCAGTGCTCACGATGTTCTTCGCTAACGGTCTCTTTCGTTCATCTTACGTATTAAAAGGGATAGCTGTTGAGGAGAATTTATAGATACGATTTTCTCCGAATGACGTCCAGGCTCACGAGCTGGGGCAATCGTGCGGTCGTGATGTCATTTACTACCATTTGTCCCACGTCTCCGCTGGTCAGTTGGCTTGGACAGGAAAATCGTCTTACTAAAATGAGCTACTTGGTGCAGTCATATTTAGTCTCGCTATTAAACATCATAAATAATTGTAGTTTATATAGGTAGGTACCTATTTTAGAACGAGTTCTTAACGAACTCTAGAATAGACAACAAGACTACTTTTCGCATACACGTTGGTAAAAGGCGGTAAAAGTCAATATCGTACCTATACAATAAAAACTACTGCTTCTGCAGCCCTGCTAGATCTCTCATATTATCATATAGTCATCAACTCATCATGATTGTCATGATAATATACGTTTTGTAGGTAGGCAGTGCTAGTACGTACGTAGGTGTTTCTTTTTTGTGCCAAATGCCAATAATAGCCAATGACTTCTGAGGAACTAGAATCGGTTTCCATATTCCTGACATTAAAAATAGATCTGACATGAATATTTGAATTAGTTTACAACAGGAAACATTTGGAAGACTTTCACTCGAATCTAAATGCCTCGGTGAGACACTTGCATCTCCGTGTCTCGCATTGTTTGGAGCAAAACAAAACTCGACTACATTGCAACTTTGTTTCCTCCTTCCGACTTGACATTAAGTTATATGTCGATTGTTCTATTGAGAATCGAGATACGTACAGAGTTTTCCCAAAGGTGAGGTTTGGATGTCAACCGCACACCTACTCTTATATACTACTGTTATATAATATTGTTACTGTTATATATACCTATATTGCGGAGACGTCGTTGCAAACCTATGTATCCGTCAATTTCATTAGCAAAGTCTTATAGCGTCATCATCATCAATAAATTAAAAACTGTGGCTATTCGACTAAAAAACTGTTCTGTCAGTCGTCAAATTAAATCCTTTAGTTTTATACAATCGGGCCATAGTTGTGTTGCAACTGGTTGTTGAAAAGTAAAAGGTTTTTAACACAGTCCTTATTTGAGAGAAACGAAAAAGGTACGAAATCTAATCTAAACACGTAACAGATATAATTATACTTAAATAGGAAAAGATATAGGATCTAAATAACCTTTTGTCATCATGTAAGCTCTTGAAGCATATTACTATAGGTACCTACGGATAGTGTACTCTTCTTCAATCAGTAGGTACCGTGGTACAGTCACCGGCATAATTAAATATGAGATGATTTCTGTACCTTGTTTAATAACGTCTTGTTTGAAATGTCATACGAAATTGTCAAACGATTAAAAGCCCGTTTCTCAAAAGGTACAAGCCTTGTATTACAAGTGTGTTTCCATGACAACCCATACAATTTGACAGTTCACGCACAAGGCTTGTACCTTTCGAGAAACGGGCCCTGGGGCCCATTTCTCGAAAGGTACAAGTCTTGTATTACAAGTATGTTTCCATGGAAACCCATACGATTTGACAGTTCGCGCACTTGTAATACAAGGCTTGTACCTTTCGAGAAACGGGCCCCAGGTACATAAATCATCACTTATTTATGCCGGTGACTGTACCGCTTTTCTCTCCAGTAATAGTATTTTTTACAAAAGTTAGGTGCCTATATGTTTGTGCCTTTGTGTATCAGCTGACTCATCATTCTCCTTGCGTTATCCCGGCATTTGCCACGGCTCATGGGAGCCTGGGGTCCGCTTTGACAATAAAAGTTTACCAGCTGACTATCAGTCACATATAGATAGGGGTTTCCACAATCTATGGTAATACAGTAATAGGTACTTACTTGTACAACTAGCTCGTAGTCGTAAAGCCTCTGCAAGATCATCTTCCTTGATTAAGGTGAAAGCTTGGGTGAATACTAAACGTTCTACAGACCCTACAGTACGGTATAAGCACTCCTGCATACATTAAACGTATAGGTTTGTTTTGAGAACTTTGAAAATGGCTTCTCTTCAATCTGCATCTGCAACAGGCGGGTTTCTAATATTTTATATCGAATTAAAATACTCATACTCATGCGATAATTACGGGATATTTGACATTTAACTACATTAATTTTCTTTTTGTTGTATTTTTATTTGTGTTTATTTATTGTTTTATTCAGACAAATGTTAATTTAAGCCCTTTAACATTGTTTGCCCCATGTTAGGATTATTAGGTAATGTTGTAAGTCTTGAGAATGAAATTTCGAAAAGTAGTAACAAAACAAAATATTTTTGGACATTAAAAAAATAAAAAAAAGTGAAGAAAAATATTAGTAGAAAAAAATAAAAAAGATCTCATCAGGATTTGAACCCGGGACCTCTTGCTCCGTAGGCGGGGTCACTACCGATAAGGCTAAGAGATTGTCAAACATATGTATATCAATCACGCCACCAAAGTGCAAAAATAAAAAACCGGCCAAGAGCGTGTCGGGCCACGCTCAGTGTAGGGTTCCGTAGTTTTTCGTATATTTCTCAAAAACTACTGAACCTATCAAGTTCAAAACAATTTTCCTAGAAAGTCTTTATAAAGTTCTACTTTTGTGATTTTTTTCATATTTTTTAAACATATGGTTCAAAAGTTAGAGGGGGGGGGACGCACTTTTTTTTACCTTTAGGAGCGATTATTTCCGAAAATATTAATATTATCAAAAAACGATCTTAGTAAACCCTTATTCATTTTTAAATACCTATCCAACAATATATCACATGTTGGGGTTGGAATGAAAAAAAAAATATCAGCCCCCACTTTACATGTAGGGGGGGTACCCTAATAAAACATTTTTTTCATTTTTTATTTTTGCACTTTGGTGGCGTGATTGATATACATATTGGTACCAAATTTCAGCATTCTAGTGCTAACGGTTACTGAGATTATCCGCGGACGGACGGACGGACGGACGGACGGACGGACGGACGGACGGACAGACAGACAGACAGACATGGCGAAACTATAAGGGTTCCTAGTTGACTACAGAACCCTAAAAAAGATGAAATTAATACAATTTAAATATATGTTATTGAACCATAGAATGCCGTTCGCTAGTTTGCAGGTGGTACAGCGACATCTAACGAAAAATGTGGACATCAAAAAATACTTATACATTTTACGAAAACAAGTCATTGCCCAGTTTGCGGGGGTAACAGTGACATCTAGCGAACGACAGCGAACAACTCTATCGTTGAGTTTCCTAAACATATCCTAAGTACATTGGGTTTCTCAACAATAAATAAAATTTACTTTTTCTTTTGACTGAAAACACCGTGTTGATAACCTCTCTCTCCCTCCCTTTCTTCCCTTGGCTTCTGGCTGGCTTCCTAAACTTTGACGAGCCATAACATAATATTAAAAATGTAGGGGCTAAGTTTTGATTCCCATAGAAAATTGAATTACGCGCCATTTCCAGTGCCAAGTTTCGATTGATCGTCATAGTTGACAGACGTCAAAAATACAACGTTACCTCTTTAGTTTTCTAACAGATGGCGTTAGTTATACAAAATAGTAAACGATGTTTTCTTACTCCTTAGAGTCCTAACAGATGGCGTTAGTAGTACAATATTGAACACAAAACTGAGATTTGATTTTTTTTTAAATGACAATAAAATAATATTTTTTTACAGATATGAAATCTAGATATGAATATAAATTACTATGTTTAAGCACAACTTCATAGGCGTGATAGTTTTTTCAAAAAATGTACCACAAGGTTCGGAACTTTGTCGACTGTAGGAGGGCTTCGCTACCGCTCGCCCTGATAAGTAGGATACTGAAATCTTCTTTCTTCGTTGAGCCATCACAGCTAACTTTAAATTACAAACGGTCTTAAGCACCTACACTTCTGAAGGCGCTTAAGTCATTTTTGCTAATAAAAAAAAACCACAACGTTCTATGAACATTGGTCAAGTGCGAGTCGGTTTTCGACTTTTCCATACAAAGAACTCATGAGCGCCTGAACGACTATGATGGCAAAGTTAACGTTTCGAACTTTCAAGACTTTACGTATATATCTCGGAAACGATAAGAGATAGAGCAAAATGGACTTCAGATTTGGGCTTTCGGTGGCACAAATTCTATGTTTTCGTCAACAGACACCTTTTTTTGGACCGATTTGAATAAAATTTTGCTCAGTCAATTTATAAACGGTCTTAAGCGCCTCCTTTTTAGTAGGAACTTAAGTCATTTTGTACAAATGAAAAAAAAATTGAACAAGTTCTAAAAAGAAAAAGACAGAAATGAATTTCTTTATACCTGTCCAACTCGATTACACAATTTTAAGACGTTTAGTAACTACTTGCAGCGGCAGTGAGTGAAATTCGTAATCTGAGTTTTTTCTCTTAAGTCCGACTTACGCTTGACTGTAGATTTCTAATAGGTTTTCCTGTAATCTACATGGAGAGGGCTATCTCGTGTATTTTTTTGAAAATTTTACGCTAAGTAGTTTCGGAGATAAGGGGGGGGGAATGGTCATTTTTTGCTTATTTTCTTAAATTACTTCTAAATTACCAAAACAAAAAATATAAAAAAAATATATTTCAGATGCTAATAAAATGCTCTTTCATTTGATATGTAACACAATATAGTTTTAATAACTTTGATTTTTAATTTTCAATTTTACCCCCCAAAAGTGACCCCTGTGATTAAATTTCATTTAATTAAATTACATGTCCGTCTTTGGGCCACAGGTTTACATACGTGTGCCAAATTTCAAGTAAATCGGTCCAGTAGTTTCGGAGAAATTGGCTGTGACAGAGGGACAGACAGACACGCGAGTGATCCTATAAGGGTTCCGTTTTTCCTCTTTGAGGTACGGAACCCTAAAAATGGAAAAAAATGTTTTATTAGGGTACCCCGACTACATGTACCTAAAGTGGGGGCTGATATTTTTTTCATTCCAACCCCAACATGTGATACATTGTTGGATTGGTATTAAAAAATGAATAAAGGTTTACTAAGATCGCTTTTTGATAATATTAATATTTTCGGAAATAATCGCTCCTAAAGGAAAAAAAAGTGCGTCCCCCCCCTCTAACTTTTGAACCATATGTTTAAAAAATATGAAAAAAATCACAAAAGTAGAACTTTATAAAGACTTTCTAGGAAAATTGTTTTGAACTTGATAGGTTCAGTAGTTTTTGAGAAAAATACGGAAAACTACGGAACCCTACACTGAGCGTGGCCCGACACGCTCTTGTTTTCAGTTCTCATGTAATTACTATACTTACGTATTATAATTTTAATGGCGATAATAGTTATTCATTCATAATATTCAGAACCAATGCAAGGGTCGCGTGAGAATAGTGGGGGGTGGGATGGTGGGAAGGTATTGACTTGCCTTTAAAGAATTTCCCGTTTCCATAGAATTAGCTGCACTGCAATTTGATTATGCCGTGTGAGGTTTTCGGAGAACCGTTAAGTGATCGTATCGCTGCTTGTATCTATAAAGTGAATAACTTTAGAATTATTTCAATAATGCACATTTCATGGGGTTAATGGTGCTCCCACACTGGGCTGTTATAAATGTTATATAACATGGTGTGACATAGGGACAGCTGTAGGTACATGTATTATCCGGTTAGGTAACATCATTAGGAAGGACTTTTCAAATGCCCACTTTACACGTCCTAAAAATATACAACTCGATTATAATTCTGATCGATAATTCATGTGGTATTTGCCATTTGCGGTGATATGCATATCGGTCACATGTTGAAAATGATAGAAGCTTTATTGCAACTCCACTGATATGTTTTTCATCGTGTTCAGAAATAAGCTGGCCAATTCGCAACACTCATTACGGAGATACCGAGTGATCTGAGCCTCACATGTCTATTACGAACGGCGATTAGACTCAAACTCGCCCAGGGCGCAGGGGTTACGCCAGTGTAGCTTTCGAGGGCCCTTTCACCACTATCCCTCAAGATTAGCTCCGAATGTCGGTAAATCTGCCTCTAATGACGATAGCCGTGATCTCGGCGAGTTAGATTAAACTCGCTAAAGCGAGAATCGTGATTGCGAATAAACTGTCAGTGTTTACGTTGCGCGTTTCGGCATTTGAATTTGCTACGTATTTTATTAAAGGTCGCTGAAGTAACTTAAGCCTGTTTTACTCGACTAACGGCATGACATTATGAATTTTCCTGGCAATTATGACAATAATTAGGTAATTATAAGTTACTAGCTTTTACCCGCGGCTTCGCCCGCGTAATAAAAATATTCTTATTGAAACGTTTACAAAAAATAAGATTTTCATTTGGATCCGTAGGTTTCTTTGTAGGTAAGCGGGGCAATTCTCGACTGGGGGGCCATTGTAACTGATCTATTTGCTGTACGGTCAGCCAAGAAAGTGGTTTACCACTTTTCGACTCTATTGATCGAAAAGTGGTAAACCACTTTTTTGTTTTGGCTGACTGTACCTTACACATATTACTATTGTTTTAAAAGAAATTCTTGCAATTATTGTAGAATTGTTACACAGCGACCACAGCGTAGGTAGTAGGTACGAATATGTTTGTATTTTACCTATATAAATATTTATACTGGGGAAACTTCATACAACCCACATAACCAGTATCTCGACGCTATGGTCGGTAGGGTAAAAAGTACTTCCTTGCATTATCGCTTACAATTTTTTCCATTTTGCTTATAGGTACTTATTGCAAACGTAAACATATAAAAAATAAAACCGCCTTCAAAAAAAGCGTGTTACAAAACACGGAGAAACTAAAAAGCCAAAAATAATAAACCTTCGAATTCAGATTTCTTATCGGATTGCAATAATCTAAACATCCAAATTATAAAAAAATCAATTATTTTTGTAGTCGGTACCAGACCTGTTCGTCGCCTTGCTATTTCCTGTTTGCCATACGCAGGCTCCCCATCCCCATCCCCATCCCCGTCCCCGTCCCCTATCCCTATCCCTATCCCTATCCCAATCCCTATCCCTATCCCAATCCCAATCCCAATCCCAATCCCAATCCCAATCCCAATCCCAATCCCAATCCCAATCCCAATCCCAATCCCAATCCCAATCCCAATCCCAATCCCAATCCCAATCCCAATCCCAATCCCAATCCCAATCCCAATCCCAATCCCAATCCCAATCCCAATCCCAATCCCAATCCCAATCCCAATCCCAATCCCAATCCCAATCCCAATCCCAATCCCAATCCCAATCCCAAACCCAATCCCAATCCCAATCCCAATCCCAATCCCAATCCCAATCCCAATCCCAATCCCAATCCCTATCCCTATCCCTATCCCTATCCCTATCCCTATCCCTATCCCTATCCCTATCCCAATCCCTATCCCTATCCCTATCCCTATCCCTATCCCTATCCCTATCCCTATCCCTATCCCTATCCCTATCCCTATCCCTATCCCTATCCCTATCCCTATCCCTATCCCTATCCCTATCCCTATCCCTATCCCTATCCCTATCCCTATCCCTATCCCTATCCCTATCCCTATCCCTATCCCTATCCCTATCCCTATCCCTATCCCTATCCCTATCCCAATCCCAATCCCAATCCCAATCCCAATCCCAATCCCAATCCCAATCCCAATCCCAATCCCAATCCCAATCCCAATCCCAATCCCAATCCCAATCCCAATCCATAGGGATCCCAATCCCAATTCCTATCCCTATCCCTATCCCTATCCCTATCCCTATCCCTATCCCTATCCCTATCCCTATCCCTATCCCTATCCCTATCCCTATCCCTATCCCTATCCCTATCCCTATCCCTATCCCTATCCCTATCCCTATCCCTATCCCTATCCCTATCCCTATCCCTATCCCTATCCCTATCCCTATCCCTATCCCTATCCCTATCCCTATCCCTATCCCTATCCCTATCCTATCCCTATCCCTATCCCTATCCCTATCCCTATCCCTATCCCTATCCCTATCCCTATCCCTATCCCTATCCCTATCCCTATCCCTATCCCTATCCCTATCCCTATCCCTATCCCTATCCCTATCCCTATCCCTATCCCTATCCCTATCCCTATCCCTATCCCTATCCCTATCCCTATCCCTATCCCTATCCCTATCCCTATCCCTATCCCTATCCCTATCCCTATCCCTATCCCTATCCCTATCCCTATCCCTATCCCTATCCCTATCCCTATCCCTATCCCTATCCCTATCCCTATCCCTATCCCTAACCCTAACCCTAACCCTAACCCTAACCCTAACCCTAACCCTAACCCTAACCCTAACCCTAACCCTAACCCTATCCCGTTCCTGTCCCTGTACCTGTCCCTGTCCCTGTCCCTGTCAAATTATCATGCTAGGAGGTGAACTTTGAAAAATCCTTTCTTAGTGGTCCTCTAAGGAACTTCCGTGTCAATTTGAAATCTCTTGAACCAGAAGTAAAGATAAAAACTAAACCTATACTTATGGCTATTTTGGATTATGTTATATTTTTATTTAAGTACCATATTTTATTTTATTCTATAACTTATTAACAAAATTAACATAAAAAGTACATATTAGTAGTTAACTTAAGACAAATAAAATACAATTAAATTAAAAACTAATCTAAATTAAACTAAGTCAACTTAATAATTATAAAGATATATACATAATATACATATATGCAACTAATGGCTATTTTGGATATTTTAACCCCATTGCACAACAACAGGGGAGAAAATTTCTTTTCCACCTCATTAGATTTTAAAATCGTTGTACCTATTTATCGTGTTCAGCGACCCGATAAACCATAAAAACGATACCCATATTGTGTTTTTGACTTTACCCCCTTTTCACCCCTTTAGGGGTAAAATTTTCAAAAAACCTGAAAAATGTATTTAGTCATATGTCTTTAGGAATCCTCCTATGAAGTTTCGAATAAAATAGTCAAACTAATCTTGTTTCCCCATACAAACTTTGAACCCCCATTTCACCCTTTTAAGAGGAGAATTTTGAAAAATCCTTTCTTAGTGCTTCTCTACGCCATATAAGGAACCTATGTTTCGGCTGTGTGTTGATATATTATGTCAGTTAGTCAGGCAGTCAGTTTCTTCTTTTATATATTTTTTGATATTTAAACCCCATTGCACTACAACAGGGGAGAAGGTATTTCACTTCCGCTTCGTTAGATTTTAAAAACGTTGTATTTATCGTGATCAGCGACCCAATAAACCGTAAAAACGATACCCATATTAGTTTTTGGACTTTATCACCCCTTTTCACCCTTTCAGGGGTTAGATTTCAAAAAACCTGAAACACGTCTTTAGTCATATGTTTTTAGGATCCCTCTTGTGAAGTTTCGAATAAAACAGTGAAACTAACATTGTTTCCCCATACAAACTTTGAACCCCCATTTAACCCCCTTAGGAGACGAATTTTGAAAAATCCTTTAATAATAGGAAAATAAGGAACCTACGTGCCAAATTCGACATCTCTAGGACCAGCGGTTTCGGCTGTGCGTTGATATGTCAGTCAGTCAGTCAATATCTTCTTTTATTTATATATTTTTTTGATATTTAAACCCCATTGCACCACAACAGGGGAGAAGGTATTTCACTTCCGCCTCGTTAGATTTTAAAAACGTTGTATTTATCGTGATCAGCGACCCGATAAACTATAAAAACGATACCCATATTGATTTTTTTACTTTATCACCCCCTTTTCACCCTTTTAGGGGTTAAATTTTCAAAAAACCTGAAACACGTATTCAGTCATATGTCGTAAGGAATCTTCCTGTGAAGTTTCGAATAAAATAGTCAAACTAATCTTGTTTCCCCATACAAACTTTGAACCCCCATTTGACCCCCTTAGGAGGTGAATTTTGGGAAATCCTTTCTTAGTGCTCCTCTACACTATATAAGAAACCTACGTGCCAAATTTGAAATCTCTAGGACCAGCGGTTTCGGCTGTGCGTTGATATGTCAGTCAGTCAGTCAGTCAGTCAGTCAGTCAGTCAGTCAGCTTCTTCTTTTATATATTTAGATCTCGCTCAATCTACTTTGTTAGATCGAGTAACACCTACTGCATTTAGCAAGTTTAGCAACATCAGTCAGTAGTATTAGTGATGTAGGTATTATACATTTCAATACAATACAATTATGCGAACGATGCCGAAAGATGGTTAGGTGCAACTAACTCTTATCGTAATTAGTATTGCATACCTAATTAATTTATATGTTTTCAAATTATAGAAATTGAATAATGTACCTAAAAATAAAAGGTTCCAAATGTAATGTAAATATGTGTATTGACGACCGACGACGAAAAAGGTTCCAAAGGTAATGTAAATATGTGTACCTATTGACGACCGGTCTGGCGCAGTCGGTAGTGACCCTGCCTGCTACGCCGCGGTCCCGGGTTCGAATCCCGGTAAGGGCATTTATTTGTGTGATGAGCACAGATATTTGTTCCTGAGTCATGGACGTTTTCTATGTATATAAGTATTTATATATTATATATATCGTTGTCTGAGTACCCACAACACAAGCCTTCTTGAGCTTACCGTGGGCCTCAGTCAATCTGTGTAAGAATGACCTATAATATTTATTTATTTATTTAAATACTAACATTTGGAACCTTTTACGTAGGTACTTTTAATCTGAGTTTAAAACAGGGCACTGTGCAAACTTTGTTTAAAAATATAGTTATTATTTAGCATAAGATAGATTTAAACGGGGGTTTAAACTGCGTGATAAAACCCCTTTAATGAAATAAGGATTCAAAAAAAATCTTGGAATTTCCTTGTGTTTGTTTTTGTAACACTATTAACCATAATCATACAATATTAATAATAATGTCTCTAAACGACGATGTATTCTTCTCATTGCGCAACACATGTCTTGACAATCCACCAACGCACTTAATTGCCCATACAGCGTTTAATTACGAAAAAAGTAAAAAACAATGCGATAACTTGTGAAGCTTCGGGTTCACATTATATTACCTAATTCTATTGTCTTTCATATGCGTATGGGTGCCTAATTATGTTCTCTGGAATGTACTTAACTTAGTATGTACGAGTAGGTACGAGCCCCAATGCAAATGATATCGTCTAGTCACACTTCAACGTGCGATATTTATTTCCGAAACTGGTATTTAAACCCAGATTGACTTTGATGATAAATGGAATACACGACACACTAAGCCATTAAAACTAGTTTAATCTTGCGCCGTACAAAATGCCCTAATGTTATATGTTTTAATATAATCATATCATAAAAATAACATATCTAAAGCAAAAAAATACGCCTAGTTCATATTTGAGGCATAATAGGTCGTCTATTTTAAATAAAAATAGTTTAGTAAGATTAATATTATACAATAATATTTTAAATTGAATTAATAATATTATAAGTCGTCTGATATGATATACGGCTACATAAAAAGGTAAATTCTGTAAAAAATATAATTATTCTACAACATTTTTATACCAAAATAGCAAGAGGTAAGTCGGTGCCTGAATCAGTGAGGAAAATTATAATTTCCAGTAACAATAGCGGCAAATCTACGTTCCAAAATATCCAAAGACCTTTTTTTGCCAAGATCTACGGCGCATACAATCATCCAGCATCAACTAAAACACGGAACCGTCTCCTGTTTAAAAAATCTGGCCGTCGAAGAATAACTGCCAAAGAGAAAACAGGATTTTGAGGAGCATCATCAGGAAAAATCGTCATGCAAGAGCAGGAGAACTTACCTAACTATGGCATGACGCGATCAAAATAAACATTTCAGTCGATACCTGAAAGACAGTAATGAAAATAATGGGCTTCGGTTTTCACACCGCTAAACAGAAACCATTACTTACTCAAAAGCAGAAAACTAACAGGTTGAAATTTGCACAAAACAAAAGTACAGAAACTGGACTGCCGATCAGTGGCGAAAAATAATATGGAGCGACAAATCCAAATTTGAAGTCATAGTTGGCGATGAACGAAGTAAAGTCATTCAAGATAAAGGAGATGCATTTCACAAAGACTGTCTTGAACGCAAGGTGTAGTTTCCAGCATCTTTAAATGATTTGGGGCTGTATGTCGGCACAGGGTGTGGGATGTCTGCAATTTATAGATGGAACCGTCAATGCAGAGAAATACAAAAGCATCTTGGAATAGAGTTCACTACCGTCTATAAGAAAGTTCAAGTATATAAATGGATTTACTTTTCAACGAGATGGTGCCTTATGTCATACTGGCAAGACAACGATGGAGTGGCTGAAACAAAAACAAATTCCTACCATATCATGGCCATCCAGCAGTCCAGACTTGTCTCCCATAAAAACTTTGTAGTGGTAAATGAAGAAAAAGTTGCGAAAAGATCCTTCTAAATCCAAAGCTGATTTTAAGGAGAAACTTGTGGGTGTCTGGAATGGAATAACCCCTGAGGAGTATAGACAGTTGGTAGATACAATGCCGCTCAGAATTAAGGCCGTTTTAGATGCAAAAGGTGACGCCACCAAGTGGTAGTTGTTCTTTTCTGCATCGGCTACGCTGAAGACGAACTTTTTTGCGAGTGTTACATTTGGTGAAATTATGTTTTTTTGTTTACTAGTGAGGAAAATTGTTAATTTATGTTTTGAATAAATAAAATATGCATTATAAGCTCTCTTGTTTTTATGTTACATGTTCTACTAATCATCTAATTCATCCTGAATTTTGAGGTCGAAGTTAGGACATAATATTTTTTTCATACTAGACGATATCATTTGCATTGGGGCTCGTAGGTAACAAGTTACTGCGGTACAATCTGCATTAAAAGTAGCGGGCCAAATAAGGTGTCCAAAGGTCCAAACTATAAAATTTGACTTTACACGCAAACTGTAGAAAATTATCTGTCAGGTATAAACTCTGACTCCGGACCCATTCATATGTATGAGCTTAACTTTTAGGCCATAATTTACGATGCTACGAAGTTATATGTAGGTAGTAGTTAATATAGACTCCCAGAAAATTCCCAGAAAGTCTATGTAGATACTTAACATAATTTCCCTTCTAAGTTCTTTACCTAAAGACATCAAATCATATTGTCACTGATATAAAATTTACATAGTGTTAAATTGCGTATAATACTGAAAATTGCTTATTTATTTCTGTATTAGAATAGCGAAATTTTTTTAAAGACTATACCTACTACTTATGATCCATGATAGTAAGGTACCTAATTAAGCAATACGTTACGGTAAGTTTGACACAAAATCACGTTTATTTGTGTAACAATTAAATTACTACAAAATATATATAACAAATAACTTATCAAAAGAAACTATAATTAAAAATTATTTCGTATGTTTATAACATACATTACACGTACCTACACACACTTTAGAATTCATTACTTATCGAGTTACGGAAAATGTATGTAATTATTGGTTTTAATTTGTAACCGTTTGGGGGCTGTTCATTTCTTCATTAAATAATATCAACATTCGCGACGTATTACTGTCGAGTGTCGTATCAAAATTATCAAAATCTCGCGGTAGAGTTACAGGTTCAGTGTAATTTGCGTGAAGCGTACAACCGGTATGCAGAGGAGGCTGCGCCGGCGCCGGCCGGCATAACTGCATTCCCAATTAGGGATGCGTCATTCGGACGTGTCTCTATTCTACGCTACATTGTTTTCAGACGGGTTTGTGAGGGTTTTATACTATAATATTATTACGTATATTATGTAATTATGGACGATTAAGGGTAGGTACTTATCGGTCCACCCACATGATCCATATTGGATGCTGATGCGCTGAAAGAAAAACAATCTAATATGAATAAAAACTTCGCTTCGTTCAGCTCGGTCTTATTTACTTCACCGATACCTTGAATTGTCCGTAACCGAGACATATAGATCTATAAACAGAGCTGTAATCCTGAAACTAAGTATACCTATACGAATACGAAATACCTAACATATTAATTTCACTGATTCCGCCAGTGCCAAACTCAGAAACTAAGACTAACGGGCAAGTTGTGGAATGAGCTACCTTCTGAGGTGTTTCCCTTGCGCTATGATATGGGGTTCTTCAAGAAGCAAGTATTTAGGGTTCTCAAAGGTCGGCAACGCATAAGTGGCTCCTCTGATGTTGCTTATGTCCATGGGCGGCGATGACTGCTTCCCATCAGGTGGCGCGCCTGTTCGTTTGCTGCCTATTTAATTAAAAAAAAAGTAAGCAGATAACTTAATACTTGACTTTATTTGGAACATTTTCCCGATACATACAGCATCAGATCTTGGAACAACCCTTCACCAGGGCAGGGCATTCTACATGTAAATTGCGTATGCATACTAACATCGCTGTCGTGGAGTGTTACCGCTGCTTATTTTATTTATTTCGAAACTTCTATCATATAGGAATAAGATACACTAAAGTATAAAGGCTTATGACGTCGACTGTATCGGTAGCAATATCAACGTAGATAAATTAGATTTAGAACGCCGAGGAACCGATCCAATAAATAGAAAATTTCAGTCCATTACCCACGGCGCCGGATCAACGCTGGGAAATGTTTAAGATACCATCAAAATAGAGGTATATTTCGAAACATTCGTTACGTACACGTAAAAGATTGAGTATTGATAGCTTGAATAAAATAAATATTGAATCATAGAATTATCGTGACCACAATGCTGAGGGCTTACCACGAACGTTTCGACTTCTTGCTTCTCTGTCGCACTTGTGATTGCGAAGTATGACAGAAAGGCAAAACGTCGAACGTGGTTCGCGGTAGGACCTCAATTATACTACGCTATAACAAGCGGATACTTACTTACATCAATGGAAGAAAATCTGTTGAATGATTTCACTAACGCTATTCAATTGATTGTTGATTTGACGTTTGTGGTCTTGTATAAAAAAGTAACCGGCAATGACATAAGTTCACAACGACTATGAATACTATAATATAAGTGTTAGATAGTGTTATTCAGATTACAGCATTTGAATAGTAATCAAGTGAAAATTATAGAGTTCGATGAAATGATAATGATAGAGAGTGAGAGAGCAGTTGCTTTAAACTAAATTAACTGAAGCTAAAGAATAATAATCCATTTTCTGACGACTGGTCTGGCTCAGTCGGTAGTGACCCTGCCTGCTAAGCCGCGGTCCTGGGTTCGAATCCCGGTAAGGGCATTTATTTGTGTGATGAGCACAGATATTTGTTCCTGAGTCAAGGATGTTTTCTATGTATATAAGTATGTATTTATCTCTTTAAGTATGTATATCGTCGCTTAGCACTCATAGTACAAGCTTTGCTTAGTTTGGGGCTAAGTTGATCTGTGTAAGGTGTCCCCAATATTTATATTTATTTATTTATTTATTTTCAAATTCTAACATATGAATTACACTCCTGAACGGAATAGTAATTTACTAAGGAAGGAGTTGTAATATTTGTATTTATTGCAGTTGTAACAAAGCAACTTGCACATACAAAACAATGACCCGAAAAAGTCGGATGCACTTACGAAATGCGTCTAAAATGTCTCGATAATGGGGCCTTTTGATTGTCAATACACCAGAGGGCAACAGACTGTCAGTTCGGCGCGTTCTAGCACACGGTCTAAGCTCGTGTAGGTGAACGCGTACTATCCTTGTATGAGTAAAATATGACAGGTCGACTGTTCGCGTTTTTGACAGGCGGTAACTGTGAGGTAACCGAGAGGGGGTCGGCGGCACTTTCAGCGGGGAGCAGTAGTGGCCATACTGTACGACAGTACTCTTTATTATACTGTGGTTCGGCGCTGTAAATTTTTTTTGACAGTTCCGGTGAACTCATAGTCTTTGTATTTGTACCCCTTTATCAACAAACAGCAAGCCTTCTTACATTAATTAAATCCGGAGTGAAGTAACAGCACACTGCAGTATAATGGCATCGGAATCCCTCGGGAGTTTTGTACGTACGCAGGAATGCGGTCGGGCAGGAAGCGTGGAATGACCGCCGGCGCCATCTGTGGTCGACAACCACGTCTAATACCCTTGTGAGAATGAACACGTAACAATGCTAGCTTGGTTATGGAATTATCAAAATATTTTACAGTTTAAGATTATGCTTCCCGAAAGGCAAATTGAACTGGAAAATATATTTCCGTCGATTTGCATAACAATTATTATCATGTTGAGTCATTAATAGGTAATGTAACTTAGTCATGTGACGCTTATAAATAGTAGGTATAAAATGTTACAATTTGATCTACCTATATTCGAAATATCTACTCTCAAATTATTCAATTTAAACTATATATTTCAACATACAGAATGGTAAAAATTTACGTGTGAAATTCCAGCGAATGATTTAATTTTTTAATGATTTAATTAGCAATTAAACTCTTGTTTTGTAAAAACATGAACACGTTAATTGTGATCATATAATGGTATTAAGTAATTTGAAAAGTTTAGTTTTCAACATTTCATTCGTTAACTGCGTTTATTAGTCATGAACTAATTTCACAACATGCAAGTAAAAAAACCCTTACAATTAATTAGTAATCGCAAAATTATTACATGAACATCAATCTTTATTCATGTCCCGTTAACAAAGAGGATACGATACCGAAGCACGAATTCAAATTTGAGATTTTTAGGTCTTTATCGCCGTCGCGCTGACGGGGGCGGCACCCACAGAGAGGCCCTGTGTGCGTGCGCGCGGCGCACGCACACAGACGCATAAGCGCGGCGGCGCAAGTACCAACTCGCGCACCAATGCAAGTTTTATATTTGATATATTTCTCTAGTTTCGGAGTTTTGATGCGTATTGTTTTGGACTCCGGGAAGTATACTAAGTGGATTTGACAAAAATGCAAATTTGTAATGTTTTAAGTATTGTAAATACAATTCCTTATCTTATACATAATGTCGTTAAGGTGTTAGTGTGTTAGTGTAGTGTTAGTGTAGGTGTTATTCGGGTAATGCCGTTAATCGGATAATTCCAAAATTCAAATGATAATCACCCGTGATTCCATAGTAATAAATTACGTTCAGAATTACCAGAGTACAACTTATCTTAAAAGAAATAAAGTTATTCGGTATGTAAAAAGCCACAACCTTTTCGATGTCAAAGAGATTTGGATTATGTACGTATGGGATTATGTACGTACAATCAACCAATCTGAATCCTAGGTCCTAGGCCACTGTAGACCCCTTTCACAGTAAAAATCAAACTGACTTTTATAGCAAATAAAGCACGGTGTCAATACGACAGGGTTCTGAGTGGCCTAGGATTCTACATAATTGGTTGACAGTACCTACCAAAAGTTTATGTGAATCTTATTCATTATTTTTACCTAGGGCAATTTGGTATCTATTATACTTTACCAGACACCAGACTATGTTCCAAGAGCGTAGGTAATTAGAACTTTTTAGCAGAATTCTAACAAAAAATCTGCCAAAAAAAATCTTATTGCATATGAATCATAAGGACCTTTTTCAGATGGAAAGCCTTTATACACATGCACTTATATTTCTAATTGTCTAGGGTTGTATGTATACATATTACCTATCTAGCAGTAGAAATACAAGGCTTAGCTCAGAACAAACCCAACCATAAAAATGCTTAACTAATTTGCCAGCTAAATTTAAACCTAGGTATCGGTACTTAAACGTATAGATACTTTTGATATTTTTATTATTTAAAACTTATTTATACTTACATATCAGCATTTCTGTTACCATAGAATTAAAACGTATATAACACTCATTTCATCTACCAACTAAGGGCATCTGTAATCTACATACAAATAAGGCCCGGTTAAGTCTCGAAATGTTATGTACATTTTATAATTAGATAAGTGTAAATGGGCCAAAAAATTGGGTCCATGTGCAATTGTGCATTAAGTAGGTGCACTTTTCCCAAATTGCTGCATGTATGAAATAAGGCCCATCAGTAACTTAACTTAGCTGAAATGGACAGTGTATCGTTCTTAGGTTTAAAACTAGATAAATATTTGGACTGGAGTGAACAAATTGAACATGTGTGCTCAAAAGCAAACAGATTTGTCTATGTTTTGAGGAGACTGAGACGCACATCTGGCTTACAAGCCTCATTAGCTGCTTATCACGGGTATGTCTCTTCCAATTTAAGGTACGGCCTTATACTTTGGGGGGCCTGTTCAAGTTTGGATAGAGCATTTATTGCACAAAAAAAATGTATTCGAGCAATCTGTAATTCACGCCCATTTAAATCGTGTAGAGAAATGTTCAAATCTCTAAAGATCCTTACACTTCCGTCTTTATATATTTTAGAGTCATGCATGTTCGTCAAAAATCATATGGACCTTTTCACGACGGCTCAATCCGTGTTTCCGAGGGGTACGAGAAATGAAGGCCGCCTCGTGCATGACAGTATTCCAAGAACTTCATTATATCACAGACAGTGTTTTGCAATGTGCATTAAATTGTATAACAAGTTACCGAAAAGCATGAAAGAGTTACATGTAAATAAGTTTAAAAAAGTTCTTGTTGGTTATTTATTAGATAAAAATTATTATTGCCACGATGACTTTCTCAAAGAAAACATGCAGGAGCAAAATTGTTAATTAATTAAAAATAGTTATTAAGTATTTTGTAAAATTTTGCATGCTAGTATTTTTAAATACATATAGCAGAATAAGCAACAAATTGTCAAAATAACATCTGTAGACATAAATCATGTAATACTTATTCTATGCAAATAAAGCTATTCTATTCTATTCTAACAAAAAATAAGGTATTTCTTACATACCGAATGAAGCGTAATTGTGTCGCTTAACTTCAAACCTGGATAAATCCATTCTGCTACAAGGTTAATATATATTTTTTATATATTCAATCTTAAAGCAGAATGGATTTAAGTACCCAGGTTTGAAACTAAGCGACACAATTGATAGTATGTATCTAGGAGATATTTTCTTTACAAAATCGTATTACTTATTCAAGAGCGCTATGATAAACGCACGTCGAAATAAAGTAAAATTGACAATATTTACCGATGAAATTGTGCTCTGTGTGTAATGGTAAACATTAATAATATGATATGAAAAGTAATTGTTTCAGTCATGAGCATCTTCACTCGTCAATTTCGTCTTACTCTTTAGTTGTGAAACATGGGTGACAAAGTACGGTCGCCGGAAGGAAAAGAATAAAAATATATGGATACCTATATATATTCTAATATTTATCCCGTAGGACAGCAGGTTACTTCAAAGTACTTTAATTAACTACCTAATTTTAATGTTGTCTTCGGTTCCCGTCGTCGTTCGTCGTTTGTCGAATCCCGGTAAGGGTATTTATTTCTGTGATGAGCACAGATATTTGTTCCTGAGTCATGGATTTTTTCTATGTATATTTTCTTTCAACCCCTTATTTGCCAAGAGTGGCACTGAAGCTTTAGTAGTTTCATGTGTTCTGCCTACCCCTTTATGGGATACAGGCGTGATTGTATGTATGTATGTATGTTATCTATTTAAGTATGTTAAATAGATAACATACATAATTATTTATTTATTTATTAGTAAAAACATGTTTACATGACATTACAGTAAAACCAATGCGTCACGAAACTTAGATAACAAAAAAGAAAAAAAAAAACAATAAAAAAAAATAAAGTTTAAAACTAAACAATTTATTTGGGCGATGACGTAACAGCGTGGCTCCGTTGCGTCGTTTGCCCCGGTGTAGGATTCGGCAAGTTGCCCCGGAATCGCCGAAAAACCACACCTTTCGGCTAGAAGTCTGCGCTCGCATTGGTGTCCTGCGCTATATCGTCGCCTAGCACCCATAGTACAAGCTTTGCTTAGTTTGGGGCTAAGTTGATCTGTGTAAGGTGTCCCCAACATTTATTTAATTATTTAATTACTTACCATAATCATAATGTAATAAAATGTGCATTTTTTCGTGGTTACCAACATGCATACCAACCATAAAAATGCTTAACTAATTTGCCAGATAAATTTAAACCTAGGCTATTTAAATGTATAGATACTTTATATACTTTTATTATTTAGATCTTATTTATACTTTTCGGCAAAGCATTTTTGTTACCGCAGAATTAAAATGTTGGTAATACTCATTTCATCTACCTACTAAGGGCATATGTAATGTCAATGCAAACAAGGCCCGGCTATTAAGTTTCGAAATGTTATGTACGTTTTATAACTTGATAAGTGTAAATGGTTCAAAAATTTCGTGCAGTAAGTAAAAAAGTAAGTATTATTAAACAGAAAAACTATGGGTCTTATTTGATGCAGGTATGAAATAAGGCCCATGCCACCCATGTGTCCACATGTTCACAACCTTCGATACCCAAGAAGTAGCGCTGTGGAAATAGAGATGGATCGGATATAATCTTCAAAGATGAGCTATCAACAGCGCCACTATTTGAGTGGTGGCCTCAGAGTGGAAGGCGACCCCGCAAAGCCTAGTACTGTACTGTACTGTATTATGATACACAATACACATAAACAGAATACATTATAATATTTATTGCCCCGTAGGACAGCAGGCTACCCCACACTACTTTAATTAAGTACCTAATTTTGTCCCTTTAAACTTAATATGAAATAAAGTCAGCCTATCTTGACCACATTGACCTTGACGCACTGCTTGTTAAGACTTGAACCCCTATAATTTAGAGTACCATATCCTAAATGCATAGTCCTGAATAAATGTGTTTTAGACGACAGACCGTAGTGTAAATACTTATCACACAAATTGATGATTGAATTCATGAACACAATGTTTACACAAAGTTATAAAACTTAAGAAGCGAGCGATGGGCCTTATTTAGAGAAGTAACTATTTAGGGCATTTTTTGATTCTATGTCTGCGAAGAAAATATACAAAACGGCATGATTGATAAAACTTAGAAGAAATATAAGCACTGGGCCTTATTAAGGGCAGGTACTGGTACCAACCTGAACAAACTATGTATTACTAAATAAGGCCCATCGTTTTTTTAAATATTTTAAAACATGACTTAAATTATTAATATTATGTCTGTTTTTATTGTGTGTAAATAAGTACATATAATATGACTAATATAACTACTTACCTAATTGGTGTTCGGCAGAATAGTAAAATAAACAATGATGACCGAATACCAAATTTTCGGCAAAATGGCTGAAAAGACCGAATACCAAATAGTTGCCTAATATTCGTGGAATCTATCGTAAAATACAGCATAACTTTATAATTGTTACTAGTAAACCAATGACGAGAAAAGTTATGCATGTATAAAATAAACCTATACCTGTATGCAATTGTTACATACCTATACTTATAAAAATATGGACTTAGTATTTCCACAGAATATATAATACAGATTCAAACTTTCACGATTTTTACATATATTTAAAATTGCAAACGGGACTTAATCGCGTATTTACTATGTTTTAAACACTAACCTCCGACGTTTCAAGGACGGCATTGTCCCCGTGGTCTCGGAGCAGACTGGTCTTTTTTGGACCACCAATTTTAAATATGAACATATTATAGTACGTATTTCTAACTAAAAAGTTCGTCAAACACGGTATGTCGATATTTCGACGTAGTATATCGATAACTTTTCACATCACTAGATTATCGACATTAGATGTCGAGTATTTCCCATCACTTTATTTCAGTGTCCGTATATAAAAACTTAGCCCCGCCCCTAAATTTGGTGCGATAGGGACAACTGCAGCTCAGGCGCGAAATCCCGCGTAAAAACTGCAAAAATCGAGGTTCCGCTCTCGACTGTTTCCTCCTCCAAAACTTAACCAATCGTTACGAAAATTGGAAATCAGAAAGACAAGGAAATTATCTGTGTCGGACCGTTTCGTTTTTTTGGATAATTGATCTCAGTTTTGAATACCACGCCTTTCTTTCTGGCAAATTCAATTAAGCGGTTTTGGCCAACTTTGAGAGGCTCTAATTCCTTTTAAAACAAAAATATCAAAAAAAGCAAAACGGTCCGACACAGATATTGATAATAAAAGTCTGTGTTGAAAAAACCATTGATCTAGCTTCAAAAACCAGAGAGGAAACAGGCGAGAGCGTTTGTATGGAGAAATGAGGGGTATCGTAGCGTCTTAAGGTATATTTTTCTTCAATTGCTGACACTAGCTGTTAACAATAGACAAGAATATAAATTATAGACGTTTTATGGAATTGTGTGTTGATTTAGCAGTCGTATATTATACGGTTGGGAGGATTCAGGTTGTCTCTATTCAAAGGTACCGGGTTACCGATTCTGATTAGTACAAATTGATTAGGGCTTTATTTGGTTTTGATATGACCCAGAGTAATCAAGTATCTTAGAATTTGAAGTACATGCTACGCTAGCATGCACTTCACATTCTAGGTTCTGATTGCCTGCCATATCCAGGAGTCGGTCCCCTCACATCTAGCGTCTCGCGAGCGTAGCGTCGGGCCAACTGTATGGCAAAGCCTGACGCCGCGTCGGCGCGACGTCGACGCAATGTCGATGCTGCGTCTTTTTCCATACAGTTGGTCCGACGCTACGCTCGCGAGACGCCAGATGTGGGGGGACCCTTACTCCTTCGAAAATGTCGCACAACGCAAGTCACTATCAGTTACTCGTAGGTTGTGTAGGATTCCTTTCTATACGTTAGGTACTATTATATTTACCTATTGCTTTAGTGAGGACTTAAAAGAGGTCAGCAGAATCGGCCTCCTCGTATTGTTTGCGGACAATGTCCCGGTCGGAAATTGCAGCGATTAGAACCGCAGCCGGCTGCATGTCATTGCACTGATGCAACTTTATCTTTCGCAAACCTACGACAACGTGTCATTATTTGTTTTTCCTTTGTACTCTTGTCATGTACAGCGGGCCGATTTTTGAGTCTCACGCGTTCGAATTCAGAAAATTGTCACTGAAAATAATAGGCAAGTCACCGTTTTCAACCGGTATTAGTGACAGTGAGACTCAAAAATCGGCCCCCAGGTTACATTTGTAAAGGAAAACAAACATACTAACGAGTAAAGTTACGCATTTAAAGCATAGGCTAACTTATGCAGATATTGCAGATTAGGTTTACATTGTCTATATTTGAAACTTAAAAATTAAAGATATCCTTTTGCAGCACTTTTATACGTTAATTCCAAAAAGCCACTGGTTTAAATAAGAATTTAAAATACCTACATGAGTCACACAAACATTACGTTTTCTTACTTTATTCTTGCATGTCAATCATATAAGAATATACATCTTTTAATATATAATTAATTAGGTATCTGAACCTCGTGAATCAGTGCTAAACCAAGGCCAGTCTATAATATGTAGAACAATATAGGTGCTAGCCCGGGTCTACGTAGCAAAAAACTTATTTGGCAACGTATCAATAATAGAGATCGTGCTACTACTTATGTGCTAAAAGCGTGAGCGAAATCAGAAGCGTGCAATTTTATGTTTTTGTAAGTTTCCTCGCTCATTAATGGGCTTAAAAAATTTAAGTTTAGAGTAAGTAAGCCGCTTAAAATAGACATTTGACACAAAATAAAATTGAAATACTCCTTCACCGTATTTAGACAAATATTTTTCACAAAATAGTGAGCATAACTGTCCGATTTGATTAAATACTATTCATATATGATAGTGATTATAGCTTTTGATACTTTATTAATTTATGTTATTGATATAAATGTATTAATTTTTTTCGAATTTTACCTGTGTTGGTTCTGTAAGTTCACTAATGATATTGGTTTCAATTTTGGTCCAATGTGCCCCATTGCTGAGCAAAAGCCTGCTCCGCGATGGGAGGAATTTAATTTTTAAATGAAAAGAAAAAAGTAAACAATATTTTTTATTGCAGAATATAAAAGATCGTTTTTTTTCTTTCAATAGCTCCCTTCACTAGAACGCTATTACCTACTTCTAAAATAGTCTCTTACGAAACGTGTCCAAGTGTATATCTTGGTTTATTAATATTATCTCATCAGTCTTATATATCTCTTGTATCCAGCATGTCATTAAGTTTAAATCACGGTTTAAATCACTTCTTGCACACATGTTTATAATCATGTAAGTTCTCACACGGTGCACAAGAGCAGGAAATGCGGTTTTCCCACCCCAACCTGTTATCAATGTAATGGCAAAGTCTATGAACTTGGGGGAAAATTGAGACTTCCTTTGGATCGTAACGTAATGTTATTTTTATAGCGTCAATTTAAGGTAAACTGGCAGCGATTTTGAAATTGTGACGTTTTTAAATGCGGCTGATGCCGGTTCGAGTCCCGCCGGAAGCATAAGTGCGTTTTCACATTATCCGATCCGATATCGGATGTAGGACCGATATCCCATACATTGATTGAAGCCGCCATCTTTGATTTTTGCCTTAGAAATCCTTCCAACATCCGATATCGGATCGTATAATGTGAAAACGCACTAACTTTTTCCATTTTTTCCAAAACTTAAAGTATCGTTAGCGGACGTTTCCGCTTGTTACAAAATTAATTTAGTTTATCAGCACAGGCGAGGCTATCAATATTGTTGCCAACTTAATTTGGTCGGACTTTACCAAATACTAGAAATAATTATATCATTTTAAATTCTCATGTTATGTACATGTTATGGACCAAGTGATAAATCGGGAACTATACATAATGCCCGGGCATTATGAATAATGCCCATTGTGAGTGGGCAGTTTGATAAAATAATCAAATTGCCCAGGCATTATACATGATGCCCAGCATCCTCTGTTGGGCAAAGTAATCATAACACAGCGAATAGCTGAATTGAATGAAGCCTGGGCATTATACATAATCTACAAAAAACAAAAAAAGTTACCCAAAGTTTTCCTAAATGTCGTCTCTCACTTGGCCCATTTTTTTGTTAGCGAAAATGTATAGAAATCTGGTAACAAAAAAGGAAGGTTTCGTAGAAACTACCTGGGACATTTTGAGAAACCTAGTGGATCTTGCTCAGCGAGTCAGCGTCATGGACTCTATCAGCCTACCAATTTTTATCAACATCGGAGACGTGATCCAAACGTACAAACTTTTCGGGAATTGCTAAAATTATGGATAGGCACCAAGCGCGTGGCGGTGCATTGGACTAAAAAATAGCCCGATAAATAATGTTACTGCTGGAATGTACGGTAGTCCCCACTTCATTTATCCAGGTTTCACTTTAACGTTAGCGTATGCACCGAGATTAGGAGGTTAGAGGGAAACAACCTGACCGGGCGAGTGAACGCCCGACTCCCGAGTGCCTTGACATAGTTCAACGTTCACAGACTTGTCGTTTTGACAACTTGTCTGAAAGCACGGACTTGACGGGTAAACAGATTAAGCGGCGGGGTTAAGAAATATGACGGCTAAGGAAGTTGCTTAAGTGATAGAAGCTCTGTCACGTTACCTGATAATGCCATCGATATGTCGAAGACTTAAGTAGATTTAACATCAAAGCAAGTGTAATGCAACATACACCCTGTTCTTATTGAATTCCGTTAACTTTAAGGCATCACATCAAATGCAATTTATTTCTCTAAGAAACTAGCGTCGTAAATTGTTTTTTGCGAATTTAACTAAAAGTGATATACAGGGTGGTTCCTGATAATGAACCTAACGACGTGTCGAATTTAACGGAAAAAAAAACACGGTGTATAACATGATATGATGAATACAAGAATGGTAGAGCGAGACTATAACAGCCAACTTCTATGAAATGCCCTGTCAAATTCGCTGCCAGAAAAATAAAATAACCCTTGCGCAGTCTGTGGTATCATACTGTCATAAACTAACTATCAAACCTTCTCATACTTATTGCCTAGTTACTGTTGTTGACATTGTTGACATATTTTGCTTGTCACTCAATTGAAAATATATTGTTATGATTGAATAACGTACATGTTTCTATTTTATTATGTAACAAATTGGCGACGATGGCGGACGAAACAGAACGCCTTATTCGTCTACGGGCGTCTATACGCGGACAATTAACTAAGCTACAAACACAATTACAACAGATTCAACCTACGTCCGATTTCGAAGTAAGTCAGAGACTGTCAAGTTTAGAAAATTATGAGAAGAAATTCGATACAATTCAAAGTGAAATAGAAGCTCAATCAGAAAATTTAGAATCGGAGATAGAACAGCGACATACAACTGAAGAAAATATTTTACAACTGAAATTAAAACTGCACGGCTTACGCCCTACACCTATCACCGAGGCACCTTCAACGTACGTTTCCATTTCACAACCCACAAGGAGCTTAGAAGGTACGAGTACAGATCTACGACCACAACAAACACCCAGGCTCAATTTTACGCCTTTTCAAGAAAAAGAATCGTTCAAGAACTTTATTAAAAGACTGTCTGTATACCTGCTGCTGAACAATATAACTGACCCGAAAACTAAAGTATACATGTTACTATCAACACTACCTCCAGATCTACATGAAAGAGTCCACGATCTATCCTCTCCAGATGATCCAATTAACAAAACATTCGAAGAACTCTCAGACTTGTTAGACCAGTACATAGACCCGAAACCAAGCATCTGGGCGTCTCAACATACATTCATTACGCGCATGCAACAAGCTGATGAATCAGTTCCCATCTACGCGTCAGAACTAAAAAGGCTGTCGCTCAACTGTGAATTTAAATGCACGCACTGCAAAAAACCTACAATTGATTCATTTCTATCACTACAGTTGATACGTGGACTGAAGGATGGTGACATTAGAACCAAAATCTTACAAGAAGACGAAACCATGACATTTTCGAAATTGGTACATACTGCGACATCAATGGAGACTGGAAAAAACGAAAATTCAACTATGTCTACATCCATTCAGAAATTAACTACTGAGAATATTAACAAAATTTCGCAAGCGCAAAAAGAAACAGTACACCCACCGAGATACAATACAAAAAGGACACAAATTACCATCAGAGACCTTAAGGGTAAATGCTACCGTTGCGGAGGTAACGATCACAAAGCAAACGAATGCGGCGCTATAAAAAGTACATGCATCAAGTGTCAAAAGGAAGGGCACTTAGCCCGTGTTTGCATGCAACGAACTGAACGCAATCAAACGAATCTCCTGAATCACTCAACAAGTAGCGTCAGCACCGACGGCATGGCAGACATTCACCTCATCAAAAGCGAACTGTCGGACAAATTCATCATCACCGTTGACATTGAAGGCAAGAAGGTTAACATGGAATACGATACTGGAGCAGCACTTTCTGCAATGTCACTGAAGGACTACAAAAACCTAAAAATAAGTAACAAGATTTTACATACTTCTATGACATTCACAACCTATACTAAAGAACCTTTCGAACCCGTCGGCGTAGCATACGTTAAATGCAATTACAAAAAGCAAACATTTTATGGAAAATTATACATATTTGACATGGACGTCGAACCTGTTTTGGGTAGAAGCTGGATGAAAGAATTCAAAGTAGATTTGGCTGATATGAATAGCGTAGAAACCTGCATGAAGACAACAAAACTTGAAAAGTTATTGGAAGAATACGATTCTACCGTCTTCAATTCAAACTTGGGCGAGATTCCAAACGTTCGAGGCCACCTAACGCTGAAAGATGACGCGCGACCAATTTTCATCAAACCACGCAGAATTCCATACGCATTACGAGCCAAAGTAGATGATGAAATCGAAAGACTAGAAAAACAAGGAATCATTACAAAAATAGATCACTCCGATTGGGGTACACCAGTCGTACCTATAGTGAAACCCAATGGAAGCATACGACTTTGTGCAGACTACAAAGTCACTTTAAACAAAGCAATAAAAGATGAACAATACCCGATTCCTATAATTGAAGATATCTTTGCCGAAATGAATGGAGGACAAATATTCTGTACCTTGGACATCACACAAGCATACTTAAACATGGTCATGGATGAAGAGAGTGCTCTACTACAGACTCTAAGTACACACAAAGGCACCTTTAAGGTAAACCGACTCATGTTTGGCGTAAAGGTAGCTCCTAGCCTTTGGCAGAAGTTTATGGACCAGCTGTTGATGGGCATCGAAGGCGTCAAGTGCTTTTTCGATGACATAATAATTCAAGGTTCGTCCGAAGAACAACTACTTACTAGACTTAAACTAGTTCTACAGAAACTGAAAGACAGTAACCTACGAGTCAATAAAGAAAAATGTAACTTCTTCAAACGTAGCATCAATTACTTAGGTCATACCATAGATAAAGACGGTCTACACAAAAACCAGGACAAGGTCAAGGCCATTGCCAATGCACAACGACCAACTAACATAAACGAATTGAGAACATTCTTAGGGATGGCAAACTACTACAATAAATTTATCCCTAATCTCTCGTCCATCACTAATCCCTTGAACGAATTATTGAAGAAAGGTACGAAATATATTTGGACTACGAAATGCGAAGAAAGTTTCAAATCTATCAAGAAAGAAATACTAAGCGAACGTATATTAATGCACTTTGATCAAAATAAAACTCTGATTCTGGCTACAGATGCCTCACCCACGGGTCTTGGTGCGGTTTTGAGTCATAGATTACCAGATGGCTCAGAACGTCCCATAGCATTTGCCTCCCGAACCTTGACATCCAGTGAAAAGAAATACAGTCAGATTGATAAAGAAGCGACGGCTATTTTCTGGGGATTAAAAAAGTTCTTTCACTACTGTTATGGCAGAAAATTCACCCTTATTACAGACCACAAACCGCTTACATCTATCTTTCACCCGCACCAGACATTACCGACCCTAAGCACTATGAGACTGTTTCATTATGCACATTTCCTTTCCGGATTTGACTACAACATTGAATATAGAAATACTACCAAAAATGCAAACGCAGACTACCTGTCACGCTTTCCAGTTGAAAAAACGAAAGATAACAAAATTGACCAACACTACGTATTCCAGATGAAGCAAATAAATTCAATAAATATCTCACCGGAAATAATTGCTAAAGAAACAAAAGAAGACCCCGAATTACGAAACTTATTACAAACACTTCAGTCAGGCGCATCGCTCAGAGAATCAGGATATAATGATAACGAACTGACATTACAAAATGATTGTATTCTAAAAGGTACACGAGTGATGATTCCACAGAGATTACGTCAACAGATATTAGAGGAACTACATACTGGACATATTGGAATGCTAAAAATGAAACTCCTTGCACGAAGTTTTGTATATTGGAAAAACATTGATAAAGATATCGAACAAAAAGTCAAATCGTGTCGAACGTGCCGTTTAGAACAAAACGCACCTTCTAAAGCACCGATTCACCACTGGGAAGAGCCTGCAGGCCCATGGCAAAGAATACACATAGATTTCGCCGGTCCCATATGTGGTTATCAACTGTTCATCGTGGTAGACGCATTTTCAAAATGGATTGAGGTTATTCCCACAAAAACAACCACGAGTTCTTACTGTATTAAGGAACTAGACCAAATATTTGATACTTTTGGGGTACCCTACACTTTGGTCTCCGACAATGGCAGGCAATTTATATCGCAAGAATTTCAAAACTTCATGAGAGATAATGGTATTGTACATAAAACTATTGCCCCGTATCATCCAGCAACGAACGGCCAAGCGGAACGCTACGTCCAAATTATCAAAAGAGCACTGCATAAATTGGAGGGGAGAGTGGAGCGATTACAGACAAAATTCGGAGAGTTAAAAGTACCCTTCGCAGTACGCCGGCCAGTTCGGGATATTCACCCTATTTACTAATGTTTGGCAGAGAAGTAAGAACACGGCTGACGGCGAAGATTCGTGCGCCTCCAAAGTGCCATGCTCAATCTGCACCGAATACAAATCGGCAGTTCGCCTTAAACAGTCGAGTCCAAGCACGGAACTACTCCGGATCTGGACAGAAGTGGAAGTTCGGTACAGTGAAACGCCGACTTGGTAACCTACACTATGAGATTGCGATTGACGATGGACGTGTCTGGATACGTCACTTGGACCAACTGCTCCCGGCCTCCGGGATTCCCGGAAATCACGGGGGAGGCGTGTCATAAACTAACTATCAAACCTTCTCATACTTATTGCCTAGTTACTGTTGTTGACATTGTTGACATATTTTGCTTGTCACTCAATTGAAAATATATTGTTATGATTGAATAACGTACATGTTTCTATTTTATTATGTAACAGAAATAAGTTTAAAGCTACTGATAAAATTATCCATAATGACCATGTTCCTCAGACTAGCAACAGATTATAAGCTGGCTTGAGAATAAAAGTGAACCCAGTTAAACAAGGTTCTATTCATGGGCAGAGAAACTTCCCATACAGGGCACAGCAGCATTCACATACTTTTTATGTGCCCGGCGGATCTTAATTAATTTATTTATAAAAACTTATCAGATGCATAACGAGAACCTACACAAAGGCGTTTTACTTTTAATCAGAAAGATCGTGAGATGTGGAATATAATAGAATTCTCTGCAAGATAAAAATACTCTTGTATAACGCGGTTACAAATGCGAAGGTAATAGAAACTACTCGTTTTCGAGACGCATTGTTGTAGCAAACAAGTATGATTACTTTCGAATAAAGAATTGTAATGCAAACAATCACCTACACGGTAGCGCCGCTGCTATACTAATAGACCAAATAAAAGGTTCGATTGCGTCGGCGTAGCAAATGTCAAAAACGCCGAGAAATTGACGGGCACATGCGCAGTGGAAGTGCGATCAATGCACCCCCGGAGTGCGCGCGCCCCCGGCCTCGGCATTCTACGCAGTACATCACAAAAACACCGTCTGGAAAACCTGGGCGCATTCATCCGCGATCGGCAAAAAATCTATTATCAAAGTCTAGTTATTCAATCTAACTACGCGGCTCGTCGCGTCTCGTTAAGGACACCCACACGCTACGCCGCGGGGTCTGAGTGTTGCATCTCGTCAGTCTGATCGCGTGACTCATCGGATTCTCCCGAAATTCGCGAATCCGTTGTTATCGCTTTTTGTGGTTGTGCTGGTGGTATCAGTGCGTGCTTGGACAGCTCGGATGCAGGAGGCCCGGCGGGCTGGTGAGGGGCCGCGGCGCCTGGCGGAGCAGTGAGGTCAAGCCGCAGGATGGACGACTGTACAGACATCTTCTATGACGACGATACTGACGCGCAGTGCGATATGGTACGTGGAAAGGCTGCCGATTCGTCTTCATTTTTTGGTCTTATTGTTGTAAATTGCACTGGAAGGACTCTCTCTACAAGAGAAACCCCTTTTGCGTAACCCGTCTAATGAAATGAATGTATACTTACTACCTAGTATCTAAAATTTTGGCTGTGTTCTGTAAGTGTAATTGATTCAGTTATTCAAGTGGATAATAATAGTCTCTACGAGCAACTGTCATATTTCTAGTCGTCAACCAGCATCCGGCCTCGTTAAACTTGATTAATCTTCATTAATCTCCTCGACTACAGGTCACATGGTCAGTACCCATGTACCAAACAATGGAACAGCATTGAGAAGCGATTGTATCGCTTTCATGAAATGACCAAACTTGTAAAAAGTGTAGGTGTTTATAAAATGGACGCCTGCATTGCACAAGTCAATGTCATCAAACAAGATTCAAGGTATTCGGTTCTTCCTTATTGCGAATATGTTTGAATCGATACACGACCTACACAATTTTATTCAGGACTAAAAACTGACTGACAAGAACAGAACACAAGATACCTACTCTTTAACATGGAGTGTATACGTAACATTGGTCGTGACATACGGAAGAAGTCAGGTAATAATTGGCTGGATATATCGTAATTATACAACCATGATATATATATAAACTATAATGTTGTATTTCATGAGCAAATTATGGTACATTATGTGCACATACGCATCAGCATTAACAATAGGTTATTAATTTAGTGCAACTAAAGTAGTTAAACAATTACGAGAGTATAACTTTCCACGTAAATTATTGGTAAATAATTAATTGATACTTTTAATTGAAAGTGGCTTTACTGAGCAATCAGCCAACCACTTTCAAACACTCTAGTTAATAATTTTAATAGCACGATAAAGTAACTGCGTGGCCGCAAACTGCTTACATAGTTACCTAAGTAGTTTATTTGCAATACTGTTAAATTAAACTGAGAAAGAATTAATTACTCCCCGTGCTACATAATACATAATCCAGAAGCTACATTAATTAGGGGTTACGTAAAGTGTGCGTATGTGAAACAGTTGCTTAAAATGATTACAGCATCGGTGAGATTGGTTTTTAGTTCTTTGTTTACTGCTACATTTTAATGGTTGTCATTATAAGGGTCGCCCAGCGCCCACGCGCATGTCACATCTCTGAATTTACAAGCATCCATGACTACGGTGACTGCGTACCATGATCGTGTTCTCGTTCATGTGCGTTGGCATCTTTTTGGCATTGTGGGTCGGCAACATGAATTGGAATCGTTTTACTTAATTATCTTTTTTTTGCTGTTATAAACGGGGGGAGGTTTTAACTTTTAAATGACTTGGAATCTAGCCAACACAAGCCACAAGTACCAAGAAGAAAATGCAAGCGTACATCGACAAATACCAGGCGAATAAATGAAATTACATTCTTAACGTCATGTTGGCAAAACCTTCGGGAAGATGGGGGAAACCAAGAAATGCGTGGTAAATAAATGAAGTAGAAGGACTAGGTTACTTGTACTAATAATGTATTCTGTGACTAGATATGGAATGAAATACATTTGGATTTTGGACACTCATCCAACTGGAAAAAGCGGTCGTGGAACGCCTATGTGACCGCGCCGTGTCTTTGATATGCTCCATCGTGTAATTGAGGTGATCCACAAGTGAAAGCTACGATCGCAAGGTGGAATATTAATCTCCATCATGTCACCGCACCCACGAGGCCGATGCGAACAATACCGGCGTTTTTGCCGACCTCTGATTGTTCGTACAGTTAGCTGCTCTTGATGGATTGATGAGCAGGTTTAGAACAAACGGAACGGATGAGTTGAATCAAATGACTTTTATCATTTTTAATTTCTTCAGGAAATGCGTCCACGGGGAACACAAATAGGTATTCAACCCATAGTTTTTTGAGTAGAGGACCCTCGCCGCGTAATTTCCTGCCTGTATGCCTGCCCAGCCATGCCATTTGTTTACTCTCCTGAGTTGCGTAAGGTACTTATCACTCTTCCATACCAGCCCGAAAAGATATTGGCAGTTCGTTAGCAATAGAGTATATAAACGATATTGGGAAGAGTAGGTAACCTGGCTGAACTCTGAGCTACCTTCTAATAGAACCTGGCCCGAAAACGAAACGCCGCAAAAGGTAGTCTGGCTCTGTCGCGCCAATACGCAAGAGCGATAGAGATAGATAGCTACGAGCGTTTCGTTTCGTGAGCGTTAATTGAGCGTTTGTGCATTCGGCTACGCACCCAGAGCTAATAAAGGGTTTACGCTGCGCGAAGTTGCGTTCCCACCAATTTTTCAACTTTTGTTTCGCATCCGACGGTCAGAACTGAGATGTAAATAAATTTTATTCTGATAAATCTGCCGACACGTTATAAGTAGGTACCACAAACCTACATGTCAACACATCGTCACTTGTGCAATCGACGGTACAACTGGAACGATACGATAGAACAAAACCGTCGTGCCGTTCATGACTAATTGAGCATGAGAACCGATTGCCGAGGTGAATGGGAATCATTAGTAATGCCATAGACGAGATACTAATAAAAACTGACTGCATTTTTTTAACGCCATTGTACTGTTTAATAATTAAATACCAAAAAATAAAAAGCACATTGACTTTATTAATAATTGATTCTTAGTTCAAAAATTAAACTACGAGTACCTACTTATTTATTAAGTTTTAAATTCGCGAAAGTTACAAATTATACCAGCTAGCTTGAGCTCGACCTTGCTAGAGTGCAATGGGTGCACACAGCACAGCAAAATACCTATATTTAGTTGGGTATAATCCAGTCAACTAAGTCAAGTCAGTCGTATCACAAAATGGTATGAAATTGTAGGTACGTATTCAAATTTTTTTTTTTTTTTTTTTTTTTTGTTTTTTTTTTTTTTTTTTTTTTTTTTTATTAAAATTATACACCGTACGTATTCAAATTGAAATTGTGTAATCAGGATAATCTCTTAAAAATTGTATCAGTGAAATCATAGCAAGGGTCTCCGAAATCATCAACCATTTTTTGTGTGTTTTCCACGTACCAACGTACCTACACTAAACATAAATACATACCTTAGTTAATAATGTTCCTTTCAAAATGACTTGAGTTTTAATAAGGCTAGTTCTGCCCCTATTATTAACTCGTCTCTAGTGATGCTATCGCACCCGAATTCAGCTTCGACGTCTCAAGTTCATAGAACACACGTAAAGAATTACGGAATGTAATGAAGAGGCTTGCAATGGCAGAAAAAAATAATAGCTTTAGCTTCTAACAATAGTGGTAGCCAATTATAATAATTTGTTACTTATTATGTGGTAAAAATCACATCGTAGACATGATAGAGTTGAAGGAAGCTAAGTCGTCATATTTTATTTTATTTTTGCAGTGAAGTGGAGCAATTTAACCATCAATGTAAAATTAATTTATTTAAGAATAATACGCATATATGTAGGTACATGCCAGTACTAGCCATTATACTGTCACGCCTGATTCTACTAACATTAAATAGGTAAAAAGTCGCCGTCAAAATCATTACATACCTATCGCAGAGCATAAATATGTATATGCTATATATATTGTAACTTGGTATTTAATTTACTGTACAACATTCTGGATTTTGTTATTTCTAGAAATAAAATATTTTTTGTTAGCAAAAATGTGGAAAAAATGCCTCCGGGGAATAACTTTGCAGAATCAACAACCTCTTGAACAAATAAACATTGCGTTAGTAAATATCACCGTTATTAAAGACGTCGACAGAAATGTCGTGAACTTACTCTTACTAGTCAAGGTCTACGGCACTATTACTAGTTGCAGAACGAGACCTTTCGAATTGTGAGAAACAAGTGCCCTGTAATTATTCTAATCTATTGCCGAGAGGAGGCAAGATCAGATGAACCAGTAAACACAGGTATCGCTTGTGGTGAATAATCAGAAGCTCCACGCAGATTTGACTTTTTTTATACTTAAATACGTATGTATGTTTCGGTTCTGTCCAAGGTACGCATTTTAAACTGTTTGGCAGTGTTTTAATTGTTAGGGAATGGGGAGTTACGGTGACCGCTTTCCATCAGGCGGACCGTGTACCTGTTTGCAGCCGACGTGGTATGAAAAAAAGTTTTTCATTATACCCCCATTTCAGCTTTGATTTATTAAGGTGGTATTTTTTTAGATTTCTGAGTCACAGTTTGTCGGAACTCTAAGAAATAAATAAAGAAACAAAAGAAATAGATACAAGTGATGGACTAAATGCTAAAAATTTCACTTTATGAGACATTATCAAGTTGATGAACGTTTTTTTGTGCACTGCCTATAAAACAATATAGAAGGAACTTAATCCCGAATATCAAAATGTACACCAACACTATATACTTGGGATATAAATTTACGCAACCAAGTCAATAAACCAAGGTACCGGTCTACAGCTTCGAAACACGTGAGGTGCAAATAGGTCTTCCACACCTAAACACGATCAATTTACTGATAGTAAGAACAAAGCCTTAAGCACCATTATTCAGAGTGCAACGATTTATAAATAGGCCTTTTAAAGGTTACTTTAGGGTCACTTAAATGTCTACTGGCATTACGAGTAGGTACTGTGTAACTGCTTACTCACGCATTTGGATAACAACAGGAACACCGATTATCGATGAAAAATTATGCGATTGAACTTTAACGAATCTTAGAGAATCTCCTCCAAGCGGACAAGCATAGTAGAGTGATTATACTCGTAGCTTATTATTGCACTTTGTACGTAGGGCCGGTGCTAGGGGTAATGTAGGGTTAGAGCGAATGGGGTGGCCGCTCTAGGCGCCAAACCATAAGGTACGGCGCCAAAATGGAAATTTATAAAAAAACTAAAAACACAGCCTCGGTCGCGAGTTCGGTAAAAAAGGTAACCAAGAACGCTATAACTCCATTTCACTCTACCCTGATTGCGTGCTCGGGCCGGCACTGGTTGTATGTAGGTACCTACGTATGAGAGTAATACTCAACTAATTATGAATGCAACCGTCACAAAACAAAAGCTCATAATGAACCTGCGGGATGAGTGAATGACGGAAGTGTAAGTAATTAAAAATGTAATGAATATCATAACGCGGTGCGGTGCAATAAAGGCACAACCTGTACTCGGGTGAAACTATGCAGGTTTTCCGCATGGTTGAGGTATTGTATGAATGCTTCTTGTTCAGTTGTATGCACTTGGTGGTAATAAAATGAGGGAAATACTATATTTCCTGGACTGAAGTAATCATTATAACTTTTATCGCTAGAACTACTACCGAACGAGTAGGTGTATACCTAAGAGTGATGGCGAATGTTGTTAAAAAAGCACGCAATCAAGCCAAGTCGCGATCAAGTCGGTAAAAATCACTGCCAAAAAACTTAATTCGAAAACGCTGCTCATACCGAAGAGGATGATAAACCAATCGCTACACTTCAGACGTGTCGATCCCATATCGGCGTAATGAATGGTCCAGGTACGATATGCTCCTTAGTACTACAATGTATCTTATCGTACTTCCTACGCAATATAATAGAAGAGAAATTAACTTTCTATTGGCTTTGAATTAGCGGGTAATTAATCGCTCAACGATCTTTGTACAAAGGTAATTTATTGGTCCTATTAATCTACTCATCTATTCAGTTCATGTCTCTTCATTGTTGGTGTGTGATTGCAGTTTAGGAATTATGGTGAGCTAAAGGCGCCAGTTCGAAACTAGTCTTCACTATTGGGCCATAATATGTCGCTTAACTGGGTACAAAAATCTGTAAGAATAATACATTAAAGTAAGTAAGTAAGTAAACACTTTATTGTACAGGAAAAGAATACAGCACATAATATTTAAAATAAAAAGTTTCAGTACAAAGGCGAACTTATCCCTTTATTGAGCAATTTTAAAATGAATAATAATCAAATGTTACAAAACCTAGGCCGTACAAATATCTGACACGATATTATTTCTAGAGTCATAAAAAAGAGTGTAAGATATTGTTAAAGCCTTCGAGAGATCACCTATTATTGCGAGTGCTACGTATGTTGCATTAACTCATAAAAATAATACAAAGTAGTTCCAACCCATAAAATAATCTATACAGGACTAGTGTTCTTTTGATTGATTCAGAACTCAAAATCCTCCGAAGTTTTTAAGTACTGTATTTCTCGACACCATCTCTTTTCAGTGCCAATAAATCGATTAACTTTCAGAGCATCTCTATAGAACCAAGCTCTGCACGTCATATCTGATGGCCTCAACTAATTGCAACAGATGACCGACGGTCTAGTCGTTATTGTCGGATCGACGTTACGGTACAGTCCATTCCAGAGCTGCGCCCCGCCGTTTAAACGGTACATCGGGAACAATTTATTTTAACATCGCTTGCGATTCGCAAACAGCACCCATTTACCACGTTGCTATGATCTAGAATGACTTAAGGCAATTTATATGGTTGTAAAAGGTGCTTGTACCGCTTGGTCACAGGTTCGAAGGTAATGAAGAAGATTGACGGGAATCAGATTTGGAATCATTCAACCAATTCTAACAAAAAATCACATCAGTATAAATATTCTGTAAAGGTTGTTTGTATGCCAGCAATTCAAAAACTGGTGTATTTTGGCAGCTCTCGCACATAAATAAAGGCTTGATGGTTGCGTCCAATTTAAACTGTTATTTCATCCAATTCTATCGTACGACAGCAGTTTTAATTGGTTTTACTGCAGTGCAATGTTCCAATATAAATCTTACTAAAACAACAACGTCACAATACAGAACTTACCTTGCTTCATTAAATGTAAACTACAACAAAAAAACACCACAACATTGATAACATCCGAGCAACTCAGAATTCTTCAGATGGAATCTGAACATTGTGTAATTTTATCTTTTTAACCGACTTCAAAAAAGGAGGAGGTTCTCAATTCGACTGAATTTTTTTTTGTATGTATGTTACTCGATATCTCCGAGAATCGTAGACCGATTTTCAAAATTTTTTTTTGATCGAACGGGTATAACCCCGAGATGGTCCCATTGGCACCAAGTCGTGGTCTGATGATGGGATCTTGGAGAAATCGAGGGAACTCTTCAAATGTTATAGGCACATGTAATGTTTTTTGTATATTTTTCAAAGGTGCACCAGTATTTGCGCCTGATGGTAATAATTTTATGTGGCTGAGCTGATGATGGAAGGTCAACTCCTCAATGGTTAGGAGTTAAAGGACAATTCTTTCACTACTGTACATATATTCGGACTGATACATATAATATCACTAGGAACCACTAAAAATCAACAAATAAATTAACTTTTTAACAAAAAATAAAACCGCCTTCAAAAAAAAAGCGTGTTACAAAACACGGAGAAACTAAAAAGCCAAAAATTTTTGTTTAAAATACTTATTAATCTTATTATATTTATCTTGAACAGTACTACAACTGTAATATTTTTATTTTATTGTGCAACTTGTTTCGTGTTAAATCAAAATATTGAAAGAAAACTTGCTGGAAGCGGCACATGCAAGTCATCCATTATTTGTTATCATCAAATCTCAGTTAAGTAACACCTACACACGCAACTGGCCGAGACGGTGCTCGGCGCCTGCAGGCTCGACCGTGACGGGCTACGTTACTGCATATGTCGACGACATGCAGGTCATACGTTTAGGCAGATCATGAAATTCCCAGGCATATTGTGAATCTTGAAATGTTTTTTTCGTTCCCTGAGTTGACGGTCCTGTTTCGCGGCAGTTTGCTCTTCTTTCACCTAATGCCGTCAGATCAATGGCGATCTACTTAAAGAGTTTATACGTGCATGCTTTCGTGTGCCCAGATATTCTTCTTTACAGACCGCGAATTTTAGAACAGCAAGTTCGATATTAAAAATACTTATGACGGAGCTACGGAATTCGCTAGGTCAGAGAAAGCGACCTATGTGAAACTGAAAATAGAGTGCTCAAGAAAATAGACTGTCCAAATCCGATTAGGAAAAAAAACATGTGTCAGAGGCGCACTATAAGGGTTCCTTTTGTACCCTTTTGCTACGGAACCCTAAAAAATTACCTAATAATGATTTTCAAACTAGGAAAAACAGTGTATCATCGGCTTTAAAAGTATAACCAGTCTTTACCAGGCGTACCCGGTACCCCCGGATGCCGATGCCGCCGCGCTGTGGTTTGTGGTCTGCGTTGCATGCACAGCGTGCAGCTATCCGATCGTAATCACATAAATACTGCCTTCACTTATACCTTATACCGCTACAGGTGCGCTGCTGGAAAAGCCTTGTAATTAAAAACTCCGTCGACAGCTTATAATTTTTCAGGAGAACCAATAATTTTGTATACATATGAACGACACCTTATTATATCTGCTTCTAAGTCAAAGATATCCTCGTAAGTCTCTGGCCATTTTTCCGATTTTGAATTTGGAACTTTCTTTAGTTTCATATTATTAAATTAAAACGGGACTTAATCGCGTAAAACTTACGTTTTATATTTAACCCGACGTTTCGGACATGACATTACGTCCGTGGTTTCTTTAGTTTCATAGAGGTTTTTTTACTACTATAAGGGCCACTTGCACCAACGACATCTGATATCTAATTCCATACAAAATGGAGGGTCAACCCTCCATTTTATATGGAATTTGATATCAGATGACAGCCAACCCTAAGTTAAGTGGTTGGTGCAAATGGGCCTAACAAACATTTCTTCGAGTAGGTAACAGGTACTGTCTATCGTGTTTCTGGATCCGGATTGGCAATTGCTTTAAAAATGCTGCATAATAAAGCTATAACTTTCTGCTGATGGCAGCGGCAGCGGCACCCAGAGTGCAATAACCCTGAGGAAAACAAAAATTATTGGTTTTAGGTACCTAATTGACCTTGGACACGACTAGTAGTGTACTAGCTTACTTAATAAAATTGATAGCATAAATATGTACGATATTATTGTCGGTGACTGTTTAATTCCGTGAAAAAGATTGAAGACCCGGCAACCCGGTAACCCGGCAACCTTCAAATCAAGAGTGAACAGGCATCTTCTGGGCGAGCTCACTCCATCGTAGGCCACGTCTTTGCCTTTGGCTAGTCTGTGGTCAAGAGTAAGCCCATTTATAATTTAAAAAAAAGACCTATGTATTTAAATAATCTAATGGAGATACTATATCGCATCAATAATACCAAAGACATAACTCCGTATAGAGATAAAGTCTAAGAAATAAACGTACCTCAAATGGCGATACACCTTTGAGGGACGCTCGGCTAGATGGCGCTAATATTAATATTTGACATTTTAACACATATCAAGCTAAGAATATTGTCCAAATTGTCAGAACTGAGGTTCAAAAGTTTTAAGCCTGTGTCGAGAGATGGCAGTCTATGCACTGTGATTACACATTTTACTTTGACAGTAACTCTCTATAATACTCGATCCTCTTTGATAACACTTACTGGTGGGATTGGCATTGATTCAATTTTGTATCAAATCTAAAAGCTCAACCCGTATTTGCTCAACCGAAAACTAAGAAATAAAACCGTGGACGCTTTTCGTGACCGAAATACCTTTATTGAAACTTATTTCACTAGCAAATCGGCTTCATTGGTTCACAATAAAATATTGGTGTTGTTAGTAAACGTGCTTCGCATCGTGCTCTTTTTGGTTGAACAGTCACGTTTTATAAAAGGGCTGACAAATTATTGAGTGAGTAACAAAGATTTCCAAAGTAAGGACAGAGAATCCATACTAAGTACTAAGCTTGTAATATTATAAATGGGAAAGTGTGTGTGTCTGTTTGTTTGTCCATCTTTCACGGCAAAACGGAGCGACGAATTGTCGTGATTTTTTAATTGAAGATAGTTGAAGGGATGGAGAGTGACATAGGCTACATTTTGTCTCTTTCTGGAGAATTCCGCAATTTTTGGCTTTAACGCGAGCGAAGCTGTGGGCAAAAGCTAGTTTCTTATAATTTTAATTGAAAATTTTCTCGCTTGTTGCGCCTCCTTGGTTAAATGCAACAGTGCGATTGGTTGATGAGTTTGCATCACGCTAGCGTTTCGTCGCATAGACTTCACGCTTATAACTCACATTCGTGCACAGCGGTGTTACTGAAACCATTTTTGGTGGCTGTATGTAATATATAAGTCAATGGTGAGCGTACTGAGTGTTCTACAACTTCGTACAAATCTAATTTCGTTCAAAGCGTTTGTGCTAGGTTCGACCAACAATGGCGGCATTTTATAACATTAAATATACTATAATGAAAATATAATACAGTACTTAACTGAAATATTTGTACACTTTCTAAGACATTTTAACAATGTTGTAGCCGCATTGTTCTACGGTATTGTTCCGGGTCATTCGCTTAAAATATGTCTGTGGTTGCGTCTAATTGCCATAACCATTTCCATACAATTTGTATGAAAATATTAGTCGCGACAATTAGACCGCAGATATATATTTTGTGTGATAGTAGTAGTTTGTAGATAAAGAACAGTATTTAGTGAAAATTTGATTGTTATTGTACTGAAATATTTATGATACTTTATTTGTAACTTAAAAGCAGTTGGGCACTTTGACGCTCGGCCGACCCATTGTGTTGTGTCAAAACGTTGAGCCTATCGTGAGAAAATCAATTAAGATGTTACTTTAAAGAGTGGAAAGTTTACCATTCAAGTGTCTGTGATAACTGATATGGTAATTTAATGATGCGTCATAATTTTATACAACCATTCTAGTCATTCGGTAGATTATGATAGAATTGATAGACCATAAGAACTCTTTGACATGTGATTCGTACAAATGTAAGCAAATTTTGGCCTTATGGTATGCGACAAAGTGGGGATTTTTACTAGATCTCGACACATCTGCTCTCTGCATTGACACACTCTCATTTTTATGGATTCATAAAGTACTAGCTGCTTCGCACGCGTTAAATTTGAGAATTGCGAAATGCTCAGCTTGGTTTGAAAGAGACAAAAAGTAGCCTAGCTATATCACTTTCCATCCCTTCAGCTACATCTACCTAAAAACCACGTCTATTCGTCGCTCAATTTCGCCGTGAAAGACGGACAAACCAACAGACACACACACTTTCCCATTTATAATATTGGTATAGATTTTTCAAGAATTAAAGAGTTTCTTCGTTAAAGACGTGTAAAGAATATTAATGCTCTTTTAATAGAGGACAAACTAGCCCATTAATTTTAAATACTGGAATTATGCTTAATCATCATATAAAACACGGAAGAACGCACAACGCTGTGCACAGTGTGGGTCCAGAGTCAACAAAAAACGCAATTATGAAATGGATAATTAAAACGTACCTAACCAAGTAAATAGGTAGGTACTTATGCAGAGTTTTATATGTGAATATCCATTTTATTCAACCACGGTAAATATTATCGAAGAAGATCGAGTATTATAGAGAGTTACTGTCGAATAAAAGTGTGTAATTAATTACAGTGTATAGACTGCCATCTCTTGACTTGACTGCCAGACATGACTTTTGAACCTCAGTTTTGACAATTTGGCCCATATTCTTAGCTTGATATGTGTTAAAATGTCAAATATTAATATTAGCGCCATCTAGCCAAGCGTCCCCCAAAGGTGTAACGCCATCTAGGTCACCGTACCTTTTTCTGTATGGTACTGATACTGAGGTACGTTTTTTCTTAGACTTTATCTGTCTAGATGGAGTTATATATGTCTTTGATATTAATTTAATAAGATAACGTTAAGCAAGGTTAACATTCGACCCACCAATGTCACTTTTAGGCTTCCCTTCCTCACCAAAAAGAAACCCTTATCGTGCAATGTGACAGACAGACAGACGGACGGACAGAGGTCCGTCTGTCTCTCTGTCACATTGCTAAATATCGCGACAGATACCTAAGCTAGGTATCGATTTGAAATTTTTATTCTTAGACACCCTATGGTTACAATTAACTAAGTAAGCCAGTAATCTATTTTAATTTTTTTAAATTGCAAATAACGTTTTTATGAAACAACAGTTCAACAATTTGTTACAATGTTTTTAAACAATCATTGAGAATGCTCTTGAGAGTTTCTTATCGGATCATACTCACCATTATGTGTGTATGGTGAGACTTGCAACGTCATTAACATAGAATCGCTCACAACCTGCCCGTTGCGTGATTATACTTATACTCATACATACATTCATGGGATGACATAGATCTCACTGAATGATTTCATTTTGATAAATCTTCATTCAAATTTAAGGTGAAAAAGGTTTTATCTTTAAATATCTTGAAGTTAACACTTCATTGATGTACCTAAGTAATAAAACTTATACCTACCTATGATCGTGATTAAATTTCTAATTTATGTTTGAACAAATCAATTGGATACGACATAAATTGTATGTGACTCTGATTAAGGCGAGTTTTACTTGTATCTTTATATGAATAAAATGACAAAGCGGCTTTATAGTAATCGACAAAGTGGACGTTTTCCCGTGCACACTCACATTATGTAAGTAAAGAGTGAGTACCTACCTAATAAAGATAAAAAAAAATGTTTCCTTATATAATTGATAATATGTATTTTTTTTTCTAGACATGGTGCCGGACTCTACCGTACTACAAAACAAATTAGACATAATTACAAATACAAACTTACAATTGCCGAATACATTTCACGATACATATATATAATAATATACGAGCAACGTCTTCAAAATGTAAAATAGCCCACTATCAATAAAATTCTAATCGAATCATAATTTCTACCGCCATAATATTTAAGTCCGTGATTCCTATCATACGAGTAGTAGGTACAGTCAAGGCATAAATAAATGTGTGATTATTTCTGTACCTCAGCAATTCCCGTCAACTTTGTACAATGCCACGTCAGCAAATTTTAATTGATCCTATTTTGTTACCAACATTTAGTAATATAATTCGACTTTCGTAAGATATATACAGGATAATTGTTATAATTAAGAAAATATAGATACTAGAGAACCTTAATGACGAAATAAAACTTAATAAAATCTCAATTCATCAACAAAATCTTGGTAACAAAATAGGAATTAATAAAAACAAATTTAACTTTTCCCTTAATTTTTGTACAAACTTTTCGAGAATTGCTGACCTTGTCACATTAACGTCTTGTTTGAAATGTCATACGAAATTGTCGAACGATTAAAAGCGACATGGTACATAAATCATCACTTATATAAATAAGTGTAAGTGGCATAAGCCGGTGACTGTATTTCACACCTCGCGACATGATATCTGGGTAAAATTGCGTGTTAATATTTAACATCCGAGGGGTTTCCGTGAAGGGAATGGGGTTGCATTTTAAAAACGACCGTATTTCCCCCAGGATAGTTAACTAGGCACTACTAACAAGTTGTACAATACTTCTCTAAGAAACTTAATACTTGTAACGAAGGCAAATTACCAATTAGGTACCTACTATAATTAAAGCTTGCATTGAAAATAGAAGAATAGAATTTTAGTTGTTGGCTAGATTGCACGTTAAGATATCGTAGAATTGATTATTCTTGTATAGGTTACCTAGCCTCAGTAAGACGCAGAAGGCTGTGTTATAGACGTAATTACTTCTATTATTTTTAAACAACGCCATATAATTGAGGCTATATTTATTTAGATTTTTTAACGAACTGAAGTATAACCACATTAACATGCTACCACTAATTAAAGTGATTAAGTAAAAAAAAACATAAATCACACACAGATACTCAGGGACCGCGTATATTATAAAGTGCAGGATAAGTCGGGACAATGAAAAGAAAACCCTAAAAAGATGTTGTATGGTACAATTTACCATAGGGTAAACTCGCCTCATTCGGTGACACGCCTAATTCGGTGAAACAACCAAAAATCGTCTTTCGGAATAGTGCTTCAAAATACTGTATCACCGAATTAGGCGTGTCACCGAACTAGGCGAGTTTACCCTATATCTACTTCACAATTACTATATATACAGAAATATAATACCAATTGCTATTGATTATAGATACTTATGTGGTCCTACAGATGTAATATTATCTGCACCGTTGAGTTCACCAAGCATGTCCGCGATTGACACCCAAGGTCTAGATCAAATCGTATATCTCTAAATATATGTGTAGTCATAGCTTTATGATAATTACTGTTGTCACATTGCAGAAGGATGAATACGAATGCTTACTGTATGAGTTTAAGAATGGCGTCATCGACGAAGCTATTGTTTCGCTTGGCTATTCGCCTATGCCATATAAGTTCATGACTTAAGTGAGGACTTGGCATAGTCTTCGTGGAGCAAGCGCACCTTGCTAGTTTTACGGCGTTATGGGTGGAAAATTCAGGTACCTACAGCTTCATAAAAAAAAGATTAAGTTGGTAAGCAAATACTTAAATGGTTGAGCATGAAACCCGAAGCACTTCCTGTCTCGAGTCATTAGACGTGATACATTAGGGGCAGGTACCGGTGTTATTTTTAACATTTTATCAAGCGAGCGAGTGCTGAAGAACCATGTTTTTAAATTTGAATCACATGGCTAGGACGCCCAGCACTTCGATGTTTTAAGTTGAACTATAATATTAAATTAACATCTGAGGAAAGTTATATCCAGCAATAAGTTACGTTTCTTCTAATTCAAATAATTATAGTACACTTAATTCTGGAAATTTCATAATTTCAAACGGATACAATGTTTAGTTTCAGTGTTTGTGTAGGTACACAAATGATTACGTGAATATCTTATAAGAAACTATTCCATAATTCAATAACTCAGTTTTTAGGGTTCCGTACCTCATAAAGGAAAGGACCTCAAATTTTATGGATTAATATATTTTTACCTATATATATATGTTTTCAATGTTTAATTTATTCTTTTTTTTAAATAATAATAATTAAATTTAATGATAAGTTATTATATGCTGTGCCCTTGCAGGGTCCATGTGAGACATCATACTACATTCAATACCTGTACTGTAACCATGGTTTGCAATAAAGAATTATGAATTATGAATTATGAAAAACGGAACCCTTATAGGATCACTCGTGCGTCTGTCTGTCCGTCTGTAACAGCTAATTTTCTCCAAAACTACTCAACCGATCAACTTGAAATTTTGGCACAGGTATGTCAATCAATCAATCAAAATATTCTTTATTCAAATAGGCTTACAATAAGCACTTTTAAATTGTCAACAGTGTACAATATTCATCTTATTCTAAATATCAGAGCAATTTATTGGTGCAATAAACAATATTGTTTTAAAACTACATTGATTTAATAAAATGATATCAATCTAAATTGTATAAAAAAATACTAGTATAAAAACTTCTAGAATAAATTCTAAATGTCAAAAAAATTGTATAAAAATACATTGAATTATCAATAATTATCATCATTAATAAGCTATATAATTAATGGTTTTCAACAATACTTGTATCCCACGGTGTTTCATCATTCATGTAGTCTTGTGTGCTGTAGTAGGCTTTAGAGATCAGTATACGCTTTACATAATGTTTAAATCGATTAAAAGACAGTTCAGTGATGGCATTAGGAAGTTTGTTATAAAATCTTACACAATTACCCATGAATGATTTTTTAATTTTATGGAGCCGAGTGCCGGCACTATGTTAACCTGTGAGCCAAAGATGGACATGTAATTTAAAAGTGAAAATTAAAAACTGAAGTTTTTTGAAGTATACGTACCTATTGTGTTACATATCAAATGAAAGAGCGTGAGCGAGATACTAAGTTTCAAAAATATGTTTTTAAATAATTTTTTAACCATTCGAGTCCCAGCGACATCATATGATGTCAGTAAAATATAAGTAAATAGGTACATATAGATGCTTGGGACTCGAAGGGGGAAGCCCTTCTTGTAGTGTACGGAACCCTTGCAACGCGAGTACAACTCGCACTTGGCCGTTTTTAGGGTTCCGTAGTCAACTAGGAACCCTTATAGTTTCGCCATGTCCGTCTGTCCGTCCGTCTGTCCGTCCGTCCGTCCGTCCGTCCGTCCGTCCATCCGTCCGTCCGCGGATAATCTCAGTAACCATTATTTTTTTTTTATTCCAACCCCAACGTGTGATATATCGTTGGATAGGTATTTAAAAATGAATAAGAGTTTACTAAGATCGTTTTTTAAAAATATTACTATTTTCGGAAATAATCGCTCCTAAAGGAAAAAAAGTGCGTCCCCCCCTCTAACTTTTGAACCATAAGAAAAATATGAATAAAATCACTAAAGTAGAACATTATAAAGACTTTCTAGGAAAATTGTTTTGAACTTGATAGGTTCATTAGTTTTTGAGAAAAATACGGAAAACTACGGAACCCTACACTGAGCGTGGCCCGACACGCTCTTGGCCGGTTTTTTTTAACATCTTAGGCACATTTAGACAAGATTCATTTATATATTAAAAAAAAAAAATATTTTAAGCGGGTTACTCAGCGGGGTTTTTTTTAAATATGTATGAGTCTCACGGGAGTTTTATAGTTAAAAAGATTCATTTATTTCATAATACAATTTTTTTTATACTACGTCGGTGGCAAACAAGCGTACGGTCCGCCTGATGGAAAGCGGTCATCATAACCTATGGACGCCTGCAACTCAAGTACATTCTTGTCACATGCGCGTTGCCACCCCATTAGAAACTTGTACATTCCCTTTTGCTGTGTTAAGTAGGTACACAGCAAAAAGGAGTGTATCAGTTCCAAGGAGGGTTCGGGTTGCCGACGACTCAAAGGACAATAGACGGAACAAGTTAGTTCCGTAAGTCCTCCCGTCATCCAGCACACCGCACCCTCGTTGAGCTCTGGCAGCCTTACTCACCGGCAGGCACTATGAGTAGGGTCTAGTGCTATTTGGCTGCGGACTTCTGTAAGTTGGGCTCTGCTCTAGATTCGAGCGAGACGATATCCGCTGTGCTGTGCCCTAACACACAAAGCGGAATATCACTCGCTATGCCCTACCAGCCCTACCTCCTATGATAATTAGACTGTAAATTATTTATTCATAAGCAATACTACATTATGTTTTATACGGAAACTAAAATAAAATTTGCATGACAATCTACGATCGTTTAAAAAGGAATTCATATTATGATCGTCAAGTATAGTACCTACGCTATGTTGTATGTGTTAAATCGTACAGTGACCTGCAAAATTGCATGGAAATATTATAAATTCGCCATCCACTTCTGCAGCTCACTGTGCATAGTTCTTAAAAGTAGGTAAATAATTACAATTCCATACCATTTCTAATAAATCTCCTGGAATGGATCGTCAAATTACAAAGGGTTTATTTATTGGATAGGGTTTCCTCAAACCTATTGGCAAAGCCGATTTCATGGCTTTCACCGACTAAAAATCGATGTCGCGAAAGCATCTATGAAGATGAACTAACGAGCGATTTTTGGTCGGCTAGAGAATATTTCGCGTCGATAGGTTTGGGGAGACCCTTACACATCAATTCACAATGACTACAGTGCTGGACAAAATGCTTCATACACCGGCATATAAAATAAACTTTCGATCATAAGTTACCTTACCTCTTTATACCTACATATATAGCCTGTCAACCAAATTTTGGCAGTAGCAATGTACATCAAACTAAAGTATGGTATCCCTATGAAACGAACAAAAACCAGCAATGTACGTCGAACAGCCACAGATATTTTTTTTTCAAGGGGCTCCCTCCTTCCTTACGAATTAGATAATGTATTAAAAAGGGACGGATATGTGCTAGTCATTTCTCTTTTTGGTAGGTTGAAGATTTCCACAGATACGATACAAATGACACGCTAACTTCCACCGATTTTCAAAACTATTAGTGTTGCTAGCCCGCGATTTTTCAAATTTGCCGCCTTTTTCTAGTGACAAGATTTGGTTGACGGTCTATATGTACAATTAATGACAAACAATTAATTTAAAAAGTAAAAAGTTACAAAGGTCATGGATTGACTGTGTCTCAAATACAGAGGTAAATTCCTATACCATTCTAAACAAACAATGAAGTGAATGTAATTTTTCAAATATAGTCTCATTAATAGCATAGCTGGGCATTAACTCGTTAATCCGTTAATCGTTAATTAACGAAGTTAACATTTCGGTTAACGGATTAACTTTTAAGTTAACTTTAAAAAATGTTAACGGATTCGTAAACTTCCGTTAAATTTCATCGAGTCCGTTAATCGTTAATCCAGCACCCCAAGCGGCTCGCTGCGCCGCGAAAACCACGTCCTGACTGCTACTGTAAAAGCCCGTAGTACGGCAAAACCTAGGATTTATCGGTAAAAGCAGATCCGTCGGTTATAAACAGTCTAATAAAGACCAATTGGCGACTTTGGATCACTTATTCGAGATCTTCTAAATCTTATTAGACGTGCTAGATCGATCACTAATCTGGGAATAGAGTGCAATCATCAGGCATGACATGACAGACAAATCGCGCAACCAAGTTATCGTGACCCACAGCATCGAGTTGTCGTCTCAAATCTCAATCTGAAGAACCGACGCACCACGATCGCGACCGCATGAATGACCCAATAATTACCAATCCAAAGTAAAACCTAGGATTTAGCTAACCAAGGGCGGTAAAAGCTCGAAGAGACCGTAATTATTACATTTCGGTTTTTTACCGATTGGCGTCACAGGTTTTAATGGTTTTTGGTGGATACTTACTTAGTAAATACAAATACATAATACCTACAGTGAAGTCCTATTTTTATGACGTGTTAACGGATTATCGATTAACTTTAACTTCCGTTAAATCTACCGAAATGTATCGCTTTAACGATTAACGAAGTTAACTTTTTAAGTAACGGATTAACGATTATCGAAGTTAACTATTTGATTAACGGTGCCCAGCTATGATTAATAGATACCTCTATTACTGAGACTATATAAAAATACACTCTGTCTCACTAGTAGAGGTAAATGTGACTGTGCAGTCGAAAAAGCTTATCTCAGTTATAGAGGTCTTATTTGTCTCACTAATACAGGTAAAGCAGTGCACTTATAGTGACTTTGGTATTTTTATAAGAACAGCATGCACTTTCGTCCAGAACAGTGACATTTGGTGCAGTGGAACTGCTGATGATGGTTTGAACCGAACTCAAATCTGAACTGCACACTTAAAGTGACTTTGGTATTTTTATAAGAACAGCATGCACTTACGTCCAGAACAGTGACATTTGGTGCAGTGGAACTGCTGATGATGGTTTGAACCGAACTCAAATCTGAACTGCACACTTAAAGTGACTTTGGTATTTTTATAAGAACAGCATGCACTTTCGTCCAGAACAGTGACATTTGGTGCAATGGGACTGCTGATGATGGTCAGAACCGAACTCCTCAAATCTGAACGGCACGCTTATAGTGACTTTGGTATTTTTGTAAGAACATCATGCACTTACGTCCAGAACAGTGACATTTGGTGCAGTGGAACTGCTGATGATGGTCAGAACAGAACTCCTCAAATCTGAACGGCACACTCATAGTGACTTTGGTATTTTTATAAGAACAGCATGCACTTACGTCCAGAACAGTGACATTTGGTGCAGTGGAACTGCTGATGATGGTTAGAACCGAACTCCTCAAATCTAAACGGCACGCTTGTAGCTACTTTGGTATTTTTATAAGAACAGCATGCACTTTCGTCCAGAACAGTGACATTTGGTGCAGTGGAACTGCTGATGATGGTTTGAACCGAACTCAAATCTGAACGGCACACTTATAGTGACTTTGGTATTTTTATAAAAATAGCATGCACTTTCGTCAGAGTCGAACTCCTCAAATCTGAACGGCACGCTTATAGTGACTTTGGTATTTTTGTAAGAAAAGCATGCAATTACGTCCAGAACAGTGACATTTGGTGCAGTGGAACTGCTGATGATGGTCACAACCGAACTCCTCAAATCTGAACGGCACGCTTATAGTGACTTTTGGTATTTTTATAGGAACAGCATGCACTTACGTCCAGAATAGTGACATTTGGTGCAGTGGAACTGCTGATGATGGTCAGAACCGAACTCCTCAAATCTAAACGGCACGCTTGTAGTTACTTTGGTATTTTTATAAGAACAGCATGCACTTACGTCCAGAATAGTGACATTTGGTGCAGTGGAACTGCTGATGATGGTCAGAACCGAACTCCTCAAATTTAAACGGCACGCTTGTAGTTACTTTGGTATTTTTATAAGAACAGCATGCACTTACGTCCAGAATATAGTGACATTTGGTGCAGTGGAACTGCTGATGATGGTTAGAACCGAACTCCTCAAATCTAAATGGCACGCTTGTAGTTACTTTGGTATTTTTATAAGAACAGCATGCACTTTCGTCCAGAACAGTGACATTTGGTGCAGTGGAACTGCTGATGATGGTTTGAACCGAACTCAAATCTGATCGGCACACTTATAGTGACTTTGGTATTTTTATAAGAATAGCATGCACTTTCGTCCAGAACAGTGACATTTGGTGCAATGGGACTGCTGATGATGGTCAGAATCGAACTCCTGAAATCTGAACGGCACGCTTATAGTGACTTTGGTATTTTTATAGGAACAGCATGCACTTACGTCCAGAACAGTGACATTTGGTGCAGTGGAACTGCTGATGATGGTCACAACCGAACTCCTCAAATCTGAACGGCACGGTTGTAGTTACTTTGGTATTTTTATAAGAACAGCATGCACTTGCGTCTAGAACAGTGATATTTGGTGCAGTGGATTTTCTGATCATGGTCAGAACCAAACTCCTCAAATCTGAATGGCACACTTACAGTGACTTTGGTATTCTTATAAGAACAGCATGCACTTACGTCCAGAACAGTGACATTTGGTGCAGTGGAACTGCTGATGATGGTCAGAACAGAACTCCTCAAATCTGAACGGCACACTCATAGTGACTTTGGTATTTTTATAAGAACAGCATGCACTTACGTCCAGAACAGTGACATTTGGTGCAGTGGAACTGCTGATGATGGTTAGAACCGAACTCCTCAAATCTAAACGGCACGCTTGTAGCTACTTTGGTATTTTTATAAGAACAGCATGCACTTTCGTCCAGAACAGTGACATTTGGTGCAGTGGAACTGCTGATGATGGTTTGAACCGAACTCAAATCTGAACGGCACACTTATAGTGACTTTGGTATTTTTATAAAAATAGCATGCACTTTCGTCAGAGTCGAACTCCTCAAATCTGAACGGCACGCTTATAGTGACTTTGGTATTTTTGTAAGAAAAGCATGCAATTACGTCCAGAACAGTGACATTTGGTGCAGTGGAACTGCTGATGATGGTCACAACCGAACTCCTCAAATCTGAACGGCACGCTTATAGTGACTTTTGGTATTTTTATAGGAACAGCATGCACTTACGTCCAGAATAGTGACATTTGGTGCAGTGGAACTGCTGATGATGGTCAGAACCGAACTCCTCAAATCTAAACGGCACGCTTGTAGTTACTTTGGTATTTTTATAAGAACAGCATGCACTTACGTCCAGAATAGTGACATTTGGTGCAGTGGAACTGCTGATGATGGTCAGAACCGAACTCCTCAAATTTAAACGGCACGCTTGTAGTTACTTTGGTATTTTTATAAGAACAGCATGCACTTACGTCCAGAATAGTGACATTTGGTGCAGTGGAACTGCTGATGATGGTTAGAACCGAACTCCTCAAATCTAAATGGCACGCTTGTAGTTACTTTGGTATTTTTATAAGAACAGCATGCACTTTCGTCCAGAACAGTGACATTTGGTGCAGTGGAACTGCTGATGATGGTTTGAACCGAACTCAAATCTGATCGGCACACTTATAGTGACTTTGGTATTTTTATAAGAATAGCATGCACTTTCGTCCAGAACAGTGACATTTGGTGCAATGATGGTCAGGACTGCTGATGATGGTCAGAATCGAACTCCTGAAATCTGAACGGCACGCTTATAGTGACTTTGGTATTTTTATAGGAACAGCATGCACTTACGTCCAGAACAGTGACATTTGGTGCAGTGGAACTGCTGATGATGGTCACAACCGAACTCCTCAAATCTGAACGGCACGGTTGTAGTTACTTTGGTATTTTTATAAGAACAGCATGCACTTGCGTCTAGAACAGTGATATTTGGTGCAGTGGATTTTCTGATCATGGTCAGAACCAAACTCCTCAAATCTGAATGGCACACTTACAGTGACTTTGGTATTCTTATAAGAACAGCATGCACTTACGTCCAGAACAGCGATATTTGGTGCAGTAGAACTGCTGATGATGGTCAGAACCGAACTCCTAAAATCTGCACGGCACACTCATAGTGACTTTGGTATTTTTGTAAGAAAAGCATGCCTTTAAGTTCAGAACAGTGACATTTATTTAGTTATGTTTGTTAAGCATATTGAGTTTTCAAGTCAAAGTTTGTCAAGCTTCAATTTCTTATAATCGGATTCATGAGGAATTGAGGAAACTCCTCAAACCTTAACGTTATACGTATATTCATTTGTGTTGCCATCTAATAATTAAAGCATTCAAAGCAGTTTAAAAAAATACCTACACATTTCTACATAATCCAACATTCGCAAGTAGCTTTCACCAGAACCCGAAAGGCGACGGTTTTTTTTTCTTAAAAATTATTTTATCTCTATAACGCGAACGAAGCCGCGGGCATAAGCTTGTCTTATATATAATTATTTGATTATATATTATACAAGCATATTATGCCCTTTGTCAGCGTGATTGATTTACATATTGGTACCAAATTTCAGCTTTCTAGTGTTAACGGTCACTAACTCACTAAGATTATCCGCGGACGGACTGTAGTGTGATAGGCCACACTCACACTACTACTCCTAACCATGCTATATAAGTTGTCGCACACTGTAATCTTATACACAATAAACCTATATCTCATACAAGTGAGTTGTCCTTAAGTCCCCACATCACATGGCGATCCTGCCAGGATAAATAGCACGCACGTTAAATAGTGAAGTATACAAGTTATTATGAAAGGACGTCATAAAATATAAATTATGAAAATAAAAATTTTTTAGGTTTTTTTTACATTATCAACGTGTTTTAAATTTAAGTTCCATTTCGTTTTCGCAACGCGCAGAATTTATTTTTTAGTTTATGCGTAATTAGTGTAATTACCATCCTTGTAATGTTATTTTTTCTGTTAATTTCCTGATAAGTAATATGTACAACTGTACGTGCGAGTTGCCTTTGTATTCTAGGTTAGTTCATCTGTGGGAATCACTAGTGATGCTTATGCCTTTTGAGAATGGGCCATGAACTACATTTATAGATACTTATGATTTTTTATTGCGTTTTATGTTAAATGTTTTAAATGGCATTTTTCTGTCTTTTCATTAATAAGATCGATACTAGAATTACAGTTAAAAAAAAAGATTAATTTCAACCGATAATTAATCTTTTTTTCCATGAGGAGGGAGATGTAGTGTGATAGGCCACACTCACACTACTACTCCTAACCATGCTATATAAGTTGTCGCACACTGTAATCTTATACACAATAAACCTATATCTCATACAAGTGAGTTGTCCTTAAGTCCCCACATCACAGGACGGACGGACGTACAGACAGACATGGCGAAACTATAAGCGTTCCTAGTTGACTACGGAACCTTAAAAAGTGTCTGTTAAATCCATACTAATATTATAAATGTGAAAGTGTTGTGTCTGATTGTTTGTCAGTCTTTCAAGGTGAAGGACTGACGAAACGACGAATTGACGTGATTTTTTAAGTAGGTAGATATAGCTGAAAAGATGCAGGAGAGTGACATACTTGACTATACTATTGTATGAGAGCTTATGTAGGTTAACATTATAATGCAGATGGTTTAGTTGTAGTCTAATTTGAATCTATTTGTATGTGTGTTTATGTGAGTATACATCCCATCAAAAACATAAATGCGCGCGTGTGTGTGTGTGTGTGTGTGTGTGTGTGTGTGTGCGTGTGTGTGCGTGCGCGTGCGCGTGCGCGTGCGCGTGCGCGTGCGCGTGCGTGTGCGTGTGCGTGTGCGTGTGCGTGTGTGTGTGTGTGTGGATGAAGTGCCTTGATGTGACCATGTTAAAAGTGTTACTCGCACCGATAGCATGGTCGCGCGATTAACGGTAAAACATTAGGCCGTCCCTATCACACTTACAAATAGTGCGACGGGGCGGCCTGATGTTATATCATTTTATTTTTATTTTTTATTAATCGCGTGAAAATGCTGCAAACGGAGACGGCAAAACTGCCGAATCTTGAAAAAGTATTGTTGGTAATTAGAGATAAGAAAGTCTCTCCATAAGTTCCAACCATTCATTATTTATTCTTATTTATTGATCATATTTTTGTTTTTAGGAAATTCCGCCCTGCACTCCCTAACAAAAAAGGAATTGAGCCATAGATTTGTATGTGCTGCTCATTTCCATCCTCTCCAAATAGCCAAAGGAAACGAGATGTGCCGCCTTCTTGGTCCACAATCTAAAGTCAAAAAGTTGTTGGGATAATGTTTATTGTGATTTACCCTGGACAATTCCTGACAATCTAAAATCAAAAAGTTGTTGGGATAATGTTTATTGTGATTTACCCTGGACAATTCCTGACAATCTAAAATCAAAAAGTTGTTGGGATAATGTTTATTGTGATTTACCCTGGACAATTCCTGACAATCTAAAATCAAAAAGTTGTTGGGATAATGTTTATTGTGATTTACCCTGGACACTTCCTGACAATCTAAAATCAAAAAGTGGTTGGGATAATGTTTATTGTGATTTACCCTGGATAATTCCAGACAATCTAAAGTCAAAAAGTGGTTGGGATAATGTTTATTGTGATTTACCCTGGACAATTCCAGACAATCTAAAGTCAAAAAGTGGTTGGGATAATGTTTATTGTGATTTACCCTGGACAATTCCTGACAATCTAAAATCAAAAAGTGGTTGGGATAATGTTTATTGTGATTTACCCTGGACAATTCCAGACAATCTAAAGTCAAAAAGTTGTTGGGATAATGTTTATTGTGATTTACCCTGGACAATTCCAGACAATCTAAAATCAAAAAGTTGTTGGGATAATGTTTATTGTGATTTACCCTGGACAATTCCAGACAATCCAAAGTCAAAAAGTTGTTGGGATAATGTTTACTGTGATTTATCTTACAATACTCTTCTGAACAACTTTACAGCTCCAGAACACGCGACTCGCGAGGTTTTTGGAGGTTGGAGCCCGGGAAGACGGTTACTGGCTACATGCCCATCTCGCACCCAATACTGCTATTTTCTTGGATTCGACCTCCCTTATACTGGCGACTGGCTTGCGACTCGGAGTTTGGATGGGTATGCCCACAGATTCAAGAAAAATAATTTTTTGCTCTGAGTGTGTGCCATACATATGTATAAGTATGCTCTTGTGGCACAGACGTGGAACGTGGACCAACTGGGACATCATGGATTATCTTGTCAAAAAAGTGCAGGTTAATTTTTAGTCTTAGTTTCTATGGTAGCTATCTCTATCGTTCTTACGTATTGGCGCGACAGAGCCAGACAACCTTTCGCGGCGTTTCGTTTTCATTTCGCGTTACAGAAATGCCATTCGGCTACGGCACCTGTTATTTGTCATTTACAAGGTCGTGCAAAGTTCTTCAAAACCCTACATTAAATATGCCACGATAAGTCTATAGTTAATTTCCCAATACGTATTGTGTTTTTGGATTTTAACGTACCTATGAAGGACATTACATTGTAAATTGTGATCAACTTATTTAGATAGTAGGAATGTACTATGTTAGCTACGCTTTATATAATTGTTCTGTTGTTGTCTGTTTCATTTTGGTGGTACAATAAAGTGTTTAATTCCATACTTATTTACTTAACAACCCAGGAACAAACATGTGAACCATAGACGTGTTTTTTCAAGCCGTCAAACTTTGTGTCAAAATGCAGGAGCAGTGTCGACTTCAAAGTTATTATAGTCTAGTTTCCTAACCGGAGCTACAGTCCGGTGTGGCAGAAATAAACTAATTCGTGTTGCTATAATGGTCAATTATCTTATCTATTGATTAAAAAAAGTAAAGATAACAATAAGTTTCATTTAGGTTCTTAATTTGTCAAATTGCATTAGGTACAGTTTGTTGGCAGCAAACAAGTTTACTCTCCCAAATACTCCTAAATACAATATCGGTAGTGGCAATTGGCGACTTTGATAGTGTGGGCCAAATGAGTACCTATATAATTATTTTGTTCGCCCTGCCTCTGCAATTTAAGGAATTGAATCGCATTTTGATGTTTAAATATCATTTTCATCGGCGAGGCTATCAAAATCGTTGCTAACTTACCTTGGACTGACTCTACCAACGCAGTTAAGTCAACAGCCAGCAAGAGTAGAAATTGAAAAATGGCAACATCGGTGTCGTCCCGTTTTCTTACTACTGATTTGAAATGGACGACACTATGATGTCGCCACATTTTAATATAACTTTTTTGCCAACGTTTAATATCCATGCATGTTTGGATGTGATTCTTTCCTTCCTCAAACGTGACGTTAATTTTTGAAGAGAGAAGTCTACGAGTGGGTAGGTAATAAATACAATAAAATAAAGGCCCTCATTTTCAACAAACAGCGAACACAAGCAACAAACACGAACGTGTGGAATGTGTTTGTTGTTGTTTGTCGGTTTTTTTTCATGAATGAAACTTGCACGTTCTCTAAGCGTGGAGAGTGAGGACGACGGTAATAAAATTATAAGGTAAAGTAAATTAATTGAATAGTGCAAGATTTTTTGTAAGTATTCAAAAAAATGCAGGTATCAAAACGAAATAGGTGTTATGGAACATAATGAGGAGGCACACTGACATTTTATCCCGCCAGGCGGCGCCTGTGCAAGTGTCTAGGCATGTCACTGTCATTCATATGTGTAAGAGAGAAAAAACATAATATATCGTCTTATCGCTCTCTCGTATGGTACTATGGTGGTATGGTAGACAGAGACAGACATAGACTAAGGATTATTCTATTATTTTCGGACTAATAGGGTGGCGCTATCTGTCATAACCTTTGAGTGTGCCTCCTCATTGGCTAAACCTAAAGATTTTTGAAGATAGGCAAATAATATTTATTTCTGATATAATACGTTATAACGATTACGCAAAGGTGGCTCTTATATTTCGTATTATTTATTTATTATCTTTTTTAAGTAACTGAAATAAAATGTAATAGCAGTTGAGGTGAAAATACGTGAATGCCTTTGCTCGTGTTGAATTGTAAGAAATTAGAAAAAAAAACACTAGTGACAAAGCTGTCAGTGATGTGGTGATACTTAGCTCTAAGTGACACTGACAATTGACATCGCTTTTTTTTCTAATTTCATATATTGAGCACACGCAAAGGCATTGGTCACCTCATCTGCTATTAAATTTCGCAAAGGTCATTTCGGTCATGTAATAAGATAATAAATAAATGATACGAAATAATAATAAAAGAGCCACCTTTTCGTGATCGTTATAACGTGCTATCAGAATTGCCAATCTTCAAAAAAATTATCGGTAGTTAAATTTATAAACGTTAAAAAAACAGCTCATTTAAGTAGAGCTCTGATAGTTTGTCCCTTGTCTTAGTGCGTTTTCACATTATCCGTTTCAATATTGGATGTCGGACCAATATCCCATATATTTGGACCGCCATCTTTGATTTTTTTCTTCGAAAACCTTCCTACATCCGATATCGGATCGGATAATGTAAAAACGCACTTACTCTCACCACTCAAACAATTCTAATTATATCGCTAACCTTTTTCTGTTTTCATACTTTTTAAAGACCACGATAAGAAACAGGTTATATACCTATAATATACTGATTGATTTAATTGCCATCTATCGACATTTTAATAATTACCACGACAGAGTTGTGCATTTATACAATTTACTGCCATCTATTGACACGGGGTTATAACTTTTAGCACGGTATGTAACCTAAAAATTTAGGTCAAACCCATGGCCTTAAACTGACATGTTTTAAGTCTCAATCAGAGTCGCCATCTAGGTGAGCGCACCCCAAAGGGTGTGGCGCCCTCTGGTTGAGCGTAGCTTTTAACCGGGGTACGTTTTTTTCTTAGACCTTGTACGTCTAGAAGCTATATAGGTCTTTGGTTTTACACAGGTGACTACCAGTGCCATATGACCCTCGCAACTCAAGAGGAAAGTACCTCTCTTATTGAAGATGTAAAAAAATGCCAAAGTCCATGGCTGTGAGATTTTTTTTTAATTATTGGATCCCAAACTTAATAATTCTGTGAGAATCTGTTATAACCCGGTAACCTTCAAATCAAGAGTGAACAGGCATCTTCTGGGCGAGCTCACTCCATCGTAGGCCACGTCTTTGCCTTTGGCTAGTCTGTGGTCAAGAATAAGCCCATTTATAATAATAATAATAAGTTATTGTAATTCCTTTTTCTTGTTAGTGACTGTAGGGAGCAACTCAGACATTAAGATAAAAATTACACAATCTATAATATTATTCTTTATGACTTAGAAATCGCCATACTTGTTCTAATAGTCGTTTAATTAGAGCCCACCAAAACAAATGAACACGAACAGCATAATTACATAATGACCCTACTTTTTACGTGAATTTATTTACGTTGTTACTTAATGTAAAGGCCAGTTCAATGTCACCTAAAAAATATTATGTTAGTATTTTCAGTTTTATTTCAATGTAGAGTAATGTAGACGAGCCAAATACGTAGGACGGTTCACATGGCTTGCAAAGTAGTCGTCTCAATCAAAACTTTATAACAAGAGCGATGTTTCTAACATACAGAATGTTTTTTTTAACCATCTGCAATTCATAGGTTGAATATATAGCTCAAACTTTGATTAAGGAATCAATTACGAAAACGCCAAACAAATTGGATGTCGGACTGACTAGACTTTTTCTATTGGAGAATAATTTACTTTCGTGATTTGAGGCTTGGCGCCATGTACAATTGGTTCAATATAGTCTGTATAATCTGTGTATACCTATTCAACTCCTAAAATGTTGCAGCTGACTTAAATTAACATACTGCATAGGTGGAATAGACCAAAAGGTTCTATGTCAAGTATTTCAGCTATTGCTAGTGCTTGTAAAGTGATTGTAACATGCTTAGTCCTACCTAACCTAACCTTGAACGCCGGAAAACCGAAACCGAAAGAAAGTCCAAATGGCTACAGACACGCAAGGGTTCATTATCAGATCTCACGGCACACTTGAGAACGCTATGGAAAATGAAAAGTAAAATTACCTGCTTCAATTGTGTTGGTTATGGTTTAGGTACAGTCAACCAATTAAAATCCTAGGCCACCCTAGAACCCTGTCGTATTGACACCATGCTTTATTTACTATAGCAGTCACTTTTACTGTGAAACGGTTCTACAGTGGCCTAGGATTCAGATAGGTTGACTGTACTTAAAGCGAAGATGGCTCTAGTGATTTTTTTAACGTTTCTAAAAGTATTCGTTTCTTAAGTCATAAACTGATATTGGCGGGCGATTATGTGTAATATTTAGATTTACTTAATCCTATTTCAGCACGTGAATTTTATTACTGAAACCGCACAACTGAAAATTGAGTGTGAAGGTTGGTAAGATTATTAGCTAGTCGAAGTGACAATCGTTGGCGCTACGTGGAGAACCCACTTGTCACGCCACTATATAAGAGCTATAGGGACTAGGGAGAGCTAGCTACGAATCGCTCAAGAAATGTGAGCGATTGTTACGTTGATAGCTAGGTACCCCGGTTTTATGTTTTACACCAAATGTCTAAGCATTTAGGGTTATCAGCATTTTTTGTCGTTCCTTGCAAATTAACGCCCAAAGAACGTATTCTATCACTGAAGGAAGTTCCTTTCGATAAGCTTCCTTAAACATACACACCGAGAGACGAAATGAAATTTCCAATCGCCGTAAAGACACTGAATAATAAGTTTTTTGCAAAAATTTATTTTTTGGCAAAAGCTTTTATCGCCGACTCCGAGACGTTTCTAGAAACCCCTCTATGGGGATACAACGTTTCATAACAGAGTTCCTATGACCACCTTTCTACTCCATCATCAGATCACCTCTATGATACCATAATATTGCATTGTCACGTGATTTACATATGTGTGCAAAATTTCAGCTCAATCTAAAACCGGGAAGTGGGTCAAATTTAGCTTCTACGTTTTGACGCACACTAACATACTAACAAGGCAAGTTGAATAAAAGCTTGTAGAAACTAACCATTTTATTTCTTCCCCAGGGTCACTCAGAGTCCAAGGGTGCGAAGAAGCGCGACAAGAGCGTAGGCAACGGCAACGGGAAGCCGAGCCGTGGGGTGGCCACGTCCTTCGGGTTCCGGAGACGGCCGGCCAGCACCTCGCGCGCCGACGACAACGCTAGGCGCAAGAAAGCGCAGGACAAGAATGGAAATGGAGGTATGGATGGACTTTAGTTCTATGGGATCGTAGGGTGCACAAAAAAACAAATAAGCTGGATATTCTCGAGATTTTGATGCGCCTCCGTGAAACGCTTCAACACGATTAGTTGATGAGGTCGCATCACGCGTGCGGTTGGTAGCATTGACTGCATGCTTGGTTCATATTTTGCATTCATGCACAGAGGTGTCAGTCATCACCATTTTTGGTGCCCGTATGCCACGTCCTTAATAAGTCAATGACATAGAGACAATGGTACCTATAGAGGGTGTCTAAAAATAAAACCAGAACAGAGGCAAGTTCCGGAAATGTTTGATAACTTACTGTTGCACAGTCGATGAAACAGTTACTTTCAGTGTCTCGTAATTGACTGAAGTGGATTTTTTCTAGATTGGAATGTTTGATTGAAGGTTTAGTCAGGGTAATTTTACGTACCTAGTTACATTATGCATTGTTTCTTATCCAGAAAACAATAACTAATAGGTAGGTACTAGATTTCCTTTGAGTCTTTCATGCGTTTCAAAAAAGGCAATAAAATAGTTATAACCGAGTGTCTGATTGTTTACCGATCCGTACCTATGTGTAGTCTGCATAATGTATAACAGCAGTAGAAATTTCCTTCATTTATTTTCTACTATTTTATGTGGCACTGTTAGTGAAATATTGTTTTAAACGATACAGACTCTAACGGCGTTGGCCTAAGTCCCAGCAGCGTAGAACCGCAGACCTGGAGTGTCCAGAAGATCAGGCTTCATTCTTCTGAATGTCACAGCGCACTTCGCGTTTAAGCTATGACTTCCCAGGAAACAATGTAGGGTATATCATCCTCCTTGCATTATCCCGGCATCGGCATTTGCCACAGCTCATGGGAGCCTGGGGTCCGCTTTGACAACTAATCCCAAGATTTGGCGTAGGCATTAGTTTTTACGAATACGACTGCCATCTGACCTTCCAACCCGAAGGGTAAACTAGACCTTATTGGAATTAATCCGGTTTTCTCACGATGTTTTCCTTCACCGAAAAGCGACTGGCAAATATCAAATGACATTTCGCACATAAGTTCCGAAAAATTCATTGGTGCGAGCTGGGGTTCGAACCCGCCACCTCCGGAACGAAAGTCGCACGTACTTACCGCTAGGCTAACAGAGCTTCAATACACCTACTTATACATATAAAATGTTGTTGCAAGTTTGTTGAAGTAATGATTACCTGTCGTGAATGTTTTTCACCGGATGGTTTGACCGGAAGATCAGCGCTGGAAGCCGCCAGCATTATGCTGAGATCAAAGCATTTCGTGGAACCTTCTCGTTTTTGTGTGTTCCTTTTTGTAATATTTTTCTCTTTTGTGTGTGTGCGAATAAAATTAATTATATTCTATTCTATTCTAATTCTATTATTGCAGCAGGTTCGACGGAGGACCTGCGGGCCGAGGAGGTGTTGTCCGGGCGCTCGACGCCGCTCGCGCGACCCCGCAAGGACGCCGTCGGGCAGCCACCGCGGAGCAACAGGTACATTCATTACCATTAGCTATCGATCGATGGAAACAAACAGTAAACACACACTGCTGTGTAAATACAAATGTTCGTAGTATAAGTAACAATCGGCAGGCGACTACAAAATACAAATAGCCTTCGCACTGAGAGAAATTTGCATTGTGAATTTAACAAGTTCGACTTGTTGCGGTTTATCCGTTTGAATCAGCCAAACGTATGTTGAAAACAATATGTGTCAGGTTGTTTTTATAAAATCGACTTGTTGATTCAAATATATTGCCGATTCAAATGACAAGTAGCTTGTTGTTTGAACCAAAGAGCACGTAAGCGCTATTTTAACCAAAAAACTTGTTGAACGAACATGAAAACTGGTTGTATTTTCTCTCAGTGCGGGCTCGTCGCTGTTAGTTTAGTCCGTTTTCACATTATCCGATCCGATATCGGATGTCCATTTCCATTGAAATCCTTCCGACACCCGATATCGAATCGGATAATGTGAAAACGGACTTAGGATCAATTTGTACGGTGCGTGAACTAGCATGTGTATATATTTCATTATTGTGCTGAATTGTTTGTATTATGTACCTAACCCTAAAAGTCGACAAGGTAATTAAAATCGCATACGAGCTCACACGCCGTGTAAATGAGCCCTAATTCTGAGATCTCAATCAGATTGATTGACAGAGTACTACGAAATTAGTTTCCCTGAGACCTCGCGCTATTGACTTTATGGTTTAAAATTAAAATTTTGAAAAAAAAAAAACCCCGACCGGGACATAGTAGACCTATTTTCATGAAACATGGCTAAGAACACTCCCGACTAACTCAGGTTTCAAACAAAAAAAACTAAATCTAAATCGGTTCATCCGTTCGGGAGCTACGATGCCACATACAGACACACAGACAGACAGACAAACAGACAGACACGTCAAACTTCCGTCGTTTTTGCGTCGGGGGTTAAAAATGGTCTTGCAGGATAAATTAAGCGTTCTTCATTTTACAAATTTTGGACATTTTGGTGTGTCTTAATAAACCTAAATTATAATTTTTCAATTAAATAAATAATATTAAATCATTCTCAAATCCCTTCATGGAAATGTAAAATTAAATACTTGAGCTGTAACATTATTAATAATGCCTGAGGCAAACGCATAAATGATGCCTCTACGGTGATTTTGCCTGCCGTTCTCTAACAGGCGTTATTAACGGCACATATATCATTGATTCATTGCAGTGCATTACCATTTACCAGCGGTGTAGCAACATTACCATGAGAATACTATCTTTCTTGTACAATTAAATGGAGAATAGAGAATTAGTAATAGTACCTATAACTTTAGGTACCTATTATCCTAGAGACGGTCTGGGATATTATACTACCGGTACCTATGTTACCTACTTGTGGGCGATCTTACTTGTAATAAAATAACAATATATAATACGTAGTTGACTGCTTTCTCTTAAACGATATAAAATGCTTGTTTGCCGCCGTCGTGGTAGAAAAGAAATCTGCCTTAAGACTTGCGTATTTAGGTACCCTGCGTATTTTGTAATATTTTCGGGATTTATTACTGCACGGGAAGCATGGTCGGACGGCCTGATATTTTATCGTCTATCGCGCGACCATGCTTCCCGTGCAGGAGTCGAGTTTGGTATAGGCCGGGAGATACGTGAATAAAATATACTTCGTCTAATATTCAATCGTGCGTTATCTGTATTACAATTTAAGGTAAAGTATAGTATAAAACTAACTATTGTATCTCATTCTGAAAGATTGTAATAAATAGTCCATCATATGATAAATTGAAGCAAGACTACTTTTTGAAGCTGAATACTGTGTTATTCAATTTGACGTGATCATTAACGAATAAGATAAAAAAAGAACCTCTAGGCTAAGCTAGTTGTCAAAACGCAATATGAAATATCTATGTATAACATGTAAACACTTTGTTGTACCTTTACAACAAGTTCAGACATAATAATACAGTATAGATACAATGTACAAAGGAACTTAGCCCTATAAAGGATCTCTTCCAGCTTCCAGTCAGCCTTGAAAGCGAATTGAGAGGGAAAACGACCTAAAACATGATTATTGAACAGTGCTCAATTTAGCTTGCTATATCACCACCCCACTTTATAATTTACTTAACTTTTGTTTGCAAAGCAGGTGTGACGGGTGAAGCTTAAACAAACACTATCTGATTATACTGAAGTAGCGATTATTCACACCGCCCAAACAGTTTAGTGTTAAGTACGGCTTGGTTTGATCCACTTAGTTAATGAGCCGTAACTTTTGGAAGGTTTTTCGTAGTTTTCTGTACACATTTGCATACAGAATTAGAATCTGATTTTACAGTGGGTAATCCAAATACCTAAATAAAAAATACTGTTACCATAAGTTAACACTAATTTAAGCTTAACGATTTTTAATTAGCAATAAGTAGATAGTGTACATAATAAGGTGTACTAGAAGTTACGTCTGATAATAAAAATAAAATAAATCACAGGTAATGAGAATTTGTTAGATTTCTTTTTGTGCTTAAGTCTAAGTTCAAACGGAAACATAAATATAAATAAATAAATATTTGTCGACGAAAAATTGTAGTTTTAATATGCAATTAATATTTAATGGCATAAGACCAAAGTCATGTCATGCTTCTTTTTTGGAACCCAGGGTGGAAAGGCCTATTAAGCTAACGCTATACCGACTTAAGGGAATATCGTTATTATAAAAGTAGATTTGTCTTGGAATAACTCCGACTCCGATAGTAAAGCCTGACCAGAAATATATTATGACAAGAGGGCGCTGTTAGTCTGATGTATGCGGTGGCAGTCAAGTTACAGCATGAAGAAAATAGGTACCTATTTAATAGTGCATATGAAATTCCACAACATGGCACGTAGTCATTAGTCATATGTATATTTCTGGTCAGGTCCCGTAGTCGAATGGCATTCTGGGCCATTTTTCTTTTCAAAGTTGTCCACCCCAATTTTTTTGGATTTGGAATTTTTTATGTGGTTTCCACTCAGAATCGCAAGCTATTTCAATTCTAATAGGAGAAAAAAAGTGTCCCAAGGTTTTTTCCATTCCGTTACCATTTTTTCATACATTTTGTATGGCGGTAACGGAAATGAAGGTTCGAAAAAATGTATGGAAATCTTGGGACATTATTTTTCTCCTATCAAGATCGAAAGACCTCGCGATTCTTATTATATTCTATTAATCGCGTAAAAAATACCCATGTTACAAAAAAAGTGGAGTAGATATGGCCCTTCTGCGACGCCAAACGTCGCAGAAATGCAATCTATCTTTATCGCTCTTGCGTATTGGCGCGACAGACTCCATTTCTCCGGCGTTTGGCGTCGCAGAAATGCCATTCGGCTACGGGGCATGGCTTTACATTGATGATACATGTTATAACTGACACGGACTGTCTGATTGGTAGGTTCGGTTTCAGGCAGCCGCCGTGCCGGACGGCGCGAGTCGGCGACGTGGGCCCCGCGGCCGAGCCGGCCTTCGTGACCAAGGAGTCCGTCAACAACAATGCACTTGGTAAGCAAATTAAATAATAATTATTTGTTTTAAAGTTGTTATTTAATCGCACGTGACAATATTGATACACGAGCAAGCGAATTATTACAATATCCAAGATGTTGAATCTTGAGTGTTGGGTTTCAAGGCACGTAGGTTAATCAAATTTTGCAAATGCAACTAGCGAGGAAACTACAACGCAAAAAATGCGCTTATCACTGCTTCCAGTAGTTCCACAGGTGGTAAATCATCTTAATTACTAGATTCACCTACTTTTATCAATTTTAAAGCAGTTAATTTGACTTTATTCAAGGTCAAATTACTTTACCCACTAGTGGATAAAATGCGTTTTTACCCGCTGGTATTAAAGGACAAAACACGTGTTTCCCAGCTAGTGAGGGGAAAATTAAAAAAAAACACAACACCAACATCAAATAACCTACAACCTACATAAATTTTTTGACATTTAAGGCCAATTTTACCAGTCATCTTTGGGCATCAAGTTAAAATTTGTATAAAAAATACTTTTCACTATTGTTGATAAAATGCAACTTTCTCATCTATTTTTGAAGTACCTATCAAAAGAGCCTTTACACGTTGGCTTGGTAAAATCTTCTTTGGTAATTTGGCTTAACAGATTTAAAAACAAACATTTCTCATCAGTCAATTTTCAACTTGTCACGCTTATTCTGGTATAAGTGTTTTTTCCCCTCACTAGCTAAGAAACACGTGTTTTGTCCTTTAATACCAGCGGGTAAAAACGTATTTTATCCACTAGTGGGTAAAGTAATTTGACCTTGAATAAACTGAAATTAACTGCTTTAAAATTGATAAAAGTAGGTGAATCTAGAAATAGATATGATTTACCCACCTGTGGAACTCCTGGAAGCAGTGATTTTTTGCGTCGTAGTTTCCTCGCTACAGTGAGGGGAAAAGTTTTGTGTTACACTCGGGTGCAAATGTATTTTACTTCTCGTGTGTTAAAAAACTCGCAAGTTCAGGATTCTATTCTCTAACCACTCGCTTCGCTCGTGGTTCAACTATAGAATCCTTTCACTTGCTCGTTTTCCAATTCCACACTCGGCGTTAAAATACAACTTTGCCCCCTTGTATAACAAATAACTATTATCTTACATATATCTAAGTATAAAGCTAAAATCACAAAATGTGATATATTGTGGGCTTTTACTGTATATAACTATATACTTAGTAGTTAGTATACAACCCTATACGTGCTAGAAAATAGGTCGACCTCGATAGGAAAAGGCTTTCAGCTAGAATTGCTCTCAGCCATGAGCTATAAGCCGCATCGCAAAGGTTTGGAGCGATATGAGGCGCGGCAGCTTGCCAGTGTAACTTTCGGCCTTTAAACTTATAGTAGGCTGAGAGACCGATACATTCTTTAATCTCTCTTAATTGTCACGTGAGGTTTTTCCTATGGGATTAACTCCAAACCCATGATAAACGAATCATTTCAGGTTTGTTCACGTTTGTTCGATTAGGCCTCGAAGAGTTATGTGAAATATCTATTAATTACATTATATTTATTATAAAATACAAATATGTACGTACTTCTTACTTGGTCTCTTGCTCTTGTAAAATTCATAAAACCATACCGACTCTTAATTATTACGTTTAATTTAGTTGATATAAGGCCGGTTGCATCAAACCGTCTGTCACCGTAAAAGCGTTCGTGCGTGACGAGTGCTGTGACTGCTGCGATGATGTGTCTGTCAAATGTGATTGATGAACCTGGCACTTAGTTTCCAAAAGGATGTTAATATCTTGTACTATTATATATTCTGTGGTAAATTCATTGAAATTTAGGAAAGAACAAAGATAAACATTAAAAGAGAAGTAAGATTTGTAAGAAACATACGAGTATATGATCAAATCTGAAAAGGAGAGATGGTTATAGAAAAATGCAGCGGTATCTCAAGCTATTAATATATCAATCTAGATAGAGAGTTTGCGGCTGACATTTTCCCTGGTATTGGCAAAGGTCACTACTTACTTTGAAATGTTATTGAAAATCGTTTGAAGTTACTTTAGTCATCCACATTTCTACGGTTTTGTTGAAGAATATTTACACACTTTTATAAAGTAGCTACTACGTGGGTACTTATTTGGACAAAAATCACTCATATTTATAAAATAAAATTTGATCTATCTATAAATACGTACCGACCGTTTATTGAAATTGAAAATTTGACGATATTTATAGTTAGAATAGGCATGTAGGCAGCAGCGGCTGGTCCATACAAGCCGATTCCCACCGGCTGCTTGCCTAAAATTGATTACCTACTTACTAGTAAAGTATGTACTTACCTAATGTTAAGGTAGATTTCATTTTGCTCAGTGTTGCCTAGCAGACATTTTTACCAGCCGCCACTGGTACCTATCCAAGATTTAAATGCTGCTAAAGTTACCTATGGTCCCTACCGCATTGCACTTAACATAATAATTATGCATTTGTTTTCATTTGCCTGTTCTCGACTTAAACAGTCATATAGGAACCAGTTAAAAATGTAGCTAGAAGTATGTCTCAGAATATTACTAAAACTCGAATTTATCCCACCGCAGATAAGAAAAGTACAAATTACCCACCCCCGTCTCAAGTGACCACGAGTGGGGTGACCACTATAGTGGGCGCCGGTGGGCAGCCCAAGACCGTCACTAAGCAAACCGTCATCCTCACCTATCAGACGACGCAGTATCCAGTTCAGGTATAGTCATGTTCACATATTCGCCATCTCTGTTGCAAGCAATCACTAAAGTGGAAGCTGAAGGGAGTGGAGTAGGGCAACCCAAGACCGTCACCAAGCAAACCGTCACCCGACGCAGTATCCAGTGCAGGTATGGTCACAAAGCTTAAACGTTAATTACATTCATCTCTGTCGTGCACAGAACTTTATTTATATAGAAGAAACAAGTTCATCTATTTGTATAGGGGCCGAGCGTGTCAAATTTTGTACTGAAGTTGTTTCTTGCCTGTAATTTTAAATATGTCTCAGGCTCTTGATTGTTCATAATTTTTGTGTTGTTGCAATTGAATATCACGTAACGAGGCATTTTTTATGTTTTGATTGACTTCAACTTACAAAAATTGACGCCCGAAAGCTGTAAGCTGCGATTAAAGACGGACAACTCAGTGGATTTCACTGAGTTCATTTGACACGCTAAGTAGATACGTTTGCTTGATCTATGGTATATATGACATCTGTGCTGTCGTGTCTACCTACGAGCGAGGTAACCACTATAGTTTCGCAGTTCACAGTTTCATTCATGGTCTATTATTTATTATTGAGGACCTGTAATTGGCTCTGTAATTCTATTTTTCCCTCACCCTAGACACCCTAGACTTAATGTCATAATATCATGGGAAGTTTTGGTAAAAGACCAGGTGTATGTACTATCAGGTAAAATTATGAATGAATTTATTGATAAATTCGCCATGCACTTTTGCAGCTGATAGCACAGGCTGCACCTTTATATGTAGGCCAGAAAATACGTTTTTGAATATAATGATATTTCATGTTTGTATATCTCTATTTACAGGAAGGTCGTCCAAAACAGACGCGGTTCGAATGTCCTCGCGCGCCGTCCGCCACGCGCTCCCAAACCCCCTGCGACAGGGCACCAGGCAAATACACCCTGCAGACTAACCAGCTACCGAGACCTCAGTACCCTGCTGTCAAACACATCGACAACACCAAGAATGCTAAACAGGTACCTTGCCTACTCGAACCTTTCGTTTAAATTCTGGCAATGGTGATACCTTACCTCCAGCGACAGGGCACCGGGCAAATGCACCTTGCTATGTATAATATAATATTATAAGTATTTGTATAATATAATATATATTAGATCGACCAGCTGCCGCTGCTGTGTAAGAAAGTGATTTATTTGTTATTACTTATTTATTTATTACTTATTTAACCTGCTGATAAACTATTTTGATTACAAAACATATTCCAAAAGTTTACGACTGCATCGTCGTGGTAGGTCCATATCACGACCATTACTTCAGCCACTGGTTCGTTATAAATGTTATAATTATAAATCTTTAACACACTTCCCCCTTTTAATAGTCCCTACATGTTTACTTCACACAAAAGAATTTCTTAGTGTTGCGCGACACTTAAAGTCACATACCAAAACGAACCGTATTTTAATTTGGCACGGTACTATTTAGCTTGGACGAGGAAGTGGGTCATCAGTCATCTATTTGTGTAGTGAGTCGGCGACGGCTGAAAATAGCGCGTTGCAGAGTGCATCGGCGGGATACACATGAGATTTAGGACCCAGGGATATAGGTACGGTGGCCTAGATGGCATTACACCTTTGGGGTATAGTAGATTTTTTATTTAAATCAAGATTTCCACTTGAGAACTAATCTGCGATGAATAGCATTGTTTTCTTTTGCTACCCCTAAACCGCTAATTACCTGTGCGAAATAAATACCATCAAAATCTGTTTTTTTATTACTGATATCTAATAATTAAGCATAGTTTTGTTAAGCTAGTGGAAGTTGACCAGTCTAATCAACTGCTTTAAAAATGAGTTAATCTAGTAATAAAGACGATTTACCACCTGTGGAACTACTGGAAGCAGTGATAAACGCATTTTTAACTAACTATGTAATGGAATCTAAGGAGGCTAATTTAAAGCGATGTCTTTATAGTCGACTGTACAGGGACTGAGAGAATTTTAATCGATTTCATTTTTGTTTCATAACTTCTTCCTCCAAGCGTTATCATGGCATTTCGCTGAAGTTGTGAGACCCGAGGGCCAGGGTCCCCTTTAATATAGTCTGACAAAAAATAGTAGAAATTAATAACTGGCAACATTGTAGCTGTAACTGTCATCCCTTTCAAATCAATGTGTGAGAAAACGGGACGACACTACGATGTTGACACTTTTTAATTTCTACTCTTTTTGGTCAGACTGTAATGAATCCCAAGATTTGGAATATAGGTACACTAGTTTTTTTTTACGATAGCGACTGCCAACTGACCTTTTAACCCAGAGGGCTATTTATTAGGCCCCTATTGAATTATCCAGCTTCTTCACAATGTTTTGTTTCACCAAAAAAGCGACTGGCCAGCTTGGGCTAATATCAAATAAGTATTTGATATTTCGTACATACTTTCTAAAGTCATTGGTACGAGTCGGGGGGTTTGAACCCTTGAATTCCGAATTGAGAGTCGCTCTTATCGTACGCCAAAAGCGTTTCTTATATTGACTGAATAATGTTGCGGTTTCTATTTTGAATATAAATAATGATATTTTTTGTAGTTATCTATATAGTTCTTATAAAATTCCTAATCTATACAATATGTAAAAGAGATTTAATATTGTAACTTTTTCAGGCATCTTCAGATTTTCGAATTTTAACCAGTAGGTAACTACTTTAAATAGATGCAATCTAAATGAGCTGTGGTTACTGTTGCCTTGCACATTACACATTTTGTAACGAATCCAATTAAAACTTAAATTCATGATGGTTAAGCAACCATTTCTCAATTGTTTTAGACCGTAACACGGTGGCTTTCTATATGCACGTCTCTTTCTGGAAAAAATATTTACACAAATTGAAAATAACGTCAGATATTCGTGAGTAGATTTATCGCCGGACTCGTCGCTAGTAGTAAGTGCGTTGTAGCAAAAGTTTTACAGCTATTTTTGAACCTGTTAACCAATATGTCTAAACACGCGGTCATTTCGACACAGGGCATAGTAACGAAACGCGAGGGTTCATTCAGAACTATGCTCTTCGGGTGACACGTCGCAATGGTCAATATTTATTTACTTTTATTACCTAAATGTATTTTGGCTCATTTACATAATTTTGCCATTTACAATGTGTCTAGTGTAAATGTTATTTGTACATAATAACAAAGTTGAGTTAAGTGCAGTGGACGTTTAGTGAAGTGGATATGAAATGAGTTTTCTTTTTCAGGTCGTGAATAATAATAGAAAAGCCGGCGCTTCCGTGGAAGGATGGAGAGAAGGTAAAACTTTTGCGATACCTATTTTGTTTCATAGTTGTTATACTTAACTTTTATGTAACTGGAAATTATGATTGATTTAAGTAAATACCTATTTTGAGTGGAAGCAAATCGTCGTAACATAATATGTCGAAAACTTCTGTAAGTTCAGTTCTTTTTACTCTGCGGTGTTTTCTCGAAAAAAATATTTCTTGACCTGGAAGTCATTGATGAACAGGCCAACGGTACTTAAATAATTTCTCCTTATTTCATTAGATTAGGGCCCTTTATTCGTGGAACGCCGCATACAACTACCATGATATCTATTTTAGCTTGACTTCTCACTCCCAACTCCAAAATTTCTGAAATTACATCCAAATTTCAAACTAATGGATCATAATGTCATTCGTCAGGTGCTAGCTCGGCCGTGTCCTCGGACTCGGGCGTGTATACCGGCGGCGAGGCGGAGGGATCGCCGCGCACACGGCGCCGCCCGCGCAACCTGGAGATGGTGATGCGAGGCGCGCATAGCTTCCACCTGCGCGAGCTTCAGGACGACCTAGATATCATGGGTCAGTAGTCTGGGGGTCTAGGACTTGGTAAATATATGAAGAGGAGGGCTCGCGCAGCGCGCAACCTGGAGATGGTGGTGCGAGGTGCGCGCAGCTTCCACCTGCGCGAGCTGCAGAACGACTTCGAAATGTGTTAGTAGATGAGTAGAGTCAGGTGATCTGTTTCGAACTCGACAAACTGCCAGGGGGCTGGTGAACCCTGGAGATGCTGGTGATACGAAGCGCGCGTGGCTTCCACCTGCGCGAGCTGCAAGACGACCTCGATATCGTGGGTCAGTATAGTGTCAGTAGTCAGGTCAGGTGATCTGTGTCGGACTCGTCATACAAACAGGAGGGCTGGAAAAGAGTGGATCTTGGTACACGGCTAGTAGATTTCGTGCAACCTGTTGATGCTAAAAGGAGCACACATATCAGAGCTTCAGACTTGATGAGCCAGTGAAACTCCAGACATGTTAGGTTATACCTACCAGTTTATCGGATTGATATCAGGGTATCGTCGTAGGGTATCGTACCCACATGTAACCAGCTTTTTAGTGGATATTCCAAATGAAATACATAGTCATATTCACATTTATTTTTATTCCAGATGACGCAGTAATAACCGGCCACACCGTAATACCCCTCCCCAAACTGCCCAGCACCTTCGACGAGGACCTCTCCCCCATCTACCAAGCGCCGTCCCCTCCCCCGTACACCGTGCCCTCCCCCGTGGTCCCCAAGCCGTCGCCCGTGGCGGACAGCTCGCGCCAATCCCCAATGTCCACTCTGGAGCGATATCGCACCAGGACCAGGCCTAGCCGGATACAAACAGTGGATTATAAGAATGAAGAAAAGTTTGTGTTGGATAAAGCTCAGCCTGAGAAATTGAATAAGCAGGTACGATAGACTTAATGTTGATTATATTTTAAGATTAGATACCAGCCCCTCTAGCACAACTTGCCTTGTCGCGTGCGTGTCCATACTTGAAGTCGCGCTTGATGTATAGACTCGCGCGCGACAAGGCAAATTGTGCTAAAGAGTCTGGTTAGAGCTGAGATGACGAAATTTAGAAGAGAATGAAAGAGAAAGACAAGTTGTTACCGACCTACATTAGTATTTTGGATATGGATAGGAGAAGAAGACGTGCTAAAGACGGACCTATGTTGGTTTTATTAGGTACCAATAAGTAACTACTGTGTCAACTGTGTGTTAAACGTCTTCCTCCTTTTTGGTACTCCAAGGACTTCAATAACCTCTCACTTGACATGCATACCATTGTCGTCAATGTGTGCAGATGTTTGTTCATTCTCAGGATGTGAGTGATGAAGATTATTTATCACATTGCTAATTAGGGCTCGTTATATTCCAGAACTCGTTCATCAAATCGTCGAGCGGTGTGGTGTCCCCAACCACCGTGTCAAGTAAGGAGTCCAGTCCGTCTTGCAAGAGTGAAGAAAGTCATTTCGGCAACAGCAGCGCTTGGCAGAGCCATGCGGCTGGCGAGGCTATGGCCACAAGGTTAGTTGAGCAAAAACGTTGTGAGTTAGGTAGCGGAGTGGCCCAGGGGTTCAAGGCCTTACTGGTTGGTATCCGGTCTCCACCATTGGAAGTGTCCGTCACGTAAATATACGTCATACTTCGGTTTATAAGTTTCATTTAGCGTAGGAAAGGAGCTAGGGTACTTATAGGTAGTGTTTATAAGCGCTTAATATTAGATTGGCTAGTCGTCTATTATAAAATGTGGCTCGAAAACAGTTCCAATGGAGATTGACTATTCTTCCAGATCTCAAGACGACGTGTCCATCGCGCTAAGTGTCTCGAGCTGCGAAGACGACAAGTCCAAGGTCGGGGAGCTGCCGAGGGTAGAGGACCCGCCACAGAAGACCATCGTGATCGACGACCCGCCCGTGCCGCACCCGCTCCTCATGAAGTCGCTTACATTGAGCCAGCACGACTCGCTGCGCGGAACCTTGATGGGTTAGTTCAAGTTTTAATAGACACTTAACTGATTTTGCAGTACAGATGGCGTTTTTTTTACGCACTAGTGCGAGAAGTGGTTCATTATATGCCTGGTCGAAACTTCGGAGGCTCATCTCTACTGAAAAACGTCGTACGATACACGTGCGAAAAGGAAATTTGTAACTCGTGTCGATTTAAAACACTCCCTTCGGTCGTGTTTTAATTTATCGCCACTCGTTTCGAACTTCCTTTTTTACGCACTTGTATCGTAATGTACTATTTGATTGTTTGTAATAAAGTTTACAATTTTGCGATTCATCAGTCACATATAGACTTAAAGGTGCCTGGAATGTATAGGCTGCCACGCTCAGTGTTGGATTCTGTAATTAGAATTACTTACCCGTCTGTGAAATTAATAGTATTATACACTTATTGTAAACTTAAAAATAATTCAGCCGATCACGTTTGCAAAAGTTTTTCACGAAGTATTTGCGATCACAATTTTTGGACTCATTTTAGAGCTCCATTCAAAACTGCTGCGGACGAACAACAGAGAGGAAAGACGCACGTAGTTGAACCATTAGGGTTGCCTAGTTGACTAAAAAACCCGATAGGTTTTCCATCAAATAATGGTCTTGGGGCACAAGTAGTGTGTCTGATGAAAAACCATTAATGATCTCGTTTTTAAATATAACTCAAAAATAATGGAATCAAATTTATTTCAGTTTAGCAACAAAAAATATTATTTAGTTTTCTTCGTACATTCACCGAGTGAGTAACGGATAATCCAGCAGCCAAGAGTGTTAGTTTCAGTTCGAATATCAATCCAGATCGCCGCTTTACCACAAGTCAATAGCTCTATTCCTTTAACTTGACTGAATAAATGATGCGAGTAACGGACATTGTTAAAGCGGTAAAAACCTTTCTTAATGGCGCAGTTATTCTCGTATTTAATGCGATAGAGTTTAAAAAACTCCTTTCCGATGAAATTATCACACTTCAAATTTCGCATTCTGTATTTCCAAATGATATGGTTGCCTATTTCGATGCCAAATCGCACAGTTCCGCTCTTGCCTTCTGCTGTCAAATCTTCTTTAACGCTTATGTTTCCTCTCCCCACGGTGTATCCATCGGTGTTGTTATAAAGTTCGACTGATACAATGAAGGGCAAATATTCTGCGTAAGGCAAGTCGGGATAGGTGCAATTTGTATAACTTAGGATGTCAAAATTTTGTTCTGTTGTCAAAGTAATATAGTAGTAAAACGTTATAATCATACACATTTCCAGATTTTTAAACATGGTGATATGGCTACGATTCAAATGCCAATAGAAGTATAAGCCTATTATGAATTTAATGATATTAATAGTTCAATGACATTAAAAATCCATCAGATGTAATAAATAATGGTAATTTTATGATATACCTAATGCTGGAAGCGATTGTAATTATTAAACGATTGTGAAAATGATTACTCCGGGATAAAGTAAACACCACTGGCAGCAAATACTTTGCTCAACCAAATACCAATCAAGAACTTAAAATGAAATTAGGAAAGTAATTTTTAAATTTTGTTTTTGGCACCTTTATAGAGTCAGAGTATGGAAATAGTATTTTATGCCGAGTGGCGTGAGTAACAATTTGAGGCGAAGCCGAAAATTGTTAATAAAGACGCCACGAGTATTTTTTGACTCAGTTAAACACCGTTGCATACAATACTTTTTCTACGACCATGCACTAATTTTTAATAGTTTTCTAGAATAACTTTCGTGAAATTCGCACTGTTTCCTGTATTTTGACGCGTCTGTTTCTGCACTCACCCTGTCCCCGCACTCCCCCGCGCCGCCGCCAGCCCCCGGCGGCGCCCCGATCCCCCGTTATATCCCTTAAAGGCTTCCTAACAATGCTTTAAGAGCTATATCGTATGCGTGGGTGCGCGGGGCGCCGGGCGGGGGCTGGCAGCCTGGCATCTTTTATGTAAGGTTTTAAAGATCTATGCACGACACTGTAAATGACGAATAACACTACGGGAGTAGAAAAAATAAATAAATAGTGTACTTCAACTAAAACGCATGGAATCAAATTTACTTTATTTAGTTCAGCAACAAAAAATGTTATTTTGTTTTCATCGTACAGTCACCGAGTGAGTAACGGATAATCCAGCAGCCAAGAGTGTTCATTTTAGTTCGAATCATACACACAATCATAAAATAATACAGTGTTTATGAACAGAATTAAATAGGTAGGTACTAGAGAATACAATATATAGCAGGAACTTAAGTAATTAAATACTAAATAATACAATGTTGCAACAAACCATCTGTCACCGTTAAAGCGTTCGTTAAATTTTATTGTATCGGAAGTTCCATAGACGTGTGCTGCGTTACGATGCTGTGTCGGTCAAATGTGGTTGATGCAACTGGCCCTAAATGTTTGGTGTATTTTGATAGCGGGTCAGTAACGGCAGCTACCAGATCCTGACCCGCTATCAAAATACACCCTGTATAGTAGGTACAACCTAGAAAAGGAGACTAGAGATTAAAAGTGGCAACATGTCGTGTGGTCTTGTTTTTAACCGACTTCAAAAAAAGGAGGAGGTTGTCAATTCGACTGAATGTTTTTTTAACCGACTTCAAAAAAAAAGGAGGTGGTTTTTTTTTTGTATGTATGTTACTCGATATCTCCGAGAATCGTGGACCGATTTTCAAAAATTTTTTTTAATCACACGGATATAACACCGAGATGGTCCCATTGATACCAAGTCGGGGTCTGATGATGAGATCTTGGAGAAATCGAGGGAACTCTTCAAATGTTATAGGCACATGTAATGTTTTTAGTGTACTTTTCAAAGGTACACCAGTATTTACGCTTGATGGTAATAATTTTATGTGGCTGAGCTGATGATGGAAGGTCAACTCCTCAATGGTTAGGAGTTAAAGGATAATTCTTTCACTACTGTACGTATATTCGGACTGATACATAATATCAATAGGAATCACTAAAAATCAAGAAAAAGTAATAAAATAAAAAAATAAAATTTGTTTATTTCCAAGAAAATACAGTCATGTATACAATTAAACTGACCTCCACACTAGGCAGATGCCTGTCCCGTGGAGGAGATGGTTCAGTCTTAGGTATCAATTAAAATAATATCATAACTTCTTACATATAAAAGAAAAACAGAAAAAACAGTAAAGGTAAAAATTACTAAGTGTTAACAAGCAGTTAAAGTTTTAAGACAAAATAAAACAAAACAATACAACAATGGTACATCATTACTGTGTGTTTCTAATCGGTAAGTATTGAAAATAGTGTGAAACAATGAAATAAAATTTTTAAACAAAGATATAAAAAGTAGTAAAAAAAAGTAGTAGTGAGTAGATATAAAGTAAGTTGTTCTTGTACAAAATTTTAAATTGACATTAAGAGAATATGTTGGTTGGACGTGTGTGTGTGTGTGTGTGTGTGTGTGTGTATGTGTGTGTCTATTGTGTGTGGTGTGTGTGCGAACGTGTGTGTGCGTGTGCGTGTGTGTGTGTTAAAAAGAGTATGCAAGCGTGTATCAATATGGTATCCTTATAACGTTTTCTGTATCAGAATAGGATAGGTGAATCATACACTGTACCTACCAGTAATTTTTTTGCTTCTTTCATCGAGTGTTCCTGAAATTTATATAGGCTGATTAATCTATTGTAAATACGGGGATACAAAAAAAATGGAAAGCGGTGTGAAAATGAAGTTTTGACGGAAGTGACAGGTATTTTGAAAACTCTGTTTGCAAGTAAAGTGTTATATTCAGATAGGTTTAATACTGTTTTATGCACATGTAGTGCAACCCTTATTAGATACAGCTTTCGAACACTAAGTACTTGCGCGTCATTATAAAGGCTTAGTGTTGGATATCTAATTGGTTTTCCTAGGGCTACTTAATAAATAAACTTAAAATTAAAATAAATAAACTTAAAAAAAACCGCCTTCAAAAATAAGCGCGTTACAAAACACGAAGAAACTAAAAAGCAAAAAATAATAAACCTTTGAATTCAGATTTCTTATCGGATTGCAATAATCTAAACATCCAAATTATAAACAAATCAATTATTTTTTGAGTCGGGGCCAGCCGTAAGTATGGTTGGGTGGGGCAAACAGGCAATAGCAAGGCGACGAACAGGTCACAAAAATAATTGATTTGTTTATAATTTGGATGTTTAGATTATTGCAATCCGATAAGAAATCTGAATTCAAAGGTTTATTATTTTTTGCTTTTTAGTTTCTTCGTGTTTTGTAACGCGCTTATTTTTGAAGGCGGTTTTTTTTAAAGTTTATCTCACATATTTTAATAAGAAATGGATGACACAAGACGATGTTGTTTTTTTTTAATTTCTCTTTTTTATTAATCAACTCCTGGACCACAAACACTTTTTTAGGGTTCCGTAGTCAACTAGGAACCCTTATAGTTTCGCCATGTCTGTCTGTCCGTCCGTCCGTCCGTCCGCGGATAATCTCAGTAACCGTTAGCACTAGAAAGCTGAAATTTGGTACCAATATGTAATCACGCCGACAAAGTGGTAAAATAAAAAGTGGAAAAAAATGTTTTGTTAGGGTACCCCCCCCCCCCCTACATGTAAAGTGGGGACTTTATTTATTATTTATTTATTGGAAAACCAACAGCACATGAAACATGTTAACAGAAACAATAGAAACAAGAGGTCAATTACAGGTTCTCACCGATAGAAATCTTATAGAAATTAACTTCACTAGGTATTGGGTATTACAAGTAGGTATACAAATATGCTTAGACTAGACAAGTACATAAATCTAATGTTAATACAGATGCGAAACAAAAGAAAAAACCGGGAAGATTAAAAAGAAGAAAAATCATCAAGCATACGAAATAGAAAAGAAAACAAAAAATAAAAATTAAAAGGCAAGCTCACATAAAGAATTTAAGAGTTAAATTACGCCGTATAGCCTGGGTATTTGCATTAAATACGTCAATATCGTGCTCTCTAGATAGCCTGTTAAGTGTTCTAGCTGCGCGAACGAGGAAACTGTTACGTCTGTAGTTCGAGGATGCAAAGGGAATCGAAATAGGTGGATTGTACCTTTTAACCCTATTGGGAGTGTTGAACATAATACTACCAAGCAGATCAGGGCAATCAACGCTGCCGCTAGTGATTTTTAGGAAATAAGTAGTGTCAGCGATTTCCCGACGGTGATACAAAGGCAACATATGGTGTTTTTTGCATACACTAACATACTGAGATGAGTTATAAGGAGTACTTAATTTAAAACATAAAAACTTAATAAATTTTCTCTGTATCCGCTCGATCCTGTCTATATAAATATTGTAACAGGGGTTCCAGACCTGGGATGCGTACTCAAGTTTGCTTCGTACGAATGAACAATATAAGATTTTCAACGTCTTAGCTTGTTTAAATTCAGAAGAGCTGCGCATTATGAACCCAAGGGACTTGGTAGCGCTCTTCACGATGCTGTCCACGTGAGAATCAAATAGTAACTTTGAATCATGAACTACGCCTAGATCCTTTAGGAAAGATACTCTCAATAAATTTTGATTATTTAAGGAATAAACAGACATAATCAATGATCGCTGACGAGAGAAAGTAACTACATGACATTTGGAAGGGTTAAGATCTAATTTGTTATCTTTACAATATATACCAAGACGGTCAAGATCGGTTTGAACAAGAGCCACTTCCCGAACTGATTTAATCTCAGCAATAATTTTCATATCGTCAGCGAAACAAAGCAACTTAGAAAACCTAAAGCATACAGAGATGTCATCGATAAAAATGTTGAAGAGCAAGGGACCGAGCAAAGATCCTTGTGGAACACCACTTGGAACATTTACCCAACCAGAAACGTAGTTACTCACAACGACTACTTGGGATCGGTTGTCAATATACGAAGAAAACCACCTCAACAGGTCGCCGGTTCAGAGAGTGTTTGATAGCATCATAAACTTGTGCGTATACTATTTTTTCCAAAACTTTTGATAAGATACACAGTTTGGATATAGGTCTATAACTCAACTTCTGTTAAACGTGAAATACACTCGTCCAATTTATTACTTGTGAAATCGCAAGTTCTTTTTATCTCCGCCAGATCAGACTTGATATCTTGATTTTTTTCATTCCAACCCCAACGTGTCATATATCGCTGGATAGGTATTTAAAAATGAATAGGGGTTTACTGCAATCGTTTTTTGATAATATTAATATTTTCGGAAATAATCGCTCCTAATGGGAAAAAAGTGTGCCCCCCCCCCTCTAACTTTTGAACCATATGTATAAAAAATATGAAAAAAATCACAAAAGTAGAACTTTATACAAAACTTTCTAGGAAAATTGTTTTGAACTAGTTCAGTAGTTTTTGAGAAAAATACAGAAAACTACGGAACCCTACACTGAGTGTGACCCGACACGCTCTTGGCCGGTTTTTTAGGGTTTTATTAATCTAAGCCTGGGACTGCCGCGGATCAGGCTCAAATTTTCAAGCGCCGCAAATACGCGTTTCTGTCTGATGAGTATGAGTTTGCGGCGCTTGCAATGGAGACTTTCGGTCCGTGGTCTACCGACACCAAGAAGTTCGTTAAGGAGGTGTCGGTCAGGCTTGTAGGCGTCTCAGGGGACCAACGAGCGGGCGCTTTCTTTGCCCAAAGGCTGAGTCTGGCGGTGCAGAGAGGAAACGCTGCGAGTGTCCTGGTGACCATGCCAGAGGGAGGTGAATTAGGGGAAGTTTCCTCCTCTGCAGTCTCCGGTAGGTCCGGGTTGGTACAATTTTGATCGCTCAAAATGTTTAAATATCGTTGCGCAATGATGATCTTACTGGACCAGAAAATAGTGCTTAACATCGAAAATATTAAGAATTTTGGACCACTTGCCATCGTTGATAGAATTCGTATAAAACTAGTTATGTTATGAGTATAAATACCTCGTTATGGTAGACGACCTGACTGCATTGACAAAGTGTCAATGCGCACTAGCGAACGAAACGCAGCTGTCACTGTGTACAGTGCCACTGTGTACAGTACAAGGATAAACAATTCATATAATTTTGACTGACCCGCCGACCTAGCCGAAGACCTAGCTGAAGCGCAGTCTGTGTGTGTAGCCGAATGCTCAAACACTCGCGATAATTATCTCTTTCGTAGCTATCCATCTCTACTGCGGCGTATTGGCGTGACAGAGCCAGACTACATTTCTGCGGTGTTTTGGTGGCGTTTCGCGTCGCAGAAATGGCATTCGACTACGGGGTCAGGTTTGGCTCTGTCGTTCCACTACAGAAGATCAATAGAGAGAGACAGCTACGAAGCGTAGTAAGCGATTAACGTTGGCTAGGTACTCTCACTATTCTCGTATGAAGCTCCTGGTTGGAATTGGAACGCTATAGCATTGTATTGTAACGCGATTGGTTTATGAGTTCAATCCACGCGCGTGATTGATTACACATACATGCTTGTCTCGCATTACTTAACGCAAGCGATCGTCACCTTAGCTAGGACGACTGATGACATAAATTAGTGGATTTCCTACTAAACTCCATGTTACTAACTAAACCTAGTCGTTTAAAAATCCATCTGCTTGATGGTGGCTTGATGACTTATTTTTGTACCTCCACAGAGATCGGATATCACCACAGAGATCGGATATTCGATATTAGTAGGTACAATCGGTACATTAGGTACATATTGTAAGTACTCCTCCAAAGAACGCATGATATGCCCAATACTCTTGAAATGATTTATGAGAGTTTAGTATTTTTCGTACAAATAAAATATTAATGCTCTAATTTTACCTTGAGTGCCCGCTATAATACGTGTACTTGTCATAAACTGAAACAGATACCATACACTAAAGAAAAAGCGATCAAGTCAAGCCCACTGATGGTGGCGAAGCCGGGAAAATAATTTGATTTGTTGTAATTGTCCTTGCTTTTGACGCTTTAAACATAATAATAAAATACATAGTTACTACCTACCCTACCTTAATTATACAAGATAGGTACTTAAATTACCTACATTGAGTATTAGAATAAACATTGAAGTGAACTAATAACAAAATATAAGTTTTTTATTTCATTATTAATGGACTTACTCTTGGCCACGAGCTAGCCAAAGGCAAAGACGTGGCCTACGATGGAGTGAGCTCGCCCAGAAGATGCCTGTTCACCCTTGATTTATTTTTAAAAGTCGCTGGAATTTTGGTCAGAATAATCCGACTACCCCGAAACGCCACAGACTCGATATCTCACGCGTTTCCTCAATTGTCTATTTGCAGGTTCAATGACAAGCTCCAACTACAGCACAACAAGTACTTGCACAAACCAAAGTGTAGACCACCACCTAACGCTGACTTTAGAGGAGTCCAAGTTCGACATATCAGCGCTGGAGATTTCCACCCAAAGCTTGTTAGACGACGAGACTTCTCCAGCGGACAGCCTGATATCTTCCACAAGTACCAGCGACTCGGTTAACGAGCTGGTGGTGGAACGGGACCCGCCGTCGATCTCGTCGGCGTATCAGACGGCCAACACCAAGACCAAGTCACCTGAGCCGGTTGATGAGGATGGAGTGGATGGGGAGCTGTTGCAGACTGCTAATGATGTTGTGTAAGTATTTGCTTGTTATCTTTTCTTTGGAACTGGTTTATTGACGTAGACTACTGGCGTAGATTACCACCTAACACTAACTTTAGAAGACCAGCCTCAGGCACCAGAGGACTTGGTCACTTTTTCTTTCATATGTGTAATTTATTTCGGTTTTAATTTATATACATAGTAGTGTGACTACTTTAAGACAGCACAAGTTGAAATATTTTCAATAGATTATAATTTGACTTGTGTTCATTAGAATAAACTTTAGAAGAGTTCAAGTTCGACATATCAACGCTGGAGATTTCCACCCAAAGCCTGCTGGACGACGAAACGTCTCCAGAGGACAGTCTCATCTTCTCTTGCATGATAACTCTTTTTGTGTTGCATTCAATCATCCAACTGATACCCGCATACCCGATGCGATAATGCATAACTGATGGATATCCGCATGTTGGCTCTTTTTGTGAAAACAAAGGCCTAATACCAATACCTACAACGGAAACCAACTTGAAAACTTGGGTTTTAGGAATGAGGATCTTTGTAAGTTATTACATTAAATCTCTTTTGGCAGAAGAAGTTACTACGCAAGTACGCACTTACTCGTAAGTACATCGCTTAGCCCAACCAAGGTCAGCCGGTGTATCATGCTTCCAATTTTATCACTTATCCACGTGGATAAAGCATCCCTCAGTAATCCGTAAGTATGTCAGTGTGAGAGTGACAGATTTCTTATCCACGTGGATAAGTGACAAAATTGAAAGTATGATACGCCGCCAGGACAATCTACTGGTATATTCAGAGTATTTTTCTTTCTGAATATATTTTAAATTGATATGCATTTTACAGTGAAGAAACACGGAACGGCGATTACAGCAAGAACGTGACGCCAGAGTCACCAGGCACGCCTACACACGCTTCGGGGTCCCTGTCACTATCGGACGGCCGAGATTTCTTCGACGATGAGATCGCCGACCAGCCAGCACTGCTGTTCAGGAGTAAGTAAACATTCTAAGTTTAAATCCAACATTTGTGGTGCTTATATGGAACTCCCATTGGCAATAGAACGCGGAAGGCAGTGGACGGCTTTTTATTCCTTTCTTATTTCATTCGTTTGAGTTCGAGTTCTTGTAACATGTTGTAAGCATGTTAAGTGTAAGTGAAGTGTAAGTAGACTCAACTAAACTGAACACATATCTACTACAACGCCCAAAGAAGTACAATAGTGCTTGTCTCTTGATTACATTGTTCCAATGGAATTTCCTACAATCATAATTTCTTGGTCATCTGTTTATATTTGTTATAGTTAAATTAAGGACAACATTTTAACCAAAAAATATATACACAGAAAACAACGAAGGAAGTCCACATAGCAAACAGGATTCGGAGAACAGCAAGCAACTGAGGAGGTCCAGGGAACGCATCCCTGCGAGTCCTTTAGTCCAAAGAAATCGTAAAGGTAAGCAAGTAATTTTGTCTATTTAATGAGTCTTTTGAAAAGACAGAATTGTCCCACAAATACAAGACATAATAGTGGGGGACGTTATCCTGTTTAAACAAATACGATGGGGCGGAATAATCTAAATCTAAATCTAAATCTAATCTGTTTTTACCAGTGAACGGACTGCGGAACGGCGGCGCAGAAAGAACACCTTCACTGGACACGCTGTCCAGCCTAGCGTCTGATGACCTGATGATGGACAACGACCTGGCGCGCTCCGTCACCAGCCTGCAGAGCGTCGACGATTACATCGAGAGGTATTGTTTATTAGAGAATGGACACCCTCACTGGACGCGCTGTCCAGCCCGGCGTCTGATGCCCTGATGATGGAGAACCACCTGGCGCGCTCCGTCACCCAGTCTGCAGAGCGTCGACGATTACATCGAGAGGTATTGTTTATTAGTGAATGGGAATGGTGGCGGAGAATGGACACCCTCACTGGACGCGCTGTCTAGCCCGGCGTCTGATGCCCTGATGATGGACAACGACCTGGCGCGCTCCGTCACCAGCCTGCAGAGCGTCGACGATTACATCGAGAGGTATTGTTTATTAGTGAATGGGAATGGTGGCGGAGAACGGACACCTTCACTGGACACGCTGTCCAGCCTGGCATCTGATGACCTGATGATGGACAATAACTTGGCGCGCTCCGTCACCAGCCTGCAGAGCGTCGACGATTACATCGAGAGGTAGAGTGAATGAGAATGGTGGCGGAGAATGGACACCCTCACTGGACGCGCTGTCTAGCCCGGCGTCTGATGCCCTGATGATGGACAACGACCTGGCGCGCTCCGTCACCAGCCTGCAGTGCGTCGACGATTACATAGAGAGGTATTGTTAATTAGTGAATGGGAATGGTGGCGGAGAATGGACACCCTCACTGGACACGCTGTCCAGCCTGGCATCTGATGACCTGATGATGGACAGTCAAGTGTAAAAATATGGGTGCGTACAACTTATCAAAAATATGTCCCATAGCACTTTATGTCGGCGGAATAAGGTCTCGGTACATATTTTTGAGCGGATAAAATCGATACGTATTTTTGCACTTGACTGGACAATGACTTGGCGCGCTCCGTCACCAGCCTGCAGAGCGTCGACAATTACATCGAGAGGTATTGTTTATTAGTGAATAGGAATGGTAGCGGAGAATGGACACCCTCACTGGACACGCTGTCTAGCCCGGCGTCTGATGCCCTGATGATGGACAACCAACTGGCGCGCTCCGTCACCAGTCTGCAGAGCGTCGACGATTACATAGAGAGGTATCGTTTATTAATGCACTACCCACTAGTTCATTTGTAAATCTGCCACAATGCTGCTGTCAAACTAACTGTATAACGAACTACGTATGCAAACCGTCAGAGAAGAAGTATTTAGGGAACATCAAAAGGGCCTGAGTAGCTTAAGTAGGTAGTAAAATTTCCTAGTAGGTAGGTACCTAATACTTGCCTATTGATTACGTATGAATGAAACTTTGTAAGTAGTCAGACGGAGGGACATCAAATTAATTTATTTAAATTAAGATTGTTGTTGTTGTTCCAACCAAATATCGCAACTGCGACCTTGTTTAAAATAGATCCATTAAGTATAAATCCGTGGGACGATTGTCTAGAAATGGATGCAAGTGGGAGACGTTGACATTATAAAATGTCAATATAATATCGTTATGGACTTGCAGTGACCATATAACACTAGTTGGCCTATTAAGACATTGAACTATGTGATATTGTATGTTATCTCTGATTGTAATCAGAAAACGAATATGTAAATAAGTATCCTACTATTCATATATTTTATAATAGAAAAATTCCATATACCTAGTGCAAACTATAATTTAGGGTCCATAGCCACCTAGAGATCTAAGTCCGCTATACAAAAATAAGTGACTTCATTTTCATTCAACGGCTGTCATTTTTCCTCGCGTGTTGTCTTTTGAAGTGACGTGCCTCTATTCTACTCCACGACAGATGCCGTATCTTAATGGCGGAAACAAGGACGCTCGTTTCCGCCAATTAACACAGCTACTTCTTTATATTTATCAGCACCTCCTCAAAGGTTAATTTATATCATCCTTTAATTAGCCTTTGGCGTTAGATCCGGTATCTGTCTTACTGTTTTAAGAAAATTATAAGTTTTAGGTACGTCGGATCCTACGAAGATCGAATTTATCTTTTTTTTCTTAGCCTTTGGAGTATCCCACTGCTGGGCAAAGGCCTCTCCCCTGGCTCTCCATAATTCCCGATTCTCCGTTACTTCCGGTCAGTTGTTTAGGAAGTCGTCAAGGTCGTCCCGCCATCTTTGCCTGGGCCTGCCCCGCTCCGTTTCTTCGTCGGCATCCACTTGGTAGCTATGTTATAGCCCACCTATCCGGATGCATGCGATAGACGTGGCCGGCCCATTCCCATTTAAGCTTGGCGGTTTTTATGCCAACGTCAGCAATGCGAGTCTTAGAGCGCAGCGTGGTGTTATTACGGACGCAATCGGTCCTTTTAACACCTAATTAAAATGCTGCTTGGCAACCATTCAGTTTGGACTTCTGAATTTATCTTAGAACATCAATTTTGTCAAACAAAACGCATGCCAATTTTAGCAGACAAGATATTAATTAGGTAATTACCAGGGAGCGTACTTTTCATGCCGATGACATTAATCTGACGTCACGCTCCGTATAGGATGATCCCAAATAGTTTTATTGTAAATTATTAATCATTAGTCGTCATTTCGTCATTTTAATCGTGTAAATACAAATTACTTCAAATACAGTAGTCCATTTACATGTGGCATAAATAATACCTACATGAAATGTGAAACGTGAATAAAATTATTTGTTTTTATAAATAAATTTAATGAAATAGTATTGTTAACAACACATTACAATAAATACGTAGAAAAGAGAATTCCTCTCTAACGTAAAGCACACCATCATTCTTGCATTCATTAGCATGCAAAGAAATTCATAACTTAAAATGTTTAATGACTAATGATTAATAATTTACAATAAAACAATTTGTGATCACCCTATATGGAGCGTGACGTCAAATTGATGTCATCGGCACGAAAAGTACGCTCCCTGGTAATTACACTTTTGCGTTAGTGTTTTATCGGTCCTACATTCCAACGGTGAAGGTATTATTTGCCCCCAAAAAGGCGGTTACAGTTGTTTTCATTAAAAAACCTATTGCCTCATGGCATGTTTGTTGACGATCACGTAAGTCGACAAATGGAATACCCGCTTTCAGTGTACATACGTAAATGACTGCACCTAAGTATCAATTTCTTTCTACCCACCAGGCTAGACAGCTCTCTTCGCAGCGGCCTCAACTCGCTAGACGAGCGGCAGCTCCGCCAAGAGCTCTCCTCGTCCAAGACCGCAGTGCGCCAGTGGAGTCAACTCCTGGAGCAGAACAACTTCCTGGACCGGCAGCTGGCCGCCATGGCGCAGGGGAAGAGTACCACCGAGTCGCTAACAGCCAGCAATACCAGCCTGTCGAACATCGGGTGAGTGTATTATATACCTTGGGCTACTAGCTCTTCAAGAACGCCAGTGGATACTGCAGGAGTAGAACAACTACCTGGACTGGCAGCTGGCCGCTATAGCGCAGGCGAAGAGCGCCATCGAGTCGCTCACGGCCAGCAACACCAGCCTGTCTAACATCGGGTGAGTGTAGATCCACTATAGCTTCGAAGAACACCAGTGGAGTCAGTTGTTTTGCAGGACAATGGGCCGACACCTGGCTGTCATTTTTCAGGGAAAAAGAACTAAAGAGTCTCTCATGGCTAAAAACTACTAGCTCGACTAGCTCTGTAAAAAACACCAGCGGAGTCAACTGCTGGAACAGAACAGTTTTGTTTGAGTCCACAAGACATCGAGTGAGCTTGTACTCCTATTGTTATACTTATGACCCATTGACAGCCGTAAATGATACTATAGTGATCCGTCTTTTGTTAAATGATTCTGAGATGACGACTGTTCACTGTCATACAAAATCAATCAATATAAACAATTTCGTAACTCTATTACTATTTTAATTAGGTACAGTAGAATACAATTGAATAATAGTTTTAAACAAAACAAATGAACAATAAATAATTGTGACGTTGTCGTCATGTTATGATATCCTGAGATTCCTGAGTATACAGACATTGCAGTCTGAAGTAATTCCGTTAAAAACAATGAATAAATTAACAAAAGTATGAAAGTAGCTTTTGATGTAATAGCAAACATTTTGGGCATTACAAGTAAACGGTAACAGTAATTTAATTTCTTACGCAATGTTGCACTCGGGCCAAAGGTAATTGAGAAAGTGCAGGTACTAAAAGGACTTTCGCTTGTAAAAGTAATCATACATTGTTAGTTATTGCATACTTCATTAACATTGACAAAATTTTATAAACCAGCAATGAAGCACTGAGTTTAGGATTTTAGGTTCGGTAAAGGATAGTTTTTCTATAAACATAAGCAGTGGTTTATTCTTGGGTGAAACAGTACGGGGATTTAGTTTTTAATTTCTCTAAAGAGCTATCTTGAAAAAAATGTGTACGGTATCGGTAGGTACTTATGGACGACATAGTAACAATTTCTCTCGATATTAAGTAGCGTACTGTGTAGGTCATTATTAAGGTTATTTTGCTACAGTACGGTCTCTTGCAGTCGCGATCGGCTTGACCCCACCATATTGCACAAGACATATCCTTATTTCCGGCAATCACGTGCCGTCAACTTCTGTAACTGTAAACAATGCACCAATAAACCAAGAGCCAGGCGAAAAATTCGTCAGTCATCGTCTCCAAGGCGATATTATATCGTATAGTGGTTAACGTCTTTGTATGGTGAACCACTGAAGCAGTCACCTGGTGATGGTTGGTTGAGGAATAACAGCCATCAAAATACAACCATTGCGATATAACCGGGTGACATTTCATTTGTTCATTATAGCGTCACAGTAAATATTAGTTATGTGACAAAGTATTGAACGGGCCAATGACTGAATATTATTTTGACATCACTTACATCTGCAAGTTTTCGATTGCTGATGGACCCGTTCCTCGCTCGTGGTCTGCAGCTGCATGCACAATTTAACCGTCTGGGCCTCAATATCAATTATGCTTCTCGGTCTGAACCCGTTAACGACTTCCTACGCCGTCACGCTTCGCGATAAACAATCGCTTCGTGACATCGCGAATGAGCTTACGGTTTTAAAAAGGCCTCGTCCTTTTTTCTTGTCTGATTTTTTAAATTGCGTACCCAGATTGCAGGATAAGATACAAGAAATAAATACATTCGTACGTGGGCATGTGAAGATTGTTTATATAAAGTCAACTTTTTTAACTTTTTGACTAGCAGAAACGTCTGTAATTGCCACTAGGCTTAGAATAAATTATAATTAGGTAGCTGTCGCACCCTTTTGACCTATATGGGGGATAATTTCGCTAACTGTGGTTGAGGTCTGATGGCGGCTCTGATGGCGGCGGATGGGGGGTGGATGGACGGATGGCAGAGCGCTGGAGTATCGATTCACTTGCCTTGAGTTTAATTCTCATTTAAGGCAGTAATTTTCTACTTTAAAAATCTACCTGCCTTTTACGCATTTAAACTTAACTTAGGAGAACCAATATTAAACCACTTAAAAGCTTTCTAAGAGCTAATTACAGCCACCGACTGGTCGAGTCCAATAACTCAGGCTAAAGTATTTAAAAGATAATTTAACATTGTCAATAGGACAAGACTTATTAGATATTTGACGTAATGGTCTGAGAGTCATATAGTAAGATGAAGAAATGCCGTGCGGAAATAAAAGTTGTAATTATTTTAAACGGTACAATTTTACTGTAATTACGAGTAGGTACGTCCAAGGGCCAATTTCCGATGTTATACCGACACAGTTATTTTAAATTGGAAAGGTTAATGTTAACGTAAAGTTTAAGGCCAAGAATGTTATTTTATTTAAAGTGCATTTTTATTGCCATGCTCAATTGAAAAATATCCGGCGTGAATGAATGAATGTGCTGGGTACCTACCAATAGTATTTCTGAATGCATACCAAATCGAAGAATGTAAAGCTTCGACTTTTCTACGGTGCTGATCGTGTTGCGTGGTGCGTGATTTTACTTTTTGCATTATAATAACCATTTTTAAATCACACTAGAATTCAAACTATTCCAACTTTTTGGATGTGCCTTTTAAAGTTTTATTCGAGTATTAATTAAATGTAACAAAAGAAAAGTTTTCTTATCTCAAACACGATATATATGATTCCTACTATTGTTAAGATATATAAATATATTGTTAAATGCTTATATTTAAGTTAGATTTAAGTATTTAGATTTGCTGTGTCCTTACAGAACGTCACCCTAAACTAATCAGTAACCACAAATTATATGTAACACCTTTATATAAGGTTTGTGACATGCTATAAATGACTTTATGGTTCTACACCTATCCTTTTGCTAGATCAGCTTCAGGCTTCTTGAAGCCGGTTGCTAAAAGGTTGCCATTTTACTGGAGATAATATTCTATTGTTAGGTATGTAGGTAAGGTAGGTATGTACCTAGTACTGTATAAAGTTACGTATAATTTACCTGAATTTCTAAGTATACTATATCCAATGTTAGCACAATTGGATTATAATAGGTGTCGTATTTAGAACAAAGGCGGCCGTTTCGGTCCCGAAGGTATTAATTGTGGGTGTTTGTTTGACCTCCATGTGCGCGCGGTGCGACAATAGCGGCTCTACAACAATAGAGAAGCAGTAGGTAGAGCTACCTTCCAAGTCGTGACTTTTTTAATACCGTAAACCTTATATTTTATTATTACCATTCGATATAATTATAGCTTATCATCCTCAATTTTAGATACAATTTTAATTTGTTAGTGTCTGTACATAGTCATAGTTTCATAATTGTCTGTTTTTACCCACTTACACATTATCAGCCTATCTTCGTCTACTGCTGGACATAGGCCTCTCCCAATTCAGTCGCGTAGGACGCCCTGTGACCTGTGAGGCTGTGACAAAATGGAGTGACGACATCCGCAAGTTGGCTGGTGCGGGCTGGATGAGATTAGCTGAAGATCGGGAGCAGTGGCACTTCAAAGCTGGCCTTTAATTAGGTATTCAAAATTAATAATCATAAAAAAAGTCACTACGTAAGCACACCAAAAGTAAAAATAATAAGTAGGTACCTTAAGTACAGCTTTTTAAAACCATAAGTACGGCACGATTAACTTAAAGCACTAAAACGTGTTTCTCAGTATCCAAAACCCTTATTTTCTGAAACTCTTGCAGAGTCCTAATTGGATTTCAGAAAACCAATCAATAATTGCAAAATACCGGGTTTCAAACAATCAGCATAAAAAAGCATTGCGCAAGAGAATTTCGCCGCGCGGGCACGAATTTTCAAGGTGGATTTTACGGCGAGCTTTGTGACGAAAGGTCCTTGCTCCATGAGGTAATCAGATAAAGCGTGGCGCAGCTGGTCCTACATTCCAATTCCTTGACAAATGTAGGTAACTCAAAAACAAATGCAACCAGTCTATCTGTGACCTCTGCATCGGTAACAACAACGCGTGATCAGAGTAGATCTTACACAAGTTGATGAGCACGTTCAGCTTTCTTGCGCTTGGTAGGCGATTGCGTTCACTTCCCTGGCATGGGGCTTCGCGGTCCATCTCGAGTGCGGTGGTTGCAGCTAGTCTGCCGATGGTCGCGCGCGAGAACGAACGCAGTAGCACGAGCACACACTGCGCGCGCCGGCACGACACACGTGCGAATCGATCGAAATATTTATCAAATCTCAATCTCGGGTCATTGATCTAATCGAACGTTATTGAAATGTGCTAATATAAGTTGGAGTGATCAAAATTATGTTTATGAGTGCACCATTGTAAGATATCCATTATTTTGAAAATATCAGGGTAATTGTGTTCGTACAAGTGGAAGAAATCCTGTTGACACAAATAAACTCGGCAGAGATTACTGCAAGTCGCTAATTCAATTAGCCGGTGCGTAAACAAACCCTGGGTCATTCTGAACGGCCGTTCCAGCGTTAGTATTTTAACGCATTTATAAACCAATTCAAATAGAGTTTACATAAGTAAACAATAAACATAGGATACCCGGTCTACCTACGTAAGTAGTTTAGACTGAAAAAAATCTACTTAGGAGGTATCATAACTAATTTATTTACGTGCCTACCAGTAATAATTTTACTTCATTAGGAGCATAACTAGTTTAACTTTAGGTAACGGTGATCGTATCATCTAAAGACCTATAAACAAAATAATTATACTTCATGGGCGTATATTAGCTATAGCGGTAAAACGACGTCATATTTACATTCGTCTAACAAGACATTCTGTAAGAATCAGAATCACCCTTCTACGTTCCTTGGTCTTCAAATGGCAACGGTCCCCTGACGGTCGTGTTCAATGAAATGTAAAAACTGCATTTATTTTTAGCTTTGCACGTGCAGCAAATATGGTCCTTCCGTTTTTGCACCACTTGTGAACTAACGATTTATTGTGGTAGGGTAGGGTACAAAGTTACAAACAAACGTTGTTATCATTTGACGACAATGATAACTCAAATTGACTGCATCGTCTGGTCATTGACTTTCTATTTAAGTGCGCATCCAGCAAAGATAACAATTTCCATGTTTCCTTTGATTAAACAGCATTGAAGTTGTAATTTATTTATTTATTATGAGTTAGTTACGCATATCCACCATTTAACGTATTCCTAAACGTTCATTTTCTATTTACATAGCATTTTAACACCTTTCTTCACACAAACATGCTTGCCAAACATAAAATATTGACCTACCGCCGTCATCCGTCAACATTAAAAATATTCTAACGACTTAAAAAATTGCCGTCTTCGATGGTCAAAAATCTAAACAAAGATAAATCTTCATCATATCATAAATGTAATTGTTAAAAAAACCGGCCAAGAGCGTGTTGGGCCACGCTCAGTGTAGGGTTCCGTAGTTTTCCGTATTTTTCTCAAAAACTACTGAACCTATCAAGTTCAAAATAATTTTCCTAGAAAGTTTTTATAAAGATCTACTATTGTGATTTTTTTCATATTTTTTTAACATAGGGTTCAAAAGTTAGAGGGGGGGGACGCATTTTTTTTTCCTTTAGAAGCGATTATTTCCGAAAATATTGATATTATTAAAAAACGATTTTAGTAAACCCTTCTTCATTTTAAATACCTACCCAAAAATATATCACACGTTGGGGTTGGAATGAAAAAAAATATCCGCCCCCACTTTACATGTAGGGGGGGTACCCTAATAAAACATTTTTTTCCATTTTTTATTTTTGCACTTTGTTGGCGTGATTGATATACATATTGGTACCAAATTTCAGCTTTCTAGTGCTTACAGTTACTGAGATTATCCGCGGACGGACGGACGGACGGACGGACGGACGGACGGACAGACAGACATGGCGAAACTATACGGGTTCCTAGTTGACTACGGAATCCTAAAAAAGGGACTACATATCGGAAACACTCTAGGTAGGACTCTAGGTAGGTAGGCAATTAGGTCCTATATTGAGTAGGAGTAGGTATTGTTATTGAACACCTATCCATCCGTAACTGGAGAGGCTTGTTTCAAACCGCAGTTATGCAAGAGCTAACCCACCCTGGTATTGACCATGAAGCTTTAGGTTTCAACACGTGAAAATGGCAAAATTGACAAATGTAAGATAGAACCTCGTTTACATGTACTAATTAGGACCGCAACTACTACCGTCGAACTCTCTGACCTAAAAAGCGGGTTGAACAAAGTGTTTGTCAAATAAGTAAAATACCTGAAAATAATCGGATGTATTAATCGTTCGGGTAAAAGTATCGGGCAACTTCAATATCCCAACGTAGGGTTTATGTAGTAGTGTGTACAACAGATTCATATACAGTTTACAGGAACAGAGGTACAGTCAACCAATTTGAATCATAGGCCACTGTAGAACCTTTGCACAGTAAACGTCAATGTGACTTCTTATGGCAAATGGAACACACTTTAAATGAGGCAGGGTTCTAGAGTGGCCTAGGATTCAAATTGGTTGACTGTACAAAGGCGAACTTATCCCTATAAGGGATCTCTTCCAGCTAACCTTAGATTAGATGAGAGGAACATTAAAGTGGGCAAGATAGACAAACTTACAGAATTACAATAAAGGTCAGAAATAAACCAAAATAATGTCCACAAGTAAATATGTCCAAAATAATGTCCACAAGTAAGTAAAGTTTATGTAGAGTATTTATTTTAATGATAATATAAAAAAATAGAAGATTTTTATTTCAAACAAAAATAATTTCAGGTATCAGTTTGGACCAACCAACGGATTATCCGTGACTAATGTAAAATTTATAAAATAAAATTTTAAATAGTAGTTACCTACCTTACCTACTGATTTTTTTTAAATAGTACCTACCTTACCTACTCAATATATTGTAAGTCATATTTATTGGAATGTTAGCTGTCATACGTTAGCAATCCAATACCCTTGTTATCTTATATATAGATATGACGCCTAATGGCTATCGCAGGACAAATATTTACCTCTCCACTACAGCTTCTATCAGCTACAGAATTATCTCGTATCGATTGACACATACTCACAATCCACATCCAAACTCTGTCTTGAATATGTGCACCTACATACTGACTTAAAATAATAATTCAAGATTAATGCAAAGTCGTTTACCGCTGTAACAAATATTAATAGGTATGGTACAACAGCGGGACAAATCTCGACTGGGGGGAAAATTTAACTGGTCCATTTTTTACAATGTTTGCATTACTTATTATTAAATAGAGTGTCCTCCGGTTATACATGCTCGCGAGGAACCCGCATAACTTGAACCACGCGTTTCTGAGGCAAAAAGAAAGAAAAAATGTTATATGAATTTTAAAATTTTTCGCCAAAAAAAAAATTTTTTTTTGTTTTTTTTTTACTTTTTTGGACGTATTTTCACATAAAAAAATTTTTTATCCATAAAGTTGGCAATTAAAATGAGTTCCTTCATTTATTTTTCTAAAAACCAAATTATTTGGAAGTTTTTCTTGTCACATTTTGACATCTATCAATGACTACTGTGAGACTATGCTCCACAATTGCGCATCAGCGCCGTTAAGAAACCTTTTCTACTGAGTAACAATACGGTAATGTTTTTTAAATTGGCAATAACTCTGAAACTAGACGAAATCTAGAAAAGTTTATATGACATTGTAGTCTTAAAATGTGACCAAGAATATGCCGTTAAAGTTATATGGGTTCCTCGCGAGCACCTTGTATATGGTACGCGTGTTCATTAAGATACATGTAGAAGTCAACATCATAGTGTAATAATGGAAAAAATGGATCAGTTACAACTGTCCCCCAGTCGAGATTTGGCCCGCTTTACCTTACCTATATTTTTAGGACCTATCAAAGAGACACAAATGCTGTCCTGTAAGTGGTCTAATACACATTTCACAGGTTATTTTTTAACATCTTGATGCGTGATCGCAACGTCAACATTTTTACTAATTGAGATCTGCATGATTATAAAGTAACTGCACATATCAACACCGTTAGCCATTGAAGCTGGGCACATGAACTCAGCAAAGTTCACCATGACATAACACGTCGCAATTCTCATGTTCATCATTCGTGTCCGACACCAATAAATATCATGTGTTGTGGCGCATGACATCCGTAGTTAATCGTTGTCAATCATCGACCGGCATCGAAAACTATTGACATGATCCGAATGAATGCGCACAATGGAATTGGCTCGATTAATCAATGAAAAGTTATTTGTTTGGTTTAGATTTATTGAATACGAGTGATCTATTATTCTCTTTATTTATTTTCTTTCTCCTGGTTTGGAATTTTACAATATACTTAAAAACAATACAAAAACATATGTAGTAAACACAATATAAAATAGCAGCGGGGCATGGCCCAAGCTGCTGGTGGTTAGGGCTGCAGAGGAGCTGACGTATATAATAAAATTATTGTACTGTACTAACGAAAATTATCCAATGAAATAGAACTCCCTACGCTCGTGGTTCAAAATTTGGGAATATTAGAATTTTTCGCTTGCTCTAGTATTCATTAGCTATTTTCATTTTGCCTTTATTTCTCTCCAGTCTTCAATTGGCCATACAAATTTGGTGTACCGAAGGTGTACCCTTTTTCTTTTTAAGAGATTCATAGGAACTCATAGAAACTCAATCCCAAAGATGGGGGTTGGTCATTGAGCCTGGTCTGGTATTCGTCAGGGTAACAATGACCCTTAGCAGTGGTTTAAAATTAGGTAACGACTTTAGGGGTTGTGAAAATGGAATAGGGCGGAATCGTAGAAGCGTGCGTACTAGTACTGTTTGTCAAAATCTCGTTGCTATGGCAACATTGAATTGCTTTTATCGGCGTAACTTTCGGCATTTACTGTGCAGTGCGGTATCTAACTAAACGGCTCGAGGGTTAGTTTCTTAAAGAATTAAAAAAAGTTTGGAATATTGGAATATCAAATAAAAAGTGCTTATTTTTTTTTATATATCTGTGTGTGTTTATATCGGATACCTATTTTAAATGTCTGTTTGTGAATTTGATGACCCTAACAGTATCGGAGACTCGTGAGTTATTCCGTAATTAGTGAATTAGATCCTTTTATGTTGCGCTTTCATAAGCCCGAGAGAATATTTTAAGACTCACTTGTAGCAAAAAACTGGTTCCAGCTAGTCACCTTATTGCATATTACCGTTCTTTTGAGCTTACTTGGTAATTAGCAAGTAACTGTAGATAGATACACGTTTTAATATTTTTAATATGTTTCATGAAACCTCTGCAAATATTACAGATATAGATTCGTAAGAGATAGAAATATGGATTTAATTCGAAAGGCGTAACAATAATTAAGTAACGTAACTGATTTAACTGAATTTACTTGCGTGTTAAATCAGTCAATAACTGGAATGGTAAAGTATTATGACATGCCAATTTTTAGGGTTCCGTAGTCAACTAGGAACCCTTATAATTTCGCCATGTCTGTCTGTCCGTCCGTCCGTCCGTCCGTCCGTCCGCGGATAATCTACTGTATCCTTTAGCACTAGAAAGCTGAAATTTGGTACCAATATGAATATCAATCACGCCGACAAAGTGCAAAAATAAAGTGGAAAAAATGTTTTATTAGGGTACCCCCCCTACACGTAAAGCGGGTAGTGATTTTTTTTTTCATTCCAACCCCAACGTGTGATATAAAGGAAAGGTATTTAAAATGAATAGAGGTTTACTAAAACCATTTTTTGATAATGCCCATATTTTCGGAAAATTCGCTCCTAAAGTAAAAAAATATGTGCCCCCCCCCCCTCTAACTTTTGAACCATAAGTTTAAAAAATATGAAAAAAATCACAAAAGTAGATCTTAATAACACTTTTTAGGAAAATTATTTTCAACTTGATAGGTTGAACAGTTTTAAAAAAAATACGGGAAACTACGGAACCCTACACTGAGCGTGGCTTATTTATTTTCCCCTCACTAGCTCGGAAACACATGTTTTGTCCTTTATTACCAAGTAGGTAAAAACGCATTTTATCCACTAGTGGATAAAGTAATTTGACCTTGAATAACGACAAATTAACTGCTTTAAAATTGATAAAAGTAGGTTAGTAACAAAGATGATTTACCACCTGTGGAACTACTGGAAGCAGTGATAAACGCATTTTTTGCGGTGTAGTTTCCTCGCTGTAGTGAGGGGAAAAGTTTTGTGTTACACTCGGGTGCAAATGTATTTTACTTCTCGTGTGTTAAAAAACTCACAAGTTCAGGATTCTATTCTCGAACCACTCGCTTCGCTCGTGGTTCAACTATAGAATCCTTTCACTTGCTCGTTTTTCAATTCCACACTCGGCGTTAAAATACAACTTTGCCCCCTTGTATAACAAATAACTATTATTTATCTGCCTCGCGTGCATAATTATAGTAGGGAAAATGTAATTTTAAATTAAATAATCTGAAGACCGTACCTATATTGTTTTACGCGGTGAACGCAGTGGTAAAAGCAATGACATTGTTCATACATTCCGGGATCGCATGCTTTCCACACTGCTTTGATAGAAATAAAATATATTGCGCGCCTTAAATGTCTTATATTTGAAACCGTGACCAGAGAGTAGCACAGAGTAAATAATATAGGGTACAGAAACGACACTTCCTAGAAAACCGAAGTTTCACGGGTCGAACAGTGTTGCCCTTTTCTAATGCATGACACTATCCCTTTAACGTAAGGGTTGTCAAACAGTAAGTAAATATCTTATCTGTAGTAGTAGATGCGGACGTCAGTTATTCCAACCCTAATAATTGCTACTTAGCAATGCGAACCGAACCTTGCTGGAATCGCGAGTGTCCAACCACTGACCATTGATTGCTGCATAATGGAGAAGTCACTGCAATGAGAATTAGGTAACATCGTAATAAAACGCTTCGCAAAAATAAGAAGACATCAAATCGGCAGTGTCTTGACCCGGCTTTACGTAACGAATGTTCTGTAAAATGAACTCCACTTTTGCGAGATTTTCGTTTCGAGACGATAAAAAATGGTCAAGGGAGATCTGTTTTAGTAAAAATCAAACACGTATTTCATGGTGACACAGCTCTTTCAAACTGCATACAGCTCTTTCAAAAAACCTTCAATAAAAATCGAAGTGACATAATTCCTTTTCAATAATTAAATTCTTTAAATTACCAAAATTTAAGAACAAAGCCAGTCGATTGTCAGTCAAACTGAGTTTGAAATTATAGGTCTTTTTTAACTTATCATTTAGTCTTGAAACACGGGACCCTAAAACGTCTAGCAGACATAACGTTTAGCGGTTTAAAGTACCTAATAAGCACTTTATTTTGCAAGCGGTTTCTTTCACGCTGCAGTGCCTAATGATCGTGGTCATTGTGATCAGCAGACATCGACATCCGAGGACAAATCATCATTCGCTTGACCTCATCCCATTCCATTCACATACTTAGTTGTTGGTACAGCATGTCTTCCTCTTCCATACATCTATCGCCCGGTCATAGTCATAGTCATAAATAGTCATAGATACCTACAATTAAATCTCACAATTAATAAAATCACAATTACAATATAACTAAATATTTACAAATTAAAAAATAAATGTAATAAAACTTAATAAATACCTAATATACATGTCAACATCGAAATTATTCATTAATATTATTCATTCATTATATTAGGTATGTAAGAAAGAAAAAAAAATACTAAAAAACTATTTTGAGCCTATAAAACTCATCCACAGAATAAAAACACTTCTCCACCAGATATGATTTTAGACATTTTTTTAAACAAATTGTGACCGACTTCAACTCTGTTGGCAATCTGTTAAACAAAGACATCTCATCTCAACATTTGCTTCTTTCGTTTCGTATCATCTCTAACACAGTCCGTCCACCTTTACTTCAGTGTTCCTTTCTGTGTTTATTCTTTCACATTCATTCGCGAATAGATAAATCTGAAATTCAGAAGATAGTCCATAGCTTTACATGAAACTCAGGGGTTATACAATTCATTTATCCATTGATAATTCTACTAAGCGGATGCAAATAAGACACGCGGGAATATCATCAGCGTACGACTTGTTCAGTAATTCAGGCCAAATCGAACATAGGTAGGTATAGATACACCACAAACCGGACTTGTCCGATTTCAATAATTGAATATAGCTACTGTCATTTCCGAGATGATTGCTATGCGCTCTTTCATAACGGCAATGAAAGCAGTGATTGACATGTTATTATGATGCTGAATTCTTTTATGGCACTCTAACAGTCTTAAGATTTTTTACGAACCTGCTCAATGAAGGGTATTTGTTCGCGTGTATACCTAGCTTAATTTTAATTAAAGCGTTGAGCTGTTCCTATACGCCCCTGGGAGGTTAGGAAGTATGATTTTTATGCTCGGCATGTTTAATTTTTCCGGGTATTTGCGCTAAAACGTTGTTTCTCTTGCTAGTAGAATATTGGGTCTTACTGGTTGCACTCATAAACGTAATGTGTTAGAATAGTGGTGTAGCGTGAACTGAAAATGTTATAAAAGTGCAGTGAGAAGTGTGTTGTTGTGATGAGGATGGAAAAGGCCGTGATGCTGGAGAAGGAGGCTCCCGTGAAGGGCATCGTGGCGCAGGTGGTCACCATATTCAATGGTCAAGCGCAGAGGTACGTATTTTGATGGTTTTGATACATGAACTCACGCCTGTATTCCCAAATGTCGTAGGCAGACCATGTGGAACTAACTACTCAAGTGTTGCTTAAGATTATAAGAAATAGGCAAACATGTAATACAATTTCACATGGAGATTTTTAACTTTTATTTCCAAAATTCCTCCGGCTCCGGTCTTCCTTGCCTGGCAGATTAATCTTTATATTTATCTAGTCTAGACCTTATGTTAGCGTTACCTAAGTGCGTTTCCACATTATCCAATCCGATATCGGATATAGGACCGATATCCCATAAATTTAAGCCGCCATCTTTGATTTTTGCCTTTGAAATCCTTCCGACATTCGATATCGGATCGGATAATGTGAAAACGCACTAATAGTACCCTTAAGTGGCTTCAGGTTTTCAAGTACTTAAGTGGGTACCTACTGCTTTAATAGAGCTTAGTCGGGTCAGTCGGGTGTAAAAATATATGTGCACAAGAGTTTCTTAAAAATATGAAGTCCATTTTGGGTCCGTTCAAAATTGAAAACTAATTTATTTTTAAGTATTTCGGTGGTTATTACATACATACAAAAACGAGTAAACCACAGAATTAAATATCGCTTTACGACATCGTAACGATTTCGAAACCGGGATGAGCTTTCACTGTCAAAAACGTTAAACTTTTTACAGCCGAAAGTTGTCCATAAAACTCGATTGGAAAGAAATTTGAATGTTATTATAGGACTTTAGGTAAACCAGAATATTAATTATGTACTCAGTAAAATAATAGTACATTACATCAGAGGCCGGGAAAATGAGGATTTCCGGCCAAGTGGGTAGGTATATACGGATAGGGATACGAGGCCGGGAATCCGTTTTCACGCCGAGGCATGTATAGTGCTTTTCTCAAACATACAATGAAATAAAAAAAAATGCTCTAAAGGACAATATTTTATAAAAAAAAGTTACTTTGCAGGCCTAGGCCTAAAAAATAATATGAAATCCCTTTACAGTCCTCTCGAGTTGTTGCGCCCAAAAAGCGATACTTCTCAGCCCATTTTAAGGAACGTAAAGACAATATTTCATTGCATGTTTGAGAAAAGGAGTTTTTTTTGTTCAGTTTCATCAGTTTGGCAAGTAGAAAGTATAAAGTTGCACTACATAATACTAGGTAGTCCCGAATATATTTTTTTGTATACCACGTCGGTGGCAAACAGTTATGTGGTCCACCTGATGGAAAGCGGTCACCGTAACCTATGGACGCCTGCAACTCAATACATTCATTTGAAAGGGACCGCCGCCCTACGATGTTGCCATTGCCACCACTTTTTAATCATTGAGTACCTACTCTTTTTGCCAGGCAGTAGAGAAGTAATGAAAAGTATTAAAACATAATTAAAAATGCCCGCGTGTGCTGTGAACACGTAATATTGTTGTATCTAAATGATAATATTTTTGTCATACGTCATCGAATATCGATTCATGTGATCGAATGCAATCGATTTGAAATTTGTCGGTGGGTAGAAATTACGTCACGAACACTCCCCACGAGACTTCGATTTTTTGCTGTTTAAGAAGTTACCTAATGTGGTTTAAAATAGGGTCGACATTTATATATCAATTAATTCATTAAAAAATCAGAAAAGGCGCACTCCCCAGGAGACTTCATTTTTATATTTTGTAAGAATTAACCTAATTGCAATTATAATAGAGCATATAATAATATTGACAAGGATAATTGAAAATTAGAAAGATCACCCGCCCGAGACTTCGTCGTAGAGATGTGGGCATGGTCGATGAAATACCAACTATCGATAAAAAAGTATGATTTGCAAACCTTGATCACACAATTCATTTGAAATATATTTGCAATTTTCCGAAAGAGAATGATTTGAGTTTTATTACATGTACTTAATAAACTTTTGTGTTTCTAATCAACAAAGCTTCATATATTATAAATATTATAATCCTTCTCTCTCCTAGACTCCCGACATCAAAAACTAATACGCCATTGCCCTTGTACGTAGCAAAAAGGATTCTTTCAAAAGAAGTTTTACGAGGGATACCTTTGAATAATAATATCAAAGCATAATAATATTACTGTCTTCGCGTACCTATATCCCTGACCCACTAAAAAAACTATCAATATAATCTGACCTACAGTTCGGCTTCGTCGTAAGGCCTTTCGATATCTCAGCTAAACTGGTTTAAGTTTGCGACTGCAACTGCTCAGTAACCAATTGCAATTCAATTTATTAAATACAGCAACCATTCTTTATATCTGAAGCAAAATGTGAATGCTCAAAGAGACCGTTATGGGCCGGACGCTGTCTTGCTTTGAATTTGTATAAAACTGGAATCGTTATATAAATCTCGTATTTGGTATTTGGCCACACTGCGTCATCATTATACCATATATATGGTGTAATGACAGATTAATGTGCTAATTATGTAATTGAAATACTTAATCATTACATAATATCCGATTAACAAGAGTTACATTAAAGGATTTATTGTAATTACGTTATGTACCTACTATACGAGTACCTTTACCAAAGTATTGACTTCTTTTGCATACGGACTAAGATGACAATCAGACGACAGGAGGGCCAAACGTTTAAGCTGTTGTCGAAAGTGTCGTAACACTCTTCTATTCTAACAATTTTTGAGTTCCTTGGAGACTGGTTAGACTCGTATAGGTGGTCAAAATCATGAGCCAAGTGTGGTCAAGTCGCGACACTCGTGATTGTTGTTACTACTTTGATATGCTACATGTGATGAAAGTGATGTAACCTAGGAAACGTCCCTACCTTGGACAGGTAAACTGTCTACTGAATTGTCACCCGTGGTAGTTCTGAGCGACATTATTACGACTTCCTCATGATTAAAAGCCGAGAACGTACCTACATGGAACCCCTTTGATGCGAGCTGTGCTGTGTCCATAACAGAAAATAGCTGGTTACCGTCAGACCATTCGTTTGCCCGCCAGGATACTCGCCCATAAAAATTGAAAGATAAAGCTAGCGGTAAATATTTTCTTTTAAAAAACCACTACGGCTCATTGATTATTTTTAACTTAAACCGATACCGGCACTTAGTCGGCGGTAAATCATACCGGCAGACTGGTATTAAGAGGCCACTTAAGCGTTATCGGAGAGTACAGTGCAGCATTCATGAGAATGTGTTACCGTTGGCTTGCGAGACTGGGCGAGGTGTATTTTCGGGCGAGCTTAACAAGTAGGTACCGGTACCTAAAGTAATTGGATAGACTTGTGATCCAAAGTTACGAAACGAAGCTTTGAAACTAGTTTGAAGTTAAGCGACACATTTAGCCCCTTAAGGGATATTAAATAAATAACTGTGGGTCTAGTGAAAAAGGATATGACTCAAATTGCCTCGGTGAAAAAGGGTACAAGTCCCACCTCGGACTTGTGACCTTTTTCACCGAGTCAATTTGAGTTAAGTATACCCTTTTTCACTAGACTCACAGTTATATTCTTTGCTTAAGGGTCAGTCAAGTGCAAAAATGTTTTTACACTTTGTACGTCCATTGATGGTTTACTCGTATCTTTTACTTTTCATCTGTGTTTGATAGGGACCAAATTATTTTCAGGCTAAATTATCGGTGTGAAAATTTTACTTCAGGGGGCCGATTTTTGAATCTCGGCCATTCGATCTCGTGAAATACGTCAATAATATCTCCACTACTAGCGAATTAAATTCTACTAACAGAATCGAAAACGAGTGGTCATTATCATTACCACTAGTTTTAAAATTACGAGCCGTCCTTTTTCAAAAATAGATTTACGTCGTTTTCAACAGACTTTCGAACGGCGAATTCGTGCGTCCGAAATTCAAAAATCGATCCATTTTTCCTATCCTGGAACTTATAATATGGTCAAGATCGAACTCACCAGTTTCAACCACCACAAAATACGAAAATGTCAAGTTTCTTAATCAAAGCAGACTGAGATCAAGTCTGTATTGTGTCTTGAGGCAAAGCTAGATGGACGGTCAAGAATAACAACCGAGGTATGCCCAGATATAATTATTGAAGTGTTCAAAAAAAGCTATGACCCTAATTATACCTATTATGTAATAGATTCGAGTTTTTCAAGTATGTAGCTATCGGGCTACTTTCAAGTAACCTAAATATAGGCAAATGGGAGTGAGAAATTGCCTAATTACTTATTTGGAAAATACTACTATACCTAACTACTTGGTGAGATGAAACAAATAAGTGGCAATGAGTCCTTACTAATATATATCATTCAATAATTAAGTATATTTGTCGATTACTTGTGATAAAGCTACAGGTTGCTAGTTTTCTATACCTTGCAGAAATATCCCGTGCGCTAATGTAACCAATTTCCCTTCCCATTGTATCTCAATCATTTTCATCAAAACAACAAGCTATTCCCAAAAGATGTTTTTCTAGTACGTTCGGATCACCAGCGTAACATGACCCTAACAACTGCAATATAATAGCAACGCTTTTGACACAAAATAAGGCTGGTTCTCTTATGGTACCTAATGTACCTATAGTGTCGATGTTGTGAATAACAAAACAGATAGTGACCCGATAACTCGAGTATTTCGTCATTGTTTCACAATTTCCTTGCACAGCCTCCGTCCGTCCCTCGTGCCGAGACAATACTCAAGTGCGCTTCATGAAGGCCCTTCGAAGGTCAGAGGCTACTTGTGCCAGTTATCCGTAGCGAATGATTTAGCTGTCCGCCAAGTCTTCTTATGAATCAGTTGAGCGCGAGGCTAGGTGACGAAAGAAGGAGAGGTACGACATGTGTCACTTTCGGACTTACATTATGTAGATTTAGGTATTCCTGTTCAAACAGTGCAATCAACGGGAAACGATAAAGGGGCCGTGATCTTATTAAGCATCCCGGTCGGGCTTTCTGAATAGTGGGGCCAGAATCGCTTTTGTTTCATTTGCCTTGAAGACTGACCTACAGTTTGGTTATGTGCTCTGTCTAGGCACCTATAGAATAAAATGAAGAGGGTAAGGATTAGAGACACATCCACCATAGCATACTCCATGTATGTCCAATTATGTGAGACCCATGAAGCATGACTTCCACACTGGCTTTTAACAAGAATATAAACTTAGATATGTGTATATTTACCGTTTAAAGTACATTAGAACATTAACGGGCAACCAAGTAATAAACCTAGAAAGTAATTAGGGCCCTATCACTCGGTCGTTAACACTATCTGTGTTAGAACTCAGAACATAATGGTTTGATAGCCCTATGGATTTAGGAGCTCACAGTATGCGTAGAACCACAGAATATATATTAGTACAAGTACAGAAGGCCCACTGCTTTGATATTCACGAAATGCCGCCTTTTTAAATACCTACAAAATTCTTACAAAGAAACGAGCCGCACGTGCGCGGCGTCCGGTGATAGGGTTACCAATGGATCCAAACGAATTAATTACTCACATAAAATGTTATACTATTATATTCAAGTCTTGGGTATTTTCTAGTTATATAATTATACTGTATTTATATATTTTTGTTCAAGTTCCAACATCATAAGCCTTATTGAACTTTTCCGTGGGAAGTAGATCTGTGTAAGAATGTCTTATGGTTTGGTACGGTCTATTTTATTTAATATGTCTATTTAACTAAGTATTATTAGCCATTCCACACGCGGACATCGCTTAAAAAACCTGACGACGTAAAGTAACAATAGAAAGTGCGAACGTGCATTCCGTGAGAACGCGCGCCACCCCTGAGTAGGCCGCGAACTCGCGGCCGCCAGGATGTACTTGTAGCGCGGCGATAGAATCACGGAGTGAGCCGCCCCTGGTAGAACTTACAAAGTCCAAATGGTGTGCCTACTAAATTATTTTCTTATACTTTTTACTACCTGTAGACCCCGTAGTTGTTTTATGGCAGTTAAAATTCTTGGCAAAGTTCCTTACCATTTATTTTACTTCGTGCGTTGTATCGCAACATTTAGCAAAATAATACAGTCAGGCGCTGCGTCGTTGCGCAACTTGCGCATTTGCTTCTCACATATTATGAGCATTTTAATAGCGGTAGGGATTTCAAACGACCGAAGGGAGAAACGAGTCACTTTTAATATCCATTTAGAAAACTTACTAAAAGCTACCCTCATTTGCTAGTTCTCCAAAGCCTTTGTAATTATTAAATCCGTGTTAAAGTCAGGGTACCTACTTAGTTGCAGAAATAAGTGTATTCAGTGTGAGGACTGCCAAGTTTTCCAACTTCCAAGGATGTTGCTTTTTGGCTTATAGACTTATCAAAGTATACAGGCCTATAAAGCTAATATGCATGATGACTTACGCAAGGTAATTAACTATAGATACCTACAGTATTTATGCAAGTATCATGCCTTGTTGGGTTTGTCACTGAAATACCTTCTATTACGTAGTACAATACTGTTATCTATTCACTGGTACTGTCCCGTAGTGTTTCGTTTTTTGAACAAACGTCGCGGTCGGATGCACTTCACTGGCCTTCCACTCATAGCTTGAGAGCTATCGCCGCTGGAAAACCAGTATACTTAAAGCTCGGCCACACATGCGCGTTTTGGTAGCATAGGCGGAGCGGTAGCGGAGCGTCAGCGGAGCGCAACGACAGCGATGCGCCGGACGAACGCGGGCGTTGCGCCCAGCGGACGCCGGCGGGAACTAACGAGCGCGGATTGCGTTCCGCCGGCGCACCGCTATCATTGCGCTACGCTATCAAAACGCTTTATGTGTGGCGGAGGCTTTAGTGTGTACGACTATCAGTCATTGTTACTGCTTGTGACACGCTTGTGACGATTTCATTGAGGCGAATACTCGGTAAACGATAGGACGAACTCCGATTTGGGTGTAGAGACTGTACATTGACGTGACATGGCGGGTTCATCAGCATCCACGATCGTTATACTGGCATTTAGTCTCGAGTTCAGTCACATTATTCACGCACATCAGCTAATTGAGTCGAGTGGTCCAATTAGATGATGGTATTGCATGCAAATGACATTCTGCAGATGCATGTCATGTCTACTAATGAACGACTACCTACCTACCTTAACATCTTACGAGAGTGAAATGACACTTCGGTGAGTTTGTAACGTACTTGTACTTACCGATGTGGCTAGTAAAGTTTATTATTGGGTATAACTTGGCTTATGCTGTAAATTTTACTATTATTCGCAATATTAACATGGAGTTATCCGACGACCATGACAAACTGACCATTTTCATATCAGAATATGTCAAAAACTGCTTTCTTTTGAACCTCTGTTTAATCGACTCAATGAAAATTTAGAGAAGGGCGTTTCTTACTTATAAAATTAACTATGACGCCTGCATGAAGCTTGAATCACCTCCGCAAAATAAATCAGCTGAGCGAGGGGGATGGTATCGAGCGGTGCAGCGCATGCGCCCTGCACCAGACGAAGGACATATGGCCCGGCGTTTCGCTCCAAACAAACAAACGGGCCAGACAGTGACACTGACCCACACCGCTCGCATCGCTCCACTTTTATTATTACCAATAATTTGGAGTGAAAACAAAATGTGGCGGCTTCGAGTGCTATTATAAGAGAGAATCCAAGAGCAGTGAAAGAGAATTTATTAGATGGCTACCGCGTAAAACAAACAAAAATCACGTGCAAAAGAAAGTGTTGTGGAGCCAGTGCGGGCAGTAAGCGTGACGCCTGCTACGCGGCATTATTATTGTCGTTCTCTCTGTTCTACCTTTCGGACACCTGCCCGGCATTCGACATGCCACAGTTGCCAAATTAAACTGACAGCGGACGTTTTTGATTCGTGATGACTCGGTTCCGATAACGAAGAATCATGGAGCGTAATCGGGTTGATTGCAAACAGAGTGTAAAAAGAAAACTGCTCGCCGATTGTGATCCGTTCGGCCTGAATGGATAGGGTCGTCGCCACGAGATCTGATTTTTCCGGGCGAGCTGCGTCGGCGGTGGCAGGCGCGATAGCGCTCGCGCGCGGTCTTCAGTCGGCCGCGTGCGTGCGCGGCGTGAAAGTCTCCTCGACATGCGCCCGGCCGCGTCGGCCGCGCCCGCGGCGCCAGCGCCCGCGCCCGCGCCGAGCGCGCGGCGCCAGAAGACCGACCTGCACGTGGCCGAGCCCAGCGCCGCGCGCTCCTGCAGCCCGGCTCCCAGCCTCCGCAGCCAGCGCGCCAAGCAGTACAGGTCCATATCAACTATTCGACACGGTTCACTTCATCTGCTGTTAACTGTTATTTTTCGACCATATTGCTAGTTTTATTTGAATAACAAACTTAAAATCTTTAAAGACGATAACGATATCTTAGGCTCGCGTGTATTATCAGATATCAATATGTATTTCGCTTAGGTACAAGTGTTTTCACAACTGTTCGTGCCAGTTCAATGCTAGTTATGAAGCATTATTGATTTGTATTGTTTATTGGATCGCTGATCCACGGATCACGGAACAAAGAATCAAAAACAATAGCATCGTATCTTAATCAAATAAATGGAACTATTGTTTCATTTCGTGTGCACAGAAAGGCCAAAAACATACTCGACTAACTAATGCAAGGCCAAACGAGAGGCAAACGTGTGCAATTTAGATTTACTCTATCCGTTTTCGTCATTCAGAATTAAGTTTACCAAAATATTGATCAAGGCTTTTCCTGCTGCCTAATCCTACGTAATGTAATATAGTTAGTTCTTATTATAACGTCTCAATTGGATTACACGGCGAAGTCGCCAACGAGGTAAATGTTTTATGTACGTATCAGCAAACTGTGTCAGCTAACCGCAAAATAGGTGAATTTCCAGTTAGGTGGGTATTATTTATTTGCCAATGCTATTTGCATGTTTCAATGAGACTTATTGTTTCATTGTCTGAGTGTTTAGTTACCCTTAACGCGTTATTAGTTGGCCGATGCTTTCGTAAGCGGATGTTTTGGCTTTCTAACAGAATCGACATGTATTTGTTTTGCCAACATTGCCTCGACAACCGCGCTGAAAAGATAATAGTGTCAATTCTTAGCATTCTCCTGTATAGGTGCGAATACGACCTACTAACTCCGATAGGTGTCTGACGCGTTCCGTTGCAAACTGACACAGAGCATTGTCATCCACTCTAGAGTCTTACTCACGATATATCTAAAACTTTGTTTTTGTTAGCACGAGAAATAACTGCGAGAAATAAACATGTAGGTAGCTAACATTAATGATGGCATAATATCTAAGTAAATATGAAATACTCAAAATGTATTTATTTCACTAAATCGCAAAAAGTGCGTACACTTGCGGACACGCGTTCTAATCTTAAAGAAGTACGTACGTACTTCTTTAAGAATAACAGAGTCCCTCAATAATTTGCCGAATTAAATCAAACAATCATTTACTGAATTGCTGCCTTGTTGCTTTTAATCGTGCACGTATTGCACTATCTATGATAAAAGTCACTATTGTTTACGTATAAGTAATACTCATTCAATACAATAATACTAATTTTTCACAGTTGAGTCGCTTCTAAAAAGTTGCCACTCGGTTAGTTAAACCTATCTTCTAATAGTTTTTGATATGAAATGGATTTGTCATGTTCAGCCTAGTTTCTACCCCCGAGTTTCCCAACACTATACAATACCGCACGATGACATGATATAAGTACGAGTTCCACGTATTCGAACAATCTTTCGAGTAAGATGACGCTGCGTTATGACATGATACCGATCATCCAGTGTCAAAGGTGACTTTTTTCACACAAACGCTTCATTTATGTTATGACAATGCCATATCCAATTCATATCGGATCGTATCTTAATAGAATAATTGACGTACCTATCCCATCTAGGGCTGCCATCCGTCCGGGTTTCCCCGGATTTGTCCTAGTTTGGAGGCCGTCCGGGGGCCGTCCGGGCGGGGAGTCAAGAAGTGTCCGGGGAAAACCCGAACACTTTTCACGAAAGGAAGCACCACATTGAATTTAAGTAGTATGAGCGAATTTGAGTTGACTGATTAACTAATATCTGTTTACATAATAAACAACCGGCCAAGTGCGACTCGGACTCGCCCACCGAGGGTTCCGTATTCGTACAAACTTTCAATGGTTAAAAAAATCTCATCTCATCATGTTTTTTAAAAATAAATTCTGACTCGTCCGGGGAAAAAATGCGATTTACGCCAAATGTCCGGGTTTTTTGTATCTTTGTCCGGGTTTGGCTAAATTCGAAGTGGCAGCCCTAATCCCATCCCTACTCCAGTTCAACCAATACACGAACTTCGACTTCTACGAACGAAAGCCAATTAAGGAAGGCAAGGGGGTGGTGAAACTTTTAACCCGTGACCACATCTGTTAATACATATATACCTGCTCGTATCTACTAATTACGTACTCGTATCTATTTATTATTATGTAAAAATAAAATAAATCCCAAAACACTTAATCAGTTGCTAAATAATCTAAATATAGACCAAGGCGTGTTAGGCTAATACAGGTGACATAGGTACAGCTACAGGGTGTCGCCCTATTTTCGCTAATTAACTGGACAGGGTGCGTCGCGCCCGCCTTATGGAATTGAGTTGGTAATCTGTTATACGAGCTAATTTGGCGGCTATTAATTATGATTTTTTCCTCGACTGGTGACGGATTACTTTCAACAGGGGGCTTTCGGTCGTAAGAAATCGACTGTAGGATACGAGTAGGTATGTGTGCAAATGGGCTAGCAACCTGTCACTGCAACATTAAACTTTCGTTATCTTTCAACCCCTTAATTGCTAAGAGCGGCACTGAAACCTCGTGTGCTCTTTATACTCCTTTTAGGACCACTTGCACCACCCGCTTAACTCAAGGTTAGTGGGCTGTCAACTGTCAAATTACATAATATATAAAAAGTGGGTTAACATCGGGTTAACCCTCCATTTTCGGCGGTGCAAGTGAAGTGACCCTTGGAAATAGAGGCATTAGTTTGTTATGTTATTATTTAGTTAGCAGTTAGGTATATCGTCGCTACTTTGAAAAAACCTTGTATCTTCTTCTGTAAATAAAAAGAAAAAGGTAAATTGCAATGCATATAGACTACGCTCCGTCTTGCGTGAGCGACGGGCGACGCGACGCGACGCGACGCGATGCGACGGCGATGGCTCAAGGTCATCGCGTATCCATCGCGCAAAACTTCGGCACTAGCATTTTGGTGATTAGAATCACAAGATTCGCCGTCTTTCACAATGTGCAAATGGTCTAGCGGGTTTGACTTCTAGGTGGAATCGTTTGCGCCATAAGTGTCGTGAGTTCGAATCTCGGCTCACGCAATCTTTTTGCATTTTTATTTACTTTTTTCTTTTATGTTCTACTAGCTTTTGCCCGCGGCTTCTCTTGAAAGACGGACAAACAAACAGACACACACACTTTCCAGTTTAATCAGTATGGATTATTTGATTTTGTTTACCTGCTTATTTCTTTCTCTAAGATTCTACTTTCTTATTTTTTTTAAGAACTCCGGGTTTTATACTAACAAGGAAAGTTTTAAGTAGCACACAATAATACTGCATTTTGTTTTTATTAACTTAATGTTTATTTTAATCCATACTAATATTATAAACGGGAAAGTGTGTGTGTGTCAATTTATTTGTCCGTCCTTCACGGCAAAACTGAGCGACGAATTAACGTATACTATTTACTTATCATCATCATCAATCATTTAAGAGTTGGACTCTTGTCGGTGGAGCAACTTCCATGCGTGCCGGTCTTCTGCCTTCCTTTTGACTTCCTGATACGACACAACGTTGATTTTTTCCTTTATTTGGGTCATATACGCTCTCCTTGGTCTCCCCCTTTGCCTTCTTGCCTCAATTCCTCCTTCTATTATGTTTTTAATGAATTCGTCGTGTCGTATCAGGTGTCCAAGCATTTTCCCTCTTCTGTTATCTATAGTTCTCAGCAAACTTCTTTTTTCTCCTATTATATTTAAAACCTCTTCGTTAGTTTTCATTTGAGTCCAACTGATCCTTGCCATTCGACGCCAGCACCACATTTCAAAAGCCTCCAGCCTCTTCCTATCACGCTGTGTCATTGTCCACGTTTCGCTACCGTATAGTGCTATGCTCCAGATGTACACTATTTACTTATAACGAATGCTATTTACCTTATGTTGAAATGAAAAAATGTCATACAGTGTAACCCAGTGTTTTTTAATGCTGCCATCTAGTGTCGACTGGCATAACCACTACACTAAGAGCCCTTATTCCTTAGAGCGTTCATCAATTTCGTGAAATAGCCATTGATAGATGGCGTTGGCGCTCGGTACGCGAGCCACCGGTAACGCAACACACATGCAAGAATGATCTTGATAGTTTTGAATTTAATTGCTAGTAACAATTCTTTTGGTTTCATGTGTTAACTTTTTTGTAAAGTTTACAAAAGATAAGAATATATTATTATTATATGGTACCTACTAATTGTAAGTAAATAAACTAAACAGTTTCAAAGAGCTGAGCTGTGTGCAAAAAATTACATGTGTTATTGGCCCGGCTAATGAGATCAAACATGGTCGAGTTACGATAAGTATAATAGCAGTTCTGTTATTCATTTCCTGACTCGATCATGTGACCTTGGACATCATCGAGATCGACGCTGCTCATCAGCCCAAATGTAATAAGCCCAAACATAGTGGAGTTATTATGAGTAAAATAGCAGTTTTGTTGACCATATCCTGACTCCACCATGAAAACCAGAACCTCATCCTGGGGGCCGGTTTTTGAATCTCACATATGGGATTTGTCACTAAAATACCGGTTGAAAACAGTGAATTGCTTAGTATTTTCAGTGACAATTTTCTGAATTCGAACGCGTGAGACTCAAAAATCGGTCCCCTGGTCCCGAAATATAATAATAATTCAAACTCTCATCAGACTTCAAGTAAAGTTTCTTGGATAAAATTGCATGTGTAAAAATCAGGCGGACCGTATGCCTGTTTACCACCAACAGGATCAAGATTTGTTTAGTCGCAGTACCTACCTATACAGCACTTCTCAGAACTATCTAGCTGCTTACGCTTACGACGAGAGCACGGTGCGCCGGACTATCGAACGTAGGTCCACTTTCTATGAGCGCTGGGCGCAGACTGAACTGAACTGAGCAGTGAGCGGGCCCGTGTCAGCAGTGTATTTTATTCGAATTTTATGTGCTTTAAAATAGTACATTACGATACAAGTGCGTAAAAAAGGAAGTTCGAAACGAGTGGCGATAAATTAAAACACGACCGAAGGGAGCGTTTTAAATCGACACGAGTTACGAATTTCCTTTTCGCACGTGTATCGTACGACGTTTTTCAGTACAGATGAGCCTCCGAAGTTTCGACCTGGCATATAATGAACCACTTCTCGCACTAGTGCATAAAAAAAACACCATCTGTACTGAAAAATATCTATCGACACAAAGGTATGTCTTATATGTATTTTTTTTTTATATGGCAACAAGAAGTTCTGGTTTAGGATAATATTATTATTTAAGAGTTACAATAAATGCAGGAATCGCAGGAATTACAATGAACGCCCCTTAAAGAGTAGTCTAATTATATTTTTTTTGTATGGGTACCTTTCCTTGTTAGTATATAGCCGGAGTTATTAAAAATAAAATAAAAATAAGAATGAAGATTCTTACAGAAAGAAAAAAGTAAACAATCAAATAATAGAAAATAAAAGAAACAAAAATAAAACTGCAAAAGCACGCCTCAGCCGAGGTTCGAACTCACACCGCTGGCGCGGCGTCCAGACGTCGAAACCGCTAGGCTACGAGCCCGTTGTAATAACTAGTTAATTTTGTGATCCTATTCACCAAAGTCAAGTGCTAGTACATATATCGTAAGGTCATCGCACTAGTATTTCATATTTTTAGTTTACACTTAAATTTTAATATTTTACGCAGACAATCTCGTATCACCGTGCACATAATCAAAGGCTGTCAATACATGTAAGTTACAAAAATTGTAATTTCCTTACTTTTTAGGCACATTACTCCTTTGGTCAACTTATGTTAATTTGAATATTTTGAATTTTTATTATAAGAAAATATAAAAAATGAAATATGAGACTAGTAATCAATCGTTATTTCTCTAGTCCGACCTCTCTACGTATTGAGTTTGCTTCTAAAAATCAAATAGCTTGATCGCGCGCCCATCGCCATCGCATCGCGTCGCATCGCCGTCGCGGGCCGTCGCGGGCCGTCGCTTACGCAAGACACTCCCATATGAACACAGCGGTTTGATCGCATCGCGTCGCATCGCGTCGCTTAACATTCGCATGTTCATCGCTAGTTCGTCGCGTCGCATCGCCGTCGCGTTCCGTCGCCCACCTAAGACAAGTCCATAGAGATAGAAGGCTTGATTTCGTCGCATCGCATCGCATCGCGTCGCCGTTGCGGGTTCGTCGCTCACGCAAGACGCGGCGTTACTGCGTTTTAACTTTGAGGTGCTCAGTGTGAGATACGAGATTTTTTCAAAGTAGTGACGATATCTGCGTTGAACTATGGTTGACTAGTAGAGACTGCAATTGCAATCAAGTTGATAATAAATTAGACCCGAGAGCAGCTATTGAAAAACTTTTTCTTTTGTTAAAATCTCATATACATTTTGGATATTTGTTACGTGAGAACATAGTAAACATTTGAATGAATACTATAGTTTCCTACGAGTCAAATCAGCTTCTTTATAAGAACTGTCAAAACGATTTGCTTATATGGAATTACTATGAAATACTGAGGAGTGACGTCACGGCCAATTCATTTACTTTATATCTTTCTCTTTGACTTATTAAATAGAAATTATGCTTAAACATAACCACTGTCCATATTTCTCTTCTAATTATGTGTTGCTTTATTTCGTGCACTGCATAAAATATTTTATTTTAAGTTATAGGAAACTAGCCTATATTCTTCCATATTTCAAGTAGTTAGGTATGGCTGTTATGCGATATGGTATAGAAGTAACCAACCCAATTACAATTTTCAAGCTATAAACCACGCTCCGTTAAGGGCCTACTAACCGGTGTTTACGATAGAGAAAGTTTGCAATTTTTGACGATTCATAAAGAGCATGAAGAATTTTAAAAATCTCCATTATTTTATCGCCTCTTTTGGCTAACTGCTGTCACCGCACGACTATCGTTTTAGGAGGCTAGTTAGTCTATGCAAATAAGGCCCACTTGCACAAGGTTAGTGGGCTGTCAACTGTCAAATTCCATATAAAATGGTGGGTCTTCGTTGGTGCAAGTGGGCCTAAGAGACATTGTCGTATATAAGTACAAAAGCATGTTGGATAGTCGACAGGTTTTCGAAGCCTCTATATATGTATCTTATCTGAAATGTGTGTGGGATTTTTCACATTTCGACCCATGAGGATCTTTTATGCAATTACCCCCATGATCTTTCACCTACTCAAGAGCTTTCTTGACCATTGAGGCCCATTACTCCCCTTATGTATACTAAAGTTGTGATTGTTGTTCCCAGGGCCAGCCTGCCAGTGCGCACGGCGCGGCTGCTGCAGCGCTCCCGCGCGCAGACGCCGTCGGACGCCGCCAGCGAGGGCACCGCCTCGCCCGCGCCCGCGCCGGCCACCCTGCTGCAGGACGTCGTGGACATCAAGACGCTGCTTCTGCAGCTGAAGCGCGTTTTGCAGGAGGCATGTATCTTGTATAGCATGATTAGTCCTTGTGTAACGCCTTTATGTCAGTGCTCATTCCGTGCCTTGTCTTGTAATGCCTTTAGAAGACCAACACTAACGTGTTTTGAGCGTGTGCGTTTAGCCTGTGCGCTGTGCAAAATGGCGATACGTTAGCGTTGCTTCGAGCAAATAAACAGTTGACGCTCAAAACGCTCAGAAGACGAGTGGGTGGATTGAGTTGGTTCTATAGTTAACTCTGCACTTAATTGTAAGAAATTAGTGTAAATTGAAGTACACCTAAACCAGAAAACACAGAAAAGTTCTGGTTCTTAAGACAAAACTCTGGCTTGCTTCGTGATAAGCTGATGAGCCGAATAAAACGAGTACGCACGCTTACACACTTAGGTAATTACTCACTTATGAGTTTGAGTCATTCACCGATTAGCCCACAAGTTGCGATTTTGATCGTGATGTGCGTAAACACGAGGAAATATGTTATGAAATCACAGTTTTGCCAACTATGCCGATCCTTTACCGCTTAGTAAGGATTTAACTTCTTCCGATTTCTGCATTTGTCATTTTCTAATGTGTGCCTTTTACTAGTTATTAGTCCTTAAAGTCCCTTAATCACATCTTATATTACGAGCATAATGTTAGATTACGCCACCGACCGATTATTTGACTAGATTTCATCAATCAAATAAATATACTCTTTTTAATATTCATTTTAAAATATTATGACTATTAGTCGGTATTGTAACAATGCATTGTACTTAGTGAATGCAAGATTTAAATTTTTTGCTTTCGCAAGGTTTATTTTTCGAACTTGAAACACATTTACTGCTTGTCTTAAATGTAATTAGACGTAAATATTAGTCTAAGGGCCAGTTGTATCAACCACATTTGACAGACACATCATCGTCACGCAGCAGACGTCTATGGAACTTCCCATACAATAAAATTTAACGAACGCTTTTTAACGGTGACAGACGGTTTGGTGCAAGCGACCCTTAGATTTCATCAGTGCCCACGTTAAATTTAGTGCAGTTTAACAGGTAGCTGCATGTTAACCTACAATAATTATGCTTTTTTAATACTTTTTGATAGCGGATACCAATAATTTATCATTTCATTAGGTTGCAGTAGGTACAAAAAGCTGTGACTTCTATTTTGTTCTAGTTTGTTCTTTTAAACGTTTTACATACTGTAGTAAAAATGTTTTAGGCATAAAATGATCGGGTCCTATGGAAAATTACTGAATTGCAAAAAAAGGAGAGTCTAATATTTACCTCTACAAAATTCCAAATAAAATTGTAATCAACTATTATTTGTCCAAGGTAAAGATCAACCCACATAATAATGTGTGATAAGTTGTTTGAGAAACCTTAAGTACTTTCTCCCAATCCAAACATAAGCGGACCTTCTAATTAACATAGTCTGCGCAGAAAAATATGAATCGTACAATGTTTAATGTATAGGAACCCATGCCTTCCATAACTTTTTTCGTTCCAAATAAACTCTTCCCCCGTCTCTTGCTCCCGTGTGGTGACGGGTTAAGAATTTCACCACCCCCTTTCTTCCCGTGGGTGTCGTAGAAGGCGACTGTGGGATATGGGTTATATTGTGGCGTAGGCGAGAGGCTGGCAACCTGTCGTATCGTTGTATGTTGTATGTATGTATGTAAATAAACTCTATGACAAAAGTAGACTTTCTGCACACTATTCACCTTGTAAGTTTACCAAATATACAGACAAATTGACAACCTCCACCTTTTTTTGATGTCGGAAAGTTGAAATCATTGCTTCCGTTTCCTCAATTTCCTAGCTCGTTAAAGTTATCCGTCAATTTTCATTGCAACGTAGGTTATTAACCGGGTCCACACAGAGTGAAGCGAGGCAAGTAGATATCGTAGATGGGCCAAGGCCGAGGCAGATTGCTCGGCCGAATAGGTAGGAGGGAGTAGGTATAGGTACGAGTAGGTACCTACATTAGCACATTATTTGCCTCGCGCGGAAATTATCTCGCTCTGTGTGGACCTAGCTATTAAAATGCAGTTATAGTATCTACATCCTCCTTGATGCGTTATCCCGGCATTTGCCACGGCTCATGGAAACCTACGGTCCGCTTTGACAACTGATCCCAAGATTTGACGTAGACACCAGTTTTACGAAAGCGACTGCCATCTGACCTTCATACCCGAAGGGTAATAACTAGGCCGTATTGGAATTAGTCCGGTTCTCTCACGATGTTTTCCTTCAACGAAAAGCGACTGGCAAATATAAAATGACATTTCGCACATAAGTTCCGAAAAACTCATTGGTGCGAGCCGGGGTTCGAACCTGCGACCTCCAGATCGAAAGTCGCACGCTCTTACCGCTATGCCACCAGCGCAGTAACAGTATCTATCTACATATGATAGAAATGTCCATTAGAAACATGTCTGAATGTAGAAACGCGATGTACTATTCTGATAGTGATGTAAATACATATAGGTAACATTTACGTGTTTGGTATGCATAACGAGAAAGCATGATTATTATGTTGACGTGTGCAAGTAAGGGCGTAAACGTAGGAAGTAGCGTTCATTTGTAATTTCCCCCTAGTTACTCTATAATAACACGCGTTGCGGTACCTCCTGACCAATCATGTGTGACCGCGAGTTAACATTATGGCGTTACCACATTCAACGACGCGCTTTTCATATTGAAACGATAGTTACTCATGAAACAAAACTATAAAAGCGAATTATATCGTGTATAATGAATTTACAATACATCCCGACGTTTCGAACACTTTGCAGCGTCCCTACTTACATATAGCCAGTCAAAAATTGCTGATGATTAAAGATGGATCAGATAGATACTTTAATTACATTTTGGAATCCACGACACAACACAGTCATCTACATATACAAAACATATATAATATGTATAAGACGTACAGTGAGCTGCAAAGTGCATGACGAATTTGTCAATGAATTCATTCGTAATTTCTCCATGCAATTTTGCAGCTCACTGTACTTACCTACTACGTTCTGAAATGCTAATGGCTTAGTGTTACTTGATCCACCTATACAACTCTAATAACATACTGAAATCTTTCGAAAGTCACGTAATCGTGTACCGAAGAATGATACAGCCAAATGTGAACTATGTCTATGATACCATAATATAAAGTGTGAGTAAGGTGAGTAATCAGCTCTAATGCGTCTAACTGTATTTGTGTTGATAAGTGTGGTGACTCCTTTGAACTAACGTTTCCCATGCGCGGTTCAACAATTTATTCTATAAGTCCCATAGATCAGAATCTAAACTCATTGTTCCATCGTGGAGGTAGTGTTTGGGAAATTTCAGATAGCTAATGACTCTAATCCGCCTTTTTAGCACAATGCCTAATTGAAACTGCGTTTCTTAGATCTTTATTACTTAGATGTTCTTGCAGCTAATGTGCAATTAAAATGAAACAATGCATAGTGTCAGATAGATCACGGTCCCCACGAGGTTTGCTATCAAATTTCTACTTTTTTGTTCTCTGTTGTCACTCCCATTTGTAAGGGCATGAATTGGTCGAAAACAAACGTATAAAGTTACAGGGAAGGTTAGAAATAAAAGGCAGTTGCTATGTTCGGAGTAAACCAGTGTTTTGCAATAGATACTGTATGTAGTGGTATCGGTTTACAGGTTGGCAAGTTCATTTGCCTTAAGTAATGGAACGTTGGGTTCGTATTAGGGCAGGCGCGTGTGTTAAGAAAAGGTGTCTATTTAATTTGCACGCTTTAAGAGTCATATGTTGTATGTACCTCTAACTACATATAAAAATACGACGTAATATCTGTACTATTGAACGTAATTGATAAAATTAAAACAATAATACTAATCATAAACTAAACCTTAATCTAAAAATAAATACCTAAGTAAACTAAAAATATTAAAAACTAAGTAACCTCCTTAAATAGGCATGGTGATGCCGTAGACACTGGCAGCATTTCCTCGTTGTATCGCAAGGCTTATTGATAAATGATTTACACATTGCTGATACATTTATATTTTTTGCTCATTGCTGTGTTAAAAAAAACTGCAAGCAAATTCTATATCAAGCATGCTACTTTGAAAAAATACTGCAAGTATCGTGTTCTGCCAATAAAAAGAGAAATAGAATTAGTATAATGTATAAGCTGCATATTATACAGATCTATGTGAGATAGTTACGAGATTTTTCCAAAGTAGTGATGATATACCTTACACCTAAGCACTGATTGACTATAGAAGGATCATAGGCGACCTGCTAAAGGTATAAGATATCAACCTTAACCTGTAGTGTCAGTACCTCTACCTAATACACAACTGTATGCATATTTCGGCGGAAATTTGATGGTATATTCTCTGTTCTGCGCATATTTCACAGCATATTTATATGTACGCAAATAAATGGCTTTTTCAGCTAACCTGCAGTCCGTCTATGATTCTCAGTATCAATTTGACCGATTAAACGACAACTCGAAACGTTTTATAGCCATGGGGCCGATTTTTGAATCTCGGCCATTTTATTTCGTGAAATTCGTTCAATAATATCTCCACTACTAGCGATTTAAATTCTACTAACAGAATCGGAAACGAGTGGTCATTGCCACTAGTTTTAAAATTACTAGCCGTCCTTTTTCCACAGACTTACGAACGGCGAATTCGTGCGTTCAAAGTTCAAAAATCGATCCCTATGTGACAAATGTCTTTATCAGGCCGTTTTCACATTATCCGATCCGATATCGGATGTCGGAAGAATTTCAATAAAAAAATCCAAGATGGCGCCTGTAATGTATGGGATATCGGTCCGACATCCGATATCGGATCGGATAATGTGAAAACGCACTCAGTTGCGATGTTGCTTCGCGTTGTCATTTACTTATCGCTAAACAGTGCGACATAAAATGTTAAAATTAAATACTGTCACCGGTAATAACATCGCACAAAAAGAACGTCGCATAATTATCTGACACAAAGTTATTTCTATAACCATAAGAGCGTGTCAGATATTTATGCAGCCTATTTTGTTGCGATGTTATTGCCAGTGACGGTACAATGCAATTAAACAGTTTCCATACAAAGTTGCGTCAAAAATGCAACGGTTACGTAGAGAGTGGCGCTTTTTTTGTACATTTTTATGGCGCACCGGTGGCATCAATGTTTTGCTATTGTCCTAATGTACTTATAAAGCTAGTTGGCACATTTTTGTTTGCGTGTTTGTTGTAATGTTTGTCTGTTCGCATCGCCTTGTTTGCCGCACGCAGCCGGGGGACGAGCATCATTCGATGAGTGTAAGTAACGCCTCCGCCATTTGCAATAATATTTAAGGGTGAAGTCACATCTATGAGCATCGCACCGAAGTTTGTGTATGAGAAATCGCTCTTTAGCTTCCAGCTTTCCGATGCGTGAGCGTCTTCATATTCATACGAACGAGCGATTTTGGCTCGATGCTAGAAGTGACTTCAACCTAACGGAGCGCAATTCCACTTTGTTTCATGATAGCTCGTAACATGACAATGCCGTGGCCGAGCGAGCTATAAGAATTTACAAGCAAATTTTTCAGTATTTTGGCAATTTGCTTGTCATGATATGATATGTCATTTAAAAAGTCGAATTTGTTAAAAGTCGAAGTTTAAGCAAAGAGATCATTAATAAATAATACCATACTTACCTAGAAATGAAATTAATATGCCTATATCATATTGGCTATATGAGATAACTCATGGATATTGAAACTGTTCTTTAAGAATGAAAAAGAGATGAGTGGGTATTTTATCTTGTATTATTTAGTCATAAACGAGGTCATGAGATGCTTACACATTACAGATCTATACACCGTGTATTTATTGAATTCTTTGAAATAACAACATTGTGGAAGTTACACATAGTTCGAATTTCGAAAACCAGCTTGCTCAACTGGTTTCACCAGTAAACCCTCGATATAGTTAGGTCCATTGTAGGAAGCAGAATAGCATTTAGCTTATTTTCTGAAAAACACCATACACCTGCGATAGATATTCATCAATTGCTGTTAAGAAACGGGCTTTGTGTGTTCGATATGCCATTGACGACATGCCACTGTTTTGTGACTTATTTAGTGTGAGTTAATTGTAAAGCCCGTTTCTCAACAGCAATTAAAGTGACATCTATCGCAGATGTATGTTTTTTTTTTTAGAAAAAAAAATACGAATTTAAGAAAACTAACAATGCCATTGTGTTTCCTATAATGGACCTAACTATATGCCGAAGTTAACGGAATTCAATAAAAATACGGTGTAGATTCACTGGCTGTCTATAGATGTTCAAAATGATTCTTGTTTGAAAACCAACCTACAATAATATTTGTTTTTAATGATCTCTCTGTCAGACTTTAATACCGCTGTTAATGCTTCTTCCTTTCTTTTACGGCACTTTCACCTACCTATACTGTAACTTAGATGCCTTGCTTATAATTTCCTTCTTTCCAATCTTATAGCTCATGTTACTTACTATACTAACTTTAGCACTCGGACCTTTAGTGTCACTTTACAGGTATTTCTAAGGCACCATCCACACACAGGCGCCGCATGTCCTGAGACGCGGAACGGACGTCAGCGCCGCGCCACCCGAATGTAATTTAAAAAACGTCTCCTCAGTACATTTTGTATAGGAAGGACGTAAGACGCGCCTCCAGGCTACGCGGCGCGCGCCTCAAGCAACGCGCCCCAAGCCACGTCCCTTGCGCGTCCTTCCTATACAAAATGTACTGAGGAGACGTTTTTTAAACTACACTCGGGCGGCGTGGCGCTGACGTCCGTTCCGCGTCTTAAGTCATGCGTCGCCTAAGTGTGGGTTGCCGCTTAAAGCGGGTTAAAGATGAGGAAATACGTATTCAAAGGCAGGCTAATTTCCCTACATTATTACAAGACGTTTAGGGTCTCATTACTTTCCATCCATACCCGTCTTCTGTCCCGATCTTTCCGCTTCTTCTAACACATCAAGCGCGCGACAATCTCGAGCGTCTTACACTTATCTACTGGTGACGGGGAAAATGGGGCTGATATTACACTATTATAGAAATATGTTCATAACATCATAGACAACATGCCGTCCTTTTTCTTCACGTTGGAGAAGAAGACAGCCATACAGACCTATGATAAGATATATGATAGTGTACTATCGGCCTTAAAAAGACGACTCCTCAACTAATGTTCGTACTATGTCGTTGCAGAGCGAAACTCTCGACCCGTTGCTGGCCGCGTGCGCGGAGAGCCCCGCGCGCGTCAACGGGCGCCGGCCCCCCGCCTCGCCGCTGCACCCGGACGCCTGCGCCGAGATGCGACGGCAGATCCTGTACCTGCAGGTCCGTACTCTTTAGCTATTAACCCGTTACCTGTGCTGAGATGCGACGGCAGATCCTGTACCTGCAGGTCTGTACTCTGTAACTCTCGCTCGACCCATTGCTGGCCGTGGGTGTGGGGAGCCCTGGCGCCGGCCCCCCTCCTCGCCGCTGCACCCGGACACATGCGCCGAGATGCGACGGCAGATCCCATACCTGCAGATCGGTACTCTGTAACTCTTGCGGTCTGTATTCTTATATCTCTTAGGAAATCATGGCACCTCTCAAACGGGTGCCTTGTTCCTGGGTTACAATTGATAGCGAGGAGCTGGAAAACTACAGCTGCAAAGTCGTCCCCAAAAAGACGACGAACCTCCACATGGATGGAGACCGAGCCGTGACACCTTCAAGATATCGAATTATCGACTGATATCCAGTTCATTATAGCTCATGGGAAATACTGTAATCAAAACAATTCACCTCACCCTCAATTCAATCACCTTGAACTTACTACTGGCCGCGTAGATGCTATAGCAGACTTCGATTCTTGCTTCTCTGTATGATGATTCATCGTTATATTCTTACATTTATTGTCTTCTCATATTCAAATAATTATTTTAAAATAAACGGCTGTTCAACTCTTATCATTTCCAGAGTCAACTGGAAGAGCGCGACCGACTGGTACGCGTGCTGCAAGCGCAGATGCTGCGAATGTCAGAAGGGCACGAGCCTCGCGCAGATGACACCTGCAACGTGGCCACGCAGACTGATCGGGTGAGTAGTCTGTCAAGCCATTTACATCACCAGAATAACCTAACCACAAAATTTTAATTTTGCAAAAAATCCGACATAGACAAACAGATAGACAGACAGACACGCCAAACTTACAATACCCCGGGCACCCCGGCGTTTTTGCGTCGACGGCTAATTTAAAAAATGTTACAGTAAATAGCGCGAATGACAAACTTGTGTAGCCGATTATATCTGCTTATTTGCGTGTGTATGCTTTCAAACGGAATGTTCGTCTCTTGATATATATTTATATTATGGGAATTAAATATTGTTTTTTTTTTAATACTACGTCGGTGGCAAACAAACATACGGTCCGCCTGGTGGAAAGCGGTCACCGTAACCTATGGACGCCTGCAACTCAAGAAGTGTCACATGCGCGTTGCCAACCCATTAGAAACTTGTACACTCCCTTTTGCTGTGTTAAGTACACAGCAAAAAGGAGCCCGAGCAGAAAATAAGTTCCGTACAAATTTTTAAGAGCTCGTCTCTTATTCTTTTTAAAAATGGCAAAAATCAAACGAATGTACAAGCTGCATAAAAATATAAGCCTGGTATACTAATAACTCTCCTGGTAAACCTACTTCGCTACATTTTATATAAGCATGTATGATAAATTGTTATTTTTCTTAAGTCGTAAACTATTCAGCGCGATGAAGTCATTCATATAAAGTGTCAGGTACTCGAAAAAAAAGCGTTGAAATATAAGTAAGTAAGTAAATAGTAAATATTATAGGACATTCTTACACAGATTGACTGAGGCCCACGGTAAGCTCAATAAGGCTTGTGTTGTAGGTACTCAGACAACGATATATATATAATATATAAATACTTATATACATAGAAAACATCCATGACTCAGGAACAAATATCTGTGCTCATCACACAAATAAATGCCCTTACCGGGATTCGAACCCGGGACCGCGGCGTAGCAGGCAGGGTCACTACCGACTGCGCCAGACCGGTCGTCAACATCTTCTAGCATCACACATCATATTAATTATAAGTTTAACATTCGCGTGTTTTCGTTTCAGTTGCGGCCGCCAATGAGCTCGGCGCTAACGAGTTCTGAAAATTCCGGTTTAGTGAGGTAATTAAACTTCATTTCTATTATTACAGATGTGCAAAAAGGGTTTCCTTCGGAAACGTTCGTATTTGTCATTCTAGTTCAGTCAATGTCAGTACATCTTGTACTGAGACTGACTGAAATAGCATGACACGTTCGTACGTTTCCGTAACAATACGAAGGCAACTCTTTTCGTACTACATCTGTAACACACTTTTTACACAAAGAGCTAGTACGGGCCTATGATGCTACCTTGTGGCACTCCACTAATTACTATCTATTTAAACATTCTATCTAGTATGTGTTTTAAAAGCAGCAGTTTTTGTTTTCACATAAACATATTGTTGTATATATTTAAATATTTTCTTATTTATTGTTTTAGGTTTATCGTCACTTCAATACATTCGTTGCAGTCTATATTACGCACACTGCACTCATTTGTCACTGTCCTTTATACGCCGCCTATAATCCCTTCATATTATTTCTCACTATGTAAAGAACATGGCAGCATTATATTACACAACGCCGTTACAAGAACTCATAACTTTGCTTGTGACATCAGAAACTCTAGATGGATTCTAGCATTGAGAGACTACATGAACATGAAGATGACCTTCGCACCCACTTCAATGTGCAGGGTCACTCTCACAGTTACTCCATATTTCGCAGGCATTTTCATCTGATCTCTATTTCATTTTTGTAAATACTACCTCATATAATTCATCTAGATCTTACTATCTTAATCATTATAGTGTTACCACTATTTGGACATATGTAATTGGCTTCTTCAATTCTACCAAATTATAGAGAGACTACAAGTTTAGCTTTATTCGTCTTATCTAATTCAATGTTAAATACCATGTCATGGTCATTAGGTAGTGGTACTACTGTATGGACATCGACTTTAATATCATGTTCTAATTTCCTCACATGCTGCTTTTAATTCAAATTGGATTTTGGGCAAATGTTGTCTTTGGACCCCGGTGCAGTTTCCACTTGGGGGGCGTTCGTCCGTCGACGCAGGTAGCGTGGCTCGACTGCTTTCTCGCTGTTTGCCTCTTGTGTTCGGTCAATGTGTTGTGCTTGCTGTATCTCGCCTACCAGCCGGGCGAGATCTTCAGGATGTCCGATAGGGATATTGAAGATTGTTGCTATAGATACATCAAGTGATGCATGGGAGTTAGACTCGATGATCGCATAACAAAGTAATATTGTGCCTATGTATATATCGCCTGTAACTACTAGTTATTTTAATGCAGTATGTAATGAGAGTATTGTCTTCAAGCCTGTGCTGGATGGGTTGAAGTCGAAGGGTATGAACGCTACATAACGGTTGATTTAACAGCACGATTTGGCACTTGATTTTTCACAAGCGTGGTTGTAGGAACGATGCATTATTTTTGTATTGTAGGTAGTCGTGTGTTTTGTCGTTCTGTTTTTTTTCTTGTTTTGAACTAATTTGTAATTTACTTTGATTATGAAATCGCTCTCTGTTACACGCTGCCCAGCAGAACGTAAAGGTGAGATTCAAAGGCACAATCTGATATATAGAAGTTGGTAGAACCTAAATGCAGATTTAATTCCCTTTTCAAAAAGGAGTACCTGTTGGGTACTTACGACTAGTAAAAGTAAATAAAAGATCTGTAGGATCTGTTCTATTGCAAGCGTAAAAATCCTATTTTATCTTTCACTAAAAATATTTTCTCATTTATCTATGTACCATCTGTGAAGTGAACAAACTGTTACACCTACTAATATAAATTTATTTTTTTCAGTTGGAATGAGCAAGCTAGCGGGAGGAAGCTGCCGGTGTACAGTGAAGCACAAAAGACTAAGAGGCCTGTAGTCAACGGGACCGTGAAGTGCCAGTGTGGTGCGCGCAAGGACGAGGAGCGGCGGACGGACGCGGTCCAGCTCAAGACCAACAGTCGGGTCGGCTCCAAGTACCTGCAGGCCTTGGCCAACAGCGACTCCAATCGGTATGTCAAGCGGGACTCCTCCGTGGGCGAGAAGACGGTCCGCAAGAGCCTGTATTCCACCAGATCTCGTTCCATTGAGAACTTCCACAACCAAGCGTACTCCAGTGCGGAACCATTGCTCGCTAAAAACGCAGTGATCGAAGAGAACATGATCAAACACCACACCTCGTACGGAGACCTGTATAATGGTCGGATCAGCAGCAAGGAGAGCGTGAACGGCAACAGACACAGTCCTAGTTTAAACGGACAGTCCACCGACACGGACTACAGCTCCGACGGCGGGTACAAGTCCCTGCCGTCGTCCATCAACTGCAGTAGTTATTCGCCGAAGAAGATCAGTGGCATCCCCCGGAGGTCTATCGAGCACAGGTTTCTTTCCGCTAAGACTGTCAAAGCGAGCGCCGTTTGAACCGCGTCCGTTCGCCTCAAGAGCCAGTTTCGGATTCAAGTCTCGTCAAATTTAATGTTTGTACATGAAAGTGTATTTTAATTTTATTCTACATTTCTCATTGTGATGTCACATCCACTAGTATTGAATCATCTGTAATTAACGGGCCTTTTGTGTGCCTATATTTGTGCAATACACTGGTGCATATCGTTAAAAAATTGTAGATTTATTTTGACAGCACCAAAATGTACATTATAGGCCCATTAACTTGCCAAAAGTGCTTTATGCACGTAATTATAGGTACCATTTTACATAAGTTCCTCATATTACATGATACTAAAATACATCCTGAATCGTATACTTAAAATATTTAGGTACAAATTCGTGGCTGGCTATGAGTGTGTGGAGGAATTGTGCCATCAGTCCGTGTCACGAGTGTTGGGACAACGCTTGTTCGCATTTATTGATTCCACTCGCGAGGCTAATCATAACTATCATAAGCTACTATATGAACGCGTACTTGTTGGATGCCAAATTATAACGGTGTAATCATTTCGATTTAATTATGTATCTCGATGTATTCGAAGTATAACTAACTGTATTGACGTGAGATGTAAACAGTCCATGTTTCGTTTCGTAATTTTCAATTGCATAGAGCACATTTTGTTTATTATCCTAATTTTAAGGCTAAAATTTGACCTCTGTATCATACAGTTAGCAAGAGCAACAGGAACTAACTTTGTAGGGTTAATTTACAAATTTGTATACAGGCGATAAAATGGTTATCTTAGATTTTCTATGGTAGACAAACTAGTAGATATAAAGCTGTAATATGTGATAAGAGTGGCTGTAAGAACTTGATTCGTTTCCACGTTATATCTTCCTGTTAACCATTGTAACTATTATTGAAAGTTTCATAATTTATTTGCTCCTTAGAGTTATTTAGTAGCGTCAGTAGGTATCATATAGGTACAAACGTGTCTTCTCTATGTCTCAATATTATGAAGCTACAAATAATTACCTATTTAGATAGAACGTAATCTCTGGTATCTCGGGCGACAGATCTCATTAATTTGCCTAAACCGAAGTTGCCAGTTTTTATCCGTGCAGTATAAATTTGTATCTTTATAATAATGAGTCCAGGCATTTTTGTAATCCGGAAGTCATTTTAAAGCATTTTGTATGATCAGTGTTAACGTAATTTAATGTAATTAGCCATACATAGTAAAGTTATATTAATCTTCCACGAAGCCTAATTATAAATATCCTATATTGATACCTAGTATAATTAAAGTGTAAAACATCTTCACGTTACTCAACGTACTTATGGCTACTTATCTTATTCGTTCTCAGTGCTTTCCTACGTTAGTTACGTGAGTCTTAAGCCCACTAGCTTTAGTAAAACAAAATATTATTTTGAAATTGTTTCAATAAATAGTTTTAATTTTGTATTGGTTTTTATTTCTATACCTCAGCTTAAAGTGCATACAGGATGTTCCTAAAACCAACGCCAAAACGAAAAGGGGTGATACTCGTAGGTCATTTCATTAGCTATAATCAGCTAGGACACCCGGTATACAGTGCGACATTTATTAAGGGGATAAAATGGAACTAAATTATTTCCATACACAATTGTTGCCATATTACGTCAAAAATGTGACAATTACTTATACGTAAAAAATGGTGCAGCCTGCCAAAAAAGGTTAACTAGAAATCAAAAAGTGGCATTCACAGATGTCATATATACCATAGATCAAGCAAACGTATCTACTTACCGTGTCAAATGAACTCAGTGAAATCCACTGAGTTGTCCGTCTTTACTCGCAGCTTGCAGCTTTCGGGCGTCAATTTTTGTAAGTTGAAGTCAACCAAAACATAAAAAATGCCTCGTTACGTGATATTAAATTGCAACAACACAAAAATTATGAACAATCATGAGCCTGAGACATATTTAAAATTACAGGCAAGAATCAACTTCAGTACAAAATTTGACACGCTCGGCCCCTATACAAATATATGAATTTGTTTCTTCTATCTAAATTAAGTTCTGTGGTGGCATTCAATATCAATTTATGTAAGAAACCATACTACAATGGTGCCACTTTTTTTCCAAATAATAAAAATACATACATACATACATACAATCACGCCTGTATCCCATAAAGGGGTAGGCAGAACACATGAAACTACTAAAGCTTCAGTGCCACTCTTGGCAAATAAGGGGTTGAAATAAAAATATTTTTTTCAGTACAGATGGTGTCTTTTTTTACGCACTAGTGCGAGAAGTGGTTCATTATATGTCAGGTCAAAACTTCAGATGGCCATCTGTGTAGCGAAGATTTTACTCTAGAAGGGATGTAACAGCAATCTGGCTACATGGGTCTATACATATAACACAGTACAACATAGCCATTGCACCGACCATGAATCAACACTCGATGGGCGTACAATTCCATCTCAAATCTAACTCGATCTCATCTCTTGTTATGAATGCAACCTCTAAACTCTCTCAGGGAAAATTAGAAGGGCCCCAAGTCCCGTGGCTCTTATCGGTGGATGCACGGCACAACTGAATCTCCAAAGGAGAACTCATCGTGCATCCCGCAACTCAGCACTCTTATCTCATGCTCAAGAACTTGCGATGAGTACTGAGGTGGGAACCATGTGGTCCCCGACGAGCCTCCACAACAACCCCTACAGCTCATCCATCAGCCTCCATAAAGTAACCTCCAGTAACTCAAACCGATAGCATACCAGCCACCTCACATGTTGCATTCAAACTCGAGCTACACACCGAATATCACTCAACTCAACAACTCAGCTCTATCTCAAGGTAGCCGTTAACTCATGGTCACTGCAATATCCATGAGTATATCAAATATAGCAATGTCTCACTTACCAAGAGCGTCGTACACGTGCCACACGGCGAATTACGTACCAGTACTCAGAGCACATCTCTCCACGTGTCTCAACTCGTTTCCGCTCTTTTCTCCTCGCGGTCACCTCTGACACTTGCTCACCTCCATCGCCAGTGTTACCAGTGAAGAATACGCTAAGAGTGACGGTTTGGATACATACCACAATAACAGACTTCGCGATCTCCGCGACACTCCCGAAGGCGAGAAGATCACATAAGTAGCGTCATCAACTGGCGCGTCCATTCGGCTATTCGTTCTCTAGCCCAAATGGCAGCGTTCCGCCTTGCTCTAGTCACTTCCTGTGGCTGGTCTTCCATAACACTTGTCTCTTTCAGTTCTGTCTCGTCGGGTATATCATTATCAGAAGCTTGCTCAGTTTGCTTAGGACTAGTTTCAGAATCTAACACAACTTCTCTCTCGATTGTCGATTCAGTAGGGATTGTTAACTCATCAATCTCCATCTCGGGCTCAGGAGATACCATCGTATCAGGTACTTTCGGGGGTTCTCTAATTTCAACTATCTCCATGGGCTCAGCTGGTATCTCTGCCATCTCAGTGTCTTGTGTTGGTAAACGTGCATAATCTGTTGGGCCGTACGTGTCAGACTCTAACGGATACAGGTGTGCTATGGATCTCGTGAATTCTGTATTCCCAACTACAACTTTGGCTGCTCGGCATTCACCGTCACGGCTTCGGATCAAGTTTGAAATTCTGCCAACCTTCCAATTGATCCTATTTTTGGAGTCATTCTTGATCTGGACGATGTCACCAACTTCTGGAGACTTCTTTGATATCACTCGCGGTTGTTTATGAGAGTGGCTGAATCTATCCCGCAGACTTGGTAGGTATTGGTTGGTGAACATCTCTTTATATTCGTTAAGTATCCTCTGACCTCTCTTCCAGCCTTCGACCAAGTCGACTTTTGTATTGGTGCCTTGTGAGGTTCCTTCGCAAAGTTCTGAGTTTATCTCTAGGCACTCACCTAGGGATAGAAAATCTGCTGGCCGCAGTACTGCCTCTGGGTCAGAACCCACTGCAGTCAAAGGTCTAGTGTTCAAAACAGCCTCAATCTCCTTCACTACTGTCTGCATTTGACCATCAGTTAATAAATGCTTATCAAGTGTGCGCTTCAAGCAGTGTTTTACCAGTCCAACTAAACGTTCATAGAAACCGCCTTGCCAGGGTGCAAGCTGCGTAATGAATTTCCACTTGATATGTTTCTCCTGGCAGTATGACTTGATCAGTACTTCACTCGTCAGCTTGAACTGTAGTGCATTGTCAGATATCAATACTTTAGGTGGTCCTCTGGCAGCTACGAAACGCCGTATCGCTAGCAAACACTCCTCAGCTGTCAAAGCCTTGACCAACTCCAAATGTACAGCACGAACTGCTAGGCATGTCATAAGACAAATCCATCGTTTTTCTCTGCCAGTATTTGTCTCCACTAAAACCGGTCCGAGGTAGTCTAATCCAGTGAAGGTAAATGGAGAACTATAGTTAACCCTTTCACTGGGTAGTGCAGGTGGTGGTGGCAGTTTGTAAGGACCTCCGGCATATTTCTCACACTGTGAACACATCTTTAGGGTTTTCTGTACTTGGGCTCGCCCATGAGGGATCCAATACTTCTCGCGTAATATGCTTAGCGTGTGCGGTACACCAACATGGTAGTTATCTCTATGCGTCTTCAGTATTATCTCGGTTGTGAAGGGTGATTTCTTCGGAATCAAAATGGGATATCTCTTATCATATGATAAATTTGCATTTGCGAACCTTCCTTTGCATCTCAAGATCCCATCTTCATCTCTAAAGAGACCTAAGTTTCGTGACAAACTAGTGACCTTTCCTGAAACTTCTTCTGAAAAGTATTTTCCTTGCAACTTCTTTATTTCGGACACTGACTCTTTTTCTGAGAGATCTTGCAAAGAATCCAAACTTTCATGAAGTGTAGTGGGTGCAGAATTTTCTTCCAATTCAGGAAAGTCAAGTTCATCATCTTGGTCTTCATATCCTCTCATTGTCATCTCTGGACCGTCCACCATGTCCAGAGCCCTCCCAACCAAGCACAATTCTTCGTTCTTCTGCTGCTTTGGCCAATTGTTTTGGTCTTGTAGAAGAAAATCTGGACCATGGAGCCATAGATCCCGTTTTTGATGCCACAGTTCTGGCCTAGTAGCTATATCTGCAGGGTTTTGTTTTGAGTTAACATAGCGCTGCTCTACTCCTAACATATCCTTAATTTGCTTGATCTCATTGACTCGTCTCAATACAAATGGTGGAAGCAGCCTACTTGATTCGATCCAAGCTAGGACAACTTGACTATCCGTCCACAAATATATCTTGCATATATTTAGGTCTAGGTGGCTTTTGACATACTTCAGAAGTCTACTTCCTATCAGACACCCTAGCAATTCAAGTCTAGGAATTTTGAGATCGCTCTTGTCTTCTGCCGGGGTTATTCTGCACTTAGACATAAGAAACGAAGTTGATACATGCTCTTCAGTTATGACACGCAAGTAGACGACTGCTGCATATGCATTCATTGACGCGTCAGTGAAGCAATGTAGTTCGTACTTAGTACAACCCGGCTTTACTCCACTTGTAACATGTCGGGGCAGTTCTACTTCGTTAACAGCTTTTAAATCTTTAATTATGTTCCTCCATGATGTCAACAAGTCTTCAGGCAGAATCTCATCCCATTTGAACTTCCTAGTACAGATCTCCTGGAACAAGAGTTTTCCCGGTAGCACGAGTGGGGATACGAATCCACATGGGTCATACAGACGCGCTAGCATTCTCAAGACTCCTTTCTTTGTAATGCCCTTGTCTACAGTCTCACTTTCAAAGGTATCGTTATTCAGATTGAGACGTAAAGTGTCATTTTTCAAATTCCATACCAAACCGAGGATCTTCATTTCACTCTCTGGTTTAGCTCTCTCTTGCTTGGGAATCTTGTCCATGAACTCTTTGTCGTTCGACATCCAATCTCGTATGTTCATTCCTAATTCATTGAATGAGTTCCTAGTTTGAGCATACAATTTGAGAGCCTCTTCTCTTGACTGAACCGAAGTCACCAAATTGTCTACATAACATTTATCCGCTATCACTGGAAGCAGACTCTTGTTAGTCCTTGAAATGTGGTATCGAATTGTTGCTGCTAAGAGGAAAGGGCTTGATATTACCCCGAAAGGGACTCTGCAGAATCTGTATTGAACGATGTTGTCTTCAGCCAGTTCTTTGTCCAAATCTTTGACCCAGAGAAACCTGGTCACGTCTCTGTCCTCTTTCTGTAGACCAACTTGAAGAAATGCTTTTTCAACCTCTGCAGTGACAGCAATCTTCCCAATCCTAAATTTCAGCAGCAATCCTGTCAAATCTTCCAGCATGTTTGGGCCCCTGTACAGGCACTCATTCAAGCTTTTCTCGTTTTTTAACTTAGCTGAAGCATCATAGACCAGTCTGCCCCTTTTTCCTTTCTGTTGAACCATATGAAAAGGTAGATAGTGAACAGGATGGTCGACTTGAGTGGAAGGATCCACAATTTCTATTATGTTAGCTTCCAACTGTTCCTTTAAGATTTTCTCATATTCTGTTTTATCTTCTTTATTTGATCTTCGCAATACACCCTTTAATCTACCAAAGGCAAGTCCGAAATTGGTAGGCAATTTTGGTGGATACTCTATCCATGGCCACTTGACCTGGTACCTTCCTTCACTGTATTTGACAGTCTTGTTGAAGTGCTGAACAGCTTCTTCCTCACATGTAGTTTTTGGAGAATCACATATCCCGATGCTCTCAAGTGACCATAAGAATTTGACGTCTATGGTACGCAGGGGAAGATCTGGTTCTGTAAAATGGTCTTGATTAATATCATGGCACTGGCAATACGTAGCCACAGATAGAATGTCCCCTTCCGTGTTGTTGGTAGCACTTCCTGCGAGAAACCAGCCAAAATCAGAATCTACTAGAAAGGTGTTATTCCCCAAGTCAACACTCTTTCTGATGAATGAAAAGTATAAGTCATTTCCAATCAATAAATCAATGCCTTCACCAGTAGAAGTATCGTCAGCCAAGATGTCTATCATCGGTGACTCTATCATAGCCATTGGTACCTTTGTAGTGATGTATGGGACTATATTCACTCTAATCATTCTTTCAACATTACGTTTACTTACTATAGTAATGGTTGCATATGGGCAAAGCATTTCTCTAGGCTTCTCTGATCCAAATGTATAAATCATTAGACAATCTTCTCCGTCAGGTTTGATATGTAGTAATTTAGCTATTTTGTTTGTGATGTAGGTACGTTGGCTTCCCGAATCAAGTAAAAGTCTAATGTGTAGACTTCTCCCCTCCGCTGTCCTTACTTGGGTTACAGCTGTCCCGCTGCACCTTTTGTCGACACAATGCTCTATTGTGCATCTTTGAGCAATGCACACACTTCCTCCTCCTGGTACATCTGGAGGCACGGTGCCCTATTTGAAAGCAAACGTAGCACCTGTCTTGCAGTTTCCCGATCCTTTCCTTATAGGTGTTGAATTTGGTGCAATCTTCACTATAGTGCTCCCCGTTACAAAATATACATGTTTTCTTCATGCGTTTCCTATTTTGATTTGAGACAGCTTCCCTCTTTTGTTGCCATCTTCGTTTTCTCGTAGCAATTTGCAACGTCGCTGTTGAAGCATCATGTTGAAGCTCCATCATGCTGGACTTCACAGGAATAACAGAACTCTCTGGATTTAAAACGACCAAACTCTTCGAACTTTCCATTGCTGTTATTACAGCATCTAAAGCTTTTCGGATTGCAGAAAATGAATCATCAATCGCCATCAGTCGCACTTGATATACTACTTTAGATGGAAATTTATTAAGTATAATAACTCTAAGGTGACTAGCATCAACTTTCTCCCCTAGAGCCTCCAATACCCTCAGGTGCTTCTCTATGGCGTTCAGAGTGCATCTACAATCTTCAGGTAAATCCTTTGCTACCGTAAGTTTTTGCAAAGCCTCGTTGTGAGCGTCAATGACCTTTGAAGGCTTACCGAAACGGCTACTGAGGATATCGACCGCAATTGGATAATTTAAGTTTGTAGTCTCCAAACCCTCAACTGCTTGAAGGGCTGGTCCCTCCAAAGATGCTAGCAGGTATGAGAGCTTCTCCACATTGGCAATATCCTTATTGTCGACATTGGCTGCAAACTTGTCCCAGAATGTATTCCACTTTAGGACATCACCATTATATTTGCCGAGTTCTAATTTAGGTAGACGTGTCCTATTATTGTTATCTCCTTCGTGGCAGTAGAGTTTCATGGCAATTTCCAATTCCGTTAGCACGTCCTCCGCTTTAATCTGCACGTCGCGACACTGTTTCCAAAGATCTTCTCTTACATTGGCGCTATCACCAGACAAATATCTGTTGAGGTCTGTTGTGAACGACGATAATCTATTATTAACATTAATTTTGACGGCAACTATCCTGTCCCTTTCTACGCCGGTCTCCATACTATGAAGAGCCTCGGCGGCTCCCGTTAAAGCTTCTGTTAGCCTCTCTAAGCGCAATTCTAATGTTGAAACTAAAAGGTCCATTTTGTACGCAATGCAAGCTACTGATACTCTTCATTTACTTATTAATCTTATGTGTGTCCTATTTGATGCTAATCTGCAATGAAATGCATTGATTTTGAGTCCACTTTAAACCATAGAAGTTTGCTAGTTTTACAAGAAGATGTTAATTACTATATTTACTTAATAGTGAAGGCGTCTTAAATTTATTACTTACAGCGAGTTATTTAGCAATCTGCTCACACACTTTAGCACTCCTAAATTAAGTAATTGCACAGTTTTATTTAATTTTTACTTCTAGAAACAAACTTTTATCACAGCACGCGAAAACGAACAGAAAACCGGGTAAGTTTACAAAACTTAAGCCATAGACTAAACTTCACTCTATTTCTTAAGCCTCCTTTACACGACCTGACCTATCAATCTGTCGTGTCCGCTACCGATTCGTTCCAGACACAACAAATATACCGCATCGTAAATATAGCCGTGAGGGAAATAAAACAAGTAAATGTTTTAATATTTATTATTATCCTTACACCTAAATTAATTTGTAATAAAACAAACGAAGTAAGGTGCACAGAATGACAGATTTATATAATAAATTCCGAACGTGATGAGTTGTGTATTTCCGAACGTGGACAGAGCAGTGTTGCCAATGTTTAAAAAAAACACGTAAATACCGCTCATTACAATTTCTGCGTAAATAAAATTTAGACTTATAGAACAAATAAAACTCATCTGTCGGCCGGTCCTCCGTGCAATATTAAGTACGGAGCTCGAGACGTGTACATTCTCTTCATGGTTGGGTAGGTAATATTACTACCTGTCTATACCCACCACAATGGTCATAACTACCCCATGTGTATACACCACTATGGGCATACCCAAACCAAAAAAAAATTGAGTTGAACAGAAAATTCTCAATATTAAGTTCATACTTAATTCTTTTATCTCTCCAAAGACGTCAACCGCAACCGACAGACTGCTTTAAGTTCGGTTTTAAGCATCTCCACCAAAAATGTAGCGAAGATTTTACTCTAGAAGGGATGTAACAGCAATCTGGCTACATGGGTCTATACATATAACACAGTACAACATAGCCATTGCACCGACCATGAATCAACACTCGATGGGCGTACAATTCCATCTCAAATCTAACTCGATCTCATCTCTTGTTATGAATGCAACCTCTAAACTCTCTCAGGGAAAATTAGAAGGGCCCCAAGTCCCGTGGCTCTTATCGGTGGATGCACGGCACAACTGAATCTCCAAAGGAGAACTCATCGTGCATCCCGCAACTCAGCACTCTTATCTCATGCTCAAGAACTTGCGATGAGTACTGAGGTGGGAACCATGTGGTCCCCGACGAGCCTCCACAACAACCCCTACAGCTCATCCATCAGCCTCCATAAAGTAACCTCCAGTAACTCAAACCGATAGCATACCAGCCACCTCACATGTTGCATTCAAACTCGAGCTACACACCGAATATCACTCAACTCAACAACTCAGCTCTATCTCAAGGTAGCCGTTAACTCATGGTCACTGCAATATCCATGAGTATATCAAATATAGCAATGTCTCACTTACCAAGAGCGTCGTACACGTGCCACACGGCGAATTACGTACCAGTACTCAGAGCACATCTCTCCACGTGTCTCAACTCGTTTCCGCTCTTTTCTCCTCGCGGTCACCTCTGACACTTGCTCACCTCCATCGCCAGTGTTACCAGTGAAGAATACGCTAAGAGTGACGGTTTGGATACATACCACAATAACAGACTTCGCGATCTCCGCGACAATCTGTACTGAAAAACGTCGTACGATACAAGTGCGAAAAGGAAATTCGTAACTCGTGTCGATTCACGTTTCTAACACATAATTAAAACTGATAACAGGACTTAATCGCGCATCGAAAGTCGGAGGTTAATTTTAAAACGTATGCGCGATTGTATCCCGTTTCCAGTTTTATTTATGATTAATCTTGTTTACCTATATTAAGTAAATGACTCATTCTCAAGAACGGCACGATTACATAATATAATACACATGCTTATTATTTAGATATTTACCACTATACACTACGATATCTTTATATTGAAGTTTTCCACGCTATCGCTAGGTACTTTGCCCTGCAGACAATCCGTTGTTCGGTCATGTACTTGGTACCTAATTACTTTGAATCACTGACATTCATTCAATACCTACACAATATCTTGATAAACAATTAGATATCTAACTGACGCGGCGTCGGAAAATTCTCATAATTTTCAGATTTCCATGTTCGCCGTTGGCGCTAGATTGTAATAGTTTGTCTGTGAACAAAGATTATATAGTAAAACTAAGGTAGTCATATGTTATGCGGCTTAAGCCTTATGCCCGTTGGGTTTAAGTAAATTTTGAAAAAAAAACCCGACATAGTGGACCGATTTCCATCAAACAAAAAACATTCCCGACTAATTTAGCTTTCAAACAAAAAAAACTCAATCTAAATCGGTTCATCTGTTCGGGACCTACGATGCCACAGACAGACAGACAAACAGACACCCAGACACGTCGTTTTTGCGTCGGTGATTAAAAATAGTATGTCGAACACCCAGCAAGACCAGTAGCACTCCGCTGAAGAAGCGCAAAAATGGATCTATTGCTACGTTTGATCTCGTTCAATATAAAAGCGTTTTCACATTATTCGATCTGATATCGGATGTCGGACCGATATCCCGTACATAACAAGCGCCATCTTGATTTTTTTCCATTGAAATCCTTCCGACATCCGATATCGGATCGGATGATGTGAAAACGAACTAAAGCGCTCATTCCGCTTTCACTCAGAATACAAACATGATCACCTTAATATGTGGATTTCCATCCGAGAAAGGTCGTCATGCTTTAAGTCCAATAAGATCCATTTATTCTGAGATTGTATCAGAAACATTTCCACAGCCAAGCCACATATTCGTTTCATCCACCGGCGGCTGAATATAATCACTCGTGTTATAATAATATATGGTAAACATAAGTACTTAAAGCGGTAGTACTTTGCCCTGAGGTCTAAGCACGGTGTGTTCATGCGTTTCAGCGCAAGACAAAGCTGAACGCATAGACAAGTGGCCGATAGTGCAGACTCCGTCGCATATCGTAGTTGTAGAGCGACGGAGAGAAATAACTACGATACACTAGCGTGTATGATTGCCAATTGGCCACTTGGCTACGCAGTCAGTAGTTGATTATATCGTGCGTGACGGTTGGTTCACTCTTGCGTACCTAATAGTCGTAAATAGTTCGCCGGTGTCAAAACCATTTGTACCTACCTAAGTACTTAGTTCCAGTTCTAAGTTGGTTGAGTCGGTATCATGAGCTGGTTAACTCGGGACGGTGCATTTACAAGCAATAAAATTAATTAATTTAATCCTAGGCTACGACTGACTCACATGTAACAGAGTGACTGACATACAAAAGCATTATGTCTAACGGTAATTTTAATTTAAGGTGGTCCAACCAAATCTAAAAATAAATCTTCAGAGTAACCACTAAACCAAAAATTACCCAAAACTCAAAAGTAATTAAACAAAAATAAACCTTGTTCCGTAACTAGTAAAGTTCACTAGGTAAGGCTCTGTATGGTAGGTAATTTTAGTTGTCACCTAACATAATATATTATATTCATTTTAAGGAACTGAAAAGACACAATCTTAGGTAGTGTGCGTCAGTAACTTGAAAATAGTTATTTGTTTTACAAGGGGGCAAAGTTGTTGTTTAACCGCACGTGTTGTTGTTGATACCCGAGCAAGCGAAAGATTCCAATATTGAACTGCGAGCGTAGCGAGTGGTTCAAAAAGTGGAATCTTGAGCGTTGCGAGGGTTTCAAGGCACGTAGGTTAAACAAACTTTGCCACCGAGTGAAACACAACATTTTTTTCACCATACCAACACTAACAGAATACTGACTATAAAACATCAATCTACACAGCAATCTATTAAATATTTATGATTCAAAATAATTATTTGTAGGTTAATTTTACCAGCCAACTCAAGGCATCAAGTTAAAATTTGTATGAAATTACTTTGCACTCTTGTGGATAAAATGCAATTTTGCTATCCGTTTTCGAATAGCAAAATTGATCTTTACCAGTTGGTGTGGTGAAAATACAAGTTTTCTAGGTAATCGTAGCTAGGCTGCCAACCTACTTTCAGTTACCTTACAGCAGATCATGGACATTGAAGTTGCATCTGTTTACATTAGGAACGCCATTAGTTTGGATATTAATTGTTTGTGTGAATTGTGGGTTTCGGAGTTTGAGCCAACATTGCAGCCAATGTTGGTCGAGGTTAGATAACAGCCGAGGCATCAAGAACCCGTCGGCCGGCAGTATCGAGCCGACTAGCGGTCAGCCAGCGCCAATCGCGTCGCACAAATCGGACCACGGAATAACGGAATTCGAAATACAAAATTTGAAAAACGTTGCGCGCCATTGGAAAAAATATATAAAGGATTTAAAAAGGTAGGTTTGTTTATTAAGATTTGTGTGGGTAGTTTCTGATCTTTCCCCGCATTTGACAAGTTTACTACAGTTTCGTAAATAATTAAGTATGTTCTTAAATTTTAAATAGGTTTTGTTACTTCTTTTTATAAATGAAATATTAAAAATGTATGAAGTACTCAGCAAAATTATTAGAGATCACACTTGTTTTTAATTGAAATCCGGCTAGCCAAAGATAAAAAGTTAACGTTAACTGGTGTATTGATTAGGTATTCGTAGATAGGTCGATAATTTGTGTAAATTAGTAACTACCTAAATAGATAATAAACTATTGTTTTGATGCCTATAAAATATAGATAGAAGAAAAGATATCGATCTCGTTAGAACATAAGGTACAGCGCGGCAAATCTCGACAAGTAGGGGGCAATTGTTATAATTATAACTAATTCACTTTTTCCATTATTACACTACTTGCTTTTGCCCGCAGCTTCCCTCGCGTTAAATTCGAAAATTGCGGAATGCTAACTTCCACCCCCATTTTAGGGAAGTGGGGGGTTAGAAAGAGACAAAAAGTAGCCTATGTCACTCTCCATCCCTTCAACTATCTCCACTTAAAAAATCACGATAATTCGTCGCTCCGTTTTGCCGCGAAAGACGAACAAACAAACAGACACACACACTTTCCCATTTATAATATTAGTATGGATAATGTTGAGTTCTGCCACAGAATATATAATAGTACAAGTACAGAAGGCCCACTGCTTTGATGTTCACGACATGCCGCCTTTTTAAATGCCTACAAAATTCTAACAAAGAAACGAGCCGCACGTGCGCGACGCCCGGCGATAGGGTTCCCTACGGATTAAAACGATTTAATACTCAGATAAAATGTTATACTATTATATTCAAGTCGTGGGTACTTTCTAGGTATAAATATATAGTATTTATAAATTTTTGTTTAAGTTCCAATATCACAAGCCTTATTGAATCTTTTCGGGGCCTTAATCAATAGTAGATCTGTGTAAACATGTCCCATTGTATTTATTTTATTCATGATATCTATTTAACTAAGCATTATTAGCCATTCCACACGCGGACATCGCATATGAACCTTAAAAAAAACTCGCGACGTAAAGTAACATTAGAAAGTGCGAACGTGCGTTCCGTGAGAACGCGCGCCACCCCTGATTAGGCCGCGAACTCGCGGCCGCCGGCATGTACTTGTAGCGCGGCGATAGAATCGCGGAGTGAGCCGCCCTTGGTTCTGCATGTATCCACTGAACACGCCTACCATACGTATAACCGGTGGACACTCAATTTAATAATGCAAACATTATAAAACATGAAAAAAATGGACCAGTTACATTTGCCCCCCAGTCCAATTTTGCCCCGCTGTACCTTAGACTTAAAAGTAGTGAATAGAGTAGGTATCTATATTAATAAGTATTTTAACAATAAGTAAGTTGAAACTTTTAGCGAGCTCTCGGCTAGAAACAGCGTTTTATTAGTAACTAGCTTTTGCCCGCGGCTTCGCTCGCGTTAGAAAGAGACAAAAAGTAGCCTATGTCACTCTCCATCCCTTCAACTATCTCCAATTAAAAAATCACGATAATTCGTCGCTCCGTTTTGCCGTGAAGGACGGACAAACAAACAGACACACACACTTTCCCATTTATAATATTAGTATGGATATACCTACCGGTATAACGAACTCTAGAAACAGTGCTCATTAGTGGTTTTTGCAATCATTTATTATTTATACGACATGGTGGCAAACAAGCATGCGGCTCGCCTGCTGGCCTTGGCAGCAAGCAGTCACCGGGACGCGCGCAACTCCAGGTGTTACTTGCGTGCTGCCAACCCTTAGTACACTCCGTTTTGGAAGAACGATCTCCATCTAGGATACGCTCCAATTTCTAACGTCGATTATTGCATAACGTCGATTTACTCCATAAAATCACAGAATATATAATAGTACAAGTACAGAAGGCCCACTGCTTTGATGTTCACGACATGCCGCCTTTTTAAATGCCTACAAAATTCTAACAAAGAAACGAGCCGCACGTGCGCGACGCCCGGCGATAGGGTTCCCTACGGATTAAAACGATTTAATACTCAGATAAAATGTTATACTATTATATTCAAGTCGTGGGTACTTTCTAGGTATAAATATATAGTATTTATAAATTTTTGTTTAAGTTCCAATATCACAAGCCTTATTGAATCTTTTCGGGGCCTTAATCAATAGTAGATCTGTGTAAACATGTCCCATTGTATTTATTTTATTCATGATATCTATTTAACTAAGCATTATTAGCCATTCCACACGCGGACATCGCATATGAACCTTAAAAAAAACTCGCGACGTAAAGTAACATTAGAAAGTGCGAACGTGCGTTCCGTGAGAACGCGCGCCACCCCTGATTAGGCCGCGAACTCGCGGCCGCCGGCATGTACTTGTAGCGCGGCGATAGAATCGCGGAGTGAGCCGCCCTTGATAAAATGAAGTTTTCTTTACATCAATTTATTCATATATCTAATACTGAACCCTTCAAAATAGTACATTACGATACAAGTGCGTAAGAAAGGAAGGTCGAAACGAGTGGCGATAAATATCGTACGACGGTTTTCAGTAGGTACAGATGGCCCTCCGAAGTTTCGACATGGCATATATGCCACTTCTCGCACTAGTGCGTAAAAAAAACACCATCTGTACTGGAAAAAAAGACAGACAGTCAGAAAGTCAGTACAGATGCGCACTAGTGCGAGAAGTGGTTCATTATATGCCAGGTCGAAACTTTGGAGAGCCATCTGTACTGAAAAAGTCGTACACGTGCGAAAAGGAAATTCGTAACTCGTGTCGATTTAAATTCGGTCGTGTTTTAATTTATCGCCACTCGTTTCGAACTTCTTTTTTTACGCACTTGTATCGTAATGTACTATTATTTGAAGCAAAGTTAGGACCGAACTATTCGTTAATATTATGAGTCGAATTATCAGAAGCAGACTGTCTGAAGGTAAAATCCTTGACTCACCGCCTGATCCCAAAATGCATCATGCACCTAAGATCGAGTATTCATGAATGTACTTACGAGTATATAGGCACACAAATTATCACTGGATCAAAGTTCAATTATTTCATCAGTTTACATTATAATCTAGTATTAATAGCTCATTACCAGCATACCTTTTAAGGCGATACTTGCATGTACTATGCGTATGTACTCATAGATCTTAAACCATGTTGTTACTCTATTTACTAGTTAAAAGAAATAAGATAAGAATAAAACACTTAAAAAAGACCGAACAAAATAACATGCATTATATCATTATATGAGCCTAATGAGGTTTTGACTCTTAAAGAAGAGGTATACAACTCAACTCAGAGGTATTCAACTACAAATATAAATAATAAAAAGCAATCTACAACTGTCGGCTACATTTGAATTAGTTAAGTTGTGCTAACATGGTCAATGTTAGCACGCCATGCTTAATTTTGTTTATTTATTTGTTTCACATACGATTGTCAACTGTTACGGGCATGAGAGAGTGATAAGGGCTATCAGCGGGTCATAGTCGATAGGCGGAGTCAAGATGTACCACTGGACGTCCGCTTTGGTGTGCCGTCATTCGAACAAGTCAAACAGTATACTTATGGTTTTCTTCAAAGACAGCAAAATATGGCACGCGCTTAAGGCTAGGTATCAACAAATAAAATTGTGTCAAATATTTTTTGATGCCTTCGTTGTGTTACATAATTTTGCCGATGACTGTTCGATAAATTGTAATAGATTACACGTGCTCTTTTAAACTTTCACGATTTTTACACATACCTACTTAATTAAATTTTAATTACTTGTACTGTCACGTTTTCATGAATGTGTTTATCATTGATGGTGAAGCTTGGGAAAAATTATATTATCCCTTACTGTATTACATACAAATGTAGGCAGAAACATATATGTTGTAAATAAATTTAAAATTGACATATCAAAAAAATGCCTTCGCGATGTCGATGCGTATAGTTCGCACAACTCCCTTCATACACATTTCCCTTCATACATACTTGGATGTACTGTTGGTACACAACAAACTGCAGCCTATACTCCTACCTATTAGCATATATTATTTACGCCAAGGAAACAGCAGGGTTTCGAACCCAAAAGTTCACAGTTCAGGCAGTCAGACATGACGCACTTTCTTCGTAAGCGATGACGTAGGACGAAACTGTCTTCACGTGTGGATAAATGTGTGTGTCTCATTTATAACGTAATATCCCTATCTTAGCTACTTTTATTGATAACTTAACCTAATTATAGCCATGATAAACTGTTTGTGTCGTCAATAGACTTCATAATGTTCATATTTTAAACGAGTAAGTGATTTCAATATCACCACAAATGAATGAATGGTACTCGTATCTACAGAATATTTAGCGACTGTCGAGACAGTCTGCTTCATCTAAATAAAAGGTTACGAACTCATCCTGGCTGCTGTTTCATTAGGTTGTTAATTGATAAGTTACTGGTATTCTGGACGATGGGACATACCTATCTCTTAAACCTTGTGGTTTGTTAACACCACGTACCTTACTTGCTATTACTGCATATCTACTCTTATATGACTTATGTGGCTTCCTTCGAATGTTGAGCCAAGTCTTATCTGAATTATCTGACCAATATGTAGCCAAGTCATGAACATGTCAAATTGGGCCTCTGCAGAGTATCATCACTATCACTACATAGTATAAAACAAAGTCGCTTTCTCTGTCCCTATGTCCCTATGTATGCTTAAATCTTTAAAACTACGCAACAGATTTTGATGCATTTTTTTTAATAGATAGAGTGATTTTAGAGGAAGGTTTACGTGTAGGTATAGTAGCCGTGCGAAGCCAAAGCGGGTCGCTAGTTAAAATACATAATAGAATTGTACCTACTTATTTTAAAAATAAATATGCGGAGAAGCATATGGGTAGTGGGGGCCTTTCACTCTCAGCAGTGAAAGCGATTCTCTCGGCGCGTAGGATCACATCACAGTGCTGCCGGTGCAGCAATAAATTTACATTGACACAATCATGTGTTTGATGTCAACGGGCAGATAGTAGGAATTCCATTCAAGTTAGTGGTACGTACCTGTTTGATTGTGATAAACAAACATTTCAATAGGTACCGACTAAGATGTGGGAGGGTAAAATGCATTATTTTAATTAAAAAATAATTTATAAAAAAACATAACTGGCTTCGACCGTTTCATAGATGTTTCTAATTTTATAAATGATTAATTTCACGTTGTTCCTTTCTTTTAAAATAGGTACTTACTTATTTATTTTTTTGTATTCTTTAGATTGACATCATAAAAGTAGGGGAGATTTTTTTAAACATTTAAGTTGGTGCTATTCCCCGACGAAGCAACTAATTCTTAGATAATCTACTTTGAAATTCAGGGATCGTTACCGGTATTCTTACCACCGGTTTTAAATAAGGTATAACCGGTTATCATTGCATTTCGGTATTTATATCACTAAATATCTAATTAGCGGTATAATCAAAACCGGTATTCAAATGTAATAGCGGTTTCGACTATTGACAACATTACCTCTATTTGATAAAATACCAATAAAACCATTACCGGTAATACACCTGTCACTTGACTGTCAGTGTCCAAATAAGCACATTTTCTTATTTTAAATTATGAATCACCGAAAAGAGTACCGTTCTATCATATGATGAGTTTGTCCTTTTCATTTTAATAGTGACGTTATTGACGTGTCATTTGTATTTTCGACTAGGTAATATTTTAGATTCTTCTTCACAACACTAACACATATTTGTATATATACACGACTTTCATTTGGTTTTTCTCGTGAATATTACATAACAAATTTGAGGATAAACCGATTGTCTGTTGTATTTTCTTTTTTATTCTCATATTCTAGTTTTTAAAAACAAAATTAAATAGCATGATACAAAATTTACATTTTAAAAAAGCCTTTGACATAGTGGTGAGAGTCCGAATGGCGGGTGTACTGAAATAGATTTATAAATGAAAAGCATTCCATGCAGAGATGGGCTAATTAATCGATTAAAAAAATTAATCGCCAAATTATTCGACGATTAATTTATTCGCGATTAAATTAATCTACCTAAGATACGATTGAAATTGATCTAATCCGTATCTTAATCGATTGATTTCACGATTAATTCTCGATTGAAATATGACAGGAAGTAAATTTCTACGAAAAGTCAGGCTAAACTAACTCTGAACTAAGGGTTTCAAGTTGGTCATTATTTTTATAATCAGCATTACCTAACAGGGCCTGTAAAAGTACCCTTGAAAACGGTTTTACCCTATTTTACCCGACCGTTAATTGACGTTGCTGACTGTCATTTTGACAGAAAAGTCGTCATGGGTGTCGTCAAATAGGTTCTCGGGGGTGCTGATACTATTTGGAATCTGACATTGCTGACTGTCACTTTGACACAAACGTGGTCATGGGTGTGGTCAAATAGGTTATTGGGGGTGCTGATTCCAATATTAACGACCAATCTGGAATCTGATATTGCTGACTGTCATTTTGACACAAAAGTCGTCATGGGTGTCGTCAAACAGGTTTTTGGGGGACTCGGGGTGTTGGTTATAAAATTAATGACCAATTTAGAATCTGAAATTACTGACTGTCACTTTTGACAGAAAAGTCGTCATGGGTGTCATCAAATAGGTTTTGGGGGTGCTGATTTCAAAATTAATGGCTACTTTGGAATCTGACATCGCTGACTGTCACTTTGACGTAAAATGATCATGGGTGTGCTCAAATAGGTTCTCGGGGTTGCTGATTCCAAAATTAATGACCAATCAGAGATTTGACATCGCTGACTGTCACTTTGACACAAAAGTCGTCATGGGTGTCGTCAAACAGGTTTTTGGGGGACTGGGAATGTTGGTTATAAAATTAATGACCAATCTGGAATGCGACATTGCTGACTGTCACTTTGACACAAAAATCGTCATCGGTGTCGTTAAATAGGTTTTCGGGGGTGCTGATTTCAAAATGAATGACCGATTTAGGATCTGACATTGCTGAATATCACTTTGACACAAAAGTCGTCATGGGTGTCGTTAAATAGGTTCTCGGGGGTGCTGATTCCAAAATTAATGACCAATCTGGAATCTGACACTGCTGACTGTCACTTTAAAGCAAAAGTCGTAATTGGTGTTTTCAAATAGGTTTTCTGAGGTGCTGATTCAAAAATTAATGACCTATCAGTAATTTGACATTCCTGACTGTCACTTTGATAGAAAAGTCGTCATGGGTATCGTCAAATAGGATTTAGGAGTGCTTTTTTCAAAATTAATGACCAATCCGGAATCTGACATCTGACAACACCCATGTCAAATGTCAGATTCCAGATTGGTCATTAATTTTGAAAAAAGCACTCCTAAATCCTATTTGATGATACCCATGACGACTTTTCTATCAAAGTGACAGTCGGCAATGGCAGATTCCATATTGGTCACTAATTTTGGATTCAGCACCCCCGAGAACCTATTTGACGACACCCATGACGGTTTTTATGTCAATGTGACAGTCAGCAACGACAGATTCCAGATTGGTCATTAATTTTGGTATCAGCACTCCCGAGAACCTACTTGATGACACCTATGACAACTTTGTGTCAGAGTGACAGTCAGGAATGTCAAATTCCTGATAGGTCATTGAAAATGAAAATGAAATGAAATATTTATTTTTCAAGTAGGCATATTACAATGCGCATATGAACGTCAAATAATTATCGTCATTAATTTTGGAATCGGCACCTCAGAAAACCTATTTGAAGACACCATGACGACTTTTGTGTCAAAGTGACAGTCAGCAATGTCAGATTCCAGATTGGTCATTAATTTTGGTATCAGCACTCCCGAGAACCTACTTGATGACACCCATGACAACTTTGTGTCAAAGTGACAGTCAGGAATGTCAAATTACTGATAGGTCATTAATTTTTGAATCAGCACCTCAGAATACCTATTTGAAGACACCAATTACGACTTTTGCTTTAAAGTGACAGTCAGCAGTGTCAGATTCCAGATTGGTCATTAATTTTGGAATCAGCACCCCCGAGGACCTATTTGACGACACCCATGACGACTTTTGTGTCAAAGTGACAGTCAGCAATGTCAGATTCCAGATTGGTCATTAATTTTGGAATCGGCACCTCAGAAAACCTATTTGAAGACACCATGACGACTTTTGTGTCAAAGTGACAGTCAGCAATGTCAGATTCCAGATTGGTCATTAATTTTGGTATCAGCACTCCCGAGAACCTACTTGATGACACCCATGACAACTTTGTGTCAAAGTGACAGTCAGGAACGTCAAATTACTGATAGGTCATTAATTTTTGAATCAGCACCTCAGAAAACCTATTTGAAGACACCAATTACGACTTTTGCTTTAAAGTGACAGTCAGCAGTGTCAGATTCCAGATTGGTCATTAATTTTGGAATCAGCACCCCCGAGGACCTATTTGACGACACCCATGAAGACTTTTGTGTCAAAGTGACAGTCAGCAATGTCAGATTCCAGATTGGTCATTAATTTTGGAATCAGCACCTCAGAAAACCTATTCGACGACACCCATGACGACTTTTGTGTCAAAGTGACAGTCAGCCATATCAGATTCCAAATAGGTCATTAATTTTGAAATCAGCACCCCAGAGAACCTATTTGACCACACCCATGACCACTTTTGTGTCAAAGTGACAGTCAGCAATGTCAGATTCCAAAGTAGTGTTTGGATGCAGAATTACTAACTTCTAAAAATAGCATACAGTCTTCTTTCAGCAGTACCATGAACGATACCTATTTAAGTTACTTTATACGACGCCCTGTATAGCACCTTAACCTACCCACTATACCTACTTAAATATTATATTTAGTGCCTCCTTCAGATATGTGTCAAGACGCGGCGTCTGATACTTATCAAAATTTACCGGTTCAAAGGTAGCCAACGGTATTCATGTCAACCAAACAGATAATTTCCAGCGCTATCTTAAAATAAACTCGATGCACTTTATATGGTTATCAAATCCGTATTTTCGTTATACTCTTAGATTGTCTACATTGTATTTCGACTTAGTAACTATTATTTCAATGCTTACGACACTTATACATATAATACAAAAGATAATTTAAATAACGCGTCAATTTCACTGACAGCATGAACAGTTCGCGAAAGACGCGCCCGCCTTAGGTTCTTTATTTTCAAGGAGACAACTTTACATGGTCGGTGCTTCATGTCTAACGATCGTGGTCAGTAATAGGTCCAGCTTACACTAGAGTGGCCTCAGCTTATGTGAGTCCCCGGCCGACAAATCTTTGAGAGGCCCCCCGTGCTAGGGCTTTTTGTTCACGGCCCCCTGTGAGGCTCTCGCAAGCGCGAGGCCTCGGGCGGTTGTCCCGTTCAGTGCCCGTTGGATCTTAATTAATTACAATTTAGATCCTCAAACCGACCTCCTAAATTTCACCTGAACGTGTATATTTTCTTTTTAAAGAATGTAATCATTCTGACAGAGAAACGCGATGGCGCCGCGGGGCTCGGAGCTGTCTCTGCGAGCGCGCCTCATGCAGGAGGCATACACATGCTGCGCGTTCTGGCTGGCCGTGTCGGCTCTACCGGCGCTGGCGATTTCTTACATAGGTGAGTTTATCTGTTGTCTTATGTATGACTAATGCACCGTGGACTTATCTAGCACTGGGCAATGAAAACACTACTACAAGTACCAAAGCAGCAAAACCGTTTTGAATCCCCAACCACCCGTATAAAACTACACAACTCGGCTTACACAAATGCCTCATCAGTAGCTGGCTAACCGTGTCGGCTTTAGCCGCACTGGGAAAAATTGTAATCAATACAATGCAGTGATATACCATACACGAAGCAATATCACTATACTCGCACTAATCATGTTATTATTGTATAATAATTACAGTGGTGAGCATCAGCCAGCACCTGTGGCTGAAATTGCTGTCCAGCCGGTATCCAGGGCTGGAGTTCATTCGCATCGATACAGTGCGGTCTCTGCTTGACACGCATCGCAACCAGGGCATCATCAACGTACTGCTCACTGTCAACGGTAACTATACATCTTGAAGAACTACGGTCTTTATCCTTGAATATCCAATTTCTAGAAAATGAAAATGAAAATGAAAATGAAAATGAAATATTTATTTTTCAAGTAGGCATATTACAATGCGCATATGAACGTCAAATAAAGCTACGCCGGCTCTAACCCTACGCCTCAGCCTCGAGAAGATTTCAGTCCCCCCTCAGTTGGGAGGGGGGTATCCACTATGGGACCGGCAAGAAACTCGGCGGGCAACTTCTTTTCAAAACATTACATCTTATAATTTAACATGCATTAAATAACAACATACAATTTAACATGCAAAAGTATTCATCAAAGAATATGAACAGACTAGGTACTCTATGGAAATCAATTTCAATAAATTATATTATTGCTTAATAATACGTCGTTCTTCTTCAGAGAAAACATATCAAATTGTCATAGAAGAAAAAGATAATATGAATCTCAATATCATTAAATATGTAATTTACCTACACAACATAAAATATAAAATATTTGATGTGCTTTCTTATCTGAACTGTGTCCTCTATACATAATACAATTATTTTAATTGCTATTCGTTTTTTGTAGTTTCTGGTTCGGGCCATGCATGTTTGTCTGTCAAATAGTCCTCGACTCTGTAATAAGCCTTAAACATCAATGATTTTTTTAAGTAGTTCTTAAGAGCTGGGAGGGGTAATCTCAAAGCAGTGTCAGGTAACTTATTATAAAAATGAATGCATTGCCCAACAAATGACTTCTGTACTTTACGGACACGAAACTTCTTTATGGCAAGCTTATTTTTGTTTCTAGTGTTATAATTATGGATATCAGAATTCTTAGCGAAACAGTCTAAATTCTTAACAACATAAATTATACTATCATAAATGTATTGGGAAGCTACAGTTAAGATATTAATTTCTTTGAAGAGTTCTCTTACTGATTCACGTGTTCCTAAGTTGTAAATAGAACGAATGGCTCTCTTTTGTAATACAAAGATAGTCTGTATGTCAGCTGCTTTGCCCCAAACCAGAATACCGTATGACATTACACTGTGAAAATAACTATGATACACTAGGCGAGCTGTCTCAACATTAGTCAGTTGCCTGATTCTCCTAACGGCGTATGCGGCTGAACTTAATTTGCTTGCTAGTTTCTTTATATGAGGACTCCATTGTAGATTTTTGTCCAATGTTAAACCAAGAAACAGTGTTGTATCTACCATCTCTAAGCATTCATCATTCAAAAGTATTTTTGTATCGATTGGTTTAACATTCGGCAGAGAAAATCGAATACATTTGGTTTTCTTAGAATTAAGAAGTAAATTGTTGACAGTAAACCACTGCAGTACATCAGCTAACGTGCTATTAATTACATTGTAATCCGTAGATTTTCGGTCAACATTAAAAAGCAGTGATGTATCATCAGCAAAAAGTACTATTTCACAAAAGTTTTTCACTATACATGGCAAATCATTTATATAAACCAAAAACAGGAATGGACCTAAAATTGAGCCTTGTGGCACTCCTAATTGGACTACAGTCCCGCTAGAGCGAGTTTTGTTAACAACTACTGTTTGTGTTCTATTGCTAAGGTAAGAAGACATAAAGTTTAGGGCATTTATAGACAAACCATAGTGTTCTAATTTCAAAATGAGCGTTCCATGATCCACACAATCAAAGGCTTTTGAAAGATCACAAAATATGCCAATTGCATCACAAGAATTTTCCCAAAAATTATATATATGTTTAATGAGTACCGAAGCAGCATCGGTCGTGGAACGGCCCCTTGTGAAACCGAACTGTTTGCTTGTAAGTAATCTATGTCTGTTGAAGTGTCCCAGTAGATCATTTAACATTAGCTTCTCAAAGACTTTACTTAGTACAGGAAGTATTGATATGGGACGGAAATTGGTTATATCACTCGAATCACCCGATTTAAAAAGCGGTATGACTTTGCTACATTTCATAAGATCTGGAAAGGTGCCTTGTGAAATTGAAATATTATATATTACGGCCAAGTAAGGTGCTATTATATCTATGACATGACTAATTACTTTAACTGATGTTCCCCATAAGTCTTCCGTTTTCTTTAAATTGAGTGACTTGAATGTTTTAACAATATTTACAGAGTCTACTTGACTAAATTCAAATGAATTATTACATTTCTTAACATTAGCACAAAGTAATGAATGGGCTTGAGCCGCAGAAGAATGTAAACATTTTGTGGTGTTAACGGCTATATTTGAGAAATAATCTTCGAATGCCGAGGCAACATCGCTGTTCGACACTATTTGTTGATTATCTGATACAATGTTGACTTGACAATCGCGTGATTTACATTTACCAGCTTCTTTATTTATAATACTCCAAGTTGTTTTCACTTTGTTGTCCGACACTTTCAATTTAGAACTAATAAAGTTTTTCTTGGCAGTTAAACACACTTTCTTGAAGATTCTTGAGTAGTTTCTTACATAGTCCAGGAATTCTGAATTCTTGTTCAGCTCTCTCTCACCATAAAGTTCATAAAGTCTTTTTCTACTTTTGTGAATACCTACAGTAGCCCATTCACTAAACTTTGTTTTAACTTTTGACCCACTAATAGATTTCACTTTGAAATTGTTATTAAATTGATTAAGAATTACATTGAAAACATCTTGATACAAATGATTACAGTCATAATGCGAAAATGGTATTATAGACAAACTATGTAGAATTTCATTTTTGAATGATTCCAAGCGAGATCCAGTAATGGGTCTATATGTTATTGTTTGTGGAGTATCATGAATAACGTTTAAGAAAGCTGCCCTTTGGCCGCTGTGATCGGAATGAAAACAGTTAAATAATTTCTTATCTATACATTCACAGTTACAAAAAATATTATCTAGGCATGTTGCACTAGTCACACCTACCCGGGTAGGTTCAAGAAATAAATTAAATAAATTAAATGATTTAAACAAACAGAACATTTTAACAGTATTACTAGATGACTCGAGCAAGTTAACATTAAAATCTCCACATACAATAACATGTTTTTGGCCCTTGCATACTAAATTCAGAACATTTTCCATTGTAGATTCAAATATGCTGAAGTCAGCTGATGGTGGTCTATAAACACATACAATAATATATCTGTCTAATTCAACACATGAAATTTCTATAGTTCTTTCTATGGAATATTTTACAACATCTTTGCGCTCTTTACACTTCATACAATTTTTAACAATAATAAAGGGAGCCACCATGAGCAGCAGATTTTCTGGCAAAAAAACTAGCTAATTTAAAATTAACATAATCAAATATCAACTGTTCTTGTTTCAACCAATGTTCAGTAATACACATAACTTCAACATTATTACTATCTAAAAATAATCCTACTTCTAATTCTTTGCTGGAAAAACCCTGAATATTCTGGTGAACAACGTTCATATTCAGGTGTTTTTCCGCTGTCTTACAATCTAGTTTAAATGAGGCATGGGGTCCTTGGCTTTGTCAGCTGACTGAGACTTATATATAACACTATTACATCTATTTGGCTCAATATTGAAGGCCAATAACTCCACTAAATATACAAATAATTTCTTTGGCAAAAATACCTTCCGTGGAGCTAGCATGAAGCGCTCAATGAATTTATTTAAGTCAAAGAAATGGTACTTTTTATTAACAGCTATGGCATGGTACATTAAAGAATTATAGTAAGCTATCTTACAATTATAGTCATATGATACATTTTCTGCATAAGGTAGTGCACATAATATAATTTTCCCCACACCAGATTTTTCAATAACATTTAGTGTGGACATCAATTTATCTATGCTAAGCTTATCTACATTAAGACTATTTCCTAATAAAATTACTAATGTAGTACTGCTATCATAACATCCCTTTGAAATAAGGTCACATAAATGAGACAAAGTAATGTTTTGATAACAGTAATTTGTCACTTGTTGCTCTAACTGGTAGCTTAATAATGGGCCCATTCCTAACCCAATCTGATCTGAAAAAACAACAGTCTTACTGACTGCTCTAGGGGGCTGTTTAACTACTGCCGCATGCCTAGTTGTGTCGTGGGCCACATCGGCTTGAATAATCTTTGCTGGTGGCATTTGGCCACAATTACAATGTTTTCCATTTAATAATGCCTTACACCGCTCCTCCAAATCTCTATTTTCTAGCAGCAATTTATTAAAAGCCTGTATGTGCTCCTCAACTTGTTTTTTAGTAGTCTCATACATGGTGGATACTGCCAAAAGCTCATCTTTCAGCCTGTTAATGTCGGCATTTAATTTCAGAAAATTTGATTCCTTGACTTCCAGCTCTGAATGACAGTCTTGAACCCTATTTTTCATAACTGTTAATGTATGTTTTAATTTACTATATTTTTTAATACATGCCTGGCCTTTGATCAGCTTTTGGGTTCTCCTAATATACCTATTAATCTTAATGTACTTTTTTAACTTATTACTAGAGCTGTCAGATTCCTAGTTAATGCGGGAGTCAACGTACGTACAATCGTCTGTCATTTCTAGAGATTCATCCAGACCTAACGAATTGCTCACATATTTTTGCTGTGTGCACGCCTAGTAACTCTATTCCTGAATAATTGAATATACTAAAAATACATTGCACAAAATATGAAGGAAAACATCGTGAGGAAACCGGACTAATTCCAATAAGGTCTAGTTTACCCTTCGGGTTGGAAGGTCAGATGGCAGTCGCTTTCGTAAAAACTAGTGCCTACGCCAACTCTTGGGATTAGTTATCAAAGCGGACCCCAAGCTCCCATGAGCCGTAGCAAATGCTGGGATAATGCAAAGAAGATGATGACATTGCACAAAATATGCAAATCTAGTAAGTAAGTAAACTCTTTATTGTACCTACCACCAACATAAAATATAAAAGACATCAAATATAAAAATAAAGGAGGAAGTACAAAACGAACTTATCCCTGATAGGGATCTCTTCCGTCCCTTCAATCTACTGACATCAAAGTAACCGCAGACTTGAAAAATTTGGACGTGTCTTTAATTAATGGCGTAAAGTTTATTACCTGTTTAGACCCGCAAGTTTGAACGTTCTTCGGCTTTACAGGTACATTAGATGCCGAGAAAGTCAAGCAACAGCTCAGCCACCACGTGATCGAGCGGCGGGACAAGAACGGCGAACTCACGTTCCCGCGGCTGAGACACCAGCTGGTGTCCTGTTGGGGGAACTACGCGTGGAATAAGGACGTCGCCTTCAGGCTGGAGAACCATATCATTGTGGCCAGCGGCGTGCATCGGGGGAGACCGGTTACTGACAGTAATATTCAGGTTGGTCTCATTAGTTTAGAACTGCTGGAGTACCTACGCTAGAAACAACATCCCTTTTTGACAGGAAAACCATCACAATTTTTGCGCAATATTCATACTGACGGGTGGCGGAAGGCAACCGATGTACATCAGTGTAAATAGAATGCATATATAAAGCAAACGTTTGGCTCTTCCACTTGATAACTCTTCAAAAATTTTAAATCCAAACTGAATCATCATTATATCTACTACTTATTGTATTTTTTGCTTTAGGAATACGTCAGCGAAATAGTCTCAAAATACTTCCCAAATGAACAGTCGCCGTGGCAGTACATCATCATCCCCACCGCATCACCGGAACCGAAGTACCACATCTTGGTCCGCGTGCACCATTTACTTCTCTCCGGCAAGAAATCCCTCAACATCGGTGACATGCTCATGGTGGAACCGTTGAACGTCACCGGCAGAATGCCACACACCGAGTACACGCAACAGAGCCCTTTAAATAAACTGATGCCAGCCCCTTCAGCCATCCCAGAACTGATTGAGAAGCTGTGCGATAACCTATCCAACGCTTGGAACGAATTCATCTCTGAATACGATCCTGTAGAAAGCCCACGCGCTCATAAAACCTTGCCTGGTGCGTTCCATGTGGCCGGCTTAGTACTAATATCTGGCGCCAGTGCGTTGAGAGAACTCACTAAGAGGAGGTCGACTGACGAATTCAGAAATGTTGCTCCTCTCACTGCTACAACGCTAATAGCTGCGGTACAACGCGAGTGTAAACGACGAAATTTGACAATACCAAAGGTGGGTTATAACTCCAGCAATTTGATCAAGCAATGTCCTTTTACATTTCTTGAATTATTTATTATTTACTCGTATGGCATAAAATTTCTTTAATAAACGTTTTTCGTAAAATGTGCCTGTGAAATGTGTCTCGAATTTTTTTAAAGTTTACTGGAAGCTAATTTTAAAACTTCAATATTTCATTTCAGGTCATACTATCTCCACTCGTAACCGCAGATCCGCGTAAATGGCCGCGGCGTGCTTTCGGAACTTTCTTATCCGTAACTCGTACGTTCGTAAGACTTCCTTTCCGCATCCGGGACGAAATCCTAGCTCTGAACGAATTGAAGAAGACTGGTCAAGTGGTCTACCCCAATACGTTGACGTGGAAGTACGCTGGGCTTGCGCAGTTGTCCGTGCGGGCATTGGGAGAGGCGTGGCAGGCTATGGCAGAGATCTATAAAGCCCCGGCTACGCTATGGACCGATACTATTGGGGCTGATGATGGGCAACGCCATCAGCTGCAGACTGTCAATTTGTGTGGGAGAAAGGTAAGCGAGAATCCATTACCCTTGGTCCAAGGCTTTTAACCCTTCGAGTCCCAGCGACATCATATGATGTCAGTAAATATAAGTAAATACATATAGATGCTTGGGACTCGAAGGGTTAAAGTAGCCTGAAAAAGTGAAAATTAAACTAAGTTCTCTAAAAGCAAGACTAACCCAAAGCCATTGATAGTGACGGAGGAATATTTAAAATATCATTAAGAGATATCTTGGATTGATCATCACAATTGACAATGATCATGATCACAGCGACATCAAATAGCAGAAAAACCCAACCAACTCTCTTAATCATCTTCAACGGAATATGACATATGTGTCTGTATCAAAGCGTCAGTGGCATAGATTCCCATAATGATCAGTCTTTGGTTTCAGGTAGCAGCCTGGTCACGCCCAGTCTCGCGAACTGCCGTGGAACGCGCCGCTCGCGCCCTCGGTGTATCCTCAACCGATGTAGCTCTCTTCGCGGCTACTGAAGCCCTGAGATCCTTCTTTGACCTCTCCCAGAATCGGGCGCCCGATACGGTGCTTACCACAGCAAGGGCTGCATCGGAGGATTTCTTATTCACCTTCGCTGAAGGAGATGGGAAGAAGTATAAGAAGTCACAAACAGGAGGTGAGGAACAACTTTGTCTCTGATATCTACCTATAGGATACTACAGTTTAGACCTAACAATTGCTGATACAAGAAGTCGCAGAAGAGGTGAGGAACTTCGTTTCGGATATCTATAGGACGTTACAGTTTAGACATAACAATTGCTGATACTGTATCAGTTTATCTCTGAACCTGCAATGGTTGCATAACTTATAAGTTTTTCATACTTACCTCTAGGAAAAACTTTTCGGGTGCCATCTGCTATAGCAGTTTGGCATTCATCATAGCTGCTTTGACGTTCAAAGGAAGAACACAAACCGAACCGAAGCACCCCAGCTTTGCAAAGAGGTCTAGCGCATATTTAAAATGAAATACTCAGATTCGGCGCCTTGTCTTTAAACTGCAACTTCTTACGCAACTGTATTTTTCAGGAATGATCTGCCTATCCCTGCCCGTGGGCGCCACTCCTCGCCGCATAGCAGCCGTGGTGGAGCAAGCATGCCAGCGTCAAGGCGCGTTGGCGGGCGCATGGGCCGCCCAAGCACGCTACGGCGCTCTGACCCGCGCCGTGCCTTCCCCGCTAGCACGGCTGACCTTGAACCTGCTGTCGAGGAAATATGCCGTGTCTTATGCGGAGATTAGTGCGCCGGTGGATGCGAGATCGAGGACAACTCTGTGGGGGCATACTGTGGATGCCGTGGTGTATTGGAGACCGCCGCAAGCTAACATTAGTAAGTTTATCACATGTAACCTTAAATTTAGCGACAATAATATGTCACAACTCTGGCACAAGCCGTCTACACGTCTGGCGATCCATTTTTCATATTTTTTAACATCATAAAAGTTTGCAGTTGAATCAGTACTCATACTTGATATTTTTCCAGGCATGTCCCTCACCGTGATCCAATACGCGGACACCGTCCGGCTCTCAGTAATGGCGGACGCGCGGCTGTCTCCCTCGCACACCATCCCCGCCAGTCGCTGGCCGGCCGTCGTCGAGCACCTGGTCGCGAAGATCGACGCCGAAATCGCGCGCATCTCCGCCCAATCGCAGGACATACCTCGAATAGTGACGCCGCAAGAAACAGAAGAAGTCGAGGAAAGCACTGATTCCGTTCTAGAAGCTTCTTCCAGTACTAGCTCTTTAAGACCTCCGGCTACGGAAGTAGCTAGTCCGCCACCTATTCGCAGGCGTACGACGCACCATTAGATTTTATATACGACTAGTCGTAGGACATACTAAGAATTGTGACAAAGAACAGAAAAGGAAAGTACTGAATCAGTTTTAGTTAAGGTGGCTCGCTTTCCATACAAAAAACATCTACCATTTATTTAGTCACCGCACACTACAACTAAATAAAAATATGCGCATACATCTACTATACATTATCCGTCGTCGCGGTAGTGAATGAAATACATTGTTTCATACAGAAATCATGGACAAATCCATGTGAATTTTTTATTAATTTTACGTAAATGTGCGTGCCAAATTTTGTGTACAGACACAGAGCCGTCATATTTCGCGCATTTTTAATTGACATTGTCATCAGTGACACTTGGCTCTTGACAAGTAATTATTAAAGATATTGGTTTAGTTAACTCAAGCAGACTCAGAAATAATGACGCATTTTGTCAATAAAGATACATATCGTATATTTCGGCACTGCTAATGTAAATCGAAATGGCGTCTTGGTCAAATGCACCGATTATGAAGCAGGTGATTCTGAGTTCCATCCCGCAGTTTTTTTTAATCATTTGAACTTTTTTTGGATTTTTTTTATATATTTTTTAAATGGAATATTTGACTATTACTATATTGCTTTCCTATTTTTTATTTTCATACAAAAATACAATACAATCCTTTATTATGCCTTTGTTGATAAAATAAAATATTACACGTCTGGTATAATACATTATACATAGGTCAAAGTGTGGGCATAGTATTAGTAATGTATTGCATTTACTGAGCTGGTTGACCTATGTTATTGTTGTGTGAATGTTTTTCTTCAACAACTAAATGGTTATATACAAGAATATGGGTAGCTTTTGCACATTGTAATTTTTCCTCAGTCACCCGTTGACCACGAACGCTGTAAAAGTGTTCGAAACATCGGGATGAATTTTAAACTCATTATACGCGATTTAATCCGTTTTCATAGTTTTTATTTCATGAGTAACTATCGCGGTAACTGAAGACAATATTAACTAAATGGTTACAAATAATAATTATCATCAAATTATCATCAATATAATCTGGTCCAGGCAGGCAATTATGGTCACGCGATAAATGATAAAACATCTGGCCGTCCCTATAATCGCACTTACTAATAGTGCGACAGGGACGGCCTGATATTTTATCGTCTATCGCGCGACCATGCTACCCGTGCTGTACTAGCTTTAGCCCGCGGCTTCGCTTGCGTTAGAAAGAGACAAAAGTAGCATATGTCACTCTCCATCCCTTCAACTATCTCCACTTAAAAAACATGTCAATCCGTCGCTCCGTTTGGCCGTGAAAGACGGACAAACAAACAAACACACATTATCTTTGGTGAAACAACGAATTCTTCCACTTCAGATTATAGAGTAACCAGCTTTTCCCATTTATAATAAACTAGCTTTTGACCGCGGCTTCGCTCGCGTAAGAAAGAGACAAAAAGTAGCCTATGTCACTCTCCATCCCTTCAACTAAATCCCCTTAAATAATCACGTCAATTCGTCGCTCCGGTTTTGCCGTGAAAGACGGACAAACAAACAGACACACACCCTTTCCCATTTGTAATATTAGTATGGATTTGACATTATTATTTATATTTAAATAATTATATATGTATAGCCCAATTTCGTCGGTAACAGCGTGTTATGTAATGGCGTCGTTGGGGAACAATCGTCTGTCACGCCGTGAAGGTGCGTTCGATTCCCAGGATTCTATAAACTTTTTGTATTTTTTTGGATATAAATTTCGTTTTTTTTATTGACCGAGCAAGAATGGAGAGCCGAAGGTATCAATTTTATCTTAGAGAACATATTGATTTTTTTATTGTCATTTTGATTTTCTATTTATTAAGTTGAGATATAAAACACAACTTTTAATACCCTCGCTAAATATAATATTTTATCGAAATCACTCCTTAGATAAAAAAAGTCCACTTGAGTTTTTAAAGCATTACGTTACTCAGTTAACTATTGCATTTTCATTTACTAATTTAAGATTTCAAAAGCGATTTGAATACCCTTGCTCCATCCAAAATAAACAATTAGAAAAAAAATCATTCGGATCGTAGTTTAGAAACTAAAATTTATCTATACTTTTTGGAATTTTTTAAAATATCAGATTAGGATAATTATGTTAGAAATTCTGAGTTCGACGAACCCAAAAATTATTACCATGTAAGATAATAGGTTTTTAATCTTTTTTGTGGAAAACGCTCAGTAACTACTGTACGAGTACATATACATTTATGTATAATAATAAAACAAAAAATAGTGTCACATAGTGTTGTGTTCCTGCCGGTGAGTAAGGCTGCCAGAGCTCAACGAGGGTGCGGGGTGCTGACGACGGGAGGACTTACGGAACTAATTTGTTCCGTCTATTGTCCTTTGAGTCGTCGGCAACCCAAACCCTCCTTTGAACTTGTACACTCCTTTTTGCTGTGCATACGCAGCAAAGGGAGTGTACAAGTTTCTAATGGGGCGGCAACGCGCATACGACACTCTTTGAGTTGCAGGCGTCCATAGGTTACGGTGACCGCTTTCCATCAGGCGGACCGTATGCTTGTTTGCCACCGACGTAGTATTAAAAAAAAAAAAAAAAGAGAAAAAGTCCTGGATTCGAACCCAGTACTTCCATGCAAATCATGCGATGGCACGTATTTACCGCAAGGCTATTTAAACAAGCTGTCGCCGCGTGAAATTATCGACTAGAAGGAATACAAAAACACTGTTTGTATGTGTGAGTGGTACTTAAAAATAGTGTAAAATAGTAAATTTATTTACATTAAGGGGATTAACGTTACAATGAGAAGTTGAATGTTTGTTGTAATACGTCAATTTTAATATTAAATGTTCGCGAAGCATAATTGAAAGTATATAAATGCCTGTACGACTCCACAAAAAAAATAAGACTGGTAATTTGCAGATTAACGCCATCTAACGCAGCCTGAGCTTCGGGTAACCTAGGCGAGCCACCTTAACCGATGAAGCAGGTTATTGTTGAACAGCAAAGTACACGACCATTTAGGCTTAGAGCGAAATTTAGGCCAACGGCAGGCGGTGTGGTCAAAACAGAGACAGAAAGTGGACGATGGCCTCGTGTCAAGAAAGATATAATACGGGACTGACAAACCCCATACAAAAAAGCGTACCTCTGAAATGTATGGGCTTTTTAGGCTTAAAACTAGATGGCGCTGTTTCGCAGCCTGGAAGTGGGCAAAATCATATTTTCCAAAAATATTTTTGCGTGTTTTTATTTTTTAAAAGAACAAATGACATATTTCTTTATTTTAACATCATGATATCGTGTCATTACACATTTTGAAAAAAATAAATTTATAGGCATCATCAATGTAGTTATGATAGTATTTAATAGGTGGCGCTAAAAAATCGAGGTACGATTCTTAATATGAAGATTGTCAATTCTATACATATAAATAATCCATGCCTCGTGTCAAACAATTATTTTGAGCACAGCTCATTAGCAATACAGAAACAGATTATTAAAAAAAATGACAAATAAATATATTGTATATACCTGGGATGTGGGGCTGTACCAGCTGGAAGGCTAGCTTCCTGTGCTGAGGGTTGGTGCTGTCCAGGCTCAGGCGGACTGTTAGCTCGTCGAATGTCTTCAGGGTTGTTCCTCCACAGATTTGGATGTTCTCCTGTAAATCGATTTAGTTATTAATAGTAGAAAAGCGCTGGTATCCTAACGGTATAAGCGTGCGAATTTAATCCAGGTTCAAACCCTAGGTACCAATGAGTTTTTTGGAAATTACGTACGATATGTCATTTGATATTTGCTAAGTGTGGCAGTCGCTTTCGTAAAACTAGTGTATACGCGAAATTTTGGGATTAAATAGTAGCCAAAGCGGACCTCGGCGGAAGAAGTTTAGAATATTAACAACCGTGCAACATAGGAAACTTGAAAGATCGAAACAAGGTAACATTTAAATCAATGTTTATGTAGACAATAGCCCTACAAACGAATCTAATTTGCGTAATTTGTTACCAAATGTGTATAACTAAAGTAAATTCATTAGTATTTTAGTAAGATATGGATAAAACATGAAATTAACAAATAGCATGTTACGTGTTTTAAATAAGTGTTGGAGTATTTGGGCCATTTTTTTTTTTCAAAGTTGACCACCCCACTTTTTTTTGTATTTGGATATTTTTATGTGTTTTCCACTCAGAATCTCGAGCTCTTTCAATCCTAATAGGAGAAAAAAGGTGTCCCAAGGTTTTTTTCGCATTTCGTTACCATTTTTTAATACATTTTGTATGGTGGTAAAAATTTATGGAAACCTTGGGACATTTTTTTCTCCTATCAGGATCGAAAGAGATCTCGATTCTGAGTATGAATCGCGTAAATAATACCCATGTTACAAAAAAAGTGGGGTGGACAACTTTGAAAAAAAATGGCCCATATTTACCTCCTCATTGTAGGTGAACTTGTCCTCAGGAAGGTAGATGGGCCCCTCTAGCCCGTATTTGGGGATGAGCACTTGTATCGCGTTCCTCTTCACAGCGAGGACCACCGCCGATTCTGTCTCCACGCGGTTCTTGAACAGGATCTGCGGAAAAATTTATAAGAATTTATTTGAACAGAATACAGATAGATAATGACAGCGGGAAGGAAAACCGAAGGAAAGTTGGACGGACTGTCTGTGAGATAATATGAAATGAAAGTACAAAACAAATGAATTATGTCTAAAACTAGCCTTTTCCCGCGGCTTCGCTAGCGTACTAAAATAGTTCAAACTTTTGATCTCCATTTCACCCCCTTAGGGGGTGAATTTTGAAAAATCCTTTCTTAGTACTCCTTTACACCTTATCAGGAACCTACGTGGCAAATTTGGAATCTCTAGCACCAGCGGTTTCGGCTGCACGTTGATATGTCAGTCAGTCAGTTTTTCTTTTATATATTTAGATCAAAGAGGAAAAAGACATGGTGCGCCACCCCAACTAAATGGGATAAAGGCAAGCGAATGACGAGTCAATGAATCCGTAGTATAATGACCGCTTGTAAGTATAGAAGCGTTATTTATTGCGTGCCGCTAATGATTACTCATTTGGATTCGCTGACACCTTAATGATGGTATTACGCACTTATTTAAAGTCTAGTGTATTGTATAGTGTCCATGTGCGCTATCAATCGATTGAAGCTAGAAACAAATTATGGGACGCGGACGTGGACGCGCGTCCATTGCCGCGATCTAGATAATGAATTATACACCTGTGCAAACTATCGGACGTAAGCCGTGGACGTGGCCTTGAGCGCACGGACGTCCGGACGTCATCTGGTTAGCTGAATGTTTTAAGACTGTGCACACTTATCGGTCGCGGCCGCCAGCCGCGTCCGTGTGACGCGCCCATAATTTGTTTCTAGCTTTACTGGCATCAGAAGTTTGTCAAGGCAATAACAGAGATCATATCATGTCAATCAATAATGAACTCTAATAGAAGATCCAAAACTTTCACTTACATGTGTATTAAGCGCTACGGACGCTCGACCTGCGTACTGGGCTTGTCTGTGCCTGTAGTTGAGGTTGTCACAAATGGCGCCCGCTTCTTTCGTATCGAGGAGAGTGGCGTGGGTGACATCGGCGCCTATACACGCGGCTAGTAGACGGTGGACTATGACGTCGGCGTATCTGGAATTAGAAACATGCATGAATTATTTGAAACTAGCATTTGCCCGCGGCTTCGCTCGCGTTAAATTCGAAAAGGAATCCGGAATGCTCCATACAAACGTCCACCTCCCATTTGAAGTGGGGGGGGGTTAGAAAGAGACAAAAGTAACCTATCCCTTCCACTGTCTCCACTTAAAAAATCACATCAACGCGTCGCTCCATTTTGCCGTGAAAGACGGACAAACAAACAGACCCACACCCTTTCCCATTTATAATTAATCGATACGTTATTTATCTAATTAAATATTATATTTTGTAAGGAACGCGAGTGTGAACTTACTTTACTGATAGTTTTGAAATTCACCTTCGGATAGGCGACGAAAAGTGCGTGTAAATCGGACACGCCAGACCATAGTGGTAGAACTCCTCTTGCGCCAGAGACCCGCTAGAGAAATAGACCGCCTGCTGCATACCCCGGGTCGCCATGATTAGAGGCAATGAAAAGTAACGGCCAGTCATTTATACAAACTCACCTCCGGATGGACGACGTGAAGTACGTATAAATCAGACACGCCAGACCGTAGTGGTAGAACTTCTCTTGTAGCAGAGACCCGCTGAAGGAGTATACTGCCTCGCCATGATTCAAAGCAATCTCAAATAACGGCTGGTCATTTATAAAATCCGACACGCCAAACCGTAGCGATAACACCGGCACCGCTGCTGCATGCACCGGGTCGCCATGATTAGAAGCAATGTAAAGTAACGGCCAGTCATTTATACAAACTTACCTTCGTATAGGCGACGTGAAGTGCGTATAAATCGGACACGCCAGACCGTAGTGGTAGAACTCCTCTTGCGCCAGAGACCCACTAGAGAAGTAGACTGCTTGCTGCATGCACCGGGTCGCCATGATTCGGAGTAAAGTATTGAAGAACGGACGGTCCGGGATGCGCGCTGCGTCGAGTGAAGCTGAGAAGGATTTGTTCGTTGCTACGTCGATTTCGAAGCCCTGAGGAATTGGGGGAGTCAGTGCACGGCCTTGTGTGATAATTTTACAAAATAAGTTCAACAATACAATTCTTACACTCTCAACAACGAAAGAAAGTGAAGTCAGTTGATTTGATTTAAAAATATTAGCAAAAGTTGCAGCTTGCAACAGTTTATTTTAGGTTTGTATTAGGACCACTATAGTACAATTATGTAGCTATTGAAAATGAAAATGAAAAGAAAATGAAATATTTATTTTTCAAGTAGGCATATTACAATGCGCATATGAACGTCAAATAAAGCTACGCCGGCTCTAACCCTACGCCTCATGCAGCCTCGAGAAGATTTCAGTCCCCCCTCAGTTGGGAGGGGGGTATCCACTATGGGACCGACAAGAAACTATTAGTACCTGTTGCCTCGCAGCCTTCAGGAACGATGTGAAATTGCCCGGTGGCGGCGAAGGATGCCGCCGCAACAGTGCACACTGTGGGAACTCAGCGGCCAACTTCTCTGCAACGCTCACGTTGGCTAGCAACATGAACTCTTCCACCATGGAGTTTGTGTCCACTATCTTCTTCGCTTGCACTTCTATTGGGTCGTGCGTTTCTGAGTCCACCTGTAATGACATTAAAGAAATGTGTATCTGCAATCGATACAGTCTCAGCTTTTCAATCAATGGAGAAGTCTTTGAAGGACAATCATCATAAACTAGACTGCATTTATATGATTGACATGATTATGACATATCACTTTTTAACTCCCGACGCAAGAACAACTGGGTGTTATAAGTTTGACGTGTCTGTCTGTCTGCGGCATCGTAGCTCCCGAAAGGATGAACCAATTTAGATTTATTTTTTTTTTGTCTAAAAACTGAGTTAGTCGGGAGTGTTCTTAGCCATCATAATTCATGAAAATCGGTTTACTATGTCGCAGTCGGGGGTTTTATAAAATTTTAATTTTGTGGTTAATACTACGTCGGTGGCAAACAAGCACACGGCCCGCCTGGTGGGAAGCGGTCACAGTAACCTATGGACGCCTGCAACTCAACGGATGTCACATGCGCGTTGCCGACCCATTAGAAACTTGTACACTCCATTTTGCTATGTGTTTATTTCTAAGGAGGGTTCGGGGTGCCGTCGACTCAAATGACAATAGACGGAACAAATTAGTCACTTATTTTGTTATAGTAGGTTTGCATCAGTCTAAAGGTCATAGCTACAGAAAGCAATGAACTACACTGATAGTACTGACCTGGAAGCGTATCTCAGGCGAGGCGAGCAAGAGCGCGCCGTTGTCCATCCTCTTCTTCTTGAGTTTCTTGGCGAGCGCGTTCAGTATCCGTAACGACGTCGCCACGGCGTCGTGTCGGTTCGCGTCGTCGATCGTCAGCTGTGCCTCCTCGTACGTCATCGCGGCTGCCGACTGAAAGGAACAAATTCTTGTCTTAATCAACATAAAAACAAAGTATATCCAAAGACACATGTAACTCCGTATAGATAGATTAGATAGCTACAGTCTAAGGAAAAAAACGTACCTCAGAAAAAGGTACGGTGACCTAGATGACGTTACACCTTTGGGGACGCTCGGTTAGATGGCGCTAATATTAATATTTGACATTTTAACACATATCAAGCTAAGAATATGGGCCAAATTGTCCAAACTGAGCTTGAAAAGTTTAAAGCTTGTGTCGAGAGATGGCAGTCTATGCACTGTGATTACATATTTTACTTTGACAGTAACACTCTATAATACTTAATCCTCTTTGGTATATCTAATGTTTGTAAAACAACCCAAAACAATTCAAGGCACTGGATGTAAATGAATATTTAACACGATACCCTGTGTCTACATCAAGCCAATTAAAAAACAACGATTACAATGTCGATCATAAATAGCGATTAAGAAAGATTAATTTACAGATTTATTAGTAATTTCTAACTTAGCTTTTCTAATCCAAAATGCAGAAAAGAAAGCCACTTAATTACAGCTCAAATTTACTAAGTCAAGAGTCGAACTGGATTTGGGCTTAATAAGTCATTATAACGTTACGTCCTTTCCATTGCGTACCTTGATGACACTCTTGTGGAACTTGGTAGAGAGGATGTTGGCATTCTCGTCGATCTCCCAGACGCAGGAGAAAGCCAATCGCTCTTCGCCGCCGCGTAGAGAGCACAAGTTAGAACTTAGCAGATCTGCAACAGAATACAATACAATACAAACATTTATAAATGACATGGTAAAAATACAAAGAATCATTTACGTACACAGCGCAGGCATCGACAAACGTGTAGGTACCAAAACAGCGTCCTAAACAAACTTCGTCCACATTAACACCACAGTATAATACAAAGAGTACTATCGTACAGTATGGCCACTCCCGCTCCTCGCAGAAAGTGCCGCTCTCGGTTACCTCACAGTTACCGCCTGTCAAAAACGCGAACAGTCGATCTGTCATATTTCACTCACAAGCATACTACGCGTTCACCTACACGAGCTTAAGACTGTGTGCTAAGAACGCGCCTTTTTCATATATTCAATCGCCAGTGTCCGAGGTGTGTTAACACAGTACAAGGATTACTCAGTAGTTAATCTCCAGCAGCGGCGACTCGATCAGTATTTGGCTCTCTCGCACGCGCCGCGCGCGACACGGCAGCGCGGCCCGTACTGACGCGACCGGCATCCTCTGGTTCCGATGTACTCGCTGCACCTCGCTGCGTGCGAGCGCTACTCAAGGACAAACCGCGCGGCGCATAATTTGTTACTTATCCAACAATATATCACACGTTGGGGTTGGAATGAAAAAAAATATCAGCTCCCACTTTACTTGTAGGGGGGGTACCCTAATAAAACATTTTTTTCCATTTTTAGGGTTCCGTAGTCAACTAGGAACCCTTATAGTTTCGCCATGTCTGCCTGTCCGTCCGTCCGTCCGTCCGTCCGTCCGTCCGCGGATAATCTCAGTAAAGCCGGGTACTCACTAGCGAGCTGTAACTGTTACCGAACAGATACTGTAACGAGGTTCTAGTGTGTACGCATGTTACAGTTCGGGCTCGCGACGTCGCCGGATCCAGTACCCCGAGCGTACTCATTTAGCGAGCCGTAACTGTAACCGAACAGATACAGTAATGAGGTCTAGTGTGTACGCGTGTTACAGTTCAGGCTCGTGACGTCGCCGGATCCATTTCCTGGAGCGTACTCATTTGTGAGCAGTAACTGTAATCAAAAAGATACAGTAACCAGGTTCTAGTGTGTACGAGAAGGCCACATCACTAAAATTAATGACGAGCCGGATGTATCTGCATTTTTGGATTGTAACTCCACAATGTCGGACGAAGGTGTCTCTCGCTTGTGCAGCATATATGTATATTTATATTTATAGATGCATTATTTAATGATACCTATCGGCCACGAAGAAGGTGGATTCAGAGAATGTACCGGAAAAGAAGTGATCTACTGTAAATAATGAAAAAAAAAAAATTGTAACCATTATAAAAAATCATCGAATGAGTGCAACCGATTTCGAATATTTAATAAATTTAGGAGTCTACAGGACACTATTCTCCATTTCTCCCTGTAGGAGTCTATCAATAGAAGCTATTAAATTTCTCCTCTGACCATTCACTCATGATGAAAAGTTTGACGTTCGCAGCGGATTGTTACAACCTCTCTTCTCGACGTCCACGAGCGCACTGCGAGCGCCCTTTGATTCGCGGCAAAAACCGACAATTATCGGCTCGCTGTGAGCCGCTCGTGTTGCGTTCGTTGCAGGCTCGTGAACCACGTACACACTATGTTTTTGGTTACAGTAACGGTTACGGTTACATGCAATGTTACAGGTTCTGAAATGAGTACGTTGTAAACATTGGTTCGCTGCGAGCAGCAACGCGCACCGCTCGCAGGAGGTTCGCGAACCATGTACACACTATGGTTTTGGTTACAATAACGGTTACGGTTACCTGTAACGTTACAGGTTCGGAAATGAGTACGTTGTAAACATCGGCTCGCTGCGAGCAGCAACGCGTACCGCTCGCAGGAGGTTTGCGAACCACGTACACACTATGTTTTTTGGTAACAGGTCATGCAACGGTTACAGTTACAGCTCGCTAGTGAGTACCCGGCTTAACCGTTAGCACTAGAAAGCTGAAATTTGGTACCAATATGTATATCAACCACGCCAACAAAGTGCAAAAATAAAAAATGGAAAAAAATGTTTTATTAGGGTACCCCCCCTACATGTAAAGTGGGGGCTGATATTTTTTTCATTCCAACCCCAATGTGTGATATATTGTTGGATAGGTATTTAAAAATGAATAAGGGTTTACTAAGATTGTTTTTTAATAATATTAATATTTTCGGAAATAATCGCTCCTAAAGGAAAAAAAAGTGCGTCCAACTTTTGAACCATATGTTTAAAAAATATGAAAAAAATCACAAAAGTAGAACTTTATAAAGACTTTCTAGGAAAATTATTTTCAACTTGATAGGTTCAGTAGTTTTTGAGAAAAATACGGAACCCTACACTGAGCGTGGCCCGACACACTCTTGGCCGGTTTTTTTTATTTAGGTAAATAATTTTGCGGATAATTACAAAAAAAAAAACAGACGAGGCGGTAAGTAACTATCACATACAGAAGGGAACAAAATTACAGATATCGCCAAGTTTTAAAATTTTGACCAAGACAAAATACAGGGCTACCCAAACAAGCAGTCGAATAGAAGAAAGATTGATTGGACTAACGAACCTGGGACCATGTCGATTCTCTTATCGACCAAGTACACCGTGGTAGATCTGAGTGCTGCCTCCTTGTCCAGCGCCGTGTTCGGTCTCACGAAGTGAGTCACGTCAGCAATGTGGACACCAACCTGCCGTTCAAATAATTCATGCTAATATTATAAATTATGGGAAAGTGTCTGTTTGTTTGTCCGTCTTTCACGGCAAAACAGAGCGACGAATTGACGTGATTTTTGAAGTGGAGATAGTTGAAGGGATGGAGAGTGTTATAGGATACTTTTTGTCTCTTTCTAACGCGAGCGAAGCCGCGGGCAAAAGCTAGTTAGCAATAAAATAGTCTATTCATAAGAAGTTTGGATGATTCATGGTTAACATGACTGTTACACCGCTCGTAGAAGCGTAGCCGATTACATGGGTTTCCCCGTATGTAGCGAAAATGTCGTAGCGCCGCGTAGAGCCCGGTTTCGAAAGTGTTAATTTCACTAAACTTACATTGACTGAGACATAGACCGTGATTACCTAATTGTTTTTTGTCGAACTTACGATTTTTCGACATATACACATGCACCATTATCATGGGTAACTAAGGGTAACGCTGAATGTCAATATCGGGAGCTCCACAAAAAGTAAAACGGTAATCACGGTCTATATCCCGGTCAATAGAAGTTTAGTAATTCATTTTTTTTCAGTCCTCAACTGAGTGATAGTGTTTTGCAAGTTTATTTATTTCTGAATAAGGTAAATAGGTGCATAAGCTATGTTATCGTTATAGAAGCAAGTCTCAACAGGAAGAGTCAAGTTGTGTAAGAGAATTTTTCACATTACATAATCGACATTCTATAATAGGCTACTTGCCTCCTAGTCAAATCAGCTTCTTTTTAAGAACTGTCAAAAGGAAATTGAACGACTTGCTAATATGGAATTAATATGAAATCGAATTGAGTGACGTCACGGTCAATTCAGTTACTTTATATATTTCTACCTGACTTATTAAATGGAAATTGGATTTAAAAATAACTTCTGTCCATGTTTTTCTTATAATTATCTGATGCTTTATTTTGTGCATGGTATAAAATACTTTATTCTAAGAATAGTCAAGTTCCCTATTGTATAATATAGGCATTAAAGGCATCATCTTTCCTAAATCCGATATCGGATCCGATAATTTGAAAACGCTCTTCTAACACCTGTTCAAATCGCTCACCTGCTCACCTCACCATGCATGCTCACCTCGTATTTTGAAGGCCATTGGCAGTCAGACCGGGAATGGATCGCGCGTGTAAAGCGTCGTCGATATCCGTACAGCCGGGCGGGTCTACGGAGCAGATCGTGATGCCGCGGAGGTCTACACGCTTCTTCACTTCCTGCGAACATATAAAATGACAAGTATATATTCGAAGTTTTGACAGTGTATAAGTCAATAAACTGCTGTTTAAACAATTTTTTTATAGACTGATCGGTATTTTGACGACCGGTCTGGCCTAGCGGATAGTGACTCTGCCTGCTAAGCCGCGGGTCCCGGGTTCGAATCCCGGTAAGGGCATTTATTTGTGTGATGAGCACAGATATCTGCAGACTACAGATATGTGCAGGTATCTGTGCTCATCAAGTCATCACAAATATTTTGTTCCTGTATAATATTTGTGCATAATAATACTGTATAATATTTTGTTTGTAATATTTGTATATTATATATATCGTTGTATGAGTACCTGCAACACAAGCCTACTTGAGCTCACCATGGGACTGTCAATATTTGTAAGAATGTCCTATATAATATTTACTTATTTATATTTATTAGACCCTAGTAGCTGGTAGCCTAGCGGTAAGTACGTGCGACTTTCTTTCCGGAGGTCGCGGGTTCGAACCCCGGCTCGCACCAATGAGTTTTTCGGAATTTATGTGCGAAATGTCATTTGATATTTGCCAGTCGCTTTTCGGTGAAGGAAAACATCGTGAGGAAACCGGACTAATTCCAATAAGGTCTAGTTTACCCTTCGGGTTGGAAGGTCAGATGGCAGTCGCTTTCGTAAAAACTAGTGCCTATGCCAAATCCTGGGATTAGTTGTCAAAGCGGACCCCAGGCTCCCATGAGCCGTGGCAAATGCCGGGAGAACGCAAGGAGGATGATGATGATAATTTATTAGACCCTAGTTACACCTGATGGAAACTGAAGACAGTTTAAGATTTAGCTCGCCTTGCCTTGGGTGAGACTTGAACTCTTGATCCAGAGGCCGTGAGTTCAAGTCTCACCCAAGGCAGACATTTTCCACTTTTAAATTTGAACTTTTTTTTGCAGACTTTTTGCGATTTATGTTTGACCCCACAAGTAAGAGTTGGAAGTACACATTTATAATAGTCGTACCTCGTCCGTGATGGTCCAGTCAGTAGGCGGTAGACACGCAAGGACAGCTTCACTGAATCGCGCGTGAGGTACGTCATGCTCTAGGAGAAGTACTTCGTTCTCAGCGTCCTTGTCCCCTGGTAAATTAAACAACAAATTCTCATTGTTACAAGTGTATTTGTGACTTTTCCATGTCTCCTTCTTCTTCTTCTTAGTTAGGGGCTATGTAAGGCTTCATAGCGCCTTATGTGTCACTGCGACCATTACTGATCTATTGTGATCGCCACCTACTACAACTCTCGATCAAGTCCTACAAATTCGAAGATTTGTAGTATCTTTTTGAAGTCGAGATACCTCACATCCTCTGGGTGCATTTGATAGCTGCCCAGAATCACGTCTTCTTAGTCCTTACAAAATTTCGGAATTTAATTTATCTGAAGTAACAAGTTTTGGGTTGAAGGGCAGGCCACATTGCCTGAGAGTCAAGAAGCCAGGGTTAGTCGGTAAACAGTGTGTTAGTAACCGCTTCTTGCGGCGGTCTATGGAGGAGTCTATGGATATATCCAGCAGTGAATAAACTAAAAATTTAATAGGTACTTGTAGTACTCGTCGCGCCCTCTTTAAATATACCGAGAACTAACAACACCGACTGGCTATTCCTTGGCCAGGAGTCGAGCGCAACCAGAATTCGCTGTGACGATACTTCGCTCTGTCACACCCTCACACCTTATCCAAACCTCACAATTAAAATCCATAGACCTACCTATAGGCCCAAGTGCTCGTACGAAGTGTCCTAGCGGGTAGCGGCTGTTCCTTGGCCAGGAGTCCAGCGCAACCAGAATTCGCTGTGACGCTACTTCGCTCTGTCACACCTTATCCTAACCTCACGATTAAAATCCATAGACCTACCTATAGGCCCAAGTGTTCGCACGAAGTGTCCTAGCGGGTATTCCTTGGCCAGAAGTCGAGCGCAACCAGAATTCGCTGTGACGCTACTTCGCTCTGTCACACCTTATCCTAGCCTCACAATTCAAATCCATAGATCTACCTATAGGCCCAAGTGTTCGCACGAAGTGTCCTAGCGGGTATTCCTTGGCCAGAAGTCGAGCGCAACCAGAATTCGCTGTGACGCTACTTCGCTCTGTCACACCTTATCCTAACCTCACAATTCAAATCCATAGATCTACCTATAGGCCCAAGTGTTCGCACGAAGTGTCCTAGCGGGTAGCGGGTATTCCTTGGCCAGGAGTCGAGCGCAACCAGAATTCGCTGTGACGCTACTTCGCTCTGTCACACCATATCCTAATCTCACGATTAAAATCCATAGACCTACCTATAGGCCCAAGTGCTCGCACGAAGTGTCCTAGCGGGTAGCGGCTGTTCCTTGGCCAGGAGTCCAGCGCAACCAGAATTCGCTGCGAGGCTAGTACGTCGCTCTGCCGCGTCTCGATCCGTACGCGCGGGATGCGACGCTCCGCCGGCGTGAAAAGATGACGTGTAGCACCTGTGGACAATTTATTATCATGTTATTTATATTACGTACATGGAAAGGCCTTTATAAGGCAGAGGGATTATATTTCCCAATTATTTTTTTATTTTTTTTATTAATTATATATATTTATACAAGTAAACTAAGATTAAAAACTTCATAGGAATTCAAAGACTACAAGCCTAATCAGTGGCGAGGCGTGAAGATTTTCATTGGTAAAGCCGGAGGGGTTTTTTGGGATCTGTTTTGTATGGACTCCTACAGATACTGCAGAATTTTAGGGAACCCGTTGGGAATAGAGTTGTATCGACGCTACGCCATTGATACCTATATGTATAACAGATTTTTCGGTAAACACGGTTTACCGAAAAATCTCTATTTTATCGCACTAGTGCGAGAAGTGGGTGATTATGTGCCGAACTTTTTTCTTTTCCGCACTTGTATCGTAATGTACTATTATATACACTAACAAAGAGCAGGAGTTATTATCAGAGATCGGAAAAATTTGCGTCATTGCTCGCAATAATGTGGACATGTCTCCAAAATTAATCAAATAATTAATCATTTAATTAATTTCTTACTTGACATATAATTTGATTCCTAGTCAATAAATACAAAAGTTTGTTGTAAAAGTATAGATTTATTAAAGAAAATAATCAGTATTTTTTCCAAATTTCAGCAGTCAGCAGTACTTAAGTGCTGAAAAACTCCGCTCGCAATCCACTGATGTTAATGGGGCAAACTTAAGTACTTTTATAGGAATATTATTATTCCAGTATAATTCAGAGTTATTTTCTGTTATAAGTTGTGGGCGATAATCAAAATCGGGATTTAGTATCTGCATAGTTGTTTGAATTTACATCCATATATGAAGTATAGGTAAATACGCATACGTACCATTTTCACGTCGTATTATATTTATTAAATTCAATTTTCACCACTAATTCGTTTTTAAACTGGCGATATTAGGTACTCAGTAAAGAAAAAGCCATTTTTTTAATTTGCTGCCGATTAGGTATGGTACGTACGTAATTTAGGTACGGCAAATACGACTGTAATTTGAATACTATCAATGTCAAAATATATATATTAAGAAAAAGTGAATCCACGGAGGTTTTATATCTAGAGAACTAGACGAACTAGTTAAATAAATCTACACTTTAACAAACTTTTGTATTTATTGACTAGGAATCAAATTATATGTCAAGTAAGAAATTAATTAAATGATTAATTATTTGATTAATTTTGGAGACATGTCCACATTATTCCGAGCAATGACGCAAATTTTTCCGATCTCTGGTTATTATGCACAATTGCACAGGTCTATTCTATTTCTTTACTCGTATAAAAGTCTACAAACCTGGGAATTTACTAGGCATCAGTATTCCACAGTACTGTCTCCACTTTCTCCGGATGATGCCCACAACTTTGCCCGTGGGTGTGATCTCATCATCGCTCGTCGGCTTGGCGTTCTTCAATAGCACAGCCTCTTCTTCTAACAGGTCTCCTGGGTCATCTGCCTATAAAATAAAGAAACAGCAATTAAAGACCTAGTGTGCTTGTCGCATTGGATGCAATTTGGACATCACTCATATACTTAAAGCAAACAACGCTAGTAGATAAAACATATCATATATGACTTAGGTATTATTTTTCGGTACTATGCCACAGGGGCCGTTTTTAGATTTACTGTAGTTTAATTTTAGATTTATTTAGTTTAATTTAATTTTTATTTTATTTTATTTTAAGTTTAATTTTAGATTTAATAGTTTAGTTTTATTGTAAGATAATTTTATGTCCTTAATGTTTTATTATAATATTTTAACACCAAATACATGTGCAACTCCGTAAAAAAAAAAAAAAAATCTTCTTATCGTGTGAAGGGATCATAAGTTCTTAACTAAATAATATTTTGCCAATATCTTGCCACCTCCAACGCTCGAGGGGTAGCTTTTATAAGTTATTAATCTAAGCCATATAAAACGGTTTTCCTTCTACCCCTATTCCACGTTATGTTATGAGAGGTTGGTGCAACTTATTTAAAATACTAGCTTTTTCCCGCAGCTTCGCTTGCGTTAAATTTAAAAAATTGCGGAATGCTCCATACAAACTTCCACCCCCCATTTTAGAGAAGTGGGGGGTCACAAAAATACAAAAAGTAGCCTATGTCACTCTACATTCCTTTAACTATGTCTACTTAAAAAATCACGTCTATTCGTCGCTCCGTTTTGCCGTGAAAGACGGACAAACAAACTTTCCCATTTATAATATTAATATGGATATCAACGTAATAAGTGCCCAAAAGTTTACTTACCTTGTCCTCAAGAACGATGTCGCTTGGTTTCCGCCATTCCTCTTTAGGGAACACTTCTACGGCGACCAAGTCACCGTCTACTGCCCTGTTGATGCCTATGTGGCCTTGGAGAAGAATCTAAAATAATCATTTACTTAAAAAAATAATCAAGTTTAAATGGTTTGACTTGACCCAGAAAATTTTCATATGCAGCTCATCCCCCCTAGCATAACTTGCCTTGTCGCGCGCGAGTCCATACTTGAAGTGGCGCTTGATGTATGGACTCGCGCGCGACAAGGCAAGTTGTGCTAGGCTTGTGTCGTTCACGAACTATGAACTGTTAGGAATAAAATCCCATCAATGACCGAAATGAACTGAATCTTTCCATGCTCTGAGAATCAGTCTTTGCTCATTTAGTTCAGTATAGGATCGGCGAGCGCGAGCGGTTTGGATCGAGAACGAGTGTGTGACTGCGCCGACCGAGAGCGAGAGCTACTTAGCAGAGCAACAAAAAAAGTCAAGTTTTCATATTGAACTTCGTTTACTTACAAGCTTTCGACCCGGAATGTTACTATCTGTGGACTATTCGTATCATTTTGACACTATTCGGTCCCATTCGTTCTGATCTTTCCAACCGCAGTGGTCGCTGGTCTGACTGAACTAAATGAGCAAAAGACCTAAAAGAGCGAACTAGTTCGTGGGAGCGATTGAACGAGATCGGAGCACTCCGATCAACGAACGAAACGACACAAGCCTAAGTTGTGCTAAAGGGTCATATCTATTTTGTTATGTTGATAGAGCTTTCGGAGATTTAAATTAAAGAAAAGCAATTTTTAACCACTACATTATAACATTTCCGTCTTTGGTAGTGTTTCTCCAAGTAAATTCATTAAAATATCGTTACAAATTTTAATACACTTATTTATTGCACAAAATTTAATCTCCACGACAAAACTTAGCTTTCATAGAATAAATATCATTTTTAATTACCGGTTTATCAAATCCACTGACAGATGCAGTACCCTCTAAGAAATTATCTCTTGAAGCATGAAAAGTACCCTGGTACAGTTTCCCGTGTTTGACGTCAGTGCGGATCTGGCCCAACGTCAAGTGAGCAGGATACAAGGCATCCTTAGCGCAGCTTTCTGGTATCACATTCTTGGACAATTTGTCCACCAATCCGGGGAAACCATTGACATTTTCAATGTAGTCTTTGACTGAAAATAACATTAAAATTAAAAAAAAATAACAAATAACATTATGTTTAGTTGTGATTGTGAATGACAGGTTGTGGCTCTTATTTGTTTGAATTTCTTAATGAACAAACCAATAGGCAACTTGCCTGTAATGTAAGCTACAGCAGGACAAATCTCGACTGGGGGGCAATTGTAACTGATCCATTTTTTTCCATTATTACACTATGATGTTGAGTTCTACATGCATCCACTGAAGGCGCCTACCATATATAACTGCTGGATGCTCTATTTAATGTAGCAAACATTGTAAAACATGGACCAGTTACATTTGAACCCCAGTCGAGATTTGCCCTGCCGTACCTTACTTAAAATAAAATATTTTATAACATGCATAATATACATATCATCAGATTATAAGGAACAAAAGGGACAGTAATGATTTTTAGTCTCGATTTGTATTTAATAAGTTGGATAGAAATGTAAAGTAAATGAGTTGATCAAGACGTCACTCAACATATTTTTACATAAATACCATATTAGGAAATCATTCCAATTATTTTTGACAGTTCTTAAAAAGTTCTTGATTTGACTATTAATAGAATATTAATAGAAGAAAAGTGGCCTCGAATTACTCTGGCAACTTCACATTTTAAGTTCAATCAAAGAGTCTGTGCTTAAATATTTTTAATTTACTGCCTTCATGAACTGATAGAATTTTTTTTTTCCTCCTTACCAGAACAGCATTTAATCCCTTCCTCCTGGGCCAACTTCCTGTTGTTCTCATCGTCAGTAAGGAGAACCACCTCCGGGAATGAGCCAGCAGTGTTGTTAGTTGACAGGTGAGAGGCGTACCACGAGACTGCTTTACGGATAGCTCTGTCATTCCTGTCATTTTGCTTCTCGCCTGGATTTCGTTCTACATATGTGTCTCTGTAAAAAAAGTAAATATCAATTTTAACTTTTGAATAAAATAGGTTACGAGAAACCATTTAAATGTTAAGTTATGTGACTGTGCCTTGTCAGCTTTCAAAGCATGATAGAAAAATGTTTAAAAGAATAAGTTCAAACTTTGAATCTTCAAATAAAAGGTACAGGGCAATCCAACTTACAGGATTTAAATCAATTCTGAGGTAAAAATATATATACATATAAGTAAACCTAGATTCCACATTAAGAACATTTTTTTTATTTACTCATATTCTAGCAAATAAAGACATTGAATTGATATAAATATTGACTCTAACTGATATTAAGTAATTTTTAAGGAAAAGATGTCACTTACTTATGATGCTCATTTACAAATGAGTAAAACTTCCTTTTCTTGTTGCCTATAATCTCAAGCAATCTTTGAAATATGGCCGTGTTCTGATGTTTCACTTCATCCAGTACTGTTTGCAATACGATCACGTTCGTTAGCGCGTCTTCCTCCAGTACGTCGATCTGGTGCAGGACCACGTTGGTATCCAGGACCAAGTAATGTGGCTCTTCGAAAAGCGCACAAATTGATTTCGGTGTCGACTCCAACACTATTTCATCGTCCTTGTGCGGACAAATCACGCATGCCTCAGACCCGCAGAGTAAATCGTCTCGCAAATAATGCTCCCTCACAATCTACAAACAAACTTCACCGTAATCCTGGTAAAAGAAATAGAGACCAGAGATCAGTTTGCTAAATAAAAACATAACCTTACCTTCAGAATGTTGCCGCGTTTTGTTTTAGTTAAAAATGTTTTTGTGGTCCACATGTTGATCCAAAGTGAAGAGTACAGATCCTTAAATAAGATTATTCATATAAAACAACAGTTATATTCAAGCAATTTCACTACTATGTATTTCATTTCACACAAAACACACAAAATGCGATGTCTGCGATGATGACAATATGGTGTGGTATGACATTACAATGACACTGACATTACTGACACTTTTTTTTTTTTTTTTTTTTTCTTCGTCCTTCTGGACAGGCTAGGACCATAGGCCATACCGCCTCATTACTGACACTGACGTCTATTTATTTTTTTATTTTTTTCATGATCATGTATACTGACGTTTATGCTAGTCTAGTGCATAGATTTAGATATATTAACAGAATTATAGTTAAACCAGAATGAGTAGTTAGGTCAAAAAGTGTGTCCACATGAGAGGGCATTGTTTGGGCTGGTGTCCCTCTCGCACTTACTGATAATGTCAACATTATTCAGTGACGTCATCACTGTCATAAATTGGGGATACCAGTCAATTTTCAAAGTTACTACTAAATCTACTAATAGTACTAATACCCAATTGAAGGTATTTTTTTATTATACAAATCTTTGATTTATTGGCATCAAAATAATTACATTATAATTATTTGCCAATTCTTTAAAATATATCCAAACCCTAGTTTGAATATACACTAAAATAATATAAGAAGTTATAAAGTCAGATAATATACAGATAAAAATAATACTACTATGTTACCCTCATTAACACTGGCCACACGTGCGAGAGGGACACCATACCAGCCCAAACATTGCCCTTTCATGTGGACCGTTTTCGCTAGTCCGATACGATCACCTTTCTGTATCAGTGATAAGGTTCAATTTAGTATGGCAAAAAATGTGATTCCGCTGTCCCCTGTAAAGGTCTTTGGATATATTAAGCTAGATTGAGTAGTTAGGCCAAAAAGTGTGCCGACATGAGAGGGTAAAGTTGGGGCTGGTGTCCCTCTCGCACTTATTGCCACTATCAAAATCATTTGAATGACGTCATCACTGTCATCCGGTCAATATTCAAAGTTACTACCAAATCTACTAATACCCAATTAAAGGTTTTTTGTAATTGCGCAAATCTTTGGTTTTATGGCTACATAATAATGACTTACCAATTCGTTACAAGGTATTAATACCCTTGCTTCGATATAATACAAAAATAATTTAAGAAGTTTATAAACTTAGTTATCACTTATCATACAGGTAAAAATACTACTACTATAGTAATTACTCTTTAACACTGGTCACACGTGCGAGAGGGACACCAGCCCCAACTTTGACCCTCTCATGTCCACATGAGCTATTACCACATTAGCACACTTGTTAGTCTGACAAGAAAAAAGCCTTTCTGCACTGGTGATAAAGTTCAATTTAGTATGGCAAAAAAAGTGTGAGCTCAGTCCCTATTGAAAGTCCATGGTCTAGTGATGCCATGGTAGAAAAAGGAATTTGCTCTCTTTCTATAGAAGTGTAAGACAGAATTATACGACCGCACCGTACCGGACCTTAGATTTTTTCCACGTGAGTGAAAGCGACAAAGGGATATTCTTTCTCGGTCTCACATGAAAAAAATTAAGGTCGCGGTCGGAACGGTCGTTTGTTACCTACTTAACATAGACTATTGAGGATGGAAACGGATTTTATCTTTTTGGATAGTTTTTGTCGAGATTTTGATTCGGCCAGTATCAAATTCTCGGTACGGATCTTGAATAGACATTTATCATCATTTAATTCTTTTCCGATCCGTGATAAACGAAACGTTATCGAAAGCAATCTCTGCTGTCAATTTTGTTCTGTCAGTTGTGTCACTACTGTCAGTACTGTCACTAGTGTCAGTCAGTTTAAACAGTACACAAATTTAGTGTTGATTCGTTACGAACTCGTGAAATACGTTTTATACGTTCATTGCATTGTTGTGCGATCAACGAAAAGTGCGGGCGCTGTTAGTTCTCAACTGATAACTTCGTTGTCTAGTACTTACAGAGTAAACTTTATAAACATGAGAGCTCAATGGTGGACGAATAGTCTCCCTTGATTTTTAAGTTACAGTGATAATTTTATGTCATTGTAGTTGCGGCTGTTAGTGACAACTTTGTATTGGCGATGTCCCTTATCTGTAAATTGAGCGAGAAAAAGCAATGTCGGACTGTGCATTGTTTTCAATATAGACCAAAGTAAACACATTGTAACTTTTTAACTATACAAATATTTGAAGTTGGATATTGCCGCCACTTTGTTTATCTATTGAAACGGAGGGAAAACTGAAAATTCTCCCATCATATTTAAGGCATGCCATCAAAAGAGAAAATTAAAACCCCACAACAACTATGGGAAAATATTTCATCCAGATTTGTCCACTTTGTGGAGCAAATATTTTTCATCCTCGGAGTGCACGTTGGAAGACACCCAGTGCGGACTATCGTATTAAGTTGGAGCTTTGTGCTACTTAGTGGAGTTGGTTTATTAAAATTCCATATAGAAAAGAACCCTATGAAATTGTGGGTTCCACCTGAGTCTAATTTTTACCGTGACACATATTGGTATATCAACCAGTTTGGAACTGCCTTCCGTCTGCAGAGAGTGCTGGTAGAAGCGGAGGATGTACTGCAGCCTGATGTACTTCAAGCCATCTACAACATCACAGACCAAGTAAATACACTTCAAGTTAAATACAATCATACTGATTACTCTATTAATGATCTGTGCTACAAAGTGCCTGCTATTACAAACTTTTTTAATTTCAACACCAAATCTGTGAAAAAAGTGAGTGATAATACTAGCTCTCCAAAGGACAGTAAAAACAGTGATAGTGAATTTACTGACCCAACGTCTTGGATTGGTGAAGATTTTTACTGTGGATTTATTGAAAATCTTCCGATGACATGTTTGCAGCACAATATTGTAGACTTATTTAAAAATGACTTAGATTTAATTAAAGGTGCAAGTAAAAATGACATTGTTAGTAAAGTAAATAGTGTTAAGTCTAATCCTGTGTCAGGTCATGATTTTGATTATACAGAGTTGCTGGGCGGTGTGAGCCGAGACGAAAGCGGAGATATTGTTGCAGCCAAGTCTGTTATACTTACTTGGTTCACAGAAGTCAATATGTCTGCCGTTGACTTGAATGAAGTGGGTAATTTAGTAGGGACTGAAGACTGGGTATCTGTGCCTCTTGGTTTATGGGAACAAAAATATATTGATTTAATGGTCAAATTAACTAATGATCTGAACAAAATTACACTGTATTATGAAGCAGGTCGTAGTTTCGCAGATGTAAGTGGAGATGCGATAATCCAAGAACTTGGTAAACTATTTCTTGGCATTCTTTTAATGTTCATGTACATACAGATAGGTCTTTCTAGATTTAACTGGTTGGAGGTAAGATTGACTTTAGGCAGCGTGGGTTTGCTGTGTGTAGGAATGGCATACATCTCAGCAGTTAGTTGGTGTTCCGTCATTGGTGTCTCATTTGGTCCCGTCCATTCCTCTCTGCCATTTCTCTTAATGGGTTTAGGTGTAGATGACATGTTTGTGATGCAAGCTTGTTGGGAAAATTTATCTGAAGCTGATTCCCGAAAGAGCCTCTCTTATAAAGTGGGGCTGATGCTAAAACACGCAGGTGTGTCCATCGTCATCACTTCCTTCACCGATATTGTCGCCCTACTTATTGGCGCCATTACAATTTTGCCATCACTGAAATCTTTTTGCGTGTACGCGGCATTTGGGGTTTTTTTCATTTTTTGTTACTCTGTCACTTTCTACGTAGCAGTGTTTACCCTGGATATAAAGAGAATAGAAGCGAATAGAAATGGTATTCTATTTTGTTATCGCCACAAATCTCCAGTCTCACTGTCTAAGGATAAAACCACTATTCAAAAAATGTTTGAAAAGTTTTATAAAAACGTAATTCTAACTTCACCGGGCAAAATAATAGTTATATTATTTACATTGGCTGTAACAGGGTTTAGCATAGAAGCAATACTTAAATTAGAACAGAGGTTTGATCCTAAATGGTTTATTCCCGAGTATTCGGACTACAAGCAATATCTAAACGCTCACGATTACTACTACCCGGATGAAGGCCATATGGCAATGGTTTTCCTCGGAGAAATGGATTATCGCCAAGAACTATCACATTTGCATAACTTGACGAAATCTTTAGAAAAGCAGTCGTACATTAAGGATATAAATTCTTGGCTCCATACTTTTCACGGATATGTGCAAAGTAACTTCCATTTAGACCTATACAACTCAACCGCCGTTTCAGGGGAACAATTCAACTCGTATTTATCTAAATTTTTATTTAGTCCAATAGGTGGAAAATATCAAATGGATTTGCGGTTTTCCGAACCATTTAAGTGTGGTCAATCAGCAACCAAGATAAAGGCATCTCATCTATCATTTAAATTTACAAAATTCAACGGACCAGATGAATACATACCGGCAATGAATCAAGTTGCTGATATAGTTCAAAACGCTTCCATATCATCCGGTGACGGATATCGCAGCGTATGGTCAAAAGTCTTCGCCAACTGGGTCACAGATGAAATCATAGCGGTGGAGCTCGAGAGAAACGTAGAGTTGGCTCTTCTGTGCGTCATGGTTTGCACTGCAGTCTTGATAACAAACTTGCAGATGTGTTTTTGGATATTCATGTGTGTTCTCTTGACGATAGTGAATGTTTTAGGTTTTATGCAAAGATGGGGGATGACTGTGGATATAGTGTGCTGTATCGGGCTCGAGCTCGCGATAGGCTTGTGCGTGGATTACGCGGCGCACGTCGGGCACACGTTCCTCACGATCCCCGACGGCTCCCGCTCCGAAAGGGCTTTCAAAACAATCGCGACAATAGGCGGTGCTGTGATGTTAGGCGGAGGAGCAACCTTGCTGTCCTTGTCTCTTCTAAGCATGTCTCAAGCTTACACTTTCCAGACATTTGCCAAGATTTTCCTTCTCGTAATAATTTTCGGGTTGTTCAATGGGTTGGTGTTTTTGCCAGTGGTCCTGTCGTTGATAGGACCGGCAGGTCATAAATCAAATATAAAGGAGCCTGAAGAGGTAGAAATGAACGGAAAACAACACGATCTAGAAACATAATGAAGAATTAAATATCGTATAAATCGTAATTAGTACAAATCTTGTTTTAGCTTCCTTGAATTGTCTTAAGGCTCTCTTGGCATCAAACACTGGAACATGGACACCACGTGCTCAAAATGTGTGATAATTATACGTATACGACGATAACGACCGATTAAATAGATTATGATTAATTAATTAATACGTGATCCAACAATGTAATAACAACTCATGTTATGCCTATGTATTCACTAGTCAGGTTATTATTAAAATAGGACCGATTTGTAAGATTTAGAGACCGATTATTCTAAATCACCTTTAGGTTAATAATCGAATGTGGCCAATTTGTTTGGCCACGTTCTGTGTTTCGCTTATAATTTATTCTTTGTTTGTTATGTCCTTGTCCATGTCAAAGATTATTATTTATGAGAATGTTTATCTCTGTAAGCAATTAATTGAAATTGTCTGTACAGCCAGCTGCAAACATGAATGTGGACGTATTAATTAATGTACTCGCTATTTCTTTGTGACGAAATTTTCGAATGTCGACTCTATTGCTGACTTGAAGCTATATTGTTGCTGGTTTCATAATAGTATATTACGATACAAGTGCGGAAAAAGTTGGAAACATGTGACGATAAATTAAAACACAAACGAAGGCGAATTTCCTCTTCGCACGTCGTAATTAATACATATATACATAGTAGAATGTAAGTTATCAGTGACATTAATGTAGGTATTTGTATGCTATGATGTAGGGCAAAGTGTAAAAGTTGTTCTTTATCTTTCTATGAATAAGTAACTATAGTTAAATAATAAAATACTTATGCCAGAATCTGACACTCTTACCACTACTACATTAGAATTTCCTGAAGTGAAATACTACTCTTAAGAGAAGCAATAGCCCTAACGTAATTGTCTTATTTAGTTCCTAAAACATACATAATAATATAATTATATATGATGTTGTTCTACGAGGGTCGGCCAAGCACACAACAATACTGAAAAAAATACACCGTGTTTTTTTTTGTTTTCCGTTAAATTCGACACGTAGCAGGGGCGGCTCACTCTGCGATTCTATTGCCGCGCTACAAGTACATGCTGGCGGCCGCGAGTTCGCGGCCTAATCAGGGGTGGCGCGCGTTCTCACGGAACGCACGTTCGCACTTTCTATTGTTACTTTGCGTCGCGAGTTTTTTTTAAGGTTCATTATACGCTGTCCGCATGTGGAATGGCCAATAAAACTTAGTTAAATAAATATCATGAATAAAATAAATACCATAGGACTTTTTACACAGATCTACTATTGATTAATTCCCCCGGAAGGGTTCAATAAGGCTTGTGATGTTAGAACTTAAACAAAAATATATAAATTCTATATATATACCTAGAAAGTACCCAAGACCTGAATATAATAGTAAAACATTTTATCTGAGTATTAATTCATTTTAATCCATAGGCAATGAGAATGAACCCTATCGCCGGACGCCGCGCACGTGCGGCTCGTTTCTTTGTAAGAATTTTGTAGGCATTTAAAAAGGCGGCATGTCGTGAACATCAAAGCAGTGGGCCTTCTGTACTTGTACTATTATATATTCTGTGCACGTAGCTAGGTTCATTATCAGGAACCACCCTGTATATCACTTTTAGTTATATTCGCATTAAAAAAATCCATCATTTTCATACATAATAAATGAATTTATTAGTGTGCGAGACCTTTAAGAATAACAGTCAAGTTAGTGTCAAGTGATTGACGGCACATGTCAAAACAAATAACATTAGGAATTGGTAAAGGCTGTCACACACGTGTTCAGAAATTATCTTTATTTTTTAAATAACTGGATAACCGTAAGAGTTAAGACGCTAGTTTCTAAGAGAAATGAATTGTATTTGATCTAAAGAACCTTCCCTTAAAGTTAACGGAATTCAATAGAAACAGGGTGTATAAGTACTCAAGCTTTTTTTATTTACACTCGATTCATTAATTTATTTTTTCAGTCACTACTTGATGTAGCTATGTCGGTCGTAATCCTAATCAACTAATCGTTCACCTATTAAGCACCTAACTCCCGTGGAACTACTTTAATTGCGTATTAATGCCTCGTGTACCTAAGGTGTCATTTTGTTTATTTTCTAGATATTCTGAGTCTTATATGTATACTCGTAGTTATGTGTATACTCGTAGTTATGGGAAGTTCCATACACCTCTGTTGTGTGACATTTATAACTGTTGTTGATGCAACTGGCCCTAAGAAGCGTGTAACAAAGAAAAAGTATTATTTCACACTTTTCAAACAATATTTTGTACAGTGCCAGTCCCATACAGAATACAACTCAAGATTTGATTAGATTAAGATACGAATACATTGTAAATAATCATCTAAGAAAGCCTACGTCCAGAAACGTAGGTACTTTGTAAATACGAACTGTTTTAATACACATTTTTATCTATCTCTGTGTCTGAATCATTTGACCCTAGTCTCGCGAGGGGGGACTTGAGAACAAAATTATCCTTAAACGATTGAATAATTTTGTATTCCGTTGTCTGTACTGGAACGTGGAAAAATGTGTAATTGTACCTTGTACTTGTGACAATGTGTACCTATATTATGAGTAGAGATGCAACGGATAGTGCTTTAGCCGGATACCGGAGGTTCGGCCGTTGCAACCGCCGAATATCAGATCTAAAGTTTTTAAGTAGGTATTACACTGACGTGTGTGTGTCTGTCTATGTTTTTGATCTCGAATTCAATCACCGATCTTAGAGACTCCTTTTGGCCGTCCCCAAAAAGTGGAGGGAAAATACGAACAGCTCACATCTCTAATAAACATGTTGTTTATGGTCAATGGACTATGGGTTGCCGTGCTGTGCCCAAAAAAAAATACTGGCCTTGACGTCGTTGACCGAGATCCCGACTATCCTGAGTACAGTGATTTTATAAATGAAAAAAAAATCAAATAAATCATCAATAAAATAGGAGCATAACGATAATACGCTATCAGTCGTTCACAATGAGTAATGATACAAAGATTAGAGTGACACAAGAGACAATGACATTTATATGTTTAATTATCGTGCGCCTACATACAGGATGTTCCGAAGTAATTTCTCCGATTTGAAGGATACTTAACTTAAGCTAGAGATACCATAATCGACACGCCCCATCTATCTATCCTACTCATCTATATCCAGAGGCTAGAGACACGTTGTATAATTTAGGTAGTATCATTGTAAAGGATTATGCTGAATTATTTTTTCTAAGTAGGTACCTATACTTCTTTTGAGACAACTGTGAGTCACCATGTCCTTCAACCTTCAACCGATTATTGAATAGGTAAGTAAAATTAATCATATCTGTGGTATAGTATGAAAAAAAATATGCAAAAAAAAAACAACATGTAGTTAACAAGGGATTTTAAATGCGTAAATTATATTTGAACTTTACCTCCGACGTTACGAGGACGTTACCCCTAAGACGGCTAAGACCAAAAACGTCACTACGCAGACGCACACGCACTCAATTCTACCAGACAGAAGATTAAGACGATACAGGAGGGGTCAATTCTCCATACAAACGCTCTCGACTATTTCCTCCCTGGTTTTTGAAGATAGAGCAATGATTTTTTAAACACAGATTATTATTATTTTTATCTGTGTCGGACCGTTTTAATTTTTTTGATATTTTTAAAGACGCTAGAGCCAATCAAAAATTTCCAAAAACGGCCTTTTATGGCCCAAAAAAGGTGTGACACTCAAGATCGGTAACAATTAGCCAAAAAAACTTAAAAACTAAACGGTCCGACACAGATTAAATTGAAGAAGAAACAGTGAGAGCGGAACCTCGATTTTAAAGATTTTTTTCGCAATATCTTTTAACCGAGTTGTTCTTAAAGGCCAATTTTTTTTTGATAAATCTAGTTAATAACACTAGTATATTTAACTAAAATTCCCAAATGGAAAGGGGGGCTCCTTTCCGTTTTAGCATTTTCGCTCCTGTAGCGTCTTAAAAGAAAAAACTCAAATTTTCATCAGGTTATTTGGCTCACGGGCCTCACCCAGGTATGTACCTACAGCCTGGCAAAAAATTTTTAGAAATGAATAGTACAACTTAGTGAGCTGCAAAATTGCATGGAATGGAGAAATTATGAATGAATTCATTGATAATAAATCGCCAGGCACTCTTGCTCACTGTAATTACATTACTATACAAGTGCTTAAAATAGGAAATTTGAAAAGTGGCGATAAATTAAAACACGACTGAAGGAAGTGCACATGTATCGTCACAAATTACGTCTGAAATCTGACAAGAGATCAGGGGGGTTACCATGACGTACTAAAGACGTTCAGTTTAGGTTGAGAGAAAGGGACACAGCTATAGCAGTGACATAGCTCCGTCCCTCTCTCTCAACCTAAACTGAAAGGCTTTAGCACGTCATGGTAACTCCCCAGATATCATGCGCGGATCCAGCTTCGTGCCCAGGGGGGGGTCACGTGGTAAAGGCCCGGGTGCCCAGGGGGGGGTCACGTGGTCTATTTGTATGGCCAACTTAGGCTCCAGGGGGGGGGGGGGGGGGGTCATGACCCCCGCCTGGATCCGCGCATGCCAGATGTCCTACTTTGCAAAACTAGTATCGCGCGGGAAAAAACACCATAATGTACTTAAAAAAATTTGGCGACTGCCGTACTGTTTGTTGTGTGTGGCGACATCGCTAACACAGACTGGCGACAAGCCGCGCACTTTACCCGACATCGCCAGACATTGGTCCCTTCGTGCGTTTTCACATTATCCGATCCGATATCGGATGTAGGACCGATATCCCATATATTTAAGCCGCCATCTTTGATTTTTGCCTTTGAAATCCTTCCTACATCCGATATCGGATCGGATAATGTGAAAACGCGCTTAGTGTATACCTGGCTTAATGACTGCATTGGAGAGACGTGACAATAATAGCAACTAATTACTTTGAATTAGCTTTATCTAATAACTAATACCAACTAAGTATATGATTGATCACCCATACAACCATTTCAGTCGCAAAATCTTCAAATCAGTAACTAACTGTCAAATGTGACAACGCGTGGTAACGTCGTGCAAACAATGCGACCGTATTGATACAATAACAAAATGTAGTCGTCGTGTGCACTCGTTACGGTAACAAAATGTGTACGAATTTGTGGCTGTCAATGTCACTGTCAGAATGACTTTTAACGACACTTTATTAGTCGACGTTTGCACACATAACGGTAACAACATGTGGACGAATTTGTGGCTGTCATTGTCACTGTCAGAACGGTTTCTGACAGTGACATTGACAGAATTTGTACACACATGTGTAGGTCTGATTACCGAACTGCTCCTAAACCACTGTATCCGCAAATGACAATCTGAAATACGAAGGTTTCTCAAACTGTCTTGTGAAGTTGTGGACTGGTTGCTTTGAATCATTTAAATATGAGCGAATTAAATAATAATAAACGACGACGACCATTTAAGCACTCTTCGACATTTTATAGAAATGTGGGAAAGTTAAGAAAAGTGCAGAATGATAATACAAATAGATAAGCACTTTATAGTTACTTAATGTATTAAATATATAATTTTTAATTCTTATTGATAAAAATGAAGTGTAGTGTTGCTTTACACAATAAAAGTAGGAATCAAATGAAATAGAGTATTTACTGTGATATTAATAGAATTTCTGTTGCGCAATGATAGTTTTTTTTCAGTACAGATGCTGCTTTTTCTAACGCAGTAGTGCGAGCAAATCAAGCAATGATTCATTTCTTGTCTGGTCGAAACTCTTAGCTTAGATTTAGGTACTGAAAATCGTCGTACGATACACGTGCGAAAAGGACATTCACAACTCGTGTCGAAGTAAAACACTCCCTTCGTTCGTGTATTAATTTATCGCTACTCGTATCGATTTTCCTCTTTTCCGCACTCGTATCTACAAGTATTTTGTTTGGGTTACAAAAAAAAACACATTATTTACTCTACTACGTTTTATTCATGTCTCTTTAACATTACAAATTTGTCAAGACACTTATCTATACAAAAATCTTGACTTAAGAAGTACAGATCGCTGAAATTAATGTTGATAGTAATATTAATGACGACTACTTCAACAAGTGTCAATTGTGAAATGCCGCAAAATACTAGTTGCTATATAGAAGACCATAATAATATGATCCTCGATCCTTTACAACCCAGCAGCTCGATACGCACGTTACAATTTTTTTTTAATCTTCTTTAGTGAGGGCAACTGAGTACGACGGCATATTTAATTGTTTATAAAGTTTGAGGATACCTGGAAAAAAATAATACATGAAGCCATTTTGAAAATATAATAAATATTCACTGCTTTCGGTCACGCGTGTACGCTGCGACCGTTTGTCGACCGTTTGGTGACCGTTTGGCGACTGTTTTTTACATGGAATATTACCGTCTTAATCCATATTTTAACAACTTTATTGGTTTTCTAGGCATTATTTTTATTATTTCAGTATAGTATATGCACCGGAGCACTAAAACTTCACCAATCAATATACATAACACGCAAACACCGAGTAGTCAATAATATTATTACTGGTTAAACTGAGGTAAATTGATGGCGCGTTGATAAATTTAGACTTATTTTATGAAATCACTCGAGCAATTTAATTGGCCATGGTAATTAGCCCACATTATATTACAAATGCAAACAATATTTTATCTTTAACAAATTCTTACGCCATTACATTTTAATGTCAAATGATTTTATTTCTTTTTTACTTTGACGTCTCTGACAGTCGCCATTTGAAAAGAATGAAATGAACGAATGATTTTGGGAAAGTAGTCGCCAAACGGTAACAATGTGTGCACGCGTAGTGCACACTTCTGTCACTTCTGAGACCATTTGTGCCTGTTACCAATCGTCCCCATTTGGGTCGCCGCGACTAAACGTCGACCGTACTGCGACTAAGCATTGAGACCCGAAGACCTGTGTGTACACAAAATAGGAGGATTTGCGTAGGAACGGCGACCGATTATGGTTATATGGGCAATCATATCTCAACATGCTTAGGTAGGTATATCTACTTATCCAGGGTATATGTATATCTACCCATATAACCATAATCGGTCGCCGTTCCTACGCAAATCCTCCTATTTTGTGTACACACAGGTCTTCGGGTCTCAATGCTTAGTCGCAGTACGACCTTCCTCAAATTCTCAAGGATGAAACTTTGGGACAATGTAGAGTTCGTATCGATGTTTAATGTCTGCATATTTTCTAGTTTGGCCCGACGGCCATTTTTTTTGCTATCAAGTGCTGAAGGTGAAAAAAAAGGTGCTAATTTTCCTTAAATTCTCAAGGCTGATTTTTAATGTATGTGTTAGAGCACGTTGTTAGAAATTGGTAATCATCAATGCCAGACCGTTTCCGCCGGCCGTAACTTTTACCAGACGCGACAAAGTTGACAAAAAACCACTCTAACTTTCCTCATTTTCTCAAGCCTGATTTTGATATATGATACACAGGAAACTATAACTAGACCGTTTGTAAGCAGCCAGACCAATCGGATGGACCCAACCATGCGCCAGACTGGCTTAAAGTTTCGCTATGAACATCAATAAAATCGTGATTATACATAGTTATTAGCCGAAACTACAAAAGTTAAGAAGTTGAATTTTGCACAGCAGTTTACGTTTATAATGTATATTGGACGTTAGAAGCGATTCTGAAAAAATTACCCCTAAGGGGGTTAAAAAGTGGATTTCAGTTTATATGGGGATCCAATTTTATTTTTAGTTAGCGACTTAAAACTTGGTAAAACGGTAGTAAATAGGAGTAGAAGAAAAGTAATTTCAGCTTTTTTCGATTTTCGTCCTTTTAGACGGTTAGAAAAGGGATGGCAGTTTGTATGGTTCAAAGTTTCATCCTTGAGAATTTGAGAAAGGTCTGGCGGCTCTGGGTGCGTAGCCGAATGGCACAAACGCTCACGAAACGTTCACGAAACGAAACGCTAGTAGATATCTATCTCTATCGCGCTTGCGTATTGGCGCGACAGAGCCAGCGGCGTTTCGCTTTCGTTTCGCGTCGGAGAAATGCCATTCGGCTACGGGGCCAGGGCTCTTGATCTATTACAAAATGTTTTTCATTTTATTTTTATTTACTGATTCATTGTTACTTTACCGGGTCATTGAGACATATAGGACATGTTTATAGTCTGTGGGTACATTTACACATTTTGCGCTACAGTGACCGCACGCCATCTAGCGATTTATCATTGACTATTGAGTCACATTACCCGCTAGATGGAGCATACTGATACATCAAACTGATGAATTTAAATTGTGGATAGTATCGTCAATCTTTTTAATGTGTATTGTTGTACGATTTGTACAATCGTCTTACCGTTTAACCCAACCCAATGGTTCGCTTATTTGCACTTCCTCAGAGCATAAAATACTACTTCCTTTATCTCTGGACACTTCCTACGCTATATTTAGGCATAACGATGTAACAATGGTGTTGCCTTCTGAAGTGTTTCCTTTGCGGTGGTTTTTTCAAGAAGCCGGTATAGGGTTCTCAAAGGTCGACAACGCATAAGTGGCTTTTTTTATACCACGTCGGTGGCAAACAGGTACATGTATACGGTTCGCCTGATGGAAAGCGGTCACCGTAACCTATGGACGCCTGCAACTCAAGGGGTGTCACATGCGCGTTGCCGACCCATTAGAAAACTTGCTCCGATGTTGCTCTCTGTCTATGGGCGGCGGATAGTCTGCTCGTTATTGCCTATTTCTTAAAAAATACCTCTGACTAAAGGCGTATAACAGTGCGGAATCTAGTGGAGTTAGAGTACTAACAATGTATGTAAAGATTGTAAAGTAGTTCGAAGGTGACTCCACAGTTGTCATGCGTAAGAGTTTGCATAACCCGAACGAGGCAGGATGGATGCAATGTTTCTGATTAGTTGCTAATTGCAAATTGGTCGTCCTGTCTTTGTCCAATCAAGCCGACGCGTTTGAAGTGCCGTGTAGGCTGAAATCTCGGAAAACACATTTTTTTGTACCTACCACTTTTTGACAAATTAGCATACTTATAGTCAGACTGATGGTAAATATTCACCGTAGGCATTGGACGCCTGAGTTTTTTTTATCCCAAATAGCATTTCGTCCTGAAGAAGTCAATTTGTATTTTTTTTAAATATAAAAGCTAACTTTATTTTTAATTCACATTACATAATTATAATATGCCTAAGTATATATGGTATATGGTTAGGTACCTACTACCTATATAATATATACAGTACCTAACTAGATACGTACTGCGTCTGTAACTACAAAGACATATATAACTCCGTATAGACAGATAAAGTCTAAGAAAAAAACGTACCTCAGTACCATACAGAAAAAGTTACGGTGGCCTAGATGGCATTACACCTTTGGGGTACGCTCAGCTAGATGGCGCTAGTATTAATATTTGACATTTTAAAACATATCAAGCTAAGAATATGGGCCAAATTGTCAAAACTGAGGTTAAAAGTTTTAAGCTTGTGTCAAGAGATGGCAGTCTATGCACTGTGATTACACTGCATTTTACTTTGACAGTAACTCTCTATAATACTCGATCCTCTTTGGTAACTATAACCTATAGAATAGAATAGAATAGAATATCTTTATTGCGAACCATGGTATACGTAGAGTTGTTACATTTCATTAAAATAAACCTATTAACTACTCCTTTAATTATACAGATGTTTAATTGCTAGATATAAAACGCGATTATACTATTACGTTCATAAAGACAAGAACCTATAACTTGAGCCGGAAGCAGAGAACCGTGGCGTGGACTAGCTTTTCAATTCAATTTTAAGACGATACAGGAGGGGTCAATTCTCCATACAAACGCTCTCGACTATTTTCTCCCTGGTTTTTGAAGATAGAGCCATGATTTTTTCAATTCAGATTATAATAACTTTTATCTGTGTCGGACCGTTTTGATTTTTTTGATATTCTTATTTTTAAAGACGCTAGAGCCCATCACAAATTTCCAAAAACGGTGTTATTCAAAATTGGTGACAATTAGGCAAAAAAACTAAACTGTCCGACAAAGATTATTTCATTGTTATTCAGGTTCTCAAATTTCGTTACGATTCACTAAGTTTTGAAGGAGGAAACAGTCGAGAGCGGAACATCGATTTTAAAGATTTTTTCACAATATCTTTTAACTGAGTTGTTCTTAATGGTCTATTTTTTTCGATAAATCTAGTTAATAACACTAGTATATTAAACTAGAATTCCCAAATTGAAAGAGGGACTACTTTCCATTTTAGCATTTTCGCTCCTGTAGCGTCTTAACCGACTTCCAAGTCTCGAAAGGAAGGATCTAAACACGGATCTAAAGGAAGGAACCTATCTATTAAGTACTAAACTGTTATTATTTTAGAATATTTTATGTATCAGAACTAAGATCAGAACCCAATAATTAAAAAATCTGTAGCGATTTGTGGTGTTTTTTTTCTGTAGGTACCTACTTAATAAGATATGTAAGGTAAGTAGTTACCTACCTGATTAGCATCTGTCACGGTTTTATTGTATTACATATTGTATTCTTGTTCTGTTTACCTAACCACTGATTCAGAAAAGGTAATTCAGAAAATTCAGTAGGTAAATCTTAAGTTAAGGAAAACGTTAAATGTTATAATTACTGGCTTTTTTAAATTTCAGATGATGTACAGTCAGCATTAAAAGTAGCAAATCAAATAATGCTTCAGAAGTGGGTAACTACGATTCTGTAATCTCTGAATAAAAAGACATGTCTGACTATCCAATATCCATAGAAAAATATTTAGGTAATTAAACTTTCATATCATTTTCGACCACGAATATCATGTCAGTTACTTTTGGTGCATCGCTTCATCCGCTACTATTGACGTAGACTGTACACCCATATAACCATAATCGGTCGCCGTTCCTACGCAAATCCTCCTATTTTGTGTACACACAGGTCTTCGGGTCTCAATGCTTAGTCGCAGTACGGTCGACGTTTAGTCGCGGCGACCCAAATGGGGACGATTGGTAACAGGCACAAATGGTCACAGAAGTGACAGAAGTGTGCACTACGCGTGCACACATTGTTACCGTTTGGCGACTACTTTCCCAAAATCATTCGTTCATTTCATTCTTTTCAAATGCGACTGTCAGAGACGTCAAAGTAAAAAAGAAATAAAATCATTTGACATTAAAATGTAATGGCGTAAGAATTTGTTAAAGATAAATATTGTTTGCATTTGTAATATAATGTGGGCTAATTACCATGGCCAATTAAATTGCTCGGGTGATTTCATAAAATAAGTCTAAATTTATCAACGCGCCATCAATTTACCTCAGTTTAACCAGTAATAATATTATTGACTACTCGGTGTTTGCGTGTTATGTATATTGATTGGTGAAGTTTTAGTACTCCGGTGCATATACTATACTAAAATAATAAAAATAATGCCTAGAAAACCAATAAAGTTGTTAAAATATGGATTAAGACGGTAATATTCCATGTAAAAAACAGTCGCCAAACGGTCACCAAACGGTCGACAAACGGTCGCAAAATGGTCGCAGCGTACACGCGTGACCGAAAGCAGTGAATATTTATTATATTTTCAAAATGGCTTCATGTATTATTTTTTTCCAGGTATCCTCAAACTTTATAAACAATTAAATATGCCGTCGTACTCAGTTGCCCTCACTAAAGAAGATTAAAAAAAAATTGTAACGTGCGTACCGAGCTGCTGGGTTGTAAAGGATCGGGGATCATATTATTATGGTCTTCTATAGAGCAACTAGTATTTTGCGGCATTTCACAATTGACACTTGTTGAAGTAGTCGTCATTAATATTACTATCAACATTAATTTCAGCGATCTGTACTTCTTTTTTCAAGATTTTTGTATAGATAAGTGTCTACAAATTTGTAATGTTAAAGAGACATAAATAAAACGTAGTAGAGTAAATAATGTGTTTTTTTTGTAACCCAAACAAAATACTTGTAGATACGAGTGCGGAAAAGAGGAAAATCGATACGAGTAGCGAAATATTAATACACAACCGAAGGGAGTGTTTTAAATCGACACGAGTTGTGAATGTCCTTTTCGCACGTGTATCGTACGGGGATTTTCAGTACCTAAATCTAAGCTAAGAGTTTCGACCAGACAAGAAATGAATCATTGCTTGATTTGCTCGCAGTACTGCGTTAAAAAAAGCAGCATCTGTACTGAAAAAAACTATCATTGCGCAACAGAAATTCTATTAATATCACAGTAAATACTCTATTTCATTTGATTCCTACTTTTATTGTGTAAAGCAACACTACACTTCATTTTTATCAATAAGAATTAAACATTATATATTTAATACATTAAGTAACTATATCTATTTGTATTATCATTCTGCACTTTTCTTAACTTTCCCACATTTCTATAAAATGTCGAAGAGTGCTTAAATGGTCGTCGTCGTTTATTATTATTTAATTCGCTCATATTTAAATGATTCAAAGCAACCAGTCCACAACTTCACAAGACAGTTTGAGAAACCTTCGTATTTCAGATTGTCATTTGCGGATACAGTGGTTTAGGAGCAGTTCGGTAATCAGACCTACACATGTGTGTACAAATTCTGTCAATGTCACTGTCAGAAACCGTTCTGACAGTGACAATGACAGCCACAAATTCGTCCACATGTTGTTACCGTTATGTGTGCAAACGTCGACTAATAAAGTGTCGTTAAAAGTCATTCTGACAGTGACATTGACAGCCACAAATTCGTACACATTTTGTTACCGTAACGAGTGCACACGACGACTACATTTTGTTATTGTATCAATACGGTCGCATTGTTTGCACGACGTTACCACGCGTTATGTCACATTTGACAGTTAGTTACTGATTTGAAGATTTTGCGACTGAAATGGTTGTATGGGCATGCAAGCAATAGCCATAATTAACTTTTATGTTATTACAACAACTTCATGAAAGACAGATATAACTCCGTATAGACAGATAAAGTCTAAGAAAAAAACGTACCTCAGTACCATACAGAAAAAGGTACGGGGGCCTAGATGGGGTACGCCTTTGGGGTACGCGCAGCTAGATGGCGCTAATATTAATATTTGACATTTTGAAACATATCAAGTGAGAGGAATCTCAAAACTGAGGTTCAAAAGTTTTAAGCCTGTGTCAAGAGATGGCAGTCTATGCACTGTGATTACACATTTTACTTCGACGGTAACTCTCTCGATCCTCTTTAATGTAACTCATACCTGCAACGAACATCTCATTAACAAAAGGTTCATCGTAAAGATATACCGTTGTCGATAAGATCGCCAACTGGAGCACGACGGTACAGCGTAAAACTACCAAACGTACAACGTATCATACTAATAAGTAATAAGTCTAATAACCTACGAAGAGCTAGTCCCAGATAATGCCTAGCTTCTACGTAAATTATGTCATATGACGGTACCTACCTGTGTACCAAATCTAAGTAGGTACCTACTATACACTACATCTGTATGTAGTGTATAGTAGGTAGGTACCTACTTAGATTTGTCAACTTGTAGGTACTTCTTGTACTCAGGATGACTAAAATAGCATATTATAGCATAGACACTTTGGTGACTACGTGAAAATACGAAGGAAAAAACATTTTAAATGTTAACCATCTAGGCGCGTTTTCTGGGGCTAAGCGATCAGACTATTCTGCCAATGTACTGACTCTGCCACTGCTGGTGCCTAATCGCTTGCCCCATCCGGCGATTTAAGTGCCATATGGTGCCGGTGCCGGCTACAGAAAACAATAGCCACCCCATCTCGTCCCGTGGCTGTTGTACAAGGCGACTTAGGTAGTGCGTTTTCACATTATCCGATCAGATATCGGATTTCGGACCGATATCCCATATATTACAGGCGCCATCTTGGATTTTTTCCATTGAAATCCTTCCGATATGCGATATCGGATCGGATAATGTGAAAACGGACTAAGGGAACACTGATGACGCCACATAAGCAAGGATCGCCCGTATTCTTAGCGGGCACGCCACCACAAAAAAAAGCCTTGCGATATACAAGTGTAATGTCAAGTACCTACCCACGACCGTGATATAAAAAGGGTAAAATGCATATAAAAATGAACTTGCTCTCGCACTACACTCTGACGCCTGTAGCGTGCAACGCTAATGATGGGGTTGGACTAGCCACTTGGCGCGTGACACTTGCGTAACACTGGCTGGCGCCTAATCGGTTGTTAACTTGTTACAGAGTAGACCGGGTGGTATAATAAGTGCAGGACGGAACGAGATCACGTATGCAACGTATTGCAATTTACAATGTTGCATTTGATCGGTCGCCTTAAATATAACCTCAATCATAGACTTAATACACACATGTTGGTGTTAATTAATCTAAGACCTCAATACTCGGCTACGTATCTAGCTAGAATCGCATGCGAGTTGACGGGCTGTGTATATATGAGCTTGAAATAGTTTTAAAATTTGAAAATTGACAACCTCTCTGCCAGTCTTAGATGAATAACATGAGAAAAACAATAGAAATAGTGGCTGTATGTTATTTACGGCACATTCTTATACCATAATTATGGTGTCCACCGCGCTTTAAAATAACACCCATAATGACATTACCCAACGTAACTGGCGCCAAGCTTTATAAACTTAAATGAATTTGGAATAAAATAGTACATTACATCAGAGGCCGGGAAAATGAGGATTTCCGGCCAAGTGGGTATATACGGCCGAGCGAGCGTGCGAGCGAGGCCGGATAGGGATACGAGGCCGGGAATCCGTTTTCACGCCGAGGCATGTATAGTGCTTTTCTCAAACATACAATGAAATAAAAAAAAATGATCTGAAGGACAATATTTTATTTATTAAGTGACAAAATACATATACACTCAAACGTCAAGTGTGACAAGTATCCAGGTCACACAAAAATTTAAAAAAAAGTGACATGACAGTACTGACAGCTTACTTAAAAAAGTTACTTTGCAGGCCTAGGCCTAAAAAATAATATGAAATCCCTTTACAGTCCTCTCGAGTTGTTGCGCCCAAAAAGCGATACTTCCCAGCCCATTTTAAGGAACGTAAAGATAATATTTCATTGCATGTTTGAGAAAACATTCTTCCTTCTTCGAATGTAGAACTGTTCAAGTGGTATCATTAATATCGACCAAAATTGCGTTTGCCTGAGCGATAAAAGCAACCAAAAAATTCTCAAAGTCTCACTTAATCTTTTTAGTTTAGTCCGCGGTTAGATCCATTATTTGGTACAATCTTGTATGTTAATTAAAGACTGTAATATTATGCCTAGTTCTGATCTATTCTTGATTAGCCAACTATGCCTTGAGACGTCGAGCCATGTAGAGCCACTTGCTGCTGCAATTAGTTCGTATCGGCATTTATCGACTCCAGATCTGCAATTAACACTTAAGTAACTTAATTAAGTGTCAAGTGCCACAAGGCTGCTTATTTACGACATGGCAAAGCAAAGGTACCTAAGTAAAACAACAGGGTTTATGTAAATAAATATAGTTTATTGAATAATTACTTAAATATGAGGGAAGAAAAAATAGGTAATTATTCATTAGGTAGGTGCTTATTTACTAAAAATATTATTGGGTAAGGGTAATTTATTTAAAACTTAATTACTTATAGAATTGTCACTTTTATCAGTCGTTTCCACCATTGCAGCCCTATCTAAACTCGGGGTACCTAATAGGTTGTTCGTGTCAGTCATGCAGTTCACGATGACCCGCTGTCAATACTTCCAACATTCACTGATCCTTCTTCAAACTATCGGTAAAGTCTTTGGTCGTCGTTTTTCGTCAAGTTCCAAAATTTTTCCGATTCTGCCATTCTTCATACGTCAAGTTAGTCTGCAGCACGTCTTTGACCGTAATGAGTTGGCATTCTTCTTATTTCGACTCTATCGTTTTTCGTCATTTCGTATTTGGTCATATTTAAAGTTGGTACTGACATAAGACTATGAAAAAAAAAACACGAAAAACACAGATTAACAGCGGACATGCCGAAAGAAGATTATGACGAGTAAAGAACGAGACGGATTACGATAAAGATGAACTATGATCGAAGATGAGATCGACGATCTTGACGAATAAAGAATGGCTGACGAAAGAATCGGACAAATAATATACATATAAGAACTTGACGAAAAACGAACGAGACGACCGACCCAAGACTCGAACTATCGAGAAACTCTAAAGCCTCCGCCACACATAAACAGTTTTGATAGCGTAGCGTTAACTGAGCGCAATGATAGCGGTGCGCCGGACGAACGCTGGCGTTCCGCTCGCAATCCGCGCTCATTAGTTCCCGCCGGCGTCCGCTGGGCGCAACGCCAGCGTCGCCGCGTGCGCTGGGCGCAACGCCAGCGTCGCCGCGTGCGCCGTTCGTCCGGCGCACCACTATCATTGTGCTCCGCTGACGCTCCGCCTACGCTCTCAAAACGCGCATGTGTGGCCGAGCTTTTAACCTAACATAACCTATACAAATACATGCTATATCCTCGGCGTGACACGGACCCAGCCCTCTGGAATAGTGGTGATGATCCCCTGAATTCTTGGGGCGGGCTTCTTTAGCGGCTGGCCATCAGCCGTGGATACGTTGAAGGCCTGCATGAAGCACGCGAACACTTGGAAAGTGCATTGACGCGCGTACGTCTCTCCGGCGCACAGTCGGCGACCTAGAGAGAACAGAATCATTATTTTTTTTTTTTTTAAATATTGGGGGGACACCTTACACAGATCAACTTAGCCCCCAAACTAAGCAAAGCTTGTACTATGGTTGCTAAGCGACGATATACATACTTAAATAGATAAATACATACTTATATACATAGAAAACATCCATGACTCAGGAACAAATATCTGTGCTCATCACACAAATAAATGCCCTTACCGGGATTCGAACCTGGGACCGCGGCTCAGCAGGCAGGGTCACTACCAACTGAGCCAGACCGGTCGTCGAAATTATAAAATTAGGTACATGGTACGCCTAATTATAAAATTAGGTACAGTCAACCAACCTGAATCCTAGGCCATTGTAGAACCCTTTCAGTGTAAAAGTTAGACTGACTTCTATAGCAAATAAAGCAGGATGTCAATACGACACGGTTCTAGAGTGGCCTAGGATTCTAATAGGTTGACTGTACACTATGGTTTGAAGGGACTGTCGGGGTTTTGCAGAGTTTAGTGTCGGGTTCTTTAAAATTGAAAATATAATAACAGAAATGAAATGAAATGAAATATATTTATTAATAACAATTGTTACATGTCGATGGAATGGTGTATAAGTAAAATAAGTTATTATATTATATTATTAATTACAACATTAATTAATAAATTACAATTTGTCAACGATTGGTAGACTAAAAAAATCGTCATACGAGTAGAATGACTCTTGCGTTAGCCACATCTTAAGTCTGACCTTGAAAGCCGCTGTGGAAACTGCATCTCTTACCGAGTTCGGCAGGCGATTGTAAATCGACGGGCCTATAATATAAACTGAACGCTCGGACTTGGCGAGTTTGTGCTGCTCGGCGACCAACCTATTGTGGAGTCTATTGCTGCGCAGGTTATAGTTTGAGTTAATGCCCCTGCGCTTGTACATATCTTGGTGCTCGTGTGTAAAAATGGAGACCTGGTAAATGAACAAACAAGGCAGGGGCAGGATCTTCAACTCCCGGAAAAGGTCACGCGCCGGGGCATCCTCCGCCTTACCCGACATCGCGCGGATGGCGCGCTTTTGCTGAGAGAACACACGCCTCCAGTCAGAGGCGCGGCCCCACAGCTCCACGCTGTAAGTCAGGAGCGAGTGCACTGTCGCGAAATAACACTCGCGCACCGCACTTTTTCCGGCGGTCATTGTCAGTCGCCGTAGCGCGAAGCACGCACTGCCCAGCCTCTTGCACAGTTGGTCGATGTGCGCCTCCCAAGTTAGCGCGCTATCGAGGTGGAAGCCGAGAAGGCGCGCGCCGGTCACGTGCTGTATAGGGGCACCGCCAGCGCACACCTTCATTGTCGGGCTTTTATGGCCATTTAGCTTGAATGCCATGTAGCTGGTTTTTCTTTGTTAAGAGCTAAGCCGTTGTTTTGGAACCATTGGTGTAACTGCTCCATAACACCATTTAGTGCCGCTTCCAATTCCCGTTCAACAGTAGTGCTGACGACTGCCGTGACGTCATCTGCGTACATGAATATATCAGCGCCTTTTATCGCCTTAGGCAAATCGTTCAGCAAAATGCTGAACAGGGTATTGGAGAGGCATGATCCTTGCGGGACACCCATTAAATTTTGTAGCTCTGTGGATACAACTTTCCCCCCGTCACCAACCACCACCTGCGCTCTGTCAGTCATGAATGAGAGTATTAGGTTGGTGGCTGGGCCCCGGATGCCGTAGTGGTCCAGCTTCTTAACACAGATATAATAACCACAGAGTAGTAATAGAACAGAGAGAGTCTCACTGAAGACCGGCTGTGACCCAACAATGGCGGACTTTTTTTTACTTTTATTTTATGGCTTTGTGGCGACCTTTCAAGCCAGCAATGGCAAACGGTTTGCGATGTGCAAACACAATTTAAAATCAAAATAATTTTAATTTAGGTCAAAAGAAAATCAATTCTTCACTTAATTTATCAAAAATTAATTATTTTACTTGAAACGTAGAAATATCTTGTTTTTAACGAATAATAATGACTTAGTGCGCCGTGTGCAAACACTATTTAAAAAAATACTGGTCACACTCTTGTTTTGCAGTTTGTTGGTTTACGATTATGAACATTAATTAATATTGTGATTTTACGCATAATAACGTGATAAAGTATTAATTTACGCATGAAAAGTTGCTCCGTATTTTTTTTTCTTTCGATTGTTGTCATTTTTATACAATTTGACAACGCATGTAGGCATATTTTCTTATTTTTCTGGAGATGTTTTCGCCACGGGCGCCTCGATCCGACTGAACTGACGGGAGATTAGTGGATGAGGTCATAGACAAAGCTATCAATGTGGATGATGGAATCACAGGTTTTTCTTCGGAGTTATCCGTCCATAGAATTGTAGGTTCATGATAATAACAATCTTTTTTTCACGGTTTCGGATCGGATGTAGTGCGAAACCGCTCTTATGGCCCCTGTACACACATGGCCAACGGTTCCACCAACCCCCTTGGCCAAGCGTGTAGAGGGCTACTTGGCCGTAAGTTGGCAGTTGGCGCTTGCGCTTGCCGGCCAACCGATTGGTGTCGGTTTTTTGTCCACACATCAAAGGATCTTGGCGCCAATGGCCAACTGCGTTTACACGTTGGCGCTTCATTCAGTTGGTCGTCAGCCGTCAGAGAGGACGGTAGTGAAATATTTACGAAAATAATAAGTTTATCTATGTCAATAATAGTGTAGATTTTAGGAAATAAAATAACCTTGCAAATGTTTAATGTATTTCCTAAAAAAGATAAATGGTCTTATCAGAATATTCAAAAAATTGTTAATATTTCAAATAATTTAATTTTACTACGGGGTTATTATTTTTTAATATTTTTTTTCTGACAACGTCTATGACCAAGAATTTCCTAGATTTTTTCATTCCACGTCCATCTTTCATGAAGAGCTAATGCCAAGTGATTGGTTCGCCAATGTGTAAACAGCGGCTCTTATCTTGGCCAAGGGGTTTCACAAAGGGCTGGTGGAACCGTTGGCCATGTGTGTACAGGGGCCATTATTCCCTTATTCTGTCTATCCACAGATTTAAGATTTTTTTTGCTCTGAGTGTCGTCTATCCTATAAGTAAGTACTTACTTATAAGTTCATCATACCTACGTCAGTATAATTTATTATACACATGCCATTATTAACCTCCGACGCAAGAACGACGGGGTGTTATAAGTTTGACGTGTCTGTCTGTCTGTGTGTGTGTGTCTGTCTGTGGCATCGTAGCTCCCGAACGGATGAACCGATTTAGATTTTTTTTGTTTGAAAGCTGAATTAGTCGGGAGTGTTCTTAGCCTTGTTTCACGAAAATCGGTCCACTATGTCGGGATTTTTTTCAAAATTTTAATTTTGTGGTTAGGTTATCAATGTTACCATACTTTTAATTTTAATGATATCGTCAGATTTTAATTGCGATCTTACTGGTATATATTCACTTCAAAAGGATAAAAATATTTGACTTAAAACTGGGACAAGAATAGTAAGTCAAGTCACCAAACAAAAACTTCCGACTAGAAAGTAGATTAACTTTGCATAAGAGTTTGCTAAGACCTTGATGCACCAGTAGGTGATCATCACATCACCTCTTATTATGCAAAATTATAAAATATTCGTTTCTTAAGTTTATGAAAGTGGAACGTGTATAATTTGCATCGATACAATTTACTTTAAAATAAAATAAAAGCATGCATTAAGTATCTGACTTGGTCTCTCTCTTGGAAATCTGAAATGTCAAACAGATAAGAAGTCCGTAACGTTTCCCTGATCAGAATTTTCGACATATAACTATATGTTATAAACATAACCTAACGTTATTAGAAATAAAAAAAATATACTCGAAGATCTGACAGCGCGTGCACTTGAAAAGCATTCCATTGTATTTTGTAAGTAAAGGCACTGATTTAAAAAAAAACTTCATGGGAAGTTAAACAGCGTCACGTTTCCAATCACAGGCATGACCGACGGCAAATGGACCGAGCGAGCGTCACCAAAGAGTTATACATTAGGTATAAATATAGAAAAAGTGCAACGCCTGAGTAAAAATCTTGATTGAAGTTTGATGGGCAAGAGGCGATGTCAGTTTAGGGAAATGTGGCGCTGGTTATCACAAACACTCGTAATATTGTGGAACGTTCTCAATTAAAAACCAATAGCCGCATACAAGTAATTTTACTTTGTAAAATTTAACGATGCATCACCTAATCATCATACGAGCGTGTATTAAGTAGCTTTATCTCCTGGCGAATACGACGTAACACATTTTTAACCCCCGACGCAAAAACGAAGGGGTGTTATAAGTTTGACGTGTCTGTCTGTGTGTGTGTCTGTCTGTGGCATCGTAGCTCTCGAACGGATGAACCGATTTTGATTTAGTTTTTTTTTGTCTGAAAGCTGAGTTAGTCGGAAGTGTTCTTAGCCATGTTTCATGAAAATCGGTCCACTAGGTCGCGGTCGGGGTTTTTTAAAAATTTCAATTTTGTGGTTAGTATGATAATGTATTTGTTAAACGATGTATCAGGTGGTATCAGTCAACAAGAACAAGTCAATTTAACCTACAGAATTACTGCCTAATTAACGACGTTATCTTCTTTAGCTTACAATCGAGTCACGTTTTTCTACAGTCGCAGTCTTTATAACCCCGTTTACACTTTGTAACTCTTTGGTATCTCTAAACGCATTGACGGTTTCATCATAATCGCCACCGGACATGCACTTGCAGGTATTGAGAAATGAAAGCAGTGGAATTACCTGCTCCAAAAGGCAATGACTTGTCGCTGGCGACATCGAGGCGGCCATTTTTGATAAACCGCTCCGGACGAAATACTTCGGGGTCGCCCCAAATTGTCTTGTCTGTGTGGAGACTCGTCAGGTTGACGCTCACTACGGTGTTCTGAGAAAATAATACGACGTTATTCATCAGAGGAAATGAGGCATGTTTGTTTATGTAGTATCGACACAGTATAAAGCAGTAATAACTCTTCTAACAAACTTCACTCCGCGCGGTGTGTCGAAAACTACTCTCCATATGCACCGAATACATGCGAAACTGGTAAGTATTGGGCTGGACAGTCGGGGCCGCGTTCGCGCGCTGTGTTGACGTGTTGAGTTCGGGAGAAAATGACGTCAGCACCGAAGACATATTTTCGTTACTGTAGTGTTTATGGGTGTATGGAGAACAGTTCTCAAAATGCGGAAATGTCAGAATGATCTTTAGAATTCCTAGACACCCAGAAAAGTAAGTGGTTGTTATATTTTTTGCAGTGTTAGGTACATTATTGCTTACGTAAATGGCGTAAAAGTGAGATTTAAAGCTAGAATGACACATTAAAATCAATAAGGATTTATCTGTAACGACATTTAGGTAGATGCTGCGATCTATCTAGCTCGAAAGTTTGGTACCTACTTAAATATTGTGCAAACATCTATTCAAACATTTTATGTAAATACGATTTCGTCAGTATTTAAGAAACAAACACGTACTTGAATCTTTATTAGATAAAAAGGTAGAAAGAGCGTTGGTACTAGCATAGCGCCATACACAGTTACTACGAGTAGGACAGTAGCACAGGTACAACCCTGCGTGACCTTGCGCAGTAGTAACGACCGCGTCGCCGCTGCCGGAGATTAACTACTGATTTATCCTTATACTGTGGTATCGATTTGAAGTATGTTTCGGGTACCTAAGCGCTGATGATGACCTAGCGGTAAGAGTGTACGCCTTTCAATCCGAGGTACAGTCAACCAATTGGAACCCTAGGCCACTGTAGAACTATGTCATAGTGACATTATAAATCAGATTGTAAGGAATCTCTTACTGCTTGTCATTTTGACATGGTTGTAGAGCGGCCTAGGGTTCCAATTGGTTGACTGTACCTATGAGTTTTTCGGAACTTATCTAATGTATTACGAAATGTTATCTACTTATCTCATTTTTGCCAGTCGTTTTTCAGTGTAGGGAAACATCGAGAGAAAAGCGGATCCGCTGTTATTATCTTTTCATCACATTTGCTGTTTAAAGGTCTCATTGCGTCTACGTGTACTGAAGCATAATGTCACAATAATGTACTATTTTATTCCCAAGGGAATAATGGATTTAGTTTTAAAAATTAATACAATCCATACAATACAATTAATAAATTAATACTTCAGGCAAAGGATGTTTCAATCAGCCAAGGATTTTTGTTGCACAACCAAAATTTGACTATTAAGCTACAAAAGATATTGTACGGTATGAAAAATGCAATTTATTTATGTTTTAGAATTATTTCAGTGTGTTTTGCATTTATTTCGTAAATTTAACTCAGATAAATCGTTATAATTTACAATCTGACAATATGTTCTCGACTCGCGCTTGACCGCGTGCCAGCGCGAGGCGCCCACCGTTGCCTAGCAACGGAGAGTACAACAGACCAAATTAATGAATAATGAATGAAATAAATAAGTAAAAATTTAGTTAAATTATATGATTTATATGCTTTATATTCAGGATTTTCGTGTTTGTATTGGTTCAAAAAGTGTTTGTTATCAAAAACAATGGAATTTAATGTGAATAATCTGATATGGATGAAAATACACTACTGGTCTTTGCGCCGTCGTTGCGTTGAAGGTTTTGCCTTATGACTTTTTTTTGTATTTTTCTCTCAAATGTGATGAAAAACATTGTGTGTAACTCAGGAGGTAAGGATATTAAATACTCGTGTCTATATTCACTCCAGCCTGCGGCTGTCGTGAATATATCAGGACACTCGTATTTAATGACCCCCTTACCTCCCTTGTTGCACAATGTACTATTTTTATTTTTTATTTTTTTTTATACTACGTCGGTGGCAAACAAGTATACGGCCCGCCTGATGTAAAGCGGTCACCGTAACCTATGGACGCCTGCAACTCAAACAGTGTCACATGCGCGTTGCCACCCCATTAGAAACTTGCCTACTTGCTTACTTGCTTTTCTGCTTTTTTTAGCTTGTAATAGTTGTAATATTATTTGGGGCGTTAGCCCTCTGGTTCGGATGGTCAGAAAACAGTAGCTGAAACTAGTGTTCTACGCCAAATGGTGGTCCTGGGACACTTTTTTCAAAGTTGTCCACCCCACTTTTTTTGTAACATGAGTATTTTTTACGCGATTCATAGGTACTCAAAATCGCGAGGTCTTTCGATCCTGATTGGAGAAAAAAATGTCCCAAGATTTCCATACATTTTTCAAACCTTCCATTCCGTTACCGCCATACAAAATGTATGAAAAAATGGTAAAAGAATGGGAAAAAATCTTGAGACACTTTTTTTCTGATATTAGGGTTTACTTAACCCTTAAATGCATAGTGATGTATATATGCATTCTGAATTTTTGACTCTTAATTGCCGGCACGTCAAAATTTAAATTTGAATAAATCTTTATCAAGGTCATGCAAACAAGTGCGTTTTCACATTATCCGATCCGATATCGGATGTAGGACCGATATCCCATACATTACGGGCGCCATTTTGGATTTTTTCCATAGAAATACTTCCGACATCCGATATCAGATCGGATAATGTGAAAACGGACTAAGGGTTAAAGAGCTCGCGATTCTGAGTGGAAAGCACATAAAAATTTCCAAATCCAAAAAAAAAACTGAGGTGGACAACTTTGAAAAAAATGGTCAACACACGATAAACAGTTTACACACGATTATGTGGTGTATGGAGTTTTGACTTTAGTTTGGGTTTGTATACATGTAGGTACGTACCTCCGCGATATGGTACCCGTCCAGCGTGGTATCGACAACGCACCGGTGTGGTACGGCAAGTGGTACCGTCGTCTCGAACCGCAACATTTCACGAATGCACGCTTCTGTATATGGCATGCTGTAAATAAGTACATTAGCCTATTTAATTTAATGATACGAATGTCTGTAGTAGGTATATGTATAGGTAGTATAGGTACCTCACAGACCAACCCCTATAGACATCTATTACAAGACGACTCGCGGTGGCCAGCCTTCCTAGTATTTGCACTGATATAAGCGCGGGCACTCGCCGTGCCCGATCAGTATCGACCAAGTAACAGACCCGAAAGCAGCGCGTGTTTTTCGCACAAAAAAATTGGAAAAGGGTATTTTGATGCCTTAAAGATGTCCACCTGTAGTGTGAAATGGTGTGGAAAGGTAACAAGAAGCTCAAATTTAAAAACAGACGGCATTACATTCCACAAATAAGTCATATTTATAATTTATTCAGAGCCGGCATAGGTCAACTTACATTGGCCACTTACGCGTCAGTAGAGGGACAGTCATACTTCTGTCCCTTTTCATCTGGCGCGACTGCCCGCCGTCCTTGAAACGGCCAATCACAGCGCGCTTAACACATTCCCCGCCCGCTCCTCGCACCCCAAACACTGGTGACTCGTATCGCGAACCAAATATACAAGACTGCCACTCTATAGGAGGTTCTCTGTGAGGTACCTACATAGTACATACCTATTTAGAAGAAACGTCTTAAACCATAAGAATAGGATAGGGCAACAGAACTGGCAGACTAATATACCTTTTTATGCTAAGCTACCAATTGATGCAACCTGCACCATGATTGTGCATTTGTCCTACTTTCTTAATGCACGAACAAATTTGACCATAATTGAGGTTGTTGACCTGCCAGGCATTCCCTTTTAGATCAAACTTGACCACAATTGCGGTTGTTGAACTGTTAGTCCCTTTTTGCCCATTATTTTTAGCTTAAGGTGCAGCAGGTTCAGAAGACGGAGTTTTTTAAATGGCTCTCAATTACTCAAATAATCAATAGCGATTTTTTTTATTTAGATCACAATTCGAAATGCTGCTAAAATTGTTAAAATGTTCCTTGAAGGACGGACGCCATATATGTGATTAGAATCCATATTATTAAGTCCGATAGTCAGATAGAATCCATATTATATGTAGAGGTAGGTATTTATATATTTTTAATAAATTTTGCTCAAATGCTAAAACAATGAAAATGCTTTTAGAAATCAGCTATATCCTGTCTGAAACTCCGCATTGTTCGATCTTCTTTTCTCATTTCCTATTTATGAATTATCAAAACTCACAAAACATTTAAATCACAACCTCGAGAAGTATGTAGATATTGTAGGTCCTATACAGTACAGTAAATTCATTAACGTTTACGCGCAGTGAGAGTGACAGAACAACACAAACCTACTGAGCCTTAAGACTGCCGCCGCAGCAGTTACATTACAAGGCTAACGACATCATGTCATATCTAAGAGACATAGATGCATTACCTACTTAACCTACTTTACTATGAAAATGTAAAGAAAACCTTTAACCCTTCGAGTCCCAGCGACATCATATGATGTAAATTCATTAACGTTTACGCGCAGTGAGAGTGACAGAACAACACAAAACTAGCCTTAAGACTGCCGCCGCAGCAGTTAATTACAGGCTATACGACATGTCATATCTAAGAGACATAGATGCATTACCTACTTAACCTACTTTACTATGAAAATGTAAAGAAAACCTTTAACCCTTCGAGGGTTGAAGTAAAATATGTAAAACAATATTACACATTGACACGGGTTACGCTTTATGAATATTAATGATTATGTTTGTCTAACTTTTCTCTAGTGTTTAAAAAGTAGGTAATTCTAATAAACCTCCAAGTAATTAACCGTATATTAGCTTAAGAATTTCTCTCAATATCAAAGAACGTAGGTACCCACTAAGTACCTACTCTCTACTGACACACAGCAAAATAAGGTCTGGGAAACAGGTTAGGTACCGACTGGGTCGCGGTGGAAGGACCGGCAGCTAGTAAAGTTGAATTCAATTTATCGCCACTCGTTTCGAACTTCCTTTTTTACGCACTTGTATCGCAATGTACTATTTTAGATAGCAACGCAAGTTGCAACTGAATAACGCGGATTCGATTAAAGATATATCGCATTCACAAAAAATACTCCATACTTTTTCCTGGTCAACCAAATCATGGTCAATGCGGTCTTCTCGTGTCCCCGAATCTCACGATGGATAAAAAAGTTCAAACCGTAACTGAATAAATGTACCTATACGCCGATTTTCACATCTAACATTATTCCTATGAAATTGTAGGTATGAACAAAAAACGGTCTATATTTTTCCTGCCGTCCAGATTGTCATACGGTCGCACAGCATGGTCTATCCCCTCATGACATTTGCTCTGGATCCCAAGATATAGGAAAATCTGTTCAAACAACAACTTAACAACGTACGGTCTACTCGTCCCAATCCGAATTATAGGTAAGTACCTAATGAAATGGTGGGTAATTGTACCAAAGATGGTTCATACTTTTCCCTGTCGTCCAGATTGGTTATATGCGGTCGCATCCGACAACTCGGTTGATTTCCTCATGGATCTTTGGGTATAAGAACTTTCCTGGATTTTCGCATCAATACTTTTACCTAACAAATACCTGGGGCCTATTGCATAACAAGTTACAACTCATATTACAAGCGGTAGTCCCCCTCCAATTCATTTTATAAGAAAGAGAGTTCCACTTGTAATACAAGTTGTAAATTGTTATGCAATAGGCCCCTGGTATCAATAACAAAAGAGGACCATACTTTTTCCTGTCGTCCAGATTGGGCATGCGATCGCGTCCGACAACTCGGTCGATTTCCTCGTGGATCTTGTCCTGGATTTCTGGGTGTAGGAACATCTGTTCGATCAGGAATTGGATGACGGACTCGCCGGCAGTGGCGCTCGGGAACATGTAGTCAGTGCATATCAGGATCAATTGGTCCACTGAAATGTAAAGGACGGTAAAGAGAATCGACTAATCGAGTAAATGTGAATTATTCAAATAAATTGTTTCATGCCGTAAGATTTGACCAATCTGCGACATTTCATTAAAATAGAGCGGCATGGCGCCCTGAGAGGGCATTGCAAAGCATTCTTATATCTAGATAGATCATCACTATTTGTTATGCAAATTTTGCACGTTTCTTACCTTTTGCGTGAGCGCAATCATTTATGGTAACAAAATGTAATGAGATATTGTAAACAAACTTTTAATATTGATTCGTATACGTGATTCAAAAAGCATGATGCGCCTAGATTTATATAACGAGCAAATATTATATACGATGTATACAAAGGTAAGGTGTGTGGGCACAGTGGAGAAGACTGAGCAGGAAAGCGGACCCTGGCGCTAGGCCGGGAAAACGCTAGGTGAAAAAAGAAGTTATACGATCATGCTTTCGGGAGTCTTATCAAGTATGGGGTGATTTGATTACCGAGTTTAAGATTCTCCATGACAGACAAGACATAGGATTCATAATGAAAACTAGGAAGTGGACGGGAACGGTGTACCCTTGTTTCGCCGACAAACTTTTCATCGAATATCATTTCATCGACAACAAATCATCGAAAGTTTAGTTCAAATAAAATTGTTTCGAGTAATTTTATTTCAACTACTATTTATTTGAAATTTTCTTAGTTATTATAAATACCTACTATTCAACTAATATTTTTTCATCGCTGATTCGTTTCAAAGTACTTCAAATAGCAGAACTACAAAACATCGCAATTTATTTATTCAACGTATTATTACAAAACTTTCTCATTTGTCGTACTACTTATGTACGTACTATTCTAGGAAACTTCAAATTGTCGATTTTATCGTGGCACATCACATACGTCCATTATTAAACAACGAATAGTTTTTAAATTAGGTTTAGGTTAGGTTAGAACTGTAACCACACACAAAAACAAAAGTTTAAAGAGTAGGCTTAGGTTAGGTTCGACCTGTGATTTACACAGAAGCAAACGTATTGCAGAGTAGGTTTAGGTTAGGTTAGAACTGCGACCCTACACATCAACGAACGGTCTATACATATAGTAGGTTTAGGTTAGGTTAGAACTGTGACCACACATAAAAACAAACAGTTTTCAGAGTAGGTTTAGGTTAGGTTAGAACTGTGATCACACAGAAACAAAGGGCTTACAGAGTTAGGTTTAGGTTAGGTTAGAACTGTGACCAAACAAAAAGTTTTCAAATTGTACAATTTTAGAAAAAATCATAATTGAAATAATATTATGCTAATAATATTATGCGTAATTGTATTTAATGTAAAACAAAATGAAATGAAAACATACGAAACAAAATACCACGATATAAAGAATACTCGGAATAGTTTATCTACGAAATAAAAGTCTGCGGTTTGATTTTACTTGTATCGATTGTTCTACGACATGAACTGTCGATGAAATGAAATTATTTGAAACGTTGTCTTTGAAATAATATTCGAACAAGTGTCTGTCGGCGATTCAAGGGTAAACCGGACGGGAACTAGCACAATGACCGTATTTGAATTATATATTGTATTTACCTGAAAACGTGGTGCGTCCAGTTTCTTGTATTTCCTCTTTCATTTTTCTGATGTACATGTCTAAGAAGTGGCGGTCGTGCTTATCATCATGCGTCGCCATGGAATGCTCAATTAATTTCTACAACAAATCATTGACTTACATTACAAGTACATAATGTACGATATAATAAGTGATACATTATTTTTCAGTACAGATGGTGCTTTTTTCGCACCAGTGCGAGAAGTGGTTCATTCATCTTGTCAGGTCGAAACTTCGGAGAGCCATCTGTACCTACTGAAAAACGTCGTACGATACACGCGCGAAAAGGAATTCGTAACTCCCTTCGGTCGTGTTTTAATTTATCGCCACTCGTTTCGAACTTTCTTTTTTCGCACTTGTATCGTAAATATCGTAATTCGTAATGTACTATTATCTAGTCAGTATAAAGACTATAACGTCACCTTGGATGTTATTTTTAATTCTTTATTTATTCGTTTGTGAAATTCGGGACAAATTTTTCATTTATCTGTCAAATAGAGGTGTAAAGAGTCAACAGCAGCTTTGATATTTTGTTAGTTATTTACTATTGCACCGTTACGTACCCTGAAGAAGTCAGTTAAATACTTATTCCCCTGATACAAATCTTGATACCCGCTCCATTTGGGGAAAAATTGCTTGAGCCACGGAGTTAAGGTTATAGCTCCGCCAAGATCGTTGCTTCCTCTCTGGAACCTGTCAATACAGTAAGTCTTTTAAATGTAATAAAGTGTACCTACACCTAATCCATAAATTTAGGAACTAAGTAGAGCGCTGGTGGCCTAACCTGTAGGTCTGTGTTAATCTGGAGGTCGCAGGTTTAAGGTTATTGGGCTAATATGACATCATATCATTCTTGACCTACCTCAGGGTGTTTCTGGCCACGTCCCAAAGCGCGGGGTAATCTTCACGGGGCAGGGTCATTCCGCTGAACACGTGCAGCATGCCGTTGATGAAAGGAACGGAGACGTAGTGCGGCAGGTAGACTAGTTCCCCATTCACAAGTTTCTGGAATTAAAAAAAAATTGCAAACCGTATCATTGCAGAAAACACAATAGCCTCAGGACCAGTTGCATCAACCACAGTTAACGGGCACGTCAAAGTCACGCACAGAAGTCTAAGGAAATTCCTCATTGATTTGTTTCGATCGATGAAATTCCCATACAAATAAATTAGCAAACACTAAATTCGAAATCGGGGCTACCGACCCTTAAGGTGGTTGTCCTGACGTGAATTTCATACAACTTTATTGACATGATATCTCGTCATACATAGCTTGTATGAACTTCAAACCTTGACGTGTAGTTAGTTACTTATGCATATATCTCGCATAATTCTACAGAAATACCAGTTACTCTTTAATATTAATTAATATCTCATTTGAAAATCTGACACTTACGGATGACAGTAGATACGCTAGTGTGCGTGAATGCAAGAAATTGTAATATATTGCAGTTTTTACATGATATTCATGAATTGAGACACACTTGAGATTCATATTTCTCGGATTGGGTGCCATATTTTTTTTTCTCCACGCCGAATCCAACATGTTTTGAAAAATTTCTTGACTTTTAGAAAAAATGCTGATAATTTGCAAATTGTGCACAGTAACGCCATCTTTTAGTGCTTGGTCGGCAGGACAGCCCGGAACTTCCACCTTAAGGTGGTTCGCCTAGGTTACGCGAAGCTCGGGCTGTGTTAGATGGCGTTACATCTGCAAATTATCAGTCTTATTTTTTTTGTGAAGTCGTACAGGCATTTATATACTTTCAAGTATGCTTCGCGAACATTTAATGTTAAAATTGACGTATTAAAACAAACATTAAACTTTTTATTGTAACGTAAATCCCCTTAATTGACAATTTTACACTATTTTTAAGTACCACTCACACATGCAAACAGTGTTTTTGTATGCCTTCTAGTCGATAATTTCACGCAGCGACAGCTTGTTTAAATAGCATTGCGGTAAATACGTGGCACCGCAAGATTTGCATGGAAGTGGAGTGGGTTCGAATCCAGTACTTTCTCTCTTTTTTTTTGTTTTATTATTATACATAAATCTTATACTATTAAACGAGCAATTCTTGTATATTTATTTATTTATTTATCGTAAGTATTTTTTACTTCAAAGACTAGATGGCGACACATCAAGGCTACACGAATAGAAAAATATTGAGCTTTTGTGACGAAACGCGCGCCATCTCGTGTGGAGTAGTTGTGTTGTTAAGACTGAGAGTTCTTTCGATTGATCGATGTAGGTACTATTTATTTTCGAACTAGATGGCGACACAGGTCAAGGATACGAAACAGAACCGAGCGAAGCTCGGTCGCCCAGATATTATATATTATGTACAGTAGTTACTAAGCGTTTTCCACAAAAAAAGATTAAAAAAACCTATTCTCTTAAATCGTAATATTTTTTGGGTTCGTCCAACTCAGAATTTCTAACATAATTATCCTAATCTGATATTTTAAAAATTTCGAAAAAGTATAGATAAATTTTAATTTTCTATATGCGTGGTTTTGTGAAACTACGATTCAAATGATTTTTTTCTAATTGTTTATTTTCGATTGAGCAAGGGTATTTAAATCGCTTCGCTTGTCTTATGATAACAGGAAATCATGTAATTTGTATAACATTGACAAATGTCAGCACGTGATATGTAAATAGGTACCATTGGCAACACTGTTAGCTGTACATTTGTAATCCTTATTACAAGGGCATAACGTCTAGCGATGGTTAGCTAAGAGTGTTGCTGTTAGTATTAAGTATTTTAAGTTGATAATGTTGATAGGATAATCCGATAATTAACAGTATCAAGACTATTTATAACTGTTTTTGTGTTGTTGTATTAATTTTCATCAGGGTCACCCGTTGAAAAAACAGTTGACTGTACCTACTTAACCTACATACATTTATTATCCCATCCCACCGCTGGACATAGGCCAGAGTATTTAGATACCTATCCTATTCACGAATAATTTTTTTATCAGCATTAAATTCTTCCTTAGGTGAACTTACGAACAATATTTTTTATTGGTCGCTGAACAATCGTATAACAGTAGGCCTAGCACATGATGGCCGCGGGAGTATGTCGCCGCGAGATAGACTACCCGTCCTTATGTCATTAATACAGTTAGAAGAAGACGTGGCATCTATCTTGCTAGGCCTACTGGACCGATTTTGAATTTTTTTTTTTGATTGAATGTATATGCATACAGATTGGTCCCATTTTTCTCAGAACCCAGTTCTGGTGATGGGATCCTGGAGAAATCGAGGGAACTCCTCAAATCTGAAAGGCGCACATATGGTGATTTTTGTGTTTTTTAAGGAACAGCATGCATTTACGTACAGAACAGTGACATTTGGTGCAGTGGAACTGCTGATGATGGTCAGAACGGAACTCCTCAAATTTGAACGGCACGCTTGTAGTGACTTTGGTATTTTTATAAGAACAGCATGCACTTACGTCCAGAACAGTGACATTTGGTGCAGTGGAACTGCTGATGATGGTCAGAACCGAACTCCTCAAATCTGAACGGCACACTTATAGTAACTTTGGTATTTTTATAAGAACAGCATGCACTTACGTCCAGAACAGTGACATTTGGTGCAGTGGAACTGCTGATGAAGATCAGAACGGAACTCCTTAAATCTAAACGGCACACTTATAATAACTTTGGTATTTTTATAAGAATAATATGCATTTAAGTTCAGAACCGTGACATTTATTTAGTTATGTTTGTTAAGAATATTGAGTTTTCAAGTCAAATTCTGTCAAGCTTCGATTTCTTATAATCGGATTCATGAGGAATTGAGGAAACTCCTCAAACCTTAAAGGTATACGTATATTCATTTGTGTTGCCATCAAATAATTAAAGTGTTAAAAGCCGTTTTAAAAAATACCTACACATTTCTACATAATCCAACATTCGCAAGTAGATTTCACCAGAAATCCAAAGGCGGCGGTTTTTTTTTCTTAAAAATTATATATACAGTGGTGGCACTATTTACGGTCTTTAACTGCCTATAGCTGCCCCTTTTCAGGGCCCATCATTTAGATTGCCGCCCTTATGGGCTTAATATTATTATTAAGCAGTTTTGGCGCGGGTCCACTGCTTTGGGTCAAAATTGCCTAGCCACACACGTGATTAAAATTATCATAAAAGTTGCTGCGATATAAAATGAATCAAACGTTACAATACTCCATATGTAGCCAGAGCCACAGCAACTTTTAGGTGCGCAAGCTTTAGCTAAGCACATGAGTATAGCTAAGTACCGTCTTACCACGATGTAAATAATAGTACTAAGTAATAGATACCGCACTGCAAGGACACTTCCTACAAAACCGAAGTTTGACAGCAGCTTTAAAGTTGAATCGTGTTGTCCCTTTCTTGCATGTCACTATACCTTTCGACTATTTAGGGTTGTAAAAAATCAAGTAATTATCTGTGTGTAGCCGACACAAAGAGTCGTCAAGTCGTACCAACCCTAATACCGTCGGTGGACGGGCCAGTGTCCGACCAAAAACTACATCATCATCATCCTCCTCCTTGGGTTATCCCGACATTCGCCGCGGTTATAAAAACTACATATTGTATACCTTTTCTTCGTCGTTCCTCGGACCGTTGATCCTCATGTCAACCATCTCCTTGATCTCATGAGCGATGACATCTTCGAGCTCCGCGCTGCGGCGGCCGAACCCGAAGTCTCGCATGTACCGCAGGGAAAACCGACGCTGAGTGTGCCAGAAGTAGCCGTCGGTGAAAAATATACCTGATAGAATAGATGGGTATAAACTATTAGCAATACTTTTACCTACTGAACCTTGCTTATATTTCATCAGTTTATACTGAAAACTTCTGTAAGAGCAGTGTGTGTTTCACGAAGGTGATATTGACACTGTCATCAATTTTGTACCAATTTCTGGGTCGATATCATTGGTAGCATCAATATCTACTCGTTCTTGTTGGACACGAAATGGAAGAAAATTGTCACCGTGGTGGTTTTATCGTATTATGTCACATGAAATTTCGATTTCGTCTAAAGTGGCTACCAAATGAAGAATGGCTGATTTGTATCTTCCTTTAAAAAAGACTCTCCTCGAATTTAGCCGTACAAACTACTCAGATATGCCAATCGAAATTACTCTACTTCTCTTGACTTTTGGGATATTTTATCTACCTTGATTATAACTTACTTGTTCCCAATTTCGATATACCGACCTAGCTGTTTCCAGAAAGCCCGCAGCCTCCCAAGGATGATATCCAAGCGGCCATCAAACTCCTCTCGGTTAAGAACTTCTTTAACCAAAGCCGGGTCGTTAGCAACCACCGTCGGGTAAGGCCCCAAGTAACAGCCGACCAGTCGCGTCTTGTACCGCCGACCCAGCTTGAGGAAGGCTTCTGCTAAGTTGTTGGGTGCTAAGGTGTAGAGAAGGAAGTAGGCTCCATACACTGGCAGGCTTGGTGGACCTGTAAGGGCAGATAAGAGTTAAGGTACGACAATTTAAAATATAGTGGACATAGTAAACATAGATTTGAATGAAGAGGCACACTTAAAGATTGTGTCAGATGGCGCCACCTTATTACTCCATTGCACAGATAAAGAATTTCATACGTGAGAGCGAGAGAGAAGATATTTTTTCTCTCTCTCACATATGAATGACAGTCACATGCCTATTAGACACGTTCACAGACGCCGCCTGGTAGGATAAAATGTCAGTGTGCCTCCTCATTAAAGATGTAGGTAATGATTTGAAAAGCAGTGGCCGCCCAGTTCCCTTACGGTCCTATTATACTGGTCCCATAGTGGATAGTGTGGATAATGGATACCCATCCTCCTCCAACTTAGGAAGGACTGTCTAATCTACTTAAAACATTAAACATACGCGTAGTCATTTGTTTCCTTTAGTCTATGACTATGACAGACGACATCACTAGCCGTCCGTATAGTAGCGATAGAGCCGGTGTGGCTTTATTTGATACTCATATTTAAAGCAGATGTAATACACAGTTGTATACGTACCTACTTACTTAAAAAATAAATTATCTTTTCACCACACGAACTGCTCTCTTTGCTATTCGAAAACAGATAGCAAAATTGCATTTTATCCGCAAGAGTGCAAAGTAATTTCATACAAATAACTTGATGTCTTAGTTGGCTGGTAGATTCTACCTATAAATGATGATTTTGAATCGTAAATATTGAATAAATTGATGGATTTGATTTAGTTTCATGTTTTATAGCCAGTATTTTGTTAGTGCTGGTGTGGTGAAAAATTTTGTGTTTCACCCGGTGGCAAAAACCCTCCCAACGTTCAAGATTCCACTTTTTATATTGGAATTATTTTTTTGCTCGGGTATCAATATTGGCACGTGCGGTTAAACAAATAACTAATAATAGTATTACTTAGTGTAAAACAAAGAATCATTACGATAATGATAACATTACCGTAATGATTCTTTGTTTTACAAGGGGGCAAAGTTGTCGTTTAACCGAATGTGCCAATATTTACGCCCAAGCAAACGAAAGATAACAAACAAAAATATTGATTACAATTTCGGTGCTGGTGTCTCTTTTTAACCCCCGACGCAAAAACGACGGGGTGTTATAAGTTTGACGTGTCTGTCTATCTGTGCGTCTGTCTGTCTGTCTGTCTGTCTGTTTGTCTGTCTTTCTGTGTGTGTGTCTGTCTGTGGCATCGTAGCTGCCGAACGGATGAACCGATTTCGATTTAGTTTTTTTGTTTGAAAGCTGAATTAGTCGGGAGTGTTCTTAGCCATGTTTCATGAAAATCAGTCTACTATGTCGCGGTCGGGGTATTTTCAAAATTTTAATTTTTTAAGTATATTAGATACTTGTAGATACTAGAACACCGCTCTTCCACAGGTTGTTTTGCTTACAGTCTAGTGTGTGTGTATGTTCATACATATACCATACCTATTTATTAGAACAATTAAGACAAGAGGATTGCATGCGATAAACTAAACAGTATATGTGGAGAAAAAAAAAATTTGATGCCTAATACGCCCGAGCAAATGAAAGATTGTAATATTGAACCTCGCGCGTAGCGAGTAGCCTAGCAATACAAAGGTCGAGAGGCCTTATTCCTAAAGACGAGCGTTTTTTGCAAAATAGAACCTTTTTCATTCAAAATTATAAAGAAACTATAAATGATTATTAAAAAAATGATAATGTTCCTAAAAGTACATATCTTAAGCTAGAAAGTCAATTGGTACTACTTTAAAATATGTCTTTTTATACTTCCGAAAAATCAGTTTTTTCGGAAGACGTTTTCAATTTTCATAGTGGGATAGCTCGTTTAGAATCGTGATTGTGCTGTTAAAAATGTTATTTCGGGTAATAAATGATCACAATCCTATTTGTTATATCCTGTACGAGTTAGCTAATACTTTGACATTTTAAGATTTACTTGAAATGGTGGATAAATAACCTTCCGTATCCTCCCCATTTTTTCGATAAAAAGAGGTTTACATCATGTATTTTTCCTGCGATTCCTGCATTTTTTGTAACTCTTAAATAATATTATCCTAAACTAGAACTTCTTATTGACCTATAAGAAAAAAATCATACATATAAGACATACCTTTCTGTCGATAGATATGTTTTTAAAACACCTAAAATTCGAATAAAAGACACTGTGCTAACGCGAGCCCGCTCAGTCTGCGCCGAGCGCTCGAAGACAACGGACCTGCGTTTGATCGTCCGGCGCACCTAGCTTTCGTAAGCAGCTCGATAGTTCCGAGAAGTGCCGTAAACTGCGACTAAAAACAAATCTTGATCCTTTTTACACCTTATGCAATTTTAGCATTCGACATGCTTTTCATATGATTTTGGATTTTAAGTTATACGTGAAGTTTGTTGAGAGTTTGAATTATTATTATATTTTGGGACCAGGATGAGGTTCTGGTTCTCATGATGATGGAGTCAGGCAGGAGATGTTCAACAGAACTGCTATTCTACTTATCATAACTCCACCATGTTTGGGCTCATTAGATTTGGGCTGATGAGCACCATCGATCTAGATGAGGTCCAAGGTCTCATGATGGAGTCAGGAGGTGGTCAACAGAACTGCTATTCTCCTCATCATAACCCCATCATGTTTGGGCTCATTAGATTTGGGCTGACGAGCACCATCGAACTAGATGAGGTCCAAGGTCTCATGACGGGGTCAGGAGGTGGCCAACAGAACTGCTATTCTCCTCATCATAACCCCATCATGTTCGGGCTCATTAGATTTGGGCTGACGAGCACCATCGAACTAGATGAGGTCCAAGGTCTCATGATGGAGTCAGGAGGTGGTCAACAGAACTGCTATTCTCCTCATCATAACCCCATCATGTTTGGGCTCATTAGATTTGGGCTGACGAGCACCATCGAACTAGATGAGGTCCAGGGTCTCATGATGGAGTCAGGAGGTGGTCAACAGAACTGCTATTCTCCTCATCATAACCCCATCATGTTTGGGCTCATTAGATTTGGGCTGACGAGCACCACCGAACTAGATGAGGTCCAAGGTCTTATGACGGGGTCAGGAGGTGGCCAACAGAACTGCTATTCTCCTCATCATAACCCCATCATGTTCGGGCTCATTAGATTTGGGCTGACGAGCACCATCGAACTAGATGAGGTCCAAGGTCTCATGATGGAGTCAGGAGGTGGTCAACAGAACTGCTATTCTCCTCATCATAACCCCATCATGTTTGGGCTCATTAGATTTGGGCTGACGAGCACCATCGAACTAGATTAGGTCCAGGGTCTCATGATGGAGTCAGGAGGTGGCCAACAGAACTGCTATTCTCCTCATCATAATCCCATCATGTTCGGGCTCATTAGATTTGGGCTGACGAGCACCATCGAACTAGACGAGGTCCAAGTTCTCATGATGGAGTCAGGAGGTGGTCAACAGAACTGCTATTCTCCTCATCATAACCCCATCATGTTTGGGCTCATTATAAATATGTGGAAGGTCGTTAATAATAATAAATGTTTTATTAGGGTACCCCTACATGTAAAGAGGGGGCAGATATTTCTTTTCATTTCAACCCCAACGTGTGATATATTGTTAGATAGGTATTTAAAAATGAATTAGGTTTTACTAAGATCGATTTTTGATAATTTTCATATTTTCGGAAATAATCGCTATAACTTTTGAACCATATGTTTAAAAATATGAAAAAAATCACAAAAGTAGAACTTTACAAAGACTTTCTTTGAAAATTTGTTTTGAACTTTATAGGTTAGTTTTTGAGAAAAATACGGAAAACTACGGAACCCTACACTGAGCGTGGCCCGACACGCTTTTGGCCGGTTTTTATTTTATTTTAATACTTTTCTGTGCTATTCATACATAGCCACCCTAGGGGATTCAGTATTGACAGCTTCTTTTTTTTCTTTCTGCATATATTTGTTTCCGCTTTTAAGTTTATTGTAAATAAGACTGCTTGCACTTACATTGAGATTATAATTACATAATGCTATTAAATTAAATCTAATGAAGCGTTGTTTTATTTCCTAAATCTCAAAACCCTTTAAATAGAATATGTATAGTAATGAGCAAAAATTTTACCGCAGGCTTTCCAAACCGACGATGCTTGATCAGCTACTTTTAGAACGAACATGTACACCGTGTCCAATAAGTCCGAATACACACATTTTACCTCAGTTCTAAAGATATAGGGATCACAGGCCATCAAATTCTTATTTAAACTGAAGAGTATATTCCTTTTAATAAAATACAAGCACAAAGTTCATGAAATTTCCGAAGTGTCTAAGAAAAACAAAGAGGTAAAGTGCCAACAAAATACTTGCTCGGCACGCATGTGACGAGTTATTTTTTATAAGCAGAATCTGTATGTGATAAAACAGACGCCACGTGTCCAAAATAAACTATTATGGGTACCGAGGATAGATAACGTTCCGGGCAACTAGAAAAATGTGCCTAGGTTCCAGAGCTCACCATCGGCCCAGGTGTGGGATGCAGTATGTAAGCGAGGTAAACTACCTTCAGTACTTACAGATAAAAGCGTTAAAATCAACGTTTTTTTCTTTAAAACCAAGGTTTTGGAGAAAAAAATGCCTTAAAGTTAAAAAGGATGCTTGGGAATGAGTATCATGTGTCCCAACAAGACGCACCTCCAGCACATTCGGCAAATGGTATTCTAGCGTAGTTTCAGACTAATTTGGCAGTTTTTTATCCGAAACATGAGTGGCCACCCAGGCCTCCAGGTTTAGGCGTATTAGACTACTTTGTATGGTCATACATGCTTTGAAGACTAAATTTTTATAAAATCATAAACCTAGATCATTTCAAAAAGATTATTGAGAGTATTTGGGATGAAATGTGAAGAAAACGGTGCGTGCCGCATGTGATCCGTTTGAGAAGCGTTTGAGGCTGGTAAACAAGTTAATGCTGGAGTTATTCCAAAACATTTGTTGTGAATGTAGTAAATAAGAGTGCCATTCATAAAATATAATAATAATGTAGTAACTATTTGTTCATTTTGTTTTATTGGCTATTTGTGCTGTTTGTGCTCAAGATGCTGTTGGAATTTTCTGTGATCTATCAAAGGCCTTTGATTGCGTTGATCACGAGAATTTAAAGAGAAAATTGAGCCACTATGGGGTTAAAGCTGCTGCCCTTGACCTTGTTTCATCGTACCTTTCCGACAGAACTCAGCGAGTTGTTATCAATGGGACTCAATCAGCAGGTTCACCGGTAGCACTTGGAGTGCCTCAAGGTTCAATTCTCGGTCCCTTCCTGTTCTTAGTATACATTAATGATCTACCGAAACTAGTGCAAGATAAACATGATATAGTGTTATTTGCTGACGACACTTCTCTTATATTCAAAGTTGACAGAAAGGAAAGCAGCTTCGATAACATCAACGATGCACTGTCTAGCATAACAGACTGGTTTACGGCGAATAACTTACTTCTAAACGCCAAGAAAACCAAGTGCATCAGATTTGCGCTTCCGAACGTTAAGCAGGTAAATAACAGTAAGATCCAAATGAAAGGTGAAACGCTGGAATTTGAAGATCGAACGGTTTTCCTTGGAGTCACTTTGGATTCAAAACTGCAATGGCATGCACATATAGCCACTTTAGCTGGCAAACTTAGTTCTGCAGCTTACGCAGTAAGGCGAATCAGACAACTAACAAACGTAGAGACGGCCAGGCTGGTATACTTTAGCTACTTCCACAGTGTTATGTCATATGGGATCCTGTTATGGGGAAAAGCTGCAGACATTCAGGCTATTTTTGTGCTGCAAAAACGAGCAGTCCGTTCAATCTACGGATTGGGCGGTCGAGCATCTTTAAGAGAAAAATTCAAAGAGGTGAACATTCTTACCGTTGCCTCTCAATACATATACGAAAATATTATGTATGTTCGGAAAAATATCCACGAATTCAAGCTTAACAGTGACATCCATAACTATAACACAAGGAACAAACATAAACTTGCTGTGACCGCCCACCGTCTCCGTAAGGTTGGTACGTCTTTCGTCGGGAACTGTACACGTTTTTATAACAAAGTACCAACCGATATAGTGGACATATTTAAAGTCACACACAGGTCGAACGCGATTAATTAACATTATTTTTACCTTTTTTTCCAACGTTTCGGCCAGGTTGCACTGGCCGTGGTCGCGGAAGACTCTTCCGCGACCACAAAGCGCGAGAACTTAAAGTGCGATATAGTGGATTTGCCATTTGACAAATTTAAGGCACGCATTAAGCGTTTGTTGTTATGTAAGGCGTACTACACTGTGAAGGATTTTATAGATGATAGGGATGCCTTTAAGGTGATTGCTTGTCAATAGATGAATGAAGTCGTATATATTTTTTCATTTTCTCTGCATTGTGTAATTAAGCATACTAGTGTTCAATTGACGTATGAGAACATATTCTCGTCTGATTATATTGTTTTTATTTAAGTTTAGTTGTGGACACTTGGAGACCTTATACATCTCCAAGATTATGTGTTTAATGTTTAATGTTTATCTTACTTATCTTACTTAATGTTTAATGTTTATCTTACTAATTTTATTGTATAAATCTATATTTCCTTCCTTTGTAACATACGAGCACAGAATATAGTGTCTTACAGCTATGTTTTATTATTTGAATATTTAATTTAGCCTGGCAGCTTGAACATGTCATGCACACTTAAAAGTCTTTGCTGCGGTGGCGTCGTTGATCGGGTCGCCACCTTCCCGAATAAAGGTTGAGGGAGGCGATGGCTGAGATACGCGTCATACTCGTGAACGGGTGCCGTCTGTGAAGACCGGTCTGTTTAAGCTTACTGGGGCTGTTATAACTTAGTAACTTTAATTCTAATTTTTATTAAATTAGGACACTTTGTTCGGTTGTCGTTTGTTTCCTTTCTTTTAGTGAATATTTTAAATATATGATTTTGACTCATGGAGACCATATACATCTCTAAGGAGAATTAGATTAAGTAGATATACATTTTATTTTTAGTTGTGACATTTAGAGTCATTTGCACCTCTAAAGTAATTTTAGACTTTTTTTTTTTTGTATTTGTACTTTTTATATTAAAATTTAGTGTAGTTCTTGGTTGTAATTCGACATTTAGAGACCTTCTACATCTCTAATTAATTGTATAGAGTTAACTTTAGTTAGAACTTAGAATTAGTATATAATAGTATCAATTGTAATTTCAACTCAATTTTAAATATTTTTTTAAATACCTATGTACATGTGACGTGTAAAAGTGCCCCTGTGGCCTATTTGCTGAATAAATTATTTTGATTTTTGATTTTTGATTTTTTTTGTGCTGTATTCAAACTTATTGGACACGGTGTACATATTTTGATTTTCACCCTTTAAAATGTTTCTAAGACGCAACGTTTTGCAAATTTGGTCACGTCATGCACAGTTAAACTGTGGAATGAATTGTCGCCAGCGGTATTTCCGGACCAATGCGACCATCAAACCTTCAAGAAAAGAGCGTACATCCATCTTAAAGGCCGGCAACGCACCTCCAACACTTCTGGTGCTTCTGGTGTCCATGGGCGGCAGTGATCGCTTACCATCAGGCAGCCTATCTGCTCGTTTGCCTCCTATCCCATAAAAAAACGTTTAATATTTTTTAAGAAAAAAAAACCGCCGCCTTTCGGTTTGTGGTGAAAGCTACTTGCGAATGTTGGATTATGTAGAAATGTGAAGGTATTTTTTAAAACTGCTTTTAATGCTTTAATTATTTGATGGCAACACAAATCAATATACGTATAACGCTAAGGTTTGAGGAGTTTCTCAATTCCTCATGAATCCGATTATAAGAAATCGAAGCTTGACAAACTTTGACTTGAAAACTCAATAATTATGCTTAACAAACATAACTAAGTAAATGTCACTGTTCTGAACTTAAATGCATGCTTTTCTTACAAAAATACCAAAGTCACTATGAGTGTGCCGTTCAGATTTGAGGAGTTCGGTTCTGACCATCATCAGCAGTTCCACTGCACCAAATGTCACTGTTCCGGACGTAAGTGCATGCTGTTCTTATAAAAATACCAAAGTCACTATAAGCGTGCCGTTCAGATTTGAAGAGTTTGGTTCTGAGTGTTCTGACCATCATCAGCAGTTCCACTGCACCAAATATCACTGTTCTGGACTGGACGTAAGTGCATGATGTTCTTATAAGAATACCAAAGTCACTATAAGTGTTCCGTTCAGATTTGAGAAGATGGGTTCTGATCTGACCATCATCAGCAGTTCCACTGCACCAAATGTCACTGTTCTGGACGAAAGTGCATGTTGTTCTTATAAAAATACCAAAGTCACTATAAGCGTGCCGTTCAGATTTGAGAAGTTCCGTTCTGGCCATCATCAGCAGTTCCACTGCACCAAATGTCACTGTTCCGTACCTAAATGCATGCTGTTCCTTTAAAAACACAAAAATCACCATACGTATGCCTTTCAGATTCGAGGAGTTCCCTCGATTACTCCAGGATCCCATCATCAGAACTGGGTTCTGAGAAAAATGGGACCAATCTGTATTCATATACATTCAATATTTTTTTTTTTAATCGGTCCAGTAACAACGGAGATATCGAGGAACAAACATAAAAAAATGAAAAAAATAAATAAACATACAGGCGAATTGAGAACCTCGCCTCAAATCTCTCAGATTTGAGGCGACGGTTAAAAAGTGACACATCATGAGCAGTTCCAATGCACCAAATGTCACTGTTCTGGACGTAAGTGCATGCTGTTCTTATAAAAATATGAAAGTCACTATAACTGTGATAATTTCCGAAAATATTAATATTATCAAAAAATGATCTTAGTAAACCCTTATTCATTTTTAAATACCTATCCAAAAATATATCACACGTTGGGGTTGGAATGAAAAAAAAAATCAGCCCCCACTTTACACTTTACACTAATAAAACATTATTTTCCATTTTTCATTTTTGCACTTTGTTGACGTGATTGATATACATATTGTTACTAAATTTCAGCTTTCTAGTGCTTACGGTTACTGAGATTATCCGCGGACGGACGGACGGACGGACGGACGGACGGACGGACGGACGGACGGACGGATGGACAGACAGACATGGCGAAACTATAAGAGTTCCTAGTTGACTACGGAACCCTAAAAAACAGAAATCACTATTAAACTATTCTCTAATTTCAAGTTCCTAACTAAAATTTTCCTAATAAAAAAAAAACAAATTGATCCCGCTACAAACTTTCACCCCCTTTTTCCCTCTACTAGGGGTGTAAATTTTCATATTCGATTCTTATCTCTTCGAAATTTTGTTAATGCAATCTATACAAATTTCGACTTTCTAGCTTTCGTAGTTTCGGCTCAGCGGTGTTGGTTGTTGAATCAATCAATTAGGAAACCTGAATTTATATATGTACATGTAGACTAATACTATACTTTTACTACATTACATACATACATACATACAATCACGCCTGTATCCCATGAAGGGGTAGGCAGAGCACCTGAAACTACTCGTTTCAGTGCCACTCTTGGCAAATAAGGGGTTGACAGAAGACGAAACTGTGACATTGAAGTGACAGGTTGCCAGCCTCTCGCCTACGCCACAATTTAACCCATATCCCACAGTCGACTTCTACGACACCCACGGGAAGAAAGGGGGTGGTGAAATTCTTAACCCGTCACCACACGGGAAACACGGGAGTTTTACTACATTCATATACCTTATTTACTACTACCATACCATGAATATGAAATTAAATAAAGAGTCCCCATATAAAATTGAAAATTATGTTATTAGCAATTTAATTCAAAACTATCAAGATTATTCGTGTCTGCGTTGAAACGCGCGTTGAGTTGCCGGTGCTCGCGTACCGAGCGCCAACGCCATCTATCGATGGCCGTTTCGTGAAATTGATGAGCGCTCTAAGGAGTAAGGGGTCTTAAAATGCTAACAACTAAAAGATTACTACCGAACTACTTGTTATTAGACTGTTCACAAAACAACACCATACACACACACATACACAGTGGAGAGGTTTAAATTGTAGGGACTTTAAATTCTTATTTCTAATCAATACTTATTAATAAAGAGGTACTTATGTAATTAATGTAAAACATTACCTACGTCTTAAATATGGCGTATATATAGTTCTGAGATTATGAACGTAACGTATATTACGTACCTAACAATTTGAAAATGTCAGACGTATGTTATTATTATATTATCGGATGTAGTAATATAGGTATGTAGAGTAAATTGCCAGTAACAAGCTAAAGTAGAGTTCGCTAACTGGTTCACCTTTCAATAAGTGCATGGCCACATTATCCAACATTTAATTATTATAATAAACAGAGTTTATTTTTAATTTATGGTGGCCTTTATTGGAAATTTACCTTACGTTGAGAAAATGTACTCTACATTTGTCTAGTCTACCTTCAAACCCTTAGTACTACACAGTAGTAGTACCTACGTTTAAAGATTTTAATCGATAAACTCTCTTTTTTAATCGATAAATTCATATATTTCCAGTAAATACATTACGCATTATCTACTAATTACATATCCCAAATAAACTATTTCGAAATAACGACTGCAAGCTGCAGCGTGTAAAGATTGCAAAACTGCCCATCACGCTTGCCGCGTTATTGCAGCGGATGGTCAATATTTGCATTGCAGCAAGCATAAACCCGAGCATTGAGGGATTCGAAAGTATTCGCCCTAATTTTACGGCTCTTTCTAAGATTAAACAATGAAAAACCGGCCAAGAGCGTGTCGGGCCACGCTCAGTGTAGGGTTCCGTAGTCTTCCGTATTTTTCTCAAAAACTACTGAACCTATCAAGTTCAAAACAATTTTCTTAGAAAGTCCTTATAAAGTTCTACTTTTGTAATTTTTTTCATATTTTTAAACATATGGTTCAAAAGTTAGAGTGCGTCCCCCCCACGCACTTTTTTTTCCTTTAGGAGCGATTATTTCCGAAAAAATTAATATTATCAAAAAACGATCTTAGTAAACCCTTATTCATTTCTAAATACCTATCCAACAATATATCACACGTTGGGGTTGGAATGAAAAAAAATATCAGTCCCCACTTTACATGTAGGGGGGGTACCCTAATAAAACATTTTTTTCCATTTTTTATTTTTGCACTTTGTTGGCGTGATTGATATACATATTGGTACCAAATTTCAGGTATCTAGTGCTAACGGTTACTGAGATTACCCGCGGACGGACGGACGGACGGACGGACGGACGGACGGACGGACGGACGGACAGACAGACATGGCGAAACTATAAGGGTTCCTAGTTGACTACGGAACCCTAAAAAATATCATGCTTAAAATCGTGTTGAAACTGCTCCAATTTTATTGCACATTTTTCCTGTTAGGCCTACGTCTCTTCCTATTTATATGCAACCGCGACTCGGTCCTTATCAAAAGCTATGTTGGCCTAGGTTCAAAGAGTACTCAGATTATATAGGTCAGATAGGGTCAGACTCCACCTACCCTATTCTATTACCGATATTAGTTAGTATTACCGATGGTAAGAAACTAAGCTCAAAGCTGTTTCCTGCCCAATATTCAATTAAAACAGATTATTTATTAGGTATACAGGTTGGATCAATACTACGTACGATTCCGGAAATATAACGTATAATATACAGGGTGTAAACCTAATACGAGCGAACCTCTTAACGGTGGGGAGTATAGGACATAAAAAAAAGAATTAGATAACTTTTACTTAAAATTGAAATATATTTTTTATCCATACAAATTAATTCGGCCCGCAACGTAATGCAAACACACTCGCGTTAAACGCTCGTTAACAGTTGTCATTGATTGTCATCGCAACCACGTTTACAGTACATTGCTGCTGGGAAATTTTTCAAAAATTAATTATGGGCTGAAACTTAAGAGTAACTCAAAAACACCTCTTAATTAATGATAACAATATTGAATTATATACCTGGTTTCATTTATCGCCCTTATTAGGTTTACGCACTGTATATGTTGTTGACCTGTTTTGAGTTCGAGCACACGAGCAACTATAAAAATATGTGACATCAATTTTCATTAGATAACTACTTATTGTCCCGAAGCTGTAAGTTCATATTTTTGACACATGACAGCGTCCACAAAACGTTAAACTGGCGCGAATTTTAAACATAATCTAACATATGTTACATTTTTGCGGATATTCGTTAGTGAGTATTTTACGATATTAATTTATCACGCAGGATTTACTTATTATGTCATTTATCATTCATTTTTATTTTTAAACTAGTGCTGTGGCAGAGTCTGTCATTTCGATTCAAATGACATTTCAGTAAGTTGATAGAAATCGTATATTTGTTTAAGCGCCTCCTTGTACATAATAGGGTCTAATCGATTCAACCAATTCGTAAATAATCGCTAGATTTGGCAAACGATACGTCTTAGCCAAAGAATATAATAGGAGGTCTTAGCCACATCGCAACATACTTCAAAACAAATGTGTCAAAACTGTGAATATACAGCTCATCTCAGGCACCATAAATACCAATTTTCTAATGAAAATCACATGACTTGCAAAATGGTTTCTGTAAATCATGTGATCCAAAAGTGTTACGGTATGATGCCGTCGGCATCAAATTAACACTATTAAATATTCTGTCATCTGACAATTTTTTACAGGTAAGTTCATTGACCCTGTCACCTATTTAGGGTTAGCACATTTTTTAAAAGGCTAATGCATACCACTCCATACTAATATTATAAATGGGAAAGTGTGTGTGTCTATTTGTTTGTCCGTCTTTCACGAACAAGCGATCTAGCTAGGTCTTACCTGTGGTAAAACACGCATTTTTAAGTTTTAAGCTCTGTCTCCTAATAATATCCCAGATAATTAATTATAATATTTAAGAACCATTACTAATAAAACGAAACAATAAAATATGATGAGACAATCTCTGTTAAGACACACCTCGGATACTGGCGATCAAATATATGAAAGAGGCGCGTTCCTAGCACACATTCTAAGCTCGTGTAGGTGAACGCGTACCATGCTTGTATGAGTGAGATGACAGGTCGACAATTCGCTTTTTGATAGGCGGTAACTGTGAGGTAACCGAGAGGGGGTAGGCGGCACTTTCAGCGGGGAGCGGGAGTGGCCATACTGTACGATAGTACTCTTTATTATACTGTGGTTAAGATATCTAGATATATATTGTGACGATCTGTTTGTGAATTAGTAGCGATAAGGTAAACTTGATAGTGACCCGTACTAAGGTTCACAAACAGATCGTCACAACATAATAATCAACAGTAATAATCATCAAATAAGTAAATCAATAATATGTCATACTACTAAATAGGCCATCTCATATATATTATACTACTCTTTGCCATGTAGCCTTGCCACCTCAGGCCGATGTAGTTTTTGTCATAAACGAATTTTTACTTATCCTCCTCAGTCCTCCGTGTACAAATTCCAAAATTTATTTCGAACTTTTTGTTCGAAATAAATTAAAAATTCAGAAACAAAGCGAAAGGTTAAAAATTCAGAAACAAAGCAAATTCTGTCAGAACTTTGCCTATAATATGGTGAAACGCTCTACCAAAAAAAATGCACGGAATGCTATCGCAAAAGCAATTTTACACTGTATACTGCGCCTGCGCTTCTGTTCGGCGCGTAAACGGCGCCGCAGTATGTAAGAATGTTGCCCAACTTTACGAATTAAATTGCGTTATTAGTGTTACTACGAGTACTATGTAAACATTTTATAAGCCACCATGCAATAACGTTTTTCCTTACGTCCGAGGCGATAAATTTCAAAATATGCAAAACGGTGAGTTTTCGTGAGGTTTGTCTCGACCACGACCCCCAGCCCTATTCACTTTGTGAGATCTTTTTAGGGTTCCGTAGTAAACTAGGAACCCTTATAGTTTCGCCATGTCTGTCTGTCCGTCCGTCCGTCCGTCCGTCCGTCCGTCCGTCCGTCCGTCCGTCCGTCCGTCCGTCCGTCCGTCCGCCGATAATCTCAGTAACCGTTAGCACTAGAAAGCTGAAATTTGGTACCAATATGTATATCAATCACGCCAACAAAGTGCAAAAATAAAAAAATGGAAAAAAATGTTTTATTAGGGTACCCCCCCTACATGTAAAGTGGGGACTGATTTTTTTTTTCATTCCAACCCCAACGTGTGATATATTGTTGGATAGGTATTTAAAAATGAATAAGGGTTTACTAAGATCGTTTTTTGATAATATTAACATTTTCGGAAATAATCGCTCCTAAAGGAAAAAAAAGTGCGTCCCCCCCCTCTAACTTTTGAACCATATGCTTAAAAATATGAAAAAAATCACAAAAGTAGAACTTTGTAAAGACTTTCTAGGAAAATTGTTTTGAACTTGATAGGTTCCGTAGTTTTTGAGAAAAATACGGAAAACTACGGAACCCTACACTGAGCGTGGCCCGACACGCTCTTGGCCGGTTTTTTTGTATTTTGATGGCATTTTGAGTCCTACTTACTTAGGTACCAAATAAATGCGTTTGATTTCTACAAACCACAGAATATATAATAGTACAAGTACAGGCCCACTACTTTGATGTTCGCGACATGCCGCCTTTTTAAATGCCTACAAAATTCTAACAAAGAAATGAACCGCACGTGCGCGGCGTTCGGCGATAGGGTTGCCTATGGATTAAAACAAATTAATACTCAATAAAATGTTATACTATTATATTCAGGTCTTGGGTACTTTCTAGGTATATATATAGTATTTATATATTTTTGTTTAAGTTCCATCATCACAAGCCTTATTGAACCTTTCCGGGGGTCTTAATCAATAGTAGATATGTGTAAAAATGTCCTATGGTATTTATTTTATTCAAGATATTTATTTAAGTAAACATTATTAGCCATTCCACACGAGGACAACGCATATGAACCTTAAAAAAAATTCGCAACGTAAAGTAACAATAGAAAGTGCGAACGTGCGTTCCGCGAGAACGCGCGCTACCCCTGTACCGTTACCATGGGCTGCCCAAGTGAGAGCCGTATTACTTTACTCAGAAAGTAAGTGAGTTTACGTTTGTTTACAATATATTGTGCCTAACTTCACGCCAAAGAAGCTGCTTCTATCCCTTTCTAAGTTTACCAATAAACGAAGAAAGAACTATAGGCGAATGCTACGCCTCTGGTGTTTACGCGATGGAACTAAAATCATAAGTAAATGTAATTTACCTATCGAAATCTGTCAATATAGGGTCTACTGCAAATTTCGAAACATACGCACTGAGGGATTCTTCCTCTTTCACTTTATACTGATAAGAGTAAAAGAGACTCATGTCCACATGTCGATAACTTCGGTATTCGGTAGTAGGCCTCAAACCATAGGCAAAGTCATTCTGACGTGACATTTCTGTCAAGTTATACAAAAATCACACGGAATTTTCACAATTATATTTGCAGTTTTAAATAAAATTATGACTAACATATTGCATTAATTTATAATATTACGTGAAATTCGAGATTAGCTAAAATTTAATAAAAAGATAAACCAGTGAACAAATCAAATAAGGTAATGAGTTATTTTTGGCCATCATATTGTACTATTTACAATTGAGATGATTATAATGCTCAAAGCAGTTTTTGGTTTCAGAAAGATGACGGAAGCTATGATTGAAATCAATATTTCCGAACAAACCCGTATGGTATTCAGTCAACATGGAAGATGGTTCAATTGATATTAATACTGTGGCATTCTGGCAGTTACGCTACTCAAAACCTTAGGGCAGCAGAGGGGAGCAGTACCAATTTATAGGTGTTTTTGTTCCGCGATGCACTTAATGGTATTATTGGCCATGATCATCACAGGTATATGTAGGCCGCTAGTAAATAGACACGATGGGTGATTATCAGCAGAATAAACCTATCGTGAACGAGTTCCTCGCTTTTCTTCAACGCAAAAACAAGCTGGTACTGGAAGGAGCGATGGATGCGAAGACGGCTGTCCAGATGAATTCGCGTGCGTCGAGTTTCACCATCGATGACATCTGTGAAGCTAAGCAAGTGCTGTGCCAGTCCCTTGGGATTGCCGGCACCTATGTTCCACATCGACGAGGGGATGAAAACGGACAGAAGACCCTTGAAGATATAAAGAAAATCCTCAGGGAGAATCAAGACCGGATTCCGGAGTTCGTGGCGACGGCGTCGTGTATTCCGGAAAATCTCGACATTAGCAGCTTGTTTAAGGAAATCGAGGTCCTTAAAACAAGTTTAGCCGAAATGAGTAGCAAATTTGAAGCCAGCCTTATTACCATTGCTGATTTACGCAACGAAATAGCATGTTTGCGGAATGTCCCAACTCAGCCGGCCGCTTCAAATTTCGAACGTGACTCGCGACCTGACACACGTGTCAAGTCAGTTCGATTACCTGTTGACGCTGTAAAAAGTGTCGCAAGCGCCGCTCCGCCGCCCGCGCGCCCTCCGCGCGTGCAGCCGCCTGCCCCTTCGAGCTTACGTCAGCGGTCATACGCTAGCGTCACCGGCCGGCAGCCAGCAGCTGACCGGGTCAGCACGCCTTCTAAAAATGTGAATCACGGGCTCTCTTTAAGGAGAAGTCCTCCCGCACCAATGTAGATACGGAGGGATTCACATTGGTGGAAAGGAAAAGCAAGGCGCGTAGGGCGCCTCGTAAGACTGTGAGTGGCACTGCGGATCCGGTTAATTCTGGTCTTCGGGTCGCCACACCAAGTAAGCCGCTCTACGTGTCTCGCCTGCATTACTCCGCCGTGGCTGACGAAGTGGTGGAGTACGTTCGCCGGAAGACTGGCTTCACGCTGAGGGTGCAGCAGCTGCAGTCGCGCCGCTACGTGCACTTCAGCTCGTTTGTTGTGCGCGTGCCGCGGCCGCTGCAGGACACCATCGCGAGTGCAGACTTCTGGCCGAAGGGTGTAGTCTTTCGACGGTTCCGGGGCAACCTGCCGAATTCTACGCCCGGACAGACGACGCAACGAAGCCTCGACGTTACGTTGTCACCTAAATCTAGATGACATTTCTTACTTTTATGTGTTTATTTTTTATGCTCTTATGTATTTTTAGTTACTCAGTGCTTTGGTTTTTACTGTCATACTGTGTAACATATTTGAAATAAAAATAAAATAAAATAAAATAAAATAAATGTATAGAAGTGCTCCAATAAAGGAAAAAACCTCAACTCCAAAAAATAATCCTGTTACTAAAATAAAGTATTTCATTAATTGACTTTGTTTATTTGTGATGTTCTTGAGTAGTAAAGAAATAGAAATATTTTTTACAGAAAAAGGGTACCTACATAGCATCTTATATAGAATTAGCTTTTGCCCGCGGTTTCGCTCGCGTACTAAAAGAATTCTTATTCAAACATATACAAATAATAAAATTTTCATTTGGATCCGTAGGTTTCTATACAGACGTTTGTCTGCGTTTTTACCAATTACTCATATTACTATTGTTTTTAAAAAAGAAATGCTTAACCACTGTAAGACTGTATACAAATGTTACACAGCAACCACAGCGTAGGTAGTAGGTACGAGTATGTACAACAGAACTCACATAGCTCCGTATCTGGGCACTATTGTCGGTAGGTAAAAAGTACTTTCTCGCATTATTGCTTACAATTACAGATTGCCAACCGATTACCCCTATCCCTATCCCTAACCCTATCCCTATCCCTATTAGGGTTTGTTGGGATTTTCCGCCAAGCAAAGAACCGGGAAATGAACTTGAAGGCTGTAGGCATAAACCCTATAATTTATGAATTTATTATGCACACCACACTATTGGCGCTTTGTAAATAATTTGTAATTGTTCAAAAATACTTCTTTTCATTCATAAAACATTGTATTGTGTAGTTACTAAATAGTCATAAGTTTAGCATTTCAATATGTGCAATATTACTTTTATGATTAACAAAGTAATTGTTATTCCTGTAATTGTTTCTTCTGCTGTATGTTGTATTAAATATTGTATGTTTGTGCTGATTGCCAAGTTGCCAATGCTCCCAATAAATTAAAAAAAAAATTAGCTTTGTCAACTTTGACACTAGGACTTAGCTGAAATGTCAATCGTTGACGCTGAACCATGGACTTTCAATCTATGCGCTAAACGCCGATCGAAATTCAGTCTAGCTCTGTCATGTCAATACGGAAAAGTGATAGAGATAGCTAAGCTACGATAACGATGTTAATCATAATCGTTTGTGCATTTGGCTACGTGCCCTGCCAAAAAATTAGATACAATTTTTACTTGTTTCAAAATGCTTTTTCTACTCACTTTTGTATCAAATTATAATCTTCATATACACCCCATAATGGCTTATCGCCTTCAAAAGTTCTATACCTTACCTTAGACTTTGTCGTTATCTATGTCGATGTCGTTGTAATTGATGTTTTGTTTGATATGTACGAAAACGCTGAATTTTAGGTTTTTAGTTTTCGTTTCACATCAATTTATTAAATACTTAGCCTGTTACTCAAGAATATTACAAAATAAACAAAGTCACAGAATGAGATACTTTATTTCAGTAATAGGATAATTTTTTTGAAGTTTTTTCCTTTGGTTCACTTCTAATATATACCCACGAGATATGGTGTTATGGTGACTACAGGTACAGGTATTGTGCATTGAGGAACTAACATGCCCATGAATTGGTACTGCCTGCTGCTGTAGGTAATCAGTTGATTCTTAACTGCCTCAATCATTATCAATTTGAACAATCTTCTACGTTGGGTTTGCTGAATACCATACGGCTGGCATGGAAATATTGTTTTCAATAATATCTTCTTTTTCTGAAAGCAACCAATATAATCAGTACAAAATGATGAATAAATATAACTCATTACCTTTGTAAAAGTATCAAACACTCGTTTCATCACTGGTTTATCTTTTTATCGAACTACTGACTAACTGCTACATTTAAGCTGTTCTAGAATTTCACGTAATATTATAAATTAATACATATTAGTCATAATTGTATTTAAAATTGCAAATATAATCGAGAAAATGTTGCGGGATTGTTATATAATTTGACAGTAATGACACATCACAGTGAATTAATTGGTGGTTTACTTTTACGCTAGTGACTGTCAATGATTACTCACGTAAAGTATTGAGTTTTCACTAGAGACTGTCAAATAGTTCTGGTTCTATTGACTTCATACAATCAGAAAGAGAGCGCCTTAGCTGTAAAGTTAGGAACGTATTGAAAACTCGGAGTAAACACGTTAATAACTTATGGTACCGATGAAAATTTTAGTACGTGAGCGTTTCCGCTTGGAGCGCTGTTCAGTTTTTCCATACATTTTCCGTAACTCTCACTGAAAACGTAACGTATTTTTTAACTCAAAAAAGTCATGGTAAGGCTACTGATTAGGCCGCGAACTCGCGGCCGCCAGCATGTACTTGTAGCGCGGCAATAGAATCGCGGAGTGAGCCGCCCCTGTACAAACCACAATTTACTTCAAATAAACAAATCATAAGTGATAATTATATTAATTTTTAATTCAATTTAACGCGATTTTAATATTATGTGTACCTAGGTATAAAAGGGTTATTAGATTTTAGTTTACTTATTTTAATGCTTGTTTTAGTTTGTTATTAATCTGACTCCCAATTTGTTACGCATTTAAAACCCGAAAAAAATTGCATGTTATACCAACATATCAACAGCCCCATGTGTTTTTTGAGATTTACTTTGAGCCCCTAAACTGTAATATTATCCTTACCAGGTGGAAAGTTGTCAGGCTTCTTAAACGCGTTCTTATACACATAAAACAGGATGAAAGGGAGCAGCAAAGCCGCAACTATTTCCGCGAACATGTTGACGCGAGGGGCGCGAGCTGTGGACTCGAGAATACTTTGTTTGTATACTGTCTTATCGAAATTATTAATTGCATCCACTTTGTATCTGAATATATATATGTTAACTAACTTCTGCCTGCGACTTCGTCTGCGAAAAATATTGGTAAAAACCTGTATCACTCACTATCACTATGTGTATCAAAGTTTTAACATTACGTTCAAAATTATCAGCGTGAAGATACAACATTACTGATAGAGCTGCCATCAGAGTTGACTATAAACACAGACCAACCCCTATAGACATCCATTACAAGACGACTCGCGGTCGCCAGCCTTCCTAGTATTTGCACTGATATAAGCGCGGGCGCTCGCCGTGCCCGATCAGTATATTCAGTATCGACCAAGTAACAGACCCGAAAGCAGCGCGTGTTTTTCGCACTAAAAAATTGGAAAAGGGTATTTTGATGCCTTAAAGATGTCCACCTGTAGTGTGAAATGGTGTGGAAAGGTAACAAGAAGCTCAAATTTAAAAACAGACGGGATTACATTCCACAAATAAGTCATATTTATAATTTATTCAGAGCTGGCATAGGTCAACTTACATTGGCCACTTACGCGTCAGTAGAGGGACAGTCATACTTCTGTCCCTTTTCATCTGGCGCGACTGCCCGCCGTCCTTGAAACGGCCAATCACAATATTCACAATTCCCCGCCCGCTCCTCGCACCCCAAACACTGGTGACTCGTATCGCGAACAAAATATACAAGATTTCTACTCTATAGGAGGTTCTCTGTGACTATAAACAACATATATAAGAATAAAAACATTTTTTTATTATTTTTCAAGTGATATGCCATGTAAGTACAGTCAGCAAAGAAAGTGGTTTACCACTTTTCGACTCTATTTCAAACGTAGCAGAATCTGTGTGGTGAGTGGCGTTCAGGGCCTCCCAGATCTAGTGTCTCGCGAGCGTAGCGTCGAGCCAACTATATGGCAAAGCCTGACACGGGACACCGCGTCGGCGTCGCCTTTATCCATACAGTTGGCCCGACGCTACTCTCGCGAGACGCTATAATTATGTGCGGGGGCCCTCATGTGCAACAATGACCATTTACCAGCATAGCTCCTGAAATGGAGAGGTCACACTTGAAGCAATAGAAGAAGGACCCTTCAGAAATTGAATCATTAGCTCATCTTGATACAATCGTTGCGATTAACTTGATTGCTTGCGCCATTTGTTGGTAATTTTATTTTTTCCATGTGAAAAATCGATGGAAAATAATTTGCCTAGAAAATTGCATTACAAGTTCAATCTTCTTCCGTAACTCGCTACCGTCACAATGACTATATTAAATACGTTAAAATACTACATTAATAAAGAAGATTTTGACTTTGGCCGAAGTGATATTACGCTTCAGTTATTTCACCCACAGTTTGAACTATTTTTTGCCATTAATGGAATATTTTTTAGTAATCGCGAATCGATAATAAGGTTATTAGCCCATTTCATTACTATAATAACTTAGTTACCTTGTCTTTCTGTGTACTGTAATAAATTGCATAGAATTTGTAACATAGATTAATATGCTGATATATGTAGAGCGAGTTTTTGAAGTTTTTATGACCTTCCCCTCCCTCCGTAGTGAGCTTTTGAACTATTTTTCGTGATAACGGGAATATATTTAAATCGATAAAAAGGCCTATTACATTATACCTATTATAAAAGACCTATTATATTATTTTCCCCTCACTAGCTCGGAAACACGTGTTTTGTCCTTTAATACCAGCGGGTAAAAACGCATTTTATCCACTAGTGGGTAAAGTAATTTGACCTTGAATAACATCAAATTAACTGCTTAAAAATGATAAAAGTAGGTGAATCTAGTAATAAAGATGATTTACCACCTGTGGATCTACTGGAAGCAGTGATAAACGCATTTTTTGCGTTGTAGTTTCCTCGCTATAGTGAGAGGAAAAGTTTTGTGTTACACTCGGGTGCAAATTTATTTTACTTCTCGTGTGTTAAAAAACTCGCAAGTTCAGGATTATATTCACGAACCACTCGCTTCGCTCGTGGTTCAACTATAGAATCCTTTCACTTGCTCGTTTTTCAATTCCACACTCGGCGTTAAAATACAACTTTGCCCCCTTGTATAACAAATAACTATTTCACCACACCAACTGTTACAGGCTGTTGCTATTCGAAAACAGATAGCAAAATTGCATTTCATCCACAAGAGTGCAAAGTAATTTCATACAAATTTTAACTTGATGTCTTAAGCTGACTTAAATATATAATTTACCTATAAATGATGATTTTGAATCATAAATATTTGATAAATTGATGGATTGGATTTAGTTTGATGTTTTATAGTTAGTATTTTGTTCGTGTTGGTGTGGTAAAAAATGTTGTGTTTCACTCGGTGGCAAAGTTTGTTTAACCTTCGTGTCTTATTGAAACCCTCGCAACGCTCAAGATTCCACTTTTTGAACCACTCGCTACGCTCGCGGTTCAATATTGGAATCTTTCGCTTCCTCGGGTATCAATATTGGCACGAGCGGTTAAACAACAACTTTGCCACCTTGTAATAGTTATTTGTTATACAAGGGTGCAAAGTTATATTTTAAGTTTTTAACGCCGAGTGTGGAATTAAAAAACGAGCAAGTGAAAGGATTCTATAGTTGAACCACGAGCGAAGCGAGTGGTTCGAGAATAGAATCCTGAACTTGCGAGTTTTTTACCACCCGAGAAGTAAAATACATTTGCACCCGAGTGTAACACAAAACTTTTCCCCTTACTATAGCGAGGAAACTACAACGCAAAAAATGCGTTTATAACTGCTTCCAGTAGTTCCACAGGTGGTAAATCATCTTTATTACTAGATTCATCTACTTTTATCAATTTTAAAGCAGTTAATTTGATTTTATTCAAGGTCAAATTACTTTACCCACTAGTGGATAAGATGCGTTTTTACCCGCTGGTATTAAAGGACAAAACACGTGTTTCCGAGCTAGTGAGGGGAAAAACAAATAACTGTTCTATTGATCACCAGTCATCTTGCCTTGTTCAGAACTATACGAAACTCAGCCTTTTCCGAGTTTAGTTTCATATAATGTACTGGAAAGGTGTAAATATAAGTAAGTACCTGATATTGTCTGAGGAATAGTGCTCCCGGAAAGTCCCTAAACATAGGTCCCACATTTCATACATAGGCTAGGTACACGAAACTACCGACTGAGCTAATGGATAAAATAGCAATAGATGCAATGCTTACATGTCAAAACAACGGTTGTTTCAGATTCATATGGCCAGTCCTAAGCACCCTGATCACACTGATAGCCACGGCTTTCGAGATGATGTTCATATGGCGAGGCATCACCATCAAAGACTATACGTTCGCCACCGAATGCTTCTGCTACTTCTTCATCCTTGGCTCTGTCAGTATCGTCTACTCCAGCGTACTCCTCAACAGGACCAGGATCTTCGAGCTGCTGAATAACATGAATAACGACTTCCGTTTTATTTGCAGCTTGGGAAGGGAATACAGGTATCGAGTTGAATAGAATAGATTTAGGTATTCAACATCAAAATTAAACACTTCTACAACACAAACTCGATGCTGAATAGGATCCCACTCAGTATAATGTTATTAAATGAGTCACAAAACTTTTATAAGTGACTTGAAAAGGTGTGAATGGGCATTTTGTCCCATGAATGTATACTCATGGAACATGGCTCATTTGAAAGGGCTTTTAATTAATGTTTTAAATAAAATATATATAGTAGTGTTCTTCGTCATATCGCAGGTAGGTATTAGGAAAACTAACTACTTAAGTGGGGTCTATATTAATTCGCATAACTGAATACTCCTAATATGAATTGGCATACCGTTTATTACGCATAACGTTTAATACGCATAACATTATTTTGCATAACATATTTCGTAAAATGCTAATGCGCATAATGTAAATTGTTATAACGATGAATTGGTATAAATATAATACGCATAACTTTGTTTCGTAGAATGTTTAAATGGCATACAATAAAATTATATTTTCACCACACTAACGGGTAACGGCTTACTTTTCTGTTCGAAAACAGATAGCAAAATTGCATTTTATCCACAAGAGTGCAAAGTAATTTCATACAAATGTTAACTTGATGTCTTAAGCTAGCTAATAGAATTTTACCTATAAATGATGATTTTGAATCATAAATATTGAAGAAATCGATGGATTTGATTTAGTTTGATGTTTTATAGTCAGTATTTTGTTCGTGTTGGGGTGGTGAAAAATTTGGTTTTCAAACTCGGTGGCAATGTTTAACGTGCCGTACGAAGGTTAATGTGCCTTGAAACCCTCGCAACGCTCAAGATTCCATATTGGAATCTTCCGCTTGCTCGGGTATCAGTATTGGCAGGTGCGATCTGCGAAAATCTGAACGATGAAATAATGTTATTTAAATACTATCCATTTTCAATTTCTTTAGTAAAGTACAGCGGGGCAAATCTAGACTAAAAGGCAATTGTAACTAATCCATTTTTTTCATTATTACACTATTTCCATTATACCATTATTACATGTATCCACTAAACACGCCTACTACATAACTAATAGACACTCTATTTTCTGAAAAACACTTATGAAAAACGAAAAAACTTAATATGTAATGTATAAATTAAATAAATACTCCTTAACTCAAATAATCCTTTTAATTTAAGATTGGCAGTTAAGTTCATAAATGCATGTAAGTATGTTTCTTAAAAATAAACAGGTTTTTTTTAAATAATGCAGTCATTGTAAAACATAGAAGAAATTGACCAGTTATATTTGCCCCCCACTCGAGATTTGCCCCGCTGTACCTTACTTACTCCTATTTTCTTCATGCTTAATAAGTGAGACAGAATAAAATTAAACATTCAAAATCGAGCGCTCGAAATTGAAAAATCAGCCCCTGATTGAATCGCTTTGAATTGAATTGAAAATCGCTTGCTCCATACAGTTAGTAAGTATGGCAATTCATTTTAGGATAATTAAAGTTATACGAAATAATAGTATGCAAATTTCAATTATGCAGATTCATTGTTATGCGAAATAAGAATTATGCATTTTTAATATTATGCTTATTCAATGTTATAAACAATTATGTTATGCCAAATCTGTTATGCAAATTCAAATTATGCGAATTAATGATAGGCGAAATAGAGGGCACCCACTTAAGTGATCTACTTTATTTTTTTTATATCTCGGTCCCTGCAAGTTATCTGAGGTTGATCCTATACAACGAATGAATACTACAGTTAAGAACAAGATATGTCTAATCCATATACACAGATGGGACACCGCCCATACAAAAGTGCCCATTCTCCTTTGCAAAGTTCCCTACGAAATACAAAACTTCTTCAGTTTTAAACTTTTAAATGTTAAGTGCCGTACCTAATGTAACTTCAGATCTTTCTTACAGAAAATGCTTTTTAGATGGACAGCTTCTGATCTGGAAACTATGCTGGTATTGGCTAATGTTCGCCAGTTGGGTGGCGTCACTGTACATAGCAAACACGATGTTCTATCTGCTCTGGCAGAGCATTTTCGCCACGCTTGATGAGCACATGGTCCGCCCACTCATGTTCCCAATCTGGCTTCCCAAAGACGATCCACACAGAACTCCGAACTATGAAGTATTCATGACATTCGAGATAATTCTGATATTCATAGTGCTTTTTACATTCGGACGTAAGTATTGTCTTTTCATATGCGAAAATGCCTACGCATTTTACAATAAGAATAACTAAACGATATTATTACTTTATTAGGCATGACCCAAGAAATATTTAAAATAATATCAGAAAATTGTGCCAATGCCAAGTCAAACAATTTGACTGTATGTCTTCTTAACTACTTAATAGTTAACTTCAGGCAGTCAATTCACGAAACTTGGTGAAATTCTGGAAACAGAGATATGCATGATGATCATGATAAAAATTTGTTTAAGAGAGTCAAGTAGGTACAGCGTGATATGCGTGGTATCTGTCGATTGATGATAAAAAGTGGCAAAATCACAATACTTTAAATTAGGTACAGTCCCATGCATAAATAAGTGATGATATCTGTACCTTGTCATTTGAAATGTCACAAGAAATTCTCAAACGATTAAAAGCGACAAGGTACAGAAATCATCACTTCTTTATGTCGGTGACTGTACTTATTATCCATGACTGCAGTTGCTGCTGTAAAAACTCCATTTCCCTCAGTGTACGTGTACATACTGTTCCACCTCCTTCTGCACTACTACAACCTGATGGACGTGATCCTGATCGCGCTGGACGAGTTATTCGTCGGCTTGGACCCTTCGGCGGCTTCGCTGCCACGACAGGACCCGCGACGCGAGGCCGTGCAGTTGGAACTTAACGCCAGGGTGGGACGAATCGCGCGCTGGCATCTCTCCATATTCGAGTAGGTATCCTTTTTCAAACATTAATTAATTACATTCAACCCCTGCTGCACTACTATAACCTGATGGACTTCTGTCACTTTGTGTCGGTTTCGAAAAGTTGTTTGAAACTAAAATGCTAATTAGGTTAGGTTTTCTATACTAAACCCGCTGCTCCGGCATTAGGGCATTTTCAGAATTTGGGACCTCCCAATTAGCGTAAGTCGTTAACAAAAATTAACTCATTGTCAGTTTTGTGACAATAATTGGGCATGATATTTCAATGAAAATATAGTTTTTAATTACATAAACTTTAAACGATAATCTGCATTTAGAATGTGAAAAAAGTAAATTTTTAGACAGATTGTATGCTTAACTATCGTCACTAAACTGACAGCGAGGTAATTTTTGTTAACAACTTACGCTAATTGGGGGGACCCAAATTCTGAAAATGCCCATTGTTATGGTGAAACAAATGGTGCGGGGCGATGGTCATTCTTAATATTAGGTTGGTATTTATTAGGCTTTGTTTTTATGAAACATTTTTATTGTCGAAAATTTCAGTGGACACCATATCATCAGTGTACGGGCCCACGTTGGTGTATCAGGTGATGTTTAGCTCCATCGTTATTTGTCTGATGGCGTACCAAGTTTCAGAGGTGAGATACATTTCCTTTTATTTTTTATGTTACTGCAGGGCAATCATGGTCGCGCGATAAATGATAAAACATCGGACCGTCCCCATCACACTTACATATAGTGGGATAGGGACGGCCTGATGTTTTATCATTTATCGCGCGACCATGATTGCCTGCCTGGTGCAGGCTTATATTGACCGGGATATATACCGTGATTACCTTTTTGGTTTTTGTCAAGCTATATTTATATAAGCCGATATTTCGACGCAGTTATATCAGTTATATGCGTCTTGTCATGATCACGGAAAATTGATGATGTTTGAAATATCGGGAGCTCGACAAAAATCAAACAGGTAATGTAATGACCTAATGACGGTCAATGTAAGTCTAATGAAATGAAAATAACCGGGAATCATTCAAGACTATCATTAATTCGCATAATTTGAATTCGCATATCAGATTTGGCATAACATAATTGTTCATAACATTGAATAAGCAGAGCAGAATATTAAAAATGCATAATTCTTATTTCGCATAACAATTAATCTGCATAATTGAAATTTGCATACTACTATTACGTATAACTTTAATTATCCTAAAATGAATTGCCATACTTACTAACTGTATGGAGCAAGCGATTGGATCAATCAGGGGCTGATTTTCCAATTTCGAGCGCTCGATTTTGAGTGTTTAATTTTATACTGTCGCTTACTAAGCATGAAAAAAAAAAATAGGGGCAAGTAAGGTACAGCGGGGCAAATCTCGAGTGGGGGGCAGATGTAACTGGCTGTATTAAATAGAGTGTCCACCGGTTATATATGGTAGGCGTGTTCAGTGGATATATGTAATAATGGAATAATCGAAATAGTGTAATAATGGAAGAAATGGATTAGTTACATTTGCTTCCCAGTCTAGATTGGCCCCGCTGTACCTTGCTAAAGAAATTGAAAATGAGTATTTAAATAATATTATTTCATCGTTCAGATTTTTGAGCGACGAAATCGAGGACTCGAAATTTTAATATTTGGTAAGTTAACAGGCCAGTAGCCTCACTAAATCCAATGAGGTAGTACAGCGATATAAATAAAAAGGTTGTATACTAAACAACTAGCTTAAGATATCAAGTTAAAATTTGTATAAAATTACTTTGAACTCTTGTGGCTAAAATGAAAATTTTAATATCTGTTTTCGAACAGCAAAGTAAGCCTTTACCCGTTAGTGTGGTGAAAATATAATTTTCTTGCATGCCATTTAATAATTCTACGAAACAAAGTTATGCTTATTATACTTATACCAATTCATCGTTATACCAATTTACATTATGCGCATTAGCATTATACGTAATCTGTTATGCGAAATAATGATATGCGTATTAAACGTTATGCGTAATAAACGGTATGCCAATTCATATTAGGAGTATTCAGTTATGCGAATTAATATAGACCCAATAATTACATTAGGTCATTATTATCTTAACATTATCATAAATATATTGAGGCACTCCCAATAGTCCCAATTAATTGTGTCCGTATTTTATTACTGTCATGTACTAAAATATTGGCAATCTTCTACGGTTTATGAAATCCCGAAAGTTCAGTCAAAAGTGTCAAAACATAACACTCATAAATAACATTTGTATAAGTACGTTACACGTTACTAACGGTTAACGTGCTCAATTATATCTGTATATTGTTTTGCAAACGCAGACAATACAATACTTTATAGTAAATAAATAATAATTAAAGATAAATAAAATGGATAAATATAAACAAAGTAAAGTTATCGGTCTAATAACTTTCGTCTAGCTAGAAGATAATATAAGTCATTGTGCTCTCTTTGTAACTCTCTCTCTCTCTCTCGTTTTAAGTATTTTACAATTTTAAAGTTGTTTTTGATTTTCAGCAACTGTCAGCTGGAAAGTTCGACTACTTATTTGGAATTTTAACCTTTGGCGCATGCATTCAGCTGTGGATCCCGTGCTACATCGGCACACTTTTACGAACTAAAGTATATTTAATATAGAATTTTAGCTTAAACGTCATTCTACATTTTTATGAGATAGGGAGCAAACGACCATACAGGTTGCCTGGTGGTAAGCGATCACCGCCGCCCAAGGACACCCGAGATACCAGAATGGTTGGAGGTGCTTAATTTAATAGCCAGCCTTTAATACTATTACTCTCGATTGACCTTATGTACCTGGTATTTTCAGCGAAATAAATTATTTTGCAATCCACTCTTGCATAAAATTATGCAAGAGTGGCACTGAAACTTGAGTGGTTCGTGTGCTCTGCCTACCGCTTTATGGGATACAGTATACAGGCGTGATTGTATGTATGTAATTGTAATTTTAAGTGTGATAGGGGCGGCCAGATGTTTTATCATTTATCGCGCGATAATCATGCATAAAGCATGGGAAAGTCAGGTCAAGACCTTTATTCGAGGCAGCTTTTGAGGGCATTTCTACCATCGGCTATGTTTAATGTAATGTTTATATTTTGTTATCTGTGACTCAGATATATTATATCACTGGGCGGTTCATAGCTATTTTGACCCACGACGGCACCACGGAGAAGGTATCGATGTAAACACGAAAATGTCCATGTACCTATACAGTTTATTTAAATCACGGCACGGCATATGTACACAATATAATACAAATATAAGTACAACAATTATTTACATAAACTAAAATGTTTTAAATAAATGAGTTGGCTAAGTGGCAAATTAGCAATTCACTCACAGCGATTTATAAACTGAAATAGATATCATAATTACACGAAAGAAAAAACGACAAGGCCCACTGGTGGCCGGGCCGGGAATCGAACCCGGGTCTTCAGTTTACGCGGCTAACATCCTTCCTTACCACTAGACCACCCGCGCGCCCGCGCGTTTTTTCTTTTTCTTTTTCTTTCAGACTTTTTAAACAAAAGACGCGCGAAAAACTACGCGTTACATTAATGGCTTTTCGGCCAGTGCGCCTGCATAGTGTTCACACCAACCTCAATGGTGCTAAAACCCAAGAAGGCTGATATGGACGTCGCTTACATTACAGGCACTGTCATTGGCTGATGCCTGCTTCTACTGCGGCTGGCATCGAACACCATTAGCCCTGCTGGTCCGCCACGACCTCACCATCTTTATCCTGCGCGCGCAGCATCCTGTCGCTATCAAGTTCACTGGTCTGCCTGAATTGCAACTTGAGACTTTCTCTTCGGTACGTTTCTGGAGCTACATCAAAATGTTTCCTATTGATGCTACGCGCTACGCGTAGTGCAATTACCTACACGTAAGCAAAACATAAAAATATAAGTAGAAATTAAAATATGTTAAATGTATATTTTACATGCTGGAGTTTATTGCCTTTGAAATCATTGTTTTGTTTCAGATAATGAGTACAGCATATTCTTATTTCAACATGCTACGACAGTACAATTCAGAGTGAAATCGCTTTCATTAATGTTCGTTTTTAGATTACATTACATTACATGTATTCGTGCTGAATAAAATAACATTAGAATAAAGTACTTATAAGTTAAATTTTTCATAAAAGCTTCTTTCATTCTGTCACTTTATTACAGAACCAAAAAACCAGCCCTAAGGGTATGTCCTTAAAGGCAAGGACAAAGGAAAAATCGAAGGATTTTATTCTAATTATCTTATTGCCATTACCTTGATTATTCCATTACATAATCTTCGCAATAACGCCGTAATTTCTATTAAATAGGGCCATTATGTTAGAAAGCTCGTGTAAGGTCACTGTTGCAAAAGTTCCGACAGCGATATGAAGGCTTTCGTAAGGACTGCAAAAGATTTTCTCCACAAAAAAGATTTTGAGTGGCACAAAGAAATCACGCTGCAAAATTTTCATCCACAGTTGCAAATATTTCTTGCGATTAATGGAGTTTTCTTCAATAACCGTGAGTCAAATATAAGGTTAATATACAATTTTATAACTTTTACTGTGGTTACCGCACATGACGATTCTTCTGTAAGGCACACGCCCATTTCTTATTAAAGGGATTATCTTTTATTGCTTGCTAATATATTATCTTCTTTGATTCTCTTAGATTCATATTGCCGGTACTAAGCACCCTTATAACACTGGTGGCCGTGGCTTTTGAAATATTTTTCATATGGCATGGCATCACCATCAATGACTACGGGTTCGCCACCGAATGTTTCTGCTACTTCTTCATTCTTGGCTCTGTGGGGATCGTCTACTCCAGTGTGCTCCTTAACAGACTCAAAGTATTTAAACTCTTAAACAATATGAACAACGATTTTCTTTATATTTGTAAATTAAAGGATGAGTACAGGTAAGGACTTGGTGAGGATGAACAAGGATGAACTGTATCCTGTTTTATGAACTGTTATTTGTTCGAATGATACAGAAAAGTAAATATAAGAGATATGTGATAGGATCTGAGTGGCAAGTACAATCACAATCTGAACAAGGAATAAAGATTGAAACCTCGGTTATACAGATTGCAGCAAAAGTAAAAGAGGGAAAAACGATATAATGTAACTGTTTACCCATCGTTAAGCTAACTGACAAATAGGTACCAGATTATTTTACAAAATAAAACGCCTAATACATATATCATAAATTCTTATATAGGGTTTCTCAATAAATAAACAAATATGTACGTTGTTTATTTATTGAGAAAACTAACAGCGATACAGAGTAATTTTATCTTATGCTAGTGTACAATAATATGGCCAATTACAGGATTTCCTTTATAACTTGTATTGTATAGATACCTAACATATTATATTTACTTCTCTACTGTGTATTCAACGATTTTACACTGAATTACTTTTTTTTAGAGACACATTCATAACCGGTCAACTACTCATTTGGCGGCTATGTTGGTCATGGATAGTATTCATAATTTTCGTATCCCTCTTGTACATTTCCAACACGTTGTTGTTCCTGCTGTACCAAAGCACATTGGCTACGCAAGACGAGCATATGATCAGACCGCTGATCTTTCCGATGTGGTTGCCAGAAGACGACCCTTACAGGACACCGAACTATGAAATCTTTCTTGCTCTGGAAATTGTACTCATATTTGTGGTGTTAGTCACCTTTGGCTGTAAGTATTTTCATACATTCAATATAAGAAGATCATATCATCCCATACATTAAAATGCGACCGCCTAAGAATGCGCATACACTACACCACACATAGATGGCGCCACAAAAAAAAAATGTCTTGTAGCTTTCGATTATACTTGTAGATGGCGTTAACGTGACTCGAAAGTGACACAGCCAATCTACAAATAATCAATGGCAACAAGGCATTTTTTTTGTGGCGCCATCTATGTGTGATGTATGTGTATGCGCGTTCTTAGGCGGTCGCATTTTAATGTATGGGATGGTATGATCTTCTCATATTTAATCTATGGTATTTTTCTTTTCAATACTTGTTTACTTAACACATTTTAACTTGATAAGAAAATATAGACTTAACTAAGTAACTAATTATTACGGTAGGTACATAATTCTGCTTCTCTTGACTTATTCAATATCTTTTGATGCCTTAAATTTTGTCGAACTACACTACTCAACACTCAACAAACACTTAAAGCAAAGAAGTGATATGACTTGTATATGATTTGATAAGTTAGGAACATGCCCGCCTCATTATTAGCAGTACAGTCGACTACAAAGAGATGTATTCACTTTTTCAACTTATTGCATTGTAATAAGGTGAAAAAGTGGATACATCTCTTTGTACTCGACTGTCTGTATAACCAGCGGTCTAGATCGTCAATACTTCTAGAATTACCTGAACGTGTTCACTGCAGAAACCTGCTAGGCGGGCGCTTAGTCGATAATCGCATGCGCTGTCTGAATGTAGGTACTTGTATAGAATCTTTTGAGCTTGTGGCGTGTAAATGTGTGCCTTAAACGGCCGAGTAAATTCTAGTCTGGCAACACCATCCCCGACACGTTCTTCTTGTCTCGCACTGCAACGAGCGCACACGCCGCTCCTATCCTTTAATTAGATAATTAAGTTAAACCTTTGTTGTAACCTGAAAACCGAATTATACATCTCAAGAACATCCGCTGTATCATTGATGAAGACATCACCCTTCGCCCCCTATCCGGAAATTGGTGACTACGACGTGAGTGACGACGACAGGTTGAGCGACGCAAGTAGTTTTTTGTGTCTGCTCCCTGCCTCCTCATCCGGATATCGAGGGCAGGATCGTCGCCAGCATCGCAACAGTGAAGTGGTTGCGATTGATCATCAACTTTGGTTCGAGATTCTGTTCGGTGGAAAAATTCATCAAGGTCAAGGACACACCCGGTGGGCGCGGTCCACGCTACGAAGCTTCAAACGTGAAACTTGACATACGTCATTCTACGTTTTCCCGCCTGCCAGCTGTCAGTGTCAAGTGTCACGCAAGTAACCTAACTTTTCTAAACTTTTCACTCAATTCCTGTGTTTTTCTTCAACTAATCCAAGAAAATAACAAAAGTGTGTGTGCTTTGCGATAACCAGTGCCTAAATAATAACAAAACTAACCAATATTGCTATATAAATACGTCTCGGTGCTGGAAAACAACTAACTTTGGTGTACAAACAAATAACCCGGATTAACCAATACTTTTTTACAATTTCAACGTCTCGATTTGTGCTAAAACTAACAACTAAAACTGTTTGGTGTGTGCAGTGTGGACTTTTATTGCTGCATTTTAAATTTATGCTCATTTTCAACGCCTGACTTTGTTCTGTTGCATAACTTGTACTTTTAATTTTAAGTTTATGCTTGTGTCTTGTGTTTTGTTTTATGTCTGCATAATTTCTTCTTTGGTTGTGGTAAAATCTTAAAATGTCTCTTGAGGAGTTGCGGAATCAGCTGGAGGCCTTAAAGGTGCAAAATGCGGCTCTTCAAGCCCAGGCCCAGCAAACTGAGCCTGCAACAGCTGACACTGTGGTATCATCTAAAGGTGTATGTGGTGTTACTGTCAAGCTGCCTCCATTTTGGGCCGACCGTCCAGCAGTGTGGTTCGCCCAGGCCGAGGCTCAGTTCCATCTCGCCGGCATTAAAACCGACATCACCAAATTTAGTCATGTCATTAGTATAATCGACCAAAGGCTAATTGGTGAAATTGAAGATGTCATAATGAACCCGCCAGAAGAAGACAAATACAAAATCTTGAAAGAAGAACTCATAAGACGCCTTTCTGTTTCTGAGCAACAACGGGTGGAGCGACTCTTGAGTAGTGAGGAGCTCGGGACTCGCAAGCCCTCTGCCTTCTTGCGCCACCTTCAATCTCTTGCAGGTACAGCCAAGGACGATACCATCTTGAGACAGCTCTGGATGAGGCGGCTGCCGGGGCAGGTCCAGGCTATACTCACCGCCCAGTCAGACATAAGCTTAGAAAAGCTTGCTGAGCTGGCGGACAAGATCATGGAGGTGAATCCAAGCCCACAGGTATATAAGGTAACAGCTCCACAGCCCAGTTTTGATGCTGTCATGGAGCGTCTTGAACAATTAACCCAACAGGTTGCTGCCTTAACTGCCAGAGAGCAACGGGGGAGATCTCGCAACAGATCCAGACCGCGTAGCAGAAGCAGAAGTAACACCCCGGCCAGCAATGCTACCCGACTATGTTGGTACCACAAGCGGTACAACACCCAGGCGACCAAGTGCAACCCGCCTTGCAACTGGAAGTCGGAAAACCAGAACAGCGGTCAGTAAAGGCGGGGCCTGACTGCTGCTCTATGGAACCGACCAGCCGCCGTCTCTTTGTTACCGATAGGGTGACAAAGTACCAATTTCTCATCGACACCGGATCAGATTTATGCTGCTACCCTTACCGCTGGCTCAGAGAGCCGAGGAGACCCACTGAGTGGGACCTTAGAGCAGCTAACGGTAGCACCATCCTGACCTACGGTACTGTCAACTTGAGACTGGACTTCGGGCTGCGACGGGATTTCACATGGCAGTTTGTGGTGGCAGAAGTAAATTCAGCTATCATCGGTTCAGACTTTTTGGCTCATTACCATCTTCTACCAGATTGCCACACCCAACGCCTTGTAGACGGTAAGACAGGTCTCAAGACCATTTGCTCTACAGCTACTGTCACACAGCCCAGCATCAAATCCATCAGTCTACGGGACTCTCCTTTTGCACAAGTGCTTGCTGAGTTCCCTGACATCACTAAGCCTCCTGGATTTCAGCGGTTAGTCAAACACAATACGGTGCACCATATTAGGACCACAGAATGCCCACCCATTTCCTGCCGTCCCCGACGCTTGGCACCTCAGAAGCTTTCTGCTGCCAAGGCGGAACTAGAGGACATGGTACGTATAGGGGTAGCTCGGCCATCCGAAAGTGCTTGGTCCTCTCCATTACACATGACAACGAAGAAAGACCAGTCTTGGCGTCCATGTGGCGACTATCGCGCACTGAATGCCAGGACTATTCCCGACCGCTATCCAGTGCGCCACATCAACGACTACGCGAATAACCTCGCAGGCGCCACCATCTTCAGCACACTTGATCTGGTAAAGGCGTACCACCAGATCCCAGTAGCTGAGGACGACATACCTAAGACCGCCATCGTCACCCCGTTTGGCCTCTTCGAGTTCCCTTTTATGACATTTGGGTTAAGAAATGCAGGTCAAACCTTTCAAAGGTTCATCGATGAGGTCACACGGGGTCTCGACTTTGTTTTCCCATATATAGACGACATACTTGTCTACTCAGCTGACGAGACTCAACATAAGGAACATCTGCGAATCCTGTTCAAGCGGTTGCAGGAGTATGGGCTAGTTCTCAACCCTTCCAAGTGCGTCTTAGGCGCAAAGGAAGTAGTGTTCCTGGGATACCACGTGAGTGCTGAAGGTACTCGCCCTCCTCAGGACCGTATTCAAGCTCTTATTGACTTTCCCCCTCCAAAAGACGTTCAAGGCGTGCGCCGTTTCCTTGGCATGATAAATTACTATCGCCGTTTCATCCCGCACGCCGCGAAATGCCAAGCACCTCTTGTGGATGCCGTAGTAGCCATAAATGGCAAGGGAGCCAAACCGTTCCCATGGACACCTGAGCTTCTGGCAAACTTCGAGGAGTGTAAGTCAAGCCTGTCTAACGCGACCCTACTTCAACACCCGGTCAACGACGCACCTCTGGGACTCTTCACGGATGCCTCCAGCGTCCACGTCGGATCCTGCCTACAGCAGTTCGTGAACGACCAATGGTGCCCTCTTGCCTTTTTCAGCAAAAAGTTGACCCCCCAGCAATCTCAGTGGCCAGCATACTATCGAGAACTCTTCGCGGTGTACGAAAGCGTACAACACTTCCGCCATATTCTCGAGGTTCAACATGTAACCATTTATACTGACCACAAGCCGCTGTTGTACGCTTTCGTACAACGTAGAGAAAAACTTCCGCCATCGCAGCTGAACCAGTTATCGTTCATTGGCCAATTCACAACGGACATCAGGTACATCAAAGGGGAGGACAACGTTGTGGCCGATGCGATGTCACGGATCGAGGCCGTCTCGTTAGAGGAAGATTACGAGGCGCTCGCTAAATCACAATTAGAGGACCAAGAACTTGCCGATTTACGTCAAGGTAACTCCAGCCTTCAGCTCTCACGCGTAGCTATACCTGGCACGGATATCTCCATCCTTTGTGACGTCTCCACTGGCAAGCCTCGTCCTTATCTGACCCCTTCATTTCGTCGTGCGGTGTTTGACAAGTTGCACAACTTGAGTCACCCCGGCGTTAGACCCACCACTCGACTTTTGGTTAGCCGGTATGTATGGCCCTCCATTCGAAAGGACTGTCGTAGGTGGACTCAGTCTTGCCTTGCGTGCCAACGTAGTAAGGTCTCAAGGCATACCTCAGCACCTCTAGGTACGTTCGAGCAACCATCTGGACGCTTCATGCACGTCCACATCGACATTGTTGGTCCCCTTCCCGTCTGCGATGACTATCGTTACTGTCTTACCGCCATTGACAGGGTTTCCAGGTGGCCAGAAGTGTGGCCGATGCGTTCCATTACTGCCGACGAGGTGGCCGATACCTTCGTGCAGGGGTGGATATCTCGTTTTGGTGTTCCTGCTACAATAACTACCGACCAGGGCACTCAGTTCGAGTCTGATCTTTTCAGGCGGTTGCTGCACACCTGCGCCACCAAGCGCGTACGCACAACCGCGTATCATCCCTGCGCTAATGGGATGATTGAGCGCGTCCATCGCCAGCTTAAGGCCGCACTCATGTGCCATTCAGGCTCGTGGACACGCGCTCTCCCTCTCGTTCTTCTCGGTATGCGAACCGCCTTCAAGGAGGACTTGAAGGCTACCGCTGCTGAGATGGTCTACGGGGAGCCTCTCCGTCTGCCCGGGGAGATGCTAGTCGCTGAGTCGAACGAAGACCGACTCGACAATCCTGCTGATTTTGTCGTCCAGCTGAGACGCAAGATGTCTGCTCTTCGTCCGACTCCTGCTTCGCGACATTCGACCCGGACCGTTTTCATCTCTAAAAATTTGCCCACGGCGACACACGTTTTTCTACGTGATGACACTGTACGACGCCCATTGCAACCCCCTTACACAGGACCTTTTGCCGTAGTGAGGCGTTCCACGGACGGGAAAACCCTGACCCTGGAAGTTAAGAACAAAGAGGTTGTAGTGAGCGTCGATCGTGTCAAACCAGCTTTTGTGGACACAGAGGAGACTGTCGATTCTGGTGCTCCTGCTTCAGTGGCTCCGCCGCCTCAGGATGTACCTCATCCGCAGCCAGCTGCTACAGTGGCTACACAGCCTCAGGTTGTACCTCATCCGCAGCCGGCTGGACCCGCTCCTCCTATTACCACAACCAACCGTGATCGGCCAATTACCACACGTGCAGGCCGACACGTAAGATTCAAAGAGAAAGATGATTATTGTTATTTTTAATTACCTCTTAGTTCTAGTTTTGTAATTATAGACTATTATTATTTCTTATGTTATCCTTCTCCGTGGGGGGGTGGTGTGGCGTGTAAATGTGTGCCTTAAACGGCCGAGTAAATTCTAGTCTGGCAACACCATCCCCGACACGTTCTTCTTGTCTCGCACTGCAACGAGCGCACACGCCGCTCCTATCCTTTAATTAGATAATTAAGTTAAACCTTTGTTGTAACCTGAAAACCGAATTATACATCTCAAGAACATCCGCTGTATCATTGATGAAGACATCACCCTTCGCCCCCTATCCGGAAAAGCTCTTGAAACTCACTTCTTTATCATTTTAGTGTACGTATACATACTGTTCCACCTCCTGCTGCATTACTACAACCTGATGGACGTGATCCTGATCGCTCTCGACGAGTTGTTCAAAGGGCTGGATGATTCGGTAGTGGCACTGCCGAGTGAGCACCCGCGGAGGCAGGCAGTGCAAGACGAGCTAAATGTCAGGATGGCCCAGATTGTACGCTGGCATCTGTCAGTCTTCGAGTATGTCCATATTTTCTAGATGTAGAAAATGCTTGTATATTTTTTTAGTTCGATAATGGGGAGCCCAGAAAACTTGTCTTGTAAGTTCTTGTGCACTACAGGCACGACTATCAAAGTTTTCCAATTCTGCATTAAAATAAAGAATTCCACAACACAAAATACACAGACTAAAAATTAAGCTCTCTCGTATTAATCGGGCTCTGCAGATTTATAGATCGTGTCATTTACGATTACGCGAAAATTTACCAAATCTATTTTTTTATAACATAACAATTCGACACCGAGCTCGAGTCTTCGTGAATGAACAATATACATACTTTATGGCCTACGGGCATGGGAACCTTTACAAAGAGTAGTATAATATATATGAACCTTTACTCATACTGTCTTATTTTATTCAGTTCTGTGGACGACATATCTTCAGTGTACGGTCCGACGCTGGTTTACCAAGTGATGTTCAGTTCTATAGTTATTTGCTTAATGGCATATCAGGTTGCCGAGGTTCGTACAATGATTCCTTATTCAATACATGCATTAACAACAACTATTCTATACCGCAACAAACCTATTTTCACATTTACATAACAGGGGGCCGATTTTTGAGTCTCACGGTGAAAACGGTGACTTGCCTATTATTTTCAGTGACAATTTTCTGAATTCGAACGCGTGGGACTCAAAAATCGGCCCGCAGATCGTAAACATGGACACTACGGATATGTGGCCACAATCTTATACTAAGTGTAATATACATATCGTCACTACTTTTAAAAAATCTCGTATCTCACGCTGTTCCTCAAAGTTAAAACGCAGTAAGTCTATATGCATTCCATACATACTTACTAGAATTTTCTTTTCATTTTCAGACGAAGATACAAGTTTTTTAAAAGTAGTGACGATATATTAGTCTAATAGGCCCACTAAAAATTGCATTTGTGTACTTAAAACTAATTAGAACACGTAAATCCTTGTAAAATTTTCAGCAATTGTCGGAAGGCAAAATAGACTACCTGTTTGGTATCTTGGGCATTGGCGCTTGTCTTCAGCTTTGGATTCCGTGCTATATTGGGACTTTACTACGGAACAAAGTAAGGGTAATTAAGTATTACACTATTATGTTGAGTTCTACATGTATCCACTGAACACGCCTACCATATATAACCGGTGGACACTCTATTTAGTGATGCAAACATTGTAAAACATAAAAAAAATGGACCAGTTACATTTGTCCCCCTGTCGAGATTTGCCCCGCTGTACCTTATAAGCACAGTATAAGGATATATCAGTAGTTAATCTCCGGCAGCGGCGGCGCGGTCGTTACTACTGCGCAAGGTCACGCAGGGTTGTACAACGTTACTATAATCGACTTCGTACAATGTAAGTTGTTGTAAATCTAATAGGTACTATTAACTGTAAGTAGGTTTTAGTATAACAATACCACGTCATGACACCACATTAGTCAGTATTGAAGATACAAAAAATCATTATAAATATATTACTCTCATACGCGCAATAGTAGATTGTGTAACAATAATTGCAAAAGCGTTAATTTAAGTGTTCATTTTATATGTTTTCTCTAGAATACACCCAATCCATCACAATAAAAAAAAGATTCGTTTGAACTAGAAACGTAGGTACCTACTGTCCTACTCGTATTAGTAACTGTGTATGGCGCTATGCTAGTACCAACGCTCTTTCTACCTTTTTATCTAATAAAGATTCAAGTACGTATTTGTTTCTTAAATACTGACGAAATCATATTTACATAAAATGTTTGAATAGATGTTTGCACAATATTTAAGTAGGTACCAAACTTTCGAGCTAGATAGATCGCAGCATCTACCTAAATGTCGTTACAGATAAATCCTTATTGATTTTAATGTGTCATTCTAGCTTTAAATCTCACTTTTACGCCATTTACGTAAGCAATAATGTACCTAACACTGCAAATATATAACAACCACTTACTTTTCTGGGTGTCTAGGAATTCTAAAGAATGACATTTCCGCATTTTGAGAACTTTCCATACACCCATAAACACTACAGTAACGAAAATATGTCTTCGGTGCTGACGTCATTTTCTCCCGAACTCAACACGTCAACACAGCGCGCAAACGCGGCCCCGACTGTCCAGCCCAATAATCACCAGTTTCGCATGTTTTCGCCGCATGCGAGGGGAGGGAGGGGGACACACCGCGCGGCGTGAAGTTTGTAAGAAGAGTTATTACTGGTTTTATACTGTGTTATAAGTATATTACCTAAGTACAAAGATAAGACAGCAAATAAAAACAGAAAATAATACCGATACCGGGTCTAAATTCCATACCTACACGTTCTTTAATTATTTCAATAATCCTGGAAAGATACCCAAACGCATGGGCCAAATTTCCATTAATTTAATGTTTTGGTGTGTCCAGGGGTTTTTCGTTGGGGACCGCTGCTTCTACTGCGGGTGGCACGAGACGCCGTTATCACGGCTGCTGCGGCCAGACCTCATCATCTTCATACAGCGCACGCAGCGACCTGTCGCCATCAAGTTTACCGGTCTACCGCATCTGCAGCTTGAGACTTTCTCTTCGGTAAGAATCCAAGCAACTGGATTCTTAACAGTCATCATCATCCTCCTTGCGTTATCCCGGCATTTGCCACGGCTCTTGGGAACCTGGGGTCCGCTTTGACAACTAGTCGCAAGATTTGGCGTAGGCACTAGTTTTTACGAAAGCGAGTGCCATCTGACCTTCCAACCCGAAGGGTAACAGGCCTTATTGGAATTAGTCACGGAAAAGCGACTGGCAAATATCAAATGACATTTCGCACATAAGTTTCGAAAAACTCTTTGGTACGAGCCGGAACAGCCGGGGTTCGAACCCGCGACCTCCGGATCGTAAGTCGCACGCTCTTACCGCTAGGCCACCAGCGCTTCTTCTTAACAGTATACCTAATTACCTACGCTACAAATTCATCGCTCCACAAACATCCACCTTTATTAAACATCCTCAATATCCTGATGAAGCCATCGCCGGCTGGTGTGACAGGGCCCTAAGCGTAGATTATCTGAATCGGAGACACTAATACGAGTATGTGTAATTGTGTATTCGCCGGACAGGACACAACACAAAATTCGAAAAATATATGGTGTGAATAAGTGGCAGAACCAAACGCTCAAACTGACCCGCGAAAAGGAAACACTTGAAGGCTTTCCTTGTCATGATATTGTCGCGGCATTTACACCATTCAACTAGGGAACAAATCAAATTATTTTTCCCCTCACTAGCTCGGAAACACGTGTTTTGTCTTTTAATACCAGCGGGTAAAAACGCATTTAATCCACTAGTGGGTAAAGTAATTTAACCTTGAATAAAGTCAAATTAATTGCTTTAAAATTGATAAAAGTAGGTGAATCTAGTAATAAAGATGATTTACCGCCTGTGGAACTACTCAAAGCAGTGACAAACGCATTTTTTGCGTTGTAGTTTCCTAGCTATAGTGAGGGGAAAAGTTTTGTGTTACACTCGGGTGCAAATGTATTTTACTTCTCGTGTGTTCAAAAACTCGCAAGTTCAGGATTCTATTCTCAAACCACTCGCTTCGCTCGTGGTTCAACTATAGACTCCTTTCACTTTCTCGTTTTTCAATTCCACACTCTGCGTTAAAATACAACTTTGCCCCCTTGTATAACAAATAACTATTATTGAAGCTGAAGACCCGGGTTCGATTCCCGGCTCGGCCAATGGGCCTTGTCGTTTTTTCTTTCGTGTACGATATCTATTTCAATTTATAATTTACACCATTGGTATTGAGGGTTTACACCGCGTCCGTAGAGTATATGCGGAAAGAGAAGAGTCTTACTTATTCATAAACGTACACTAAAGTTATCAATCCGATAAAGTTCGTATGTCCCTTTCCGATGTATTGGTATGATAGAAAGGGACAAACGAACTTTATCGGCTTTATAACTTTAGTGAACGTTTATGAATATGGGGGTAAGAATGTAGGTATGTGAATTATGGGATCTTTTACACTCCACATGAAGCTTTTGTTCAACTTAATTATCATTAATGAAGTCATATCGGCAATTAATTCAAGGATATGACTGAAGTGATTTATTAACCAGGAAATGAACATCTCGACACTATCTGAAGGATATTCCAGTTACAATAACATTATGTCAAGTAGATAATAAACGTATGCAAGTACTTAATCATAACAATAAGGATCGACAACTTGGACACGGCGGTTCCTCTCTCTGCAGCTCTGACCAGCAGCTGGGGCCCTGCCCTGCTGCTGACAGCACACTACACTAGGTTAGGTTTTTTATAATGCTTTATATTTTAATAACAAAACTACCGTGAGACACTGACATATTAAACATGTAAAATGGGGTAACTCACGTAAAATTTACGAAGATCGCTCGACATGTTTCGTTACGTAACGATAGGCAGTCTGCGTCGGGATACCATCGGCATCGCGCGTGCTCAATGAAAATGCTCCTCGTTACGGAGCGAAACATATCGAGCTATCTTCGACAATTTTAAGTGAGTTACCCGATTTTACATGTTTAATATGCTTTAGGTATATTTAAAATACCAGCCATTTATATTCTATTGCTGAACATAGGCCTCTCTTATTATGGTCCTAAATGACTTGCGGAAAAAAAATGCAATGCGGGAATTACGCCAGACCTAATTATTCTTCCTTGCATTATCCCGACATTTGGCCACGGCCCATGAGAGCATGTGAGCTCTTGGCGGCTAATCCCAAAATTTTGCGTAGACCCTAGTTTTACAAATTCGACTGCTAGCAGATGATCCAGCTCAGAGGGAACAGTCCGGCTTCCTTACGATGTTTTCCTTCACCGAAAAGCTACTTGCAAATATCAAACGGCATTACGTAAATTTGTACTTCCGTAACTTAAGAAGTAATCGTAAGTTCCAAAACACTCATTGGTAAGTAAGAGCCGGGGCTTGAACCCCCGACCTCGACCGCACGCTCTTACATCTAGGCCACCAGCGGCTACACACATTAGTCTTAAATTATGATCAAGTAGATTTTTTCCCGGGACTTCACCCGCGTACTAATCTAATTTTGTTTCCCAATACAAACTTTGGACCCCTATTAGACCCCTTTTAGGAAGTGAATTTTAAAAATCCTTTCTTAGTGCTCCTCTACACCTTATAAGGAACCTACGTGCCAAATTGGGCCCACTGCAATTTAGGGGTATTTCACTAAAAAAGCTGGCCAAATTATTTATATACATTTCTATAAGTAGTTCTATTGTGCCAATCCAAATATGATATATTTATTAATTTATTATTTTTAATTATGTATATCGACTAATGGCCAGCTTTTTTAGTGAAATACCCCTATGTGGCACCGGTTTCGGCTGTGAGCTGATATATCAGTCAGTAAGTCAGTCAGTTTCTTCTTTTTAACCGTCGCCTCATATCTCAAGAAGGACGGTTATCAAGTCGTCTGTATGTTTTTATTTTTTATGTTTGTTCCTCGATATCTCCGTCGTTACTGGACCGATTTTGAAAATTTTTTTTTGATTGAATGTATATGCATACAGATTGGTCCCATTTTTCTCAGAACCCAGTTCTGATGATGGGATCCTGGAGAAATCGAGGGAACTCCTCAAATCTGAAAGGCATACATATGGTGATTTTTGTGTTTTTAAAGGAACAGCATGCATTTAGGTACGGAACAGTGACATTTGGTGCAGTGGAACTGCTGATGATGGCCAGAACGGAACTCTTCAAATCTGAACGGCACGCTTATAGTGACTTTGGTATTTTTATACGAACAGCATGCACTTTCGTCCAGAACAGTGACATTTGGTGCAGTGGAATTTCTGATGATGGTCAGAACCGAACTCCTCAAATCTGAACGGCACGCTTATAGTGACTTTGGTATTTTTATAAGAACAGCATGCACTTTCGTCCAGAACACTGACATTTGGTGCAGTGGAACTGCTGATGATGGCCAGAACCAAACTCCTCAAATCTGAACGGCACGGTTATAGTGACTTTGCCATTTTTATAAGAACAGCATGCACTTTCGTCCAGAACAGTGACATTTGGTGCAGTGGAATTTCTGATGATGGTCAGAACCGAACTCCTCAAATCTGAACGGCACGCTTATAGTGACTTTGGTATTTTTATAAGAACAGCATGCACTTTCGTCCAGAACAGTGACATTTGGTGCAGTGGAACTGCTGATGATGGCCAGAACCAAACTCCTCAAACCTGAACGGCACACTCATAGTGACTTTAGTATTTTTGTAAGAAAAACATGCATTTAAGTTCAGAACAGTGACATTTATTTAGTTATGTTTGTTAAGCATATGTTTTGAAGTCAATGTTTGTCAAGCTTCGATTTCTTATAATATAATCGGATTCATGAGGAATTAAGGAAACTCCTCAAACCTTAACGTTATACGTATATTCATTTGTGTTGCCATCTAATAATTAAAGCATTAGGTAAAAGCAGTTTTAAAAAATACTTACACATTTCTACATAATCCAACATTCGCAAGTAGCTTTCACCAGAACCCAAAAGGCGACGGTTTTTTTTTCTTAAAAATTATATATATTTAGATTTAGCGTGTAAAACTATAATTGAACAAGGAAAATGGTGTAATTAAGTAATTGTGCCAATACTCAAAGACGATAGCTACGCACTTTTGACCCTAAAACTTGTTTGTTGCAGATAATGAGTAACGCGTATTCGTTGTTCAACATGCTGCGCCAGTACAAGTAAACATTATCCTGCAAGATGGTCATTAAATTCTAGTACAATTAGTGGATATTATTTACAATTATAGGATGGAAGTATGAGAGGATACAACTTCGTCATTCTCGTTAATGGGATGGTTTGGAATAAACTGCATACTCGGGTCTTCCCACGCCTATCATCGCAGAATGGGGGAAAAACTAATAAAACAGAACTTTATGCCTACGCCAGAGCTCTCCAAACCCCGCTTGCAAACTCGTTTTTCTAACGACCATATGCCCCTGGCGCCAAAAAGTTTGGACACCCCTGACCTGACCTACCGCGATAAGCACGAATCATACCTAGAACATGGAACGAATTGTTCATCGATTATTTATTACACGAAATTATTTTTAAAATCGGGACTTCAGGGTTGGAGGCCAGTTTAATATGTAGTCACTAGCTCCTAGTGAGTATTCTTTGGTCACTAGTCATACGACGCGATTAAGTCCCGAATTTAAAAATAATTATGAATCGTTCATCGTTCGAAACGAGCGTTCTTAGGTGTGGCGAAACTTTTAAAAATAGTTGCCCTTAGGTATTTGGCTTTCCAGCAGAAAAGGATCTTTATGCACCAGGCTTTTTATTCTATCAGGCACATCTAACAAAAACTGCCCAAATCGACACTACTTAATCTCTTGGCCATTTTATGATATGGGTAAACTGGGTAAAAGATTTTTGTAAAACGCTCAGACAGTTCGATTGTCGAAACGTCTTATGTTTCAGGGTTCACTCAAATTCGTTCGCGATTGCGACCCATAGTTTGGGAAAGTCCACACGGACAGGGCTTGGCCGGCAGGCAGGCTTGGCAGGCATTAAGGAGGCATTAAGGCCTTCTAGGTGGAAAGTCACATTTTTTTTTTTTTTTTATTCATAATAATTAACACAGCATTACAGATAAACCAAAGCACTGTGAAAATACATATATGATCCCTATATATACATAACGGGAAAAAGTTAACATACAATAAACACTAAATAAGGCACAGAAGAAGGACGAACATCCATCATCTCGCTGAACCTCAGACATTCATCACGTACAACCATCCATCTACTAGCAAACACATCACATTCAGGCGCTGATGCGAGGAGTAAATTCAAGCTGTGTAATGCTCGAACAAAAGGAGAGTTCCTTCTCGACACTGTTCGGGAACTTGGCACTGACAGAAGACAGCGGTTTCGAGGCCGAAACTCAAATTTAGACGGTATCGGGACAAGCAGCCGTACTACTTGTGGTGTCAATTCGACACAGTCAGAGTCACCGCGTAGGATGGTACAAATTGCAGTGAGAAGTGCCGAACTGCGTCTTACCTCGAGTGAGTTATATCCCAGCATTCCTAACAAAAATTTGGTGGGATAGAGAAATGGGTAATACCCGTACAATTTCCTGTATAGGAAGCGCAAGAAAACTTTCTGCACTTTTTCAAGTTGCAAGACATATGTTGTCTCGTAGGGACTCCAAACGACAGGCCGTCTCAAGTTTACTCCTCACTAAGGCGTTGTAGAGCAGCTTTATTGTATGTGAGTCAGTAAAATCCTTGGCACTTCGAATGACAAATCCTAACCTCCTGTAACAATTACGGGTCAATGCATTCAAGTGCTCATGGAAATTGAGACGAGAGTCTAGGATGACACCGAGATCACGAATAGAGCTAACACGAACTAAATTGTTTGAACCTAAAGTATATTCGTACATCAGTGGATTCCGAGCTCTACTAAAACTTATAACCGCGCATTTGGAGACATTAAATGAAAGTATATATATTTCTTACGCTCCACTCGTGCAGCAGATCAAGATCCTTTTGAAGAGATTCACAGTCTGAGATTTCTTGCACGCCATAAATCAACTTTAAGTCATCGGCATAAAGAAGGCATCTAGCGAATCTCGGAACGGATGCCAGGTCATTAATCATTATACCGAAGAGCAAAGGACCCAGCACCGATCCCTGACTGCCTCCAGATCTAGTGTGGTAAGTGTTCGATATAAAGCAGCCGTGTTGCACATATTGGCTCCTATCGCGAAGATAACTAGCGAAGAAACGGAGCAGTTGCGGGGAAAAGCCTATATCGCACAACTTGCTCAATAGCACATCGTTATCCACGCGATCAAATGCTTTTTGAAAATCGAAGTACAACACGTCCGCTTGTATACCCCTGTCCATATGATCGGATACCGAGTCCGCCAAAGTTAGAAGATTCGACTCCACTGAGCGCCGAGGCCTAAAACCGTGCTGGGAATCGCTAAGGAAGGGCTTAACTTGAGGAGCTACGAGCGTATTCACGATGATCTCAAATACCTTAGCAATCGACGACAGAATGGCTATAGGTCGATAATCTTCCACGCAGGTTGAGTTACTAGTTTTAGGAATAGGTCGCACTCTTGTGACTTTCCAGTGATGCGGGTAAACTCCAGTACACAATGATGTGTTCAAAATGTGACATAAGGGTTCTATAAGCCACTCTTTACACCCTTTTAATATATAGGCCGGAACGTTATCAGGACCTGGGGAGCTACGCGGCTTTAAACGCTTTATAGTGGCTTCAATGTCTAGCGGAGATATAAGGCTTATATGAACGTAATTAGAATTACAAGTCAAGTCACTGCGAACAGTTCGCTCAAAGTCAAGGTTTGGAATATTTGACAAAAAGACAGAAGAAAAGAAGTCTGCGAAGGCCTGAGCTGCCTCCGTCCCTTCAAACTTATTCCCCTTGAAGGTTACTTGAGCCTCGAATCCTCCCTTGGCTTTTAGGTTTCCAACATGTTGCCAAAGCGCTTGAGGGTTGGACGCAAGCTTAAACTGCATGTTACCAATGTAGTCATCGTATGCACTTGTTAAACGAAGCTTAAACACATAATGAGTGAATGTACATATAAAACGAGAATTCAATATTTACTTACGTATATTTATACTAATCAACAATAAATAAATGTACAATAAAGAGTATTACTTGTCAGTGCGTGGAGCCTTTGTGCTCTGGCAGTAGGAAGTATATCGTGACGGGTCCTTTCGACGTGTGAACTATTTCTGTATGGCGGATAAGCTGTGTCGCCGCAAGCCCGTACAGGAGGCATGGGATACCTGGAAACATAATATTTATTTGAGAAAGTCCCTTAATAAAACTTAAAAACATCGTGTATCACGATGTTTTTAAGTTTTATTAAACTGACTTGCTAAGCCAAGCAAGCCAAGCAAGGTTTCAGTATAAGCAACCTTCAAATCATAGGTGAACACGAACAGGCACCAGTGTGCGTATTAGCCGAATGCACAAACGCTCACGATGATATCTATTTCGTAGTTATCTATCTCTATCGCTCTTGCGTATTGGCGCGACAGAGCCAGACTACATTTCTGCGGCGTTTCGGTGGCGTTTCGCGTCGCAGAAATGACATTCGGCGACGGCAGACGCCCCCAGGCCACGTCTTCACTGGGCCCGTAGGCATAACGTCTCCGACTCACCTGATGGCTAGCCGAATCTGTAGCCAGCGCTAGGGAGAAATGCCATTCGGCTACGGGGCCTGTTATTGCTGATATAGCGTCTATTGAGGTCCAGTCCGACCAAATTATGAAACTACTTAAAAATCTTGACCTTAGTAAATCTGCTGGGCCGGACCATCTTCCTGCTGTTTTCCTCGTGAATTGCTCTGGAAGCATCTCGCACCCGCTAGCTATACTTTTTAATAGATCTCTTTCGGAGGGAGTCATGCCACGTTTATGGAAATCTGCCTTTGTTTCACCCATTCATAAAAAAGGGAGTAGAAGTAATATTGTTAATTACCGACCGATATCTAAGTTATGCCTCGTAGCAAAGATACTGGAGCGAGTGGTTTACAATCAAGTGTATGCTTCCCTTAAACATGTATTCTGTCCTTATCAGCACGGTTTCCTTAAACAAAGATCCATTGATTCGAATCTTATTTTATTTAATGATTACTTGTCACTTCAATTGGACAAAGGAGATCAAGTCGATGCTGTGTACACAGACTATAGTAAGGCGTTTGATCGCATAGATCATTTTCGACTTCTAGAAAAACTTTTATCAGTAGGTATAAGAGGAGACCTCTTCCGATGGTTTTCCTCCTACGTATTGAACAGGTCTCAAGCGGTTGTCCTGAACGGATTTTCATCACCCTGGGTGGAAATCCCCTCAGGAGTGCCTCAAGGATCTCTACTCGGGCCATTATTATTCATTATTTTTATCAGTGATATTTCGCAATGCTTCAAACATTCAAATATTCTCTTATTCGCCGATGACATGAAGGTCTTCCGGGTAGTCAATAACTCTCTGGACTCTACTTATCTCCAGGAAGATCTCCATAGACTAGATCAATACTGCGTTAACAATAAATTAGATTTAAATGTGTCCAAATGTTTTGCTATTTCCTTTACTCGTAAGCGCTCGTCTTTAACTCCAATTATTTGTTAAAGGGTGAACTTATTTCTAAATGCAATGAAATAAGGGACTTGGGTGTCATAATGGATAATAAGTTGCTCTTCGATCGGCACGTTGACTCGATTGTAAACAAAGCTTTCAAAGTGCTTGGTTTCATTATAAGATCGTGTAAAAACCTTAAAAGACTAAAATCAATCAAAATTATCTACTGCGCATTTGTAAGGAGCCATCTTGAATACGCGTCTCAGGTTAGGAACCCGTGTTATGATATTTATATTTCTAAAATTAAAAGAATTCAAAAAAAGTTTATTCGCTTTCTAGGTTTTAAATTTAAACTTCCAAAACTAAGTTACACTGAACATTGTGCCAAACTTCACTTGCTACCTCTTTAGTCTTTACGTCCGGCGCAATATCTCTGACGTAATCTATGTTATGAAAATTGCTCAAAACTATGTTGACTGTCCGGATCTCCTGTCAAGCTTGAAGTTCTCAGTCCCCTCACGCCTTTCGTCTCGCGCTAAACGAACGTTTCATATCCCCTACGCTAACACTAACTTTAGGAAGAACTCCTTTATTATGATGATGTATTCCTGTTATCCCTCACTAGGGACATAGGGCTCTCAGAAGAATCTTCCACTTTTCACGATCCTGGGCGACTGCTTCCAAATCCTTCCAGCCTAGTCCACTTGCGCCAGCCTCCTTTTCCACTGACCGCCTCCACGTGGTACAAGGCCGTCCCGACCGTCTACTGCCAGGTGATTGCCAGCAGAGACCCTGTTTGGACAGGTGGTTATCTGCTCTGCGTAGCACGTGCCCTATCCATCGCCACTTCCGTGCGCGTATTTCCTGGCCTACGGGCTTTTGTCCCGTCAGCTGCCACAATCTAGCGTTTGAAATAGTTGTCAGCCAGTAAATACCCAAGATGCGCCGGAGACACTTGTTAATAAACACCTGCAACCGATTGGTGATGTCCTTCCTCACAAGCCATGTTTCGCAACCGTACAAGAGGACCGACTTGACGTTAGAGTTGAACATTCTAATTTTAGTACCACGAGTTATTACGGTGGACGTCCAAACAGGCTTCAGCTGGGCATACGCTGCTCTCGCTTTGTTGATGCGCGTCTCAACATCGCTCTCCGCTCCCCCTGAAGGATCGACCACGCTCCCTAGGTACGTAAAACGATTGACCTGTTCCACTGCTTCACCCCTTATATTTATTGGAGCTGCATCCAAGGTATTAAGACGCATGTCCTTCGTCTTCGAACAATTTATGCGTAAGCCTTCTTCTGCAGCGAAACGGGTAAGGTCATCGGTCTTGGACTGAAGGTGTTCGCGTGATGTTGCGAAAAGACATAGGTCGTCGGCAAAATCAATGTCTTCGAGGCTTTTTCCATTGACCCATGGCAGCCCTCTGCTCTCTTGGCTCGTTACTCTGCGCATCACGTCATCCAAAACAATGAGGAACAGCAACGGAGACAGTAAACATCCCTGTTTCACACCGGCCGTTACAGGTATACGTTCTGACAGCTGTCCTTTGTGCAGCACTCTACAAGAGGAACCCCTATAAAGATTGTGTATAATTGTTATGATCTTGTCTGGTATACCTCTTCTTCTAAGTATGCGCCATATACTTGTCCACTTGACCCTGTCGAACGCTTTCTCGAAGTCTACAAACAGAGTGAAGAGTTCGCTACGCATTTCGTTGCATTGTTCCAAAATCATACGTAGAACGTTAATTTGGTCGATGCAAGACCGCCCTGCTCTAAAACCACTCTGTTCGTCTCTTAGTGTTCCATCGACAGCACCCATCATTCTGTGTAACAGTATCTTGCAGAGGACCTTGGAACACACGGGCAACAGGTTTATTCCTCTCCAATTGGAACATTGGGACAAGTTACCTTTTTTGGGCAGCTTTATTAGTAAGCCTTCCTTCCACTCTTCCGGTACTTCTTCAGCTTCCCATATAGCTGAGACTAAGGGATATAATATATCAGCCACAACTTCAGCGTTAGATTGCAAAGCTTCCACTGGGATGCCGTCGTTACCTGGTGCTTTTCCACTTCTGAGCGCTCTTATAGCCTTCGATATCTCGGCTTTGCTTGGTATCTCGACACTAATGTCTAGAACAGCCGCTACGCCTTCGTCAGCTGCGTTCTCGCTGCCGTCACCTTCGACTGCATTATGGAAGACTTCGGCGAAATGTTCATGCCACCGACGCATTTGGTCTTCCTGTGTGGTAAGGAGCTTCCCCGTTTTGTCCTCTATGGGCCGGTTTGTTGGTGGCTTGTTACATAACTCCTTACCAGCACGGTATAGCTCCCGTATATTTCCCGTTTTAGCTGCATGTTCTGCTCGTTGGGCTATCTCCGCTGCCCTTACCCTGCGATCTCTTCTAGCACTGCGCTTTACATTGCCCTCGCAAACAAAGTATTGGTAAGCTAGAGTTTCCTTGGTGTCTTGATCTTTTGCACAGTTTAACTTCTCTTTAAGGTTTTTCCTATACAAAATCTTGTCCCAAGTTTCCATGGAGATCCACTCCTTGCGCTCTTTGTTCTTGTAGCCCAAATGCTTTGCGCAGCACTCTTGGAATGTAGCTTTAATACCACTCCATTCCTCTTCCACCGAGGGGTCTTGGGAGGGCTTGCGGGTTCGTGAATGGTGTAGTTTATGCAACTCCGCGCTAAGTTTCTGCTTGACCTCTTGATCCCGTAAGCTGGATACATCAAATCGTCGAGATAATGTGGTCGCCTTTTTCTGCACCTTTGCTATCTTCAGACTGATTTTGGCAACAATGAGGTGATGGTCACTGTTTACGTCGGCTCCTCTTCTATTCCGAACATCGAGCAGTGAATGTCGCCATTTCCTGCTGATCATAACGTGGTCAATCTGGTTTTCGGTGCGCCTGTTCGGCGATACCCAAGAAACCTTGTGGCAGTTTTTGTGAGGAAAAATTGAACCACCAATTACCAGATCCTGTTCGCAGCATAGATCAACTAGCATGTTACCATTCTCACTGCGATTGCCAAGAGCGTGTTTCCCTACCCAGGGTTCAATTCCTTGGTTGTTGCTTCCGACTTGCGCGTTGTAATCCCCCATGCAGATAACTATGTCCCCTTTCCGCGTTCCTCTCAGCACACTCGTAAGTTGGTTGTAGAAAGCCTCCTTCACGTCCAGGTTTGCTGCATTAGTCGGGGCGTAGCATTGCACCACTGTGACGTTTCTCACTGTGGACTTAAACCGAGCTGTGATAATTCTGTCCGACACTGGCTTCCACTCTAGGAGGCTGCGGCAAGCTCTCTTGCTAAGCAGGAGTCCCACGCCATATTTATGCGTAGACGTATTTCCTGAGTACAGTAGAGTGTGGTCTTCAACCTGCCGCTCCCCAAAGTCTTTCCATCGCGTTTCAGAAATACCTAGTATGTCTAGCCGGTAGTCCTTCATGTACTTGAGAACCTGGTGTACTCTACTCTCTTCCCTCATAGTACGAACATTCCAGCAGCCAATCAGTGTCCTAAATTTCGTGCTAAAGGTCATTTGTTTTATATCGGTCCGTATTCTTCTTTGAGTTTCAGTAATAAGTTTTTAATTTCGAGCATACAGGTTATTAGCCTATAGTACTCTAGACGGCTAGCAGGGCTGCTGCTTTGAAGCGCGCCGTCACGCTTCGTTTGTTCTCAGAGCTTTCTCTCCTATCAATCATCTAGGAAGCATTTCTTCTCCCAAGGCCGCTGAGTGCCTCTTCTAGCCAGTTTCCCGAGCTAGGATTCGAATGGTTATCCCGCCATTTACTCGGTCGCCAGAGCCTCGTCTGTTGTCCAGCAGGGAGCACCACGGCACGGTGTACGCCGCGCCGCCGCCGTCCGGCGCGTGCAGGTGAGGTTGACTATTGGGTCGGAAAGGTGTTATGTTCCGTTCTCCCCTTACTCCCCTTCTTATAAGAACTCCTTATAAGAACTCCTTTATTATAAGAGCCACTAAGTCTTTCAATCAAATATGCAAGAATCGAGACCTCATCGATCTGTTCTGTGACAGTTTTGCATCAGTACGCAGTACGCACACTACTGACCCATGACTTCTCCCACTGTTAACTCTCAAATAAATAAGTAAAAGCCCATTTATAGTAAAAAAAAAAATACAATGCTTGAGCATGAAGGTAGATAACGATTAATGACCTTGCATGCGCGGATCCAGGGGGGGGGGGGTCATGGGGGTCATGACCCCCCCGCTGGAGCCTAGGCTGGCCATACAAATGGACCACGTGACCACCCTCGGGGGGCCTGGGCCTTTACCACATATACCACAATACGAAAATACTCTCATTACAAAGTTTTGATTTTTGTTTTCGCAACAGGCCTTCTGTGTTACATGGGCTGAAGTCTGGATTTATTTCATTTCTAGAAAAAAATCCTCTATGCGAATGTCTTGGATACTTGGATGAATAATAGGAGTCGCAAAAAAATCTATTCAGCATAGTTCATATAATTCAAGTAAATGCAGACTTCCCTTGATTGAGAATTCAATAATATTATTATCTTATTTTAGTCTTTTCTGCATATAAAAAAGGAGTAGGTGCCTGTAGGTACAGTACAGAATATAAATTATGTAGGTAACTACTCGTAAGTAGGTACAAATACTATAACATGTTAATTAATATCTTTAAAATATTCAGCCAAACAAACAATGGTCAATGGAGTCGGTACTTACTCGTTTTTAATAATTCAAAATGACAAGTTAACAATGTCTGTAAGATAAATGAATGAACTTATTGCAGTGAATATGTTATAAGATTAAAAAAAATAATAATGACCACTCAACAAATACCTGTTTTTAATAAAATAATATAATTGAGATAAAAAAAAACCCAAATCTCACACAGAAATACTTACCAAAATTGGCAACTTTGATAATCCTCATAAACTTGTCAGAAGCACCAAGGTCTTCTATGTGCCTTCGGGAGCAGTGGTACTTGATGTACGGGTAGCAGCCGGTCCGCAGTATCTGGTAGTTGGAACTGCCCACTTTCCAGTTGAAGTTGGACATGCCAAACTGGTCATCCTTTACACTACTGTACTGAAATCAATGAATGTTTTGTTAAGGAGATGTATGTATGTTATGTATTAACTCTTCAAACAAATGTTCCAGATCTGTCAGAGACAATTTAAACTATAATTAACAAATCAAAAGTTATTATAAGTAATTCAGTAGCAAATTTTTGACAATCATGTTCCAGGGGTTAATGTTTTCGGCCAGGAGATGTGATATTGGGTAGTTCTGTCAATGACAGAAATCCACTGATACCACACCACAACAGCTGAGAATGAGTTGGGTGGTGTCATAGCAACAGCTGAATCTATGTTAACTACTTTGACTAATTTTAGTTAAGTAAAAAAATATTATTCTTTAGATCTCTTATTAGTAGGTATGGTAAAAGACAATAATACTTGTCATTTACATGTTTTACAAATAATACTTACAAAATAAAGTCTATATTGAATAATAAATATACTTTATAAAATGCAACTTAAGCAATTATTTATTAAAATTAAGCTGTGGCTAGATTTTACCTTTACGAAGTAGGAGGTCCAAGGGGGCTCATTACACTGCATCAAATAGGCTGTAAGAACTTCAGAAGCATCTGGTTTTTGTCGGAATATCCGCAAAACTTGCAAAGCTGCTAGTTTTTTCTTAAGTAATTGTTTTACTATGTTCAATGACATTTTTTCTTAGAAATTAATAACTTGGAATACTTGGTTTATTGTTTGGTCTTGGTTATTTACTATTCGAAATCGAGTTAAAATCATAATTAGTTTGAAAATAGATATTAGTATTGCGATATTTTGCGGTTGTTACGAAAGCTGAAAATATCAGCTGTTTTTGACGTACACTGACAAGTTTCTTGACATTGATAGCTTGCGTATCGGGTCTGGTGCAAGTCTGGTGTGGTTCCCAAAGAGTATAATAATAGTATTATATAATAGTGGTTCCTTTTAAATCAATGCGTGTGAGAAAACGGAACGACACTACGATGCTGCCACTTTTTAATTTCTACTCTTTTTTTGCCAGACTGTACTTAGTTGGTACTTGACCGTCAACCAAATTTTTTGTTGTGGTAATTTAGAAGTAATTTAAGAAAATAAGCAAAAAATGACCATTCCCCCCCTTATCTCCGAAACTACTTAGCGTAAAATTTTCAAAAAAATACACGAGATAGCCCTCTCCCTGTAGATTACAGGAAAACCTATTAGAAATCTACAGTCAAGCGTAAGTCGGACTTAAGAGAAAAAAACTCAGATTACGAATTTCACTCACTGCCGCTGCAAGTAGTTACTAAACGTCTTAAAATTGTGTAAGCGAGTTGGACAGGTATAAAGAAATTCATTTCTGTCTTTTTCCTTTTAGAACTTGTTAAATTTTTTTTTCATTTGTACAAAATGACTTAAGTTCCTACTAAAAAGGAGGCGCTTAAGACTGTTTATAAATTGACTGAGCAAAATTTTATTCAAATCGGTCCAAAAAAAGGTGTCTGTTGACGAAAACATAGAATTTGTGCCACCGAAAGCCCAAATCTGAAGTCCATTTTGCTCTATCTCTTATCGTTTCCGAGATATATACGTAAAGTCTTGAAAGTGCGAAACGTTAACTTTGCCATCATAGTCGTTCAGGCGCTCATGAGTTCTTTGTATGGAAAAGTCGAAAACCGACTCGCACTTGACCAATGTTCATAGAACGTTGTGGTTTTTTTTTATTAGCAAAAATGACTTAAGCGCCTTCAGAAGTGCAGGTGCTTAAGACCGTTTGTAAGTTAAAGTTAGCTGTGATGGCTCAACGAAGAAAGAAGATTTCAATATCCTACTTATACATATTTCATTAATTTAACTATACAGTTTTTATTACTCAAGCCAAGCGTTACGTTAGCTATTGCTATTGATAGGAAAACTTGTGTATAAAGCTTGAAACAAATTATGGAACGCGTCTGACGGACGCGGCTGACGACCGTGATTGATAAGCCGATGGCTTGCGTGGGCGACGGTCGCGCGATGGTCGCGCGACGGCGATGCGACGCATACGAAATCAAACCTTATCGATATGGAAGTAGACGATGTCGCGGACTCCCGCGATGTGTACATATTTCAACAGGCAACACATATGACAGCTTCAAATTAGTCTATGGTAAGCTAACGTTTCCTTTTCCTTTTTGATTGCGCCATCTTTGTGTGTCAAAGTTAGTTTGGGAACGTGCGATATAAAAGTTATAAATAAAGTGCCTCGTGAAAGCCACATGCATCTTCCCTTCGGCTCTCCAAAAGCTAAGTATAGTTTGAGTATAAAAGAAATAAAAGAGGACATGGTTGTCCCACTCACATATTTATTTTCTTCATCATGATCTCCATTTAGAACGAGAGATCTGTCTTGTTTGAGTTTGAGATGCTTATCTTTATTTGAGACTAATGCGCTTAATAATCACTATAATTAATATGCCTTAAAAGTTGACTTGATGTGAAGATGATGTGCATGAGTTTGGCGAGAGAGGAAAATATCGTTTGCCTATAACCTGTTTGTCTCGCTTGCGTACTTTGTCGAGAGGCTGCGGCCTATAATAAGAAAGAGGATTGTCCTTTTATATAGAGGCTATGTTTGCCTGGCTACGGCCGAAGTGAAAGAGGATTTATCCTTTTATATAGAGGCTATGTTTGCCTGGCTACGGCCGAAGTGAAAGAGGATTTGTCCTTTTATATAGAGGCTATGTTTGCCTGGCTACGGCCGAAGTGAAAGAGGATTTATCCTTTTATATAGAGGCTATGTTTGCCTGGCTACGGCCGAAGTGAAAGAGGATTTATCCTTTTATATAGAGGCTATGTTTGCCTGGCTACGGCCGAAGCGAAAGAGGATTTGATCCTTGATATAGAGGCTGAGTTGCCTTGACCATGGTCAGTGACGAAATAGAGGGATTACCCTTAGAGTATGAGGCTGTGTAGCCTTCTTACGGATATTGAACGAACGCGTAACGTTGTGTTGCAACCTGTGCAATTACTTATGTGTTGACATACAAATATGATCATATTATGCGTTATAACCAATCTTAATAAATCCAATATATGGATATATCATACCATGTTTACAAGTCATATTATTATTATTATTTTAAACCCAGATCGGTTCATGCTATGAGCCAGTAACTATGCTAATATAATTCTACAACATAAATACATTCACATATATCATAATTCTCATATAGATAAGGAATAATAAGGACCAAGTCCTCAGGATAGTTTCCCAATTGATTGAGATAGTAAAACAATAACAATCATAATACTTCAATATATTCTTGGTATTACTATAATAACAATTATTCATGTTATAAATACATAGGTTGTGTACCTTAGTGACCCATGGTCATAAAACTATTTTCTATACAGGTGGTGGCATATAATCCGGTGGAAGCTATCAGCTGTGCTGAGAGCTTATGGGCGAGAGAGCCACCGAGGTCATATCTTCAGCTCAAGGTATGAATCATTTCCTTCTCAGTGTAACCAACCTCTTATCTCAACAATGTTAGCGAAGCAGATGATGATGATTTGTTATATTACTAAAATGATGTACATGTCAGGTCAAAGGTAGAATTGTACCTCATTATCTAGGACTGAAATTGTTCTCCCAAATTCACAAGCAAATGAGAGCTCAGGCAAGAAACGTTTTGTATCAGAGTCGATACAAAAATTGGTGGTAGAGTGTCTTGGATATGATTACAAATTTATGAAACTGTTTCACAAATGATTTACCAAATTTGTACTAAATACAAACTTTAAGAGGTTAAAGGTTGCCCTGTGATCGTTGTGATTCATACAAAGTGCTGCCACCTATTGATTGTGTGTTGTAAACTATAAGCGTCACCTTACATTTTTGAATTTCCCGCGTAAGGAAATACCATTGAAATCTGCGTGTGATTTACATCTTTGAAACCCTAATTACCTTATAAAACACGTACTTGTTCAAAAATCATGAATTTGTAACATAAAAACTAAATAATTATAATATTACGCAATTTATTTTGCGAAAGTGATGTAGACATGTCGATGTCGGCAAATTTCATATCGATAATTATTGTACACTATAGCATAAAACAGAATAACGATTATTTCAGATATCGATACTTTAACCAAAAGGAATATTGAAGAAATATTAAAGATCAAATAAAACTTAGAAAATAATTAAAATCACTTAAAAAATTTACTGTCATTTACATCTTGTGAGTGACAAATTGTTTACAATTTGCACTTGATTGAAAGTTTATGCTTGCAATTTCAATAGAAAACCAGAGATTTAATAATATAACTGTTTAACTATTCTATATCAAGATTTTGATTCAATGGCGAACATAATGACACTTTAGAAATGCTTAAATTTGAGGTTATGATTATCGAGCATACTGCTGTTCGATACGATTCACTTATTTGTTCGCATCAGAAGGATACTACACTTTATCCATCACATGTCACTACTGTCATAATTCAGTTGATTAATTATGCCTTTTCTTTACGGAGTAATAAATAAACCGAATATTATAAGATACACTTGATGTTTTAATAAAGATCTTATCGATGATTTCGATAGAAACCCCCTTTGAAATGTATTTACAGGTAACTTACCTTGAGTGTAAGCACATGGAATACCGGTATGTAAAAACCGATAATTTATCGATATAATTTTATCGACAACCTTGGCCACAGCAAGATGGTGGAACCGATTACTCCTGTCGAAAAACATTGTGCAACAAGTGGTTTGCGAGTGAATAATTAAAATAAATATAAAGTTGTGCGGCGAATGGGAAGTGTTGTATTGTGTTTGAAATAAACTATATAAGGCTTAAAGGTGAGTGTTTGTAAATAGAAACTTTTAGGTTACGGCCTACCAAGTCTGTGTTATTTCAACAACTTACTAGTAAACTTTCTTAAAGGATTATTTGCAATTATTTATGTAATATTACGATCATTTCTTTGTCTTTATGATTCAAAACCTGTGAGATGAAACGTGAGAGTATATTGATTGAAATTTACATGGCCAAGTTACATATTTGCGAAAAAATACATTTTTCCCGGCGACATGACATGTGCATTGTGATTGCGTATTGCGTACGGCGTATGAGGTAACCTTATGAAGGGAATAATTAGAGACGGAACACTAAATACATTGTTGGGATAAGGTCATTAAGTAAATTTAAAATGACTATTTATTGAAATCAAAATGAATCCCAACTTATTTCGTGTTCAATTGAAACAGCGTACGAGTGCTGACGAACGTCGAGTCAGGCGTGAAGACAAAGTATAGGCATAAAGCCGAACGAAGTTCTCGGCTGCCTCCGGCTGCGTGAGGAAATAGAACTCCTTTGGCCACATATTAGCAGGTATATAAATATGACTGTTGAATAATATAGTCAATTGCGTTTATGAAAATAAAGAAAATTCTTTCATTAAAGTAAAATCATTGTGATAATGATGTTGTTGACGTTTACATCCTAGTGAAACTAGATGGCGCTAAACTATGATATAACATTTTATTAATTTCATAAAAATAATCAGTGATTGATTAATTATAAATAAATGAAGTGATTCAACATTTACTGTATAATGTTTGTTGCCATGATTTTCATCGAATACTCTAGAATATTCTACATTTCTGTGACATTGTCACAATTTGAGTGTCGTTAAATCATATATTTGGTAATATAAATATTGAATGTGAACTTAAATGCTTAAATATGTGATAAATGTTTATGTACTGATCCTAGCGATGAGGATAAGTTATTATTGACAGAGACTATTTAGATTTTACACACAATTCAGTTCATCATCATCATTATAGAGGTCATGTCGTACCATCTATACTTAAAATAAAATAAAATAATTAAAAATAAATTCTTATACCTACAATACTTACCTGTCAATTACTCCAAATTATTTATGATTTGCACATTAAATAAAAAACTTATAAAATGCCTTACTACTTTAATTAAATTTGACATGTTAAGTTGATTTGTCTCAAAATGCGTTTTCAGAATAAAGAAAGAACACGATGGACATCATATTATTGAAGCGTCTTAGAACATTTGCCAATAGTATAAAAGAGCATCAAGCGAAAGCATCAGAGCTATGTGCGTGTCGTCCATGGGAAGGTAATGAAGTGGAACAAGCCGCTATCATTGCCTCCAAGTTACAGTCAACGCTGGGGAAATTTCAGAGTGATCTCTATCAGTATTTTAATACAAGCACTGATCCGAACCCTGATGAGGTCTCGACCTTAACAGAGATACAATTACAAGGCGAGGAAATTTTAGCTGAACTTAATGCCAGAATACAGTCCATTAAAGAACAAGGCCAAGTTAAGTCCGACCCTGTTAAGAATAGAAGTAAGCTACCGGAATTAGAGCTTGTGTCTTTCCATGGCAATGTCCTAGAGTGGACCCAATTTTGGGACCAGTTCAGTTCCAACATTGATCAAAGAAACTTGAGAGATGTGGATAAGTTTCTTTATCTTAAGGCTTCCTTGAAGGGTGAAGCAAAAATCATAATTGACGGTTTGGAAACCACAAACGAAAATTATAAAATAGCCGTAGATACACTTAAAGAAAGATATGGTAATAGAATACAGATTATTGACGCTCATTACTCCTCCCTATATAAAGTTAAGAAAGCGATGAAGCCTCAAGATTGCAGGAAAACATTAGATGAATTAGAAAGACACCTTAGAGTATTGCAATCCCTAGGAGAAGACACTAATAAGAATAACTTAAGGTTCCTTTTCATGGAAAAATTTCCTGAAGATGTGATTTATGAGTTGAAACTGAAGTTGAAAACTGAATCCACAGAAGAGATAAGGAAACAGTTAAACGCTATCATAACGGCAAAGGAGGATGTTGACAGAATTAATGCAGAGGACAAAAATATAGAACCTACCTTCACCACTGAAACGTTACACGTGAAAATTAATAAAGTTAAGGATAATAATAAACATTTGAAGAAATTCACTGGTGAAAGGAAATTTAAAAATGAATATAATATGAAACCTAAAGGGAAACCCATCAAAACCGAACCGGGTACTTCAACATTTTCTAGCGTAGACAGAAGGAAGAGACCGTATGAAGCCAATAACGAATCAAGAAATCAATATCCACCTAAAAAGCGAGACAGGAAGGACTGTATATTTTGTCACGGTGATCATTTCAATGATAGTTGTCCGCGCTTTACAACTTTAGCTGAGAGAAAAGGCAAGTTATCTGACCGCTGCTTCATATGTTTTAAATATGGTCACAGACAAAACACCTGCAGAACAACACATGTCTGCCATTATTGTGGGGCAAGAAACCGACATAACAGAGCATTATGCCCTGACAAAGAACTGCAAAATACCACGACTACGTCTACTTAAACAACAAAAAATCAAGATAAACAACCATTTTCAAACAACTGTAGTAAGCAATTAAACAACATAAGACATGATAACTTCATGAAAATATACAGAGTTTTGTTAGAATGTATTATACAAATAATCATTAATCACCTGATTCATTATTCAAGTTGTCAGAATGTCTGCCTGAAAAAAGATAGTATAATGATAGAAAATTCATGTAATTTGTTAATGAAATTTAGATGCCACAAAATTGGAATAACTGCTGACGTGGAAAAGGCTTTTCTAAGTATAAACTTATATGACAAAGACAGACAAATAGTCATAGATTGGTATCAATCCATAAAGCCACTGACCATCATTTATCTAAAGAAGAATTGAAGTAATCAAGTGAAATAAGAATTTGTCTGCACGGCATGTTCCATAGGGACATAATTCAACCGATGTATCAACTGGATTGATCAATTCGACAGAAGAAGTCCGACGTTAACTCAGCGGCTCAGATTGTCTCAAGAAAGATTTTCGTATCAGACCAACTGATTGTGCTAACCCACACGAAACCTCTTTCCCGAGGGGGAGGGTCTGTCGAATGAAACCGTACATGAAAATGAAATGAACCTAGATAAAGAAAATCAGTTTAAAAAGAATAGTCACTTGAACAAACATCAGAAGCATCAATCAAAAATCAAAGATATTCGTACAACAACACAGACAAACAATACAGATAACAGAGTAAACTCAGAAACACAAGAAATAAGAAGTATACAGAAACAATATTATCCAGATGAAGTCGATAACAAGGAGACCAGTCTTACCCGTAACCTAGGATTATTTAAAGATGTGGACGGAATCCTTCGATGCGACGGTCGTCTGACACACTCCGATTTATCGTATGATGCAAAGCACCCAATTCTTCTGCCCAAAGATTGCGATTACACTACAAATGTTATAAGGAAAGCACATGAGAACAACTATCATGTTGGTATACCTCACACCCTTGATATAATCAGACAACGCTTTTGGATTCCACAAGGAAGAGCACAAGTACAAAAATATATCCGTAAATGCCAGCAATGTGTGAAACATGGCGGAGGACCCTACTCCTTACCAGAAACTCCTGCTTTACCACCTGAAAGAGTAAAGTATGAGACAGCATATACATATGTAGGTGTAGATTACTTTGGACCAATGTATGTTAAAGAAGAAACTCAACAAAAACGATGGATTTGCTTATTCACTTGCTTAGTCGTTCGTGCTATACATTTGGAGCTAGTAAAAGACATGACAGCAGAAGAATGTTTACTAGCATTTAGAAGATTCATGGCTACCAGAGGTGTTCCTACTCTGATTGTAACAGACAACGCACTTCAATTCAAACTACTATCTGAACTAATGACAACTAAAAGTTTAACAGAGGAAAATATACAATGGAAATTCATCCCTCAGCTGGCCCCATGGCATGGGGGCGTATACGAAAGATTAGTGGGTGTTACCAAGCACTGTCTTAAACGAACACTACAGAAACATCTATTGAACGATACCCAACTACTAACCGTTCTTAAAGAAGTGGAAAGTGTCGTCAACACAAGACCATTAACCTACGTAGGTACTGGTTTGGAACATGTATTGAAACCAGCAGACTTCTTGACACCGGGAAAATGTCTAGGACTACAGATGTCAATGAAGGAAACACCCGTTAACGCCACTACAACCAAACAACAACTCATAGAAGGTTGGAGACGTGGTGAGACTATCATGAGAGAATACAAGGACATGTTCATGAATCAGTATCTGCTTAGCTTAAGAGAACGTTACAAAAATTCAACCAAACAACCCAGAGTTAAAACTCACAATGAACCATGTGTTGGGGACATTGTACAAATGAAAGGTGATACTAAGAACAGAGAGAACTGGAAAGTAGGGAAGATCGTTGAATTAATTAAAGGAGCTGATGGATTATGTAGAGTCGCTCGAGTGAAGATCGACAATGGTACATTTACGAGATCCTTATTACACTTATACCCTTTGGAAGTAGAAGACGTTCCAACACCTAACAATTTGTCTAATCATCAATTAGAGGAAGAACCTACAACAAGGATAAAAGAAATGAAATTAGAAGAAAGTACAGATTCTTCAGTGATACAAAGAGAGTTTTATCCCGATGTACAACTAGAAATGGAGCTTGACACAGTTGACAGCATGGACGTGGACACGGCACATAGCAATGAGATGACAGAGGAGAACCTCAACGTTCCAAATACAGACAAAGATATGATAGAGTCAAACATAGAGCATAAATGTGATAATATAAACTTAGAAGCTGATATGGCTGATGAAAACTATGAGTCAGAAGTAAACCAGTCTGACAATGAAAGGCAAATGAGGGCTGCGGCGGTCCAAGCTAGGGAAAAAATCCGAGAGTGGACCCGCCATCTGATGACCACACTTACTGCATCGTTATAGCTCGCTCGGCGGGTGTGTCGCGGACTCCCGCGATGTGTACATATTTCAACAGGCAACACATATGACAGCTTCAAATTAGTCTATGGTAAGCTAACGTTTCCTTTTCCTTTTTGATTGCGCCATCTTTGTGTGTCAAAGTTAGTTTGGGAACGTGCGATATAAAAGTTATAAATAAAGTGCCTCGTGAAAGCCACATGCATCTTCCCTTCGGCTCTCCAAAAGCTAAGTATAGTTTGAGTATAAAAGAAATAAAAGAGGACATGGTTGTCCCACTCACATATTTATTTTCTTCATCATGATCTCCATTTAGAACGAGAGATCTGTCTTGTTTGAGTTTGAGATGCTTATCTTTATTTGAGACTAATGCGCTTAATAATCACTATAATTAATATGCCTTAAAAGTTGACTTGATGTGAAGATGATGTGCATGAGTTTGGCGAGAGAGGAAAATATCGTTTGCCTATAACCTGTTTGTCTCGCTTGCGTACTTTGTCGAGAGGCTGCGGCCTATAATAAGAAAGAGGATTGTCCTTTTATATAGAGGCTATGTTTGCCTGGCTACGGCCGAAGTGAAAGAGGATTTATCCTTTTATATAGAGGCTATGTTTGCCTGGCTACGGCCGAAGTGAAAGAGGATTTGTCCTTTTATATAGAGGCTATGTTTGCCTGGCTACGGCCGAAGTGAAAGAGGATTTATCCTTTTATATAGAGGCTATGTTTGCCTGGCTACGGCCGAAGTGAAAGAGGATTTATCCTTTTATATAGAGGCTATGTTTGCCTGGCTACGGCCGAAGCGAAAGAGGATTTGATCCTTGATATAGAGGCTGAGTTGCCTTGACCATGGTCAGTGACGAAATAGAGGGATTACCCTTAGAGTATGAGGCTGTGTAGCCTTCTTACGGATATTGAACGAACGCGTAACGTTGTGTTGCAACCTGTGCAATTACTTATGTGTTGACATACAAATATGATCATATTATGCGTTATAACCAATCTTAATAAATCCAATATATGGATATATCATACCATGTTTACAAGTCATATTATTATTATTATTTTAAACCCAGATCGGTTCATGCTATGAGCCAGTAACTATGCTAATATAATTCTACAACATAAATACATTCACATATATCATAATTCTCATATAGATAAGGAATAATAAGGACCAAGTCCTCAGGATAGTTTCCCAATTGATTGAGATAGTAAAACAATAACAATCATAATACTTCAATATATTCTTGGTATTACTATAATAACAATTGTTCATGTTATAAATACATAGGTTGTGTACCTTAGTGACCCATGGTCATAAAACTATTTTCTATACAGGTGGTGGCATATAATCCGGTGGAAGCTATCAGCTGTGCTGAGAGCTTATGGGCGAGAGAGCCACCGAGGTCATATCTTCAGCTCAAGGTATGAATCATTTCCTTCTCAGTGTAACCAACCTCTTATCTCAACAATGTTAGCGAAGCAGATGATGATGATTTGTTATATTACTAAAATGATGTACATGTCAGGTCAAAGGTAGAATTGTACCTCATTATCTAGGACTGAAATTGTTCTCCCAAATTCACAAGCAAATGAGAGCTCAGGCAAGAAACGTTTTGTATCAGAGTCGATACAGACGATGCGATTAGACGTGAAGGCGACGGTCGCGCGACCGTCGCCCACGCAAGACACGGCGTAAGTGTGCACAGTCTTAAAACATTCAGCGCCTCAGATTGCGGTAGGACATCATCCGATTCATCCGAACGCTCAAGGCCACGTCCACGGTTTATGTCCAATAGTTTGCACAATTCAGTGTCATATTCATTATCTACATAGATCGCGGCAGTGGACGGCGTTCGTCGCGTTTTTAGGCACCGGCCACATCAGAGCGTCGCGTGTCTCGGGGCGCGCAACGGACGTCGGCGCCACGCCACCTGAGTGTAATTCAAAAAGCGTCTCCTCGGTACATTTTGTATAGGAAGGACGTAAGGCGCGCCGCGCCACGCCACCTGGGGCGCGTCTTACGTCCTTCCTATACAAAATATACCTACTGAGGAGACGTTTTTTGAATTACACTGAGGCGGCGTGGCGCGGACGTCCGTTGCGCGCCCCGAGACACGCGACGCTCTGGTGTGGCCGGTCACTTAGGTGATTATCTGATTATCGATGGACTATCGCATCGTTCTAAACTACCGCGCAGCAGCGCGAACTGAATTAAACTTATGTTGGTTGCAATAAGAGGTAGATTTGTTTAAAAATATGCACACTTGCCACCTGCGGTAATAAAATTTTATGGCTTGCGCGATGATCACATTTATTAATGTCATAACCGCCAATTACTTGCATTTGAAATTGAACTTTAATTACTAAGAAATAACGTTGTTTTTGTAAAAAAATGAAAGTAGTTTTTACTACATTGCGAAGTTTTCGTTTGTCAACTAGACGCACACATTTGCAACTAAGCGATCGGACACTTTTGAGTGTCGAATTTGTAGGTGACAGTGTATCTAGCCTCGTGGCGCCGAATGTACTTTCTAAAGTACATAATGGTTTCAATGGAATTTTAACTCTCATAAACAAATAAAATATAATTTCTTTTGTTTATACAATTTTTCGAATAACTGAAATTGAATTCAATCTCAAGTACAATAAGAATCAAAATTCCCCAAGAAAAATTTTGTATGGTGGGCGCCACGAGGCCCGGGAAGTTTTTAAATTGATGTTATCGCATCGATCTACTGAGGGGGGCGGTGCCTACAGTAGTTGTTGTAGTTGTATGCATACCTACGAGGGTCGGTTGATAAGTATCCGAAACGGCACAGAAATAAGACAATATATCTAAATGTGATATTTTATTTTTCAACGTAGGTCCCTTCTAAGTCTACGCACTTAGTCCAACGTCTCTCCAAGGCCATTATCCCATTTTTAAAAAATGACTCTTCAAGTCCCTCAAAATACCTATTAACAGCAACTATGACTTCAGTATTCGAAGAAAATTTTTGTCCGCCTAGCCACTTTTTGAGGTTCGGGAACAGATGGAAGTCGCAAGGGGCCAAGTCTGGTGAATACGGGGGATGGGGTAACAATTCGATGTGCAACTCCTCGATTTTAGCCATTGCAACTTTGGCTGTGTGAACAGGGGCGTTATCCTGATGGAGTAAATTTTTTTTCTTTTTTAAGTGAGGCCCTTTTTCTTGAATTGCGTTGTGGAGGCTTTGTAGCAGATCGGCATAATATTGGGCGTTTATTGTTTTTCCCTTTTGAAGATAATCCACAAAAACTACTCCTTTGCAATCCCAAAATACGGTAGCCATTACTTTACCGGCGGACAAAACCGTTTTAGCTTTCTTAGGGGCAGTTTCACCCCGATTGGTCCACTGCCTAGACTGCTCTTTTGTTTCTGGCGTGTAGTGGTGGATCCACGTCTCGTCAACCGTTATGTATCGACGTAAAAACTCCTTAGGATTATGCCTGTACTGTCCGAAACATCCTTGCGGGTTTGTTTTTGCTCGTCTGTCAATAGACGCGGCACCCAACGTGCACAAAGCTTGTTCATTTCCAAATGTTGATGCAAAATGTTAAAAACACGTTCCTTTGAAATGTTTACCATCTCTGCTATTTCCACCAATTTCACACGACGATCATCTAGTACAATTTTTTTTACCTTGTTGATAATTTCCGATGTCGTTACCTCTATTAGGCCGTCCGCTGCGGGGAGCATCTGTACAGCTCTGCCGACCACGTCTGAAGTCGGTAACCCAAGTGTGAACTGTGCTTAAAGATGGCGAAGAAGAGCCCAAAACGCGGTCCAGTTTAGTTTTTATTTGTGTTGCAGTTTTACCTTTCAAAACATAATACTTAATTACCGCACGCACTTCGGATTTTTCCATTTTCATGAAAATCAATACAGCTTTTCTTTAGGTCTCTCGAATATATAATTATTCAATTATAAGAACCTAATATTGCCTTTTTTTTTTTTTTTTTTTTTTTTTTTTTTTTTTTTCCTTGGCTATCGCCACGAAGGCATTTGCCAGCATCACGTCAATGATTTTGGAAAATAAGTTGAAGAAAATTAAAGTCGAAATATTAATGAGCAGTCATAATTTAAGGTGATTAAGTGTTATGAAATTGGAAAGAAGTCGAAATATGGGCGGGTTAGGGATTAAAAGTGAAGGCATATGAGTCGGAAGGGGGATTTTTTGAAAAATAAGGCCAGAGTAAAGATTGACATGATTTAAACGAGGGCAGTTAAGAAAAATGTGATTGAGAGTTCCATCATCCAGGCCACACTCACATAAGGATGAGTCCCGGAGATGAAGTTTATGCAATCGAACTAGAGAGAGGCAGTGGTTCAGACGCATCCGGATTATAGATGAGGTAGTCCTCTTGCTCAAGGGAATTTTATGGAACCAAGGTTTTTGTCCAATGTCGGGCTGTAACAATGCAAAGAATTTTGCCTGAGTTCTGCTGCGAATGTGCCAGCGAGCATTCCAAGAGCTGCGAAGAATTTTGTTTGGGATAGCCAAAAGATCAAAGGCACAGTTTTTAAAAGGGGTTTTGTCCCCGCATGAGACAGCCTCTTTAGCCGTTTGATCAGCCATTTCATTTCCTGGAATACCAGAATGGCTGGGTATCCAAGCGAGCGCAATTTTCGAATTTCGAGAGTAAGCGTTAGCAATCTCCTGTTTAATGAGGAAGATTAAGGGACTGTGTAATTTAGAAGAAAAGGGATCCGAAAGAAGTGATTGGAGGGCGCTTTTAGAATCTGAAAAAATAAGAGAACGATTGAGATTAGCTACACGACAGTATTCTAGGCATTTCAGAATGCCCATGCATTCTCCGGAGAAAACCGAACTTTCCGGAGGACACTTCGCCTTCTGAACAATTCCGTATTGGGAATGGAAAGTACCGACTCCGACACAGCCGGCAGGAGACAATCTGGAAGCGTCAGAAAACAAAGTGTGCCATCCTTTCCAGTTTTCTCCTAAGGTAAACTGAAAATGATTTCTTGCGCAAATGTCTCCTTTGGAAGAACCAAAGTTCAAAAGAACACGAGGCTGCAATATGGTCACAGGATATGGGTGATCAAACATGGGAAGGTTAGGAGAGTGAAACATAGGGTCTTTAATGGACTTAAACCTTCTAAAACTTGTAACTAAGCAAGGAGGGTTTTTATTGGCCCAAAATTTCGAGTGATTGTAAAGATCATTAAGAAGAATTATTTTCGGGTAAATGGGATGCATTGAAAATTGGAAGGTGCGGAAGAGAAAACGATCCGAGAGGAATTGGCGGCGTAAGTCAAGAGGAGGATCAACACATTCCACTTGGAGGGCAATGGTGGAACTAGACTTCATCGCACCTGTGATTATACGAAGAGCTTTTGCCTGTATGCGGTTGAGAGTTTGCAGAGAAGACTCATTAGCAGGTTCCAGGAGAAATGTACCATAGTCTAATAGGCTTCTGATTATGGCATTGTATAACAACTTTAATGCAAAAGGATGGGCACCCCACCAAACGCCGGCAAGACATCTTAGAGCGTTGATGTTACGCTCACATTTTGTGGCAATATAGTCACAATGAGCTTGTCCTGTGAGTCTGGAATCAAGCACCAAGCCAAGGAATTTAATATGGGGTTTAACAGGAATGCTCTGATGTTTAAGGGAAACTTGTATAGCAGGGACGGACAGTTTTCTGGAAAAAATAACAATATTACTTTTGGAAGGAGAAAGTTCGAAACCGTGGAGTTCTATCCATTTATTAAGGGATTCTAGGGAGCGAGAGAGAAGTTCAGTAGCAGAAGGGATCGACTTATTGAGAGAGTATAATAAAATATCATCAGCATATTGGAGGACGTTTGCTTGATTGCAGGCGGAATGAAGGTCAGCCGAATAGATGTTGAACAGCAATGGGCTAAGGACTGACCCTTGAGGTAGTCCTTTCCATATGGATCTTGAAGGGGCAATAGAAGGATCGTTTCCTCTGAAGGAGATGAACCGATCTGAGAGAATCATAATAACAAGATCTCTCAATCTGGGGGGAACATTAAATTTAACCAGCTTCTCACGAAGGATAGGAAGTTGTACATTGTCATAAGCGGCTTTGAGATCCAGAAACGCAGCAACCACAGATTTGTTTTGGCTAAACGCAATACGAATGTCGGTAGTAAATATTCCAAGACTATCCATTGTACTTCTACCCTTTCTGAAGCCAAATTGTGAGGAGGAAAGAAGGTTATTAGACTCGACAAACCACTCAAGTCTGTTTTTAATCAAATGTTCCAAGATTTTAAGAAGTACAGAAGACAAGGCGATAGGGCGATAAGAACAAGGGTCGAGAGGGTCTTTGTTTGGTTTAAGGATGGGAATTATTAGCTGTTGCTTCCAGAGTCGAGGGATTACGCCGTGAGTAAAAATAGAATTGATGAGGTCCAGAAAATATTGTTATTTACGTAAAAGCCTAAAGATTAGAATGACATTACAACTTTTTTAATTATATTTTTTTTTTATTACTTACTTCGGTGACTTATCAGCCAGCCCTCGTAGCTCACGCACACAGACGCGTCCACTGGCGCCGCGCCGGTGTCTGCGTGCGCTCTCTGCAATGTCTCTGCAAATTCTATGCACAGCGCAGAATATGCAGAAACCACATGGTGGTCTGTGGCAGAAACTCAATAGACATTTTTAGGGTTTTTAAAATAAGTACCTAGGTACGTGAAGTAACATGGTAAATTAAAAATTATCATTAGATACTTATTTGCGGAGGTGTAAACAATTTCCTTCGTTTTGCCATATATCAATAATTACCTATCTATATTAAATTAATTAATCCGTATACATTACATTTTTATTACAATTAAGTGTATGAATTATACTTTTTATCGTACGGTCAGCTACATAAATATCTATACACCTGTATTCATTCAATTTTGAACCTTCTTCTTCAGTAATAAGTTTCGATATGTAAAGAAATTGAAGGACGATACACAGGCGGGCGGAGACACCGCGCGCCGCTGCGGGCGGGGAGGGAGGGAGGAGGGGTGTCGATGGACGATGTCACGCGGGATTCGCCGCGCGAACTCATCATTCGCGCGCTCGGCTCCCTTCGCTGCCTGCACACGTTCGCTGCTCTCGTACGATTTGATATTATACAGGGTGCCCGGTAATTAATGGACAACCTTTTAACCACCAAGATGGCACCTTATACTGGTCCAGAAAATCTATGGGATATGGGTTAAATTGTGGTGTAGGCGAGAGGCTGGCAACCTGTCACTGCAATGCCATAGTTTCGTTTTCTTTTAACCCTTTATTTGCCAAGAGTGGCACCTTATATTGGTCCAGAAAATCGACTTTAAGGTTTAGTAAAAGTCGCCTGGTTTTCGAGATTTTCACAATTTTTAAAATTTTAATACCTACTACCTAAAATTTTAAAAAGTGTGAAAATCTCGAAAACCAGGCGACTTTTACTAAACCTTAATGTCGATTTTCTGTAAGGTGCCCTCTTGGTGGTTAAAAGGTCGTCCATTAATTACCGGGCACGTGCACCCGATATATTTGTCAAGCAATTTCTGACGTAAGAAAGCGCGACTCATTCGCGCAGTCGTCAAAAGTCTCTCGTTGTCGTACAATCTGACATTATTCAGCTACCTTTTATCGCTTGGCTTTAGTTCGCATATACAAGAGTACCTATAGGTACTACAAGGTCCAAGGCAAAATACAACAATAGATAATGTATTTAGTAAATAATATTTTTAAATTTAAAAGTGGAAAATGTCTGCCTTGGGTGAGACTTGAACTCACGGCCTCTGAATCGATACTCCAGCGCAGACGTTTCTGCTAATCAGAAGTTAAAATTTAAATAATATTTATTTAGTAATTTCCCGCTAGAAACTTGCGTTATACAATTCTGTATACTTTTTCAGCTACCATAACCAAATTTGGATTAGATTAAAAAAACCTTTAAGTAGATAAAACTTAGAACCTTTCAGATTGTTTTACTCACCCTTTCTGATGTTTACCATACTTATACTTACCCAGTTATTCATAAACGTACACTAAAGTTATCAAGCCGATAAATTTCGTTTGTCCCTTTCCGACGTATTGGTGTGATAGAAAGGGACAAACGAACTTTATCGGCTGGATACTTCAGTGTATGAATAAGGGTGTTAAAATTTATAGCTACGAAATTTTACATAAAACACCTACTTTAAAATAAAATAAAAAATGTTGAATTTGGTTAACATTATAAAAGACCTCACGCAAGCTGTGCTAATTAGTTCGCGAATTCGTCGAGAGGTGGCGCTAAACACAATTATGCTATTTATGCTCATTAGAGAACCTATACTTCTAGCCTAGCCCAGTCTTTAGAATTATGTGAGTAGGTAACGTAAAAGTTTTGTAGGTACGGAACCCTCGGTGGGCGAGTCCGACTCGCACTTGGCCGGTTTTTAATACATTATCTAAGGAGCGAGCCCCTTGAAAAAAATATATCTGTGGCTGTTCGACGTACATTGCTGGTTTTTGTTCCTTTCATAGGGATACCATACTTTAGTTTGATGTACATTGCTACTGCCAAAATTTGGTTGACAGGCTATAGCAATGAGAGCCATGGACGTTATGGAGAGGCATTTATTTTTACTTTCCATAATGGACGTATTTTCCTCAAGTAACATAACATACATTTATTTTTTTACTTTCCATAATGGACGTACTTTTGCGCCACGAACTCAAGACTTATGTTGCCTCATCAACATGGGACATGTTTTAAAATTTATATATAAGAACTTAATTATTACAGTGACGGTGTACCTATTCATTTGATCTGACTTAATTTAAGTAATTATTATAATGAAGGGACGGGCTCCTTAAACGCGATGCTATGGCCGCCATTTTGACAACTGGAATCATAGATGAATCGCGCAGACATGACATGTAGGTATTAAGGTATAATAATTGTGATCATATTCTGTTTTCAATATATAATATAAAAATATTTATTTCAATTTATAGTTTTGAATATTACACGGTTCTAATACAAATTTTAGTCGATAATATTATACAATAAGCATGATTTTGAATTATTTCTGAATTATAATTCTCATTATTGACGAAAAATAGTAAACCAGTGTTTAAGGGAGGTAAAACAAGGTGAATGGCGCGATTATTATTCTGAGCGACAGAAATTTACAAAACTAATTTTATTCAAAGGAAATTAAAATTTATGAAAAAAACAATTACTTATTTTTATTTCACTGAGTAGAAATTAAATATAACACAATGTATAATAGTGCTAAAAGTAAACTACTTAGTATTTCACACACAAAGTATAAAACAAAGGTCTACACTAAAAGTGTCGCGTCTAGGTGGTCAAGTCTTACTCTATGACACGGTTCGCTTCACGCGCATGCGCCTCGCGCTGCCGCCGCTGCCGGTCGGCGCACAGAATATGTTCGAGTTGTCATTTCTAGTACGTAGTACATAGTAGTTCAATGTACCTATTACACCTATTATAATATTTTCTTCTTCCTCCTACCCTTATCCCACGTTATGTGGGGTCGGTACAACATGTCTTCCTCTTCCATTCTCCCCTATCTTTCGTCATCTCAACACTCACATCTTTCTTTCTTATGTCCTCTTTCACACAAATCACACAATCCATCCATCGTTGTTTGGGTTTACCCCTCCCTCTCCATCCATCAACATTCATCTCCAACATTCTTTTGCCTATATGACACTCATCCCTCCTCATTACATGACCGTACTACGCCAACCTGCCACTCCTCATCTTTTCCGTTATAGGCGCAACTTTCAAACTTCCCCTAATATACTCATTCCTGATCCGATCCATTCTGGTCACTCCACACATCCATCTCAACATTCTCATTTTCGCTACGTGCACTCTCCTTTCATCCTCCACCTTTGTCGCCCAGCATTCAGATCCATACAATACAAGCCTCACAATCGTCTTATAGAAGGGGCATCCGTCGATCGCATGTTGTCCCTGAGACGGTGCCCGATTGATATTCCGAAATAAAATACGCCGATTTTCGTTACGCCGACAACGATTCGCCGACGTCTGTTTTGGCCGAATAACGATTGGAAGATTCTCATTTCGCATAATATTCGTTCGTAAACGGAGTCGGTAGGCAGAAATTTGATACGCCGATTTACTTTTCGACGAATAATCATTTAGTGATTGTAAAAATTGGCCGACACAAAATTGGTCGAAACACAATAGGTCGAGTGATCATTTGTTTTTTTTTTTTAGTGAGTTGACTGGAGCCTGGAATTTGCGTACAAAGTGTTCTGCGAATTCAAAAATCTAGTTGTTAGATCGTTTATAAGATTAATTCACATTTATTTCATTTACTTATCTGGACTTCTTTCAACTACTTCTTGCCAAGATTGGCACTGAAACTTAGTAGTTAATGTGCTCTAGCTACCCCTTTATGGGCTACAGGCGTGATTATATGTATGTATGTACGTAAGAAAAAAAGTGTCTATTAAGTGCGTATTTTTTTTACATCAGCGACAATTTATTCGTCCGAAAATATTTTAACAATGTATAAAATGTGAAACGTTATTCGACTAAACGTGGCCTAAACGAACATATTACTTTGCTAAATGAAAAATGTCCAATAATAGTTCGGATAATTTGCACAGAAGCGAACTGAACTGTATGCGAACCAAGATTCTACGTAACGTTATTCGACCAAAAGTGACAGCGATAGTTTGATTATTCGGCTAAATGGCATTCGGCGAATCGTTGTCGGCGAATCAATAATCGGCTAAAAAATTGTCGGAGAATCATTAGGTAGCCCCCTGAGACCTGTCGCCATTTCATCCATCCCGAGCATCCCGCATTTATTCTATTTTTCACGTCGCGGTCGATGCTTCCGTCATTTTGGAATAATGACCCAAGGTACCGGAAGTCGGAGCAGACTGGTAGGTATACACCATCTAAGGCAATAGGGGAAAAACTGGATAGACCACCGAAATCGCAGAACATCTGTTCAGTTTTGGTTCTGCTGATTTTCAGTCCCACACTTTCCAGTCTTTCTTGCATTTTCCCAGTCTGCTCTGGACCTCAAGTGCATTTTCCCCAACAAGAACAATGTCATCGGCAAACAGCATACACCAGGGTACTTCCTCTTGTATGTCCGATGTCAGAGCATCCATAACCAGGAGGAATAAATACGGACTTAAAGCCGACCCCTGGTGTAGACCTACCGCCACATTGAACTTGTCGCTGACTCCAGCTTCAGACCTGACGTGAGTACTAGTTCTATCATACATCGCCTGAACAAGCCACACATACTTCTCTGGCACTCCCTTATCTCTCATACACCACCACAGAACCTTACGCGGAACTCTATCGTATGCCTTTTCCAGATCCACGAACACCATGTGCAAGTTCTTTTTGGCTTTTCTGTATTTTTCGCATAGTTGGCGAAGTGCAAATATGGAGTCCGTGGTTCCCCGGCCCGGCATAAACCCAAATTGGTTCTGTGTTACCTCACTCTCTTCTCTTATTCGTCTCGCTACCACTCTCCCATATCTTCATACTACTTATGTGACACAAGCTGACACCTATTATAATAATGTCACAGACCAACCCCTATAGACATCTATTACAAGACGACTCGCGGTCGCCAGCCTTCCTAGTATTTGCACTGATATAAGCGCGGGCGCTTGCCGTGCCCGATCAGTATCGACCAAGTAACAGACCCGACAGCAGCGCGTTTTTCGCACAAAAAAATTGGAAAAGGGTATTTTGATGCCTTAAAGATGTCCACCTGTAGTGTGAAATGGTGTGGAAAGGTAACAAGAAGCTCAAATTTAAAAACAGACGGCATTACATTCCACAAATAAGTCATATTTATAATTTATTCAGAGCCGGCATAGGTCAACTTACATTGGCCACTTACGCGTCAGTAGAGGGACAGTCATACTTCTGTCCCTTTTCATCTGGCGCGACTGCCCGCCGTCCTTGAAACGGCCAATCACAGCGCGCTTAACACATTCCCCGCCCGCTCCTCGCACCCCAAACACTGGTGACTCATATCGCGAACCAAATATACAAGACTGCCACTCTATAGGAGGTTCTCTGTGAATAATGTAGTATAATATTGGTGTTGTACACGTAGGCTGGCGATAATAATCATGGAAAAGTACAATTGAAAGGCCAATTTAAAAATAACCTCTTTATTTTCTTTTATATAAACATTTAAAATAACAGAAATGCATTTTATTAATATTTTGCTTTGATTTCCTTGCACCTAAATATCATAATGTCATTGTCTTTATTAAATTTGTCCTAAATATCAAAACAACTCGATCCCCAAATTCTTAAATATCAAATTGTTTCCTTGTTAAAATATCCGTGTCTTTATTTTAATGTTAATCAAACGACAATAATTTTGGTCTTTTGAGACTCTGGTATTATGGCACCAAGTCAATATGAAGATCGGGTATTTTGGGAATATGTTATTTCGAGGAAAATGTTAGGCATTCTGAGATTGAAACGATTTGATACCATTGCGTTCAGAAATTTAGAAACTCTGTTAAACGACTGAAATAAAATTAAGGTGCAAAGAAACTAAACCACTATTTTACTCTTGTAATATAATAATTATACATTTTATATACTTATGTTTATGTATCGCCTATTCTAGCCCGTTTTTCTATAAACTAATGAACGTGACAGCATACAGTCAAATATTTTAACTTTGTCATCTGATACTTTTGTCAATAGGAGTAATTTATATGATTTAATTATATAATTGATTCATGAATACCAAAATGTAAGCCACATAAAGCTTAAGTATATTATCACGTTTTCTAATAGTCACTTAATAAAATGTGTTTCAATAAATTCACAAAGCAGAATTTAAAGTCTCTAAACAACATCCTCATAATTATTACATACGTTATATTATAGAAAGGCATATGCACCATTGTTTCATAATATATGTATGTACCTATATTTATTACTTACCTATGTTTGGTTTCGTGATTTCAACATTCATAAAGTTGAGATAACCTTTTAATAAGAGCACGAGGTTACCATGGAGTTACATAAGTTTTAACAAGTATTATTGTACAGAAAACTTAATTATTATAAAGAGCAGTAAGATGGTTCAACTCAAAGAAATTATCGTATTGAATATAACGATTTATAATAATGTGATCACTAGCCAATCAATATTTTTTATGATAATTTCGGGTCATATCCAAAAATGTATAAATCGCTGCCCTGATATAATTTTCTCGTCATACTTATATAATACGTCATTATTAATTTTAAAACTAAACTAATAGTCCTACAAAAAAAAAAATTGTAAAGTGGCAACACTATCGTGTTGTGCCTTACGAACAAAGAGGATACAAAGAGGATTGAGTATTATAGAGAGTTACTGTCAAAGTAAAATGTGTGTGTGTGTAATCACAGTGCGTAGACTGCCATCTCACGACACTTGCTTAAAACTTTTGAACCTCAGTTTTGACAATTTAGCCCATATTCTTAGCTTGATATGTGTTAAAATGTCAAATATTTTTATTAGCGCCATCTAGCCGAGCGTTCCCCGAAGGTGTAACGCCATCTTGAGGTACGTTTTTTTCTTAGACTTTATCCGTCTATACGGAGTTACATATGTCTTTGCTTACAAATCAATACGTGTAAGAAAATAGGACGACACTACAATGTTGCCACTTTTAAATTTCTACAATTTCTCAGTCTGTACACAATTACACATGGCACGATTCACAATTCGCATGCATGAAAACGCTTCGCGTTACGACATTCAGTCAATTTTCATTAATTCAATTTTTAGCATTAAAACTTACATACGTAAGATATGGATAAAAATATAAACTAACAAGTAATTAAATGTGTGATAATGTCACAAATATTATAAAAATTAAAATAGGTAATACAACTAAGTCGATTATAATTTGGTAGAAACCTAGTTTAAGCAAAACAAGTCCGCCAACGTCATAAATCCTATAATATATGAACTTTATTGTACTTTTTTCGCATTTGGCAAAGATGATTAAAAATTGTTAAAAGTATAGTCTGATCAAAAAAATTAGAAATTAAAAAGAGGCAACATTGTAGTGTCATCCCTTTCAAATCTATATGTGTGAGAAAACAGGACGGCATTACGATGTTGCCACTTTTTAATTTCAACTATTTTTGGTCAGACTGTAAGTGTAAGTACCTACATAATCTCCACCTGACTTTAAGGTTCATGTAACCTAACATTAAAGTTGTTTGTTTAGTATGTTCCATTTATTGCCATGTATGTCATCATCGAACCATTCACATAAATTCTAAAATATAATCCATACTAATATTATAAATGGCAAAGTGTGTGTGTGTCTGTTTGTTTGTCCGTCTTTCACGGCAAAACGGGGCGACGAATTGATGTGATTTTTTAAGTGGAGATAGTTGAAGGGATGGAGAGTCACATAGGCTACTTTTGGTCTCTTTCTAACGCGAGCGAAGCCGCGGGCAAAAGCTAGTATTCAATTTAATGAAAGGGCTTAAAGACCTGCGAGCAACGTCCGACAGTGGCCCAATAAGCACCGCCTTATTTAATTTCACTTAGTACGGAATGACAAGGAGAGTGTACATAATACGAGCCTTAAAACTACAGGCAACTAGTCGAAGGTAACGACTTTGTTGCGAATGATTCTCGCAGCATCCGCCAGGCCCAGGTCTTCGAGTATCAGCATCAGAGATTTCGAGGTTATGGGGCTGTCTTGGCATTCCTGTTTAAAACATATTGATGTCAATAATTTGCTGCAATTATGCTATGTGCGAAGATGATGGCGGATGGAATAGTAATAGACTATGTCACAAGGGAGCAAAATAACATATACAGCGAGGGCGTAGATTGAATCCTGAACGAGATAAAGTACCTATTCTATAAAATAACTCTTGAGTATAGTGCAGGATTTAAATGTTAACGCTTGAGGTGGATATTATTTTGTTACCGTGTATTTTATAACACATATTTGAATTTGTTTTTTTTTTATTGTGAGCCAGCCGCGCGGTTAACGCTCGTTATTTGTCTGACGTATATCTAGTGTAGCTACCTCATTGTACATTTTGTATAACGGTAATACAGGACTTTTAGTTGCTGTAGCAAGGTTTGCGTGGGGCTGGGCGTGTTCTCGTACCAGTTAGCGAGCGAGTTGCGCGGCTAACGCGCGTTACTCGCCCGACTTGTCTAGTGTAGCTAGCTCACTGTATAATGATATTACGTTACCTTAAGTTGCTGTAGCAAGGTTTGCGTGGGGCTGGGCGTGTTCTCGTACCAGTTACTGAGCGAGTCGCGCGGCTAACGCGCGTTACTCGCCCGACTTGTCTAGTGTAGCTAGCTCACTGTATAATGATATTACGTTACCTTAAGTTGCTGTAGCAAGGTTTGCGTGGGGCTGGGCGTGTTCTCGTACCAGTTACTGAGCGAGTCGCGCGGCTAACGCGCGTTACTCGCCCGACTTGTCTAGTGTAGCTAGCTCACTGTATAATGATATTACGTTACCTTAAGTTGCTGTAGCAAGGTTTGCGTGGGGCTGGCGTGTTCTCGTACCAGTTACCGAGCGATTCGCGCAGCTAACGCGCGTTACTCGCCCGACTTGTCTAGTGGAGCTAGCTCACTGTATAATGATATTACGGTACCTTAAGTTGCTGCAGCAAGGTTTGCGTGGGGCTGGGCGTGTTCTCGTACCAGTTAGCGAGCGAGTCGCGCGGCTAACGCGCGTTACTCGCCCGACTTGTCTAGTGGAGCTAGCTCACTGTATAATGATATTACGGTACCTTAAGTTGCTGCAGCAAGGTTTGCGTGGGGCTGGGCGTGTTCTCGTACCAGTTAGCAAGCGAGTCGCGCGGCTAACGCGCGTTACTCGCCCGACTTGTCTAGTGGAGCTAGCTCACTGTATAATGATATTACGTTACCTTAAGTTGCTGCAGCAAGGTTTGCGTGGGGCTGGGCGTGTTCTCGTACCAGTTAGCGAGCGAGTCGCGCGGCTAACGCGCGTTACTCGCCCGACTTGTCTAGTGGAGCTAGCTCACTGTATAATGATATTACGGTACCTTAAGTTGCTGCAGCAAGGTTTGCGTGGGGCTGGGCGTGTTCTTGTACCAGTTACCGAGCGATTCGCGCGGTTAACGTGCGTTACTCGCCCGACTTGTCTAGTGGAGCTAGCTCACTGTGTAATGATATTACGTTACCTTAAGTTGCTGCAGCAAGGTTAGCGTGGGGCTGGGCGTGTTCTCGTACCAGTTGGAGAGCGAGTCGTGTTGAAGTCGCGCGGCCAACTCGCGCCAGTCGCCCGACTTGTCTAGTACAGCGGCCAGCTCAGCGCTGTATAGGTGCATGTCGTTTAGGCATGGCTCCTCCTGTAGACGAAACACACGTTAAAAAACAGGCAATATTGGAAACCAAAAACCCAAAAAACCCCGCAAATTAGCCGGGGCAGAGGACGACCAAAGGAGAGATGGCGGGACGACCTCGACGTATTTTGCAGAGACTGGCAAGAGCGGGCATCAAATCGGGAGGACTGGAGAAAGGAAGGGAGGCCTTTGCCCAGCAGTGGGACACCATATAAGCTAATAAAAAAAAAATTGGAAATCATTAATGTTATCAGATCCGTACCTACTTCTTATACACAAACTTTAGATTATACCTACATGTCACCGACGTGAGAGCAGGTTGCGGGGAAAGCGTGGCACGACTCGGTGGGCACTTGCGATATCGGAGATTTTCCCTCGTTTGTGTGCGTTGCGCAATGTAAATCCTCGCAGTTTGCGCAAGCCTGTACCGTCAACTCCTCCACTCCACTCACAGGAAAGCAGTGTTGCTAGTGTGGAGCGCACATTCCGTTTGTCAGGTGAAAGCGTAAAGTATAAAAATATGCATGTATAAAAGTTTCTCAAAAATATGTCCATGAGCTCTTAAATTTAAATTAAGTGCTACGGGATGGGACATATTTTTAGCAAATTTTTGTACACTTATCCCATATAACATTTGAATGTACTAGATAACTCCGTATGTGTCTCTCTAGTATACATTACATACGTACCCCTTCATCCGTCAACTCGTATTCGTCTTCCAGTTCTGATTTGACATTGGTGTCGCAGTCGAGTGTGCCATTTTTTTCAAAGTTGTCCACCCCACTTTTTTTTTGAATTTGGAATTTTTTATGTGGTTTCCACTCAGAATCGTGAGCTCTTTCGATTCTAATAGAAGAAAAAAGTGTCCCAAGGTTTTTTTCCCATTCCGTTACCATTTTTTCATACATTTTGTATGGCGGTAACGGAATGGAAGGTTCGAAAAAATGTATGGAAATCTTGGGACATTTTTTTTCTGCTATCAGGATCGAAAGAGCTCGCGATTTTGAGTATTAATCGCGTAAAAAATACCCATGTTACAAAAAAAGTGGGGTGGACAACTTTGAAAAAAATGGCCCGAGTAGTTCTGCTAGCGTGACGCACAGCTTCAGTTTGTCGCGTGATATGTGACTATATCGCGTATATCTCACGCCTTCATCCACCGACGCGATTTCGTCCGCTAGCACGGCGCGTAGCTGCAGTTTATCGCGAGATAAAGTCCATGCGGACTCCCCATTTGTCTCTACTAATAACCTATACTTATTTTACAATTACATACCCCTTCATCAGCGGACTCGTATTCATCTTCCGGCTCTGACTTGACGTCGGTGTCGCAGTCCAGAAGTTCAGCTAGCACGTCCCGAAGCTCCGGTTTGTCGCGAGTTAAACTCCACGCGGACACCGTGTGGGGCTCGTACGTGTGAGGGTCAGCCTGAAAATATATTATGTCATTATTAGACATTGTAACTGTTCCAGTGCAGCGTGGTAGAAATAAAGGGATTCATACATGTTTCTAGGTAGGTGATCAATGAAGGCTTATTTTTTTGTTACTAAACCTAATTAACTATTCCACCTGGCTTAGGACATGTATATTCCTTTAACGTGACAACGCAGCACCAAAATTTCTGGAAAAGTTACGATGTCTGACAATTAGTACATGACTAGACATTCAGCCTTTTGTAACTAAATCTAGAAAAATTCATTTCAATTTCATGTACATGATTTAAAGAATAATTATTACCGTAGAAGATATAAAATTACCTTTCTGTCAATGAGCATCTTCATAAATTTGACGGTGTTCTCTCTGATAACGCCGTCGCACACAATTTGAAGGGCCGTGTAGCCACGGCTGTCCACAGCATCGATGTCGCTCTGAAATTTATACGATATCATTAAATCGTGAAAGTGCAAACCGATACGATGTGTTTATATGGTTACTTGAGATACCCGAATGGCACACCGTCTAGAAGTACACGCCCAAAGCGCTCCATCGACTCAGAATCAGAAAAAATGATGAGCAGCCGTAGTTTATGCATACAATCGAGTATGTGACCAAGATTACCCTTCGGATCTTCGTGCGTGCATCTCCCCGCATAGATCTTTGAAGAATAACCTAATGAACTGTGATAGTCTACCTCAGGCATGTGGTCCAAGAGTACTTTAGCGAGCGCAAAGCGGTCATCATAAGCCGCAAGATGTAGAGGTGTACGACCCTCCGCGTCGCGGGCATTGTGACTGGCCCCGTGCTGAAGGAGTAGCCTTATGGAGTTCTTCGCCGCTTCGATGTCGGATGGCTCGGTGCCTGGAACCACGGCCAGGTGGAGGGCCGTTTGTTTCTCTGTGGAATGTAAGCTTTTGTTTAATTTCTCTTGTGATAATAGGGGTGAAAAAATGGTTACAATAAATTCAAACTGTTAAAATAGAGTAAATACTAGTATGTGTATCATCATCATCAATACTATCTAGTAATTCAATAATATATCTATCCGAAATCAAGACCTGTGGAGTATATGCCAGCAAACACCCATTTTGACGAGGAAATCGCGACACGAAAATGGAGATGGTTGGACACACTCTTCGGAGAGGGGGAAGAAATAATGCGAGCATTGCTTTCGACTGGAAACCGCAGGATGCAAGCCGTGGCCCCGGGCGCCCTGTTCACTCATGGAAGTGGTCCGTCGAAAATGAGCTACGAGCGGCTGGTTTGAGCTGGAGCGAGGCCACGAGGGTCGCTGAAGATGGAAAGGCGTGGCGCGAGCTTGTGAAGGCCCTTTGCAACTCTGGGGTGCCTTAGGGCTACAACACACACACACACACACACACATATCAATGTTAAGTTTTGCTCTGACTCTTTTTCTTAAATAATTCTTGATTCCTTTAGAGAAGATGGTCTTGATTCCGCTCGATAGCGTCAAGTAACGGCTGCATGCAGACGCCGCACTGTGCCGCATAGTGAACTGCGTTGTTCCCGTCTTGGTCGCCTAGCATCTTGTTTGTTTAGATGTGGGCCTTGGTAAAGGTCACTAACCTTTGTTGACAGCGTTGAGGTCGCACGGCACTTTATTCCACTCGATGGCGTCAAGTAGCGGTTGCATGCAGACGCCACACTGCGCGGCATAATGAACTGCGTTGTTCCCGTCTTCGCCTAGCACCTTGTTTGTTTAGATGTGGGCCTTGGTAACGGTCACTAACCTTTGTTGACAGCGTTGAGGTCGCACGGCACTTTATTCCACTCGATGGCGTCAAGTAGCGGTTGCATGCAGACGCCACACAGCGCGGCATAATGAACTGCGTTGTTCCCGTCTTGGTCGCCTATCATCGGGTCGCCACCTGGACAAATGTCACGTTGTGATCAAATGGTACATTTTTGGTTGCCGATAAGATTGCATTTTGAAGCTAATTATGGATATTTGATTTAGAAGAAGTTAGCAGTTAAGTGAGGTGGTAGGGTAAAGGGACGCGACACTGCGCTACTTACGATATTTTCATAGATGTTTATTCAATAAAGAAGTAATTTTGTTTTAAATCACTCGTGTCGCTTAACTTCAAACTTTGGTAAATCCATTCTGCTATAAGGTTGATTTTATCTTTCAAATCATAATATATTTTTTTATTTAATCAACATTAAAACAGAATGGATTTTCCCAAGTTTGAAATTTAGTGTAGCTTAATTTCAGTAATTCAATTAATGAAGTAATTCAATAAATTTTCAGTAATTTAAAAAGTGACCTGAGTACCAATCGCAGGTGTGGCGCCATTATCATGTTTTTATGTAAAAGTAAGCAATAAATAAAGATATTGAATGATTCAAACCAGCATATTTTTTCATGCTGTATCCGAGCTACGTTTTTTCCTTAGACTTTATTGGTTTAATACGAAGTTCTTTAAAATAGATAAAATAGAGAATATCGTACCGTTAGCTATGATGACGTTCACCATCTTCGGGAGGTCGTTGACGATGGCTAAGTGTAGAATGGTCTGCCCGAGATCATTAGTCAGGTTTTGGAGATGGTGCATTTTCATCGTGTGCAGGAGTTTCACTATGTACTCGAAGCTCACTCTGTTGTTGTACAGACTCATGTGCAGAAACCTAAAATAAACATGTATAAAATATAGACAAAGTTGTATATGACTTAGATTTGCATGAACAACTTGAATAAAAATAATGTAGGAGTTTACTATACGAATTCTATGCATGCAGAGACCGACGCGATAAACCGCCGAGGCTATCGTTCAAAACAGATTCATTGACATCTATACATTTATTTATTTAAACTTTATTGCACAAAAGAACAACTTAATGATCTAAGTCACGTTAGAATGGAAAGAGTCTAAACCATATTTACTCTTTGAATGCCACGCGCGACGTTCAACCAAAGGCTTTAAGTAAAAGCATATTCCTGTCAATATTGCCACAGATATTTCAACCAACTTTGTGAATAATAAAGCACATTGTACTCACGTGTCTCCGTTCGAAAGGCGCATGGCAAAAATTCTTTCCAGCTTTTCTTTTACAACATGCTTCTTGAAACCGGTCTTACTGCGTATATGATCGCAGATCTCCTTCACTAACTGAAATGATAAAAAAAACATTTTAGTAGATAATAAACAACACTAAAGGAAAAAAAAACTTAAGTTTAAAACTGTTTCAAAAAAAAAAAACGTGCATTTTTGTAGCTTCCATACTTTGTGCCATTCGCAATCACGCGCAGTTTTGTGAAATCTAACCTTTAACAATATCATAATACGAGTCTAGGCACGCATCTTAGTGACACTATCTAACAAGCATTCCATAGTGGGAAATGGCCTAGTTACTAAGCATGCTAGTATTGCTAGTATAACGTATTTTAATTCGATTTTTTGCCAAGAGTGGCACTGAAGCTTTAGTAGTTTCATGTGTTCTGCCTACCCCTTTATGGGATACAGGCGTGATTGTATGTATGTATGTGTAATTCGATTTTTTGCAAGACGAGGGAAGTTATTTTGCAAGACTGCCGTATAGCTTAACATAATAACTATATTCGACCAAACGCATATGACTCCGACAATATAACAACATTCGAAACATGACTTATTTAAGCTGACTAAAGAGCATAATAACACTAAGTTCTCACGATTTGTACACGTATTTAAAGTCACTTACCGGCCAGGTAAAGAGCTATAGTCGGTCAAACAAGTTTGTCACTAATAAAGGGCGCGAAATACAAATTGTCTATGGGTCGATAAACACTCGTGCCTACATTTTTCAAATAAGCTGCGTTTTTCTAGGAATGGATCATTAAAAAAAATCGAATTAACCAACGAGTCAGCCCAAGATAAGTGTCTCTGTAAGGGTTAAGTAAACGTCATCATTTAAAATAACAGTTGCACCGGTGAGGCTGTCAAAATTGTTGCAAACTTATCGTGGGCTGACTCTAATTTAATCTAAATGTTTCCTGAACGGATGCCGAGACAGAATAACCAAACGAAACACACCCATAAACGTAAACTAAACACCAAAAATGCTATAAAACTCCCGTGAGACTCATACATATTTAAAAATATTTTAAGCGGGTTACTCACGTATTAAGTCGATATAGCGTTCGACATGTTTCGGTTCAATTTCGAGAACCTTTCTCAAGAGTAGCGACACCCCGCCTTTACATGTCGAGAGCGCGACGCATACTGCGGGCGCTTGCTCTGTGCGCGCGGCTGCTGAGGACAGGCGCAGGGGGGGTCGGCGGCGAATTGAACCGAAACATGTCGAACGCTATATCGACTTAATACGTGAGTAACCCGCTTAAAATATTTTTAAATACCAAAAATGCTATAAAAAGTGCAAGCAGGCAAAAAGATTTATTTCTTAAAAAGTCAAACGCTTTAAAAATCTCAGTCCGTTTAGGGTGTCGGGGTGAAAGAAGTTTCTCCCCGTATATATTTACTTTCTTAACCTCCGTCGCGTGTTCGGGCGAGTAGACGGCGGTGTATTCGCTCGGCTTTTCCGTTGCGGCGTGGGGCTTCGCTTGGGGACGGGCGCTCTGTTGCTGTACGGGCGCTTTGCCGGGGAGTACGGGCTGAAATATTGAATCAAGATAATTAAGACAGAAATACAGCAAGTATTATAGAGAGTTACTGTCAAAGTAAAATATGTAATCACAGTGCATAGACTGCCATCTCTCGAGACAAGCTGAAAACTTTTAAACCTCATGGTTGACAATTTGACTCATATTCTTAGCTTGATATGTGTTAAAATGTCAAATATTAATATTAGCGCCATCTAGCCGAGCGTCCCCCAAAGGTGTAACACCATCTAGGCCACCGTATCTTTTCCTATATGGTTCTGAGGTACGTTTTTTTCTTAGACTGTAGCTGTCTATACGGAGTTACATATGTCTTTGGTATAAAGAAGACCCAGTAGTCTACTAACTTACAAAAGTTTATAGGTAATACTACTACTACTCAGCTGGCACAGTGACCTAAAAAAGATCTTGGCCTCCGACACAAGAGATCGTCACTCTGACCACTCTCTCTGTTTGTAGTAATACCAGGGGCGGCTCACTCCGCGATTCTATTGCCGCGCTACAAGTACATGCTGGCGGCCGCGAGTTCGCGGCCTAATCAGGGGTAGCGCGCGTTCTCGCGGAACGCACGTTCGCACTTTCTATTGTTACTTTACGTTGCGAATTTTTTTTAAGGTTCATATGCGTTGTCCTCGTGTGGAATGGCTAATAATGTTTACTTAAATAAATATCTTGAATAAAATAAATACCATAGGACATTTTTACACATATCTACTATTGATTAAGACCCCCGGAAAGGTTCAATAAGGCTTGTGATGATGGAACTTAAACAGAAATATATAAATACTATATATATACCTAGAAAGTACCCAAGACCTGAATATAATAGTATAACATTTTATTGAGTATTAATTTGTTTTAATCCATAGGCAACCCTATCGCCGAACGCCGCGCACGTGCGGTTCATTTCTTTGTTAGAATTTTGTAGGCATTTAAAAAGGCGGCATGTCGCGAACATCAAAGTAGTGGGCCTTCTGTACTTGTACTATTATATATTCTGTGGTAATACTCGTTCGAAATTCAAAATGTTCTTTCAACGCCGAAGACGGTCCATCTGCAGAGTGGGCGCTTTACTTCGTCACTTGTTTGCACATTAAAAAGACATGTACAAAGATACCCTCACTCGCGCAATTTGTGTTTGTTCGAAGATGGTGTACACTCGTAAAATACAAATGCAAAGATTTTGGTAAACGAACCTTTCCGCGTCCTGAATCTGCTTCCAGTCGGTCTTGCATGAATTCGGTCATCGATGGAGTCAAATACTGCTGGCACAATGCTGGAAACAATCGGATTATTTTTATTTAGGAATAAAATTAATTACAATAGGCGAGACGACTAAAAAAACTAATTAGTGCGTCAGTTAGATTATCAAAAAATTTTAGACAAGCATTTTTTTCTTTTTTCTCGTAAACGAAAAATGACGACGGTAGGTACGTTGCGTTGAAGTTTCGCGTGACGTCACGCCTAGGTACAATTTTTACTTAGAAGTGACGTCACAAGCCCCCACTCCGAAACTTTGATGCTCTATAATCTCTATATCTTTGTATTTTTTTCATTAATTAGGAAAAGCGAAAAATATGTGTTCAGTATTTTTGGACGATCTAACTGACGGACTAAACAGAATGCCATTTTTTTATGTAGCCGTCATCCCTATTTTCAAATTGCTTTCAAAGTGTGTCGAGATGCAACATGTCCATAGGATTTACCCACAACAGAGTCCTGGGTGAAGCTAAAAGTCGAAAAAAACAGACCCGACGTTTCTAATTACACGACATACTATAAATAAATAAAATAGTTTTAATAGCTCGTCTTCGTACAATATTAATCGTGCATGGGATGTTTTAATTATTTGAGGCGTAATAAATAAAAAAGTATTTGCCATGTAAAATTAACTGATTGAAAGCGACAGACTTGCATCATATAACCATACCTACTACAGTAGAATCTCAAGTCTGGGTCTTTGTTTTATACGGATATCAAATTAATAATTGAATACTGACCGGTGAAATCTTCTCTCTGATCTGGTTCTAAATCCGCTTGCAGAAGGTTCGCAAACTCCGTAGAAAGCTGATAGTGGGCGGGTCTGCTTGAGGCATCATAGGACTGACGGTACCTACAGTGCAGTTGTAAAAGACAGCGACTTTCTTCTACAGGATCTCTTCATCGGACCGAGTAGTTTTTTTACTTAAATTATTGGATACTTACCGGTAAAATCTTCTCTCTGATCTGGTTCTAAATCCGCTCGAAGAAGGTTCGCAAACTCCGTAGAATTTAAGCTGATCGTGGGCGGGTCTGCTTGAGGCATCATAGGACTGACGGTACAGTGCAGGTGCAAAGGGCTCTGACTTTGTTCAGGGTCACACGCCATACCCATTAGTGCGTCACCCAAGTTAACATTAGTTTGAGTTTCCATCATCACAGGGACCTGAAAATAGAATAGTGTTAGGCGTGATTATGTTCCCTTAGGGTCACTTGCACCACCCGCTTAACTCAAGGTTAGTGGGCTGTCAACTGTCAAATCCATACTAATATTATAAATGGGAAAGTGTGTGTGTCTGTTTGTTTGCCCGTCTTTCACGGCAAAGCAGAGCGACGAATTGACGTGATGTTTTAAGTGGAGATAGTTGAAGGGATGGAGAGTGACATAGGCTACATTTTGTCTCTTTCTAACGCGAGCGAAGCCGCGGGCAAAAGCTAGTTCCATATAAAAATGGTGAGTTAAACTTGGGTTACGGCTCAGCCACGAAATTGGTCTAAGCGCGACAGCGGTGAGCGGCGGCCATACATTGGAGCGAGACACAGTGATGGGACTTTTCATTCGCACGTATGGCCGCCGCTCACCGCTGTCGCGCTTAGACCAATGTCGTGGCTGGCCCAGCCCGTTAACCCTCCATTTTCGGTGGTGAAAGTAACCCTTAACAAACATGAAAGCGTTATCAAAATACATATGTATAATGGTGATTCATAGATGGAAATATAAATACAAATCAAAATATTTCATACTGTTTTGACATACTCATATATATCTACTTACTTCGAATTGAACATGGAATGACTATTATTTTTGATTTGGACAGGAAGTGGTCTTGTTAGCTATTGTCTTTTCGAAGAAAGGCAGATTAAATGTAGGTATTTGGTAGAAATTACTGTTATGTTGATACTTACGGCATTGGGCATCATCAGATTCATCATGAAATCATTTTCAGGAGTTGACTTTTGTGTTTGCTAAAAAATTAAATTTAAATCATTTAACAAAAATAATTAAACAAAAAAAAAACAACCAAAACAATGAGTGTCACGAAATGAATAAAAAATAAAAATTAATATTTTAAGTGTCTGGTGTGTCCGTACTTCTTCTGTACTTACATTTAGTTCCATAACGGTAGCCGGTAAACCAAAACTTTTTACTGATCCTGCAATAAAGATAAAATAGTTTTCAATTGTACAATAATGTGGATTTAATGATTATAAAAGCAATGATTTCATTCTAAAGTTTATTTTATATTGAACGACCAGACCTGGGGCCCATTTCTCGAAAGGTACAAGCCTTGTATTACAAGTGTGTTTCCATGACTACCCATACGATTTGACAGTTCGCGCACTTGTAATACAAGGCTTGTACCTTTCGAGGAACGGGCCCCAGGGGCCCATTTCTCAAAACTGAAAGTTACAAACGGAAGTCTCTTTCCAACTTGTCATATCAGACATTGACTACCACTTGTAAATTGTAACTTGTACATACATACATACAATCACGCCTGCATCCCATGAAGGGGTAGGCAGAGCACATTAAACTACTCAAGTTTCAGTGCCACTCTTGGCAAATAAGGGGTTGACAGAAAACGAAACTGTGACATTGCAGTGACAGGTTGCCAGCCTCTCGCCTACACCACAATTAAGAATTTCACCACCCCCCTTCTTCCCGTGGGTGTCGTAGAAGGCGACTGTGGGATATGGGTATGGGTGTAACTTGTAGCTTCGAGAAATGGGCCCCTGGGGCCTATTGCATAACAATTTAGGTACAACTTGTACATGTGGAACTCTCTTTCTTGTAAAGGAATTGGATGGGGACTACCGCTTGTAATACATACATACAATCACGCCTGTATCCCATAAAGGAGTAGACAGAACACAAGGCAAAAAACTGGTTGAAATTTGAAAGAAACGATATTGTGACATTGCAGTGACAGGTTGTCAGCCTCTTGCTCACGTCACAATGTAACCCATATCCCACTGTCGACTTCTACGACACACCCACGGGAAAAACGTTGCTACACAGGAAGCCGGCGCTTGTAATATGAGTTGTAAGTAAATTGTTATGCAATATGCCCCTGGTATTTATTGGTAGTACCTACCTGTTACAGTACGGTAAAAATTACTTAATATTTACGCTATTTGGGCACTCTAGAAGCTGCACATGCCCCCTAGAAACTCATTTCAACATTTTGCAACATTTCAAGTCAATGATAATTTTACAAAGCATTTTTCACAACGATTGTTGTTTTACCTCATTCACGCAAGCATGGTACACGTTCACCTACACACGCTTAGAGTGTGTGCGTAGGAACGCGTTCGTTTAATATATTTGATCGTCGCTGTCCGAGGTGTGGTATTATCCTTACCTAAAGATCCAGAGCTGCTGAAGGAGTTATAAGGTGACGTGTTATGTTTCCTTTTCTTATTTTGCTTTGTGAGCGGATCCGCCCGATAAGTGAACTCTTTAGGATCGCTGCAACGGCCATCGGAGGGCCTCACTAGTTCTACGAACACTTTTACATCTGTCGTAATCTGCGGGTCCTTGTATGCTGGTGTCCTGAAAACAGACATTTATTAGAAACAAGAAGAAACTGCCCGTGTGGTGACGGGTTAAGAATTTCACCACCCCCTTTCTTCCCGTGGGTGTCCTAGAAGGCGACTGTGGGATATGGGTTAAATTGTGGCGTAGGCGAGAGGCTGGCAACCTGTCACTGCAATGTCACAGTTTCGTTTTCTTTCAACCCCTTATTTGCCAAGTGCCCTCTAAGGCCCTAAAAATAAAATGGGCCGTACCTGAACACGATAGCGTATTGATGGTGGACGTCGCTCTGAAGGAAGTGCGCTTTTTCCGACCACACCTCTTGGTTATCCTCATTCCGCTCCACAAAGCGGATCTCGATGTTCTCTGGGAATAAAACCAACTGTTAATAAAACTGGGAATAAAAGCAACGACAATGACCCGACATAGCATTAGAATCTGTTCGGAAAAAGAAGAGTCGTGTAATGTACGGGGCCTACATATTCTATGACATCTACATATTCTACACACAGACTCTATCATACCATTAGGTCGGAATACACGAGGCTAGCTAGATCCTCGCTTGAAAAACTAGCTTCGGCGTTATGACATGAGATAAGATCAAATAAAAAATACCTACTGTTTTAACAAATTTTGATTCAGTACTGCAACCGCATAACTATATAACCTCACACAGACATCACAGAGTTACTGTTTCAATATTAAAAAGTACTAATAGTAAAGGTCATCCACGTCACATCAACAGGGGAAGAGTAACGTTTTCATATGAACATTTGTAACAAGAGAGGTGATGGGAGAAAAACAAACTGATAATTTGGTGTGACGTCAGTAATGGATACATCGCCTCGGATAATGGATACAGCAATTTCTAATATCACCCCACTAATTAAAAGAGAATTAATGATAATCAAAATATAGTATTTAACGAAGTTTAGTACAAGATTAGTATTAGTATTGACTAATTAATGATAATCCTCAGATTAAGTGTTTATTATCCTTAATTATTAATGACCGATTAAATTATTAAACGGATAAACATTTTAAATATTAAAGCTAGTAATTAATTAATCAATATTGTAATGTGAATAAATTAAAATAGTGATATTTTTAATCCTTTTGTTGACTGTTGATTATTTTATTAAATATCTGGGGCCCATTTCTCGAACCTACAAGTTACAATTTACAAGTGGTTGTCAATGTCTAATATGACAAGTCGGAAAGAGACTTCCGCTTGTAACTTGTAACTTTCAGTTTTGAGAACTGGGCCCCAGCGGCCCATTTCTCGAAAGGCCTTGTATTACAAGTGTGTTTCCATGACAACCCCTACGATTTGACAGTTCGCGCGAACTGTCAAATCGTATAGCAATTTCGAGAAATGGGCCCCAGAGGCCCGTTTCTCGAAAGGTACAAGACTTGTATTACAAGTGCGTATCCATGACAACCCATACGATTTGACAGTTCGCGCACTTGTAATACAAGGCTTGTACCTTTCGAGAAACGGGCCCCAGGTCGCATCGCTCGCATATTTCATTTTAAGTTACCATCAAGTATTACCAAAGAGTAGTTTGTTCTTTATTTGACATCTAGTCATTCTAAGTTTCACCTATAGAAGATGTCATGAATGGAATGACCGAAAATAGACTAAAGCTATAAGGGTCCGAAATGTTAGATCTGTACCTATCAAAAGTGGCAAATACTACGAAACGTTATAATGGTTTGTATGACAAAGAAACAAAACGACATATTTACAGCGTGAGCGTACATTTTAAATTCTGAACAATGGATTTCACGTAGCGTATAATCAAAATAATCTTGTTACCATGTTCATCACATTACCTATGAGGACACTATTATAAAGGACATGGGTATTTAATTTACATAGCTAGAACAAAATCCTAGAAAAATGTCACTTTGATCACTCTTAGCACAGAGGTGTTGCTTTATTCCCTTCTAGCAGGGAAGTTAAAGCCGGTTTACGAATAGAAAATGTGAAAAAAGTAAAAGATTTAAGTAATAAAGGAATTTAGGATAATAAATGCGGTCACTTACTCTTATTAACTTTCTCTACTAGAATGTACACGTCCTCTCCTCCTTTGGGCCGACCGTAGAACTTGCTTATACGGCATATCTTCAGGTCGTTTGTTGCTGCGCTTTCTGAAAATATATTAACAACATATTTTAACAATAACATAACAATAATATCTAACAGACAAGCACAAGGGTTGCCTGGTGGATATTAAAGCGGACCATTTAGAAACATAAATGTGAGTGTGTTTAGTAATACGTCCCACTTTGTTGGTTACCATTAAAGCGAGATTTACTTGTATCTTTATATGAATAAACTGACAAAGCGGCTTTATAGCAATCGACAAAGTAGGACGTTTTCCCGTGCACACTCACAAATATTCTTATAAAAGCCAATAAATACCCATTACATGAAATATCTTCAGAAAATCTCGATTAAAATCACTACACCTTTTAAAACAGTCACATTGTCTATCTGTTTGTTTAATATATTCGTGATAAACTCAAAAAGACACTGCACCTACTTAATCTTTCTGGTTTAGCCCATTGGTTGACTGGTAGAGAACGCCTTGAGGCATTAAGTCCGCCATTTGTACCTTATTTTGTTGTGCAATAAAGATTAAATAAATAAATAAAAAGCACTGAATGAAGGTTTAAGTGCCAGCAATTAGTAGGTATTTAATTTTTCTTAAGCCGCTGTTATCTGATCAAATCACGCATGTAGCTGACTTCCACGATACAGGTTTAGCCTATTGTGGGGATTGTCGATTAACTACATACTAAACAAAATTTATTTGTTAATAAAAATATTTAAATAAAAAATAATTGGTTAAAAGTCATGTCATCCTCAGCAAAGAGGCATCCAGAATGCTGATAACAAAATGCTTCCCAAGTTATGTGCCTAACAGGAAATAGGTCCTTACCTACTGTGCTAATAAAAAGTTATGTAAAAGTTATTGTTATGTACCTATACGTTTATGATCGCACCCGTGATACCTATAAACTGAACACCCCTAGCTTAAAAAATTTCTCATGGCTAAACGTCTAGGCTAAAACAATGGTGGTGACGAACAAACATAATTATGTGTTAGACTGTTTCGTTTAGTGTTTGCCAGTACAAGCATGTGGATGCCATACTTGTTTTCTTTATTTATTATTATAAATGAGCTTACTCTTGGCTACAGACTAGCCAAAGGCAAAGACGTGGCCTACGATGGAGTGAGCTCGCCCAGATGCATGTTCACCCTTGTGTTCGGTGTTTGACATATGTTTGGAGTTCTCTCACATCAAGTGTGTGGATCTGTCATTATACACTCATCATATATCATAGGGTGGAACATAAGGACCTTCTTAAATGTAACACCATACTGACTGTAACAAAACTATGTTCTTGCAATAAATATATTTCTATTTCCTATACAAATCAACGGACACTTTTGTACCTCAATACATATAGTTCTGTGAACGAGTATTTACTTGGTAAAAATAAAGTTGGCACAGCCGTTTTTTTTAGCGATTTCTTGGAGTACATATGTTTTTCGAAATGCAAACTGCAAATGTATGTGTTCTTGAAATCCTTGTAATATCTTTCAACAAAATCAGGTCTGCTACAAGCTTCCACCCACAATTCGCATCTGAAATGTAAATACAGCAATAATAATAATATGCTTGTATATATTCCATATTTACTTCAATGATACTATAATTTTTATATTAAAGGAAAAAATGGAAATTTCCTAGAAATGGAATTTTTTCCTTTAATATAAAAATGTTTAGAATCGTTAGCAGACGTTTCTGCTTAATAAAAATTGATACTATAATTGTTTTTTACTTCATTCATTTTATTAAAAAACGTGTCAAGATCTTGGATATATCATCAAAATGGATGACATTTTCGTAATTTCTAAACAAAGATGCCAAAAGCCCTTACAGATTTGAAAGATAAGTGAATGTTCGCATCTTAATTTTTATAATGGATGTCATTTGTTTGTTTACACAAAAACGTCACAGGCGCGTTATCAAGAGTAGGACCTAATACCTAATACGAGAAAAAATTGCAACTGCATACAAATTTCATTCAAATGGTAACAAAACAGAGACACTGAATAACGTACTAACTACTTAGAAATTTGTTTTGTTTACATTAGCAACACTATAAAATAATATTAGCCATTTGTGCTTATTTACCTGTCTTCTGTGTGTGGAAATTGATGAAATCGCATTTTATTATTTCTGTAAGCTGAAGACCTACATCCTCGCACAGCACATGACGTACGCACCATTATAATTGTGAAATTAAAACATAAATGAAAAATAAGTCGCACGGTCAGCTGTCAGTTGTACCGAGTTACTAACAATGGCGTCGCATTTAACGCAGCTCGGGTGCCCGCGACCCACCCCTCACACCCCGCGCGATTGCCAGGTCTAAAAACAAACGAGATTTAAAGCTCGCACAGACTACCGCACCGCACGAAGGTCACCCGTCCCATAAGTAATGGTGCGTAGCGATAAGTCTGTTACGGCTTTTAGACGGGTTCGCTGACTTTTGTTTTATTATGCAAACGTGCAGAGGGCTTGGCGGGAAAGCGAAAAATATCGCAGCGCTTGATGTGGCTAAAAATAGCGATCATCGTAAAATGCCCGCAGTTCCTGCCAATTGCCTTCTTCGTAGTAAACTCAAAAATTACTGAAAGTATTTTCAGGTGATAACATTAACAATAGGCGATTCTTGCTGGGGACGGTTTAGTTAATGAAGTCAGGTTAATTTACGCTGCTGTTTTAATCGAAATATTTATTTTAATTCCCTTAAAAGAGTACATTTTTGCGGCATGCGGCATAGAATAGAAGGCGCTATGTTCACTTCGCATTGATTAAATGAGTAATGAGTATGGGTTTATACACTGTGCTAAAATAAGTAGGTACAGTGTTATAACAACAAATTGCACGGAAGGCGGCTTCAAATTACACTGTTTATGTACTACTCACGCCTTACTTGAAAGTTTGTTTATTAGCAATGTGTTATTTTAAAGGGGTCTTTACGAGCAGCACATAAAAGGTACCAAACAGATACTGCGTGTAATGCAGAAAATGCGTTTTAGGCACAGTATAATCACAGTATAATAAAGAGTACTATCGTGCAGTATGGGTATGGCCACTCCCGCTCCCCGCTGGAAGTGCCGCCCACCCCCTCTCGGTTACCTCACAGTTACCGCCTGTCAAAAACGCGAACAGTCGACCTTTCATATTTCACTCATACAAGCACGTGTTCACCTACAAGAGCTTAGACTGTGTGGTGGGATGCGCCTCTTTCTATTTATCCCCAGTGTCCGAGGTGTGTTTTAGGGGAATAAACTACATATATTATGTATACCTACTTGTTTTTAAGCTATAAGGTAGGGTTTTAAAGATGAGTGCACGACCGTGTAAATGACAAATAAAAGTACGGGAGTAGAAAAAAACAAATAAGACTCAGCCAAAGTGCAATCATCACGCGACTTATTACAGCTGGCAGACGACGGGTTATTATGATTAGGAAACTTGACGTTTACACTATTAACACTAAACTACCTATGTACCTATTATATACATACCTCTATATCAGTTAAACATAATAATCTGAAATGATTCATTCGACCTTCGTATATCAAAACAGTACAATCCCGTGAAACAATTATACAATATACATATATAAAATATGGCAATTTTCGCCACTTAAATGCAGATTACGGACGATTCTGACCCAAGAGCCGTATGATGCATGCCACGTAGGTATTTGCGACCATGCAAGTGGCAGATCAATTTGAATTTAATCAATAAATAATATTGGGGACACCTTACACAGATCGACCTAACCCCAAACTAAGCAACGCTTGTACTATGGGTCTTAGGCGACGATATACTTACTTATATAGATAAATACATATACTCTGTCAAACAAGTCTGTCAGTAAATAAGAACAAATAAATATTGGGGGACACCTTACACAGATCCACTTAGCCCCAAACTAAAGCAAAGCTTGTACTATGGGTGCTAAGCGACGGTATACATACTTGAATAGATAAATACATACTTATATACATAGAAAACATCCATGACTCAGGAACAAATATCTGTGCTCATCACACAAATAAATGCCCTTACCGGAATTCGAACCTGGGACCGCGGCTCAGCAGGCAGGGTCACTACCGAGTGAGCCAGACCGGTCGTCAAAGACAAAGAAAACTATAGGTATCTAAAAACTGTAGCACCCTAAAGAAAAGGATGCATATCGTTTTCTTTGTTCTTATTTACTGACAGACTTGTTTGACAGAGTTTATATACATAGAAAACATCCATGACTCAGGAACAAATATCTGTGCTCATCACACAAATAAATGCCCTTACCGGGATTCGAACCCGGGACCGTATGAGAGTGTAAATAAATAAATAACGTGAAATAACTATTAGAATAGACTTACCGCTTTCACTTGGCAGTATTAAGTCAGATATACTGATCATATCAAACAAATTTTCAACTGGTTCAATCGGTACGTGTACCACCGTAACTTCGCTTAAGCAAATAAAAGTTCACTTACATTACATTTCATGAAACCACAACAATAAACATATAAACAAACAGGCAGGACCACATATTTTAAATTAGAATTAGGTCCAGAAACTTGGTCGGTTGGTTGAGATTTGACTAGATAGAGTGGATAGAGAGATTTGTTTTGGTTACGTTGATATAAGAATATTCTTGTTAGACCAATAAGAAGAAACAACGTAATAAAATATTACCTACATTAATAATAGTAGTTCAATGAATTTAGATGAACTCCTGAAATTCGTACATTTTTAAATCAGATTACAAAAAACAAATACTCACTCCTGTTATGTATAGGCTCGGAGAAGACCGGAGCGCAGATCTCGCGGTCGGTCTCGATATCGTGAGCGCTGAACCTCAGCCTAACGATGTTCAAATTGAGACCTCGGGCCTCCGTCTCGCAGTACGTCATGAGCTAGAAACAAACTCACCTTTAACTCTGGCACGCTTCATACCGGCCGTGAAATAGAACACCTCAACTCCCTGCATAACTTTTTAATTTGACTTTTTAAATTTCAGATTGCCAGTACGCGCGTGAGTCGCGAAGTTCGTAACTTTTTAATTTAGGGACGTATTCGGCCAGTCCGACCGCCGCGAGTCAATGTTTATAACTAAATGAGGGAAGCAAGGTTGTGGTTTTAGTTCCCACTTGTTCTATATGATAAATTCGTAGGCATCAAGGTACAGGAAGTTGAGATACTTGAGATGCATAAAGTATAGATAATAAATGATACCATATTTATTTATCAGTCGTACGTATATACATATATTTACTCGTAAAGCTGTTTGTTATTGTCTGTTTTATAGAAAAAAAAAACTAAGTCTTACGAAAGTCAATACAAAATTATTAGTGAGTTTATAAAAGATTTACCAACATTTTACGGGTATTAATTTCCAAATAAATAAAATTGTATTCTTTTTTTCATTCAATCCTGATAACTTGATGGTACCTATTCGTTGTTGGTGTTCATTACGTCATTCAAATGTTGAAGACACATGAATATAAAATTATTTAAGCCAAACGTAAAACTGTGGCTTATCGAAAAATGTTTTATTCAGTCAATGATTATTTAAGTTACTTATAATATTTAAGTTTAGCTATAAATGTAGAGGTATTATATGCCTGAAAAGGTAAAGTCTAAGTGTAACTGAATGTGTAATTGTATATTTCGACCTGCAATGTAACCTGATTCTTATATACAATAAAAAACTTTTGAAACTTTGAAACATTGGCTTAGTAATGAATTTGACTACAATACAACAGTAGGTACTTACCTATACCATCATACAAAGAGCTCAATTTTTATCTTTTGTAAGTTACTTTAAGCATATTTTATCATACGTATATTCAACTATTCATAGGTAATAATTATGCACCTCTATGCGTTAAACTAACCTAACCTTTTTATAAAATATAAAAAAGAACACAACAGCAAGACCTACAAAAAGTAAACATAACTCAACTCAACATGCAACAAAAAACTTATCGAAACCTCTTCAAAGAGCTGAAATGGGTGACCACTAAATATTACACTTGGTGACATTTACGTGAGCTATTCATTATTAAGAACAAACGAACATTTGTGTAAGCGTTAGCGTTACTAAGAATTTACTATTCAAGTGGTAACAAAAAGTTTAATAAACCAGAATCCATTAAATAAAAATGTTATGGAAACTATAAGCTCTTTCATAACTTTTTTGACTTTAACTTTTTACAAACAGGCAAAACACCTGTAACAAATGGATAAAACACTTTTCCAAAGTCCTTAAATGTGTAAGTTAAAACTTGTAGTTTACAGTAAAAATATAGTATGCGGTAAACAAAAAAAAATATACTTGATAAAATTAAAGTCGAAGTTATGTTATGTGGCATTCTGTACCGTCAAAAGCATCATAGTAAATGGGTTTCAAAAATAAAATAAATACAGAGTCTAAGATGGAGCTCACCAATTCAGTAAGAGCCTATTTGTGACGTTATCTGGGTAAAGGGACCTTATTGTCGATGGCGCTTACGGCGTTATGAACGATGTTTGTATACAAATACGACGCCGAGGGACGTCAGCGCCACCGACAATAAGGTCCCTTTACCCAGATAACGGCACATTTGCTCTTTCTTTCAAGAGACCGAGGACAATAATTCTCTTTTTCTATTCCCGAACTGTTATTAGTCATTTACAGGGTCGTGTGGGATCTTTAAAACCCTACATAAAAGTATATTCCCCAAAGCCAGCGTCCGCCGGCATTCCGCGCATGCGCGCAGTATCGCAAAAACTGAAAACGCATTGTTTGGCTCTGTAACCATGGCAATGGCAACGCATTGTTATAACGATACTGCGCGCGTGCGCGGGAAGGCTTTGGGGAGCTGAGCTGACAGTGAAAACCTTTGCGTCAAAATACAGGAAACTGTGTGAAATTCACGAAAGTTATTCAAGAAAACTATTAAAAACTAAGTGCATGGTCGTAGAAAAAGTATTGTATGCAACGGTGTTTAACTGAGTCAAAAAATACTCGTCTTCGCCTCAAATTGTTACCCGCGCCACTCATCTTTTTTTGACCTCCTTTAAACGCCTGTTGCATAAAATACTAATATACTCGATTCTATTTGCATACCAACTCGTTTTTGGCAACAATACGGATGCATTACACACGTGATGTCGATTTATAACTACCACAAAGCTATTATGATAATGTTATGAGTTAGTTCTCGGTATTGCTAGGCGAGGCGTATAATATTTATTGAGCTAAGTATACACTATAAAGTAATTGTTTCATTAAAGTAGCAAAACAATTACTGAATATACATACTGTAAATGTATTATGCTTTGATTGAGTTGAGCCACACATGACTCTAGATAAGTAGGTAACAGAAAACCGTTTGCGGATTATTTATTTTATTGCTCAAACTCAATATCCTTCAGTATAAAATTGCCTTGACATCTTGATTGACAACAGTGGCACTGAAACTTATATTAGATTTAGGGCAATTAATTAAAAGACACATGGCGATTTATAAGAGTTGAAATATATTATCGCAATATAGTAAGGCAAGGTGTGCTCCTATGAATAGCTACCAAGGGACTAAAGTACAAACGAAGTCCTTAAGATTAGGAACTATGGGCTGTTGTTTTTTATTCAATAGTTTACATGTATGAGAGAGAAAGTATAACAATATACTTGTTAGAATAAGATAGATTTAGTTTTGTTAATTCCAACACGCCCCCTCAAAAATAAATCTATGATGAAAATCATTATACAAAACAATAACAGCATGACCCGCCTTTTTCTGGGAAACATTATGGCCAACATTTGTTCAAAGGTAAGGGAAACCCAGTAAAACCTTACCAGCCATGTCATCGACTTATTTCTAAAATAAAATCCAACTTATTTGACATGTCCTATCTATATGGTACCATATTTTACAATTATATTCAACACATATGCATATGTAGTTTAACACACCAGAATCGATTGATCAGATCGATTCAAGTTAATTATAAATCAACACATAGTCGTACAAATACAAAACATTTATAACCACATAAAAACACACATAAATATAAATTACACCGACATAACCTTTAAGTCTTAATATTAACGCTGACATTTTATACGCTTACATTTATGTCAACAGGTATATGACATGTATTCATATTGTAATGTTTCATAGGTATAACATTCATACAAACTGTACGCCATGAACAAATTGAAAGTACAAACTCAGTTGTTCTAAGGTTAGTTGGAAGAGAGCTCGCCTTTGTACATAACCATTAATAGTTATTTGTTATACAAGGGGGCAAAGTTGTATTTTAACGCCGAGTGTGGAATTGAAAAACGAGCAAGTGAAAGGATTCTATAGTTGAACCGCGAGCGAAGCGAGTGGTTCGAGAATAGAATCCTGAACTTGCGAGTTTTTTAACACACGAGAAATAAAATACATTTGCACCCGAGTGTAACACAAAACTTTTCTATACATTTCTCATATACCATTATCTCTGACAGGTTCATAGATATATTTTAGAACTAACCTGTCTGTGCTTGTACATGCACATTGTATTAATGACCACCAATTATATAATAGAATTAGAAACAATCTTATTGATCCTTTATCAATGAACTTAAAAGTTCAGCTTTATCAATGCCACTTTGCTGTTGGACAATTACCGAAAACCACTTCATAGAAGTTTGTCACCCCTATAGAGTGTCCACTGTTCGGCTCACTTATGATTTCCTTATCCGTGAGAATCAACTTGACACTCTTTAGCATAATGAAACGTATCGCCTTGTTTACGTTAGCTTAATTTGGCTAAGAACACCCCACACTTCATTTCTACAAAGTCCTTTGTTCTTCAATTGGAATTCTTTGCATTATTTTACTTCACATTCCAAATGCAAAGATTTGTTTAGCTAAGTATAGTTATTTAAAATGCTACAGCAATACGAGTATTGCTTTATTTTACTTATTATTGTGTGTTGTTATTTATGATTAATAATTTTTAATGTATCTACATCATTTAAAATGAAATTTATTTAATATATCACTGTCTGTACCTACTAGATAATGGTTAAAATAGAATTAGATTTTTATATTTATTTATAACCAAATGTTAGGTATTAGTTGTGTTCTGAGAGGAGGTCATATTTAGCTAACCAAATAAAATAAAATGGAAAGACTTATACGACTCTTTCATTTGCAATTTTCGAGTATAAAATTTGTAGGTAAGTATCTTTCAATCATTATAATAAGAAAAACATCATTTTCAATTTAAATAAGTATTAGACAGAGTTGTAAATTTTTAAGATAAATAATATTATGTATTGTTGCCTAGTTGGACTAATAAAAAAAAATAAGAGAGCGGCTACAAGAATTATATACCTGCGTCTGTAATAAAACAATGCAACATTATGATATTTTCTTACAATCTTTGTGTGAATGACTAGATATTAAAAGAAAATTAGAGTTATGATTTTTATCAACAAAGATACCGATTTATACAATTTAGGTCTAGGTACTCGTATAATATTATGTGTTCTGAAAATCTTTTTGCTTTGGAAACAAATAACTTTAACTAGTAATGTAACTGCACATGTATTTCACAAAGAAATATAATTTGTTTATATAACTACATGTACTACAACGAATAATGTACTTATTATTTTTGCTCTAAACTGTTTTGTTTTTATTAAATAAGTATTTAAGTTTCGTTGATCTATCTCCTCTCAAACACCTATAATTATAAATATTTTAATTAAAAACGGGGCTTGAATATTTTATCTCAAATCTTGCATAAAAGCAGTCGGTCAAACAAACATTCCGGATCGTTTCCGATGCGACGCAAAGGAACCCATCACACTGGCTGCGTTTCCACGCTGAATCACGATGGACAAATACAAACACACACAAGTGTTTAACCATAAAACAAAAAAAAATCCTGAAGACATTATTCAAATTTCCATTGCCCTCAAACTCGTGTGGCCCAAAATCAGACTTCTCGGAAAAATCCCGAATGTCAGTTACATTTTCATTTCCATCAAACTCATGTGGCTCAAAATCAGACTTTTCGGAAAACTCCCGAATGTCAGTTACACTTTAATTTCCCTCAAACTCATGTGGCTCAAAATCAGACTTTTCGGAAAACTCCCGAATGTCAGTTACATTGTAATTTCCCTCAAACTCATGTGGCTCAAAATCAGACTTTTCGGAAAACTCCCGAATGTCAGTTACATTTTAATTTCCCTCAAACTCATGTGGCTCAAAATCAGACTTTTCGGAAAACTCCCGAATGTCATTTACTTTTCATTTCCCTCAAGCTCATATGGCCGATAAATCAGACTTTTCAGAAAAACTGAATGTCCATGTTGAAATTTCCAACTCCCTCAAGCTCATATGGCGATTAATCAGACTTTTCAGAAAAAACTGAATGCCCATATTGAAATCTCCAATTCCCTCAAGCTCATACGGCCGATTAATCAGACTTTTCAGAAAAACTGAATGCCCATATTGAAATCTCCAATTCCCTCAAGCTCATATGGCCGATAAATCAGACTTTTCAGAAAAACTGAATGTCCATATTGAAATCTCCAATTCCCTCAAGCTCATACGGCCGATTAATCAGACTTTTCAGAAAAACTGAATGTCCATTTTGGAATTTCCTCCTAGCTCACATGGTCGATAATCAGACTTTTCAGAAAAACTCTGAATGTCATTTTGGAATTTCCTCCTAGCTCACATGCAATTTTATTATGTGGCCAAATTTCTCATGAGTCATAACATACTGCACTATCATTTTTCTCACACCTTGGTCATATGGCTCAAAACATTATGTTTATAAACACAAAACCAAATACCTCGAGGATTTTTATATGACCACAAAGATGTATTACAATTATTATACTAATCTAATTATTCATGAAGTAACACAACATTAAAGTGTTATTTCGTTCTTACATCATCAACAATCATATGTATAGGTATATATAATGCTATTTAAGACAACATCACTGTCAAATAATATACTTTTTAATATATATAAATATGCATACATACATACAATCACGCCTGTATCCCATAATGGGGTAGGCAGAGCACATGAAACTGTAAATGTGCCACTTTAAATACGTATCTCATCATTCGCAGACACATACTTTCTTTAGACAATCTGACAAATAAAAAAAAAAAAAAAAAACTGAGCTCCTTTAGCAATAAAACAAAAAACTAATTTATGAGCTTTCAAGTATCTTTCGGGCGCACCAGTGGGCCAATTTAACAAAAACATGTGTTTTGTTTTGCCCTTACAAGTCAAATGAAGCGTCACTATTCACAACACGTCAAAAATGGAACTTCAACAATAACAAATTTCAACGGAAATAAAATATTTGACGTGCGTATTTTAACTCCACTGTTGTACTTAATGCTAGTGTATTTAAATTTTATAGCATTAGATGTTTCGTACTTGTGTAGTGACCCAAAAATAAAGTACAAATACTAATTAATGGCTACTTTCTGTTCAAAAGTCACAATTCTATAATATTAATTGTATTGTTAATTAAAGTGACGACAAGTATTCCAAAACATGACTCAGGGAATGTAAAACAATAATAAATATAATTATACCATACGTACCACACCTTACACTTACTAATGTGTAAGTCAATGGCATGATACCATCATTGGATATTACGCTAACAAGTGTCATCATAGGAAGGTGCTGTAAATTCAGATTTGCTGATTACTTCGACTGTCAGGAAACATGTGATAGACGTAGCCCACGTAGCACTCACGTCGATCAACGATCAATATTACAGTTGTCTCTCGTCGTTACCATTTTAGCGCATTAACGTTGAGCGCTGCGCTGCATAGTTAACTCTCTTTCCTGGTCACAAAAATATTCCTTACTCCTTCTCAGATAATGGAACAACTTTCATGTCGTTGTAGTTACTAAGTATATCAAATTGCTCGTACTCTGATAATATGCCCCTTTTTATGAGATAAGAGGCAAACGAGCGGACGGATCAGTAAGCAGTCACTGATGTTAAGCAATTAATATCACAGACAGATATATCCGTAATATCACAAATGTAAATGCGTTGCTGGCAGTGAAAAGAGGAGTACGCGTTATTACTGAAGGTTCGAAGCTTTGGTCCTTAAATACGGCAAACGTCAGTCGAGTCAGAATGTATTATGTTTCATTTAACAATAGGTATCATATTGCATCCATTTTTGTCAGTTCGCACACGTTCATTGAAAACTTGAAGATGTAGGTACAGTTATCCCACCTCTTCAAATATTGTTATTTACATAAAAACCAGCAACAACAAAAATCATTTTTCTTTTTCTAATTTGTTTCTCGTATGTAGGACTGTAGATAGGTATGTTTTTTCAAATTGTAAATCAAATACTAAACAATGGCTGCCTCAGCTTTCCTGACTTTCAAATCCACCATTAAACGTATATAGATTTTGTCCATTAGGTAACTATTGAACTTGTAAGTTCCGCTTAACTTCTCTTATTACCAATTCACCACTGAAGGGTTAATGTTCCATTTAATATTTAAATGTTCACAATCACATAAATTTCACTTCCATTGTTCACAAACAAATCTCACAACACTATTTACAAAAATCTAATTAAATGTGTCTGGGCCCATAACCTATTAGATTTAGGGCAATTAATTAAAAGACACATGGCGATTTATAAGAGTTGAAATATATTATCGCAATATAGTAAGGCAAGGTGTGCTCCTATGAATAGCTACCAAGGGACTAAAGTACAAACGAAGTCCTTAAGATTAGGAACTATGGGCTGTTGTTTTTTATTCAATAGTTTACATGTATGAGAGAGAAAGTATAACAATATACTTGTTAGAATAAGATAGATTTAGTTTTGTTAATTCCAACAACTTAAGCAGGTTCATGTGCTCTGCCTATCCCGCCGTGAGTTTATCCCATCTGGTAATAGACAGAGTGCCACTCTTGGCAATAAAAGGGTTGAAAGGAAACGAAAATTGTGACATTGCAGTGACAGGTTGCCAGCCTCTCGCGTGAGTTTATTAATGTATGTAAAATAGTCAATTAGTTGCCTATTTTTATTTGTTTAGTAAACCTATACAATCCTACATACGATACAACAAGGCTTATAATGATATTTTCTTCTTCTGTTGTTTGGTTTCCAATGCACCACGACTACCAATCTTTTCTGCTTTGCCTTAAGGTTGACTGGTAGAGAATGCCTCATAGCATAAAAGTGCTCCTTTTGTATATTAAGTTCGTTTTTTGTGCAATAAAGTTTAGCCTAGCGGTAAATACGTGCGACTTTCGTTCCGGAGGTCGCGGATTCGAACCCCGGCTTGAAGCAATGAGTTTTTCGGAATTTATGTGCGAAATGTCATTTGATATTTGCCAGTCGCTTTTCGGTGAAGGAAAAAATCGTGAGGAAACCGGACTAATTCCAATGTCTAGATTACCCGTCGGGTTGGAAGGTCAGATGGCATTCGCTTTCGTAAAAACTAGTGCCTACGCCAAATCTTGGGAAGAGTTGTCAAAGCGGACCCCAGGCTACCATGAGCCGCGGCAAATGCCGGGATAACGCAAGGAGGACGAAAGTTTGAATAAATAAATATGTATGACTCACCTCTCTGTTGTCCATGTCTTTTCCTTGCCTCTCTTTATATTTCTTGAACAGTAGGCCAGGCACATCCTTCTTAGCCGTGTGTATGATGCCCATGCCAGCAAAACTGTTAGCAAAATGGAATTATGAAAGTTACAACTCACGGCCGGCCAATTTTAGAGGAAATCATATGCAGTGTTTGTCAAAAACTCTTTTTGATTAAACATTTTAAATAGCAAAGTCTAGGGATTAGGGATAGGTAAACCTTCTTCGAAAGGATGGGTAAAAATAAAGATAGATCAAGGAGTAAAAAGGGCTTGGGTCGACCAACTGGACGCCGCGCCGTCCTGTCCCCTAGATCATTCTCAACATCGCTGGACAAGTGGACAGACAGATTGATTGGAAGGATATATCTGTAAATACCGCGTTGGTGAAAACTGGCCCTGTAGCCAAAAATTGATACAATCGTTGATGCTCCGTGGCAAACGATACGCAACGCAACCGCCTCTTTGGCACCATATACCTAACTGCGGAACATGATTGTACACTTGTCGACGACTAAGGGCCAGTTGCATCAATCACATTTGACAGACACATCAACATCACACATCATCGTCACGAAGCAGACGTCTATGGAACTTCCCATACAATACAATTTAACGAACGCTTTAACGGTGACAGACGGTTTGATGCAACCGGCCCTAAAACTCATTATGGATCGTCGCACCAGCCAATCCAGCCATATAATAGTTATTTGTTATATTACAAGGGGGCAAAGTTATATTTTAACGCCGAGTGTACGTGGAATTGAAAAACGAGCAAGTGAAAGGATTCTATAGTTGAAACACGAGCGAAGCGAGTGGTTCGAGAATAGAATCCTGAACTTGCGAGTTTTTTAACACACGAGAAGTAAAATACATTTGCACCCGAGTGTAACACAAAACTTTTACGTGTCTACAACACAGGTGGTAAATCATATTTATTACTAGATTCATCTATATCAATTTTAAAGCAGATAATTTGACTTTATTCAAGGTCAAATTACTTTACCCACTAGTGGATAAAATGCCCGCTGGTATTAAAGAACAAAACAAGTGTTTCTGAGCAAGTGAGGGGAAAAGATGTTTTACTTATACGTACTTGACACGGTAGCTACCGCGCTCTGGCACTTCCGCACTGACGTCCCTATCTTCCTGCTCATCTTCTAGCAGCTGATGTGGATGCTCCTCCGGTTTCAGGTGCTGCGCCAGTCTGCAGCGGATTAAGGCTCGTTTGTGCCAGTTCACCAACTAAAGGGCGAAAAGAGAAAGAGACTATTAGGTACTGGTGGCTGGACTCGCTTCCATTACTAAAGAAAAATAAATGATGCTGTTATTCTGACGTATGCGATGACAATTCAATATAGTATAAAGAAAATAGTTATAATGGAACTCAGAAAATTGGCGCATAGTCATACATATAGTGTTAGCTTTACAGAGCAAGGCATATCTAACTAAGAGTCAACCCACATAGATTTTACGTCATATAAATAGAAATGAAACCCTAACACGTAGGTATAAATACGCTACAGAGTAGTAGCTACACATACAACCACTTTATTATTATGTATATGTATAGTTATAGTAGTTATGTACAGATTACAATGCTAATTCATGATTCGCTCGGGTGACAAATATGTTCTAAGATATTCTTTGTTATGCCGCCCGCTTACGTATAAAATCCAGACAAAATCAAACCTTTTGTCGTTATAAAAAGGACTTATCATAGATTTATTTACAGTAGCGAAGCATCCAAAACACGGTTGGTTTCTGAGAATTTCAGAATAGACTGTATATTGTGATATGTGATAGCTGATAGCGTACTAAATATTAGGATACTATTTTATTGTTTATATTTTAAGCACACACTTATGTTGTAGGCATGGATGTATGTCGTTGTATGTTGTATATGAAGAGATATGAGAAATACATTGTTGTCATTGTCCATTGTACTCGTAGCGAAGCAAAATGGGACCACGTTACAACACATCCTAAAAAATCGTTTTCAATTATAGCTGGCGTTGCAGCAACCAGTAACGTAAGTTAGTTACTTATTATTAACCAGACTTTCATTGTTATTGTAAGAGTCGAAATAATAATATGTCCACTACATCATCTCCGCTGGCTTGGCCACTTCGAAAGAATGTGACAAGGAAGCATCTAAGACACAGCAATCACAAATGTTCATCTTCTTGTGAATGAAAAAAAAGTGTCCTTCCGAAAAGATGACGTGAAAAAATAAGCGTGTGGCAAATTGGCAATATTTTCTGCCTTTAATTTTGAACGCTTTGCCTCTAGCGTCAAAATGAGGTCTTCATTCCAATACCTTTACTAGTCAATAAGTCAATAATGTTAGCTTTCGACATTGAGTTCATAATTTTAATTCATTGATTTTGTATGTATTTCATGTATTGTATTGTTAATATCGGCTGTGATTGTAATCCAAACTGTTCAGCATGAGATTGGCATTGTAATAAAACAAAGAGCAAGGAGAAGTTCTTTCATTTAAGACCGGAACATAGCCTTCAATAAGGATAAGGAATATAAACATTATCTGTCAGCAGGGCAATTCTTTGACAGCGTCCGCCATAGCCACTTGTAGTTATTGTCGTGGTGGCGACGACACACGACCACTTTAGTGGTTATTGGCGTTCAAAGGGTTAACTTACCTCGACCATAGGATGCGTCTTGACTTTACTAGTGGTACTAGTCTTTCCGAGCAGACAGCCGTGCGTGCCGACCATCTCGCTCCTGTACCGGAACCGGAAGTAGTCTTGCGGCTGCTCCACGATGCGCAGGAATGGCCTGTCTGTTGGGAAATAACTTTCTGTTATTTTAAGAGATACAGCTAGTATTATACACAGTGCAAATGTAAGAAACCATCGCGTAAAATATCTGTAATTTATAATTTTCAATTAATTGGTCTATCATATTATTATAACATTTTTAAATGCTAATGGATCATTCCTCGAGTCTCAAACCCATTGGTTTCGGGTAATAGGGTATTTGTATTTGTTTATTTGCTAATACACACAGATTACATGATGATTACAAGTTCATGAGTGCATATTACGCCACAAGCCACAAGGCATGCAAAATATTAATCTGATACTAAAACTAGGTGAACATTGATAATAGATATTGTAGACCTATGGTTACCAATGTTGACTGAGCTTGACCCATGAAACAAAAGTTGCTAAATTCGGGACTAACCTCTTGTACGTTTTAAAAAACCGGCCAAGAGCGTGTCGGGCCACGCTCAGTGTAGGGTTCCGTAGTTTTCCGTATTTTTCTCAAAAACTACTGACCCTATCAAGTTCAAAACAATTTTCCTGGAAAGTCTTTATAAAGTTCTACTTTTGTGATTTTTTCCATAATTTTTAAACGTATGGTTCAAAAGTTAGAGGGGGGGGACGCACTTTTTTTTCCTTTAGGAGCGATTATTTCCAAAAATATTAATATTATCAAAAAACGATCTTAGTAAACCCTTATTCATTTTTAAATACCTGTCCAACAATATATCACACGTTGGGGTTGGAATGAAAAAAAATATCAGCCCCCACTTTACATGTAGGGGGGTACCCTAATAAAACATTTTTTTCCATTTTTTATTTTTGCACTTTGTTGGCGTGATTGATATACATATTGGTACCAAATTTCAGCTTTCTAGTGCTAACGGTTACTGAGATTATCCGCGGACGGACGGACGGACGGACGGACGGACGGACGGACGGACGGACGGACGGACAGACAGACATGGCGAAACTATAAGGGTTCCTAGTTGACTACGGAACCCTAAAAAGGGGTATAATAATATTATTGGTAACATTCATATAGGTAGCATGTTCACCAGACAAACAGGTCATGATTCATGATCTAAATATAGTTCGAATGCAGTGATTTCAGGCTATTTAATTAATAACTGTATGTAATGCAACAATTACATTACATCAGGAGCTATTTCTTTATCAACATCTTCAACAAGTAGTTTAATCCTTTCCTTACAACAGTAGGTACCTACGTAAGAAACTACTAGGTATGTACAGTACTGGACAAAATGCATCATACACCGACATATAAAATAAACTTTCTATCATAATTTCTTTACCCTTAAACTTAACATCACAGTTGTATTGGAAAACTTTTAGCTAATTTCATGGCGTGTTGTTACAGACAATAACATATCAATGATCATACAAGTGTAGGGTTCCGTAGTTTTTTTTTTAATATAAATACCTATCAAGTTCAAAACAATTTTCCTAGAAAGTATTTATAAAGTTCTACTTTTGTGATTTTTTTCATATTTTTTAAACATTTGTTCAAAAGTTAGGGGGGGTAACTTTTTTTTCCTTTAGGAGCGATTATTTCCGAAAATATTAATATTATCAAAAAACGATCTCAGTAAACCCTTATTCATTTGTTAATACCTATCCAACAATATATCACACGTTGGGGTTGGAAAACATTTTTTTCCATTTTTTATTTTTGCACTTTGTTGGCGTGATTGATATACATGTCGCAGCGTGACGGCTGCGTATAATGGAATGCCGAGTATATTGGGTTGGTAAGAAAGTAATGAGCGAATCATAACCAATATTATAATTTTTATTTAATTTATTATTTTAATCATTTATCAAAAATATAACGGCCTTCGTTATCTACTACTTGTCTCCATCGTTCTGGTAAAGAATGAATAGCATCGGCGAAGAAGTTCTTAGGTTTAGATTCAAAAAACTCAGCTATGTACTGTCGTAGATGGGCTTGATCATCGAACTTTTTTCATTCAAGGCATTGCTTAGCGATCTGAACAATGCGTAATCCGTAGGTGCCAAGTCTGGAGAGTACGGTGGATGAGGTATCACTTTCCAACCTAGCTCCAATAGCTTTAGCCGAGTCACTTTTGCAATGTGTGGGCGAGCATTGTCGTGTAAGAAAAAACTTTAGCATGTTGTGGACGATTCTGACAGATTTTTTGGTTTAAATTTTCAAGCTGATTACAGTATACTGATGCGGTAACAGTCATTCCACTTGGTAGGAGTTCCCAGTGAATAATACCATGAATATCCCACCAAACGGACAGCATAACTTTTTTCGGGTGAGGCTCTGTTTTTGGTGCCTCTATTCCTTTTTCGTTTGGAGCTAGCCACTGACGTTTGCGTGTGTGATTTATATATAAGACCCATTTTTCATCTCCAGTGATAAGATGGTCCAACCAGTTGAATGTGCGGCGAAAAGACAGAAGTTGTATGCAGATATCGGCACGGCGGTTTAGTTGATCTCTATCAAGTTCGTGCGGTATCCAAACACTGTATTTGTAGTTTTTTCCCAACTCGTGTAAATGTGTTTCTATGGTGACATGAGAGCAGCCTAACTTGGTAGCAAGAGTACGACTCGTTAGCCTCGGATCTCCTTCAATTAAGGTTTTAAATTTGGCTACATCAATCTTCTCCGGTCGACCAGACTTAGGTTGATCTGATAATGAAAAGTCGCCACTACGAAACCGCTGGAACCATCGTTTCGCCGTGGCCTCAGACACAACTTCAGGAGCAACACGCTGACATATATTACGCACTGCTTCGCCGGCTGAATGGCCAGACTGAAATTCATATAGTAAGCAATGCCTTACATGCACTTTTAATTCGTCCATTTTCTTCCTTATATTAGCTCGGCGACAGCTAGTGAATGACTGACAGTGTTGCCAGATGGGTTTGACGTTCCGTTACGCACACTTCTTAAAAATAGTACGCCAGTTCAAGTTTGGGTACACGAAAATGACAAAAAATCAAAATGTATAGTCTACCAAGAAATACATAACTCATGATAAAAAGAAACAATATCTTTTCATACAGAGATTGCAAAGAAAGTAATACAGCCATTTGTGTTTGTTTTTAGTAAAAGGTACCACTTAATCGATAAGGTTAGTTTATAGACGAATCTTTATGGCATTAGCGCCTTGTCGGCAACCGGAAAAACGGTAAAGCTAGGAACATACTACGCGGACGTTTAGCTAAAGCTAGGAACATACTACACGGACGTCCGTCGTAAATCGACCGCGGACGGGAATCTGGACAATGAAATTACATATAACCGTGCAAACTATCGGTCGACGGACGTGGACGTGGCCTTGAGCGCATGCATGGACGTCCGATCGAAATCTGGCTCGCTGGATGTTTTGTTCCGTGCACACTGATCGGTCGCGGTCGCGGTCGATTTACGACGGACGTCCGCGTAGTATGTTCCTAGCTTCAGGCTCCTCTACATATTCGCGCAAAATGGGCCAACAAACGGGACGCAGCTTTTTTTAGAGGAGGACGCAGCAGTTAGAGGGAGTTCGCAATACTGATATCTCGCTCTGTTGTATAGCTGCGTCCCGTATGTTGGCCTGTGCTGGGCTAATATGAAGAGGGGCACGTACGTTTTACTAGAACAAACACATATTATATTAGAGACAGGTCAGTAATTTATTAGATAATACTTATAAAACACATTTATGATCGACTTTTGTTCGGCGTTATTAGTTCATATATTTCTATGTAGATGGCTTTTAAGTAATAAAAATGCAATAAAACCACTTTTCCTTGGGGTGAAAACTATATGAATCCATATTACCTAGGTTACGCGGTGAAAATTTTCTTTGTTTCTCCGCAGATAACATCGACCTAATTACCTATATTAATACTTACAATTGATCCTTTCTTGATCGATGAAACTAAAACTCACTTTCAAATTATTCAAGAAAACAAGCAGCCCGGTAAGCCGCCAAAGAAAAGAAAACGACTTTATGCCGCCTATGGCACATACAATCATAATATAATCACCGTATAGACAAACTAAATCAAACCGTAAGGTGTAAGGAACATGTTCGATATTGCCTTGACTAATCGACTAGATTTGATGATACTTTAACGTCATTAACGTCAATTTCACTTGATTTGTGTCATATTTGTGTATTGCCGCACTTGGATGCACAGTACAGATAATCTATAGAAGTATGGGTGCGTTCCTAAATAATATTAATCGGAATAGTTAAAATGATTTGTTCTTTTCAAGAGGAGTAGTAGGTAACAGTTGATAAACTATAAAATAGTACGCAAAACGGCTGATGAGTACGCGGGTACACACGACGATAAAATAGTACGCCGTGCGTACCGATGCGTACCCATATGGCAACGCTGATGACTGACGAGAAACTGTGCGACTCGCCCTTTATATACTTTCGACCATAGAAGATTCTAGAACTCTCTCAAAAATTTTATGTGGAATTCAATCGATCGCTCATTACTTTCTTACCAACCCAATAGAAGTAGTCTACGCTTGAGTGTGTTTGACTGCGATACAGCGTCTGTTTATATGACCCGAACAGCTGTTAAGTGGATTAGTTCCTGGCTGGTTCAGATGACAGTAATGACAGCGGTGGTGAGTTGGCATCCTGAGAGGAACCGTCAGTTAGATTTGAATTGGAAAGTATCGCAGTCAACTGCACTGCATTCTTTAAAATATTTTGGTATATTTCTTTATTATTTGTTTTCTGTTTATTTAAAATGCCCAGCGATGACAATGAGATATAAAATGACAACGTTAGTTTTTAAACAGCTATGCTAGCATACACACTTACTAAAACACAACAAAGGAAATCGAAGAAATCCTGGCTCCTTTATTACTAGGTACTGAATCGCGACGACAAGGCGATTAAGCACATTTGCCATATTTAAGTTGTGTTTATTATTATTAATGACATGTCATTTATCACAGTAGAGTATGCGGATAAATGAAAATATTCAATTCAGTACATAATCAATAGTCTTCATTTCAGGAACAGCATAGAAGATAAAAACCATGTATCTACTAAGTAAAAATGTTCACTATTCACATTTTTAATGGAAGGATGGATTAACACTTTCACTGCTTTTCTTTAGACTTCTTACGAAGTGTATATACTTTAAATGCCGCAGCGAAGGTGTTAAGAAATTTAATTTTATATTAAAAGTTATATTTTCAAATTTCATTTCAGGTTTCCAGTATTTCTCTCTACCTCTCTTCTTATTATTTGAATTAACTCTGAATCACTTTCGGTCTTAATGAGAAGAAAATAATAATCATATTAAATAGTTAATTAATGCAAGTATTGATGTGCTCACTGTACTTCCAAATCGTATTCCTATTTCGTTCAAATTTTACGAACGATGATAAAGTTCACGTCGTCAAGACTGATCAGTATTACATTACAAAAAGCGTTTGTGAAAGATGATTGGCATGATTGATGAAATATGACTTCGAAACAGTTTTAATTTGAAATGGAACCTAGAGGATGTACATTACCGGTCAATTAGATACCTTTGCACCTTTTGTACCTTTTGGTACATCATGTTGCGGGGTACAATTGTGGACCGTACATAGTTTGCTGTAGGACCGTAGGAGCCGTGCTATCGTCTATCGCTTCGAATAAATGCTTTTTAAATTCCGAAACAATGGGAGATAAAAGTGATAGAACACATTAGAACCATTAAACTAATTATAATAAACTCAGCAAGCGGCTGTCGCTGTGAGACGCAGAGCGTAAGTCCCCCTGTCACCGCAGAATCGGAGCAGAAATCAAGACGGAAGTCAAGGCCAAAGCGCAAGGCACGGAATGCAAAGAAATATGCGCCAGTAGTGAAGGAAAATGTGGAGGATGACGTAGGGGTCGCTACTTGCAACGAGACTAGCGACGTTGTTCCTTCCTCACCGGTGTCCATGGTCGACAATTCGTTGTCCAGCAGTGACGTGTCCACGGGAGAGGAAGCGGGTGTTGCACTCGTCGGCCGTGATCAACATAAGGACAAAGTCATTGCAAAAAAACACTTCTCCTCAATGCGATGCACAGCTGGGCCTGAAGTTACTTCACTCAAGGCGGCAGAAGTCCTCAAATACATACACCTTTGGAACATGGCATCTGGCCCCGATGAGATACGAGCATATCTAGAAATATTATGTCCCGAGAAAGCTTGCACTGTCCTTGAGATCAAAGCAAAGGGATCCTATAGATCTTATAAAATCGGCATCCCGGGCGAGCTCTATGACCGGTGTTTATCCCCCGAGGTCTGGCCCAAGAACGCTCGGGTAAAGGCGTGGTTTTTCGGAGAAGACAAAGCAACGGCACATACACGGAAAACCCCAGGTCCCAAGAGGAAAGCACTTCCGATGTTAGACATAATATACCAAAATGTCAGGGGCTTGAACACGCGGCTTCAGTACTTCAGGCAAAACCTGCTAGCTCTGGATTGTGACGTCATCGCGGTAACTGAGTCTTGGCTCACCGATGCTGTTAATGATGCTGAGTTGGCGTGTGGCGGGTGGAGCGTTCTGCGTCGGGATCGCGCCACTGGCGCGCGCGGCGGCGGCGTACTCCTTGCGGCGCGCCCTGGTATCCAGCTCGAGCGTCGTGTGGAACTTGAGACGCCGAACGGCGAGGACATGTGGGTCACACTTGTGGCGGGTCAGAGTGTGTTTCATATATGTGTCGTGTACATTCCTCCCAGTGCTTCAGAGGAAACTTATATGCGGTGGTTTGAGAAAGTGGAGTCGGTTATTGACACTCTTACGGGTGCAGTGCTTGTGATTGGCGACTTGAACTTGAACCCAGTGTATGCGTCCCGGAGTGTCCTTAGTTATTATTGTTATTTTGTATCTGTTTGTGGTCTGATTGATATGAACGAAGTGACGAATGTACATGGTAGTAAGCTAGATGTCGTGTTGGTGTCTGAGCGCATTACTGGTGCTGAGGTTTCCAAGGCGGCAGGCGAGGGATTGGTCCTAAGATCTGATGCGTACCATCCTCCATTGGATATCTCAATTCCTGTGGGAGACTGTTCGCGTCGACCGGCTGCAGGTCGATTGGATCCCAGCAATGTGGACATGTGTCGGGACTGGAACTTTACTAGGGGTAATTTTGAGCTCCTGTACAAATTAGTTTCAGAAATAAGTTGGCAGGAAGTCCTCAGTGCTGACAATGTCGACGTCGCTGTGGACACATTTTACAATATATTATATGATATATTTGATCTCAGTGTACCTAAACGGAAACGGCCGACCAGTTCAAGTAGACGATATCCTGTGTGGTTTACGGCCGACCTGATCGCTGATATAAAGCAAAAAAGTAAACTGCACCGAAAATGGAAGGCTACACGGGATATAGACGTCTACAAACAGTTTTCAATATTGAGGTCTAAGGTGAAAGAGTGTCTAGCGTCTGCTTACGATAGTTATATTGGACATATCCAAAGCACAGTTAAAGCCAATCCTCGCGCTTTCTGGGAGCACGTAGGCAGTCTTAAAACAAATGGTGGTTTTGTGTCCCACATAAAGTTTAAAGACGAACAATTTGTCGGTAGGGATGTGGCCAGTGCTTTCGCCAACCATTTTTCAGAAGTTTTTCTGCCTACTGTTCCGCTTCTTGACCCACGCTTGATAGAAAATGCCTATCGTGAGCCTACTGGCGACTGCATTGATATCAAATCAATTTCATTGCGAGAGGTTGAAGTTGGGATAAAACGCCTCAAGGCCAATAGCTCTGTTGGACCCGACAACTTACCGGCGTATATTGTAAAGGGCTGTATGGATTTCTTGAAGATGCCGATACAATATATATTCAACCTGGCGCTATCTTCTGGATCATATCCTCGATGTTGGAAGGTGTCTAGGGTGAGACCGATCCCGAAAGCGAGTGACACTTCCGTGGTTGAGAATTATAGACCAATCGCCGTTCTTCCCACCCTTGGCAAGTTGTTTGAGGCCATACTTCACCGAACTCTGTCTTCACAGGTTCGACCCTTCCTGTGTGAAGCGCAGCATGGCTTTCGGCCTAGTCGCTCAGTCAATACGAATCTGTTGATACTAACGGACAATATTGCTGCTCATCTTGATAGAGGTATACAAGTCGATGTCCTCTATTTTGATTTCGCAAAAGCTTTTGATCGCGTGGATAACGACGTGCTGCTTGCAAAGCTGGACAAAATTGGTTTCTCTCACAAATTGTTGACCTTTTTTGCCAGCTATCTGCGCGATCGACAGCAGTTCGTCCGACATGGTTGTTTTGTCTCGACTCCTTACCATACCCGGTCTGGTGTCAGTCAAGGCTCCATATTAGGGCCTCTGCTTTTTGGTATCATGATCAACGATCTCAAGTCGGTTCTTCGGGCGGCTCAATGTCTCTTATATGCTGATGACCTCAAGTTGGTATACGGCGTGGAGCAAAGAGCCGATTGCGAGACGTTGCAGAATGACATCGACTTGGTATTTCGGTGGAGTATGGAGAACAAACTTCATTTTAACCCAGCCAAGTGCTGCGTGTGTACATTTACCCGCTCACATACCGCTCTATATTTTCAATATATATTAGGGTCAGAGCCGATAAATCGTGTCTTCTCTGTCAAGGACCTGGGCGTTGTGTTTGATACGCGGCTCACTTTTCACGACCATATTTCTGCTCTTGCGACGAGCTGTTTCCGAAGGCTGGGTTTTGTAATCCGAAACCTACGCTGTTTTCAAGACCCATTGGCCATAAAAATAGTTTACAATGCCTTGGTAAGGAGTAAATTAGAGACCTCGTCGATCGTATGGAACCCCTACGAATCGACTTATGCCTTATTACTTGAGAAGGTGCAGAAAGCATTTTTAAGGTTCCTTTTTAAAAAAGTTTTCGGATTCTACCCGTATCTCTACCCGACCAAGTATCTCCTTGGCTCTCTTGGGTATAACTCCTTGGAGGTGAGGCGGAATTTTCAGCTGATGATCACAGCATGTCGAGCTCTACGTGGTGAGTCAGACTGTCCCGAGCTTGTAGAGCGTCTCGTACGACTGTTTGTTCCTGATGTTCCGAGGATAGCACTCAGGCCGCGACGACGCGACCTGTTGGCCGTGCCGCCGGCGCGTACCGTATCGTACAGGAACTCGCCGCTGCCCCGCGCCCTCTCACAGCTCAATGCGCTCCTGACATCGACACCTGAGTGCGACTTGTTTGCGTGGCGATGGGCGGCAATATGTAGTGAATGCTTGAGATTGTGTGAGGCGATGGATGCGAGGTGTTCAACTGTTCCTATATAAAATGTCTGTTAGGTGTATGCCTATTATTGTAAATGTATATGTCTACTTTGTTTTTCTTGTTATGTCAGCCTAAGATATGTGACGCAATGGTTAGCTGTAAAGTCATGTAATCATGTTTACCAATAAATAAATAAATAAATTAATTAATTAATTGGCCTTACCAACAATAACATCCCTACATTAGTTAAAAATGACAAAATACCACATTCAACTAATCTAGATGGTGATGATACTGATGAAGCATAGGCTGAATCAAGTTCGCAATGAGTACTTCAACAATGTTCCTGTACCTTCATTTGATCATTTGTGCCGTGAGTTTCCCGTTGGTGGTTAGCCAATGAAGCGCATTGCGGGTTACGCAATGTGGGCTGTGTGCCGTGAGTTTTCCGTTGGTGGTTAGCCAATGAAGCGCATTGCGGGTTACGCAATGTGGGCTGTGTGCCGTGAGTTTTCCGTTGGTGGTTAGCCAATGAAGCGCATTGCGGGTTACGCAATGTGGGCTGTGTGCCGTGAGTTTTCCGTTGGTGGTTAGCCAATGAAGCGCATTGCGGGTTACGCAATGTGGGCTGTGTGCCGTGAGTTTCCCGTTGGTGGTTAACCAATGAAGCGCATTGCGGGTTACGCAATGTGGGCTGTGTGCCGTGAGTTTTCCGTTGGTGGTTAGCCAATGAAGCGCATTGCGGGTTACGCAATGTGGGCTGTGTGCCGTGAGTTTCCCGTTGGTGGTTAGCCAATGAAGCACATTGCGGGTTACGCAATGTGGGCTGTGTGCCGTATGGGTATGGTTTCATTTTCATTAGTCATTGGTAGATGATAATTGCGAACTTGTTTTGGCTTTTGTATGTATGATTATGGTCAGGATAACCGAGCGGACGTTTGCTTCTGTACGTAACGTTCTTACTTCCGTGGTCCTGATCGTATTCCTCACACGCGGACGTGTGGAAGGTCAGAATGGCCGTGTCGCAGCGTGACGGCTGCGTATAATGGAATGCCGAGTATAGAAGTAGTCTATGCTTGAGTGTGTTTGACTGCGATACAGTAGGGCTTCCAAATACCGGACCTTATCCAATACCGGTATTCATTCCGGTATTGGCGATTTCAATACCGGGATCCCGGGATCCCGGTATTGAAATCGGAAAAATATAAAAACCAAGTAATTTGCTTAAAATAACAATTTTTTTCAAAATTTCGTTTGTTAGTTTTCATGCGTGTATACTACAGCGGAATCTTGCCAATTCGACTTACAAATAGGTCAAATCGATTACATTTCCAACTTAAAAAGTTTCGATTTCAACCCAAAACGGTTCGCAAACTTATGTGGCCAAGTCGGTTCAACTTTTATTGTTTTTAAGTATACATAGATCAAAGGGCTACGCCCTGTGCTCTATATTTTTGTTATGAGTGGGACTGAGGACACAGTGTAAAAGCAAGCGGGAAATAGCGCCAGATCTCTACTCAGGTGATTCTGTAAGTTAGATATCGCCGCTAGATCGGACATTTTGCAAGAAGACGCGGCCAAAGCAAACCATGTTTTCTGCCAAATCGATCTCTTTAAGCTCGTGCGGAATAGAACCTTTTACATTTTAATAATAACAGTCCATAGACGATTCAAGCAGCATCCTTGCGACACTTACGTTCGTGGCTCTATAGCCCAATTCGAGAGAGGATCCCTCGTGCGCACACACGGCAGGTGTATGCTCCCCCAGATGGGCGGGGGTTAGAGGCCTGCTCGTGACGCCTCATGCGTTTATCATTCAAGGAGGAGAACCAGGCATTGGCGTGCTTGGATTGACCGTCATGGACAACACGGCGCCACGTGGGTCGGTCTTCGGCCAGTCGTTGCCACTGGTTGCATGGAATATCAAATGTGACCATGTCACGCTTCACGCAATCTTTAAAGCGCAGCATTGGCCGTCCGACCGGTCTCTTTGCATCTGCAACCTCTCCCAGCAGGATTTAACGTGGCAAACGAATCCGCTCCATTCGATACACATGCCCGAGCCACCTCAGTCGCCTCTTCTTTAGTATGCCTGTGATACTAGGAAGCTGTGTCTCATTCATGCTGTGTTACATTTTATAGTAAGTGTTAATGATGTAATTGTACTGTAGATTTAACTATAATATCACAAAGTGATCAAATAACAAGCATTAAGAGCATTTTTCGATTACACACACTCTATAGTTTAATCATTGACTTTTGAAATTAGAACATAGATGATTTTTTTTGGAAACACATCGTAATCAATATCTGTGGTACAATTTAGTGGTATTTTTGTTTTTCGTAGCGCTAGAGGCGCTAAAGCACTAATAAAATAAATCCGCCAAATCATTGAACAATTAGCCAAGAAAGTTAAATTGTCCGAAATAGATTATTAAAAATCACATTAAGAAATAATCTATGGAATCACACATTACTTTGCGGAAATCCATGATAATCAAAATCAAAAAGATTACTTCGCAGAATAGGAACACTTAATTTACGGATAAGAAAAGTAATTTTCTTCATTTTGATAGTTGAGTAGTGAGTTCCCAATTTCGTTACTATAGGGAATGTTACGGCAAAGTTTTGAGCCAGAGTAGCTACGGTATACGTTAGTTCGTATGCATTAACCAATTTTTTGAAAAGTTATATCTATGATATAGATGCATCAAGGCGATTTGTTTACAGAGGATCTGTGGCCTGTTGCAACTACGTTTGACGTGTTGCTTCTCTGTCACACTTACGTGCAAATTCACAAGTGCGACAAATGTGTCAAAAAATGTTCGCTGCAGACCGTCCTCAATGAATGCTTTTGACACGTATCTTTAATTCTTTATCTAGGTAATCATCGAAAAAACTATCATTTTCATACAAATATTGCAAAAACACCAAACAGAGAATGTGTCAAATCGAGAAACGAGAGCAAGAAGCAAGATTTACGTGTCTAGTGACAATCGTGATGCAGAAATTTAACGTTTTTGATGAGTAATTTACGTTCATTTGGCATAATTTGTTAGTTTCTAAAAATACCGGGATCCCGGTATTGCTAAATTAAATACCGGTATTGAAATATGCCCAAAAAAAGGCGGGATTCCGGGATCCCGAGATACCGGGATCCCGGTATTGGAAGCCCTACGATACAGCGTCTGTTTATATGACCCGAACAGCTGTTAAGTGGATTAGTTCCTGGCTGGTTCAGATGACAGTAATGACAGCGGTGGTGAGTTGGCATCCTGAGAGGAACCGTCAGTTAGATTTGAATTGGAAAGTATCGCAGTCAACTGCACTGCATTCTTTAAAATATTTTGGTATATTTCTTTATTGAGGCTTTATTCAAGCCTCCGACATACATATTGGTACCAAATTTCAGCTTTCTAGTGCTAACGGTTACTGAGATTATCCGCGCTAAAAACTGAAGGTATTTATCTAACCCAAGCTTTTTTTCTACTAAAGTAGGAAAAGTAGGTATAATTCAGAATGACATTTGATATTTTATTTATATTTCCAAACCTCCCTAGTGCATGTTAGTGCATCTGCATTCAAGTGCAGTCAATCTAAAGATTTTTTCATCAGTAAATCTATAAATTTGCATTGCAACTCAGTAATATGCTATAGTCTGATGTAACTATGTGAAACTCTATGTATATTGAGAACAAGTTAGCGCTGAGAGCAAGTTAAAATTTCAAACATTCCATACTGATAAGAACCATGGTTGGCTATAACTCTGTACAGCTAGTGATATGCTTTATGTAGCAGCCATCTTATCAGTTATATAGCTTATATTCTCAGAACTGAATCTGCAACCTCAGGTTATAAACAACAAATAGATATAATGAAGTGAAAAATTACAAGTGGTGTTTTGAAAATTCCATATTAAACCATGTTTTTTGTTTTTCCGTTAAATTCGACACGTCGTTAGTTTCGTTATCAGGAACAAACCATGCTGTATATCACTTTTAGTTAATTAATCAAAAAAATTTTTTCATCGTTTTCATACATAAGAAATGAATTAATTAGTGTGAGAGACCCTTAAGAATAATATTCAAGTTAGTGTCAAGTGATTGACAGCACATGTCAAAACAAATAACATTAGGAAGTGGTAAAGGCTGTCACACACATGTTCAGTAATTAGTTATATATTTTTAATAACTCAATAACCGTAAGAGTTAAGACACTAGTTTCTTAGAGAAATTAATTGTATTTGATCTAAAGAACCTTCCTTTAAAGTTAACCTACCTTCAATAAAAACAGGGTGTATAACCAAATGGTCTAGAACACTAGTGATTTCAAGACCATGCTGATAACGCTGTTCACTTCATTGTAACTTGGTAAGGGTAATATGCATTTACCATATTTGCTGCCGTACCAGCCAAAAGATCTTATACAAAGTGTGGGTAATTGCGAGTTAACTTAATTGCCGCAGCAAACTCTTTAATTGACATATTGCATCATTCATATTCATTTATCTTTTATTACATTATAAGGCTATTAGAACCATTATTTAGAATTATTATATGTATATTTTTATGATTTTTAAAGGGTTCAATATAAAAAAAATATTGCAAGAATTGATTTGTATTGTTTTTGATTAAATACTTAATTGGATAGCAATAGTAGGCAGTCTGTGTAAGTGCATAATGCATGTGTTATCAGAACTGTTATTTTTAGCTAAATTTCAACATAAAGGATTTTGATCTGTTGAAGGTTTCCATTTATAACAAAATTGTTATTATGAAAAATATATCTGCAACAATATTTTCAACACATGCTAAGAGATATTGGGTCAAGATTTAGAACATACCAAACAGTAGATAAACAGTAGTATGATTATATGATTAATAATCAAAACTAGAGATGGTTTCGGTAAATATTCAGTTTTTGGCATATTCGGCAAGTTTTTCAATGTTCATATTCGGCCCAATAGTCCGGTTACGTTGCCGAATATTAACCAAATAAACAAAGTAAATAAATAGCGTAAGTTGTTTTGTTTCGTAATTCATCGGATAATGACATCCTATTTCAGCATTCTAAGGAACCCCGAAAGAGAGTTATAAATTGTGTTATAATATAAGTGCCTACAATAATAGGAAGGACGTAAGACGCGCCCCAGGTGGCGTGGCGGCGGCGTGGCGCGCGCCGCGCCGCTTGGCGGCGCGTCTTACGTCCTTCCTATACAAAATGTACTGAGGAGACGTTTTTTGAATTACACTGAGGCGGCGTGGCGCAGACGTCCGTTGCGCGCCCCGAGACATGCGACGCTCTGATGTGGCCGGTCCCTAAGAAAGAAAAACCTAAATTTTCTTATGCACTAAATTATAGGAACAAAGAGCCTTTAGTATCCATTACCAATCATTGAAAAGTTTTTAACTCTAAGCCAGAATATTCATATTCGGCCCATCTCTAATCATAACCATAGGCAGCCAAAGGCTACAACTACCACTTACAATCAGGTTGCCCATGACTTTAATGGTAACCTTGCTAGAGTAAGTCCAGTTTCATAGTATTGTGTTACAAATCTTAAATTAACGCGCCATCAAAATATTATGTTATCACCAAAACAAGTGTAACAGCTTAGTATTTACCTTTCATCCCGTTGTAACCATTGAATTCGGTACACGTAAGTTCTGTGAACACATTGGCCAGCTGAGGCACCTGCTGGCATGGCGAGCGATGCGGGGACCCCATGTACGAGAGCGGCGACGATGCCGCCTCGCTCAACTGTCGTGCTCACTTGTTGACATTTTACAACTTAAACGTTGCAATTATTACTTGATACTCCACTTCTCACTCTAACATACAGTACTAACATTCGTCAGAGCGAAAAAGTATACGGAAAATCCGAAAGAAAACTTCACTATAAGAAAATCATTTCAGTTCTAGTTTGATGGAACTCATAATGTGCTGATTGATTTAAACGATAAATCATTCACTGTTAAATTGTTTCCTTGGCATAACACTACCGCTTCTGATCAAAATAAGAGACGAAATAAAATAAAAATAATGCAAAACACACAGCTGCAAAATCTGTGAGTTCTCTGACATTGACAGAAGCAACTAATAGTGTTGCCAGCTTAATTGCCACTAATACGCAAGTTTTCTTCTTTTTGATTCTGATGTCACAGTTTGAAAAGAAAATGTCTTTCAACCCCTTACTTGCCAAGAGTGGCACTGAAGCTTTAATAGTTTCATGTGCTCTGACTACCCCTTTATGGGATACAGGCGTGATTGTATGTTGTTGTTGTTGTATGTTGATTCTGAGATCATATTGAAACACTTTCATTATCCATACAGATTAATTGATTGTGTGCTTTTTTCACGAAAAATAGTAAAAGAAAAGTCCTGCATAGTCTTTCTTTAGTAACAATAAAGGTTTTTTTTTTCCAAATCATTGTATTAAATATTACTAATGACAAATTACTAGCCCATTCGCTAACAAGTATATTATACACCAACAGGCAACTTCTATGCCACCCATGGCATGGGAGGAAAGACATCTAACCCATCGGGGGAGCATTAAATTTGCACTGACAAAATGAAAATAATATCATCAATAAAATGGAATTTCTGTCAAAAAATGGCGATTAAAGAGTCATACGAGTATGATAGATTTAACTTTGCTCTGCTTAAATCAATGCAAAGTTAGCTTAGACCTTTGATTCTATTCGAGTTTGACTACTTCTTGTTCTTGCAATTACCTAGTCAAAAGATTGAAAATAGTTTTGACCTACCTACCTTACCTACTGACTTTAGGTCAGTGATACACCAGGTTGGAGTTAAAACGTTATTTTTATCCATGTATCTTATACCTTTAAACGAGCAATTCTTGTATATTTATTTTATATATATATAACTATCTTTTTCCTGGGAAAGATAAAAAGTATAGATAAGAGACAAAAAGTAGCCTATGTCACTTTCCATCCTTTCAACTATCTCCACTTAAAAAATCACGTCAATTCGTCGCTCCGTTTAGCCGTGAAAGACGGACAAATAAACAGACACACACGCTTTCCAATTTATAATATTAGTATGGATTATACCGATAATCTCGGAAACCGCTCTAACGATTTCGCTGAAATTTGTTATGTGGGGATTTTCGGGGGTAAGAAATCGATCTAGCTTAGCCTTAATATATAAATAATTATCGAATATTCATGAGTTTCTCATTCGCGTTGGTAAACGCAAAATATAGTCGTTAATGTTCGCAGGCACGTCAGGGTTTCGAATCTTGGCCAGAAACAAAGTATTTTTTTTGTATTTATAAGAGATTTTTTTTTTATCAAAGACGTGATATAATAAAATAGAACTGAGCTAAGGTCGGTCGCCCAGATATTGTAAAATAAAACCTAGTAACAAGAACTTTAAAGAATAATATACACATAGGTATGTACCTACTTACTTTTTCTCCTGCTTTAATTTTCTTTGTTTATTTTTTTTTGATTTTACAAACAAAAATAACGCAGACGATAATGACCTTACATAATTGATGTCGATTATTATGGTCCGATTGAGTGATTGTTTATCGCAAAATGTTGACATACCTACCAGAATTATCTGATCGATCTTGCAGAACGTTTGTGTTTATTTTCATTGTTCCCTTGAAGTATGAATCTTCTTGCTTCACTGATAGTTTTAGAAGTTTACTAACTCTTGCCATAAAATTACAAAAACTAATTTTATTATAATGTCCAATAGGCTAGTTTCCTACTAGTCAAATCAGCTTCTTTTTAAGAACTGTCAAAACGATTTGCTTGTATGGACGAAATACTATAAAATACTGAGGAGTGACGTCACGGTCAATACATCTACTTTATATCTTTCTCTTTGACTTATTAAATAGAAATTATGTTTAAACATAACTACTGTCCATGTTTTTCTTCTAATTATGTGGTGCTTAATTTCGTGCACGACATAAAATATTTTATTTTAAGTATAGGAAACTAGCCTATTACACAGTACACAAATTTTGAGTAAACTTCCTATCAATTACAATAATAGGTATAAACCTAAAACAAAGGCACCTTACACTTGTACACTTAATGTACACGCACCCGCACCACAAAAATCAAAACCATTATATCGATTACTTCCAAATAGCCATGGATGCACTCAGTGTATTCAGTGTTGTTTAAAAAGATAGAAACATGTTTGATTTTCACTGCTTTTCTCTCTAATTTTACTAAAATGCGAAAGAATGTTATTTGTCTCAAATTATATGCCCAATCACAAAATCATAGTTCATAAAACACGTTTCCTATTTTGTAACCTTTAACAAATTTTAAACAGAAATAAAATAAATGTTACGATAACGTTTAATCTGGCAACACCTGTACTGCCAAACGTTTTGCATTTTAGTGACGTAATACGGCCGGGGAAGAACCTGCCGAGTGAGTCACGAAAACCCCCGAGCCCGCCGTCGGTGCATGATGAACACTGTTGACCTAAGTATTAGAAAAAGATAAATTAATTAATTATTCTGATGATTGACGAAAATAAAGATAATCATTTGCATATATAGTTAATGTAGGTAATTAATATTTCATAATACTGCTACTATACATATGCTACTTATGTGATGTGACACATACTACTGTTCTAAAGCTTATTTTCTGTTTTTCAAGGGTATTGATATCCGAGCAAGTGAAAGAATCCATTATTGGACCGCGAGCGTAGCCAGTGGTTGCAAAAATGAAATCTTGAGCGTTGGGAGGATTTCAAGTAGAGATGTACCAGATAGTGGTTTGGCGTTTGGCTGGATAACGGATAGTCGGTCTGAAGTTTTTATCTATCCGGATTGGCCTAATACTGGATAGTGACCGAATATCCGATGCGTCTCTAGTTCCAACTCATAAATGATAAAGAAAAATAGTATAGACAGGGGCAGTCAGAGTATAGCAAAAGGGGCCCGATTCTGGGACTTTTTTCACGTTTTTTTGTTCTTATTTATTGAAAGAATGCATTAAAATAAGCATCTTTTATAAATTAAAGTTTTTTTAAAAACCTACTAATTTAGGAGTTAGAGTGGTCGTGCAAAGTTGCAAAATTTTCCCGTAGCATTACTAAGGCGCCAGAGACAGAAAGCGATATCGACGGAGCCCCGCTTACGCGGGGCTCCTATTCTGTGCAGTTTGGCCTTCGGCCGTTTGAAGATATCTAACGAACCTAACCTATACCTATATAAAAGTCGTCATTTTGTATCCTAGACCGTTTGCGAGACACGCGTTAATTTTATTAAAGTGCTAGTGCCTAATATCTCAGTAAATATTAATGGAAAAGAAAAAGTTTATATAACAAAACATCCTTATTTAAACGTGTTCTATATGATTTATCAATATTAACAAAGGTTATATTGGTAAAAAAAATCATCGTTTAGCTATGCTATAGACTAATAATAGTTATTTGTTTTACAAGGGGGCAAAGTTGTTGTTTAACCGCACGTGCCACGCACGCACGTGCGTGGTGTTGATACCCGAGCAAGCGAAAGATTCCAATATTGAACCGCGAGCGTAGCGAGTGGTTCAAAACGTGGAATCTTGAGCGTTGCGAGGGTTTCAAGGCACGAAGGTTAAACAAACTTTGCCACCGAGTGAAACACAAAATTTTTCACCACAACTACACTATGGAACTATGAACTGTAAAACATCAAAATAAATAAAATACTTCAATTTATTTAACGTTTAGGATTCAAAATCATCATTTATACGTGAATTCAAACACCCAGCTTTAGACATCAAGTTAAAATTTGTATGAAATTACTTTGCACTCTTGTGGATAAAATGAAATTTTGCTATCTGTTTTCAAATAGCAAAGAAAGCCTTTATCAGTTGGTGTGGTGAAAAGATATAAACGAATTTCAAGCGCGGATCCGGCTCCATGCCCAGGGCGGGTGGGGGTGGGGGGGTCACGTGGTCTTTTTGTATGGTCCAACCTAGGCTGGCTCCCTGTCACCCCGCCCCCCCCCCCCCTGGATCCGCGCATCGAATATCGTCCTCATGGTAAGCGAGAAATTTGGATATTTGACTAGCCTTCAACATAGACAGCTTATTCCAGCAATTAAGGAAAAACTAAATTTCGCGGTAGGCCCTCTGCCTTATATTATATCCTTTGTACCAATGTAAACAACTGCGTCAACTAACAATACATTAACATATATCTAGAAGTAGGAACAAAAACTTAACAGCAAGCTAGAATTTAAATTAGGCCCTTGAGGAGTTGTACCAAGGATGCTGGCGACTCCTCGCTATATCACCCCGCCTCGTTATTCAAGGGATTAGCAAGCTCTTGGTCACCAGTTACTTCTCCTAGAATACGAGACTTGAATAATAAATGTTAGTAAATTTGCTTACAACTGATTAAAAACAATAGAGGTCTACTCCTTTTTTGGGCAGTTATGTAGATCTTAAATGGTCGCAAGTCGCAACCGATAGGTAGTTTTTAAGAGGGCAAAGCTTGCAAAATGATCTTAACACCTAAGCATCATAAACCAAATCAAATTGTTCAATTAGTGCGTGTTTGCAGATAGTTTTCCTGTATGATTTAATTCCTTTGTATGATATCAATGTCAAACCGACCTTGAGTATGAACTTTTCCAATGCCATGATGATTCAACAATCAAAATAAAAAAGGAAGTCAGACACTTCCTAGTAATCCTAAAATAATTGTACGTATTATAAAATATGTACATTTAGTGACACTTTTCTATCCTAGAATTCCTAGGAACAGTGTTAGGTATTTTTCTTTCCATCACACTTACTGGTAAAGGCGCTCTTGATACTTCAAAATAGTTAATTGTTATACAAGGGGGCAAAGTTGTATTTTAACGCCGAGTGTGGAATTGAAAAACGAGCAAGTGAAAGGATTCTATAGTTGAACCACGAGCGAAGCGAGTGGTTCGAGAATAGAATCCTGAACTTAGCGAGTTTTTCAATACACGAGAAGTAAAATACATTTGCACCCGTGTGTAACACAAAACTTTTCCCCTCACTATAGCGAGGAAACTACAACGCAAAAAATGCGTTTATCACTGCTTCCAGTAGTTCCACAGGTGGTAAAATCATCTTCATTACTAGATTCACCTACTTTTATAAACTTTAAAGCAGTTAATTTGACAATATTCAAGGTCAAATTACTTTACCCACTAGTGGATAAAATGCGTTTTTACCCGCTGACATTAAAGGATAAAACACGTGTTTGCGAGGTAGTGAGGGGAAAATAAATAAACATGTTGCATTTTATCCACATTGTGTGCATGAAAAGTAAATAAAATAAATAAATATTAAGGACATTCTTACACAGATTGGCTGAGCCCCATTGGTAAGCTCGAGATGGCTTGTGTTGCAGGTACTCAGACAACGATATAATATATAATATACAAATACTTATATACATAGAAAACATCCATGACATGACTCAGGAACAAATAATATGTTCTCATCACACAAAACACACATAAATGAAAAAATAATAAAATTAATAAAATAAAACAAAAGATAAACGTCATACGTTTATTGAATCCTTAAAGTCTAACAAGGCACAATGTATACTTTTAACAAATATAAGAGATTCACAAAATACATTCTCTCAAAAAAATCTAACAATTACTTAGGTATTTAAAAAAATAGTAACAATAAAATGTGGAATGATTACTTTATTGTCAATTAAACTGATTGTATTTTAGTAAATTGGTTGGTCTCTTCTCTTATTGAACGCTTCAAATGTTGGTCCTTACGTGATCACAGTAGAAAACTCATTTTCTTAAATAGAGCTTAACCCTAACGGCTCAGCCACGACATTGGTCTAAGCGCGGCAGCGGCGAGCGGCAGTCATACGAGTGAATGAAAAGTCCCATCGCTGTGTCTCGCTCCAATGTATGGCCGCCGCTCACCGCTGTCGCGCTTAGACCAATGTCGTGGCTGAGCCGTAAATCCCAAGTTTTTCAGCCAACAGTTTTAAAGTTCAAAAAATCGATTTTTAGGTGGCAACAGTTTCCTGTGATTCTGAAGGGTAAAATGGCAGAACTATTATGAACAGCTGACTGAGGGCCGCCATCTTACCGAGCAAAATGGTGCGCGCATGAACACGGAATATTTGCGTGCGGGGCATTGCCTCGCGACGCTGTTTGGCCAGTGTGGACCCGGCTAATATCCAATAGGCTACCATCCTACTAGTGTTTCAGTGTCTTTTTAAGAATTGTCAAAACGATTTACTAATTATGAAATTAATATGGTAACTAACTTTATTTTTTTTAATATAGGAAAGTAGCATATTCGCTATCATGCAGTGCGAAACACTGAATGCGTATATCGCTATCGAGTTCGATGACAATTAAAACTCAAAGTCAAATTGAGTGGTTAAAGGCACTTGTGATTCTACCGGGTATTATGGTAGGTTTTGTAATAAAAAAAAAAATAGGGAACTTGATTGTAGTTAAAATAAAAAAAATATACCATGCACGAAATAAAGCATCAGATAATTATAAGAAAAACATGGACAGAAGTTATTTTTAAATGCAATTTCTATTTAATAAGTCAGGTAGAAATATATAAAGTAACTGAGTTGACCGTGACGTCACTCAATTCTATTTCATTTAAATTCTATATTAGCTAGTCGTTAAAATTCGTTTCGACAGTTATTAAAAAGAAGCTGATTTGACTAGGAGGCAAGAAATTGAGTGGCAAGTGATCCTACCGGCCATTAGGTAGGTTTTTTAATAAAAAAATAAAAGTTTAATGATGGAACAGTCTGAGGTTGGTGTGTGCGAGCGTGATCTTGTGCTCGTTGCAGGCGGAGATGACTTCTGCGTCGTTGTTCGAGCCTGACGGGCTGCCGATGTATTCTACGCCGCACTGTGAAACAAAATAGAAAACGGTCACAACAATGGTACAGGTTAACTCACAAGAGCATGTACCTACGGATAGCACAAATGAGTGAAAGAAAATATGCAAGGTACAGCGGGGCAAATCTCAACTGGGGGGCAATTGTAACTAGTACACTTTTTCCATTCTTATAGTATTATGTTGAGTTCTACATGTATCCACTGAACACGCTTACCATATATAACCGGTGGACACTCTATTTAATAATGCAAACATTCTGAAACATGGAAAAAATGACCAGTTACATTTGCCGCCCAGTCGAGAATTGCCCCGCTGTACCTCATATGAAATATATGGATCTAAATTCTGAAAATACAAATAACTAGAAACTAAAACTGAAAATGCAAAAAATGGTAGCTCAAAAGATATGACATGTGATAACACAATCTGATTAACTAACGGACTAACTTTTTTTTATCAAGTGATTAATGCATTTGTTTGTATCGGTACTTTACTTTCCTTCTTTATTATATCTAAAAAGAAATTAATGATATAAATATAAGCGACTCTTTATGATACTAATCTCCGCATCACCCACACTTAGGTTGCGTTTTACGTTCCTGCTCCGTTAGAAGAGATCTTTCAACTTGAAATAGGCAGAGTGCCTGGGAGGTGGTTGATAGATAGATAGATAGATAGATAGAATACTCTTTATTGGCACACCTCAGCAAGAGATACAGAAAAAAGACACAATATTATTATAGAAACATGGTAATCAGTGGTTGTGGATCAGGTGTAATCTTCTTGTAACAATCTCCCGGAACTGGAAGAAGGCAGATGCCAGGGCAACTTTGTCCAGGTGTGTGAGAAACTCATTGCGTTCCTAGTCCCTTAGGAGATAATCTATAAACTGTCTTTATAGACTGTCCTTAGACTTACCTTAGGAGAGCCAGCACCAGTCTGGAGAGACCATTATACTATCTGTGTAATACTGTCCTTAGACTCACCTGTACAGCGCCACAGTATAAGGATATATCAGTAGTTAATCTCCGGCAGCGGCGGCGCGGTCGTTACTACTGCGCAAGGTCACGCAGGGTTGTACAACGTTACTATAATCGACTTCGTACAATGTAAGTTGTTGTAAATCTAATAGGTACTATTAACTGTAAGTAGGTTTTAGTATAACAATACCACGTCATGACACCACATTAGTCAGTATTGAAGATACAAAAAATCATTATAAATATATTACTCTCATACGCGCAATAGTAGATTGTGTAACAATAATTGCAAAAGCGTTAATTTAAGTGTTCATTTTATATGTTTTCTCTAGAATACACCCAATCCATCACAATAAAAAAAAGATTCGTTTGAACTAGAAACGTAGGTACCTACTGTCCTACTCGTATTAGTAACTGTGTATGGCGCTATGCTAGTACCAACGCTCTTTCTACCTTTTTATCTAATAAAGATTCAAGTACGTATTTGTTTCTTAAATACTGACGAAATCATATTTACATAAAATGTTTGAATAGATGTTTGCACAATATTTAAGTAGGTACCAAACTTTCGAGCTAGATAGATCGCAGCATCTACCTAAATGTCGTTACAGATAAATCCTTATTGATTTTAATGTGTCATTCTAGCTTTAAATCTCACTTTTACGCCATTTACGTAAGCAATAATGTACCTAACACTGCAAATATATAACAACCACTTACTTTTCTGGGTGTCTAGGAATTCTAAAGAATGACATTTCCGCATTTTGAGAACTTTCCATACACCCATAAACACTACAGTAACGAAAATATGTCTTCGGTGCTGACGTCATTTTCTCCCGAACTCAACACGTCAACACAGCGCGCAAACGCGGCCCCGACTGTCCAGCCCAATAATCACCAGTTTCGCATGTTTTCGCCGCATGCGAGGGGAGGGAGGGGGACACACCGCGCGGCGTGAAGTTTGTAAGAAGAGTTATTACTGGTTTTATACTGTGACAGCGCGGTCGATGTTGTCCCGGAACGGGAAGAAGGCGTCAGAGGCCAGGGCAACTTTGTCCAGGTGTGTGAGCCACTCATTGCGTTCCTAGTCCCTTAGGAGATATCTATAAACTGTCTTTATAGACTGCCCTCAGACTTACCTTAGGAGAGCCAGCACCAGTCTGGAGAGACCATTATACTATCTGTGTAATACTGTCCTTAGACTCACCTGTACAGCGCGGTCGATGTTGTCCCGGAACGGGAAGAAGGCGTCAGAGGCCAGGGCAACTTTGTCCAGGTGTGTGAGCCACTCATTGCGTTCCTGCTCAGTTAAGAGTGCGGGCGCGGGCCCGTCGAATAGCGACTCCCATTGTGCTAACGGCATGTCAGTACCTGGGAGTAATCAATAGTTTTAGGAGTTAGTTTTTATGCATGGAAATAACAACACATTTAGCTGTGAGAGTAGTTACAATCAACATCAATCGTGACGGCCAAAATGATCACATGGAATATTATTATTTATTTTTAAAATCGTGCACCAAACTAACTGTTTCTGTTTAGCCCTGATGGTTGACTGGTCGAGAATGCCTCAAGGCGTTAGGTCCGCCATTTGTACTCTTTTTTTTTGTAAATGTGTGCAATAAAGTTTAAATAAATAAATAAATAATAAATATTATAAAAAAAGCTTAGTTTAGGTGTGTTACGGATGTTACGATAAACCAGACTAGAATTAGAACAGAACAGTGCAACTGTGATCTCTCCACTCGGCGAAGAAAATACTTCTTTTCGAATATTTGCAACGTGCATGAAGGCGTGGTTTTCAGAAATAGGTATCTTACTTAATCTTATGGGCATGATCAACAGTAACGCAAGCGGCCGTTGTAACTAATTTGATTTCATAAGATCCGCGAGAACAGCATCAGTCATGCCCGTAGCGAATAAACTTTGAAAATACACTAACCAATGGTCCCGTTGACGAAGTTGTCGATGGCGTTGGACTGCACGGCGCGCGTGACGCCGTGCTTGAACTTGAGGTCGCGCACGCGCGGGTGCGCGCGCGCCCACCACAGCGCCGCCTTGCCGCCCGCCAGCCGCGTGCAGTGGATGCGAGACTGCTGCCCGGCTCCGATGCCGATAACCTGGAAACAATCCACAATGTAAAAAAAAAAAGTAAAAATTGACACCTACGTACTTCCGACTTGACTTTCGATATGCTGCAATGACGTATTGTAATACTTTACCGCCACCGATCAGGATCAGTAACTTCATTTCGTCTATTTAATAGACTCTATTACACAGTACAGTACGTCCGCTTTTAGCGGCAGCTTTAGATATGTTGCAATGAGGTGTTGGAACAATTTACCGCCACAATTTACCCACACAAAAACAATTTAAAAAATTAAAAAAAAAAGCGCGCAGCGCGTTCGCTTTTAGCGGCAGCTTTAGATATGTTGAAACGAGTGTTGGAATAATTTACCGCCACCAAACAGGATCAGTAACTTCATTTCATTTATTAAACAGTACCTACACAAAAACAAAAACAATGAAAAAAAAATACAATTCGTAAATTGGCACCTACGTACTTCTGACTTGACTTTCGATATGCAGCAACGAAGTGTTGGAACAATTTCCCGCCACCAATCAGGATTAGTAACTTCAATACATCTTACTCTGCCTGTCTTAATGCTCTAAGGTTAACTGGAAGAAATCCCTTGATGGGATAAGTTCGCCTGTGGATAAGTTCGCCTTTGTACAAATGAGGCTATTCTCCTTATACTGATCAACATTTGTGTGTTATTTTTTTTTTCCTGTGTTTTTTCTAAAAGGTTATTATTGCATCCTATTCGACAAAGTCAATGTATTAGTAAAGTACTTGTTGCTTTTATGCCGAATAAATATTTTATACTATATGAAATTAGTCGTACTAACCTGTCCATCCCTAGCGAAGCACACAGAGTTACTCTGAGTGTATTTGAGCGCAATAGTAGCTACGATGAGGTCTCTCACAGCGTTTTCAGGCAACGCCTTCTTGTTGGTAACAATGTTCTTGAACAGGTCCGGGGAGATGACGGCGTCGTTCCTCTTTTGTTCCAGGGTTAGACCGAAGATGGTCTTCTGTTCTAGGAGAGCAGGGTCATAGGTGGGGTCCATCTGAAATAAATATATAAAATTAGTACATGTAATGTCGTCACTACAATGCAAAACGTTTGGCAGTACAGGTCTTGCCAGATCACACGTTTTCGTAACATTTATTTTATTTCTTAGCAAAGAGGATAGAGTATTATAGAGAGTTACTGTCAAAGTAAAATGTGTAATCACAGTGCATAGACTGCCATCTCTCGACACAGGCTTAAAACTTTTGAACCTCAGTTTTGACAATTTGGCCCATATTGTTAGCTTGATATGTGTTAAAATGTCAAATATTAATATTAGCGCTATCTAGCCGAGCGTTCCCCAAAGGTGTAACGCCATCTAGGCCACCGTACCTTTTTTTCTAGGGCTTTGAGGTACGTTTTTTTCTTAGACTTTATCCGTCTATAGGAGTTACATATGTCTTTGGTACATTATAACGAACCCCAGGCTCTCATGAGCCTCTCATAACGCAAGGAGGAGGAGTACATTATTGTATGAAACACAGATGTCATATAAACCATAGATCAAGCAAACGTATCTACTTAGCGTGTCAAATGAACTCAGTGAAATCCACTGAGTTGTCCGTCTTTAATCGCAGCTTGCAGCTTTCGGGCGTCAATTTTTGTAAGTTGAAGTCAACAAAAACATTAAAAATGCCTCGTTACATGATATTTAATTGCAACAACATAAAACTTATCAACACTCAAGGGCCTGAGACATATTTAAAATCACAGGCAAGTAACAACTTCAGTACAAAATCTGACACGCTCGGCCGCCATACAAATAAATGAACTCGTTTCTTCTATCTAAATCTAATTCTGTGGTATGAAACGAAAAATAGTGAACTTCATCACACTCAGCAGGCAAACGAAGTCTCCAAACCAGCTTTATTTCGATTTCGAACTTTATTTCAGTTACGCTTTTAGAACAAGACACAATAGCTGCCTCCCTTCTTCTTATTCAACAGTTCCAATGCTCCCTTACTGTAACCCGGAGCGATGACACCATCAGACACCTCCCTCGATATAATCCTGACAATAACTTCATCATACTCATCAGATAGTGCAAAGAAGTCTCCGTCTCGACTAGCCACTGATTTATATAGTGACTGACCTGTAGAACGCAGTAGCTGCCTCCCTTCTTCTTCTTCAATAATTCCAACGCTCCCTTGCTGTAGCCCGGAGCAATGACACCATCCGACACCTCCCTCGAGATGATCCTGGCAGTGACTTCATCACACTCATCAGACAGTGCCACAAAGTCTCCGAAAGAGCTCATGCGGTCCGCGCCGCGGGCGCGAGCGTAGGCGCAAGCGAGCGGAGTGAGCGAGGGGAGCAGGTCTGCTACCATGCATACGGCCGCCTGGAACATTTCAATGTTTAACGTGTACCACAACTGGACAAAATCTGGACGAATACTTTAATAGGCTAGTTTCTAGTAGTCAAATCAGCTTCTTTTTATGAACTGTCAAAACGATTTGCTAATATGGAATTACTATGAAATACTGAGGAGTGACGTCACGGTCAATTCATTTACATTATATCTTTCCCTTTGACTTATTAAACATAAATTACGTTTAACATAACTACTGTCCATATTTGTCTTCTAATTAGGTGGTGCTTTATTTCGTGCACTGCATAATTTTTTTTTATCTTAAGTATAGGAAACTAGCCTATTTTTGTTTCATAAAGAAAAAAAAAATATGATAATGACTTTTCTATGGATAGTTGACACTAGATCTATTACCAACACATGCAACATTGAAACTATAGCTGCCGGAACTCCAAGGGTTTGCTAAATTCTTGAAGCAGGACTTGATTCAGCTCTGGCACTAACTGCCACGCGTTCAGCGCGCCACAGAGGTAGATGCAACCAGGGAACATAAGGCCTGATTTAGACGGCGTGCAAACTCGCATGCGAATTTAGTTACACTGCGGGCTGTTTAAGTTACATACAATTTTGCACAGCCGTCAAATACCGCAATGTAATAAAACTCGTATGCGAGTTCTTGTACCGTCTAAATGGGCTCTAAGGCATCAACTACTTACTTACTAACAAAATGTCTATCTATACTAAGTACTAACCTCCTGCTCAGTAAGAGGTAGTCCAATAGCCGCGCCAGCAGGGGAAACGTGCTTGAAGCTGGTAGCTGCCGGAACGCCAAGGGCCTGCTTCAGCTCTCGCACTAACTGCCACGCGTTGAGCGCGTCGCAAAGGTTGATGAAACCGGGGGAACCGTTGACGGTTGTCAGGGGCAAGTGGTCGCGGGTTGTGAATACTTGGGCTGGTTTCTGGTGGGGGTTCATACCTGGAAGTTTCAATTTATATAAGTTGTATTATACAGACAGCAGAGATCGAAGAGTTTAATGTTTTTTTTTTTTCATACTACGTCGGTGGCAAACAAGCATACGGCCCGCCTGATGTAAAGCGGTCAGCGTAACCTATGGACGCCTGCAAATCAAACAGTTTCACATGCGCGTTGCCACCCCATTAGAAACTTGTACATTCCCTTTTGCTGTGTTAAGTACACAGCAAAAAGGAGTGTACAAGTTCTAAGGAGGGTTCGGGTTGCCGACGACTCAAAGGACAAATGTGGTGTGCACAGGCTTGAAAATGTAAGCCAAGTTACTTGGAAAAATTTCTCGCACGCTAGTATCACATCTCGGACACAGGCGATCAAATATATGAAAGAGGCGTGTTCCTAGCACACATTCTAAGCTCGTGTAGGAGAACGCGTAACCTGCTTGCATGAGTGAGATATGACAGGTCGAGAGGGGATGGGTGGCACTTTCAGCGGGGAGCGGGAGTGGCCATACTGTATGATAGTACTCTTTATTATAGTGTTCTAGTATAGTACCATCTGCAACACTGTTGTACATTTGTAATCCTTATCACAAGGGCATAAAGTCTACCGGTGGTTAGTTAAGAGTGTGTTAGTGTTACAAGTAGTACCACTTATTAAGATTGAATTAGCCATGAGCTTGGTTAGAGATTCAAAAAATAAGACGTAGGGTGAATTACTTATCGACTCCTCTCTATGCTCAATAGATGATTCCTACAAAGGAGTCCCTGACATTTATCAGTTCATCACTTACCATAACGCAAGGTCATCTGCGCCTTGCCGGCTGAATACTGCTTGCGGAAATAGTCAGAGATCGCCGTGTCGTACTCCGAGGTGTGGGTAAAAGCCTTCAGGGCCAGCTTTTGCCTGCAAACAGAATCTTTCTTTAGAATATTCGTTTAATTATTTGTTTGTACACTGTATAGCCACACCACGGACAGTGACGATCAAATGTATGAAAGAGGCGCGTTTCTACGCACACAGTCTAAGCTCGTGTAGGTGAACGCGTACCATGCTTATATCAGTGAGATAAGACAGGTCGACTCGGTCGTTTTTGGCGAAACTTTCAGCGGGCAGCTGTGTGGCCATACTGTACGCTAGTACTCTACTCTTGGGTTTAGCCACAGATTTCGGGAGATAGGTCATGCCGGGCGATTTGTATAGAATACGCCTGTCGCAAGGTCTGCGCAATCCACACAAAGCACCAGTAATTGTAAAGATAATGCACGCACACACCTAATCCACACACACTTGTAGCTGGACGCTCCTATTGCGCAATACACGCGCATCATTTCAATGTATGTGTACACGCGAACGATAAGCGAGCGCGATCGCGCACGCACACAATGATAAATAGCGGGAACGCCTCGCCTCGTTTCCGAGAAAAATGTCTCACTGAGTGAATCGTTTTGTACACCGTTCATTGCGGCGCAAAACACTACACTGTTTACAATATGTTCCTTGTGTAGCCGCAATGTATAATGAACGTTTTAAAGCACAAGCAAACGTAAGGTTACATGGTACAACTCGGAGTATTACGTTGAATTCGTGTTTTATGTGAAATAAAAGGAAATAAATAGTATTTACCTATGAAATGTTATCCTATCGGCTTGGAAATTATTCAGGTCACTGCGATGTTTGCAAGTTATTATTGCACACTTCGGCATTTTTGATAAAACTCGTTTTTCGTCGGTGAACAGCGCGCGTGTACACTCGATGACAGCGGACGGCGAACTGGCGGCGGTGTAGGCCCAATGGGCCTACATCTGCGACCAGGCCGCGCGCGGCTTGTCCTCTCTATAGAATTTTTTCCTCTGAGGGTTTAGCCCATTAAACAAAATCAAAGTTTGTTTTTAAAGAGTTCATTGTATGCTTTAGAAATTAATTCAATAATTAATGGTAAATTGGTAGTTAAAAATATTATTTTTAACTTATAAGAGTTATTAAATCACGTTGTAGAACATACATTTTACTTTATTTTTACGACATTTATTTCATGCATGCGTCTCGTGCGTTGTGTGCGTTTCGGTTCTGTACGACCGCCGCTCAACGAATAAATTACAAAGTAAAAAGTAGGTACATCAAACTTGTATAATTAATATTTTTTTGACACGCCTTCTAAGTACGTACTTTCTACGTACGGTACGTAAGAAATCTATTTCAGTCAGTAGAACTAGAATCCCACAAGACGACTTACTTTTACTGTACTTACCTAGTCTCCAAAGAAGTCTGTTTCTTCTGTTTCAACTCCTCAATAACACTGTTATAGTCACTAGGATCGCATAAAATCGTAACACGGTCGTGAATCTTTGCAGCAACGCGGAGGAGTGTCACACCACCGATATCGATGTTTTGAGCAGTGTTTTGAGCCACTTAGCTACATATAAAGAACTCTACAAGCTGTCTTTACTTTTACTGGACTTACCTAGTCTCCAAAGAAGTCTGTTTCTTCTGTTTCAACTCCTCAATAACGCTGCCGTAGTCACTAGGATCGCATAAAATCGTGACACGGTCGTGATTCTTTGCAGCAGCGCGGAGGAGTGTCACACCACCGATATCGATGTTTTCCACGGCGTCTGCGATGGTCACGTCGGGCTTAGCCACGGTGTCAACGAACGGGTACAGGTTGCACACCACTACGCTGATCATGTCAAACTTCTGGCGCTTCATGTCAGCCTGGTCGGAGTCAGTTAGCCTGGGGGAAAAATTTATGAGTACGAAAAACAAGGTTTGTATAGAGTGGTCAAAAGGAAACTGTAGGTAAATTTAGTTCGCCTTATGAACGCCATGTATTGAACTTACACGCTAATATATTTGGCACAAGCAGTACTAGAAATGATACCTATGATTGCTTCTTTAGCACCAATAGGTACTGTAAATATTAAAGAGTACTTTGACAACATTAACTATTTAGTAAGCTGCAGAGAAAACCACCTACATAAAACTTGGTTGATGGGTTAGAGTACCTCTACAGGTTTCGGACCAACACTTCAAATATATTTACCTTGCTAGGATCCCACCATGCACCGCAGGATGCAGAGACTTGACGCGCCCACCGAGCATCTCCGGGGCTCCAGTGATGTCTGCCACATCGCGAACCTGCAGCCCTGCGGCGCGGAGCGCGGTCGCTGTGCCTCCAGTACTGACGAGGCTTAGTCCGATCTCTGACAGACATTTGGCTAGAGGTACCAAGCCGGTTTTGTCGGAGACGCTGAGGAGCGCTGGAAAGTAACATTTTGTTGAATGACTCTTGAAGCGCAATATATAATAATATAATAGACAAGTCAATGTCAACAACACAAGCGTGAGTGAAACGTAAGCTTGAGTGATTATAAAGTAAAATCCATTTTGAGGTACGGATCCCTAAACAATATTGATAACAATGTAGACAGGACAATGACGCTCCGATAACTAATGCGGTGCTACGTCATAAGCGCCGACCACCATTATGGTACTTTTTAACCGACTTCAAAAAAGGAGGAGGTTCTCAATTCGACTGAATGTTTTTTTTTTTTATTTTTTTTTTATTTTTTTTTTGTATGTATGTTACTCGATATCTCCGAGAATCGTGGACCGATTTTCAAAAATTTTTTTTTGATCGATCGGGTATAACCCCGAGATGGTCCCATTGGCACCAAGTCAGGGTCTGATGATGGGATCTTGGAGAAATCGAGGGAACTCTTCAAATGTTATAGGCACATTTAATCGTAAACTAGAACTTTCCTTTGCTAATCCGCGAATAGATAACGTGCAAGTCAATCAGTGCTAACCTGTTATAATTACTTGCGTATTTTTTACATGCAATTAACTTTCCCACCCTCCCACCGCAAAAATAAAAATAAATACGCAAATAAATATAACAACCCACCACCAAAAATACAAAACTCGACACGTGTTTCGCCTCTCTACGAGGCATCCTCAGGAGATACTCCTGAGGATGCCTCGTAGAGAATACCTGCTTGTTTATTATGAAATATATTGAAAATTATGAAATATAGGAGATACTCCTGAGGATGCCTCGTAGAGAGGCGAAACACGTGTCGAGTTTTGTATTTTTGGTGGTGGGTTGTTATATTTATTTGCGTATTTATTTTTATTTTTGCGGTGGGAGGGTGGGAAAATTAATTGCATGTAAAAAATACGCAAGTAATTATAACAGGTTAGCACTGATTGACTTGCACGTTATCTATTCGCGGATTAGCAAAGGAAAGTTCTAGTTTACGATTAACATGGATTTCCGCAAAGTAACGCCTGATTCCATCGATTATTTGGCACATTTAATGTTTTTAGTGTATTTTTCAAAGGTACACCAGTATTTACGCCTGACGGTAGTAATTTTATGTGGCTGAGCTGATGATGGAAGGTCAACTCCTCAATGGTTAGGAGTTAAAGGATAATTCTTTCACTACTGTACATATATTCGGACTGATACATATAATATCACTAGGAACCACTAAAAATCAACAAATAAATTAACTTTTTAACAAAAAATAAAACCGCCTTCAAAAATAAGCGCGTTACAAAACACGGAAAAACTAAAAAGCAAAAAATAATAAACCTTTCAATTCAGATTTCTTATCGTATTGCAATAATCTAAACATCCAAATTATAAACAAATCAATTATTTTTGGAGTCGGTACCAGCCTGTGTATGGTTGGGTGGGGCAAACAGGCAATAGCAAGGCGACGAACAGGTCTGGTACCGACCACAAAAATAATTGATTTGTTTATAATTTGGATGTTTAGATTATTGCAATACGATAAGAAATCTGAATTCAAAGGTTTATTATTTTTTGCTTTTTAGTTTTTCCGTGTTTTGTAACGCGCTTATTTTTGAAGGCGGTTTTATTCCCTTGGAAAGTCCTAATTTCTCTTCCAAACAATAATTTTGGAGATATAATATTTTATTCAAATGTAGCTATTTAATTGATACTTGTTTGTGTCCAAAGGTTATGAAGCCCAGATGAATTAGGTAACATAACCAATTATTTTTTTAATTTATTAATTTAATTTTCTTAACAACCAGAAACATCTGCATCATATCGTATCAAGAGACCGTGAGTTAAAGTCTCAACAAAAGTTATATTATAATTATTTACAAGTGCAGTATTAACAGTTATAAATATGATACAATCATACTTTTCTTTTTTAAATTAAGTCCAATCACTTGATGAAACTGTCTTAGGGACTATAGGGGCCATTGATTGACTTATGTAATGCAAATAAAAAATATAACTTACCTAACTTTCCATTGGCAGCCATGTCTGTATGTTAGAAGAAGCAGAAATCAACTGGGAGTCCACAACAGTCTGTGTTAATATGGGATGACCTTTCGCAGGGGTTCCTGATAACAAGAGCTTGTTTATTACTTATTCGTAGGGTTGAACAAAATCTGTTTTTTAAATTTGTAGTTATATTGAATGTTTGCTAACTTTAACAAAAGAGTTTTGAAATTTTGCTAAGTTTATTTGTAGTTACTGTTTTTTATAAGGAAAATGAAGTAAAAATCATTTAATGAAAAAGATCAGTTCACAAATGCATTACTTAGACAATTTTTAATTTTAAAAGCATGTAGGTTTTTTACAATATAAAATATAAAACAGACCGAAATGTTATAAAAACAACTAGGTATAAGCAAAAAAAGAAACCTAATCTAGGATGCCAATGCTACAGCAGCTAAACAGCTAAGTATAATATGTTTTGTCCCATGGTTGACTGGTAGAGAATGTCTAGTGGCATCAAGTCCACTTGTACTTTTTTCATGTGCAGTAATTTTTAAATAAATATGCATTTTATTATCATAATCTACTGACTGCTTCATATAAATACTGATAACAGAGTTGCATTTTTGCCTCCACCCGAACCACAAAATTAAAATTTTGAAAAAACCCCTGACCGCAACATAGTGGTCTGATTTTCATGAAACATGACTAAGAATACTCCCGACTCACTCAGCTTTCAAACAAAAAAAAACTAAATCTAAATCGGTTCATCCGTTCGGGAGCTACGATGCCACAGACAGACAGACATGTCAAATGTATAACAGTTTTTTATCAAATCAAAGATTGATTGAAAATTATGAAATATTGCATGCATGTGACAACCCTAGCTGGTTTACGTCAAGTAACATTGTGACGAAAATATTATTGTTGTTGCCTTATGTCTGTGATGATATAACTGACAAATATTTCACTTTCCGTCAGTTGATAACTTAGAGCAAACAACATTATTACCGATTATCAATGTGAGCTGATTCAGTTATAACATTGGATATTATGGAAGATTCCCAAAAGGGAAAGATATTATGAAAATAATTTGAATTAGAGTTAGCTTAGATTTACAGATATATAAAATTTTATTATAGAAAGGTGAGAAAAGTATGTTGGTAATGGTAAACAAATGTATGTTATATTGAGCAACACCAGCTTTATGTTGAGAAAAAGGCCCAGCTAGACGTTATTAGCATCCAAATCAAATCTGTGAAAAGGTTATTTTCAATAATATGTTGAATACCTCCTTTGTTAGCTGATTATTTGATTAAATTGAGTAAATAAATATTGTAGATAAAAGATTTTAGACGGATGTTTTTTTCTTTAAGCCATCACCATCAATTAAAATAAGTTTAAAAGTTATTTCCATAGGTTTGTTACTTACACAAAATTAAACAAGACCATCTAAACTTCAATATTTTAAATTCTGTTGAGATCCTTAACATCCAGTAAAAAAGCACACTCACTATAATTTTAGGATAAGAACTGAAAGTGAAATAAACTCCGAAAAGAGTGTGAAGTTTCAACACTACAAACTTAACCACAACGCCTTACCACGAGGAACTTGATAACCCTTTTGTGGTTTAATATCTGTCGAAATCGAGCAGCAATATCTTCAATAACACTGTGCATCGACAAACTACTAAAATAATAAACGTATTATAATAGATTAATGAACTTACCTAGTGTTTGAAAGTTACTATTAGATAGTTTTATTAGTTGAGCCGGGTTTCACAGGCCAAGCAAGCTGATGCAAATGGAATCTGATAACAAATTGTGTCAATAAAGTACTGACTTTGCCATCATCCAAATAAGGACGAATATTGTTTGTCAGTTCGATACGATTTTGTTATTGACATTAATCAGGTGTTATTTTCCACTTATTCTTTTTATTAGAGGAAATTACTTTAAAAAAAACACCGCAAGGTCACACAAAAAAAAGTACTTGGTGATACCAGACCAAAATTATGAATTCCCGAAAAATCCAGATAATATTAAAAACAGTATTTCATTTTCGTAATTGATTTGAACTCAATAATTCCCATACACTTCTTTTATACAACCCTTTACAGTACGGAATTAGCAAAGAGGGACTCTAGATCATCTAATAATTTAAACCATATGAAACAAGTTTATCACGAGAAAAAGGGCACTAATTTAAAATTTTCTTTGGGACTATAAAGGCTCGAGCCTGAATTTTTTAATATTGCTGATTATTTGAAGTGACAAAGGTGGATTGGCTTAAGATGAAGTGGTGTTCGAAGTTTCTACTTATTGTGGTGGCTCCCAGGAAATAGGGAGTTTTGTGCTTTCCTGGCCACCCAGTTCTGTTTGAGTTGAGTAAAGTAACGCCGGATTCCGGTTATTTTACATGTCCAGCACGAAAGTACGAAAATACAGCTGCCAAATGTCTATACGTAATGTCAGTGAAACGTCAAAAATAAACTTCAAGATCGCGTGCGGTCATGTGCTGTAAGAAATTGTTTTGATAACTAAAAGTTCACGTGTTGCTAATATCGCTTTCCGATAAACTAGATTAATAAAGGGAATGTCCCAGCCTACCGTTCCCATAAAGCCCCCTGGGAAAACATGGCGAGAAATAAACCAGGAAAGGAAAGCTTCAAAGCGCCAGCGAAACGAGGAAAAGATTGTGAAGCGAGAAAAGCGTCAGGCCTTGGAGAAGGAGGCTGAAGAGAAAGTGCGAGAAGAGCAGGAAAAAAAGAAGAAATACGCTGAAATATCGACAATTAGCATAGCGGTGCCAGGTTCTATTATGGAGAATGCCCAGTCGGCCGAATTGCGAACTTATTTGGCTGGACAGATCGCAAGAGCTGCGTGCGTGTTCTGTGTTGACGAAGTTATAGTATACGATGACATCGGGGACAAGATTGACACAAAGAAATCCAAAGTTGAGGATTTGGATGGTGTAAAAGTGGCTCGTAGAAGTTGTGTTCAATTAGCGAGGATTCTGCAGTACTTGGAGTGTCCTCAATATTTGAGGAAACATTTCTTTCCTCTCCATAAAGATTTGGAATTTGCTGGATTGCTCAATCCTTTGGATGCACCACATCATTTACGATCATCAAATGACTTTACATTCAGGTATGTTTTATTTACATTCTAAGGTTGATGTGGCAATTTCAAAAAAATTCTTATACTTTTTTATTATTTCTAATTTGATGGTGTTATTCATTATTATTTATAGATTTCGCTGTTAACTTTTACCAAAATTCGTTAAAGTGACAGTCACACTGACAGATGACAAATGATTGACAAATTGTGAATGCTCAACTTTCATTACAGACTTAGCATTTGACCCCCATTTTAGGAAAATTGTGGAATGCTACATACAAACTTGCACCCCCCATTTTAGGGAAGTGGGGGGTTAGAAAGAGATAAAAAGTAGCGTATGTCATTCTCCATTCCTTCAACTATCTCCACTTAATTAAATCACTTAAATTTGTTGCTCTGTTTTGCCATGAAAGACGGACAAACACACACACACACTTTCCCATTTATAATATTAGTATGGATTAGAGATTATTATATTAATATAACTTTTGTAAGTCTATAATGCAATAATTATTTATGCCTTTAATTTTCCAGAGAAGGCATAACAATGAACAAACCAGTAAAACCAGGGAAAGGTTCTCAAGTCAATGTGGGCTTGCTGAAAGATATCTCTGTTGATGAGTTGCTGAACCCCGGGATCCGAGTAACTGTGAGGATGCTGCCAGAAGGAGGCAAGAAGCTGAAGGGGAAAATTGTGAGTCTTTCTACTCCAAGGGCTGAAACTGGCGTGTATTGGGGCTACACTGTGCGGATTGCACAGAACCTCGGTCAAATCTTCTCACAAAGCCCTTATAAAGATGGGTTAGTATTCAGAATATTTTCATCCAATTTGGCATAGGCTTTATCTACCTGCATAACATGTGAATATGTATATGAACAGGTTAAGACTAGTCCAAATTTTCTGCGTAATTCTTATGTACAAGTACACTTCATGAGTGTGTTGTCTTTTAACTTGTTTATAGATATATTACAGAATTAAGTTTGACATGGTGCTACATGTTCTTTAGAATAATTCCTGTACTGTCTCTATTGTAAATAAAGGTTAATTTTTAATTGAGCTATCAACTGTTTTCAGATATGACCTAACAATAGGAACATCAGACAGAGGGGAATCAATAGACAACATTCCCAACAAGGAGCTAAAATACAACCATGCACTCATAGTATTTGGCGGACTGCATGGTATCGAGGCAGCATTAGAAAGTGACGAACAAATGCAAGTGGACGATGCCAGTTTACTCTTCGACCACTACCTGAATGTCCTTCCTAACCAGGGCTCCAGAACCATCAGAACGGAAGAGGCTATTTTAGTCACACTTTCAGGACTACAGGGCAAGTTACAAGCTAAGAATGAACCCATGGTGTTCAAAGGGGAAGGTGTGGCTACAAGTTCTATATTTCCAGCAACAAAGCCAGAGAATACGCAAAAAGCTACAGAAAGTGATGATTTAAGCAGATTTGATTAAAAATGTATGTAAAAAATATTTTTTTATTGTATAACCCTTATAAAAATATCCATTTGGAAGGCTTAGTGTACTTTTAGTAGGAATGTGTTTAACTCTGACTATTGCTTCTTAGAAATAGCCTCTTGAACAGAGTTACGTAATAGTTTGATGGTAGCAGCCTGGTCTTGAGCACCTATCACAGCAGTACCAGACACTATCATGTTAGCTCCGGCCTGAAAAGTAAATAGATAGTTATTGTAAAAATACAAATATTAAACCATAGATTAGATATAAGAAGATCATATCAAAGCTACAAGACATTTTTTTTTGGCACCAACTATGTGTGGTGTAGTGTATGCACGTTCTTAGGCGGTCGCATTTTAATGTATGGGATGGATGGTATGATCTTATATTTAATCTATGATTAAACTGATGTTTGTTTTAGGAGCCAGTAGACAAACTATGTGTTTGGTGGTTATGTTATGTCACCTTTCTAGCTTAAAGTAAGTTTATTATGTAAATTAAGTAGTCTTCAACTATTTCATTATGATCATAGTAACCTGTAATATCATGTAGAAAATATCTAACCTTAGCACAGCAGTCAATGGTCGAAGGTCCGACACCGCCATCCACCTCAATGTCCAATAATGGATAGTTCTCTCTCAAATATTGCACTTTAGCCATTTGGTCCTGCATGAACTTCTGGCCCCCAAACCCGGGCTCTACTGTCATTATGAGCACCATATCGGATATGTTTATGTATTTCTCCACTTCAGCTACTGGTGTACCGGGTTTGATGGCCACACCAACCTGGAAAATAATAAATAGGCTTATAACCTTCAATAAATAAATATTGGGGACACCTTACACAGATCAACTTAGCCCCAAACTAAGCAAAGCTTGTACTATGGGTGCTAAGGGGCAATATATAAATAGAATAGATACTTAAATAGATAAATACATACTTATATACATAGAAAACATCCATGAGTCAGGAACAAATATCTGTATTCATCACACAAATAAATGCCCTTACCGGGATTCGAACCCAGGACCGCGGCTTAGCAGGCAGGGTCACTACCGACTGCCAGACCGGTCGTGAATAATATGTAATCTACCTATAAATTAATACTGCTGCTGATCTGAGCTTATCAGATAGCACAAGAGAACTAATTTTGGAGTAATTGACATATCAGTGTTAAATTCTATTTACTTGCCTTCATGCCACTTTCTTTAATTTTTCTGCAAACATCTTCTACATTTTTGACTGGCTCAATATGGAATGTGTACTGGTTGACTCCTGCATCAGCCATAGGTGCTATCCACTGTAAATTTTAAATTTAATTTGTCATATTGATATCAGAATCTTATTACGATATGCCACATGATATTATATTAAAAATTAGTTTAATGGCTACTATACTGAATTTATGTTGTATCCACCTAACATGTTGAACAATTGATATCAGATCTGGTTGAAAATAGGTGCGTAAATTTTTTTTTTGTTTACTCAGAAAAAGGTTACATGATATTATATTAAAAATTAGTTTAATGGCTACTATTATTCTACTTATTGTAGCGTTTTTTTTTTTACACAGTATTATTCCTTATTGTAAATGTATGACAGTTTGTTGGCGAATGCAAGCACTCACTATTATTTCCGTATCGTCTACTGTGTAAGGTAAGTAGCAACAGCAACACACTTGTCCGTCCAGCTGGTGGCCATTATCTAATTACAAAACAAGTTTTGAAGGTGGTTGGAGAACTGTGAAACCGTTGCACAATTTTGATGCTATTTCATATTTAAACTACATTACTTAGGTACTATAATTCTAATGTCTAATTGATACATTTACGATAACCCGTTTTCTGATAATTATGTTATTTGTGTTGGCATTGGCATACTCACTTGTTCAGGATTAGACACCATCATGTGTGTCTCGAAAAATGCATTTTTTATCTTAGAACGAAGGCACTTGACTATAGGATGGCCAAATGTTAAGTTTGGAACGAAATGCCCGTCCATTACATCCAAATGCAAATAATCTGCACCATTATCAAGAAGTTTTTGAGATTCTTCGTAAAGTTTTGATAAATCGGCGTTTAATATTGAAGGTCCAATTAACGCTTTCAAATTACGGGACGTCATGATTTTTAGTACACTTATAACTGATTTATTGTAGTAAACAGTACCCCTAAATAAGTAAAACACGATGAAGACCTAATAAAATATAGGTTATTTTTTTATCGGTGGTTGATATGACATTGACCTGACACTTGACAGGTCATGGCTCCGTTCCGTTTCGTTCAACGATTGGTGTCTAAAATCGCGTTCGGTGTTATTGAAAAATGTGTACCATTGTGGACCAAAAAATAGAAGGTTAAATATAATCATGAAGATTATACATCCCATACATTAAAATGCGACCGCCTAAGAACGTGTAAAAAGTAGATGGCGCCACCAAAAATGCTTTGTTGCCATCGGTTACTTCTAATGATAAATTGATAATACTCACTGACTTGTTGTGGACGCAATCGCAAGGGAATGCGTCGTTTCCCGACGAAAATCAAAACTTTAAGATGGCTGAGATTCTACACGTAGCTGCTTTCTTTCTTCTTCTCTTATCGTCTCAAATAAAATACCCCATAGTCCCCATAATTACCTCACGATAGGTAGAAGTTTTACGTAAGATAGGTAAGAGAGCTGCAAAAGTGCATGGCGAATTTATCAATGAATTCATTCATAATTTCTTTATGCAATTTCGCAGCTCAGGCCCCGTAGTCGAATGGCATTTCTGCGACGCTAAATGCAATACAGTCTGGCTCTGTCGCGCCAATACGCAAGATTGAAGCTAGGAACATACTATACGCGGACGTCCGCGGTCGCGCGACCGCGACCGCGACCGATCAGTGTTCACGGTCTTCAGGACGTGGCTTCGGCTGACCAAAACATCCAGCGTGCCAGATTTCGATCGGACGTTCGTGCGCTCAAGGCCACTTCCACGACCGACGACCGATATCGCGATAGTTTGCACGGTTAAGTGTATATTCATTGTCTAGATCCGCGTCCGCGGTCGCACGACGGCGGACAACCGCGTAATATGTTCCTAGCTTGACAGAGATAATATTATTTGTTTGTGCTAAAAGCGCCAAAAGGCTGCGTTGAGTCCCATAGCCACCTAGACCTCATTTTATACATTGTATACAGTTTTTGATTTGTTATGGTTATGTTTTATCCGTTATTTAATAGCCGAATGTGGTCTCATATATTTCTTTGTGTTTTGTTTTCAGCAGTGTTTCAATCAGACTGTGTCAACAAATATTGTAATTCAACCTTGTGCATGAACAACCAACACACCTTATGTAAATTTCAGGTAAGACAGACGTTTTAGAATCATGGACTTTGTTTGTATTCATATCCCGTTAAACTTTGTCCTTGGCAAATTAAATAAATAAATAAATATAGTACAATATTATTAACACACATTGTGGAAAGGGAATGGGAAACCTTAAAATAGATAGGTAATCTACCCACCTAACAGAAAAATACTGAAGCAGAAACTTCAATTTGAAGCTGCTCACATCTAGCATGCATTTGAAATTTGCGTCTTTATCGCTACTCAGCTCAACGAATCCAAATTGGCAAATGAATATATAATCAGCATGGAATGGGTTTCTTAGACAACTTGCTACTTTAAAGCCTCCGCCACATAAAGCGTTTTGATAGCGTAGCGTCAGCGCAGCGCAATTATAGAAGTGTGCCGGTGGAACGCTGGCGTTCCGCTCGCAATCCGCGCTCGTTAGTTCCCGCCAGCGTCCGCTGGGCGCAACGTCAGCGTTTCGTCCGACGCACCGCTATCGTTGCGCTCCGTTGACGCTCCGCTACCGCTTCGCCTACGCTATCAAAACGCGCATGTGTGGCCGAGCTTTAATCATACTTCTTAGTGTGGGTACACAGTTAAATAAGTAGTTTGAGTATTAAGGCGCAGTATATTCTGAACACGGATTTTAGAAAAGCTTTTTTGCATCATAATTATACTGCCTACGGCTGCCATAAATTTAATTAGAAATCTTGAAACCTTTCTCAAGGGACTTCGGCGATCGGATCCTGTGTTTGAATTTCGCTTTTTAGAATTAGATTAAATTATTCATTTCATTCCTTAATGCACAAAAGCAAGGATATTTTTTTTTAATATAAGATTTACAATGTTCATAGAATCGTATATATACCTCGATCTTTTAGCGCCACCTATTAAATATTATCATAACTAGTACACTTATGATGCCTACTAATTAATTTTTTTCAAAATGTGTATTGACGTGATATCATGATAAAATATTTGGGGAAAATATGATTTTGACCACTTCCAGGCTGCGAAACAGCGCCATCTATAACACTTTAAGTTCTCGCGCTTTGTACACATATTTAAAGTGACATCGCGCCACAAGCGCCATCTAGTTTTAAGCCTAAAAGGCGCATACATTTCAGGGGTACGCTTTTTTGTATGGGCTTTGTCTGTCCCGTATTATGTCGTCCTTGCACAAAAGCTAAACATATGAGAATTGCTCTTAAAAATCGAACCCACTTTTAATCTACCTATACCTTGTACTTTTGGCTCTTGAAAAAAGTGTAAACAAACCGGAGCTGTCAAATTTGAGGGTTGTTTATTAGGTAACGTTTGGTTCCTGATTTTTTTTCTCTATTTAAAAATAAATTGAGTTCACTACTATTTTCCATTTCATTCCACTCACATGTAATTTCGTTAAATTTGACGAAACATAATACACCTTCATGAATACAAGCTTATCGTCATTACATTTAATTAATATAATTATTTTCTTCAGGAAATCTTCAACCAAAAGGTACCCAATTTGGCAGAGGTTTAAAACTCATGGTTGCATTTTAATCTGGGTGTAACACTTACGCGATTTTTAATTTTATCTGACATTTTGACATTCTTGTTATCAATCATCATCATCATCATCATCATCTGTTCCAAATTTGATATTTGTGTTTTCGAGCTTCCGTTTCTCCGTATGAGATGATGATTGTTATATTTCTGTATTTTTTTTATACTAGATGGTAGTTTAGTTGATTCAGTAATATTTATAGGTACCACACTAAATTTTGATGAAAGACAGAGAAATATAAAAAAGCAATAGAAATATAATTAAGATTATCTGTGCATGAAATAATAAAAAAATATGAAAAAAAAATATGTCGTTCTATTCTATGTGTTTAATAGTGAAAACATATGTATATTTTTAAGTAAAACGCAATACTTTATATATACGTTATTTTATTGTGGTGAGGACGATGACGATGATGAGGATGAAGACGAAGATGATTCTGTCACATTTATTATTATTCTGTCGGCCAAATCGTCAATCTTGTTGTCTAACTCTTTCATTTTCTTCTCTTCCTTTATGACATGTTCTTCGCATCTTCTCCAGTTTTCTGGTTTCACATTAGCAATGTGCGTTTGCCGACCCATTATAAACTTGTAATTACACTCGTCTTGTCTAATTGTACATGTGTATTTGGTAAAATTAAGCGAAAGTAGGTATATGTTTTTGGAATGGAACGGACTATAGTAGTGAGCTCAATTACTTATTTTTAACCGCCTTCCAAATCTCAAAGGAAGGGGTTTTCAATTCGTCTGTATTTTTTAAATACGAATATTTTAACAGGAACCAAACGTTACTGATAAACAACTATTTGACGGTTCGTTAACAGTCTTTTAAATACCTATAAATACAAGGAATCGCATTGTTACTCTCACCTTACTTACTATTTATGCGTTTATAATCATTAAAATTGGCTTACCATGAATAAAAAGTACCAAGTAAGTAGCGACCTAAAATTTTGTTCTTCGATCTGGCCTTAAAAGGTTCACTACCCCTGGAACTGTCAAATTTGACGGCTCCGGTTTGTTTACACTTTTTTCAACAGCTAAAAGTACAAGGTATACTTTTATTCTGCATTTGTGTTTGCATTAGCCAAACGGCATGATGGTTTACATTGTACATACCATACCTAATACCTGCCTACTTATTATTTATTACTTTTTGATCCGGAGTAATTAGCAACACGAAAACTATTCCAATGAGGAAGGATGATGAATTGATGATCTGATCAAGATTGCAGGGGAACTTTTAAAGCCTGACCAGAAATATAATTATGAGTGTTGTTCCCGGCTTGTAGAATTGCGGAGCCCCCCCCCCCCCCCTTGTATACTATTAAGTAATAGTATGAAGAAAATAGTTCTAATGAAATTCTGCAACATGTCGCGTAGTCATATATATATGCACGGGAAGCATGGTCGCGCGATAGACGATAAAATATCAGGCCGTCCCTATCGCACTTACAAATAGTGCGATAGGGACGGCCTGCTATTTTATCGTCTATCGCGCGACTTGATGGCCGCGGGAGTATGTCGCCGCGAGATAGATGCCACGTCTTCTTTAACTGTGACATAGACGGGGTCGCGCGACACGCGTCTGCGTCTGGTGTTTAATCGTGCCCGGTGCATAGATAAGTTGCAAATGGATCACGCATTCACGCATCTCTATCGTTCTTCCGTATTAGTGCGGCAGTCTTTCGCGTCTAGTTACTCACAAAGCGATTGTGACTGGCTACACAAGCTAAAGTAACTCTTTCTTTAATTATTAGGTTCAATGTTCCATTTCAGACTCCAGGCCCTGCCGCTCACTGCCTCGACTACGAGCTGACGATAAAAAGCGACAACGACAAACAGTTAATCCTCGACAAGATAAACGCCCGACGCGATAAAGTGGCATCAGGCGATATCCGGTCATTGCCCGCCGCCGAGGATATGTTTAAAATGGTAATCTTTGGAAAGGGTAAATTTGGTACGTCCCTGGAGTATGGATGTTGACCTAGCGAAGAATTATGTTTGCTATTTTATCTGTGGCCGTACGATATCGAAATATAAAAAAGGGAGCACGCAAAGTCACTTTATCACGATCTCATAAATATATGTGCTTTGATCCCCAAAATTGGGATTCCTTGTCTCTTCATCAACGGCGCAACGGAGAGGTTGTACCTACCGTAATGCATAATTGGACGCAGAAGGAAAATGATGCGGATGATGAGAAATCTCTCACTCTAAATTGAATTAGCTGCCAACAGGAAAAGTCATTCAATATGAATGATAATTAAGGGGATGGATCTTTTTCCCTAAACTCTACGCCCAATTACCCTTGAAAAGCAGTAATTTACTTCGTGATTTAAGTACATCTCTTAGCTCAACGCGGTATAACAACTACTAACTAGCAAAACAAGTTAGTCGTTCGTTTTAAATACTTAACAAAACATGAGCTGAGTTGCAGTATGAAGTGGAGTTATTTAGGAATAACCTGTTAGAATTCCGTTCGTTCCGTTTGGAAACTTCTTAATATGCAGGCGTAAAACGTCTGTTGTCCGTCGTAAAATGCACTCTAGATCACAGAGCTAAATCCTTTGAGATAAGAATTTAGAAGTATCCAATAGTTACTATTTAAGTGTTTTTTATTTTTTTTATTTATTTTCCCCTCACTAGCTCGGAAACACGTGTTTAATCCTTTAATACCAGCGGGTAAAAACGCATTTTATCCACTAGTGGGTAAAGTAATTTGACCTTGAATAAAGTCAAATTAACTGCTTTAAAATTGATAAAAGTAGGTGAATCTAGTAATAAAGATGATTTACCACCTGTGGAACTACTGGAAGCTTTGCGTTGTAGTTTCCTCGCTATAGTGAGGGGAAAAGTTTTGTGTTACACTCGGGTGCAAATGTAGTTTACTTCTCGTGTGTTAAAAAACTCGCAAGTTCAGGATTCTATTCTCGAACCACTCGCTTCGCTCGTGGTTCAACTATAGAATGCTTTCACTTGCTCGTTTTTCAATTCCACGCTCGGCGTTAAAATACAACTTTGCCCCCTTATATAACAAATAACTATTATTTGGGGCACCAACAGCAATACAAGAAAAACAAATGCTTATGTTAAAATACAATACAGTAAGCCAATAAAAGATGTCCACAAGAATACAATGAATACTTTACTAGGTGAAAAAAAAAATAATTGAAACCTCGATTCTGGCCGGCCTTACAAAGTTCTAAGTCAGAATCTGAATTCATTGTAGCGACGTTAAAACTTACTAAATTATCTAAGCTTTATTATTATGTACTAGTTTATTTTGTTGATGCAGGAGTGGAATGAAGAGCTGGCCCAATCTGCCCAGCGCTGGGCCGACCAATGCGTGTCCAACAAAGATGTTGGAGAGATTGAAGATGACTGCCGAGATTTAGGTACGTAGATAGGTTACCTACTCACGTCTTCTGGGATTTTCAATCAATCATTTCTTATTTATTTCTCGGCTAGCGGCCGTTGTGGCTTTGCATGGGTAAGCTTAATTTATTTTATTTTAATTGTAGTATATTGCTATAAAAGGAAATGTACATAAAATAAGTAAGTCATTCCATGGAATAGGTATGTTTAGGGGGTCATTTGTTAATATAATTTTAATTATATGGAAAACCATGAGATCGACGCTCGCTCCGAGTTCCGTCTGTTCGATGTCGAAGAGAAGCTTCACCTTCGACCTCACTTTAAAACATACAAGGTACAATTATAACAATATTTTTGAAGATATTCGGTACAGATTTGTGCCGTTTTCAACGAATTAAAAACGTACTTATAGTCAGTTGTCAATAAGGTATTTTATTCCTAAAACTTCAAATAAATATCATCCTTAGCAACAACTGATAATGTGGAACCTTGTAACCTTGTAGCTGAAAACATTTAATGCAAAATATTGTTCCGTTTAAGATAATTGTTCATTGCCGTGATTTATAATAGAGGAGGAGGAGTAGTGTGCGTAGTCGAATGCACAAACGCTCACGATAATATCTCTTTCGTAGCTATCTATCTCTATCGCTCTTGCGAGTCTTGCGTATTGGCGTGACAGAGCCAGACTACATTTCTCCGGCGTTTCGGTGGCGTTTCGTGTCGCAGAAATCCCATTCGATTCAGTTGTAACATCCATTCTTGATAAAATAAGGCCTCGACATATAAGTCAGCTAACCCTCTACAGCACTTGGCTGGTCCATCGCATCTGAACCTTGTCCAGGATACTCTTAGCTTTCTTCTGCACCCCCTTTCTAGGAAATCTATCTTCTATTCCCTTGAAATCCACGTCTCAGCACCGTAAAGAAATATGGGAAAATTGGGAGATACTAATGCCCTGACAAGTCGCATTTTAGTGGCATTTGTGATGAAGATTCTCCATATTTTGCCGCGCCGGTCCATGGCGGACCTGGCGATAGCCAATGTGCCGCTTGATATCATCCACCTATCCTGTTATCAGTGCCCGGAGAGGGCCGAGAGACCACTGCTTCATGCCAAAAACAGGACAAAAAACCAAAGAAACTTGTTCCTTAGAAGGAAGTCGAGCGTCCAAAAAAATACCATAAGGAACCTTGCCTAGAAATTAAATGCCACGTCAACTAGTAATTTTTTTAAAAGAACTTGCTTCAATATAAAAACTTTTCATTAAGGTGGCTCGCCTAGGTTACCCGAAGCTCAGGCTGCGTTAGATGGCGTTAATCTGCAAATTACCAGTCTTATTTTTTTTGTGGAGTCGTACAGGCATTTATATACTTTCAATTATGCTTCGCGAACATTTAATATTAAAATTGACGTATTACAACAAACATTCAACTTCTCATTGTAACGTTAATCCCCTTAATGTAGATAAATTTACTATTTTACACTATTTTTAAGTACCACTCACACATACAAACAGTGTTTTTGTATTCCTTCTAGTCGATAATTTCACGCGGCGACAGCTTGTTTAAATAGCCTTGCGGTAAATACGTGCCATCGCATGATTTGCATGGAAGTACTAGGTTCGAATCCAGGACTTTTTCTCTTTTTTTTATACTACGTCGGTGGCAAACAAGCATATGGTCCGCCTGATGGAAAGCGGTCACCGTAACCTATGGACGCTTGCAACTCAAAGAGTGTCGCATGCGCGTTGCCGCCCCATTAGAAACTTGTACATTCCCCTTTGCTGCGTGTGCACAGCAGGAAGGAGTGTACAAGTTCAAGGGAGGGTTTGGGTTGCCGACGACTCAAAGGACAATAGACGGAACAAATTAGTTCCGTAAGTCCTCCCGTCGTCGGCACCCCGCACCCTCGTTGAGCTCTGGCAGCCTTACTCACCGGCAGGAACACAACACTATGAGAGACTATTTTTTGTTTTATTATTATACATACATGTATATGTAATCGTACAGTAGTTACTGAGCGTTTTCCACAAAAAAGATTAAAAACCTATTCTCTTACATGGTAAAAATTTTTGGGTTCGTCGAACTCAGCATTTCTAACATAATTATCCTAATCTCGTGGATACCATAAGTCTTTTGCTGTCCGTGCAGTGAAGCTATGGAATGAGCTGCCCGTCTCGCTTAGACAGGCACAATCGGTTGCGTCGCTCAAGGAGAGGCTAAAGAAGCTGTGGTTATCTGACTAAATTGCCTTTGTTGCTTTTATATGTAAATGTATTTTGTGTTTCTTTTCAACTTAGTGTATTTTTCTCATTCCTTTTTGTGTGATATAGTTATGTTTATCCTATAACTATATATAGATTTTTATCCATTGTCGTTATGGTACCTTGTTGTACAAATTGCTAGATTTTGTTACCCTCTTTAACTCTTTCCTCTCATTTACTCAAAGGTTAACTGGACTGGAAGAAATCCCTCTATGGGATAAGTTCGCCTTTGTACTTCGCATCTCAATGTATGTTATTTTTAATGTGTTTTTGTACAATAAAGAGTTACTACTACTACTACTACTAATCTGATATTAAAAAAAAAAATTTTTTTCTAATTGTTTATTTTCGATGGAGCAAGGGTATTCAAATCGCTTTTAAAATCTTAAATTAGTAATAACCTAACCACAAAATTAACATTTTGAAAAACCCCCGACTGCGACCTAGTGGACCGATTTTCATGAAACATGGCTAAGAACACTCCCGACTAACACAGCTTTCAAATAAAAAAAACTAAATCGAAATCGGTTCATCCGTTCAGGAGCTACGATGCCACAGACAGACACACACACAGACAGACAAACAGACAGACAGACAGACAGACAGACAGACAGACAGACAGACAGACGTTTTTGCGTCGGGGGTTAAAAAATGCAATAGTTAACTGAGTAACGTAATGCTTTAAAAACTCAAGTGGACTTTTTTTATCTAAGGAGTAATTTCGATAAAATATTATATTTAGCGAGGGTATTAAAAGTTGTGTTTTATATCTCAACTTAATAAATAGAAAATCAAAATGACAATAAAAAAATCAATATGTTCTCTAAGATAAAATTGATACCTTCGGCTCTCCATTCTTGCTCGGTCAATAAAAAATACGAAATTTATATCCAAAAAAATACAAAAAGTTTATAGAATCCTGGGAATCGAACGCACCTTCGCGGCGTGGCGGGCGACTGTTCGCCAGCGACGCCATTACATAACACGCTGCACAGATCAATACAACAAGATGGCCCTTACAGGGCGACTCGCGGTCACCAAGCATACGACAAATCAGGTTTATAAAAGTTTGAACGCGTGCGACACCGATCAGTAGCGCCCAAGTATACGACCCGCTAACAGTGTCCGTGTCCGCTCGGGAAAAAATCTTAAATAATCAATTTTGGTTGCAAACAATGGTCTCTTACAGCATAAAGTGGTGTGGCAAGTCTTCTAACACTTCTACATGTAAAAAAGATGGAACAACATTCCACAGTTAAGTCAAATTAATTATTTTGTTGAAGATTGTTTATTGTCCGCGGAGTTCATTTATACTGGTCAATATGGTTGTGCTGAGCGGCGCCGAGGCGCGTCCATCCCTCTTTACCGAGTTAACAATGTGATATGCTATCCCTTTCACGTAAACGACTAGGCATGGGGCCATGTTAGTTTATGTCTGTTGCGGGAACTTCGTACTGCCGTTCGTACCATGTGCTACCATTTTATGAAATATAAAAGAAAGCAGATTTGTAATAGTGAATAATTATCTAGAATCTGTAGAGTCTGTAGTGGTATTTAGTTCATTGATTAGTTTAGAATATTTAGTTGGTTACTTAACTTAGTAAACGTAAGTAAAAATGCACAGTTTAGTTATTAGTTACTAGAATGATTTTTATTGAGATGCTATCACAATTATCATCCTCCTTGCGTTATCCCAGCATCGGCATTCGCCACGGCTCATGGGAGCCTGGGGTCCGCTTTGGAAACTACTACCAAGATTTGGCGTAGGCACTAGTTTTATGAAAGCGACTGCCATCTGACCTTCCAACCCGAAGGGTAACTAGGCCTTATTATAATTTAATTATAATATTATAATTTGTTGCAAAACAAATTCACCACAGTACTGGTACCGGTACCATTGTCTATAATAGACATGTCCCATTCCCATCCCTACTGCTAATCATAAAGGCGCGCCATTATTTGAAACGACCAATGGCAGCACCGTGCGCGCCCGCCTCACCCCGCAAGGATTGGTGATTTGCGTCTCGAACAATATCGCTTGCATTTGGCTTCTAGTGGGGTGTTCTGTGCATAACACGCTGTTACCGACGAAATTGGGCTATACCACAGAACTTTATTTATATAGAAGAAACAAGTTCATCTATTTGTATAGGGGCCGAGCGTGTCAAATTTTGTACTGAAGTTGTTTCTTGCCTGTAATTTTAAATATGTCTCAGGCTCTTGATTGTTCATAATTTTTGTGTTGTTGCAATTGAATATCACGTAGCGGGGCATTTTTTATGTTTTGATTTGAAGTCAATCAAAACATAGAATATGCCTCGTTACTTACAAAAATTGACGCCCGAAAGCTGCAAGCTGCGATTAAAGACGGACAACTCAGTGGATTTCACTGAGTTCATTTGACACGCTTAGAGATGGGTAGTGAGTAAATACTCAAGAGTAAATATCGAGTAAATACTCAGTTTTTACTCAAAATACCCGTATTTACTCGTTTTTACTCAAATTGGTGGGTATAAACTATTTAGCGTGCTGAAATGGAAATACAAATTAGAAATAGTGGTGTATTTTGTTATCGGCTACTAAGTTAAGTAATCAAATTTATATGAATTTTATTTTATAGACGTGCTCTCCATACATGTAACTATTTTTCACAAAAATAAAATTCAGAAATTACCAGTGTGTTATACATCATCTGATAGGTCTTTAAAAATTAATTGAATGTTTCTAAAAAAGTTTTTTAATAATATGAACAGTTTTGGAATAAAACGATAATTAAGGCCGAAATAATGTTTATACCTTTATAACTTTCGAATTCGTTGTCCGAAAAATATCCAGAAACCGTCAAATTATTGTCCATATAATACAAAACACAAAACTTTTACTTTAAACGTCATCAGCTGAGCCATGTTTGAGTTTTCTTTAGAAAACCCTTAATAAAAGGTCGTAAGTGCCACATTAACAATCACTTCCGAACGTCATGCCGTTATCTAGAACATCAATTTAATTTAAGTCTCATACTTTTACTGTAAATACCTGCTTTTATAAAACAAAACTGCTAACTAAACATTATCACTATTTTTTTCTCACAATGTTTACCTCTTTTTCGACAAACTAAGACTCCCTTAAGCTTCTAATAATAATATTATTATTATAAATATTATTTAAACATGTCCACACAGTTAAAATAAACACGACTAATTACTTAAATCTCATTTTTTAAATTATTTTTAGGTAACAGTTTCTACTCACCCAAATGAGTAAATACGAGTATTTACTCGGTGCTTTGAGTAAATTACGGGTAAATACTCAGTATTTACTCACCCCTACCCATCTCTACACGCTAAGTAGATACGTTTGCTTGATCTATGGTATATATGACATCTGTGAGCTATACATATATAATTATTTAAATATAAATAATAATGTCAAATCCATACTAATAATTATTACAAATGGGAAAGGGTGTGTGTCTGTTTGTTTGTCCGTCTTTCACGGCAAAACCGGAGCGACGAATTGACGTGATTATTTAAGGGGATTTAGTTGAAGGGATGGAGAGTGACATAGGCTACTTTTTGTCTCTTTCTTACGCGAGCGAAGCCACGGTCAAAAGCTAGTTTATTATAAATGGGAAAAGCTGGTTACTCTATAATCTGAAGTGGAAGAATTCGTTGTTTCACCAAAGATAATATGTGTTTGTTTGTTTGTCCGTCTTTCACGGCCAAACGGAGCGACGGATTGACATGTTTTTTAAGTGGAGATAGTTGAAGGGATGGAGAGTGACATATTCTACTTTTGTCTCTTTCTAACGCAAGCGAAGCCGCGGGCAAAAGCTGGTACAGCACGGGTAGCATGGTCGCGCGATGGACGATGGAGTGTCGGGCCGTCCCTGTCGCACTATTAGTAAGTGCGATTATAGGGACGGCCAGATGTTTTGTCGTTTGTCGCGCGACCATAATTGCCTGCCTGGACCAGATTATATTGATGATAATTATTATTTGTAACCATTTAGTTAATATTGTCTTCAGTTACCGCGATAGTTACTCATGAAATAAAAACTATGAAAACGGATTTAATCGCGTATAATGAGTTTAAAATTCATCCCGATGTTTCGAACACTTTACAGCGTTCGTGGTCAACGGGTGACTGAGAAAAAATTACAATGTGCAAAAGCTACCCATATTCTTGTATATAACCATTTAGTTGTTGAAGAAAAACATTCACGCAACAATAACATAGGTCAACCAGCTCAGTAAATGCAATACATTACTAATACTATGCCCACACTATGACCTATGTATAATGTATTATACCAGACGTGTAATATTTTTAACCCCCGACGCAAAAACGAAGGGGTGTTATAAGTTTGGCGCGTCTGTCTGTCTGTTTGTCTGTCTGTGTGTGTGTCTGTCTGTGGCATCGTAGCTCCCGAACGGATGATCCGATTTAGATTTAGTCTTTTTTGTCTGAAAGCTGAGTTAATCGGGAGTATTCTTAGCCATGTTTCATGAAAATCGGTCAACTATGTCGCAGTCGGGGTTTTTTTCAAAATTTTAATATTTTATCAACAAAGGCATAATAAAGGATTGTATTGTATTTTTGTATGAAAATAAAAAATAGGAAAGCGATATAGTAATAGTCAAATATTCCATTTAAAAAATAAAAAAATTCAAAAAAAGTTCAAATGATTAATTAAAAAAAACTGCGGGATGGAACTCAGGATCTCCTGCTTCATAATCGGTGCATTTGACCAAGACGCCATTTCGATTTACAATAGCAGTGCCGAAATATACGATATGTATCTTTATTGACAAAATGCGTCATTATTTCTGAGTCTGCTTGAGTTAACTAAACCAATATCTTTAATAATTACTTGTCAAGAGCCAAGTGTCACTGATGACAATGTCAATTAAAAATGCGCGAAATATGACGGCTCTGTGTCTGTACACAAAATTTGGTACGCACATTTACGTAAAATTAATAAAAAAATCACATGGATTTGTCCATGATTTCTGTATGGAACAATGTATTTCATTCACTACCGCGACGACTCTACACAAAAAAGGCCATGATTGGTTACCTCTTGGCAGGATAGGCAAAAGTTCAGGGTCGAGCTCAATTACATTGAAGGCCTTGAAACTTGATCTTTGAATTGTCTACAAAACGTTTTCCTATACACCCTTTCAATGATTTTAATATCACATACGAGTCTCGCAAATATATTCTCCCAGTTCCCGGAACCATGGAAAGGGTAAGTCCGCTCGAGACTACCTCAATTGGGTATTAAGAGCAATGCACGGATTGCAGTACATTCGGGTTCAAGTCCCGCCGGAAGCGTACATTTTTCCATTTTTTCCTGTAATATAAAAAATGTGGAGATTCGTTAGCAGACTTTTCTGCTTAATGAAAATAAAAATTAATCTAATAGTAATAAAGTTGGTTCAAGGAAAGCAATATGAGAAATCCTGTTCATGGAAGCAGCTTATGACTTTGTAATCTTGCTAATGCTAATAACTAGTAATGCAACAGTTTCTTCGAAATAAAACTGTTAGTTTTTTGTGTACCTAGATTGCCCCGCGCTTTATGATTAGATTTTTCCGCGCTTTGAGATAAAGATATAAAAATAAGCTAATTGGTTATCTATTATATCATAAAACAAAAAGAGCGTAAGTTTTCTTATAGATACTTATAAAAAGCTAACATAATATTAGTAGGTACGAAGTAAGGTTCAATGTCAATTAACATCTCTTAAAATTGCAACTCCCTTCAGTTTCACCATGATTTAATTTATCACCACTCGTTTCGGTTACCTACTTTTTCTTTCCACTACTGTATCGTAATGTATCGTAAAACGTGTCTGTCTGTGTGTGTGCCTGTCTATGGCATCGTAGTTCCTGAACGGATGAACCGATTTAGTTTTTTTTTGTTTGAAAGCTGAATTAGTCGGGACTCGGGAATGTTATCCATGTTTGGTGGAAATCGGTCCACCAGGTTTTTTTTCATTTTAATTTTGTGGTTATTCTTGGGTTATTCTATTTCATAGAGAGCACGCGGGTCGGTCAAAACATTGGCACAGTGTACGGCGAAGCTCCAGGTCTCACACCGTCTGGTCTCGTCGACGTCTGGTACCTACAGCTGTTGAATGTGAACGCAAGCGTCATATCCAGATATCGCCCGTAAGTTGATATTATCATTATCAACTTATATTACTAATATAGTAATAGACAACAATTTATCTATTAAACATGTAAAATCGGGTCACTCACGTAAAATTGTCAAAGATCGCTCGACTCGTTTCGCTCCGTAACGAGGAGCATTTACATTGAGCGCGCGCGATGTTGATGGTATTCCGATGCAGACTCGCAGAGATATTACGTGAGACCCGATTTTACATATTTAATATGTCAGTGTCTCACGGTACTTTTATTAAACTTATATTGACCGGGATATAGACAGCGGATTGATTGTTTTTTAATAGGTAATCGCGCTCGCGGGTTATACCCCGGTCGGATTGATTGCAAATATTTTTTAATAGGTAATCGCGCTCGCGCTTAAAGGATATGCTTGTAATCATGGCCTATATATGCTCTCAAGAGTGAACGGTCAATATAAGTTAAATGAAACTAATCGTCAATCATTTAAAACTCTCACGGTAGTTTTATTATTAAAACAATTTATCTTTAATTATGTAAGTATGAATTGTCGCAACCTTGTATGGATTTTGTGGTCCGAAATAAATGATTTTTATTTTATTTATTTTATTTTATTTCGCATATCATAATAGCTAAATTAAATTATTTATGATAATTTGTAGAGATGTCATGAAATGTGGTTTTGGCCGAATACGCAACATTCGATAGACCAAGGTGCCTGTGTATTAGTACTTGTAATTTTCAGGTCAAATGAATCCGGACCCGCCAGTTACAACCAGTTCACACAACTAGTGTGGGCAGCGTCATACCAAGTGGGGTGTGGCGGGGTGAAATTCAAAGTAAGATAAAATACGGTCCAGAAAATCTTGATTGATCTATGGTATGATAAACCTTCAGCCCTTTTTCCAAATTTGCCGCCTTTATTTAGTACCTACCAAGATTTACTTGACTGTCTATAAGATTATTGTAGGTAAGATCTTAGAGCGTGTAATTCACATTACGAGTGCTCTGATTTGTAATGTTATGAATGACATTATTTACACATTTACGCATGTAAAGCCAGGTTTTTGTTACTGTGCGTCAATCAGAGATGGACATTAATCGAATAACTTTTTAATCGACTAATTAATCGATTAAAAAAATATCGTCAAATTAGTCGACGATTAATTTATTCGCGATTAAATTAGTCGACCTAACATACGAATGAAATTGATTTAATCCGTATCTTAAAAGAATGATTTCACGATTCATTCTCGATTGAAATATGACAGGTAGTCAATTTCTACGAAAAGTCAGGCTAAGCTGACTGGGTTTCAAGTTGGTCAACTAATTAATCGTCGTTTTCAATCGATTAAAACTAATTAATCGTCTTATTTTAATCGTTAGTTGATTACTTTTTGGCCAACTCTGGCGTCAATCTTTATTCGCAGGAGTATATACAGGATTCAGAGGAGAAGAAAGATCGAGTTGTATACAGATTAGTATGCAATTTCGCTCCATCAGGGAACCAACTGAATCAACCAGTTTATACAGCTGGGCAACCTGGCAAATGTACCTATGGTACCAGTGAAACATATAAGGCATTATGTAGTAAGTAATGTTAAACCGGTTTTTCTAAGAAGGAAATAAGTTTCTTGTAGAAGATAATATAATATTTTAGTTATTTTTTATTAACATAATATTCTGGTCATTTAGGCCCAGTTGCACCAATCACTTAACTCAGGGTTAGTGGGCTGTCATCTGTCAAATTCCATACAAAATGGTGGGTTAACCCTCGGGTTAATCCTCTATTTTCGTTGGTGCAAGTTGCCCTTAGAAAAGTACTTAGCAATTGGACGAATCAACTTTTTGACCGACTCAAATCTGTCCTACTCGTAGCTGTAAAATTACACCTTTAAATAATGAATATTGCTGGTATTTTTCACTTTATCCTGTATATTAAAACATAACCCTAACTGGTAGATCCAATAAACTGAAACTTGTTCATTAGAAGTTCGATTTCTTGGTAACTGCAGAGACATTTTGAGTAACGCCAGACACCAAAAATGTCGGTCAAAAATTTGATTCGCCCAATTATGGGTGAACAACGTCTGTAGGCGTCGTCATATTAAACTACAATTTAATTTGTAAATTAAATTGTACAGACGTTGTTCACCCATAATTGGGCGAATCAAATTTTTGACCGACATTTTTGGTGTCTGGCGTTACTCAAAATGTCTCTGCAGTTACCAAGAAATCGAACTTGTATACCTCGCACGAAAGGTTTATATCGAATACAAGGGGCGCGCCAAGTGGATGCAGACGTTATCTTATTATGGGACGCACGCAGATGAAGCACCCGGGCCATTTTTTTCAAAGTTGTCCACCCCACTTTTTTTTAGATTTGGAAATTTTTATGTGTTTTCCACTCAGAATTGTGAGCTCTTTCAATCCTAATAAGAGAAAAAAAGTGTCCCAAGGTTTTTTCCCATTCCGTTACCACTTTTTCATATATTTTGTATGGCGGTAACGGAACGGAAGGCTCGAAAAATGTATGGAAATCTTGGGACATTTTTTTATCCTATAGGATCGAAAGAGCTTTCGATTCTGAACATGAATCGCGTAAAAAATACCCATGTTACAAAAAAACTGGGGTGGACAACTTTGAAAAAAATGGCCGGTCCACTAGGCTGTTGAGACTGGGTATTAATAATTTGTGGCATAGGAAATTGCGTGAAAGCTATTGAATAGAGTAGTTTGTAGGATATAGAATTAACCAGCATGCATGCAATGAAATAAACATTTGGAACTTTGTTTTAGATTCTCAACCAATCAGTTTACATGGGATCGGTAATACCGACTTTGATGATTCTGAATCTGAAGATGCTGAAACTACGACAGATATTATAAGTGTAGACGAAGCAATAATAAATAACCAAACAACAAATTTGACTACAGATGACCCAAATCTGTACGACGACAATATGACTTTCGATTATTTTTCACATTTGTTTGAATTAACAAAAGAACATTTTTCGACGAGTACTACGCCAGGGATAACTAGATGTAAAAACGAATTAGCGGTGGACGAAATTGTTAAAATTGTAAAAAATAAACTGAGCGACGATCCAGCGTTGAAAGCTATTCTTGCAACAACTGTATCTACTTCGTCTGGAAATATTGTAAAAGATGAAAAAGTAGCTGAGTTTTTAAACAAAATTTACATAAAAGCAACTTCAACATCCAAACCAGAAACCTTCAGTACAGATTACGTTAATTCAACATTACTTGTTAATCTGGTGGAAGCAGTTATGTTTAGGCACACAGGTTACAAAACATTTGTTTATATTTTATCCGTTGTAATTTCATCGATTAAGAATATTTTTGTTTTAAGTCTACAATTTTTATTTTTTTTTGCAGATGGGGTAAATGACCAAGTGACGCAGGAAATACTGGGACCATTTGTAAATCCTATTAAAATTCAAGCGGTTTCTGCAGTTAGGCCAAATTATGACTTTACTGGACATTACTTTTTCCCTGAATACTATGGAGAAGAAACCACTAAAATAAGTAGCGAAGCTGATTACGATATTAATTATAAACCTTCGGAGCAGGACGTTGTAATGGAAATTGAAGAAATAAGAAAAAGTAGACCCACTCGAGATTTTATAGATGAAATACTTGAAACTGAATCTATCGTCGAAACTACAACCAGAATGAAACCTCTGTCACCTGATGACATGAAGGCTACAAACTAGTGGATATAGCAATATGAGGAATTTTTGAAAGATATCGCTGAAAAATCTGAAAGTAAATAATAAGCAAGTAATTACAATAACATTTTTAAAATTGTAATAGTTTATTAGCAGGGACCAGCCTCGACTTACAATTAGGTGCAAGCCGCCCGAGGTAAAAATCGGTATATTCGTAGTAAGTTATCCTTATTAAAAGATAGACAATTAGACATAGGTACCATATCTGACTTTTTTGTAGACCAATGATCGAGAGAATTTCTGTGATTCTCAGTTAGATTAAGCCAGCGTGATTTTTCCGACTTGGTTGGGTAATTCCATGATAACTTGCGTTACATTTAGAACGCAAAGTTGTCAAACAACGGTTATTTAATTCATACTTAAATATCTTTTTTTGCTGGTGCACCATTTAATACAGTTAAATCTCATTAAACTAAAGTGGAAATTATTTGAAACATAACCATTTTCTGGCCTCAGTACACTAAAATGAGGTGGTAACTTTCGCTACAGAAATTGGATATGGGTTTTTAAAGCATCATTTAAATACGATTTTTTTATTTCCATATTGGTTTACGAATTTTCTTGTAACTTAAATCGTGTCAGTCAAGAGTACAGGTATGTTTATGTAGCAAAAAGGAATCTTAATATTTTTCAATTATGAAAATAAACATGCAAAACATTGGTAACTTGCGTTTCAAGAAATCAGTAACTTTTGTTACGTCCGAATGAAACGTATTTTTTTATAGTTAGTAATCGAAATATGAAATAAAAGTTACAGAAGTAAAAAAAACAGGATTCCTTGATTTTCAGGGATATGAGGGAAGATTATATTATTTCCCCTAAAAAAGATATTCAGTTTTTAATTATTTTTTTGATTTTTTGAATATTATGTTATTTTAGTATTTTTCTAAAAATGTCAGCTACTTTTTATAATTAGAAAAATCCCTTGAATATAATGTGAGTCTTAATTAGTTCAGTTTACGCACGTAATTATCTTAAAAAGCACTCATTTTAAACTTTAAAAAAATTGGCATACTTAGTTAAACTCAGTTTATTAAAAAAAAAGTCGGTTCAAGTAAGGTCTAGAGCCAAAGAACATTACCCCATAACCAGATTTTGAAAATTATGACCTCAAAAAATTATTTTTCTCAAACATGCAATGAAATATTGTCTTTACGTTCCTTAAAATGGGCTGGGAAGTATCGCTTTTTGGGCGCAACAACTCGAGAGGACTGTAAAGGGATTTCATATTATTTTTCAGGCCTAGGCCTGCAAAGTAACTTTTTTTTATAAAATATTGTCCTTTAGAGCATTTTTTTTTATTTCATTGTATGTTTGAGAAAAGCACTATACATGCCTCGGCGTGAAAACGGATTCCCGGCCTCGTATCCCTATCCGGCCTCGCTCGCACGCTCGCTCGGCCGTATATACCCACTTGGCCGGAAATCCTCATTTTCCCGGCCTCTGATGTAATGTACTATTTTTTCGCTCTCTGACATGGAATTACCGGTAAGCACAATATCGCCATATCTCAACTAATTTACACATAACATTGACAACCTGCATTTTCCAAAATGGTGTCGGGCATTGACGTAAGTTTCCTTATTGTACGAAATTGCAAATGAATTATAACTCTTTAAACGGCAGAAATATTTTTTCTCAAACATGGTATGAAATATTGATGTTATACATGTGCCTTATAATTGGCAGCGAAGTATGACGTTGCAGGTGCGGCTAGGACGATTGATAGATAATGGAATTTCATACAAACCTTGCAGGCCAAGGCCGGCAAAGTCTTCTTTTTTAATTTCCAAACACAGATAATTGTGACATAACATCCAGGTATTTAGCCAATTAAAAAAAAAAACTATAAGGGGCTTTATAGACGTGCCAACTGCAACTGGTACGGGCCCTAGACAATATTTGATTTTGGGTGCGTTTTCATACAAAAAAAAATTTTTTCGTTTTTTTTTGAATTTTTTTGTAACTTTTCGTTTTTTTATAGGCGTATACGGGGTATCAAAGGGGAACGAAAATTCGATTATTTTTGCGCTACGACGCACCGTTTAGGAGATACAGCCATCCAAAGTTACTATTTTCAGTAGACTTTATTTATTTCATACCATGTTTGAGAAAAGCACTATACATACCTCGGCGGGAAATGGGGTTGCCCGCCTTTGTCCCTGCCTCTGTAGTAATGTACTATTTTTATACGTTGCCTTAGTTAGAGCAGACAGGTCGCCTGATAGTAAACTGCTGCCGACGGACACCCGAAACATCAGAAATAACATTAATCTCACCAACACTGGAATGAAGTAGTCTTCTAGGGTTGTAAATAGAAAAAAAACCAAATGTTTTTTTTTCAGAATTATGAAAAAAAAACATGAAAAAAAACCGAGCACCATGGTTTTTTTTCTAAATATGGTTTTTTTCAGATGAACAAATAATACGACAATAACGGTTTTTCGTGAGTTGTGTTTCAATAACAATAACGTACATTTTAATTCAATTAACATTCAGTATACAAACGTTTATTGGGGAATCCCCGATGCTGCGTGTAGCGTGGAGAGGCGGTGGTGTTGCCAACAGTAAATAGTGATAACTACCAACTACAGATTTCGTAAATGTTACTTTTATAAGACCAGAAATTAAAGTTATTTGATTAAATTCGTTTAATAGTTAACATTAAGTCTAAAAAACCGTATAAAAGTATTAGCTACTTTGCAAATTTTGAGATTTCGTACTTTAGAAAAAAAACATACTCCAGAAAAAAAACTGTTTTTTTTCACGGTTTTTTTTCATGTTTTTTTTTCAAGCCAGAAAAAAAACCGTTTTTTTGCAACCCTAGGCTTAAGTATAACATTCTGAATAATCATGATTGACGATTTGTAATTTGCACCCATCTCTCGAACAAGTCTACATTGTTCTGCTCGGTGTAGAAATAGTGTTAAGAGGATACGGTAGCGAAAATGCTAAAATGGAAAGAAGCCCCTCTTTCAACTTGGGAATTTTAGTTAAGTATACAAGTGTTATATTAACTAGATTTATCGAAAAAATATTGTCCATTAACAACAACTCAGTCAAAAGATGATCATTCGCTTGCCCTTATCCCAGTCATTTGGGGTCGGCGCAACATGTCCTTCTCTTCCATACCTCTCTATCACCCGTCATCTCATCAATCTCATCATTCACTTGTTTTCGTTTCATATCATCTTTCACACAGTCCGTCCACCTTTTCCTCGGTTTTCCTCTCCCATTACTTCCTTCAACATTCATTCGTAATACCTTTCTCGTCACATGAAAAGATATTTCAAAAAATTCTTTAAAATCGAGGTTCCGCTCTCGACTCTTTCCTCCTTCAAAACTTAATCAATCGGAACGAAATTTGAGAATCTGAATAATAATGAAATAATCTATGTCGGACCGTTTAGCTGTTTTGGTTAATTGTTACCAATCTTGAGTATCACACCTTTTTTTGCGCCACAATGAAAAAGGCTTTTTTTGAAAATTTTTGATTGGCTCTAGAGTCTTTAAAAAGCAGAATATCAAAAATAATCAAAACGGTCCGACACACATAAAAATAATAACAATCTGTGTTGAAAAAACATTGCTTTATCTTCAAAAACCAGGGAGGAAACAGTCGAGAGCGTTTGTATGGAGAATTGACCCCTACCGTATCGTCTTAACAACAACATTTCCATCTCCATCATTTAGATGGTTGGCAGTCCTCAACTGTGCGTTTCTCCAGAAACTTCCTGCCTCGCACAGCTAAACTGTGGAATTAATTGTCGCCAGCAGTATTTCCGGACCGATACGACCTTCAAACCTTCAAGAAAAGAGCGTACACCCATCTTAAAGGCCGGCAACGCACTTCCAACACTTTTGATGTTTCGGGTGTAAAGGCGACCTGTCTGCTCGTTTGCCTCCTATCCCATATTTAAAAAAAAACTGGATACTTAGCCAACGTCACAATCGCTTAGGCTTCGTAATCGTATCGTTGCTTGCTCTCCTTATCGCTCTTCTGAATTCTGTATTGACGCGACAGAGCCAGACTGCGTTTCGGTCGCCCCGTAGCGTCAAAGATTGTCATTTCGGCTCGGCTAGGCCGGTTGTTATAATTATAGAAACGGGGTGTTTAGTAGATATGTAGACATTATCAAAACCTATGCCATAGACAGAGAGTCACTTCAATAATTAATGTATTATGTACCTAACCTAATAATCAAACATTTTATATTTTAGGCATGAGTCATATGACTATGAGAAAAGAAACGAATCCATCAAAAAGGAAAAAACGAAGAAACAAAAATGTTAAAAAACATAACATTTTTGGGGACTACGATATAAGTATGATGTCGCGATTTTATGAACACCCTAATGGGAAACATATTTCATTTCATAAGATTCAGTCACCGGTAAAATATAACAGTGAAGTGGAAACATTTGTATTAGAATATAATAACATTTTTTCCCGCAGTAAATGTATTACATTGGCCCCTCTAGTATCAATGCTTATATTTCCCGTTGTAAATTGTTTATGTTATAGAACACAAATAAACAAGTACAGGATTTATAAATTTGTTTAATTTAGTAAGCGTGAAAAAACATAAAATATAAATATGAAACTTCTATACACACATGTCGGTTCTGCAGTTGCATTACAATGGCACGCCGCACTACGAGTCTTTTTGTGCTTGTTATTACGAATATTTTCCCACGATTTTAAGATTTTACTAACAGCTAACATCAATAAATTTTCAGGGACCTCTTTTTTCTTCGATTTATAATCTTTATCTTCTTTTAGTTCCTTGTGTATACATGACATGACATTGTGGCTCCTTTTTATTCTTGGTTTTTGATCGGTGCATGGGCAATAGGCATACGGTTCTCCAGTAATTCCATGTTTCATTGAAGGCGTAACCAGAGAAGGCTCAGAGTGTTTAAAACGATGTAAAGGTTGCAGAGTTTCGGTCTCGTGCAAATCTTTTTGTCTAACGTCGAGTGCTCGTCGCTCACAATAATCTTCGTCTGGGAGAGTGGTGTCCCCGGCAGCAGTATCGCTTGCTTGTACGTTGCGGTCGTAGAACATGCGACTACAAGTGTACCTGCGGGTACAGTTCTCGACGTGTCCCCACGGAGTCCTGCCGTTCGGGAAGCCTCCGCCTCCGCCTCCGCCGCCTCCGCCGCCACCTCCTCCGCCACCTCCTCCGCCACCGCCCCCACCACCATTATTAATGATATTACCATTCGCGTCAGTAATTTTTGGCATCGTCCACGTACATGTAATTCTACGTGTACATGCGCTTTGCGGAGAAAAACTACCGATTATAGTCATTTCTATACTTGGTGTAGTTGGTATGGATTGAGTTGTATTTGATACATCAGCGAGTTTACGTTTGGATTTAGTAGTTTTGGGTTTAGTGGTTTTAGGCTTCGTAGTTGTAGGTTTAGTGGTTTTAGGCTTCGTAGTTGTAGGTTTAGTAGTTTTTTTATCGTTTTTTCTTCTTATGCTGAAGTTAAATTCCCCACCGTAGTTTTTTCTAAAATTCAGTAACTCCTCAAACGATAAAGATCTGTCTGTACTTTTATGATGATGTTCCTTGAAATCTTTTCCTGGTATTGTTATGGTTTCTGCAGTAGTTTCAATGTTTCTGAATTTCTTTTTTAGAATGTTTCGCAGTGTCGTATATCTTGGATTTCGTTTTGATCGTTTTGCCGAAACATCTATTTTCCAAAATTGTGAGAATTCTGTTTTCACGTGTCTTTTTGGCCTAACTTTAGGATTTACAAAATAGAGATGGTGGTTACGATAATTCTTTCGTAACGGTTTTTGTGTATTTGTTATTTGCTTATGTATATTTATGTCTTGGGTAAAGTAATCTACTTTATGGTGGCCAGTAGTTTGGTCATTAGGCAACGTCGCAATTGAGTTCCTATGATACTTTACAGGTACTTTACCCTCGAAGTCTTCCCCACCTCGAAGAGCTAAGCTGGGAAGGTAATCGTAGTACATATATTCTCCTGGAATTCGTCGACGATTTTCTAAGCCTGGATTCTCAATGTTAAGACAATGACAATTGTAATTGCAATTACTTATAGTGGTGGCTGGATTCAGCAAGCAAGTAATTTTTTGTGAGTCACATTCATTCATAGTTGCATGGTCTTTTTTCTTGCAGGAAGGTGGAGATGTTAGTATGTATTCATTTCTTTCTTTGGCTTTACGACTACATTGCGGTTGGCCTGTTTCACTGGCATAATGGCACGCGTTGTTATTATGATCAATTCCTGCCTTACGAGTACAATGCGCATCAAAATAATTAGGGTTATCATAATAATCAGGATTGACCACGTCTTTAATGTAATAATTCCTTCTGTAATGATCTATTGGAGGTCTCGTCCTATAGAAGGCACCGTAAATGTTTTGAGAATGTCCTAAAAGATTTTGACGAGCTATAACATCATGCAAAGGAACTCTATTTGATAGTCCTTGAATATTTGGTTGCTTTACTGCTGTTATATGGTGTATGAGTCCTGGAAACGAAAACAATTATATTCTTTTATTACAAAAGCAATGAAAATCATGAGAAGAAAAATAAACCAGCAGGATCTGTCTCTAAAATCTCCTTACCGCGTGTGCTATTGGGGATATGTCTTAAATTCTGATGTCTCATAAAATTCAATCTCTCTTGTTTCACCTCTCGGTTTTTGTAATCTAGTCGAAGTGGGTCGATATCCACCTTCACTGGATTTTTAGTTAAGTTAATGATTCTGAGCAGACTTTCTTTTGGTGCCATTGCTCTCTTAGCTAAAATAACACAGATGCATTATTTATTATCTCGAAATGCTCTTACTCATGCAAATTTAAGCGTCAACATTTATATATATAGTTAATGAGATATACTTAAGTTTAATTTATTTTTAGCCTCGGTTATGGGCCATGGGCCATACACTGTAAATGTACAGATGCCCCAAATGATACTTTTGTACGGAAAACTCGGCAAAAAGGCCGAATAGGCCAAATATAATTAAATAGTTGTTGAATATTCCGGACATCTTTAATACTTTCTGAAATTCCAAAAGAAATTCTATCTCCATTAAGGACTCTTTGACCAAGGAACGAAACATTTAGACCAAGTAAACTTTTTCTGAGACGCGTTCCAAGAATTAAGTAAATATCTGAACATTTTACGTGTTTCGATCACAGATTTACAAAGGCCGGCAAATGTTTCATCTTTATGAGAGTTTTCTTTGCATTGCGTGGCCGGGTATCCAATTGTGTACACTGGTTTCCCTTGTACGTTTCCTTTGGGAGCAAAGTTACAAACGAATCTGTCTATCATCGTGCCTTTGTCGTCTATCTGAAAAGTATTATTATGTTAGTTTAATGGCCACATTCACAATTTATTCCAGCCTTGTGATCTTAATTTTATTGATTAATAATCATCAAATATTAGATACATGATGAAGTTTTAAAAATCTTGCAACTTTCTCCTTTTCGTCGCCAATGGCTTGGTATAAAAAATAGTACAATACGTGCCTCATATTCTACTACTTGATATGTTATATACATTATAACGTTATAGGTTCTTACGTTGTTTAGGTTAAATTTTTGGCATGGTTTGATGAAACTATGTGCATCGTGCAAGGAGTACGGTGATTGTAACAAATCGTCACAAAGTAGGTACTTTGAAAAAATCTCGTATAAAAAATCTCGTTTTTTTTCGTACTCCTTCTCAAAGTTAAAAAGCAGTAAATCTAATATGCATTCCATACATACTTTCAAAGAGGATCAAGTATTATAGAGAGTTACTGTCAAAGTAAAATAATTATGTAATCCCAGTGAATAGACTGCCATCTTTCGACACAAGCTTAAAACTTTTAAACCTCAGTTTTGACAATTTGGCTCATATTCATACCTTGATATGTGTTAAAATGTCAAATATTAATATTAGCGCCATCTAGCCGAGCATCCCCCAAAGCTCTAACGCCATCTAAGCCACCGTACCTTTTTCTATATGGTTCTAAGCTACGTTTTAGGGTTCCGTACCAAAAAGGTACAAAAGGAACCCTTATGATGCCGCTCTGTCCGTCTGTCTGTCTGTCACATTACTAAATATCTCGAGAACTACTTATGCTATCGATTTGAAATTTGGAATAGTTAAAAACATAGTTAACCTCTACAAATTGAAGGTATATTTTTTTTAATTTATTAATATGAATTATAGAAAATTGCTAAAATGGAAGGGGCAAACTGCAAATGTAGAGTTACTAGATAAAGTGGGGTAAGTATCGTTAGAAAGAGCTTAAACTGTACATATCAAAACAATTTTTTATATATTTTTTTGTTGTGGGAAAAAAACAATTTGAAGGAAAATGTGGAAAAAAATACCGCCCCCCCGCTTATCTCCAAAGTTTACCAACAAAAATTATGAAAAGTTTACGAAACATTGGTCATAGGGCTAAATATTACAGGAAAAATACAATCATGTCTGTATTTTGAATTTTTTTTCTTTTATTAACAAAAAGCATTTCAAATATTAACTTTCAATTTAAACACTCTTACGGATGTATATCGTTCTTGAAATTAATACGAGATTTAACGTAAAATATCTTCTTTTAAAATAAAATAAAAACTGCCGAAATCGGTTAACATTATAAAAAAATATCCCTGAAAAACCAACATACTATACAGGACGCGCAAATTAGTTAGCGAATTCACCGAGAGATGGCGTGTACACAATAATACTTATCATTAGTACATACTGTATACAGTCTTTAGAGTTATCTGAGAAACTTGAGATTTTAACCTATTGAAAGTATGTACGGAACCCACGGTGAGCGACTCTGACTCGCACTTGCCCGGTTTTTTTTTCTTTAACTGTAGCTGTCTATACGGAGTTACATTATGTCTTTGATACTTGTTAGGTACATTTTTTCTTCATTGACAGAAGAAGATACAAGTTTTTTCAAATTAGTGACGAAATACAGCTCAATCTTATGGGTAATTATGCTATAGCGGCGGCCATTTGAAACTAATTTGACGCCATAAGATTTGCCATAGGAAAGGCAACAAATTGAGGCCAGCATCAGTCATGCACAAAGGTACCGAATAATATTTATTTAAGGGGCATATTTTGAGAAACTGAATGATAAATTGTTCAGTGTTGCTATACTCACACTAAATCTTGCTTTACCACAACCAACAAGCGTCGTTTCTGCCCAGATTAGTTGTGTGAAATCATCAGTTTTTCGACCCTCTGACCTGAAATTTCATATTTATATGGTTTCTTAAATCAATTAGGTGCCCAGGGTGCGTAGCCGAATGGCACAAACGCTCACGAAACGAAACGCTCGTATCTATCTCTATCACTCTTGCGTATTGGCGCGACAGAGCCAGACTACCTTTCGCGGCGTTTCGTTTTCGTGTCGCGTCGATGCCATTCGGCTACGGGGCCTGTTATTGAAAGTTTTGTGTATGTAATAAATAAATAAAAATAAAGCAAACACAGTCAATTCAAAAACTTCAGCCATGCAGACAAGATCAAATAAAGTAGTAAGAATGATTTGGCAATATTTTGTTCCTGAATTTTAGTCTTTTAAAGCTTCAAAATATGTGGTAACAGGAGATTTTCACTACCCTCTTTCCCCCTTGATGTTGTAGAAGTCTATGATAGTACTGTGGATAGTTATGAGTAGACTACTATATAGTACTATCACAATGTTTGCTTTCTTTCAACCCCTTAGTTGCTAGGAATAACAAAGAAATTTGATCAGTTTCATGTGATATGTCTATTCCTTTTGGGAGTGCAAGTACGACTACAAATTATTAATAAGTTACTAACGTACTAGATCCTTCACTCACCCGCAAAACGACAAATACCTACACTTTATTTAAACTAATACTAAAAGTAACTTTATTTAAACTAATACTAAAGTTACTACGTAGGTAAAACTTAACGCACGACCGCGAGCGAGTGACGTAGGTATGACTTTATATATAAATGTAATAGTTATTTGTTATACAAGGGGGCAAAGTTGTATTTTAACGCCGAGTGTGGGATTGAAACACACGAGAAGTTTTTTTAACACACGAGAAGTAAAATACATTTGCACCCGAGTGTAACACAAAACTTTTCCCCTCACTGTAGCGAGGAAACTACGACGCAAAAAATGCGTTAATCACTGCTTCCAGTAGTTCCACAGGTGGTAAATCATCTTTATTACTAGATTCACCTACTTTTATCAATTTTAAAGCAGTTAATTTGACTTTATTCAAGGTCAAATTACTTTACCCACTACTGGATAAAATGCGTTTTTACTCGCTGGTGTTAAAGGACAAAACACGTGTTTCCGAGCTAGTGAGGGGAAAAATAATTGCTACATACTTACTGGTTGTAATAGGTGACGCTTCCGTTGTAGTCTAAAGCTTGCATGTACCACATTTCCACGAAACTTTTTACGCTTAAACCAGGCGATAGACCCATCACAGTAGCAATACTTTGACCGACTTTGGAATCCACTGTAACATCAGTAATTTTATTTATTTTCTAAATACATTACTTTGTAACTAAGACTTAATTTTGCTTGTTGTATAACAATGCTCACAGTCGAGCACAATTTAAAAGTGTCCAATTATCGATTCCTCGAATGAATAAGTACCTACTAGCAAGAATGATTTAATACTGGACTGACAAAGCCCATACAAAAAAGCGTACCCCTGAAATGTATGGGCCTTTTATGCTTAAAACTAGATGGCGCTGTCCGCAGCCTGGAAGTGGCCAAAATCAAATTTTCTCCAAATATTTTTGCGTGTTTTTATGTTTTATAAGAACAAATGATATATTTCTTTATTTAAAATCTGTAACACATACAAAGCATGCAGCGAACGCAGACCTACTAGCGTCCAAGACGCCGAGCGGAGACACCGGTTTAGTTACCAAAGAACCCGCTAGATGGCGCTGACCGCATCCCATAGAATTCGTACATCGCGGTGTTAAGATTTTTCCCGATTTGGTTAGGCTCGCCGGTTGAAACTTGATATGTATCAACCAGTCCATAAAATGACTGGTAACGCCCGGCCCATGGTAATGGGACCGCGCCAGCCACCGCCTCAGTGGTGATTAATGCACCAGGGAAGGCCGCCCCGTCGCTTTTGCGGCAGAGGAAGAAGTCGAACTGATATGTATCGAATCATAGTTACGGACAATACTTTTCTATGGTCCCCTGCTTCCCTCGTGGAACTACGCACTATAGAAAAGTAACGTCTAGCAAACGTGCTTCCGCTCCAGTTCACACTCTCACACTAACTGGTTGGGGAACGAGCCGAACGCGTCAGTTTCGTCGTCATTGTAAAGGCTCTAACAATATAAGTCTTTCTATACCTCGGTTTGGGTTTCCCTTCACTCCCCGCGCACCCCCGCTACAAATCATGATTTCACGTCAATACACATTTGAAAAAAAAAATTGTAGGCGTCATGTGGCGCTAAAAAATCGAGGTACGATTCTTATAGTATGAAGTATGTAAATCCTATATAAATGTTCCTTGATACTGGGTAATGACAGGGGCGGCTCACTCCGCGATTCTATAGCCGCGCTACAAGTACATGCTGGCGGCCGCGAGTTCGCGGCCTAATCAGGGGTGACGCGCGTTCTCACAGAACGCACGTTCGGACTTTCTATTGTTACTTTACATCGCGATTTATTTTTTAAGGTTCATATGCGACGTCCGCGTGTGGAATGCTTAATGCTTAGTGAAATAAACGTCATGAATAATAAAGGACAATCTTACACAGATCTACTATTGATTAAGTCCCACGGAAAAGTTCAGTAAGGATTGTGATGTTGGGACAAAAATATATAAATACTATATATAGACGTAGAAAGTACCCAAGACTTGAATATAATAGTATAACATTTTATTTGAGTATTAATTCGTTTTAAACCATAGGCAACCCTATCGTCCGACGCAGCGCACGTGCGGCTCGTTTCTTTGTTAGAATTTTGTAGGTATTTAAAAAGGCGCCATTTCGTGAACATCAAAGCAGTGGGCCTTCTGTACTTGTACTATTATATATTCTGTGGTAATGATTCAGTTTGACACAATTTAAAGATTTTAAAGTTATTATTAACGTTACAAGAGACAGCTAAAAGACTGACTCGACTGGAAGTCACTGATTTGAGTGACTATTCAGTGACTAAATATAAATGCGTTTTGATCAATTACCAGCCAGGATCAGGAAAATAATAATAATAATTAGAAAAGAAGAAACTGACTGACTGACTGACATATCAACGCACTGCCGAAATCGCTGGTCCTAGTTTCCATGGCACGTAGGTTCCGTATACATGCGTTTTCACATTATCCGATCCGATATCGGATGTCGGACCGATATCCCATACATTACAGGCGCCATCTTGGATTTTTTCTATTGAAATCCTTCCGATATCGGATTGGATAATGTGAAAACGGTCTTAGGTGTAGAGGAGCACTAAGACAGGGTTTTTCAAAGTTCACATCCTAAGAGAGTGGGGATCAAAGTTCAACGTCTGAACGAGATTACTTTTAGTACGCGAGCGAAGTCGCGGGAAAAAACTAGAATAGTTATCTACGTTCGACTGTTGTGTACAGGGTACGTAGCCGAATGGCACAAACGCTCACGAAACGAAACGCTCGTAGATATCTGTCTCTATCGCTCTTGCGATTGGCGCGACAGAGCCAGACTACCTTTCTCCAGCGTTTCGATTTCGTTTCGCGTCGCAGAAATGCCATTCGACTACGGGGCCTGGGTACAGTCCAGTTCATAAATATTTGTACATTTCTTCACTTTAACTCGTTGCAATAAGGTGAAAAAATGTACACATATTTATGAACTCGACTGTACGTAGCCGAATAGCTCAAACGCTCACGAAACGAAACGCTCGTAGACATCTATCTCTATCGCTCTTGCGTATTGGCCATTCGGCTACGGCACCAGGCCTCCTCTCACGCATGAGAGGGCTCGGTCTAGTCCTTCGTAATGTCTTCGCAGAAGTTTGCAGCTTTCTTTACGATGTTTTCGTTCACCGAAATAAATAGGTACTTATCTACTTAATGTAAATTATTGTTTACCCAAATCACGACAGAGGTCCTTCCTGTCAGGGCGGACTGCGGAGTCACACTGGTCTGCCCACCGTTGGGCAGATATGGCAAGCTCTTCAGACCAGCGCTGTAATAAAGAAAATAGTTACTGATTATCCCTTAAATGCATGATCTTGACAAAGATTGATTCATATATACATCAATACACTTTGTAACCGCTGAAAAAAGTGTTTGAAAATAGTAGGTAACTAAGTGGAAAAATTAAATTGGGGACGCTTTTTTCTGCTTAGTAGGATCGAAAGGGCTCGTGATTCTGAGTAGGAAAAACATTAAATTTACCTAATTTGGAAAAATACGTTTTTGAATCTTTTTTCGCGAAAATGCCTAAAGGTATGTGAAACTGCCGTTTGCAATTTTAAATGTGTATAAAAATTGTGAATGTTTAAATCAGTGTTTGATATGAAACTGACTTCGTTTCAGTCCCACTCTTAGCAATGAAGGTGTTGAAAGAAAACGAAACCGAGATATTGCAGTGACAGGTTCCTAGCCCAATTTTAGCCACTAATCGTTTAATTTTCTCTATTTCTAAATTTCCGGTTATCGGAAGATGAATCGAGAAAATATTTACGTGTATGCTTCCGGGTTAAGAATTTAAATTATCAGTATGCCGCATACAGGTGGTGCGGTTTGATCGCATCGCATCGCTTAACATTCGCATGTTCATCGCTAGTTCGTCGCGTCGCATCGCTGTGGCGTGCCCGTCGCCCACCTAACGCCGTGGCTTGCGTCGATGCGTGCGATGGTCGCGCGATGGCGATGCGACGCATACGAAATCAAACCTTATCGATATGGAAGTATGAGACGTAACGGCGACGGTCGCGCGACCGTCGCCCACGCAAGACACGGCGTAAGACACGTCCATAGATATCGAAGGTTTGCTTTCGTCGCGTCGCCTCGCATAGCATCGCCATATATTTTATTTATACAAATAACCCGCATTTACTGATGTATGGACTGACCATGTGATTCATATTGGCCGCACTAGGCAAGTTCCTGGCCAAGCCGAGAGCGACAAAATTCCTCCTTTGGTTGATTTTGTTGATGATCGTTTCGACATCTTCTTTTGTTATCAAAGCCGTCTTGTCGTACGATCTGCAATGTGGACCGGGTCCGGGTCTCTGTGGAAATAAATAAATACGTATAGGTCAGGAAATGAATGATTGATAAGCGGTGTAGAGGGAAATGTTGGGAACAAAACTTCTGACCGTAACTTTGTTTAGATTAGTTAGAAGCTCCCAATTTATACGAAAGTGATACTAAATACGGCATGGAAGCTTGAATGGTGTAGATATCAACATTAAATTTTGACCCCCAATAAAATTTTCAATAGTAGATATCTCTTAAACTATACAAGGTGCTCGCGAGGAACCCGCATAACTTGAACCACACGTTTCTGAGGCCAAAAGAAAGAATTTTAAAAAATTTCGCAAATTTTTTTTTTTACTTGTTTGGACGTATTTTCACATATAAAGTATTTTTTATCCATGAAGTTGGCAATTAAAATGAGTTCCTTAATTTATTTTTCTAAAAACCAAATTTTTTTAAGTTTTTCTTGTCACATTTTGACATCTATCAATGACTACTGTGAGACTATGCTCCACAACTGCGCATCAGCGCCGTTAAGAAGACCTTTTCTGAGTAACAATATGGAAATGTTTTTTTTTTATTGGCAATAACTCTGAAACTAGACGAAATCTAGAAAAGTTTATATGAAATTTTAGTCTTAAAATGTGACCAAGAATATGCCGTTAAAGTTATATGGGTTCCTCGCGAGCACCTTGTATAAGATATCGAAAATTTTACAGAAACAAACTTGTAGCAAATTCAATCAGCTTTCATTCATTTATTACATGTCACTAGAATGCATAGTTTTCAAGATATAAGCAAAACTCGAAGAATGGAACCTTCAGACCCGCCTCTCGGCAGTCGACTTGGGATATGTTACGCTCCCATACAAACTTACAAAGTCAAGTTTTGTTCCTTGCCCTCTAAACCTTTTTATTGCATGGCCTAATCTGCATGAATCAACTTTGACATCCGGAACCTGAATCTGAGTCAGCACATCCATACTAATATTATAAATGAGAAAGTGTGTATGTCTGTTTGTTTGACCGTCTTTCACGGCAAAACGGAGCGACGAATTGACATGATTTTTTAAGTGGAGATAGTTGAAGAGATGAGAGTGACATAGCCTACTTTTTGTCTCTTTCTAACGCGAGCGAAGCCGCGGGCAAAAGCTAGTTGTTTATAAGACGAATGCGGGCATATAAGAATGCAGAGGTTTTTGCATCTATTCAGTGTTGATGAAAGATAAATGAAGAAAGTGTTCGTTTTGTTTGGTTTCCAAATGAAAACTTTCTTGAAAAGGTTCTTCAGTACAAATTAAAACCACGAGTCTTGCAACGTGAGTTTTCTGAAAAGCCAGGAGATTAAGAAAGTTTTCAGTTCGGGAAACTTGAGGTACCTACCTACGAGAGCGTGGTTGTGTTTCCTAGTTATTTTTAAATATGTTTTTTTTGAATCAATAAAAATCAAAACATTGCTGCTCAACAGGTGAAACACCAGAAGAAAATGTTTAATTACGCTATACATTTTACTGTAGCATACTTACATACTCGTAAATCGAATTTAACTGTAATTTACTTGACTTTCAAACATACCTACAAATATTCATATGCATTATGTTAACTGTTACGTGACTGCATGATGTGCACATGTGACGTTATATGAAATGCAGGGTTTGGCTGATACGGATACCCCGACAAGCCACTACCTATTTAATCAAGTAATTGACCCAGTTGACCCACCTTATACATGCACAGCGTGTGACTCGGACATACCCTGCAGTAGTCACAGAAACACCCACCAAAATTACTAACACAAAACAACACGAGTAATTTTACATTTATCATAATAAAATATCCTAAAACCAAATACCTTATCCAAAAGAATTGTCAAACACGGCCTAATAGATTCCCTTTATAACGACGTGCCAGCTTTCAACTGGTGTCAGTAAAATGTCCATTTTCTGTTATGTTTTTTGTATTCTATTTTTTAGTGTTTGCATATTTTACGCATTCGGAGATAAACTGTTTTACCCACAGATCCATAAAGAGTACGAATTATGTAGAAGAACACGAAGAAATTTCCAACTCAAAAGGTAAACTTGATGTAAATTTCCTCTCACGTTCCACATTTATTAAAACGTTACACGGTCTGTAATATGCGTATTTTTCAGTTGCTGCTCAACTTGAAGGAACGATCCATAAAACAAGCAATCTTCATAATGATTTAAAGTCCAATTTTTTTGATAAATTACTTAGCGACGAAATGCTACTTTTAGCGGAGCACAGGCATGACCAAAGAGACAGTTCTAAAACGCCTTTAACCCATTCAAGTAAAAGTCATTTGATTACTCCTGCTCCCGAAATAAAACAAAAATGGCCTATCTTGAAACACATAAATAACGTAAGGAATGTTGACATAATAGATCAAAATAAGCTCATTAGTATCGAAACAAAAAACAACGATGAATCGGATGAATACTTAGATCCATCAGCGATATCGGACAAAGCACTGCTTAAATTGAACGCAAATCAACTGGCTGAATATAACAGACCAAATCGAAATAAAGCGGGGTTAAAAAAAGAAATTAATAAATCTTCAAAAAGTATACCAATTAACAGCAAAGTCAACGGGATGAGAAGTTTATCTGACCCTGGAGTGAAAGAAAAGCGTAAGTGTAAAACTAATCCATCAAGTCCATGCAAATGCGCGGGCGCCAGCAATAATAAAAAGAGATGTACCCACGCGACTCCGAACGCCAAAGCGCACGAGTGTTCTCGCTATGGCACTGCACCTGTAACGAACCACTCTTGCAGTCAGAGTCAGCCATTGCCAGACTTTATAACGTCTAATCCATACAGCTTCTACCCATTTTATTTACCCTATACATATTTTGCTAGTGAAGCTCCGTTGGTTCCATATACAATTAGCTATCCGCAACCGATATTCAGCGATTTGAAAATTCCCCGCAAATACAAACACAAATGCCGTAAACTCACGACGCGTACAGACGACGATTTATATTATGAAGATAACAGCCGTGAAAGAAGACCTTACGATGATAACGAGTATTATCACGACAGTAAGAAAGATCCTACAAAAGGGATCGTTTATGATGTTAATCAAGATGCACTTATTAAAGAAATTGTAAAGGATTTGAAAATTCATAATGATAAGGATTTCATCAAGGAGTGCTACTGTGATTCTTCTGTAAGCTCGTGTAGATATAATATTTTTATACTCACACTCATTATATCACTTTTAAAATTGTTATCGACAATGTCGTTATGTTTTGGCTTGGAATAAACTTTCTCTACAAACGATTTTTCTTATATTGAGATAGGATAGGTAAAACCTATAGACGTTTTTCGATGAGTAATTTTATTATAATGCTGCCTCGCTTTGGCTTTTATCTTACGGTGATTAAAAAAAACTTGGTTTAATGCAACGGAGAAAAGTGTCTGTTTTAAAAGGGCTTAAAAGCAATGGCAAAAGCTGTTCCAAACTTACAAAATGGTGCTGAAGTAAGTTAACTTGAGTTAATAACATCCACAATTACTCCATCCATCACAAATAGTCATAAACTGGTTACTGGTAATGAGTCGCATTGTATCAAACACGCACGAAAATCATGTACCTAAATTATGTTATGATCATATGCCGGGATAACGCAAGGAGGATGATGATTTTTTTATGATAGGCGTCTTTGGATATTTTTGTTCACATGTATAGATGTAACTGAACGCGACCAAAATCCAATGATAAAACGAGAAGAAGCAAAGGGGCAACATTATTGCCACAAGCCTATGAAGAAGGTGCTTGAATAATTCAGTGGTTCCTGCATAGATATATCACACCGAGGAAAGAAACAAATTGAAAGTGAATACTCTGCTCCCCTGCCGGTCTAGCCGAAGAGACAATCGTTGATGCTACGTAGTGATCGAAACGCAGTCTATCTCTGTCGTGCCACTTCAGAAGAGCGATAGGGAAGTCTACGCTTATAAAGCGTAAGCCGAGCGATGTTGACGTTGGCACACCTCGGACACTGGCGATCAAATATGTAAAAGAGGCGCGTTCCTAGCACACAGTCTAAGCTCGTGAGTGAACGCGTACTATGTTTGTATGAGTGAAATATGCCAGTTACACTGTTCGCGTTTTGACAGGTAGTAACTGTGAGGGTTGTGCGGCACTTTTAGCGGGGAGCGGGAGTGGCCATACTGTACTATAGTATAGATAGTACTCTTTATTATACTGTGACGTTGGCTAGGTACCCTGGCATATTTTCACAATCCTTTGGCTTTATTTATTGCATGTCAGTGCGACTGAATGCTATTCACTATATAAATCTTTCGTGTCACCACTTCGCGTGAATTATATTAATAAAAAACAAGTTACCACGAACACCGCATACAAAAGAGTTTTCGTTTTATTGTTTTGTAAACTATGGAGCTTTTTCTCCGAATGTTCATAAAGTACAAAAAAAGCAGACTGACTTTATTATTTTTTTCATCACATTTGCTGTTTAAAGATCTCATTGCGTCTACGTGTACTGAAGAATAATGTACTATTTTATTCCCTAGGGAGTAATGGATTTAGTTTTAAAAATTAATACAATCCGAAAAATACTTCAGACAAAAGATATGTCAATCAGCCAAGGATTTTTTTGCACAACTAAAATTGACTGACTATTAAGCTATAAAAAAATCTTATATGGTATGAAAAATGTATTTTATTTATGTTTTACAATTATTTCAGTGTATTTTACATTTATTTTGTAAATTTCACGTAGATATATTTTTTTTTTGACATGTTAATTAATTATATTTAAGCTATGTTTACCTAATATTGTTCAATACGCTGTTTTAAATCTGTTATACATGTGTTTGTAAAACATAAAATTATCTTACAATAAAACTAAACTATTAAATCTAAAATTAAACTTAAAATAAAATTAAAATTAAATTAAATAAATCGTTATAATTTGCAATCTGGCAGAAAATTGTGACGGCCATCTCGATTTGCGCTTGACCGCGTTGCCATAGCAACGGGCAATACAACACCGCCATTCATTGAAGGTTTTGCCTTATGATTTTTTTTCTCTGTGTTTTCCTCTCAAATGTGATGAAAAATATTGTGTGTAACTCAGGAGGTAAAGATTTTGTAAACTCGTGTCTATAACTCTCTCCAGCCTGCGGCTGTCGCGAGTTATTAACACTCGATGACAAACTCCCCCTTACCTCCCTTGTTGCACAATATACTATTATTATATTATAACATCCATGCCTATTGTCATATATTAGCATGTGGAGGGTGGTTGCATAAAAAATAATAAATCAGTCTGAAAGTGCCAGTGCTCGTCTTTGATTCACGTTCCCTAAGTGCGTTTTCACATTATCCGACCCGATATCGGATGTCGGAACGACATCCTATACATTACAGGCGCCATCTTGGTTTTTTTTATTGAACTCCTTCCGACATCCGATATCGGATCGGATAATGTGAAAACGGACTTAAGCATGGCGCAGCCGGTAGGATCCGAACCCAAAGGGAATCTGATTTCCAATCATTTTTAAATTAGCCATGATAGATGTCACACCAGCCATCCATATTAATACTAAAATTATCTATAAATGGGAAAGTGTGTGTGTCTCTTTCTAACCCCCACTTCCCTAAAATGGGAGGGGGTGGAATTTTGTATGGAAATTTCCGCAATTTTCGAATTTAACTCGAGCGAAGCCGCTGTCAAAAGTAGTATGTTATAATATTTATGATACTCGTATTTTTGGAAGCGAAAAATATTACCTTAACCACTTGACAGTCCAGCCCGCGCGACCATATTCCGGTCAACCGTCCGGGTTTTTAAGCGACGCGCGCAGCGCGCTGCGCATTCACAACTTTTTACAAAAACGTCTGTAACTTCTAAACTACACGAGGTATAGTTCAAAAAAAAATACTTCGGTATAAATGAACGTACAGTACTTGAAATAAAATTATAGTGATAGTAAAATATGTATGATCATATACTATAAATCAAGGTTAAACTTATGTAATCGAAAAAAAAATGAAGAATTTTTTTATTTGACTATTACTTAAATTACAGGAAATTTTGAGCGATGACCCCCTTTTTTTATTACGTATTAGAGAAATATACTATTTTACCTTTATAATGATACCACAACCAACACATACAGTTCTCATGAAGATATCCAAAAAAAATTAAACAAATTCAAAATCAAACACAAACATGCGGAGTTTGACAAGGCACTGCCGAATTTATTTTTTCATTCACTAAGTAACGAGCGTACACTGCCATCTATACTTTTTGTAGCAAACTATGTAGTTAGGCTACGTTATTGTATCAAGAAAATAAGTAAATAATGCCGAAATATTTCGCTAGATGTCACTTTAATCAACTGTGTCTCCATCCCCTCTTTTGGATAGTAAGGTATCGTAGGACTGTCTACCGGAATTTTTTTTTGGATACTATGCTATCGTAGTAGACTGTCAAGTGGTTAATGACATTTTCAGTACAGATGGTGTTTTTTTTACGCACTAGTGCGAGGAGTGGTTCATTAATTTCATTATATGTCAGGTCGAAACTTCGGAGGTCCATCTGTACTGAAAAACGTCGTTCGATACACGTGCGAAAAGGAAATTCGTAACTCGTGTCGATTTAAAACACTCCCTTCGGTCGTGTTTTAATTTATCACCACTCGTTTCGAACTTCCTCTTTTTCGCACTTGTATCGAAATGTACTATTTCGGGGAATTACAATAGGTCTTTAATGCTATTTGTAACATTACAATACTACATTTTCGGCTGTCGATAAAATCCATTTCATATTGAAGTTATTTCTTATTGACAACCGAAATTATGTACCCTTTTGATTGAAGATGCCATATTTCTAGAATTTTTCGGTACGACTGATATGTGAATGCGACCACAGAAAAAGACAGAAAGACACGGAAGGACATTGCAAAAATTTGGCTAACATTTGCGGGCTGGACGCAAGTGGCTATAGGCACACAGTTGACCAAAAAAAAGTACAAATCAAAAAGTCACAACATCGTTGTGTCGTCCCGTTTTCTCACACATATTGTTTAGAAAGGGATGACATTACAATGTTGCCACTTTTTAATATCTACTGTTTTTGGTTACACTGTACGTCACGACAAGCGCCCAGCCACTCCAGCCAGTACCGATAAAACTATTTATTCTCTTCTTTTCTCGTGTGCGTGTGGATTGAGTGAGCACCTTCCGAAAAAAAAAATATGCTGATCATTTAGTAAAAGTTCTAAAACAATTGTAAAACAAATCCCTGAATTTGTAAAAAGATAAATCAAAAGATACAGTCATTAACATGTGCTCACTCAGTTCTCACAAACTACCAACGAAAACAGTGAATGTATTCATTTAACATATAATATTTATATACTAACATTTAGTAAAAAATATACCAACTTACCCCTATACATTTTAGATCACCTAGTGACGTATTTAATTTTTTACAAATAGTTTCTTATGCTCACTCAATCCTCACATTTTTGAAAAGCCGAATTTTGATGAAAAACATAAGATTTAGACCGCTATTATATGTGTATAGTTTAGTAAAAGTGTTTTCGTTGGTAGTTTGTGAGAACTGAGTGAGCACTGTATCTTTTGATTTATCTTTTTACAAATTCAGAGATTCGTTTTACAATTGTTTTAGAACTTTTACTAAATGATCAGCATATTTTTTTATTTTCGGAAGGTGCTCACTCAATCCACACGCACACCTTTTCTCTTCTCGGATTTCTACGCCATTTAAAGAAATAGGTACTGTTGTGGTCCTCTTCATACGTCATCGTTAGTGAAAGAGTGTCTAAATCAGTTTTTGGCATTTTACAACAGGTAGGTTCCGCGACTTACGTACATTAGCAAACGAATGGATGGAAACGAACGATGTAAAGAAGTTGAAAAGTTTTCCGTATTTTTCTATGGTATTTCATGAATTAATAATAAACGTTTGTATTTTAACTCCAAACACCAAACAAATAAGCGATCGTCAACTCTTGAGAACATTATATTGTGTAATTAACAAATCATCATCATCATCATCATCACATTGTTCGACAACTTGTTTATTGCTAGTTCTAACTAGATGGCAACAGGGTGGCTAGCCGAATGGCACAATCGCTCACGAAACGCTCACGAAACGAAGCGCTAGTAGATATCTATCTCTATCGCGCTTGCGTATTGGCGCGACAGAGCCAGCGGCGTATCGCTTTCGTTTGGCGTCGGAGAAATGCCATTCGGCTACGGGGCCTGGACACTATGAAATATATAATTACGATAAGTACCAGTTTTCACGTAAAATATTTGTTTTCGCAACAATTTGTAGTACCTGCTATTTCTTGAATTGATTATTGCGCGAAAATAATTGAAAATTGTTGTAGTCCACTACTCCACCACTTCAAAAATATTGTTATTTATTTTAGGCGACAATGTTAGTAACATCGGCAATATACATCATAATTTGTCAGGAGAAGTGCCAGAAGGTGGAAGCCATATTGCTCGCAAGACGTTCCTTATTGTGATAAGTCACTTCCATTTTATCGGGCCAATTTGGCCGCCTGTTTATCACTGTCACACTGTGTGTACTGTCATATAATTACATTAGTAGTCTCCGCTCTGCTCGCGATTTCGTTTGCGTCTTTATAAATATTGAATGTTACTTTCACCCCAAAAGGAGGTAAACTAACAAAGTCAGTGGATAAAAGCGCGGAACTAAAATTTTGTATATTTAGCTAAACCGGACCGTCGCTCCTACATTTATTTTTTTCTACTGAAAAATTTATCGCACTCTGTCATTACCTGGCAGAGTTCTTTCAGTTATTAGATTCCAGCTGTTTCAAATTTTTACCATTTACGGCCCAATTTAAACTGGTTAATCTTTAACATAGCTTTAGATTTTTTTTTACTTTTACAAATTTTTTCAATACTAGTTTTTGCCCGCGGCTTCGCTCGCTTTAGAAAGAGACAAAAAGTAGCCTATGTCACTCTCCATCCCTTCAACTATCTCCACTTAAAAAATCACGTCAATTCGTCGCTCTGTTTTGCCGTGAAAGACGGACAAACAAACAGACACACACACTTTCCGATTTATAATATTAGTATGGATATGGATATAAAAAGTTACACTAGAGTCTGGCTAATGAAAGTTGATCCCGAAAAAACGTGGCAATTTCAAAAAAATTGGAGCTGGCAACACATTGATAACATGGTTTCTTTTTTATTATGTATTTCTAATTTATTTACAGCACTTACTTTACAAATTTTTATGGCGTTATTAATTATTATTTATAGATTTCGCTGTTAACTTTTACCGAAATTCGTTAAAGTGACAGTCACACTGACAGATGACAATCGATGATATGACATCCAGAGTTGCTGTTTAAAAAAAATACTGGGTTTAACTTTCATTAGCCAGACTTCTAGTTTAGATTGGATATGGATCGGATTTTTCAGGGGCAAAAATTACGTTTTCTTTCTTTCGATTGCTGTGTTTTCCAGAATTACAACGTTGTATGCCTGGTTTTAATGATTAGTAATTTTCTGTAGATATTTATAAATAACTGTATATTTTATTTTTGTCGCAATTGGCACGTTACCAAAAATTCGGTACTCGGTAGGTATATCTGCGGAATATCTGTTTTTTTTTATTTAAGAAAAAGTGAATTCACAGACATAAAAATCAGCGATTAAAAATTATAATGAGGAGTGCTTTCTTAATAATATGAAAATAAAAGGGAACCCAGTGCGTAATGTAAATTTTACTTCAGATCTTTTGAAGTCGTTTTACATTGCTTTGTCTTTGAACTTCTTTTAGGACGAAACCTTACTTGGGCAACTGAGCGGGATTACCATTATCTTGCATAATTTTTTTTGTCATATTTTACCTTTGCATAACAACGCTTGGCAGAATCCTCTTTTCGCAGAATGACTTTTTGCATACATTTCTTGGCGTACTGTCATTTTGCAGAATTATTTAAAGCAGAGTAATACAATGGCATAATGGTAAATTGTATAATATTCGTATAATCGATTAATTGTTTTGTCGAAAATTGTGTCGCATTCTATTGACTTGGCATTCTGTCATTTCGCACAATTGTCTTAGGCAGAATAATACATTCGCATAATTTTCATGCGCAGAATAATGTCACTTATGTTTTATTTATTTTTTACATTAAAGAGGATTTTCTGGTTTACTCACTGTCAACCTAACACGCTCCTCCTCGCTTCGCTCGTCGTCGCACCTAAACCGACTCTGTGACATATAAGATTTCTGTGTCGTGTGAGTATTTATTCTGGATAGGGTTTCTAACCTAATCTACATTTCTGGCAACATTTTTTCTGAGTAACTATATAGTGGGTGATAGACGTACGAGCTAGTACGCGTACTTAAAGATTTCAAACCGGTCTTCGAACCATACATAAGTACGCGTGATTGCTTATCAACATAATAACATAACACTGTCAACTTAACACGCTCCTCCTCACTTCGCTCGTCGTCGCACCTAAACCGACTCTGTGACATATACGATTTCTGTGTCGTGTGAGTATTTTGTCTGGGTGGGAGTTCTAACCCTACAATGTACATTTCTGGCAACATGAAAAAATAAATTCTGCGGAAAGTCTATTCGGTGCAAAATTACAGTCAGAAACATGAGTATTATGCGACATAAAATGCTGCAAAATTAAAGTCGACGATATTAGCAGTATGCTATTACTAATTCGGTGAAATGTAATGTATACTATATACAATTCTGCTATATTAAAATCGACAATATTAGTATTCTGCTATCCAGAATTCTGCCAAATGAATGATATGCTATATGACAGTTATGCTATTTGTACAATTATGCAAAAGTATCATTCGAGTAAAAATGTTTCTGCGAAAGCTGCTATGCCAAATGTATTTCGGACAATCGATATTCTGCAAGATAAAGGGAACCCAACTGAGCGATCCTTGGTTAGTAGAACTGTGCGGAAATGCTTATGAGTAAAAATAACACAAAGTTGACTGAAAATTGCACTTGTTCGTTAATGGGAAGAATAGCTTCTATGTAGTCCGTGATTTTTCATGTAAAACCTTTTTTTAAACTATCTAAGTGCTATAAACTGAAATAGATAACATACACTAAAGAAAAAGCGATCAAGCCCACTGGTGGCGAAGCCGGGAATCGAACCCGGGTCTCTAGGTCGCTATCATCTAAGTGCTTTTATGACCTTGATGAAAATAAAGTTTTTTGTTATTTACTAAATTCTTGAGATAGGTACTCACGCAAATCATTTTTATGAACAAATATTTCATACTCGTACGTAACATTTGGTAGGTGGGCATTTTCAGAATTTGGGTCCCCCCAATTAGCGTAAGTTGTTAACAAAAATTCTCGCTGTCAGTTATGTGACGACAGTTAAGCATAAAATATGTTTGAAAATTTACTTGTTTTAACGGATTATGCGACGTTCTTGCCAATGTCACTTCTTCCTGTTCGCAATTCTGGACAATCTGAATTCTACGCAATTAGTATTTCACCTCATTCGCTATTGTGCACAGTTATTACTTGTGGACAGTGGCGATTCTTCCTGTTAGCAATTCTGCACATTCTGAATTGCACACAGTAGTTTTTGACCTCATGCGCTATTATGTGCAGTCATTATTTGTGTACAATAGCGATTCTTCCTGTTCGCAGTTCTGCACAATCTAAGTTCCACACAATAGGTATTTCGCCTCATTCGCTACTGTGCACAGCCATTATTTGTGTACAGAATAGTTTCTTCTTATTCTCAATTCTACGCAATCCGAATTCGACGCAATAGGTATTTCACCTCATTCGTTATTGTGCACAGTCATTATTTGTATACAGTATAGTTTCTTCCTATTCGCAATTCTACACAATTCGAATTCCACACAATAGGTATTTCGCCTCATGCGCTATTGTGCACAGTCATTATTTGTGTACAGTATACTTTCTTCCTATTCGCAATTCTACACAATCTGAATTCGACTCAATAGTATTTCACCTCATTCGATTTTATGCACAGTCATTACTTGTGTACAATCTTGTTCTGCACAATCTCAGCTTCGTCAATCCCCGCAAACACGTACACATAGAAACGCAGAAATCTCCTAACATGAGCTATACGTCGCGGAGGAGTTTCATTATAATCTATTATCAGCAGTTGTACTTCATGAAATATCACAATGTGAACTATTATAGCATGACAAATACGAACGTTTCCCGAAAAATACTTAGTAAATAGTAGTAGTAATTATTTAGCAAATATTGGCCTATACCTATAGTCAGCAAAGGTTCGATTTTAACATTTTGTTTACAAGATATTGATATGGTGACTGGTTAGATTTAAATTATATTGAAATTGGGTGTCAAAATTGAATACAGTGCCTGTAACAACGCCATCTGACACCTAAATGTTATTTTTGCTGAATATGTATAACGGTATAAGTTAATATTAATAATGCTATTTGAAACTTTGCCTACTCTAGTGCGCCGCGGAAATCACTTTCTGCGTTTCTATGTGTGCTTATTAGCGGGGATTGAGGAAGCTGAGATTGTGAAAAACAAGATTGTACACAAGTTAGACTGTGCATAAAATCGAATGAGGTGAAATACTATTGGGTTGAATTCAGATTGCGTAGAATTGCGAATAGGAAGAAAGTATACTGTACACAAATAATGACTGTGCACAATATCGCATGAGGCGAAATACCTATTGTGTGGAATTCGAATTGTGTAGAATTGCGAATAGGAAGAAACTATACTGTATACAAATAATGACTGTGCACAATAACGAATGAGATGAAATACCTATTGCGTCGAATTCGGATTGCGTAAAATTGAGAATAGGAAGAAACTATTCTGTACACAAATAATGGCTGTGCACAGTAGCGAATGAGGCGAAATACCTATTGTGTGGAACTTAGATTGTGCAGAATTGCAAACAGGAAGAATCGCTATTGTACACAAATAATGACTGCACATAATAGCGCATGAGGTCAAAAACTACTGTGTGCAATTCAGAATGTGCAGAATTGCGAACAGGAAGAATCGCCACTGTCTACAAGTAATAACTGTGCACAATAGCGAATGAGGTGAAATACTAATTGCGTAGAATTCAGATTGTCCAGAATTGCGAACAGGAAGAAGTGACATTGGCAAGAACGTCGCATAATCCGTTTTAACATTATGAATGTAGATTATAGCTTAAATTTTATGTAATTAACACAAAAACAATATTTTCATTGAAATTTCAGGCTTAAGACGATACGGTACGATACGATTCTCCATACAAACGCTCTCGACTATTTCTTACCTGGTTTTTGAAGGTAGAGCATTGGTTTTTTCAACACAGATTGTTATTATTTTTATCTGTGTCGGCCCGTTTTGATTTTTTTGATATTCTGCTTTTTCAAGACTCTAGAACCAATCAAAAATTTCCACAAACGGCCTTTTTCATTGTGGCGCAAAAAAAGGTGTGATACTCCAAATAGGTAACAATTAACCGAAAAAGCTAAACGGCCCGACATAAATTATTTCATTGTTATTCAGATTCTCAAATTTCGTTCCGATTGATTAAGTTTTGAAGGAGGAAAGAGTCGAGAGCGGAACCTCGATTTTAAAGATTTATTTGAAATATCTTTTGACTGAGTTGTTCTTAATGGACAATTTTTTTTCGATAAATCTAGTTAATAACACTTGTATATTTAACTAAAATTTTCAAATTCCCAAGTTGAAAGGGGCTTTCCATTTTAGCATTTTCGCTACCGTATACTCTTAAATATCGTCATAAAACTGACAGTGAGTTAATTTGTGTTAACAACATACGCTATTTGGGGGGTCCCAAATTTTAAAAATGCCCAGTTACAAGATACCTTGACAATTTCCTAAATAAGAAAAAAACACTGCCTTCAAAGAGAACCATGCATTGCATTTGATAAAGTTTTGAATGAACTTTGTGCTTCTCTTTACATCACAGAAAGCCAATTAACTTCACGAGGGTCTTTATGATAGACTAATTTACTCTGTGGATAAAACACCTGCGGGACGAGTCACACAAATAAATGAGCTCTGACATATTCAGAGCTCTATATTGTATCAAAACCCTTAATTACTAAGAGTGGCACTGAAACTTTAACAGTTGGATGTGGTCTGCGTATTTAAGACGAAAATGCTAAAATGGAAAAGAGCCCCCCTTTCAATTTGGGAATTCTAGTTTAATATACTAGTGTTATTAACTAGATTTATCGAAATAAAAAAATGTCCATTAAGAACAACTCAGTTTATTAATAGTTAAAAATATTGCGAAAAAATCTTTAAAATCGTGTTCCGCTCTCGACTGTTTCCTCCGTCAAAACTTAATGAATCGTTACGAAATTTGAGAATCTGAATAAAAGTGAAACAGTCGGTGTCACACCGTTTAGATTTATTGGCTATTTACCACCAATTTTGAATACCACGCCTTTTTTTACGCCATAATCAATAACGCCGTTTTTTAAATTTTTAATGTTTTTAAGTAGTAAAGTAACCCCACTTTTTTTTGCTGGCAAAGAAAAGTTGATTCACCCAAATGGTCGGACCGGCGTTATTGATTATGGCGTAAAAAAAGGCGTGGTATTCAAAATTGGTGGTAAATAGCCAATAAATCTAAACGGTGTGACACCGATTATTTCATTGTTATTCAGATTCTCAAATTTCGTTCCGATTGATTAAGTTTTGAAGGAGGAAAGAGTCGAGAGCGGAACTTCGATTTTAAAGATTTATTTGAAATATCTTTTGACTGAGTTGTTCTTAATGGACAATTTTTTTTTTCGATAAATCTAGTTAATAACACTTGTATAAATATACAAGTGTTATAAACTAAAATTCCCAAGTTGAAAGGGGGGCTCCCTTCCATTTTAGCATTTTCGCTACCGTATCCTCTTAAATATCGTCATAAAACTGACAGTGAGTTAATTTGTGTTAACAACATAACAACATACGCTAATTGGGGGGTCCCAAATTTTAAAAATGCCCAGTTACAAGATACCTTGACAATTTCCTAAATAAGAAAAAAACACTGCCTTCAAAGAGAACCATGCATTGCATTTGATAAAGTTTTGAATGAACTTTGTGCTTCTCTTTACATCACAGAAAGCCAATTAACTTCACGAGGGTCTTTATGATAGACTAATTTACTCTGTGGATAAAACACGTGCGGGACGAGTCACACAAATAAATGAGCTCTGACATATTCAGAGCTCTATACTGTATCAAAACCCTTAATTATTAAGAGTGGCACTGAAACTTTAACAGTTGGATGTGGTCTGCGTATTTAAGACGAAAATGCTAAAATGGAAAAGAGCCCCCCTTTCAATTTGGGAATTCTAGTTTAATATACTAGTGTTATTAACTAGATTTATCGAAATAAAAAAATGTCCATTAAGAACAACTCAGTTTATTAATAGTTAAAAATATTGCGAAAAAATCTTTAAAATCGTGTTCCGCTCTCGACTGTTTCCTCCGTCAAAACTTAATGAATCGTTACGAAATTTGAGAATCTGAATAAAAATGAAACAGTCGGTGTCACACCGTTTAGATTTATTGGCTATTTACCACCAATTTTGAATACCACGCCTTTTTTTACGCCATAATCAATAACGCCGTTTTTTAAATTTTTAATGTTTTTAAGTAGTAAAGTAACCCCACTTTTTTTTGGATTTGGAAATTTTTATGTGGTTTCCACTCAGAATCGCGAGCTCTTTCAATTCTAATAGGAGAAAAAAAGTGTCCCAAGGGTTTTTTCCCATTCCGTTACCATTTTTTCATACATTTTGTATGGCGGTAACGGAATGGAAGGTTCGAAAAAATATATGGAAATCGTGGGACATTTTTTTTCTCCTTATCAGGATCGAAAGAGCTCGCAATTCTGAGTATTAATCGCGTAAAAAATACCCATGTTACAAAAAAAGTGGGGTGGACAACTTTGAAAAAAATGGCCCAGTCACACTACTATATATAAATTAAAAATCGAAATAAGATGCCATATGTTAAAGAAAAAATGACGGACACCACCAGTGGCGAACGCCGGATTCGAACCAGCGCCTTTAGCAATCCGGGCTAACACCATGAACCCCTAGGCCAACCCGTCACCATATTTTCGGGTCTAAACTATATTCCTATTTGGCAGAGAACTATTTCAAGGTAGTCGTGAAATTATTACCACCATTGTAGACACGACGGTTTTGTATGTGGCAGACTCGATTAAAGGAGTTTATTGTTATGAGGCCGGGTACCGCGTCTTTTCACAGGCAACCGTAAAGCCTGCGGCAAATGGCCAATTCGGGGTGATAAAATTAGGGTGCGTATCGATCGATATAACTTTTTTTGATATATTTTTAGTCGTTATAACGATCATTTGATATAATTATTGAATCATATAACAACAAATAATATACTAACAAATTGTATAATTGTTATTTAATATAACGATCGTTTTTTCGAATAACATTTATTATAACATACTTTGAGTATAATCCTTATTTTCGATAATAAATAAATTGTATAACACAAATTCTCTAAAGCACAGTTAGAATAAAAAAAATGTACAATAAATTAGATCCATCATTTACCAGAAAAGCAGATTAGGTTAGAACTGTGTGAACCCCTACACACAACGCGCTGCTACCAGAAAAATAGGTTAGGTTAGGTTAGAACTGTGACCCTTAAACATTTGTACTGCCATCAGAAAAGTAGGTTAGGTTAGGTTAGAACTGTGATCCCTTCAAAAAATAATAAAATTAATTCATGAAATGTTTTATGCTGTTTGCTAGTTATATTATACTAGTCGTATATCAATATATAGTTATATAGTCGTATACCTACCATATAAGGGTTATAATAAATAAATGTTATACAAAATAATGATTATACAAAATATAATTTTTAAGAAAAAAAAACCGTCGCCTTTCGGGTTCTGGTGAAAGCTACTTGCGAATGTTGGATTATGTAGAAATGTGTAAGTATTTTTTAAAACTGCTTTTAATGCTTTAATTATTAGATGGCAACACAAATGAATATACGTATAACGTTAAGGTTTGAGGAGTTTCCTCAATTCCTCATGAATCCGATTATATTATAAGAAATCGAAGCTTGACAAACTTTGACTTCAAAATTTATGCTTAACAAACATAACTAAATAAATGTCACTGTTCTGAACTTAAATGCATGCTTTTCTTACAAAAATACCAAAGTCACTATGAGTGTGCCGTTCAGGTTTGAGGAGTTTGGTTCTGGCCATCATCAGCAGTTCCACTGCACCAAATGTCACTGTTCTGAACGAAAGTGCATGCTGTTCTTATAAAAATACCAAAGTCACTATAAGCGTGCCGTTCAGATTTGAGGAGTTCGGTTCTGACCATCATCAGAAATTCCACTGCACCAAATGTCACTGTTCTGGACGAAAGTGCATGCTGTTCTTATAAAAATGGCAAAGTCACTATAAGCGTGCCGTTCAGATTTGAGGAGTTTGGTTCTGGCCATCATCAGCAGTTCCACTGCACCAAATGTCACTGTTCTGGACGAAAGTGCATGCTGTTCTTATAAAAATACCAAAGTCACTATAAGCGTGCCGTTCAGATTTGAGGAGTTTGGTTCTGGCCATCATCAGCAGTTCCACTGCACCAAATATCACTGTTATGGACGAAAGTGCATGCTGTTCTTATAAAAATACCAAAGTCACTATAAGCGTGCCGTTCAGATTTGAGGAGTTCGGTTCTGACCATCATCAGAAATTCCACTGCACCAAATGTCACTGTTCTGGACGAAAGTGCATGCTGTTCGTATAAAAATACCAAAGTCACTATAAGCGTGCCGTTCAGATTTGAAGAGTACCGTTCTGGTCATCATCAGCAGTTCCACTGCACCAAATGTCACTGTTCCGTACCTAAATGCATGCTGTTCCTTTAAAAACACAAAAATCACCATATGTATGCCTTTCAGATTTGAGGAGTTCCCTCGATTTCTCCAGGATCCCATCATCAGAACTGGGTTCTGAGAAAAATGGGACCAATCTGTATGCATATACATTCAATCAAAAAAAAATTTTTAAAAATGGGCCCATAACGACGGAGATATCGAGGAACAAACATAAAAAATAAAAATAAAAAAAATAAAAAAAAACATACAGACGACTTGATAACCGTCCTTCTTGAGATATGAGGCGACGGTTAAAAAGTAGAGATTTTGTGGTTATACCAAATGTTAATTATGTCAAATGAGTGATTATATTCTTTGAATGTATGCCTAATGTTGTTATATCAAATGTTACTATACCAAAAAAAGTTATACCAATCATTACACACCCATAAAATTAATAGGGGCTTTTGGCTAAAGAAGGAATTGAGGGCGGAAAGTGAAGGATTACGAACGAGAGGCTGTTTGAAGCCCGACGCCGAAGTAGTAACACAATTTTTAAATTAAATGACACCTACACTGACATTTCGAACATTCTTCCGCCATCTTGTAATTTTTGACAGGTCGTGGAAGGCCCCACCCAGGTATTCATTATACCGCCCTAGGGCGGTAAAATGGCTCATTATGTATCAGTATGCAGTCATTTAATAACACCGTTTACGAGCGAGTGTGATGAAAATATGTATTTGAAAATATTACAATTATAAAGGACCTTAAAAGGTACGTGCATAATTTTGAATTTTTTTAAATGTTTTTTGCTAGTGATTTAATTCATATTCTTTTTAAGAACAGAGTACCTAATTAGGACATAGTATTTGATGTAGATAAGATAAGATAAGATATCGTTTATTCAAGTAGGATTTTACAACCTCTTCCGAATCGTCAAAATTACATTCGATGTAGTCGAAGCAACTACTCTACTCTCAGAGATTGTGTTCCCCGCGGAATGGTACCTCGTCCCGAAAATGTTTAACATTTTTCGTAGCAGTGGTTGTATGTACATAGTTGGATACCTACTGAAGTTCTGGCATTTCCGACGAAGGTCGTGTAGACATACACTCACGCCTGTATTCCCAAAAGGGGAAAGCAGAGCACATGAAACATCTCAATCTTCAGTGCCACTTAAGCCACTTTTAGCATTGAAGGGGTTGAAAGAAAACGAAACAGCTCATGTAAAAACAGTAGAAGATTCGTATTCTTATATGCACTACACGGTAAATATCTACTTGTTTCTTCGATGTAAACAATCATGTTGTGTTTTAGATATGATAGAGTAGAGCGGCAGCTTTTCAAGCCTCGATCAATATATAACCCCCTTTAAAAACATTAGACCATTGAGCTAAATAGTGCGGCTGCCCTACGCAGAAATCAAGTATCTCAATTTTTTCCAAAAAATGGTTTTTTACATCATTCGATTCATTTTTTCAAAATACATCTTTCAGTATTTTTTTGAAATTTTTATAATGTATATTTTTCAAAATACAGAACATTAAAAAATTCAAGTATCTTTTTTTAACGGGGTATTCTACGCTAAAGTCAAGTATCTACCCTATTTCTATCTTGAAATCGAGTATCTTGCGAAAGATACTTGCAATTCATATTAGATGGCTAAGTTACTTGACTTCAGAGTTGAAATATTGATATTGATTGCGAAGTTACTTGACTTCAGCGTAGAAATATTGATATTTATTGATAAGTTACTTGACTTCAGCGTAGAACTATTGATATTGATTGCGAAGTTACTTGACTTCGGCGTCTATCATTTTGTGATGATGTCAAAAGCTTGTAATTACTTATACATGTATTAATTTGGGTTTAAGGTAGAAATTGTCTTAGTATTAAAAACAACCAGATGTAAACAGTAAAAGCACGAGGAACTTGTCTTTTTTAATATGTAACTTCTTTTATACAAAATACGAAAATACATATAACGAACATACTTAATAATTATTGCATGTTGGTTAGTTGATCAATAGGCTACTTGCCTCCTAGTCAAATCAGCTTCTTTTTAAGAACTGTCAAAACGAATTTGAAGGACTTGCTAATATAGAATTTATATGAAATATAATTGAGTGACGTCACGGTCAACTCAGTTACTTTATATATTTCTACCTGACTTATAAGTAGAATTGGATTTAAAAATAACTGCTCTTCTCATAATTATCTGATGCTTTATTTCGTGCATGGTATAAATTTTATTTTAACTACAGTTCCCTATTATTATAATTAAGGAAGACTATAACTTTCATTATTTTTTTCTGTCTTCGAGTATTTAGGCACCTACCTACTTAATTAATATTGTGCGTTCCACGGGAAATCGCTTTCGACGTTTTTTTTTTGTTATTGAAATAGTCTCCTACAACGTAAGTAATTCATTAAGTTTAATGAGTATTTTTGAACTCTTCGTGATAAAAAACCTCTTAAACCTATACCTAATCTTAAGACAACTTGCATTCAAACACAACCAGAGCTTCTTTTCCGTGGATTACTCCAATTTTGCATTTATATTAAAACCTAATTTACACAAGCATGACATACACTACATTAAAGGCATCTATCTAAAATGTATACATTGTATACATATACTAGCGGTCCGCTCCGGCTGCGCACGGGGCTATCATAAAAATGGTTATAGTAATTTATCCTTAAAAGATAGACATATGCTATTACGGACTTTTTTGTATGTCTATGAAAGATACACAATTTTGCCATACATTGTTTTGATATAGCTCAAACAGTTTGGGCAGCGTTTTCGATTAAAGCTCTCAGCCAGCAGAATTTTGTCCGACTTGATTAGCAAAAATTGACATATTTCAACCAATTCAAACATGATCTCAACAAATTATATATCAAAACCTTTCCCAAGAATCATTCTATTCATTGGTGAAAACCGCATGAAAATCCGTTCTGTAGTTTTTGTTTTAGATACAGTTAAAAATAACAAGCCTACCAAAGCTAAATGAAAACAGTCCAAGATACTTGCTTTCTTGTAGAAAAGCTTTAAAATTTTCTTATCGCATTCTACGCAGAAAGCTGTTTTTGTATTTTAAAATGACTGTGCTAATATTTTTGAAACAATAATTATAGTACACTATTAATGATATCTAGTATAATAAAGTTCGTCTGTTTTAAAGGCTATCAATTAATTAATAAACATGTAATCAGGAAAAATAAAAAAAAATCGTTTTTTCGCTCTACTGTAAAATTTGACAAAACCCAGATACTTGATTTCTGCTTAGGGCAGCCGAGTGGGGTATGAATAGATACCGCCTGGCACGGTTGTTACTCGTACTTAGTTAAAAATAAAGCTGATATAGCTCGGTAGGGCATTTTCAGAATTTGGAACCCAAAATTAGCGTAAGTTGTTAACAAAAAAAAATTAACTCACTGTCAGCTTTGTGACGATAAGTAAGTAAGCATGAAATTTCAATAAAAATATTGTTTTTGTGTACATTACATAAATAATGGGAAAAAAGTCAAGTTTTACACAGATTTTATGCTTAATTGCCGGACAATTTTATTTTTCTCCCCACCAAAAAGAGGGGTGGGAAGCAAAAAAAAATGTCCGGCAAATTGGTCATCTGTGCCCCTTGAGGACCCATTTAGACGGCGAGCGAACTCATATTACGCGATTTTATATACATTGTGGACTGTTGAGGTTATATTAAGTTCAGCTCATCAATTACCGCAATTTAATGAAATTCGCATGCGAGTTCCCGGACCTTCTAAATGGGCCCTTAGAGATTTCTGTTATTCCCGAAATAATAATACTGTCAGAGTCACGATTTTATCACATAGACAAGTCATTTATTGGTCCATTATAAGGTATACGGGTCTCCTAATGACTTCCATTCTTTCTTGATAACGAACGAATGTCAGGGGCAAGCATACCTTTGACGACCGTGCCGAAGGCCAGTGATTAGATTTGCGGAATCATTAGTGATAACATACACGACAGCGAACTAAGGTACATATAAAACAAAACTCAGCCAAATAGACTATATCTATTTCTAATTCTACTGGTAAGTATGTGTTGTTCTAATTATTGTATATTTATTTATACGTATATACATAGGTATATGTATCGGCTATCTCGAAAACAACCCTGACAATTTCGCAAAAATTTTCAGGGTGAATTTTAGAGTTTTCACTAGTTTTTCTTTGTATAGTACCTATATCATTTAAAAGGGTAGACTCTGGATGGAGCAAAAAGCTAGGGAAGCTAGGCAAAAGACAACTCCAAATTATAACGGGGGTGTTCACAGGCCATTACGGGGTCAAAGGAATTTTGGCCAAGATGGGACACGCCGACAACACTGATTGTCGCATGTGTGGCGAAGAGGAAGAGACCTCTCTCTCTTGGCCTAGCCTTATCCCATCATTTGGGGTCGGCTCTCCTAGTCCTTCTTCGCCAGGACGCTCTGTCCCGGGTTGTCGCAGATGTGACATTTGCATCCTTCATGTCCTTATTTATGGTAGCTATCCATGTTTGGGGGGGTCTTCCTGGTCCTCTTTTAGGCGCCGGAAACATTTCGAGTACTTGTCGGGTCATGTGTTCGGGTGGGCGACGCATTACATGCCCATACCACCTGAGTCGGCCTTCCACTAGCTTTTCTTGAATTGGTTTTACCCTGAAGCTACCACGGATGAGGGTATTCCGGATGCGATCTAGTCGCGTTACACCCCCGGCCCAGCGCAGCATTCTCATTTCAGCGGCATGTAGCCTATCTTCTTGTGGTTTTTTGAGAGGCCAGCACTCGGCGCCATACGTTAGAGCTGGTCGTACAGCGGTTTTGTAGATTTTGCCTTTAATGTGTACAGGCATTCTCCTGTCGCACAACACTCCTGACAGCTCTTTCCATTTCACCCATCCTGTGTTTATTCTTTGGGTTATGTCAGTGTCGACAGTTGCATCGGTGGTAACGACTGAACCTAGGTATTTGAAACTATCTACTCTATTCAGGGGTGTGCCTTCAAGACTGATGGTGCTGGTGTTATTTTTGCCGCTGAAATTGCAGTAAACATATTCGGTCTTTTGTTTGCTGATTCGTAGACCGGCTTCCTCTAACGCGGCTCTCCATTGCTCCAGAATTTGCTGTAGGTCTTCCGCATTTTCGCTGACGAGTGCTATATCGTCAGCGTAGAGCAGGTCCCGGGGAGGCGGTCGTTGTAGCTTTGCAGTCAGATGGTTCATTACCAAATTAAATAGCAGGGGACTCAGCGCTGACCCCTGGTGAACACCAACCCTTACTTCGAATTCATCACTTACACCGGCCGGGCAACGTACTCTTGTTGTAACGTCCTTATACATATCTTTGACAACGCTGATGTAATATTCTGGTACGTTATGTCCTCGTAATGCCCGCCAGATTAAGTCTCTTGGAACTCTGTCGAAGGCTTTCTCTAAGTCGATGAACACCATATGTAGATCAGTTTTTTTATCCCGATATCATTAAGATTCTTATGGTATGGATGGCGTCTGTGGTAGATTTTCCTGCAACGAAACCGCACTGGTTTTCTGTGACCTCTGTGATTTCAAGCAGTCTCCTATTTATTACCCGTTCCCAGATCTTAAGGGTGTGTGATATTAGTTTGATTGCGCGATGATTTCCACACAGCCTAATGTCTCCCTTGTTTTTGTAGAATGGGATTATGTAGCTTTTCCTCCACGCCTTTGGAATACCATTGACCAGAAATTTATTAAACATGTTAGTCAGGAGCGCTATACCACCCAGTCCTAATTTCTTCCACAGCTCCGCAGGAATATTATCGGGTCCCATAGCTTTGTTGTTTGCCATTGCTTTAACAGCTGCTTGCACTTCGGCTGGTGTTATGCACGGAATTGGTCCTGCTGTTTCAGGCGTAAGTTGGGTGGGTTGTTTACGGGGATATGTTTCATTCAGGAGCTGACAGTAGTATTCCTTCCATCTTCGTTTAATGTCCTTATCTGAGGTGAGTAGCTGGCCGGTTCCATGGTAAATGAGCTTGTACTCGTTTCCTATTTGCCTAGCCTTAGACCCCTTCCATTTCGTCTCTTGTATACAGCAGATGTTTATGCGTCTTCTACGTAAGGCTTCACCCAGTTCTGCGCTGCGTCCTGTCATCGAGCCTACGTTCCAACTAGCGATTCGCAATTTATGATTTTGGGGCGTAGACTCGCTGCTTCTTCCGTCGCTTTTGGGGGACGCCCTAGTATTTCTTGCTTCCATATTTTTGATGCCGTCGCTTACGGGGGACGCCCTAATGTTTATACTCGGTTCTTTTTGTGACTTTTTCATGACTAGGAGTAGTGTTTTGGCTTTAGTTTTACGGCCGGCTGCCACCAGACGCCAAGGATGTAGCCCTCCTGGAGGACCTGGGCGCTACCGTTGACCTTTTGGGGTTCTTCCGCTACCGTCCCTTCTGCATACTCCATCCTGAGCACGCAGCACATCACCAGGCCTCACTACTGGGTCCCTGTCCGAACTCCGCCACCCACACACCCCGGCCTACTGAGATGTGGAGTGCCCACCCCCGCGGCTAGGACGCGCCGAACAGGAGTTACCCCAGTGGGTTGCAGAGAAGGTGACTCTGCCTCCCCTGGGGCCGGGTTAATGGTCTTGTTTGGGGCCAAGACCAAGGGCGAAGAGGAAGAGACCGTCAGACATTTAATATGTGAATGTCACGCCCTCGCCAGACAAAGAATGAAGAACTTTGGAGCAGGCTACCTGGCACCGAAGGACTTCAGAGAGCTACCCATGAGCCTCATCATCCGATACGTGGAGATGGTCGAGAAGCTCCTGAATAGCTGAAGGATCTTAGGATCGTAGGGGGTAATTGCACAAAAGATCCCGATGGGTCGAAGTGTATCCGTAAGGGCCCCCGCAGATTTAAGATAAGATATCATTTAAAAACACGATATAATAAAATAGAACTCTACTGCTATTTATAAAAGACCAATTCGCGATTTCCCAGTTCTCATTGTTGATTTTGTTGATATAGCGCGTGACTTTCTCTTTCACTATCTACTAATATGTATTTTTCACGTGCCATAAGGACTTTTCCATCAATAATTCCAACATAAATTTAGTATATAAGGTTCTTATTTCACATGACTATGTATGTATATGTAGGGTCCTTAAAATAAATAGCAGGTCACAAATGCCCGTTTGAAAATATTTCATGATTAGTTTAAATTTTTTTTCCCCTCACTAGCTCGGAAACACGTGTTTTGTCCTTTAATACCAGCGGGTAAAAACGCATTTTATCCACTAGTGGGTAAAGTAATTTGACCTTGAATAAAGTCAAATTAACTGCTTTAAAATTGATAAACGTAGGTGAATCTAGTAATAAAGATGATTTACCACCTGTGGAACTACTGGAAGCAGTGATTAAACGCATTTTTGCGTTGTAGTTTCCTCGCTATAGTGAGGGGAAAAGTTTTGTGTTACACTCGGGTGCAAATGTATTTTACTTCTCGCGTGTTAAAAAACTCGCAAGTTCAGGATTCTATTTTCGAACCACTCGCTTCGCTCGTGGTTCAACTATAGAATCCTTTCAATTGCTCGTTTTTCAATTCCACACTCGGCGTTAAAATACAACTTTGCCCCCTTGTATAACAAATAACTATTAAACGCATTTAAATAAAAGCTTGTTTTAAAAGGTTCTTTTCTTTTTCTTTTTTTGGCTTATTCTCAGCCAGCCCTCTGATTTGATACCCATATTGCAGGAATGAATTATGAGTACAATCCAGGTATCTTTAAAGCAAGAGTAAATAGGTAGGTATCTCATAGGTAAGCGTGCTCCACCGTAGACCGCATCATCACTTACCATCGTGTGATCGTGGTCAAACGTCTACCTATTCAAAGTAAAAAAATAATAATTAAAAGAAATATCCGTCATCTCGGCTGTTCCGCCATGTGGGACTTAGAATAACTTCACAAAGTTTACCATGCTTTGTCATCCAAACTGTCAATACAGACAAATACATATACAAAATTTTAGTTGAATTAGTTAAGAATATACTAATATGTACTTCAAAAATACTTCAAAATTTTAACCATGCATTCAAAATTGAGTTGCAAGCTTACAACCGTACATACTTTGTATTGCAAGTTAAAAGCTTGTAAAAATAAAATAATAATAATACTACCTAGGGCCAGATGCAGAAGGCGGTGATCTTGGACACGGCGCGGATAGTCCGACGGTTCCTCTCTTTGCAGCCCTAACCACCGGCAGCTTGGGCCCTGCCCCGCTGCTGGCGGCACCCTAGGTTAAATAGGTTTTTTATAATGTGTTTATATATTTTGTATTGTTTTGTAAGTGGTTTTGTATTTTACTTTTATAATCATATTATAAAATAGCCTAGCCTGAGAGTTAAAATAAATAAAGAGAATACAGCCAAGCACATGAATTTGAAGCCAGATAAGTGTGTAATAAAAATTCTTCGTTTTATACAATAATATCTTTGTCTTGCTTGAATACCTAGGTATTCAATAGAACTTGCTCCGAACACCTACCTGTAATATGGGTAAGCAACATAAAATAAACGGAAAATTATTATTAAGATAAATAATGATTTCTTTTGAGATTGATCCATTGAAATCGTATCAATTAAGGGGTGTCGCCTTGCATCAAATGAGGTAGTTCTAATTTGTATTATATATTATTAGAGATGAAATAGTGATGTCAAATCCATGTTTTCCACCTCGAAAGCCGATGGGGTCGTAATTAAATTCATGAAAATCCATAAAAGTTTGGGACCTTTCTAACTTTTGTTAAATTTTACCACCAAGAACCTTTTTAACGGCAAAAGTGGCTATGAACAATTTGATGTCTACTAAATTATCGTAATTATGAATATAATTTTGTCTTGGTAAGCCATATATTTACTGAGATACGGTCATTGAAAGTTTTGTACAATTTCGACAAAAGGGAAAAGTAGTTGTAGCTGTTCGGAGGTGTATAATCTTTTTTTCCCCTCACTAGCTCGGAAACACGTGTTTTGTCCTTTAATACCAGCGGGTAAAAACGCATTTTATCCACTAGTGGGTAAAGTAATTTGACCTTGAATAAAGTCAAATTAACTGCTTTAAAATTGATAAAAGTAGGTGAATCTAGTAATAAAGATGATTTACCACCTGTGGAACTACTGGAAGCAGTAATAAACGCATTTTTTGCGTTCTAGTTTCCTCGCTATAGTGACGGGAAAAGTTTTGTGTTACACTCGGGTGCATATGTATTTTACTTCTCGTGTGTTAAAAAACTCGCAAGTTCAGGATTCTATTCTCGAACCACTCGCTTCGCTCGTGGTTCAACTATAGAATCCTTTCACTTGCTCGTTTTTCAATTCCACACTCGGCGTTAAAATACAACTTTGCCCCCTTGTATAACAAATAACTATTAATCTATACTGAATATGATTTTTTACGGAGTCCACAAGGCTTCATTTCTGAACCGACGTTGGAACCACCAACTCCTCAGGTTCTGCTTAAAATGAACAATTTTCAGTACTTACAAAGAAGGTAGTACCAGCAGTTGTGGTTGCGAGAAAGTAGGTGTCAACAGCTCAGCTGTTTGCACGTACTGCAGTGGACAATTCTGCGGTAATGTACCAGGTCTGGTGTGTGCCAATGTTGATAAACCACTCGGTGATGATCCACCATCAGATGACGATTTTGACCTTCCTGATCAGTTGACGGAGACATATTACCTCGGTAAGCTTTCTCCTAAAGGAGTGCTGTAGATTCGAGCCCAGTTTAGTTCATTTATCGTTAACTATGTTTAGTTCACTAACTAACCCTACTTCATATTGCAAACCTTTGAGAAGCCGAATCTTCGAAACTATTTGACGTACCAAGACCAAATTAGTCTCATTTAATTACAAATTTTGTCTACTTAAAATTGTGCATAGTTACTTTTGCTGTACCATGGGTCCTTTGTTGAAAAAATCGTAAATGCTGAAATTTTCTATGGTTTTTCGTGTATTTAATAATGACCCCATTGGCTTTCGAGGTGGAAAACTTAGATGCCGCATCACTATTGCATATACAACAATATGAAACACCAATTAGAACTACCTCATTTGATGCCAGGCTGAATGTACGATTTCAATGGATCAATCACCAGACCACACAATTTCGGAAAGGGGCTTTTTCTTCCCTGTTAGAAAGTGACTGTAGGCCTAGCACATGATGGCCGCGGGAGTATGTCGCCGCGAGATAGATGACACGTCTTTGTCTAATTGTATTAATGACATAAGGACAGGTAGTCTATCTCGCGGCGACATACTCCCGCGGCCATCATGTGCTAGGCCTGCAGGTGACACTTTTCTGTTTCATATTTTTTTTGTTTCAATAAATTGTCTTGTAAGTGATGTGAAAAGTAGATGTGACATGATTATGAGTGACATGATAGCAAAATATTTTGATCTCGGGCGTTTAGATTTCAATCCAAGGGTTGCCAGATCAAATGGTCCCAATTAACAGGTCAGGACAAGTATTTTTTTTTGCGATTTTTGGACTGTTGTCGGGAAAAGCAAAATTAAATCAAATTAAAGTTTTTTTTTCAACTCGATACCTCAAGATTGCAGTTGAGTAAAACCTTCAAGATTGGAACACGTGTTCATCACAACTAAAACTTAGAAGAATATTGGAGGGTTTTTAAAATATGTAAAATTGATAATGATTAACAAATTTAGTTATTAATCTAAGCAGTGTACGTGTTATACTTTCCATTCATAATACACTAGCTATTGCCCACGGCTTCGCTCGCGTTAGAAAGAGACAAAAAGTAGCCTATGTAACTCTCCATCCTTTCAACTATCTCCACGTAAAAAATCACGTCAATTCGTAGCTCCGTTTTGCCGTGAAAGACGGACAAACAAACAGACACACACACACTTTCCCACACAATCTGGCAACCCTAACATTAACTTACAAGTAGCGGCACATATGTTTCGGGCTGGGTGAAATGTTTCATTTCATTTCATTTATTATTAACCAACTTACACTAACAGATAAACGAAACATGTAAGTTATAGGTTACAGGTAAAGATTACAACACAGGGCTTTTTACAAGCCAATTTACAAGCTAGACAGTACTACGGAACATAATACACTATTTAAACATAACAAACTATTACGACATGTCACTTACATTATATCAAATAAACTTATATCTTTAATACATAATAATATTCTTAAATGCTATGACTATATTATAATACTTGTGGGAGTAGAGATCGACTCCAAATACCGAGTAGTAGTGGCTAGAAGTTTCGGTTCCCCCTGTGAGAATATGTCAGCCTGGGGGTCAAACAATAGAATATTATGAATGTGATCTAGTGCTACATACAGATGGCTGGTATCTAAAGATGCTGAGTTGGTGCTGGGGACAACAAAAAGAGGTGTGGGACGAGGCCTAAGAGTAGTTCTCACAAAAGGCGGTGGTACTTTAAAAGAGACATTTATGTGGAGGGGATAGCTGCGCATGGGGACGCATACGCATACCCTTCGCCCCCTGTAATTCCCTGAGAGGCCTGTTTTTAACCCCCGACGCAAAAACGACGGGGTGTTATAAGTTTGATGTGTCCGTCTGTCTGTCTGTTTGTCTATCTGTCTGTGTGTGTGTCTGTCTGTGGCATTGTAGCTCCCGAACGGATGAACCGATTTAGATTTCGTTTTTTTTGTCTGAAAGCTGAGTTAGTCGGGAGTGTTCTTAGCCATGTTTCATGAAAATCGGTCAACTATGTCGCAGTTACAATACAATACAAATACTCTTTATTGCACACCTCAATACACGAAACAACATAAACAACAACTTAAGAGGTAAAACATAAGAGGCGGTCTTATCGCTAAAGAGAGCAGTCTCGCAGTCGAGGGTTTTTTCAAAATTTTAATTTTGTGGTTAGGTTACTGACTTCTGCGCAATAAAGGTCAGCGCTAAACTTACGTGCCACTACTTGTATTAATGACACATAAATACTTGGACTAATTCCAATGAGATCTAGTTTACCCTTTGGGTTGGAAGGTCAGATGGCAGTCGCTTTCGTAAAAACTAGTGCCTACGCCAAATCTTGGGGTTAGTTGTCAAAGCGGACCCCAGGCTCTTATGAGCCGTGGAAAATGCCGGGATAACGCAAGGAGGATGATGACTTGTATTAATGACACACCAATACTAACGTCGACGCAAGTGCCGACCGCCATAACTTACGCCATATCTTTTTCCCTTACATTTACAAATTTTATGAATAGCATAGTAATCACTGCCTGATATTCATTTGTCTCAATTCTGCGGGAGACAGGATAATTTATTCCCGGTCAATAAAACCAAGGCAAAGGCACCACTTTTTCGGCTTCGTGCTGCCATTTAAATTAATAAATTTATTACGTAAGCCATGCCGCCAGAATAGCTAAGTCTTCGTAATTACAAAATATTTTGATATCCATTTACAGTAAATTGCTGTTTTAATGTCCGGCTCAATGTTATAATAGATGTATTTATAAGATACTAAAATTTAATATGGCGTAATGGTCGTGCAGCTCACGGTGTTTTCAGTCAAAGGAAATAGTAAATCTGATGTACTTAGGATATGTTTAGGAAACTCAACGATAGAGGGCGTGACAAACAATTATTATATGCCGTAGTGCGTTGTTCGCTAGATATCACTGTTACCCCCGCAAACTGGTTAACGACTTGTTGTCGTAAAATGTGTAAGTATTTTTTGATGTCCAAATTTTAGTTACTTTTTTAGGAAAGTTAGTGTTAAAACCTTATAGCAAAAAAATAGCCGACGGGCCGAACTAGGTAATATGCAGACATTAAACGTCGATACGAACTTCTACATGGTCCCAAAGTTTCATTCTTGAGAATTTGAGGAAGGTCTGGCGGCTCTGGGCTCTTGTCCAACACTTTTAATACCCAAAATCTATAAATATTGTTTTTTTTTTATGTCAAATGTTACAACAATCATTTACTGTGTCAAATTCGATATTAGTCTAGTAGCCTATTGAGCGTAGGTAGTCTGTTAAATCAGTGTTTTCATCAGTAACGGAAACAGCGATATTCCAGTAATGAGAATACGCATATTTCGTAAGATATTCAAAAAACGCGTATCCGGATACGTGAGCTCGTTCGTACCTTCCAATTATTTGACATGTTCGTATATGCAAGAAAATACCAAAGGCATATCATTACCGTGTTCGTGTTCCATTTAACAATTTTCGGATTCTATGAATATCACAGGTACAGTCAGCATCATGGTCAGATTCAGATGAAACAACGCAAACGTAAGCTCACTATCTGAATAGGTTTTCCATATACTCGTACATTACATACCTATGCATATATAAACTCACGTCGGTAATACCAGAAGGGGACAACAGAACACATGAAGCTGCTCGTTCATATTAGCAACTATTTTTGGGCTTGGAAGAAAACAAAAACTGTGATATTGCACTGACAGGTTGATAGTTTATGGCCCACTCCACAATTAAACCCATATCCCACAGTTGACTACTACGCCACCCACGGGAGGAAGGGGTAGGTTAAATTCGTAACCCTAAATACACCGGCCTAGCGCAGTCGGTAGTGACCCTGCCTGCTACGCCGCGGCCCCGGGTTCGAATCCCGGTAAGGGCATTTATTTGTGTGATGAGCATAGATATTTGTTCCTGAGTCATGGATGTTTTCTATGTATATAAGTATTTATATATTATATATATCGTTGTCTGAGTACCCACAACACAAGCCTTCTTGAGCTTACCGTGGGCCTCAGTCAATCTGTGTAAGAATGTCCTATAATATAAAAAAAAAAAAAATAATAATAATATGGCACTAGTTTCCTATAGTTATAGTTAAAATAATTTCTATTTAATAAGTCAAGAAAATGAAAATGAAATGAAATGAAAATGAAAATGAAAATGAAATATTTATTTTTCAATAGGCATATTACAATGCGCATATTTTTGAACGTCAAATAAAGCTACGCCGGCTCTAACCCTACGCCTCAGCCTCAAGAAGATTTCAGAAGAGAAAGATATAGTAAATGAGTTGACCGTAACGTCACTCCTCAGTATTTCATAGTAATTCCATATCAGCAAATCGTTTTGACAGTTCTTAAAAAGAAGCTGATTTGACTAGTAGGAAACTAGCCTATTGATATATGTGATATAATATAAATAAATAATAAATAAATATCGGGGACACCTAACACACATCAACTTAGCCAAGCTTGTGCTATGGGTGCTAAGCGACGATATACATACTTAAATAGATAAATACATACTTAGATACATAGAAAACATCCATGACTCAGGAACAAATATCATCACACAAATAAATGCCCTTACCGGGATTCGAACCCAGGACCGCGGCTTAGCAGGCAGGGTCACTACCGACTGAGCCAGACCGGTCGTCAATATGACAATGGTTTTATGACTCTAGGAAAAATAATATAAAAAATATTTTACATAGATTTGAATAATAAATCAGCGTAAGATGTTAAATAGGCTAAATCTTATTTATATAAATACATATATCATTATTGGTAAAATGTATACGAAAAGTTTGACTACTATTATTAGAAAGGTACACTATTTGTGAAACCCCTAAAATAAAATGTTTAACATAAAAAACTACTAACAATTCTTAAACGCATGATTTTTTATTTTTCGTTGGAAATATTTAAAAATATATACCTTGTATCCAAATGGCAACACTATGCATTTAAGGGTTAAGGCATCATCACATGGGAAACTTTTCTAAATATGGATAAATGTGTACACTACCAGAAGTATAATATTGTAATTATTCCATTACATATATTATTTAAATTTATTTATTTATTATTTTAATTTTATATTTATTTATTTATTTTATTTTTATTCTGTATACATATAACATGTAAAATGGTGCCATAAAGAATATTTACTTACTTACTTACTTAAATTTAATAAACTCAAATCTGTTTTTGTTAACCTTTTGAAGCGTTGTTTGATACTCTGACTGTACACTCGTTACCACAGAATGTATGCCTGAGGAATATATACAGGATGAATTTAAATTAAGGGCCAGTGCCTCCCATTGCTTCAATTCTTAGGCCTGTGAATCCTGTGACGTTCCGAGAAACATATCCGACCGATTTTTGACGACCGGTCTGGCGCAGTCGGTAGTGACCCTGCCTGCTACGCCGCGGTCCCGGGTTCGAATCCCGGTAAGGGCATTTATTTGTGTGATGAGCACAGATATTTGTTCCTGAGTCATGGATGTTTTCTATGTATATAAGTATTTATATATTATATATATCGTTGTCTGAGTACCTACAATACAAGCCTTCTTGAGCTTACCGTGGGCCTCAGTCAATCTGTGTGAGAATGTCCTATATTTATTTATTTATTTTATTTATTTATTTATATGTACCTAAGCCCAGTTCGTAGACTTCTATGAACTGGCCCCGTAGCCGAATGGCATTTCTACGACGCGAAACGAAAACCAAACCTAACCTTCAAATCTTCAAGAAAAGAGCGTATACCCATCTTAAAGGCCGGCAATGCACCTCCAACACCTCTGGTGTTTCGGGTGTCCATGGGCGGCGGTGATCGCTTACCATCAGGCGACCTGTCTGCTCGTTTGCCTCCTATCCCATAAAAAAAAAAAACGCCGCGTAAGGTAGTTTGGCTCTGTCATGCCAATACGCAAGAGCGATAGGGATAGATATCTACGAGCGTTTCGTTTCGTGACCGTTTGTGCATTAACGCTGGTCTTACATACGTCAAGCGGCTGATTCTTCTAAACTAAACCATGCGTCGCTGTCTGTTTTGATACGACCATCATTATTGGCGATTGAATATGTATCTAAAATACTTTAAAAAATGTTAAGCTGCAGAGTTGCAATCTTAAAAGTAGTTCAAAGTAGTTCCAGTTCATCTAGGTCCTAGATGAACTGGAACTACTCCTAGATTCTAGGAGGTCTAGTGGTCGGTCTCTCCCGCTCGGGGATTCAGGTTCTATTGGACTAACATTGCTACGTAGCAATTATTATGGTTAGTACAACTTGACGTTCTTGTATTTACAGTACATGCTACCACTGATAAGACGTCGAAAGAGTAAGAACTCTGTACATTAGAAAGAGACAACTCGATTCGACCCTGAACTGTTGTCGAACTTCGGTTTTGTAATAATTAATAAATGTCCTTTCTGTAAGTTAGTACTAGCAAGAACGATATAATACGGGACTGACAAAGCCCATAGAAAAAAGCGCACCCCTGAAATGAATGGGCTTTTTAGACTTAAAACTAGATGGCGCCGTTTCGTAGCCTGGAAGTGGCCAAAATCATATTTTCCCCAAATATTTTTGCGTGTTTTTATTTTTTATAAGAAGAAATGACATACCTATTTCTTTATTTTATTCACTTATAGTGACTTTCGTATTTTTATAATAACAGCAAGCATTTAAGTTCAGAATAGTGACATTTATTTGTTAGGAGATTTGTTCTCTTTGTTATCACGTTCGCGGACGCTCAGTCACCCCTCTGGGACACCAATATTTTGTATGGGAATTTTTCGACTGCTATAGCATACCTGTCCTTAGACAGTTTATATTAGGGTTATTATGTGACGAGGAACGCTATAGCATTCGGATGCTATAGCATACCTGACAAAATACAGAGGTAAAATGTGATCTTACGTGACACCGTATGCTATAGCATACGATGCTATAGCATACCGTGACACAATACTGAGTCAAAATGTGATCTTATATGACACCGTATGCTATAGCATACGATCCATAGATGGTGATACAGCAGATTCATTCTGTAGAATCATATCAAATAAAACATTTAGTGTTTCTGGCTGCGGGGATGATGCCCACAAATAAAAGTATAAAGCTTGTTCACGAATACAGAGTTTTTTGGTACAAGAAGAATTGTCTAAATGTGTATCTCCTACAGACTCTTTTGGAGTACCTAACCTTCGTTTGGTGCGATGATTTCTGTGTAGAACTTATCCACTACCTCTCACTACGCGATGATTCGCCCAGCTTTATATACTATTTTACAAGCATCTAAACCAAGTTCAAGTAGTTAAACACCAACAAAATTCACTCAAAAAGACACAATTTAACGTAAACAGTCAGTATCAACCAGAAATAGGGTTTATTCACAATTATATGAGCAAAGCAATGACTAAGTACGAAGGAAATTACTCAAATAACAGGTATAAACATGCCTCGGTTTTCTTAATTTATCGTAACCAAAATCACGGTGTATTATTATAAAACGACAGTGGACATGTTTGTTAACAAAACCGCAACACAAAAATATATATATATACTGTAAAAATAATTACTTATGATTTTTTAAACAATCCGTAAAATTGCGTTTGCGCTCGAAATTTGGCCACATTTCACGGGCCAACTCCCGGTGACACTCGTGGGGCTACTGCGCAAATTTCCATACAAAGAGGTATTCTATAGCATACGCGTCACAAAAAGGTGAACTCGATCTGTGACGCCACAGCATATTTTTTAACTGCGATAAAACTATGTAATGTTGCAGTATGCATACTATGATTCTAGTGAATGGTAGAGGAAATGTTGGTGAATAATATTATACTGTGAACAAGCAGATTACTAAGCAAACAGACGCAGAAATTCAAACCAAATAACGTATTCTATAGCATACGCGTCACCAGAAGGAGTACAAAAACGTATGCTATAGAATACGCGTCCGCGAACGTGTTATGCTTCCATATTGAGTTTTCAAGTCAAATTCTGTTAAGCTCGATTTCTTATATGTAATCGGATATCGGATTCATGAGGAATTGAGGAAACTCCTCAAACCTTAACGGTATACGTATATTCATTGAATTTGTGTTTCCATCAAATAATCAAAGATTTATATTAGAAGCAGTTTTAAAAATTACCTACACATTTCTACATAATCCAACATTCGCAAGTACCTTTCACCAGAATCCCAAAAGCGGCGGTTTTTTTTTAATATATATCAGGATATCATGTCAATACACATTTTGGAAAAAAAATATTATAGGCATCATGATATTTCTTTAAAAACATGGTATTATGTACCTGTGTCAGAAGTTGGTCAGGAGTAATAATATATTATGATAGTATTTAATAGGTGGCGCTAAAAATGGATGTACGATTCACAGTATAATAAAGAGTACTATCACCATGATACGATTCTCAGTATGAAGATTGTAAATCCTATTGGGACCGTGCGCGACGACACGCCACGTGACAGGTGACCGTTATGGACAATATTGTCGCCGCTGTTAAGCGAGAAGTAAGTAAAAATTGTGAAAAAATTAATGAAATCTTGTGTTATTTTACTATATTAGACAATTTTGGACGATGGTGGTTACAACATTATCGCCAATAACATTAAAATTGTTGTTTTCAGTGAGAAATTAACAAACTGGTGACTAAAACGGGGTTTCGTGCCATCGCTCACGAAATCATTTTCCAACCTAAGACGATGAATAAAGACAAGAAATAGGTGCTAGCTGGGCATTTTCTATAGATTGAAGACTTTTTTCCACCATTTGTACCTATGTGCAATAAAGTATAAAATAAATCATTGGTTTTTGAAATTGTTGATCAATTCACTGCTATGCTATGTCATTTTCATAGGCTAACTATAGGTATTATAAATATCATTTACAGGGTACAGGGTTTATTGTAAAATAAAAACAAACTAGCTATACCTAATAACTTTTAATTATAGTACCTATACATTACAAAAACTTGTTTCATTTACTTGAAAATATTGGAGGTTTAGCAGATATCACATCAAATATGTAATCATCAATGCGATGAAATAAGTTCTCAGGAATTTTATTTAAAATGTGATAAGCCTTCAGTGGATGGACTACTTCTGCTTTTCTTGTTCTCGTGCTCCTTCGTCCGATTGAAACGTCGATATTTACGCATTTTCGTCAATCCGTTTCGATTTGTACACATGAGCACACTTAAGGAAACAAATAAAATGATTTTGGAACATAACTGGGATTGGCTTCCACATCGGCTTTTCTACCTCCAATAAAATTTGCACTATAAATTCACCGTAAATTCAATTCAATACTTGTATCAAATGATTACGCACTTTAAGTAAAACTTCAGAGATTGGACGACACTTTTCTTCTTACGGCAACTATTCACTTAAACGCTGGTTTCGTTTCCACCACGGTCTTGGAAATAGCTAGAATTTAGTCGCTACTTTTCTTGGAGTTATTACAATTCGCCATAACTAATTTTACTGGGCCCGTATTCAATTTATCTCAAAAACGACATGAAAATGTTTACTGTAATATGGATTTGACAGCGAAAGTCAGCGACTAAGATGTCAATTTTGGCCGTAGTGAGCGCTGTGATCGTTTTAGCTACCCCTTCCACCCTCTTTGCACCCTGCCCTTGGAACTATAGCCTGTCAACCAAATTTTGGCAGTAGCAATGTACATCAAACTAAAGTATGGCATCCCTATGAAACGAACAAAAACCAGCAATGTACGTCGAACAGCCACAGATATTTTTTTTTCAAGGGGCTCCCTCCTTCTTTACGAATTAGATAATGTATTAAAAAGGGACGGATATGTGCTAGTCATTTCTCTTTTTGCTAGGTTGGAGATTTCCACAGATAAGATACAAATGACACGCGAATTTCCACCGATTTTCAAAACTATTAGTGTTGCTAGCCCGCGATTTTTCAAATTTGCCGCTTTTTTCTAGTGACAAGATTTGGTTGACGGTCTATAGGTATTATTTACTCTGAGGTGAACTAATTTCGATTGAAGCTTTAACGTCGCTGGTAGTTGAGAAAAGTCACGTTTTTGCCAATCGGATGAGAGCTCAGTGCTCAGAGTCGTAATTTGTTATCGATTACTACTTAAGTATCTTGGCAACTTTACCTTCTGAGGTAGGCACTCTATCATGTTACACTCGTATTTCAATTATGCAATACATAATTTAGGTTTTTTTGTCTGAAAGCTGAGATAGTCGGAAGTGTTCTTACGCCGTGTCTTGCGTGGGCGACGGTCGCGTGACCGTCGCCGTCGCGTCTCATACTTCCATATTGATAAGGATTGATTTCGTATGCGTCGCATCGCCGTCGCCGTCGCCGTCGCCCACGCAAGCCACGGCGTTACGCTCCGTCTTGCGTGAGCGACGGGCGACGCGACGCGACGCGACGCGATGCGACGCGATGCGACGGCGATGGCTCAAGGTCATCGCGTATCCATCGCGCGAAACTTCGGCACTAGCATTTTGGTGATTAGAATCACAAGATTCGCCGTCTTTCACAATGTGCAAATGGTCTAGCGGGTTTGACTTCTAGGTGGAATCGTTTGCGCCATGAGTGTCGTGAGTTCGAATCTCGGCTCACGCAATCTTTTTGCATTTTTATTTACTTTTTTTCTTTTATGTTCTACTAGCTTTTGCCCGCGGCATGGGGTCTCATCCGGAACAGTGCAAAATTATTTCCAAATAGAAATCATAAATGGCGCTAAGTGTCACGATTGACGATTATTATTTTTTTATCAAATAGATTTAAAGGTATTTGAAGCGTCATAAATTAAGTACATTATAAATTAAATACAAACATCGATGACAACACAAATTTAATGCATTATTTTAGAAATTTTCAAAGAAATAATATCACGTAATATATTGCTACTGACTATGACGCAACAACGTGAACAACCTGCGCGCGACAGTATCGAGCTACCTAAATTTTATTGCATATTGTCACTAGATGGAGCTGTCACTATCTACAGTATACTGCCAACGAAACGGTGCGATTGTGTGCGTTCCGTTCATTGAGATATATGTACTACGTACTATAGGCGACGTTGCCAGACGGAAACTCTGCACAAGCTGACAAATGCGCGGAGTGCGCGAAGCGGTAATTTACGCGTAGAGTAGTAAGTCCACCATCAGATGTGACACATTATTATATTCCGCCTGTCAAAATTATTTATTTATTTATTTACAACTTAAAAAATACAAAGTAAGCGATCACTGCCGCCCATGGACACCCGAAACACCAGGGGTGTTGGAGGTGCGTTGCCGGCCTTTAAGATGGATGTACGCTCTTTTCTTGAAGATTTATCTTCTTCTTTAAAATACAAATATATACTTATATATAATAATATATATATAGTGCGGTCAGTTTTTTTGGACAAAGCGTAGGTATCCATTGTTCTCTTTTTTCATGACCAGGCCAAAGAAAACAGCAAAAAGTGAGCGTGCTAAAAATACAATTTTACTCAATAACTGTTAACAATCAATAAACAAATTAACTTTTTTTTTTATATTATAGTAACATAATTCATAAAGTAGTAAGTAGTTACCTAATAATTTTCCAAATTGAAATAAATATATTTCGCAAATCTATTAGAGGTGAAACACATTAATTAGTAGGAACAATGAAATAGGCACATCTGCGCGGTTAACTTTTTAGTCTATGATTGCGTCACCAAAATCGCGCAGCCTCGCTCCCGCTCGCGTGTTCGTAGAATATTCAGCTGTCAGCCGATAATATTTGTTTGTTAAATAATGTAGGTATACGTTTGTAGTAGTGTGCGTGACAAAAATGTCGTCTATTTCTATTAAACAGCTGCCAATGATCGAAATTCAAATTAGTTGAACAATTTCCATTGAAAAAAAAAAGTTTGTAATGCATCGGTCCGAATTGTGGATACTAGTTTTATCATCTTTTAGTAGATACAATTGAATGTAAAATTATTTATTTTGCCTGACACTCTTGAGTATTTTTTATGCCGTTATTTTAATTTTACAATATAATATTTGGAATATAGTGCTTATAATTATTAAATATAAAACATTTTTTAAATACTTTTTGATACAAAATCATACTTCATTGATTTGGAACAATGCTTTTTATCGGACCTACAGTCAACCAATTGGAACCCTAGGCCACTATAGAACTATGTCATAGTAACGTTATAAATCAGATTGTAAGAAACCTCTTACTGCTTGTCATTTTGACATGGTTGTAGAGTGGCCTAGGGTTCCAATTGGTTGACTGTACATCCGACACTATCGGAAGCGTTTATCGGATGTAGGATGTCGATCTGACACCCGATATCGGATCGGATAATGTGAAAACGGCCTAAGCATTAACCGTTAGTGCGTTTTCACATTATCCGATCCGATATCGGATGTAGGACCGATATCCCATACATTGAAGCCGCCATCTTTGATTTTTGCCTTTGAAATCCTTCCGACATTTGCTATATGCACGACCGATGCGATGCATGCGAAATCAAACCTTATCGATATGGAAGTATGAGACGCGACGATTGCCGACTGGCTAGGATTTCCGAACGCACACGAATGCGCGCTCGGTCGCCGATTTGCGGCGGAGTGGGCCTAGACTGGCTAGACCTCGACGCGACGCCGCACTTGCGTCGCGCGAGGCGCAACAGCATTTTAAAATCGGTGCGACTCTGTCCGTCTGTCTGTCCGTCTGTCACATTCCTAAATATCTCGAGAACTACTAATGCTATCAACTTGAAATTTGGAATAGTTGTGAACATTGTAAACCTCTACAAATAGAAAGTATAATTTTTTTAAATATATTAATTTTAATTGTAAAAAATGGCCAAAATGAAAGGGGGCAAACTGTAAATTTCAAGTTACTAGGTCAAGTGGGGTATCGTTGGAAAGAGCTCAAATTGAACGTAAATAAACTATTTTTTATAATTTTTTTGTTGTGAAAAAAAAAAAAGATTTTTGAAGGAAAATGTAAAAAAAATACCGTTCCCCCCCCCTTATCTCCGAAGTTTACCAACGAAAAATTATGAAAATTTTAGTAAACATTGGTTTTATGCTATATATTACAGGAAAAATATAATCGTGTTTGTATTTTGAATACTTTTTTTTTAATTCACAAAAAACTTTTCAAATTTTTACTTTCAATTTACCCACCCTTGCGGATGTATATCGTACTTCAAATTAATACGAGATGTTACGTAAACCATCTTCTGTCCAATAAAGTAAAAACTGTTTAAATCGTTTAACATTATAAAGAATTATCCCTGAAAAACCAGGTCGCGCAAATTAGTTATCAAATTGACCGGGAGATGGCGCTATACACTATAATACTCATTAGTGCCTATACTTTTGTCTTCTAGTCAAGTCATTAGAGTTATATGAAAATATTAGATTATTTTTACTAGGTAGTTTGAAAGAAAGTTTGTACGGAACCCTCGGTGGGCGAGTCCGACTCGCACTTGGCCGGTTTTTTTATGTAAAAACGATAATGTAAAAACGGCCTAAGGGTTACCAAGGCTCGATCGGCGCGCCTAGTGGACGCCAGGCTTAAATTGTCTGGTCTTGGTGTTTTAATAATTTTATGTGTTTATAGTCGTAATTTATTTGCGAAGTATTAATTTTATATCTGTATTTTTAAATTACACTATGTTGTGGTACCGGGAAGCATATTTTAACTTAAAAGGACGTAATGACAACATTTCATACCATGTTTCAGAAAATAAATAGTTTCGGAGTTTAAATTAAGTTTGCAGTGTTTGCACAATTTTATGAATAAAAATATTACTCTCGAAAATGTTTTATCAAATACGTACTTTACATTTTGTTCATTATGTTTACTACATGTACATTCTTAGCTATTATACTTATGTATTTCTTACATAATAATATTCATTTCCATATTTCTAATTAACTACGCGCCTGCTTTAGAGTGCTTTAAATTTTAACAAATCAATGCATCCTTTGGTCGGGGGCTGGGGCCTTTCAACTCAAGGTCGCCGGCGCCGTGGTCGCGGGGCGCGGGGCGTGGGGCGCGGGGTGGGGCGCCGCGGATCTCGTTCATTCAATTCCGCTTGCATGATGTGTTGCGGACAGAGCGAGTATATTATACGTACGCGGCGAGCACACATACAAGCCGCACGGCAACGCCATCTAGTAATGTTCGACTTTAAACGTCCATGTGACGTTATAGGTTTAGTGCGTGAAAGCTAAAACAGATGTCGCAAGATGTTGCAGTTTGATGACTATTTCGACGTAGGATACTGATAAGAGTTTTGTTGGCCACGCGTGGCTACTGGCGCCATCTAGCTCTTTGAGTGTGGATTAAATTTAGCCTACAGGTCTAGAATACTTAGGACGGCGCCCATTTTTAGTATGGGATTAGGTATCTGTACTAGTATTATTTGATCTGTGGCCGGACTATCGAACGTAGGTCCACTGTCTATGAGCGCTGGGCGCAGCGCAGACTGAACTGAGCAGTGAGCGGGCCCGTGTCAGCAGTGTAGTGGGGACGTTTATCGACAAAAAGAGGCCAAACCTTCTTTTTCTTGACCAAAGCATGAAACTTGGCACAGTTGTTCCTTATATCAAAATAAGCCGATTAAGATCGGGAGCCTTCGGGAGCCTCCCCCCTGGGGCTCGGGAGGGGGGGTCAAAGTACCGCTTCACCCGGCTTGCTTTGAAAAATTCTAACATAGCCCGTTTAGTTCATAGGTCATGTTTGGTATCGTTTTCGAGTAAATCAATAACGTAGAATTTATTTTTGGTACTAAAATTATGATTTAATGGTAAATAAAATAAAAAAAAATTAAAAGTTTGAAATTTTCATCTACGATTTACAAATTCAAGTCATCATAAATGTCAAACTGTTTGCTTTTTCTACAAATAAAAAATATGATATGAAAGCCTATTTAATATAGATTATGAATAATATAACTTTTACCCACCTTTACTAACGTTAAGTTTCATAAAAAAAACTTTAAGCCGCGCGGCGTCGGGACGCCGCGAGCGTAATTTTATAATACCTTTATTTCAAAAAACTCTATTAGAACCCGTTTAGCTATTAGGTCATATTTAGTATCGTTTTCGAGTAAATTAATAACGTAGAATTTAGTTTTGGTACTAAAATGACCATTTAATGTTAAATGAAATAAAATAAAAAAAATCATTTTCTGTGAGTTGCAAATTCAAGTCACGATAAATGTCAAACGGTTTGCTTTTTCTATAAATATAAAAATATGATATTAAAGCCTTTTCACAAAGGATAGTACGCGTTCACCTACGCGAGCTTAGACTGTCTGCGGGGAACGCGCCTCTTTCATATATTTGATCGCCAGTGTCAGAGGTATGTTAATGCATAAATAGAAAAAGATTCATTATTATTGACGTGTCGACAACGGCAACACTCGGGTCGGACCACACGATCTAAAGACCGACTGTACCTGTTATTTATTCATTGTAGTGAATCCTGAAAGAAATTTATATAATAGTATTTTATACAATCGTGATATAATACAAAACTTTTCAGTCGAGTACCATGTGTAGTACGGTACGAGAGTGAAAAGCTTAATTATATCACTATTGTATACAATACTTTTTCTACGAGTCATCATCTTCATCATCAATGGACGGAAATATCACCATTCATGCAAGTTAAAATGAATGTCAATAGAGTCGTTCACCGTTGTATCAACATCGAATTACCTAGCAACCAATTGTTTGTAATAACCGTCTCTGATTGGCCGATAACGCGACAGATAAAAAAAATGTGTTTCAGATGCAGGAAAATTTGCCAGGTATCGCAAATTAGTATAGAAATTGTATGAAGTTCTATTTTTGAAATTATTATAGTTAACTAAAGTCAATTATAATGAGCTTATTATAATTGAGTCGGAACTGCCATAGAGTATCCAACACTGAAAAGTTAGCACTTATAGTTTAGTCTGTGGTGTCCTAATTGACAGATTACTCATACTCATACTATACATTCCCTTCACAAAAACATAGCTGGGTACATATGGAACTGCATAAAAAAGGCTCTACCCTCTTTATGCAGTTGCATCGGTTTTTGCAACCTGATTTACATTTACATCTTGTAACTTCTAAGCATATACTGGCCACTTCAGTGTTGTCTGACCAGTGTGGTACCCATTCGTCTCCTTCTTCCTTCCATCCCCAAGAAGACGGACTTGGCAAATTTTGGTGTGGCACCAACGCCAACGCCTGACTCCAAACAAGAACGCCCTGAGTCCCATTTCTCAAAACTGAAAGTTACAAGCGGAAGTCTCTTTCCAACTTGTCATATTAGACATTGACAACCAGTTGAAAATTGTAACTTGTAGCTTCGAGAAATGGGCCGGGCCCCTGGTACACTGTGCGCAGTATATGCTGATCCAAGGCAGCCTCCGAAGGAGGTATGTTCTCCAATTGTCGATCTTTTTTGGTACCTAGAGAGGTAGGTACTTCGACCACTCATTCACCGTTGCGCAACGACTTGGTCTGAAACTATATGTGCATTATCATTTTAGAGTCTACAACTATCAAATTACAACTTTTTGGTGGATCACGTAACCTTCAATATTACCCACTTACGTTACGTATCATAGAAAATTATTACAAACTTTAGTAGAATCTGATTTGCCTCTGATATTGCTCCATCTTGTAATAGTTTGACACCTTGAGTGGCCTGGCTAAGCTTCAAAGCCAAAAGAAAACGTTTCTAGATTAGACATAGTATGGGATAGGTACGATAAACGCAGCTTGAAACGATCAATAAGGGAGAAAAATGGCCACCCGAGGCTTCAAACTATTACGAGATGGAGCAATATCATAGATAGGCTAATCAGATTCTACTAAAGTTTGTAATTATTTTGTATGATAGGTAAGTGTGTAATAGTGAAGGTGATCCACCAAAATGTTGTAATTTGATAGTTGCAGAATCTGTTTAAATAAAATGACAATGCACATATTGTTTCAGATCAAGGGTCCTTACACAACAGTGAATGAGTGCCGGAAGAACCTCTTTACTAGAAAAGATCGACACTTGGTGAACATACCTCCTTCCGAGGCTGCCTTACTTCATCATATACTGCCATTTGTCTAAGACTGGGGCTAAAGACATGCCAACCACACCCTTGCTGCCGACGCATTAGGACACCACGGACTCCACTGCCAGTCTATTGCTGGCCGAATTTTGTGACACACTGCACTTAACGATTTAATCCGCAAGGCTCTCGGCACAGCGAACATGCCGACAACCCTCGAACCTGTCGGCTTGTCAGCAGCAGACGGAAAGCGGCCTGATGGTTGCTTGCTTTTGCCTTGGTTTCTGGGACGACCCTTGGCGTGGGGCGTGACCTGTGTGGATACCTTGACTCCGTCCAACGTCTAACGCTCGGCCCAGAAACCAGAGACTGCTGCTGCAAAACGCCCAGTTTAAACGCGCAAATATGCATTTTTAAAAAACAACTACATACTTGCGGCAATTGCATTTGAAACATTTGGACCATGGTCATCAGACACCAAGCAGTTCGTGAAGGAAGTTTCCACCAAACTTGTCTGGGTGTTTGGTGACATAAGAGAAAAAGCAAACGGTTGACATTTTTGTTGACTTGAATTTGCAAATTATAGATGATTTTTTTTTAATTTATTTACAATTAAATTATAATTGTAATACCAAAAATAAATTCTTTGTTATTAATTTACTCGAAAACTATATCAAACATGACCTAATAGCTAAACCGGGTCTAATAGAGTTTTTAAAATAGAGGTACTTTAAAATTACGCTCGCGGCGTCCCGACGCCGCGCGTCTTAAAGTAATTTTTTAGTGGAACTTAACGTTTGTGAATAAAAGTTATATTTTTTATAATCTATATTAAATAGGCTTTCTTATCATATTTTTTATTTATAGAAAAAGCAAACATTTTGTCATTTATGATGACTTGAATTTGTAAATCATGGATGAAAATTTCAAATTTTTTAATTTTTTTTAATTTTACTTACCATTAAATTATAATTTTAGTACCAAAAATGAATTCTACGTTATTGATTTACTCGAAAACGATATCAAACATGACCTAATAGCTAAACGGGGTCTAATAGAGTTTCTAAAATAAAGGCAATTTAAAATTACGCTCGCGGCGTACCGACGCCGCGCGTCTTAAAGTAATTTTTTTGTGGAACTTAACGTTAGTAAAGGTGGATAAAAGTTATATTTTTATAATCTATATTAAATAGGCTATCATGTCATATTTTTTATTTATAGAAAAAGCAAACATTTTGTCATTTATGATGACTTGAATTTGTAAATCATGGATGAAAATTTCAAATTTTTTAATTTTTTTTATTTTATTTACCATTAAATGATAATTTTAGTACTGAAAACGAATTCTACGTTATTGATTTACTCGAAAACGATACCAAACATGACCTATTAACTAAACGGGGTAAGTTAGAATTTTTCAAACCAAGCCGGGTGAAGCGGTACTTTGACCCCCTCCCGGGCCCCAGGGGGAGGCTCCCGAAGGCTCCCGATCTTAATCGGCTTATTTTGATATAAGGAACAACTGTGCCAAGTTTCATGCTTTGGTCAAAAAATTTAAGGTTTTTCAATAAACTCCCCAACTAGTGTATTTTATTCGAATTTTATGTGCTTTAAAATAGTACATTACGATACAAGTGCGTAAAAAAGGAAGTTCGAAACGAGTGGCGATAAATTAAAACACGACCGAAGGGAGTGTTTTAAATCGACACGAGTTACGAATTTCCTTTTCGCACGTGTATCATACGACGTTTTTCAGTACAGATGAGCCTCCAAAGTTTCGTCCTGGCATATAATGAACCACTTCTCGCACTAGTGCGTAAAAAAAACACCATCTGTACTGAAAAATATCTATCGACACAAATGTATGTCTTATATGTATTTTTTTTTAATATGGCAACAAGAAGTTCTGGTTTAGGATTATATCTCAATAAATGCAGGAATCGCAGGAATTACAATGAACGCCCCTTAAAGAGTAGTCTAATTATATTTTTTTTGTATGGGTACCTTTCCTTGTTAGTATAAAAGCCGGAGTTATTAAAAATAAAATAAAAATAAGAATGAAGATTCTTACAGAAAGAAAAAAGTAAACAATCAATTAATAAAAAATAAAAGAAACAAAAATAAAACTGCAAAAGCACGCCTCAGCCGAGGTTCGAACTCACACTGCTGGCGCGGCGTCCAGACGTCGAAACCGCTAGGCTACGAGCCCGTTGTAATAACTAGTTAATTTTGTGATCCTATTCACCAAAGTCAAGTGCTAGTACATATATCGTAAGGTCATCGCACTAGTGTTTCATATTTTTAGTTCACACTTAAATTTTAATATTTTACACAGACAATCTCGTATCACCGTGCACATAATCAAAGGCTGTCAATACAAGTTACAAAAGTTGTAATTTCCTTACTTTTTAGGCACATTACTCCTTTGGTCAACTTATGTTAATTTGAATATTTTGAATTTTTATTATAAGAAAATATAAAGAATGAAATGTGAGACTAGTAATCAATCGTTATTTCTCTAGTCCGACCTCTCTACGTATTGAATTTGCTTCTAAAAATCAAATAGCTTGATCGCGCGCCCATCGCCATCGCATCGCGTCGCATCGCCGTCGCGGGCCGTCGCGGGCCGTCGCTTACGCAAGACGCTCCCATATGAACACAGCGGTTTGATCGCATCGCGTCGCATCGCGTCGCTTAACATTCGCATGTTCATCGCTAGTTCGTCGCGTCGCATCGCCGTCGCGTTCCGTCGCCCACCTAAGACAAGTCCATAGAGATAGAAGGTTTGATTTCGTCGCATCGCATCGCATCGCGTCGCCGTCGCGGGTTCGTCGCTCACGCAAGACGCGGCGTTAGCCATGTTTTATGAAAATCGGTCTACTACGTCGCGGTCGGGGGTTCTTTCAAAAAAAATTACGTATTTCTTAAAAGAACAACACATTTCTACATAATACAACATTCCTCCCTCATCAGCTTCCCTAATAGAAGTCGGTTATTTTTCTCTAAAACATACCTTATATATCTATTATATTCAATAATGGTGGTTACCATACCATACTCAGAAAATAAAGTTACCACGTCTGGCGAGACAACTAAATAAGAAAATATTATGAACTAGCTTTTGCCCGAGGCTTCGCTCATTCGCTCGCGTTAGAAAGAGGCAAAAAGTAGCCTATTTCACTCGTCTCCATCAATTCAACTATCTCCACCTAAAAAGTCACGTCAATTCGTCGCTCCGTTTTGCCGTGAAAGACGGACAAACAAACAGACACACACACTTTCCCATTAGTAAGTATGGATACCTATTCATAAATATAATCAAAATGGCGCGAGGAAGCTCTTAAAAGATTTGTCTCACTAGTCTGCCTGCGGAGTACCCAATAATTGGGTGAAGTGCGAGCGAGATCTCTTTTGTCGGAGGCCAAGATCTTTTTTGGGTCACTGAGCCAGCGTCACTAGTGAAGTAAGTATAATGATAAACAAAATGAGGTAAACAGGTTTTGCCAGGGATCAGGTTACTAATTAATGTTTTTAAATACACTGCGAAAATGTTCATTTTTCCATTTCCTGCCTAAATGTTTAGGTATTCTTTTTTAGATTTTGACTTCAGTTTTTAAAAGATCAACTAAAACATTTCTCACCTTAACGATTTGGCACGAAATTAAAACGGGAATGTTTGGTACCTAATGGCAACATTGCTCTCGCAATATTTTCCATGTTTAGTGAATGTTAGCAGTCAAATTGAAGCCATCCAAAATGAAATCCACCAAGTTAGATTGAACAAACGAGAGGTCACACGAGCGGTGTAAGTGGATGTAATGTAAGTAATGAAATAGCGTCGTTACACGCATATCGAATCAAACAATCCGATCATACTGCGAATAGTAAAGTTCAAAACTCTGAGATGTTTTCTCCGTCTCTCTTATCACGCTATAATTCGAGCAAAAGAGAAAGATGACAGCAATCTGCAAATTTTGGCGGTTGCGGCAGACCCTGCGTTGTCAAATCATTCCTAATTAATTAAAACAGATGGAACGAAACATTGTAGCACATATCAGAATTCGTATTCTAAAGACCGTCAACCAAATCTTGTCACTAGAAAAAGGCGGCAAATTTGAAAATTCGCGGGCTAGCAACACTAGTTTTGAAAAACGGTGGAAGTTCGCGTGTCATTTGTATCTTATCTGTGGAAATCTCCGACCTACCAAAAAGAGAAATAACTAGCATATATCCGTCCCTTTTTAATACATTATCTAATTCGTAAGGAAGGAGCGAGCCCCTTGAAAAAAAAAAAATCTGTTGCTGTTCGACGTGCATTGCTGGTTTTTGTTCGTTTCGTAGGGATACCATACTTTAGTTTGATGTACATTGCTACTGCCAAAATTTGGTTGACAGGCTATAATTAAGGCCGGTATGCACGTGTACACGTGAGTGGTAAGTTGTCGAGATTTTAGTCACATGTTGCACATAATTACCTACAATTTACTCTTTCGTTTTAAATTGAATTTTTAAAAGGCTGTTCGTGTTCAATGAGCGCTGTCAATATAATACCTGGCACCATCCTGTGCACATGCCCCAACCAGCCGTCTCTGTTTCAAGACTGCTGTTATACTAGGTAAACGTGCGATGCTAAGTACCTTCTCGTTTGTGACTCGATCCTTTCACGTGATGTTCATAATTCGCCGTAGGCACCGCATGTGGAAGTTGTTCAATTTCCGTTCCTGCTTGGCATACCTACGACGTCCAAGTCTCAGCACCGTACAAGAGTATGGACAAGATACATGTCTGGTAAACAATCGTTTTTGTATTCTACAGAGAAGGAAAATTAACCCGGCTCGGTGCCAGCTGTTATGCACCTGCAACCGAACCGGCTCCACACGTACTGACTATGTAATTCCTGTGGGTTCAGTCGGCAAGGTCGAGAGAGTGATGTGGGTTTTGGGCATGCCCGCATTACTTAATTGCATCCCAGGCATCTTCTAAGTTAGCTACTTACGTATTTTCATTCACTCATTCGTTCCATTCGTGTCAGTTCTTGTACATGAAGGTTATAAATAGCGTGGGGTGTATTAGGGGTAGACTTCCGGTTCGAACGCCATCTTAGCGGTATCGTGTCGTGAATTATTTATTTTTCTTTTCCTCATTAATGTTGTTTAAAGTGTAATATCGATAGCTTATTAAACAGTAAACTAATGTTCTAGTGAGAAGCTGATGAAAAATTAATCTCGAAACGCGTATAGCCACTTTTTTGTCGTCAACGGCCGGTAGTCCACGTGCTCTTGTAAAATCTAGCTATCAATTTACAGGTCAATTTATCAATTCACCGTACACTGTCATATTTACCGTACAACAATTATTAATAATTACCTCATATCACTTTGACATTGGCGAAATAGTCCCAATGGACTGAAGCCATTTAATTTAAAAAACTGAACTGTATTTATAATTTCGAACGTGCGTACGTGTAAGGTACTTATAATTTCGAATGTTGTCTAATTTCAAAAGTCACATCAAAATCACCATTATTTCCATAATATCAAGATTCCCCTTTCGAAATTATCCGAGCATTTCTGTGCTTCGAAAATACCTCAATTAGAACTAGAAACCATAATGATCTTTCTTCAGCATGCTGACAATAAAGTTTTTTTGAAGTTTCGTGTGTTTCTGAAGTGAACGTTTCATCTGGTGAACAAAAATATGAAGGGAATATTTCATCCAGACGATGTAGTCTCTGTTTTAAGCACGCTCTTTTGATTTACATGACTCCACCATAACTTAAAAATGTCAAACTCGATTTGCCGTCCGGATAAATTATTATTTGCTAACACCCTGATTAAGTGCACGGCAATCAATGAATTAAGTAATTCATAGTTTCTCCATAAAATTTCGCAGCTCAATATACCTACGGGTAGAAAAAATACTTATGATACTTTAATGTTTACTACTTTAACTGTGAGTGTTTGCATAGTTTGACGACGCTCGTGACTTTGCCTCGAAACTTATCTTTTCCGTATCCTCTGTAGGTGTTCGGAATTTCATATTTTCACTTGCTTTATATTTTATAGTAAAAGGTCATAACATACCTACGTTATTTTGTATGTCACATAAGTAGAATATAATTGAAATATGTTCAGAGCCTTTATTTATTTTGACGCTTTCCGGCAGGACATAAAACTACGTTTCTTAATATCAGTAAACCGTAATAACATTACTTGCTGATAGTTCCACTTAATGGAGCCCTCTCTTACGAATGATTTATTTGTGAACTGAACCCAAAAACATGTAAAATGTTGAAATAACAAGGCTGGCGACGCGACGGCAATCTACCGAAAACATTCAATAAATCAGGGACTTTTGAAAACGACTAGTTTCCCTCAGTAAATGTTGTTTGATCACTCGAGCGGTGCACTTATTGTCTAATGAAAGACCAGTCTAGATAAAGGGCAGTGACCGTGTTTGTTACAACATTGGTCCTGGGTTAAAATCCCGGTAAGTTATCGCATAAAATGTTATGTGTAACGAGCACAGATGTTCGTTCCTGAGTCATGGATGTTCTTCAGTGTAAGAATGGTTATACATACTTATTATATAAATGGTTGTGTGAGTACCCATAACACAAGCGTTCTTAAGCTTACTGTGGGACTTAGTTAATCTGTGTTAAGAGCGCTATGACAAAAAAAGGCGATATATTGTAAAATGTACAATATTTATCGGCAAAATTGTACACTTTACTCATACTAAAAGACAGTAAAAGTACTTGTTTCAGTTAGAAAATCTAATTAACTGTCGGTTCATTAAAAAACATATGGAAGAAAAAGCTTTTTCAATTAGTAATGATTTTTTTTCTGATGCTCGTTTAGGAAAAACCGCGCGAAGCACAGATTTCGGAGCTCTTATTATGTACAATTTGATAAGCTCACTCTCATAAATGCGGTAAATTTAAATTCCTAATATCTTGTACTTTAGGCCCATTAAACAATATTTATCATTTAATCCTTTGAAATTGAGAAAGTGAAAGTAAAACGAACTCAATTTTGTCTTGAAAATACATCGAAACAAGTGATCATTTCTCCGAAAATCTATATGTTATCGAAGTTATTTTAGTATATAAATAATCTGCACAATGTGCTTAAATAGCTGTTATCCATTTGTCGTTATAATATTTTATCATTATTTTTTGCCAATTTTTTGAAAACTAGCCTTCCTGTCGCTATTTTACCGGCGACGGACGCCTGCGATTTCAGTGCCGCGCCGGAGCTCGAGGAGGTGAGACGTATGTCGCTTCGCTCTCCGAGTTTTCATCGCAAACGTCGAGAATATTTATCGTTGTGTGGGTCGGACGCCTTGTTTATACACGGGCTATCCTCGCATTGTGTGTGTGTAAACAGCGACCAACGAATTTGATCCTAGATCCGTAAATATTTGCTTTTGTAATATTTTGTTATGTTTGAATGTTAAAGTATTACAACGTTATGATGATAAATATGCGAAAATTACAATACGGTCAAGATGATAAGACACATCAAGATGGTACTCGGGATCTGATGATGGAGCCAGAAGGTGGTCACCAGTACCAGTGAACCATGTAAGTAAACGACTTCGTGTTTAGGCTCGTTGGGTTCGTCTCAACAAGGCCTTTGACAAGAGGTGGTACTCAGGGTCTGATGATGGAGCCAGATGGTGGTCACCAGTACCAATGAACCATATGACTAAACCACTTCGTATTTAGGCTCAATGGGATCGTCTCAATAAGACCTTTGACAAGAGGTGGTACTCGGGATCTGATGATGGAGCCAGAAGGTGGTCACCAGTACCAGTGAACCATGTAAGTAAACGACTTCGTGTTTAGGCTCGTTGGGTTCGTCTCAACAAGACCTTTGACAAGAGGTGGTACTCAGGGTCTGATGATGGAGCCAGATGGTAGTCACCAGTACCAATGAACCATATGACTAAACCACTTCGTATTTAGGCTCAATGGGATCGTCTCAATAAGACCTTTGACAAGAGGTGGTACTCGGGATCTGATGATGGAGCCAGAAGGTGGTCACCAGTACCAGTGAACCATGTAAGTAAACGACTTCGTGTTTAGGCTCGTTGGGTTCGTTTCAACAAGACCTTTGACAAGAGGTGGTACTCAGGGTCTGATGATGGAGCCAGATGGTGGTCACCAGTACCAATGAACCATATGACTAAACCACTTCGTATTTAGGCTCAATAGGATCGTCTCGATAAGACCTTTGACAAGAGGTGGTACTCGGGATCTGATGATGGAGCCAGAAGGTGGTCACCAGTACCAGTGAACCATGTAAGTAAACGACTTCGTGTTTAGGCTCGTTGGGTTCGTCTCAACAAGACCTTTGACAAGAGGTGGTACTCAGGGTCTGATGATGGAGACAGATGGTTGTCACCAGTACCAATGAACCATATGACTAAACCACTTTGTGTTTAGCCTTATTGGGTTCATCTCAATAAGACCTTTAACAAGAGGTGGTACTCAGGGTCTGATGATGGGACCAGATGGTGGTCACCAGTACTAATGAACCATGGAACTAAACCACTTCGTATGTAGGCTCATTGAAATCGTCTCAACAAGACCGTCGACAAGAGGTGGTACTCAGGGTCTGATGATGGAGACAAATGGTGGTTACCAGTACCAATGAACCATATGACTAAACCACATCGTCTTTAGGCTCATTGGGATCGTCTCAATAAGACCTTTGACAAGAGGTGGTACTCAGGGTCTGATGATGGAGCCAGATGGTGGTCACCAGTACCAGTGATCCATGTAACTAAACCATTTAGTAATCAGGCTCATTGGGTTCTTACTTCTTCTTAATAAGACCTTTGACAAGAGGTGGTACTGAGGGTCTGATGTTGGAGCCAGATGGTGGTCACCGGTACCAATAAACCCATGTAACTGAACCACTTCGTTTTTTAGGGTTCCGTAGTCAACTAGGAACCCTTATAGTATCGCCATGTCTGTCTGTCCGTCCGTCCATCCGTCCGTCCGTCCGTCCGTCCGTCCGTCCGTCCGTCCGCGGATAATCTCAGTAACCGTTAGCACTAGACAGCTGAAATTTGGTACCAATATGTATATCAATCACGCCAACAAAGTGCAAAAATAAAAAATGGAAAAAAATGTTTCATTAGGGTACCCCCCTACATGTAAAGTGGGGGCTGAATTTTTTTTTGATTCCAACCCCAACGTGTGATATATTGTTGGATAGGTATTTAAAAATGAATAAGGGTTTACTAAGATCGTTTTTTGATAATATTAATATTTTCGGAAATAATCGCTCCTAAAAGAAAAAAAAGTGCGTCCCCCCCCTCTAACTTTTGAACCATATGTTTAAAAAATATGAAAAAAATCACAAAAGTAGAACTTTATAAGGACTTTCTAGGAAAATTGTTTTGAACTTGATAGGTTCAGTAGTTTTTGAGAAAAATACGGAAAACTACGGAACCCTACACTGAGCGTGGCCCGACACGCTCTTGGCCGGTTTTTTTATGTTATTCAAATATGCGAGTTGATTTTTGATGACCACAATCTCTCTCCATCATCAGACCTTGAGTAACACCTTGAAGTAATTAGAATTATATTTGACTTATTTTATCATCATATTAATATATACTTTACTCTAATACTTATCATATAACAAAAGCAAACATTTGGGATGGGATCTACTTAAATATGACCACAGTTTATAATTATTACTTTAAATTTTTAAATAAATTTTAACGTAATTAATATTATTTTGCGCTATATTCTAGTCTTTTCGTACAAAATAATGTTATTAGAAATCAAAAGTTTATATCGAGATAGTAGATTGTGGTTGTTATCAAAATTCCATAGGAAGGATCAAGATTGTTTTGTCCATTATTGTAGTGCGAGCGAGTGATAAGACGTGCTAGAAAGGGTCGGCATATTGGGCTCGCGCGGCGGGTAAAATACCTAATTTCGCCGGACGCCGAAATGTTATAACGCTCTTAAGTATAATATTTTATACAAGTCGAACACTCTGAGACACTGTCTGTATTTAACTACACATATTACGTTGACTGTACTTAAGTAATTCTTTATATACTAATACATTTTATCTTTGCTTTTACACTGAACTACGATCTCAGATCCATCCTATTTAAATATTCCTTCAACATAAAGATATTAATTTATTCAAAACCAATTCATTAATTACATAGTAAAAATTTACAACTAAACACTTATACGAATAAAAATCTTACAAATAAAAACTTATACTACTTACCTACAAATAAAACATTTGGCTCAAATCGTCGCCAGTGGGTAAGGTGCCCAGAAGCATCTATGAGGCGCTTGGACAGCTTCTCATAGAGGCAACGCGCACTAGGCCCCCACGGCCCCAAGGTTTCAACCCTAAACGCCGCAAATATGTAGCTACTGCCGAGGTCGGCATACTTGCGACGTTTGAGGTCTTCAGCCGAGGATGCAGCCACACCAGCACCAACTTTAGTGCTTGGAACATGGGACGGAGCTAGGGTGTCTACACATGTAGCATCCCAGATGAGCGGCCGACCCATACTTCAAGGCACCAGCGTCATCTCATCAGGCCGCTTGCAACCAACCCTGGCCAGGCCGTTGGGTTCGAGGACGGCCGGCACTTTTCCGCTAGCAAGGGCCCTCCGGATGACGTCGTATATAGAAATTTCCGTAATTTATATGTGTCGGTACGGTACCCTGTTCCTCATCATCATCATCATCATCATATCAGCCGAAAGACGTCCACTGCTGGACATAGACATACCCTGTTCCTCAATTGGCACAAAAAAACAAAATATACGAAGAAGTACTCTTAAGTGTGTGACTGACTGTTAATACGTTTTTCAAACTTTTATGTTGTATAATGATATAAGCATTAAGCACTCGACCCTTTTGACTCTTTTGCAGCCGATAATAACACCTTAATTCCGAAAAGATTGGACTTCTTAATATAGCTCAACCTCGACATCGGTGTTATACTGCTATTCCTAATACACCATGTACATTCGCTATTCGCTTCGTCTCTCATTAAAATGTTTGATTTAGTACAGGCCCCGTAGCCCAATAGCATTTCTGCGACGCGAAACGAAATCGAAACGCCGCAGAAAGGTTGTCTGGCTCTGTCGCGCCAATACGCAAGAGCGATAGAGATAGATAGAGATAACTACGCATACAGATGTAGTGCGAAAAGGTTTTCCTTCGTATTTTTGCGGAAACGTTCGTTTTTAACCCCCGACGAAAAAACGACGGGGTGTTATAAGTTTGACATGTCTTTCTGTCTGTCTGTATGTCTGTCTGTCTGTCTGTTTGTCTGTCTGTCCGTCTGTCCGTCTGTCCGTCTGTCCGTCTGTCCGTCTGTCCGTCTGTCTGTCTGTTTGTCTGTCTGTGTGTATGTCTGTCTGTGGCATCGTGGCTCCTGAATGGATGAACCGATTTCGATTTAGTTTTTTTTATTTGAAAGCTGTGTTAGTCGGGAGTGTTCTTAGCCATGTTTCATGAAAATCGGTCCACAAGGTCGCGGTCGGGGGTTTTTTCAAAATTTTAATTTTGTGGTTAGGTTATTGTCAAGCTAAATTAAAACGGGACTTAATCGCGTAAAACTTACGTTTTATATTTAACCCGACGTTTCGGACATGACCTTACGTCCGTGGTCACGGGTAGACTGGCTGGGAGTTGTATCAACATCTTCTAGCTGTACGAGTTTTTCGAACTACCCGCACTTGATTGTCATCAGTCACTTTTACGCTAGGGTTGCCACTCTGCCTACATACAACACTCACGACATCCGATGGTATGGGACGGGAAGTTTTCTCACGTTTACACTTGCCAATCACTGGATTCCACGAAGATGAAATCCCTTGCCCTTCATTTTGATTGAAATTACGATGTTTTCTGATTTCAATCGCTTCACGTACTTTCCTGCTATAGTAAAGACGTTCAGTTGAAAGGACTTTGGGATTATGCAGTTCAATCCAGTGGTTCGGTCCTGACTCTAGCAAATGCTCGGCAACCGCAGACTTATTTATTTGTCGTTTTTTGATGAGTGAAGATCGTGTTAGTTTAAATCAATATATTGTCAAGCTAGTTCAGATAAGTAGTAAATCTTGTACTGAGACTGACTGAAATGTCATGACACGTTTCCGTAAGAATACGGAAGGAAACTCTTTTCGCACTACATCTGCATTTGGTGAAATATTCGTGCAGTTGCAGTTTCCATATAAACTGCAGTCAATTTAGTATAATATCGTCGTGATTATTATAAAGACTGTATCGTTAAGTATGAAGACAACTTTGAGTAGCCGTATTTATTTGCTATTATATTTTTTTCTTATAACAAGCCATGGGCTTAATAAGGCACATAATAAGGTACACATTTTGTCCTAGAAACTCGACGTAAAGCATATGGTTTAGACAGTATTAACTTAATCCTCCCGAGTACCAATTACGATTCCGGACAAATGCTACTAGAAAATTCACAAAGTGCGTAAAAGACGATACGATTGCGAAAAAAAATTGTATGGTGCGAACCTCAACGACACATGATCCACAAAGCAGAATATACTGTTATTTTAAAAAAATATAGTTCAGGATCTGTGTATGGCGGCCATTTAGAGAATGTGGCATGGTGCTTACTCTAACTCCGACTTTGATGTCGAATTTGACTATCATACATTGTTTATATCGATCTGGTTTAAGCACTGTTCAAACACCATGAATGTCAATTAGACTTTGGCCTATGGCTAATTTTTTTATCTGTTTCTCTCATCCTGCTAGCATCAAAAATTTACGGCAATCCGGAACGTTGCTCAAAATTGCGTTTTTTTAAATTATATAAATTCGCCGCATTTATTCTACAAGTACCCAATTGGAAAAACCATAAAGAGGACTCTTAAAAAATATATTTTGGCAGCATATTAACCTTTGTTTGTTGAAATCGTACAAAGAGTCATTGAAATATTCTCAAATTAAGCCAGATAGGGGTTGTCCGAAATTTATTTGCTAGACCTTAATGAAAGTACCATAAAGTCCCTAAAATAAAAAAATATCAGACCTTCTTATATCAAATAGTACTTACCAATACCTTAAGATCATACTCTCGGAACATAATAATACAAAATTATGCACATGTCAACATTTAGACGAGGTTTGTTTTGTCCTTATACTTAACGATACAGTCCTTAATGCCCTATTTGCCCGGAGCGTTACCGTTCATTCGTTAAGCATATATAAATTCTGACCCATCGAAATACTTTCCCTGTAACGACATCTTTGCTTGCCTTAGCAATTCCTAGAATCGTGTAAAATTTCTTGTTAATTCCGGATTTTTAGGGTTCCGTACTAAAAAGGTACAAAAGGAACCCTTATGGTGCCTTTCTTTCCGTCTGTATGTCGGCCCGTCTGTCACATTCCTAAATATCTCGAGAATTACTTATTCTATCGCTTTGAAAAATCTGGTAAAGTTAACGAACTTGTTCAAATGTTCACTAACTAATGATGCATGTGCTTTATGTGCAACCCTATTAAGGCACTGGTTCCACCGCGAGCTAGTAAGCTATGAGCTATCGGCTATAAAACCGAACAAAAGATAAGCTTTTGCTGTGTACTTAACACAGCAAAAGGGAATGTACAAGTTTCTAATGGGGTGGCAACGCGCATGTGACACTGTTTGAGTTGCAGGCGTCCATAGGTTACGGTGACCGCTTTACATCAGGCGGGCCGTATACTTGTTTGCCACCGACGTAGTATAAAAAAAAAAAAGCACTCTCGTGCAAATAAAAGAGATACGGCGATTTTAATAGCTCACCGCTGGGCGAGTAGCTATAAATATCGCCGTGTCTCTTTTATAGCCGATAGCTCATAGCTTACTAGCTCGCGGTGGGACCTGTGCCTAAGTACCTACGTCCTAAAAGGTGGATACTTACTAATTTGGCATTCCATCAGAGATGCTCGCAACTCAAAGTGAATTACAGGCCAGTGGGCTTACCAACTTTGCTATCATACTTACACGACCGATGTATCAACAAATTGGGTAACCATAATATTCTGGGAGTGGAAAGTTTTCGCGAATAAGATTAGGGTAGATACACGTACCTTATCGAAACTATAAATAACGACGTAATTACTAAACGAACTAAGTCGTATTTCTAAAGTGTGGTATAACTCAGTTCCCTAGTTAGGTAGATCAAATTCCCTACTTCCGTAAAAAAAAAATTGGGGACACCTTACTACACAGATCAACTTAGCCTCAAACTATGCAAAGCTTGTACTATGGGTGCTAAGCGACGATATACCTACATACTTAAATAGATAAATACATACTTATATACATAACATCCATCAGGAACAAATATCTGTGCTCATCACACAAATAAATGCCCTTACCGGGATTCGAACCCAGGACCGCGGCTCAGCAGGCAGGGTCACTACCGACTGAACCAAACCGGTCGTCAAAAGTTCTATTTTTCAAGATAAGTCTGTATTATTGATAGATAATAATAAAATAATACATATTATAGGACATTTTTACACAGATTAACTGTGTCCCACGGTAAGCTCAAGAAGGCTTGTATTGTCAGGTACTCAGACAACGATATATATAATAGACAAATACTTACGAGTATATACATAGAAAACATCCATGACTGGGGGACAAATATCTGCGCTCATCACACAAATATATGCCCTTACCGGGATTCGAATCCGTTCGTGTAGGTATTATTCCCCAAAAACGCATTCGTCGAATGGAATTGTTACAAAAGGTGTCTTTCTAGTATTCGCTACTTATATTGAACTGAAGTCGACACTCACTTGGCGGATTTTATTTACTTACGTTAAGTAGATTTTAATTTGTAATTAAATAGTGCTATTTTATCGCAACGTTTGGAAGAATCTTCATTAATTAATTGTTGTAGAATAACATTGGTTGTATCTAATTAAGTTTGTCCTTATTTATTACATTTGTCCTTAGTGAAAATATCAAACAGGAAAAAATACATCATGGTAACTGATACGACACTGACAGGCGTTTTATGATTAATTTAATATTGGCTAAGGTTATTAAGATAACGTAAAAAATAAAATAATAAAGATTATTAATTATATATTGATTTATATCTTACAATTTTGGTTGAAGAAAAGATATAAGTTTTTTTTTTTTTTTTTTTTAATATCATGATTGAAATTCATTTATTTATAACACTTAAATAAAAATTTGGTACAATAAATATTATAAACTAGGCAATAAAAAAGAATAATAATAAAACTAAAAATCTAAGTCTAAAGAGGGCCCCTGAGGCATAGTGCCCAAGATGCTGGCAGCATTTCCTCGCTGAATCGCAATACTTATACGTTGAGCGAGGAAGCTGCCAGCTCTTTTGTCCCCCGTAGTCTCAGTCAGCCGCTTCGCCAAGTCCCTGTATAAAATCTGGGCGCCCGGACCCCACGGACCGAGGGTCTCGACGCCAAAAGCAACAAAGTTGTAATTGGCGTCGAGACCTCCGTATTTACGTCTTTTATTCGTCTCTGCAGCCTCTGCAGCCGCGCCCGCTTTAATAAGTACATAAGATAGATAGATATAAGTACATAAGTTAGGATAGAAATGAGCGGCATTATGTCAGTCGAAATGTATCATCATCCTCCCGGCATTTGCCAAGGCTCACGGAAGCCTGGGGTCCGCTTTGACAACTAATCCCAAGATTTGACGTAGACACTAGTTGGAAAGCGACTGCCATCTGACCTTCCAACCCGAAGGGTAACTAGGCCTTATTGGAATTACTCCGGTTACCTCACGATGTTTTCCTTCACCGAAACGCGACTGGCAAATATCAAATGACATTTCGAACATAAGTTCCGAAAAACTCATTGGTACGAGCCGGGGTTCGAATCCGCGACCTCAGTGGAAATGTATGAAACAGCTAAATTCTTTTTCGCGATTTCAGTATTGGTCCATAAAATTGTTCATGATGACCTCAAAAGTCACTATGGTTGTCTGGAAGAGATCGCTCTTAAGCGATAAGACCGCCTGTTATTACCTATGTTTAATTTGTTTTTGTTTTATGTGCATTACTTGTAAACTATGTGAGGTGTGCAATAAAGAGTATTGTATTGTATTGTATTCATGTTCATGGCGTAGTTACTAGTTTAGCTTTAGTTTAGATTAAGTCGCAAGTTTTGATTAAATGTATTCTTCTGTGTAGTGTGTGGCACATGATTGACGAGGCAGTATTTCGCCGCGACTTAGATTTTTCTAATTGACATAGGGATGGGTACTCTATGTAGCGGTGTGATAATCTCGCGCCAATTTATGCTAGCTTCGGTCAGGGCAGGTCGTTGTCTGTTGTTTTTTTTTGTTCTGTTCCAGGGTACGTAGCTGAATGCCCAAACGCTTCACGATTCGCTCACGATTTGTGAGCGTTTCGTGAAGCGTTTCACGTCACTAGATCGATAAGCTTTATATCTAGAGCTGTGCCTGCTCGTTCACTGAAAAGATCGCTCCCAACTAGTACGATCTCCGAAGTGTACTAGTTCGTTCTTTTAGGACATTTAGTACTACTGCACTAAGGGCCAGTTGCATCAACCACATTTGACAGACACATCATCGTCACGGAGCAGACGTTTATGGAACTTCCCATACAATAAAATTTAACGAATGCTTTAACGGTGACAGACGGTTTGGTGCAACCGACCCTAAATGTCCTAAAAGTACACCGAGAGAGCGAGAGACAAATTGTGCATATGGCGTACAGAGCTGATCCGTCCGAGTCAGTCGGCTCTAGTTCGGTTGCGGTACTTGCGGTCGGATCACACGGATCGCTTTGCTGTCATTGTCACTTCTCGGCTCTTCGCTCCTTTCGCTCCCATACTGTTGCGCGTGTGTGAGTGTACTAAATGTACTAGAGAGCAGAATCATTTGGGAGTAGTTCGGTCTAGTACAGTGCAGGGAATCGTGTCTTTTGTACTATTAGTACATGTACTACACAAGCCTAGTTATATCGTTTAGCACGGGACCACGCTTGCCTGCCTGGAAGTATTCGGTGTTCGAAGAGAGTGTTTCAGCAGGAGCCTTCATGGGCTAACTTTAAAGATGGGTTGGTCATAGTGGCACACTTAAACATGCATTTGTTGGAGTACGTCTTGCCATCAGTGCCGCAGAAGGGCATGTATTCCCTTGTACAGACGCAGGAGTTCGCGAAGGCTGCAGTGCTGCATATGTTTAATGCGACGAGCAGGATGACTGTGGACAAATAGAAATAGAAGATCAATACAATTGTACATTTGGGTAAAATTGACAGCCCACAGCAAGCTTGGTTCTCCAAGTGAAACAAATTTCACTCTTCCATGTAGGTAATGGAAGTTTCTGTCTCATTTTAAGACTAGGTATAGGTACCTACCTATTGGATTGTAATGGAAATTATTTTACCTAATTTAAAATTACCACAGTTAATATAGTAAATAAGTACACAGCAAATATCATACAAATCTTGTTTTTGCTCTATTATTTCGTAAGTTGGTAAGTTTGTTGAGGATTACTGTATCTTTATGTAAATACTTAATAATAATTTTAATTATAATAATTTTAGATGCTAACAGATATTAGGGCGAATCAACTTTTTGACCGACTCAAATCTGTCCGCACATTCTTAACATAGTTGTGAAATTTCACCCTTAAACAATGAATTTTATTGGTATTTTTCACTTTACCCTGTATATTAAAACATAACCCTAACTGTTAAATCCAATAAACTGAAACTTTGTTCATTAGAAGTTCGATTTCTTGGTAACTCCAGAGACATTTTGAGTAACGCCAGAGACACCAAAAATGTGGGTCAAAAAGTTGATTCGCCCATTATAGAAACACAATCTGTAGCAGGTAATTGTAAACCTACGCGATGATGATTCCTACAGATTTTCCGGCCCATTACCAATCCGTTAGATTAGATAAAATAATGGCGCGGTGATGAAGGCAAACGATACAAGGATAAACCTCAGGAGTATTATCCATTATTAAACCGACTTCAAAAAAACCGGCCAAGAGCGTGTCGGGCCACGCTCAGTGTAGGGTTCCGTAGTTTTCCGTAATTTTCTCAAAAACTACTGAACCTATCAAGTTCAAAACAATTTTCCTAGAAAGTCTTTATAAAGTTCTACTTTTGTGATTTTTTTCATATTTTTTAAACTTATGGTTCAAAAGTTAGAGGGGGGGGGACGCACTTTTTTTCCTTTAGGAGCGATTATTTCCGAAAATATTCATATTATCAAAAAACGATCTTAGTAAACCCTTATTCATTTTTAAATACCTATCCAAAAATATATCACACGTTGGGGTTGGAATGAAAAAAAAAATCAGCCCCCACTTTACATGTAGGAGGGGTACCCTAAGAAAACATTTTTTTCCATTTTTTATTTTTGCACTTTGTTGGCGTGATTGATATACATATTGGTACCAAATTTCAACTTTCTAGTGCTTACGGTTACTGAGATTATCCGCGGACGGACGGACGGACGGACGGACGGACGGACGGACGGACGGACGGACGGACGGACAGACAGACATGGCGAAACTATAAGGGTTCCTAGTTGACTACGGAACCCTAAAAAGAGGAGGGTTTCAATTCGACTGATTAACTGGTTTAACAAAGGCTAGAGGAAAAAGAAGAAAGAATTTACACCACACCAACTGGTAAAGGTTCTCTTGATACTTCAAAAACAAATGATTATAAGTTGCATTTAATCCACAAAAATACAATATGATTTCATACAAATTTTAACTACCATATCGCTATTTGCTAAAGTAATATATTTATTTCATAATCAACATAAAAATAATATAATAAACACTTAAATTAAAACTTACAATAAAACTTATAAATAAAATATTTGGCCCAGGTCTTGCTCGTTGGGTAAGGTGCCTAGAAGGCTGGCCGCATTGCCCCGCTGGATAGCAATGCTGATCCGCTGAGCAAGATATTGACCAGCGCTCTGGTCACCAGAAGCGTCTATAAGGCGCTTAGATAGCTCCTTGTAGAGGCAACGCGTACTTGGCCCCCACGGCCCCATGGTTTCGACCCCAAACGCCGCAAATATGTAACTACTGCCGAGTGTGACATACTTGCGACGCTTGAGGTCTTCAGCCAATGATGCAGCCGCCCCAGCACCAACTTTGGTGCCTGGAACATGGGACGGCGCTAGGGTATCTACACAAGTAGCATCCCAGACAAGCGGCCGACCCATACTCCAAGGCACCAGCGTCATTCCGTCAGGCCTCTTGCCGTCAACCCTGGCCAGTCCATTGGGTTCGAGGACGGCCGGCACTTTTGCACTAACAAGGGCCCTCCGGATGACATCGTTGAGGCTGGCGTGGCGAGGAATTCTCCCAGCACTTCGGCTGCATGAAAGGCCGTGGTGGCCAAGATTATCCACCATAACTCCGCACTGACACCGATGGGGCACATTTGTTGATGCCCCTATTCTGAGGCAGGTAGCCAACCGGAATATGGTATTGTCCAGCAATGTACCTATTGTGATGGATGGTAGTGTCTGCAGCTACAGACCCGACTCCCATTCCGCAGTAGCGAGGAGGCGAGCCCGATCTGTCGAATCAAGAGCCGTCTCTAGGAGGCGGTCCCTTGTTAGACGACAGAGAGGTTCGTCCCATTGCCTCTGCGAACATGGGTTGACAGGCGGGTCTGTGTTGGGGCATGTTAGCTGCCAAACATTCTTGGCCTCGGTACAGTGTGCAGCCTCCAGGACCCCAATGGAAGGGGCTAAAATTTTCCCGATGAGGATTTGAGCACCGTGTACCGAAGCCAAGAAAGCAGGCAGCGCCACACTAGAAATTTTTCGGATGCCCAAGCCGCCCAACCTGATGGGTAGACTAGCCTGGGTCCATGTTCTTTCGCCAAAGGATATATTGAAGATGGTGGTGAGAGTTTCCAAAACTAAGTTATCCAAATTTGAGATCAAAGAAGGGTGTTTCCAGAGGTGTGAACCACGGAGGATGTATGTAAATTTTGGCACAAATAAACAGTGTTTTATGATGCAATATGCCGAATGTATGTTAATTTGAGCCAGACGATATGTAGATGCTTTAAAATTTTCGATTTTTGTGTCTATGAAATTATTAAATCCATCCATCCATCCATGATGATGATGATGATGGTCCATGATGGGGCAGGTGAAGCGTTTCTTTGTTAATAGTTTTTATTCCAGGAGGAGCTACTTGTTCGAACTGTTCAAATACGCAAGTATTACGCAAAGAGCAATCTTTGTTTGGACAAGTCTCTGAAACAAAGAGTTCGCATTTCGAAAAGTTGAGGGATAAGCCAATGTTTTTTAAGTCAGTTTTTAATTTTTCTAAATCATCAAGAACTGAAATTGCTTCACCACCGAGGGTGCCGTCATCTAGGTACCATATGTTCAATTTAGAATTTAGATTTTTATTATGGGATGAATGGCGAGACTGAATATTGCTGGACCGAGAGGGTCGCCTTGTTGACAACCTACGGAAGAAAACAAAGGGTCAGTTTGGTAGAACAATTTAGAGGGGGAACTGTAGCAATGCCAGAGAAAGTTATAAGTAGATGGAATTTTATCCTTTATTTGTGTCAACAAGGCGCCCCTGTCTACTGAATTAAAAGCATTGGAGACATCCACCTTCAGAATAACATCTCCTGCTTGGCGCTCTACATATGTCCGTACAGCGTGGACAGCAGCTTCGCAGCCGCTCTTGGAGCCGAAACCGAGCTGTATAATTTTAACTTGATGTCCAAAGTTGACGACGGTAGAATAATGTCGTTTAAATCATGATTTTGAATCATAAATTTAAAAAAAATATGTTTTTTATTTACTTTGATGAATTAAAGTTCACATTTTCCTAGTGTTGGTGTGTGATTTCTTTTGTCACTTAACACAAATAAAGGACTATTGTCAACCGGTCTGACCGGATATTAAACATAGCGCTTTTTGGCGACACGTTTTCATATTACATGTGCAATGTGCAGTTTTCATTCGGTTTTCGGTCGAGAGATCGGGTTGAATATTCGGTACTCGGCTAAAAGGTTACCACTATTTTTGGCATCACTATTGCCGGTGTCGTAATGTATGTATCAAGTATTTTCTCAATATTTTTCCAATGCCCTAAATAAGCAAAAAAATTAAAATTGGGTAGTTTGGGCATGGATTTAATTTACACTAAATATTAATAATTTGCAAATATTCATTCTAATATTGGTACTAACTAGGTACCTACCTGCTATGAAAATAAGTAAAGAACTCACCAAATGTATACATCTTGACGATATAAAACACAATCAAACAAGTATCGCGCCAACGGTTCTTTACAGAATGATGTCGCTAATTGCAATCCATCCAAGAAATAACAATCGAGACTACGAATTCCATATTTTTTTTATACCAACGACGGTGGCAAATAAGCTTACGGCCCGCCTGGTGGTAAATCACCATAGTCTATGGACGCTTGCAACTACAGAGCGATGTTACCTGGGCGTTGTCGATCCTTTAAAAATCTGTACTCACCTTTTTTGAAGAACCCAATGTTATCAGAGATTCGAGAAAACCGCACATACACCGCTACATATTTATGTATCATATAATACATATAAATAACGTCATATCTGTCATGATGTTGTATACACCGTGGCCTTGAGTAACCGGAAAGATTTTAACAAAGCATTTTTTATGTAAAAACAAACAAAAAATATTAAACGATAATAATATATTGCAACACAAGCTTTCCGTGAGACAGTCAATCTGTGTAAGAATGTCTTAGGCACTGGTGTCATGACGTACGTCCAAAGCCTTTATTCAAATAGGTTCAATACTACTACATCTTCCTTCTTATAACGGATTAAGTAACAAGTACAAGAACAACATTAAACAAGAAAATACAAACATTATAAAAATACAACATAACATCTTCCTTGATACTTAGTAAAATACAAAATACAACATAACATTATATACTTATCTCCTGTCAGTAAAAATAATTCACATGGAATATCAAAAATTAGTCAAAACTAAATCATTGTGGCGGACGAACTTGTCTTCCACTTCTAGTAACGATACCACTACCACCTGGTTCGCGTTCACCCTGGGGGGATCTAGCAACTGGACTTAGATTAGGTGTCGCGTCTTCGTACTCCTCGTCTGAGTCTGTAAGAACAAAATCTAGATCACTATACCTTTGAGTGACCATCGGTGCTGTAGTGGGAGTTGCTGTAGACGCACGTTCATTCCGCTGTAAGATTTGAGCTCGATTTCTCCGATATGTTCGACCGTTTTCTGTGGTGAGCCAGTAAGAACGGTCTCCGCGAGCAACTCCTACGACTTTGGTGGGAACCCAGACTTTGTTGTCACGCATGCGCACGGACTCATCTGGTCTGAGCTGGGGAAGGCTCCTGGTACCACGATCGTAATATTCCTTGATTTTAGTAGTTTTTTCTTGCCGTATTTTTTTTATTGTAGCATGGTCCGCTGTTTCCGGTTTTAAGCTGTCGTCTGTACCTGGAAGTCGTGTTCTGAGCCTGCGACCCATCAACAGTTGTGCTGGCGAATACTGCTCTCCAGATATTGGAGTGTTTCTGAAATTAAGCAACGCCAACTGCCAATCAGTGTGATCCTCTTGTGCCTTGGTAAACAGTTTTTTTACCGTTTGTACGTTGCGTTTAACCAATCCGTTAGACCTAGCATACAGCGGCGAACTCGTCACATGTTCGAATCCATAGTGTCCAGCAAAGTTACTAAATTCTTGCGCTGAAAATTGGGGTCCATTATCAGACACTACCTTCTGTGGTATTCCAAACCGCCCAAAAAAGTTTTTCAGCTGATTAATTATAGTTCCACTTGTTAAGCTATTCAAGGACGCCACTTCGATAAATTTCGAGTAATAGTCTACGACCAGTAAATAATGTTTTTGTTGGAACTCGAAAAGGTCAGCAGCGACCACTTGCCATGGCAAGCTCGGCACAGGATGGGGGCACAACGGTTCACGAGGCTGTGCCGCACGATGTCGCTGGCAAGGCTCACAGCGCTGTACCATCTGCTCTATGTCAGCGCCCATGCCCGGCCACCAAACTAACTCTTTAGCACGCTGTTTGCACTTTTCTATTCCCAAATGTCCTTCATGTATGATGGAAAGTATTTCTTTCCGTAGTATTTCGGGAATAACGATTTGCTGATTCCGAAATACTATTCCGTCAATGACGTGAATCTCATTCTGAAAAGTCCAATATGGCCCAGTGATAACATTAGTTTTATTTTTATTATTTGGCCACCCATTGAAGTAATAATCTTTTAAGCGCTGCAAAACTTCATCTTTGTTAGTCGCTTCTCTGATTTTACTAATCTTATCTTTTGACACATTAAGACACTCAATTAAATTGTTCACGTGTATTGTGACATCTGCATGCACGTCTTCATTCGAACCCCGTTCTGACGGAGCACGAGACAATGTATCCGCTAAGTACAAAAGCTTTCCGGGCTTGTAATGAATTTGGAAATCATAGCCGTGAAGTTTCATTAGCATGCGCTGCAGTCTAACCGGGGTACTGTTCAGTGGTTTTTTAAATATTAACTGTAGGGGTTTGTGGTCCGTCTCAATACTAACTTTATTATGGCCGTAAATGCGGGCATGCCCAAAACCCACATCACTCTCTCAACCTTGCCGACTGAACCCACAGGAATTACATAGTCAGTACGTGTGGAGCCGGTTCGGTTGCAGGTGCATAACAGCTGGCACCGAGCCGGGTTTGTTCCAAGTTTTCCTTCTCTGTAGCTATCTCTTCCGTTAATCAGCAGGAGGACCACGAGCAGGCGAGACTAGCTGGGGCACCAAGATGTTATTTGTGTCCCTCCTCCCAAAAAAACTGTCGTTATGGCATAAGGCATGAATCAAGACCCAACAATACATATGGATGATCTGCCTCTGGAAGTTGTTGAAAATTTCTGTTACCTAGAATCAACCGTGACCAATAATCTCTCGCTGGACGCGGAGATAAATATTCGCATTGGCACGATGACGACGATGACATCCACGATGTTTGGGAAGCTCTGTGCAAGAGTATGGGACAATAAACATTTAACCATGAATACAAAAACGATTGTTTACCAGACATGTATCTTGTCCATACTCTTGTACGGTGCTGAGACTTGGACGTCGTAGGTATGCCAAGCAGGAACGGAAATTGAACAACTTCCACATGCGGTGCCTACGGCGAATTATGAACATCACGTGAAAGGATCGAGTCACAAACGAGAAGGTACTTAGCATCGCACGTTTACCTAGTATAACAGCAGTCTTGAAACAGAGACGGCTGGTTGGGGCATGTGCACAGGATGGTGCCCTCTCGTTTGCCACGTAAGACTCTCCTGAGCGAAATAGCGTATGCTAAACGATCGGTTGGGCGACCCATGCTTCGTTTTAAGGACAGTGCGAAGCGTGATATGTTGTCCTTCCGGATCAATCTTATCGGCTGGGAAATGGAGGCTGGAGACCGCGATCACTGGAGGAAGATCCTGAGTTAAGGAGTAGTTGCACACGGCCAAGCATGGTTTGACCTTCTTCACTCTAGGCGAATAACAAAGGTTGGTTAGCGCGCTGGTCGCTAACCAACCTTTGTCACTGGACACGGCCACATTCTCCTGCCAGATTTGCGGTCGCGGCTGCCGCTCTCGCATTGGGCTTACTAGCCATTTGCGGAAGTGCCGCAATCTAATGGACGCTGATTAACCCATCATATTATTGATGTTACCTCTAGAGGTCATTGATGATGATGATGAACTTAGAAGTCAAAAATATATGTTTCAAGAATATGTGGTCGTGCTTCTAGCCGGCCATATGAAATTGAATGTAACCAAAGATTAATCGCGTCGTTTAGCTGATTTACACTAATTTTTACATAATAGTTTAGAGCCCGTAAGGATATAAGATATACCTATGTGACAAATCTTCGTCAAATGATCGGATATTCATAACAAACGTAATTTTAATAATTACTAATTACCTTACTGATGTACTTTCATTTACCTCTATTCCAAAAGAATAGACAGTGTACGCGTTTTAGGTATAGAGCCAATCAAAAAATTCTAAAAACGGCCTTTTTCAATATGGCTCAAAAAAAGGTGTGATACTCAAGATCGGTAACAATTAGCCAAAAAATCTAAACGGTCCGACACAGATTATTTCATTGTTATTCAGATTCTCAAATTTCGTTCCTTATAAATAACTTTTGAAGGAGGAAACAGTCGAGAGCGGAACCTCGATTTTAAAGATTTTTTCGCAATATCTTTTAACTGAGTTGTTCTTAATGAAAAAATTTTTTTCGATAAATCTAGTTAATAACACTAGTATATTTAACTGAAATTCCCAAATTGAAAGAGGGACTACTTTCCATTTTAGCATTTTCGCTCCCGTAGGGTCTTAAGATTTAAAAAAAAATGCTCTTCTCGATTTCAAAAGAAAAGGTACAAAGTTCAGTCAGAAAAGTTTTTATGGATAAGCAGATTATGGGTAGATATTCTTTATTATTTATATCCGTCGTTTAAAAGGGTAATCATGTTTATCCTTTTCACCTGCAATATGGAAAACGAATCGAAACATGTAACTGGAAAGTAGTTTGTTAGTTTGAAGGGTATTCCCTAAAGTAATAACTTGGCCGATAACTAACTACTTCTATAGAGTTGTTGGACAGGGGTCTCCCCAAACCTATCGACGCGGAATTGACTTTCGCCGACCAAAAATCGCCCGTTAGTATGACATGCGTACAGCGACGACGACCTTAGGCTAAATATATACCTATAGACGCACAGTCCCGAACAAAAAAGTCGAAAAAAATGGCATCAAATGACATTCCAACTTTATTCAAATAACGCTAACTTAAACCTAAAATCAAAATATATGTTTTTTGAAAACCGAATTTGTTATGTAAGCCGTAAGAATCAAATTCGTGAACCGTTCGATACGAGTTTTCAAATAAGTAACATATAAACCGTTTTCGTCTGATCACCGCGATACTGGCAACTACTGAAACGTCATTAGAAAAACAATCAATGTCAAAACTACAAGTCATCAGAATATCGGATGCATGGAGTCGCATAAATAATATTAGGCACGTTGAGTAATAAAAAACCTCTTATAACAAAATAAGTTTATTTACACTTTTTACATTTTATATACAAGGTTTGACTTAAGACATCTATTATAATAAACAAAGTCACTTGTTTGCCAAATTGGCAGTATATCTAGGTTTTCATTGTAAATATAATCTTTTTTTAGGGTTTCGTACCCAATGGGTAAAAACGGTACCCTATTACTAAGACTTTCCGTCTAGCCGTCCGTCTGCCTGTCTGTCTGTCACCAGGCTTTATCTCAAGAATCGTGATAGCAAGAGAGTTGATATTTTCACAGATTATGTATTTCTGTTGCCGCTATAACAATAAATACTAAAAACAAAATAAAATATGTTTTTAAGGGGGCTCCCATACAACAATCGTGAAAACCTTTAACCACCTGTAAAACCGGCAACAATATTTATTTCGATAAATACAACCCAAATAATAGATTGTGTCTCAGGGGAGCAAAATGATAAATTTACGGCGAGGGCGTACATTGAATCCTAAAGGTAGCGGAGGATTATATAATAGAATCCGGAGCGCAGCGAGGGATTCTAAAATGGAATCCTGAGCGTAATGAGGGATTCAAGTGTTAACGCCCAAGGTGAAAATAATTTTGCTACCGTGTGACTCATACTGCTTTTCACACCACCTAAGAGAAAAATGAAGGAGCATAGAGATGAAACAGATTTATTTAATACTATTAGATAATAACTCAGCAAAGCGGACCCCTCTATAGGCTCTCCCTGAGCCGAGGCATTAGGCCGGGATAACGCTAGAGGGATGATGAGATAATAACTCAACAAATCAACAAGTTTATCAAAAAAAAATATTTTATACCGGCAAATAAATGTCCTTGAACAGAAAAGTGCCACTTTGATCCCTCCTAGCAGGGAAGAAAAGTACCACTTTGATCTCTCCTAGCAGGGAAGAAAAAGTCCATTTAAGGACGGAAGGTGATGTGAATAAGTATTGGGTTGGTAAGAAAGTAATGAGCGATCGATTGAATTCCACATAAAATTTTTGAGAGAGTTCTAGAATCTTCTATGGTCGAAAGTATATAAAGGGCGAGTCGCACAGTTTCTCGTCAGTCATTCACTAGCTGTCGCCGAGCTAATATAAGGAAGAAAATGGACGAATTAAAAGTGCATGTAAGGCATTGCTTACTATATGAATTTCAGTCTGGCCATTCAGCCGCCGAAGCAGTGCGTAATATATGTCAGCGTGTTGCTCCTGAAGTTGTGTCTGAGGCCACGGCGAAACGATGGTTCCAGCGGTTTCGTAGTGGCGACTTTTCATTATCAGATCAACCTAAGTCTGGTCGACCGGTGAAGATTGATGTAGCCAAATTAAAAACCTTAATTGAAGGAGATCCGAGGCTAACGAGTCGTACTCTTGCTACCGAGTTAGGCTGCTCTCATGTCACCATAGAAACACATTTACACGAGTTGGGAAAAAACTACAAATACAGTGTTTGGATACCGCACGAACTTGATAGAGATCAACTAAACCGCCGTGCCGATATCTGCATACAACTTCTGTCTTTTCGCCGCACATTCAACTGGTTGGACCATCTTATCACTGGAGATGAAAAATGGGTTTTATATATAAATCACACACGCAAACGTCAGTGGCTAGCTCCAAACGAAAAAGGAATAGAGGCACCAAAAACAGAACCTCACCCGAAAAAAGTTATGCTGTCCGTTTGGTGGGATATTCATGGTATTATTCACTGGGAACTCCTACCAAGTGGAATGCCTGTTACCGCATCAGTATACTGTAATCAGCTTGAAAATTTAAACCAAAAAATCTGTCAGAATCGTCCACAGCATGCTAAAGTTTTTTCTTACACGACAATGCTCGCCCACACATTGCAAAAGTGACTCGGCTAAAGCTATTGGAGCTAGGTTGGAAAGTGATACCTCATCCACCGTACTCTCCAGACTTGGCACCTACGGATTACGCATTGTTCAGATCGCTAAGCAATGCCTTGAATGAAAAAAAGTTCGATGATCAAGCCCATCTACGACAGTACATAGCTGAGTTTTTTGAATCTAACCCTAAGAACTTCTTCGCCGATGCTATTCATTCTTTACCAGAACGATGGAGACAAGTAGTAGATAACGAAGGCCGTTATATTTTTGATAAATGATTAAAATAATAAATTAAATAAAAATTACAATATTGGTTATGATTCGCTCATTACTTTCTTACCAACCCAATAATTTGTGCACTGGTAGGTATACTTTCTTCCAATTACGATAATGAAGGGATTCGGGATAGCAAGTAGACATGAGTCTTGAAACTAATACTTCCTGACAAAATAGATACAGAGTAATTACAGTATAAATGAAACTAAAAACTTAATTCTAATATAGGCCTATATTAGAGGCACTTAACCGAGGATGCTGATGGCATTTCTTAGTTTATTTTGAGTATATTTGGTTTAAGTTTTAATTAGTAATGTAGACGGACGGTGTTGTCACCACCTTGGGATCACGAATGAATCTTGAATCAAAGTGATGAAATCTGCCATTTCAAGTTTGCTACACGTATTTTAAAAATATACAGTCAGATATATCGCAACGTACGAGTTACTCAAAGATATCAGAAAACGTGTAAGTGTATGTTCAGATATTTTTGAACATCTCGTTCGTTGCCATATATCTGATGGCTACTGTACACTGCCTACCTACTTTTCCGTCAATAGGCACATGTATAAGAAAACGCATGTAAGTAGATGTAAATAAAATAATAGCGACTCCGTACCTTTTTGTTCCATGAAAATCCTTTATTTTTGCAATTAATTAAATTTATTCTAAAACACGAAATTGCACCGAGTTTATACATAATTTGTCAATACATTTGAATTACTTACGTAAAAAAACTCATGCCACTGTCTTTCTTGTGTTTTTTTGTGCTATTTTTACAATTCTTAACCGAGCACGACGACATTGTCATTCGACGCCGGTCGGCGAATAACTAAGTCACCAACTCTGTACTTTTTCGTAAGATCTAGAGTTTGACTGTAGCCATTTTTTTCGCCTGACTGTGTATCTAGTACTAATGATACATCAATGTATATCCTATATAAATCATCCTTGGCCGGATCTGAATAACTCCATGTCGTCCTATACATGTAGTAGTAGTAGTAGTAGTAGTAGTAGTAGTAGTAAAACACTTTATTGTACCAGAAAATAATACAACACACAGGAAAAAAGCTTTTTATAAGTACAAAGGCGAACTTATCCCTTTAAGGGATCTCTTCCAGTTAACCTGTTAACCTACATTCTTCGAATTTGCTGACAAATAGTAGTGACATTATGTAAATTTATCAATTTCCGCTACCTTAAGGTTGTCTGGAAGAAATCGCTCTTTAGCGATAAGACCGCCTGTTGTTTACCTTTGTTCGTGTTTCTTCCTTGTTTTGTATTGTTGTATTTTATCAAGGTGTGCAATAAAGAGTATTGTATTGTGTTGTATTGTATACTAAAAGTCGTATAGCTACTATACTCGACTCGATCTTCAATCAGTATTTACAGTTAGTAGCGGCACGCTGGCATCAATTAGTAGCGGGTGAAACAACGCACGAAAAGTATCTGACGTCCTGCCGGCGTGTCATGCTTCCATTTTTAACACTTATCCACGTGGATAAGATTTCTGTCACTCTCACAATGACATACTTGCCAAAGCGTGAAGGATACTTTATCCACATAGATAAGTGATAAAATATATATTCCTCCTGACCGATGTCGGCCACAGCGACTGTAAGTTCGTGCTAGCAGTTTTTAATTTGGGTTATTTTTGTGATAGAAGTGATAAGATAAAATTGGAAGCATGATACGACGGCTAAAACACATCTCTTTTTGTTTAAGGTACCTACCTAGTTATTTCTGAAGCATTATTTGATCCGCTACTTTTTATGCTGACTGTAGGTACCGTGATACCGCTTTTTCTCTCTTTAAAACTCAATATTTTTATGAAAATCTTATGAATATTTGTTGACCAAGTAAAAGAGTGTAGTAGGTCCCACAAATCCATATTAATATTATAAATGGGAAAGCGTGTGTGTCTGTTTGTATTTCCGTCTTTCACGGCAAAACGGAGCGACGAATTGACGTGATTTTGTAAGTGGAGATAGTTGAAGGGATGGAGAGTGACATAGGCTACTTTTTGTCTCTTTCTAACGCGAGCGAAGCCGCGGGCAAAGCTAGTATTGTCATAATGGAAAAGTGCATGGTAGGTACCATACCGACGTCACATGCCTGTTGTACAGTTGATATAGGTAGTTGGTTTTAAAGTCTTCGCCATCTGTCTTCGTCCATTATATCTCCGAAATAGAATTCCTAGTTTAAAATTAGGTTTCAATTTGAAACTAGAAAACAGAATTGTATCTAACTCTGTTATTTTAGCAGTGAACACAGTTATCGAAACCGTTTCGCTGACAAAACATTATTTACTTTTGATGAAGGCATTATTTAATCGGTCTTAAAGTTGTACTCCGTTACTAAGTGAAGCCGTTTTCATGACAATTTAGACTAAGAAACAAATGATTTCATTAATTTGATTTATCGTTTAATTTGTTTGGTCTAATTTTATAACGAATAAGTTTACCTCATGCAGTCGCTTGGCTATCATCGATTGGTAGCTATATTTGTCATCTATTAATAGTTCTAATCAAATAGCGTTCAGGAGAAATCCATCCATCAGGCTTTGATTTCAGTCAAATATAGACCTGCGCCACAAATTATTCCGAGACTTACATTGTCCGAAAACTTACATGCTAGTTTTAATTACATTATGGTTTGTGGTATCGTGTTACTGAATAGGCTACTAGACTCTTGTCGAATTTGGCACAAGAAATGATTGTTTCCTGTAGTATTTGACATAAGAAACCAATTTTTATAGATTTTGGGTATTAAAAGTGTATTTTCGATTAAAAATGTGTGTAATATTTATTATAACTTTGGCCACCGAAAACGCTGTCAGAGGTGTAGTGACGTCATAGAACCTAACTTAACTTCATGCAGAGAGACATGATGAACTTTATGCCTCATAACTTAAATGTCAGAAAATTTTGTGCTCAATTCGATTTACGTCATGCGCAGACAATCTATAGACTAGAGGTAGATTAACATGGCTAATGATGTTTTTGCCTAATTAAGTTCAAAAGTAAATGACATGGACTCGACAAATAAACGAGAATGTCATGCGCGCCTATTACGGGGCCACAGAGGGGGGAACCCGGCTATCCGCGTACCGTTCGAGAATGCTGCCTCTGTTTCGGGCACTCGAGCCATCCACCATCGTATCGGAGCAGCGGCTATCGGATCAGGTGCGCGTCATTCAGCGGTCAAAGCGGTTGGATGACGCCACACTTGATCGGCTCCGCCAGGAGGCTCTCGCTACTCGCGCGGACCCCGCCTCGGGGCGGGATTTGCCCGCCATGTCGCCGGACCCAGTGCCCGAACCCGATCTGGCACCGGAGGCGCCGCGTGTTGATTCCGGTAACGACGGCGGGGACTTCGCGAGTCAGAGCGAGAGTGAGCCTGCCAATGAGCAACTGAGGAGGTCTTTGGAAGAGGCGATTACGCAGTATCGCTCCACAAGCAATCCTAGGCCACGATTACCACGTCTGCCCATGAATAGACGCAATCTAGCGCTAATAGGAGCCTTAAATGCTTTACTAGATCCATATATGCGGACTAGTAAAGATCTAGATGATACACACTCGATCATGTACTGCGGGGCCATCGCGGCGTGCCGTGTTGCTCGAGTCAAGTTTCCGGACGCTGACCGTGCAACTAGGACCGCCGAAGGTGTCCCTGCATGGCAAGTACGGATCGAGCGTCGTATCAACTCGTTTAGGACTCTCATTGCAAAGCTGATCTGCTTCAGAGGGGGTAATAATCGCCCCCGAGTAATGCGCTTTGTGAACCAGGCGTTCGCGGGAACGGACATCAGGCCCCGCGACTATTTGGCCAATGTCACAGAGCGCATCGACTTCCTGAAGCAGAAAGTCTATGCATGGGCAAGCCGTATTCGCCGCTACAGAAAGCGTGTGGACCGATTCCAGCAGAATCGTCTTTTTCAAAGCGACCAAAGGAAAGTATACCGAAGGTGGGAGGAAACCGACCCTCGTGTGTCTGACGTGCGGCTGCCGGATGCTACTGCCATGTCTGATTTCTGGCGTAGCATCTGGTCGGTGCCCGTCGAACACACGGAGGGTGAGTGGATGACCGTTGTCGAACGCGAGTGCGAGAGCATCGAGCCTATGGGGGCTATCACCATCAGCCCCGACGACGTAAGTTGTGCTACCCGTACGGCCCAGAACTGGAAAAGTCCTGGACCGGACGGATTGCACAACTTCTGGCTAAAATGGTTTCGATGCTCGCACTCGCGTTTGGCAACGCAATTTCAACAAGCCCTCGATCTTGGTTCTCTCCCACCTTCCCTAACAACTGGTGTTACTTTCCTGCTCTATAAGTCCGGTAGTACCACGGAAGCAAAAAACTACAGACCCATCACGTGCTTGCCTACACTTTACAAGCTCCTTACATCCATTTTGAGAGCAAAAATTAACGCGCATATTGTCGCTAACAACATTCTGGCTCCCGCTCAAAATGGATGTAGGGTTGGGTCCCGTGGTACTAAAGAGCTCCTCCTCATAGACATGACCATCTGCCAACAAGTTCGGCGGAACAAGGGGGCCATTTCGGCCGCTTGGATTGACTATAAGAAGGCCTATGATTCGGTGCCTCATTCATGGCTGAGAAGGGTATTGGAGCTGTATAAACTTGATGCAGCTTTAGTATCCTTCCTGGCTGCATGTATGAGGCAGTGGACCACAGTCCTTCGTCAACCAGGAGGCAGGGATGGCCCCCCTGGCCCGCAGGACTTCATAAGGATTGAGCGAGGAATATTCCAGGGTGACAGTTTGAGTCCATTATGGTTCTGCCTAGCTCTGAATCCCCTCAGCACGCTGCTGAAGGATTCTGGGCTAGGTTGCCGGCTTCGGAGAGAGGGTGAAGTCATCTCTCACCTTCTGTACATGGACGATCTCAAACTATTTGCACCGAAGTCCCAAGACCTGATGGTGCTACTGAAAACCACAGAAGTTTTCAGTACTGCCATCAGAATGGAGTTTGGTGTCAATAAGTGTGCGGTCATGCATGTACAGCGGGGGGAGGTTGTAAATTCAGAAAATTTACAACTTTCTGAGACGATGTCGTTCAGATCTATCTCTGAATCAGAAACCTATAAGTACCTTGGTATGTCACAGTCGTTGGGTATTGAGGATGTTGGCATTAGACGGTCGGTGAAGGAGCGCTTTTTCAGTCGGCTGACAAAAGTCCTTAACAGTCTTTTGTCAGGAGGCAACAAAGTGCGCGCCTTTAACGCCTGGGTAATGCCTCTACTCACATACTCCTTTGGCATACTACGGTGGACCCAGACTGAGCTGGACGCCCTGGATCGGAGGGTCCGTTCACTGCTTACCACACATCGTATGTTACACCCGCGCTCGTCTGTTATGAGATTGTACATCCCACGGAAATGCGGAGGTCGAGGCTTCCTAAACGCCAAAGATCTCCACAACCGTGAGGTGTACAATCTCAGGAATTACTTCCTTAACAACGAGTGTGGGATGCATCGTGATGTGGTGGCAGTTGACGGAAACCTCACGCCGCTCTCCTTGGCGAAAGAGAACTGGCGCAAACCTGTGGTACTAAGTACTGCGGACCGCAAGGCGGTATGGGAGAGCAAGCAGCTACACGGGCGTTTCTACAAGGCCCTCACGGGACCCGATCTAGATCTGCTCGCATCGGTGAACTGGTTACGATTCGGGGACCTCTTCGGAGAAACCGAGGGTTTTGCCTGTGCAATTGCGGACGAAGTTATGATGACGAACAACTACCGGAAATATATCCTGAAGGACGGTACGGTCGACATTTGTCGGGCATGCCGCCGTCCCGGAGAGTCACTCAGGCATATCATTTCCGGTTGTTCTCATCTTGCTAACGGCGAGTACTTGCACAGACATAATCTCGTAGCCAGGATTATTCACCAGCAACTTGCTCTTCAATACGGCCTTGTGGACCGCGAAGTACCGTACTACAAGTACTTACCTGCGCCAGTTCTCGAAAATGGTCGTGCCACGCTCTATTGGGATCGATCTATTATCACTGACAGGACTATTGTAGCCAATAAGCCTGACATTGTGATAATAGATCGACTGCAACGCCGGGCAGTGCTCGTTGACATCACCATCCCCCATGATGAGAATCTCGTGAAAGCCGAGAAGGACAAGTCCAGTAAGTACCTAGACTTGGCTCACGAGATAACCGCCATGTGGGATGTTGAATCAACGATCATTGTTCCGATAGTCGTTTCAGCGAACGGTCTCATAGCGAAGAGTCTCGACCAACATCTTAAGAGACTCTCGCTAGGTGGCTGGATCAAGGGCCAGATGCAGAAGGCGGTGATCTTGGACACAGCGCGGATAGTCCGACGGTTCCTCTCTCTGCGGCCCTAACCACCGGCAGCTTGAGCCCTGCCCCGCTGCTGGCGGCACCCTAGGTTAGGTTTTTTATAATGTGTTTATATTTTTTTATATTGTTTTGTATGTGTTTTTGTATTTTACTTTTATATTCATATTATAAAAAGCTTAACCTAAGAACCAAAATAAATAAAGGGAATAAATAATAAATAAATATTATGACATTCTTACACAGATTGACTGAGGCCCACGGTAAGCTCAAGAAGGCTTGTGTTGTGGGTACTCAGACAACGATATATACAATATATAATGAAATGAAATGAAATGAAATGAAATGAAATGAAATGAAATGAAATATTTATTTTCCAAGTAGGCATATTACAATGCGCTTATGAACGTCAAATAAAACTACGCCGGCTCTAACCCTACGCCTCAGCCTCGAGAAGATTTCAGTCCCCCCTCAGTTGGAGGAGGGTATCCACTATGGGACCGGCAAGAAACTCGGCGGGCCACTTCTTTTCAAGACATTACATCTTATATTTAACATGCATTAAAAAAAAACAAGATACAATTTAATAAGCAAAAGTATTCATAAAAAAAAATATTAACACAAGAAATTATACAAAGTACAAAGCTATTATGATTATTAATAAGAGATGTTAGAGATGTATAGAGTCTCTAAGTGTCAAAGTACATCTAAAAAAATTATACATGAAGAAAAAAACCGAATAACTAAAATAACTTTAGAGTTGTAAAAGACTCTTGTTGTCTTAAGCAAAGGAAAAAAAAAAATATGTATACTTAATCTACTTTTTTCCTTGGAGATGTATATGGTCTCCAAGAGTCAGAAAGAAAAATAAACAAACAAGGACCGAACAGAGTGCCTCAACGTAATCTCATTCAAAATTAATGTTACATAGAATAGCATAGCCCCTATTAGCTGAAACAGACCGGTCTTCACAAACAGCACCCGTTCACGAATATGGCGCGCATCTCAGCCATCGCCTCCCTCAACCTTCATTCGGGAAGGTGGCGACTAGAGCTTCCAAATACCGGACCTTATCCAATACCGGTATTCATTCCGGTATTGGCGATTTCAATACCGGGATCCCGGGATCCCGGTATTGAAATCGGGTACATATAAAAACCAAGTAATTTGCTTAAAATAACAAATTTTATTCAAAATCTCGTTTGTTACTTTTCATGAGTGTTATACTACAGCGAAATCTTGCCAATCCGACTAAGTAATATGTCAAATCGAATACATTTCGAATTTCATAAGTTTCGATTTGAACCCAAAACGGTTCGCAAACTTATGTTGCCAAGTCGGTTCAACTTCTATTGTTTTTAAGTATACGTAGTTCAAAGGCTTCGCCCCGTGCTCTTTATTTTTTTATGAGAGGGACTGCATGAGGACGAAGTATAAAAGCAAGCGGGAAAGAGCGCCAGATCTCTAGTCAGGTGATTCTGTAAGTTAAATATCGCCGCCAGATCAGACATTTCGCAAGAAGATGCAGTTTAGGCTCGTGCGTCGTGCGGAATAGAACCTTGTAGTTCAGTAGGTAATCTTTTACATTGTATAGTCAGTGTTATTTAATGGTGTCATTGTACTGTAGATTTAACTATAATATCACTTTATTAAATAACTAGCATTAAGAGCATTTCTCGATTATACACACTCTACAGTTTCATCGTTGACTTTTGAAACTAGAACATGAGATGTATTTTTGAGTTTCGTGGCGCTAGAGGCGCTAAAGCACTAATAAAATAAATCCGCCAAATCATTGAACAATTAGCCAAAAAAGCTAAATTATCCGACACAGATTATTTTATTATAAATCACATAAAGAAATAATCTATGGAATCACACATTACTTTGCGGAAATCCATGATAATCAAAACCAAGAAGATTTCATCGCGGAATAGGTACACTTAATTTACGGATTAGAAAAGTAATTTTCTTGATTTTGATAATTCAGATTTCCCAATTTCGTTACTATAGGGAATGTTACGGCAAAGTTTTGCGCTAGAGTTCAACACATTACCGCACACGCACAATAAACCATTGAGTAGGTACGTTATACGTTAGTTCGTATGCATTAACCAATTTTTTGGAAAAGTTATATCTATGATATAGATGCAGCAAGGCGATTTGTTTACAGAGGGTCTGTGGCCTGTTGCAACTACGTTTGACGTGTTGCTTCTCTGTCACACTTACGTGCGAGTTCACAAGTGCGACAAATGTGTCAAATAAGGTTCGCGGCAGGCCCTCCCCAATAAATGCTTTTGACACGTATCTTTAATTCTTTATCTAGGTAATCATCGAAAAAAACCATCATTTTCATACAGATATTGTAAAAACACCAAACAGAAAATGTGTCAAATCGAGAAACGAGAGCAAGAAGCAAGATTTACGCGTGTAGCGACCATCATGATGCAGAAATATAACGTTTTTAATGAGTAATTTACGTTAATTTGCCATAATTTGTTAGTTACTAAAAATACCGGGATCCCGGTATTACTAAATTAAATACCGGTATTGAAATGTGCCCAAAAACAGGCGGGATCCCGGGATCCCGAGATACCGGGATCCCGGTATTGGAAGCCCTAGTGGCGACCCGATCAACGACGTCACCGTAAGCAAAGACTTTTTAGCGAGCATGTCATGTTCAAGCTGTCCGGGCTGTATTAAATATTCCAATAATAAGTGAATACGGTATACCTAGATGTAAGACACAACATTCCGTGCTTGTATGTTACATAGTTTAAATTGACTTAATTGAAAACAAGATCTTGGGAGATGTAAAAGGTCCCCACAGTCAATTATAATTAATGGGATATAATAAAAAATAAAAATTTGGAGGTGTAAAGGTTCTCCAAGTGTCAAAAGAACTAGAAATAGAAAAAAAAATGCGCATGAAATACAAATTTCACGTCAAGAGACTGTTAAGCTAGCAATCTCCAACTAATTCTACAGAATACATAACTAGTATGTACTCAACAAGTCAATATATATATATACCAAATTATAATTATACAATAATAAGGAACAATAATTTAAACAGCCAGTAGCAACAGCGCCTTAAGCATGACACAATGTCTCCCCGGGACACTGCTAGCAAAACTATGACAGATTTTGAGCCTGGATAGTCGGCCATGGTGTAGTATCTCCCAGGTAATCATCAATTTTGTAGTACCCCTTTTTGAGAAGTGCACTTTTTATGTACTTCTTGAATGAAGTAAAGGGCAGATCCCATGCCTCTAAGGGTACCTTATTATAAAATGTTACACAGTTTCCCAGGAACGATTTCTTCACTTTCTGTAGACGAAACTTGGAAACCGCTAGCTTATGTTTGTTCCGTGTATTATAACTATGAATATCTGACAGTTTCTTAAAGGACTCTATATTCTTATGAGTATACATTATCACATCTAGTATGTATTGTGAAGCTACTGTAAGGATGTCTATCTCCTTAAAGCGTTCCTTCAGTGAGTCACGTGACGCCATGTTGTAGATAGATCGTATTGCCCGTTTCTGGAGAACGAAGATGGTTTGAATATCTGCTGCTTTTCCCCAGGCCAATATGCCGTAAGACATAACACTATGAAAGTAACTGAAATAAACTAGGCGAGCTGTCTCCACATCAGTTAATTGCCTAATTCTCCTTACGGCATACGCGGCAGAGCTCAACCTTTTTGCTAGGACCCCATTGCAGATTGCAATCTAAAGTAAGACCAAGAAAGAGCGTATTCTCGACAAGGTCCAGGTTTTCGCCATTGAGCGTGATGGTAGTATCTGTCTTCCTTACATTGGGTAAAGAGAATTTAACACATTTCGTCTTCTTGGCATTAAGGAGCAAGTTATTTGCTGTAAACCATTCTAGTACCTCCTTCAAAGTTTCATTCACATGGCTATAGTCACTCAGTTGCCTATCAACTTTGAAAATTAGTGAAGTATCATCAGCAAATAAGACTATCTCACATTTGTTCTTTACAAGACATGGCAAATCATTTATATACACAAGGAAAAGAAAAGGTCCCAGAATAGAACCCTGTGGTACTCCAAGCTTTACAGTTGTACCGTTAGATTCAGTACCATTTACAACCACTTTCTGGGTTCTTTCGTTTAAGTAAGATTCAACAAGCTGTAAAGCTTTAGAGGATAGACCGTAGTGCTTCAGCTTGTGTAGTAGTGTGTCGTGCTCCACACAATCGAAAGCTTTGGAGAGATCGCAGAAAATACCGATAGCATCTAACGAGAGTTCCCAGGCATCGTATATGTGCTTGATTAGCACAGAGGCAGCATCTGTCGTCGAACGACCTCGTGTAAAACCAAATTGCTGATGCTGAAGTAATCCATTCGTGTTAAAATGTCGAAGCAACTGGTTCAATATAATTTTCTCAAACACTTTGCTGAGAACGGGAAGTATGGAAATTGGTCTAAAATTTCCAAGGTCATCCTTGCTGCCTGATTTAAACAGAGGAATAACCTTACTATACTTCATCAGATTGGGAAACACACATTCCCTAACACAAGCGTTAAACACATCGGCTAGATAAGGTGCCACGACGTCAATAATTGAATACACGACTTTCACAGATATCCCCCAAATGTCCTCACTGTTTTTAACTTTTAAGGACTTGAAAGTTTTAATAATCTCTTCGGGGTCAGTAAATTGGAAATATAATTCCATGCTGCATTTCTTAACATTGTAATTGTCCAAGTAGAGACCTGCCTTAACTACAGAGGAGTTTAAATTCCGTGTAGTATCAGTGGCTATGTTGGTGAAAAAGTGTTGAAAGGCGCCAGCAACATCGTCGTCTGCAGACAATACTTGGTCTTGAACTTTTAGTGTGTAATGGCCATCACGGGGTTTCGTCTTCCCGGTTTCAGCGTTTATCATATTCCATGTAGCTTTTATTTTATTGTCTGCCGACCTGACCTTCTTGCTTAAGAATGCAGACTTAGCCGCGGCGCAAACTTTCTTAAACACTTTTGAATACCTCCTTACATATTCAGTAAAATTTTCATCATGGTTAAAATTCCTCATTTCATACAGGTCATACAATCTCTTCCTGCTTCTGTGGATACCGACGGTGGCCCAGTCACTAAACTTTGACTTCAATTGGCCTTGCTGTACAGTCTTCGTCTTAAAAATATTCTTGTGGACGTCGTGGATGACACTCGACAGTTCCCCGTATAATGTATCAGGATCTTGCTTGCTTATACCTGTCAAAGTAGGTACCTGCGATATAATAGATTCTCTAAACTTATCCATTCGGCTAGCAGTGATAGGCCTATACGTAATCGCTTGCTGTTGTTTTACAATGTTGACTTGGAAATAAGCTTTCTGACCACAGTGATCAGAGCTGAAACAACTAAAGACATCTTTCTTTTCAACTTCACAATTACAGAATATATTATCCAAACAAGTCGCCGTACTGGCTGTAATTCTTGTGGGCTCGTGGAAAAGCGGAAACAAGTCAAAAGACTGAAAAAGATTTAAGAATCTAACTGTGTGTCCATGCGTGGGATCTAGTATATTAACATTAAAGTCCCCACAAATTATTATCTTCTTACTGCTAACAAACACTCGTCTCAACGCATCTTCCATCACAGACTCAAAAACGCTAAAATCCGCCGAAGGTGGTCTGTAGACGCACATTATAATGTGATCCTCCAATTCTATACATGATATTTCTATAGTTCGCTCAGTAGAGTTTAACTATGTCATTTCTTTCTTTACATTTAAATTTATTTTTTACTATAATCAATGATCCCCCGTGAATGGCGGACTTTCTACTGAACGAGCTAATTATGTCATAATTACAGATATTAAATACTAATAATTCATATTCTTTGAGCCAGTGCTCCGTAACGCACATGACATCAATATCTTGTGATTCTAAGAAAAGAACCACCTCTAACTCTTTGCTGGAGAAGCCCTGTAGGTTTTGGTGAACTAACCTAAGCTCACGGGGCCTCTCCGCTGTCTCAGCCGTCAGTTTAAATGCTGTGGGCGGCCCGCGGGGAGGCTGCGCACGCGCCGGCGCTCGCCGCGCGGCCGGCACCGTTGCCACTGGCCGAAATGTCAAAAAACCCCGGTTCTACGTTGTAAGCTAGTAATTTTGCTGTCGTCACTTTACAATTCCGTGGTACATTCAAATAATTATCTCTTAGTCTAAAACGGTAATTATTTCTTTTATACATAATGTTCAGATCAATAAAATGGTAAGCGCTTTCGTAACAAGTCGCATTGTACAACATGGAATTTAACTCCGACACTCTAACGTTGTGCTCATGGGAAACAGAGTCGGAATACGGAAAAGAGCATAAAATAATTTTATAAATTCCATGTCGCTCAATGTCGGACAGCGTGCGTATGAGGGATCCCACGTGAGATCTCTTCACACCCACACTATCGCCGAGGTGTATAATCAGAGTGGTGCCACTGTCAAACTTGTCCCTCGCCAGGCGGCGCACGACCGATTCGACGGAGGCACCACGCAAACACACATTTGTTACACTTTGCCGGAGACATTCACCCAGCAGCACGCCGAGGCCGGCCCCGATTGCGTCAGAATAGATGACCGTCGACCGCGGAGGGTCCCGGCTCCGAGCGCGCGGAGCGCCGGGCGCCGGGGCGGGCGCCGCGCTCGACGCGCGCGCCGGCGACGGGGCGCGGCCGAGGCTCAGGCTCGACGGTCAGCCGCTCCAGAGCCAGCCGCAGGAGGCTCGACGGTGTCGGGGCCGGCGACCGCGGCTCAGGCTCGACGGTCAGCCGCTCGAGAGCCAGCCGCAGGAGGCTCGGCGGCGACGGAGCCGGCGCGGCGACGGCGGGGCTCGGCGGGACAGGGCGGCGGGCGGCGGGCTCGGGCTCGCGGCTATAAATACTTATATATATAGAAAACATCCATGACTCAGGAACAAATATCTGTGCTCATCACACAAATAAATGCCCTTACCGGGATTCGAACCCGGGACCGCGGCGCAGCAGGCAGGGTCACTACCGACTGCGCCAGACCGGTCGTCTAAGTAAACTTTATAAATGTTTTTTTGTGGTTTTCAAGTCGTAATAAAATAATTATGGTAGTATTTTTTTTTGGTTAATTGAAAGTAATAAATAATATAAAATAGACTTTAAAAAACGGGCCACGCTCAGTGTAGGGTTCCGTATTTTTCTCAAAAACTACTGAGCCTATCAAGTTCAAAACAATTTTCCTAGAAAGTCTTTATAAAGTTCTACTTTTGAGATTTTTTTCATATTTTTAAACATATGGTTCAAAAGTTAGAGGGGGGGGACGCACTTTTTTTTCCTTTAGGAGCGATTATTTCCGAAAATATTAATATTATCAAAAACCGCCAAGTGCGAGTTTTACACGCGTTGTAAGGGTTACGTAAGAAGAAGGGCTTAAGCGCCTCCTTTTTAGTAGGAACTTAAGTCATTTTTTGCAAATAATCGATATTTTGAACAAAACGAAACTGAAATGAGTTTATATGTAATATTCAAACGCGCTCACACAATTTCTAGAGATTTGGTAACTCCTTGCAGCGGCAGTAAGTGAAATTCGTAATTTGAGTTTTTTTTCTTTTAATTCCGACTTACTCTTTACTATAGATTTCTAATAGGTTTTTCTGTAATCTATAAATTGAAAACTATCTCGCGTATTTTTTGAAAATTTTACGCTTAGTAGTTTCGGAGATAAGGGGGGGGGGGGGGTGGTCATTTTTTGCCTATTTTCTTAAATAACTTGAAAATTACCTTACTAAAAATTATTAAAAAAATAATTTTGAAATACTTATACACGTCTTTCATTTGATATGTAACACAATATAGTTCTAGAAACTTTGATTTTTAATTTTTACTTTTACCCCCCAAAAGTGGCCCCTATAATTTAATTTTCTTAATTTAAATTACATGTCCGTCTTTGGGTCACAGGTTTACATATTCGTGCCAAATTTCAAGTTAATCGGTTCAGAAGTTTCGGAGAAAATTGGCTGTGACAGCGGACAGACAGACGCACGAGTGATCCTATAAGGGTTCCGTTATTCCTTTTTGAGGTACGGAACCCTAAAAAACGATCTTAGTAAACCCTTATTCATTTTTAAATACCTATCCAACAATATATCTGACGTTGGGGTTGGAATGAAAAAAAATATCAGACCCCACTTTACATGTAGGGGGGGGGGGGATAATAAAACGTTTTTTTCCATTTTTAGGGTCTTTATTTTTGCACTTTGTTGGCGTGATTGATATTCATTTTGGTACCAAATTTCAGCTTTCTAGTGCTAACGGTTACTGAGATTATCCGCGGACGGACGGACGGACGGACAGACATGGGGAAACTATAAGGGTTCCTAGTTGACTACGGAACCCTAAAAAGGGTCAAGTAGTCTATTGTATGAAACCTTTTTGCATAACAGGCCCCGTAGCCGAATGGCATTTCTCCGACGCCAAACGAAAGCGATACGCCGCTGGCTCTGTCGCGCCAATACGCAAGCGCGATAGAGATAGATATCTACTAGCGCTTCGTTTCGTGAGCGTTTCGTGAGCGATTGTGCCATTCGGCTAGCCACCCTGTTCACGTTTTTACTTTCTCCATACAATTAATGTAAGATTCTAAAACTACTCAACTATTCAGCGACTATTAAAACCGTTTGAAACAGTGCTTGTTAAAATCATAACCCCCCGCTTGCCGTCGTCGGGTAAAAACATATCCGCCCTAAGATACAAGTAACGTTGGCTTCATGGTGTTCATCAGATAGAAAGGTGTGTTTCTCGGATACGTAGTTCTTGGTATTTCCAATAGCGAAAACGATTCCTACACTACTCGTCTCGGTGTAACCAAGGAAACTGGAGCATGGAATCTATATAAAGGCAATAAGGCACACATTAAGACATATTTACATTAAAATTTGTAAACAAAAGCCTTTCTTATCTTCTTCGAAATAAAAAAAACAATAACGTAAAATCAGTGGCATCGAAGCTTGGGAATATTTACAAAAGCAACATTTTTATGTTCATAATATAAGGTAAAAAGTCCTGGTGACAATTGTTCCTGGTAATCCAAGGAAAATGTATCTTTCAGGCCTCCAAAATCTACACTTTCCTCGAATGAAGCAAACATTTAGAAGTTTAAGCAGGTTATAAGACGATTTCCAGCTTGCTGGGAAGTAATTCCTCAAAACTTTTGGTATGCGGTTTTGAACACGATTACTTACCTACATTGAAGCTGACTTTAATCATCATCATCAGCATATCAGCCAAAAGACGTCCACTGCTGGACTGGAGGAGGCCTCCCCCAGAGATTGCCACATGACCTGTCCTGCGCCGCATCCAGCGGACTCTTGCGACCTTCACCAGGTCATCAGTCCACCTTGTGAAAGCTGACTTTAATGGTGAATATTGATGAAAACATTCCAGATCGGTCTAGCACAACTGGCGCTCTCGCCCGCGAGTCCATACTTGAAGTCGCGCTTGATGTATGGACTCGGGCGCGACAACGCAAGTTGTGCTAAACCGCCTGAAATTGTCATTGAAATGAGACTTTTGTCTTTCATATAAGGTCTAAAATTTTATGACAATTTCATTCTGATTGGAACGTTTTTGCGTAATTACGTCCTCAGCGTTGATATTTGTCACTAGTGTGTAAGTACCTACCCATTATTTTTTTTTAATTTATTTATAAAAGAAAACTTAAGGTACACGCATATTTTCGCCAAACTGTGGACAGTTTGTTGGCGAATAATGCGCTCTAAAATAACAAAACCAAGTGTGTATTTGTTTATGGTTGGCCAGGTCAGCATAAGACCTTTACACGTAGGTGAGTAAGTATTTACCTACTTTTACTTCATACTTCACAAAGACTACACGAACTTTGCTTCTATGTTTAGCCTAAAAGTTGACTGGTAAAGAATACATTGTAGCAGTTCCGCCATTTGCCCCACCCCATGGAAAAGTAAAAATACTTAGGATAGAGGAGAATTGACAATTTACCTCTAATATTAGATCCTAAATTTTAAAGCACCAAAAAATTACTACCTCTATACATTTTTATTGTTTAGCAAATACGAATATGTATCGTTAAATTGGTTATAAATTACAAATAAAATAAAAAATAATGAGTATGAATGTTCATATTGCATACTACATTCAACTATACTCTTCAGTTATCGGTTATCGAGTTTAGGCGCTTTCGAATAAATGGTTGCTACTTAGTACTTACTTTGACGTGCATTCTGCTGTAAAAGACCCATTTCGATGTTGGTCCTTGAAATGTAATATAATAAGCAACTCGTAACATAAGTATGTCGTTTGCTTAGTCATCCTAACGTTTGTGAACGTATTTTTTAAAAGTTTATGTTAATAGTATATTGTACAACAAGGGAGCTAAGGGGGATTTTGTCAACGAATGTTAATAACTCGCAACACTATTTTTCATCACATTTGAGAGAAAAACACAGAGGAAAAAAATCATAAGGCAAAACCTTCAATGGATGGCGGCGCCGCTGCGACCAGTAGTCTATCTTCACCTATATCGGATTCTTCGTATAAATCCATTGTTCTTGATTACAAACGCTTTTTGAGCACAAACAAATACTAAAATACTGCATATAAATTAAATGTAATGTTCAAAGAAGCATACAATTGAACTCATTTTACGTGTCCGTCAAAATATTTTGTCAACGTTTACTGATTAAAGTTTCTTTTGTACTGCCCGTTGCCTGTGACTGAATCGAGATGGCCGTCACAATTTCCTGTCAGATTGCAAATTATAATGATATACTTGTAAAGCATAAATAAAATGCATTTTTATAATATGTAATATATTTTTATAGCTTAATACTAATTAGAATTTAGATAGTAAGCTAGCAATAAGGATACAAATTTGCAGTGCCCTTACAGGGTTCATAGCTGTTCACAAAATAAATACTGTAATAACTTTATGCACCTATGAATTTGCAATAAATTACTGATTACTGATTACTGATAATAGTCAAAGTCTGGTAGTGCAACAAAAATCCTTGGCTGATTAAAACATCCTTTGCCTGAAGTATTGTACGGATAGTATAATTTTTTAAAACTAAATCCAATCTGTACGTGTACAAGGAAAAGGATGTTTCAATAAGCCAAGGCTTTTTATAGCCTGACAAGATTTTATTTGACCCTGAAAGAGTGTTGCTACAAATCGCTTTCATATGGCAATAATGTGCCGACGTCATATGTAATGGGGACAGCGTGTACTGGTTACCCATTAATATTTGTAGAATAAAACATGGTTATAGAGAATCAAAATTTAATAAGCAAGGTTTTAAGACTCGCTACTTCTTTCAGCACAGCCTAAAATCCATACATTTTGTGCCTTAAGCGAAGTCGTCGATGTTTATTTTCTTTCTGCGTGGGACCTTGTTCTGTTCTGGTGGCAATTATGGACCGGCCTTCTTATTTCAGAGATACAGACACCTTAAATAAGAACAAATATATTAGGCTAAACGCAAAACCAACTAATTAATACAGGAGAACCGCACTATAAACTGTCAATTCCAGACATGTCAACGACTGATTTCAGAATATTGGTATCGAAATGCTGTGAAATAACAATAACAATATATTTATTTAAAGAAATACAAATCAAGAAGAAACAAATTCGATGGCCCCCACACTAGGCACAGCCTGTATCGTGGGAATCTGAAATCCTTCATCCTTTTTAGTTGTAAGTAATTTATGATGTTCAGTATAATTAATTCACTTTTATTAATATTATTTTGACCAGAATTGCGATGAAACCGTTAAAAAAATGTAAAATATTTACTTCTTGTTTACATCACTGACATTCGATGACTTTCGACGATGGGTGTCAAATAGTAATCCTTGCCAGTAATAGTTATTTGTTATACAAGGGGGCAAAGTTGTATTTTAACGCCGAGTGTGGAATTGAAAAACGAGCAAGTGAAAGGATTCTATAGTTGTTATTGAGAATAGAATCCTGAACTTGCGAGTTTTTTAAAACACGAGAAATACATTTGCACCCGAGTGTAAAACATAACTTTTCCCCTCACTATAGCGAGGAAACTACAACGCAAAACATGCGTTTATCACTGCTTCCAGTAGTTCCACGGGTGGTAAATCATCTTTATTACTAGATTCACCTACTTTTATCAATTTTAAAGCAATTAATTTGACTTTATTCAAGGTTAAATTACTTTACCCACTAGTGGATAAAATGCGTTTTTACCCGCTGGTATTAAAGGACAAAACACGTGTTTCCGAGCTAGTGAGGGAAAAGAAATTAGTTCAGCTGAAAATCCGCAACGCGGCGAGGGTCAAATAAAAACTTGTCAGGCTATACAAAAAATATTATACGGTATGAAAATGCCTGTACTAACATTACATCAGAGGCCGGGAAAATGAGGATTTCCGGCCAAGTTGGTATATACGGCCGAGCGAGCGTGCGAGCGAGGCCGGATAGGGATACGAGGCCGGGAATCCGTTTTCACGCCGAGGCATGTATTATACATTGTAATAGTGCTTTTCTCAAACATACAATGAAATAAAAAAAATGCTCTAAAGGACAATATTTTATAAATACATGACTAAGAACACTCCCGACTAACTCAGCTTTCAGACAAAAAAAAAATCTAAATCGGTTCATCCGTTCGGGAGCTACGATGCCACAGACAGACACACACACAGACAGTCAAACAGACAGACAGACAGACAGACAGACGGACAGACAGACACGTCAAACTGATAACACCCCTTCGTTTTTGCGTCGGGGGTTAAAAAAAAGTTACTTTGCAGGCCTAGGCCTAAAAAATCATATGAAATCCCTTTACAGTCCTCTCGAGTTGTTGCGCCCAAAAAGCGATACTTCCCAGCCCATTTTAAGGAACGTAAAGACAATATTTCATTGCATGTTTGAGAAAATGCATTTTTCATCACATTTGTTGTTTAAAGGTCTCTTTGCATCTACATGTACTGAATAATAATGTACTATTTTATTCCCAAGGGAGTTATGGATTAAATTTTGAAAATTAATACTATCCGTACAATACTTCAGGCAAAGGATGTTTCAATCAGCCATGAATTTTTGTTGCACTATCAGACTTTGACTATTAAGCTATCAAAAAATATTACACATTATAAAAATGCATTTTATTTATGTTTTACAATTATTTTAGTGTGCTTACATTTATTTTGTAAATTTCACGTAGATAAATCGTTACAATTTACGATACAACTGCGGGAAAAAGCTAATTCGAAACGAGTGGCGATAAATTCGCTTTTTTGACGCAGCGTTCGGAATATTAGTTCCTAATTCCTATGAACAGTGATTGCATTGAGAAATAATGAGTTCATTCATAAATTTGCCTAGCCCTTTTGCAGCTCACTTTACCTAACCAAGAGTAACCTATAACAACATTAACGTAATAAGGCATTTTGTATGGAAAAAACATATGGGAGTGAATGGGAAACTTCTGCGAGGGGGGAATTTTTCCCAACCCATAACCAAAAGTGACGAGCATTTATGAGGAACGTTATAAAAATAAGTGAAGCGAAAGTTGTTTGTCAAGATCGTAGCATATGAAAATCACAGTTTGATATTTTCACACTCTAGATCCTAGTTTTGTTTTGTTTTTTGCCCGACCTAGTTAATACACGTGGTACTTTAAAAGCGGCAGGTCAAACCTTTCCGACTTAAATGTATTAGAAACCCTAATCTAAATTATCTTATAGCGCTCAAACTTGATTATTCGATAAACTGGTAAGGGTCGAGATTAACCACGGACCGGAAATTGTCTTTGAGGCGGCGTCAACATCTGCCTCGATTAATTTTGTACACGTACCACTAGAACGCTTAATCCTTTAGTTATTACATATCGTAGATCTATAGACACAGATTATTAATAAGTTAATAACGTAACAGATCAAAACGCAATGAAGACGAAAAACGACAAATACCTACGCTTTATTGATCTAACACTTATAAGCTACTACGTAAAACTCAGAAGAATAAGTAGTAATAGGTACGTGCCACGCGACTACCTATATAGGCGCGCGCGTGCCGCCCCTCGGCCACTTGTTACCTCGAGGCAACAGCTAGCGGGTAAGTTCTTAACGCGCGACCGCGAGCGAGTGACGTAGGCCGGTATAAATTCTTGAAATAAACGGAAACCATCTGGATAACAACAAATATAATACTGTCTTCGGTTACCGCGATAGTTACTCATGAAATAAAACCATTGAGATCAAGAAATATCCAAACTTTAATAGAGAAGATGGCTTTACTTTACCACCGGCTTGAGATCCAGTAGTACATCTGATAATGGAATAAGCACGACGAGACGAAGACTGTTAGGAATTTGTGTTGTATGGTGTTGGACATTTGCAGTTTGTTTTTGTCAATTTTGTGTAGATTTATAGATTAATTAGTTAATTGTTTTTAACATACTACCTAATTGTAAATATTGTTTTTTGATATTGCATAAATACCTTTATTAACAGTGTGTAAACCTGCCTTAAAAATCTATAGGTACTATTTATGGTCATGGTTCATTAATATTTCTTGTATGTGGGTTTTGCACATTGTAATTTTTCTTCAGTCACATATACTCGTATTATGTTAAACATGAACCCTGTGAGGGTGTAGCAAATTGTTTAGTACCTAACACACTGTACACTCGTAGCTTGGCAAAGAGAGAAGTAATTAATAGGGCGCCACTGGGTAGGTACACAAATAGACCTAGATTTATACATATTGATACTTGGGTCATCCATAATTACAATTTTCTCCTTTGTATTTTCTGCTCCCAGAAGTAAGAATATTGCTTTTCGATTGAACCATACACCCAATATTGGTGTAGGTATGCGATACCATTTCAATATCCGATACAACAACATTCTTAATTAATACCATTCCGATTATTAATTGAATAATTTTTAAGAAAAAAAAAACCGCCGCCTTTGGGGTTCTGGTGAAAACTACTTGCGAATGTTGGATTATGTAGAAATGTGTAGGTATTTTCTAAAACGGCTTTTAATACTTTAATTACTCGTATTTGATGGCAACACAAATAAATACCGTTACGGTTTGAGGAGTTTCCTCAATTCCTCATGAATCCGATTATAAGAAATCGAAGCTTGACAAAATTTGACTTGAAAACTCATTATTCTTAACAAACATAACTAAATAAATGTCTGTGTTCTGAACTTAAATGCATGCTATTTTGTGGCGTCTATCTGCAGCATCAGCATCTTTTGTTGCATAATAATAAGCAATATATTTCTTGCACCTATTAGCTCTTATTGATCTCTGTTTGGCCCAAAGGTTAGCTGGTAGAGAATGCCTTTTGGTATTAAGTTCGCCTTTTGTACATTTTTTTTTACTGTGCAATAAAGTTTAAATAAATAAATAAATAAATAAATATAGTTTTAAGTATTAGTTCATAAGATCTCTCTTTTTTTAAATGTATGTGATGCTGTATGATGGTTTCTGCAATAAACGTTTTTCTATTCTATTCTATTCTTATAAAAATACCAAAGTTACTATAAGTGTGCCGTTTAGATTTAAGGAGTTCCGTTCTAATCTTCATCAGCAGTTCCATTGCACCAAATGTCACTGTTCTGAACGTAAGTGCATGCTGTTCTTATAAAAGTAGCAAAGTCACTATAAGTGTGCCGTTCAGATTTGAGGAGTTTGGTTCTGACCATCATCAGCAGTTCCACTGCACCAAAAGTCACTGTTCTGGACGTAAGTGCATGCTGTTCTTATAAAAATACCAAAGTCACTATAAGCGTGCCGTTCAGATTTGAGGAGTTCCGTTCTGACCATCATTAGCAGTTCCACTGCACCAAATGTCACTGTTCTGGACGTAAGTACATGTTGTTCTTATAAAAATACCAAAGTCACTATAAGCGTGCCGTTCAGATTTGAGGAGTTCCGTTCTGACCATCATCAACAGTTCCACTGCACCAGATGTCACTGTTCCGTACGTAAATGCATGCTGTTCCTTAAAAAACACAAAAATCACCATATGTGTGCCATTCAGATTTGAGGAGTTCCCTCGATTTCTCCAGGATCCCATCACCAGAATTGGGTTCTGAGAAAAATGAGACCAATCCGTATGCATATGCATTCAATCAAAAAAAAAAATTCAAAATCGGTCTAGTAACGACGGAGACATCGAGGAATAAACATTAAAAAAAAAACAGACGAATTAAGAACCACCTTCCTTTGAGATATTTGAGGCGGCGGTTAAAAACAGGTTTACCTACATAATACATTACGATACAAGTGCGGGAATGACACGACGAAGGAAATCTTTTAAAACTGGTGCGGGAACAAAACACCATAGTACCTACATATTATGTACATACTAAAAAAGTTGTTTCATGAACTTATTTTGACTTACAACTTGCACATAACCTAAAAAAAGTAGCTAGTACTTTATTAAGGTAATAAAACTTACATAACGAATAAATAATAAGCTAACTCTAAAAAAAATCCAACTTAATATTAAATTAAAAACTAATCTAAACTAAAATACGTCTAAATAGGGCCCCATCGGCATTATGCCAAAGATGCTGGCAGCATTCCCTCGCTGAATAGCAATGTTTATGCGTTGCGAGAGAAAGCTGCCAGCTCTCTGGTCACCGGTACTTTCTATGAGCTTTGCGCTCAGCTCTTTAATAACCACATGGGCGCTTGGACCCCATGGCCCTATATGGTCGCGACGCCAACTGCCATAAAATGTATTGGTGTCCGAGACCCCGATATTTTGTCACCTTTTTGCTTTCAGCCGCCTCCGCAGCTGCCCCAGCCCTGTTTGAAGTTCTTGGAAAATGGGAAGGTGCTAGTGTATCGGCGCGTGTGGCGTCCCAGACTAGCACCCGTCCCATCTTCCAAGGAACTAGGGTCATACCGTCCGGTCTCTTGCCATCGTCCCTCGAAACGCCGTTTGGTTCAAGGATGGCCGGCGCGTTGACGGTAGCAAGAGACCGGCGAATAATATAATTCAGGGCAGAGTGTGTGGAGAGGCAACCGGCGCTCAGTTGACAAGAAAGGCCATGGTGTCCAAGGTTTTTTTTTTCTTGGACCATTTTTTTGTTTCTTGTTTATTGTCCTAGATAGAAAGGGCTCGTGATTCTGAGTAGGAAAAACATAAAATTTACCTACCTTAGAAAAAATATTTTTGGTGATTGTTCTCGCAAAAATGCCCAGGTGGGAGCCCCTCTCTTACATCAGTGGACAAAACTCCACGCTGTACCAAAACAAATAAATATTAGGATTTACATTACTTTGTAATTGACAACGTTTCAAAATTTTCAATGTCCCTAAATCGAAAACCATTTCGAGATATACGCTTGTAGATCACATAAATAATTTTTTTAATTTTTTTTCCCTATCTTTAGTATAAAAAATCTTAAAAATAGTTTAAAGGGGAAGTGACGTCAAATAGCTGATTTAGAGCTCCCACTATACCAAAAAAATCTTCCAGTTGGGATGTCACTTGAGTTTGACAGTGACATTTATCACATTTTTTTTTTAATTTATTGGGAGCATTGGCAACTTGGCCATCAGCTCAAACATACAATATTTAATAAAACAGAAGAAACAATTAAGTACAGGTATAACAATTACTATGTTAAACATAAAAGTAAATAATTGCACATATTTAAATGATAAACTTATGACTATTTAGTAACTACACAATACAATGTTTTATCAATAAGAAGTAGTTTTGATCAATTAAAAATTATTTACAGAGCGCCAATAGTGTGCATAACAAATTCACAAATTGCAGGGTACAATTTTGGATATTTTAAAAGAGCCTGTACAGAGTTTGGCAGAACTTGAAAACCCGTATCCATGCACATGGCAACAAATAACAACCTCTGCAAATTAAATGAAGTTATTGAAGAACAGTTAAAGAAAATGTGGTCAAGATTACACAAATTAAAATTACAATATGGACAAGCAGCGGAATCACTTAATTTTAATCGGAAAAGATGTGCTGGAAAACGAGCATGACCAATTCGCAATCTACATATAGTTGTAATAAATCTCCTTTCTATATATTTTCTTTGATATTCAAACCACGACTTGGTGCTGGGAGCCTGGACTATTTCGGCTAGCCATTTGCCTTTCACTTCTTTGGATTTAGACCACGAGTTATTCCAACGTCTAATCATAAGTTCTCTAACAAAAGGAACTAAATCGGTATAAGGTACTTTTAAATAACAAACTTGAATATTTTCAGAGGATTTGGCTAGCGTGTCTACAAGCTCGTTACCAAAAATTCCTGAATGTCCAGGAACCCAGCAAAATTCAACAATAATATTTCTATCTATTAAAGAACTTAAACAGTTTCTTAACTTATAAATTAAATAATTAGCAGTTGCACTTAGACATTTATTTTTCAGAGCTTGTAAAGCGCTCATGGAATCAGATAGAATTAAAAATTTGGTTTTATTTAAATAATTATCGTTAATATGCTCTAAAGCGTAAATTATGCCTAATACTTCAGCCGAAAATACAGAAAAGTAACTACTACATTCAAACACTTTTCCTAAGTTCAAAAAAGAATCATAAAACGCAAAACTGGTCCTATCTTTAGTATTTGATCCATCTGTATATAGTTTAATAAAATCAGTCTTCTTATCAAGAAACTCCAAGAAGTCATATTTTGATTCAAATTTGATGAGTTCAACAACCACGTCTCGCATGCTATCATAGTATTCATGTTCAAAACAGGGAAGCAAATGCGACTAATACACTATATCTTGGAATTCAAAATTTAAATACGTTATAATTCCACTTATGGAAGAAGAATTAGTAAGCGGTGCTAAATTATAATTTGGTATGTTGACATTGGTTGGCTGGTATCTATAAGCTACTTCATTATCACGACTTAACTTAAGGCCGTATTTGTCAGTAATATAAGATCTACGTATAAATAGAGGCACAATGCCAGCCTCTATCTCCAGAGAATTAATTGGAGATGACATCATAGCTCCAGTAACAATTCGTAGCGCCCTATTTTGAATAATATCTAGTTTCCTTAAAAGGTGGATATTCGCATCAGCAAAAAACATAAACCATAATCAAAATGACTTCTAATAGCTGCGATATATATCGTCTTAAGAACCTTAGGGTCTGCTCCCCATTTTACTCCTGTTAACGACTTCAATATATTTAAACCTAGTTCGGCTCTTTTAGAAATAGTATCAATATGAGTTTTCCAAGAAAGATCATAATCAAGAAATAGGCCAACGTATTTGACAGAAGACTGAGTAGGAATAACGCTAGAATTATATAAAACTTGAGGATAATGCAAACCATTTTGAGAAAAGAGAATTACAGAACTTTTGGAAACATTAACTTCAAGTTTTAGTGAATTTGTTAATATGTTATGAATACTACGCAGACAGTCGTTCATAATAGATTCACCAACTTTTATATCATTACAGTTTACATATAAAACCAAATCATCTGCATAAAATAGGTGCTTAACAGAATGCGGAATTTCTTTCATAAAACAAACCAAACTTAGTATAAATGTAAGAGGAGATAATACAGAGCCTTGAGGAGTACCCTTTGTAGAAACTTTAGAACCTATTAAATTAGATCGAATTTTTAAAGTTAGAGATCTTTTATTAAGAAAATTAAATAACCAACGTAAAATATGCCCAGGAAACCCCAATATAGATAAACTTTTAATAATGCGTGATCAATGTTGTCAAATGCCCCTTTAATATCTAAAAAAACAGCTAATGTATACTGATTAGATCGAAAATTATTCTTAACATCGCCAATTAAGCAACTTAAGTTATCTATTGTACTTTTACCTTTCCGAAAACCGTATTGAGTACTTGGAATAAGTTTGCTGTTTTCTGTAAACCACTCTAGTCTATTTTTTAACATTGTTTCAAAAACTTTCGCGAAACAGGATGTTAAGGAAATAGGTCTATATGACTCAACGCAATTAGGATCCTTATAAGGTTTGAGAATTGGAACAACGTGTTGTGTTTTCCAAGTTGGAGGAATACAATTATTTTGCCATAAATCATTCAATATTTGCAATAGCCTTTGATTAAAGTAAAATAGCGGAAGATACGGCACGTCAATACTAATTGTCAGCTAATAAATGGCACTACACACTACTACATACAAAAAGACCCACACAGCTATGTAAATTTACGCTATTGAACGACAGGGACACACCGATTTATTACGACGGTAGTGCGAACGAGACAAACGCGCGCATCGAGATGAGCCTCTTTCCAAGTGTCATGTCAAAACTCTTTAATAAAGATTAAAAAAAAATGTCATTGCAAAGAATCAAGAAGCGTCAGCAGACAAATTGGAGTATAAGAATTATGCAACATATTTTTTATGAAAACAAAATAAATTACTTATTATTTATTACTTTACTATTTTGCACTGTGGAGCGATGTTTGGTTTGGTGTAAGTAGGGTTACCAAAAAAAACATAATTATAAGTATATTTTTTAATATTTATTACGTCTTATTTTTAAACTAAATTATGAACTTATTCACCAAAATTTAGATGAGGCACTTTTTGCCACAACTGTCAACAATATCTTATTTGATACAGACATTAGAAAAAAGCGCGTGGAGTTCCTCCGCGTGAAAGAAATGAAACTTCGTAAAATTGAAATGAAAATATAAGAGCTTGATGACATGTATCTCACTTAGGGTTGCAAAAAATACGGTTTTTTCTGGCTTAAAAAAACATGAATAAAAAAAACCGTGAAAAAAAAAAGTTTTTTTTTCTGGAGTATTTTTTTTCTAAAGTACGAAATCTCAAAATTTGCAAAGCAGTTAATACTTTTATACGTTTTTTTAGACTTAATGTTAACTATTAAACGAATTCAATCAAATTACTTTAAGTTCTGGTCTTATAAAAGTAACATTTACGAAATCTGTAGTTGGTAGTTATCACTATTTACTGTTGGCAACACGACCGCCTCTCCACGCTGCACGTATTAGCATCGGGGATTCCCCAATAAACGTTTGTATACTGAATGTTAATCGTATTGTATGTAATGTAATCGTATAAATGTACGTTATTGTTATTGAAACACGTTACAAGTCACGAAAAACCGTTATTGTCGAATTATTTGTTCATGTGAAAAAAAAAACATATTTAGAAAAAAAAAACCAATTTATCGGTTTTTTTTTCATAATTCTGAAAAAAAAAACATTTGTTTTTTTTTCCTATTTGCAACCCTAATCTCACTCACAACACACTATTACTTTTTGAAAATAGAATAGATGGCAGAAATTGATGGAACTAAAATAGTGACCTCATATTTTTTCTTTAAGACAAACTTTATTAAAATTGCTTACGATAGGGTACTTTCCTATACTTAGAATAATAGTTATTTACAAAACTTTTCCCCTCACTATAGCGAGAAAAGTCGAGGCGTCCAGTCTGGCTCTTGTCGTTGTTTACGCACTACAATACGCCTTTTGTGTCTGACAAGTTCATCTCCAGGAAAACTAGAAAACAAATAAACATATTTGGTGCGAGTGAATTAAAAAAAATCTTGTTGATAAGGCAAGCATTTTTGCAACAAACTTTAGTTGATCATCATTTTATTATTTGTAAATAAAAATAACAAAATAATGTACCACTAAAGTTTGTTGCAAAAATGAGGTCAAATATCATTTAACAAAAAAATAATATACCTAATCAATCAACAATCAATACCAGGTAAAAGTTTTATTATATGAATTATTTATTATGATCAACATTTTATGCTGACGCTACCGCGAAGGCCAATCTCAAAAGGCAATCTTTGAGCGTCATTAATTTATCATGCGTATTTGGTCGCACGTCAATGAAACTTATATTTCTATCCCGCTCTGCAAAATGGCCGTCAAAACAAAGACTGAATTTATAAATTATCTTAGAAAATAATTTTTTTCATGTACTTACGAGTGAAATGTGATTCCCTGCGATTTTTTTTTCCTTTTAGAATGGTTTGTGCAACGCATAAAAGCACACGAAAGCATTTTGGTTACGTTTTACCAATAAAAAATAATTTATAATTTCCTCACGTTACACGTCTCACAACATCCGATGCGCACGCAGTGCCGATTGCAACTGAAAGCAATCAAGCGACGGGAGCTTGATTTTTGAGGGCCACATTTGAGTGGCGCGTCACCTATCTTCCGCTATTTTACTTTAATCAAAGGCAATAGCACTTCTTTGGCGTGATTAGGTAAGTTTTTGATGACACTGTAAGAAATGAAATCAGGCCCAGGTGAAGTATCTTTTTTATTTTCTAGTGCAGCTAAAAACTCATTAAAAGAAAAGTTGTTAACCATCCATTGAGCCTCCGGGAGGCCACAATTCTCAAAGTACTCATTAAGGTCACCATTTGATATATGATTATCGTCGGAAGTAATCCTGTCTAAAAATAGTGTCGAATTATCTGGATTTTGAAACAGATTTGAAGATGATGAAACTAAATTAAGTTTTGCATGCTTGAATCGGCGTATGTGGTCCCAAATAATTTTACTCGATGTCATGCGATTAAAGGAAGAACAAAGATTAGACCAACACTCTCGTTTAATTTCAAATAGTTTTCTTTTCTTAAAGGCATCTAACTTTTTATATAAAATGTAGTTTTCTACAGATGGATATTTTTTGTATGATTGTAAGGCTATTTTGGCTCGTAAAACTACACATTCACATTCTTCATTCCACCAAGGAGTAGCTTTTAAATTTTTATTAAACTGGTAACATTTTTTAGGAAACGTCATTAATATGTCATGTAAAATACTCAAATACTTCGTATAATTTTCTAGAGGGTTATCTACAAACTGAAAAGCTTCATATTCAACATCACATAACTTTTTAAACTTGGCCCAGTCAATCTTTTTGAAATTTACATTAGCTAGTGAATTATCTTGACGAAGATTAATACCCGGACTCTTAGATATTGGAGTAGGCGAGTCAAAACTAAGCTAAGAGCTCGGGATGCGAATACTAAATCCAAAATATTACCTTGTTGGCCAAACGGAGCAAAAGTCGTGATCGTGCCGTCATTTAAACAAACAAAATCTGAATTTTCTATAAAAGCATGAAGAGCTTTACCTCTTCCATCATTTACTCTTGAACTCCAGGAGGAGTGATGTGCGTTGAAGTCACCTATTATGAGACGGTTATTGCTTACAAATTTTGAACATGAATCTTTTAATAAATCTATACTAAACTTACCATTTGGAGGTGGAGGTGCATATACACACAACAAATCTAGAAAAAAATTATTAATGTCAACAGTAATTAGAATATTTTGGAAATGGTACTGTGATGAAGTGTTGACAACACTAAACCTGAGTTTGGAACGGATAGCAATTGCAATGCCACTGTGGGGATGGTTAGAGTCTCTTCTAATGACAGTAAACCCAGGCAATTTTATAACTTTGCTAGGTGACAGCCAAGTTTCATTAATTAGTATGATGTCAACACTCTCATCACAGTTATGTAAAAAATGTATTAACTGACCTAATTTAGGAAATAGACTTCTGGAGTTCCAATGAAGTATTTTTAATTTTTTAAAACCTAACCTATCCATAATTTAAGTTGTGAAACTTGTTAAAAGCTGTTCTTTTACCATTTGGGAGGATATAGGGATAGGACCAGAGGAAGTATTATTGATTTCTTTTTTCTTCAATAACTCTACAATTGTTTTGGTAATTGCATTAAGAACAATATCAGAGTTCAGGATATCAGCAATCACAGCACGTCCTTGAGGTGTCTTAGCAGGTGGTTTTTGCATCTTACTATTTGAGGTATTATTGGTATTGTTTTTAGGTGTAACAGCTACTGCAGCTGCAGTAGCATAAGAGAATTTGCCACTGATCTTGTTCTTAATTTGAGCAATTTTTTCCGCCTTTACCGTACAAGAATATGAAACTGCCGAATGGGGTCCACTACAGTTTGAGCAGTTGAAGTCAGAAGGTGTGGGACATTCCTTGTAAAAATGTCCTGCCGAACAAATGGAACAAACTTGTGAACGTTTGCAAGCTCCACTACCGTGATTAAATTTGTAGCATCGGAAGCACTGCAGCAGTGGCCTGATGTACTCCTGTACAGGCATCCAGATGTGATCATAGATGACGTGGTCGAGTCTAGTTGCAGCCATAAATGTCACCAGAACAGTCGGAAGCGGTTTATATTGACCATTTTCTTGTTTTTTGGCAAATCGCTTCACACCGAGAACCATGCAGTCTGCTTTTAGTTCGTCAAGTAATGTCTCCTCGCTGAGATCAACGGGAGCACGAATTATTCCTTGGCATTCAATACTATCGTAGGGGATTGTTGCCTTCCAGTTGTTGGCTTGTAATAGAGCTTTGTTCAATAAAAATGCATTAGCATCTTTGGCACAACCAAAATAGACTTTTACATAAAAGTTACCCGCTGCTTTAACATACTGAACTCCAGTGACTTCTTTTAGTATCCTATTAACTTTGAGGATGTCCATGGGAATTTTATGCGTGGCCTCATTGGCATCGGACTGTAATAGAATAGCATATTCCTTTTTGGTCAGGTCTTCGTATATAGGATTGTGATCTTTGAAAAGACCACGCCTGCTTCGTATGTAAGTCATTTTTTGTTTACGTGATGTGCACGTATCATCAGAATCCGGTGTTTCTCTGTTTTTCTTTCTTTTTGAAGAAACTTTGGCGGTGTCTGTTTCCATGGGGGAGGGGCCGCCGCCCGCACCCCCGTTTCCCGAGCTCATCAAAGGTTTATTTCAAGAATTTCAATTTGTAGTTAGTTTTAATGATAAAGATGACAAAATTATGTAGGTTTTGCTAGTAAAAAAGGACTTAAAACCCAATTAATGAAAAATTTTCAAAAAAGCCGCCTTGCTGTTTCGGTTTCCCGCCTTTTCCATCACACTTATCACAGTTCGTAGCAAAGTAGCAAAGATATTAAAAATTTCATGGCTTAGTCTATGGTTCGTAGTCATTCACTATGGTTGACAGTGACACCTTGACAGTCAGACATACCGGACTGTTTGAGCTGACTGTTAAAACTTTTTTTAGAAATGATTTTGTCGTTTTCTTAGGTGTATGAAACAACACATGTGACGTCACGAAGCTGTGTCTTGACGTTTGTAACTTACGCTCTTTCTGCTCGAAGTAGTAATAAGAAGGGATTTTCTCATTAAAATAGCAGTTTTTGGAAAAATAAAAAAATACTTGCATCTTTTAGTATTGAGTTCTTTCAAACCAATCAATAAAAAGTAGTACTCAAAAATATGAAATGTTGTCAATTCCATTAACTACTATTTTAATAACAAAACTACCGTGAGATACTGCATGACATATTAAACATGTAAGATCGGGTCACTCACGTAAAATTATCGGAGATCGCTCGACCGACACGTGTGTGTTTGAAAATGCTCCTCGTTACGGAGCGAAACATATCGATCGATCTTCAACAGTGAGTGACCCGATTTTACATGTTAAAACGGATATGATTTTTTTTATCTAAAAAAATATTGTTTTATTCTTATTTATCACGTCTAGACTTTGAGATAAAACAACAGGCATCTAATTCAATATTTAGTCCGAAGCAATATTTGATTGCTGGAGTGTTTGATTTCCCTTTACGTTAATGAGGTTTAGCGTTTCAACGCCATCAATGGCGACGGGATAAAATGTAAAGCGATACTCCAATTATCTGGCTTCAACTGAGCCTCCGCGTGAGTCACAAGAGACCAGCGATTATGGGGCATACAGATTTAGTAAAATGATTTAGTAAATGGATAATTTCTTTCTAAAAGTATTGCGTATTCGTAAGTTTTAAAGTATTCCGTTTTTCTTATTTGACCCTACTGAAAACTTTTTTCCCGCTTGTACGAATGTTGTCTAAAATTGAATAAATTGGTTTTGGATTCCCTTGGCTTTTGAGGAGAGATATAACCAATTAACCATACTATAAAATCTGCATGGCTCTTAAAACAGAACAAAAAGTCCTTCATTAACAATAATTGAGGATACTGAAGAGATAGGGTCAAATAAGAAAAACGGAATACTTTAAAACTTACGAATACGCAATACTTTTAGAAAGAAATTATCCATTTACTAAATCATTTTACTAAATCTGTATGCCCCATAATCGCTGGTCTCTTGTGACTCACGCGGAGGCTCAGTTGTAGCCAGATAATTGGAGTATCGCTTTACATTTTATCCCGTCGCCATTGATGGCGTTGAAACGCTAAACCTCATTAACGTAAAGGGAAATCAAACACTCCAGCAATCAAATATTGCTTCGGACTAAATATTGAATTAGATGCCTGTTGTTTTATCTCAAAGTCTAGACGTGATAAATAAGAATGAAACAATTTTTTTTTAGATAAAAAAAATCATATCCGTTTTAACATGTAAAATCGGGTTGAAGATCGATCGATATGTTTCGCTCCGTAACGAGGAGCATTTTCAAACACACACATGTCGAGCGATCTCCGATAATTTTACGTGAGTGACCCGATCTTACATGTTTAATATGTCATGCAGTATCTCACGGTAGTTTTGTTATTAAAATAGTAGTTAATGGAATTGACAACATTTCATATTTTTGAGTACTACTTTTTATTGATTGGTTTGAAAGAACTCAATACTAAAAGATGCAAGTATTTTTTTATTTTTTCAAAAACTGCTATTTTAATGAGAAAATCCCTTCTTATTACTACTTCGAGCAGAAAGAGCGTAAGTTACAAACGTCAAGACACAGCTTCGTGACGTCACATGTGTTGTTTCATACACCTAAGAAAACGACAAAATCATTTCTAAAAAAAGTTTTAACAGTCAGCTCAAACAGTCCGGTATGTCTGACTGTCAAGGTGTCACTGTCAACCATAGTGAATGACTACGAACCATAGACTAAGCCATGAAATTTTTAATATCTTTGCTACGAACTGTGATAAGTGTGATGGAAAAGGGCGGGAAACCGAAACAGCAAGGCGGCTTTTTTGAAAATTTTTCATTAATTGGGTTTTAAGTCCTTTTTTACTAGCAAAACCTACATAATTTTGTCATCTTTATCATTAAAACTAACTACAAATTGAAATTCTTGAAATAAACCTTTGATGAGCTCGGGAAACGGGGGTGCGGGCGGCGGCCCCTCCCCCATGGAAACAGACACCGCCAAAGTTTCTTCAAAAAGAAAGAAAAACAGAGAAACACCGGATTCTGATGATACGTGCACATCACGTTAACAAAAAATGACTTACATACGAAGCAGGCGTGGTCTTTTCAAAGATCACAATCCTATATACGAAGACCTGACCAAAAAGGAATAGGCTATTCTATTACAGTCCGATGCCAATGAGGCCACGCATAAAATTCCCATGGACATCCTCAAAGTTAATAGGATACTAAAAGAAGTCACTGGAGTTCAGTATGTTAAAGCAGCGGGTAACTTTTATGTAAAAGTCTATTTTGGTTGTGCCAAAGATGCTAATGCATTTTTATTGAACAAAGCTCTATTACAAGCCAACAACTGGAAGGCAACAATCCCCTACGATAGTATTGAATGCCAAGGAATAATTCGTGCTCCCGTTGATCTCAGCGAGGAGACATTACTTGACGAACTAAAAGCAGACTGCATGGTTCTCGGTGTGAAGCGATTTGCCAAAAAACAAGAAAATGGTCAATATAAACCGCTTCCGACTGTTCTGGTGACATTTATGGCTGCAACTAGACTCGACCACGTCATCTATGATCACATCTGGATGCCTGTACAGGAGTACATCAGGCCACTGCTGCAGTGCTTCCGATGCTACAAATTTAATCACGGTAGTGGAGCTTGCAAACGTTCACAAGTTTGTTCCATTTGTTCGGCAGGACATTTTTACAAGGAATGTCCCACACCTTCTGACTTCAAGTGCTCAAACTGTAGTGGACCCCATTCGGCAGTTTCATATTCTTGTACGGTAAAGGCGGAAAAAATTGCTCAAATTAAGAACAAGATCAGTGGCAAATTCTCTTATGCTACTGCAGCTGCAGTAGCTGTTACACCTAAAAACAATTCTCGTATCAGCAATGAGGAGGCTTACTGACATTTTATCCCGCCAGGCGGCGCCTGTGCAAGTGTCTTGTCATTCATATGTGAGAGAGAGAAAAAAAATCATCTCGCTCTCACGTATGAAATTTCCCTTATCTGTGCAATGGACTAATAAGGTGGCGCCATCTGTCGTAACCTTTGAGTGTGCCTCCTCATTGGAGTCAGTCCAAAATAAGTTGACAGCCCTTCTAACAGCTTCAATTCTGACGTTTACTTAACCCTTAAAAGGCAGAGGTGTTTACTTAACCCTTCCTATCAAAATCGTTGCCAACTTATCTTCACCTGACTTTATCTACGTATCAGCCCCTCTAGCACAACTTGCCTTGTCGCGCGCGAGTCCATACTTAAAGTCACGCTTGATGTATGGACTCGCGCGCGAAACGTTGTAAACGTCAGAATTGAAGCTGTTAGAAGGGCTGTCAACTTATTTTGGACTGACTCCAATGAGGAGGCACACTCAAAGGTTACGACAGATGGCGCCACCTTATTAGTCCATTGCACAGATAAGGGAAATTTCATACGTGAGAGCGAGATGATTTTTTTTTCTCTCTCTCACCATATGAATGACAAGACACTTGCACAGGCGCCGCCTGGCGGGATAAAATGTCAGTAAGCCTCCTCATTGCTGATACGAGACTGGTTAAGTACAGCACACTGACAGATATTATTTGTTTTCCGCTTCCGCTACCGTCTATAACATAGGCCATTATCACTCTAGGCTCATAGTTACTCCGTAATGCTGGCTGTAAATCCTATCCCGAGAAATGCGGAGCATCGGTGACAATACTAGAATAAGGAATCAGCGTAAGAATGCAAGGGCAGAATAGTTTCTTAGTGGGGCGATCGCTTTGACCTATATAGAAAACCCTTCTGGTTTCTGCCTGTTTATTGTTGATATAGTGTTGACCTTTCCGCGTCACGTGGGCGAAGCAGTGATCTATTGTGCCGACCCTATAAATATCCTCGTTTATAAACGTTGAATCCAAGAAGTTCCAGATTTTAAGGCTGTAAGGTCTTGTACCTCATAGGGCCTACACACAATTAGACGTTACGACGACGTGCCGTGGCACGTTGCGGCGTCGTGTAACGTTGCGACGTCGTGACGTGAAAATCCACGGCGTGTAACGTAAAACATCACGTCACGGCGTCGTGCCGTGGCACGTTGCCGCAACGTGCGACCTAGGGGAAGTGACAATCGTTGACACTACGTGGCAATCGAAACGCAGTCTGACTCAGTCGCGCCATAGAGGAATAAGTAAGGGAAGAGTTATTACTCCATAATCAGTAAATGCGGGTTATTGTTTACGCCGTGGCTTGCGTGGGCGACGGTCGCGCGATGGTAGCGCGACGGCGATGCGACGCATACGAAATCAAACCTTATCGATATGTGTAGTGGGCATAAGTATTGCATGCATGTGTAAGCCAGTTAGTATTAATGAATCGTTTGAACTATCAACACGTGTTCACCATTAATCGAACCTGACTCCGATCCCCACATGGCGACCCTGAGCCATGAACGCGCATATCGCCCGCCGCCGGGTGCATTCCAAGGCGACGGCGCCGCGCGCGTCAGCATTTTGGACGGTCCTTTGCAGTGATGTTACTAATATTATTGAGTAATACCTTCATGACTTTTGCAAAGACAATACTTGTTCGTTCGGTCAGAAACAACCGTGGTGATCGATTTAACTGATTTTATGAACTTTACCTATTCGCGTCGTGTTGTGTTGGACGTTTCGTCTGTTGTGCTACATTTAAAGGACGATGGGAAAATCCTACTCGAAACAAGAGGAGAAGGAAGTTATAATTACGCAAAATGCGGCAGGTTCCAACGAAGGACAAGGCATCTCAGAGCACACAGAGCATCTGCGAGTCAACAACATTTTAGTGTCATGCATATTGACCATCGTCGCTATCGGTGTTTTGATCTACGCGTTCTACCGATATAGAAAATGCCACCATAAATGGATACGGCGAGAAATACAAAGTGACATGGTACGGCGCATTCGACTGAGGCTTTCCGGACGCAGGCAGACTCGAGGCGATGACGCTGGTCCCGGTGACGTTGCAGAAGAAGAAACACGTGTGATGTGAAGTGAGATACGATAAAAGTGAGGTATGATAAAAGGAGTGTTTTTCGTATTAATTGACGCGATTATTCTTAATTTTAGCAAGTAGTTTAGCAATTACTATAAAAACTTGGCATGTTTTACTTATGGAAGCAGAATTAAATACCATATTAAGTGAACTTGGCAAACTACAAGTAGATTTAAGTAAATTAGGACCCAACCGCCGTTTGCAAAAGATAGGGGTCGATAAAATTAAAAAGGCCCAGGAACTATATTTGTGTTATGTAAAATTAATTGAGTCTACCTCAAGCAGCAGTACAGCGGAACAGTTTCCCGGCTGCATATTTGATGTTCTATGCGATAAAATCGATAAAATATATAATAAAATACTAGAGTATAGTAATTACAGTACTTGCGGAATCCAAAAACGAATTGAAATGGCTGAGAAATTTGACTTAATGGAAGTAGGGTCTCTGATTCCCTTGTACGACGGCAAGGATGAAACTGTTGAAAGAATTATCGAAGGCATTGAAATGATGGAAAGCATATTACAAGAGGCAAGTAACAAGAAGTTGCTGATTTCTTTTGTCCTTAAAACAAAATTGACTAAAAATGCGAAACTCAAATTAAAGACAAGCTATGATACTGTTTCAGCATTAGTTTCAGACATTAAAAAATATTTACTCCCGAAAAAGTCAGCAAATTCATTGTTAATGCAACTTAATAGCATTACACAAAATAATCTGTCACTTTCAGACTATGGCGATAAAATTGAGGAATTGTTTACAAATCTCACGATTGCGCAAGCGGACAATGATACAAAAGCTTGCGAAATCCTGAGACCTATAAACGAAAACTTAGCTGTAAAAAGATTTGCAGATGGTTTGCGTAACAGGAGGCTAGGTACTATCATTGCGGCAAGGAATTACAAGGAATTGAAAGAAGCGGTGCAGGCTGCGAAGGATGAGGACAACAGCCAGCCAACGCCAGTAGTGATGCACATGAGAGGCTACAGGAGAGGATATCCGGTAAGTAGACACTTCAACAGCCGTGGATACTACATTCAACGTTATAGTGGTCGATCTAATAGCCGTGGCTCATATCCACGTTATAACCAATACCACCATACCAGCAACTGGGCACCAAATAACTTTAACAGATATAGAAGTAACAACAGTTATCAGCAATATAGAGGACGAGCTACGCGCAATTATTCGCGTACTAGGAGCCAGAGTGCGCGGGACAACCGCGGCACCTCACGAAATGTGACCTACGCTGCTACAACAAGAGAGGGAAACCAGGTAAGTGACGAACACCCCAACCTTTCAGAATTTTTTCGTCCATAAAGTATTAACATGTGACGGAGTAGATTACGTGTTTACATGCGAAGGGTTAAACTATGTAAGTTTAAAAGTACAAGGACAAGAATTAATTTTCATTATTGATACAGGGGCGACGTGTTCGTTAATTCATATAGATAGAGTTCCAAATAACTTATTGCAAAAGGTGGATGCAACAATAAAAGGCGTGGGAGGTGATATCACCTGCAATAACAAAGCTTATGTATCGCTAGAGAACGGTAACCAGATATCATTCACACAGAAGTTCTACGTATTAAATGAAATGCCATGTCATGCGGATGGACTTCTTGGTTCAGATTTATTACGAACTTATGGCGCAGATATCAACTTACGGACGAACTTGTTAACTTTGTATTCTGACGATCGAATGTGTGTGTTACCAATTCACGGAAATGGTGACACCGATACACATTTATCAGTACCAGCTAGAACTGAGACATTGCATTTGATAAAAGTCGATTCATCTTTTCAAATAGGAAATGAATATGTAATTAGCGCAGGAGAGTTATTCGAAAATGTTTTTATAGCCGGTAGTATAGGAAAGGTCAAGAATAATAGGATACCGATTAAAATATTAAATACAACTGACAGGGACATTCAAATACCTATTTTCACGCCAAAACTTACTCCCTTGAAGGACTATGACATATGTTACTTTTACAAATATGACAATGGAGTAGATAGGGTTTCACGATTGCTACAAACATTAAAGTTAAATCACTTAAATAAAACCGATAGGAAGCTTATTTGAATCAATTTGTGTGAAATACGCGGACGTTTTTTACTTAGATGAAGACAAGCTAGGCACTACAAACATATTAAGTCAGAGTATTAGTGTTAAACCCAACACCAAACCAATATACGTAAAACCATACAGACTGCCAGAAACTATGAAGCCAGAGATTAGTAGACAGATTAAAAATATGTTAAAAGATGATATCATAGAACCCGCAAATAGCGATTGGAATAGCCCAATTCTTTTAGTTCCCAAAAAATCGGACGGTAATACGAAAAAATGGAGGTTAGTCGTAGATTATAGAAAAATAAATAACGTAATTCAAGATGATAAGTTTCCACTACCTAACATCAACGAGATTTTGGACTCATTATCAGGCGCAGTATATTTCAGTCACCTAGACTTGCAACAATCTTATTATCAAACAGCATTGGATGAAGACAGTAGAAACATTACATCATTTACCACCAGTCAAGGACAATTTAGGATGAAAAGGCTCCCAATGGGATTGAAAATAAGTGCCAGTGCGTTTTCGCGTGTCATGTCAATCGCCATGTCAGGACTTTCGTATGAACAATGTTTTGTTTATATGGACGACCTCGTGGTTTTTGGTAGAAATATGGAACAGCATAACAAAAATTTAACTAACGTTTTAGAACGATTGCGAAAGGTAAATCTCAAGGTTAATCCGCAGAAATGCGAATTTCTAAAAACTCAACTTTTGTACCTAGGTCATACAGTAACATCCGATGGAGTTTTTCCAGATCCTGAAAAATCTAGAGTATTGAAAAATTATCCAGAACCCACAAATAGCGATGAAGTAAGACGTTTCGTAGCGTTTTGTAATTATTACAGGAAATTTATACCCAATTTTGCATCAATCACATTACCGTTGAATAAATTAAGTAGGAAAAATGTTACCTTCGAATGGACGGATGAGTGTAAACAAGCATTTTCAACTCTAAAGCAAAAGCTTATTTCCCCACCAATCTTGCAATATCCAGACTTCTCAGAAGATAATGAATTCATTTTACAAACAGACACTTCCGGATTGGCGATAGGCTCTTGTTTATGTAACAAAGATATGAGACCAGTGGCGTACGCAAGTAGAACATTGAACAAAGCTGAGTTAAAATATCCGACTATTCAAAAAGAGTTATTAGCTGTGATATGGAGCGTCAAGTACTTTAGACCATATTTGTACGGAAAAAGTTTCACCATTATGACCGACCATAAACCTTTATTGTATTTATTCAGCATGAAGGACCCGTCCACCCGTTTAATTAAATTCAGATTGCAACTCGAACAATATGACTACAAAGTTGTTTACATTGAGGGCAAAGATAACGTCGTCGCGGACGCGTTGAGTAGAGTGACCATCACTTCGGATGAGTTAAAGAGTATAGTATGAGACGCGTCGCGCGACCGTCGCCCACGCAAGACACGGCGTTACAACTTATATTACAAGCAGAAGGAATTGAAAACAGAACACTGATTAATACACTATTAGCTAAAAATTGGTGAGAATTAGACTTTCCGTTCGTCGCGACTTCTCTATTGACAATACTGATAATTTACGCTAGTTGACGCGTGATTGACGCTGGTTTGTCGCTAGATGTCACTTAACTATGCCTATACAAATAATCCGCATTTACTGATGTATGGAATTACAACTCTTCTTATTCCTCTATGGTCGCGCCACTACAGAAGCGCGATAGCACCTCGGACACTGACGATCACATATATGAAAGAGGCGCGTTGCTACGTACACATTCTAAGACCCTATAGGTGAACGAATACCATGCTTATATGAGTGAGATATGACATGTCGACTGTTCGCGTTTTTGACAGTTGGTAACTCTGACGTAACCGAGAGCGGGTGGGCGACACTTTCAACGGGGAGCAGGAGTGGCCATACTGTACGATAGTAAATACTCTTTACTAGATTATACCGTACTAGCTAAGTAGCTACGATGCACTTAGCGATTGTGACGTTGGTTAGGTACCCTGGGCTTGACATGTTTTTATGTATTTTCTCAAACATGGTATGAAATATTGATGTTATGTGCCTTATAATTGGCAGCGAAGTATGACGTTGCAGGTGCGGCTAGGACGATTGATATATAATGGAATTTCATACAAACCTTGCAGGCCAAGGCCGGCTAAGTCTTCTTTTTTAATTTTCAAACACAGATAATTGTGACATAACATCCAGGTATTTAGACAATTAAAAAAAAAAACTATAAGTGGCTTTATAGACGTGCCGACTGCAACTGGTACGGGCCCTAGACAATATTTGATTTTGGGTGCGTTTTCATTTTTTGTTTTTTTTTTTATAGGCGTATACGAAAATTCGATTATTTTTGCGCTACGACGCACCGTTTAGGAGATACAGCCATCCAAAGTTACTATTTTCAGTAGACTTTATTTATTTCATACCATGTTTGAGAAAAGCACTATACATACCTCGGCGGGAAATGGGGTTGTCCCGGCCTCTGTAGTAATGTACTATTAAATTCTACTAACAGAATCGAAAGCGAATGGTAATTACCACTAGTTTTAAAATTACTAGCGGTCCTTTTTCAAAAACATCATTACTTCGTTTTCGACGGCGAATTCGTGTGTTCGAAATTTAAAAATCGATCCCCAGGTAAGTAACAATGTTTTTCTACTCCCGTACTGTTATTCGTGAGTTACAAGGTCGTGCATAGAACTTTAAAACCCTACATAAAAGATGTCAGGACAAGTCTATCTAGTCTATACCCTGAAAACATTTAGTAGCAGTAGCACGATATAGCTGTTACAGTTCAGTAAATACATTGTTACCAACTTAACAAACCAATTCGCAGAGTCGAGACTCCTTCGTTTTCTGCTGCGTTCATTGGCGACGCGTCGAATCGCATTCAAATGTATGAGAACTCGATTCAACTCGGCTCGATTCGTCTTAGTGGCCAGGCTTCAAAGAACCATACCATAGACAGTTTTATTTTCATGTTTGCCAGGGAGTATAGAAGTATAAAGGAGGAACATCTGTCGAAGTACAACAATCGCAAAAATGACCGGCTGAGGCCTTGTAATTGCAGTTACAAATCTCTCCGCTTGGAGCGCATGTCTCGCTCAATGATCAGCGATGTGACATGACATTAGACGTTCTTTTCTCTAGGCTGATTTCGTCAGACTGAGCAAGTCAAGACGTAGTCCCGTGGTAGTGCGCTGGCTTCGTACGCAGATGTTCTCGGGTTCGATTCTGACAGCGATCTTTTTGCTTTTTGTTTTTTTTTATACATTAATTTTCTTTTTGTTGTATTTTTATTTGTGTTTATTTATTGTTTTATTCAGACAAATGTTAATTTAAGCCCTTTAACATTGTTTGCCCCATGTTAGGATTCTTAGGTAATGTTGTAAGTCTTGAGAATGAAATTTCGAAAAGTAGTAACAAAACAAAATATTTTTGGACATTAAAAAAATAAAAAAAAATTGAAGAAAAATATTAGTAGAAAAAAATAAAAAAGATCTCATCAGGATTTGAACCCGGGACCTCTTGCTCCGTAGGCGGGGTCACTACCGATAAGGCTAAGAGATTGTCAAACCCTTATCTCCCTGCTATTGCAGCGCCACCTATCTTCTCTTTTATATGTGCACTTCTGATACTTAAAGCTTTTGCTCCTTATATTTCTAAACTCCATAATGTTTGCACTCAAACTGCATATTCAAAATGGTAGGCGGTCCACTAGATAACTAAGATGACTGAAAGTAGGTATTTGTTGAATTTATAATTTTCTTTCAAAATAAGTGGTTAGTCGTAGAAAAAGTATTGTATGCAACGGTGTTCTACTGAGTCAAAAAATGCTCGTGGCGTCTTTATTAACAATTTTCGGCTTCGCCTCAAATTGTTACCCACGCCACTCACCTTTTTTGACCTCTTTTAACCACCAGTCGCGTAAATTTTATAATAACATCAATTGCGGTAACGTTATTGTTTATCGACTTAGAAGCATTTTTTTCCCAGTACTTGTGCGATTCATGCCCGATAAAAACACATATTTTCAAATATTATGTAAACAGCTACCTTTAATACTATAGTTATGTGTAAACAATTATAGTAGGTTTAATTATCTTTCAAACGATACCTCTCACATATGGATCCGTAAAATAAGACCTCAAAAATATTTAATACTTTACTACGGTCAGCGCCCGTTTATGCGACCTGTAGGATAACCCCTGCCAAACAAAATTCTTAATTACATGGTTATATATAATCATATACCAATGAAACTTATATTTTTAGAAAGAGCATGAATAGACGCGAAAATTTTATAATAACATCAATTGCGGTAAAGTTATTGTTTATTGAGTTAGACGTATTTTTTACTAGTACTTGTGCAATTCATGCGCGATAAAAAAACACATATTTTCAAATATTTCCTAAACCGTTACTTTTATGAGCATAGTTATTTGAAAACAATTAAAGTAGGTTTAATAAGCTTTCAAATGACACCTCGCACGAACAGATTGGTGCCATAGGACTCGAGATGTGAATAAATATCTATGATGGTCGGTCGCCATCTTTCCCCCCCTTTTTCTCGACCCGTCCCCCCCTCCTTAAACTAAAACAGGTCAATTCGTAATCTGGAGAGAACGAGGAACATATCCATACCTGTTTTAGGTATTTAGAAGAGATGTCGACGAAAATCGTGAAGGAGACGACTTGTGGCCAAATTGGCTCTAGACTAAAATATATACAGTTATGTGTATGAGCACGTATATCCAATTTGACATTATGGGAATAACCTTGCGCATATTTTGTAATTTATGTTGTTGGTATAAGGGTAAACAATAAACGGTAAAATATTTCTTCTACGCGAACACAAAACTATGAAAGTAATGTGGGTAAAACGTCCCTATTCTGATGTTAAATCTAGCCGAACTGACTTTAATTTCCATGAAGATAGGCTTTGTGTCTCTGGGATACATATTTGAATAATAAGAAAGTACCTTACCTTCGTTGTGTATTGATGTCTGATATTTGATTTCACCAAGGACAACATTTCTAATAGTATTTCTGTTAGGTAAATATCAAATACATAAATATTTTTGCGACTGATTTCATTATTCTGAATTGTAATTGTAACTGGATAAGTAGCTTATTAAATTTTATGAGTAACCGACCTCGGGCAGTTTCAGCCCCGTCCTCTCCTATCTATTTAAGTTTTAATGTAATCATTATTCAAACTAAACAATATCTGAGTTATCCACCGCCGACGGCTACAATAACTATAAGAATTACATTACTATTAAAAGAAAAAATATAGGTATGTAGGTACTGGTCTAGTTCTAGGATGCTGCGGTTCTGGCCGCCGCGGTCAACTTCTAGACCGGTCAGACATCGGCTGCGTCCAGCACCTACGATAATCCATGATTATCAAGCACCCCTATTCATGAACCCCTGGATGAACGAACCCATGAACGCCCACGGCGGGTCAGAACAGAACGACTGAGGCCTACACAAAATTTAATTAAAATATCGATTTGCCTGGGAAACGGTGCACTCGTTTCTGCATCGTTATGTTTCATTTTAAAATTTAAATTTATTCAATTAATATTAAATGCTATAAATACATTTCGCTTGATGTCATAATTGAAGTAATTAACGAAATCAGAATTTTGTAACGTATCGGCATAAATTATATTTCCTCGCTTGATTGTTCGATATAATTATTAAGTTTACATTATTGTAGTTTATTTAATCTACTGGCAATATATTGCACGCTTATTTTAGAGCTCTAGACCTGAACTGAGACTCTAAACCTTCCCCCCCACCCTCAGGTTGGTGCAAACCGGTGGTGGCATCCTCATTATTTTTTCGTGCACGGCAACAGACGCACGCGTCCACTGCACTATCTTTTGATACTAAATTTATCTTGGTCGTTGGTAAAAGTTGAAAGTGTTTTCACAATGCCAAAGCGTAAACGCACTAATCAAGAAATACAGTGGACTAGTATTTTTATCATCATCTACGGATGATCACACACCTAAGTAATTGTTTAAATTACGTGGTTGACGCTTTGTCAAACCTTCAATTCGTAATGTTTTGCTCGAACGTTAAATGTTCGTCAGTACAGAGCAAACGCGTACTTTTAACATATGTCTGCCGAATAACTCGATTTCTTCTTCCACTGGCTCATGTCTATTTTACAAAGCAAGAAAATGAAAAAAAAAACTATAAGAAATAAAAGTTTATCCCATCCTAAATTGCAATCGGTATAATTTTAAGGCATTTAACATTTATATAGTCTATTTAACACATTTTGTAAATATTACAAGCACGTTGGCGATATTATTGCTTCTTCAGGCGAATTCCTTTTTTAATGTCACGGTCAAGCAAGAAATAATTTGAAAAGAATTACGTCTAACGATGCTGGCGATGTAACCTTGATATGAGTTGTATAGTGAGAGAGAGATACTGAGACCGATAATGACTGCAATGCAAACTAAGTTGACGAATGAAGAATGGTGACGAAAGCAGAATCGGACAAATTTAGGAACGTGACGAAAAACGAACGCGACTGGACGAAAGCACATCTCGGAAACTGGCGATCAAATATATGAAAGAGGCGCGTTCCTGGCACACATTCTAAGCTCGTGTAGGTGAACGCGTACTATGCTTGGATGAGTGAGATATGACAGGTTGACTGTTCGCGTTTTTGACATGCGGTAACTGTGAGGTAACCGAGAGGGGGTGGGAGTGGAGCAGGAGTGGCCATACTGTACGATAGTACTCTTTATTATACTGTGACGAAAGTATGGACCCGCGCGCGAGAGCGCAAGTTGTGCTAAACCGTAAAATAGGACGAACAGGCAGAGATGGGTAGTAAATACTCAAGAGTAAATATCGAGTAAATACTCAGTATTTACTCAAAATACCCGTATTTACTCGTTTTTACTCAAATTGGTGGGTATAAACTATTTAGCGTGCTGAAATGGAAATACAAATTAGAAATATTGGTGTATTTTGTTATCGGCTACTAAGTTAAGTAATCAAATTTATATGAATTTTATTTTAAAGACGTGCTCTCCATACATGTAACTACTTTTCACAAAAATAAAATTCAGAAATTACCAGTGTGTTATACATCATCTGATAGGTCTTTAAAAATTAATTGAATGTTTCTAAAAAAGTTTTTTAATAATATGAACAGTTTTGGAATAAAACGATAATTAAGCCCAAAATAATGTTTATACCCTTATAACTTTCGAATTCGTTGTTGGAAAAATATCCAGAAACGGTCAAATTATTGCCCATATAATACAAAACACAAAACTAGTACTTTGAACGTCATCAGCTGAGCCATTTTTGAGTTTTCTTTAGAAAACCCTTAATAAAAGGTCGTAAGTGCCACATTAACAATCACTTCCGAACGTCATGCCGTTATCTAGAACATCAATTTTATTTAAGTCTCATACTTTTACTGTAAATACCTGCTTTTTTAAAACAAAACTGATAACTAAACATTATCACTATTTTTTTCTTACAATGATTACCTCTTTTTCGACAAACTAAGACTCCCATAAGCTTCTAATAATATAAATATCATTTAAACATGTCCACACAGTTAAAATAAACACGACTAAGTACTTAAATCTCATTTTTTAAATTATTTTTAGGTAACAGTTTCTACTCACCAAAATGAGTAAATACGAGTATTTACTCGGTGCTTTGAGTAAATTACGGGTAAATACTCAGTATTTACTCACCCCTACCCATCTCTACGAACAGGTGAAACTATAATTATAGTTATTCAATCTAACTTATTTCCAATTTTACTCTACTTAGTGTAATTACGTATGTATTTCGAATTAGTTTTTTATTCATTATTGTAATTTTTTATTATTGGAATCATTAAAATATTGTAATTATTGACAAATTGCTTAAATTTTAACAAATTAATATTAACCGATACCCTTTTCAACAAAGGTACCTATTCCCTCACTTGCAAATGACAAACACGAACAAACGCAAACTGAGAACAAACTTAAGTTCAATTAATTGTGTTAATTGTACCGGCGACGAATTCGCATAGACCGCATTAAATAAGTTTACAAAGAAAGCTTTTAATGCATTGTTGTAATCCAAGATGAGTTCTCATAATTGAAGGAAAGCTGTTTATGTAAATATCTTTACAAACCATACATATTTATTGATGTAACAGAGAATCTCTTAGTATCTAGGTCTTATCATGAATATTAATGCGACCTACAAATGTGATTCAAATGTTCAAACCAAAAGATCTATCTTCGGACCAGTGCGCGGATGTTGTGAGTGCTGTGTGTCGTGCGGTGGGAAATAAACATTAACTAAAAGTGGATAGATTACCTATATTTATTTATATCGGATAGTTTTGTGGTGTTTACATCTCCGGTGACACTTTGTTGGGACGTCAGTCTTCCGCGACCACGGCCAAACTTACTGAACTCCAGGCAAAGTTTGTTCCCTGTTTTGTAACAATAGTTACACCTTGAGCCTAAAGTAGCACAATTATATAAGTACCTAACTTTGTTTTCAAACTCTTGACTGTAAATACTTAATATGGTGAATGAAATAAATATGATATTATTATATTTCGTTTTAACGATAGGTACAAGAACTTGACGTCATGTGACATATTAGGTGGTACAACATAATCATGTTAACCCTTATAAGAATGTTATTTTGTATATATACTTATAGGTACAGTCGCCGGTTTCAATAAGTGGTAATTTCTGTACCTTGTCGCTTTTGATCATTTGATAACAGCTTCGTATGACATTTCAAACAAGATGTTAATAATGTGATAAGGTAGGTACATAAATCATCACTTATTTATGCCGGTAACTGTACATATATTTTGAATATTAGTTTACATATTGAGTGAGTGGAACGTGTGTCATGACATCAGAATCTAATTAAAGTAACGAATTTCAGACTTATTTGATAAAGTCCCTAGTACTTCAACATAAAATAATACTCTTAGGTCGACACGTTCGTTTTTCGTCACGTTCCTAAATTTGTGCGATTCTGCTTTCGTCAGCCATTCTTCATTCGTCAACTTAGTCTGCAGTCATTATCGTCTTTGACCATAATGAGTTGTTGGCTTTTTTCTTATTTCGACTCAATCGTTTTTCGTCATTTCGTATTTGGTCATATTCTAAGTTGGTACCGACTAGGGATTGCAATCCGGTCTGATTCCCAATCCGGCCGGATCCGGCCGGATTTCGGCCCCAATCCGGCGGATCCGGCCGGATCCGGCCGGATTGGCCTTGAGGACTGAAAGTACCCAAAAAAGTGCCTTTTTAGGGTTCCGTAGTCAACTAGGAACCCTTATAGTTTCGCCATGTCTGTCTGTCCGTCCGTCCGTCCGTCCGTCCGTCCGTCCATCCGTCCGTCCGTCCGTCCGTCCGTCCGCGGATAATCTCAGTAACCGTTAGCACTAGAAAGCTGAAATTTGGTACCAATATGTGTATCAATCACGCCAACAAAGTGCAAAAATAAAAAATGGAAAAAAAGTGTTTTATTAGGGCACCCCCCCTACATGTAAAGTGGGGGCTGATATTTTTTTTCATTCCAACCCCAACGTGTGATATATTGTTGGATAGATATTTAAAAATGAATAAGGGTTTACTAAGATCGTTTTTTGATAATATGAATATTTTCGGAAATAATCGCTCCTAAAGGAAAAAAAAGTGCGTCCCCCCCTCTAACTTTTGAACCATAAGTTTAAAAAATATGAAAAATATCACAAAAGTAGAACTTTATAAATACTTTCTAGGAAAATTGTTTTGAACTTGATAGGTTCAGTAGTTTTTGAGAAAAATACGGATAACTACGGAACCCTACACGGAGCGTGGCCCGACACGCTCTTGGCCGGTTTTTTGCATGTTTTCACCATAATATGACAAGTATGATGGTATTTTGCATCACGATTAATGAACCAACAGTTTAAAGGCTTAGAAATCAACTTGTTTACCAGTTAACAAGTAAATTTTACTATAATAATCAGTCGCAAATCAAATTATTTCATACAGTGTAACATTTTACAGTAATTAATACCTATAGAGCTTTTAAGATACAATAAAGAGCGCACATTATAACATACCTAAACATATAACAACATTACATACGTTATGAGATCAGTATTTAAAAAAAAACTTGTATTGTGTTATTTTACAGTTAACTTTACTCACATGAAAAGAAAAAAAAAAGTATCGCTATCATATTAAGCATAACTATTAAAAGTCAGCGTTAACCTTTTCTCAGTCTGTATAAAAATATCGAGTATCGGTTAAGAAAAACTACAGTAACTAAATTAAAGCCAACAAGAGTAATTGACCTTAGTATTATTTTCTATTGCTGAATCAACAATCTTACTGGTTACCTTTTAAAAATAGTCATTTTTAAGTTTTGAACTTTATTATTCTCGTAGCAATATGCTTCATAGTTCTCATATTATGCTGAAAACATGTTGTTGAGCTTGAAGTCCTACGTCACCACAGAGGTGCAAAGGGCCTTCACGAGTTCGCGCCACGCCTTCCTATCTTCAGCTACCCTCGTGGTCTCGCTCCAGCTCGACCCGGTCGCTCGTAGTCCATCCTCAACGGACCGCTTCCATGAGTTTCCAGGGCGCTCGGAGCCACGACTTGCATTTTGCGGTTTTCAGCCGAAAGCAATGGTTGCGTTATTTCGTTCCCCTCTTTGAATAGTGTGCCATCCATGTTCCTTTTTGTGTCGCGGTTAGCTACTATATACTCCATAGGTCTCGATTTCGGATAGTGTCTGGCCAGAAAACGCGAAGGATCGACCACAGATCATGGCTCTTTGTCACTCTCCACCACTCCACATTATGCATCCCAACAAACAATCCCACAGATTTCACTACGGATTCCAAGACGGAAAGTGTAACGCGTTGCTTGAGCACATTATTTGACTTCCAAACGGCCTTTTAATGCAAAGAACATACGTACTAAAATATTTTTTGATTGGAAATCAGACCGGATTGCAATCACCTGTTGAGCGACGTTCAAATGTTGCCGTAAAGTTATTTTTTTTTGCACTATTTTAACATATCGTATTGCATTACCGGATCCGGTACCGGATCCGGCGATTTTCACCAGATCCGGTGGCATCAAAAAAGCACCGGATCCGGCCGGATTACCGGATCCGCCGGACCGGATTGCAATCCCTAGTACCGACCTAAGAATACGAAAAAACATGAAAAACATAGATTTAACAGCGAACATGCCGAAAGAAGATTATGACGAGTACAGAACGAAACGAATTAAGATAAAGATGAACAACGAAAATTACCGTAGTTGAGAAAGACCATCGATTATAGTGACGAATAAAGAATGGCTGACGAAAGCAGAATCGGACAAATTTAGGAACGTGACGAAAAACGAACGTGTCGACCCAAGAGTATACCAAAATAATAACACGGAATAGACAAATGAAATGAGTGAGTACTTAGACTTACGTGACGTGCTTACTTTAATTAATTAAACTCTGATCTTGAGATTCGGCTGAAAAAGAAATTTCATTATAACCTTGCTCTCTTTAGGCAAAAGGTAGACGTACCTACAGCACATACTGTGATTTACTGATATTTATCAAATCGCTATTCCAGTATTGGCATATTGGCTGGAACTTGGTCGCTCACGAATCCTGAGCGAATCGTGAACGAATCGTGAACGAATCGTGAACGAATCGTGAACGAATCGTGAGACAATCGTGAAGCGTTTGCTCATTCGGCTACGCACAGTGGAGTCCTTAATATAAATATGTATTTTGTCTTTTATCCGTGGGTTGACAACAATCTACAGGCGTAAGCAGATTCCATGCTGTTATGAATAATACTTATTAAGTATCGTTTCCAACAAAAAAGTCTTCCTTTTATAGCTTGCTAAAATAACGACTTGACAAGGTATTCTGTTATAAAAATACAAGCAAATATCGTCCTTATGGTAAGTGCCAAAGTAGTATTTGTCTTTGACTAGAGTTCGATGAATGAAGTTTGTTATGAACATTAAGTATCATTAACATATATTTGGCTGATACTAGTTCGCTAACAAATGCTATACAAATCAACTAGAGCGAGCAAAAGATTTGTATGTATGTAGTTAACGACTTCGGCAAACTCCTAATTAATATACATATAATTGGACGGTGTTATGGAATAGCGAACTAAGCGCCAAAATCCGAAAAAAAAGTTATGAATGCAGTTCGGATATAAATGTGATAATCTATAGTATTGACTATTTCTTTGTTGAAAAATCATGCTTACAGCCTTATTTTAAGGGGTAGAATCAAGCGACACGTTAAAATTTGTATGGCCCTGTGTACTAAGTCGTTACGTAAAAACGAATTGAACGCCAAATTTACTTTTACAAATTATAATAAGCGTATATTATAAATCGCAAAATCGAGTTAAACGCCATAAAGATGTTATTAATTCGTTTTGGTTTAAAGTTTTGATGATTTATAAACGCAATATCGATTTAACCACCTTATTGGTGTCGTTTAATTCGTTGTTACATATTTGAAATTGCAGGATATTTCGCTTAATGAGAACTAAGTATCAAGAGGTTTTGTTATATGATTATATCATAATATCTTATGTGTGTAATCCTGGCTAGTACTAATGAATTATTATTAGTTACAATGCCAATTTAGCCATATATACTGATTTTTTTGACATTTATTAAAAAAAGTTGATTGCAGAACAAAACTAAATTGTTAGACGGATTATTAGTCCTAATCATTGTGGAGGAAAACATTGTTGTTAATTTATTTACAATAGCACTATTTACTGAAATATATGGAATTTTATTTTATTCCAGTATTCACTTTACCTCTAACAATTTGCATTAAAGAATCAAGCGACAAAATATGTCTCATAGTACGCTACGGCGTAATAAATTAACCTCATCGCAGTATTAGTTCAATAAAGAATCAAGCGGAAAAACGTTAATAACTTCGAAACTTGAATAGGTATGGTGTTATTTTTTTATCTATTTAAATTATGAACACTTTTATAGGTTCAATGTCAAAATTAACTTTTTTGCTTTATAAATGAACTTACAACAACTGATTCAAATTTCAAATCTTTCTAGCTCATTTTCTCGATTTCAACTGACTGTCGCTTGATCGCTTATTCCATAACACTGTCCAATTTATCTCAAATGAAAAAAAAAGGCCAAAGATAGGATATATTAGTTAAGTTAAGAAGATGGTTGGTTGGTGAAGCGCTGGTAGCCTAGCGGTAAGTGCGTGCGACTTTCGTTCTGGAGGTCGCGGGTTCGAACCCCGGCTCGCACCAATGAGTTTTTCACGTATGTGCGAAATGTCATTTGATATTTGCCAGTCGCTTTTCGGTGAAGGAAAACATCGTGAGGAAACCGGACTAATTCCAATAAGGTCTAGTTACCCTTCGGGTTGGAAGGTCAGATGGCAGTCGCTTTCGTAAAACTAGTGCCTACGCCAAATCTTGGGATTAGTTGTCAAAGCGGACCCCAGGCTCCCATGAGCCGTGGCAAATGCCGGGATAACGCAAGGAGGATGATGATGAAGTTAAGAAGATGGTTCATTTCATGTTTCTTCAGCTTGTTACTTCATTTTATGACAGAGGCCAGGTATTTGATAATCTCCAACTTCATTTCTTCACATCTACGTTTTGATATTTTGTAACAAAAGGACGTCGAAAAAAATACAACACGGGCGCTATCTACCGAAGATTACAATAGGGTAGTTTCCTATAAGTACTTAAAATAAAATATTTTTTGCAGTTCACGAAATAATAAATGTTTAAACATAATTTCTATTTAATAAATTAGATAGAAATATACCTATATAGGTATAAGTTTAGTTAGTTAACGAATTGACCGTGACGTCACTTAGTGCTATCATCATATTAATTCCATATTAACAAATCGTTTTGACAGTTCTTAAAAGAAACTGATTTGACTATTGTCCCAGATTTGTAAGTTCACATTTTTGACACATTTGTTTTGAAGTATGTTGCGATGTGGCTAAGACGTATCATTTGCCAAATCTAACGATTAATTTCGAATTGGTTGAATCGATTAGGCCCTATGTACAAGGAGGCGCTTAAACAAATATACGATTTCTACCAATTTACACATTGTCATTTGAATCGAAATGACACTCTGCCACAGCACTAGTTTAAAAATAAAAATGAATGATAAATGACATAATAAGTAAATCCGGCGTGATAAATTAAATATAAATAAATAATAAATATTATAGGACATTTTTACACAGATTGACTGAGGCCCACGGTAAGCTCAAGAAGGCTTGTGTTGTGGGTACTCAGACAACGATATATATAATATATAAATACTTATATACGTAGAAAACATCCATGACCCAGGAACAAATATCTGTGCTCATCACACAAATAAATGCCCTTACCGGGATTCGAACCCGGGACCGCGGCGTAGCAGGCAGGGTCACTACCGACTGCGCCAGACAGAATTAATATCGTAAAATACTCACTAACGAAGATCCGCAAAAATGTAACATGTGTTAGACTATGTTTAAAGTAAGCGAAATATTGTTTTTAAGTACTTGATTTTTTTTAACATTATAACAGGATTTTATTTAAAATTTCATTAGGTTGCGCGAGTTTACGTTTTGTGGACGATGTCATGTGTCAAAAAGAGGTTCTTACAAATCTGGGACAATAGTGGAAACTAGCCTAATGCGAGCATACGCTATTACCCTCCATCCGGTTTTACCCGATTTACATTTAGCACAGTATAAGGACGACTCAATAGTTACTCTCCGCTAGCGGCGACGCGAAAGGTACCTACACCTACTGCGTTCGAAAGCACGTGGTTGAACAAAATTATTATAAACTAGCATTTTGACCGCAGCTTCGCTCGCGTTAGAAAGAGACAAAAAGTGGCCTATGTCACTCTCCATCCCTTCAAAAATACCTCCACTTAAAAAATCACGTCAATTCGTCGCTCCGTTTTGCCGTGAAAGACGGACAAACAAACAGACACACACACTTTCCCTGGCAGGGTGCAAAGCGGGTGGAGGGGGGAGCTAAAACGATCACAGCGCTCACTACGGCCAAAATTGACATCTTTGTCGCTGACTTACGCTATCAAATCCATATTGCAGTAAGCATTTTCATATCGTTTTTGAGATAAATTTAATATGGGCCTAGTAAAATTTGTTATGCTGAATTGTAATGACTCCAAGAAAAATAGCGACTAAATTCTAGCAATTTCCAAGACCGTGGTGGAAACGAAACCACCGTTTAAAGTGGATAATTGCCGTAAGAAAAGTGATGACCTCTGAAGTTTTACTTAAAGTTGCGTAATCATTTGATCCAAGTATTGAATTGAATTTACGGTGAATTTCTAGTGCTAACTTTATTGGAGTTAGAAAAGCCGATGTGGAAGCCAATCCCAGTTATGTTCCAAAATCATTTGAGTTGTTTCCTTGTGTGTGCACCTATGTACAAATCGAAACGGATTGACGAAAATGCGTAAATATCGAGGTTTCGATGGGACGAAGGAGCAGCAATTGAAGATGAAGCAGACCGTCCACTAAAGGCTTATCACATTTTTAAATAAAATTCCTGAGAACTTATTTCATCGCATTCATGATTACATATTTAAATTTTGATGTGATATCTGGTAAACCTCCAATATTTTCAAGTAAATGAAACAAGTTTTTGTAATGTACGTTATAAGTAATTAAAAGTTATTATAGAGTTTGTTTTTACTTTACAATAAACCCTGTACCCTGTAAATGATATTTATAATACAATACCTACAGCGTTAGCCTATGAAAATGACATAGCATAGCAGAGCAGTGAACTGATCAACAATTTCAAAAGCCAATGATTTATTTATACTTTATTACACATAATTAAGTAGGTACAAATGGTGGAATAATGTCTACAATCTCTAGAAAATGACCAGCTAGCACCAATTTCTTGCATTTATTCATCGTCTCTGGTTGGAAAATGATTTCGTGAGTGATGGCACGAAACCCCGTTTTAGTCACCATTTTGTTAATTTCTCACTGAAAACAACAATTTTAATGTTATTGGCGTTAATGTTGTAACCACCACCGTCCAAAATTGTCTAATATAGTAAAATAACACAAGATTTCATTATTTTTTTACAATGTTTACTTACTTCTCGCTTGACATCGGCGACAATGTTGTCCATAATGGTCACCTGTCACGTGGCGTTGTCGTCGCGCACGGTCCCAATGGAAGTATGGATGTTACTCGACATCGTCCAAAGTAAGATGTTTAACACAATAACTAATAACTTTAATAACATTAACTATAAGTATTAGTATAATAATACCACATTATATCAGAAAACATCAAAAATATAATGATGCATATTATTCTTATAAACGTTTATCCAAATCGGATCCGCTTGCATGTGTACACGACACACGACGCGCTTGTGTGCACCCCGCGCGGTGTACGCCGTGTACGTTTGTTGGAAGAGTTATTACTGGTTTAATTATTACAGCGTTTACACTTCAGTCGATTGATTGCAAATTAACAATGTAATCCTTCTAAGGTATGTAGTTGGTTTATCAAGGCGATTGTATATAGAGGTAGTGATACCTACTTCAATGTAAATTAAAGCCCTTTAATTAACAAATGTCTATTCTGAGGGTTGCATAAATGGATCGAGAGTGTTCTGTGGTTCATAAATTTGCTGGAAAACCGTCTTACTCCGAACCCGGGTCGGTGGGGCTTACCATGGAATTATGACGTTCCTAGGCTCAGTTGGTCGCTGGAAACCTGTTAATATTTTATCATGGTATTATTAGAGTAAAACTCATGAATCATGTGAGTAGGTAGTTTTTGTTTTGATGGCGCCAAGTGGTTATGAGGGAGCTGCGTTTTTTTCATATACCTACTTTATTTCTCTGATATGGAGCTATATACCTACCGGTACACTGAGAGCAAAAACAACCAGTTCTCATGTTCGTTCAACATGTTTTTTGGTTAAAATATCGCCTACGTGCTCTTTGGTTCAAACAACAAGTTAGATTTTGTTAAGTGTAACTAGTACATTCAACAAGTTACTCGTCATTTGAATAAAAAATATATTTGATTCAACAAGTCGATTTTATGGAAGCCACATGACACATATTGTTTTAAACATATTTAGGTATGTTTGTCTGATTCAACCAAACATATTTTGATAAGTTTGACTTTGATGTTCGAATAAATTCGACTTGTATCATCAATATTGCGATTTATTCTGTTTACTAAAATACTTTTGTTTCAAACGGATAAACTCGCAACAAGTCGAAGTTGTTAAATTCACACTGCACATTTCTCTCAGTGTAGGTTGCAACGCTGTTTAAAAAAATCCTCTTCAGAAACACGCGAACACGAAAACGCTCTTTCCTACAAACCTAGCTCTCCTCATTTTCATCAGAAATTTTTGTTGTGGAAGTATTTGACAAGATAAGACGTAACCCGTAAGTACCTCTAACTGAATTATCGACCAAACCTATGTCCTTTAACTTGGAATAATTTGATTTTAAGTATTATTTATTTATTTAAGCTTTATTATTCTACAGAAAGATTTTCTTTTCTTTTAATTTAGTTTTTTATTGTTGATTTTATTCTGTAGACCCCTTCTGGGTAAAAGCCTCCTCCAGCTGTTTCCATTTTATTTTATCTTTTGCCATGCTTTGCCATTTCTTGCCTGCAGTAGCCACAATGTCATCCTGCCACCTGGATAGTGGATGTCCTCTCTTTCTTGATCCCTGTGGTCCTTTCTACTTTGTAACCTTTCCTGTCCACCACCCCACGTGATTTTAAGTATACACACATACAATCACGCCTGTATCCCATAAAGGGGTAGGCAGAGCACATGAACTACTCAAGTTTCAGTGCCACTCTTGGCAAAAAGGGGTCGACTGAAAACGAAATTGTGACATTAGTGACAGGTTGATAGCCTTTACCGCCACAATTTAACCCATATCCCACAGTCTACTTCTACAACACCCACGTGAAGAAATTAAAAAAAATATATATGAAAACGGTTTTATTTAATCTTATTATTGTTATAAGCCGTAGGTGAATCTTATTTGATTAAGTCGATGTTATGAAAACGGTTTTCCGGTCGTAATTCTTATAACAAACATTTAAAAAATAAGTCGAACGTATTAAGGGCATAGCTGTCGTAAATTGTGTAAGTAGCTAAGTACCACATCAAAATGCACAGCAATATTTTCGATAATGTCAATATAAGAGAACATTGTATATTTGGTTGGTTGTATACAACCTGTTTTTATAAATTTCAGTTATCTTTGCCTTCACCTACTTGCATTTTACCCAATTGAATGGTTAAACAAGTTTACTAAAAACTCTGTTTGCGGAGTGTTACTTGTACTTCCTAATAGTAATTATTTTGACATGTGATGTGCCTTCGGATACTTGACACTAACTGTTGTTATTCTTAAGGTTCTTAAACACATATTATGTATAATATATTATTAATTAATTAATTAATTAATTAATAGCCTACATGGTGTCCCACTGCTGGGCAAAGGCCTCCCCCATGGATCTCCATCCGTCACGGTCTTGAGCAATCTCCGGCCAGTCACTAAGATATGCGTCCAGGTCATCCCGCCATCTCCGCCTAGGTCTGCCAGATCCTCGCCCGTCTTGCGGCACCCAGACCGTGGCAATTTTTGAATGGTTAAACAAGTTTACTAAAAACTCTGTTTGCGGAGTGTTACTTGTACTTCCTAATAGTAATTATTTTGACATGTGATGTGTAATATATTATATTACTTTTTTTTTAATATAACATATCGGTGGTTCCTATTAGTGAGCTTTAGGCACTGGACCACTGCGAGTATTATAAACATTAAGCTATGAGCTATCGGCTATAAAAATGAACAAAAGATAGTCGCTCCCGTATAAAAAATAAAAGAGACGCGATGATAGCGCGGGCGAGTTATAGTTCGTAGTCGTAGCCGAGCTATGAGCTACAAATCGCTCGCTCACTCTTTTATTCACACGGGAGCGACTATATTTTGTTCGTTTTTAAAGGACAGCTTATGAGCTGCTTATGAGCTATGGCTTACTCGCTTTTGTTGGGACTAGTGCCTAACGAAACGATATGTAGAATTTAACAGAGAGAAAAAACATGGTGTGGACACACAGATGGCGCCACAAAAAAATGCCTTGTTGCCATGGATTATTTGTAGATTGGCGTTAAGTGTCACTTTCGAGCCGTTGACACTTAATGCCATCTACAAGTATAATCGAAAGCTACAAGACATTTTATTTGTGGCACCATCTATGTGTGGTGTAGTGTATGCGCGTTTTAATGTATGAGATGGTGTGATCTTCTTATATTTAATCTATGGCGTGGATGAGAAAATTATGAAAACGTTTGTATGGAACAGCGATAGCTCTTTTCTTTTGAACTCGCAAGAGGATCATAAAAAAGCGCCATGTTTCTTTTTTACGCCAAACTGTTTATTTTGTTTACGGAATCGCGCAATTTGGAATAAAATTTGCATTAAACGTTACACCGAGTAGTTGATTTGTGATCTTTTTAATGTCGATTTTGTTTACATTATCTTATTTATTATTGAAATAATATAACAAGGTTTGGGAGAGAACGACGAATTTATTAGACGTAGTTTTTAAAATAAAGTAAGCAGTTTAACTGGTAAATACACATAATAATTAATGAAATGAGTATAAGGTATTTTTACTTTGAAAATATATATAGGTATATCTAGTTTAAGAACATAACTTTTTAACATTGTTATAGGCGTTATAGCCCATAAAAGTCAGTTCTTTATAATTTTTAGAGACATTGATACTTATGAAGGCGATAAATATATAGCTGTAGCTATCCATCCGCAAACGTATTTTAATACATATTCAGACACACTACTATATTATACACCCTAATCTTTTTGCGTTTTCGTTCTCGCAAGCGCGGATCCAGCTTCGTGTCCAGGGGGGGAGGTCTCGTGGTAAAGCCCCCCCCCCCCCCTCGGGGGTCACGGCTGGTGTCACGTGGTCTATTTGTATGGCCAGCCTGGGCTCCAGGGGGGGTCATGACCCCCCCCTCTGGATCCCTCTCATGCGTTCTCGGGAGCGTAAATATCTTGGAAAACCTTCATTTCATGGAGAAAATGCCAGCTCTTACTAGATCCAACAAATTAGATAAGAACATTTGTGACGTTAACTGGGAAATCATAATATCTGTGTTTGGATGCAGTAGGTATATGGTAGAAGTATGCCCCCGTATTATGACGAGAACAGTTCTCATTAACTTTATACAAAAATTAAGGAAAAAGTTAAATTTGTTTTTTAACCCCCGACGCAAAAACGACGGGGTGTTATAAGTTTGACATGTCTGTCTGTCTGACTATCTGTATGTCTGTCTGTCTGTTTGTCTGTCTGTCTGTTTGTCTGTCTGTGTGTGTCTGTCTGTGGTGATCGTAGCTCCCGAACGGATGAATCGATTTAAATTTAGTTTTTTTGTCTGAAAGCGGAGTTAGTATCTATATGTTTCATGAAAATCGGTCCACTATGTCGCGGTCGGGGTTTTTTTCAAAATTTTAATTTTGTGGTTAGGTTATTTAATTCCTATTTTGTTACCAAGATTTTCTTGATGAATTGAGAATTTAGTAAGTTTTATTACGTCATTAAGTTTCTCTAGTGTCTATATTTTAGGATAATTATAACAATAGAATTATCCTGTATAACTATATGTTACTAAATCTCTCTCTTCCAAGCTATTAATCCCACATGGTGGTGGGCTGGTGGGGTCAGCTTTCCTTGTCAACCGCTTCCACTTCGCCCTATCCTTGACGTCGTCTTCGGACACTCTGCACTCAGCCATATCTTTTAGCACTACGTCCCTCCTTCTTGTCTTCGGTTTTCCTCTGCCTCTCTTACCGGGGATGGAGAATCGTAGTGCTAAATTTCCAACGTAGTCTGGTGGTCTTCTCCCTACATGCCCATACCATCGCAGCCTACTTTCCTGCATTTTGTCCGCGATGTCGCGTACGCCCAGGCTGCCTCGCACGTACTCGTTGCCCACGTCTCGCTGCCGTACATCAGTACCCTACTATTCTGCGTTTAAAAAGTGAGGCAAGCTCCTTCGTCTTTCCTGTTAACGTTCTACATTAAGCGTGGCGAAGCGGACTTTCAGGTTACAGCTTTGGACTAGCGTCGTTAGCCGAGCCCGTCCTTGACTCGGTAGCCCTAGCATACTATTCGCAGATGTAGGGGGATATCTCTGCGCGTCGTTTTGCGGCGACGCCCTATCCATCATACTCGATGCATTCTGTAACCTTCTCATTTTCTTTTCTAGGGAATTGGCTGTTTTGGATTTATAAGTCCGGTACCGATTGCCATCTGACGTACCAAAACCTACCTCCTCAGGGCAGGAAAATCTATGATTTTCTTGGTTGTTCTAAATCTATAAACAGGTATTTCCACCTGTAAAATGGGCGAAACGCCTGGTTATCCCGCCAGAGCTTCGGTCGTCAGAGACTCGTTCGTTGGTCAGCAGGGTGCACCACGGGCAGGTGAGGATGGCATTTGGGATGGTAAAGATGGTATTCCATACCCCTTACACCCTAACTATATGTTACTAAATGTTGGTAACAAAATAGGATCAATTAAAATTTGCTGACGTGGCTATGTACAAACTTTTTGAGAACTGCTGACAATGGGTTAAGAATTTCACCACTCCTCGGTTGTCGTAGAAGTCGACTGTGGGATATGGGTTCCACTGTGGTGTGAGCGCTGAGTGGGAACCTAAGCTGTTTTCACTCAATAGTCACAATCCCTTATTTGCCAAAAGTGGCATTGAAATTTGAACAATTTTATGTGCCCTGTCTGCCCCGTTTGGGAATACAGACGTGAGTTTATGTTTGTTTAAATATGTATGAATGCAGTACAGTCAAGTGTATACGTATCAAAATAATCGTCTCATAAATATGGTACTACGCTCTTATTACACCGGACTAAGATGATATAGGACATATTTTTGAGTAAGATGTGTACACTTGATATGTATATTTTTATATTTATGTGTATAAGATGTGTATATTTTTAGACTTGACTGTACCTAATTTAAGTTCATAAACTTCAGTGTGGACTCGCGTAAAGTTTACATCCAAACATTTCTATTAGAGATGGGCCGAATACGGACTTTGCCGAATACGAATATTCGGCCGAACATTCGGTTCAGCTGTTACTGAACCGAACATTCGGCCGAATATTCGGTTCCGCCATATTTTAAATCCTGGCTTAGATTTAAAAACTTTTCAATGATTGGTAATGGGTACATGTATCTTACGGATGTAACTCAATGTTCCTATAATTTTGTAGGTACGTGTTTTTTTTAAGCTATGTTATTTTTAATTTTTTACAAAATTATTGTCTTTATATTTTAACGCATCTTTAACTCCCTTTGGTAGTTCCTTAGAATGCTGAAATACGAGTATGTAGGAAGTCATTATCCAATGAATTACGAAAAAACTTACTTATTTACGTTGTTTATTCGCTAAATGTTCGGCAATGTAACCGAACTATTCGGCCGAATACGAACGGATATTCGGCCCATCTCTAATTTCTATTAGTAAATTATAAAATAAACGAAGCTGAATGAAGTTATAATAAAATTAATGTTAAAAAGTAGTGTCATTAATTAGAAACAAACTTCTGTTTTTGAAGTCCTTACTTTAAGAAATGAAACATTGAAACTAACTTTATATTTACTACGTAAGTACTTAATTAAATTTGTGCATTTTATGATACGGAGCTTTCATGTTTAAAGACGGTAATAAATTAATTTTATCTGTTATTTATAAATTAAGGAGTGAGGACTAACTTTGTTATGAATAAAATCATCCAACTAAAGGTTAAACACGTAAAACATTGTACGAGTATAAAGTAACATTTATTGTATTACGAACTAGCTTTTGCCTGCGGCTTCGCTTGCGTTGGAAAGAGACAAAAAGTAGCCGATGTCACTTTCCATCCCTTCAACTATCTCCACTTAAAAAATCAGGTCAATTAGTCGCTCCGTTTTGTCGTGAAAGACGGACAAACAAACAGACACACACACTTTCCCATTTATAATATATATATAAACCGTGGCTTTTGGGTTTCTAGTGGGGTACTTGCGAATGTTGGATTATGTAAAAATGTGTAGGTAATTTTTAAAACTGCTATTAATATAAATCTTTGATTATTTGATGGAATCTGATGAAATTTAATGAATATACGTTAAGGTTTGAGGAGTGTCCTCAATTCTTCATGAATCCGATATCCGATTACATATAAGAAATCGAGCTTGACAGAATTTGACTTGAAAACTCAATATGTAATAAAGAGAACAAATCTCCTAACAAATAAATGTCACTATTCTGAATTTAAATGCGTGCTGTTATTATAAAAATACGAAAGTCACTATAAGTGTGCCATTTAGATTTGAGGAGTTCCGTTCTTATCTTCATCAGCAGTTCCACTGCACCAAATGTCACAGTTCTGGACGTAAGTGCATGCTGTTCTTATAAAAATGCCAAAATCACTATAAGTGTGCCGTTCAGATTTGAGGAGTTCCGTTGTAACCATTATCAGTAGTTCCACTGCACCAAATGTCACTGTTCCGTACGTAAATACATGCTGTTCTTATAAAGACACAAAAGTCACCATATGTATGCCTTTCAGATTTGAGGAGTTCCCTCGATTTCTCTAGGATCCCATCATCAGAACTGGGTTCTGATAAAAATGGGACCAATCTGTATGCATATACATTCGATAAAAAAAATCAAAATCGGTCCAACGACGGAGATATCGTGGAACAAACATAAAAAAAATACAGACGAATTGAGAACCACCTTCCTTGAGATTTGGGTGCGGCGGTTAAAAAAGATAAAGAGGTGATTACCTTAAGACCGAAATAAATTACATATATGAAAGAAAAAGTGACCAAGTCCTCTGGTGCCTGAGGCTGGAATCGAACCAGCTTCATATATGTAATTCATATATGTAATTCATGTATGTGCTTCGTCTTTCATATATGTAATTTATTTCGGTTTTAATTTATATACATAGTAGTGTGACTACTTTAAGACAGCACAAGTTGAAATATTTTCAATAGATTATAATTTAATTTGTGTTCATTAGAATTGATTTAGCAGCGCCATCTCTCGAGCTGTGTCGAAACCAACCTGAGTTTGGTTCACACGGGGGGCAAGAACCATACCGTTCTGCCCTAGGGATGGACAGAGGGCGCTACGAGTCCTTGTATAGATTACTCATATGAGAGATAATTTCGACCTCGACAGCTGTGACCTGGGTGGCCGAGCGGATTAAGAGGCATTTCCCGCGATAGGAAAGTACGCTGGTTCGATTCCAGCCTCAGGCACCAGAGGACTTGGTCACTTTTTCTTTCATATATGTAATTTATATAAAAATACGAAACCGATATTTCGACAGCATGACCCCGGGACTTACCCCTGACCATTTTAAATAACGTATTTAATTTATTTGCCTTTATTCATTCACACCAATTTTTAAGAAACCGAATACATATATTCTGTCAAACAAGTTTGTCAGTAAATAAGAACTAAGAAAACTATAGGTAACCTTTTCTCTAGCACCCAAAAGAAAAGGATGCATATAGTTTTCTTTGTTCTTATTTAGTGACAGACTTGGTTGACAGAGTATATAACACATTCTGCCTTCTTTGATGGTAATCGATATATACGAGTAGTCGAGTATTGCACGTGTAGAGCCTATCAGCAGAATTATTACGCACTTTTTTATAAGGTAAATTAAGTTTTAGCTTAAGTATGATAAATATTTTTTAATACAGTTGCTCAAAAAGTGTCCATTTTTTGGCTGTTTAGCGTGCGAGAAGTTGTATTTTACGCACTAGTAAAAAGTATGCGTTCCATTTTACGACTACATACCGAGCTGTTTTAATATTAGTCTATTTTACTAAGACGGAATAAAACTATAAAAATACTATTAAGTGATTAATGTTTAAAACATTGATATTTCATATGTAATTGTTTATTTTTAGTCATACTAAACATAATTTATAAAATGGTTTATACTTTGAAAAAGTGGCACATAATGAGTCGTGTAAACAGAACGGGAAATGGAACGAAACGCGTCGTCTGTCATATAAAGTAATGGCGTCTTACTAATGTTACCAACTTAATGCAAGCACGTTCAAAAACCTTAATATGTTACGCGATTTGTCATAATTACTTTATGTTATTTTGCAATACTTCGAGGCATAAATGCTCGATTGAATTAAAATGTAGGTATATATTAAACAATCATCTCAAATCGTAAATGTTTATGTTTTTATGGCACACAATGAAATAAATAAATTGTGTTGGATGGATAGCAAAATCGAAAATATGAACGCAAGTTTAAAAGCTTCAAAGATAGGTACGTCAATGTCAATGCGAAAATTGGGAGTTCGTATTGTTTATCGTTTTATTTCGTTGTAGTACTTGTAGTAGTGTTTTTTCGCAACTTTATTAAAAAACGTCGTTCGTCACACGTGCGAGAATGTCATTACTGCACGAGTCCCGAGACATGTGAAAAAACTCGAGACGAGTGAAGCATGACATTCTCGCACTTATAACGAAATATACTATTTTAGGGTTCCTCAAGCGCAAGTAAAAGTCACGTTACTGAGAAAACTTTTCAGTTATATTTCATTTGTAAGTATGTAATTAAAATCACACTAGGAGTAATGAGAAAGTTTCAATAATCCTTAGAAACAAATAAAAAGTAAGCATCCAGCGCCTTATCGGGAGCCGACCAAAAACAAAATCGCAAAGCCTAAGTATACCTCTCCAAAATAAGAAAGGGGGGAGGCTGTTCTGTGTAGCAATCCTTGTAAGTCACGTGGAAACGCGTATTTTTTTCCACACGTGTAGTCTAGTCGGATTGTGCATGATAGAAAATGTCAATTCATATGTTGATGGCGTCAAATTGTTCTCTGTGCCTAACGTGATAAGTTTTTGGCTAAAGTATATTTGGTACAAGCTTTCTCCGCTATTAGTATGCACAAAGTTATACGTGGGTAACTATTCAGGTAGTTAGAGTAGGATTAATTTCCAAACGCCATTCGTATTTGTTATATCCACTTGTTACCATCCAATGTAATATTTTATGTCTAAGTAATTAAAATCAAATAAAATCTATATTTATAAATAAAACTGGCTGTAAATGAACATCATCCTCCTTGCGATTGCGTTATCCCGGCATTTGCCACGGCTCATGGGAGCCTGGAGTCTACTTTTTTGACAAGTGATCCCAAGATTTTACGTAGGCACTAGTTTTACGAAAGCGACTGCCACCTGACCTTCCAACCCGAAAGGTAACTATAAGCCTTATTGGAAATTTGGAATTAGTCCGGTTTCCTCACGATCTTTTCCTTCACCGAAAAGCGACTGGCAAATATCAAATGACATTTCACACATAAAAGTTCCGAAAAACTCATTCTTTCGAGCCGGGGTAGAACCCGCGACCTCCGGATCGAAAGTCGCACGCTCTTACCGCTAGGCCACCAGCGCTTTTTGGCTGTACTTAAATAACATTCGCAAAAGAATATTAACGCAGGATTACTCTCCTGAGACTAGCAGAAAAGCAAAAATATGGCTTTATTATTATGCGTTGCAGTGATTTTCCTTGTAGGTACAGGTACAGCTCACTTTTAATTTTACGGTACAAATGTCTAATGATATGATATCAAGCAAGACTAAAGGCAAAATCTCAAAGTTGTATTTTGATACCAATAGTCATTATTCTGAGTTGAACTGTGCTCTGTCACAGTATAATAAAGAGTACTATCGTACAGTATGGAGTATGGCCACTCCCGCTCCCCGCTGAAAGTGCCACCCACCCCCTCTCGGTTACCTCACAGTTACCGCCTGTCAAAAACGCCAACAGTCGACCTGTCATATCTCACTCACACAAGCATTGTACGCGTTTACCTACACGAGCTTAGAATGTGTAGGAACGCGCCTCTTTCATATATTTGATCGCCAGTGTCCGAGATGTGGCTCTGCCTATTAGGAACACCTTTAGGTACAGTGTATTGGACGTACATATTAGTTCAACGATATCGTTTCAATCCAAATTAAATTGTCTTTAAGGTAGGTACAGCGGGGCAAATTTCGGCTGGGGGCCAAATGTAACTGGCTCATTTTTTACATGTTTTACAATGTTTGCATTACTAAATAGAGTCTCCACCGGTTATATATGGTAGGCGTGTTCAGTGGATACATATAGAACTCAACATCATAGTGTAATAATGGAAAAAATGGATCAGTTAAAATTGCCCCCCCCCAGTCGAGATTTGCCCCGCTGTAAGTGTATAAGTCTATAACAAAACAAAATTTGACCAAATTTGACCGCCAACTTCATGTTCACTGTATGGACTTTGGTCTGAAATAAAGAGATTTAAAAAAAAAACCTCAAGTAGCCTATTATATTGCGCAGCGTGAAGGTCGTCAAACTGTACGGGCTGTGCCGGCGCAGCCACCGGATGTACGAAAGAAACAAGGAGTGAGAAAGAAAAAAAACATAATTATTTTAAATCACCATAGTGAATGAATGTAGTCATCATGCACTTTTAACAGGTACTTCAATGCTAAAAATATTGGTTTTTAAAGTCAAATTCTATAGGAAACAATCATTTATTGTGCCAATTAAAATATGAGTCTAGAAAGAAGCCTCTTCAATGTCAGCTGCTCGCGTGCGGTCCGTTAACAGGAAGCTTTCTGTACTTGTACTTTTCTTATGCCTATTCTGTGATTGCATGAGATGCACAGACAAATGATGACAAAATGACATCACGTTGGCATAAAACATTGATTGGACTATAACTACGCCGTATCAAGGACAAAGTTTAAACACGTAGTTCGCGCCAAGTTGGCATTATTTAGCCGAAGCTGTCCCGCAGGTACCGTTCTGACTGCCGGGGAAAGGTCGGCAAACAAGCCACACATCGTTATACGAGTAAGCCTTACTTTGTATTTGCTTGATAACTTTAGTAATCGACATTTCATATTTTTGAGTACTACTTTTTATTGTTTGGTTTGAAAGAACTCAATATTAAAAGATACACGTATTTTTTATTTTTCCAAAAACTGCTATTTTATTACCTTTTTATTACTACTTCGAGCAGAAAGAGCGTAAGTTACAAACGTGAAGAATCAAGTAAATGACGTCACATGTGTTGTTTCATACACCTAAGAAAACAACAAAATCATTTCTAAAAAAAAAGTTTTAAGTCAGCTTAAACAGTCCGGTATGTCTGACTGTCAAGTGTCATTGTCAACCAATAGTAAATGACTACGAGCCATAGAAATTTTTAATATCTTTGCTACGAACGGTGATAAGTGTCACTGCCAAACTCAAGTGACATCCTAACTGGAAGATTTTTTGGTTATAGTAGCAGCTTTGAATCAGCTACGTGACGTCAGTTCCCCTTTAAACAATTTTTAAGAATTTTTACTAATAATACGGATAAATAAAAAAAAAAAAAGTTTATTTAAGTGATCTACAGGCGTATATCTCGAAATGTTTTTCGATATAGGGACATTGAAAATTTTGAAATGTTGTCAATTGCGTAATGGTTTAACTCGATCATCTTTTTTGTCATTTCGTGCCCCAGGAAAATAATTTTTTTTCTGAAATCCACGAGATTTTTTTCTTTTTTACGTATGTATGTTATGATTAATTAACTACCTACATAAATAAATAATTAAATAGTCAATCTAACTACATCTTAGAAAACAACCCTTTTTATATTAATACAGTAGAAACCGGTTAAAACGATCACGTTTAATACGATTTCCCGCATATTACGCCATTTTACGCCGGTCCCTACAATTTGAGACTTGTTTTCAGACATTTTTTCACGGTTAATACGACTCGCGTCCCCGCTTAATACACACATCTAAAACCACCCACCTTACATTACTTTACAACTTTATTTATGCGGGTAACCAAAATCGAAACTAATTGTACTGAAATGAAAAATGAAAAATATTTTATTGCTTTAAACCATACATTACATTTCATATATAATGATAGTAACACGAAACATACTTATGTATTAGGTTTGTACTGTACTAATTACGCGATTCTGGCGACACCGCCACTCGTAAAGATAAATTTGTAATTTGTCGTCCTAACTCAGCGGCTAGTGCGATAGTTCGTACCTACCTACATACACTTCGCTCATTATCACTGCTGCGGTGTTGAGTTTCTGAATTCTTTGTCCCATCTTTGTTCAGTGATGTCAAAAATAAGAAGAAAAGCATTAACGCTCCAAGAAAAAGTAACCATATTAAAAGTTTACGAATAAAAATCACAATTTTGTCACGTTTAATACGATTTCCCGTATAATACGCTTTTTTGGCTGGGTCCCCTCAGAATCGTTTTAAGCGGGTTCTACTGTAATATTTTAATTTTTAATGAATTGTTTTTTCTTGGTGACCCAAGAGACAAAAATTTGCTCCTATACAAAAATACCTAGCCCCAATCGCGTATTGACCTCAACTTTTACTTAACGCATTCATGGGCACGTATGCTATTGCATACGCGTAATCATTTTGTTTCCTTTGGCCTATGACAGATGAGGTCACTAGCCGTCCGCGAACGTGTTAAGCAGCGAAAGTTGACAAAATAGTGAAATAAGTGCGCTGCTCGTACAAACGAAACATGAATTATACTTCTACGTGAAACATAGACTAACAAGTAGATATTCCACAAAAACAAAAACAAAAAATAAAAATCTTTTTCGGTGACGTAAAAAAGTCGATCAATCCACTGAAGTACAGATGTACACAGTTCGAAAAGGGTTTGTTTCGTATTTTTCCGGATACGTTCGTATTTATCATGCTAGTTCAGTCAATGTCAGTACATCTTGTACTGAGACTGACAGAAATGAAAACGTTCGCAGGTTTCCGTAACAATACGAAGGCTCTTAGACGCACGGCCGGTCTCCATCGTTACTTGGTAGATATTCCGCGAATTCGCACGAAGCGCTTTGCTTCTTCTTTTCTTATGCGCACTGCCAAGGAGTGGAATTCCTTGCCAGCGGCTATGTTTCCGAGCTCATAATAACCCGGCAACCTTCAAATCAAGGGTGAACAGGCATCGCCTGGGCGAGCTCACTCCATCGTAGGCCACGTCTTGTGGTCAAGAGTAAGCCCATTTATAAAAATAAAAAAAATCTTTTCGCACTATATCTGTAAGCTAGCTAGCGCGGATACATACGTGCGGATGCCATTGTTACTCGCCGCAAGTATCCGCATCCCGCTCACCCGTGTCAATTAGTGGACACCCACTGGGCATTTAAGTATACTTCACTGAACTCTTCAAGTCCGGAAACCACTCGAGATGCGAACTGCGTGTATGAGGGATGTGTAAATTCAAAATATCTTAAATGAAATCTACAACACGCTACTCTTATATCATATACCCATTACTTCAGACACAATGTGGTGGTCATATACATGGTGGGCCTGACTAACACGAAATATTTTAACCACGCATTTTGATATAAAAGCAAGCAAAAAATGTTATATCATTTTGTAATTTTGAAAGAAAAAATATTGCACTTTTTTAGATCATTACCTACCTTTACCATTTAATGAAACAAAAGCAAAAATAGTACATTAAAAAAGGAAGTCCGAAACGAATGGCGATACCTTTTTAATCGACATTTAAACCGACTCCCTTTGGTCGTGTTTTAATTTATCGCCACTGGTTTCGAACTTCCTTTTTTACGCACTTGTATCGTAATGATTTGGTGTTTTTTAAAGTAAGAGGTTTTTTTGCAAAGTTTTGATAATTAATATAGTGGTGTAAACTTGCGTTTTTGCCCGTTATGACGAAAAACTGTTTTAGAGAAAGATGTAATTATTTCTGAATCTAAGCCAAATTAGCCAAATCCAGATATTTCATAGTGACAATATAGTATCTAAATGTGGTCAGGAATCACACACTGTTAAAATCTCTAGGGTTATTCAGGCCCACCGTGTATTTTTTCTGTAAAAGATATCATTCTGCCGTCATTCACCAGTAGATATTACGAACCGATAAGATGATGAGAATTTAGAGTGACAAGGAAGGACGCGGCACGATTTTATATCATCGGGTCACGCATCACATTCGACATGTTCTTTCAGGCTGTATTTTTCCCTTTGATTGTCAAAATGATGTATGTCCAACATGAAATTAAAGATCAAAATCGTGTTTTGCGGTTATTCTGTTCTTCTTTATAAGTTTTTTTTTAATAGAGTAAACACAAGTAATAAAAACATAACAAATAATTCACATATTCGCAATCTTGGTTTAGCTGGAGTTTCGCTGTATTCCTGAAGAAATCAAGGCTATATGGCGCTCAAAGTGACTGACAATTTGTTACCTGAAAAGTCGAAGACAGGAAATTAACCCATTTTATTATTCTACGATAGGTATGTATTTGGCTGTCGTAGAAAAAGTATAGTATACAATTGTAACATTATGAAGGTTAAAAGTCTCGTACCTTACTTAGGCCACTGGGAAGGCCTCGTGGCCTAACCGCGGTACTCAACTTTTATAGCCTTCATAAAGTTACCATTATATAATATACTATTGTAATTTCGGAATAGATTTTACTTCGAAATTGTTCACATATTTTCTTTACCTATTAAAATCCTCGTTTAATTGCGGATTCAGGCATATTCGATAGTAGGAGCGAAATGCTAAGATATAAATTACAATAATACAAGAATACTACAAAAGTATTTTAATTTCGAGTTATGTCATGTCATCACACATACGAAACATAAAAGTTGACAATTTCTCTCATATTCTTTACCATATGGTAAAGAATATGAGAGAAATTGTTTTAGAGAACAGAATCGTATTAAAATGCATGTCATCACACATGTTTTATGCTCGGTTAAATGAAGATAATATTATATACATATGTATACATATGTATATAATATTATCTTCATTTAACCGAGCATAAAACAAATGCGTGGCGCTATGTCAACGAGCATTTTTTTTTGCGAAGTATTTTTTTTCTGAGACTTTATTTTGTGTTTGATATAGTATAGTCTAAAAATAAATAATTAAAAAATTAAAAACACGACTGCGGTTTTAAAGCGAACTGAAAAGATGAAAATAATCTTTAGATATGCTGGTCAGTTAACTTGATTAATATAAATTAGAATAATGAGTGTTTAGTCAGGTACATAAATAGCTAAAGCAAAAGTTAATGCTCATGGAGGATATCGTGACCGTACCTAGATATTTTATTTCGATTGCAGTCGGGGGACAAAAACCTGACAAGAAGGTCCCCCGACTGCAATCGAAATAAAATATCTAGGTACGGTCACGACATCCTCCATGAGCATTAACTTTTGCTTTAGCTATTTTATGTACCTGACTAAACACTCATTATTCTAATTTATATTAATCAAGTTAACTGACCAGCATATTAAAGATTATTTTCATCTTTTCAGTTCGCTTTAAAACCGCAGTCGTGTTTTTAATTTTTTAATTATTTATTTTATTTCTTACATTTTAGTGACTACACAAACGAACCATAATTATTTTATTTAGGTCATGGTGTTGGCCACTGTTGGCTCTTGATATTGCATGAAAGGTGTAGGTAACTTTATTTAACGGCATTCGCTTTTAGACGCTTGTACTTTTGTTCTGTGCTTTAAGCACTGACAACATACCTATTGCATAGCCATAACTCGGCTACGGAGGACAGAGAGAATGGCACACCGTAACAACAACACTCTTTCTCTGCATCCGCACACAAACAGATCCTTCACTTGCCCGCAAAACTACAAATACTTACGCTTTATTTAACTAATACTAATGAGTTACCACATAAAACTCAGCAGAATAGTAGTGACGCAGCCCTGGCCCGGCGTTGGACCGCGTACATGGCTTCACTCGACTCTAACTATGAGGGCCTTCAACCACGTGCGTCGGGCTTCGCCCGACTCTATGTATGAGGGCGGCTTGGGCCTCCGGCCTTCAACCGAGTGCGTCGGGCTTCGTCCGACTCTACGTATGAGCCTTGGACGCCCGGCCTTCAACCGAGTGCGTCGGGCTTCGTCCGACTCTACGTATGAGCCTTGGGCGCCCGGCCTTCAACCGAGTGCGTCAGGCTTCGTCCGACTCTACGTATGAGCCTTGGGCGCCCGTCCTTCAACCGAATGCGTCGGGCTTCGTCCGACTCTATATATGAGGGCGCCTTGGGCGCCCGGCCTTCAACCGAGTGCGTCGGGCTTCGCCCGACTCTATATATGAGGGCTCCTTGGGCGCCCGGCCTTCAACCGCGTGCGTCGGGCTTCGCCCGACTCTATATATGAGGGCGCCTTGGGCGCCCGGCCTTCAACCGCGTGCGTCGGGCTTCGCCTGACTCTATGTATGAGGGTGCCTTCGGCGTCCGGCCATGGACCGCTTGCCTCAGGCGTCGCCTGATTCTAAGTATGAGGGCGCCGTCGGCGCCCGGTCTTGGACCGCGTGCGTCGGGCTTCGCACGACCACACCTCGGACGCTGGCGATCAAATATATAAATAAAAGAGGCGCGTTCCTAGCACACAGTCTAAACTCGTGTAGGTGAACGCGTACTATGCTTGTATGAGTGAAATATGACAGGTCGACTGTTCGCGTTTTTGACGGGCGGTAACTGTGAGGTAGCCGAGAGGGGTGGGCGGCGCTTTCAGCGGGGAGCGGGAGTGGCCATACTGTACGATAGTACTCTTTATCACGCATCTTTATGTGGCACGACTCTATGTATGAGGGCGCCTTCCGGCCTTCGGCCGCATGAAATTGGTCAATATGCTATCTCAGGCTCGGAATAAATGGCTTTGAATAGGTATAGAACTCTCAGATATTTAGAAACTTTTTAGAAAAGTTAAAGGTAGGTAGTAACTTCTTGAATCCATACAACAAATTATACGCGAGTCCCAGAAAACTACCAGTACCTAATGCCAAATGATCTACAACTACAGATGAATATTATACTATGCGTAATGAGATTCTTCTAATTGTTATTCGGCCAGAGAAGCGGTCGGCGCACCGCTGTTGGTCTACCGAAAACGATTGTATTTTTTCTCGGAAAATCAGTCGGGCACCTGCTTTGATCTGTAAGTCGACGCAGATTTCTTTTGGTATCTTTATGATCGTATTGCCTAATAAACAGACGTAGATGTACCTATCTAGATTAAGTTTTAACGTTTTCAACCCTATTCGCGCGATTCATAGTCTATTAACTATTAGGTCCCCGAATAACACCTATTGTTATTCCGGATTCTATTATCCTCTATCTAAAGTCTTCATTTTAATGTCTCATTCAATAATATTTGTTTTTATTATTAGATTTGTTTAAGTTACATATTTTGAAAACTCTTAATCTCTCAAAACAAGACATAAACGCATATAATATGTATATATTATTAATCGCCTTTAAAAGCTCTTCATTTTGATACCCCACTCGATAGATTTCCAAAATATGTTTTTCTAAAGTTTGCGCATTATGACGTAATACGCCCGCCATGTTGAATTTTAAGTGACGTCACATATCCTATGTTCATTGGGGTGACATAAGGATTCCAATGATACATCATTCATTTAAACCGGTTAAGGCATTCAGAAGTTATGGTGGAACAAAGAAACTCACATACATACATACTTACATACTTACAAACATGAACGCTGAAAACAATACACTCTTTTTTGGGGGCAGTCGTGTAAAAATCAGTTCACCTGAACTCCCGGTAGTACTTATGTTTAAATAGTATGTGCGAAATGTTAATATACAAAATCCTAGAATACAAAATATATTGCACGTTACACGTGCGGGAGCGTATATTTTCTGATAAGAAAATCTTCGGTGCGTGGTTTTATGTGCGTTTATAAATCAATCCATCAGCCACACGCCGCTATAATGTGGCTTTTTTACACCTCCGGCCAAGAGCGTTGAAATTCATACGATTTTACTTTAGTATCGAGAAATTGAAAACGGTCTCATATAAACGTTGAGGTTTTGTATATGAATTTATGATATAGGCCTTGGATATTGATATAGGCACTTTTCTCTTAATCGTTTCCTCATTACTGAGGATCATGGTCACTGGAACCCTTAGAACGGACAAACTGCCTCCATCGATTTCGGTCCAAAGTAGCCTTCACCGCTTGGTAAAATTTAGACGAGGAGGTGGCTTCTTTCATTTGGTCAGACCAGCGTGTTGGTGATATAGGCATTTTGCTGTCCAATTAAATGGCAAGAACTATTGTACTAATACTATCGCTGTTGTAGTAACTAAATAGGTATTCATTTAAACTATGAGATCTCTGGCGTCGCGATTAATGCACCCATAATGATTAATGTTCATAAAAATCTACATAACAGATTGTACTGTTTACATCTCCATATATTAGGAATGGTTATAAAACACAATAATAAACATGCCGGTACGTGCTGGTACTTTGTAAAACGTTTTATTTATCCGTAGCTCCAAAGAACCTTTTTACGACACGGTGAAAACTTTCTTTGTTCAACAAGTATTTCACGACGCTCTGCATGGTTATGAACTTACGGTAAAAGCATCTGAAAATATGTAGCATACTCAAAAAAAAGTTGCCACATTGTCGTTTAAGCATAAGGATGCTTTAACAGGTTATTAAGAGCAAATTTAAGCGTCAACGTGGTACCTTATATTTAGAAGCTCGCATATGAATCATTATTCAGAATTTTTATAGCTAGCAGGAACATATGATATTAATGTAATAAAGTTGAGTTTATTGACGTCAGCTCTCGTAAATCTTTTTAATGGCGAAAAGTTATTTGCAAAAGAGCTATCTTTCACGTCGGTAAGACCACCAGAACATTTTAATTTCTATTCTAAAACCGTTTGCTTTGATAAATCTTATATATACGAGTAACTATGTAATTTGTTTTTCTTATAACAAAATTAAGTGTCAAAGACTTGATAACTGGCTATTTAGTATTTATGTTAACAGCATTTCAGGGTTTTTTAGAGTTCCGTGCCACAAAGTGAAAGCAATACTAATCATAGGTAGGTTAATAATTTATTTATACGATACTAGCTTTTGTCCGCGGCTTCGCTCGCGTTAGAAAGAGACAAAAAGTAGCCTATGTCACTCTCCATCCCTTCAACTAACTTCACTTAAAAAATCACGCCAATTCGTTGCTCTGTTTCGCCGTGAAAGATGGACAAACAAACAGACACACACACTATCCCATTTATAATATTAGTATGGATACATAACAATACATTTGACAAGTCATTATCTAGCCACTAATATTAATTTTAAATCTAAAAATTACTTAAGAATTAAGTCATTTCATTAGTACAACTAAGTCCTATAATACCTACCTAGTCATCAAATAATCCTCCAGGAATCATTCCCGGCGCAAAAATCCAACACACGCCTAGCCTCTTTGCCCGTTGTAGTTCTATTGATTGGTGCAGAGGGTCTTCACCAAATTATAATTTATTATGTGTAAATGAATACATTTGCGAATCCCGCAAATACCGGGACTCCGGGCTAAGCATAGACAATCCCACTGAATCCTGCCGGCGTAGCCGAATGGCAATCTTCGACATGAATCGCCGACAGAAATGCAGTCTGGCTCTATAGCGCCAATACGCAAAAGCGATAGAGATAGATAGCTACGAAACGGATATTATCGTGAACGTGTGCGCATTTGGCTACGTACTCTGGTATTATAATGATCATGCAGGTATGCCGTGCTTCGTACCTTCCAATTCATCATCATCATCCTCCTTGCGTTATCCCGGCATTTGCCAGGGCTCATGGGAGCCTGGGGCCGCTTTGACAACTAATCCCAAGATTACAACACGAAGGGTAAACTAGACCTTATTGGAATTAGTCCGGTTTCCTCATGATGTTTTCCTTCACCGAAAAGCGACTGGCAAATATCAAATGACATCTCGCACATAAATTCCGAAAAACTCATTGATGGGAGCCGGATTGGTCGGTGCGGTGGTTCGTACCTTCCAACTAATGGTTAGAAAAAAGCACTGAATTTCTATAACATTTGCAAAAGTCATGACACAAATCGCAAAATGACTGGTTATTTTTATAAAAAATATGTTCTACACTAATGTATTTTTATTTTTATTTTGAAAAGGAAAATATTTATGGCACTTAAAATTAAAAGCTACTGAGAATAAGGAAGTCCTCTTGTCAACTTGCCGTTAAACAATGGCAGCAGACAAAGCTATATTTTCTTGCTTTTAGCTTTTACAGATTTTGCCTTTTTCGTAAAAATAAAGTGCTTCCTGATAAATTTGCTGCAAAAATGTTCCAAATAAGTCTTAATATAAATTTAGAATCATTGATTCAGTAAATTGGCATTTTACGTGTAATTTTACAAAGTATTATTACTTATTTGTGTATCTATTTCATTTCTCAGGACCGCACGAAAAAAACTTGCCTGTTAAATGGCACTGCACTATAATTAATATATCCATGTCAGTACCGGTGCAGATGTAATGCATAATAGTTCAATCAATAAATACAAATTTAATATTCTAATGCTAGATTCATCAGAATGATTAGACTTATATTGACCGGGATATAGACCGATATTTCGACGCAGTTGCATGCATCATATCATGATCACGGAAAACTGCGACAAAAATCAAAAAGGTAATCACGGTCTATATCCCGGTCAATATAAGTCTAATGAAAATAACCGTGAATCATTCAAAACTCTTATCATCAGAATGATGTTAAATTTCGAAAGAAGTCTAATTAAAAAAAAATTGAATATCTACATATTAATATCGATTTATATTTGTTCGTTTTATTTCCCACCAATCCTAAGCACTTCACTATACGACTGAACTTTAACTAGTAGATTCTTACTTACCCTTAAAAAACCCAAGCATAGTTCAGTCGTAAATACATAACTATATACCAAAAACAAATGGCAATTAATATAACGTAAGTATCTGGCACTGATACTTACAATCTTATACTTATACTTATAAGAATGTATAAGAAGATTGTTAATGTTTATCTCATAAGAATTATATTTGAAAAATAAAGAATTGCTGTTACACGATAGACACACATAACACCAATACATACTTGACGAATGGTACACGAGTCTCGCGGCCGGGAAAGCATATATATACCCGCCCCGACGCTCGGAGCGTCACTTGAACACCGACGGCGAGAGAGCGCGCACGCGCTGCTCCCCCATACACACCACCGCAGCAAATTGAAAATAAAAAACTGGAGTTTTTTCTTCGTAACCTGGTAGCCGCCTCCATCTACAGTCAACAATGGTCCATCGAGCCGCGGATATCATCGTGCCAGTATCCAGCAACTAAGAAGAAAGAAACACATACAGTCATCGATATAAACTAGACGAGTAGCGCTAGCCGCGAAAATTTAGTAGGACTGATTTATCAGTTATCGAGAAAAGTAACGTGGGTAACGTAACCTTAACGGTGGCGACCTGGACGACATTCTCCCCCTCCTCAGACGGTCACCTAACGGTGTCAACGACTGTCGTGAGCCTGGGCAGCGGGTCTTCGTGTACGAACGAGAACGTACACCGTGTCACGCAAGTGATACGTACATACTCGGCTGTGTGTGCTGGCACGCAGTGTATCGAACGGTGGATTCTATGCCGTCTAACGGATTGAAACCAGGCTGTTAAGCTGAGGACATTCCCAGTCATCAGTGGGCACCCGTAAGGTACACTGCCACTACCAGAGCAGTTCCGCAAACCTTATCCTATCCTGATCGGATCCCCTACGTTAGTACCCGGTCAGGCCCTAGGGACGATAGGGACCGCGCACGAGTCAACCTATCAGGGGTTGACACGTTGCATAGGGACAGTGAAGTGCTAGGATTGCGTTATTGCCAAGTGTAAACATATACAGTGCCACGTACAAATAATGAGTGTGTAGAGTCACGGGTTGTTATATAAGTGTTATGCGTAGTGGTTAAGTCAATCATAATATAAGTGTTAATTTGTTTTGTTCGTTTTTGATTATTTTTTGTAGTTTCCATTGTATATAGTACTAATTATTTGCACTCATTATATAGGGCGTTACCGTGTGATAGAGATTTGTACGATTCAATCATGAGCGAAAGCGGGAGGGTATTACGATCGGGTAAGCACACGCCGTTAGTAGGGTCTCGTACAAATACAGCTTCCGAACAGGAAAGCGTAAGCGGTAGCAAACGCGCGAATAGTACTGAAACGACAAATAAGAACGAACAGGCGTCACCCCGTCAAAGCACAATGTTGGACGACACGGTTGTGCCAGTGGAGGCACCGCGGCCTACGGTCATCGACAATAGTTCTCACGAGAGAATAACCGAGGCTAGGTTACTAATACTCCGCAGCGAACAGGCCGTGCGTGACGCAGAATTAGCACAAGCTAGGGCGGCAGCGGCTGCCGCCAGTAGCGCATTAGCTCTAGCCAAAGCAGAGGCGGAGTTTGCCGAAGTCTGTACTCGTAAACAGACACCTGCGACGATGAACAAACCCGCACAGGTGTCAGACGTACCCCCGGTACAATGTTGGGTTAACGAACAGGCAAAAATAGAACAAAAAGATACTATAAGACCGAGAACTGCTGTTAGCTTGAACATGTCATGCTCGCTTAAAAGTCTTTGCTTACGGTGGCGTGTTGATCGGGTCGCCACCTTCCCGAATGGAGGTTGAGGGAGGCGATGGCTGAGATACGCGTCATACTCGTGAACGGGTGCTGTTTGTGGAGACTGGTCTGTTCAAGCTTACCTGGGCCACATGTTTTGTTAGATTATTTAACTTTACTTTTGAGCGGATTGCGAGACACTACATTCGGTTCTTGTAAGAATTAAACTTAAGTAAGTAATGTCTTAAGGATGACACTAGAGACCATCACGTTGTCGTTTAATTTAGTTAATTTTAGCTTTTGGACACTTAGAGACTTTATACATCTCTGAGATTTTGATTATATTTTATTTTAAAATAGACTCCTTACTTTAATGACCTTGTTGTCGTTTGATTAAGTTAATGTTAGTTTTTTGGACACTTAGAGACCTTATACATCTCTGAGATTTTGATTATATTTTTAAACTTAATTTGTAACCTTGATTGGCCCTTATTTGTAAACTTGATTTGTTCTTTAATGATTGACAACTAGAGACTTGTACATCTCTTAAAATGTGTAATTTAGCTGTTCATTTTCTGTATTTTTTATTTTTTTTTTGTATTATTTGACAAAGGTTTTTACTTTTAAATATTTTAATTTTATAAAATTTGACTCTTGGAGACGCTATACATCTCCATGGATTATTTGATTAAGTATAATATTTTTACTTGTAATATTCAGTCTTTTACAACTATTGAAGTATTATAGATTTCTTTTATCTTTGTATCTGTTTGCACTTTCTTTATGTATTGATTATAGTTAGTAATAATATGACATTTAGAGACTTTATACATCTCTAATTCTATATCAGTGTATAGCTACTTTGCTTATGATTAATATTTTTAGTTAATATTTCTATTAATTTCATTTGTTTAACTTTAATGAATACTCTGTAATGTTGACATGTAAAAGTGCCCCCGTGGCCTATTTGCTGAATAAATGATTTTGTATTTTGTATTTTTGTATTTTTTAGAAATACGGCACCGATGCCGTATGTAGGTACAAGTAATAAAATAGCAAGTAATGACATTGAATTGTTAGCGCAACGATTTGAGAACGCGGTAGGTAAAGGTAGGCGCGACCCGGTAGTACAACGGCACGTTGCCGAGTTACCCAAATTCGACGGTTCAATATCGGAATGGATAGCTTTCAAGGCTGAGTTCAACGACACTGAGGCTATGTTCTCAGAAGTAGCAAATGTAGGTAGGATTAGGCGCGCGCTACGCGGCGACGCCAAATACGCAGTTAAAGCCCTACTATATACTACGTCGGATCCTTTCGAAATTATGGACATGCTCGAGTTGCAATTCGGCAACCCCGAGGCCTTAGTACTAGCAGAAATAGAAGAGGTCAAACGGTTACCTAAACTATCCGAAGACAATCACAATATCGTATCGTTCGCCGGCCAAGTCGCTAACGTGGTAGCCACCATCAAATCACTGCATCAAGAACAATATCTCATGGCCCCGGAGTTGGTCAATAGGCTAGTCGATAAAATGAGTGTTCTAATGCGACATGAGTGGAATAAACACCGCGTACAAAACCCTAAGGAATTAGGTTTAGTGTCATTATCAAAATTCCTAACAGAGGCCAGCAAAGCGGCAGGTCTAACTGTTACCCACGCATCGCGTAGATCCGCACAGAAAAAGCATAGCGTAAACGCGGTAGCACAGTCGCGACACCGTTCACGCTCACGGTCGACGAGTAGGGAATCGTATAGCGAAACGGAATATTCCTACAAACGTTCAAGTAAACCTTTCATTGCACAGGTCAGTAAAAAACCAGTAGAGAAAAAATCCGTGAAAAATAATAAACCTAAAACACATACGAACGCCCCGCGAGTTAGAGAAAGTAATTCAAATAAATGTACGGTATGCAGCGGCGAACATTATATAACGAAGTGCGCCGATTTTTTAAAGCTTAATGTTGACGAGCGATGGACGAAAATGAAGGAATTCAAATTATGCTACAGATGTTTAGGGCCGTATCACAGACGCTTTAATAAATGTAAATACGTACCGTGCGGAACGGGCGATTGCGAGGCGGCACATCATAAATTACTACACGGCACTAGAAAAGAGAGCGAAACCCGCAAAGTGCAGTCGTCCATAAGCCACTTACACGATAAAGATACCTATTTAAAGGTTATGCCAGTCGAAGTAAGCGGGCCATTGGGCTCCGTACAAACATACGGGCTTTTGGACGAAGGGGCGGGGCTTACTTTAATAGAGCGCCATATAGCCGACCAAGTTACGCCTAGAACGCGTTCGTGTGAATTATCTCTAAATACAGTAGGAGACAATACTCTGGTAGATAACGAGTCGTGCGAGGTAAACGTGTCTATTCGCGGACTAAAGAGCGAGAACGTAAATAATCTTACGGCATTTACAGTCGAAAAGTTAGGATTACACCCGCAAGGAATAAATAAAGAAGTGTTAAGTAAGTGCGCTCATCTCGAGGAACTACGAGACGAACTCACATACGCTACGGGTATACCTACTGTACTTATAGGCCAGGATAACTGGCATTTAATTGTTACTAGAGAATTGATAGAGGCCGACGAGAACCTGCCCGCCGCATCCTATACCAAGTTGGGCTGGGTCCTTCACGGCGCGGAAGCAAAACCGCGAAAGTTAATAGCAACAATTAATCACGTATCTCGTCGCGACGAACAAGATACGCACGAATTAATAAAACAACATTTTAACATAGAGTCGTTAGGAGTAGAGCCTAAAATAAACAGATCCGATCCTAATAACCGCGCTTTCGAAATCCTAAACGCAACATGTAAAAAAATACAGGGCGAAGATAGGTACGAAGCAGGATTATTATGGAAAACGGACAACGAAACTCTACCTAACAACAAAGACAAAGCAATGAAACGGCTAGTAAGTTTGGAAAAAAAACTAGACAGGGATGACGGGTTAAAGGCAGAATACTCTCGACAAATACAAAACCTCCTAGACAAAGGGTACGCCGAAAGAATACATAAGCCTAACACGTCTCCCAGGGAATACTACCTTCCACATTTTGCCACTTTCCATCCTCAAAAGGGTAAACCTAGATTAGTATTTGACGGAAAATGCAAAATGGCGGGTAAAAGCTTAAACGAAGCACTATTGGTAGGACCAGATTTACTGCTATCATTGTTCGGTGTGTTGATACGATTTCGCGAAGGCAAAGTGGCCGTCATAGCGGACATAGCCGAAATGTTCTTACAAGTTCGCGTAATAGAGCAGGACAGAGATAGCCTCCGATTTCTATGGAGGGGAGATAGGCGCGAAGGCCCGGCCGATGAATACCGAATGACTTCGCTAATATTCGGCTCCGCCTCTAGCCCTACTATCGCACAGTTCGTAAAAAATAAAAACGCAGAAGAACATAGTGAAAAATACCCACTAGTAAAAGAAACTACGCTAAATAACTTTTACGTAGATGATTTATTAGCCAGTTTTGACGACCCGCATGTCGCACGCACGTTAGTGAACGATATTGTAAAAATACACGCAAAAGCTTCCTTTCATTTACGCGGGTGGGCTTCTAACGTTCCCGAAGTTCTAAAAGACGTAACCGACATCTCTAGCAAAGAGGTATCGGAATTAGGGAAGCACGAATGCGAACGAACGTTAGGCCTATTATGGCATAATAAACAAGATAAACTAGGGTTTAACGTAAACTTTCGCAACACACCTAAAGAAGTACTGGAAAAAGGCGTCATACCTACCAAACGACAGGTGACCTCGGGGGTAATGAGCTTGTTCGACCCCATCGGTCTTATTTCTCCCATTACGGTAACGGGAAAAGTACTCATTCAAAACATATGGCGTACGCGTAAAGACTGGGATGAAAAAATCACCCCCGAAGATCACCAATTATGGTTAGAATTCATAAATAACATGAATAAATTGCGCGAATTAAAAATAGAACGGTACGTTCCCGCGCCGAATCGAAAGGTCGTAACTCATACTTTTTGTGACGCGTCAGAAAAAGTATACGCGGCCGCGGTATACATGGTAGGTACGGACGAAGAAGGGAACAAACAAGCCACTCTAGTAGCCGCGAAGGCAAGGGTTTGTCCTTTGAAACAAGTGTCAATACCTAGGCTCGAACTGCAGTCCGCTACGTTAGCTAGTAGATTAACCGAATCAGTAAAAAGAGAATCTAGTTACGTCATAGAAAAATCATATTACTGGTCAGATAGTTTAACGTGTCTGTCGTGGATAAGGTCGGGACCTCGTACATTCAAAACCTTCGTCGCACATAGATTAGCCGAAATAGAGGAGACTACCTCGCCAGAGGATTGGCGATGGGTGCCTACCTCACTAAACGTAGCCGACGACGCCACACGCGGCATACCTAAAGATTTCGACGCCAACCATAGATGGTTTCGTGGCCCAGATTTTATAACACAAGACAGTAGTTCGTGGCCCGTAGAAAAGCCCTCGGCACAACCGTTTCCACCAACAGGAGAAGAACGCGTACAACAGAAGGTAAATGTCGTTAATAAAAACAAAACTTGCGTCTGCTTGCCCGACATAGATAGATTTCCTACCTATAAACGATTATTACGCGCGTCCGCTTACGTACTATCAGCAGTTGAATCGTTCAAGTCTCTCATACGCGGCATAAAACTTACACTCACTACAATGAATGAAAAACTTAAGATTGCGGAATTGTTATTAATCAAACGAAGTCAGAGAAAATCATTCAGAGAGGAAATCGCCAACATAGAGGCTGGGCGGCCTATATCAAAGGGATCACCGCTGAAGAAGCTCGCCGTGAACGTCAGCAAACATGGAATTCTACTACTAGATGGGCGCACAGATCGAAACCAGTGCATACCAGTCCTACACGCAAAAGAAGCTCTAACAAAGTTACTCATAGCACACTACCACGCTTTGTTTAACCACGCAAATCATGAAACTGTCATCAATGAGCTACACAAACAATTTCATATAGTAGGACTGCGTAGTGCCATACGGTATATTAGCAACACATGCCAATGGTGTCGCGTATACAGAGGTACTACCCACAAGGTGCCTCTGGGCGATTTACCTGCTGAAAGGCTTACCGCTAATCAACCTGCATTCACAGCTACAGCGTGCGATTACTTCGGACCTATGACAGTTACAGTAGGCAGACGACATGAAAAAAGATGGGGCGCACTGTACACTTGCCTAACCACTAGGGCAGTACATATAGAACTAGTGCCTTCCCTATCTGCATCATCTATGATATTGTCACTCAGACGCATGATGGCTCGTCGAGGTCAACCTACTGTATTATATACTGACAACGCTACCTGCTTCATAGGGGCCGAACGCGAGATAGCTGAAGCATTAGCAGACATAGAAGAAGAAGTGCAGTCGTTCGTAACAAATAAAAACATAATCTGGAAAAAGATACCTCCTGGCAATCCAGAAGCAGGAGGATCTTGGGAACGACTGGTGGGTGCTACCAAAGCTGCTCTTCGCGTTACACTGAAAGAACGGCATCCACCGGAAGAAGTGCTACATACCTTACTTCTAGAAGCCGAACATATCATCAACTCTAGACCACTTGTTCCAGTCCGATTAGATGACCGTCAGACGGCTCTGACGCCCAATCATTTCCTGATAGGAAGGTCAAACGCCATGTCACCATTCGGCGTATTCACCGACATTCATCTCACAGAAAAATCATGGAAAACGGCACAAGCTCTATCAGATATGTTTTGGGATCGATGGACAAAAGAATACCGTCAAACGCTAAGACCAAGACGAAGCCCCAACGATCCCAAGTACGAAAATATAAAAGAAGGAGATATAGTCATCATAGCTGACGGCACTATGCCTCGTAATACCTGGCCACGCGGCAAAGTAGTAAAGACGTTTCCTGGTCCAGATGGGCGAGTACGAGTTACAGAAGTTGAAACCGCTGCAGGAAGAATTCGTCGCCCAGCCTCACGACTTATCGTTATAGGATTTACTCCGTTGTAACTGTGTTAAAAACACGTAGGGGGGAATGTCGTAAATAGCCCCAAAATATAGGTAAATAACGATCTCGTAGGTTAGATATAGGATTACATAGATTTAAGATAATAAATAATAAAGAAATATCGATTTATATTTGTTCGTTTTATTTCCCACCAATCCTAAGCACTTCACTATACGACTGAACTTTAACTAGTAGATTCTTACTTACCCTTAAAAAACCCAAGCATAGTTCAGTCGTAAATACATAACTATATACCAAAAACAAATGGCAATTAATATAACGTAAGTATCTGGCACTGATACTTACAATCTAATTAGAATATTAATATATATACTTATAAGAATGTATAAGAAGATTGTTAATGTTTATCTCATAAGAATTATATTTGAAAAATAAAGAATTGCTGTTACACGATAGACACACATAACACCAATACATACTTGACGAATGGTACACGAGTCTCGCGGCCGGGAAAGCATATATATACCCGCCCCGACGCTCGGAGCGTCACTTGAACACCGACGGCGAGAGAGCGCGCACGCGCTGCTCCCCCATACACACCACCGCAGCAAATTGAAAATAAAAAACTGGAGTTTTTTCTTCGTAACCTGGTAGCCGCCTCCATCTACAGTCAACAATATTCTACATACAGATTGGTCCCATTTCTATCAAAACCATTGAGGAATAAGTAATAAGTAAAATTGGTGAGCATTAGACTTTTCGTTCGTCGCGACATCTATTGACAAGTAGCAGTACTGATAATTTACGCTAGTTGACGCGTGATTGACGCGTGATTGTCGCTAGATGTCACTTAACTATGCCTATACAAATAACCTGCATTTACTGATGTATGGCTGAGAAAAAAATACAACCAGTTTTCATGTTCGTTCAACAAGTTTTTTGGTTAAAATAGCGCCTACGTGCTCTTTGGTTCAAAGAACAAGCTTTACTTGTCATTTGAATCGGCAATATATTTGAATCAACAAGTCGATTTTATAAAAACAACCTGACACATATTGTTTTAAACATACGTTTGGCTGATTCAAACGGATAAACCGCAACAAGTCGAACTTGTTAAATTCACAATGCAAATTTCTCTCAGTGTGGAATTACAACTCTTCCCTTACTTATTCGTCTATGATCAAAACCTAGTTCTGATAATGAAAAATTGAGGGAGTTTCTCAATCCTGATGATATACATAAATGTATAGTGACTTTGATAGTTTTATCAGAGAACTAGCGACCCGCCCCGGCTTCGCACGGGTACTATACCTACATGTAAACCTTCCTCTACTGTGTGAGAAATCTAGCAGACTTCAAATATAATAGGACTCACCTGATGTGGTTCTGAATGCCAGCTTCCAGGGGGCCCCCAATCCTTCGATATTTTAGACATATGTCCACAGGCTGTGTGGCACGTAGAAATCTCCTTGTGATTCGTGGCTGCAGCGTATTTTATAATAATTATAGGCTCAAGCTTCCGAGGAGCGAGCTAGCGGCGGTTAGGTTCAGTTTAGAAGAAGTGTGTGTGGTAACACTGAGCTTCAGTGTTGCTCGCTTTGATAAAAGCGTTCTGTTTTAGGTTTGTCCCGTTTTGAAATCTGCTATTCGACTAAGTTTTAATCGATTTAAAATTAAGACATAAAAAAAATGTAATACTTGTGCGTACTCATAAAAATACGGAACATATACCGCCGACCATAAAATAATGCGTTATTTTATCTAAAAACTAGAAAAAACTATGCTAACTTAGGGCTAAAACATGTAATGCTCTACCTAATTAATGCCTATTCAACAGGCAAAGGGCAGACCTTAACGACAGGTCGCTTAGTAAGAGTATTACCGATGCGTACAGTTACGACTCTGGTAATACCGTCGGCGCCGGGATGCAATTGATGCACGCGCGCGAGACGCCATTGCAATGGTGGTAGTGTGTTATCTATCAACACGACTACAGAACCCTCTCGGAGGGACGTGTTAGTATTGTCGTGGAACCATTTACCTCTTGGTTGTAGCTGGTGTAAATATTCTACGCTCCAGCGTTTCCAGAAATGTTGAACGGCTTGTTGAATAACCTGCCATCTCGCGAGGCGGTTTGGATTGTCGTTAGACAAGTCAAATTCAGGTAAAGACGTTAATGGTTCCCCGATGAGGAAATGTCCAGGAGTAAGGGGTAATGGATCAGTGGGATCATTACTAAGTTGACACAGAGGTCTTGAGTTCAAGACGGCTTCAATTTGACAACGTAGAGTGTTAAATTCGTCCTGTGTAAGTTTCAGTGTGCCTATGACACGATGTAAAGTGTCGTTTCAGACTACCTACGGCTCGTTCGACGAGGCCGGCAAAGTGCGACGCATACGGAGGGTTAAATTGCCAGGTGATTTGCATGTTAGTCAGCTGGTCATTTATAGTAGTCTGATTGGACTCGTTTCGTAGAAACGTATAGAGTTCAGATAGATACCTGTCACAACCTACGAAGTTCCGTCCGCAATCGGAACGAATAGTTTTACAATGCCCGCGTCGGGATATGAACCTACGCAATGCGTTTAGAAAGGATTCGGTTGATAAATCAGGGACTAGTTCCAAATGGATTGCCTTCGTCGATTGGCAAACGAATACACACACAGTCATATGATTTGAAAATTTTCGCGTTGCGAAGTTTACTTGATTTAAGGAAGAAGTGTCCCGCGAAATCAACTGAGGTATTTAAGAAGAGACGAAGTGATCGAACCCTAGTACTAGGCAATTGAGCCATTGACGGCTGTGGCGCAACAGGTCGAGCGCGAATACATGATATACAGCGTCGCGTACGCATACGTACTGCATCGCGAGCACACAGGATCCAGTAGGTCTGTGCGAGGGCAAACTGCAAAGTTTGAGGTCCCACATGTAACTGTGTTTTATGATAGAAATCTATAAGCAGATTTGTAAAATGATGTTTCTTAGGAAGCAGAATCTGATGTTTGGCATCATACGGTACATTAGCCCGATTTATTCTACCGCCGACCCTGAGGAGTCCGGCATCGTCCAAGAAAGGCTTCAGTTTTTGAAGACGTTTGGTACATCGGTCGTCGTCTTTGAGACGAGAGATGTCTTCAGGAAAGGAATCACTTTGGACAAGTGATATTATTCGACTGAGAGCTTGTTTCGTCTCAGGAACAGTTACATGTTTAGTCGTAGGATTCTCATTTTTACGACATTTGTTTATGAATCGTAATACATAAGCAGTGACGCGTAGCAACCTTGGAAGCGATGAAAATCGCTCAATGAACTCTAAGCTATTAGGTTCATTGATTTGAGTGAGAAGAACATGCTTGCGACGTTCTTCGTCGGTGTGGCATATGACGTTAGTCTTAGGCCACTCGGACTCATTTTTACTGAGCCAAGCAGGTCCCGTGAACCATAGTTGATGGTTCAGCTGAGATGGGAGAACACCACGAGACGCGGGGTCTGCCGGGTTATCTGCGGACTGAACGTGGTGCCACTGTGAGGCAGGCACGTTGCTTGTTGTCTCCGCTATGCGGTTAGACACGTATGTCCGCCATTTGTCTGGAGACGAACGCAGCCAGGCAAGAGTTATAGTGGAATCGGACCAAGCGTAGACTTGGTCGAACGATATTCTACTGCTGTAAGCAGTGAGGACCTTTTTTATCAATTTTGATAAGAGATGAGCTCCGCATAGCTCTAATCGAGGTATTGTTAGGCGTTTCAGAGGTGCAACTTTCGTAATATGATGAGGCAGGTAGTAGGGAGGAGTGCCAGGACTCGCTAAGTCGCTGACTGGCTCCATATGTCCCAAGTCTAAATATTCTTGGATACATTTATTATAGTTCTCACGTAAGGCAGGGTCGCGAGACAGGCGTGCCTCTAGTTTAGTTAAACGTGAGAGAGCTATAGCACGAGAATCGCCCAAAGGCGGAGCGTTTTCCTTGAAAGGTAGGGAAACTGTATATTTCCCATTGTCATCTCGTGTGTGAGTTTCGACGAAAATCGACTCACAGCGCAACTCATCTTTCGTAAGATGTGGGTAATCTGGTATGGATTCCAATTCCCAGAATCGTTGAAGTTTCGTGTCAAGTTGACAAGTGGTCAAATTGACACTAAGGCTTTTCATACTGTCATATGAAATTCTACCACCAATCACATAACCAAAAACAGTGTTGATGGCTACGGGTGTGCCCGGAGGACCTATAATATTATCTCGTAACAGTATGCTGTCGAGATGATCATTACCCAGTATCAGTTCAACAGGTCGCGTTGAGCGCAGTTCTGGGTCCGCTAGATTAAGATTTTGGAGGTGTTCGAACCTCTGGATATTCCCAATTGATTGAGGAATATTAGCAGTGTAGCGTGTAAGGCTCGGTAGAATAAAAGCTTCGATTTGAAGTTTAGGTTCGGGTTTGTTGTGGGGTGTAACCTCGCACAACACGTAACCACGAGGATGAACATCGCCAGCAATGCTGGTGAGCGTAGTGCCAGTCACAGAGTACCGTGGCAGGCCAAGACGCTGGACGCACGACTCAGAAATGAGCGTGGTCTGCGCTCCTTGATCCACAAGGGCGCGAACGGACCGCGGCGTGTAAGGCCCCTGGTTCAGGGGTCGTAAATTTACAAGCGCAGTCGTGAGTAAGACTGTACAGTTCTTACCAGAAGGTTGCCCCGTAGCTCCATGTAATGGAGTGGGCGTGGAGGTTTCCGCTACTGAGCGTAACTCAGGGGAAGAAGGTGACTCCGTAGTCAGTAAGACGTTTGGAGTAGGCACGTCTTCATGTAATGAAGAGTGGTGCTTTTGAGCGCAAACGCGGCAAGCATGGCGCGACTTGCAGTCATTAGGCTCGTGGCCAGAAAATAAACAATTGGTACAAAGTTTATTTTGTTCTACGAAATGTTTTCGTTCATTTAAAGTGAGCAAATTAAACTTCTCACATTTATATATAGGATGTGAATTATCCTTACAATATACGCATTTAAATTTATTTAAATAATCCGTTGCACTAGTAGCATGTACGCTCATAGTACGCGAATTACGCGCAAACGACGAATTCGTATTTCGCGGCGCATTATATTGCACGTCAGAGTGCGATCGAGTAAGCGACATTGCTTGTTTCCCCGCCATCGCATGGCGTGATGACGTCACCGCCGCCGGGCGGGCCGAGCCGGCCGCTCCGCCAGCGGCAGCGAGCGAGGGCGCCGCGCGCGACGCGGGCCCCGCGGAGGTACTTAACGTACGCGCGGACGCGGTCATCACTTCGGATGCCGCCAATTCCTTATCGAGAAAATCGAGTAATTCAGACACGTTAGGAATGTCATTTGAAGTTTTTAATGATAATTCAAAACGTCTACGAATATTAGGTGTAATTTTGCGTAGCAAAATATTTAAAAGTACAAAACTCCAGTCGTCAACTGGCAGCCCTAAAGATTTCAAGGCCGTTATGTTTTCATGATAGCAATTCATTAAGTTACGTAAACTTAATTGTACATTTTTCTCATTTACCGATTCACAGTCGAAAATATTATCGAAATGTTTTGTTGAAATAATTCGCTTATTTTCATAACGCGAAATTAAGACCTGTAAGGCATTCTCATAATTCACGTCCGTAACAGGAATAGACTTGATAAGATTATACGGTTCATCTTTTAAAAACAATAACAAATACCTAAAACGTTCGACATTTGATAAAGTTGTATTCTCATGAACAAGTGATTTAAACAAATCATAAAACGCATTCCATTCAGTCAAAACACCTGTGAATGTTTGCAGTGATAAGCGCGGTAAACGAATATGTGATTGCTGAGATTGCTGAGTGCAGCAACTCGCATGTGACACCCCACTAAATCCGCCGCAGACGGACGTAAGGCTTTGTTTACGCTCTTCTTTAAACGTATCTAAGGCAACTTGAACCTTAAAGTACAAGGAATCAAATTGATTTCTCACAGCTAAATTATCATCGCGGTTGAATGACTCATTCTTTGCCGATAACTTTTCAATTTTCGTTTGAACTTGGAAAAATGATTTTTTAATTGCCGCTAATTCTTTAACTCGAACTCGAAATTCGGCCACATTATCTGAACAGTCTACAATTTTTTGAATATTATTAATTGCTAAATCGCGTTCGAAAGTTAATTGTTCAATCTCCATTGCGGTCATGGTAATATTATTGTACTGTGAGAAATAATAAAGTTGTCACGAAATAAAATATGACTAAACTTGTAAATATGTTGTTTATGTTAAGTATTAAGATCTCTAAAATGGCTAGGTACTAGCACAATGTTAGTTAGTTAGTTAGTAAAATGTGTAATAATATAATTTGTCGCAAATTGAAAGTAAGTAAATTACAAAGATAAGATTTCCGGTCGGTAGAACCCGAGCAACAGAAATTTGAACCCTGTGCCGTACGTAATACGAGCGACAGTTTTACTCGATACTGTATTGTGACAGCACCGATTAACTTGGTTTTCTGATACGTTATATCAGAACCTAAAATTACAATTTAGTACGCAAATACTAAATGCTATATAATGTACGTTGTACAAAATGAAAGAAAGGAATTGCGACAAAATATAATATTTTAATTAGACCTAGGTATGCAATGGGCGATTCGACGCGCGCACACCTACCGCCCGCTCGACGGAAATATAAACGAATGTAATTTCGCAAAAAATGCTTAAAACCCTATCAAACTATATATAATTAGAATCGTCTCGTTGAGATCTAACTATACGTATCGGTATTTTTGAGAAATATCGTCCGACGCGATCGGAAACTCGATATTTGTATTTGTAAGTGGAGGTAGATTCTCGCTAACTTACGGAACAAAGAAATTGGAAATTTTACTACAAGTTCGCACAAATATCACAAGAAAATTAATAAAATGCCAGATACCAGAGTGGTATCCGGCTCGAAAACTAATTATGTGTGAGAAATCTAGCAGACTTCAAATATAATAGGACTCACCTGATGTGGTTCTGAATGCCAGCTTCCAGGGGGCCCCCAATCCTTCGATATTTTAGACATATGTCCACAGGCTGTGTGGCACGTAGAAATCTCCTTGTGATTCGTGGCTGCAGCGTATTTTATAATAATTATAGGCTCAAGCTTCCGAGGAGCGAGCTAGCGGCGGTTAGGTTCAGTTTAGAAGAAGTGTGTGTGGTAACACTGAGCTTCAGTGTTGCTCGCTTTGATAAAAGCGTTCTGTTTTAGGTTTGTCCCGTTTTGAAATCTGCTATTCGACTAAGTTTTAATCGATTTAAAATTAAGACATAAAAAAAATGTAATACTTGTGCGTACTCATAAAAATACGGAACATCTACAATCACTCTATCTATTAAAAAAACTGCATCAAAATCCGTTGTGTAGTTTTAAAGATTTAAGCATACATAGGGATATGGGGACAGAGAAAGCGACTTTGTTTTATACTATGTAGTGATTAACAAATCTCGACGGGGGAGGGGGGGGGCAAATGTAACCGATCCATTTTTTCCATGTTTTACAATGTTTGTGCATTATTAAATAGAGTGTCCACCGGTTACATATATAACCACTATAACCAGTAGGCGTGTCAGTGGATATGTACATGTAGTACTCAACATCAGTGTAATAATGGATAAAATGGATCAGTTACAATGGCCCCCAGTCGAGATTTGCCCCGCTGTACCTTACGTTAAAAATAATGGCATTTGATGAAGTCTAGTGATTGAGTGTCAGTTCACAGTTTGATTGACCTGTTAACCCTTAAATGCATAGTGATGTATATATGCATATCATATAATGTACTCTATTGACAGCATGTCAAAATTCAAATATGAATAAATCTTTGTTCAGGTCATACATTTAAGGGTTAAGTACCTGAATTTAGACTGTATCTGCGTGAGTAGCCGAGTAGCATTTCTCCGACGCCAAACGAAAACGAAACGCCGCGCCAGTTAGTCTGGCTCTGTCGCGCCAATACGCACGAGCGATAGAGATAGATATCTACTAGCGTTTCGTTTCGTGAGTATTTGTGCCATTCGGCTACGCACCCTGTATGTATGGTAGAAAACACTTGTGTTTCAATGCCCCTCGTGTATAGTCACGTAAATAAATAATATAATGAATTAACAAAAACCAGCAGAACACCAATTAAACATAGGTACCTACCGTAATCAATTATCAGCCAAATTGAGAGCTGCTGACAAACCACCACATTAAGCTTGTCATGACCGACATTTCGACCCTTTCCGTTCCAACAAGGTCAAGTTTTATTCTGTTTGTTTAATTGAACCCAAATCTGAGTTAGATTATAACCTCGTCAAATTAAACGGATTAATAACTACCAAGGGAAACAATGAAATCAGTGAATATGGTAATTTCATAATAGTTTTACTGATCAACCTAGCTCCAAACTAAACAAAGCTTTTACTATGGGTGCTAAGCGACGATATACATACTTAAATAGATAAATACATACTTGTATACATAGAAAACATCCATGACAGGAACAAATATCTGTGCTCATTACACAAATAAATGCCCTTAAATACCGGGATTCGAATCCAGGACCGCGGCTTAGCAGGCAGGGTCACTACCGACTGAGCCAGACCGGTCGTCAAAATGTGCATTCATATTATGTATATAACTTTAACTAAATCTATATTATTTATGGTTTATTAATATAATGTATGTGGGTAGTTTTTGCACATTGTAATTTTTCCTTAGTCACCCGTTGACCACGAACGCTGTAAATTGTTCGAAACGTCGGGATGAAGTGAAAATCCATTATACGCGATATAATCCATTTCCGTAGTTTTATTTCAGAAGTATATAACGTATATATTTAAATGATATGATTTCAATATTACTATAGTAGGTTAGATATAGGTTTAGCTTAGGAAAGTCTACCTTCTCCAATTCTGCCTTAATTGCTCTAAGGTTAACTCTAGGTAAGGCCTTTGTACAAATGAGGTGTGTTTTATTTTGTCCTGTTTTTATTTATGCGTTCTTTTTGTACAATAAAGTGTGTTAATACTACTAATACTACAAAATGGAAGGCAAGGGATTTTTCATCTTGATTAACAAGTGTAATCGTGAGATAACATCCGGTGGTATATACTCGTACCATCAGAAGTCGTGAATTTTGTGTGTAGGCAAAATGACAACCGTAACGTAAAAGTCACTAATGATATTCAAGTGCGGGAAGTTCGAAAAAATAGTACAGCTAGAAGATATTGATAGGACTCCTCGCCTCGCCAGTCTGCTTGTGATCACGGACGTAATTGGACTTATATTGACCGTGATTACTTTTTTGATTTTTATTGAGGTCCCGATATTTCGACGCAGTTGCATGCATCATGATCACGGGAATCATGATGCGTGATGATTGCGGATGCGTCGTGTTTTCCGTGATCATGATGCATGCGACTGCGTCGAAATATCGGGACCTCAATAGAAATCAAAAAGGTAATCACGTTCTATATCCCGGTCAATATAAGTTTAATGAAACTAACCGTAAATCATTTAAAACTCTGACGAACGTAATGTCACGTCCGAAACCGGGCCAAATATAAACGTAAGTCTTAGTGCGTTTTCATAGGACATATCACATATATTATATTGAAGCCGTCTTTGATTTGAAATCCTTCCTACATCCGATATCGGATTGGATAATGTGAAAACGTACTAACACGATTAAATCCCGTTTCGGCCGTTTCATTTTATTTTAGTAATATACTCGTAATTATTTTTATGGCGATGGTCATAAATATTTCAGGTGCCGTAGCCGAATGGCATTTCTGCGACGCGAAACGAAAACGAAACGCCGCGAAAGGTAGTCTGGCTCTGTCACGCCAATACGCAAGAGCGAAAGAGAAATATCTACGAGCGTTTCATTTCGTGAGCGTTTCGTGAGCGTTTGTGCCATTCAATTTTGGCTACGTATAGTCAAACCAATTAGAATCCTAGGCCACTCTACAACCCAATATTATTGACACTGTGCTTTATTTGCTATAGAAGTCTGTTTGAATTTTACTGTGAAAGGGTTCTACAGTGGCCTAGGATTCAGATTGGTTGACTGTACCCAGTTGTTACAACTGGAGATCACGAGATTCTGGGTACTAAAACATGCAATATTTTTTAGCAGAAGTGGATATGAAAATTTCGAACGTAAAGGCCTAAAAGGGTCAGACACGTAGCCCAATATCGAATATCGGTTTATCAAATCGTGGCTATAGGTACAGTCGCGTTCAGTTCCATTCTAAACACTAACAAGAACAAAAGTATCCGGTCAAGACTCCATGGAAATGAAGTGTGTTCATCCCGTGGGTGTCACAGAAGTCGACTGTGGGATATGTGGTATTAGGGGTGGGTTAGCAATCTGTCACTGCTGCCCCTTTTAGGAATATAGGCGAGAGTTTATGTATGTAAAATGCGTTTATTTTTGATATACCAACCAACTGTAACACCAACGGAGTAAAGTCGCTGTTAATACAAATTCCGAACAATGTGAACAAAGCGTTCAAAGAAAATATCCATATATTATTATGCTGGTAAATATTTACCTAAATTTATTGTTTTAATGGTTTATTATACTGAAGTGGATTTAACAGTATTTGGAGAAGTATAATGGAAATTAAATACATTCAAAATGTAATAAGCACAAGGTTTATTTATTAGATTGTTCTCAAATTCTATAAATAGGGATTTTAAGATGTAACTGGACGCGACTGTACACGTTCCAGTTAATTGTGAAATGTCCAAAAAGGTCCAGTATCGCGGCCATCAATTGGGTCGTCTATTTAATTGGAAGTACTTGAACCACTCTATATTTTAATCGTAGTATACTCGTTGTTGCATGAGAAACAAAATAATTTTAACGTGTATTTAAAGCATATTACTGATCATTTTTCAAGACTAAAACGTCATATAAACTTTTCTAAATTTCGCCCAGTTTCAGAGTTGAAACTATTATAAGAAATAAAGTAAATAGTAAGGTAAGGTGGGGGAAGATTAAAGGGTTTTTAATTAGGGTTGAGATGGAAAATCATTCAAATAACAAAGCACTAAGGGCGGCTTTCTCTCTTACCCCTAAATAAAACCCCTTCAACCTTCGCCCACCTTACCTTACTCCTTATTATTTCTTAGTAGAATATGTTTTTGATGGTGATGATGCCATTATGGGGCATAATTGTATTAAAAAAAAGAATATCACGGAATCTGTTATTAAAATATGCCAGCATGACTTTCAGCTACCTAAGGTAACTGGGATTTTATCACAGTCTATATCAGGCAGGCAATTATGGTCGCGCGATATGTGATAAAACATCTGGCCGTCGCGTCCCTATCGCACTTACTAATAGTGCGATAGGGACGGCCTGATATTTTATCGTCTATCGCGTGACCATGCTGCCCGTGCAGATCTGTACTTGTCAGTGCGTTTTCACATTATCCGATCCGATATCGGAGGTCTGAAGGATTTCAATATAAAGAATCCAAAATAGAGCCTGAAATGTATGGAATATTGGTTCGACATCCGATATCGGATCGGATAATGTGAAAACGCACTAATGTTTATCTCAGCAAGAATCCGCAGTTGTGTATTTACAGTCTTGATGGCAATATTGTATTAAACTACAACCGAAACATTGTCAAAATAAATAAATAACATTAAGGAAAAAAGCAGAAAAAAATTCTAGATGAGCTAAGGTGGGAGAGGATTTAAGGACTTCTCTTGCCGGGTAAGACAGAAAGCCGCCTGTAGTGCTTCCTTATACTCGTAGGGCATTTTCGGAATTTGGGACCCCCCAGTTAGCGTAAGTTGTTAACAAAAATTAACTCGCTGTCAGTTTTGCGACGACAATTAAGCGTAAAATCTGTCTGAAAATTTACTTTTTTCACATTCTGAATGTAGATTATCGCTTCAAATTTATGTAATTAACACAAAAACATATATTTTTAGAAAATTTTGCTTAATTATCGTCACAAAACTGACAGTGAGTTAACAAATTACGCCAATGTTCTGTTCTCTGTTTTTTGTCCAATTCTTGTGTGTACATGTACGTACGTGTTTGTGAGCGTCATGAATAAATGTCTTTTATCTTTTATCTTTTATCTAATTGGGGGTCCCAAATTCTGAAAATGTCCTATATATGGAACATAATTATTTCATTTTGTCCCTCATGATCATGATAAACCCTTCCATCGGTTTTCAATATGAATGTTATTAACATTATAAACCTTAATTACTTAATGAAGCTGGATGGAATAGTTAGTTATTTAGGAGAGTTAATCCTAATTAAGAAGAGCCTACTTGGGAAGACCGAATGGACGCCGTCCTGCTGGTCACTCAAAATATCGTTGGGCGAATAGAGTGGAGGTAGACCTCCGTGAGCTCGGCGTCGGCGAAAGCTGGCGCGATACCGCTCAAGACCGAGCAAAGTGGCGTGCTCTTGTGTTGGAGGCCAAAACTCATTTTGGGTTATCGCGCCAGCCAAGTAAGTAGTAAGTAAGTAATCCTAATTAAGTAATCCAGCTACATTCGGACATACATTATTATGTAATATGCCTGCGACGCAACAATGCTGCACTAAAATTTCTAACCCGAAATCTCCTTAGGTATACATGTCCTCCGTCTTTCTTAAAAATTGTATAATAAAAATGTCAAGTGGTAAATTACAGTGGGTTCATCTTTACTTGTCCTATCATGTAAACAAACGAAACGTCAAATATGATCAAAGACAATTACTAGTTATTGGAAATGTCGATAAAATGATGTATTAACTATACAAACTCAAATGTTAATATCGATCGTTTATAACGATAAGTTGTCATCTCAACATTACGATTCATAGACAATCTAGACTTCGTCATGTCAAGAATTTTGGATGTCATCCGTTCGTAATTGCAATTATTGGAGAAAATCTTTTTAGAAATTATATTTTTCAGTGGTTTTTTGATTGATTTCAATACTTTGTGAATTTCTTTAAGTATATAATAACATTTTAAGTGATTATTAATGTGTAATTCCAGAGAAAAGTGAGATAATGTTTTCCAGCAGTGTTTGGATACGATACGACAAGTAAAAGTGACTCCACTTTACTGTAATATATTTTTGCAATATTTGCTTTGCGTGACCAGGGCAAGTGTTATAAACACTTACTGGGGTAAATAATGTAAGTAACAAGAATGAGATTGAAATTACTTTCAGCCGTGTTGAGAAGATTATTAAAAAATTAAGTTGGTAATAAATATTATTATTTTTCATAGAGCTATTTACTCACTAAAATAGGGTTGCTTGAACGTGACTGAAATCTCAATTTCACGGGCATGAGGTAAAAACATTATTTCATCGGGAAAGCAATATTTATTTGTAATGCTGTCAGGCAGAACGTAAGGTTAACCGGGATCGGTACAATAGTCATGGGTGGGGATAATACGCCTTCTTTTCAATTCCAACGAAATTGATAATGGGTTCTAAAATTACGATTAACGAATGAAATATTTGTTTTTTTTTTATTGGGAAAATCTTAGACAGACTAACTTAGCTCCAAAGCCTCAAAAGTAAGCATAGCTTGTACTTATGGGTGATGGACATGCTTAATTAGCTTCCTTAATGATCCTTAAATGCATATAGCATTAGAATCATTTCTACTGACTTTCGACGAATTTACCCTACCTTAAAAAATGGTGTTAAAAATATTTTAATTTTTTACTGTCATTTTTCTCCAATATAAAGCAACGTATTAATACCTACGTATAAGAAACCGTTGGTGAATATATCTAATTTCGCAAAGATTTCGCTACTTCGAAGGCATACTTCTTAAATTGTGACTTACGAGCTCAAACGCTATCATACTCTACACTCGCCTAAAGATATGTCGAAGTTACCCAAAGCACCTTACTTATCTTACATTAAAACCTTACCGGGATTTGAACCGGATTCAGCTCTATTATCAACTAGAGGCTGTAAATAAATAGGTATTAGGGGACATACCATGCAATAACCTAAGAAAGGTATTAAAATTAAAAACAAAAGTGAAAATAACAATTATTTGGTATATACATAGAGGTATATTTTATGAGGACGCAACAATACTAGATATATTTATGTTGACCGGGATATAGGCCGTGATTACCTTACGGAAGTATTAAAAAATGAAAATATTTTGAATTCTAAGATTTTTCTAAGTACAGCTACTTATGTCCTTACGTAAAACTAAAAACTACACCTAATGTACCGAAAAAATAATCTTAATTAGCTTATTAGTTGCCAATGACGGCCGAAAATGTGTCCTAAGAAACGACGACGAGTGCGTGATCGGTGCGCGGCGCGAAAGCCGTAGTACAGTTCTGGGGGGTTACCATTACGTGCTAAAGCCGTTCAGTATAGGTTGAGAGAGAGGGACGGAGCTATGTAACTGCTATAGCTGTGTCCCTTTCTCTCAACCTAAACTGAACGTCTTTAGTACGTCATGGTAACCCCCCTGTTGACTCGCGCTCGCGGGCCAGAGTTACAACTCTGCCGCGCCGGCCGCCCGCCTCGAACCGCGCCCGAACTTTGACGCGCTTAAACTAATTTGCTACGAAAGCACAACAATAGTGCCTATGGAAGTGAAGTAAAGTGGACTGAAAAGTGAAGTTTAGTGCCAGTAGTCTTCTGGTAAGAATATTTTGTTTATATTAAAAAATATAGATTTAAAGTAAATAGTTAAGTATTCCACCATACTTTTATAAAACAGCTACCTTTACTCACTGTTTAAACATTTTATGAAGATTAATTTGAAGGACTATAGAAAAAAAAAAAACTTTAGTTCTTTGTTAAAAAAAAAAAAAACCCAACAAAACGTAACTTTTCCGTGTTCGAAAGTTGGCTATAGCGAATAGTAGTAAATATTAAAATCTTAATTATACAAGAGAAATTCTTATATAATTATATATTACGGGGATTTCGGGAAAAATGGCAGGATTTCGATGAAATTTTCTATATCGTTTTTTATGCAAAATTGTATGGAGGTCCTAGCTCCGACAAAAGTGTGCATTTTTGAGAATTTGCATTTTTTAAATGTTTTCAGGTATATGTTTTCTGAGGTAATATTTTCAAGGATTATTTATTCAAGAGTTACATACTTCATACTAAGAATCGTAGCTCGATTTTTTAGCGCCACCTATTAAATACTATCATAACTACACTGATGATGCCTACAAATTAATTTTTTTCATAATGTGTATTGACGTGATTCATGAATCATGATTTTAAAATAAAGAAATATGTAATTTGTTCTTATAAAAACACGCAAAAATATTTGGGGAAAATATGATTTTGGCCACTTCCAGGCTGAGAACAGCGCCATCTAGTTTTAAGCCTAAAAGGCCCATATATTTCAGAGGTACGCTTTTTTGTATGGGCTTTGTCAGTCCAGTATTAAATCGTTCTTGGTACATACTACTAAACTATCATAGTGTTTATTAAACTACATTCATAGTCACGCCTGTATCCCATAAAGGGGTAGACAGAACACATGAAACTACTAAAGCTTCAGTGCCACTCTTGGTAAATAAGGGGTTGAAAGAAAACGAAACTGTGGCATTGCAGTGACAGGTTGCCAGCCTCTCGCCTACGCCACAATTTAACCCATATCCCATAGTCGCCTTCTACGACACCCACGGGAAGAAAGGGGGTGGTGAAATTCTTAACCCGTCACCACACAGGCATTGTGGTGTAGTGTTATTGTTAGTGCATAGTGTTTATTGTTAGTTTAAATATATGAAGATATATATAATTAGCTTTTTATCTAACTTTTAGACTTGAAATAACTAGGAAATTTATATTTTAAACTTTCCGTTTTCGTCAGACGGCAAAAATGTCGCGGCAAAAAGTTACGGAGCAAAGCTCTTTAAATTACGGAGTACCGTTAAAAGTAATTCATTTTCATTTCAGTAATTAAACGAAAAGTTGGCGACGGATATTAATTAGAAAAGAACATAATTATGGGTGAATCCTACAGTCTCCAATCTACAGTTCATAGTCGGCTGTTTTACGACAAAGGTCTTAACTATAATATTGTCTTTGATTAGCGCGATAGTTATTTACTTATAGTCCGAGTTCTTAACCAGATGTACAGTCCGGTCTGGCAGAAAGCATGAAACTTGACATGTATATAGCTTATAGGTTTATAAGAAAATATGGAAGTAGAAACACGCCGAGGTGTCAATGTTTCCCCTCTTTCCCCCAACTTTTGTATCCCTGATTTCAGTTTTTTAATATTTCCATGAAAACCGTGAAAGCTATCATCACGATGTCTAGGAGAAGTATATTCTTCATGAAATTCTCTACAATATTGTCTATGGAAGTATAAAGCTAGAACTTATAATTTTCAATCTATGCTCATTTTCCCCTAACGATATTTCTCTTTGGTGACCTGAACGATAAGTAAGACTAGCGACTTTGCTCTTTTACCTGTGGCGATGTTGCTTCACAAAATTGTTCCATGGGTCAAACTGATCCGGTTTTGCTCAATAGTTAAGAAATCGCACGTCACTACCCCCCACAAAGACAAGGGGAAAGGGCCGGTTTCCTCGGTGAAAACTATGCATTACATCTTTTTGCTCTTAGCGACTAGGGCAAATCGTATATCATTTTCGTGTAATATAGGGACGAGTTAAGCACTTCTGAAAAAATCGTTGCACCTTTTCATACAAAAATAACGATTTTATAGCAAAATAATGAATTTCGATGTATTTCATTAAGTATGGAAGTTATGGCATTTACAGTTACAATGCGGTAATTATCAACAAATAAAACATAGGACAGATTAGCCAATAACCCAGTTCTGATGATGGAATCGTGGAGAGGTCGAGGGAACTCCTGAAATATTAAAGGCATAAGATATAGTGATTTTTGTGTTTCTATAAGAACAGCATGCATTTACGTTGAGAACAGTGACAAATCGTTATTTTTGTATGATAAGGTGCAACGATTTTTTCAGAAATGATTAACTCGTCCTTATATTACACGAAAATGATATACGATTTGCCCTAGTCACTAAGAGCAAAAAGATGTAATGCATAGTTTTCACCGAGGATATCGGCCCTTTCCCCTTGTCTTTGTGGGGGGTAGTGACGTGCGATTTCATGACTATTGAGCAAAATCGGATCAGTTTGACCCAAGGAACAATTTTGTGAAGCAACATTGCCACAGGTAAAAGAGCAAAGTCGCTAGTCTTACAACTAGGGAACAAATCAAATTATTTTATTGAATATTTTTGATTTGTTATTTTTTTCCAAGTAGTCACACTAATATATATAAATTATAAATTGAAATAGATATCATACACGAAAGAAAAAACGGCAAGGCCCACTGGTGGCCGAGCCGGGAATCGAACCCGGGTCTTCAGCTTACGCGGCTAACGTCTTTACCACTAGACCACACGCCCGCCCGCTAGTCTTACTTATCGTTCAGGGCACCAAAGAGAAATATCGTTAGGGGAAAATGAGCATAGTTTGAAAATTATAAGTTCTAGCTTTATACTTCCAAAGACAATATTGTGGAGAATTTTATGAAGAACATATTTCTCCTAGATATCGTGATGGTAGCTTTCACGGTTTTCATGGAATTATTAAAAAACTGAAATCAGGGATACAAAAGTGGGGGGAAAGAGGGGAAACATTGACACCTCGGCGTGTTTCTACTTCCATATTTTCTTATAAACCTATAAGCTATATACATGCCAAGTTTCATGCTTTCTGCCAGCAGGGACTGTACTCTCATACTTATTAGCCGTTAAGAACTCGGACTATTATTATTGCCAGCCACAGAAAAACCTTAGACACCCCGTAGGTACAGTCAACCAAAGTCAACCAATTGGAACCCTAGGCCACTCTACAACCATGTCAAAATGACAAGCAGTAAGATATTTCTTACAATCTGATTATAACGCCACTATGACATAGTTCTACAGTAGCCTAGGGTTCCAATCGGTTGACTGTACCTGATACTGAGCACCTTTTTCTATGGAACCTACCCCGAAATCGTGAAAAAACAAATCTCTCTCCTTAAAACAAGATCATACAACCAAATGTATGAATTAGCCAATTTTTATTTTGAAATTGGTTCCTTAGTAAAAGTTATTCAGTATCACTTAAACCTACGGGGGGTGTCTGAGGTTTTCAGTGGGGAGCCTTGTTTATCAGCACGGGAAGCATGGTCGCGCGATAAATGATAAAACATCTGGCCGTCCCTATCGCACTTACTAATAGTGCGATAGGGACGGCCTGATATTTTATCGTCTATCGCGCGACCATGCTTCCCGTGCAGATTTACGAGTGACAGAGACTTAAGCGCCATCGACCATAAGGTCCCTTTACCCAGACAACGTCACAATTAGTCCCATTTCCTCTTAATCACAACTCAATTTTCAGGTACAATAGTACATTGACAGCTGTTAACAGAGTGATGTGACAATGTTTTTCCTGTACCTACCGACGAGTCGGGAAAAAGAAACCAATTAAAAGAAGGAATGTTAATCATTTAGTATATTATGACATTCGTGATAAACAATTAATATGTGTTCTAAATTCAGCATTCACAAGTCAGCTTACGTCTTCTACTTGAGAAAATCCGCTTTGTGTTTAAGAAACGATCTTCCAACCTCCACTGACGTTATGGTAAATAAGCTCTGAATAGAAGTTCATCATGCTCTCTTAATGTAGTAGGGCTTCCAATTGTCCACCCAATATTGTACCCGGATAATTTTAATGTTTTTATTTTATTGATTAAATCCCCGCAATGTAGGGAATAACTTTTTATTATTTTATCTTTTTCGAAAAAAATAGAAAACTTGTCACATCACTATTCTGTCAAGTGCCACCTAAATGCCACGAGTTACCGATGTGTAGTGATGTAGAAGTTGAACATAGATAAGTAGAGTAAGTGCGTTTTCACATTATCCGATCCGATATCGGATGTCGGACCGATATCCCATACATTACAGGCGCCATCTTGGATTTTTTCTATTGAAATCCTTCCGACATCCGATATCGGATCGGATAATGTGAAAACGGACTAAGGGCTAATACTCGTACCTATTACGCAAAGACCGCGCATAGTGCGTAGGTACCGTACCATGTTTGTGGCTCCAGTTTCATACATTCCTGTATTTTCTGCCTGCAATTCAGTTTGCGAGTATGATAAAAATACGCAGCATTTTACGTTTACAATAAATAAATAAAAATAAATAAATATTATAGGACATTCTTACACAGATTGACTGAGGCCCACGGTAAGCTCACGAAGGCCAGTGTTGTGGGTACTCAGACAACGATATATATAATATATAAATACTTCTATACATATAAAACATCCATGACTCAGGAACAAATATCTGTGCTCATCACACAAATAAATGCCCTTACCGGGATTCGAACCCGGGACCGCGGGGCGTAGCAGGCAGGGTCACTACCGACTGCGCCAGACCGGTCGGTCGGTCGGTCGGTGCGCGAATAATGTTTATTATTCATGGATTTTCAACTTAAGACGTCTTTCAATAATAAGGTAGGCTTTGTTCCAAATCAATGAACTTGTTGAAATTACTGAAATCTAATAATAATAAAAACAACTATTTTGATACCCGGTGTTGTCGTTCATCTTAAATAACATAACTAATTAAACTTTGAATGAAAATATTTTTTCTCAAACTTGCAATGAAATGTCATTACGTACTTCAAATTAGGTCGGGAAGTACTACGTATCTGGTTCGTTGAATGAGGATGATACTCGTATGTAATGAAATTTCATAGAACATTGCAGACCTAAGACTCAAGTCATTTGGTTATAAACGTCAAATTCTGACACAACGCCACAGCATAAATAATACTTAGAACAACGTCACCATCTGAAAAAAAAAAAACTTGTAAAACGTTTTACATAGACGGTGGCGCCCCCTATTGATTTCTACTCTATTTTGCCAGACTATAATGTGGTAAATGTCACCGTTTAAAAGGTTACCTCAAACAGATTAAAAACAAGTTTAAGCACGGATATTAAATAAAAATATTTGTTAGCTCGGATTTATCAAATATTTTATCAAGAGCTTTTTCAAAGGGCCTGGCCGGACTGCCATGGTAAAATCGCCCCTGGCTAAATATGAAATATTGATATGCAGGATTATTCGTTTTGTTACTACATGTACTACTACTGGATATTATGCCTCAAACTGTTTCCGTTTACGAAAAAAATTAAAAAAAAAGAAATTTTGTTTTTTATTTTTTTCTTTAAAACCGCGTATCCGATTGAGTTGTTCTTTGGATATTTTATAGATATATTAGGGATACATCAACAAAAAAAATTGACTTCCTGACTTTTTGTTAAGTACATTTTTTTTTAATTTATGTTTTAAATTTTTTTTTTACCACATACGAGTTAGCGACACCTACTATATTTTTATATAATAATCGCCATTTTATACTCTATTACATATATTTTTATCAAAAATATTAGTTTGGATCAACAATGTCAAAATAAGTTATTAATATATTACTAGTATTACCCTTTAGTACGTTGCTCCTGGAAAGTGATGTATGAAAATTTTGGCATAATTAATGGAAGATTTTTTTTAAATTGGGATATGTAGATTATAGGCCGAAGTTATTTTTCATCAACCCTCCCCACCCCCCCCTCTGCGTCACCCCTCTACCCCCCTTAAAGAGCCGAAAATGCGATTTTTCTCGATTTCTGACAAAACCGATGAAGATACAGAAAAAGCGTGTAGGAACGAAGTAATCCTTAATAAATTTACTACAAATCTCTCATAAACACTTTAGTGCTAGCACTTATAGTTTTCGCGCAATCCGTCACGAAAGTTGCTCCTTTCTGCAATTTTCTTTATAGAATATTAAAGTGTTGTCCCAAAATGCTTACGAAATTTGTTTGATACGACTTAAATATTGTAAACTCATGACTATAATAAAATTAAGGGGATAAATCACTACCATGGTTGGGACTTGAACTCACGGCTTCCGGATAGAAACTCGAGGGCTCTACCAACTGAGCCACCAAAAGCTCATCCCTAGTTTCTAGCGAATCTTTCAGCTTTCTACTATATGAATCAATGGTACCCCTAGCGTCATTTATCTATCATATCTATCAATCTAGAGGCCGTGAGTTCAAGTCCCGCCCATGGTAGTGATTTTTTCCCCTGAAATTCATTCTGAGTTTATAATATTTTAGTACTATCAAACCGACGATTTCGTAAGTATTTAAGGAGAAAACTTATCATTCATTAAAGAAAATTGCAGAAAGGAGCAACTTTCGTGACGGATTGCGCGAAAACTATAAGTGCTAGCACTAAAATGTTTATGAGAGATTTGTAGTAAATTCATTAAGGATTACTTCGTTCCTACACGCTTTTTCTGTATCTTCATCGGTTTTGTCAGAAATCGAGAAAATCGCATTTTCGGCTCTTTAAGGGGGGGTAGAGGGGTGACGCAGAGGGGGGAGGGGTGGGGAGGGTTGATGAAAAATAACTTCGGCCTATAATCTACATATCCCAATTAAAAAAAAATCTTCCATTAATTATGCCAAAATTTTCATACATCACTTTCCAGGAGCAACGTACTAAAGGGTAATACTAGTAATATATAAATAACTTATTTTGACATTGTTGATCCAAACTAATATTTTTGATAAAAATATATGTAATAGAGTATAAAATGGCGATTATTATATAAAAATATAGTAGGTGTCGCTAACTCGTATGTGGTAAAAAAAAATATTTAAAACATAAATTTAAAAAAAATGTACTTAACAAAAAGTCAGGGAGTTAATTTTTTTTTATTGATGTATCCCTAATATATCTATAAAATATCCAAAGAACAACTCAATCGGATACGCGGTTTTAAAGAAAAAAATAAAAAACAAAATTTCTTTTTTTTTTTTAATTTTTTCGTAAACGGAAACAGTTTGAGGCATAATATCCAGTAGTAGTACATGTAGTAACAATACGAATAATCCTGCATATCAATATTTCATATTTAGCCAGGGGCGATTTTACCATGGCAGTCCGGCCAGGCCCTTTCAAAATGAGTTCGGACAAAAGTGATTTGGATGTGGTTTTAAAGGGTGCCCTCTATTTCGCCTATCATTAATTCGCATAACAGATTTGGCATAACATAATTGTTCATAACATTGAATAAGCATAATATTAAAAATGCATAATTCTTATTTCGCATAACAATGAATCTGCATAATTGAAATTTGCATACTATTATTACGTATATAACTTTAATTATCCTAAAATGAATTGCCATACTTACTAACTGTACGGAGCAAGCGATTGGATCAATCAGGGCTGATTTTCCAATTTCAAGCGCTCAATTTTGAGTGTTTAATTTTATACTGACTCGCTTACTAAGCATGAAAAAAATAGGGTTAAGTAAGGTACAGCGGGGCAAATCTCGAGTGGGGGGCAGATGTAACTGGTCCATTTCTCCCATGATTTACAATGTTTACATTATTAAATAGAGTGTCCACCGGTTATACATATATGGTAGGCGTGTTCTAACCGCCTAACAAAGATAAGCTAAATATTTTGCTAAACAGGTCGCTCGCTGTGTTCGGAGTTCAAATATATAATGCGCTTCCGCTACATATAAAAAACCAACCAAATGATGCAATGTTTTTAAAACATCTTAAAGCATATCTTTTAGATAAGGCATTTTACAGTACTGATGATTATTTTAACTCGTAGTAAAGTATCATCACGAACCCTAACGAAATTCATAATATAATATATAATGTAGTAACTATGTATAGTAAAATGTTAAATTTGCATGCAAACTTTGTCTATAGCATAAGTTTAAAAACTGACTTGTAAAATGACTGCCTTTTATCAATGAAGTATCTGTATCTGTTTTGAAAATGGATAGTATTTAAATAATATTATTTCATCGTTCAGATTTTCGAGCGACGAAATCGAGGACTCAAAATTTTAATATTTGGTCACAGGGGTAAGTCAATAGGCCAGTAGCCTCACTAAATCCAATGAGGTAGTACAGCGATATAAATAAAAACGTTGTATACTAAACAACTAGCTTAAGATATCAAGTTAAAATTTGTATGAAATTACTTTGCACTCTTGTGGCTAAAATGCAAATTTGATATCTGTTTTCGAACAGCAAAGTAAGCCTTTACCCGTTAGTGTGGTGAAAATATAATTTTCTTGTATGGCATTTAATTATTCTACGAAACAAAGTTATGCTTATTATACTTATACCAATTCATCGTTATACCAATTTACATTATGCGCATTAGCATTATACGTAATCTGTTATGCGAAATAATGATATGCGTATTAAACGTTATGCGTAATAAACGGTATGCCAATTCATATTAGGAGTATTCAGTTATGCGAATTAATATAGACCCATACTGTAAGCCCTTTTCACGGCGAGGAATGTATAGAGCTTTTCTCAAACTTGCAATGAAATAGGCTAAAAATTTTACCTTGAAAACATTCCATTTTAAGAAATTTTCATACGCTGTCATGTATCTTACTTTGGATTTCGGGGGCAGTAAGTTACTCACGTGTGCTCACGTCTACTTATGCCTCCTCTCGCAATTCCGGAGGCGTATCTACACTTTAAAACCGGGTCTATATTAATTCGCATATTTCATTGCAAGTTTGAGAAAAGCTCTATACATTCCTCGCCGTGAAAAGGGCTTACAGTATATACTTACTCACCCTGTAAGCCCTTCTTTCCCGGCGTCTGACGTAATGTATATTCTGTAATGAATTCTCGTAGGTAGTAAATGAATCTACATATAATATTAAATACTTCAAATATCTAATTATGTACTATGTTATTTTCATTACTGGTCAAATGCTTGTACAATTTTAGACAGTCATAATAGGTTTACGTGAAATCATGTTGGCTGATACCTCGTTATCCCACTACTCAATTTTAGGATGAGATTACTAGTGGATCATGAATATAATAATATGGCAGGGTTTAGGATCGACATTAATTCTGGAATGTACTTTCTATTTAGCTTGATTTAAATTACGCTTTAGTATAATTTGTTCAATTATGAAATTAGGTACTTACGTGAGTAGTCATTTTTAATTAGTCTTTTTTAATCTCGAGGTTATATTTTGAAGTGTGATTATAAAATAAAACACATAAAATAGTTATATGTTTTACAAGGGGCAAAGTTGTTGTTTAACTGCACGTGCCAATATTGATACACGAGCGAGCGAAAGATCCCAATATTGAACCGCGAGCGTAGCGAGTGTTTTAACAAGTGGAAACTTGAGCGTTGCGAGGGTTTTAAGACACGAAGGTTAAACATACTTTGCTACCGAGTGAAACACAAAATTGTTCACCACACCAACACGAAATAAATATAGACTTTAAAACAACATCAAACTAAATAATAAATTTATTCACTATTTACCTATGATTGAAAATCATCATTTATAGGTAAAATCTACCAGTCATCTTAAGACATAAAAATAAAATTTGTATGAATAGTAACTATGTATAGTAAAATGGTAAACTTGCATGCAAACTTTATCTATAGCATAAGTTTAAAAATTGACTTGTAAAATGACTGCCTTTTATCAATGAAGTATCTGTATCTGTTTTGAAAATGGATAGTATTTAAATAATATTATTTCATCGTTCAGATTTTCGAGCGACGAAATCGAGGACTCAAAATTTTAATATTTGGTCACAGGGGTAAGTTAATAGGCCAGTAGCCTCACTAAATCCAATGAGGTAGTACAGCGATATAAATAAAAACAACTAGCTTAAGATATCAACGATATAAACAACTAGCTTAAGATATCAAGTTAAAATTTGTATGAAATTACTTTGCACTTTTGTGGATAAAATGCAGTTTTGATATCTGTTTTCGAATAGCAAAGAAAGCCTTTACCAGTTGGTGTGGTGAAAAAACCTATAAACATATTATAAATACAAAAAAACCTAAACTAGGGCATGCCCCCAGCTGCAGGGCTAGACCCAAGTATAAAATTGCAAACGGGACTTAATCGCGCATTTACTATGTTTTAAACACTGTTTTAAACACTAACCTCCGACGAAAGAAAATTAAGAAGTATAAAAATTTCAATAATATCTCATCCACATTGGAACCCGGTCATTAGTAAATGCAAGAAGAAACAAATATCGCGGGTTGAAAAACCGAATATCGTGAGTGTTGTGTGTCGACAAGGTGACACATCCCTAGTGCACAAACTGTTCAAGTGGGTAGTCGGGACCAGGTGCGGGTAGTTCGAAAAACTCGTACAGCTAGAAGATGTTGATGTCAACTTCAGCCAGTCTGCTCCGAGACCACGGGGACAATGCCGTCCTTGAAGGTCGGATTTATGAAAAGCTAACGAAACGGTTGTCAAATGATAAGATTGGCAACCGTTCTTCTGGTTATTGAGTTTCTATAAAATTATATTAGGGAAAATGACATTTCGATGTCACGTAGCATCGGATTTATGAAAAGGTGGTTAACAAATTGGTTGTCAAATGATAAAGTTGGCAACCGTTCTTCTGGTTATAGAGTTTCGGGAAAATGATAATGTGGCATAGCAAACTAGCGACATTTTAAAAGTATGGTAAACAATGTACTTGGATTATAAAAATTCTGTCAACCGTTTTCGGACAAGTGATATTCGGACAAAGGATTTTCGAAACATCGATAGGTTACCGTCCTTGAAACGTCGGAGGTTAGTGTTTAAAACATAGTAAATACGCGATTAAGTCCCGTTTGCAATTTTATTGGGTTGGTAAGAAAGTAATGAGCGAATCATAACCAATATTGTAATTTTTATTTAATTTATTATTTTAATCATTTATCAAAAATATAACGGCCTTCGTTATCTACTACTTGTCTCCATCGTTCTGGTAAAGAATGAATAGCATCGGCGAAGAAGTTCTTAGGTTTCGATTCAAAAAACTCAGCTATATACTGTCGTAGATGGGCTTGATCATCGAACTTTTTTTCATTCAAGGCATTGCTTAGCGATCTGAACAATGCGTAATCCGTAGGTGCCAAGTCTAGAGAGTACGGTAGATGAGGTATCACTTTCCAACCTAGCTCCAATAGCTTTAGCCGAGTCACTTTTGCAATGTGTGGGCGAGCATTGTCGTGTAAGAAAAAAACTTTAGCATGCTGTGGACGATTCTGACAGATTTTTTGGTTTAAATTTTCAAGCTGATTACAGTATACTGATGCGGTAACAGGCATTCCACTTGGTAGGAGTTCCCAGTGAATAATACCATGAATATCCCACCAAACGGACAGCATAACTTTTTTCGGGTGAGGCTCTGTTTTTGGTGCCTCTATTCCTTTTTCGTTTGGAGCTAGCCACTGACGTTTGCGTGTGTGATTTATATATAAGACCCATTTTTCATCTCCAGTGATAAGATGGTCCAACCAGTTGAATGTGCGGCGAAAAGACAGAAGTTGTATGCAGATATCGGCACGGCGGTTTAGTTGATCTCTATCAAGTTCGTGCGGTATCCAAACACTGTATTTGTAGTTTTTTCCCAACTCGTGTAAATGTGTTTCTATGGTGACATGAGAGCAGCCTAACTCGGTAGCAAGAGTACGACTCGTTAGCCTCGGATCTCCTTCAATTAAGGTTTTTAATTTGGCTACATCAATCTTCACCGGTCGACCAGACTTAGGTTGATCTGATAATGAAAAGTCGCCACTACGAAACCGCTGGAACCATCGTTTCGCCGTGGCCTCAGACACAACTTCAGGAGCAACACGCTGACATATATTACGCACTGCTTCGGCGGCTGAATGGCCAGACTGAAATTCATATAGTAAGCAATGCCTTACATGCACTTTTAATTCGTCCATTTTCTTCCTTATATTAGCTCGGCGACAGCTAGTGAATGACTGACGAGAAACTGTGCGACTCGCCCTTTATATACTTTCGACCATAGAAGATTCTAGAACTCTCTCAAAAATTTTATGTGGAATTCAATCGATCGCTCATTACTTTCTTACCAACCCAATAAATATGTGTAAAAATCGTGAAAGTTTGAATCAGTGTTAGACCCAAGTTGCCGGGTGTCATGTCATGACTCAGGAGTCATGGTAATAGAGAGAGGAACCGCCGCGCAGGACTATTAGCGCCGTGTCAAAGTGGATCACCGCTTCTGTATCTGACCTCTGACCCTTAAGTTCGACATCGTTATTGTACGATTTAATTTGGTATTCAGGCCCCGTAGCCGAATGGCATTTCTACGACGCGAAACGAAAACGATACGCCGCGAAAGGTAGTCTGGCTCTGTCGCGCAAGAGCAAGAGACAAGAGCAAGGTGAGATGCAGGAGCGATAGAGATAGATATCTACGAGCGTTTCGTTTCGTGAGCGTTTCTGCATTCGGCTACGCTGCTACGCACGCTGAATAGCTAGGCCGCGCCGGAATTTTCCGACAGCAAATTTTTAAATCCACCAATCATAACATGGTGGATTAATATTATTAAATTGATATTCATTTTGATTGGTGAATTATGAAGTTAGTTTTAAACTAACACGATCTTCACTCATATTATTAAATTTAAACGGGACTTAATCGCGTAAAACTTACGTTTACATTTAACCCGACGTTTCGGACATGACATTACGTCCGTGGTCACGGGTAGACTGGCTGGGAGTTGTATCAACATCTTCTAGCTGTACGAGTTTTTCGAACTACCCGCACTTGATTGTCATTAAGTGCCGTTTAAATTTAATAATATGAAGTTAGTTGTCAGAAAGACCTGGCGCCCCATTGTCTCCGACTGTGCCACATCGACGCATTGTCGCTTCAACTAGTAAATATTGATACTGAGTACCAATGTTACCCTTCTCCACGACTTGCCAAACACAAACGCTGTCACTGAGTGGTGTCACCGCAATCTCAAAGTCAAATCTGAGTTTGAATTTTATCTACAGCGTTTAAAGCTAATACGGGCGAATCTCTTAACGGTTTCTATAGGACAAAAAATGTAATTCTTTTTTGCAGTGTACCCAAACGCTGGTTGACAAGTTGTTTGTAGTATAGTGGTGCTAATAATTACAGATGTAGTGCGAAAGGGATTGTCATGCTATTTCAGTCAATGCCAGTACATATCTTGCATCTTGTACTGAGACGGACTGAAATAGCATGACATGTTCGTACGTTTCCGTAACAATACGAAGGCAAATCTTTTCGCACCACATTTGTATGTAGTAGTTTTTGATTTACATAGAAAATTTAACGACCCAGAAATAGGCATGCAATTGTCATTATATTACTGTGATTTAGGTGCGGGTCTCATCATTTCTTAAATATAAAAACTACGGAGTGACTATCTTGAGCGTTGCGAGAGTTTCAAGGCACAAAATTCCACCGAGTGAAATATTTGTTTTTTTCACGTGGTAAACTAAATCACATATTTACATTACATCTTTTAATTATTTTAGTCTTTTCTACCAGTCGTTTTAGGACATTAACTTAAACTGTGAATGAAATAACTTTGCACTCTTGTGAATAAAATTTGCAATTTGGTAACCCTTTATGTTCTTATCTTGGCATGGCAAGAATTTATTTCATAAAATTAAATAATTATTAACCGAGTTTAAAATTAACCCAACGGAATATGGTAGGTATTTTTTCAACCTGAAACCATTATATTGTTTCGCATGCAAAGAAGCCGGGGAAAAAATCTTGAATTATCTCCAATGTTCGACGTTTTATGAAACTTTGTTTGGCTTCGATAACTTAAGAGGGGGTAGAGCAGGGAGAATTTTCAGAATCTGTCAAATTACCCCATTACACACACAAACACCCTTCACTCACACTACCTCAATTTACTGTGAAAGGTCAGTGACCCTTAATTTTTTTCAAGAGTGTTATTTTGAGTTTGTAGTCAACTACTGACCTCCTTTGAGAAATTAAAACTGTAAAAAAGGTAGCATACAAGAAGACAGAAAAAATACGCGTCATCTAGCTTTCCTTCTCTGTCCATGTCTCATGTGACTTTAATTTACCTAAATATGTAGATAACGTTCCTTACTCAGTTGATTGTTTACCTAGGTGTATTTCAAATTACTTTGCACTTCATTTTGCGTTACTTTTCTATACTTAGATTAAAAATCGTCAGCCCGCCTATCCCCGCAAACATTTTTCAAAGACGTGTGTGAAGGCCGATACCTCCAGGCAAACAATTATGGTCGCGTGCTAAATGATAAAACATCAGCCCTATCGCTTTATTTGTAAGTGCGATAGGGACGGGCCGATGTTTTATCATTTATCGCGCGACCATGATTGCCCTGCAGGTCTTCAGAGGCCTGAGCTGTGCATTACGTATATGCGGGTTGTATTAAAGACTATCAGATATTTTCTTTATTCTTTTTGGTCGTTAGGTTTTTTTATCATTTAGTTTATACAAAAATAAAGCATGTGTATAAAATAAAAACCTAATGAATAGAGTACAGCTAGCAGCAGTCAAGTCAGAGAGCCAAAGGAAGACAGGGAATATCGACGCATATCTTATCATATCCAATACCGCCATCGCTATCTGCATCAGACTCTTGATCTTACCCAATTTCCTAGTCTCTTCTCTTAATTTCAGTTTCTTGAGTTGAAAATGTTGAAACTCATACTTAGCATTAAATAAAACACAAATACATATAAAAATCACAATATAATTTTAAATTATGGCTTAGGCCCTGTACCAGTTGCAGTCGCCACGTCTGTAAAGCCACTTGTAGTTTCTTTTAAATGGCTAAATACCTAGATGTTATGTCATAAACATCTGTGACGTGACTGAAAATTAAAAAACATCGCTCAGAGATAAGGTTCAAATTAGCATGGCAAAAAATACAACAGTGCAGTCAAAATACCATCAAAATACGAAAAAGCAAATATCAATGTCACCGTATTTCAGGCAATAAGGGCTGTTTTCTCAAATATGAAAAAATCTCAAAAGCAGAACTTTATTAAGACTTTCTAGGAAAATTATTTTGAACTTGATAGGTAGAACAATTTATAAAAGTTTTACAGAAAAAAATTCTGAACTAAGTTTGTAACTATATGAAAAGCATTTTTATCTCAGATTGCATATTTTAGTATCGTAACGATTTTTCTTTCAAATAAAAAGAGAATTATTAGAAAAGGTTCACGGTGTCTGCCGTAAACTGGGGTTACATTGACCAATTTGGGAATTTAAACTTCTCTAGCTTCTACATTTAATGGGTATTTTTACCCATTAAATGTAGAAGTTAGAGAAGTATAAATTCCATAATTGGTCAATGTAACGTAACAAAGAAAGAAAAAATGGGACCATCAACTTTTTTAGTCTTTTCCTGCTAAAAATCTAGAAAGGTAACAAAATAATGTACGCAAAAAAAAAACGATGTTATCAAACTTAAACTGACATTGGGGTTACTTTGATACCCTATGTATTTTTTTAATGGTAATCGAATGTAATCCCTTACAAAAGTATTTTATCTCAAGAAAAGATAAAAAACGGTTCGCAGAGTCAAATATTACAACTCTTTAACGCTATTTTGGGGTTACTTTGATTAAAAATAAAAATTACCATCTTCGAAAAACCACCTTTATTTGCAATTGTTTCAATATTTATCACAAGAAGAGATCAAATTATCAGTCTCAACAAGTACCGTGACATAATCAGACAATAATCAACTATGTGTCATTATGGTCAATGTTACCCCATGCAAGTGATCAAAGACACCCCACATAGTAAATAATTAGTAATAAATGCCTAGTTTGACTTTATGATACAACACTCAATACAATGGTATAGCTAAACACATGTCTGGCAAGCTAATATTCACTGAGGACCTTTTACTTTAATACCCACTACGTTAGTTAAGAAGTTATTTAAACATGAAAAATAGCAACAAACTATGCTTATATTTTGACACGTTATCCGCACTGCCCACGACCATACTTACTTGTTCACTGCGTCAGAGCACCATATAACTATAAAGGTTGGTTTAGGGTTATCATATGTCTAGATTTCGATAAATTTATTTTATTAATACATTACCGACTACTCATAACATATTAGTTCCTTATTTTTTGATAAAATAAATATAATATGCTCGTGACAGGTCAGGTTTTGTTCGTAATCCAAAAAAATCAACCCTAGCACTTTTCTCTATTAACCCCCTTCCCAACCCTATTCACCCCAACGTTAGGGTGAGCGAAAATTACTAAATAAAACGACGTATTTTCAAAGACAACCCGAAGTTCACACCGCTGGAAGATTTTTTGTGTAAAAAATTAGCATGGCACATATAAAAAAACTGCTATCGACGTTCAAAAGTCGGTTTTGGCCCTATTCACCACAAATTAAGTTAGTTCATACCCGTTCCGACCCCATGAATCCAAAATCTTCAGAAAACGATGTACTAAGTAGCCCAAAGTACAGCGCCATCTCTAGGTGAATTGGGTTACTAATTTATGCAAACTACTTAAGTCGCAATAGATGTCATTTCATTTAGTATTTTGGAGGTAACTAGTAAAGATAATTTAGTTTTACAATTGTGCGAAAATAGATTCTCATTTGGCCGGATTTTTTAAACGAATTCCAAAATTCAAAAGGTTATAAATGTATAGTTTTTTTTAAATATCACTCCTGGTCCAATTTAATATCCCACAAATATTAACGGCAAACTGATAATGACTTAAGTATTTTTGAAATAATTTTGTGACAAATGTGGGTAGTTTAGTAATTAGGCGCCGATTGATTGTGGGTAGGTTATATTTTCGCTCTCTGCTAATAAATCTTGTATGGAACGGACGTGTTTTCTTTGGTGCCTCTTCATCAGCGCTGATCTTCGGCTGGGAGCATACCTTACAAAATTGAATGACGAAAAAAAAGTTTATCAGCAAAAATTACTTACTTGAAAATAAAGTCATAACCGTTTTCATACTTATGCATTGAAATAGATATCACGCACGAAAGTAAGAACGACAAGGCCTCCTGGTGGCTGAGCCGGGAATCGAACCCGCCATCTCTCTCGCTATACCCTAATCCTCTAAGTGCCACTTGCACCAACGAATATGGAGGGTTAACCAGAGGGTTAACCCACCATTTTACATGGAATTTGACAGTTGACAGCCCACTAACCCTGAGTTAAGTGGTTGGTGCAAAAGGGCCTTAAAGATTCATATACGAGGTGGTCAAAATGTGCCTATCAGAGATAACATACACTAGAGAAATTTCGTCGGGTACCACACGGCGGGCGGGTGGCCTAGTGGTAATGACGTTAGCTGCGTAAGCTGAAGACCCGGGTTCGATTCCCGGCTCGGCCACCAGTGGGCCTTGTCGTTTTTTCTTTCGTGTATGATATCTATTTCAATTTATGTTTGTATGTATGTGAACACTTTATTGTACATAAGACAAGTTAGGACATAAAAATACAGTTATATGTAGTTATGGTGTACAAAGGCGAACTTATACCTATAAGGGATCTCTTCCAACCTTTGAGTGAATTGAGAATTTATATAAACTTGAAAATAACAAATCAAAAATTATTCAATAAAATAATTTTATTTCTTCCCTAGATGTATAGTTTCATACTTATGATTTTTATTTTAAAGTAATCCGTTTATATTATAGCAACCATGGGTGATTTTTGTGGACTTAAGTAGAAACGTTGACTTGTGGTTGACAGAAGTGTGATTAACATTTCTAAATGTTAATTTATTGTATCTAGTCTAACTACGAAGCAATACATTGACGTATAAATTGCGTCCATATACAGAGAGGTCATTCATAAAAACATCACTTTAGGTAAGTTATATATTTTTTATACAATTTGACAACCATTGACTACACATCCCAATTCAGCCCTCTTCCGACCCTAATCACCCCCTTCGTAAACCTATTCACCCCCTTTGCGACCCGTTTCCCCCCATTATTGATCCTATTCACCCCTCAGGCCGCGGATATTTGTTCATCCCGTAAAAGTTCCCCAACACAGTTGCATCGCTTTCTTCATGAAAACCATTATAAAAATGAAAATATGTCTTATAATTTTCTATTAAACATAAACTTTAGAAGTGTAGGTAACACACTACATTCAAAAGGATAATGAACAAATTCTTAGCAAAATTTCACACAAAAATGAAGTTAAAATGAGTAAAAAATCCAATAAAATTGAATGCCTACTTTGACAGACATTTTCATGTCTGTAAATATATTATTTACATAAATCATAAAATATATTATTTAAATATAATAGCATTATATACCCCGGGAACCCTATTCACCCCAAATTACGGTATTTATTAAATTGTCAATATGTAAAATGTCGGAAACTACGGAACGGAACCCTACACTGACCGTGGTCCGATGCAAAAAAATCATTTTTGGCACAGGCTTTACCTTAGCCGACTGTACCTTTCTTTCAAAAATCATCTATTGCTCTCCGAGATGTTTCTAAATACCCCTTACTCAATGGGGATACGACGTTTCATAACAGAGTTCCTCTGACCACCTTTCTGCTCCATCATCAGATCACCTCCATGGTACCAGAATATTGCATTGTCACGTGATTTACATAAGTGTGCAAAATTTCAGCTCAATCGCAAATCGGAAAGCGGGTCAAATTTAGCTTCTACGTTTTGGCCCAAACTAAGATATACTAACAAGGCAAGTTGAATAAAAGCTTGTAAAAAGGCTTCTGATATCAGATTTGTAATAAGTTTACTTGTCATAGTTTAACAACAGATGAGACAGACATATGCACTGACAATACTGCACGTGTTTCGTGAGTCTGATGTCAAATCACCTCATACAATTTACCGCTCTAAGGCAACTAAGGTAGGGTTTGTTATTGCACTTTAATTACATATCAATGATTTCTAGCCCGTAAGATATATATTTGCTTTAACAATGGATAGATATTTATGCGAGTGAGAGTGTAATTTAGATTTTTATTTATAAGGAATCAAATATTTTTAAGCTACCCGATCAGATATTTCTGCGGATAAGGACACTCCCCACATCTGCCGTCTAGCAATCGTAGCGTCGGGCCAACTGTATGGCTAAGCCGCGCCTACGCGGCGTCTTTTTCCATACAGTTGGCCCGATGCTACGCTCGCGAGACGCTAGAAAGAGAGACGATGTTTTTGCCGGTCACGGAGCATCACAAATTTACGCCGGGAATATGTCGTCATATACTTATGGTCCCCTATAGAAAATTTGATATTTTTGCACGGCCGTTCATAGTCATATACTGGTGACTGTTCCATGAATATTTGGTCTAGTCTAGTTGAGTGGAGAAGTGCCATTCAAAACGAGCGTTAACTTTCTAAATATATATTTAGGTACTTTATAATTCTCTTTATTCATTTTAAATCTCAGGCTAGGTTATTTTATAATTTGATTATAAAAGTAAAATACAAAACCACTTACAAAACAATACAAAATATATAAACACATTATAAAAAACCTAACCTAGGGTGCCGCCAGCAGCGGGGCAGGGCCCAAGCTGCCGGTGGTTAGGGCTGCAGAGAGAGGAACCGTCGGACTATCCGCGCCGTGTCCAAGATCACCGCCTTCTGCATCTGACCCTTGATCCAACCACCTAGCGAGAGTCTCTCTAGATGTTGGTCGAGACTCTTCGCTATGAGACCGTTCGCTGAAACGACTATCGGGACAATGATCGTCGAATCAACATCTCACATGGCGGTTATCTCGTAAGCCAAGTCTAGGTACTTACTGGACTTGTCCTTCTCGGCTTTCACGAGATTCTCATCATGGGGGATGGTGATGTCGACGAGCACGGCCCGGCGTTGCGATCGATCTATTATGACAATGTCAGGCTTATTGGCTACAATAGTCCTGTCAGTGATAATAGATCGATCCCAATAGAGCGTGGCACGACCATTTTCGAGAACTGGCGCAGGTATGTACTTGTAGTACGGTACTTCGCGGTCCACAAGGCCGTATTGAAGAGCAAGCTGCTGGTGAATGATCCTGGCTACGAGATTATGCCTGTGCAAGTACTCACCGTTAGCTAGATGAGAACAACCGGAGATGATATGCCTGAGTGACTCTCCGGGACGGCGGCATGCCCGACAAATGTCGACCGTACCGTCCTTCAGGATATATTTCCGGTAGTTGTTCGTCATCATAACTTCGTCGGCAATTGCACAGGCAAAACCCTCGGTTTCTCCGAAGAGGTCCCCGAATCGTAACCAGTTCACCGATGCGAGCAGGTCTACATCGGGTCCCGTGAGGGCCTTGTAGAACCGCCCGTGTAGCTGCTTGCTCTCCCATACCGCCTTGCGGTCCGCTGGTACTTTATAATTATTATTGTTTTCAACTTACGGTTACGTGTTCGTGGTATGCACAGAGTAAATCTTTAATGAAATTGAGACATTTTTTTATATATACAATTAAATTTGAACTAGAAGCACTAAACCTATACCCGCTCGCATTCCCCTTTTTTCTTTTCTAAGTAAGAATCAATTAATAAGTATCTGAATATATGTATGAATAAATTAAATTGTAATTGTTTACATACAACTTGTGAAGTTTGGTTGACAAAATTTGACGTAGGTGCTGTCATATATATTTTTAAAATGACGTACTGTTAATACCAGCGTAATGAAAATGTATTCCGATGAGTAAAAGAAAACATGAAACTTTTTTCAATTTAACCGAACTAGAATGAAATCATTTATACTCATTCGGTTGTGTTCGTTATTTTCTTTAATAATGTGATATATTTTTATTTATTTTTTATGCACAAGCCATGCACCTTTAAACTTTAAATGAGATTGGATCTCCACCTGACATTATTGATTTACCCTATTTATTTTGAGCACAGTTTTACACTGGTATGGTTTTTCGTGTACGTACACTATTTTCTGTCAAAATATTTGTCAAATTTAAACGTCAACGCGGAGCGACCGGCGACACGTCTGCCTCCGATGAGCCGCTCAGGGCGTCTAATCGAAAGGAGAATTCTGACAGCAATGGCGAATGTATGGAAATTTTACGATAGTTTAAATTTAAGGTAAAATTTCTTTGTTGCCTTTGAGAGGAAAAATATAAAAAACCTCAAAACCTGTAGTCCATTTATCTGGCTTTTAGAATCACTTAATGTTATAACTAAAGTATTGAATTTTTTTAACAAAGTTTACTAAACGGCGACATACGTTTTTCTCATTTTAGGTCAACTTTGTGTGGGTTTAGTTATTACACCGTTAATAATTGGAGATTGTGAATAGTCAAAAGTTGTAGACACACTCTTTAAGATAATAACTACATTTATTTTATTTCATTTAATTTAGAAATGTGAGCAGCATTTGTTAAACGCCGAATGCACTTTTCGAGGATTTCGTACGACCCCCTCTTGGTAATTTAATTTGAAAGTGGGTCGTAAAACCATGCAGGACATTAGAAGGGGATCCATTGAGGGACAACACCTTACACACTCAAAAAACAATAAGTAGCTTTGCGTTCAAATTACCATTAAAGTTGTATTACGTACGCCCTACCTACACCCACGATATCGCGATATTAGACTATTATCTAGAGCTGGGATTACCTATACTGATATTACGGTACAAGTGATATTATAGGATTTGTACCAGTTCAGTTATAAAAGGTTTCCAAAACAGCGTGGCGACATGATACATATAACTGTTTCATCCAATGGAAAATCAGATCGGTGTGAGATCGGTAGTAGCTGTCCAGATTATTGGTCCTGAATTGTTTTTGCCCTCGACTACAAATGTTATACTTTTAAGCTAAAGATATTTAATTTAAGGTACAGCGGGGCAAATCTCGACTGGGGGTCAATTGTAACTAATGGTTTTTTTCCATTATTACACTATGATGTTGAGTTCTATATCTATCCATTGAACACGCCTACCATAATTATACAACCGGTGGACACTCTACTTAATAATGCAAACATTGTAAACATGGAAAAAATTTACCAATTATATTTGACCCCCAGTCGAGATTTATCCCGCTGTACCTTAAATTAAATTTACCTTATACGGATTAGTCGGGGTTCGAACCCCGGCTCGTACCAAAAAGTTTTTCGAAACTTGTGTGCGAAATGTCATTTGATATTTGCCAGTCGCTTTTCAGTGAAGGAAAACATCGTGAGGAATCCGGACTAATTCCGATAAGGCCTAGTTACCCTTCGGGTTGGAAGGTCGGGTTCGGGTTCGTAAAACTAGTGCCTACGCCAAATCTTGGGATTAGTTGTCAAAGCGGACCACAAGCTCCCACGAGCCGCTAACCGCGGTGAATGTCGGGAAAACTGAAGGAGGAGGACCTTTTGCAACTGAACTGGCAGAAATCCTATAATATCACCTGTACCGGTTGTGTAATAATTTGTACAACAGCTTTTGGTTATTTTATATGTTCGTATATTATTGGTACGTCATACCTTTAAATCAACCATATCAACTCGACTCAACAACATAGGCTCATAGATAGCATCTTCCAACGAAGTTATATGTAATGTCTATTCTAAACCCCGTCAAAGATTAATTTTTTTAAGGTGTACAGTATAGATCAAGAGCCCAGGCCCGCCAGACCTTCCTCAAATTCTCAAGGATGAAACTTTGGGACAATGTAGAGTTCACATCGGCGTTTAATGTGTGCATATTTTCTAGTTCGGCCCATCGGCCAATTTTTTGGTATCAAGTGATGAAGGTGAAAAAAAAAAGTGCTTACTTTCCTTAAATTCTCAAGGCTGATTTTTATATATGTGTTAGAGCACGTTGTTAGAAATTGGTTATCATCAATGCCAGACCGTTTCCGCCGGCCATAACTTTTACCAGACGCGACAAAGTTGGCAAAAAACGACTCTAACTTACCTCATTTTCTCAAGCCTGATTTTGATATATGATACGCAGGGACCTATAACTAGACCGTTTGTAAGCAGCCAGACCAATCGGATGGACCCAACCATCCGCCAGACCGACTTAAAGTTTCGATATGAGCATTAGTAGAATTGAAATATTCCGGGTCTATAAAAGCTAAAACTTGAATTTTCTACATTAAGCTACGTGTATATTGTATACTTGACGTAATAAGCGACTTTCAAAAATTTTACTTCTAAGGAAATAAAAAAATGAAAGTTTATATGTGGTGCAAGATTAATTTTAAGTTATGAATTTTATTTACACTGCGTATTTTATTATAAATATAACTTTTACCAGACGCGACAAAGTTAGCAAAAAACGACTCTAACTTACCTCATTTTCTCAAGCCTGATTTTGATATATGATACGCAGGGACCTGTAACTAGACCGTTTGTAAGCAGCCAGACCAATCGGATGGACCCAACCATCCGCCAGACCGACTTAAAGTTTCGATATGAGCATTAGTAGAATTGAAATATTCCGGGTCTATAAAAGCTAAAACTTGAATTTTCTACATTAAGCTACGTGTATATTGTATACTTGACGTAATAAGCGACTTTCAAAATTTTTACTTCTAAGGAAATAAAAAAATGAAAGTTTATATGTGGTGCAAGATTAATTTTAAGTTATGAATTTTATTTACACTGCGTAAGTACATGTGTATTTTATTATAAATATAAATTTTACCAGACGCGACAAAGTTGGCAAAAAACGACTCTAACTTACCTCATTTTCTCAAGCCTGATTTTGATATATTGATACGTAGGGACCTGTAACTAGACCGTTTGTAAGCAGCCAGACTAATCGGATGGACCCAACCATCCGCCAGACCGACTTAAAGTTTCGATATGAGCATTAGTAGAATTGAAATATTCCGGGTCTATAAAAGCTAAAACTTGAATTTTCTACATTAAGCTACGTGTATATTGTATACTTGACGTAATAAGCGACTTTCAAAAATTTTACTTCTAAGGAAATAAAAAAATGAAAGTTTATATGTGGTGCAAGATTAATTTTAAGTTATGAATTTTATTTACACTGCGTAAGTACATGTGTATTTTATTATAAATATAACTTTTACCAGACGCGACAAAGTTGGCAAAAAACGACTCTAACTTACCTCATTTTCTCAAGCCTGATTTTGATATATTGATACGTAGGGACCTGTAACTAGACCGTTTGTAAGCAGCAAGACCAAACGGATGGACCCAACCATCCGCCAGACCGACTTAAAGTTTCGATATGAGCATTAGTAGAATTGAAATATTCCGGGTTTATAAAAGCTAAAAACTTGAATTTTCTACATTAAGCTACGTGTATATTGTATACTTGACGTAATAAGCGACTTTCAAAAATTTCACTTCTAAGGAAATAAAAAAATGAAAGTATATATGTGGTGCAAGATTAATTTTAAGCTATGAATTTTATTTACACTGCGTAAGTACATGTGTATTTTATTATAAATATAACTTTTACCAGACGCGACAAAGTTGGCAAAAAACGACACATATAAACTTTCATTTTTTTATTTCCTTAGAAGTAAAATTTTTGAAAGTCGCTTATTACGTCAAGTATACAATATACACGTAGCTTAATGTAGAAAATTCAAGTTTTAAGCTTTTATAGACCCAGAATATTTCAATTCTACTAATGCTCATATCGAAACTTTAAGTCGGTCTGGCGGATGGTTGGGTCCATCCGATTGGTCTGGCTGCTTACAAACGGTCTGGTTACAGGTCCCTGCGTATCATATACCAAAATCAGGCTTGAGAAAATGAGGTAAGTTAGAGTCGTTTTTTGCCAACTTTGTCGCGTCTGGTAAAAGTTATATTTATAATAAAATACACATGTACTTACGCAGTGTAAATAAAATTCATAGCTTAAAATTAATCTTGCACCACATATAAACTTTCATTTTTTTATTTCCTTAGAAGTGAAATTTTTGAAAGTTGCTTATTACGTCAAGTATACAATAAACACGTAGCTTAATGTAGAAAATTCAAGTTTTTAGCTTTTATAGACCCGGAATATTTCAATTCTACTAATGCTCATATCGAAACTTTAAGTCGGTCTGGCGGATGGTTGGGTCCATCCGATTGGTCTGGCTGCTTACAAACGGTCTGGTTACAGGTCCCTGCGTATCATATACCAAAATCAGGCTTGAGAAAATGAGGTAAGTTAGAGTCGTTTTTTGCCAACTTTGTCGCGTCTGGTAAAAGTTATATTTATAATAAAATACACATGTACTTACGCAGTGTAAATAAAATTCATAGCTTAAAATTAATCTTGCACCACATATAAACTTTCATTTTTTTATTTCCTTAGAAGTAAAATTTTTGAAAGTCGCTTATTACGTCAAGTATACAATATACACGTAGCTTAATGTAGAAAATTCAAGTTTTTAGCTTTTATAGACCCGGAATATTTCAATTCTACTAATGCTCATATCGAAACTTTAAGTCGGTCTGGCGGATGGTTGGGTCCATCCGATTGGTCTGGCTGCTTACAAACGGTCTAGTTATAGGTCCCTGCGTATCATATATCAAAATCAGGCTTGAGAAAATGAGGTAAGTTAGAGTCGTTTTTTGCCAACTTTGTCGCGTCTGGTAAAAGTTATGGGCGGCGGAAACGGTCTGGCATTGATGATAACCAATTTCTAACAACGTGCTCTAACACATATATAAAAATCAGCCTTGAGAATTTAAGGAAAGTAAGCACTTTTTTTTTTCACCTTCATCACTCGATAGCAAAAAATTGGCCGATGGGCCGAACTAGAAAATATGCACACATTAAACGCCGATGTGAACTCTACATTGTCCCAAAGTTTCATCCTTGAGAATTTGAGGAAGGTCTGGCGGGCCTGGGCTCTGGGTCTAGTACCTATAATCTCGGACATCTCGGAAATTGCTTCAACGATTTGCTATATAGGGATTTATAGCAAATCGTTGGGGCAATTTCCGAGAGAACCGCCGCTTTAGGGACAGAAAAATCTGTTCATAATGATAATTATGTATATCTGGGAAGACACGCGTTTCTGAGTATTTATATGTTTTTGAGCAAATTGTATCACCTGTCTAGAAAGTCTAGTAGTAAACAGATTTTTACGCAATTTGTCCAACCTGAATTTATCCTCAATCGTACTGTTTGTCTGTAGATTACTTCAGAGAGTAAATATTTTAGTTAATTATTCGATTTTGGACTGGTATACTTATCACCCTACCCTTTTGTTTTCGACATCAAAGAAAAACATAAAAGTAAAACACATACCTACAGTGCTGGACAAAATGCATCATACACCGATATATAAAATAAACTTTCTATTATAATTTCTTTACCCTTAAACTTAATATCACAGTTGTATTGGAAAAGTTTTAGCTAATTTAATGGCGTATAATATACAGATAATAACATATCAATGATCGTACAATTGTTTTTTTACATGAGTATAAATATAAATATCAGTACTTTAGGCTCTGGACAAATTTGATCATACAGTAATTAAAATACGAATGAAATGCAATGTAGTAGTGTGTATGGCTTTCATCTGCTTTAGATGTCGCTGATTGTCTCGGAGGAACATTTTCTGTTAGAAACTGAAGGTATTTATCTAACCCAAGCTTTTTCCTGTGTGTCTACTAAAGTAGGCAAAGTGGGTATAATTCAGAATGACATTTGATATTTTCTTTATTTTTCCAAAAACTTCCTTAAATTTTGGCTTGGATTGATTACATGAGACTATGTTAGCCATTCAAGCTATTCATTCCTATTAATCATAACAAATGCATGAGATATACATACTGGTATTGTGTTAGATAAATACCTTCAGTTTGTAACTGAAAATGTTCCTCCGAGACAAGCAGCAATATCTAAAGCAGATGAAAGCCATACACACGTATACATTGCATTTCATTCGTATTTTATTTACTGTATGATCAAATTTGTCCAGAGCCAAAAGCACTAAGTAATGTTTATATTTATACCCATGTAAAACAATAATTGTACAATCATTGATATGTTATTGTCTGTATGTTGTACGCCATGAAATTAGCTAAAAGTTTTCCAACACAACTGTAATGTTAAGTTAAGGGTAAAGAAATTATGATAGAAAGTTTATTTTATATGTCGGTGTATGATGCATTTTGTCCAGCACTGTACTTAGTTACGGTACACAGACATTACTTGTAATGAGTGCCATACATTTTCTAAGCATTGTTTGTACACGTGTTTCAAAGAAATAAATATTGAATGAAAAGAGCAACCGAATGCGGATAAAACGATACGTTAATACACTATAAGTACTTAGGGTTGCCAGTGGGTTATTTGTGAGTGTGCATGGGAAAACGTCCCACTTTGTCGATTGCTATAAAACCGCTTTGTCAGTTTATTCATATAAAGATACAAGTACCTAAATCTCGCCTTAACTGTAACCGACCAAGTGGGACGTTTTACTAAACACACTCACATTTCACAACAGTGACATTGACACTTGATAATGACAATTCTAAGCCTATTTCTGGGTTGTATTGTATTGTATTTATTTATTAACGCACAAATACACAGTTTACATTAGAATAGTGTCCCACAAAACAGTTTTCACGGTTACACGGTTGATAAGTAACATTGTTACGCCGTGGCTTGCGTGGGCGATGGTCGCGCGATGGTCGCGCGACGGTGATGCGACGCATACGAAATCAAACCTTATCGATATGGAAGTATGAGACGCGACGGCGACGGTCGCGCGATGGTCGCGCGACCGTCGCCCACGCAAGACACGGCGTTACTTAGCGTCAATATTTCCTGGTTAAACAGGCAATGAGCGGCGAAGGCACTGTCGGGCGACAATTGTCAGTATTGTTAAAATAGGCCACAGGCCCCGTAGCCGAATGGCATTTCTACGACGCGAAACGAGAACGAAACGCCGCGAAAGGTAGTCTGGCTCTGTCGCGTTTGTCGTGCCGAGCGTTTCGTTTCGTGAGCGTTTCGTGAGCGTTTGTGCCATTTGGCTACGCACCCTGGTGGTAGGGATTTGATTCTCCCCGATTTTTGTATATGTACTCCCGACTCCTGATAAAATGAAAAATCCCGGACAAAAATAAGCGAAACGTTGCTAATCTACACTCGGATGAGTAAAAAAAAATCACAAAAGTAGAACATAAAGACTTTTTACGAATATTATTTTGAACTTGATAGCTTGAACAACGGGCGTAGCCGAATGCACAAACGCTCACGAAATGAAACGCTCGTGGATATCTATCTCTATCGCTCTTGCGTATTGGCATGACTAAACTTTTGCGGCGTTTCGTTTTCGTTTCGCGTCGTAGAAATGCCATTCGGTTACGGGGCCAGGGTGGCTAGCCGAATGGCACAATCGCTCACGAAACGCTCACGAAACGAAGCGCTAGTAGATCTATCTCTATCGCGCTTGCGTATTGGCGCGACAGAGCCAGCGGCGTATCGCTTTCGTTTGGCGTCGGAGAAATACCATTCGGCTACGGGGCCTGTTTTTGAAAAAATGCGGGAAACTACGGAATCCTACACAGAACGTGGCCCGACACGCTCTTGGTCGGTTTTTTAACCGTCGCCTCATATCTCAAGAAGGACGGTTATCAAGTCGTCTGTATGTTTTTTTCCTCGATATCTCCGTCGTTACTGGACCGATTTTGAATTTTTTTTTTTATTGAATGTATATGCATACAGGTTGATCCCATTTTTCTCAGAACCCAGTTCTGATGATGGGATCCTGGAGAAATCGAGGGAACTCCTCAAATCTGAACGGCACGCTTATAGTGACTTTGCTATTTTTATAAGAACAGCATGCACTTACGTCTAGAACAGTGACATTTGGTACAGTGGAACTGCTGATGATAGTCAGAACCAAACTCCTCAAACCTGAACGGCACACTCATAGTGACTTTGGTATTTTTGTAAGAAAAGCATGCATTTAAGTTCAGAATAGTGACATTTATTTAGTTATGTTTGTTAAGCATATTGAGTTTTGAAGTCAAAGTTGGTCAAGCTTCGATTTCTTATAATATAATCAGATTCATGAGGAACTGAGGAAACTCCTCAAACCTTAACGTTATATGTATATTCATTTGTGTTGCCATCTAATAATTAAAGCATTAAAAGCAGTTTAAAAAAATACTTACACATTTCTACATAATCCAATATTCGCAAGTAGCTTTCACCAGAACCCGAAAGGCGACAGTTTTTTTTTCTTAAAAATTATTTTAGCTAAATTCAATAAAATAGGAGAAGGCTGAACCACCCTATTGAAAATATGTGCTTTGTGAATCCTTTCTATTGGAAACTAGCATTTTACCAGGAAAAACATATGTAAGCCTAGAGCCGAAAATAGAATTCGCAGTTCACTTTTGCCTCGGGTATCAACAAAAGACTCCTCTGCTTTCAGTAGCTTCTTGTTTTTTGTTCCATTTACAGGAGTTTTCAATTGTTAGGATAAATTTAGATGAAAGGGTATATTTCCGTTCGTATGGAGTCAAAAACTTTTCATATATCAAAACATGTTTATTTCTTCTTAAACCTAATGGAGCAATTTTCTTTTGCTACTCATGTATAGGTCGCAAATTCTCAGTGACCAGATTTTATGATTAGGTACATAATATTTTTCTGGATTCCGTTTTTGGATTGTATATTTCTAACATACGTTAAAGGAGCTTTGCTTTGAAAGATCCGAATTTTCGATCTTTTCAACAGCTGTTGATTTTCAGATCAGCAGACAGTAAAATTCGTGTTTTGTTCATAATCACAATAAAACCATAAATAGGTTAATAATTAACCGTTAATTGAATATGAATACACCAGTACTGAAGAAAATCATTGCTGTTTTTGTGGAGAAATGATTACTCCTGTAGCGTCTAAGTATTACCTCAGGCTTACGATCTTTGGGTAGCTGGGAATGAGAGATAAGTAGGTTACATTCACCGGCATTTTATATTGTTTAAGTATACGGTTAGAAACAAACGTTGATTCGTTACAAAGAAGACTAAGCCGCTTAACGAAAATCGCCCCGTTAAGAGCGTTCCCTGCGCCAATGACCTTCGATTTGAATCCATTGATATTATGATAGTTTCCTATCATATTATCAGCATCGTTTTCAAACAAAATAGTATCTCATAATTAATTCACAGCTCATTGTTTCTGTGATATTTGGCATCAAACTTGAACAATTTTAGTGTCAAAAACTGGTTTTTTGGTCATAAAATCTTGTTTTAATTAGTTTCAAAGTCAAAGGTAAATTAAATAATGTTGATTTCATGTATGTAACACCCTTCACTAAAATCTAATATAAAAAAAGTGTTTTTTAGACCTAGGTGTTTAAAAAAATCATAAAAAAATAAGTAATATGGCTCTTACGAATAGAGATAAAAGATTGAAGAACCGAAGGCCTTATAATTCTATCTGTAGTGCAAAAGGAGTGTTTCAACTCAAAACTTGTCAAAAATCGATAAAAACCGTGTGGAGCCCCTTAAGCTAAGACGGAACGGACGGTGATAATTGATTTTTCATATATGGGTGGAGCGTGTCCCATTGTATGGAGAAAAATAAAAATTAGAAATTCATAACGGAATAGGTATCAAAAGTTGCGGAAAAATTTGAAGATTATATTTCTGGCATCAAATTTAAAATTAGGTACTACTTTTGGCCCTCTACCAGCCGTAAAAGCGTAAAAGCAAAAAATAAGGTAAAATTAAGAAATAAATTAAATATGTTTGACGTCAATTTTTATTTTTTATTATTAATTTATATTATAAAGGAAGCTGTAATTAAGTGAATTTAACCATAATAATGTTTAAATTTATTAAAAAATAGTAAATAATGATACTTCAAAATTTCATTTTTAACTCAATAATCACGTTATCAAGCGAAATACGATAAACGAAGTAACATGTGCAGTATATTTTTTGGGTTGTATTTTATATAAAAGGACATCTTTAGATATAAATTAAAAGCTTTGGGTTTTTGCATTTTTCTTGATTTTTCCTATTTTTACATGATGACCAAAAGTGACATTTTAGGCGTTATTAGGCAATTTAGGCTTACTTTGAAGCGTTGTAACTAAAATTTTTGGTTGGACTGATACGTTGTTTAATATGCTATGAGTTTATTTCGATTGATAGCTTTTCTGTCATATGCTAAGAATATTTTTTTAAGCACGAGATACATGTAAATAGGATTTTTTGGAAAATTCCAATTTTGCAATAAATTTAGGTCTCAGAAAAAAATGTTTTGAAGTACAAAAAAATTAAATTAAAATCATTTCAGATACCAAAGGCTACGTTTAATATATAAATTTAATAAAAAAATGTAAAAATAAAAAATTAAATTTTACAAAAAAATATATTTTTTTTATTAAATCAATGGTAGAGGGCCAAAAGTATATAGCTAGATTTTTTTAATTATTTTTCTCGTAATCTACATAAAATTAAGCATTCTTTGAGTGGTATTCAATTGCATATTTCCAAAATTTTTAAATTCGCTCCACCCTAGTATGCACAACAAAACTAAATTGTTAGACGGATTAATCCTAATCATTGTGGAGGAAAACTTTGTTGTTGATTTATTTACAATAGCACTATTTACTCAAATATATGGAATTTTATTTTATTCCAGTATTCACTTTACCTCTAACAATTTGCATTAAAGAATCAAGCGACAAAATATGTCTCATAGTACGCTACGGCGAAATAAATTAACGTCATCGCAGTATTAGTTCAATAAAGAATCAAGCGGAAAAACGTTAATAACTTCGAAACTAGAATAGGTATGGTGTTATTTTTTTTTCTATTTAAATTATGAACACTTTTATAAGTTCAATGTCAAAATTAACTTTTTTGCTTTTTAAATGAACTTACAACAACTGATTCAAATTTCAAATCTTTCTAGCTCATTTTCTCGATTTCAACTAACTGTCGCTTGATCGCTTATTCCATAACACTGTCCAATTGTTATAATTAAGAAAATATAGATACTAGAACCTTAATGACCAAATAAAATCTCAATTTCTAAAATAAATCTTGGTAATAAAAAAGGAATAAATAAAACAAATTTAACTTTTTCCTTAATTTTTGTACAAACATTTCGAGAAATGCTGATTTAAGGTTTATTTATTCAGCCCTAACATTCCATGTTCCTAACTTCCCATTTATTTCCTAATTTGGACGCTTAGGTTTCAATTTCAAATCTTCAATACTGTTGTTACTTTGTCGACATCAAGAGAAGTTTTGAAACACAGTTAAATTAATTAATTTACGACTTAGGTAAATAATTTCGTCAAATCAATTACATTTCTCAGTTCATTCTCCTCTGATTTTAATTTTTGAGATAAGAGATAAAAGTGGCGAAGGTTATTCGATCGTGTTTTTATTACATGATGATAAAACTCATGTTTTTATTTTGATTTGGTACGAAATTATTTTCAAGATAGTATTGTATTATGAGTATGATGCTAATTTTGTTATAATTAATATTAAATATCATTTACAGACAGCTTAATCAAACTTACGTGTATTTATACTTATCCCAAATATTTGTATGTGTTCTCAATAATATATGAAATTAACTAAAAACAGGGGCGGCTCACTCCGCGATTCTATCGCCGCGCTACAAGTACATGCTGGCGGCCGCGAGTTCGCGGCCTACTCAGGGGTGGCGCGCGTTCTCACGGAATGCACGTTCTCACTTTCTATTGTTATTTTACGTTGCGAGGTTTTTTTAAGCGATGTCCGCGTGTGGAATGGCCAATAATACTTAGTTAAATAGACATATTAAATAAAATAAATACCATAGGACATTCTTACACAGATCTACTACTGATTAAGTCCTACAGAAAAGTTCAATAAGGCTTGTGATAATGGCACTTGAACAAAAATATATAAATACAGTATATATACCTAGAAAGTACCCAAGACTTGAATAAGTATAATAGTATAACATTTTATGTGAGTATTAATTCGTTTGAATCCATTGGTAACCCTATCACGGGATGCCGCGCACGTGCGGCTCGTTTCTTTGTAACAATTTTGTAGGTATTTAAAAAGGCGGCATTTCGTGAACATCAAAGCAGTGGGCCTTCTGTACTTGTACTATTATATATCCTGTGCTAAAAATCCTTTAAACGGCTTACCCACGTTTAATTGGATACGTAGCACAATGTCGAAAATCAAATGTCCGAAGTACGACATTCCGAAAGACATGATATCGAAAATCTAAATTGCTATTGTACGAAATTCTTACAGATGCATGGCCTATGGTTAATTGGCATATTTTAGAACGTCGAAAGGACAATACTGCTATTGTACGAAAATACTATCGACATTTTTCCTACGTTTAGTTGACCTAAGTTTAAAATTTATTAATTACGAAATATCGAAAAATGTTTGTCGTAGGTCCAAAAAGTCTGTTGAAACATATTAAAAATACACCTTTATAAAGATTTTCAAGTTCATTCTAATTTTCTTATGTCTTATGGGAAACTATTACACACTGAACATGAAGTCGATACGGTAATTCTATTCGAAAAATAATCATTAGGATTTTAGAAAGTAGCAATTTTAAGAACTAGATATATCGACTTCCGAAGTATTGGTGTAAGGCATTTTGGACAAAGGAATATTGAATTTCGAAAATGAGATCGGTCGATTTAAAGCGTAGTAGGTCATGCATCTTTAGGAGTTTCGTACATAAGCAATTTTGAGTTTCGATATCATATCTTTCGGAATTTCGTACTTCGGATATTTGATTTTCGACATTGTGCTACGTACCCGTTTAATTAGATCGATATAACGCTCGACATGTTTCGATCTATTTCCGAGAATTATTTTCAATTAATTAATGAAATGAGGACCTTTTTGAATGAATAAAACGCTTAAAATATATGTGTTTCTGAGTCTCTCGGGAATTTTATTTGATTTAAGCTATTAAAACCAAATTATAAATAACAAAACCAAATGAAAACGACTAAGATCAATTGGTTTTATTTTTAAAAAGCCCCACGTTGCGTGGTTAAAAGTACTGAATCATTTCGCTTCATCATCCATTTAGGTTATTTTTTCTTTTTTGAAAAATGTGTGAATACCAATTTGTAACAATTAAATGAAAATGTAAGGTATCTTAAATATATAAAAGAAGAAGCTGACTGACTGACTGACTGACATATCAACGCACAGCCGAAACCGCTGGTCCTAGAGATTTCAAATTTGGCACGTAGGTTCCTTATATAGTGTAGAGGAGCACTAAGAAAGGATTTTCCAAAATTCACCTCCTAAGGGGGTCAAATGGGGGTTCAAAGTTTGTATGGGGAAACAAGATTAGTTTGACTATTCTATTCGAAACTTCACAGGAAGATTCCTTAAGACATATGACTGAATACGTGTTTCAGGTTATTTGAAAATTTAACCCCTAAAAGGGTGAAAAAGGGGTGATAAAGTCAAAAAATCAATATGGGTATCGTTTTTATGGTTTATCGGGTCGCTGATCACGATAAATACAACGTTTTTAAAATCTAACGAGGCGGAAGTGAAATACCTTCTCCCCTGTTGTGGTGCAATGGGGTTTAAATATCAAAAAAATATATAAAAGAAGATATTGACTGACTGACTGACATATCAACGCACAGCCGAAACCGCTGGCCCTAGAGATGTCAAATTTGGCACGTAGATTCCTTATATAGTGTAGAGGAGCACTAAGAAAGGATTTTTCAAAATTCGCCTCCTAAGGGGGTCAAATGGGGGTTCAAAGTTTGTATGGGGAAACAATGTTAGTTTCACTGTTTTACTCGAAACTTCACAGGAGGGAGGGTAAAAACATATGACTGAAGACGTGTTTCAGGTTTTTTGAAAATCTAACCCCTAAAAGGGTGAAAAGGGGGTGATAAAGTCAAAAAACTAATATGGGTATCGTTTTTACGGTTTATTGGGTCGCTGATCACGATAAATACAACGTTTTTAAAATCTAACGAAGCGGAAGTGAAATACCTTCTCCCCTATTGTCGTGCAATGGGGTTTAAATATCAAAAAATATATAAAAGAAGAAACAGACTGACTGACTAACTGACATAATATATCAACACACAGCCAAAACCGCTGGTTCTAGAGATTTCAAATTTGGCACATAGGTTCCTTATATGGCGTAGAGGAGCACTAAGAAAGGATTTTTCAAAATTCTCCTCTTAAAAGGGTGAAATGGGGGTTCAAAGTTTGTATGGGGAAACAAGATTAGTTTGACTATGTTATTCGAAACTTCATAGGAGGATTCCTAAAGACATATGACTCAATACATGTTTCAGGTTTTTTGAAAATTTTACCCCTAAAGGGGTGCAAAGGGGGTATAGTCAAAAACACAATATGGGTATCGTTTTTATGGTTTATCGGGTCGCTGAACACGATAAATACAACGATTTTAAAATCTAATGAGGTGGAAAAGAAATTTTCTCCCCTGTTGTTGTGCAATGGGGTTAAAATATCCAAAATAGCCATAAGTATAGGTTTAGTTTTTATCTTTACTTCTGGTTCAAGAGATTTCAAATTGACACGGAAGTTCCTTAGAGGACCACTAAGAAAGGATTTTTCAAAGTTCACCTCCTAGCACGATAATTTGACAGGGACAGGGACAGGGACAGGGACAGGTACAGGGACAGGAACGGGATAGGGATAGGGGAGGGACGGGGACATGGACGGGACGGGGACGGGGACGGGGACAAGGATAGAGATAGGGACGGGGATAAGAATAAGGATTGGGGTCGGACTAATCGGTCGGCAATCGATATCTAGGCAGAGTAAAATGCAGGTGGCTCAGTGCGAAGGGATTAGTTACCTACCTTAGGCATCGGCGAGTATATCCTGCATCCGTAATAACTATTACATTTAATGTGCTGTAAGAAGATCGTTGTTTGCTTGCCTTTTATATGTTTACGTTTGCAATAAGTATAAGCAAAATGGAAAAAATTGTAAGCGATAATGCAAGGAAGTACTTTTTACCCTACCGACCATAGCGTCGAGATACTGGCTATGTGGGTTGTATGAAGTTTCCCCAGTATAAATATTTATATAGGTAAAATACAAACATATTCGTACCTACTACCTACGCTGTGGTCGCTGTGTAACAATTCTACAATCATTGCAAGAATTTCTTTTAAAACAATAGTAATATGTGTAAGGTACAGTCAGCCAAAAAAGTGGTTTACCACTTTTCGATCAATAGTCGAAAAGTGGTAAACCACTTTCTCGGCTGACCGTACAGCAATGAGATCAGTTAAAATGGTCCCCCAGTCGAGAATTGCCCCGCTTTACCTTAATCGAAGTAATCGCGGACAGATGTACCTACAAAGAAAGCTACGGATTTTTTGTAAACGTTTCAATAAGAATACTTTTATTACGCGGGCGAAGCCGCGGGTAAAAGCTAGTTAATTATATAGGTGCTCGACTGTTTAACAATTATGACAAATAATTTCGTGACACCTATCTATTTGTTGGAGCGTGTCAATGAGCCATTAAATAGTCCAATTTTAGACGATATACCTAAACACATTTAAACCGTTAGAAACGGCTCTTAGTAGTAGGAAACGGTTTCACGAAAAAATAAACGAACTGATTTTTGGCGATCGATGTTCAAACTTTGTCTGACATCCTTTGTAATTGGAAACTTTTATTTAATGGGCTTCTATTAAATCTGCCAGCGAATATTAGCCTCGTCTAATATCAAGCCAATTTTTTCCGTCCGATGAGCAGTTAGAAGATATTTAATTACTGTCGATATTTTAAGTTTAAAATTAAGTTGGATCCTGGAAAAGATGTTTTGAAGTCATGGTGGGTAGAATGGGCCATTTATTTAAATGTTTAATCATTTCGCGAACAATGAGTTATTTTGATGCTTGATGAGTTTTATCTGAAAGTTGAATTTTTAAGTTTGTATGAGATTTTCAAAATTTCAACCCTAATGCGGAGGCAGAAGATGTTGATTTAAAAAGCTGAAAATTTGCACAAAGGCTTCATAGACTAAGGGGCATTGATTGATAACTATTAGGTTTGCTAATTCCAGAAAAGTGTTTTTTCGCTCCACCCTAATATATATATGATAGGTTGATGCCATTATCGGACATAATTTAACTATCCTCGTTGATAAATATCGAAAAGTAACTAGACTCATTGCAAAAAAATATTTTTTTAGATAAAAATTGAAAATTATTTTAAGTGCCAGATTTACGAATAACATTTACTTTTCTTTGAAAATACATCCAAAAAAACTTATTTAACACGTTCCCTGTGTAACCGACAACCAGAAATTGACTCCTCACGTGCATTTTTATTTTGTTGTAAATTAACTCGGATCTGTATTATATTGTTATATTTATATACAAATACATCTTTTATGATGACCGTTTTCCCTATTTTCCCACTTTTCCGAGTGACCCACATGTGATGCACACACGTATAGGCTTCTAAACTAGTGCCCACAATGTGATGCATGCACGTATTATCTCATTGCTGAGTGCATCACTCCTATATAGGATATTTATATACATATTTTTAAGTAATTTGACGTTCTTTTTGTTTTTATATATGTGGCCTACGTTTGTTTATGCCATTTTTTTGAAAGAAGAAAGTTTCACAAAAGTTTGATTGGTATATGAATATGCCTAGTCAATTGTCAGAAGTGTTTTGTAAGACGGATGTTAATCATGAAATACTCTTCAAAACTAAATGCGATTAGTTATTTTTTGCCATATACCTACTTATTTATAAATATAGATAATTTTAGAGGGAGTGATAGAAAAGATCATGGACGAATTGGAGCAAATTGATGTTTCTAACATTTCTGGTGATAGGGCCTGTATCGTCCTTGGACTATTGATGACATAAAATACTTTATCAATCGTGATTAACTTGAAGATTCCAGAATTAAACAATTGGATATTACGTGGCTTTGCAAAAACTTACTAAGACATAGCCTGAACCAGGTTTGCCGCCTCTAGTTCAAAATGCAGAATGTGTACTGCCAGTACCAAATTTGACGTCTGACAACCGACAACCTGGAGCTTTATCTAGTTGAATCCTTGCATCACAGTTTACAAATTTATTTGATTAGTCTTTTGTTTTCAATATAACGTGACATTAATGCAAATAATTAATATTGTTTAGTTATTTAAAATAAAAAACATATATTTCTTTAAACAGCCATCACCTGGCAACATTATGAGAATGTCCTCCGGACGCACGTGTTTTCTGTCAAACTTTTCGTACACAATATGTGCACGCAAATAAAAAACATCTAGCTCACACGTGCAATTTTTGGCGATGCCTTAAGTTCACGAGGGGTCGTGCATCACCCATGATGCATGCACGTATCATGTATACCCTAAAATGCTACACATATGATACATGCACAGGGAACGTGTTAATATGAGTATGGCATTTTTTTTATAATTTATATTTACGTAGTATTGTGAGTAGGTATAGGTACTTAAAAATAGAAATAACAATATTTTCTAAAATAATTGCTCTGTTCCCAAACTAGCATTAATAAATTTACTAAATAATAACGTTTTCACTGTCAAATTCATGTTTCTGTACATAAATCTATTCCTTTCAAAACACAAATATTAAATTAGGGAAGGTTTTTGTTTTGTTCTAGGTACGGTAAACAATAACAGCAGTTAATTGTTTTATTGCCCTATTTTAAAATAAAAGAACAATAAGAAATAATATCGTGTCGCTTCATATTACGTCTATAACATAAAGTAATTAATAGTTAAACACAAACAGACATGCTCGTCAGTTTACAGACTAAACATTCAATTTAATTATGCCGTCTTCGAAAACTGTTATTTCAGACCCTTAGCAAATACAACGCCAGATAAAACAAAGACACAAAGGTTGGTATTATTAATATTGACACCGGACGGACAGGAAAATTGATAAAGCATTATCATATTTTTCTAATTTTCTCTCATTTCCTTTGACAGGTGTAATTAAATGCTAATACACTTGATATTAATTACAATTTGACCGCTTCGCGTCGTTTTAAAACGTAAAACAATAAACGTTTTAAGTCTGGTCCGGTCGCTGTATTGTGATTTGATTGAGGTGCTCACACACTCGACGTCAGAAAAACGCGTCTGTTAATAAATTCATTCATATTCATGAGTTGGGAATAACGCTAGGGTATCTAGCAAACGTGACAATCGCTTACGCTTCGCACTCTCTATCACTTTCATGTAACTAGTGACGCGACAGAGCCAGACTGCGTTTCGATTGCCACGTAGCATCAAAAATTTTCACTTCGGCTAGGCCGGCTGAGCTGTAATTCACAATGTTTTAATGACTGCTCGTGAAATGGCGGCCATATGTTGGTCGTATCATATGATGGGCTGACATTGAAACACACCTTCTGTGCTTGGGCGATTTTGGAACATAGCGTTGATGGCGTTCGCCATCTATCATATTTTGTTATCATATTTCAACATCTATTTTCGGAGGACCTACCTGTTACGGTGTACTACGAGTACTTTGCTCAATTTATTAAGTAACAACATAATTTTATAGGGGGGTATTTTTCCTTTAGCTAACGCCAAAATAAAAAAAAAAATCAAACAACAGTTGAAGAGGAACCAGGTATTTATTGAATTCAGGAAAAAAAATCTATATTGTTTATGCTAATTTGTTATCCTAGATACACGGTAACAATTGTTTGCCGAGGGCTAGCTCACGAGAACAATAATGTTGAGTTTATATTTTAAGGGAACAAACGTGGGTCAGCGAGCTCTAAATTATCATTACTGGTAGAAACGGATACAGCGGTCAATATATATTAAGGTAGTTACACGGAAGGGCGCCAGAACCGAAAGGCCGGTTCATTCAGTCAATAAGTAAACGTGGAAAGATCTGACCTCGAAACACCACAACTGCCACGTCAGCAGCCTTGGGGTGAAACGTCGGGAGTAGGTAGAACAGCAGCAATCTGCTGCCCACAAGTTACCGGGATACCAGGGGAACCTCTCGCGGCCGGCGCGAGGTTTAGGCGACGCGGCGTGAACCCTGGAATGGTTATACCAGTCTGTAAGTAAAATTCCTAAAAATGGTGCCCGTAAGGGGGTTTATACCGCCCGCAGGACACGGGGGCTACCTTGGAATTTAAATTTCGAACGACAACGCGTTCCGTGAAACGACCTACTGCTAATTTGGAAGATATACATAACCTACGGAACAAGTTGGCTTCCAACAAGGTTTAAAAAATGTATGACTTACCGTTGATGGAGAAAGGGCCAGCAGAGGGCAAAATTGCACCTATTTCGACATCCGGGCACGCTGGGCGTCGCCTATCACCATCAGAACATGGTTTTATTCACGTCCGATTCCGGGGCTGGAAAATATGCAACGCTTCGTTAGAAACTAACCAACTAAAAAGAAATACACAACCGAATCACTATTGAAACTCACTCAAACGGGCGATTGCGCCCGATTTTAGCTTGGGCCAACGATATCCCTTCAACTCTCTCTCCGGCAAAAAGAAATCCCATCTCATTCGCCATTTTGGACGGGACTAGTGTTGCCAAGCCTAAATCGGCTCGCACCGCAAACAGCCGGCTCCGGACGTTCAATGGAAATTAAGTCAACAATAAAATATAATACTAAACTCTTCGCGATTAACGCGGAGCTTAAAAAAAAACCCATAATTAAGTCTGGTTACGAATAAAAGGAAGGAAGGCAAACGCCCGATGACGATTTACTTCTATTTTTCAAAATGGCAACTATGATCCACGTAAGTCCATAGAGGAATACAAGAGTGCAGCTATCCCACGCTAGATGGCGAGGAAGGCCGATCCAGGATCAGACAGCTCACGGTCGATGACTTCCGGCCGATTTCCGACAGAGGGCGGTAGAAGGCGTAACCTACGCCTTGCATTCTTAAATTTATTACTTTATTAAGGAGAATGAAATTTTATTGTTACAATACTCCCTTCCCCAGAGAAAATTTTGACGTAGGCAAAATTTTGAGCTGGTCTCCAGCTCCAACTACAGGAAATATCGGTAATATAACAGCTACAACTCGAAATCTAAAATCTATAATAAAAAAAACCATCAAAATCGAACCCACGCACTAAACCAGATAAGAATACCCTTTTTTTTTTTTTTTTAAGTAAATTACTACAAAACGTCGCATCGTCTATATTTCTTGGCGGCACAGCGAGCTGTACCAGACAGCGGGCTGTACGTCCAAGCGATATAACGGAAGACGGCTTATAGCTAAATGAAATTTCCCTAACTAATATCGGTGACAGCTAAGAATACGAAAATCAGACAATAACACCAGGACAACGAAGCGTATCTACCGGCTGCGTCTATCTACGACACAGGACGGAACGTTTCGACACAACATAAGACATACAAAGGTTGACTGTACAAACCACGTCTCAGGCGACGCAAGTCTGTCGGTCCGACAACACAAAAGAACGTCAACGTTCACGCATATGATTTAAGCCATACCGCAAAGCGTCAACAAGGGTACAACACTGCTATTAAGAATTCTCCGTTTAAATCCGCAAGAATCCGACCAGCCAGTGAAGCTGGAATGCTGGTTTAAAACGCCAGCACCCAGAAAACTACGTGAAGAGAACTTTTAAATCGTTCACTCACCACCAAACATCAAAAGGTAATACGTTTGTGTACAGACGTAACCGTACCATCTGGACACAACGTAAGAACTCCCACTCCCAACACATAAAAGGAAAAACGCCTGCCTTCATCGAAACAAACACACAACACAATCACCGATAAATTAATCAGCAAGTAACTGCCCACTTCGTAAACGTCACTAAAGGTAAAAAGTAATAATCTCGATTTAAGTCGAGAAAAAGGGAAAAAATAAGCTAATTAAGTACCAAATAACTCTCAGTTTATTTGGCCTTTGAACTCCAAGATAAGATTCAACTTTATATTTTATGAATAAAAAAGGTTAAGAAACGCATCAGCAATAAAATAAATGTGCCTGACTATACACACACTGCACCACCCATTAGTAATAACATAATATTAATTTTATTTTAGATTTAAGTCTCCGCCAGAAAAAAATATTAAAAAAAAATATGCTCTGCTGACCGACGTTGTTCCCCCATTACACTTATCATGAGGTGCATACTTATTTAGCTACCTACTTATAAGTACAAAAACTTTCCCTAAGGGAATAAAATTTTAATAAAGTTAACTTAAATTATAAGGTTTAACACCTCTGCATAACTGTCCATCTCAAAACGATGCACCTTTCTAACTATTCAACATCCAACGTTAACTTAAATTAAGTTAAAATTTTTATATATTTGAAGTCTCCACAGTCCAATATGAAAAGACATCCTGTATCAAATGATACAGTAAATAGTACATGCAAATTTTAAACACTGTAAGTAATTACCGAAATATTTATAGTAAGGTGGGCATTGCCACATGATATTCAAACTCATATTTATGTAATAAATTATAACCGCTACTAATAATTACTGTAACCTCCCACAAAGGGAGAATAATAACATTATCAACTTTTAAATTTAAAACGTAACACTTTTTCTTTACACAACCGTCCGTTAACATTAAGGCACCTTAGTTATGGTTACCCAAAATGCATACAATCTCTAAATATAAAAAAAAAATAGAAATAAAATTGTTACAACTCCACACTGGGTCCCGGTAACCCATAAAAGAATAAAATTATTTATACAAATAGTAATGTATGTAATTAGTAGTAAGTATTTAAAAAAAAAACTATCTTTCCAAACACTGAAAATATTATCGGAAATAATTCCGCACAACTATTAAGAGGTACTTGCAGCTACAATGACACACAATTACTTAGAATTAAAAAAAACAAAAGTACCTACTTAATTACAATTATACAAGCCGCACCGTTTCTACCAGAAAATTCCTCTAGCTAACAATGTGACTAAAGAGGCTCGCTGATATAACGCCCCACGTTGGGCGCCACTGTTACGATATTTAATTTTATGGGGGGTTTCCTTTAGCTAACGCCAAAATAAAAAAAAATCAAACAACAGTTGAAGAGGAACCAGGTATTTATTGAATTCAGGAAAAAAAAATCTAAATTGTTTATGCTAATTTGTTATCCTAGATACACGGTAACAATTGTTTGCCGAGGGCTAGCTCACGAGAACAATAATGTTGAGTTTATATTTTAAGGGAACAAACGTGGGTCAGCGAGCTCTAAATTATCATTACTGGTAGAAACGGATACAGCGGTCAATATATATTAAGGTAGTTACACGGAAGGGCGCCAGAACCGAAAGGCCGGTTCATTCAGTCAATAAGTAAACGTGGAAAGATCTGACCTCGAAACACCACAACTGCCACGTCAGCAGCCTTGGGGTGAAACGTCGGGAGTAGGTAGAACAGCAGCAATCTGCTGCCCACAAGTTACCGGGATACCAGGGGAACCTCTCGCGGCCGGCGCGAGGTTTAGGCGACGCGGCGTGAACCCTGGAATGGTTATACCAGTCTGTAAGTAAAATTCCTAAAAATGGTGCCCGTAAGGGGGTTTATACCGCCCGCAGGACACGGGGGCTACCTTGGAATTTAAATTTCGAACGACAACGCGTTCCGTGAAACGACCTACTGCTAATTTGGAAGATATACATAACCTACGGAACAAGTTGGCTTCCAACAAGGTTTAAAAAATGTATGACTTACCGTTGATGGAGAAAGGGCCAGCAGAGGGCAAAATTGCACCTATTTCGACATCCGGGCACGCTGGGCGTCGCCTATCACCATCAGAACATGGTTTTATTCACGTCCGATTCCGGGGCTGGAAAATATGCAACGCTTCGTTAGAAACTAACCAACTAAAAAGAAATACACAACCGAATCACTATTGAAACTCACTCAAACGGGCGATTGCGCCCGATTTTAGCTTGGGCCAACGATATCCCTTCAACTCTCTCTCCGGCAAAAAGAAATCCCATCTCATTCGCCATTTTGGACGGGACTAGTGTTGCCAAGCCTAAATCGGCTCGCACCGCAAACAGCCGGCTCCGGACGTTCAATGGAAATTAAGTCAACAATAAAATATAATACTAAACTCTTCGCGATTAACGCGGAGCTTAAAAAAAAACCCATAATTAAGTCTGGTTACGAATAAAAGGAAGGAAGGCAAACGCCCGATGACGATTTACTTCTATTTTTCAAAATGGCAACTATGATCCACGTAAGTCCATAGAGGAATACAAGAGTGCAGCTATCCCACGCTAGATGGCGAGGAAGGCCGATCCAGGATCAGACAGCTCACGGTCGATGACTTCCGGCCGATTTCCGACAGAGGGCGGTAGAAGGCGTAACCTACGCCTTGCATTCTTAAATTTATTACTTTATTAAGGAGAATGAAATTTTATTGTTACAGCGTCTAGACTTTGCTTTTTAAGTTAGCTTTCTGGAGTACCTTGTCGATCGACGGCGATTTAGGCATTTTTTTAATTTGCGGGGTAGATATTTAAGTAATTTACCTACTAGGTATGTCTTTTCCGATAAATGACAGAAATAAATGAAATTTCGTTAAAATAGTGTTAAAAATAAATTCGTAAATGTGTTGATATAATGAGTGAAAGAAGATTGCGTGAGTCTAGGCTTGTTATTTTTAATTATTTTAGCAATATCAAAACTTAAATTGTTTTTTTAACGAGTAGTCGATTATGTGTCATGTTTAAAAGTGTATGGAGAAATTATGAATGATTTCATTGATAAATTCGCCATGCACTTTTGCAGCTGATAGTACCTATATTATAATCTAGTCACCGTTTGCATATTTTAAATAACATAATAAGCAAAAATAAAATAAACAAGCATTTCCCCAACGCTTGTTGTGTTAATAACACTTTATTATTTAATAAGATCAACAAAGCTAAAGCAGGTAATACCAACAAAACTAATAGTTAATATAACCCCTAAAATTGTCGTGGTCGATTCGGGGTCGTGGCTACCTAATAATATTCAACTGTTGTTTACTCGGAACACAGATAATTACGTTTCTGGGCGCACGTTCGGTTCTTCAAAGTTGAAAACCCATTTTCCCCTCACTAGCTCGGAAACACGTGTTTTGTCCTTTAATACCAGTGAGTAAAAACGTATTTTATCCACTAGTGAGTAAAGTAATTTGACCTTGAATAAAGTCAAATTAACTGCTTTAAAATTGATAAAAGTAGTTGAATCTAGTAATAAAGATGATTCACCACCTGTGAAACTACTGGAAGCAGTGATAAACTCAGTTTTTGCGTTGAAGTTTCCTCGCTATAGTGAGGGGAAAAGTTTTGTGTTACACTCGGGTGCAAATGTATTTTACTTCTCGTGTGTTAAAAAACTCGCAAGTTCAGGATTCTATTCTCGAACCACTCGCTTCGCTCGTGGTTCAACTATAGAATCCTTTCACTTACTCGTTTTTCAATTCCACTCTCGGCGTTAAAATACAACTTTGCCCCCTTGTCTAACAAATAACTATTTTAGCATTTGATATCTGATTACATCAGGGTACCTAGACTAACAACTAGGCAATGTCACAATCTCTTACGTTTCGTTGCGTATTGTAGCTCATATTAGTCATAGCATAGTCATAGTACTTTATTCATAAACAATATAGCATTGGGTCTGAACATATAAAATAGATTTCATCACACTCGCACACTAAATGTGCTATTGCACGCAGGCGGAGCGTGAGTTACAGAAAAATCGTTCTCCCTAGGGAGTTAAGAAATCTCTAGTACTGTATTGAACTCTTTTTTATCTTTATATATATTATATATGCATATTTTTTTATTGGTAATGCAAGTGTGATGAAAACATTGTGTCTAACTCGGGAAGTATGAATATTACTAACTCGAGTCTTTAAATCGCTCCGGCACGCCGCGCCGTCGCGATTTAACTTACTCTCAATAGTATACTATTCAATTTCCTCCCCTTGTTGCACAATGTACTATTTCTCTATCGTTCTTCCGTACTGTCGGTCTAGCCGAATGACAATCATTGACGCTTTGAAAGCTTTCCTGACTGGCCTTAAGGACCCTCTGGGTGTAACGATTAGAACCATGCGTCCTTCGGACATGCCAACGGCCTTGCAATTTATCAAAGAGGAACAAAATATACATTATCTCCAAAAAAGGCAAGCACCTCAAACTAATTTCCAAAAACCATTAGACTTAAACAAGTTTGCTCCTCACAATTTACCCCCAAGACCGGTGCCCTTCGCCAACTTAAATAAACCGTCATTTTCACAACGACAAAACGTCTCATCTCATCAAAATAATTACAGACCTTTCTATCCCAATCCATACAAAAATAATCCGTGGAACAGGCCTCAATATCCCTACAACCCATCAAGGCAATTTTCTGGACAACAAACCAACAAAAATGTAGAACAACCTAAACCTATGAGTGGAATTTCATATCGATCAGCTCAGGTACCATTGAGACCATACATGCCAGCTATAAATAACCCTTTAAATAATCATACCTGCCAAACTATGTATCAACAACAATGTCCGGCGCCTGAAATGCTTATCGCAGACCCACGCGAATACGCCGCTATCGCTGGCGGCCACAGTTCTGAGAACGTGCAGTGCGACAATGTATGCACAGACTATTTAGACTACCAGCAGTACCACGATAATTATGAACTAAATTTTAATGAACAGGAAATTAATCAGGATTTTCCTCAGGATTCGGATACGACCAAAGACCCCTAGCATTAGAAATACACGCTCACTTAAAAAGACGGCTACCCTATATCGAAATTAAAGAGCCTCCCCTGAAATTACTGATTGATACCGGAGCTAATCAATCATTCTTGTCACCAGAAGTTTTCGAAAAGCATTTCAACAAGCATCAGCTATTGTTCGAACCATTCACTGTAAACTCAGATTATACTACTGTTTTTAACTACGCTGTGGAGATACCTTCGTTCGCCGAACTAAAAGAGAAATCTTTGTTTAAATACTACATTTATAGGTTTCATAACGTATTTGACGGATTAATTGGTTTCGAAATGCTGGAACATTTAAAAGCTAAAGTTGACCTGGAAAATAAATTACTTATTACACCAAACGCTAATATACCAATAAAGGTTTTGACTTCTGAAACAAAATCTCTATTCGAAGCCCTTATAAAATCAAACTCAACAAAGGATTTGATGGTACCAGTCAACATCCGCAACGGTGATATCTACATCCCACGCACTAATGTAAACAATTGTTACATTCCCGACACTGTAACCCGAGCAGAGGCAGGTAAGGCCCACCTGCAAATAACAAACCCGACTAATAATGACATCATTGTTATGTTATCGTCGCCCCTTAGAGCCCAGACGCTGAATAATGATTATGAAATTTATAACTTAGAAACGACTTGCGAGAAAAATGATAGTGCTCTATCATTTCTTAGAATGGATCATCTTAACATAGAAGAGAAATGGAACCTCTCAAATTTATGCGAAGCATATAGCGATGTTTTTTATACTGAAAACACTCCGCTTACGTTCACGAATCAGATTAAACACCGGATAAATACAACGGACGAGATCCCAATCTATACGCGTTCTTACAGATATCCCCAAATACATAAAGCAGAAGTAGACAAGCAAATTGAATCGATGCTTCAACAAAACATAATACGTCCATCCAATAGCCCATGGTCATCCCCAATCTGGATTGTCCCAAAGAAACAAGACGCAACAGGCCAAACTAAATGGAGATTAGTGGTAGATTATAGAAAGTTAAACGAAAAAACAATAAGTGATAAGTATCCGATCCCTAACATCAATGATATTTTAGACAAACTTGGTCGATGCCAATATTTTACGACATTGGACCTTGCCTCAGGGTTTCATCAAATAGAAATGCACCCCGATGATATAGAAAAAACTGCATTCAGCGTAGATACTAACAATGACGGATACCGCGGTGTTTACGCCTATTTGCGCATGCCTTTTGGTTTAAAAAATGCACCGTCAACATTCCAACGTGTCATGGACAACGTGTTACGCGGCTTAAAGAATATAATGGTGTACATGGATGATATAATCGTTTACAGCACTTCCCTCCAAGAACACATCCAAAATTTAGAAGACGTCTTCCAAAGACTCCGCGAATCCAACTTCAAGATACAGATAAACAAATCAGAGTTCATGAAACGTGAGACTCCTTTCTTAGGACATATAATTACCACAGAAGGTATTAAGCCCGACCCTAATAAAATCAAAGCAGTCCAGCAGTTTCCTATTCCAAAAACCAGCAAAGAAATAAAATCGTTCTTGGGATTACTCGGCTATTATCGAAAATTTATTCCCCAATTTGCGAAATTGACTAAACCATTGACTTCATGTTTAAAAAAAGGTGCAAAGATTGAACTTACCCCCGAATATATAAATTGCTTTAAACACTGTCAAAATTTGCTTACAAACGACCCGCTTTTACAGTATCCGGATTTCGAAAAACCTTTTAACTTGCGCACGGATGCTTCGAATTACGCTATAGGTGCCGTACTTTCACAAGGGCCGATCGGATCTGACCTTCCGATTGCCTATGCTTCCCGGACGCTTAACGAAAGTGAAGTAAAATATAGCACGATTGAGAAAGAACTTCTTTCAATAGTTTACGCTACGAAATACTTCCGACCCTATCTATACGGTCGAAAATTCAACATAATTACCGATCACAAACCTTTACAATATTTGATGAACGTAAAAGAACCTAATAGTAGATTGACAAGATGGCGCTTACGACTAGAAGAGTACGATTATACTATCACCTATATGAAAGGAAAACTTAACTCGAACGCCGACGCGTTATCACGAATAGAGCTGCAAAACAATGAGATAAATTTAAATATTGATCACCCTAACCAGGACCCAGACGACGGGCCATCGTCCATGGTCGTAAACCACTCTGAAAGCGAAAGCGATGAAGAAGATAACTTACCTTTAGCAGCCCTGGCACGCCATACTGCTCTCCCTGAAAGTGATTCATCGGATGAAGATGACTTACCTCTGGCCGTGCTAAAACACCGAGAAACGAATAAACAAACACCTGATCAGCCGCAAAGTACTGTTCACTCACAACTAGAAAATCCGATACTGGAAATACCCATCTCTGACAAGCCAATAAATATTTTCAACAACCAGCTCTTCTTGGATTTCGTGCATCACTCCCCGACAAAACCAAAATTAATCAAGATTTTTCCCACCAAAATTAGAATATTAGCCCAAATAAATAAAAACAATATTCAAGCCGACATAATAAACCTTTTCAAAGAATTTGTAAAACCCCAAACTAAATATGGCATCTTCATGCCCCACGAATTCATCCCAGAGGTTACATCAGTGTTACAAATGACCTTCAGAAATATGGCTTATAATTTAACTTTCTGCAAAACCCACATCGAAGATGTAACTGATTGCGAAAAACAAATCGAAATCATGCAACGCATACATAACGGTCCAACTAATCATCGAGGGATACAGGAAACTGAACGAAGAATAAAATTACAGTACTACTGGCCAAATATAAACAATAGCGTAACAGAATTTATAAACAATTGTGATATCTGCCAAACCAGTAAATATGAAAGACACCCTAATAAACAATTATATCAATTCGTACCTGTGGCTACGAAACCGTTCGAAGTCCTTCACGTAGACACATTTACAGTCAATGGCCAAAAGTTCCTTACTATCATTGACATATTTTCCAAATATGCTCAGGCATACCCCTTACAATCATGCACTGGATTAAGCGTGCTAAACGCCCTTTCCATATATATGTCCCATCATGGCCCACCTTTGTGTATCACTGCTGATCAAGGCACGGAGTTCAAAAATCAGTTAATAAAGGAACTAGCAAAATTACATAAAATAAAACTTCATTTTATCAGCGTTAATAACCCTGAATCTAATGGTGCTATTGAACGGTTCCATTCAACTATACTCGAACATATTAGAATCATAAACAAAAACCAGTTAGAACTTACAACTAATGAACTCATGGTCTATGCAATTATTGGCTATAATAACAGTATCCATTCAGCGACCAAGAAAAAACCTATTGAAATCATTAATGGGCATTTTAACGACCGCGATCTATTTGACATTAATATTGAAGACGTTTATCTACAAAATTACGTTAATAGGCATAAAGATGTGACAAAAGAGTTATATGCAAATCTTAACAAATCCCTTGTAGAATATCAAGAGAAATCTATTTCGAGGGCTAACAAGGATAGATCCGAACCTCCCGTATACGAAGAAAACCGAGCCGTGTACATTAAAAATCCCGCGGCTGCTCGTCAAAAGACGAAACCACGTTATTTAGGTCGTAGAATTAAGAGAAACTTAGAATTAAAAGTTATAGACGATAAGGATATCAGTCATCATAAAAGAACGCTGAGGGTGCCGTTAAAACAACAAAGACCATTGTTCCAGGACCCTCCTGATAGGAGCGACCCAGGGCCGGCAAGTAACCCTCACGGAGCTGGATAACAACCCCGGAGTCCTGCCATTTAAACTGGGCACCGCTAAGATTCAGATGACTGAACATGTGTTTTTACACTACTATGAACTAAATAGTATTAAGGATAGTATTAGTAATATAGAGAACTATATAGGTAGTTACTTAGATTATATGAAATCTGCCGACCCCTTTATTTTAGAGATACCTCAGTGACGACCACCCAGATTTTCTTGAACGACCTCAACACCATTTATGGTAAATTCAATGCCTTGTACGCGATTCACCCTAAGCAAAAACGCGGCCTTTTTAACGGTTTGGGTACTGTCATAAAAAGCATTACTGGAAATTTGGATCACGACGATGCACGTCATTATAACCAAGCCATACAAACATTACAGGAAAATCAAAATCTAATTGGAAATAAATTGAATTCTGGAATTAGCATTAATAAACAAATGTTAGAATCATTCAATAACACGTTGTTAGCTATGATCTCTAACGAAAATAAAATTCATGTTGCCTTGAACGAAATCATAATTGATGTGAATATGACTAACTACCGCTTATCAGACTATATCAAAATTAACAGTCTATGTAACATGATAAAAAGTAATTTACGGAGTCTTCTTGACTTTGTTACCATGCTTGAAAATGCAATTGCTTTCTCTAAACTGGGTATAACCCACCACAGTGTAGTCGGCACTGATAATATCATGTTTATATCAAACGTCTTGTTTAAACTTTACAAGGAACAAGAAATGCTTATCAATGAAAACACCGCGTTTCGAGACTATTATGACATCATTACTTGTGGTTCCTTTTATGCAGAGAATAGAGTCGTATTTGCATTGAAATTTCCTGTAATGTACAAGAATACATACACCTACTACCATCTATTTCCCACTCCGACTTATAATTCGACCATTCTGATCCCTCCTAAACCTTATATGGCAATGAACGACGAGAAACACCAGTACATGGAACAAGAATGTAAACGTTTCCAAGAAACATATTACTGTGAAGAAACCTTTTTTACCTTGGCATCAAAGCCCGACGATTGCATCTACTCGCTGATCCTAAACCAAGAAATTTCTGCTACCTGCCAATATACAGCATTTACGAGTGACTTTGAGATGCTTCAAAGATTAGACGACTACCATTACGCAATAACATGTCCGCGACGAACAAAATTACAACTCTTATGCGACAGCGAAGAAATTAGATTTATCCAAGGAACCTACCTGATTGAAGTCCCCGAAGGCTGTATGTTCACCACCGCAAGTTCATCTGTTAAAAACTACAAAAATGAAATTAAAGGCCAAGCTATTAAGCTTATTTCCTTCCAAATGTCAAATATTAGTATTAGAAATACTGCACAACCGTTGAAACTGGAAAGAATTCCTCTGGAACAATTGTATAAACTCGAAGCTCTCCTAGAAAAGGAGGAACCATTGCAACAACTGCGAACAATTGACATCAAGGATAATGACCACCTGTACTGGATCATACCTTTATACGCACTCATCGCCGTAGCGCTAGACGCCGATGGAAACACAGTCTGGCTCTGTCGCGCCAATACGGAAGAGCCATAGAGATATATCCTCCTGCCCGGTTTCGGCCACAGCGACTGTAGGTTCTGGTGCTAGCAATTTTTAATTTGGGTTATTATCATTCTTTTCCGCTCTCTGGTGTGCCCTAAGATGGCTCGCGTATCCAATCTTTCTGCTGAATACTCGCGCGCATTTAGGACACGTGAGCACACCACCAACATAGATAGAGATAGATAGCTACGAAAACGATAATATCGTGAGCGTTTGTGCATTTGGCTATGTACACATTGTACACTGGTGCGACAGAGCCAGTTGCGTTTCGATCGCCAGGCAGCGTAGATTGTCACTTCCTAGGCCGGCTGAAACCAACTACTTACTTACCGCGGCAGATGTTGCACGCTCGTTCCGACAAATCTGACACTCCATTAGTTGATTTTCCACCGCAGTTCGCATACATATTATGATTTTATAATGATGTGTACAGTGAACTTCCGTGATACAGATAAATAAACATTCCATACATCAGTTTCGAACTGTTTGCGGTTTAAATTCTAATTGCAGTTATGTTTGTCCAGATGTTCTCCTTCACGATGAAACGTTGCGACGGGCCCGTTTCTCGAAAGGTACAAGCCTTGTATTACAAGTGTGTTTCCATGACAACCCATACGATTTGACAGTTCGCGCACTTGTAATACAAGGCTTGTACAATTTACACTTTACAAGTGTAAATTGTAACTTGAAAGGTACAAGCCTTGTGTAAGCTACAAGTTACAATTTATAAGTGGTTGTCAATGTCTAATATGACAAGTTGAAAAGAGACTTCCGCTTGTAACTTATAACTTTCCGTTTTGTGAAATGGGCCACTAAGCCTGAAACACAAGTGTTTTGCTGATCCAGTTAAGTTGTTTTCTAAATTCGGAATTTGATATTGGTAAACTATTAAGTTATATTATACCAATAGCGTGTAATTAAGCGCCTGCGTCGTGAGTTAACCGTAATATAAATAAAGTCCTTGTCGGTTCCGATGACGGCGACCTCAGGAAATTATGGATGATTTTGCCTGTATAAGGTCTATACCTAACAGGCAAAATAATCAGCTCTTATGTGCCTAGCCAGACCGAAATTGGTCTAAAAGACCCTTTTACAAGCCCCACAAAAGAGTTGGCCAGATGCATATTGCATTAAAGTAATTTGGTCTTTTTGCGTTGTCAGCATTTGATGTCCAACGTTCTAAGGCGGTGTTTCTCGAACGATTTAATACATACATTTACATATGTATATATACATATAATCACGCCTGTAGCCCATTAAGGGGTAGGCAGAGCACATGAACTACTAAGTTTAAGTGCTACGATTTAATATGACGACCGGTCTGGCGCAGTCGGTAGTGACCCTGCCTGCTGCGCCGCGGTCCCGGGTTCGAATCCCGGTAAGGGCATTTATTAGTGTGATGAGCACAGATATTTGTTCCTGAGTCATGGATGTTTTCTATGTATATAAGTATTTATATATTATATATATCGTTGTCTGAGTACCCACAGCACAAGCCTTCTTGAGCTTACCGTGGGCCTCAGTCAATCTGTGTAAGAATGTCCTATAATATTTATTTATTTAATACTTATGGTTAAACATAGATCACCAAGGCGACCTGTCTGTAGCAAGCTCCTCCCAACGTCATGAGCGTGCTTACATATATTCCTATTAATTTTGTAATAATTAATATGAGTATCAAATGCATCGATTTACGTGTAGTTTCAATGTATAGTTCACATACTAGGTACTACTAAATACACATTAACATTAACTAGTTGCTCATATCGTATCTTTTGATACTTATATTTGAATTACAAATTCACAGTGCTCATTTATATTGATAGCGATAGTGATAGCGTTGACCTGTCCAATGATATTACACAACATTATCTATCTTAAAAGGAAAAAAATCGTTTGCACTTTACTTATAGTGGACGAGATAATTCCGTGAAAAGAATTAAGTGCCTTGAGCGTTCTTGCTCTAGCAATCACGCAGTTAATCCTCGGATGGACAGACAGATAGACGCCACGAACTAGAAATAAAGGAGATTTTAGCCATTTTGGAAGATAATACTTGTGTTGAAAACTGTTTTACCTACTTACTAGTAGCAAAAGTTTTAGAAACAGTTTCGAACGGGGTTAGGTAATTAACAAGGATTATTTATTATACAGGAGTATGAAGTATGTAACTTCATACTAAGAATCGTACCTCGATTTTTTAGCGCCACCTATTAGATACTGTCATAACTACACTGATGATGCCAACAAATTTATTTTTTTCAAAATGTGTATTGACGTGAATCATGATTTTAAAATAAAGAAATATGCCATTTGTTCTCATAAAAAATAAAAACACGCAAATTTTTTTTTTTTAATTTATTTATTGTTGAGAAACAAACAGCGAAAAATTATACAAATGTATAAACAAATATAGATTAAACATAAGCCAAACAGTTTCCACTTATAAAAACTAACATATTTTTATAAGTGGAAACTGTTTGGGGAATTTTAGCGGTTATATTTACTAATAGATAGTTTTGTTAGGGACTTTTAATAGCTTCTTGTTCGCAATCCTTCACCTCCCACCCTTAATACAGAATGTACTAATAACATGTTTGTGGTACGTTTATCTCTAGCAAGAACAGATATGATCGAACACTCATGGCCAATATAAGAAAACCCCTCCTGGGGCGATATTGAAAACTGTTCAATATCCTGTCGCAGTCCGATATTAACTCGTTCATTTCTTGGAAAGGTTTTGAATAGAACAACATTTAAGGTATGATGATTGGACGAACAATCCTGATTAAATATTTTTTTTAAATACTGGCCTGTATCATGTTGTTGACATATTAGAATAAGATAATGGCTAACATAAAATACACAGTATATTATACTAGTATTGTATGTAGAAAGTTAACAGCGCCCCCAAAACGATTACTTATACTGGAGCAAAAAAATATATATTTTCCGTATATTCTAAAAATTCAAACACTAAAATACTGTGTTATTTGCTAGATGTATCTATATAAAACTGTCTAAATACCTATTCAATGACAATATTCGAAACAAAACGTAACGGAATTAAATAGCTAAATAAGTATGTTAAAAATACATCATAGAGGTAATATGAAAACATATTTTTAAATTCTATATTTTATGGATCGCTCCCAGTCCTCTCAAGTATATATGTATATTTAAATAAATTCACATTTGGTCAACAGAGAATGATTTCAAACACAGAACTTAATTTAGATAGAAGAAACAAATTCATATATTTGTATAGGGGCCGAGCGTGTCAAATTTTGTACTGAAGTTGATTCTTGCCCGTAATTTTAAATATGTCTCAGGCTCTTGATTGTTCATAATGTTTGTGTTGTTGCAATTGAATATCACGTAACGAGGCATTTTTTATGTTTTGGTTGACTTCAACTTACAAAAATTGACGCCCGAAAGCTGCAAGCTGCGAGTAAAGACGGACAACTCAGTGGATTTCACTGAGTTCATTTGACACGCTAAGTAGATACGTTTGCTTGATCTATGGTATATATGACATCTGTGATTTCAAACTACAAAGATTCAGTTAACCTATGTACTAAAAATAACAAGTACCAGTTAAACCAACTGATTCAGCACAATTTTACATTAAGAGCCAGTATGTTTCGGCTAAATGGTACCTGTCAAATAAGAAAGTTATGTGAGCCGAGATTTCTATTTAGCGATGTTATCTCGGCTTCCTACGTCACGCAACAAGACTCGCTTTCCAGTTGAATAGAGTTCTATACAATATATGTATACTGGTTGTATTTTTATTGGGTTAGTGAGGGCGGCTACCCCCTTGCTGCTACGCGAAAGCGGTCTTACAGACCTTCCCTCGATCTCAAATTAATGAAGATTGACGTTTACAGAAATATGAATTTTGACATGTGTCAATCCATCTCACTTATTTATCATTTATACGATCAAAAGCTTGTATACGTGACTAAAGAAACACAAATCGAGGTTTCTTTAAATGATTGCTGTTTTAATATACTGTTATTTTACCAATCGATTTAATTCCTTTTTTATTTAGTGTCAATAATATCGTAGAGGACAACTTACGGCAATACACTAAAAAACAAATGAAAACTTAATATATAAGAAATGTACAAGTAATTATTACTCGATAAAAACAATTAATAAAATAATATAATAACGTGATTACAAAAATATAAGAACAAATAACAGAAACTGAGCAAGTTGTGTTAAAAAGTTTAAGTATAATTAATATAATTTTATAAGCAAGAAATTGAAGTGCAAAACCAATTTGGCTATGATTAATAAAGTGAGCATTTTTTTTTTTTGCCAATAATTTTTTTTTATTGTTTTAGGAAATTTTAGGTCAATTGTACTCAGAATCACGAGTACTTTCAATCTCACTGGGAGACAAAAAGTGTCCCAGAATTTCCATACATTTTTGTTACTTTCCTCTTTTGTTACCCCATACAACATGTACGGAAAATGGTAAGAAAATAAGAAAAAATCGTATGGGACAATTTTTTTAACTACTAGGATTGAAAAGGCTAGTAATTCTGAGTAGAAAATAACATTTTTTTTTCAAAAATATCACACTTCATAAAAGTGGCAAAAAAAAAGAAATGCTCAAGTACAGGATTTCCGAAATCCCGTATCGACTGCGACGTCTCGAGGTCTCGACACACTCGTGTAACTGGCGCTTTATTCGCCTTGTCAAAAGTGTCAAAACTGACGTTTCTTGTTGCTTCTCAGTTGATGTGGATATAACATAACCACAAAATTAAAATTAAAAAAAAAAACTCCGACCACGACATAGTGGACCGATTTTCATAAAACATGGCTAAGAACTCTCCGGACTAATTTAGCTTTCAAACAAAAAAAAAACTAAATCTAAATTGGTTCATCCGTTCGGGAGCTACGATGCCACAGATAGACAGACAGACACACACAGTCAAACAGACAGACAAACAGACAGACAGACAGACATGTCAAACTTATAACACCCCGTCGTTTCTGCGTCGGGGGTTAAAAAAAAATCGCACGTTGTTGAAAACATGAGCATGGGAAAAATATAGATGTAAGAGTTCAAGCAGGATCTAAATACCTAACTTTATGTCGTCCTAGCAGGCAAGCATGGTCTTACATACATGCGCGGATCCAGATAGAAGAAACAAAGTCATATATTTGTATAGGGGTCCCCCCGTGGAGCCTAAGTAGGCCATGCAAAAATTTTTTATGTTTTGGTTGACCACGTGACGCCCGAAAGCTGCAAGCTGGGGACGGACCTCAGTGGCCTTTACCACGTGACCCCCCTGGGCACGAAGCTGGATCCGCGCTTGTCTTACATATAGTGCGATAGGGACGGACGGCCTGATGTTTTATCATTTATCGCGCGACCATGCCTATACTCCTGTACACTGTTATGAAGCATACCATTACATTTATAAAACTGAGAGACAGATCTCGGGTTAAGCATTGTCTTGGTTCGGCTCTTCTCTTATGAAAATTATATGAATGTTTGCTAACCAACTGGCTGTCAGTCATATTGTCATAATTGAAAAGTGCAATGCTGATGTCTCAATCGGTATTAAAATGAGGCAGAACATTTAAATATTCTTCATACATTTTTTTTCAGAAATACAAATAATTCAATGTCACGCGAAAAACAATTAATTTTAAATTCCGTTGCTTGTCAATTCACACAAGTTACATGGGAATGCAATTTCGTTGACGAGCAATAACTGAAATAAAATTACGTTTCATAAAAAGTATATCAAATTATGAATTGAAGTTTATCACAAGAAACGGAGGACAAACTTGCCATCGGATGAAATGAGTTTTTCTTAGTGCACCTGTGGCATAAATGATAAACTTAGCTATTTTTTATAACAATAAATCTATATTAATAGGTAAGTTCTATTTCATTTTCCTGCCAACAATCGAGCTTGATAATAATGTAATGTACAAACTTTCTTTCAAACTACCCAGTAAAAATAATCTCATATTTTCATATAACTCTAATGACTTGACTAGAAGACAAAAGTATAGGCACTTATAATTCTGTAAAATAAATAAAAACATTAAAAGTATATATTATAAAACTAGTAAAAAAGCCCACCAGATCGCGAAATATTTCATTTATAAGAATACCTACTTATATGTAAATATAAAAAATATCTATTATAATTATGTGCAATATATAAAAACATTTAAAAAACTTATAATATATAAATAACTATAATAATCTTAATAAATAATTAAACAAATAAAATTGTAATAAAATCATGTTAATAATATAAATAAATGCTTAAATACATATATTAAACATATATTATAACAAAAGAAATTACTACAAATAAAACCAATCAACAAATAACATCTGTAGTGTGCACAGCTATGCCGCATCCACTGACATCGCATTCATTATAACTCGTCAACATTCGTATTCTTGCTTGTTTGTTATCTACGCTGCGACGAATCTGAACAGAACGGTCAAAATAACTTGTTTCTAAGCCGCTGTTCATTATATTAACGATTTCTACCCACTTTTTTTGTCATGCATGCAAAATTGTAACTAGTAGTTATGCAATTTACAATTTGCCCCCCTTTCATTTTGGCCATTTTCTACAATTAAAATTAATATATTTAAAAAAATTATACTTTCTATTTGTAGAGGTTTACAATGTTCACAACTATTCCAAATTTCAAGTTGATAGCATTAGTAGTCCTCGAGATATTTAGGAATGTGACAGACGGACAGACAGACGGACAGAGTCGCACCATAAGGGTTCCTGTTGTACCTTTTTGGTACGGAACCCTAAAAAATGACCACAAAACAGTTTGAAAGCCTTTAAAAAATATATATTAGAAAAAGGGAAGAGCAAGGAGGTACAATGTTCATTCAGTAAAGCGTTAAAGTAGATTCTAGCGTTCTCCCGCCTATTAGAGGAAGGCTACTACGAACAGTGGCCCATTTCTCAAAACTGAAAGTTACAATTTTTTTTTTTAAGAGGAACAGGTAAACCATTTGACCACAATCTCACCTGATGGAAACTGCCGATGCCGTCTAGGATGAAGCATGTTTACCCAAAAAAAAATGTCTATTCACTCTTGATTGAAAAAGATCCAAATTATAGTGGGTTGGAAATAGACATGCAGGAAGTGAGTTCCACTCCTTAGCCGTTCGCATGATAAAGCTAGATGCAAGATACAAGTTACAAGCGGAAGTCACTTTCTAACTTGTCCTATTATTTATACATTGACTACCACTTGTAAATTGTAACTTGTAGCTTCGAGAAAAGGGTCCTAGACCTAGCGGATTTTCGTCACTCAATGTATTAAATACCTAACTAGATGAGGGAGGTAATCATAAGAAATCAGCGCATATCGTACCTTAATACATATCTTAAATATCGTAGATTGGAATATTATGATGAAAGACGACATAATGTTATTTTAAAACTAAGTTATATTGCATTTAAGAGGGCTTTCGTGTTAAAAATAGTGAAATCGCAACCGAGCACTCGATCATACCGTGTGTGGTATCAAATTAAAGGGATTTGCGAGTAGTTTATAAATATATATCACATTATAGGACTTTTTCTACTTGGTCTAACAAAATATGAGAAAATGTCCAAAAGTGGTAATAATTGTACCGGTGAAGGCTCGTTTTCAAAAAATTGGCAAAAATCAATAATAGCAATGTATAATCACTAAGGCATAACAGCAATTTAAGTAAACGTTGCAGATTAATTTAGTACAAAACTTACTTCGATGTGATGTAGATTTTCAAAGAAATTGTCACTTAATTTTAGGTAATTTCTGAAATAAATTGAATTCGCCTTAGGCTAGTTTACTCTTTTTCAAAAACTTAAAATAAAAATCTAGTCTGAAATGATTGTGGTACAGGATATACGAATTATAATTAAAGATATTGTAAAAATTACTTGCTTTTTCTGGGAATCAAACAGACGTAAAAAAAGATCATAGCTGTTTTTTATGACGCAAATCCAAAGAATGGACAAAACATAATAATTCCTTAAGTAGAATAAACAACGTAGTATTTTAAAAGAAAGGAATAACGTAAAATGTTTGAGTTATACAAAAACTGTTTACGTGCCCATTCTACAAATTCGTAATACGACATTGTGCATATCATATTGTTAGAGGTTGTATACCTTTTTCAGTATTTAAGGGTATTAATACTGGCTGGTTACTTGGACGATTATTTTTTCCGCTACGAGATAGACGTTGTGCGTCAGTTTAATTTTAAAGTTTATCATAAGTCATAACAAATTGAACTCGTACCTAATTACAACCTTGTCATTTTGAATGTTAGGTTTAAATTTGCTTACTGCGTCACCTGTCCAATTTGAAGTTTACTGTGACACAGGTTAAAGTGCTTTACAGTGACATAGCTGTCTACTTATTGGTAAACCTTATGTCGTTGCAGTAACATACACAATTAAACAGTTTGAAGGTTTATGATGGTAGCTAGCAATTATTTTATTGAGTGTAGAGTTAAAAGCCGAGTAGAGCTGCACAGAAAATTAAAAATTCAATTTAAAAAAACAATAATCATCAGATTAAAGAATGAACATTGTAGATACGTTTAAAAAAATAAAAATCAGTTGGGGTGTCTGAGGTTTTGAGTGATACCGGAAACACGGTGTATATTATCCTATCTACAATATACTTATAAGGTATTTTATCTTCGTTTTTTATATTTTACGGACTTCCTATATATGTGAAAACCTCTACTTAAAGGTTAATTTATATTCGACAACAACACTCTTAAAATAAAAACAATAATACTAAATGAAATAAAACTATGGAAACGGATTAAATCGCGTATAATGAATTTACAATTGGACGTAGTTACGCAGAAACGTTCCAATCCATCTGAAATTGTCATTGAAATGAAAGACTTTTGTTTTTCATACAAGGTCTAAAACTTAATGACAATTTCATGTGGAATGGAACGTTTCTGCGTAACTACGTTCAATTCATCCCGACGTTTCGAACACTTTACAGCGTTCGTGGTCAACGGGTGACTGAGGAAAAATTACAATGTGCAAAAGCTACCCACATACAAGAAATATTAACGAACCATGACCATAAATAATATAGATTCCTAAGGCAGGTTCACACACTATAAATAAAGCTAGTTATACATTATTCAAAAAAATTACCATTACTATGTTAAAAAAACAATTAATCAATTAATCTACACAAAATTGACAAAAACAAACTGCAAATGTCCAACACCATACAACACAAATGCCTCACAGTCTTCGTCGTGCTTGTTCCATTATCAGATGTACTACTGGATCCTAAGCCGGTGGTAAAGTAAAGCCATCTTCTCTATTAAAGTTTGGATATTTCTTGATCTCAATGGCCTCGCGCAACATTCTGGGTATATACCGCTTCTCCTTAGCAAGAACCAGAGGCTTATCAAACTTTATAGCATGATTGACTTTATCCATGACATGTTCGAATGGCAGGCTGGCGCTCGACTGTAGGGATCTTCAAGCGGGCCTTCTGCTTGACACGCGATATCTTGAGCTCGTTCGCGGTAACCGATACAATATTAATAATACGAAACATAAACTAAACCTTAATCTAAAAATAAATACCTAAGTAAACTAAAAATATTAAAAACCAAGAAAAGTTCTTTAGGCATGGTGCCGTAGATACTGGCAGCATTTCCTCGTTGTATCGCAAGGATTATTCTTTGGGCGAGGAAGCTGCCAGCCCTACGGTCTACTTAAATATACATACAACGACGCAGTATCTCTCGTAACGCGACCAAAGTGGGCCAAACAAATTGATTGATTGCAAACGGACATCAGGTGAAATAAGTAATGTTTTGAGAAATTCAATTGGGTCACGCTACTTATAGCTTTCCTACGAGTAGGTATCAAATAAAATGTTATTAGAACCCGTATATATATCTAAGAAAGAAGTCTCTATAAATAATGGAAACCAAGTTGGCGGCAGATGAAAACACAGTCTTTGCTTGATTAACTTTCATTCATATTTTATCAATTAGCTTTGGTACGATGTACCTTGTGTGGGTGTAAATAAAATAAATAAATAAATAAATAAATAGTATAGGACATTCTTACACAGATCGACCGAGTCCCACGGAAAGCTCAAGAAGGCTTGTGTTGTGGGTACTCAGAATTCAGACAACGATATATCTTATACTTTTAAACGAGCAATTCTTGTATATTTATTTATTTATTTATTTATTTATTTATATATATATTTATTTACACTGACGATCTCGGAAACCGCTCTAACGATTTCGCAGAAATTTGTTATGTGGGGGTTTTTGGGGGTGAAAAATCGGTCTAACTTATCCTTAGGTCCCGGAAAACGCGAATTTTCGAGTTTTCATGCGTTTTTCTTCGCGCGCCATCTCGTGTGCAGTAGTTGTACTGTTAAGACAGAATTCTTTCGGTCGATGTAAGTACTATTTATTGCAAACACTAGATGGCGACACAGGTCAAGGCTAAAACGAATAGAAAATACACTATTTGAGTTTTTGTGGCGAAATGCGCGCCATCTCGTGTGGAGTAGTTGTGTTGTTAAGGCTGAGAATTCTTTCGCTCGATGTAGGTACTATTCATTTTTGAACTAGATGGCGACACATGTCAGGGATACGAAACAGAACCGAGCGAAGCTCGGTTGCCCAGATATTAATAATAAATATACAAATACTTATATACATAGAAAACATCCATGACTCAGGAAAAAATATCTGTGCTCACCACACAAATAAATGCCCTTACCGGGATTCGAACCCGGGACCGCGGCGTAGCAGGCAGGGTCACTACGCGCTAGGCCAGACCGGTCGGTCAAATTCATTAAATTACTTAATTATAAGCAGCTTCTCATTACCTTTCTGTCATAAAACGGCATATGTACGTGTGAATTTCGTAATTTAAGAATAAATAAAAACTTGTACTGCAAATATTACTTTCTGAAATAATGAATGATTAATGAAACCTGCTGTGCATAAGTAATGAGCAATATGAGCATAGAGTAAATTGTTTCTTTAACAGGAGTCTCCCGCTGTAGTTTTTATTTCGTTTTTTTTTAAATTTTAATTAAAGGCAAGACATTTAGTTACAATAACATATTGTTAAATTTCATTCCATATGGAGTATACATAAATTTTGTCTATGTAAATTTAATCAGAAGAATATTTTCAGAGATTTTGCAAAAGAATGTCAAAACTTGAAATTTATTCGGCATGTGTCAAAACGAAACGCTTGAAATAGATATTATCTCTTCGGTATGGCGCGACAGAGCCAGCGGTGATCGCTTTCGTTTGGCGGAAATGCCATTCGGCTACGGGGCCTGGCCGTGAGCGTTTCGTGAGCGATTGTGCCATTCAGACAATACAACACTTAATTCATGACTGTCCAAAGAGGAAATACACAGGCCATTCCCTGGATTTGCTGAGCCCTGATGTGAACGCAGCCCGTTGGGTGAAGAAGCTAGATATTGTCATCTACGATTATTATTTTACCTGATACCTGTGGCCAGTGGCCCGACCGGTCCGCCGTACGTATATATAAAATACCTAGCACAGCGTAGGAAATCTGTCTGTGCGTTGAATTATTTTAGTACCTATAATATTCATGAGTTGATATAGTACGAGGATAAGTTTGAATCTGTATACATAATTAAGTGAGCGTAAGTAGATATATAAAAAAAGAATAATCCAAGGCAACAAATAACTTATTGAGCATGCATTATTAAATATTCACGTTATACGTGACAATATAAAATTGTAGTCCTTAAGTTGATAATATGTTGTTAGTAATAGAACAGTTTATAGCCATACGATTAAATAAAACGAAACGTCATTTACCCCTAAAGCGACTTGTTCCAGATCTGTCCCAGGCAATTTAAATTGTAATTAACAGATTGAAAGTTATTAATTCAGTAGCAAATTTTTAACAACGGCGTTCCAGGGGTTAAACAACTTCCATACCTACCAAATAGACGTCGTGTGATAAAATCATCTGATCTTCATTCAAAAACACAGAATATATTTTTTTATTTATTAGAAAAACACATACAAAAATAACTATAAGTACTTCTGTGTTCACTACTGTCGGATAACAAGCTTATATTTTCGTGGAATTCCTGCAAAAATGACACACAAAACCCTATTACGATTAACCTTTACAATCTGCAGGCCAAATACGAGTAATAGTTGTATTATTAATTACCCTTTAGAGACGGTCTCGGGGTTATACAAGATATTTTCGAGAGTCCAATTGGACGTTGTTACGCAATGTTGTATATCCGGGTGCCTCAGGAGGATGGCAATTAATTAATACACAAATCACTTCTGAGAAACACACCAATATATTTTATATTTATTAAATAAACTATTACATTTCACTAGTTCTACCTACTTGACAGAAGAGAGCATGTCAGCTAGAGAATATTCATACCGCGCAAGCGCGATCATTTAAATTAGGAAACTCAATACATACTACACGCAATAACGTTCCAATCCATCTGAAATTGTCATTGAAATTAAAGACTTTTTCACCACACCAACTGGTAAAGGCTTTCTTTGCTATTCAAAAATAGATAGCAAAATTGCATTTTATCCACAAGGGGGCAAAGTAATTTCATACAAATTTTAACTCGATGTCTTAATCTGGCTGCTAGATTTTACCTATAAATGATGATTTTCAATCATAAATATTGAATAAATTGATGAATTTGATTTATTTTGATGTTTTATAGTCAGTATTTTGTTCGTGTTGGTGTGGTGAAAAATTTTGTGTTTCACTCGGTGGCAAAGTTTGTTTAAACTTCGTGCCTTGATACCCTCGCAACGCTCAAGATTCCACTTTTTGAACCTCTCGCTACGCTCGCGGTTCAATATTGGAATCTTTCGCTTGCTCAGGTATCAATATTGGCACGTGCGGTTAAACAACTACTTTGCCCCCTTGTAAAACAAATAACTATTGTTTTTCATACAAGGTCTAAATCTTAATGACAATTTCATGTAGATTGGAACGTTATTGCGTAACTACGTCCAATTATGATACAGCTAGGATTTGTTTACTGGATGTGAGTAAAACAATTCAGCTTCCGGAAATTCTCAATATCCTCCGAAAGTGTGTGTGTCTGTTTGTTTGTCCGTCTTTCTCGGCAAAACGGAGCGACGAATTGACGAGATTTTTTTAAGTGAAGATAATTGAAAGGATGGAGAGTGACATAGGCTACTTTTGTCTCTTTCTAACGCGAGCGAAGCCGCGGGCAAAAGATAGTATTATATAAAATATATGTACGTATAAAAGCGCGTTACAAAATCAAAGTACCAACTTGCTGTCTTCCGTACTGAAAGAAGGCACTTTTCATCTTCATCAATTGAGTGTAAGTAAACATTGAACGCCAAAGATACCTAATGCGACTATTTTTACAATTTGTAAACAAATGTACGTGTCTAGAATAGCATCGGAAGTTGGTTTTCGTTAAATTTCCGTTACGCGTTAGTGCGTGTGTGTTCTACTTTATGGAGTTGCATGTGAAAAGGTCCAGTAAATGATCACATGTAGGTAGTTTAAGGGTCCCTCGGATCCTTCAATATCAATTAAACAACGAACATGACGAAGACATGGTTTTTTATGCACTTTTTGTATTATGGATGAATGCCAGCGTGTTTAGGTCAACAGAATTTTGCAAATTATTTTTACAAGATTTCGGGTAATCAGAGATGTGCCCTAGGCTGATTGTTAGTAAACGGCTGTATTGTAAGGAAAACTATTCATCATGTACCTTATCTATTGCTGGTTTACTGTCCACACAATAAGGGCCAGTTGCACCAACCACATTTGACAACACATCATCGTCACGCAGTAGATGTCTATGGAACTTCCCATTACAATAAAATTTAACGAACACTTTAACGGTGACAGACGGTTTGATGCAACCGGCCCTTAGCATAAAGATAATAAAGCTTGTTTTTTGGCACTACGGGCCTTTATAACTATATACATATTTATGTACTCTCATGCATATCTATCGGTTTACGATTTTTTCTACTTTCGAATTCAAACTTTTCATTTCTTTAATAGATCAAAGGTAAATCGTTTAGCACTACAATGGCGTACTTTCCTTTACATAGGGTACGGCTGCGAACTTTTCTTGTCTGAATAGACCCTTTTTGTACGGCGACGTTGACTGATGGCCCTAAAGAAAAAGTTTGATCGTGTTAGAAATATTACAGTGGGAAAGGGTAGCGAAGTGGAAAAAACAAATTGTTTCATAAAAATACAGTATTTGAATGACACTTGCTTAGATGAATAATATTACTAGTAGGTATAAAAGAAAATGAATATATTATAGAAATTGAGGGCGCAACAGGGTGTCTATGCACTGATGGTGACTTTTGGACCCGGCATGGCGCAGAAGAAAGGGTATACTCTTGGATCGACTCGTTCGTTTTTCGTCACGTTCCTAAATTTGTCCGATTCTCCTTTCATCAGCCATTCTTTGTTCGTCTTTATCTTAATCCGTCTCGTTCTTTACTTATTATTCTTCTTTCGGCATGTTCGCTTTTAAATCTATGTTATTCGTGTTTTTTTGTAGTCTTAGGTCGGTACCAACTTAGAACATGACCAAGTACGAAATGACGAAAATCGATTGAGTCTAAGTAAGAAAAAGGCCAACAACTCATTATGGTCAAAGACGATAATGACTGCAGACTAAGTTGACGAATGAAGAATGGCTGATGCAAGCAGAATCGGACCAATTTAGGAACGTGACGAAAAACGAACGTGTCGACCCAAGACTCCCAAGAGTTTACCGAAGAAAGGGTTTAGGCAATGTTGTTTAGGTTTAGGTACCTAACACGTTAGTGTGTTCCTTGCAACTATTGCTGTACCTATCATGAACTCTTTATTGGAATTATTACAAACAATGACACAATTAATAGATTTTCATGTACCTAATTTAATAACTACTCCATGAGTTTTTCGAGGTGGAAAACTTAGATGTGGCATCACTATTATCTACATGTCCAAAAATATGTAACACCAATTAGAACTACCTCATTTAATACAAAGCTAAATGTACGATTTCAATTAGTGATTATAAAAAGGTAATACGGGATAATACTCTCTCATAGGATTAGGATCCATGATGTTGCCGGGATATGATTGAAGTATCTCACTTGGGGCTTTTCATATATTAAACGAAAATAGCTCCTACAGTATACAAATCAAAGTACAAATACACTACAATATAAATTAACAATTAAAATATAAGCTAAAAATACCACGTCATAATAAAACTAAGTTAATTTTATTTGTATATGAAAAGCCCCAGGTATACCAGGTGCTTGTAACAGGAGCAATAAATTAAACTCTTCAAACGCACCATCATTTGTTTAGCAACTTTTAAAAATACACACTACGTTTCGTAAGCGTTTCGTTGCTAGCTTTCCCTATCGCTCTTCAGGAGCCGTAGCCGAATGGCATTTCAAACGAAAACGAAACGCCGCGAAAGGTAGTCTGGCTCTGTCGCGCCAATACGCAAGAGCGATAGAGATAGACATCTACGAGCGTTTCGTTTCGTGAGCGTTTGTGCCATTCGGCTACGTCTACGTACCCTGAAGTGACGCAACAGAGCCAGACAACGTTTCGGTCGCCACGTAGCGTCACTTTGGCAAGGCTGGCAGACGTTCGTTGTCGCTTACCAACGACGTGCTTCAGTTTATGCAAAGAGGATCGAGTATTATAGAGAGTTACTGTCAAAGTAAAATGTGTAATCACAGTGCATAGACTGCCATCTCTTGACAAAGGCTTAAAACTTTTGAACCTTCGTTTTGACAGTTTGGCCCATATTCTTAGCTTGATATGTGTTAAAATGTCAAATATTAATATTAGCGCCATCTAGCCCAGCGTCCCCCAAAGGTGTAACGCCATCAAGGCCACCGTACCTTTTTCTGTATGGTACTGGGGGTACGTTTTTTTCTTGGACTTTATCTGTCTATACGGAGTTACATATGTCTTTGGTTTATGAAAACAAAGTGCGTCGTTGCACTCGCTACCTATGACGATGCATTGGTATCTTTAGGAAATTAGTTTAGTTTAAGGACAATACTCGCAGTTTTTGTATAGCAACTGCAGGTGTCATTTTTTATCTTTTTAGGGTTCCGTACCAAAAAGGTACAACAGGAACCCTTATGGTGCGACTCTGTCCGTCTGTCTGTCCGTCTGTCACATTCCTAAATATCTCGAGAACTACTAATGCTATCAACTTGAAATTTGGAATAGTTGTTAACATTGTGAACCTCTACAAATAGAAGGTATAATTTTTTTTAATTTATTTATTTTAATTGTAGAAAATGGCCAAAATGAAAGGGGGGCAAACTAAAAATTTCAAGTTACTAGGTCAAGTGGGGTATCGTTAGAAAGAGCTCAAATTGAACGTAAATAAACCAATTTTTATAATTTTTTTGTTGTGGAAAAAACAAGAATTTTGAAGGAAAATGTAAAAAAAAATACCGTTCCCCCCCTTATCTCCGAAGTTTACCAACAACAAATTTTGAAAATTTTAGAAAACATTGGTTTTATGCTAAATATTACAGGAAAAATATAATTGTGTTTGTATGTTGAAAACTTTTTTTTTAATTCACAAAAAACTTTTCAGATTTTTACTTTTAATTTACCCACCTTTGCGGATGTATAAAGGCTTCAAATTAATACGAGATGTTACGTAAATCATCTTCTTTCCAATAAAGTAAAAACTGTTTAAATCGGTTAACATTATAAAGAATAATCCCTGAAAAACCAACATACTATGATCGCGCAAATTAGTTAGCGAATTCACCGAGAGATGGCGCTATACACAATAATGCTCATTAGTACCTATACTTTTGTCTTCTAGTCAAGTCGTTAGAGTTATGTGAAAACATGAGATTATTTTAACTGGGGAGTTTGAAAGTTTGTACGGAACCCTCGGTGGGCGAGTCCGACTCGCACTTGACCGGTTTTTTTTTAAGGTATGCCAGCTGCGGTCATCCTTACTTAACATTATAAATGGGAAAGTGTGTGTGTGTCTGTTTGTTTGTCCGTCGTTCACGCCAAAACGTTGCGATGAATTGACGTGATTTATTAAGTGGAGATAGTTGAAGGTATTGAGAGTGGCATAGGCTACTTTTTGTCTCTTTCTAACCCTCCACTTCTCTAAAATGGAGAGGGGAGTTTGCATAGAGCATCCCGCAATTTTCGAATTTAATACGCGGGCAAAAGCTACTTAGTGTCAAAAATTTAAAAAAAAATCCTTGTTTTCATAACCTTGTATTTAGCGTTAGGTACCGCCGTTACGCTTGTTCGTTAGCATTATATTATGGTTATTTTGCCAGGCCCCGCTTTTCTACTTATTTTCCTCCGCTTTGCGCGGTCCTGAGTGTCTTCTTCTAAGCCCGTTTACGTTCATGTCCATTTTTACGTCATGACTTTGTTTTATTTTAATAGCCTGTAAAAAGATGTTGAAGTGAAGCATTTTTTGTGTTGTTGCAAAGACATATATGTAACTCCGTATAGACAGATAAAGTCTAAGAAAAAAACGTACCTCAAAACCATACAGAAAAAGGTACGGTGACCTAGATGGCGATATACCTTAGGGGGACGCTCAGCTAGATGGCGCTGACATTTTAAGCTAAGAACATGGGCCAAATTGTCAAAACTGAGGTTCAAAAGTTTTAAGCCCGTGTCGAGGGATGGCAGTCTATGCACTGTGATTACACATTTATAATTACAATATTGCCCCGCAAAACTCTGGAAAGAGTTTGACTGCAGGAACAGCAGTCTCTCATATGTATAATACTTTTTTTTTTATCTAGCCTATAATGGTGTCCCACTGCTGGGCAAAGGCATCTCCCCTTAACCTCCATGACTCCCGGTTTAGTGCCTCTTCCGGCCAGTTGGTGAGGAAGGTGTCTAGGTCATCCCTCCATCTTCTGGGCCTGCCGCGTCCGCGCTCTATTTGTGGCATCCACTTGGTGGCTACACTAGCCCATCTGTCAGGATGCATGCGGCAGACGTGACCAGCCCAGTCCCATTTGAGCCTGGCAGTCCTCTCGCCGACGTCGGCAATGCGGGTTTTTGAACGCAGCGTGGTGTTCCGGATACGATTGGTCCTCTTCACACCTAGAATACTACGCTCAATAGCCCGTTGGCAAACCTTCAATTTGGACTTCTGACTCTCTGGAAGTGACCACGTTTGAGCACCGTAAGTCAGGACGGGCAGGATACACGTGTCGACGAGTTTTCGCTTCAGTGACAATGGAAGGTTACCCTTCATTAGTTCTTTCATGGACCAGTAGCTCTTCCAGGCATTTTCGACACGGCGCTCAATTTCTTTGTCTTGTCTGTTGCTGAAAGAGACTAACTGGCCCAGGTAGATGTACTCGTCAACGTAGTGTATGGGCTGCCCGTCCACTGTAACTGGACTATGTTTCCTGCTGTTGGTCATCACTTGGGTTTTAGTTCTGTTCATTTGAAGTCCAACTTGAAGGCTCGCGTTGCTCAGGTCTTGGAGCATAACCTGAAGTTCTGTGGCGGAATGGGCAAAAAGAACGATGTCGTCGGCGAAACGGAGGTTCGATAACTTCCTGTCGTCGACGACCACTCCTCTATCCTGCCAGACTCTTAAAGATCTCCTGTAGGGTGCTTGTAAATAGTATAATACTTAATCTTAATAATTTACTTTATAAACATTTTTACAGTATGACACATATTATAACAGTTTAACAAAAATAGAACAAATTATATTAAGGTAATGTATTCAGGTAGTGCTTTTTTAACTGGTTTTTGAATTTATTAGGGTGCTTTTCACTTCGGATGGCTTCAGGTAAGCTATTGAAAAGATATGGGATGCGCTTTTTTAGCGATCTGTCTCCAAAGTAGTTATGTATTCTGGGCACGGATAGCTTACCTGTAGCCACCGCTTTAGTATAGTAGCTATGGCCTATGGGATCTACTGATATATTAGAAGCGTTTTGCACTAGACAGCCATGGTTATTGACTGCAAGCAGGTATTTATGTTTAAGGCTGACTGATAATATTTTGCATATTTTAAAAAGTAATCTATAGTTGCCTTTACATTTGGCTTTGGTTTTGTTGTTAACTAATAGTTTTAAAAATCTAAGTTCAATGTTTTCTAGTTTTTCTATATTGGTCTTAGTGGTTAATCCGTAGCTATCTAGTGCATAACTTAATATTGAATCTACAAGTGACATGTAAAGACCGCAAAGTGCCTGTTGGCACTCTGAATTTTAAATGAAAAAAATTACCTAGTAAAACTCTGAGCTTATCATAAATAAAGTTTACATGTAGCGACCAGGATAAATGTTCATCAATTTGCATTCCAAGGTATGTGACACATTTAACTTGTTCTATAGGTCTACATGTACAGTTAGTAATATTTTGGTGAAAACAAGGATAACTGTGAGCATATAAACATAATGGAATATTGTTGATAGGTAGATACGGAGAGTGTATAAGTAGTAGTTTGGTTTTGTCAGCATTGATGTAGATACGAACGCGAGCCTGCTCGCGTGCTCGCGCGGCGTGGCCGCACATCGCGCTGTTGAAGCGCCGTCCACTTGTCCGTTCTGCAATATGAATAAACAAAAACGCCTTGCTGCAGCAGCACCTACTGTTATTTTGCTCGGTAGTGAACATTTACTACAAAAAGAAAGACGAAGAAGACGATGGTGGATTCGTGCCCTAGATGTTTTGGGTTCCATATTGATGGTTCCTCTTCATATAATTCAATAAAGCTTTGAATCATATCATTGCTCCACTCCATAATAAAATTCGAACACATAAAAACGCCGATAAAAAACTTAAAACTCGACCTCCGTTGTCGCGCGCTTTGTACCATCTGTTTAGACGGCGCGTATTAACACGAGCCGAGCCGAAGATGGCGCGCGCGCCTTTGATCCGTGTCGAAAAAACCGACAAGTGATGGATCGCGCGAACTTTGCCGAGCCGAGCCGAGCCGCGCCGAGCGTAGCTGTTTAAACGGCACCTGGCGCGCCGGATCACGAGCCGAGCTAGGCTCGGCTCGCGTTATCGCGCGCCGTTTAAACGCACCTTAAGGTTACCGCTGTATTCTAATAATAAATAATAATAAAACACGGACGGCTCGGCTCGCGTAGGATCGTGCTACCTCGCGCCGTGTAAACGCACAGGCTCGCGTTCGTATTGAGCCGAGCCGCATCTACACGGACGGCTCGGTGCTAACACGCGCCGTTTAAACGCACCTTTAGTGCTTCAAGTACCTAAGTAATATTATATCTGGAAACAGTAAGCATCAGATCAATATTATATTATGACGATCGCCAAATAAATGAGATATCATTTCCAACTAAGACGCGACGTACGATGTAAACAGGCGCAAACAAACGCCGCACGATGTTTGCGAAAGCTGGAAACAGTAAACACGGGCCGAAATACGGCTCCAGCAACATTATTTACAGCCAGCTTTCGCTCCCGACACGTAACGCACAATTTATTCACGCATTACTGTTACATCTGATTACCTACAAACACTACAGGAGGCCCATTGGGACTTTAAAAATCCAATCTTAATGTTCGTTCCCAGTGAGCACGACTAAGATATCAAATAACATTTATTGAAGATAAAAAATCAAGACACAATTTCTGAAGTTCGAATCGGCTTCCACGCGTGCTTATTACTCAAACCGTTTACGCATACATTTGTTTTCAGGTATCGGAGAGCTTCAAGGATGTGAAAAACCACATAATGTATGGCATCAATCATACGGAATATGAATATGAAAATTATGAGCCGAGAAGAAACAATGGATTAGATAAAAATGTGTCAATCGAAGATAACTCTACAGTGTACGCGAATGAGACATGGCCGGGCTACGAGATCTGGTGTTCAGCGAGCTCGTCGACGGGGGATTTCCTGACGTCACCGCTGTTTCAAGCATGTGTTTACTTTATGTACTGCACAGTGTTTGTGGTGGCCCTCGTGGGCAACGGGCTAGTGTGTTTCGTAGTGCAAACGTCGCCGCGTATGAAGACGGTGACGAACTACTTTATAGTGAACTTAGCGGTGGGGGACATTCTGATGACACTGTTCTGCGTGCCGTTCTCGTTCGTGTCGATGCTAGTGCTGCGCTACTGGCCGTTCGGCGGCGTCATGTGCAAGGTGGTCAACTACTCGCAGGCCGTGTCCGTGCTCGTGTCCGCGTACACGCTGCTCGCCATCTCCATCGACCGCTACATGGCGATCATGCGACCGCTTCGCCCACGCTTAGGGCGAGCTGCCGCCAAGCTCGTGGTGGCAGCCGTGTGGGGAGGGGCACTCGCCACGGCTGCTCCTATACCTGTCGTATCGACACTCCAAAGACCAACGGAGTGGTATAAAACTTGTCAAGCGTGAGTAAATACGTGAGTGTTGTTAAAACTGAAAATGTTGTAAGATTTTATTGAAAGAGTTATATAGAAATAATATTGTGTAATTTTCTCAGGGACATTTGCCTCGAACAGTGGGAACGGGTGGAGCAGAGTTCGCAGTACACGTGCGCGCTGCTGGCGCTGCAGTTCGCGCTGCCGCTGTGCGCGCTGGTGTGCACGTACGCGCGCATCGCGCACGCCGTGTGGGGCGGCCGCCCGCCCGGCGAGGCGCAGAGCGCGCGCGACACGCGCATGCAGCGCTCCAAGCGGAAGGTAACTCTCCAGAGATATTTGCCTCGAACAGTGGGAACGGGTGGAGCAGAGTTCGCAGTACACGTGCGCGCTGCAGTTCGCGCTGCCGCTGTGCGCGCTGGTGTGCACATACGCGCGCATCGCGCACGCCGTGTGGGGCGGCCGCCCGCCCGGCGAGGCGCAGAGCGCGCGCGACACGCGCATGCAGCAGCGCTCCAAGCGGAAGGTAACTCTCCAGAAATATTTGCCTCGAACAGTGGGAACGGGTGGAGCACAGTTCGCGGAAGGTAACCTCTATCACACACTTGCCTTGATTTAACATCTACGCCGGTTTAGCTTGCTTGCTGAGTTACTGACGTGCCTTATAGCCCTTATAGGTATCGGAATAAACATCAATATTTTGAATATTTTGCTAATCACTTTAGGAAACTGTATGGGCTGCTAGTGCTCCGTACACCAATTATATTCTGTTGGTTGCTTGATGTAATGATAACACTCACTATATCGACTTAATACGTGAGTAACCCGCTTAAAACTATTGCCGAAACACTTTATTGTCACTAAAATACCTTAAGTATAAAAGCGCGAAATAATGAATGAAAATGCTAATGAGAACACGCGTGATGGGCAGTAATTATGCACGTGAACTGGCTCGTATTCTAATAATGCTTTACGCAATTGTAAGTAATTTCGCTGAGATGGCAATGTGCGGTATGTGGACCGTACAGAAACAATTAATATTCTATATTTTGGACACGTGTAGGAAGGGTGGACACTTGAGCTTGAGGGATTATTAAATAAAACTTCTCCCTAAATGTATTTATTTTAAAGCAGGTGATTTAGTGCGTGGGCAGCGTGAGCGATTTCATTCATTACTGCGAAAAGCTTCGTAAAAATTTGTAAGTTGGAAAAAACTCAGAACAAGGAAGAAACAACAGTAATGAAATTAAACGGCGACTAAAAAGTTGTAAACATAAGTTACTTTATCGTTTTTTGCCTCTTAGATTTTTGGATAATTTATATTAATAATTTGTTGCACCATTGTCTTACCTAATCTACACACTGTTTTTATTGAATTCCGTTAACTTTAAGGGAAGATTCTTTAGTTCAAATACAATCAATTTCTCTAAGAAACTAGCCTCTTAACTCTGACGGTTATCGAATTATTAAAAAAAAAACTGAAATGTGTGTGGCATCCACTTCCTAATGTTATTTGGTTTGACATGTGCCGTCAAACACTTGACAATGACTTTAATGTTATGATTAAGGTCTTCTCACACTAATTATTCCATTTACTATGTATGGAAATGAAAAATTTTTTTTCATTTCCATACATAGTAAGTCATGTTTATGAAGTCGTGTTTATGAAGGACTTGTTATTCAGAACTTATTTGTTTAGGCACAATATTGTCTGGCTCTACGGTATTTATAGAAGATGTTCTACATACATTTAATTAAACATCAAGATAATTAAGTATATACCTATACCTACGTAACTTGAAATTGAATAACACTAAACAAGTTTCAATGTTTAAATTTGCGACGACCGGGTCTGGCGTAGTGGAGTGTAGCCTGCTAAGGGCATTTATTTGTGTGATGAACACACACAATTGTTCCTGACTTCCTGAGTCAGAGATATTTGAACAAGACTCTAATATTATGAGAATAATATTAGAGTCCCGAACCCATTTTAGAACTATACAGAAAAGGTCCATACTTTCGAGCAATCCAGATCTACAACAAATTGCCTAACAGAATTACGAGCACTCAAAAATTGAACGCCTTTACTTCGAAGCTGCAAGCATTATTAATAGATAAAGCCTACTACTCCATCCAAGAATTTATGGACGACAATTTAAAGTAAGTTACCTACTCGTAAACACAAAATTACACATTCTTATTAAGAAACAATGTACATAGTTTTAAGAATATTGCCATACCCTTCACAGGGTGCCATGTGCTCATATTAAAATAATTTTATTGTACCATCCTGTACGTACCATGGTAAGCAAATAAATGATTTATGATTTATAATTTATGAATAAGCTTATTCAAATATTTTTGTTAATAACTATTGCAGCTGTACACTATTCAATATTTATGATAACATCCATACTAATATTATAAATGGGAAAGTGTGTGTGTCTGTTTGTTTGTCCGTCTTTCACGGCGAAACAGAGCGACGAATTGACGTGATTTTGTAAGTAGAGACAGTTGAAGGGATGGAGAGAGACATAGGCGGCTTTTTGTCTCTTTCTAACCTCCCACTTCCCTAAAAATGGGGGGGGGTAATTTGTATGGAGCATTCCGCAATTTTCGAATTAAACGCGAGCGAAGCCGCGTGCAACAGCTAGTACCTAATATTTTTGAAAAAAATAACTACATTTTCTAAAAAATTATTTACCTGGATAACAATACCTGGATATCAGAATAGAATAGAATTAATTTATTCAGCCAATACATCACTACAAACATCAGAAATATCAAGGTGAAGATATTTTATTTATTCAGTATTTAATACTGTCATGCTGTATCACTATTTTTGAAATAAATAAATAAATAAATAAATAAATTTTATTTATTCAGGTATAATTTGTTCTGAATAATGATAATTGTTTGCAGATGATCAAGATGATGGTGACGGTTGTAGCCGTGTTCACAATCTGCTGGTTGCCACTAAACGTGTTCATAGTAAGTGCCTATTGTCATTACTGAAGTATACAACTTATAAAATACGGCGGCGCAAGTATGCAACCATTAATAGTGGTTGCATATTTGAGCCGTTTGGGGTTGAGACCCTGGGGGGAAGGCGCCCACAGGGTCTTCAAAGAATGCAGCCGCAAGCTTTTAGAATTGACACGTGACCAGAGGGCTGGGTCATATCTAGCACAGCGGATCAGCATTGCCATACAACGTGGCAATGCTGCCAGCCTTCTGGGCACGTTGCCAGTGGACGGCGATTTGGGGCAAATTTTTTATTTATAGTTTATTTCTAAGTTTAGATTTTAGTTCTATTTAAGGACCTATTTTATTGTTTTTATTATTATGTACTACTGTTATATGAATAAAATTTCTACTTCTAACACTGATTTAGTACTTATAAATAATAAACAATTTTATTAAAATATCGCCTACCTCCTAGACGATAGGTCAGGAAAGGTTCTACTCACAAAACGTTATCCTATTATAGGATAAATGTTACCTAGTACCTATTTTGCTCCCTTGATATTGTGGTTAATATTTTTTATCAATTTGATTTATGTTAATTATACTTAAAAACATAGGTTACATACTAGGTACATTCACACATTCATTCGAACGAAACACACAAACATTCGAAAAAGCAACATATAGGAATACTATATCCTATATGTATCCTCTATCCTAATCCTTTGAACATAAATCAAATTGATAAGAAAATATTAACCACAATATCAATATCAAGGGAGCAAAATAGGTACTAGGTAGCACTTTTGATGGAATACGGGCTATGAGGCGTTCATCCCCTTTAGTATTTAAAACGAAAGCTGTTTTAGTAATCTGTCCATTAAAGATTAAAGTAAGGAAAAAGGAACAGTTAGACGTTATCTTGACAAATTAGGCAATTACTCAAATACGGGCTGGATTGTATTTGATAAAGCTTAAAAACTTATGATAAAACATTTTTATATTAAAGGAAAAAATGGAAAAATTTTACGCTTCCGGCGGGACTTGAACCTGCATCATTTGCAATCCGTGCAAGGCTCTTAACCAATTGAGCAAATACGGAAGCCACGCCGGACATCGCATGTAGAGATTTGCGATGTCCGGCGTGTTTCCGTACATAAATTAATTAAATAGTATTGTTAACAACGGATTACAAATGATGCGGGTTCAGAGTCCCGCCGTAAAGCACAAAATCCTTTTCCATTTTTTCCTTAAAATTTAATACTAAAAATAATTTACAATCGTTAGCAGACGTTTCTGCTTGTTAAAAATAAATTTATGATAAAACGTTCTATTTCACAGACAAAAAAGTGTTATTCTTAGTTAGTTTTGTAGAAATAATAACCTTTGAGATCATACCTGATTTATTTAATTATTTTATTACTTTTAAAAGAGATTAAGACAGGTTTAAGTCAGACTTTTTAAAGACCTTTCTCTTATTTTCAAACATAAAAAAGAAAACTACTTAAGTATAGTTTTTTCTGGTCTCATAATCTTTTAATTTTTTTTGACGTAGGTAAGGTATTAAGATTCTATTTTGTCACAGTTGTTATGGACGACGCACGAGAGCGACGCGGAGTGGGGCGCGTGGCCCGGAATGCCGTACGTGTGGTTCGCGAGCCACTGGCTGGCCATGAGCCACTCCTGCTACAACCCCATCATCTACTGCTACATGAACGCGCGCTACCGCCGCGGGTTCAAACAGGTCTGCATCTTGTATTGTGGCACAGGTGTTGTGGAGGACGCGGAGTGGGGCGCGTGGCCCGGCATGCCGTACGTGTGGTTCGCGAGCCACTGGCTGGCCATGAGCCACTCCTGCTACAACCCCATCATCTACTGCTACATGAACGCGCGCTACCGCCGCGGGTTCAAACAGGTCTGCATCTTGTATTGTGGCACAGGTGTTGTGGAGGACGCGGAGTGGGGCGCGTGGCCCGGCATGCCGTACGTGTGGTTCGCGAGCCACTGGCTGGCCATGAGCCACTCCTGCTACAACCCCATCATCTACTGCTACATGAACGCGCGCTACCGCCGCGGGTTCAAACAGGTCTGCATCTTGTATTGTGGCACAGGTGTTGTGGAGGACGCGGAGTGGGGCGCGTGGCCCGGCATGCCGTACGTGTGGTTCGCGAGCCACTGGCTGGCCATGAGCCACTCCTGCTACAACCCCATCATCTACTGCTACATGAACGCGCGCTACCGCCGCGGGTTCAAACAGGTCTGCATCTTGTATTGTGGCACAGGTGTTGTGGAGGACGCGGAGTGGGGCGCGTGGCCCGGCATGCCGTACGTGTGGTTCGCGAGCCACTGGCTGGCCATGAGCCACTCCTGCTACAACCCCATCATCTACTGCTACATGAACGCGCGCTACCGCCGCGGGTTCAAACAGGTCTGCATCTTGTATTGTGGCACAGGTGTTGTGGAGGACGCGGAGTGGGGCGCGTGGCCCGGCATGCCGTACGTGTGGTTCGCGAGCCACTGGCTGGCCATGAGCCACTCCTGCTACAACCCCATCATCTACTACATCAGGGCTACATGAACGCGCGCTACCGCCGCGGGTTCAAACAGGTCTGCATCTTGTATTGTGCGAGTTCTCACCCAGACAGTAATTGTCCACTTAAATTTATTCCAAATTTATCCTTACAATTAGTTACTTTAGCTCGTTTAAATACTGTATTTAATACACAAAAGCAAAATTTCAAATTAACTCACAATTTCCGCGTATTCATTTTGTAATAAGGTCGGTTTGTTTCCTTTGTGCTATAAATTACATGCCCACGTTAAAGAAAAGAGCAAAAGCGGATTTTAATTGGTCTTCCCGATTATAATGCATTTCATTGTGTATCTAATGTTGTAAATATGTACTTAAGTAAATTATTGTTGCTACATAAATATAAGTACTTAAGTATTTTTATTTGAAATAAAAGACTTTTAAGTACGGTCATGGACTTTAATTGTTGATCCACTTCTAGCTCATTTTAAACTGGACATGTGAGCATTTCTTTTTTTTGCCACTTTTATGAAGTGTGATATTTTTGAAAAAAAAAAATGCTATTTCTACTCAGAATTACTAGCCTTTTCAATCCTAGTAGTGGTCAGAACGGAAAAAAATTGTCCCATACGTGACTTTTTTCTTATTTTGTTACCATTTTCCGTACATGACATTTGTAGTGGGGTAACTGATGAAGAGGAAAGTAACAAAAAATGTATGGAAATTCTGGGACACTTTTGTCTCCCAGTGACATTGAAAGTACTCGTGATTCTGAGTACAATTGACCTCTGAACGGCACGCTAAAACACTTTTAAAAAAAAATTATTGGCAAAAAAAAAAGAAATGCTCTCGTCAGAGTTAAGCATAGTTAAGCTATGGCCTTCCAGTATAAAATGAGCTAGAAGTGGATCAACAATTAAAGTCCGTGGCTGTACGTACGAAATAAATACGTATATAACTCTAAAACTTATCAAGTGCAGTGATATCAAAATACATGGTGGTAAATATTTATATACTTATTATGTTACTGTAGAATTTTTGTAGCAAATTAAGTGAAAAAGTTTGTAGTTAAAAATTATTTCTGTATCGATAGATTCAATGAAAATTAAGTGTTTACAACAAGTTTTCGTTTGTTTGCCTCGGAAAATTTGATTCGAAAGTTTGTTTCACTCGTTAGAGAGGCAATATGAAAAACTAGTTTTTCAAATGAAAACACGTGTTTTAACTGAAAACGGGTTTGTGGTACATACGTAACATATTCGTGGAAATATACCTAACTGTCACATATCATATCTTCATAATGTATAATTACTCGTAATAGGCCTGCTTAAAGCTAGTCAAACTGTTTTTCTTTTAAGTAATTCATATTCCTTTTTTTTATGGGATAGGAGGCAAACGAGCAGACAGGTCGCTTGATGGTAAGCGATCACCGCCGCCCATGGACACCCGAAACACCAGAGGTGTTGTAGGTGCGTTGCTGGCCTTTAAGATGGGTGTACGCTCTTTTCTTGAAGATTCGAAGGTCGTATCGGTCAGGAAATACCGCAGGCGACAATGTAATAGTTATAAATGGGTGTAATACCTATTGATTATTATAAAATCTTGTTCATAAGTTTTTCTTTCGTTGACAGGCGCTAGCCGGTCTGCTGTGTATGAAACTGGAAGTCACTCAGCGGTCCTGTCACCGATCCAGTTTGTGTGACGGGTTACCAATGTCTGGTCAGTGGTCTGTGTGATAGTATTCGAGAACCACTCGGTAGTGACCCTGCCTGCTGAGCCGCGGTCCCAGGTTCGAATCCCGGTAAGGGCATTTATTTGTGTGATGAGCACAGATATTTGTTCCTGAGTCATGGATGTTTTCTATGTATATTAGTATGTATTTATCTATTTAAGTATGTATATCGTCGCTTAGCACCCATAGTACAAGCTTTGCTTAGTTTGGGGCTAAGTTGACGTGTAGGTAAGGTGTCCCCCAATAAAAAAAAAAAGTCCCACTTTTTCGATTGCTATAAAGCCGCTTTGTCAGTTTGTTCATATAAAGATATAAGTAAATATTACCTTAATGGTAACCGACAGAGTGGGACGTTTTACTAAACACACTCACATATATGGTCAAGTCATAAGGGGAAGTTTGTCTGGCTTTTACATTTAGCCTATTTAAACCAATGATAAGTGTTTATTGAAAGAATGAAACGTTTACCACTAACCGTGAGTAGCAAGTTGCAAGAGCATGAACTCGCAAAAACACATGTGATTATGAGTAAAAAGGAGAATTGTGAAGGCTAGACACACTTGCCCTTATGACACACTTACCCGTATTGGCCTTAGTAATTTATTTAATTCTTATTATCACCTGAAACCAGGCTGAAAAGCTGGGGCCGATTTTTGAGTCTCACTGTCACTAAAATACCGGTTGAAAACGGTGAATTGCCTATTATTTTCAGTGACAATTTTCTGAATTCGAACGCCGTGAGACTCAAAAATCGGCCCCCTGTACTGTTTCCCTCGCCATCTTTCTGAACATGCTATGTATAACCTAGAATCACAAAATTAAAATTTTGAAAAACCCCCGACCGCGACATAGTAGACCGATTTTTATGAAACATGGCTAAGAACGCTCCTGACTAAATAACTCAGCTTTCAGACAAAAAAAAATCTAAATCGGTTCATCCGTTCGGGAGCTACGATGCGACAGACAGACACACACACAGACAGACAAACAGACAGACAGACAGACACGTCAAACTTATAACACCCCGTCGTTTTTGCGTCGGGGGTTAAAAATGATACTCTCTGTCTCTGTGATTTAAAGCTACAGTCTATTTCGATGACAAGGGAAAGACTGTACATTCACGTCACAACCGTACACATATTTTGAGAGCTGATCGTACCACAAATAAAGAAAATTGGTTACAGATGAAAGCTAAAAAGACACAAACTTTGAGATTTCCCTCCCCCTTCTCACTACGTATCACATTTACTAGACCCCCCCTTCCCCCTAAAAGTGTGATGTAATTAATGGATGATCCTTTAATGGATGATGACCTTTTTATTTTCTTGATCATTATTTGTTTGTACATTCATTCACAAAAGATATTCTACTACTCACGCAGACAGTATAAAGATAATTTAATGGCGTGAAAATTGCGTGTGTTAAGCACTTTCCGAGACACTGTCATCTTTTATGACTGTGCTAATGTGCCTTTATATCTTGGCTATTACTGTTACCCGCTTTCTTGGTTTACGACTTACGTGTTTTTTCCCATATAAAAAAATGCATATATAATTATGAAAACAATGTAATATCATATATGTAATAAGTGCAAAGAAAGCTTGCAGATCAGGTTCTTTTTGAAAGATATATATATATGTTACAGATTTTCAGCATTACTTACATTAAAATGTACAACTGTATCATAAAATTTTGTAATTTAACCATCTAAGAAGCGACTGACGTTAATTTTGTAAATGAATAAGTTATGTGACCGAGTATAAGACCGAGACCAAGGCGTGCGTTTTTAGACCAACTTAAAGAGAAGACCAACGTAGTGACGTATCAGGACCTCAAAAAAGCGGCAGAGAAAAGAACGGAATGGCGCTTACTCCACAGACAAGAGCCTGGCCCTTAAATAATATGATGAAGATGATTATGTGCACGCTTACATTCAACACTGCATCTCATCATCATCATCATTATCTTGCCCTTATCCCAGTCACTTGGGGTCAACACTGCATCTATCTCACAAAATAACCGCGGGTTTCAAGGTATCTAGCCGTCGTCTCAATCGTTGCTCATATCGTTATCGTAGATACAAGTCTCTACTCGAATGGTCAACGATATAGCGTATCATTAACCAATCTAACGAAAATTGCAAGCTTACTTTTAATGGACAATTTACATTAAACTGTACTTCAACGCAAATCCCTTGAAATCCCTTGACCACTTGAGTTGCGGGCGTCCGTAGGTTGCGGTGACCGCTTTCCATCAGGCGGGCCGTATACCTGTTTGCCACCGACGTGGTATAAAAAAAATCACGGGCTGAATTATTTTGCATTTTTTTAAATAAAATTTTATTGGGTCATAGAATCTGCGGGCCGATTTTTGAGTCTCACGCGTTCGAATTCAGAAAATTGACACTGAAAATAATAGGCAAGTCACCGTTTTCAACCGGTATTTTAGTGACAGTGAGACTCAAGAATCGGCCCCCTGGTCACGAAATTTCATGCGAATCGTTTGGAAATTGCGACCTGTAGAGCGAGACATCCGGACATACAAAAGCAAATTGCTTGAGTTAAAACGTAGCCCTTGCTTCGCTGCGGTCAACAAGTACATATGTACATACTGAAACTTCATGAGTCATTCCTTTATTTCCAAAAAAGGCCACCCCTTTTAGCATGTGAGACTGCTTAAATTTCAGGACCACCTTAGCAATTAAGGGGTTAAAATGAAACACGCAGTGACAATACATATTGACCCATCGCCCACATTACATACAATTGAAATCACATCTCACAGTCGACTTCTACGACACCCACGGGAGGAAAGAGGGTGGTGAAATTCTTAATCTTTTATCTCACATGCCAAATTATTGCCTTAACATCCATATTTTAAAATCCATTGAATAAAAATTACCAGAAAGGAAACAGGTTTTCTAATGACCACATACCATGTTCATGCAACTGCTTTTTATGAAGTTTATAGCCGGAAACTACTGTTGTAAATGGAAAAATAAATGATCATAATTATGACGATAAAACTTTGAATTAGCATGCAAGCATACGGCACAGTTCTAAAGAAAATAAAAATATGATCCTAGTACTTGGCAACGAATAGATACACACATCACACATAGTGAGTTATTTAAGATTCTTCGGCATTCTAGACGCAATTTCATCTTCAAACTAGACATATTGTGTTGTTGTAATGGATCTATAAAACAGTGACGCGAGGAACATTTTTTTTTTTTACTTTCTATTTGTAAAGGTTAACACAGTTCATAAGTGTTTGATATTTTATAGCGATAGCATAAATAATTCTCTAGATATTTAGTAATGTGACAGACAGACAGACGGACAGAGTCGCACCAAATGAACATGAATATGACCGCTCCTCCCCCTACTAGATGGCGCGTTCAAATTACTGCACCCATGCAATTAAAACTGCACGAGGCCATGCGCTTGGCGAGGAACAGACGCCTATGGAGGGACCTAGTTTTCAACAGAATGACTTGATGTCACGATCCTCAGCATTGAGGGAACGACTGAAGAAGAAGAAGAATAGTATCTTACTATCGGTCACCGACCTTTAAGTTTCTATATAAAGTTTTGACGGTATGTATCAAATTAAACCAACAGGGAGATAGGAAAGGTTCATTACTTGTTTCAGAATCTTCAGATGCCTGAAATGTAGACGTGGAGCTTTGTACTCCATGAAAAGGGAGAGGAAAATAATTTCAGGGTTCTTTGTAAATTTTGAAAATCATTTCTGAAATATTTTAGATGCCGAATATAAGGTTCATTTGCTGCCACAATGTGTTTAAAATAATATTTCGTGCTTTATTTGAGTATTAAGTAGGTACTGATCAAATACCTGTGTCTCCTGTGAGGGTGCAGCATAAAAGCTTGTTTTTGATTTTCTTACTGTAATCACAGAATATATAATAGTACAAATTTATAATATTATTAATAAAATGTCTATGTCTAGTAACATTATTATTCAGCATAAAGCGAACAACAAGATATAAATACAGAATATCAATAGATTTGCTAAGATCTATGTATGTATATAATACTAGAGACGTAGGTATTTGTCCGGGCTCGGGAGACACTTGTCCTCATTCAAATTAATAGCGAGTCCTCACCGAAATGCTTGTTAATGCCTATACATAATGTCGTGGTCTGGGTTCAGTTATGAAGGCCTTGGGCGTCCAATTATATATTTCACCATTATTCAGAATTAGTAAGATTAGTCTATTAATTTTCTGACAAGTATTCTGTAACCGGTGGTATTTCAGTAGAGAATAAATTCAAAAGTGAAATAATACTGCCTTGCATGATAGGTGAGTACTTGTATTAACAAAAAAAAAAATAAAAAAAATAAAAAAAAACATTCAGTCGAATTGAGAACCTCCTCCTTTTTTGAAGTCGGTTAAAAAACAAGGATCCTTAAGTTTAGGTCTCAACCAATACAGTGATTTTACCACTTTTAAATGTATTTTTAAATAAAACATTGCGTATCAACGTATTTAAATGATGTTATATATTGACTACTTTTAAAAAACTTGTATCTTCGTCTGTCAATGAAAAGAAAATTGTAGTAAGTATGTATGGAATGCATATAGACTTACTGCGTTTTAACTTTGAGGAACAGCGTGAGATACGAGATTTTTAAAAGTAGTGCCGATAGTGCCACGTGCAAAAAGTAAAAAATTCGTACGTACCGATACTGTACTAGTAAAGCTTGACCAAAAATATATGACTTAGCGCCATGCTGTGGAAGTTTATTAGACCTATTTTATTTTAGAAATTTCGTTAGACTGAACTGTCATCTGACAATAATCATACATTATTTTAATAACAGACATCTGTCACCTCACACTGACCTAGTTGACAATGATCTTATCCATATATGTATTTCGTCATGCTTTACAAAGTTTTACAGTAGGTACCTACAGTTAAAGTTTACATACGCACTAGTTTGGCAAAGTACTGCCATGTGTAATGTTATGTATGTAAATGTCTATTCAAAAAAGTTCGAAATGCTTCGTATATGATGTCGAATCCATATACTTAATTTAATTTAATATCATTTTCATCACACCAACTGGTAAAGACTTACTTTGCTATTTGAAAACAGATAGCAAATTTGCATTTTATCCACAAGAGTGCAAAATAATTTCATACAATTAATTTTAACTCGATGTCTTAAGCTGGCTGGTAGAATTTAACTATAAATGATGATTTTAAATCACAAATATTGAATAAATCAGTGGATTTGATTTAGTTTGATGTTTTATAGTGAGTATTTTGTTCGTGTTGGTTTTGAAAAATTTTGTGTTTGTTTAATCTTCGTGCCTTGCAACCTTCGCAACGCTCAATATTCCACTTTTTGAACCACTTGCTACGAATCGTTCGCTTGCTCTGGTATCAATATTGGCACGTCGTGCGGTTAAACAACAACTTTGCCCCCTTGTAAAACAAATAACTATTTACCTGCTGCATTAATGATACAATTGGAAAAAAAGTATTTGTACCTATCAAATATTGTGTACGCGATTTATTTATCGATTCCAACAATTTCATTCAAAACGAGTACGCATGTGAAAAAAGCGCTTTAAATCAAATTTACTTTTCCATAGGGATTATTGTGAACGTGGAAAATATTGTTTCTATTAAGATTAACTACGAATAGGTTCAGAAAATATTGCTACGAAATGAAATAATAATAAACACTAGTAGAATACGCTTAAAAATATTCTATTTACTTTCGGTTTTTTGGTCTTATTGATTCAAATTGATATTTGCCAATCGCTTTTCGATAAAAGGAAAATATTGTGACAAAGCCCCACAAGGTTTACCTAGAGGTTTGGTTGGTCAGTCGGCTTATTTACGGGATTAGTTGCTAAGGCGGACCGCAGGCACACACATGAGCCGTAGAAATATGCCGAGGGTGGAAATATGCTTTAGCATGCAAGCAAAAATGCAAGGAACAGAAGTGTTGTGACTCCCCTAAAGAAATTTTTAGATAATTACTGTTAAGGGACAAAGTAGTATTAGTAGATAAAGTTCATAAGGGTAATTTAGAATCACAGAAATGCTCTGGTAATTACGAAAGGGGAATCTTGATATGATGGAAATTATGGTGGTTTTTATGCGACTTTCGAAATTAGATGACTTTCGTAGTTACCCTAATGCACCTTAGTTTAATTTCTAAAGTCAGGTCAGTCAGCACCTACATCATACACTCTGAAAAAAATCTCTAATTTCAGAGCAACGTCATTGTTTATTTCAAGTTCCAGTAAAATAGATACTTAACGGTCTTATATAGATACTTATGTGTAATCTTAAACATAACCTAACCACAAAATTAAAATTTTGAAAAAACCCCCGACCGCGACATAGTAGACCGATTTTCATGAAACATGGCTATGAACACTCCCGACTTATTCAGCTTTCAGACAAAAAAAACGAAATCCAAATCGGTTCATCCGTTCGGGAGCTACGATGCTACAGACAGACACACACACAGACAGACAGACAAACATACAGACAGACAGACACACACGCAGACAGACACGTCAAACTTATAACACCCCGTCGTTTTTGCGTCGGGGGTTAAAAATAGGTATTGAAATCAGATATCCGTGTAATCATTTGTGCGCCGCGTTCTAACTCTGATCATAATGGAACGTATCGTGTGCTACTAGCTACTAATATGTTCTTGAATCTCGTTACGCGGAAAGCTCTTTCGAGATTATGTATGTAACACGCTCACAGCACCGGTAATAGTGTTTCACTGCGCAATTCGAACATTAATATTTATCAAAAATTTGCTCTACTAGACGGGAATTTTCAGAAAGAAATTTCATGCTTAATTGTCGTCACAAAACTGACATCGAGTTAACACCTTTCACTAATTTTGGGTCTCAATTTTTGAAAATGCCGATACGATATGAATCGAATATTATTATGCCAGTGTAGTAAGTGACAGCTAGTGCTTTACTCGACGCGCATAACTGTTTAATCTCACATAAGAGTCCAAAAATTGGGGTTTAACTTTTAAATAGTGCGTTCAGTTCAGTTCAGTTCAGTTTCTTTATTGGTAAAAAATTAACATTTTACAGGTCATATCAGGTTATCACAGAAATAGGAAGTTAAAAGGTACACAATAAAATAATAAATTACTTACATTATTAATTAAATTCATTATAAAGAATACTTAGGTCTACGGGTGCCCTCTATTTCGCCTATTATTAATTCGCATAATTTGAATTTGAACTGTTGACTGGATATAGGAAGTAGGTCCTAGACGTAAAGTATAAGATCGATATTGGCAATATTTTTCGAACATGACATTACGTCCGTGGTCACGGGTAGACTGGCTGGGAGTTGTATCAACATCTTCTAGCTGTACGAGTTTTTCGAACTACCCGCACTTGATTGTCATCAGTCACTTTTACGCTAGGGTTGCCACTCTGCCTACATACAACACTGACGACATCCGATGGTATGAGACGGGAAGTTTTCTCACGTTTACACTTGCTAATCACTGGATTTCACGAAGATGAAATCCCTTGCCCTTCATTTTGATTGAAATTTTGACAGACAAGGTTGGTACCATACTAAAGAAGTATTCGATACAGACTGTGTACATGCCGTTGTCGAAGGTGGCGGGGCAACTAAGGTCAGCAAAGGATGTTATTCCAACGCCAGGCGTTTATAAGATTGACTGTAGCTGTGGTAGTTCTTTTATTGGAGAAACCAAACGCACCATAGCGGAAAGGGTCAAAGAACATATCGCGGCGGTCAAAAAACGACAAATAAATAAGTCTGCGGTTGCCGAGCATTTGCTAGAGTCAGGACCGAACCACTGGATTGAACTGCATAATCCCAAAGTCCTTTCAACTGAACGTCTTTACTATAGCAGGAAAGTACGTGAAGCGATTGAAATCAGGAAACATCGTAATTTCAATCAAAATGAAGGGCAAGGGATTTCATCTTCGTGGAATCCAGTGATTAGCAAGTGTAAACGTGAGAAAACTTCCCGTCTCATACCATCGGATGTCGTGAGTGTTGTATGTAGGCAGAGTGGCAACCCTAGCGTAAAAGTGACTGATGACAATCAAGTGCGGGTAGTTCGAAAAACTCGTACAGCTAGAAGATGTTGATACAACTCCCAGCCAGTCTACCCGTGACCACGGACGTAATGTCATGTCCGAAACGTCGGGTTAAATATAAAACGTAAGTTTTACGCGATTAAGTCCCGTTTTAATTTATAAATATGAGTGAAGATCGTGTTAGTTTAAATCAATATAATATTTTTCGAGTCATATGGGAGACCCATCATCAGGCATGAGGGCAGTGCTCACGGTGGCTAAAGACTCCGTGCACGGCCGGCTAGCGGGCTTGGCTTGGCGCCTATACTTGTCGCAATACCAAGTGGCGACTGATGTTTTTGTACTATCCCTCTCTATCTCACACTGAGTATCCATTGAAAGAGATATAGCAATATGTATACCTAAGTTCAGTCGCCAATTACTCGTAGCATTACGGCGGGTATAGTGTACTCGAAACATATCGCCAATCGCGATATATAACACTTTCGAAACGTAAGATGCGGAAATCATGTAATTACGACAGTTCTTGGTAGCGAAAGTGTTAACGTAAGATGCGGATCATTACGAGCTAGTGTATAAGTATATGAGTCAGCAATTTCCCAAAATGTGAACGTTTAGACCATGTACAAACTTTTTGTTAATTACTCGAGTTGAGTTTTTGACATTTATGTTATGGTTCGAATCTGGCCGTCAAGCGAAGTAGGTTGCATCTTGACTAAATAAGGCAACTTTGTGTACAAACGGAACCTATCGAAGTCTTTTGCTCCCTTGATCTTATAGGTACAGTGCTCGGAAACATATTTAAATTAAAATGGCATTATGCAGGAAAAACAAAGGCTGGTGTCTTTACCTAGTTTTGATTGTTAAACGTTAACCCCCTTATTCATAAAGGTACACTAAAGTTATCAAGCCGATAAAGTTCGTTTGTCCCTTTCCGACGTATTGGTGTGATAGAAAGGGACAAACAAATTTTATCTCCTTGGGAACATTAGAGTACGTTTATGAATAAGGGGGTAAATGTTTAACTTTCAAAGAGCCACTTTTATGTCAAAATTATAAAGATTAAATTAGAAAAAAGACATATGTCTAAGAAAAAAAAAGTACCTTGCTCAGAATGATGGGTTACATCTTTGGGGGACGCTCGGCTAGATGGCGTTTATTATATATTTGACATTTTAACACATATCAAGCTTCTAAGAATATGGGCCGAATTGTCAAAACTGAGGTTCAAAACTTTTAAGCCTGTGTCTAGTAACTTTTAGGCAACAGAGATGGCAGACGGAGATCACACATTTTACTTTGACAGTGACTCTCTATATTACTCGATCCTCTTTGGTTACAATAACAAAGTTTTTTGATACTTACATTTAAACTTTGTCACTTTGGCATACAGTGAGTAGGTACAAGTGCAACGTCGAGCACTGTACTTCTACTTTACCTGCATAATATTACAATAAAAGTAAAAGTAGAATAAATTGTACAAAAGGAAAGTAAAATAAATACTACAAAAGACTACGAAACTAAAGACTCCCAAAAGTAAAATAAACGTACTATGCGCATTGTAAAGGCATTTTTTTTTACGGAGGCTAAAAGCCAGCCGTGAAAGCTGTATAAATAAAACGCTGCAAATTCACTTCTAAAAACATTACAGCTTAGGTTTGTAAAATGCCTTTTTATCGGACCATGCGTCAAAATGGACCCAGAACCAACAGACATGAGAGTTCGGCTATTAAACAGGTCTATTAGGCTCTTGTGCTCACACCATTTCCATTATAAATGGTACTTGGGGTTAGGCAGGCATATGCCATTTAATCATCCTGCAGGTCATTTGAATGACTTGGTCATTGATGTATAATAAGATAACATTAAATTGCTGTAAATACTGAATATATTAAAATAATAATAAAATAATCACCCCGGACAAATATTTCTGTATCTCTCAAACGCTCGGTTCTGTCATGTCATTTTAACTTTTTTCGCTACGTAAAGGTTGTCTGAAAAACATCGCTTTTTAGCGATAAGACTGCCTGTTATCTTCCTCTAGTTTAATTACTTATTGTTTTGTATCGCTTTTATATTATCATCCTATTGATCGGTAGTCAATTAGAAACCCGTTTTTGTAGATCTTATAACCACTGACTAAAATATACCTTTGGGTTCAATTGGCGTAAAGGACAAAATGCAGGTTTTCAGGAGAAGCAAAAAACAACTTTTTTTTTAGAAAAATGTTAATATCTTTTTTGTTTTTTGACCTATATTTGTGACGTATATAGAAAAATATGTAGATTTTTAGTATCCTTAACCTAGTGTAGGACCTGTAGTGATAAACTAAACGGTTTAGAAGTTAGATGATTGTAAAGGACATGTCAAAATGCTATGAACGTCCTTTACACCCACGATTTTTTTGAACAATTAATTTATCTAAATATTTAGCAAAGACAAAGAACAAGACTATTTTATACCCAGTTTTGCAATAAAGAAACAACATTTGCTTAAAAACTATCTAGTATTTTGGAAAGTTATTATTTTAGTACTCGCCGCTGTCTCAACTCTCAATAAGTTACGCATTCAGTATTTAATTCTAGCAGGGAAACGCTTTCGTAGTTTAAGTAAATATAAAAACACTAATGGTAATCACGTAAACTTTAATCAGCAACTGTGAACAGTAGACTATATGAATACGACAGTAATTTTAAGTCTAAAGTAGAAAGAAGTTCTAAGAATAACTAAAAGTTATAAGTACCAATTTATAAACGCAAGTTAGGACGCGTATACAAACTGTGACCAACTAATAAATAATAGTAACTGTAGTGAAGACTATACCTACTATGTTGATTCATATTTTTGATCATTTTAAAACAGAAGATTGTTATTTAGTCTTTAACCTGTTAAATAAGAATAATCTTAATTATGAGTTCAATCCTAGAAATATTATAGTCAATGCTTTAAGTACCTGTGGGTACATAGCCAAGTCACCAAACGCTAACGCTCATTCGCTAGCGAAACGCACCTGTTATTGTCGCACTAAATGTTAGTATATTCTACTGTTAAAGTTTACTGGCGGCGTAGCTGAATGGCAACCGTCGACGCCAGACGCCGACAAAAACGCAGTCTGGTGCAATACGCAAGAGCGATAAAGATATATAGCTACGAAATAGATATTATCGTGAGCGTTTGTGCATACGTTGTGGGTACGTACCCTGATTACCATAGTGTTTTTTTTAAATTACCTACATCTCGTCGCAGTATAATAATACTACGAAAGCGTTTCCCCGCTAGAATTAAAGGCTGAATGCGTAACCTACTGACTATTCAACAGCGGCGAATACTAAAAAAATAACTTTGATCTTGTTGCCAAAGTATTAGTAGATCGTTTTTAAGCAAATATTGTTTCTTTATTACAAAACTGGATATAAAATAGTCTTGTTCTTTTTTGTTTCTAAGATAGCTTAGATAAATAATACACTGCATTAAACTAATGTCTATTCTATGCCATATTAAGTACGTTTTGACACATTTTTCCAGTATTTAATTGTAAACTTAGCACAACATTTGTACCATTTCGGTTACAATTACGCCCCGGTTTTGTATAAAAATCATCTAAGACCGTCATTTACGACCCTATCAAATCATGGGTGTAAAGGACGTTAATAGCTTTTGACGTGTCCTTTACAACCATCTATCTTCTAAATCGTTTAGTTTATCACTACGGTTCTTACACTAGGTTAAAGATACTCGTAATCTGCATATTTTTCTTATACACGTCACAAATATAGGTCAAAAAAACAAAAAAGTGGGTTTATCTTTCTCTTGGAAACATGCATTATATGTCCTTTACGACAATTGAACCCAATGATATCGATTACAGTTGCGGATAAAATATTTTTAGTGCTGGTCGTAAAGGACGAAGAACAACGATATGAATATCTCGGTTCTGCAATGTAATACAACTTGGTGCCTATAGAACAAAGTGAAGTATATTTATAGACCTAACTCTCAGCTCTGTTGATTCTGGGTCCAAGCTCCATACTAAGTTGCCCATGGTCCTTTTCTATGTTGTCTGAGTTTGTACGTAAGTTGGCGCCGAATCGAAAATTGTACAACAGAGAATTCAGAATAGTGCCTTGACAGAATTTACCCGATGATCAGTTCTCAGTGTTCTCACTCCTGACGCGGCTAAATGTCTGGGACCCTTGGACATCTTCTATTCGCGAGTCGCGACATATGTACTTGTTGTAACGTATTTTCTACTGTACACCTTTAAATTTCTTTTTGCCATGCGATAAAATAAATAAATCGCGAAAGTTGTGACGAGTTCTCAAATAATCGTCCAACTTTGCTGCGAAGTTCGCGAATTGGTCCCCGTTCAACTTAAGTATAGTTCAGTTCATTCAACCCGTAGAAATATTGAAATTAATTTTAGTTTGGTGATAATTGTTGTTGTTCTTTGTAGTTTTTAGATGCAGCAGCTACAAATAGTTTAATGAAAACTTAATTGAAATGCGGAGTTTATGTGCTGCTGCAAAAAATATAGGGTAAACTCGCCTCATTCGGTGACACGCCTAATTCGGTGATACAAGGCTTGAAGCACTATTCCGAAAGACGATTTTTGGTTGTTTACCGGCGGTTGTTTAAGGCGAGTTTACCCTGCCTTAATTTTTTACATTCAGAAACTTTATTCTTCTAAACTATGATGAGCTGTTGGAGTATCGCTACCAGGTTGTTGGGGAGTATACGTATCCGAGAGTGCTTGCATTTTCTTACTTGTCTTGGCCGTCCAGAGTAGAATCATTATGGCTATTGGCGATATGGTCCAGGGGAAGAAGTGGAGCCTAAGACATCCATTAATTTCTCCACCCTTGTTGACATGCCTCTACCTATGCAAATATATTTTCGTATCAACCTATCTGGGGTGCTTTTTCAACGGAAATGACGTCATCAAAAAATATAAAAGCCTTTATTTTAATATCGAATTAATGACCCTTTAATAGTTATTTGTTATACAAGGGGGCAAAGTTGTATTTTAACGCCGAGTGTGGAATTGAAAAACGAGCAAGTGTAAGGATTCTATAGTTGAACCACGAGCGAAGCGAGTGGTTTGAGAATAGAATCCACGAGTTTTTTAAACACGAGAAGTAAAATACATTTGCACCCGAGTGTAACACAAAACTTTTCCCCTCACTATAGCGAGGAAACTACAACGCAAAAAATGCATTTAACACTAATTCCAGTAGTTTCAGAGGTGGTAAATCATCTTTATTACTAGATTCACCTACTTTTATATCAATTTTAAAGCAGTTGATTTGACTTTATTCAAGGTCAAATTACTTTACCCACTAGTGGATAAAATGCGTTTTTACCCGCTGGTATTAAAGGACAAAACATGTGTTTCCGAGCTAGTGAGGGGAAAATACCCTTTCCACATTTTAAAAGGAATAATGCACAAGCTACCATAAAAAGGCTAATGGACCGGTAAAAGTGCTCTCAACGCCGGGATAGATCTAAGTGAATAGTGGGAGGTAAGGTAATATTGTTAAACTTAAATACTCTCATGGATAAGAGGAACGCAAAGTCGCAAATAGATCCAATTATTCAAATGTATACCCGCCGGCAGTTTTTCCTCTTCGTCTAGTATACTGGCCGGTCCTGATTGATTCCTTAGAGAGTGTCGGCCACATGTATAGATATATAAATACTATATACGTAGTACGACTTCTTAACCAGATCTACAGCCCGGTCTGGCAGAAATCATGAAACTTGGCATGTATATAGTTTATAGGGTTATAAGAAAAAAATACTAATTCGCCGTTTCTGTCCCGCACTAACGTAATACATTAAAGATAATGCAGCTCAGAGAAAAGCAATTGATTATTGATAGAGGCAAACTACAGTCACATTTTTGTAAGTGGAAGTTCGGAGCTCCTACCGTGAATTTAAGTATATTTTAGAGTACGTACAGATGTAGTGCGAAAAGATTTGCCTTCGTATTGTTACGGAAACGTACGAACGTGTCATGCTATTTCAGTCAGTCGCAGTACAACGCGGCTCACTTTGTTTAGTATTTTTCCGGAAACGTTCGTATTTGTCATGCTAGTTCAGTCAATGTCAGTACATCTTGTACTGACTGAATTAGCATGACACGGTCGTACATTTCCGTAACAATACGAAAAACCGGCCAAGAGCGTGTCGGGTCACGCTCAGTGTAGGGTTCCGTAGTTTTCCGTATTTTTCTCAAAAACTACTGAACCTATCAAGTTCAAAACAATTTTCCTAGAAAGTTTTTATAAAGTTCTACTATTGTGATTTTTTTCATATTTTTTGAACGTAGGGTTCAAAAGTTAGAGGGGGGGGGACGCACTTTTTTTTCCTTTACAAGCGATTATTTCCGAAACTATTAATGTTATCAAAAAATGATCTTAGTAAACCCTTTTTCATTTTTAAATACCTATCCAACAATATATCACACGTTGGGGTTGGAATGAAAAAAAATCTCAGCCCCCACTTTACATGTAGGGGGGGTACCCTAATAAAACATTTTTTTTAATTTTTTATTTTTGCACTTTGTTGGCGTGATTGATATACATATTGGTACCAAATTTCAGCTTTCTAGTGCTTACGGTTACTGAGATTATCCGCGGACGGACGGACGGACGGACGGACGGACGGACGGACGGACGGACGGACGGACGGACGGACGGACGGACGGACGGACGGACGGACAGACAGACATGGCGAAACTATAAGGGTTCCTAGTTGACTACGGAACCCTAAAAAGGAAACCCTTTTCGCACTACATCTGTATCCATCTGGACAGAGTTTACAACACGTCATCGTCAGTTCAATTAAAATTACAGCCATTTGAATCATATTTTCGCCTGGCAATTTTATTTGCTGAAACTGATATAACACTTTAAGTTCTCGCGCTTTGTACACATATTTAAAGTCACATACAGGTCGAACGAGATTAATTATCATTATTTTACCTTTTTTCCCAACGTTTCGGCCAGGTTGCACTGGCCGTGGTCGCGGAAGACTGACGTCCCAGCAAAGTGTCACCGGAGATGTAAACACCACAAAACTACCCGATATTAATTTATATAAATGTTCGGGGTAGATAAATAAATATAGGTAATCTACCCGCTTTTAGTTAATGTTTATTTCCCACCGCACGACACACAGCACTCACAACATTCGCGCACTGGTCCGAAGATAGATCTTTTGGTTTGAACATTTGAATCACTGGTCCCCATGTTGGCGATAATCTATACCCGTATTCCCTAGAACATAACTAAACAAACATTAACTAAAAGCGGGTAGATTATATTTATTTGTCTACCCCGAACATTTATATAAATTAATATCGGGTAGTTTTGTGGCGTTTAACTACATCTCCGGTGACACTTTGCTGGGACGTCAGTCTTCCGCGACCAACGGCAGTGCAACCTGGCCGAAACGTTGGTAAAAAAGGTAAAATAATGATAATTAATCGCGTTCGACCTGTATGGGACTTTAAATATTTGCTGAAACTGTATGCCGACGTTGCAATTAGCAACCAATCAGTGTGCAGTTCGTTACCGCAGCGATTAAGGCGTTGACATCCAGTTTTTTGAAATGTTTATTAAGTGAAAATTCCCACGAAGGTCTAAGTCACCAATAATGTAGTGCTTAAGACGACGTGGCTATCGTGAGTGTGGTTATTTCTGGACGATCCAAGTTTTTTAACGTTTTGCGTTCTCTACAGTATGCGTAGCCGAATACCCAAACGCTTCACGATTTGCTCACGATTCGTGAGCGTTTCGTGAAAAGCGTTTGTGCAGTCGGCTACGCCCAGCAGATGAAGTGCGAAAAGGTTTTCCTTTGTATTTTTCCGGAAACGTTCGTATTTGTCATGCTAGTTCAGTTAATGTCGACTGCTACAAAATGTACTGAGACTGACTGAAATAGCATGACACGTTCGTACGGTTCCGTAACAATATGAAGGCAAATCTTTTCGCACTTCATCTGTACATCTACTATGACGTTATCCTAACAGTAACAGGTCACAGCCTATAAAATTACACTGCTAAATGATGTTTATTCTGTTGTCCCTCAGAAATGATCGGCATGAACGGCATCACGCGTCGCGGGACCATGACAAGCTGCGTTAGCCGGTTACAACGCGTGCCCACGTGCTCGTCGTGTACGTCCACGCGCCGCGCACCCGCCTCGCGGGCTGCGCCGCCACCGGTGCGCGCGCTCTCCGTGCGGACTCACTTCAACTAGAGTAACTAAACTTAGGAGGGGAACTGAAAGGTCAACTTTTGAATAACGTGTCGCGGGACCTTGACAAAGTGCGTCAGCCGCTTACAGTGTGTGTCGTGCCTATTTGGTGCCAACGTACACGACTGATAATAGAGAATCATATTACGAAGAAATCAGTTGACGTTATCATTGACAATGACGTGCAACCGACGAGCACAGTCCTTTAGCTGCAGTTGTCCGGCTAAAATATACTGTAGGATTGTGTAGTACATGTACTATATAGTATAAAAGACACGATTCCCTGCACTGTACTAGACCGAACCACTCCCAAAGGATTCTGATCTCTAGTACATTTAGTACACTCACACACGTGCAACAGAATGGGAGCGGAAGGAGCGAAGAACCGAGGAGTGACAATGACAGCAAAGCGATCTGTGTGATCCGACCGCAACCGAACTAAAACCGACTGATTCGGACCGAGAGCGCGTGAAAACGGCCGATCAGCTTTCGGCTACGCCAATATGCACAATTTGTCTCTCGCTCTCTCGGTGTACTACTGTACTAAATGTCCTAAAAGAACGAACTAGCACACATCGGAGTTCGTAATAGTTGGGAGCGATTTTTTCAGTGAACGAGCAGGCACAACTCTAATAGACTGGTACCTTTCTTTATTCGTTTAAATTAAGCAAATCACGTTCTCATTGTACCTTGACAACTTAAGGTAGACCATGGACCTTCGCCTAGACTTCGACGACACTCGCATGTGAGCTTCATGAATCATAAACATACTGCAAAGAAAAGGGATTTAAGTATGTAGGTATTATCAATTTATCAGCTTAATTCAAAGTCAAGGCTCAGATACCGCACGATGCATCGACAGTACAATGCAAAGAGCTTAAAATGGGTAGTAAACAAACAGTGTTTAAAATTAAATTAGCAGTTGAAAACTTGAAACATATAAACAATTAAGACGTATTACCTCTTTAAATTATTTAAAATAGCCCACAAGATTAAAATACAAAAAAATTAAAATTCTGTCGAATTGAGAACCTCCTCCTTGTCGATTAATAATGGTGATAAAGGATGGTCATGTGATCTTGAGGACAAACATGTATGTATAAGATCAACAGGTGTAATTGCGTCTGAAGAATTAAATGCGTCTATTAGAGATATGTTCTAAACGAAACATTTGTGAACTATTGCAACCGTCTTTTTAAAATAATAATAATCAACATTTTCCGTTTAGATATTATCTTCAATAGTCGCATGTATCCCGGTTGACTGTTAATGTGTAATTGTTAAACATGCCGCTTTAGGAAGTGGGTCTGTGTAAATATGTCAAATATTTTATCATTCAATCTAATGTTATGTGTAAATAGCATTAAAGCTTTTGGAGGCAGTGAAATTTACGACAAATTGTTATTAAAAACGTAGTCTAATGAATTAGAAATGACTTATTGATTTCATTCAGTAAGAAATAAAAGAATATCAACTATTTATTAAAGATAATGGTTCGTGTTCACAATAGTTATTCTTATTTTAGTATTCAACTCATGTTATTCAATTCTTTCCAGGGAGCTGAAGTAATGTAGCATTCTCTTAAAAGTGTCTGTAGTTTTAAAAATATTTATTTAAATTTGTACTGTATTTAACCCTCAATATAGCTGGTCACATACGCCATAAATGGGCTCGTAGGCGGGAAATGGCAGTTTGTGAATGTTATTTCGTTGTATGTGGTACGACACAGCACAGGGAATGTCATCCTAAATACGAATACGAGTAACCCAACTGGGGAAGTAGCTATAGCTTGCAGAAAACCGTATACTCGTAACACTAGAGAATTTAATTTAGTTTTGAAACAAAAAGGATGAAAAATTAATACATGTGAATATGTCATCAAATATCTACCAAACACTCGGACCCTGTGTCAAAATTATAATATCAAAGTAAATTAACCAGTGATGAACCTGATGACGTGATAATATAGCCAACGTCACATTCGCTAAGCTTTAGCGTTCCGCAGCTCTGGGCCCCGTAGCCGAATGGCATTTCTCCGACGCCAAACGAAAGCGATACGCCGCTGGCTCTGTCGCGCCAATACGCAAGCGCGATAGAGATAGATATCTACTAGCGCTTCGTTTCGTGAGCGTTTCGTGAGCGATTGTGCCATTCGGCTAGCCACCCTGACCTGACTATCGCTCTTCCAAAGTGGCGCGACAGAGCCAGCGCAGCGCTTCGATCGTTTAATAATGACAACGAATGTCACTTCGGCTAGGTTGGTAGTGCAGTCAGTATCATAAGTAGCGAATCAATTCATTCTTTTAAACTTCGGAATTTCTGACCGCGAATTGCACAGATTAATCTATATTTAGACAAGTTATTTAAGGTGTTAGATACTTTTGGTTGTTTCATCCAATGACTGTACCTCTGGTAAAACTTTCATTCGAAACGTGACAAAACATTTCAGCCTCATTTCTCATTTGTGTGATACTATACAGCACGACCACGGATGATTTTATTAATTCTGATGCGGTACAAATTCACGAAAAAAAATGTACTTTTTTGCACTGACGTTTAAAAAAAATGTACCCTTATGATTAATTTGATGGTCAAATGAATAATAAACAAGTGTTTTGAAATTGTACTATGTAAATTACTTCAAAAACTTAGTGCGGTCGTGCCAGGGAGTACCTATCGAGCACGACCACAACCCATGTCGAAACTCCGAAACCATGAGGGTACTTTTTATAAAAAGGTAAGTACAGAAAAGTACATTTTTTTTCGTGAATTTGTACCACTACAGAAATTAAAAAAATCATTAAATATAGTGTGGTCGTGCCAGCAAGTACCACCTATCTAGCACGACCACACTCCATGTCAAAACTCTGAAACCATGACGGTATTTTTTTTTAAAAGGTAAGTACAAAAAAGTACATTTTTTTTCGTGAATTTGTACTGCAACAGAAATTTAAAATCTCATTAAATATAGTGTGGTCGTGCCAGGGAGTACCTACCTAGCACGACCACGGGCCCGATGTCGAAACTCCAAAATCATAAGGGTACATTTTTTTTAAACGTCAGTACAAAAAAGTACATTTTTTTTCGTGAAATTGTACCGCATCAGAATTAATAAAATCATCCGTGGTCGTGCTGTATAGTATCACACTCTCATTTTCTATCGGATTTTGAACAGCGCGCCAACTGGGACGTTTTGAAACACAGTCGATCGTGTTTACCTAAACAAATACAATCGAAAAGTAAAATCTCTTTAATGTTCCAGTAGGTCCAACTATCCTGATTCATAAACGTTGACTAAAGTCAATACTGGTATGATGGAAAGTGACAAACAATTTTTATCGACTTGTCAACTTTAGTAAAGGTTCATGAATAAAGGCCTGATTTAGACGGCGTTCGGACTCGCATGCGATTTTAGTTACATTGCGGGCTGTTGAGGTTACACATAATTTTGTACAGCCATCAAATACCGCAATGTAATAAAACTCGTATGCGAGTTCTCGTATCATCTAAATGGGTCCTAAGCGGGTTAACCTACATATTGTTGCATAAAACATCTAGCATGGACTTAGATTGATACGTGATATTAGGACAATAGAAAACTGAATGATAACAAAAATAACCTGCCTCCATTTCTATCAAATGTTATTACCTTCGCAGTTACAATAAAGCCAACCTAAATCCCAAGCGGTTTTCGGCAAAATGTCAGCAGGGTAAACAGAGGGAAATGATAGTTATAAAGCGGAATAGCCAACACAATCGGAGTTCATATTGTGTGCTTTTCCTTAACAAAAGGCTCATTGTAACATCAGGTGTCGTAGCCGAATGGCACATCTGCGAGGCGAAATGAAAACGAAACGCCGCGAAAGGTAGTCTGGCTCTATCGCGCCAATACGCACGAGCGATAGAGATAGCGTTTTAGCGTTTCGTGAGCGTTTGGGCCATTCGGCTACGTACCCAGGACTTTCTGGACCTTTGATATATGGAACGCCACGTGTTATTTTGTACTTGAAAGCAACCGTGACGCTGTATAAGTGTATACCTATAGCAATCGATACAATGACCGCAGAATCAGTTGTATAATTTCTTACACTGAAAGATTAAGTTTAATAAAACTGCCAGCAGCAATAAAAATATGTTATTTCATTCCCCTTCCGAGGATAAAAAATCAGCTTTTTGACAAAACTACGATTTCTTTTGAAATAGAAGAATACCGGACCAAATTGCATGCAATACTCCAATTCAATAGGTAAGAATATTTCTTGAGTCAATTCTTTCACGAATATTAAATATTCAGATTTTTGTGCGTTGCCGTTATTAAGCGGAGGTTGTCGGAATAGGCAATTATATTATACAATTTAATTAAATAGGCACTATTTTATATTATACATGAAAGAAAGCATCAGATAATTATAAGGAAAACATGGACAGAAGTTATTTTTTAAATCCAACTTCTATTTAATAAGTCAGGTAGAAATATATAAAGTAACTGAGTTGACCGTGACGTCACTCAACTCGATTTCATATTAATTCCATATTAGCAAGTCGTTCAAATTCGTTTTGACAGTTCTTAAAAGAAGCTGATTTGACTAGAAGTCAAGCAGCCTATTTTACTGCATTTAACATGAGACATTTATTATATTTCATAAATTTTAATCAGATCTATTGTTTATTGTGAACTTAGGACCTTGTGAATAGAATTCCGTCCGCTTTATTATTTATTTTAGCTAACTCACCCATAGAAACAATCAATTTCACATACATAGATGGGTCTGATGGGTATACAAATCAATCACGCAGCCGAAGTGGCAGAATATTTTAAAAGGTTTCTCTATAGTATTCCCAAATCCTAATGCGTTTTTTTTTCTTTAACCTGCTAGGACTTTTTATACAAGTTTTGACTGTCGTTGGGTATGTTTTCAAATAAAATTATTTATCATCATTCGCCTTTTTCCATACATCTCCGTAGCCCGTCATGTAATCATTAACTTGCTTTCGTTCAAGTCATCTCTCACACAGTTCATCCACCTTTCCCTTTTTTCGAATAAAATTATACGGATGGCTTCGGGAACTGTGGGCGTATCATAATGGAGACATAACTAATCTCAGGGTCTTCAATCGTGGTTAAAGAGAGCTTACAATGAAATAACATATTCATCTCAATTTTTTAAGTTACTGGAGATAACTGATTGATTGCACATCATATAATTATGTACTTGTAGGTAAGTACGTTACATTTCTTATCTTGTGCATTGTGCAACTGAACCCTTTAATCGAATATAATAAGTAAGGTCAATACGGATAAGTGTGTCATAAGGAGAAGTGTGTCTGGCCTTCACATTTATCATGTTTAAACAATGATCATTGTTTATTCAGCGTTCAATACGTTAACCACTAATCGTGAGTAGCAAGTAGCAAAAGTATGAACTCGCTAAACTACCTGTAACAATGAGTAAAAAGGCCAAATGTGGAGGCCTGACACACTTAATCCGTATTGACCTTATGTACCAAGTTTTTAATAATAATAGTTCGAAGGGAAAGACCTACGTTGTAAATTATTTCTATATAACAAGGTATTCCATAAAAAAATTATCACGAAATCTTACAAATGTTAGGTAAAATACCTAGTTAAAACTTATATTCCAACAAAAAGTCTAATAATTATTGCCGTCTGCAAAGTTAGACTACTTTGTACCATGATTAATATGCGCCAAGTTGTAATATCTGGATTCTGAAGACCTAGAACTCAAACAAACTAATGGTTATTTTATTATTGGGCCGATATTTGTAAGATTTCCATCAATATATTTTGTTTATTTAACACTATTGAGTTTTCAGAGACAGGAGAAAGATAATTGATGATTCAGGCGTTACTTTTCGGAAATTCATGTTACTTTAGTCAAAATCTGCAAAGTAGAGAGGCAAAAATACGTGCTCGTTATCGCAGATTAGCAAAGTACAGTTCTGTGAATGTGAACCGTTATATCTTTGTTTATCAAGTTTTCTAACTACTGTTAACTCCTGGAACGACGTTGTGAAAAAAATTGTACTGAATTTAATAACCTTCAATTTGTTAATTACAGTTTAAATTTTATGTGACAGATCTGGAACAAGGCGTTTGAGGGATTAATGGATTTAGTAAGTGCTTAGACTTGCTCACGTTTATGAATATATTGTAGCATCCTTAACATCCTTTCTCGCCACTATGCAGATAGGTACCATATTTTAACACATTCACGGACACGTATGCTATAGCACGTATGCGTAGTTGTTTCCTTTGGCCTATGACAGATGACGTCACTAGCTGTCCGTGAACGTGTTAAGCTTATTGTTTACGAAAAACATAGATTTATGTGAAATACATTTTAGTGACTAAATAGTTACACGGTAAGACAGAGAAACTGTGGTTTGGTAAGATGACAATTGATGTTTGTGTAAATATTAAGTACTGTTGAATTATATATCGCTACCTACTTTACACAGCTAAAGTTTGTAAAAAGTGTACAAAGAACTTCTTGTGTTTATATTTCTGAATAAAAGACTTGTTCTAAACATGTTTTCTTTACACGGTATAGAATATAAAAAAATCTTTAGCGGAGTGTTCTTTGGTTTTCAGTTGGTCGATTTATAATTTCAAATGCATTTGTTTACAATTTAAATTTAATTATGTATTTTTCTGAATGATTTTTCTTAAAACCAATGATTCAAAAAAGAATGAAGTAAGGATGAAATTAATTTCAATACATACATATAATGTCATATTTTTGCCGTGACTGATTAATGATTATTTGATGAATGTTATTCGAGTTTTGTTATTTGTTCAGACAGCCTAGCCAAGTGACAATCGTTGACGGCGCTCAAAACGCAGTCTGGCTCTGACGCGCCAAGTCAGAACAGCGCAGAGCTATCTACGATACTAAATTGGCATGTGAGTTCCATCTAAACAAGCCTTAAAACGTTTTCCGACTGAAGGTTGAGAAGGCGATGGCTGAGGAAGATACACAGTGTACAACTGTACAGTCACATGTGATGATTTTGTCACATTAACGTCTTGTTGAAATGTCATACAAAATTTTTAACTTCTGATTAGCAGAAACGTCTGCAATCGATGCCGTTAGGCTTAGAATAAATTTAAAAGTGGAAAATGTCTGCCTTGGGTGAGACTTGAACTCACGGCCTCTGGATCGATACTCCAGCGCTCTACCAACTGAGCCACCAAGACTTCAACCAAGCCAGCGAAATTTTCCACTGAGTTCAAGTCTCACCCAAGGCAGACATTTTCCACTTTTATATTCATACAAAAGTGTCAAACGATTCAAAGCGACAAGGTACAGAAATCATCACTTATTTATACCGGTGACTGTACGTGTACACACGTCATACTCGTGAACGGGCGCTGTTTGTGGAGACCGCCTTGTCTAAGCTTACATAGACGATATTATACTGTAATCCCTAGGTGTATGGTGTAAGCCCTATCAAAGTGTTTAATAATTAATCTATGCTAACTAACGACGAGACATCAGACAGTAAAACCGTGCAGCAGAGGGATAAGAGAACAAACATACGTGCATGCGCGTTAATAGTGAATTCTCTGTGCAAACATTGCAAACAACCAGCTGAATGCACTAAAACCATCTTGCATTTTTAAATATGCCTCTTTTCCTTTTTTTTAATTTGAATTAACAACTATTTATTCAATATACAAACTTATAATTTAATACAAATGCAACAGAATTTGTTTTTTACCAAGCAGAAACGTCTGCGAGCGATATTACATATTTTTAAATTAAAGGAAAAATGGAAAAATGGAAGGCCTCCGTGGCGCAGTTGGAAGCGCGATGGCCCCGGCAAGGCCAGAGGTCGCAGGTTCGAGTCCTGCCGGAGGTGTGAATTTTTCCATTTTTCCTTTAATTTAAAAATACAAATGCAACAGGTTTTTATAAGTACTTAACTATTAAATACTAAGTTTATAAATATACCTATACATAATAAAGGTGGAAACCCATTACACCATATCATGCTATGACCGTGCTATGAACGTGTCAGGCACGGAATGTAACGCGACACGGATGGCTATGCCCACTACAACGTGTCCACATCATTTCATATCCGGGCATAACGAGTTAAGTGACCGTAGTGTCCGCGTATCATCCCCGTAGCATAGACGAGTATAGTGACCGTAGTGTCCGCGTATCATCCCCGTAGCATAGGCGAGTATAGTGACTGTAGTGTCCGCGTATCATCACCGTAGCATAAGCGTTCATACCCAGCGTTACAGATCTATGTAGTTTCATGTGTGTTTTCGTGCGATCGAGACTATCTGGAAGAGCAATTGAATACTTTTGACAAATCAATTACCGATCAATCAATTACAATGCCCATTAGAAAACTTACCGTGAGGGAGTTAGTAATGATAGCCTTTATATTAGACTTAGAAGATCAAGAAAACAACAGAGGACAACAACGAAGATACTGCATGGCATGGGTCCACACCTCTTTGAAAAAAAGAAAAGTCGAAGGAGAATATTGGACATTATTTAAACACCTAGTGGATGACGAAGAAAAATTTTATATGTACTTTCGCATGTCGCAATATCAATTTAATGAATTGTTAAACAAAATTGAACATATTATCACAAGAAGAAACACCACATTTAGAGAAAGTCTTACATCAAGAGAAAAGCTAGCAGTGTGTTTGCGGTAAGTAAAATACTAGTTAATAATAATGGTGTTACAGGTGTAGTGAAATATCTCATTTTGCTTCCTTGTGACAATCTACTATACTATAATTTGGCTTCTTTTTTAAAGGTTCTACTTGGGATGAAACACAAAATTACATTGAAATGCTGAAAAAGAATCAACTTCTTTTATTTTGGTAACTTAGCTACTGATTTTAGCTGTTTACTAGCTTATTAGCCAAAAATAATATATCACATTTTACTTTATAAACAAAAAAAAATTCTAAACAAAGCGAATAAAAAAATAATATAACTTTTTTCCTGAGACTAGTAGTCTTCAGTATCAACATTCCAGTCAGGATTGTTCGATGGCTAGTCGGCTCATTCCAGTACGGACTTGTTGGCATAGGCGTATCAGTACTTGTCGGTAATGACATAACCGAACTTGGGGACGGATTGGAGGAGTATTGAGAAGAGCTAGGTGGAGCAAGGTGTTGCAGTTCCAAATCAAATCACCGTTGCGTGCCATTCATGGAGCGTTTCGACACCGGCAAAATATCCTCGCCGACAATATTTGACGGTCCGTGCATGGCACGCTACGGGTATGATCGGTGACGGAACGGGCTAGTATGCATAGCATCATACTTTGTAATACAAAGAATATTTTTTTGTCTGACACGTTCATAGCACGGTCATAGCATGATATGGTGTAATGGGTTTCCACCTTAAAAAAAAAACCTTAACTATAAAAAACCTTAACAAACTAAGTACCAAAATTAGTCAAATAACCCACCCCGCATTGTTCCCGACGCAAAAGTGCCCACACGACAATGGTCTAAGGCGTTTTGCGGCAGCGGCAAGCGGTAAGTCACAAAAACAAAAACGCAGCGCGCGCGAGGCATGCCACGACCTTGCCGCTGTTCGAAATCGCGCGCGGGTTTTTACGGGCCTACCCGCGGGAGCGGCGCGCGGGGCGGCGCGCGACTCGAACAACTGTAGCGCGCCGCGCGGGCACCGCCACGAGCGACATTACAGCGGCGCGACCGGCCTAGGCGGCTAGATGGGGCTAGCGATTCCGCGCGAAACAAAACATTTTGTTTTTATTATGAGCGTCTTGAACCCGAAACCTTTATTTAATGAAAATTGAATTGTACTTTCGCGTTTGTAGTACTTATGTAATAATGTTTTCAAACATATTTTTGTATAGTATTTATTCATATTTACTCTTATTTTTTTCTAAGTGTTTATTTATATTAAGTATCATTTAACTAGCCATAAAATAAATTCCATGTACTTAGTCATCACACATATTTTCTTGTACAAGACGTAATTGACTAATTAAAGCATTCTATGCACTTAAGAGTCATATTCGACAGTAAAAAACATGTTTTTAAATATGAAAACGTTCTGGCCGCTCCTAGGCCCTGCCGCCGCTTCTAAAAGTACGTGGCATGGCTAGCGCCCGCGCGTGTTTCCCGCGCAGCCCAGCCGCCCCGCTCGCCGCCTTAGACCATTGTCGTGGCTAGGCCATTACACTGGCCGCGTTTCCACGCTGAACCGCGATGGACAACCTCTGCGCCCCCGGTTGAGACCCCTCTCCCGCAGACGACGCCCCAGCTCCCAGAGGAAGATTTTTGCTGAATAGGTGAATAACTGAATACCTAGTCGATGTGAAATACCTACACGGAGTCTACGTGATTTTAAATGAGGACAATCGATTCGCGATATATTCTGGATATTGACATTATGGAATGGTAGACTGTGTCACAAGGGAGCAAAATTTATATTCAGCGCGACGTAAATTGAATCCTGAAGGAAGCAAAATGAATCCTGAACGTAGTGAGATTATAAAATAGGATTTTGAGCGTAGTGAGAGATTCAAGTGTTAACGCCCAAGTTGGAAATCATTTTAATACCATCTGATATACATCTGCTTTTTATACCACGTACGAGAAAATTCCTGAATAAGAATTATGGCTGATGTACAAATAGTGCGCATTTAATAAACATACATATATTATATATCAATCGATTGTATTATGTAAAAAATCTTTTTAGTAATATTTTATACTGATGACGTAAAGCCTTTGAACAGAAAAGTGCTACTTTGCTCCCTCCTAACAGGGAAGAAAAGTCCCATTTCCGAATTGGTTGATTTCAAATAATTCAATACCTAATACATAATTAAAAATATACTAAATAAGTGGCATACCAGAAAAGTTTATCCAAATCGAAAATTTGCCTAATTACTGGAGCAAAACACTCTATTTAAAGATTTTAAAGTGGGTATCTGGGTATAGCGGTTTCGTCCACGCGTAAACTCTCACAAAGCCGCCTTTGACTGAAGTAGCGGATTTCTGTTTGATTTATTGTAAAACATGAAATTCGTTTACATTTTCTACTTCTATTTATTCCTACGCTTAACATTTAGGTACTATTTTTTTTCTATTTTAGGGAGTCAAGGCGGTCCTCGCTAGAGATACGGGCGGCCGGTTGCTCTTTGTTTGGTAACGGTTGGTTTGGTTGTGACTGTGGTAATATAATACCGGTGGTCTGGTCGGGTAGGTAAGGTATTTGGTTATTTAACATAATGCTTGGAAAATAATATAAATTATACATTTACTCCGCTGTGGACACTTATTCTTGGCATTAAGATTAAGGGCAATAGGCTCAAGACATTTCATAAAAGTGTTTTTTTTTAGTATTACAGTAGGAAAGCAAAAAAAGGAAACTTGAAGTATTTCAAAAAGGATTTAAATGATCGAAATCCTGAGTTATTGTGGACTTTCTCTGATAAAGTCGTAATCTAAAATAATCCACAAATATAATAAAATTGGGCTTGAACCTGAAAATATAATGTTTTTTATTTTTGTTCCAGGGATTTATTTTCAACAATAAAATCACAAAATAAATCAAAAACAGTCACTTGTTTCGTAATGGGCACATTTTGACGTAAAATGTTTAGAATTGGCATCAAATCTGTATCGGAATTAAAAAGTCCAGACTTTTTAACAATGGGAGAAAATAATTTATAACGAATACTTCTTATTCGCTAGCTATATAACTTTGTAGGTTTTTATATGTAAAATCTTATGTGTTTTGTGTTACTTACAGCGGTAATTCAACCAGAATTACATCATGTATTTTAAACGATCAATGGCTCTTCTTGACACACGTTGCGAAAAGGTAGTTTTTTAAGTGATTTGACAATGGTGCCTGGTGCCTTACTTTGCATAGAAAAAGTAGGTAATGTGGATATATGTACTGCTTTATCTAATTAATAATATCTACAGTACAAGAACAAAGATATTCTAAATAGGTTAACATGATAAAATTGTTATTTATTCACTATTCAAACGTTGAAAGATCATAATCATAACTATTAACTACTTATTTCATAAGAAGTTCTTATTGTTCTTCATATAGTTATTGCAGATTTAAAACAAGGTTTGCTGCATTAGCTTGTAAAGGAGATAGAAAGAGAATGTAGCGATAAAGTAATAAATTTGTCCGAAGTTTTCACGGCGGATAAAGTTGGCCGGGTGCACGATAAACGTCAGGGGCACCGTTACAAGGCCGCCCATTCACATTGCCAAGAGCAAGCATATCTAAGGTTCCGGAGAACCAATGTAACTTTGAGCTAGCAAAGCACTGACGAGAATGTTAATATATCCATATGTTTAAATATAAACATATAATTTTTTTTCCTTTTTTATTGTGGAACGTACCACTTTATAAATCAAAAATTATAAATGCAGACATCAATCGCAATGAAAAAATCAACAGAGATCGACTCTGACCAACGTGGGACCCCAACCCACATCCTTGGATTGCCGGTCCAATGCGTTACCAATTGCGCCAGCCGACCATCCGTCCATGACTGCGAATTTAATCATTGCGACTGTGATGCACGACTACGTCACCGTGACTTAGTCATGCATCATCAATGAAAAAATCAACAGTGATCGACTCTGGCCAACGAGGGACACGAACCCACATCCTTGGATTGCCGGTCAATGCGTTATTAATTGCGCCAGCTGACCATCCGTCCATGACTGCGAATTTAACCATTTTCTTTTTTTTTCATTGCAATTTATGTCTGCATTTATAATTTGTGATTCACTGAAGAGAAGTTTCTGATAATGCGATTGTTCTCATCAAAAGTTCTCAATTTCTCTGGTATTTGATGAGTTGATAATAAACGCCAGTTTGTAACTCAAACACCAAATTGAAGAAATGACACTGTTTAACTTAAACTATATACTAGGGATTTATTTTTTAGAACAATATGCATCTTGTTGATACGATTAGGTATACTTATTGCTACTTTGACCTGGATTCTAGTAAACCTCCCATGCGTGTTTAGTTTGTGCTGAATAAAATATTAAAATTAAATTAAACGCCTACGATCTGTAAGCAAATGCAACAACAACCAAGGTTACCATGATTTTAATTCTACAAGCGAAGCTATGAAAAATGTCCGGGGAAAAATATTAAATTCCGGCCAACAACAAAAAGGACCCCGATGACACATAATTCATACAAATTGTGTTTCGTTACTAAATAAATTCCGTCTTAGTTCACAGATATAAAAAAATACATATCATTTGTTTTCGATCTTGATTCCTTCTGCCAGTTCTACCCAATGTTTTAAGAAGACTGAACCCGTGAGGACCATTTTAAAAAACCAGCCAACTGCCTATCAGACCGCGAATAAAGAGAGGTCTTTAATCAAGTTTAATCTGTTTTTTTTTCATACTTATTATTTGATTTAAATATCAAATATAAAATATCAAATTTTTATTGCATATCACATTACATAATATTAGGTGGAACTTACAAAAGGTGGGTTTACATAAATGTGACAAAAGGGGTTTACATGTGTGTGTTAATGGATCAAAAGTTAATAGAATGTCGCATAAAACACGATTCTCGTACGATCTTATGTCATGACATGAAAATAATACCTCTACCAAATAATGGTGCCGTGTGCAATTGGACGTGACATGTTGGAAATTAGTTCCTCCATTGACCACATGTGGCGCTTCACATCAAAACAATGAAAATTGCTGGGGTGTTTGTGACTTATTAGGGGCGGGGAGGCTTTCCTGAATCATTTTCTTTGGCATGAAAATGGGCACTACAATCGCGTACGTAAGCGGTTATCGTTAGTAGATAAATTGCAACTGATGTTTTAGATAGACCCTGTTTTGCAACTTTTTTTTCGATCTGACTCATTCTAGAAAATTCTAGAAAATTGGAAACGCTGGTGGCCTAGCGGTAAGAGCGTGCGACTTTCGATCCGGAGGTCGCGGGTTCGAACCCGGCTCGTACCAATGACTTTTTCTGAACTTATGTGCGAAATGTCATTTGATAAATATTTGCCAGTCGCTTTTCGGTGAAGGAAAACATCGGAAACCGGACTAATTCCAATAAGGCCTAGTTACCCTTCGGGTTGGAAGGTCAGATGGCAGTCGCTTTCGTAAAAACTAGTGCCTTGTGGGATTAGTTGTCACAGCGGACCCCAGGCTCCCATGAGCCGTGGCAAATGCCGGGATAAGGAGGATGATGACTCATTCTAGAAAATTAATGAACATACCTATTCCAGGAAATTAATCATACTACAGGATGAAAAGTTATAAAGGCAGAGTGAGGCAGATGACTCGATTTCAGAGTGGCGTCAAGGGGCTTAGTTTAAGCTGAAATGGATTATTGGTTTCGGATCTTGTAGGGATCGTTTGTCAAATCTGGGGTCCGACAAGGCAGACCCAAGAGGCCCGAAGCTCTGAAATTTGATTAGGATAAATGCGTTTACAGAAACGCAATTTATCACAGGGACATTTGACCAGTGTCCACACGCTATAGAAACAATGCAAGTCGGTGCCGTTTTCACGAACTTTTTTTAAGAATAAGAATAAGAATAAGAATGTTTTATTGCCTTATACATACAATTATTAAAAAACTATTACAGTTACAACAAGATGAGTTATATCTATTAATATAAGTAGTGAGTAAAAACGATTTCGGAGTAGAAATAATTGAAGTAATTATTGGTTAACTCCTATTTTACAAATATAGAGTTGACGACCGGTCTGGCCTAGCGCGTAGTGACCCTGCCTGCTACGTCACGGTCTCGGATTCGCATCCCGGTAAGGGCATTTATTTGTGTGATGAGCACAGATATTTGTTCCTAAGTCATGGATGTTTTCTATCAATATGTTTAATTATTTGTATATTATATATATCGTTACCTGCAACACAAGCCTTCTTGAGCTTACCGTGGTACTCAGTCGATCTGTATAAGAATGTCCTATAATATTTATATTTTTAAAAGAGTAAGTAGGTGAACTTATTGAACTTGCAATGTAAGTAGGTAAGTAACTAGTTATGTATACACTCGTACGTTCGGGTGAAATCTTACGACTTTTGAAGCAGATTTCTTTTGCTGATTGAGCTGTTGCACACATTAATTATGTCAATCACGTTCCATGCACTTTTCGTATTTCGCGATCATGCCATCCTGTCTTGCATAAAATTATTCTTTAAAACTAGAGAGAAAAAAAACCGGCCAAGAGCGTGTCGGGCCACGCTCAGTGTAGGGTTCCGTAGTTTTCCGTATTTTTCTCAAAAACTACTGAACCTATCAAGTTCAAAACAATTTTCCTAGAAAGTATTTTTAAAGTTGTACTTTTGTGATTTTTGTCATATTTTTTAAACATATGGTTCAAAAGTTAGAGGGGGGGGGACGCACTTTTTTTTCCTTTAGGAGCGATTATTTCCGAAAATATTAATATTATCAAAAAACTATCTTAGTAAACCCTTATTCATTTTTCAATACCTATCTAACAATATATCACACGTTGGGGTTGGAATGAAAAAAAAAATCAGTCCCCACTTTACATGTAGGGGGGGTACCCTAATAAAACATTTTTTTCCATTTTTTATTTTTGCACTTTGTTGGCGTGATTGATATACATATTGGTACCAAATTTCAGCTTTCTCGTGCTAACGGTTACTGAGATTATCCGCGGACGGACAGACGGACGGACGGACGGACAGACAGACATGGCGAAACTATAAGGGTTCCTAGTTGACTACGGAACCCTAAAAACGGGCTGAGCGCTTGTGAGCATAAAACGAGTAAAAAAGTTAAAGCAATCTTTTTAATAATCTGTAAAAGGATATTATCGATAGAATATAAGACTTTTTTATCTGCCGACTTTTTTATATGCGAAGAATGTGAAACAGGCCGTTAATATAAAATTCAATATGCTATTATCTTAGAGTAGCCACTGTTCTACAATAACGACCGTTGCCAGCTAACCGAAAGCCTGTTCATCAAAATTATGTGCCAGCCAGCCTAGCCGAAGTGACAATCATTTCCACTACTATGTGGCGATCGAAACGCTACGCTAATAGTTCTGTCGCGCCACTATAGAAAAGCTAGGAGAGATAGCTACGATAAGATTACAAAGCGTACGCCGTGGCTTGCGTGGGCGACGGTCGCGCGATGGTCGCGCGACGGCGATGCGACGCATACGAAATCAGACCTTATCGATATGGAAGTATGAGATGCGACGGCGACGGTCGCGCGACCGTCGCCCACGCAAGACACGGCGTTAGGTAGATGCGTTGGATAGGTACTGTTCCAAACAACAAGTAACCCGATTCTACTGGAAGCCCAACGGATTTTTGCGTCATGATTTAGTGGTCGACTATCTACCTCTATTCATAATTTCTCAATGAAATTTTGCAGCTGATGGTACATTGCATTGCTTTGAAATTCACTTAGTAGTTAATTCCTTGTTAGTCTTGTCGTTTCCGGTATTGGAATCTATTAGTGGCGGCTGTTCCGTTTCATTGCTTTTCAAACCTGCATGTTGCAGTCGTTGCGAGCACTGGCCGCTGAGAAAAAAAAGATGTTTACGTCGCGCGTCTTTTGTTTTTGGTTGAAGTAATCGTGAAAGCATAAAAGGCAAATTGTACTTCGGAATAACATTCATTTCATTATGTTTGAGGCTTGCGCATTGTCATTGATGTAAATTTCCAGAAATTTGGTTCAGTACTTTTGGAGTAAATCGGCTGTGACGAACGGATATTTTTTTTACGTGTATCATTTTCTATTACTTAAGGTATGTGTGTAGCATAGAGGAATATTTAAGGGAAGAGTTGTAACTCCATACATCAGTAAATGCGAGTTATTTGTAGTGACATCTAGCGACAATCACGCGTCAAATAGCGTAAATTATCAGTACTGCTACTTGTCAGTACAAATATTTAACCCGCATTTACTGATGTATGGAGTTATAACTCTTCCATTACTTATTTTCTCTATGGTGTGTAGTGAGTAACTATTATAATGTTAGTGGTATTTGCTAGAGAAGTGCAACCGTGCGCACGGCAAAAATGGTGGTATAAAGACGGTTACGACGGTTACAGTTCTTTTTTTCATAAATTTCTTTGTTAAATGCATCTAAAGTTAAACAATTACATGACACGACACACTATGTAGGTCAGCAAACAAGCTGTCTAGCTACTTGAAAACTGGATATTTGAGCTGCATTGAAACCATACCTCGCTGACGACACCTAGTGGCTACAGGAGGAAAAGGGTGGTGGTAAACAAAGAAAAACAACTTATTAAACTATGTTAGAATAAATGGTTACCAAGTACATTTTTAAAATTAATTACAACTAGGCTGTTGGATATCCGATTGTATTAACCTAGTAAATATATCGTGAAAGATATAGCTTCCGCCTCAAGAATACTTAACTAGTTTTGTATTTTGAGTTATAGGTACTTGAAGATACTACGAAGTGCTCTCGTAAATCTTCGTTCTCTGTTCAATAAAGCAGTATGACAGTTTTCGCTTCGTTGGTATTGGTTTTATAGCTAACAGGAAGTCCCTGTCCTCCTTCCTGGAAATAAATTTAATAAGTTATATTTGTAATGAAAAATATTCGAGATTTTTTAAATGTTTAACCAAATATTTCCGGGCAAACTTGGTACCTATCTACTTGATATTTTGGTATCATTCACACTACATTTACTTTATTAGGTATGTACCTACATATGTGTACTGGACATACAAGTATAACCGGTATTTTTAGAATGTACGGAAATATGATAACAACATGGAAATTACACAATCATAATATTAAAGACACTCAAGGTTAGTGGGCTGTCAACTGTCAAATTCCATAAAAAATGGTGGGTTAACCCTTAGTGTTTCTGCCGTAGATCTTTTTTGTAATTTCCACCTCACTGCTTTAGGTAGTCTAGTATAGCAGGTATAATAGACATGAAATTATTTTTTTTAATAGATTTTTTAAATAAGACATACATTGAAACAAACAAGATGTACTTCAAAAATTAAAACCGAAATAAATTACACATATGAAAGAAAAAATGACCAAGGCCTCCAGTGCCTGAGGCTGGAAAGCAGCAGAGGTGTAATTTATTTCGGTTTTAATTTATATATATATAGTGGTGTGACTACTTTAAGATAGCACAAGTTGAAATATTTTCAATAGAATATAATTTGACTTGTGTTAATTAGAAGATATACTTCGGTTTACCCTTGAATCGCCGACAGACACTTGTTCGAATATTATTTCAAAGACAACGTTTCAAATAATTTCATTTCATCGACAGTTCATGTCGTAGAACAATCGATACAAGTAAAATCAAACCGCAGACTTTTATTTCGTAGATAAAACTATTCCGAGTATTCTTTATATCGTGGTATTTTGTTTCGTATGTTTTCATTTCATTTTGTTTTACATTAAATACAATTACGCATAATATTATTAGCATAATATTATTTCAATTATGATTTTTTCTAAAATTGTACAATTTGAAATTTTTTTGTTTGGTCACAGTTCTAACCTAACCTAAACCTAACTCTGTAAGCCCTTTGTTTCTGTGTGATCACAGTTCTAACCTAACCTAAACCTACTCTGAAAACTGTTTGTTTTTATGTGTGGTCACAGTTCTAACCTAACCTAAACCTACTATATGTATAGACCGTTCGTTGATGTGTAGGGTCGCAGTTCTAACCTAACCTAAACCTACTCTGCAGTACGTTTGCTTCTGTGTAAATCACAGGTCGAACCTAACCTAAGCCTACTCTTTAAACTTTTGTTTTTGTGTGTGGTTACAGTTCTAACCTAACCTAAACCTAATTTAAAAACTATTCGTTGTTTAATAATGGACGTATGTGATGTGCCACGATAAAATCGACAATTTGAAGTTTCCTAGAATAGTACGTACATAAGTAGTACGACAAATGAGAAAGTTTTGTAATAATACGTTGAATAAATAAATTGCGATGTTTTGTAGTTCTGCTATTTGAAGTACTTTGAAACGAATCAGCGATGAAAAAATATTAGTTGAAGAGTATTTATAATAACTAAGAAAATTTCAAATAAATAGTAGTTGAAATAAAATTACTCGAATAAATTTTATTTGAACTAAACTTTCGATGATTTGTTGTCGATGAAATGATATTCGATGAAAAGTTTGTCGGCGAAACAAGGGTACACCATATACTTCACTTACCTACCCTGTACATGTGCATACAAAAAAAAACACATGTTTAAAAAATTATTGCTTAGTATTGCCTACCTATAAAATTATTTAGATGTAAAAGTATACGCTTGATTTAACCATCTGGAATGGCAAGCTACAGAATACAAAGTAGGCAAGTAACAATAATAAAGAAAAATAACAAATTCATGCCATTGTCAAGACATACCCTCTCTTTGAATACAAAATACCTACGGCACAAATTGGAGGGTTTTACGTCTTTTGGTGTATATAATTTTATTGAATTGAAATTAATTATGAAATAAATCTTTATATGAAAAATACCTTAGATAAAAGAGTAATCAAGGACAAACGGCTACGAAAAATATAAGTACTGTACTTAGTTTTGCTATATACGTACTAAAGTGTAAGCAAAACGCCGTCGAATTTCATCCATACCGATTAATGTTCTATGTCATATCGAAGTTTTCTTAAAAAAATGCCTTATAGTTAGACACCAGCACCGTGCCTTAAGAAACAATCTAATCACATCAATCTTTTGTATCCACCGCGGCACAGATAAGCAAGAATGATTAATTCGCCTGAGTCACGTGGTTGGCTTCATTAATTATGTTTGATGAGTTGTATTGTTGGAATTAGGTATATTATCCGCTATTGTGAAGGAAATAACAATAATTTAAGGTCTGTGAGTTTGAGGGAAGGTCTTTTAAGACTATTTTTGCCTCAGAGCATATAATACTACTGATACTAGAGAACAGACACCGCGAGCGGCCGTGTCGCAGCTGTTAGCTCATTGAGCATACAACGCAGCCAGGGTGCGTAGCTGAATGGCACAAACGCTCGTAGATATCTATCTCTATCGCTCGTGCATATTGGCACGACAGAGCCAGACTACCTTTCGTGGCGTTTCGTTTTTGTTTCGCGTCGCAGAAATGCCATTCGGCTACGGCACCAGTTCACGGCCCGATCTGTCCCGTTGTCTTTGTGTGCGTGCGTGATCGCATGTACACAACATGGAAATGATGCACGTGTATTGCGCAATAGGAGCATCCATCTACAAATGTGTGCGTTCAAGAACTTCTGACAGGCATATTTAATATAAACCGCCCGGCATGTCCGGTTGTCCGGCTACCTTCCTATATCTGTAATTTTAGCTTAGCGCCCCGGGAGCTGCTCTTACTGACCCACAATAAAAATATACCCTGTATGTGCGACCACTTTTTCGCGTACCTACCGTGAACGACAATAGTCGACCTATGACCTTTCTAAATTAAATTGTCTATTACGGTAAGACCCCTTCTCTATTACAGTAGGTAAGTCTATTACATTTATTATAGTACCTAAGAAGAATTGGTTTTTGATTTTCTAGACTTTTGTAGCTATAAACCAGTTCGATTGAGCCTATTTATAATAAATAGGTATCCTATGTCAAGTTTGGCAGGATCTTAAACTTACTTAGGGCCAGTTGCATCAACTAAATTTGACAAACATCATCGTCACGCAGCAGACATCTATAGAACTTGCCATACAATAAAATTAAACGAACGCTTTAACGGTGACAGACGGTTTGATGCAACCGGCCCTTAAACGTTTTTTTATGCATCCGGGAACAAAGGTATTTTAGTAAAATATACTGTTTTTTTTTTGCTTGAGTGTATGGAGTTTAGAGGAGATCTGTAATTACGTCGTCGGGGTCGCCAAGAACATTCTTGGGGCGCCTTCTACCCTGCGCAGGGTTATCTAATGGGGTGTAGTTAGAAGCTGTCGTTATGAGGGAATTTGAGTGATGTGGGGTTTTGTCGAAGAAACGCCTGGAGGTGGCTTGAAAGTGGTTTTTAACTGATTGTAGGTTATGGTCGTGGTGGAGGTCTACTGTGGTGATGAACCAGTCAGCGCCCACGGCTCTCCGCAGAAATCTATTTTGTAGTGTTTGGAGTGTATTAATGTTTCTTTTAGAAGAATGAGCGAAAACAACAGAGGCGTATGAGAATATGGGACGGATGCAGGTTTTATACAGACTAATTTTGCTGTTGGTACTGAGATAACTCCTGTGATTTAACATTGGGTGGAGGCGACTCATGACAAAAGCCGCCCTATTTTTAACTGCCTTGATATGCTTGCCAAAAGTCATTTGTGTGAATCTAGTATGATACCCAAGTATTTGGCAGAGTCAGTCCACTCAATGGGCTTGCCCTGGAGCCTAATACTTGGGTATCTTTGTTTTATTGAGTCCAGCCCCCCTACACAATTTTTGGTGAAAATGATGGCCACACTTTTTTCCGGATTCACCTCTATTCTCCAGCGGTCGAACCATTCACCCAGAGTAAAGGCTGCCCTCTGGAGAAGAGAGGTGAGTAGCGTTGGTGATTTTGAGCTTGCGTAGAAGGCCTTATCGTCGGCGAACATGGCGTAATGAATCCCTTTGGTTTTAGGGAGGTCGTTCACATATAGTGAAAAGAGTGTGGGGGACAGTACTGATCCCTGCGGAACCCCTGCCTTGATGGGGAAAATATACTGACCTTACCTTATACGTTTTTTAAGTACCCAATTTTATTTCAATAAAACACATTTATCATATTACAAGAATTTCTCTCAAAGATCAGGTTACAACGAAATTATGAGACGTACAGGGGCATTTCTGTAGCCAGCCGTGTGAAGTTGAGTGTAAGAACCACTTCGCTCGTTCAAAAAAAAATAACGCTGTTGGGGTATCAAGTATTCACGTAATTGAGATTAGAAGTATTTTTTAAAGTGAACTTTATACCAATGTTTGTAACTTTTTTCTATCGAGTGAAAGTTAAAAACTTCGAATTGCTGAAATCCCTTGAGGAAAGCCTCATTTCTAATAAAATTTATGGCAGCCGCCAGAAAAACGCTACTACGACTCTGCCTACTTCTTATTCAAGCATATAAAGTTGAAACACCTGTCGGAACATCTAGATCACGATAGTATTCATAGAATCACGAAAGAAAACGGGATTATTGAGAAATTGTACAATTAGAAAAAAAATCTAGAAATAATAGTTGTAAACATAATTTAATATTAAGTACCTATTCCGTAAAATAAGTGTAGTTTTTCAGAAAAAATACACCATCGGGCGTGTTAATAAAACTACGTAGAAGTAGATGTTTATAAAATACTAGCGACCCGCCCCGGCTTCGCACGGGTACTATACCTACATGTAAACCTTCCTCTAGAATCACTCTATCTATTTAAAAAAACCGCATCAAAATCCGTTGCGTAGTTTTAAAGATTTAAACATACATAGGGACATAGGGACAGAGAAAGCGACTTTGTTTTATACTATCACTAGCGACCCGCCTCGGCTTTGCACGGGTACTATACCTACATGTAAACCTTCCTCTACAATCACTCTATCTATTAAAAAAAACCGCATCAAAATCCGTTGCCTAGTTTTAAAGATTTAAGCATACATAGGGACATAGGGACATAGGGACATAGGGACAGAGAAAGCGACTTTGTTTTATACTATGTAGTGATAGTGATAGTGATAGTGATAGTGATGTAGTGATAGTGATGATGATGATGATAGTGATAGTGATAGTGATAGTGATGATGATGTAGTGATGATATTTAGTGATGATAAACTTATAAAGTAAAAAGGTATTTTCATCTTGTTTGTCCTATAGAGAGAATAGCATAATTATTGTGAACTGACTATTTTAACACTTGTTTCAACTTGTTTGCAAATATTTGTCGTTTTTTATCATTGTTTTTGTTGGGAACACATGAAACATGTGCAGACAGGGCTAAATGAATAAAAATAATGACAATATGTTTAGGAACTTGGGTAAATTTAAGTTCGAATTAGTCTACAATATTTATATTATTCTGATAAATTGTGACGTGTTTTCTGGTGCCGATAGCGTTTTGTTCTTGATATGTGTTTCAAATTAATACAGACAGACATGCAGATTATTAGCTGTTTAAAAAAGCTTTAAAGAAGATTTATTATTTTATAAATGACGTCGAAGGCAATGCCAGAACTTCGATAAGGTACATTAGTAGACTGAGTCAATATTCAGGCTATACGGTCCTTTCTCTAAGATTCGGATTTCTGTCGCCTGTCATAGCTCACTTAGCCGACCCTTTTAAAACGAAGCTCACTGGTGTGGACGACATTTTCGTTCACAGGGGAAGCATACATTTACGCCATGAATCTAACGGGCACCCAGATTTTATACAAGGACTTGGCGAAGCGGCTGACTGATTCTACGGGGGACAAAAGAGCTGGCAGCTTCCTCGCTCAACGTATAAGTATTGAAATTCAGCGAGGAAATGCTGCCAGCATCTTGGGCACTATGCCTCAGGGGCCCTCTTTAGACTTAGATTTTTAGTTTTCTTTTTAATTGCCTAGTTTATGATATTTATTGTATGGAATTTTTATTTAAGTGTTTTTAATAAATAAACTAAAATATTGTCTTCGGTAACTGCGATAGTCACTCATGAAATAAAACTATGGAAACGTATTAAACCACAGCCCGTTGACCACGAACGCTGTAAAGAGTTCGATATGTCGAATGAATTTTAAATTCATTATACGGATTTAATCAGTTTCCATAGTTTTATTTCATAAATAAACTAAAATAAAAAAAAAAAAAATGCCCTTACCGGATTCGAATTATTTTTAAATGGGCAACTCAATCTAATATACAAGTATTCTTTCTTTACACAAATACACAAATACAGATATGTACTCGTAAGTATTTAGTGATAAAGTGCATTGGAAATAGTGCTTTGTGCAACGTGGTGAGCAAGTGAAATGTTGCAAATGAGAGTAAGTTAAATCACGACGGCTTGCGGGAGCGCTGGTGGCCTAGTGGTAAGAGCGTGCGACTTTCAATCCGGAGGTCGCGGGTTCAAACCCCGGCTCGTGCCAATGAGTTTTTCGGAACTTATGTGCGAATGTCATTTGATATTTGCTAGTTGCTTTTCGGTGAAGGAAAACATCGTGAGGGAACCGGACTAATCCCAATAAGGCCTAGTTAGTCCTAGCGGACTAATGCCAATAAGGCCTAGTTGGAAGGTCAGATGGCAGTTGCTTTCGTAAAAACTAGTGCCTGCGCTACATCTTGTGACTAGTTGTCAAAACGAACCCCAGGCTCCCATGAGCCGTGGCAAATGCCGGGATAACGCAATGGTACCTGGAAAGTCCCTAGGGAGAACGATTTTTCTATAACTTGCACACACAGCACATTTAAAGTGTGCGAGTGTGATGAAAATAATTGCAATGCAGACGTAGGTAAGACTTCAAATTCTGAATACGTGTCGAAATGTAAGTCCCGTAAGTACATAGACTAGAGGTTAGGGCGGCTTTTAAATGCACATGTATGTTAAATGAGTCGTTATGAATTTGATGGAATCCGTGTGGAAAATTCACAAATTTTAATATTACTTACGATATATTAGAGTCGATGTGTTGGATAAAAACAAACAGAACGGATCTGCAGATAGACGAGTACTGGTGTGATTGATATATAACGGGTACAGTCGTGGTGTAAACACAGATGAGTGAGTCCGAGGATCGAAATATGTCTGGCGTATTTTTAACTCAACAGTATTCGTGCAATAAAGCATTCTTTAGCCCAATTTAGATGGACCAAGAACTTGATATGTAGTCCCGTGTTACTGGTTAAGGATTTCAGTGATTTCACCTCCTTTCCTGTAGTATCGGTCGTAGAATAGAAGTCGACTGTAGAATTTGGGTTCAAATATGGTGTGGACAACAGGCTAGTGACCTTTTACATAGTAAAAGCTAACTCAAAAAATTCAATGACGCATCTTCCAATTTAGGAGTTATTCCACAAGAATGTCGCTTACTGCTTCTGAAGACTCTAATAAAGCGAAGGTGTGTCTGACCTTTTATGACTTGTTTTTTTTAACATATTGGCAGTGTTTTCTCAAGCTTTACGGATATGATTGTTATAGCTGCCATATAAGGCAAAAACATGTCACAAGCGAAATTTTCTTTGAATGCCCCTTTAGTAAAAATTTGACTGCAAATGCCTCATTTTTGTCATTTCCATTCACTATTACATAATTAGAAAATAATTAAAACCAAAACACAAAAAACAGCTGTGTGATGTGACAGTCTGATGGATAAACCGACTGGCTTACGTGCGATCCTTGTAAGATAGGACGGAACTTGGTTATTTTGGTAAATACGAAAAGCAAGGATGATTTATATAGGATTTACAATCTTCACACTGATAATCATACCTAATTTTTTTTAAATACTATTATAACTATACTGATGTTGCGTACAAAAAAAATCAAAATATGTATTGACGTGATATCATGACATTAAAATGAAGAAGCATGTCATTTGTTCTTATAAAAAATAAAAACACGCAAAAATATTTGGGGAAAATATGATTTTAGGTGTTCTGCCTTTTCGCAGAACTATTTATGACCGAATTTCATTTGCCAACCAATATTTTGCCGAAGTTTCATTTTGACGACTAACGTTTAGCAACTTCTTGTATGCCAACTTTTCATTTGGCAAAACTTTTAAATGTAATAAAAATAAATTAAACAATATTTTTGTAAGAAAAAGTAAGTAGGTAACTATTTAAAAAATATTTGTACATAAGTAAAAATTGCATCCCCAAAATCCGTAATAAATTTAGAAGTTTATAGGAGACTCAGTATTGCATATTTTTCGAAGTACGCCTTAGATATTGTTGGTGTCCAAGAAAACAGTCGACAACATGAAAGTTTGGTTTTTAAAGAAAAGGCCGACCAATAGCGGTTCTTTCAGTTTTTGCGAAAAAAACAATATGATAATTTGGGCATACAATAATTAAAATGAACATTCGAGGGTACCACTAGAGAGGGTCGATGTGGTCCGCGATCTTGGTTTGACCTTAGAATCACATTTAGATTTCCGTGCGCATATAACTGAGATCTGTAAGCGTGCTAATAAAATGCTAGGTTTTATCATGCGAACTGCGTCGCAGTTTCAGAATCCTAAAGTGGCAATGACTCTGTACAATGCGTATGTTCGTAGTAGGTTGGAGTTTGGTGCGTGTATCTGGGATCCTCATGAAGCAAAGTATTCTCTCATGGTGGAAAGGATACAGAGAAAGTTTGCCCGTTATGTCTACAAAAGGACGTACGGATACTACCCACTACTTTTTCCCTCATTATTTGTGTCTGGAATGGTAGGACTAGATACTCTAGAACTACGGCGGAAAATGTTATTAGTAATGCATTACTATAACCTGTTGCGTAATAGAATTAATAACAGTAAGGTGCTTGAGCGGATAGGACTGCTAGCTCAGGCGCCGAGGACGTGTGTACCTGGTGCCAGTGAGGGTGGCGCTCTGCCGCCTCGACGCAGAAGAAGACTGTTTGCCGCAGGCGGGGTGCGCACGCGGCAAGCTGGTAATGCTCCCACCAATCGGGCACTCTCACTTCTAAATCAACTTTCAGTCGAACAGCCTCAGGTTGACGTATTTTTTGACTCCCCAGGGTCATTTTTGTCTGGGTTATATATCGTAAACTAGAACTTTCCTTTGCTAATCCGCGAATAGATAACGTGCAAGTCAATCAGGAAAGTTCTAGTTTACGATTAACATGGATTTCCGCAAAGTAACGCCTGATTCCATCGATTATTTGGGTTATATATGTTTTTAAATTTAAGTGTGTAATGTTTAAATATGTATTTGTTTTTGTGTAAGTAAATTGTAAATTATGTAGCATGTAAGCGTCTTGGTTTTAATACTGTAAGCTTGTATGTTGTATGAATAAATAAATATAAATTCGGCTGAATAAAATTAAGCGAAACGTGAGTTGGGAAGTGATATTCAGCCATAAAATTTTCGGCGATAAATAAGAGAACCATGATTTTGGCCATTTCCAGGCTGCGAAACAGCGCCATCTAGTTTTAAGCCTAAAAGGCCCATACATTTCAGGGGTACGCTTTTTTGTATGGGCTTTGTCTGTCCCGGTATTATATCGTCCTTGACGAAAACCTTTAATTTTGATTCAGATAGAATTAGTACAAATTGCAGGCATTTCGTTTGCTTTATCCGCTTTCTAAACATGCGACGTGAAAACAAATATTCGTACCGTGATGTTAAATTCAATTTATACCTTTTTGCGTTTTTCCTCATATTAGGAGGACCTCAAAGGAAGTTTAGGTTAAATACATGCCGTAACACGTATTTCTGCTGTCAAAAAAAGGAAAAAGTTTAAACCTTTCGTCAAAAACAGCAATAATATTATTTTTTAATTGTATTAACTCAGAAACTAAACCAGTTTCAACCAAGTTGCCATTTTTCGGTATGTTCGTTACACTGTGTAAGGTAAGTTTACTGCAAAACAAAAATAATTTACTTCAAATGAAGCGAAACTATAAAACGCGTAGCGTTACCGCGGAGATATTTACGTAGCACCGATGCGATGACGTCACGCTTCATGAATGGAATATAACGAAGAATGAACAGAACACGGCGCCTCACCTACCAAACCTATCACAATCTACGAGTACCGCTAGGGAGCTACGCGCCGTAAGAGTACACGGTTTTACCTCTAGAGCGCGCTACCTGTCTTGCGCATAAAGAATAACAGGCTTATTTGGATTACGAACACAGGATATGAATTTGATTTTGATCAGTTCGGTATATGATCTGAATTTTAAAGTGTGAATAGTGACATTTCTTCGACCATCCTTACTTTTAACACGGTCAGATTAGATCCATAATTAAATTCAATTACTGACTCATTAATCGGATCGTTTATTTTCTAGTGTCGGTCTCGTAACGATAAGGTTTTTCCGTAGGCGGGGTGTTAACCCACCGCACAACCCCCAAAATGCTGGAGGACCACATCCTACTTTGGTCAGCGAGTCCATCGGACTTAGCCGGATAGCGTAGCTAGGCTGTACTACCGACCTTTCCCCCATCCACCAACCGGGGGACGAGTAAGTAAGTAAGCAGTAAGTAAGTAAGTACTGACTCATTAATGTTATAATATAATTTAACCTATTTAACACAATAAATTATAGCTTCCTAACTTTTTGTAATGAGTGTTGGCAAAATTTTGACTTTCTGATGGAAGTCGCTTTAACTTTTTATGAATTGCAAACTTATTTCACTTTTAAAAGCAAAGTTTTAAATAGCAGATGAAAAGGTCAGCTACAGCTACTACAGCCGAAATTATAAACATTTTCCGTGACGTTTATGACATCGAGTAAAACCAGCTTTACGGCCCAGCCACGACATTGGTCTAAGTGCGGCAGCGGTGAGCGGCAGCCATACGTGCGAATGAAAAGTCACATCGCTGTGTCTCGCTCCAATGTATGGACGCCGCTCACCGCTGTCGCGCTTAGCCCAATGTCGTGGCTGAAACAAATCGATATTGGGGCATTCTACGAGACTTACGACACGCAATTCTTCTAATACTTCTAAAGACGCTAAGAAAGTGAAGTTGTATCTGAAAACCTTTCATGACTTGGTTAACAAATTGGCAGTATTTTTTCGAACTTTATGTCGGGATTTGACATGTCGTAAACGACATTCTCATAAAATGCTCCTATTATTTACCTACGTGGACTCGGCATCGGCTTTCAAGTAATATTTCAATTACCTACTATCTGCTCAAATAACCAGGCAGGCGAACATGGTCGCGCGATAAATGCTAAAACATCAGGCCGTCCCTGTCGCACTATTTGTAAGTGCGGTAGGGACGGCCTGATGTCATTATCATTTATCGCGCGACCATGCTTGCCTGCCAGGATACAATATTTACCAAAACATACTACCCATTTAATAAAAGGAAAAACATTTTCATGTCATGATTTTCCGGTAAAGACGCCAATTTTATTGGATATCATGTTCGCGTATGGCGACGAAATGAATGTATTCTCGAGTTTCTAGTTACTTATTATAATATTAGTTATTATATATATTACTATAGTAAGCTCTTTGATTTTCTATATTTTTTTCATAAAAGCGACAACAGATTGCATGAAGCATAAGGACCCTTTCGCCACAGAACACCACATTTAGTCACTAATTACATTGTTGAAAAGGAACCTTTATCAGACTACAGAACCTCTAAAGATAAATTGATACTTACCTAGTAAAATAAAATTACATTGCGTGTAAACTTTACAAGCGTTCTGATTATGGTAAAAATGAAATTACTGAACTTGTAAATGACAAATGAAAAAAAAAATCCATAATTTATGCCTCATACTAATTTTCGAAATCATTAATTACATAATAATTCTTTACCTGTATCAATCTGTATGGTTTGATTGCTTTGTAGCAAGTTTAAAGACAACAAAGTTTTACTAAATAGGATTTCACTATATAAATACTTCCAGGTTCGGGACACTGTGGACATGAAAAGGTGCTTTTGCTTTACAATCAACTTATATCTTTTTCATTAAAAAAAAAAAGTCATTTATTGTCGCAAATAATTTTAAGGTACAATTACTTATAATAATTTTAAGGTACAAGAGTAAGCTACGCTATGATACAGTACAATCATGTCTATATTCTATATTAGCTATGATCACAACTTTGAGGACTAAAATAACTAAGTAACTACCAACAGTTAAATACTATACTATATTTTGAATCTTTATCATATAAAAAGAAGTGTTTCATCTTTTATTTACACCGTGTTTCACTTAACACTAAAAACCTGAAAACTGTCTGTTCAGAATCGAGAGTAGAATCGATTGAGCTATATCTTGATGGGGGTAATATTTTTATTTAAATTGGTATGATTAGTTATTTTTTACGTGCCTATTCTATTGTATTCGTAATACAACATTGTTAATATCGCATTGCTAGAGGTTGTATACCTTTTTCCGTATTTAGGGGTATTAATACTGGCCGAATACTTGGGCGATTATTTTTTCCGCTACGAGTTTGACGTTGTTTGTCAGTTTAATCTTAATGTTTATCATAAGTCATAACAAATTGAACTCGTACCTAATTACAACCTTGTCATTCTGAATATTGGGTTTAAATTAGCTGACTGCGATTACCTGTCCAATTTGAAGTTTACTGTGACAAAGCTTTAAAGTGTTTTACAATGACATCTTAGCTGTCTATTGGTAAACCTTATGTCGTTGCAGTAACGTACACAAATAAATAGTTTTATGGTTTATTATGGTAGTTAGCAATTATTTTATTGAGTGGACAGCTAAAAGTCAAGTAGAGCTGTACAAAAATCTAAAAATTCAATTAAAAAAAAGTAACCATCAGTTTAAAAGATGAATACTCTAGATGAATTTAAAAAAATAAAAATCTGTTGGGGTGTCTGAGGTTTTGAGTGATACCGGAAACACGTTGTATATAGGTACACGTTTTTTTATAGGCTTGGTATATCGCTTGTTTTTAACAAACATATTTAAATCGTTTTAGTGATAATCTGTGACTATGTGATTGCGTAAGTGTTCTCTGATATCCCATAAATTCTACGATATGTTCGTGATATGACTTAGGACAACATAGATTATCCTAGAAATTGAAGGCAGTACCAGTCGATGAAAGAATAAATTCACAGATGTGTCGGGGGAACTACTAAGTAAAGGAAAACGCGCGTGGAGCTTAGTTGTAGATTACGTGTTCTGATGTGGGTCACTCGGGAAAGGTTTAGTTATATGTTAGTCAAGAGAGCAACATACAATAGGAGAGGGCAGAGTGATTGTCGACACATAAGGAAAAACTTAAATAAAAGCCAGGAACATGTAATGGCTTTATTTCTGTACTTTATTTATAACTAAACAGGACAATTGATTGAAAGAATAATAACTTTAGTTATTTTTCAGTACAAATGGTGCTTTTTTTACCCACTAGTGCGAGAAGTGGTTCATTTCTTGTCCGGTCGAAACTTCGGAGGGCCATCTGTACTGAAAAACGTCGTACGATACACGTGCGATAAGAAAATTCGTAACTCGTGTTGATTTAAAACACTCCCTTTGGCCGTGTTTTAATTTATCGCCACTCGTTCCGAACTTCCCTTTTATTCGCACTTGTATCGTAATGTACTATTTTCTACTCCCGTACTTTTATTTGTCATTTACAGGGTCGTGCACAGATACCAAAAACCCTATTATTAAATCTCAAGACAAGTCTATTTGTGCATACACGCAGTACTACTTCATGACTGTCTTAAGATTAACGTAAGCAAAACCAAAATTTTACAATTTAGAACACACAGAGCTAACTCAATGCCGTTAAATGTCGTCTTTGAAAATGAGAAAATAGAGGAAGCTGAGATAGCCACTTTTTTAGGTATAAAAATGGATATTTTTTTAAATTGGAAGTCACACATTAGTCACGTATGTGATAAGATTGATAGATTTATCTTCGCACTAGTCTTAGTGCGATGCAAACTGTATCCCAAAAAGCAGCCATAACGGCTTATTATGGATATGTGCACTCCGTTCTCAGCTACGGGCTTATAATATGGGGCAATTCAGTCGACTTTTATGATACTTTCAAGCTACAGAAAAAATGTATCAGAGCCATTTGTGGTGTACCGTATCGCGATAGTTGTAAGCCACTTTTCCCTCTGCTGAAGATACTACCATTGGCTTGTATGTACATTAAGGAAATATGCCTGTTTGTAAGAAACAATCCATTACTGTTTAAATTGCAATCAGAGATATCACAGAGACCTACAAGATTTAAATACAAACTGTTTTCTCCTTTGGTTCATTTGAATATTTGTAAAAGAAATGTGTTTTGCATGTGCATAGCTGTATATATTGGGTTGGTAAGAAAGTAATGAGCGATCGATTGAATTCCACATAAAATTTTTGAGAGAGTTCTAGAATCTTCTATGGTCGAAAGTATATAAAGGGCAAGTCGCACAGTTTCTCGTCAGTCATTCACTAGCTGTCGCCGAGCTAATATAAGGAAGAAAATAGACGAATTAAAAGTGCATGTAAGGCATTGCTTACTATATGAATTTCAGTCTGGCCATTCAGCCGCCGAAGCAGTGCGTAATATATGTCAGCGTGTTGCTCCTGAAGTTGTGTCTGAGGCCATGGCGAAACGATGGTTCCAGCGGTTTCGTAGTGGCGACTTTTCATTATCAGATCAACCTAAGTTTGGTCGACCGGTGAAGATTGATGTAGCCAAATTAAAAACCTTAATTGAAGGAGATCCGAGGCTAACGAGTCGTATTCTTGCTACCGAGTTAGGCTGCTCTCATGTCACCATAGAAACACATTTACACGAGTTGGGAAAAAACTACAAATACAGTGTTTGGATACCGCACGAACTTGATAGAGATCAACTAAACCGCCGTGCCGATATCTGCATACAACTTCTGTCTTTTCGCCGCACATTCAACTGGTTGGACCATCTTATCACTGGAGATGAAAAATGGGTCTTATATATAAATCACACACGCAAACGTCAGTGGCTAGCTCCAAACGAAAAAGGAATAGAGGCACCAAAAACAGAGCCTCACCCGAAAAAAGTTATGCTGTCCGTTTGGTGGGATATTAATGGTATTATTCACTGGGAACTCCTACCAAGTGGAATGACTGTTACCGCATCAGTATACTGTAATCAGCTTGAAAATTTAAACCAAAAAATCTGTCAGAATCGTCCACAGCATGCTAAAGTTTTTTTCTTACACGACTATGCTCGCCCACACATTGCAAAAGTGACTCGGCTAAAGCTATTGGAGCTAGGTTGGAAAGTGATACCTCATCCACCGTACTCTCCAGACTTGGCACCTACGGATTACGCATTGTTCAGATCGTTAAGCAATGCCTTGAATGAAAAAAAGTTCGATGATCAAGCCCATCTACGACAGTACATAGCTGAGTTTTTTAATCTAAACTGATGGAATAAAACGAGCTTTCGGACTCGGAAAGAATTAATATATTATAAATAATAAAATAAAGATTACAAGGAACGTTATGACATTAATCGCGTACATAGACAAGGCATAGAGAGAGGTTTGTGGCCTACTTCCAACACCCTCCTCTGGGCACAAACCCATTGCCATTGTGAAACTCTGGTGCTTCGGCCGGTGCAACCCCTTGGGAGAACATCGGCCAACATATCTTGAGTGCTTTTCTAACGTACAGAGATTCGTTTGTTGGCTACACGCTCCCTCACAAAATGGTAGCGTATGCTTGCATCTGGCGTGGTAAATGTCATCACCTGAAATACTAATAGGACTTTGATTATCGCAAAACATGACAATTGGTATAGCTGACATTTCAGGCCATAGATAAAAATCTTCCAATTGTTTTAGTCAGATAGCTTCTTGCGTTGCAGTAACTAGCGACATGTACCGTGCCTCGCTGCTCGAATGAGCTAGTATGGTTTGCCTTTTAAAACTAACATCAACTAATGGCAACACCCTGAAATGTGAAGACTTTGTGGATTCTTATCATTCATGCAATGAATGTTTCATCTTGTGGAGGATTAGCTTCATATATTTCTTCTCGACGTCGTGGTCTAAGAATTCTATCTGATTGTGGAACTTCAACATTTTCATCAGGAATGTAAGACTCATCATTAGGATCTGAATAAATCGATACAGGTGACGATGGCGAATCAATGTTTATAAGTGTTCTATTCATTTCATCAGTTCCAGTGCTGTTATCGACATCATCATCATCATCTTCGGTCTTATCCTCTTCAGTTAAAGGTAAGTAAACCATTTTAGATTTAATTAATTTTAATTCTTCCTTTTTGTAAGACATTTCTTTCATATTTACTTTCTTTGCATGATTATTTCTTTGAATGCTAATTCGTTTTTTCTTTTCAGATGCAGTTTCATCATTACTTTCAAGTGTATTTTTTCTTACATCACTTTTTTTTTCTTTTTCAGGCGCAGATTCATCATTAACAACATTTCTTTTCACAGTAGCCTCGAGAAATACAACATCTCTACTTGTTATAGTTCGCTTACTTTTAAGGTCTATGAAACGATAGCCTTTTACGGAGTCACTATAACCGACAAATATCAACTCACGGGATTTAGGATCAAGCTTTTGGCGGCGCTCTTTAGGTATGTGTACCATCGCTTTGCACCCAAAGATCTTCATGTAGCTCAAATCTGGTTTCTTGCCTGTCCATACCTCTTCTGGAGTGGCGTAGGAAAGGGCTTTCGTGGGCGAACGGTTTATAATGTGCGCTGCCGTGACCACAGCTTCGCCCCAGAAGTTGTTCTGTAACTGAGCATTTAGCACCATACATTTAGATCGTTCGATAATAGTTCTATTAATTACCTCGCTTAATCCCTCTTGTTCCGGTGTATATGGATTGCTAGTTTGATGCAATATTCCAAATTTCTTTAGATAATTGTCAAAATTTTTATTTACATATTCCTTGCCATTATCTGTCCTTATTGTTTTAATTTTCTTATTAAGTTCATTTTCAACTCTTGCTTTGTATTCAACAAATTTATCAAAAACTTCTGCTTTACTCTTCATGGTAAATAAGTATACTTTGCGCGAAAAATCGTCTATGAAAGTGACAAAGTACCTGGCACCTCCAAGTGATGCAGTTCGCATCGGTCCACATACATCGGAGTGGATGACTTCTAGCAACTCAGTTGCTCGGGAGCCTTCACTTGGAAATGGCTGTCTAGTCTGCTTTCCTTGAACACAACTTATGCATGTTATTTTCTCTTTGGACGGAGACAATTTTACGCCAGTAGTATTATTAGGAAGTTTTTCCACATCTTTGAACTTTAAATGACCCATTCTTTGGTGCCAAGTGAAAATATCATCACCAGCAACTACGGCAGGCATAGCTTGAACTTTTTCTGTGATCGTATCAAGTTTATATACATCATTAATCTCGGTGGCACGTGCAACTTTTGAGCCAGATTCTTTATTGAATATTTGACAGCCAAAATCATCAAATTCGACTTTACACCCACCTTTTATCATTTTGCTGAGAGAAATTAAATTTGTTCCTATGTCAGGTACGTAAAGGACATTTTTTATTTGTATTTTACTTATCTTACCTTTCGAGTCAGGTACGTTAACTGTCACTTCACCACAACTCTGAACTTTCAATGTTTTGTTGTCTGCAATTCTGATGCTTGTTACAGGTGGTGCCCTTTCATTCTCAAGCCATTCTTTGTGCAGCGTCATGTGCCTGGACGCGCCTGAATCCACGTACCAGCTCAGCGAATCATTATAGGTGGTGGCTGAAAAAGCTGCAATAAAACCTTTATCTTTATCTTCTGTTTCATTTTTCTTATGCCAACAGTTCTTGCTTAGATGCCCGTGTTTGTTGCAAAAATAACATCTTGGCCCTTTAGATGTACTTGGCCCTTGCCCTTTGTCAGTCTTTCTATTATCTTGCCTTTTGGAGTTTGAGTAAAATGCAGTTGTATCCACAGTTTTCACTTCTTGTAATAACTTTGTTTTAATTGAATCGGCACTGATTTTTACTCCGGAACTCTCGATGGCCATGATCATCGGTTTATATACGTCTGGCAATCCTGCTAGCATTAACGTTCCCAGCCATTCATCGTCAACTTTAAATCCAATGTTTCGTAAACGATGTGCGGATGACATTATCTTATTCACGTAATCTTCTACACTTGCGCTAGATTCTAGCGTAGTATTTATTAAATCTTTTAGCAAGCCCACTTTTCGGGTCAAGCCGGAGTCCTCGAAAGCTTGCGTCAAATTGTCCCATACCTCTTTGGATGTTTGTGCTTCTCTGACATGTACATATATAATGGGATCGATAAGCAAAATAAGTTTCGCCTTTGCTTTTATATCCTTTTTAGGGTCGGCAGACTTACCGGCCTCAAACTCGATACATTCCCACAGGTCTTCTAGTTGTAAGTAGGCTTTTACGGCAAAACTCCAAGTTGCATAGTTTTCTCGTCCCGTCAATTTTTCTATACTTAATAATCCGTTATGAGACGACATTTTAATGAGAAAATTTGAGTTTTACCTGAAAACCAATCCTACCTGACAACCGACATATGTCATGCACTTTCTAGGCAAGAAAAAATTTAAATTTTACTTCGACTATTTTACTTCCAAAAACACATTATCCGTTAATATTTTTAACTACAGGCATGGGGCGGCCCATAACCTGATGGAATAAAACGAGCTTTCGGACTCGGAAAGAATTAATATATTATAAATAATAAAATAAAGATTACAAGGAACGTTATGACATTAATCGCGTACATAGACAAGGCATAGGGAGAGGTTTGTGGCCTACTTCCAACAGTAGAACCCCTTATCCAATTTTGAAAAATGAGGTGTCGATTAAAAGCGTATAACATGCTGATTAAGATTTCTTATATGTGAAAAGTATAGTTTTGTTAGTTATTTCTTAATTAACAATAATGGAAAAAATACTTTTTTTTTACTCTCTTTTTTGATTTTTGTGACTCAAAAAGGCAATGAAAACTGCCACTTAGCTAAAAAATATGTCATATAAATCATTTAGCTACATTACTAAGCTATCTGTTGCTTTTTAAATTTCTACGATCGGATAATAAATAAGCAAACTACAAGAACATACCTGTAGGCGGGGAGTACCGCTTGACACGCGTTCCCATACATTCGGCGTCTACCAAATTACACCTCGCGCAAAATTCGTTTCAAGCCGATATACCTCTAATCTTATTCATCGTAACCTATCAATATTGATATCATTTGAAAGAACAATTAAAGTCCTTTAAGAAACCATTCAACCATTTTCTTAAAATCAATAATCGCCAGTCTACGGTGGTTACAAAGAAAAAAAGCGGGGATGCAATTTGACTGGTTACCTAGGTTTGATACCCTAGACGAGTTTAAAAGGGGAGGTAAAGGTGACATATGGGTTGTTCTCTTTGGCCTGAAAGCTACACAGAGGGCCAGGGGAGGAAAAACTAGGGTTTAAGTTTAGTTTTATGTTATTTTTTCTTTTATTTGTTGATTTTATTGTGTTTAATTTTTTTGTAATTTTATCAAGAATACACGCTGGTTTCTTTTTGTGAAAATGCCCTTTTCTATGAAAAATGCGATGAATTTCATGGCATTTTCCGATAGAAACTAAAATTAACTTTCAAATAAGGCCACATAGTCATACTTTTACATATATAATATTAAGGGTAATAGCCCCGGCGGAGTAGTGCAAGCGGGACAGCAGTGTAGCAATCCATAGACCTGACTTCACTGGTTCCTCAGTGGCACACATAGTCTTACGAGGCGGCCTGCGTGCCCTGCTCTCTAATATGTGGGTCAATACTGCTTCAACGCAAACGATTGAGATGTGTGATTTTTTTGACACTGAGTGTATTTGCAGGAGCTGCATGTATTTACTTAACAAGTGTACCGCAACAACTATTTCATATTTATAACGCATTATTAATAATAAATATGTTCTTAACCCTTCAGGTGGCGGAGCTACAAGTTGCATAGGGGATAAGTGGCACGGTCGTTTTATAAAACATTCCGTTAAGTGGCAGGCGCCGGGAGCCGGACTCTGGGAAAAACAAGCCGATAAGTGGCAGGGACCGGCTCCCGGACCCCGTGCGACGATATATCTAAATATATAAAAAAACCGTCTAAAACTGTATCTAGCTTCCTCACACTTGCACGAACCATTCGTCACTAAACAAGGACGGCATTCAGTAAAGGTCCAACACCCTCAACTTCAAAACAGCTTGAAATATGACCCAATTTGATTGGACCAACCGCCTGCCATATTTGAGACACGTGTTTAAAAACCGTCTTTTTTGCAAAAATTGTACTGTAATATGTTAAAAAAAGGGATATAAGTGTAAATAAATGTATATTTAAGTCCCTGAATTACTTTTTTATACAATTTACTGTTTGTTTTCCTAAATAAAGTTACTTTAATACATGGAAGTGGAAAACGTAGCCACCTGATATTTGATCGAGTCTAGCAAAATTCACATAAATGGAATGTATTTTTTTGCTATGGAATGATTTTAGCCGTTTCATAATGAATCCAGTGATATATGGTTTATGCACAACATCCCTACACTTTTTGAGAAATTATAATTTTTGTAACACAAGTGACATTCGCGATGACCACCCGTGAGGGCCCCGCCACTCAAGGGTAAACTTTTTCTGTCATTTTATCGGTATCCTTGCCACTCAACAGCTTTTTATTTCAAGTCCGGCTCCCGGTTACCTGCCACTTTACGTGCGGTCGGCTCCCGGATTTCGCCACCTGAAGGGTTAATCTTATCTTGACTTCTGTTGAATAATTATGTTTTGAGAAAAGTCGCTAAAAGTGATGATTATAATTACTAAAACATTATAGGTAACTTCATTTTAGTGATTTAATGTGTATAACGACCGAAGTCCAATCGTTTTTTGTTTTGTTTTAACCTCTAAGTCGTTTGAGTTGAAACGGTATTAAGTACTTGGTATTACCCTTAATAATATAAGTAAAAGTATGACTATGTGGCCTTATTTGAAAGTTAATTTTAGTCTCTATCGGAAAATGCCATGAAATTCATCACATTTCTCATAAAAAAGGGAATTTTCAGCAAAAGAAACCAACGTGTATCCTTGATAAAATTACAAAAAAATTAAACACAATAAAATCAAATAAAAGAAAAAATAACTTAAAACTAAACTTAAACCCTAGTTTTTTCTCCCCTGGCCCTCTGTGTAGCTTTTAGGCCAGAGAACAACCCATATGTCACCTTTATCTCCCATTTTAAACTTGTCTAGGGTATCAAACCTAAGAAACCAGTCAAATTGCATCCCCACTTTTTTCCTTTGTAACCACCGCAGACTGGCGATTACTGATTTTAAGAAAATGATTGACATTGTTTCTTAAAGTACTTTAATTGTTCTTTCAAATGATACCAATATTGATAGGTTACGATGAATAAAATTAAAGGTATATCTGCTTGAAACGAATTTTGCGCGAGGTGTAATTTTGTAGACGCCGAATGTATGGGAACGCATGTCAAGCGGTACTCTCCGCCTACCGGTATCTGCTTGTAGTTTGCTTATTTATTATCCGATCGTAGAAATTTAAAAAACAACAGATAGCTTAATAATGTAGCTAAATGATTTATATAACATATTTTTTAGCTAAGTGGCCGTTTTCATTGCCTTTTTGAGTCACAAAAATCAAAAAATAGAGTAAAAAAAAAAGTATTTTTTGCTTTATTGTTAATTAAAAAATAACTAACTTAACTATACTTTTCACATATAAGAAATCTTAATCAGCATGTTATATGCTTTCAATCGACACCTCATTTTTCAAAATTGGATAAGGGGTTCTAGACAAAATTGGCAAAAAATTGAAACCCGGGACCGCGATCTTTGTGACGTCATAGTTAACCCCCCCACAGTCTGAGAATGCGACAAGTCATTATTTCGTACTCAATAAAGTCTACCAATCACAACGATACCACTTATCAGCAGTATACTCTCCAGTCACATCAACTTTTTCCGAGACCCTCTCGCCGCTCTACTACAATTCAACCTGTTAACATCTCAATTGTACCTACCATATTCTTAGAAATAAATATTATGATTATGATTATGACTCCACCTGTACATTTTGCGTAAACTGCTTACAAAATAAAACGTTGGATCGCTTTCAAAACAACAAATCAGTAGCAACCTTAAAAGTGACCTACGAAATACATACATAACTATTAGCTTTTGTCCGCGGCTTCGCTCGCGTTAAATTCGAAAATTGCGGAATGCTCCATAAAAACGTCCACCCCCATTTTAGGGAAGTGGGGGGGGGGGGTTAGAAAGAGACAAAAATAAGCTTATGTCACTCTCCATCCCATCAACTATTTTCACTTAAAAAATCACTTCTATTCGTGAAAGACGGACAAACAAACAGACACACTTTTCCATTTATAATATTAAGTATATGGCATCCGACGCCAAACGAAAGCGATACCTATCGTTTCGTGAGCGTTTTGACTGCCATTGCTAGCCAGAAGTTATTTTGCCCGTTATTCGCTGATGTGATGACACTTTTCATTTCTAAGTTCTATTCAAGGATTATTTATATAGGATTTACAATCTTGATACTAAGAATCGTACCTCCATTTTTTAGCGCTGTCTATGAATACTATCATAACTACACTGATGGTGTCTAATATTATTTTGTTTTTCTAAATGTGTATTGATGTGAATAAAGAAGAACGAATAAAATAATAAAAAAATTAAACACGCAAAAATATGATTTTGACCACTTCCAGGCTGCGAAACAGCGCCATCTAGTTTTAAGCCTAAAAGGCCCATACATTTCAGGGGTACGCTTTTTTGTATGGGTTTTGTCTGTCCCGGTATTATATGGTCCTTCTCGTAACTGACAATTTACCGTCCGGCGAATTGATAGCCAGTAGGCTCCTTGAAAGCAGAATTAATGCTATTCATTTTAAATCCTGACTAAATGCCCACTTATCTTAATCGCACGATTCGTCCGATTTATCTACACGGATCTGATTTTATTACCATTCTATTACCATTCTCTAAATTGTTGAACCTTTTTACGATAGCTTTTTGTCACGAAGCCGCACTGAAACAGACACGATCAAAAGCCTTTTGTGAAGAGAAACCTAAAAATTTCCATATATTCCTCAGTAAGATCATTGTCAATAAAAAGCCCAAGCCCGATAAAATACGGTTGGACCCAATAGCTCTAGGCCACATAGTACCAGCACACCTCGGACTAGGCTTATGCCGTTTCGTTCGTTGATCGGAGCGCTCCGATCTCGTTCAATCGCTCCCACGAACTAGTTCGCTCTTTTAGGTCTTTGCTCATTTAGTTCAGTCAGACCAGCGACCACTACGGTCGGAAAGATCAGAACGAATGGGACCGACTATCAAAATGATACGAATATTCCACAGACAATAACAATTCCGGGCCGAAAGGTTGTAAGTAACCGAAGCTTAATATGAAAACTTGACGTTTTTGTGTCGCTTTGCTAAATACCTCGCTCCCGGTCGGCGCCGTCACACACTCTTTCTTGATCCAAACCGCTCGCGCTCGCCGATCCTATACTGAACTAAATGAGCAAAGAGCGATTCACAGAGCACGAAAGATTCAGTTCATTTCGGTCATTGATGGGATTTTATTCCTAACAGTTCATAGTTCGTTAACGACACAAGCCTACCTCGGACACTGGCGATCAAATATATGAAAGAGGCGCGTTCCTAGCACACAGTCTAAGCTCGTGTAGGTGAACGCGTACTATGCTTGTATGAGTGAAATATGGCAGGTCGACTGTTCGCGTTTTTGACAGGCGGTAACTGTGAGGTAACCGAGAGGGGGTGGGCGGCACTTGCGACAGTAAATATTTTCTTTGTATGTCATAGGTATAGGTACAACGCTTCCATGAGCCGTTGCAAATGCCGGGATAGGTGCGGGTGGTACAATAAAAATATTAACACGATAACAACTAGACCATTAGTTGTTGTATGACATCATCACCCCCCTTGCGTTAGTCCGTTTTCACATTATCCGATCCGATATAGGATGTCGGACCGATAACCCATACATTACAGGAGCCATCTTGGATTTTCCCATTGAAATCCTTCCGACATCGGATCGGATAATGTGAAAACGGACTAACGCAAGGGGGGTGATGATGTCATACAACAACTAATGGTCTAGTTGTTATCGTGTTAATATTTTTATTGTGTGTTATAGGATTGTATTTAAAAAATTGCAAACGGGACTTAATCGCGTTGTTGTTGGAGAGGATGGATGAGAGGAGAGTAACGAAGAAAGTATATGAAAAAAGGATAAGTATATGGAAGTGGAAGACCTAGGCGAACTTTTCTTGTTCAAATCGGGGAAATATTGCAAAAAGGCCAGGTCAAAAGTACTCGAAACCGACGAGCGTGTATGAGAAACGTTATGAAAGTGTGTGAAGCGAAAGTGGTTTGTCAGGATCGTAGTAAATGGAAATCTGTGATCTCTGCCTAACAGGCGTGATTGTAAGTATGTATGTTGTTGTCAGGGTGACATTCAGGGACTAAGTGCGGATAGTCGAAAAACTCGTACAGCTGGAAGAGAGAAGATCAACTTAAGCCAGTCTGCTCCGAGACCACGGGGACAATGCCGTCCTTGAAACGTTCGTCGGAGGTTAGTGTTAAAAAACATGCTTCATGACCTTTAAATTAAATGGCCACCCGAGCCCAACCCTAAAAGTGCACGCAGGTAATGCCACTATACAGCAAGTGTCCTGCGCACGCCTTTTAGGGTTCCAGCTTGACAGCGCATTAACGTGGGAGTCCCATATCGATGAGCTGTGTGGCAGGTTGGGGCGGGCGTACTATGCGCTACGGCGCCTAGCGAGCACTGCCGGGCCATGCGCCGTGCGCGAGTGCTACTACGCAACTATGCATTCACTCCTCACCTACGGCGTAGAATTCTGGGCGCGTGCATCGGAATGGAACCGGGTGTTCGTCATGCAGAAGCGTGCAGTCCGGATTATGGCCGGCAAACCAACATTATGCCCAGCACGGGAACTCTTCCGGGACCTCAAAATACTCCCACTGCCTTGCCTTTACCTGTACCAAGTGGCGGTTTTCACACGAGAAAATATGAATAAGTTCAAACTAACGGGCACTAACAATAACTACCCCCTCCGTAGCAACGCTCATTTTAACGGGATACCCCCATTTGCCAGAATTTCATTTGCCATAATTTTATTTGCCACCCTATTCAACAATCATAATATTGTTTCTCATAACATCTTATGCCATAATCATTGTTTACTATATTAATCAAGTGCCAGAAACTTTGTTTCCCATAAAGTCAGTTTCCATAATGTCATTTGTCAGAATCATCGAAATCAGTAATTACCACATTCCATACCATCATTTGTCATCCAAATTAGCGACCAGAAAAGTCAATTTCCATAATGTGATTTGGCAGAATCATCGAAATGCTTAATTATCACAGAGGCGACACCACTAGAAGTACTAGAGAATGAAACTGCTATCAGAAAGTAGGTTAGGTTAGGTTAGAACTGTGACCCCCTGGAAAATAAAACTGCTATCAGAAAGTAGGTTAGGTTAGGTTAGAACTGTGACCCCTTGGAAAATAAAACTGCTATCAGAAAGTAGGTTAGATTAGGTTAGAACTGTGACCCCCTGGAAAATAAAACTGCTATCAGAAAGTAGGTTAGGTTAGGTTAGAACTGTGACCCCTGGAAAATAAAACTGCTATCAGAAAGAAGGTTAGGTTAGGTTAGAACTGTGACCCCCTGGAAAATGAAACTGCTATCAGAAAGTAGGTTAGGTTAGGTTAGAACTGTGACCCCCTGGAAAATTAAACTGCTTGAAAAGTAGGTTAGGTTAGGTTAGAACTGTAACCTCTGGAAAATGAAAATGCTATCAGAAAGTAGGTTAGGTTAGGTTAGAACTGTGAACCCTGGAAAATGAAACTGCTTGAAAAGTAGGTTAGGTTAGGTTAGAACTGTGACACCCTGGAAAATGAAACTGCTATCAGAAATTAGGTTCAAATATGGGCAACAATTAATATGGCAATAATTGCTTATGGCGTTTGAATATTATATTAAACCATATTATTGCACTTAATAATATGGCTAAAAAATAGTATGGCATTGTATGATTATGGAAGGTAATGTTCGGATAAACAACCAGTATGTCATACAATTTTTATGGTAAACAAATCATTCGGACAAATGAAATTCAGGCAAGTTAGATTCGGGCATATGAATATTATGTTAAATGACTGTCGGGCAAACAATAGACAACCCATTTTAACAGACTGATCGGCGAACCATGCAAACTCGCTAAGTCCCAGCGATCGGTCTACTACACGGGAGCGGCCGTTTACAACCGCGTACCCGATAATATCAAAAACGCAACTACCATCGCGGGTTTCAAATTCAAATTAAAAATGTGGCTCATGACCGAGCTTTTCTACGACTACGCGGAATACTTTAAAGTAGCTTAAAGCCCTCTGCGCAATCACGACATTCATTTATATAAGACACACACACATCATCACGACATTTATTTATATTCATTCTTGTCAATTCAAGTTGAACCATATTCAACCTTATTCATTGTATAATTGAAATTATGATGAAATTAATTAATACTAATTAAAAACAATTTCCTACTGTAATACTTACCTACTGCCTACTGTTTAACTTTAGGTACGACCTGTAACTTTTTGTTATTAATAAAGAATTGTGTATTGTATTGTAAAATTTAATAATACCACATAATACGCGATTAAGCCCCGTTTGCAATTTTGAATATCTATGTGTAAAAATTGGGAACTAGAGCATTGTACAAGTTGCAGATCATTCTCAAAATTTCCGTGCAAAGAAAGTTTTCATGCAAGTTGCCATTGAGAGTAGGGTGAATTAGGTATTCAATGTTCTCCAAGTTGACGATTATTAAATATGATATTTGGCACATACTAGCGTTTTTTATCAAACTCATCAAATCCTATTAGAAAGACCTTAAAATAATGTGTGAAAACAATACGTACAACTTTCCTTGGGATCATTCGCATGTTGGAAACTCTTCATCATCATCCTCCTTGCGTTATCGCGGAATTTGCCACGGCTCATGGGAGCCTGGGGTCCGCTTTGACAAATAATCCCAAGATTTGGCGTAGGCACTAGTTTTACGAAAGCCACTGCCATCTGACCTTCTAACCCGAAGGGTAACTAGACCTTATTGGAATTAGTCCGGTTTCCTCACGATGTTTTCCTTCACCGAAAAGCATGTTAGAAACTCTTATTTAATTAAAATATTCGTATGAAAGTGCCTAGTTAAGTAAAAAAAAAACCCAGATTTAATTTCCATCACTGGAAATGAGCAATCATTTCGTGTATAAACGGAATGTAAATATCTCATCAATCATTCGACACCACGGGATACAGATTGAAATTGCAGCCGAGTATTAAGATAGATGAGTTAAGAAAGTCAGACCGATCAGTGCGTTGAACTTCCAAACTCTGTCTAGAAAACTTATGCAGCTTAATACCCACAGACAATTTCGTAACTTACGGTAAGTACAAAAGTTTATCTACATCCATGACATAAATTGTCTATTTATAATATGCTTGGGAGCGATAAGCAAATGGCCTATATTATTAAGAAACCTGTATCTGCTGGTACATACAAATTTTAATTTTCACTTCAAAATATCGGCAGCCAATAACAATTATTATAATTAATTAATTATAATAATTATTCAAAAGAACGTTCACACAGCTATAGCAGTTACATAGCTCCGTCCCTCTCTCTCAACCTAAACTGAACGGCTTTAGCACGTCATGGTAACCCCTCTGTTCGGAAGAATGAATCGTATTTGAGTTCTGTTGATCAATCAGTCATTTGTTTCGTTACTCATTATGCATCTGGCACATAATAACTGACGGCCTTTTTAACCGACTTCAAAAAAAGGAGGAGGTTCTCAATTCGACTGATTTTTTTTTACCATCACATTTTTTCGCTACCCTCTGTTTTTAACAGCGCTCTTTATTTTTCATTCTAAATTCGGTCACTTGTATGACGCCACGATGACGCGCAACGTTAAGAACACCGCTTAAAATATTTGGCACTTTTTTCTGCCATTCAGTCAGTTCGGGAGCCTAAAAATTACCAAAAATATCCAATATAGTCCTCACAAAGTTCACGTTCACGCGGCGTTGTACATCTTTAAAAAATTCATGCCTTCCTCACAACAGATTCCGATAAAAGGAAAATTTCGAGCCCCTGGAAAAAGCCCTGAAGTGACAGCTACCTTCACCTAAATATCAATTAAGGATACTTGAAATTTTATTATGCCATAAAACTGTTGTCCAGCTCCAACGACGTAATAAAACATGAGTCCAATAATTAAATGTGTTTTGGAGTACATTTTGTTTGGAACTGGTATTTTCAGTGAACACCGCGTTCATAATTCTTGGTTATTTGCGGAGTAGAGTTGCGTGCTACGCCTTGATTGTTTGTGCCGTATTTATATTTGGGCAGCTGCTTACGAAATTGTAATGGCTTGAAAATGTTTTATGTTCTCAGTATTATCTAAGAAAGCTGTAACATATTTTACCTCCATGAAACATAGTGTATGTTTCTCTGTCTCTGTCTAAACTCCGTTTGGGAATACAGGTGTGAGTTCATGTATTTTTCGACTCCCGAACAGCTGGCTCGAGCGCTGGCAGTGCAAACTTTTGCGTCACAATACGGGAAACAGTGTGAATTTCACGAATGTGATTCTAGAAAAACGATTAAAAACTAAGTGCATGGTCGTAGAAAAAGTATTGTATGCAACAATGTTTAACTGAGTCAAAAAATACTCATGGCGTCTTCATAAACAATTTTCGGCTTGTTCACGCCACTCTTCTTTTTTGACCTATTTTAAACGCCAGTTGCATAAAATACTATTATGTATTGTATGTGCGTTTTGATGCTGTAAACTGCGTACCTAAGTATTTAATAACAAAGTTAAATTGTGATATATAGGCACCTACTTTTAACCAAAATCTTCAAACAGTAATAATGTAATGTATAATACTTATGAGTTTTAAGATTGATGTAAAAAATGGAATATACCCAATATACACATGATGTAGAATTGCTGACAATCATGTTACATTTTGTGTGACTGCACATATTTCCTCTTGCAACCCTCACAACAATATTTGATAAAATAGTTAGGCATATGGGGGAAGGTTGCGATCATTGGACCAGCGCCTTGATTGGACCACTTAAATATTTCAAAATGGGCCACCTTCACCTTGGGCCACCCCGTAACCTCAGTCGCGCCTCGCTTCCCGGAAAAGAGTGACGCGTCCAAGTGTGTTTCGAGCGCTGTTGAAGTTAAATTACGCGAAGGAATAAAATCACGAAAGTATAAATACATTTGCAATTGAATTTGTGTGTTGACGTATAATGCTCAAACAACTATTAATTAGCAAATTTAAGACAACAGTTTCCAGCCATTTGTTTTCTCTATTTTTTCAAATTTTTATCTGTGAAATGATACAGGTAGTTGCTATCAATGGACCACCTGTGGGTCTTATCATCGGACTGGTCCAATCATGGCAACTTTTTTTTGAAATTATTATTACTTCACCCGTGCACAAATAGACAATATGTAAGAAAAAACTAGTACATATGAAAATAATATACATATTTTTTAATTGTAAAATCTGAATAGAAAATATTTCTTTAAAAAAATATTTTTGTCGATATCCTTAAGTTTCTTTGATTGGGCCATTGGTCATAATTTCCCAAGTCCATTGATGGCGACTTTGTGGTCCAATGAAGGCGACTCTGGTCCAAAAAGGCATCAGCTTATGAAAACCCTTTCACGTTTTTTTTCTAAATTCATTATTCTTTTTTTATTGTGAATAAGGTTATTCATTAATAGATATCAAGAATTAAAACTTCTCAAACTAGTTTTATTTTTTGACATAAAATCTATAAATATAGAGCCGCGAAGTTAAATGGTCCAATGACAGCAACCTTCCCCTACAGTACTAAGCGAAATTTAACGTAGCATAATATAACGTAACTTTGTACAATAACACGTGCAAATTTTAATTGACAACTTTTCGAGAACTGCTGAACTGTTACGTTAATGATTCGGCAAATATTCAAGCTATTTAACCGTATCCTGTTACAAGTCATTGTTCCCTGTAATTTAATTCTGAATAACTGAACACTGAGCTGAATAGTTGCGTTACACTGTGTCATAGAATAAACTATACAAGGTGCTCGCGAGGAACCCGCATAACTTGAACCACGCGTTTCTGAGGCCAAAAGAAAGAAAAAATGTTAAATGAATTTGAAAATTTTTCGGCAAAATAATTTTTTTTTTGTTTTTTTTTTTGCTTTTTTGGACGTATTTTCACATAGAAAGTAAATTTTATCCATAAAGTTGGCAATTAAAATGAGTTTCTTAATTTCTTTTTCTAAAAACCAAATTTGTTTGAAGTCACATTTTGACATCTATCAATGACGACTGTGAGACTATGCTCCACAATTGTGCATCAGCGCCGTTAAGAAGACCTTTTGTACTGAGTAACAATACGGAAATGTTTTTTTTTTAATTGGCAATAACTCTGAAACTAGACGAAATCTAGAAAAGTTTATATGACATTTTAGTCTTAAAATGTGACCAAGAATACGCTGTTAAAGTTATTTGGGTTCCTCGCGAGCACCTTGTATAACTAACTGTTTTGGCTCAGTGATCCAAAGTGAATCTTGGCCTCCGAAATGAGAGATTTGTCACCTGTCCCGATCGTCCACAGTCTCTGGCCAGTCACTGACGCAGATCCGCGGCCACATTGATTGTTTTCCCAGCACAAAATACCTATATATTAGTACAACTCCCAGTGATACCTCGGTCGACCCGCCGGACGGCCACCAGCCGGTCGGTTCATGAACGTTCTCTTGACAGCCCGATCGTTTCTCATTCTATGTAAATGACCGAATCAGAGAAGTCTGTGGGCTTTCGTTTCGCCGATGATATTGGATTCGGCCACTAACTTCTCGATCTCGGCAGTTTTCCGGATCCTCCAGGTGCCTTTCAGAATAAACATTATAGTTACAAAAATAAATCATGACTTTTAAAAAGTTGGTTATTTGCCACGGCTCATGGGAGTCTGGGGTCCGCTTTGACAAATAATTCCAAGATTTGGCGTAAGCACTAGTTTTACAAAAGCGACTGCCATCTGACCTTTAACATGGCCTCGTTGGAATTAGTCCGGTTTCCTCACGATGTTTTCCTTCACCGAATAGCGACTGGCAAGTATCAAATGATATTTCGCACATAAGTTCCGAAAAGCTCATTGGTACGAGCCGGAGTTCGAACCCGCGACCTCCGGATCGAAAGTCGCACGCTCTTACCGCTAGGCCACCAGCGCTACCAAATGCAGTAAGGTACAGGATTATTATCGACTGGCGGATATTTTCAAGTTGCAATCGATTTTTTTCCTTGTTTGTTGTCCAAATATTTACGTTATCAAATAGAGTGCCCCCTGATCAGACATGGTACGCGTTTTCAGTGGACACAATATATAAAGTCAAGTTAAAAGTGGTAAAATATGGAAAATATTTCGATTAGTTGAACTTACGTGGCAGTCGAAATGGTCTCCCTTTGCCTTATCTGATTGTAAAGCAGCAACCAGCATTTTATTATATTTTATTTTTGTCGAAGCTTAATATTCTTATTTACTTTTGTATCCTAATGTCTGAAATACAAGTTTGTAAAACTTTCAAAAGTTTAATAAAGTTTACACGAAGTTTCCAAGATACACAAAAAACTACCCAGTTGTAAAATATGCGGCCAGAGACGTAAACACAACGAAAGGTTATTACCCCTGGAACGCCGTAGTCAAAAATTTGCTATTGAATTGAATTTTTATCATAGGTAATAGTACTATATTGATGTTGCAGTACTTTCAATCTGTTAATTACAGTTTAAATTGCCTGGAACAGATCTGGAACAAGGCGCTTGAGGGGTTAAGGGCCAGTTGCATCAACCACATTCGACAGACACACACACACACGTTCGAAGTCTTTATAAAGTTCTACTTTTGTGATTTTTTTCATATTTTTTAAACTTGTGGTTCAAAAGGTAGAGGGCCGGAAACTTTTGGAACGATTATTTCTGAAAATATTAACAATATCAGAAAATAATTTTCGTAATTTTGTATTCTTTACCTATCACACGTTAGGGTTGAAATAAAAAAAGTCAAGCACTGTCCATTTTACGTGTAGAAGGGGGGAGGGAGTACCCTAATAAAACATTTCACCACTTTGTCGGCGCGATTGATATACGAATTGGTACCAAATTTCAGCTTTTTAGTGCTAACGGTCACTGAGATTATCCGCGGAGGGACGGACAGGCATGTCGAAACTAGTTGACTACAGAACCCTAAAAATGATTATAAGAACATGTTAAAAAATGTGGCATCAATAAAGGCTCTCGAAAGTCAGACGATATAAAGCAGGTGTGATTAATCTTTAATTTAAAAATCAGCTTGAAGCAAATGCGTAATCCTAAGAACGTGACGTCTGTCTTCTATCAGGCATTTTTCTTATCACGCGCTCAAATAGGATTGCCGGTAATTCTACCCGAGAATAGGGAAAATCCCCTTATCTCCTACAATACGTACTTTTTAAACTTAGACACTATTTACTAGACTGCGTAAGAGTATTGGGCCGGTTGCACCAAACCGTCTGTAACCGTAAAAGCATTCGTTATTTTTTTTGTATGGGAAGTTCCATAGACCCCTGCTGCGTGGCGATGATGTGTCAGCCAAGGTTCCCCTTGTTTCGGCATAATTTCTTAATCAAGAATTCTTTTTGGCATATTCTATATTGGCATAATTCACCTTTTGCAAAATCTGTTATGACATAGTATAAGTACGCATAATTGGTCTAGGTCTATTTATTCTTAAACACAATCGGCGTAAACAGTATTACGCGAACTTATTTTCGGACGAAGTAATAATATATGATAGTAATACGAAGTAATAATAATAGATTATGACAAAGAAGTTTTCTGTCAAATTAACATTCGTCGAAAATCGATTATGCGAAGTCTGTTATGCGAAAATCGTTTCGGACAATTAAAGTTATGCCAAATAGAGGGAACCCGTCAGCCAAATGTGGTTGATGCAACTGGTCCTTATAGTACCAAAATAGGCTACTTTCCTACTAATCAATCTTAATAACCAAATAATTACTTAGTTTATTTAAAAAAAAATGTGCCTTAGCTCAAATTCCATAAATCCAAGAATATGCAAGTTATGTACAATTGTACATAATTATCATATAAATTATACATACAGTGTTTGGTACTTCGGTAATAATTTCATTAATAAATATTTTCAGTCTACATTCCGAGTTTACCTTTAAAACAAGCTTTTAGTCATCAAATATTCAATAATTCCATGAAAAACAGTTACTGGTTAAACAAAAAAATTGAAATAACCTTTAATCTTTCAAATAAAATTCCTGTTTTCCGATGGACTGGCTACAGTTTTTTTTTAATTATAGACACTTGACTTAATATTGGTATTATCTAAATTCTGTTTATATTTATTAATTTTGTCTAAGAGCAATAGCTCAATGGAGTCTACGGACGTTACTTCAAACGCTAATATTAGGTGGAATCAAATCGCCTGACATACAACTAGCAATACGTCTACTTCGTTCAGGATTCAGGGAGTGTTTTCAGGAACGGGACCTTTGACCTGAAGGCTTTGATAGGTCAACGACTCAACGTGCTAGATCAAGGGTCGACAGTGTATTATTTCGGATGACACGCAACAAAGCGAGGTCATTTTATAGAGATTGGATACATTATCGACTAAATTTATTTGGGTTTCTAGCAAAAAAAAACCGACAAAATTGTACTCTTCGGTAACATACTTCATAGATAAAATCTAACTAATTATAACTAAATATTTTAGCTCAACTATCCAAAGTGAATCCTGGCCTCCGAAATGAGAGATGAAAAAGATAATTATAATTTCTTATTGTACAATAATTTAAACGATATCATTAATGGTTATGATTACGGTTATGGGCTTCAATATAGATTAGAGAGAGGCCATTGTGCGTCCTGTGTTTGTCGGCTAGGGGTCTAGCCAGCCTAACTCCGCCCAGAAGCGCAGGAAATTATAGACTATTATAATATAATAAAAAAAATTGAAATTTGCTTAGTTTTAAGTGTGTCTAGTACTATTATTTTATTGTAAACTAGCTTTTGCCCGCGGCTTCGCTCGCGTTAGAAAGAGACAAAAAGCATCAGCCTATGTCACTCTCCATTTCTTCAACTATCTCTACCTATAAAATCACGTCGATTCGTTGCTCCGTTTTGCCGTGGAAGACGGACAAACAAACATACACACACACTCCCATTTGTAATATTAGTATAGATATGGATATCGCTGTATTGTTATAGTATGAATTTTCTGAGATGAACTTTTCGCTTTTGCCCTAATCTGTTAAACAAAGGCCTTTGTTTCTATTATTCTCGGCGGCTAGCTCCCGTTTAAACGGCACGTGCTATAGTCTCAGTGTAGTTAAAAAGCAACAATCATGATAGTAATAAGGTTCAAATCCATAAAAAGCCCTTTCGGAGATAACACGTTTTGTCATCTTCAAAAAAAGTTACTTGCAAACTGTTTAACACGTTCACTGCGGAGCCGGATTTTGTGAACTCGCTCTCAGTGCGTTACAACCCATGAGAGTCCTGTATTGAGCTTTCTCTCTGTGCGGTACAAGTCAATTACAGCTTGTAAGGAGGGTTTCATATTTTACCTAAAATACCTTTACCAGATACACATTTATTAAATTTTATTGAAACAATGTTTAGTCTAATAACTAATCTACACAATACTGTCTTCGCCGAAGTTGATGACTGTTCGTTTAGATTTTATAGATGAATTAATTAACAGGTCAAAATTGACTTGTGCCGCACAGCCAGAACGGGCACAGGTAAAAATGTCGATGATTTAGTAGTGATGAGGAAAATAAACGAACTAATATATCGATCCAATTCTTACTTTCTTTACCTTTAATGTAACCAGATTTCTTTGTTTAACAGATTAGGGTTCCGTACCTCAAAGAGGAAAAACGGAACCCTTATAGGATCACTCGCGTGTCTGTCTGTCCCTCTGTCACAGCCGATTTCTCCGAAACTACTAGACCGATTTACTTGAAATTTGGCACACGTATGTAAACCTGTGGCCCAAAGACGGACATGTAATATAATTAAATGAAATTAAACGAAATTTAATCATAGGGGGCACTTTTGGGGGGTAAAATTGAAAATTAAAAATCAAAGTTATTAGAACTATATTGTGTTACATATCAAATGAAAGAGCATTTTGTAAGCATCTCAAATATATTTTTTTTATAGTTTTTATTTTGGTAATTTAGAAGTAATTTAAGAAAATAAGCAAAAAATGACCATTCCCCCCTTATCTCCGAAACTACTTAGCGTAAAATTTTCAAAAAAATACACGAGATAGCCCTCTACCTGTAAATTACAGGAAAACCTATTAGAAATCTACAGTCAAGCGTAAGTCGGACTTAAGAGAAAAAAACTCAAATTGAGATTTTCACTCACTGCCGCTGCAAGTACTTACTAAATGTTTTGAAATTTTGTGAGCGCCATGGACAGATAGAAAGAAATTCATTTCTGTTTAGAAATTGTTAAAATTTTTAATCATTTGCCAAAATGACTTAAGTTCCTACTAAAAAAGAGGCGCTTAAGACTGTTTAGAACTGCACTGACCATAATATTGCCCTAATAGGTCCAAAAAATGGTGTATATATACGAAAACAAAAAAATTGTGCCACCGACAACCAAAATCTGAAGTCTATTTGCTCTATCTCTTATAGTTTCCAAAATGTACTCAAATTTTTGAAAGTACAAATCTAGTGTACGTTGCTATCACATGTCGTCAGGCGCTCATGACCTTTTTGTATGGAAATGTCGAAATCCGACTCGCACTTGACCGATTTTCATAGAAAGTTGTGTTTTATTATAGTTTTGAAGGAGGTTTCATGTTTTTAACTACCAACGCAAAAACGACGGAGTGTTATAATAATAATAGGTTTGACGCTTGACATGTCTGTCTGGCATCATACTCCCGAACGAATCAATCGATTTTGATTTAGTTTTTAATGTTTAAGGTGAATTCGTCGAGAGTTTTTTTTTGTACCACGTAGGTGGCAAACATGCATACGGTCCGCCTGATGGAAAGCGGTCACTGTTACATATGGACGCCTGCCACTCAAGGAGTGGCACATGTGCGTTGCCGACTCGACTCATTAGAAACTTGTACAAACCTGTACTTAGAAGGGGCCTGGGTGCTGACGACTCAAAGGACCGAAGGAAGGAGGAGGAGGAAGGAAGGAAGGAAGGAAGGAAGGAGGAAGGATCTATTGTCCTAATTACTTCCGTAGGTCCTCCAGTCGTCAGCATACCGCACCCTCGTTGAGCTCTGGCTGCCTTACTCACCGGCAGGAACACAACAATGAGTAAAGTCTAGTGCTACTTGACTGCGGTCTTTTGTAAAGCGGAGGTAATTCCCCAGTTAGACTCTGCTCTACCTTAGAGTATATTCAATTTAGTATTAGAGTTATCAGTCAAGAAATTCAAATGCAGCGCCATCTATTATTAGTTTCGACAACTTTTCATGTGACTTTCCATGCCTAAAGGTTCGCACAAGTCTCAAGTCGCGTAAATTACTTAGTAAATTTTGCCGAGAGACGGCGCTAAATACAATAATACTCATTAAAGTACCTATACTTCTAGTCAAAGACATATATAACTCCGTATAGACAGATAAAGTCTAAGAATAAAACTTACTTACCTCAGTACCACACAGAAGAAGGGCTCAGCTAGATGACGCTAATATTAATATTTGAAATTTTAAAACATATTAAGCTAAAGAATATGGGCCAAATTGTCAAAACTGAGGTTCAAAAGTCTTAAGCCTACGTCGAGAGATGGCAGTCTATGCACTGTGATTACACATTTTACTTTGATTCTAACTCTATAATACTCGATCTTCTTTGCTTCTTAGCACACCTCGGACACTGGGGATCAAATATTTGAAAGAGGCGCATTCCTAGCACACAGTCTTAGATCGTGTAGGTGAACGTACTATGCTTGTATGCGTGAAATTTAATATGACAGGTCGACTGTTCGTGTTATTGACAGGCGGTAACTGTGAGGTAACCGAGAGGGGGTTGGCGGCACTTTCAGCGGGGAGTGGGGGTGGCCATACTGTACGATAGTACTCTTTATTATACTGTGCTTCTAGACAAGTCTTATATGAGTACCAATTGTGGTAGGGGATAGTGAAAAAATAAGATCAGATCCCTCAGAGGCAACTAATATGGGCGTAGCGCAAGAATCGTCAGTATTTAACATACTTTTTTGACTTCTCCTTAACGACCTACCGGTTGCGATACAGACTGCCAACATTTTAATGTACGCCGATGATGTTGCTGCCATAGTTACTGCACCAACGTCTGAAAGTCTTCAGCGAGCCTTGAATGAAACGACAACTCAGCTGTCTCAATGGTTCGCATGGAATGGCTTAGCTTTAAATCTCAAAAAGACTCACTTTGTGCATTTTAATCTTTCGGGCCGCATGACCACGCCGTTGATAGTTCATAATTAATGGGAAAATACTTGAACAGGCATCCACGACTACTTTCCTAGGTTTAAAGATTGATCAGGGCTTAAAATGGGACCAGCAAGTAGACAAACCGTGTGGTAGTCGGGGCAGTGCGTGCTTTGCCTTAGGTCGAGTTGCAAAGTCTGTGGCTCCAGAAGTAGCCCGGACATGCTATTTCGCCACTGTCCATTCATTAATACAGTACGGTGCGGAGCTCTGGGGACGTTGTGCTGAATGGGAGAGGGTCTTTCGCTTTCAGAAACGAGCTGTCAGGATCGTTGCTCAGGTACCTGTAGACAGTAGACACTCCGGCCAAAGAACTCTTTAAAAAATAAGAATCCTTACACTCATTACACTGCCTGCAATAGTTATCATGCAGGTAGCCATTTATGTAAGAGAGAACTTGGCAGCATACAAAACCAGGGGCGGCTCACTCCGCGATTCTATCGCCGCGCTACAAGTACATGTCAGCGGCCGCGAGTTCGCGGCCCATTCATTGGCGACAACCTTCGCGCGGTGCAATAATAGTTATTTGTATAATAGTTATTTATAGAATCATGAACTTGCGAGTTATTTATAGAATCCTGAACTTGCGAGTTTTTTAACACACGAGAAGTAAAATACATTTGCACCCGAGTGTAACACAAAACTTTTCCCCTCACTGTAGCGAGGAAACTATAACGCAAAAAATGCGTTTATCACTGCTTCCAGTAGTTCCACAGGTGGTAAATGATCATGTGTTCCAAGTACAACATTCGAAATACCGGAAAAACTAACATAACTACAAACTATTTCCATCCCCTCTCTGCATAGGTATCGACCGTAAATTGGCGAAATCCAATTTACGGTCAAATTAACACATGTGATGGACCCTGCCGTCTATAATAAATTGCCGCAATATGTGGTTGAAGCGCCTAGTGTGTCGAACTTTAAGTACCTATCGCTTGAAAAAATTGGCTGGTCGAGCACCCGTTCTACACTTATGACAATTTTTTTATTACCTAATTAGAAAAATATTTTTGTGCATTTTTTATGTGAATATTGCCTAACTTTTTGTAATTTCAATCTTCTGTCTATTTATTCTCTAAGTATTATTGTTGTATGAATATTATTTTTTTAAATCAAATCTTGACGTGTAAAATGGCGTTACAAATATGAATAAATGAATATGAGTATGAGTAGTATGATTATTTTAACCATTGAAAGTTTGCACGGAACCCTCGGTGATTAAATTACTATTTCAGCGAGTCCGACTCGCACTTGGCCGGTTTTTGAATGAAACTATTGTTAATTAAGATTAGGTATAGGTAAATAATGGTCTTACAAATTTAATACATTGCACATTGTACTTGAATAAATCCCAATCCTTCTCGATAATCTCCAACACCTGGGCATAAGAGGAACTCCTCATCAACTTTTCAAGGACTATCTTACTGACAGAACTCAAATCGTTAAAATAGGTGAACACAGAAGTGATGCGACGCTGGTAACATTTGGAGTACCGCAGGGTAGCGTTCTTGGCCCCACTCTATTTTTGATTTATATAGATGGTCTCTGCCGACTTAAACTCCAAAATACAACTATTGTGACTTTTGCTGATGATACTGTTCTTGTGTTTGATGGACCGTCATGGCACCATGTTAAATACACCACAGAAAGAGGCTTAAGTCAAGTCATGGATTGGCTCAATAAAAATTCATTATCTCTCAATTTAAACAAAACAAAGTATGTTTCATTCAGTATCAAGAACTCCATGCAACCCTCTGCCCATAGAATTCAAGCTCATACATGTGCAAGCCCAGACGACCGGTCTGGCGCAGTCGGTAGTGACCCTGCCTGCTACGCCGCGGTCCCGGGTTCGAATCCCGGTAAGGGCATTTATTTGTGTGATGAGCACAGATATTTGTTCCTGAGTCATGGATGTTTTCTATGTATATAAGTATGTATTTATCTATTTAAGTATGTATATCGTCGCTTAGCACCCATAGTACAAGCTATGCTTAGTTTGGGGCTAAGTTGGTCTGTGTAAGGTGTCCCCAATATTTATTTATTTATATTTATATTTATACATGTCGAGACACATACGCAGCGCCCTGCAACTGCTACACACTTGTTGAAACTAATGTTGTCAAATATCTTGGTGAACACATTGACCATAATTTAAAATGGAACTACCACATTAATTCTATATGTTCTCGAGTAAGGAAGCTCATTTTTAACTATAAAACTCCCGTGAGACTCATACATATTTAAAAATATTTTAAGCGGGTTACTCACGTATTAAGTCGATATAGCGTTCGACATGTTTCGGTTCAATTTCGAGAACCTTTCTCAAGAGTAGCGACCCCGCCTTTACATGTCGAGAGCGCGACGCATACTGCGGGCGCTTGCTCGGTGCGCGCGGCTGCTGAGGACGGGCGCAGGGGGGGTCGGCGGCGCGAGCTCGCACGCACGCACGCACGCACGCACGCACGCACGCACGCACGCACGCACGCACGCACGCACTCACGCACGCACGCACGCACGCACGCACGCACGCACGCACGCACACACACACACACACACACACACACACACACACACACACACACACACACACACACACACACACACACACACACACACTGACACACATACTCATAACACCTACATCTACTTCCTGTATATTATTTTCATACCTTAAACAGATAATTTTTGTATCCTATAACTTATTGTGCATGTGCATAGACACCTATTGTCTTGTATATTGCGTCTTGTCTAAGAATATTTTTTACGTACCTAATCCGGGAGAGGTGGTGCTTCCTGCCGTCATACAGTTTTTACTAGTACGGAGGAATTGTTTCCTACCCTATTTCTATGTACAACATACCCACTGTAAAGTTATAATTATTTACTAAGGAAATAAATAAATTGAAATTGAAATTGAAATAAATAAATTATCTATTATAAATCTTAAATATTTATGTAACAGAACTTACGTCTAATTCATATTATGAATTTATTTGTAGTAAATTAAAACTACTAGGTTAAAACATTTTTTCTACTCCCGTGTTGTTATTCGTCATTTACAGTGTCGTGCATAGATGTGGTGAATCAAAATCTTATAACCAGTGATCGGGGATTTGGATGCCACACTGCGGAATTCTCGCGGCATATCCATACTAGCATAATGATTGGGGTCATTCACCCCGAGTGGCATCCAAATCCCCGATCACTGGTTATAAGATTTTGATTCACCACACTATTTATTTAAATTTGAGTTATCGGATTATTTTAGCAGTAGTAGATATAATTCTACCTACTGCTAAAAGAATCCAAAAAAATCTACTATATAGTACTACCGCATAGTTCCAGTAAATATATTTTTTCATTTTCATTTTTATTTATTTTGAAATTTTTCTTCACGGAAAGCACAAGTTTTTGAAATAAAAAGTTGGTAGCTCCGGCTTATGGAGCCTAATTCGTCGTAGCAAATGATTGATGACCTGCAGTGGATTCTGGAGCAGTAATTCATATTTTATTGGAAGCGGACATAGATTTATTGACTAAAGGTTACCGATGTTAATTGCATTAAGTATTTATTTTCAGCCCTTCAGAAGCGTTTTAAGAATTTCACTTCGGTCTCCTTTATGATTTTTTGACGTTTTAGAATACGTTACTCGCGCGAAATTCATGGAGAGATGAGATGAGATCAGTATCGAGAAAATGAGCACCCCCAAACGTTTATTTACTAGAACCATAAAATGATCAATATCTCTGCTAAACCAAAAATCACCTTAAAAACTAGGGTGAACAGGCATCTTCTGGGCGAGCTCACTCCATCGTAGACCACGTCTTTGACTTTGGCTAGTCTGTGGCCAAGAGTAAGCCCATTTATAATAAAAAAACCGGCCAAGAGCGTGTCGGGCCACGCTCAGTGTAGGGTTCCGTAGTTTTCCGTATTTTTCTCAAAAACTACTGAACCTATCAAGTTCAAAACAATTTTCCTAGAAAGTCTTTATAAAGTTCTACTTTTGTGATTTTTTTTATATTTTTAAACATATGGTTCAAAAGTTAGAGGGGGGGGACGCACCTTTTTTTTCTTTTAGGAGCGATTATTTCCGAAAATATTAATACTATCAAAAAACGATCTTAGTAAACCCTTATTCATTTTTAATTACCTATCCAACAATATATCACACGTTTGGGTCGAAATGAAAAAAAAATATCAGCCCCCACTTTACATGTAGGGGGGGTACCCTAATAAAACATTTTTTTCCATTTTTTATTTTTGCACTTTGTTGGCGTGATTGATATACATATTGGTTCCAAATTTCAGCTGTCTAGTGCTAACGGTTACTGAGATTATCCGCGGACGGACGGACGGACGGACGGACGGACGGACGGACGGACGGACGGACGGACAGACAGACATGGCGAAACTATAAGGGTTCCTAGTTGACTACGGAACCCTAAAAAAGACATCAATTTACCGTGACATTTAGTGTTTGAGCCGTTTGGCTTCGAAACCCTGTGGCCCTGGGGGGAGGTGCCCATTGTGTCTTTAATGAAGGCAGCTGCATTGATACATTGAACGGAGGTCATATCTACGAGTAAGCATTGCCGAATTGTTCCTGGTTCGCCGTATTCCAGTTTTGTCGGATTCCGGTTTCGAAGGATTCCTGATTCGTTTTATTGCTGTTTCATCGAATTTATCTTATGGTTGCATAAGTGTGCCGTTGGGGAGTTCAGCCTTGTGTTTCGCCATTGAGACGGGACAGTATTCTAGTATCCTAAACATTAAACGTTTAGGTATATATCATGTATGTGTGCTACTAAAACATTCTTCATAACAAAAAAGCAATTAATAATAAGATACCTACAATACTTACACAAAGAAAGAAAGTTCTGATACTGACGGATCGGTTCCCGAACTGACTTAGCCATTTTGTAGGTAAAATGAAGAAGTATGGTCGTATTGACCGTCCCAAAACTTATTGACTTACCATACGAAAGTAGACGGTAGAATTTCTTCAAATAATTTGATGATTTTGGTAAGAGACGTGCCCTTTTTTATACTTTGGTATGGTTTTGTATTTGACATTTATGTAAATAATTTGTTTTCTCAGTTCATTTTGATTAGTTCTGCTCTCCCATAGCTAAAGCTATCCTGATTGTATGTCCACAATGCAGGACAATCATTTTTAAAATGTATTAACTCTCAAATTCTATCAACAGTATCAACATCGAAGAAAAAAATATATTTTTTTTTAAATATATCTCACCTATGAGATACCTATTTACTCTTGTGTGTCCAAATAATGTCAATATCCAGGGAAAAAATGAGGACCACATCTTAAAGAGAATTAATAGGGCTTTTCTACCCCTAAACTTTTCATTATTTTTGTGACCATTTTTTAAGATTGTAGCGAGACAAAATAACATCACGCGCGAGCGCGCGGATCCGAATACTTTCTCGCTCGGACATCACTACCTGTCACGATCAGCGGACCGATCGACCTGAGCGCGCGTGAAGAACTCCGAGCGGCGCGGGGAGCGCGGGCGGCGCGGAAACCGTAATAAAAGGCGCCGCGCGGCCGCCGATCAGTCATTCAGTTGTTAGCTAGTGGTCTAGCTTGGGAGACGGCCTCTGCTATGCCCCAAGTCCAACCAACAAATGAAGCACGGGTCGAGACCGTCTACACGGACCACCCATAAGCTCATAATCGGTTGGCCTTTAGTCTTGCAGTGGTCGTCCCTGAGGACCTTCAACTCATGTTTAGCTAGGTACTCCACTTGTATGATGATTATTTGTATTATTGGAAGTTAAACCAATACTGCCGTCCTAGGGTAAAAGACAGCTATTCGACATTTTGCCGAAATTGACTTATTGTAATATTCGTAATGTACAGGTTAAGCTGCATCGACCACTTTTTTCCGTTTTTCGATATGTTGCCTAGTTTCCGAGAAAATTTCTCTAAAAAGGCAGTATTTGCACTAATTTTCCAAGATTTCCTAGCCAAAAAAGCAGCTATTTAACAAAACTAAGCTAAATCAACGTATATGCAGATATACGTTTTTTTACGCTCTGGTTAGGTTGACATGTTATCCAGTATTACTAGCCTAAAAGTACGTAAAAGTGAAAAACTAGGCTAAAAATACTTACAAGACGTTATACCTACGTATAACGTCTTGTACGTATTTTTAGCCTTTTTAGCGTAGGATTTTGATCAATTTTTTAAACTGATACTAGTCTAAAAAAGCGTATATACATTTTTTCTGTAAAAAATGTCAAATACGTCATTTAAGCCTAGTATCGCTCGATTGTTTTACAACACAATATTAGTCTATAAAAACGAATAAGTGTTATACGTTCTTCTTATTTTGTATGGGTGTCATATTAAACGTAAAAAAACTTTTAAAATGGGTGAAAGTGCTGCAAACTAGCCTATAAAACAGTATATGCTTCAACCTTTGTCAATCCACCCGCCAGCCGAAAGATACTTTATGCTATGGAAAAGCCATCAGTGACGAGCTGCGAGCACCGGCGCAGCTTGTGGCTGACAGTACAAGAGCGCAGCTGGCTTTTTTCGCGCGAAATATTGATCGAAACCAAACGAAGTTAGGAAAAATACTGAATGATTGCATTTTTGATACGTTTTAACAATAATAACTATTGTTTACATTTCCTACATCATTTCTATTGTCATTTTTATTCAAGATACAAATATTTAACTCGATTTTCAGATATTATTGCTCGAAAGCAAATACGTCTTTTTAGCGTAGTTTGCGGTGGGAAAGTTGTTCGTATGTAGTTTTTTTTGCAGCAAACACTTGTAGGGGATTATTTTACTTCGATATCTTTAAATTATATATGTGGACTGTATTCGATTAACTTTATAGCTTAACGACACGAACGACACGACAAGAAATTAGGGAATTTAAGATAGGCTGGGTCAATTGTGGGAAGCACTCACCTTGTTCGGCTGTAGGCGACGATGCAGCAGTCGGCGGTGGCTGGCCAGGCTCCTCGAATCTCGGCTCGTCCAGACTTACCTTGAATCCGAGTTACCTTAACCAGCTCAGACACCGAAAATGGAACAGGCGACGTGCTTCTTCAATCGATCAGCCTTCCACAAACTCACACACGATTTTTCACGAGTATATTATATTTTACTTTAATTTCGAAAGGATTAGCGCGACATGCTCCTCGAGACGACATGGGAAAAGAGGAAGAGTGAATCGACGGTTATATTTTTTTTTTTTTTTTTACTTTTTTGCATAATGTTGCCAGGCGAAATTATTTTTAATATATTTTTAAAGCTACAATCCTTAACATTTTCCGCCCGCCAAAATGCAACGTATTTTCCACAAGTACTGTATGCTAAGGATAAGAAAAAAAGGAACAATATGGCTTGGGTTAATTCCCTAGTTTAAGTTTACATACGTTTAAATATGAAGTTTAATCTAAATCTACGATAAAGTTAGTGCTTACAATGATACGATACGATAGTGAATTATTAGATAATTTAATTTTGTAGAGGCAGTGGACACAGTTTAACTACTGGGCGTTTAAGTTCGCCCGATTCTGTGCGGACCGTGACTACTCGACAGATCCCATCGCTCCCTGGATGGAGTTGTACCACCCGGCCAATCTTCCACTTCATGGGGCTACATTGCTCATTGACAATGAGCACGAGCGTCCCGACGATGATGTTTTTCTGGTCATCGAACCACTTGTGGCGTTGCTGCAAGGTGTGCAGGTATTCGACGTGCCACTTGCGCCAGAAATCTTGATGGATCTTTTGGAGCAATTTCCATCTCTGAAGTGGACCTAATTTTGCATCAACCATATTGCTTTCAGGTAATATAGTGAGCGGTTCCAAAGTAAGACGAGCCCGAAAACATTTCATGCAGGGTGAAACAACAGAGTTTATAGCCCTTTTTGCCGATAGAACCCAGAATTCTTGGGCTAATAAGTTTTGCAATGTTTGCAATCCAGGGTGCATAAAACGGTGATGATAATCCTCTATGATCAGCGTGGTCAACCTATGATCGCGAGGCAATAGTAGTGGATGTTTGACATCGAACGACAGGTCTCCTTTAGAAAGGCGACCGCCCACCCTTAGCAATTCACGGTCGTCCAGAAACGGCGCCAATTTCCGCATGGGTTTAGATAGGGAGTGAGTGGCTTTATCTTTCGATAAACAACGCAATTCCGAAGCAAAGGCTTGCTCCTGAACATGCTTTACTAGAAAAAGAAGAACCTTAGAAATTTCTTCTGGTGACAGATTCAAATCTGTATATTTCGAAGATGACATTTGCAAATTATGCGTGAACCGAAAACAATAGGCAAAAATGCGCAATATGCGTTGTAGGGACGAAAATCGATTTAATATGTCATCGATTATAGACATATTAGACGCCGTGAGCAAACTATAAATCTTTTGCTCGTTCGAAGCGGCTTGATCTGGAAAGATTTCAGATTGTGGCCAAGATTCTTGAGGTTTGGAAAGCCAGGTAGGCCCCGCCCACCATAGCGTATGCTCGATTAAGTCAGCAGGTAACAAGCCGCGGGAGCCGCAGTCCGCAGGATTATCCAAACCAGAAACATGGTGCCACTTTTCAGGAGAAATATTCTCTTGTATGTGCGCAACCCTATTGGCTACAAAGGTTTTCCACTTGGATGAACACGAACGAATCCAAGTCAGCGCAACAGTCGAGTCTGACCAAGCATAGACGTCATCGAAAGTATGAACATCCTTTAAAGCGTCTGTAAACGAGACGATTAAATCCGACAATAAAACAGCAGCTAGCAGCTCGCACCTCGGAATGGAACATTTACGAAGTGGAGCCACCTTGGTTTTAGCGCAACAAAGGCGCACGACAATAGTTCCGTCATTTTGAACGACACGACAATAAATGACAGCACAGTACCCCTTCTCCGAGGCGTCACAGTACCCGTGAAGCTGCAACGATACGAAAGATTCAACCATTCTACGGGGAATGAATAACGAATTCATCTTCACCAATTGTGACTTAAGTTTACGCCACTCTTGGGCGATGTCAGTAGGAACCTCGTTGTCCCAATCGACACCAGAAACCCATAGGAGTTGAATTAAATATTTTGCGAAAAATACGACAGGCGACAATAGGCCCAGAGGGTCAAAAATACGGGCGATATCCGAAAGGATCGATCGCTTTGTACAACGACAATCATTCAAGGAGGTCTTGAATGTGAAGGTATCTTCCTTGGGAAGCCATGACAATCCGAGAATTTTTAGCGACAGATCATGAACGTTTTCAAAGTTGTGAAGTTGTTCCGAATATAGTTCTGAACCAGGTAAACCTTTTAGAAACTCGGGGTTATTTGATGTCCATTTGCGCAAATGAAGTTGCGCAGACGATAATATTTCCACCAACTGTTGGCGTAGCACTAACGCATCCTCAACAGAGTCTGCACCTGAGACAATGTCATCGACATATGCATCCCTAGCCAATACTGCAGCACCTTGGGGAGAGCGAGACGAAAACTCCTTTGCTAGCTTGGATATACACCAAAGCGCCTGATAGGGAGCACAGGACACGCCATAGGTCACTGTGAGCAAACGATAATCTTTCACAGGCTCATCAGATGATGGACGCCATAAAATGCGTTGATAGTCGCAGTCCTGTAAAGCGACAAGAAACTGCCGGTACATCTGTTTGATGTCCCCGGTGAACACTACTGCATGCCATCGAAAACGAACCAGCAAATCAAATATATTATTTTGCAATTTTGGGCCTGGCAGCAGCGCACTATTCAAGGACTGCCCCGAAGAGTCTTGGGCGCTAGCGTCAAAAACGCAACGCAGAGGCGTAGTGACGGAGTCTGGCCGCAAAATTCCATGGTGGGGTATGTAATAGAACTGACCCTCAGACGCCACTGGAGGACCAACCTCTTCCATGTGACCACAACTTAAGTAGTCGTCCATGAAATTGACATAAGCTGTCCGAAATTGAGGATTTAATTTAAATTTCCTCTCTAAATTTAAGAGACGCTTGAGAGCTATCTCACGAGAATTTGAAAACCTTGGTTTGTCCTGAGGGTCGACATAAGTTAATGGTACTACCATCCTTCCCTCGGGACTGCGACAATATGAATTTTCCATTTGGTTTTCACACGACAATTCCGATTTCGACAAAACGATATTTTTAGGCAGATCAAAGCCTTCCAACTCCCAGAAGCGTTTGATGCTGTTGTCTAATGAAAGACTCGATACGAGAAAACACCTCTCCGTATCACCTCCGGACCCCTTAGAACAACGAGAACGAGAAGTGTTAATGTCTCTAGGGCACTCACCCATCACCAACCAGCCAAACACCGTGCGGACGGCTATGGGCTCATCTGGGTTGCCCTTGACAACACCAGACTGTAATGCCGCAGCAAAAAGGTTGACACTAACCAACATGTCTATTGGTCCAGACTTATGAAAATATGGATCAGCGAGATCTAAATCCTTTAGATGCATCCAGGACGACACATTAAGTGGCTCCAGTGGCATATCAGGGCAGATCTTAGGAAGCACATACGCTTCAAACGAAAATGTGCAAGATGAGTCCCCATTTGCCGGGACTATCTCACAATCGACAATTCCAAAAGTGTCCGTTGACGCTAGACCGACACCGTTCACCGATGGTGAGTTAACTTTAATTGGTATTCCTAGTTTTCGAGCGCACTCTAATGTAACAAAATTACATGCGGAAGCATTATCCAATAGCATACGAATTGGTACTAAATGGTTATATTTATTTTTTATCATTACAATAGCCGTCGAGAACAGGCTTGGTGCATTTGCATTATGGACAGTCAATGTCACTTGAGTTTGCCGAGTGGATGGTTCCAACTCCTTATCAAAGTGCAATAATGTATGGTGTCTATGTTTACAGATGCCACAAGACACCGAGGACTTACAATTCTTAACTGAATGGGATGGCCTACAACACATTATACAAAGTTTCTTTTCCTTAACTTGGGCGAACCTATCCATTGGCCGCAATTCCAAAAATTTTGAACAATGCTCAAATGTGTGCCCTGGTGTGGAACACATAACACAGTCACTCACATTATTCACTGGAGGAACAAGAAATGAAGATTTAACTTTATTAAGCACGGGCTTATTCGACACTGGTTTACTACTAACTGTTAACGACTTACCGAGACTGTTTTCTAATGCTTGGCTCCGCTTTTCGATAAACGACATTAATTCTTCATAACTAGGAATTTCCGTGGTTGAATGAAGTTGAAGCTCAAAGGCTTCTTTTGTACTAGCGTCCAATTTAGACCACAATGAATGGAATAGCATAAAATTCCTGTCGGGTAATTTATACTTTGACAAAATTTCAATATTTTCTTTAAAAGTTCGACAAATTCTCACTAATTCAGAAGGACTTTTAGATCTTGCCACCTCACAGTTTAATATTTTTTCATAAAACAGACTAGCAATAATTCTTTTTTTATCAAAATGCTCCTTAAGTGTGTTGTACGCGATCATGTAATTTTCGTCACACAATGGGTAACTTTTTATCAAATCGAAGGCATACCCGGTCACACTTGATAACAAATAGTGAAGCTTTTCAACTGCAGGTATACTTTTCCTATGAACTAGTGAGTCGAAAATCTGAATAAACGATACCCAATTTTCAATTTTAGAGTCAAAGGGAACTATAGTTATTTTAGGTAATTTAGCACTTGAAGTCGTATTTTCATTGGTCTTTAACACGGTGGGTTCTGTTTCCGATAAACGTATTTTTATAGATTTTACCATTTTTTCGAACTGCGCCGATATTTCCAGCTCGCTTTTACGGTCACCAGCTGCAGTCGCCGTCAATAAATCAATTTGAAAGGCGTGAAATTCCTCTTCCAGCCTGATCACGTCACTCAAACAATAACCTTTTAAGTCGCAACTGCTATGAATAAACTCCATCCGCACAAAGGCGTAATCCCGCCCTACACGGTTTTTATCAAAACTTTCCGTTGCCATGTTACTCTAGTAAACTATTTAATATAAATTTAATTTATGTAAGGAATCAATTGAGGTTATGTTTACTTTTCACTTTGACACAACAGCGATGACAGTTATGGTTGCGTTCAGAAATTCACTAAATCGAAACTCGAAACAAATTTTAGTCTATGCACAGTATGAACACGCACCTTCTTAACTAATGGAAAAACGCCCAAGCCAAGTGTTTCTAATCTTACCCTCCAATGTTTTTATGATTTCACAACGAACAATTTACTTAATAATGAAAGGGTTTTAAATCGAAAATTAACCACGGTCACTTTACAATTATCCGGTCGAGGGAACAAAAAATGTAGGGGATTATTTTACTTCGATATCTTTAAATTATATATGTGGACTGTATTCGATTAACTTTATAGCTTAACGACACGAACGACACGACAAGAAATTAGGGAATTTAAGATAGGCTGGGTCAATTGTGGGAAGCACTCACCTTGTTCGGCTGTAGGCGACGATGCAGCAGTCGGCGGTGGCTGGCCAGGCTCCTCGAATCTCGGCTCGTCCAGACTTACCTTGAATCCGAGTTACCTTAACCAGCTCAGACACCGAAAATGGAACAGGCGACGTGCTTCTTCAATCGATCAGCCTTCCACAAACTCACACACGATTTTTCACGAGTATATTATATTTTACTTTAATTTCGAAAGGATTAGCGCGACATGCTCCTCGAGACGACATGGGAAAAGAGGAAGAGTGAATCGACGGTTATATTTTTTTTTTTTTTTACTTTTTTGCATAATGTTGCCAGGCGAAATTATTTTTAATATATTTTTAAAGCTACAATCCTTAACACACTATATGAGGTATATTAATATTCCACGGTTTAAGTATTTAACGTTATCCTTTTTGGTTTAATTTACAGTAAAACAAGTAAATAATTTGCAATTAATGAATGAGAACGTTATAGAGATGAATGTTGATATAGAGAGGGAGGGGTAAATCCAAACAACGATGAATGGATTATGTGAAATAGGATATTAGAGAGAAAGATATGAGTGTTGAGATGACGAAAGAGGAGAATGAAAGAGGAAGACCTGTTCTACCTACCCCACATAAAATGAGATAAGGGTATGAGGAATAAGAAGGAGAAGTATTGGCAGTAGTCTACATTTTCAACTATGTTTTATTTTACAAACATGGAATATTAATATGAATATAATAGGAAATTGAATATGAAAATAACCATATTTTTGATAACCAGTATCAAAAAGCATAGGCATGTTCGTGTGAAAGTTAGGCCTATATAATAAACTTACGGGGTCATCTGCCACTGTTTCCAGAAAATCCATTAAATGACTATTTTGTTGTAGTCGAATTCAATTTATAACTAATTATTTTGAGTGACTTTGATTTTGATACTCTCTATAAACTTTTGGATCGCAATTTTTGTATTGTAACATTGTTGAAGATTTTTATGGTTACTAATCCAGTCATTTCTGAATTGCTCGATGTTATCTGTTTCTTAGCTTAATTCATTTCAGGGTAGTTCGACGGATTTAATGTTTTCGCAACAAACTCGACATCATTCTCTTGATACCAGACCGGTACTTGGCGAGCGTAGTGAAAAGAATATTTGATGAATACCAGAAGAATATGACCAGAAGAATATTTGATCCCTGTACTTTCATATACTTAAGCAGAACCTGCTTATGAAGGCATTCCTTCTTGTAAATCTAGGAATGTAAGTTTCCTTAAACAAAAAACGAATGGACAAATTGCTTGCCAAACCACTTTTTGCCCAAATTTTTCGCAAAAAATCATTTTGTCGTAGGTTGAAACCTATCAGAGGTTGAGGTACCTCTTGGTCGTTTAACTTCCGAGCTCGAGTTTTGACGGGAGATTCCTGAGTTTGGATGCGTTTTGGATGTATTTGTTTCATGTATATAACCAGCCGCAGTGAATGACGCTCTTTAGCTTACTGAACTATTGCTACATATTCGCACAATCTCTAATAGAAATTGGTAAAATTGTTTTTTGTTTGCAAACTGTTCGTCACATAATAATTATATTATCTTTTTCTCTAAATTTTTTTATAGAAAAGAGCCAGGTTTTTTGGAGCGACCATGAAATTCTTCTAAACTGTATGTATAATTCATGCGAAACCATTTGGTAGTAGGTAGTGTAAACTGCTTTCTAACTCACATCTTGTGCGGCCAATTTCATAGTCATCCAAATCCTTTGCAGATAGATTGGTCACAATTAAAACCCGTTGTTGTTCTACCTCTCATCTTGGCATTAAAATTACATAATTATAATTTATTTTGCCTCCAATTCTCAGAAGTGACGCGATAGATTGACATATGACATATGATATAAAAATTGACCTTTTTTTCAAAGCAAAATAACAAATTGACCTTTTTTATCATTACTTACTAACTTGTTTCCATTAGCAACGTAAGAAAGTTTCCACAAAACTCCGAATTAGTACACGTATGTTTAGTATACATACGGCACTCTTATCATCTAGGCTTTGAGGAAAAATGACGATTAGATACTAATAATTGACTACTTACTGACTAATTTAAAAGAGCAGGTATTATTGTGTACTGTAAAAGTTTATTATATTATATTTATCACTATCCAAAAAGAATCGATAGATCTAGTTTTTTTTTAAGTAAATAGGGACAGAATGGCGTTTTCTTGTTTCTTTAATACATACGTTTTTAAACGACGTATTTGCATTTTGTTCCAATTTCTTCCAAATATACTAATCTATAAAGCCGTATATACGATTTTTTTGATAGTATGCGTTCTTTTAGACTAGCAGTACAGTCGAAAATCTGGAAAACTCACTAGGATACTAATTAAAAAGGCCGAATAACTACGATACTGCCTTTAACTTAGAATCTCGAGTGCTAGATGGGCATTGTTGCTAAGCAATAAGATAGTATGTGATTATATACGGCGTTATAGCCTAGTTTAAGAGAAAATCCTAGATTAGAACACCGTATAAAGCATGTTTTACCGCTTTCTTGACTAGTAATATCTACCATTTTTGAAGCTTAATACTATGCAAAAAGGCTTTTATCGAATTAAAAAAAAACCAGTCGCTGTACAAACACACAAATAATGTCTAAAATAAGTAAATACTTATACCTACTATATACAAAAAGAAATAATGAAAAAAGTTAATCCGTTTTGTAGATATTCAAAAAAGAAGGTTTTTTGCGATTATCTCAAAACTAGCTTTTGTCGAATAGCTGCCTTTTACCTTAGGACGGCAGAATAAACAACTGGTTCCTACTTGGTGTCTTATTCCAACCACCCTACAAGATGCGTTTTAGAAGCCATTATGACGCATTACTTTCCGTTTCCGCTTCAAGGAAAGTAACAGTTGCGGGGCCAAGGTTATAAACCAAAATTCAATTGTAATATTTGCAGAAATGAATAATGTGTCAGCAGTTCAGCACACACGAACAAAAGGCACAGAAAGCTAGCAGGTAGATTTATGGGAAAACGTGCTTAAATATTACCTTTGCAGATAGATTACCTCTCAGAACTCTTACGAGATGGTGTACTTGAAATGTTGAACAGATATTAACTAGCTCATTTTTCTCACATTGAACTTTATTCGACGTGCAAAAGCTGACGGCTTACGTTGATTATCCGTTGATGTTGGAAAAAGCGTGACTTGTCAAATCGATACAATCACCGGGTTAATAAGATAGACTAGCGAGGAATATCCTCAACACTGTGGGTTTAAGTCCCATCCCAGCATCCCTTACTCGTGTTAGCAGCCATAATATATTTTAATAAAATTCAGTTTTGGAAAGTTTAATTAAATTGTTGCCTTCACTGAACTGCTGCACAAATAGCCGTTGGAAGTTTTACGAAATTGAATTTCCTGTTATCGATCGAATGTAACATATGAGCAATCACCATCTGACTTGTTTTATTTGATTATTCCTTCAAATCACGCTATAAAATTTGAAATAAGTAAGCAGCTTAATGAGAGATCCGGATCGAGGTAACTCTTTACCCACCTTCACTAGAAACTTCAGCCGAGTATTCATAAAATCATACATTCATCTTCATAAATCTTCGAAACCTCTCTTTACGTGCTTCTGCGACGGGTAACGATCAAAGCAAAGCAACTTGCTAAACATGAAGGTTTGATGACGCGTTTGTTAATTAATCATTAAGTAACTCCTTTGGTAACTTTATTAATCAACATCCTATGCTCGTATAAGCAGCCATCATTATATTAAGGATGATTATATTTTCAGAAAGTTCAATATTTAATTAATCGTGGCTCCTACTGAACGGATATAGGGGCATTTTCAGAATTTGGAACCCCCCAATTAGCGTAAGTCGTTAACAAAAATTAACTCACTGTCAGTTTTGTGACGATAATTAAGCATGAACTTTCAGTAAAAATATTGTTTTTGTGTTAATTTCTCAACTAAACTTAAACTTAAAGCGATAATCTACATTCAGAATGTGAAAAAAGTAAATTTTTAGACAGATTTTATGCTTAGCTGTCGTCACAAAACTGACAGTGCGTTAATTTTTGTTAACAACTTATGCTAATTGGGGGGACACAAATTCTGAAAATGCCCATAAGGTAACGGCGGCTATCAACGCGGGTATCGAAATCGACGTCCATTACCGCCGCATTTGCAAATACGCATTTTATAGGCAAACCGACCAATTTCTTAAAAAAAGTTACTCACACAAAGGAAGCCTGTTTAGTTGACTAACGCACATATAGACGATAGAGAGTGTGAATGAAAGAAGACGCTCGCTATTTGACAGTTTTTGCCACGGGGCCGCGAGAAGAGGTTGTGTCATACTGACGTGTGACGCTAAACCTAAGTGAACTCCAATCTCATTTAGTAGTTTACGTAATAATTATGGCAAACAGGTGAAAGTTATGCATTTCAAATTATTGTTTATAGTTTTCTACATGACTTCTGAGTACTTTTTACGTATTGTTTAGCCTGGAAATGTGTTTAAAGTGGAAATTAAAAGACAGCGGTGAAAGGCGCCATTTCGTGAGTAGATTCTATTACTGTGGTATACCACAGTAATAGTTAAAGTAGTGATATTAGTTCTTTTTGCTTTATTTTAAGTATATGTGATCAGTTATATAATGTCTTACAGTTGTTTCAATCTTGATCTATTCACGCTATCAAAGAACTATTTACGCGGTATGAAAATTATTCAACAAAACCTTAATTTTTAGCAAAAACTTCATGACTGATTTCGTAGTTTCTATGAAAACCGTTAATTTGTCAATTTTTTTAAACATTGACATAAAGTCTGATGCTTACTTACCAGTTATGTAAACTTGGTTTTAATATAAGGTTGCAATATTTTATTTTGATTTGTAATGAAAATACATCTGTATGACTTTGTTTTTATGGGTCGGAATTAGATTTTATAATACTCCAATTTATGCCTATTACCGATGGTACGATCAGATAACCCTCGGTAATAGAAATATATAAGAATCTATTACCGATCCATGCAATATTTGTTTGGGTCGGTAATGGGTTCCTATAGAAGTATCTATTACCGAGCGAAATATTAGTCTTGTATCAAAATATGACATTTAGTGTACCGTTAGTACAGATTTCTTAGGTGAAACTGAGTTTTCTGTGGGTATTCATAAAGGAGGATAGTATTGGTATATGTATTTGTCATGATTTGTATATTCAACCGTCGGTATTAAGCTCCGAATTTTGAGATGGGTTTCTATTTACCGATGGCAGAAAAACACTGTCATTCATACCCTCGGTAATGAAATCTCAATTCGCGTTAATAGAACTGCAGCCTGTTCATTACCACGGTAATAGAAAATTTAGGTATGTTGGCTTCAATAATCATTTTATGACATATAATAAACTAAAATGATACTAAAACTCTTCAAAACTAATAGTTCAATAAATACTCTTCCATAAAAAAAATATTTGTGGTCGTTAATGAGCTTTGATACCCTTAATTTTTTGGTATCTTTTGAAATCTTCCTTAATACCACGTTAATAGGCGCCATTACCTTAGGTACGAGAACAAACAGCCGTTGGAACTTTTACAAAATTGAATTTCCTGTTATCGAATGCAATGAGCAATCATATATAAATTACTCATATTTTTGCAATAAATGAAAACCATTACTGCACTGTACTATCACCTGCAAAAGTGCATGGCGAATTTATCAATGAATGAATGAATTTATATCTGATGTACATGATATAAATAGGAGCGTTCCCGTGGCAGTTAAAAGTATCTGAACTCGCACTCTAACGCAATATACAGTTATAAAACTAAAGCCAATTTTATGTTTTTTTTTTAAAGGAGGCAAACGAGAAGACTGGTCGCCTGATGGTAAGCGATCAGTGCCGCCTGAAACATTAGAAGAGTTGGAGGTGCGTTGCCGGCCTCTAAGATGGGCTTACGCTGTTTTCTTGAAGGTTTAAAGGTCGTATCTGTTCGGAAATACGAAACGAGGTAGAAAATTTCTGGAGAAACGCAAAGTTGATGGTTGAAGTGTGCTGTCTGAATCAGGTTTTAAACTTTTAAACACTTTTCTGTGAATTCACCCAAACATAGAAACATATCAGAACAATCGAGAGCTTCTTGTAAAATATCGTTGGCAACATTTCTTATTTCCGCTACTTTATTCTACCGATCGTTTCTAGTAAGCTTTTGTTCCATATTATGGACCCACATGTTACAAACATTATGTGCGCGGTTACAATATACATACATATGTATTATGTATGTGGTTTATTGGTGGTACGTGCCTGAAGCTGTGTCGTGTACGAAGCCAACCTCGTTTGCAAAATGCTAATAGGCAAAAATCTATCTCACCTATATTTCTATATATCATCTTACGCACAAAAACAAAAACGTGACTTAAAAAACATGTGTGGGTTAGTATCTATACACCTGTTTTTATTGAATTCCTTTAACTTTAAGGGCAGATTAATTACATCAAATACAATTAATTTCTCTAAGAAACCAGCGTCTTAACTCTTGTGGTTATCGAGTTATTAAAAAAATTAAGATAATTACTGAACACGTCTGTGACAGCCTTTACCAATTCCTAATGTTATTTGTTTCAACATGTGCCGTCAATCACTTGACGCTAACTTGAATGTTATTCTTAAGGGTCTCTCACACTAATAAATTCATTTATTATGTATGAAAATGATGAAAAAAAATTATTTGCGATTTTGGATGGTTCCTGATAATGAACCTAACGAATCGAAGTCGAATTTAACGGAAAACAAAAAAAACATGGTGTATAGGCATCCTCATTTGAACGATGTTTTCAGGCGCCAGAATTAGTTGAAAAATAACTTTTGACAGTTTTAAGCGTTTTTACCTGCATTTCATCTGTCTAGAATGTGTACCTTTGTACAGTCGATTTCATAAATATATGAGCAAATCCAAGGCTATAAAAAAATGCGCATAGAAAGGTACATTTTTATCTGAACAGATTAATCATTCATAAATATGTGCACAAATCATCTGTCACATTAAACTGAGCAACTCTCACAAATATGTGAGAGACAGTAGATGACAAGTCTGTACTCTTTTCGATGATTGTCAAATCGCATACCTAAAATAAACATGTACATTTTTTATTTAATTTTAGACGTTCTTATCGGCGGCATACGTTTGTTTTTATATTTATATATTAAGTCATATATAAGGTGCTAACAAATTAGTCACGGATATTTTAAGGGACGTTAATTAACATCAAAACAATGAACTTTCACTAGAAATTACTGAAAAAAATCATGATTTTTTTGTTTTCATACCCTTAACAAAAAAAATTATTTTAATTTATTTTCTAAATAACCATCCTCTGTAATGTAATTGCCTGTCAGGATGTTTAACTATGTCTCTCATGTCACGTTAACAGTGTCTAGAGAGGTCTCATTTAATAATTTTATTAACGGGGTGTTTTAACATAGCATATTTGTTTCCTAGTTTTCTCTATAAAAAACATAACAAAACCTATGATGTTTCATACATAAATATACTCCAGGAGCGGAGTACTATCAGCCGTAAAAATATCCGTGACTAATTTGTTAGCACCTTATATACTTATACACATAGGTTGTTCCTTCCATAGGGTCAAATTTGAAGGCGATATTTATGAACTTCCACGTGCTTACATAAAATTGTAAAACTTTACTATATATATTTTTGTGGCAATACATGCTTAGAATTATATGAAAAAACTGGTGTACAGGTATTTGTGTATTTTCAGTGGCTTAAATAATTTTGAAAAATATTAGTAACATATATTTATGAGTTTTTAGATGCTTGCATATATGTGAGAGTTGCTCAGTTTAATATGGGCGATGATTTGTGCACATATTCATAAATGATTAATTTGTTCAGATAAAAATGTAGCTTTCTTTAAAACTTTGGATTTACTCATATATTTATGAACTCGACTGTACCAACTTCGGCAGTTGAGATATTTAAATTAATAAAGTTTTCCCCACTCTATAAAATATACTTTCAATGAGATTATTAACTTTCTGAAAAGATTACAATCGGTGCAAAGTTTTAAAGTAGAACTCCTTTAATCCAGGATAACAGGTGAATTGTCAAAGAACACCATTATAATTCTTCGGGCAATATTATTAAATAATTTGAGTAATTTAATTCTGAGTTCAAGCATCCGTTATAAGTACTTGTGTGCTAAAATTAAATTATCTTTAAATTAAAAGTTGTTAAAAATTGCATGACGTGACCTGAGTAGCCGAGCGGTTATAGTCATCTGCCCGATTGCACAGTACTCTGGTTTCATTTCACCTTCGGGTAAGCCTTTTTTAACCCCCGACGCAAAAACGACGGGGTGTTATAAGTTTGACGTGTCTGTCTGTGTGTACGTCTGTCTGTCTGTCTGTCTGTCTGTGTGTCTGTCTGTCTGTCTGTTTGTCTGTCTGTCTGTGTGTGTGTCTGTCTGTGGCATCGTAGCTCTCGAACGGATGAACCGATTTTGATTTAGTTTTTTTTGTCTGAAAGCTGAGTTAGTCGGGAGTGAATGTTTCATGAAAATCGGTCCATACGTCGGTCGGGGGTTTTTTCAAAATTTTAATAGGTTATTCATTTCAATAGGTACTTAGAACTCGCATTCGCCAAATCATAGCAACATTATTAATCAATCAAAACAAATACATATACAATACATATATTTAATTAAAGATATAAATATGTAACCTCCCTGAAGTATGCAAAATATTATTCTAGCCCATCTTGAATAACCTGCTTTCCAAATTTATTAGTTTGATCCTCGGCTCCGTCAAAATATGTAAATGTTTCATAATATGTAAATGGCATACAGACAAGCATGTATAGCCGGCGTTTATCACTTTTCACTTTTCACATTCCATTTTCACCTTCAATTCTCACTTACTGCTAGTGTAAACAAACCGTAACCGTAACTTCGAGTAGGTATCAAAATCCCGCACCGTCAGATGTTGACAGGATGTTGATTGCTGATCACACTACACACATACGGGAGATATAGATAGAAAAAACGGAGTAGACGGAAGCATAGACGGAAAAAAATATAGACAGAAGGATTTAAGCGAGATCTAAATAATCTTATGTCCAGGCAGGCAGGTCGTCCCTATCGCACTATTTGTAAGTGCGATAGGGACGGCTAGTATGAGACTTAAATTAAATTGATGTTCTAGATAACGGCATGACGTTCGGAAGTGATTGTTAATGTGGCACTTACGACCTTTTATTAAGGGTTTTCTAAAGAAAACTCAAAAATGGCTCAGCTGGTGACGTTTAAAGTACTAGTTTTGTGTTTTGTATTATATGGGCAATAATTTGACGGTTTCTGGATATTTTTCCAACAACGAATTCGAAAGTTATAAAGGTATAAACATTATTTCGGCCTTAATTATCGTTTTATTCCAAAACTGTTCATATTATTAAAAAACTTTTTTAGAAACATTCAATTAATTTTTAAAGACCTATCAGATGATGTATAACACACTGGTAATTTCTGAATTTTATTTTTGTGAAAAATAGTTACATGTATGGAGAGCACGTCTTTAAAATAAAATTCATATAAATTTGATTACTTAACTTCGTAGCCGATAACAAAAGACACCAATATTTCTAATTTGTATTTCCATTTCAGCACGCGAAATATAGGGACGGCCCGATGTTTTTATCATTTATCGCGCGACCATAATTGCCTGCCTGGACATAAGATTATTTAGATCTCGCTTAAATCCTTCTGTCTATATTTTTTTCCGTCTATGCTTCCGTCTACTCCGTTTTTTCTCAAAAAATCATGGTTGCCCTGCTGGACACTTTTATAAAGCACACCATGTACTGAAAGATACAGTTATAGCTACTCTAATTGATCTTTAATTAGTACCATGGTACAATTTTCTTTCTCCAAAAACTCTTTATTTTAATGAATATTATACAAATAGTCACTACTTTGAAAAAATCTCGTATCTCACGCTACTCCTCAAAGTTAAAACGCAGTAAGTCTATATACATTCCATACATACTTACTTACTACAATTTTCTTTTCATTGACAGACGAAGATACAAGTTTTTTTAAAAGTAGTGACGAAATGTTTGTTAACCATGGTAGCCACCTCAGTCATTTATATTGCCGTAATGAAAATCTGCGTTTTCACTCAGTGTTCTGAACAGTTCTCAGCAAGTATTCATTCGTTCGTTCACCGATAAAGGTATGGAAGTCGTGTTTTCATCTCCGCATGAATGATCGAATGCTCACTCAGAACTGGCCCCGTAGCCGAATGGCATTTCTACGACGCGAAACGAAAACGAAACGCCACGAAAGGTAGTCTGGCTCCGCCGCGCCAATACGCAAGAGAGATAAAGATAGGTCTACGAGCGTTTAGTTTTGTGAGCGTTTGTGCATTCGGCTACGCACGCTGTTCAGAAAACGCAAGTGAAAAGTGGTGCCATAATAACTTATTATACACGTCATCTAGTAGTTTCTACAATCTATCTATGGATGTATGTGTCGAAACGACTTCCCTTTATTAAAGTATAGTGAACATTTTGTGAGAACCGGAATAAAAGTAAATGCTTTGAAGATTGCTCGTGTATCGTATTTAGAGTCATCACCCCGATTTAGGTTTGTTTCTTTTGATAGACAAGCTTTATGTCAGCAGAAATACGATTAGTACGATGACGCGGGCCCCGGAAAATAAATAAGTGTGGGACAACTTCCGGTTCTGATACAATCAGTATCTAAAATTATTCCCTTAAAGGAAAAACTTTTCTGTGTTCAAAGTTAAATAGAAAAGCACACTTATGATAGGCCATTTAGGAGAAATATCTTTGTTTACATGAACATATTTACATAATTATTTTACATAAAAACTAAGACAAAATTTAAAGCTAGCTAATGTCTAAAATAGGCCCTTGAGGCATTGTACCAAGGATACTGGCGACATTCCCTCGCTGTATTAGCTACGGTAATACGTTGTGCGAGGAAGTCGCCAGCTCTTCGGTCACCAGTTACCTCAACCATAGTCCATATTATTATAACTTAAATAACTGCATATTTACTTTACATGTTTTGCTTGTAGTTTATTATTTGTTACTATGTTTTCTAAAATTATTTTAAAGGATCACTTTACCCCTATGTATGAGTAAAATGATCCCCATGGTAGGGTTAAAACGATCAATTAATATGTTCATGATCACTTTATGATATCAGGTTTAAACTCCGTCTGAATTTTTAACGATGTATAAGGTATACAGAAGATTGACGAATTGAAAAATTGACGTTAATCAAAACAAGATTGACAAATTGAAGTAAATGAAAACAAAACGTAATTTTCAAGTACATTGTAGAATTATCAAAACCACAAAAAAACCACAAGTATTTATTTTGTAATACGCACTGACTGAGCCAAATTTAATTCAAGGAGTGATCATTTCCTACATTACAAGACATTCTGATACAAATCTGATACAACCATATTCAGGTGAGCATGGTCATTTCTTCAGTAACAAGACGGTATCTTTCTAAAGATATCGGAAATTAACACATTTCAATTCAACGCAAGCGTTAGCAAAATGCCGTTTACTCCAGCCTCTTTACTTTATATTCTTAACGCGGCCGACCGTTTCTCGTTAAAACGCTGTTTATGTAACTTTCGAGGAGAATGGCCTTCGGAGTTTGGACAAAATGGTTAAGTGAATATCAGCTGTTAATTTATGTTTGTACTGTTTTTCTATCATTTATAATGTGCCGACTAATCGGCCTTTTTTGCCGACTAGTCGCCGACTAATCGCCGACTACAAATTTGGCCGGATAGTCGGCTTTCCCGACTAGTCGGCGACTAGTCGGTACATCCCTAGTTAAGTGGTCTGACGATTAAAACTTTCAGCAGCGTGTGATTTTTGGTTTCGTTATTACAATACTTACTGAATATGCCAAGCAAATCAGAGTATGTCTAAGATTTGGCACGTTGGAAATTGTTTTAATTTTTAATACCTTTATTTGATTCTAAATCCAAGTTCTAAAGCTCTTAATTTAGAATTTTAGTATGTGTTAAAATTGACAATTACATGTTAACTACCCGATAAATAACCTCACAACCATATCAGTTGCGGTTTAGAGGGTTAACATGTTGATTGAGGTTTCAGAAAAGGTTAACTCAGTAAAATAAAATTATGGCCATTTAATGTAGGTACACAAAAGAACACAGAACAGAACAGTAGTAGAATAAATACATCCAAATATTATGCAGATGACGAGTAAAAAATTGTGTTCTAAGTATTTTATTCTATATATTCTATTATAATCAACGCTAAAAACGCGGCATGGGGATGCCCTGCGACGGACCCGCGAGGATGTGCCCTCCTGGAGTGGTCCATTGCCACGAACTTGGCCGTCGCGAACACAGGAACGGCAAACAGGTGCGTGCGGCAACAGGGCAGTTATATAGTGGACATTACACTCGCAAGTGCCACCCTGGCGCGCCGTGTACAGAAATGGGAGGTAAAAGTGGGGGCCTAATAAAAAATATAAATTGCCAATACAAGATCGATGATAGTTTTTTCGCTATTTAATAGTACATTCTCGCACGTGTGACGAACGACGTTTTTTAATACAGTTGCGAAAAAACACTACTACTTACTTACAACGAAATAAAACAATCCGAACTATCAATTTTCCCATGGACATTGACGGATTATTTGACAATTCAAAGGCGTATTTTTGAAGCTTTTAAACTTGCGTGCATATTTTCGAGTTTGCTATTCATCTAACATAATTTATTTCATTGGGTGCCATAAAAACATAAACATTTACGATTTGGGACGATTGTTTAATGTACAACTACATTTTAATTTAATCGATCCATTTATGCCCCGACGTATTGCAAATAACGTAAAATAATTATGACAAATCGCGTAACATATTGAGGTTTTTTGAACGTGCATTAAGTTAAAACATGGTAGACGCCTCTACTTTGACAGTAGAAGACGCGTTTCGTTCCAATCATGTTCTGTTTACACGACTCATTATGACCGATTTTTCAAAGTATAAACCATTTTGTAAATTATGTTTAGTATGATTAAAAGTAAACAATTACATATGAAATATTAACGTTTTAAATATTAATCACTTAATAGTATGTTTATAGTTTTATTCTGTCTTAGTAAACTAGACTAATATGAAAACAGCTCGGTAAGTAGTCGTAAAATGGAACGTATATACTTTTTACGCACTAGTTCGTAAAATACAACTTCTCGCACGCTAAACAGCCAAAAAACGGGCACTTTTTGAGCAACTGTATTAAAAAATCAGTTTCAGGGCTGCGCTTTATTCGTTTTTTCGTTATACATAGTCCCACACAATAAGTACCTAATTAATATAAAATGGTCTACAAAAAAGGTAATTTACATTTTTTTAGGATAAAGATTATTGAAAAAAATGTTAGAGAGGGAAAGTTAATTAGTTATAATCCGTTTTCAAAACCCACTTTAGTTTTTTGTATAGTACGTTACGTCAGACGCCGGGAAAGAATGGCTTACAGGGTGAGTGGATACGAAACCTGTAAGCCCTTTTTACGGTGAGGAAAGTATAGTGTTTTTCTCAAACTGTCAATGAAATAGGATAAAAAACTGACCTTGAAAACTTATTTTGGATTTCGGGGGCAGTAAGTTACTTTTATGTCTCCGCAAAAGTAGACAATTACTGCTCCCAAAATACAAAGTAAGTTTTCAAAGTCATACCTACTCACCCTGTAAGCCCTTTCCCGGCATCTGACATAATGTAACTATTACATAAATTACAACATTAAATTATAACATAAAACTTCCCACAATCAATATTATAGAAAAATGTTCCATTAACATCAGTATTTAATGAATAATGAGATAACAAGGTAGAACAGAGTAGCTTATACAATTAGGGTATTATAAGCGACCCATGTTAACCGAGGCAATTTATCGGTCCGAGGGCAAACGAGGTCCGATATAGAATGAGGATAAGGTGTGGGGTATTTATTACAGGGTTGTTTACTCTACTTTTCACTTCTATTGTGGGGTAAATATCCAAAAAGTGACCAAGTGCGTGTGGGAACAAGCGTAAGTATGGGTAATTAAGGGTTCCTTACATAACTCAAAAATGACTTCCTATAGTGGTAGTAACAACTGTGGCAAAAACTATTTTTAGATATGTATTTTTTTTTAATATATAAATGAATAAACTGACTGACTGACTGACAAATCAATACAGAGTGGAAACCACTGGTCCTAGAGATCCCAAATTTGGCAGGAAGGTTCCTTATAAGGTGTAGAGGAGCACTAAGAAAGGAATCTTCAAAATTCGCCTCATAAGGGGGTGAAATGGGGGTCCAAAGTTTGTATGGTACGTCCGCGAGCGAAGCCGCGGGAAAAAGCTAGTTATTTATATTTTTTTGATTCACCTGTTCAAGTTTGTTTTGTACTAACGGAAAGTATCACTGGATCTAAGACACCTTTATCAACAAATATGCCAAAATTCTTTCGGACACGAATTATTTCCACAACATGGCTGTTTTGTGTTTTCACCGGTGACCTAACAAGCAAGTTGTGTAAGGATTTTTGTAAGTATTTATATTTTTCGATTTGACGCTTCAAAAGTTTGGATTTCTGTACGAGATACACGATTTAGATTTAACTACTAATGCATGCATAATTGCACTTTGTATTTCAAATTAAGCGCTTCATCATCAATTCAACAGTCATGAAAACACCACTATTGAGTACACACGTGAAATGCATATTGGTTTGGATTTCAGATAAACCGCATTAGTATCGCCATTTATCAATGCCTGAGTTGCACAAGCCGACGTATTATGCTTCCAACTTTATTACTTATCCACGTGGATAAGATATATCTCTCACTTTCACTCTGACATACGTGCCAAAGCGTGACGGATACTTTATCCACATAAGTGAAACCGACAGATGTTATAGGTAGCGTATTTCTAATTGTGTAACGACTAAAAAGGCGTACGTTTCTGGAAGTCTCCGAGGTTTAGTTTTTAATGGCTATTGAAGAAATATAAAGTTATATGGTTTTTGTCAATATAAAGTTATATGGTTTTGTGTTTGCCAAGAGTGGCACTGAAACTTGAGTAGTTTAATGTGCTCTGTCTACCCCTTCATGGGATACAGGCGTGATTGTATGTATGTATGTATGTATGGTTTTTGTACATATATATTGATAGTGCGACTACCCGCGAACTGACTTTAAATATATGTTTAATGATTTCTTATCAAGTGCTAAAATAAAAGCATCAAAATCGGCTGCGTGGTTTTTAATTATATAGTAAATATAGTAATATAGTATATAGTATATAGTATAATATAGTAGTATATAGTATATTGGGTATAGTAATATAGTAATAGTATATATAGTAATATAGTCGTAGTATATATATAGTATAGTATGGATATGGATGGATAGTGCGACTCCGAACTAAAAAGCTTTTTGATGGCGATGTCTTGATTGGGACGTGATCTCAGAAATTTGTGATTACGAGTACAGAATCATACGCAGTCGCCATGACAAAGAGTGGTCGCATTCGTACTAGCTATATTTATATTGACGTTCGAGGAGCGTCCCACGATGTTCCATTTGATTAATTAATTGAATTAGTTTAATTAATAGTCTCACCTACTGAGCACAGCAATTATCTACATGCCCTACCTCAACACATTAGAGCATCGCTAATATGTTTGCGCAGTCATCACGAAACGTACGAATAAATATTCGGAGTATGGACCACGTGTAAATAATCATATAATCGTCGGTATATCCCCTGTAGCCCTTGGGAAATGCTAGTGCTAAACGAAAAGAGCACGTGTATGTTGAAACTTAATAATATACTGAGTTTGAATAGTCTAAGTCCACCATTCACATACTAGAAGTCAATTTAACCCAATGTTGCTCAACATAACAAAAATTGGTTGAAGTCATCATTATTATATAAGCTAGTGAGGGGCAAGCTTTAACATCTTCGTATTCTGGGTACTGGGTTTGTCACACACGGATGGCAAAAGACAATGTCCTTTCCGACAAACACGACCAATAAAGTAAATAACTATTTTGAGAACCATACCAAATGTAAGTATTTGCTTGTATATGTTTACTCGGCATATCATAGAAAATACCTGGCGGCGTTCAAATTTAGTTGATAAATTTTGCCTAAAGGCTCTTCGCATCCCAAAAAGGTCCGTATAAATATAATGGCTTTAATAGATGAAGCTTTAAATTTTACTTTAATGCCTTTGTCGGTCACTAGCACGTAAAAAAGCCATTAGATGGGCATTTAGTGTTACATCAAGCCAAAAAGAAAGATTGACGATAGTCACGATACTTTACAGGCCAATACAAACTTAAACCGAGATTAGAACGATATCCTAGGGCTGATATTCAGCCATCGTGTGTCTCGCCCGCGCTATAAATAGGACAAGAACGAGCACAATGCACGATATCCAACTATCCTGCAGATGTCCTAATGATATCAGTTTAAGTCAGACTTGGCCTGTTAGCGGCGAGTTTAAGCCATTACGCAACAACTTTGATAAGAGCGTATATAATACCAGACTGTGACGTCAATACCTTTCACGAACTTCTGTACATCGATAAATATACCGTGGGTTGCTTTTGTCAGGTGCGAGTGGCATAAAGTGTTGGAGGTATAGAGAAATCAATTACAGTGGAAACTGGATAAGTGGAACCTGGGTAAGTGGAAAACCTCTTTAAGTGGGCCCAAGTTCTCGATCCCAGTCCCTGAGGACCGAATTACCTCTATGAGTGGAATTTTGCGACCTCTATATAATAAGCGGAATCCATTTTTTCGTAAATTTCTTATTTTTACCTCTGCAACTGGAAGCAGTCGTCTCCGAAACCTCTATGAGTGGAAAAGCTTGGCGTTATAAATTTTGTTTATTTAATAATTTAGTTTATGTATAAGGCACCATGTAAAAACTGAAGCAAATTGAAGCAAGATAAAATTGAAGCTTAAAAGGAAAACTTACCACCCCATTCGAACTTAATCTTTTCTTTACTATTAACTCATTCAGTACTTAGCGAGCGTACGCGCGAGCTGCGGTTGTATGTACAATTATAGGGATGTCGACTACATAAAAAAATTCTAAAAATACTGAACACATATTTTTCGCTTTATTTAAGACGAAGAAGACGGGTCAATTCTCGATACAAACGCTCTCGACTATTGCCTCCCTGGTTTTTGAAGATAGAGCAATGATTTTTTCAACACAGATTATTATTATTTTTATCTGTGTCGGACCGTTTTGATTTTTTTGATATTCTGCTTTTTAAAGATTCTAGAGCCAATCAAAAAATTCCAAAACGGCCTTTTTCATTGTGGCGCAAAAAAAGGTGTGATACTCAAGATTGGTAACAATTAACCAAAAAAGCTAAACGGTCCGACATAGATTATTTCATTGTTATTCAGATTGTCAAATTTCGTTCCGATTGATTAAGTTTTGAAGGAGGAAAGAGTCGAGAGCGGAACCTCGATTTTAAAGATTTTTTTGAAATATCTTTTGACTGAGTTGTTCTTAATGGACAAATTTTTTTCGATAAATCTTGTTAATAACACTTGTAACTAAAATTCCCAAGTTGAAAGGGGGGCTCCTTTCCATTTTAGCATTTTCGCTACCGTATCCTCTTAATTAATGAAAAAATACAAAGATACAGGGCATAAAAGCTCCGGAGTGGGGGCTTGTGACGTCACCTTTAGGTAAAAATTGTACCTAAGCGTGATGTTACGCGAAACTTCAACGCACTGAACCATAGTAATTTTTCCTTTACGAGAAAAAAGAGAAAATATGTGTCCAACATTTTTTGATGCTCTGACGGGCTATATAAATAAATAGTTTTTTTAGTCGTCTCGCCTATTTAATTGTTGAACAGCGTTCATGGCGTTTTGTTGGTTCATTATCTTGTTGGGGGAAGGTTAATTAATAGGAGTCAGTTAACTCTGAGCATTTCTATAACTACATGGATGTGAACCAAGATAGTTAGTAGATAGTGGTGGTACACGAGCGGTATAAGTCCGAAGTTGGCTTGTCTGCTCTTTGATGGACTTTGTTTAAAATTATTTGAGGCATATAATATGTTAGGTCCATTATAGGAAACCGAATACCATAGATAGTTTTTTTAATTCGTATTATTTTTTCTAAAAAACACCATACACTTACGATAGATGTTACATCAATTGCTGTTTAGCAACTGGCTTTACAATTACACTCTACTAAGTAAGTGTCAAAACTATGGCATGTCAATCTCATGTCGAACACACAAAGCCCGCTTCTCAACAACAATTGATGTAACATATATCGTAAGTGTATGGTGTTTTTTAGAAAAAAAATACGAATTAAAAAAAACTAACTATGATATTCGGTTTCCTAATGGACCAAACTATATCGAAGTTAACGGAGTTCAATAAAAACAAGGTATTATCATACCGAGTCCCTAACGTGACTGTCAAAGGTCGGGACAAAGGAGTTTATAATCGTAACCATTCTAGATGTGTACCTACGCTATGTACTGCTATGTACCTAACAATACTAAATAAAATTTTGTATAAATTTCATCTGTTTATATTTTGCGGGCTTGAAATTCAGCTGGCTGTCACTGGGACGGAAGAAAAGCTTAGAGGATTAACATTCCATTTGTCTTTCGGGTATGAGACCTTGTAACAAGAAGAAATATCTTATTGTTCTTATTATAAACTGCCACGTGTTTTGAAAAATCTAGAGCGATACTTACTTAAGAATACAACCAGGATAAGGCCGTTTTCACATTATCCGATCCGATATCGGATGTAGGAAGGATGTAAAATGTAAGATTTATGCGCTTCCCGGTCTTTATTTATGTATTTAATAGATCATTATTACTAGAAAACGATATAAAACGCAAAAATTGCGGATTTAATGCAGATGGCACTCTCCTACAACAGTTTTTGTCCGAGGCACCATCGAACTGCCGATATCGGCAGGACGCTTCCGACATTTTTGGCATGCCGGATCCCCCGCCAGCTGTCGGCCGATAATATTTGTGTGTGTGCGTATATAATGTAGGTATACGTTTGTAGTAGTGTACGTGACAAAAATGGCGTCTATTAAACAGCTGTTAATGATGCATTTCTGTTGAAAAAAAAGATTGTAATTCATCGGTCCGAATTGCGGATTCTAATTTTTTCATCTTTTAGTAGATAAAGTTAAATGTAATTTTTTTTTTACCTGCCGCTCTTGAGTATTTTTATGCTCGTTATTTTAATTTTACAATAAAATATTTAAAATATAGTGCTTATAATTATAAGCACTATATTTCAAATATAAAACTTTTTAAAAATATTTTTCATTGATTTGGAACAATGCGTTTTATTGGACCGACATCCGACACTATCGGAAGCGTTTATCGGATGTAGGATGTCGGTCCGACACTCGATATCGGATCGGATAATGTGAAAACGGCCTAAGGATATATTCAGACGTAAACGATACATTCAGATATTTTCTAAGAATAAATAAATGCCTAAAAGTCCGCATTTTATATTTACAGTAATGTGATTAAAAAAAGTACTGTTCAAGCAATTTTAACTATAATAAAACTCCCGTGAGACTCAAACATATAAAAAATATATATATATATATATATATATATATAGAAACCAACAATTTTACGTTTTCGCACTATTTGACTTTGACGGACTCTTGAACCCGCGACCTCCGGATTGAAAGTAGGGCGTCATGATACTCATGATGGATATGACATCCACTCGGCCACCACTGCTTCGCTGTGCAATAAAGATTAAATAAATAAATAAATATGATTAAAAATTGAAAACACGTTTTTCCCAGGGTTTGATCTACCAAAACTTGCTAGTAGTAAATTGATGGTGGGTTCCTTTTGCAAGTTTTGCATAATGTTTTTATTTTTATACCACGTCGGTGGCATACAAGCATGCGGTCCGCCTGATGGAAAGCGGTCACCGTCACCTATGGACGCCTGCAACTCAAGGAGTGTCACGTGCGCGTTGTCAACCCATTAGAAACTTGTACACTCTCTTTTGCTGTGTTAAGTACCTACACAGCAAAAGAGAGTGTACAAGTTCCTATGAGGGTTTGGGTTACCGACGACTCAAAGGACAATAGATGGAACAAGGCTCTAGTGCTATTTGGCTGTGGTCTTCTGTAAGACGGAGGTACTTCCCCAGTTGGGCTCTGCTCTAGATTCGAGCGAGATGATATCCGCTGTGCTCTGTGCTGTGCCCTACCACACAAAGCGGAATATCATTCGCTATGCCCTCCGTTATATGGTTTGGCAACAAGGAAAATGGGTGTTTTCAGGTTCCCAAAATTTATCCACACCCTCCAGGAGCTAATAGGAGTTACATACATTTTAAACCAAATTAAGGAATTAAGGCGACTTCCAATTAACTGGGAATTAATTCCCAAAATGCTTCTACGTAAATAATTTGTCTGGCCGTTGGTGCTCGGCTCTCGCAAGAACGCTATCGTCGAAATCCTTAATAGGAGAGAGGGTTGAAATCTTCGGTTTAGGAAAGGACCTTATCGTTAGAGAAGGCTACTGATAATCATTTGTCTGCTTGATATTATATAAGGTGTTAACAAATTAGTCACGGATATTTTAAGGGACGTTAATTAACATTAAAACAATTAACTTCCACTAGAAATTAAGAAAACGTTTCATATGATTTTTTTGTTTTCATTTACCGAATAACAAAAATATTGTAATTTTCATCTAAAAATAATCACCATGTACATTTAACCTGGCAAGACGTTTATCACTAGCTGTCATGTCACTCATGTCAATAATTTTATGTACTTATTACCTATTAAATAATTTTATGGTTCAGCGGAAAAACACTAAAACTAAAATACTAAAACCTGTTCAATTTATCCGTGACTAATTTGTTAACACCTTATATGATGCACATTTTTGTATTTATATACGTCTGTGCAACAAAAAAGTTATCGTTTCTATTTAACATTCCATGTTCAGGTCTTATTTCTGAGACTGCTCAGATTAACAGTCGGCTATACAGTCCGGCAAAGGCAAAACTACCGGGTTCATAAGCATACTCACATCATGCTTACTAGCCTGACTTATATGTTTATACTTTTTTTTTATTTAGCATATTTGATTGTCCCACTGCTGGGCAAACACCTCACCCCTAGCTCTCCATGACTCCCGATTCTCCGTTTCTTCCAGCCAGTTGTTCAGGAAGGCGTCAAGGATTTCCGCCATCTTTGACAGAGCTTATACTTGATATTAACGTGCTTAAAAGTAACCAAGTAAGTTTCCATAGTTTTATTTCATGAGTAACTATCGCGATAATCGTAGACAATATAATTAATCCTATGTAGGGTGTCATAAACACGCATGGTAGTAGGTTAGGTGCAGGCTTCAACGTATGGAGGTTTTACTGGTAAAACCCGATAAATTGAGATAATTTGTCCTTGAAATAACAACATTGAGGAAATTATACAAAGTTCGAATTTCAAAAACCAGTTTGCCCAACTTATCGGGTTTCACCAGTAATCCCTCGGACTATGCGATTTTAGTTACACATGTTGAGATTGCTTTCAATTGAACACACCTATCAAATACCTACCGCAATTCAATGAAACTGGCAAGCGAGTTGGTGCACTGAATTAAATGAGATAACAGTACATTATGTCAAAGCATCACGGAATGAATCAAATCTAGTACATCTCATCACACAGATCATCTTCCCGGAAAATGGTCGGAATTTGAAGATACATGTAATAACGTTTGCTACCCGTCATTGTATCAAGCTGCCTCAAGTTTTCTCATTAAGTAGGTAGGTATCTGATGCAAATATTTGATGTACTATTTTGAAGTTAATAACTTAAGTTAGGATTCGAGGAAGGGAATGTTTACATGATCGGGACAAACAATGATTGAACTGCTTCTCCATCTACTCTGTCGGTTGATTCAATGTACTGGCAGTGCTTTAGTGCAAATTGGCACGAAAGTATAAGGTTAGAACCTGGATACTAACACTCCACTACCAAAACTTATTAAGTAAATAACGGTATTCCTTATATTTTAACAGAATTTCAGTACACCTGAATATAAGAAAACTTTGAAGCAAAGGATTCGTGAAAATATCTATTTGTAGCACCTCCAGACTGCCGTCGGAAATGAGGGAGGAAAGCAATCTTATCTCTTCTCACTGAGGCGGAGTAACACTAGCCTGAATAGGCTACTTAGACTTATATCGAATTTGGCACAAGAAATGATTGTCTTTTGTAGTAGGTAAGAAACCAATATTTATATATTTTGGGTATTAAAAATGTAACATGATAACTACGTATTTTCGATAAAAAATGTGTGTAATTTTAAATTTATTGCCACCGAAAACGCTGTCAGCCATCAACTACATCTAGTGACATCATAGAATAAAAACCTAACTTCATGTCGGATCAATCACTGACATAATGACCTTGTGGACTACTATAATACCTACTAACCAAACTATTACTTCCATAGTATTTATGACATCTGCCTTTTGACATTAAGTAAATGTTATGATAAACTAGAGAAACAAATCCAACCGCCTTTAAAAATAATCTTAAGAAGCTGCTAACGTGGTACAAAAAAAAAATCTGAATTCACCTTAAACATTAAAAACTAAATCAAAATCGATTGATTCGTTCGGGAGCTATGTGTCAAGCGTCAAACCTATTATTATTATAACACTCCGTCGTTTTTGCGTTGGTGGTTAAAAACAAGAAACCTCCTTCAAAACTATAATAAAACACAACTTTCTATGAAAATCGGTAAACGATCCGGATTTCGACATTTCCATACAAAAAGGTCATGAGCGCCTGACGACATGTGATAGCAACGTACACTAGATTTGTACTTTAAAGACCGCAAATAGACTTGAACATTTTTTGGACCTATTAGGGAATGCAGTTCTAAACAGTCTTTAGGAACTTAAGTCATTTTGGCAAATGATTAAAATTTTTAACAATTTCTAAACAGAAATGAATTTCTTTCTACCTGTCCATGGCGCTCACAAAATTTCAAAACATTTAGTAAGTACGAAAATCTCAATTTGAGTTTTTTTCTCTTAAGTCCGACTTACGCTTGACCTGTAATCTACAGGTAGAGGGCTATCTCGTGTATTTTTTGAAAATTTTACGCTAAGTAGTTTCGGAGATAAGGGGGGGGGGGGGGGGAATGGTAATTTTTCTTAAATAACTTCTAAATTACCAAAATAAAAACTATAAAAAAAATATATTTGAAATGCTTATAAAAATCTTATGATTAAATTTCGTTTAATTTCATTTGATTATATTGCATGTCCGTCTTTGGGCCACAGGTTTACATACGTGTGCCAAATTTCAAGTAAATCGGTCCAGTAGTTTCGGAGAAATCGGCTGTGACAGAGGGACAGACAGACACGCGAGTGATCCTATAAGGGTTCCGTTTTTCCTCTTTGATAAAAAATGACATAATATATTGTTGCGCGAGTTTCTCGAACTACCCGCACTTGTTCTTGATTATTCACTTTTGCGCTAGGGTTGTCACTTTGCCTACACACAACACTCACGACATCAGCCGGTGTGTCCCGGTGTTTTTTCACGCTTACATTTGCTAATCACTGGATTCCACGAAGAAGAAATTCCCTGTCCCTCATTTTGGTTGAAATTTCGATGCTTCCTAATTTCAATCGCTTCACGTATCACTGACATAATGACCTTGTGGACTACTATAATACCTACTAACCAAACTATTACTTCCATAGTATTTATTTTGACATCTGCCTTCAGATTTGACATTAAGTAAATGTTATGATAAACTAGAGAAACAAATCCAACCGCCTTTAAAAATAATCTTAAGAAGCTGCTAATTGATAAGTGCTACTACACCGTGAACGAATTTCTTAACGACGCCAATCTATGATGTTGTTACCTAAATTTATTGTACCTACCTATACTTAAATATGATTTATATTATAATGCTGATTAAAATTAAAGTTTGACATAAATTTTACTATGAATGAATATTGAACTGTTAGAATAATATAATACGATAATTTATGTTATGTAAGCAAAATTAAATTGTACGAGTAGTTGTTGTTAGTTATAATTATGTACTAAATTGCTTTACCCTACCCGGGTCCATGTAACATAGTCATAAGTCCTAGACATAATGCATGTACATGACTGCAATAAACCAATATGAATATGTATATGAATATATTATTCTTAAGGTTCTCTTAAGTCATTATTTACGTATGGAAACGAAATTAAGAGTTTTTCGAAACAAAAAACGGGTATGTTAACGAACAAACGAAGTGATTCTTAAGTAGGTACCTAATTCTCACACGGCAGGCATTTCACGGGCCCCGGCATTTCGATGGTTTAACCTGAGTTCTGAGAGAAATTCTTGTAACGGGATAACTAAAATAAATGATTATGTCGTATGGCTTTGTTCCTGTTAAAATTGAAAACTGAAATAAGATGCCATAAAAAAATAACGAGAATTACCTATTTGTTATCACAAAATAATAATTATTAATAACAGATGAGAATGATCGTGGGAAGATCACACCAGAAAAAAATTGTACCTACTTGCTTTATGTTATAACACAAATCTTGAGGTCATTTTGGAAGCAAATAAAAACGGTAATGCATTTTTAATGAAATTGGATCATTCAACAAAACTACTCAAACAATAATGTACTTATTCAGTATTCAAGAAATTTTATCTCATTTAAGTAATTCAACGAGTGACCGCGTCCGACATCTGAATGTGCCACGACCTTCAATATTTCAAACGGCATTAGGCAGTCCCTATCACACTTAATTAGGTCCACATACAGTCTTATTTTTTAAGATTATGATTTTTTCAGATTGATATGACAGATTGCGAATAATTTGAATTTTAAGAATGTATGTGGCAAGGCAGTCAATCTTATTTTATAAGATTATGAAAATTAAGACTGTCTGTAATGTTGCCGGCCTTAAACATAGTGCGATAGGGACGGCCTGATGCCTCATCATTTATGGAGCGACCACGCTTACACGCTTGATAACATGTTTCTTATCGCGTCTGTTTTTCTCAGCAAAGTTTGTTAATATTGTACGATTACTGAGCTTGCATAAGTACGAACATCTCCACGTCTACACGGCTTAAACTTACCCTCTAGCCACAAGTACAATCGTCAAGGCTCTCCGAGGCATAATATTATGCTAGGTGTAAAGGTTTCAGAGTAGGCGACTTCATATAAAACCTTTATCTTGTATTAATAAACTTTATATTGTGAAATTTGTGAATTTTAAGTAAAGAGCTGCGTGTGTTTTGCCACAGAGCGGCGTTCAGAGAGAGAGAAGAAGGTTACAGTGTTGCCACACGCAGGAGGCGATAAAATTTGTTAAGTAGTTTTTACACGCTAGGATTTATTTATTAGGTGTGTTTCACACAACTGGCTATGACGCACCAATGCGGAAAAACGATAAAGAGTAATTGTGATATGCTATGGGCCGTCAACTATTGTACTTCTGCCGGCCTAGCCGAAGTAATGGTGCTCCCACACTGGGCTGTTATAAGCGCGCCATCGCGCCATCGCGCTGTCCCTGTCACACCATGTTATATAACATTTATAGCAGCCAGTGTGGGAGCACCATACTAATCTTTGAAACGCAGTCTAGCTTTATCGCGCAACTACAAAAGAGCGATAGCGATATTTAGCTACGATACGCTTCGAAGCGTAAGCGATTGTGACGATGGCTTAGTGCCTTGGCTAGAGGCCCTAACCACGACTGTTCGTGTCGATAACGTGTAAGTAGCCATGCTGCCACACATTTAGTTTCAAGTGTGAGCATCAGTTGGAGTAGGTACTTGGAATACAGATCAGAATAAGTTTAGTTAATAAAGTTTATAGTACTCGTTGCACAGAGAGCCATGGAGCATGCCGTGCTCGGTATCAAGATTCAAGATCGGGTGAGGACGTGGGTTTCGTCTTTACCAAACTAAAATGGAGTTGGGCGGGACATATGTTGCCAGACAGAGTGATGGCAGATGGACTAAAATGTTAACAGAATGGTGGCCGCTCACAGATGTAAGAAGCGCTTGGCATCCGTTAGCTCGTTGGGTGGACGACATCCGGAAAATTGCGGGTCACAACTGGATGAGACTAGCTCAGGACCGGGACAAGTGGCGTACTAGAAGAGAGGCCTATGCCAGGGGCGGCTCACTCCGCGATTCTATCACCGCGCTGCAAGTACATGCCGGCGGCCGCGAGTTCGCGGCCCGTTCGCTGGTGACGATCTTCACGCGGCGCAATAGAATTCAATGTCGGCTGCTCGCGTGCGGTCCGTTTGTTAATGTAGGTAAGAATTTAGAATGGCGGCATTTTGTGAACATCAAAGGAGTGAGCCTTCTGTACTTGTACTATTATATATTCTGTGCCTATGCTCAGCAGTGGGCGATAAAGGGCTCATATTGAGGTGTAGGTACACACACACATACGTACATAGACCACCCACGAAGGATAGGTATGTAGGCATCAGCTAACCTTGGCCTACATTGTACATTTCCAATAACCTTATAATGCACCTGCATCTGTAATCCGATATACCTGTAACTTGATATTATATTCCTTTAATTATAATTTTATTTTCTATTAAACTATGTCAAGGTCAATCTTACACGTGACTGCACATGAACAAAGAACTAACTAACTATCCTCCTTGCGTTATCCCGGCATTTGCCACAGCTCATCGGAGCCTGGGGTCCGCTTTGACAACTAATCCCAAGATTTGGCGTAGGCACTAGTTTTTACGAAAGCGACTGCCATTTGACCTTCCAACCCGAAGGGTAACTAGACCTTATTGGAATTAGTCCGGTTTCCTCACGATGTTTTCCTTCACCGAAAAGCGACTGGCAAATATCAAATGACATTTCGCACATAAGTTCCGAAAAACTCATTGGTGCGAGCCGGGGTTCGAACCCGCGACCTCCGGAATGAAAATCGCACGCACTTACCGCTAGGCTACCAGCGCTTGTACTAACATAGTATATAAGGGAAACTATTTTACTTTAATAAAGGATTCTATACTGGACAGCCACGTCTTTCACTACTCTCCCGTAACGCCTCCAACGCCGCACACTTCAATATGATGATGAGGATGATGATAACAGTACTCGTTGAATAAGTACAGTCATACGAAATTGCTGAACTGTTGAAACGGTACATAAGACGGTACAGCCAACAGCAGTCAAGTCAATTAATCAGACAAGTGTTTTATAAATAAAATACTAAAAACATTTTGCTAGCGATTGATGTAGAAATATTACTGAATAAATATGTAATTTGGGAGATATAATAAAATATCTAAAGTGGCGCTAGTGTGGCCTCACGCTTTAACACTTTCGCTACCAAGAACCCGACTGTCGGGTACACCGCTCGTAGAAGCGTAGCCGATTACATGGGTTTCCCCGTATGTAGCGAAAATGTCGTAGCGCCGCGTAGAGCCCGGTTTCGAAAGTGTTAATCAATGTTTGGCCTAAAGGTTGACTGGTAGAGAATGCCATGTAGCATTAAGTCCGCCTTTTGTAACTGTATATTTTTACTGTGCAATAAAGTTTAAATAAATAAATGTTTCTGGTATTTTGTGACCAGATTCTACTATTGAATATACATATTTTGTTAAGTCGATCCAGGTTTTGTAAATTTTCATAATGTGGAAATTGCTATAAAGGACTTATGCGCCAGATCATCGTGACTGAAGAATTAAGTGTTATTCAATTTGTGTTTTCCCTATTGAAGACGTACCCTAAAACTCACATAGCCATTAGTATTAATTTAACGGGAAGTCGCTTGAATGCTTGAATTTAGCTTTAATGAAAGTCAGGGGTTGCCTCTAAACGTTTTTTCAATGCATAGTAAACTAAGATTTACCACACCCTATTACCACGCGCCGTGAAGCAGTGACAGACCAATTCGGACGTACAACGACATGAAAACGATATCCTAATGATGTCATTCAGTGGTCTTGCGTCTCGCTCCCACTAATAACTACAGCTACGGGCAGGGTTGAGCTAAGTGCACGATATCCGAGGAGTGCAGAACTAAACGTGCTTGTGACCTTGTTATAGTTGTTGCTTGCTAGTTGCTTGCAATTTAATCACATCGACGTGGATAAGACATCTGTCACTCTCACACTGACATACTGGTCAGATCGTGATGGATGATTTATCCATAGAGATAAGTGATAAAATTTAAAGCATTATAGGTCTGCGGAGGTGGCAATCGAGGGGTTTTAGTGGGTAAACTATGGGTCTCATTTACCTTAATGGGAGTCTCATAATCATCCCAGGCCGGTCCTTGCGCCTGGGATGGTATGCGTAACGCATTTCCCCTCGAAAAAGTGCACGATATCCGATTGATATCCTTTACATGGTATTATTGTTAGATAGAATTGGCTTGTCAGCCAAGCCGTGGAGCCTATCCGCGTCATGGATGTCTCTTGAGATAGATTTCGATTTAAAGCACCACCGAAATATACGGGAATTAAGCGAACTTAATCTTTAACAGCAACGCCAGAAGACCTAAAAGATAGGAAGGAGGATAGGAAGGTTTGATATTATGGTAAAGCTGAAAAAACTTGTCTTCTGTGAGTTTCGTGCCTCCTGCTGTATGCTCAATATTCAGAATACAACAGATAGTATATAGAGGTATATACCTACTAAATGTAAGAAAATAAAAAATGTTAACATTTTCACCACACCAACCTGGTAAAAGCTTATTTGCATGTTATTCATAATTTCATAAGCTGGCTAGTAGAATGGATCTTTAAGTATTTTAAAATAATCATAAATATTAATACATTGATTTAATTGATTTATTTTGATGTTTTCAGCTTTTTTCTCGTTTTGGTGTGGTGAAACATTTTGTTTCATTCGGTGTCAAAACATTTTTAACGATCAATATTCCATAATATTGTCTTCGGTTACCGCGATAGTTACTCATGAAATAAAACTATATTATTATTAAGAAATCTATGTATATTATTTGTGGTCATGGTTCATAAATATCGCTTTTCGGTGAAGGAAAACATCGTGAGGAAACCGGAATAATATCAATAAGGTCTAGTTACCCTTTGGGTTGGAAGGTCAGATGGCAGTCGCTTTCGTAAAACTAGTGCCTACGCCAAATCTTGGGATTAGTTAGGACCCCAGGCTCCCATGAGCCGTGGCAAATGCCGGGATAACGCAAGGAGGATGATGATGGTTCTTTAATATTTCTTGTAAGTGGGTAACTTTTGCACATTGTAATTTTTCCTCAGTCACCCGTTGACCAAGAATCCTGTGAAGTGTTCGAAACGTCGGGATGAATTGTAAATTCATTATACGCGTTATAATCCGTTTCCATAGTTTTATTTGATGAATATTCCACTTTTCAAACCACTCGCTACGCTTTTGCTCGGTCCCACGACAACGTTGCTCCCTTATAAAACAAATAAGTATTTTTGGTTGCTTTATGTTACTATACATTACGAACGTGAGGTTTAAAATGTAATGCGATACGCCATAGGTACATTGATGTTTCTGACAATAGTTATTTGTTTTACAAGGGGGTAAAAAAGAAAACATACATACATATACATATACATACAATCACGCCTGTAGCCCATAAAAGGGTAGGCAAAGCACATGAACTACTCAAGTTTCAGTGCCACTCTTGGCAAAAAGAGGTTTAAAGAAAACGAAATTGTGACATTAAAGTCAAAAAAAAAAAAAACTAAAAATTAAAACATAAATTTAAAAATTAAAACATAAATCTAAAAATTAATAAAAGCAAACTATAGTACAAGTAAATGAAAAACTTTTCATATTTAAAATATCTCGGTAACTATTTTAATTACAACTAGCGACCCGCCCTAGGCTTCGCACGGGTACTATACCTACATGTAAACCTTCCTCTACAATCACTCTATCTATTAAAAAAACCGCATGAAAATCCGTTGCGTAGTTTTAAAGATTTAAGCATACATAGGGACATAGGAACAGAGAAAGCGACTTTGTTTTATATTATGTAGTGATAATACCCTAACAGTGCAGAAAATTAAAAAAAAAATGTTTTTTATTATGCAGAAACGTCTGCGAGCGATATTACATATTTTTAAATTAAAGGATAAATGGAAAAATTCACACCTCCGGCAGGACTCGAACCTGCGACCTCTGTCTGGCCTTGCCTTGCTTGTTTTCTGGAGGTGTGAATTTTTCCATTTTTCCTTTAATTTAAAAATAACTGCAGAATATATTTTAAAGTAATTTGTTGAATTTAAAATATGAAATACTTTTACTGTATATTGATTAAATTAACTTCGAACACATTCCGTACCTACATACTTACGATGGAGCAAAAATTTAATGCAAATTTTGTAAAACAACTGTTTCAATTTATACAGAGTGGGGCCTGTAACAAAGGCGAAGAATTGAACTGTAGGCTATTCTCCTTATACTGATCAACATTTGTTAAGTGACTTTTAAAAATTATGAAGTCTTTAAATTTTTAATTTTTCATACAAAATAAATATTAGCTTCAATGTACGCCATTATTGTTGTCATTGACGTTGTCTGTCACACTTTAGACTTAACAGAATTCGCAATACATTACCTCTTAGAAAAAACTTTCAAGGGTGATAAAAATCAAAATACAAGTTATTTTTAAAAGTCGCCGAACAAATGTTGATCAGTATAAGGAGAATAGCCTAGAGTTCAATTCTTCGCCTTTGTTACAGGCCCCACTCTGTATATGAAACATTATGACACTCTCGATTGTCTTGGGCAAGATCATCAGTGAGTAATGATGTGCAAGTTGCGGAAATTTTCCAAAAAAATCTTAAATTTCTTGAAAAATTCACGAAACTTTCAAGAATAATAAAGGGAATTTAAATTTATGAAATGGAAAGTTTCCATCCATACAATTGTCCGTACAAAGTGTGGAAAGTTTCCGAAGTTTTCCTATGTGAAAATTTCAGAATTTTGGAAACTTTCCGTCGGCACATCAGTATCAGTGAGACACTAGACTAACTAAAAAAAAAACTTAAAATGAACACAATACCTACATGGCATTTCGGTGTTGACAACGGTGCCATATACTCATATCCATTATTCGGCCATAATCACTATTATTTGTACCGCTAGTTAAAGTAGTGTTACCATACTCGCAGATTCAAATCTCTATTAAAATAACGACAATTTAGTACTTTACAAGCACGCGGTGCCCGAGATTAGCACGTCAATCATACCAACACGCGTGACCTGCTTTGGCGTGCCAGCCGACGTAGCCGAATGCAATCGTCGACGCCAGACTCCGACAGAAATGCAGTCTGGTTCTGTCGCAGCAATACGCAAGAGTGATAGAGATAGATAGCTACGAAACAGGGTATTATCGTGAGCGTTTGTGCATGTGCTTACGTACCCTCGACGTTGGCTTTCAACCCAGTTCAATCAACTACAAGACTAAGCAATGGACTTCCACTTTTTTTCATATAGCTACTAACTTTTGCCTGTGACTTCGTCTGTGTGGAAATAGTAAGTTGGATAACCGCTTGATAAATAAATATGGCAATAATTAATTTAAACAAAATGTTTACATCAATTTAATGGGCGATACTTACTTAAAGTACATATATCTGACTTTCGGGGTGGAAGTTCTTACTTCTAGTAGGTATAATACCCTCGTTTCCGAGATAAAAACTACTCCATGTCTTTACCCGGGACTTGAACTTTATGTTTACCTCAACTGAATCGGTTTCGCGGTGTAAGCGTAAAGAGGTCACAAACAGACACTGTACACAATTATAAACATTAAACTTAGTAATTCGGTTGACAGTTAAAGACAGGGAAATATACCGATTACGGTTATTATGGTGCTACTGTGAAATCTTGACATTGTTTTAGGAGCTGTTAATGGCAGAAGGGTGCAAATGGCTGATTTTAATACCTAATACTTCCATAGATGAAAAATACTTTTTCTTTACAGAGAAAATCTTTTTCAAAAGAATTTTAGCCCTTGTCGGTAGCGTTTTATATTTATAAAGAGCCTCGGCCGCAAATATAAGAGGGCAATTTAACTTTTTTGGTACCATATTTATTAAAGGGAAATTCCAATAGTCATTGACTTATAAATTACATTGTAACGACGTGGGTACGCGCTTTGAAAATGGTGACAGCACAGCGGTGTCAGTAACATTGCTGTCACTGTTCACAATGCGATCTAAGCGTGCCATCTATGCCACCAATCGTGTGCGTGTTGCGAACTCACCAATCTATCGCATTGTAGCGTTCCACCAAGCCGCATTGGGTAAACTAGACTGTCCAGTGTAAAATATATGACTTGCCTTATCCTCACTTTTGAAATCTTTTCCGATAATATACTGATGAAAGTGATGAAATAAATCAATTGAAAAGGTCTCTTGTCGGATAAGTTTTTATGAACACTTATTAAGAAGCTTTAAAAGTTTCTCAACTAAAATTATATCCTGAGTCACGACTTAAGTTTTAATTAGACTTTTACTTAACTGTATGTACACGTCTGAAGTCGCTCTAAGGATGTCGGTAATTAAAAAAATCGCAGACTGTAGTTTATTTAATTTAATTTTCCTTTATTTAGTTACATAAGTCTAATGTGCCTATATGTATACCTATATTTCTGGGCGTTTTGCTAAACTAAAATTACTATAGGAAACTTAGAATAAAAATTAACCTAAAACTATAACAAAGTACAAAACTAAAACTAATACTTACCTAAAACTTCAAAAAATATATGAAAATAAACATAAAGTACCTATTAACTAGGCAAGGTCACCGAGGTCTGAACCCGCCGGTAAGGTTCCCATAAGGCTAGCTGCGTTCCCCCTTTGGATCGCAATGCCAATTCGTTGGGCGAGGAACGAGCAAGCCCTACGGTCCCCGGTGACATCACAGATTTTTTTTGATAGCTCCCTAATTAATTAGTGAGCGCTAAATCTTTATATTCACACTTTTGTGAGCATGTGTGTTTAATTAATATTACTTTGTATCTGTCAGATCCTGTAATTGGCTTCCTGAATCATAATTATATTGTTGTACACTGTTAGTTTCATAGCTATTGGTTCTCCATAACATAAATAAATAATAAAATTGATAGGCAAGCCTTTAGATAACCAAACTAAAACCAAATCAGTAATATAAAAATGCTATTATGCGGGTTAATTCAAAAATCCTCGTAAAGCATGACATTTTTACAGAAAGGAGGCCAAATTTGTTTTCCCAGTGTAATATTTTAGGAGTTGGTGATAGTCCACTGTTTAATATTCATGGTGTTACTCCACCCTGAGTTGATATTCTTGTGCCTTCTTTTACTTACTTTGCTTAAGTGACAGTGTAAGTAAACTAACTTCAGGCGTGTCACGCGTGACACGTTCCGCAACCGCGGTTACGTTCATTGCACGACGTGATAATAACCACGTCATACATAAGGCTTGGAAAAATACTCGTCATTTTGGAATCATAATCGTAACCTATTTATGATGATATTTTTAAACGTTCGACTTTTATGTTGTACGAAACTGGATTATTTTTAACCACACGCATTTCTACGGTCAAAAAACGGAAAAAATATTACCAGATGAGGAAATTTTGCGAAAACAATATATTTTTTTTAATATTTTTGAATGTATTATCACATAAAAAGTAAATGTTATTCATAAAAGTAGCACTTAAAATGAGTTTTAAATTTTTTTTTAAAAACCTCTTTTTTGAAAGGTTTTACTAGTCACGTTTTGATAACTACTAACTAATCAGTGAGACTATTCTCCATAACGGCATCAACGACGTTAAAAAGCCTTTTGTACTTAGCAACAATTTTTTTTTTCAATTGGTAATAACTCTGAAACTAAACGAAATCCAGAAAACTATACAGGATGATTCATGAGTCGTGAGCAGGAGTGAACAGGGTACTGGGGAGGGTCACGCTGAGCAACTTTCATAATGGGGCAACACTGAATTGTGATTATTTTTCTTAACTATGACTTAATTGATAAGTACTTAATTGATAGCTAATTATCAATTACGTTCTACAGCAGTTCTCGAAAAGTTTGTACAAAATTAAGGGAAAAAATATTAAATTTGTTTTTATTAATTCCTATTTTGTTACAAGATTTTGTTGATCAATTGAGATTTTATTAAGTTTTATTTCGTCATTAAGGTTCTCTAGTATCTATATTTTCTTAATTATAACAATTATCCTGTATATATCTTCCGAAAGTCGAATTATATTACTAAATGTTGGTAACAAAATAGGATCAATTAAAATTTGATGACGTGGCATTGTACAAAGTTGACGGGAATTGCTGTCATAATTATGACTTAACTGATGAAAACTATCAATTAAGGGTTGTCTATTGTTTGCCCGACAGTCATTTAACATAATATTCATTTGCCCGAATCTAACTTGCCTCAATTTCATTTGCCCGAATGATTTGTATACCATAAAAATCATATGACATACTCGTTGTTTATCCGAATATTACCTTCCATAATCATACAATGCCATACTATTTGTTAGCCATATTATTAAGTGCAATAATATGGTTTCATAGAATATTCAAACGCCATAAGCAATTATTGCCATATTAATTGTTGCCCATATTATTACCTAACCTAACCTACTTTCTGATAGCAGTTTCATTTTCCAGGGTCACAGTTCTAACCTAACCTAACCTACTTTTCCAGCAGTTTCATTCTCCAGGGGGTCACAGTTCTAACCTAACCTAACCAACTTTCTGATAGCAGTTTCATTTTCCAGGGGGTCGCAGTTCTAATCTAACCTAACCTACTGTCTGATAGTATTTTCATTTTCCGAGGGGTCACCGTTCTAACCTAACCTAACCTACTTTTCAAGCAGTTTCCTTTTCCAGAGGTTCACAGTTCTAACCTAACCTAACCTACTTTCTGATAGCAGTTTCATTTTCCAGGGGTCGCAGTTCTAACCTAACCTAACCTACTTTCTGATAGCAGTTTCATTTTCCAGGGGTCACAGTTCTAACCTAACCTAACCTACTTTCTGATAGCAGTTTCATTCTCTAGTCCTTCTAGTACCTATTATAGTAGTTTTCGATTCTGCCAAAGCACATTATGGAAATTGACTTTTCTGGACGCTAATTTGTATGACAAATGATGGTATGGAATGTGGTAATTACGGATTTCGATGATTCTGACAAATGACATTATGGAAACTGACTTTATGGGAAACAAAGTTTCTGGCACTAGATTAATATAGTAAACAATGATTATGGCATAAGATGTTATGAGAAACAATATTATGATTGTTGAATAGGATGGCAAATAAAATTATGGCAAATGAAATTCTGGCAAATGGGGGTATCCCAATTTATTTATAATCTTTTTTTCCGACGAAATGACGTTTGTGAAATTTAATAGCAGATGAAGTGACAATGCCTTTAATTGCGCCTGCTGAATGTATGAAACTAGAAAAAAAAGCGATGTCAACTGCCAGTGTCACTTAGCTACCTATTTGTGTCTTTTTAGGGTTCCGTAGTCAACTGAACCCTATTTGTGTCCGTTCCGTCCGTCCGTTTTCTAATTAGCACTAGAAAGCTGAAATTTGGTACCAATATGTATACCAATCACGCCAACTTACAATTCAGCACGATAATAAATAAATTATACGAAATATAAATAAAAGAGCCACTTATTCGTGATCTTTATAACGTAGGTTTAGTAGTTTTTGAGAAAAATACGGAAAACTACGGAACCCTACACTGAGCGTGGCCCGACACGCTCTTGGCCGACGTTTAGAAAAACGCACGTATAGAGCTGAATCAGTCGATCTTTTTTGTAAAATTTGGACAATTTTGAATATTAAAACGGGTAAATTTATAATTCGTATATCCTGCACCACAATCATTTCAGACTAGATTTTTATTTTAAGTTTTTGAAAAAGAGTAAACTAGCCTAAGGCGAATTCAATTTTTTCAGAAATTACCTAAAATTAAGTGACAATTTCTTTGAAAATCTACATCACATCGAAGTAAGTTTTGTACTTAATTAATCAGCAACGTTTACTTAAATTGCTGTTATGTCTTAGTGATTATAAATTGCTATTATTGATTATTGCCAATTTTTTGAAAACGAGCCTTCACCGGTACAATTATTACCACTTTTGGACATTTTCTCATATTTTGTTAGACCAAGTAGAAAAAGTCCTATAATGTGATATATATTTATAAACTACTCGCAAAGCCCTTTAATTTGATACCACACACGGTATGATCGAGCGCTCGGTTGCGAATTCGCCGTGTGCCTGCTATACGGTCACAATTCAAAAAACCATTTTTTCGAGAAATCGCGTCTCAAAGTTTTGAGAGTATAGTTGATGCTGTTAAATAGGATCTTACTTCTTAAGTTTTAGGTCTATGAATTTGAAATTTAGCTATTTTTACTCGGAATGATATAACCCTCCATAAGATCATGCCACTTTTCGCAAAAAAAATCTTTTTTTTAAGATACAATGCCTGAAAGACAGGTATTTAGAGTTATGGCTGTATTGCAGAAACATTTTTTTATGATTTTGAGAAGCGTCCAAAATTAAACGATATTATTTGTTGAAGGTATCATGCAAGTATATATGAAAAAACACTAAATAGTTAAAATAATTTTATTTACGAACTTTGTTCACAAAATTTTACCTACCCAGTTATTGTCACTTTGGTTAGGACGGCTGGCACTGTTGGAAAGCCTGTAGGCATGTAGGCGGCCGGAACCAACTTTCCCAAGCCCGATGCTCATACGTTCCAGTATTAATTAACTTAATTGGTTTCAGTAAACATAATTGTCCCGAACTTCAGAACCAAAACAAAACGGATATGAAATATTCTTTGTAGGTACTACGTCAATTACTCCGTAGGGAACGTTTTAGCGCGATGGAATGTAATGCGTTAAGACATACCTATACACACATATTTTAATGAGCGTAGATAATAATTACGTGTAAGAAATATAATGCGCTTGCGGTAAATATCGCTACAGGTTCCACTGGCAAGTGGAAAGTGTCACTGACTGTAGATAAGGTCTTGTTGGCTCAGACGGCGGAGCGATCTAGAAGTATATATATATTGCATTCAAGTGTCACCCAGGGCAACTTTCGACTTTTAAATTTATTCTGAGCTATATCATATAATATATTGCACAGGTTTCTGATCGAGAGTACTTACATATGTCGAAAATTCTACATTAAGATAAGCAGCTACTCGTAACCTCATTACACAACAATAGATTAGGGTCGGAGCCTGCATATGAAATCCATTGAAAGGAATTCTATATTATCGCAGCGGCCGCACGTTCCCGAGTCGCTCTTTAAAAATACGATAACGGCCGCCCGCGAAAAAATCTGCACGCAAACGCGGTTCGGCTATAACATTTACATAATGACAAGGTTTGTCTATACTAGTGTGCGTAGCCGAATGCACAAACGCTCACGAAACGCTTACGATAATATCTCTTTCGTAGCTATATATTTCTATCACTCTTGCGTATTGGCGCGATAGAGCCAGACTACATTTCTGAGGCGTTTCGGTGGCGTTTCGCGTTGCAGAAATGCCATTCGGATACGGGGCCAGGGTACCAACGTCACAATTACGCTTCGTAAGCGTTTCGTGGTTAGCTCTCTATCGCTCTTCTGCAGTGGCGCGGCAGAACCAAGCTACGTTTCGTTTCTATGCCAAGTAGCGGCAACCATTATCACATTCGGCTGGGACAGAACTAGCAGCGCTAATCCCAGAAAGTCCCTGCATAATCGCAACTGAGAAGTCTTTACAACATTTCGGATTCCGCAAAAGCGAACGGCCCGTCATATTGCGGCCCACGTTGATCTAAAGTCGGGAAAACAATGTCCGAGTAATTCCAAAGGGCGAGAATATGGAGAACATGATATGTGGGGTCGAGTCAGCTCGGGATAGTTAATCACAGACTTGTGGAGCGTGATTTATCTGGGTTACAATTCATATTTTCATGTCATTTTAAAATCTACAAGTCATCATCCTCCTTGCGTTATCCCGGAATTTTCCACGGCTCATGGGAGCCTGGGGTCCGCTTTGACAACTAATCCCAAGATTTGGCGTAGGCACTAGTTTTTACGAAAGCGACTGCCATCTGACCTTCCAACCCGAAGGGTTACTGGGCCTTATTGGATTAGTCCGGTTTCCTCACGATATTTTCCTTCACCGAAAAGCGACTGGCAAATGAAATATCAAATGACATTTCGCACATAAGTTCAAAAAACTCAATGGTACGAGCCGGGGGTTCGAACCCGCGACCTCCTAATCGAAAGACGCACGGTCTTACCGCTGGGCCACCAGCGCTTTAAAATCTACAAGTAAATAATTCAAAATAAAACCGTCCACGTCTATAATGTTTGTTCTCGATAGATTATAAAACTACTAAAAGGACTGTCATGCGTGTTCAGCTTTGAATAGAGTGATTCTTGAAGAAAGTTTTAAGTACATTAGCTATCTACTTAAAACTTACTCCAAGAATTTGTTAAGGTTTTGTCTAAGGGACCATCCACACTCATAAGACGCATGTCTTGCGGCGCGCAACGGACGTCTCCGCCACGCCGCATGAATGTTATTCAAAAAGTCTTACGTCCTTTCTATACAAAATGTACTGAGGAGACGTTTTTTGAATTACATTCAGGCGGCGTGGCGGAGACGTCCGTTGCGCGCCGCGAGACACGCGACGCCTAAGTGGGGACGCTGCCTTAAATATGCGCGCAGAGCATTACATTGTTCATTGTATAGGTAGTGAAATTTTCTCTTTTATGTGTGCATATAAATATCAGCGATGGTATTATAAATAATTACTCGTATTGCTACATCTATTTTTATGCTCACCTTAAAAAGCCTATGCGGGTGTTTAGTGTAAGTAATTAGTAAATAAGAAAGAATATTCATCGTCATCATTGTTGAACCACCAAATATAATAGTAGAAATAATGTTATCCCAATAATCCCTATTATTGGTAATTGACTAGCATTCACAGCTCTTTTTTTCGAACAATCAAAACGATTTGTTACTATGAAACACAATGCATTGACGTCACTGCGACTGTCGAGTTACTTACCTAATTCTTTATTATTCTATACAATTTATAAAATATAAATTAGTATCTAAAACTAGTTCTGCTGTTTACATTGTTCTTTTAATCTTCCGGTGCATTGTTTATTTTTTCTACTCCCGAACTGTTCGTGTATAGATGTTCGTCATTTACAGGGTCGTGTATAGATCTTTAAAACCCTACATAAAAGTCTATTCCCCAAAGCCAGCGTCCGCCGGCTTTCCACGCATGCGCGCAGTATCGAAAAAACTGAAAACGCATTGTTTGGCTCTGTAACAATGGCAACGCATTGTTATAACGATACTGCGCGCGTGCGCGGGAAGGCTTTGGGCAGCTGAGCTGACAGTGCAAACCTTTGCGTCAAAATACGGGAACCATTGTGAATTTCACGAAAGTTATTCAAGAAAACTATTGAAAACTAAGTGCATGGTCGTAGAAAAAGTATTGGACACGGCGCGGATAGTCCGACGGTTCCTCTCTCTGCAGCCCTAACCACCGGCAGCTTGGGCTCTGCCCCGTTGCTGGCGGCACCCTAGGTTAGGTTTTGTATAATGTGTTTATATATTTTGTATTGTTTTGTATGTGGTTTTGTATTTTACTTTTATAATCATATTATGACAAACCTAGCCTAAGAATCAAAATAAATAAAGAGAATAATAATAATAAAAATTATCCTGCCCCGCCCACGGCTCCCGCTGCCGGTGGTGTAGTGCGTCGCATGACATGGACTCGAAAAATAAACGAGAATGTCATGCGCGCCTATTGCGGGGCCACAGAGGGGGGAACTCGGCTATCCGCGTACCGTTCTAGAATGCTGCCTCTGTTTCAGGCACTCGAGCCATCCACCACCGAATCGGAGCAGCGTCTATCGGATCAGGTGCGCGTCATTCAGCGGTCAAAGCGGTTGGATGACGCCACACTTGATCGGCTTCGCCAGGAGGCTCTCGCTGCTCGCGCGGACCCCGCCTCGGGGCAGAATTTGCCCGCCATGTCGCCGGACCCGGTGCCCGAACCCGACCTGGCACCGGAGGCGCCGCGGGTTGATTCCGGTAACGACGGCGGGGACTTCGCGAGTCAGAGCGTGAGTGAGCCTGCTAATGAGCAACTGAGGAGGTCTTTGGAAGAGGCAATTACGCAGTATCGCTCCACAAACAATCCTAGGCCACGATTACCACGTCTGCCTATGAATAGACGCAATCTAGCGTTAATGGGAGCCTTAAACGCTTTACTAGAGCCATTTATACGGACTAGTAAAGATCTAGATGATACACACTCGATCATGTACCTGCGGAGCCATCGCGGCGTGCCTTGTTGCTCGAGTCAAGTTTCCGGACGCTGACCGTGCAACTAGGACCGTCGGAGGTGTCCCTGCATGGCAAGTACGGATCGAGCGTCGTATCAACTCGTTTAGGACTCTCATTGCAAAGCTAATCTGCTTCAGAGGGGGTAATAATCGCCCACGAGTAATGCGCTTTGTGAACCAGGCGTTCGCGGGGACGGACATCAGGCCCCGCGACTATTTGGCCAATGTCACAGAGCGCATCGACTTCCTGAAGCAGAAAGTCTATGCATGGGCAAGCCGTATTCGCCGCTACAGAAAGCGTGTGGACCGATTCCAGCAGAATCGTCTTTTTCAAAGCGACCAAAGGAAAGTATACCGAAGATGGGAGGAAACCGACCCCCGTGTGTCTGACGTGCGGCTGCCGGATGCTACTGCCATGTCTGATTTCTGGCATAGCATCTGGTCGGTGCCCGTCGAACACACGGAGGGTGAGTGGATGACCGTTGTCGAACGCGAGTGCGAGAACATCGAACCTATGTGGGCTATCACCATCAGCCCCGACGACGTAAGTTGTGCTACCCGTACGGCCCAGAACTGAAAAAGTCCTGGACCGGACGGATTGCACAACTTCTGGCTAAAATGGTTTCGATGCTCGCACTCGCGTTTGGCAACGCAATTTCAACAAGCCCTCGATCTTGGTTCTCTCCCACCTTCCCTAACAACTGGTGTTACTTTCCTGCTCTATAAGTCCGGTAGTACCACGGAAGCAAAAAACTACAGACCCATTACGTGCTTGCCTACACTTTACAAGCTCCTTACATCCATTTTGAGAGCAAAAATTAACGCGCATATTGTCGCTTACAACATTCTGGCTCCCGCTCAAAATGGATGTAGGGTTGGGTCCCGTGGTACTAAAGAGCTCCTCCTCATAGACATGACCATCTGCCAATAAGTTCGGCGGAACAAGGGGGCCATCTCGGCCGCTTGGATTGACTATAAGAAGGCCTATGATTCGGTGCCTCATTCATGGCTGGGAAGGGTATTGGAGCTGTATAAACTTGATGCAGCTTTAATATCCTTCCTGGCTGCATGTATGAGGCAGTGGACCACAGTCCTTCGTCAACCAGGAGGCAGGGATGACCCTCCTGGCCCACAGGACTTCATAAGGATTGAGCGAGGAATATTCCAGGGTGACAGTTTGAGTCCATTATGGTTCTGCCTAGCTCTGAATCCCCTCAGCACGCTGCTGAAGGATTCTGGGCTAGGTTGCCGACTTCGGAGAGAGGGTGAAGTCATCTCTCACCTTCTGTACATGTACGATCTCAAACTATTTGCACCGAACACCCAAGACCTGATGGTGCTATTGAAAACCACAGAAGTTTTCAGTACCGCCATCAGAATGGAGTTTGGTGTCGATAAGTGTGCGGTCATGCATGTACAGCGGGGGGAGGTTGTAAATTCAGAAAATTTACAACTTTCTGAGACGATGTCGTTCAGATCTATCTCTGAATCAGAAACCTATAAGTACCCTTGGTATGTCACAGTCGTTGGGTATTGAGGATGTTGGCATTAGACGGTCGGTGAAGGAGCGCTTTTTCAGTCGGCTCACAAAAGTCCTTAACAGTCTTTTGTCAGGAGGCAACAAAGTGCGCGCCTTTAACGCCTGGGTAATGCCTCTACTCACTTACTCCTTTGGCATACTACGGTGGACCCAGACTGAGCTGGACGCCCTGGATCGGAGGGTCCGCTCACTGCTTACCACACACCATATGTTACACCCGCGCTCGTCTGTTATGAGATTGTACATCCCACGGAAGTGCGGAGGTCGAGGCTTCCTAAACGCCAAAGATCTCCACAACGGTGAGGTGTACAATCTCAGGAATTACTTCCTTAACAACGAGTGCGGGATGCATCGTGATGTGGTGGCAGTGGACGGAAACCTCACGCCGCTCTCCTTGGCGAAACAGAACTGGCGCAAACCTGTGGTACTAAGTACTGCGGACCGCAAGGCGATATGGGAGAGCAAGCAGCTACACGGGCGGTTCTACAAGGCCCTCACGGGACCCGATGTAGATCAGCTCGCATCGGTGAACTGGTTACGATTCGGGGACCTCTTCGGAGAAACCGAGGGTTTTGCCTGTGCAATTGCGAACGAAGTTATGATGACGAACAACTACCGGAAATATATCCTGAAGGACGGTACGGTCGACATTTTGTCGAGCATGCCGCCGTCCCGGAGAGTCACTCAGGCATATCATTTCCGGTTGTTCTCATCTTGCTAACGGCGAGTACTTGCACAAACATAATCTCGTAGCCAGGATTATTCACCAGCAACTTGCTCTTCAATACGGCCTTGTGGACCGCGAAGTACCGTACTACAAGTACTTACCTGCGCCAGTTCTCGAAAATGGTCGTGCCACGCTCTATTGGGATCGATCTATTATCACTGACAGGACTATTGTAGCCAATAAGCCTGATATTGTGATAATAGATCGACTGCAACGCCGGGCAGTGCTCGTTGACATCACCATCCCCCATGATGAGAATCTCGTGAAAGCCGAGAAGGACAAGTCCAGTAAGTACCTAGACTTGGCTCACGAGATAACCGCCATGTGGGATGTTGAATCAACGATCATTGTTCCGATAGTCGTTTCAGCGAACGGTCAAAGTATTGTATGCAACGGTGTTTAACTGAGTCAAAAAATACTCGTGGCGTCTTCGGCTTCGCCTCAAATTGTTACCCACGCCACTCGTCTTTTTTGACCTCCTTTAAACGCCTGTTGCATAAAATACTATTAATGCTTGATGTGAAAAAAAAAACAATGCATTCAAATATTACTGCCAAAAACTTCGCCCCAGTGCCCTCACTTTTCTTCGGGGCCACTCCACTGAATTCTTTATCGATCTACGTTCAACGGCCCGTGGACGCTTGTCTTGGAATTTTCAGCTCCGTTAGGCAAGAAGGTATACAGATTGTTCGCTGCTCAATTCTTCCTACTTCTGTCGGTTACATGTATGTACCTTCCTTGCAATGTTGTATGTAACTTATTATATCTAGAGATGACGACACGTTTTAAATTCGTTTTTCTACTCCCGACCTGTTATTCGTCATTAGATCTTTAAAACCCTACATAAAAGTCTAGTCTCCAAAGCCAGCGCCCACCGGCTTCCGCGTACGCGCGCAGTAACGAAAAAATTGAAAACGCATTGTTTGGCTCAGTAACCATGGCAACTCATAGTTATAACGATACTGCCCGCGTGCGCGGTGGGCCTACACACAATTCGACGTTACGACGACGTGCCGCGGCACGTTGCGGCGTCGTGTAACGTTGCGACGTCGTGACGTGCAAATCTACGGCATGTAACGTAAAACATCACGTCACGGCGTCGTGCCTGTGGAACTACTGGAAGCAGTAATAAACGCATTTTTTGCGTTGTAGTTTCCTCGCTATAGTGAGGGGAAAAGTTTTGTGTTACACTCGGGTGCAAATGTATTTTACTTCTCGTGTGTTAAAAAACTCGCAAGTTCAGGATTCTATTCTCGAACCACTCGCTTCGCTCGTGGTTCAACTATAGAATCCTTTCACTTGCTCTTTTTTCAATTCCACACTCGACGTTAAAATACAACTTTGCCCCCTTGTATAACAAATAACTATTTATACTACTTAAAAAAACAAATCAAAAAATATTCAATAAAATTATTTGATTTGTTCTCTACTGCGAAATCAAAAAGTATTTAATAAACTATCTAATTTGATTTGACCCCTACTTCGAATGCCCTCTAATTAAAAAATGAAAATAAACGCATACATCCTCAAACTAAACGGGATAATTTAAAAATGGAACAGTTGGAAATTCTTAGGATTCTTTTTTTAATTATTTTTTTTCTAAATAATTTTGGCGGGAATTTTCTGCAACAATGGAGCTTACTCGACGTGATTTTCGTGTTATGATATATTATGACTTTAAAAAAGGTTTTTGAACTTTTAGTTTCGACTTTTGGAGAGTTTGCGTGTTCACGTGAAACTGTTTTTAATTGGTTTTCTAAATTTAAAAGAGGATGGGAGAGCTTTGAAGATGAGGCGAAGACCAGATGGCCGCCAACCGCAGTCACTGAAGAAAATGTACAGGCTGTGGAAAAAAATATTCGTGCGAACCGACGAATTACATATGTAGAGCTCGAGCGTGAACTGGGCATTGGATCAGCAGCATTGCAAACTATAATTCATATTCATATTCATATTCATATTCTTTATTATATTTATAATATAACATGTCACATAATAAACATTATACAATTTAGTTATTAACTGTAAATGGGTTAATATATGCTTTATTAGGTTACTAACTATTTAAAAATTCTTCATAACTATAGAACGTGTGCTCAAGAAGCCAACGTTTCAGTTTTGACTTAAAGCCAGAGAGAGAAGTAGCTGAGGTGACTGTATTTTCATAGTAATCTGTCTCTTCATAAGCGTTGTTCAAGATGGGTACCGCACGAGCTCACCGATTTACAGAAAGGCCGTCGCGTGGATTGGTGCAAATTTATGATAGATAAATTCCACGCAGGCGAGAAAAAAAACGTATTATGATATACTTACAGGTGACGAAACATGGCTATATAACTACGATCCCGAAACAAAGCGACAGTCCACAGTATGGTGTTTTGAAGATGAGCCGACGCCAACAAAATGTCGCCGAACCCGAAGCACACAAAAACAAACGGTTGCCTCATTTTTCTGCAAGACGGGACATATTGCTAAAATAGTGCTAGAAGATCAAAAGACAGTTAATTCAGAATGGTATGTGACAGTTTGTGCCCCAAGAGTACTGTCAGCTTGGTGTGACAAGCGGCCGAAGACAGGAACCCGGCACCTGCTCTGGCACCACGACAACGCTGCCCCGCACACTTCCACTAGAACACTTGACTATTTCAGCTCAAAAAACGTGACTATTCTGCCCCACCCCCCATATTCCTCTGACCTAGGTCAGAGGAATGTGATTTTTACCTTTTTCCTAAAATTAAAGAAAAATTAAAAGGAAAGCGATTTGAGAACAAAGAAGATGCCCTGGCTGCGTATAATTACGAAATTTCTGAGGTGTCTAAAGAAGAGTGGTCATCGGTATTTTCTAAGTGGTTTAGACGGATGGAAAAGTGTATACGTGTTCTCGGTGAATACTTCGAAAAAATAGATAGCTGTAATCCATACTAATATTATAAATGCGAAAGTAACTCTGTCTGTCTGTCTGTCTGTCTATCTGTCTGTTACGCTTTCCTGCTTAAACCACGCAACCGATTTTGATGAAATTCGGTACAGACAATCTTTAGACCCTGAGACAGAACATAGGCTACTTTTTATTTCGAAAAAAAGGGATGAAGGGGTTGAAAAAGAGGTTGAAAGTTTGTATGGGATTTCTTAATTTTATAAGATAAAACCATGAAACTTTATATTTTAGCACTTGATAAGAAATCATTAAACATATATTTAAAGTCACATACAGGTCGAACGCGATTAATTAACATTATTTTTACCTTTAAAATAAACATGGTGAGAAATAAACATTAACTAAAAGCGGGTAGATTATATTTATTTGTCTACCCCGAACATTTATATAAATTAATATCGGGTAGTTTTGTGTTGTTTACATCTCCTGTGACATTTTGCTGGGACGTCAGTCTTCCGCGACCACGGCCAGTGCAACCTGGCCGAAACGTTGGGAAAAAAGGTAAAAATAATGTTAATTAATCGCGTTCGACCTGTATGTGACTTTAAATATGTGTACAAAGCGCGAGAACTTAAAGTGTTATATCATTAAACATCTTGATAAGGGATAGGGATAGGGATAGGTATAGGGATAGGGATAGGGATAGGGATAGGGATAGCGATAGGGATAGCGATAGGGATAGCGATAGGGATAGCGATAGGGATAGAGATAGGGATAGCGATAGCGATAGCGATAGGGTTAGCGATAGGGATAGCGATAGCGATAGCGATACGGATACGGATACGGATACGGATAATATGGGTATCGTTAGAGGGATACGGATAATCGGTCGGCGGTCTCTTACAATCAATGTGCTCTAAGACGATCGTTGTTTGCTTGCTTGAAGATTACGTTTGCGATAAGTATACCTAAGCAAAATGTAAAAAAATTGTAAGGGATAGTAGAAAAAAGTACTTTTTACCCACCGATCATAGTGTCCAAATACGGGCTATGTGGGATGTTTATAAAGGTTTCCCCAGCGTATATAGAATTACCTACGCTGTGGTCGATGTGTAATATTTCTACAATCATTGCAAGCAAAAGTATTATGTGAAATCGAAATAATCGCAGATAAATATACCTACAGAGAAACCTACGGTCCCTATGGATCCAAATGAAAATCTTAATGAATACTTTTATTACGCGGGCGAAGCCGCGGGTAAAAGCTAGTAAAGAATAAAGTATGTAAATCTTGAGTATCTAATTTCTTTTGGCATGACCCTCGTATACTTTTATTATAGGACCAAGTTACACAGAAACTTATATAATATATCTATAAAATAGGGTAGACCGAGGCGAATCGGATCAATTTTGGGTTAATGTCAAATAAAAACGACATTTCAAAGCGATATGTCTTTTGTTAATGTTTTTTAGATACAACGGTTATCGATTTATTGAATCAAGTAGTAAAAACAAATATCAGACCTTGTAGCGAGACAGAATAACATTACCACGCACGAGCGCGCGGGCTCGAATACTTTCTCGCTCGCACACCATCACCCGTCGCGCTCAGCGGATCGACCGGCCCGAGCGCGCGCGAAGTACTCCGAGCGGCGCAGGCAGCGCAGGCGGCGGGGAAACCGTAATAAAAGGCGCCGCGCGGCCGCCGATCAGTCATTCTCTAGCTAGCGGTCTAGCTTGGGAGACGGCCTCTGCTATCCCCAAGGTTAACCACCAAATGAGCACGGGTCGAGACCGGCTACCCGGACCACCCATAAGTTCATACTCGGTTAGCCTTTGGACTTGCAGTGGACATCCCCTGAGGGGCCGAGTAAGGGGTGAGAACGCCGATGCGTACCGCCCTATGCTCACTAGTACCTATGTTTTGTAGCTAGGTAATTACCCCACTTTGTATGATATAATATTTGTTTTGTATGAAAACCAATAAACCACTGGTACCTACTTGGCGTCTCATTCCGCCCCCCTACAACCTTTAATTAAATTTTAACAATTAAAATACAAAAGCATTAAAAATATCCGATTCGCCCCATTTTTCGAAGCGAAACAGATCAAAATAAAATGCTTCATAAAATAATTGTTTTCATTCAATAACACATGCTAGAATAAAATTTGGAACAAACAATATCATATTATTAAGATTAATTGCTATTACCATGGCTAAAGTTGTATTTTTGTAAGATTTCGACTTCTCTTCTATAGCAACGTTTCAACAAAAGCAATTCGTTATAAATGTAAAATAATATTCAATATACAAAGTACAAAATACGGGAAAGTGAAACTCTTCTTTGCATGGAAGTAAATGGCACATTATAGATTTCGGCCGCCCGACGTATCATCAGCACCTTGTCAGCTACTTCTGACATATTTTCTACACTCCATTCTTCCTGATCTGTATTTCTTTTGTACGTACGAACCATCTGAAACGTGCAAATAATAATAATAATTAGAAGAAACATAATAAAACGGATCCAAAGAAGTGATCCACTTCGCCCCCAAAGAGGTGATCCGAATAGCCTCAAATCATATGTTTACAATATGTTTACCTAGCGTAAATATTCTTTAAAGTACAGTATCAATCACACCAATAACGAATACAAAACACATTGTTAACAACATTTAATAATAAACATTAAACTTTAGCCAATTTACTTGGATTTTATCACAAATATTGTAACCACGTTTTTATATCACCGGTAAAATCACAGCACACCGAAACGAGTGGTTTGACGCGAAGTATCCCTGAGACTTAACTAATGGCGGCCGCTAGTGGCGGCTTCTGCCGCGGCCTGCGGAAAGGTCAAATCCAACGCGGGACGTTCATTAGCTGCCCGTGGCAAGCCACTATCATTTGAATTTTCAAGAAATGCTTAACTTGATCCGATTTACCCAGTGATCCGATTCGCCTTGGTCTCCTATTTGTTTTAGTCTGTATGTGAAAGGGCGGTACCGTCGTCAAAGCAGAGTCATCGGGTGATGGCCTTGAAGCTGTGGCGTGTGCCTTGAATAATTGGACAGGACATTGCTTTTGATCATAATATTTAAAAATCAGGTACCTCTTACCTATGGGCATTTTCAGAATTTGGGACCCCCCAATTAGCGTAAGTAGTTAACAACAATTAACTCCTGTCAGTTTTGTGACGATACTTAAGCATACAATTTCTGTAAAATTATTGTTTTTTTGTTAATTACATAAACTTTGAGCAATAATCTACATTCAGAATATGAGAAAAGTAAATTTTTAGACAGATTTTATGCTCAATTGTCGTCACAAAACTGACAGCGAGTTAATTTTTGTTAACAACTTACGCTAATTGGAGGGACCCAAATCCTGAAAATGCCCCTATATGGAAATAAAACACAATTTACAAATATGTACATCTTCTTTATTGTTCTACTTTTACATTTTTATAGAAATTGAGTCAAGAACATCAACATTTACACAGATATCTTTGTACAGAAATGTTATAGCTGCCGAAATTTAATGAGCCGATCTTGTTCGAACTTGTTCAATTATATTGACTGAAAAGTGTTGATAAACTTCCTGTTTATCGCAATTTAGCTGGATATTGACATAAGCTAAAATACGGAAAAACGTGACCAGTGAAAATGGTAAGGTACAGCGGGACAAATTTCGACTGGGGCGCAATTGTAACTAAACTAATCTATTTTTTCCATGATTCCACTATGATGTTCAGTTCTACATGTATCCACTGAACACGCCTACCATATATAACCGGCGGACACTCTATTTAATAATGCAAACATTGTAAAACACGGAAAAATGGACAGTTATATTTGCCCCCCAGTTGAGATTCTGCCCCGCTGTTCCTTAATAATAATTTCAGTTGTTCCTCATAGACATAGTACATTTGTACAATTGTACATGATGGGTGCAACCGTATCTCGCTTGCGAGATGAACCGTCCATTTCTACTTGTAATAAGTAAATAGTGGGAGGATAGATATTATACTGAAGGTAATTTGTACCGTCATTAGTCTGATATTCTACCTTTATTATTAAATTAATGATACACATACGGCTCAAACATGTAAAATACAAAGATATTAAGGTAGACAAATCTATTTACAACAGGATGTGCCAGTACCTAAGTATCTCCCACTTTAATCAGGTACATTTATCTCTGTTATGAAAGTTGTCATTTCAGATAAGTACAATACCAAATAGTACCTATTCCGTAATACCAAAGGTAATACTTAGTTTCATAGATTAGATGTATGTACAAACATCAAAAAAATTGATTACAGTCAAACCGCGTTGTTGCGAATTGTACCCCTTTTTATGCAACATTTATTGATATCACAACAATACATTAAATGTAATTCAAATTGTATAATTCTTAGGTATAATTAAGTTAACATCACTCAGTCATGTTAAACAACAAATGAGGAGTGTCTTTTCAAAAGGGCTTATTTCCATTTTTCAAAATTTTTTTTTAAACTATGAATGCAGTTGTTTTTTTTGTATAGAAAATTACGTGTTGTTTTGAGATTAAAGCTCAAAAAGTCTCATTTTGCCTTGATCTTTAAAAAAAAAAGAGTAACATCAAAGTTTAGAACACATTTTGAAAAATGTGTAATGATTATTTATGTGGATAAACTAATGTATGTAAGAACATTGATATCAACTAACTTAATACAAAATCCAAATATAAAATAAAACTAATTTTAAAATAATAACATTTACGCTACAAGGCCACAACAAAAGGGCTTAATTCCCAAAAAATGTTCGCATCAAAAGTGCTTAATTCTCGAAAACTAATTCTTAAAAAGTAATTAAATATTTATTTAGGTACACATGTTACGTTTGATGTAATCATAGCATTAACGTCAACTTACAATAATACAATTTTGCAAATTAAATATTAATTTCAAAATCAATACCGTGGAATTATGTTTTTCTCGATTTCCCAAAAAAAGTTCAAAGTGGAAATAAGCCTTTTTGAAAAGACACTCCTCAAATACATTATTCACATTGATATAGGTACCTACAGAGAGCGTCAAATAGTAGCAGTACTGACTTCATATTTGTTGCTGACTGTATATATACGATATCAAGAGAATTTTCACATTTTATTTGCATTCACTTCCTATTTACAAAACATCAGAAAAAATATGTTCTCGCCATTTTCCTCTATGGATTTATTAAATAAAAACCTGGATGTATTTTTTACTTGAGTTCAATATTAATAAAAGGTACTTATGTCTATGATATTTTGGTTTTTATGTGAACTAGGTGAAGTACCTAAAATGTCTAGGCATATTCAAAACGGCAGCAATGAACAGAAAAAAGGAAAAAGAAAAATAATCACAGTTTTTTTTTTTTTTGCGTTCCCAATATTTCGTAACGGTTGATCGTAAGTTTTGGAGGAGGAAAATGGCGAGAACGAAAATTGTCCTTATCACATTTTTTAAAGAGGGCTCGGCTTGTACTTCCTTTTAAAATTGAAGCATAGCATGCACACGTGTTTTCTATCTCCAGTGTTTATTTTTATTTTGTTGCACAAACAATTTGTATATGAGTCAGAACAGTTTCAATTTCTAGGTCAAAATAAACAACTTTTAATAGGAAAGGGGATGATCGAATCTCTATTGTGTACAGATGTAGTCGTCATTTTCTTCCCATAAGAATATGAACATTATTGAAAATATTTTACATGGTATAGGAAATATAGGTATCTACATAAAACTGTATCAAAACATTTCCAATGATACGCAATTATGGGAAGAAATCAAATTATTTTAACAAATATTTTGATTTGTGTTTTTTAAGTAGTCACACTACTATATATAAATTAAAAATCGAAATAAGATGTCATATATGAAAGAAAAAATTACGAGCACCACCATTTCATCATCATCATTTCATTGAGCATTTTTTCTTTAATATATGACAGCTTATTTCGATATTTATTCCAATGATATTAATAACCTGTGAGGAAAATGGACTTGATTGATATGAAAAGTCGATAATGCATGTGACTTCTTTCGTCTTAACTCAAAGTCAGTCTAGGTGAAATAATTGGAACGGACCGAGAGAGCGCGCGCCGGCGGCGCCGGCGGTCGCGGGGTCCTCGGACACACTTTCAGCTCCAAAGAGTTGCACTTGCACTTCGTGTTGATGCCGAGAACGCTCCGGGACCGACACCGGCAACCGACCACGCGGCGCGCCGACGAGCAGTTCAGACCCACCATTTCTGAAGGCAAAGAATAGAATAGAATATTTTTTATTCGAAAGCACACAGATAATAAACAGGAGCAAAGGAAATTTTAATTAAGTCAAAAACACAACTTAAATAACCCGACTTTTATTAAGTAACTAGGTACATATTTAAAGTAGCTAATTGGAATGGATAATGTCCCAATTGTAAATTGTTTATTTATCTTATCCCCCAAGAAATGTAGGTCATACTGAACTGAGATATTCCACGAGAATGTCCTTTACGAAATGCAATTATTCTCGGGAACACTAAGAAAGCAATTTTATGTCTGACTGTATGTCATGACTTGGCTAACAAGTTGGCATTATATTCTCGTAGAATGCACAAACTACGTTACTTTAGAAGAACAACCATAAGTTGTCATAATAAAATTATACGAATTCTGTAAAACTTGAGAGTAATATACAACTGCTAGATTTTGTCACGCTGTCATCACATGGCGACCCCGCGTGTCTAGCGCATGTTGTGTCACGCTCAGTTAAAAAAGGAAACAAGGTAATATTTTATTGATAACAATATACTAATCTTATGTGACCTTCATCAATAATTGATGTCCGCTTGATTTAATTAAGTGGCCTTAGGTAACCTAGTACATAATATTTTAATCCAATTAACAAAGCAATTAATGCGATTATGATGTTGTTTGGAAGTACTAAGCCGTGGATGGGTAAGCCCTAAATTCTACTTATTAATTTTTGATAGGTACAATTCCTATTTTAATACTATTGATCTTTTGGTGCTTTTTTTTCATACTTGGTGTGATATGAAATAATTTATTTTAAATACAGTCTATGGTCTATCTCTTTAGCTATTAAGTAGTTAATTCCTGACAAAAAATATGTGATCACTGTAAAGAGGGCAGTTACTCTCATCTCTCAAGTAGGCTTTAAATTAATGTAAACGTGTTTTTACATTTTAATCATTTTTGACCAGAGCATTTGAAACCTTTTTCAGTTAACTCAAAAATCCTAAAACAAACCTTCATCGAAAAACAGAACAAACTTGTAGAAATTTCTAAATATGTCTAATTTCTAAAAATTTGCGCGGAAAATAAATAAAAATATATTTTTGCTCGGATTTATCAAGTATTTTATCCAGAGCTTTTTCAAATTTCAAAATGAGTTCGAACAAAAGTGATATGGATGTGTAATTGTGTATTTAAAGTGTAGATACACCTCCTGTACTGCGAGCGGAGGCAGAAGTAGACGTGAGTAACTTACTGCCCCCAAAATCCAAAGTAAGTTTTCAAGGTCAGGTTTTTAGCCTATTTCATTGCAAGTTTGAGAAAAGCTCTATACATTCCTCGCCGTGAAATGGGCTTACAGGCTTCGTATCACTATCCGGATATACCTACTCAACCTGTAAAAGCTCTTCTTTCCGTATGACGTAATGTACTATTTGTTAATTCAATTTTCCGGTGTAATGTTTTCGTTTTCAAATTACTCATATAGCTAAATATTCCATCTCTCTGTATGGTTCTTACTAAGGCAAGGTGATTAGCAAACGACTTTTAAATGGCTATTAACATAGCAGCTTGCTTGTATTTTCCGAGTACCAAAATAATACCGTATGAGTAGTAATTAAGTATGTTTTGATTCATTAATTTGAAGAAGTAAGAAAATGAGCTAAATATAATATGTTCCTGTGTTTTGTTTACATTATCTTCGATACTTAAACAAATAAACAATGGTGCTTGGCACCGATTTTACTGGCTATTGTTATCTTGACAATCCATCTTATTTATAACGGATGATGAATTTTATATTGTTTTCCATCCCCTCGTGCGGCAAAATCGCTCTAGATAAATACAAATCATTTATTCGTACGTGTACTGCATAACACTACAAACATATTTAAAAAATATAATAAATCAGCATACTTAATCTACCCATAAAGTCAGCGCTGATCTTCCGGCGAGACTATTTGTAGTACACGGACGCATTTCACATCACACAAGAAGAAGCGGCGATGCATCAAGTCATAAAGTAGGAAAAAATTATAAACTATCGATACACTAGTACAAACTAAGTATTATAAACTGTAATTGTGATAACAACATTTTATTTTCGTAGAATATTTTATTCGTTTAAAACCTGTCATATTAGACCCCACACTGGCTGGGAGCACCATTAAACCTCGGCCACACATGCGCGTTTTGAGAGCGTAGGCGGAGCGTTAGCGGAGCGCAATGATAGCGGTGCGCTGGACGGACGATGGCGTTGCATCCTGCGTACGCCGGCGGGAACTAACGAGCGCGGATTGCGCGGGGATTCCGCTCCGCTATCAAAACGCTTTATGTGTGGCGAAGGCTTTAACACAGTAAAAGTAGATCGTGTCCTTTACGATGACGCGCAGCCAAATATAACCTCTAATTCTATGACAATAATAAGCACGCGTCCTGGGGCCCATTTCTCAAAACTGAAAGTTACAAGTTACAAGCGGAACTCTCTTTCCAACTTGTCGTATTAGACATTGATTACCACTTGTAAATTGTAACTTTTAGCTTCGAGAAATGGGCCCCTGGGGCGTATTAGACATTGATTACCACTTGTAAATTGTAACTTTTAGCTTCGAGAAATGGGCCGGAAATGAATGACGCAGTTATATTGCGGAGACAGAATTATAAAGGATTTGCCGAAATGGAGCGACAAATGTGACAAAATAAATAATTAAAAAATTAAAAACACGACTGCGGTTTTAAAGCGAACTGAAAAGATGAAAATAATCTTTAGATATGCTGGTCAGTTAACTTGATTAATATAAATTAGAATAATGAGTGTTTAGTCAGGTACATAAATAGCTAAAGCAAAAGTTAATGCTCATGGAGGATATCGTGACCGTACCTAGATATTTTATTTCGATTGCAGTCGGGGGACAATGGACAAAAACCTGACAAGAAGGTCCCCCGACTGCAATCGAAATAAAATATCTAGGTACGGTCGACATCCTCCATGAGCATTAACTTTTGCTTTAGCTATTTATGTACCTGACTAAACACTCATTATTCTAATTTATATTAATCAAGTTAACTGACCAGCATATCTAAAGATTATTTTCATCTTTTCAGTTCGCTTTAAAACCGCAGTCGTGTTTTTAATTTTTTAATTATTTATTTTATTTCTTACATTTTAGTGACTACACAAACGAACCATAATTATTTTATTTAGGTCATGGTGTTGGCCACTGTTGGCTCTTGATATTGCATGAAAGGTGTAGGTAACTTTATTTAACGGCATTCGCTTTTAGACGCTTGTACTTTTGTTCTGTGCTTTAAGCACTGACAACATACCTATTGCATAGCCATAACTCGGCTACGGAGGACAGAGAGAATGGCACACCGTAACAACAACACTCTTTCTCTGCATCCGCACACAAACAGATCCTTCACTTGCCCGCAAAACTACAAAATACGCTTTATTTAACTAATACTAATGAGTTACCACATAAAACTCAGCAGAATAGTAGTGACGCAGCCCTGGCCGGCGACCGCGTACATGGCTTCACTCGACTCTAACTATGAGGGCCTTCAACCACGTGCGTCGGGCTTCGCCCGACTCTATGTATGAGGGCGGCTTGGGCCTCCGGCCTTCAACCGAGTGCGTCGGGCTTCGTCCGACTCTACGTATGAGCCTTGGACGCCCGGCCTTCAACCGAGTGCGTCGGGCTTCGTCCGACTCTACGTATGAGCCTTGGGCGCCCGGCCTTCAACCGAGTGCGTCAGGCTTCGTCCGACTCTACGTATGAGCCTTGGGCGCCCGTCCTTCAACCGAATGCGTCTGGCTTCGTCCGACTCTATATATGAGGGCGCCTTGGGCGCCCGGCCTTCAACCGAGTGCGTCGGGCTTCGCCCGACTCTATATATGAGGGCTCCTTGGGCGCCCGGCCTTCAACCGCGTGCGTCGGGCTTCGCCCGACTCTATATACTTATGAGGGCGCCTTGGGCGCCCGGCCTTCAACCGCGTGCGTCGGGCTTCGCCTAACTCTATGTATGAGGGTGCCTTCGGCGTCCGGCCATGGACCGCTTGCCTCAGGCGTCGCCTGATTCTAAGTATGAGGGCGCCGTCGGCGCCCGGTCTTGGACCGCGTGCGTCGGGCTTCGCACGACCACACCTCGGACGCTGGCGATCAAATACTTATATAAATAAAAGAGGCGCGTTCCTAGCACACAGTCTAAACTCGTGTAGGTGAACGCGTACTATGCTTGTATGAGTGAAATATGACAGGTCGACTGTTCGCGTTTTTGACGGGCGGTAACTGTGAGGTAGCCGAGAGGGGTGGGCGGCGCTTTCAGCGGGGAGCGGGAGTGGCCATACTGTACGATAGTACTCTTTATCACGCATCTTTATGTGGCACGACTCTATGTATGAGGGCGCCTTCCGGCCTTCGGCCGCATGAAATTGGTCAATATGCTATCTCAGGCTCGGAATAAATGGCTTTGAATAGGTATAGAACTCTCAGATATTTAGAAACTTTTTAGAAAAGTTAAAGGTAGGTAGTAACTTCTTGAATCCATACAACAAATTATACGCGAGTCCCAGAAAACTACCAGTACCTAATGCCAAATGATCTACAACTACAGATGAATATTATACTATGCGTAATGAGATTCTTCTAATTGTTATTCGGCCAGAGAAGCGGTCGGCGCACCGCTGTTGGTCTACCGAAAACGATTGTATTTTTTCTCGGAAAATCAGTCGGGCACCTGCTTTGATCTGTAAGTCGACGCAGATTTCTTTTGGTATCTTTATGATCGTATTGCCTAATAAACAGACGTAGATGTACCTATCTAGATTAAGTTTTAACGTTTTCAACCCTATTCGCGCGATTCATAGTCTATTAACTATTAGGTCCCCGAATAACACCTATTGTTATTCCGGATTCAATTATCCTCTATCTAAAGTCTTCATTTTAATGTCTCATTCAATAATATTTGTTTTTATTATTAGATTTGTTTAAGTTACATATTTTGAAAACTCTTAATCTCTCAAAACAAGACATAAACGCATATAATGTGTATATATTATTAATCGCCTTTAAAAGCTCTTCATTTTGATACCCCACTCGATAGATTTGCAAAAATGTTTTTCTAAAGTTTGCGCATTATGACGTAATACGCCCGCCATGTTGAATTTTAAGTGACGTCACATATCCTATGTTCATTGGGGTGACATAAGGATTCCAATGATACATCATTCATTTAAACCGGTTAAGGCATTCAGAAGTTATGGTGGAACAAAGAAACTCACATACATACATACTTACATACTTACAAACATGAACGCTGAAAACAATACACTCTTTTTTGGGGGCAGTCGTGTAAAAAATAGCCGAAGACGGGTAAAGTGAATGAAGGAGATTCCCTATCCTCATGTAAGCCCCGGGCTTAATTCGTCACGCCAAAACTGACGTTTCGTGTTTATTCTCAGTTGAATCGCCTTATGTCGCAAGTTGTCGAAGAGGTACAATCATCTGTCAAAATTAGAGATTTGCGATCCACTGACGGGTGAGGTAAAAATCTAATAGTTATTTGTTATACAAGGGGGCAAAGTTGTATTTTAACGCCGAGTGTGTAATTGAAAAACGAGCAAGTGAAATGATTCTATAGTTGAACAACGAGCGAAGCGAGTGGTTCGAGAATAGAAACCTGAACTTGCGAGTTTTTTAACACACGAGAAGTAAAATACATTTGCCCCCGAGTGTAACACAAAACTTTTCCCCTCACTATATAGCGAGGAAACTACAACGCAAAAAATGCGTTTATCATGCTTCCAGTAGTTCCACAGTGCACAGGTGGTAAATCATCTTTATTACTAGATTGAACTACTTTTATCAATTTTAAAGCAGTTAATTTGACTTTATTCAAGGTCAAATTACTTTATCCACTAGTGGATAAAATGCGTTTTTACCCGCTGGTATTAAAGGACAAAACACGTGTTTCCGAGCTAGTGAGGGGAAAAATATTATAAACCGTACCTAAATTTTCATCAGTAATAAAACAAAATATATATATTGGGTAGTAATAAAACAAGAGAGGCCTATGCTCAGCAGTGGGAGTGGGCGATAAAGGGCTGACATGGTGATGATGATGCGATGATAGAGCGAATGAAAACTTGATAGCATCAACATGCGATCATATCCGCGATTGCAAAACTTAATCTAACACGGAATTAATATATGCACATAAAAATGTGCCATTTTTAAATTGATGTAACATTGATCGTTAATATGAGTCTGATAAAGCTGTAGGGGCTTTCTTAAACTTTACATAACTATTAAATCTCGTTTAAATTTGAAATCAGCAGTCTATATTCAATTTATTTTGTATCAGGGCATTTTCCCGAGAACAATCACCAAAAAAATTTTGCTAAGGTAGGTTTTTATGTTTTTCCTACTTAGAATCACGAGCCCTTTTGATCTAGAACAAAAAACAAAAGCCAAAAAAATGGTCCCAAAATGTATTATTTTGCATACTTTCCACTTTGTAACCGCTGTACAAAATGTTTGGAAAATGGTAACGAAGTGGAAAATTTAAACTTGGTGTTTGTTAATTAAAACATTGTTATATATTTATAATGTATTATATTTTTATATGACGTTGTACAATAAAGAAGAAGAGAAAAGTGACAACAGTTTTTACAGCATGTCATATTTGAAAGTCGAAATATTAAACTACTTAAAAGAAAAGGTTTTAATACCGAACATTCTCGGCCCTTTCAATAGGAAATTATCTTAAATAACTTATTTAATTAATAGGTAACAAAATAATTTTAGCTATTGGCCTAATGAATACTCCTTTCTGGGTTCTTACTTGAACAGATCTCACTAAATTATCAGACGTATTTTTGTTGATTGATATTATTGTACCCAGCGGCCAACAAGCAGGCGGAGTTGCTTCGTCTTTCAATAAAACTATTTGACCAATTTGTAAATTGGCTCTTCTCTGCAGCCACTTGCTTCTTGGTTGCAGCTCACTCAAATAATTGTTATAAAACTGTACCCAAAACTTTTGTTTTATTTGAGTAATTTTTTGAAACATATTTAATCTATTTTCGGCTTTATCGACAATACTAGGCTCAGGTATATCTGAAATTGGAGACCCAATCAAAAAGTGAGCCGGTGTTAGGCAAACAATATTATCATTATCAGGGATATCAAAAACAGAACATAAGGGCCTTGAGTTTAACACACCCTCTATCTGAACGAGAACTGTGTAAAAGAACTCATATGTCAATCTGACATTACCTAAATATCGTTTCAGTAAACTTTTTACAGACTTTATTCCAGCCTCGTATATTCCACCCATGTGGCTGGCGAGAGGAATTGTGAATTTCCACTCAATAGAATTGACATTACAATAGTCTATTACTTGACTGTATGAAGTGTCATTTTTAAATAATTGATACAATTCATGAAGCTCGTTATTTGCTCCTTTAAAATTTGTAGCGTTATCCGAGTACAAATGCGTACAGTAACCTCTTCGACTAATAAATCGTTTTAAGGCGCAAATAAAGGCTTGTGAGGACAATTCTGTAACTAACTCTAGGTGTATTGCCTTAGTTGACAGACATATAAACAAACATATATATCCTTTTGTATACTTACTATTTCGAAGCATAGAATTTCGAATATATACTGCTCCGCTAAAATCAACGCCAACATGTAAGAAAGCTCGTGTTAAAGTGACTCTAGGAGCGGGTAAGCTAGCCATCTGCTGCTCACAGGCTTCAGCGTTGTATCGAACACAGCGAACGCAGCTATATATGACCTTTCTGACTTCCATACGACCGTTAATTGGCCAATATTTTAGCCTAAGCCCGAAAAGTGTACCTTGTATGCCTATATGCAACAAACGTGGTGAAACTGTTCAATTAGTAGAGTTGTCACGTGTTCTTTCCCTGGTAATACTATTGGGTGTGCTTGACTGTAAGGTATGTTAGAATTTTGTATACGACCACCCGTACGAATAATGTCATCGTCATCAAGGAAAGGGTTGAGCTTACGTAGAGGGCTTGACTTGTATATAAGCTTCGAACATCAGTGTGTGTATTCTCACTAGAAGTACTATGCGAGTTTGTATTATTTGTGGACTGTATAATGTGTAACTTCAATGTATGTAACTCGTGGTACTCCTTAGAGAAATGAATCGTTTGAATTATGAAGTTGTGTGCACTTTTCAGTTCCTGTGTTGTAAGAAAAGACACAATTTTAGTCAAGTTACGCAAGTTATTAATAAATCTAAACATATAAGCTAATACTCTTGTCAGTTTATTAAAGCTCGAATGTTTCTGAAAATATGTATAGAAATCATCCTGTATATTTTGTTGATTTACTGTATGAGCGGTGCGTGGCTCGATCACTTCAATCTTACTTTCATGGTCAGAGATTACAGGCGATGACGTCATTGGCCATGTGTTAGGATCTCGAAGCAGCCAATCTGGACCGTTCCACCACAGTGAGGTGCTCTGTAAGTTCTGTGGGTAAACTCCTCGTGTAAGTAAATCAGCAGCGTTCTCTTTTGTATTGACGTAATTCCACATCTCACACTTGGTCAATTCTATAATCTCCATGAGTCTGTGAGACACAAATGTGTGAAGTTTCTTGTATGGTGACTTGAATAATACAATATCATGTATACTAAATTTGTCTTTGAAAGCTCTTCTCACCTTGTGTACTAAGCGTGCAAGTAATAAGCATCCAGACAATTCCAGTCGAGGCAACGATTGGACATGAGTAGCTGGACTGACTCTTGTTTTCGCCATAACCAGACTGCAGGTGGGTTGTTTGTTCGGATATGTAGCTCTGAAGTATGTAACAGCACCGAATGCCTTCGCAGATGCATCACTGAATCCTAATAAGGTTATGCGTGTTGGTATATCTGTAAAATAATATCGAGGGACTTTTATGTTTTGTAGCTCAGGTAGATTTTCTTGAAATCCTAACCAAGTTTTTTGTAGGTCTTCTGGAATGACCATGTCCCAATCAATCTTGGCCTTCCAAATGTCTTGCATGAGTATCTTCGCTATGATGACCGTTGGCGCTAGTATGCCAATAGGATCGTATATTTTTGCTATTGCAGACAGTATATTCCGTTTAGTAAGCTTGAACTGTTGTAGCTCTGGAATAGCTGTAGTAAGCGTGTCGCTCTGTGGTAACCACTTCACTCCCAACGTCTTGACAGCTCCGCTAGGGGTAAAATCATAAGTGTCATCATTAGTAGGAACAGTACTTGAGAGTATTTGATGCTCATTCGTAGTCCACTTGTGAAGCACGAAGTTTCCCTTTTGTAAAACTTCTATGAGTTGATTACAAACCTGTTGTGCTTGGTCAAGAGTGTCAGCTCCAGATAGTAAGTCATCCATGTAACATTCAGACTCGATGATATCGGTGGCTTCTGGATATTCTGCTTTGTGTTGTCCAGCTAACATGCGCAAAGTCCTGCAGGCTAGATAAGGCGCGCATTTTGTACCGTATGTTACAGTCTTTAACTGAATGCACTTCAAAGGCTCTGACTTCGAATCTCGCCATAAGATTCGCTGTAGCGGTCTTTGCTCTTCTTTAACCAAAATAGTCCTAAACATTTTGACTATGTCGCAAGTGAACGCATATTTGTACATTCTAAATCGCAGTATTATGTCGAGTACGTCGTTGTATATGTTCGGCCCATCTAACATTATGTCATTTAGACTCAACCCCGATGACGTCTTGCTACTTGCATTGAAAACAGTTCTCAATTTAGTAGAGCGACTTTCTGGCCTTAAAATACCTAAATGTGGCAAGAAACATTGCGGCTCTTGTGTGTTTTGAAAGTTATCAATATACTCAGCGTGACCCAACTCGATGTATTCATCAATGAACGCCTTGTATAATGTGTAGAGTGTATGATCTTTTTGAAACTTTGTCTCAAGACTTAATAGGCAGCGATAGGCTTTATGAAATGAATTACCTAACTCTTTAACCTTTTCGTTTTGTATGGGCATTTCTACTACAAAATGACCAGTATCAGCTTGCACTGTTGTGTCAAGAAACAACTGTTCACAATATTTTTGTTCTGGTGTAAACACGACCTTAGGACTTACCTCTTCCTGTTGCCAAAACCTAACTAATAAGTCATCAGTTGTAGGCGCGTCAACAATATGTAAAGCTATATGAGAGCTATGTGACTTATGTGTGCCCGATATACATTCTTTGAGGGGACCTCCAACGACCCACCCTAAAACGGTTTCGATCAGTAAAGGTTTGTTTGGTCCTAGGCTAATTTTATTATTTAGCAATAGCGAATAGAAATATTCCATTCCTATAAGAAGGTCTATTTCGCCAGGTTCATAAAATGTAGGGTCCGCAAGCAATTTGTTAATCTTGGCGGGAATGTTCCATGTACTTGTGTTTATATGAACATGTGGTAATGGAAGGGTTATTTTCTCCATGACAATAAACTCAAGACTCGTTGTAAAGTCAGAATGTCTCGAAGCTATGTTAGCTTTCATACATAATTGCGTTTGCTTACCTGTCACGCCAACGCCGTATATATGGTGGTTATCGTGATGTAGCTTACTGTTCATGCGATTGAGAAGCCCGTGAGCAATCATATGGACTTCGCTTCCATTATCCAACAAAACTCGCGCAGGATGCCATTTTCCTGTGTCATCTTGTATATTTATTATAGCTGTAGACAAAATAATTCGTTTACTCAAATTTGCTATATGCATTGTGGTAGGCGTCACAAAATTCTGTTGACTTTGTGTATGTGTAACGTCATTGACAGTTGTCGGTTTCGTTAAGGTATGTTGTGTGTTATGTGTCAACTGTTGCTGTGATATGGGTTGCCGCGGCAGCTGTTGCTGGGGCAGCTGTTGCTGTGTCTGCTGTTGCAGGGATTGCTGTTGCATCGAAATTGTAGCTGTGTTTTGCTGCTGTTGAGCTATAGGTTCTGTAGCGATAGCAATGTTCGCGCGTTTAGGGGGAGGGTTAGCAAGATGTATTAAACTATGATGCTTACCGTGGCATGTAGAACACGACTTTTTTGAGCATTTATGTTTGGCAGAGTAAGGCTGTAAGCAATTGTAACACAAAAACTTGGATTTTATGTAGTTTATGCGTTTGTCAACTGGCATTTCCAAAAATTGTATACATTTGGCAATAGTATGTTGCCCTTGGCAAAGAGTACATATGTCATTGCAATCATCAGATGTCGATACGTGAACGAGCTTGGGTATTGATTTGGATTGAGGAAATTTGTCAGACTTGTCATTCATAAGCTCGAATGCTGTTGCACGCAGCTTAAGAAAATCTAAAAGCTCCTTTATTGTAGGAATTGAAGTCTCTTTCCTAGTCAACTCCCATGCCGCTCTCAGAGAATTATCTAATTTCTGAGTTATTATATACACTAAAAGTACATCCCATTGCTCTACTGGCAGGTTCAAAGCACTTAGAGAATCTAAGCTCTGTTGCAATACATTTAAGAACTCTTTTATATTAGATCTATTAAGTATAGGAAAACTCATAAAGCTCTTTAAGTGAAAGTTTACAATTATGGTCTGATTTTCGTACCTGTTTTCTAATATACTCATAGCTTTGTTGTAGTTTCCGTCGAGGATAAGAAGGGAGTTAATCAAACCCGCAGCTTCGCCCTTTAAGCAGCTGTTCAGATACTGCATGCGCTGCAGCTCCGGCACGTTTCCCCCGTCCATGGCGCACTGAAACAAGTTTTTAAACGCCGGCCACTCGCGTATATCACCGCTGTACGTCGGAAGCTCTAGTTTCGGAAGTTTGTAAGGTTGGCTTTTTGCCTTAACATCATCTTCTTTTTTCTCCAACAATTTGTTAATGAGCGCTTTCGTCCGATAATACCTAGACTCCATGGTTGATCGCTCTTCGTCGAATTTTCTTTCATCTTGTTCTATAAGCTCAATAGATTGTTGTACTTCATCGAACTTCTCCATCTGTGTGGTTAGATCCTCACATCGCAACCTTATCTCCTCTGTGTTTAAATTACCTTTGTCGGCAGAATCTAAGGCATTGACATAGTTCACTATCCTTGTTATTTTACCTTTAATTATACTCCGTTTAGATTTTAGAGTCTTATATTCTTCCGTGTCCGTCATTATGTGTGTAACTGTTGTTACGTAGGGATACTCACGAAATATATTTTATTGGCACTGTTGGCTCATTAAGGACCAAAAATGTTTAGTAATTAAAACATTGTTATATATTTATAATGTATTATATTTTTATATGACGTTGTACAATAAAGAAGAAGAGAAAAGTGACAACAGTTTTTACAGCATGTCATATTTGAATATATTATGCTGTATATTTAATTATTTGTATATCACATGTATCATTGTCCGTGTAACTACAAAACAAGTCTTCTTGAGATAACTGTGGACCAAAAAACAAAGGAAAGAAAATCACCTGACATGGGCACGCCCTCGCAGACACTTGATCGATGGCAGGACCGGGCCTCCGTATGCTTGAGACACAGCAAGCCGCCAAGAACCTGCCAAAAATAAATACTATGTTATTGCTTCATAATAGGCTAGTTTCCTATGTTGAAAATAAAATATTTTATGCAGTGCACGAAATAAAGCACCACATAATTAGAAGAAAAATATGGACAGCAGTTATGTTTAAACAAATGATTTCCATTTAACTGACTAGGCCAGCAGACCGCAGACCTATTTATATATCCGCTTTGTGAATTAAGAATAATACTGATATAATTTTCCTCGTCTTTCAGTTTCTTATATTACATTTGTTATTTGTATTTTGGTAATAGAAAAAATATCTCATACGAGAAAGAATATTCTAAAGTAGGTAAGTGTCGTTGTAACGTTCTCGGTAATCAACCTGATAATAGTGCCATGGCTTTCAACCGGTATCAAAAATAACGGTTATCTCGGTAGTGTTCATAAATCTATACTAATATTATAAATGGGAAAGTATGTGTGTTTGTTTGTTTGTCCGTCTTTCACGGCAAAACGGGGCGACGAATTGACGTGATTTTTTTTAAGTGGAGATAGTTGAAGGGATGGAGAGTGACATAGGCAACTTTTTGTCTCTTTCTAACGCGAGCGAAGCCGCGGGCAAAAGCTAGTTACATTTATAAATGACGTTACTTATATGTACATTGGTAAAATACTGTTATATAAGGTATTACCAAATTAGTCACAGATATTTTAAGGGACGTTAATTAACATCAAAACAATTAGCTTCCTCTAGAAATAAAAAAAAACTTTTCATATGATTGTTTTGTTTTCATTTAACGTACAAAAAACATTTTTAATACTTTTAGTTTAGTTAGGTATTTATTTTTAGATTAAGGTTTAGTTTATGATTAGTACTATTGCTTTTATTTATAATTATGTATCCAATAAAAAAACATTTTGTAATTTTCATCTAAAAATAATCACCGTTTACATTTAACCTGACAAGACGTTTAACTATCAGTCATGTTACTCATGTCAACAATTCAGCGGAAATACTGGCAAGTTACAGTTAAGAGATACTAAAACCTGTTCAATGAGTTTCATTAAATGATCACACTAACAGGGTGTTTTAACGAAGCAAAATTTCCTAGTTTTCTCAAAAAAAAAAACTTATGATGTTTCATACATGAATATACCTACTCAAGGAATGGAGTACTATTAGCCGTAAAAATATCCGTTACTAATTTGGTAACACTTTATATATCAAATCAATACGTTTTGTTATTTAACGCTGAGATTCTGTTATTGAACAGTATTTTTCAAAATTGAAAGGTCATGAAATTAAGTATTTGCTAATATTTTACGAATATGATATGAAAAGGATAGGTAAAACAATTTGTGAAGAAAGAGCTAGACTTATTATTTAATATCAGAATAAAAGAACGTTACGAATAAACGTGAAAGGTTAAGTTTTATGAAAATTCGAGAAGAAATAGGACCCATGAGATATTAATAGAGTAAAATCGATTTTTTAATAAAATTAAAAATACTAAAGCTGTACATAATATATTGCCAAAGTGAACATGAACAACTTTTGTTTAAAAGAATATGTGAAACTATTCACGGTGTAACATGAGCAAACCAAAAGATAAACTACGCACTTCTGAGGGCAAAGTAAAGATAAAATGTTATATGATGTCACGCAAATTTCGCCAAAAATTTTTTTTTGTGTACTTTTTTTTAGTTTTTTTGGATGTATTTTCACATTAAAAGTAAATGGTATTCGTAAAAGTTGGCACTTAAATCTCTATTTTGCCCATGTTACATGTCATTCCTCATGTTACACCGTGTATATTAAAAAAACCGGCCAAGAGCGTGACGGGCCACGCTCAGTGCAGGGTTCCGTAGTTTCCCATATTTTTTTCAAGTTGAAAATAATTTTCCTAGAAATTGTTTATAAAGATCTACTTTTGTGATTTTTTTCATATTTTTTAAACTTATGGTTCAAAAGTTAGAGGGGACATATTTTTTTAACTTTAGGAGCGATTATTTTCGAAAATATGAGCATTATCAAAAAATGGTTTTAGTAAACCCCTATTCATTTTTAAATACCTATCCAACAATATATCACACGTTAGGGTTGAAATTAAAAAAAAAATCACTCCCCACTTTACGTGTATTAGGGGGGTACCCAAATAAAACATTTTTTTCCACTTTTTATTTTTGCACTTTGTCGGCGTGATTGATATACATACATATTGGTACCAAATTTCAGCTTTCTAGTGCTAACGGATACTGAGATTATCCGCGGACGGACGGACGGACGGACAGACAGACATGGCGAAACTATAAGGGTTCCTAGTTGACTACGGAACCCTAAAAAGGTTACGTATAGCGATAAGTGTCTGTTAGCTACACAAATAGTTACCTAATGACAAATGCCTAGGTGCCACTGATCAGTTGGCAAATAAGTGTTTGGAAGGCAAGTGTCTGGGAAAACATTATTTAGCTCAAAGTGTTTGTCTTGGCCTTGACGTTACCGCCCATCAAATTCGATTAACCACTCGAATGAGTACGATAACTGGACGGATTGGGTCACCATCCCATTACATAGGCAAGATCTTCATGATAAATAAAATAAATAAATATTGGGGACACCTTACGCAGATCAACTTAGCCCCAAACTAAGCAAAGCTTGTACTATGGGTGCTAAGCGACGATATACATACTTAAATAAGTAGATAAATCAGTAGTGACCCTGCCTGCTACGCCGCGGCGCCGCGGTCCCGCCGGTCCCGGGTTCGAATCCCGGTAAGGGCATTTATTTGTGTGATGAGCACAGATATTTGTTCCTGAGTCATGGATGTTTTCTATGTATATAAGTATTTATATATTATACAAGGTGCTCGCGAGGAACCAATATAACTTGAACCACGCGTTTCTGAGGCCAAAAGAAAGAAAAAATGTTATATGAATTTTAAAATTTTTCGCAAAAAAAATATTTTTTTTTTTTACTTTTTAGGACGTATTTTCACATAAAAAATATTTTTTATCCATAAAGTTGGCAATTAAAATGAGTTCCTTCATTTATTTTTCTAAAAACCAAATTATTTGGAAGTTTTTCTTGTCACATTTTGACATCTATCAATAACTACTGTGAGACTATGCTCCACAATTGCGCATCAGCGCCGTTATGAAACCTTTTCTGCTGAGTAACAATACGGAAATGTTTTTTTAAAATTGGCAATAACTCTGAAACTAGACGAAATCTAGAAAAGTTTATATGACATTTTAGTCTTAAAATGTGACCAAGAATATGCCGTTAAAGTTATATGGGTTCCTCGCGAGCACCTTGTATATTATATATATCGTTGTCTGAGTACCCACAACACAAGCCTTCTTGAGCTTACCGTGGGCCTCAGTCAATCTGTGTAAGAATGTCCTATAATATATATTTATTATTTATTTATTTATATTTATTAAATACATACTTACTCATACATAGAAAACATCCATGACTCAGGAACAAATATCCGTGCTCATCACACAAATAAATGCCCTTTCCGGGATTCGAACCCAGGACCGCGGCTCAGCAGGCAGGGTCACTACCGACTGAGCCAGACCGGTTGTCAAATACCGGTACTAAAACATAAACTCACGCATGTATTTCCAAAATGAGTAGAGAGGACACATGAAACTGGTAAAGTTATTAATAAATAATAGTAATAATTAAGAAGTAACGCTGTCCTTTTCGCACAATGTTATTTAACATTTATAACAGTCAGTGTGGGTCTGTGGGAGCACCATAAGGGGTTGAAAGGAAAATAAATTTTATATATCCGTGCATGTCGTGAAGAATTTGGAAAATCAGTCGTAAGGATCGAACAAAACTGAATTATATAATATTTACATAATTATTAAGTACATTATAAGTTAAAATTTCAATAAATCATATATATATATATACCCTTGCGCCATACACTTGCTAGACTCTCAGGCTACTTGACCCTTTTTTAAAGTCTTTCTTATATGATTAAGCACTGGCCAATCAATCGAAATAAAATATTACCATATTTTATTATGACCTAAAAACAGCAAAAAAATTTTTTGAAGTATACTTTTACGTAATCAGGCGAAAACAGTCATGTTAATCTATAGATTATCTATGCATCAGGTCATTCTATTCGAAAACAACATTTTCTGACTTTTGAGTATGAGGCATAAAGTTAATTATGTCAGAGATTGTTTTGACATGGAGTAAGTTCGAATTCGATGACGTCACTACATCGCTGACAGCGTTTTCGGTGGCCAAAATAAAATAAAAATTACACACATTTTTAATCCAAAATACGTATTTTCTATGACTACGTAGTCATGATACTCTTTTAATGCCCAAAATCTATAAAATATTGTTTTTTCTATGTCAAATACTACAGAAGACAATTGATCATGTATTGTGCCAAATTCGATATGAGTCTAGTAGCCTATTTAACCCATACCCCACATTCATTTTCATAGGTACCTAAAGAAAATAATAAAGAACAAGCTAAAATAGTACATTACGATACAAGTGCGTAAAAAAGGAAGTTCGAAACGAGTGGCGATAAATTAAAACTCGACCGAAGGGAGTGTTTTAAATCGACACGAGTTACGAATTTCCTTTTCGCACGTGTATCGTACGACGTTTTTCAGTACAGATGAGCCTCCGAAGTTTCGACCTGGCATATAATGAACCACTTCTCGCACTAGTGCGTAAAAAAACACCATCTGTACTGAAAAGAATATTACCGGGAATACACCCTCTCCAGTTTAACAACGTAAAGTTCTGTTATTAATGGGCGCGGGGCAGCGACCGTGTAGGTAACCCATTCATTTCATTACAATGCCTACATACCTAAGTCCTTATTTATATGCTCTGCCTTTTGTATGTTAGTAATGTTAGTATATAATAGGGGAGACAACTAAAAAAAACTAATTAGTACGTCAGTTAAATTATCAAAGAATTTTAGACACGTATTTTTTTTTCTCGTAAACAAAAAATTACGACGGTACAGTGCGTTGAAGTTTCGCGTGACGTCACGTCTAGGTAAAACTTTTACATAATACACACAACGCGCTGCTAACAGAAAAATATTGGGTTGGTAAGAAAGTAATGAGCGATCGATTGAATTCCACATAAAATTTTTGAGAGAGTTCTAGAATCTTCTACGGTCGAAAGTATATAAAGGGCGAGTCGCACAGTTTCTCATCAGTCATTCACTAGCTGTCGCCGAGCTAATATAAGGAAGAAAATGGACGAATCAAAAGTGCATGTAAGGCATTGCTTACTATATGAATTTCAGTCTGGCCATTCAGCCGCCGAAGCAGTGCGTAATATATGTCAGCGTGTTGCTCCTGAAGTTGTGTCTGAGGCCACGGCGAAACGATGGTTCCAGCGGTTTCGTAGTGGCGACTTTTCATTATCAGATCAACCTAAGTCTGGTCAACCGGTGAAGATTGATGTAGCCAAATTAAAAACCTTAATTGAAGGAGATCCGAGGCTAACGAGTCGTACTCTTGCTACCGAGTAAGGCTGCTCTCATGTCACCATAGAAACACATTTACACGAGTTGGGATAAAACTACAAATACAGTGTTTGGATACCGCACGAACTTGATAGAGATCAACTAAACCGCCGTGCCGATATCTGCATACAACTTCTGTCTTTTCGCCGCACATTTAACTGGTTGGACCATCTTATCACTGGAGATGAAAAATGGGTCTTATATATAAATCACACACGCAAACGTCAGTGGCTAGCTCCAAACGAAAAAGGAATAGAGGCACCAAAAACAGAGCCTCACCCGAAAAAAGATATGCTGTCCGTTTGGTGGGATATTCATGGTATTATTCACTGGGAACTCCTACCAAGTGGAATGACTGTTACCGCATCAGTATACTGTAATCAGCTTGAAATTTTAAACCAAAAAATCTGTCAGAATCGTCCACAGCATGCTAAAGTTTTTTCTTACACGACAATGCTCGCCCACACATTGCAAAAGTGACTCGGCTAAAGCTATTGGAGCTAGGTTGGAAAGTGATACCTCATCCACCGTACTCTCCAGACTTGGCACCTACGGATTACGCATTGTTCAGATCGCTAAGCAATGCCTTGAATGAAAAAAAGTTCGATGATCAAGCCCATCTACGACAGTACATAGCTGAGTTTTTTTAATCTAAACCTAAGAACTTCTTCGCCGATGCTATTCATTCTTTACCAGAACGATGGAGACAAGTAGTAGATAACGAAGGCCGTTATATTTTTGGCAAATGATTAAAATAATAAATTAAATAAAAATTACAATATTGGTTATGATTCGCTCATTACTTTCTTACCAACCCAATAGGTTAGGTTAGGTTAGAACTGTAACCGTTAAACATATGTACTGCTATCAGAAAAGTAGGTTAGGTTAGGTTAGAACTGTGATCCCTTCAAAAAAGAATAAAATTAATTTATTAAATGTTTTATACTGTTTGCTAGTAATATTATACTAGTCGTATATCAATAGATAGTTATACCATATAACGGTTATTATAAATATGTGTTATACGAAATATTGATTATACAAAATAAAAGTAGATATTTTGTGGTTATACCAAATGTTAATTATATCAAATAAGTGATTATATCCTTTAAATATCCCGTGGAGCGACCTCCCGCCAAAATTCAAAATGGCCGTAAGTGCCCAGCGAATTTGAGCAGCAAACTTGAGGTTACCTTTTGATACTCGTACTTCATTTGAATTTGTGCTTATGTTTTATATCGTAACCTAGCAACGTACCACGTTTCGAAATATATTTCTCCTGAATTTTTTACCTTATAATCGACCAATCTTCATTATTACCCTATTTTAATACATTTACATGGAAGAATAAATAGCACATCAAAACCTCCGTTCAGGGACCGAAGCCCGAGCACCCAAGAAGACTTGAGAAAATAACTAGTGATTACATTGACATATGGCTGTCAAGAAGGATAATATTTACAAACAAACTAAAATCATCTAATTATATTCGTGTACTCCACTAGTATATCCTTCTTCAGTTCCGCGAAGACCGTGAAGTGATAACCAAGTGTATTTAAAACACGTTTCATCTTCAGCCTACACTGGAGGCCCGGCAGGCCAGGCTCCAAGGAAGCCCTCAGCCAATGAACGTGTAAAGTTATCATATCGCCATATTCTTCCCGTGGTCAGAAAAGGAACGCCGTATTACCATATTTTTATATACTTACCTAGCATATACTTCTATATCCATGTAAATTTTAGCACATACTTTTATATCCATGTAAGTTTTAGTTTGCCTCAACTTTGTTTATCTGCGGGTTTATGTTCATTGTTTCGTGCTGTGTTTTCATAATACTAATTTTAGTTTTTAAGATCTCTATGTCAAACCTTCCAAACGCAAATAATGCCGTCCCTACGTCTAAAGTACAATGCCCACTTTGTCCTCAAGTCAGCTTTTTCAAAGGTCAACGTGGTCTCAACATCCACATCAATAAGGCCCACGGTAACCCAACCCCCAGGGACACACCGCCTGTTATTTCTTATTAAAACAATCAATTCCAATCATTAAAAGAATCCCACGAGGCGCACGAATCGCAGTTGCTCAGAAACTCGCAGATGATTTAAGAGCTACGGTGAATCAAAATTCTATTGAAAGCTGGGAAAACCTGCTTGCCTTCCCGTATAGAGTTCTCGACTCGAGTATACGACGACGGTACCCTCGGAGGTACCGCCGACGAGGTATTTGAAGATCTACGAACTCTCATTGAAAAATTTTCTGAAATTGGGCTTTCTTTAAATTTTTCAAAGTGCGAAATATATTTTTCTGACCGCGGCATAAATAAAGATTCAGTTCTGTCAAAATTTTCTACCTTAGCTCCTGGCATTAAAGTTTTGGACGATAATTCACCTTACCTCCTAGGTTCGCCAATACTAGACGACGCTTTCCCCGTTGGTTATAAAACCAACTTCAAAATTTCAAAAATTGTTCTGACCGTTTACTCCAAATCAATCCACATATGGCCTACACAATAATAAAATTCTGTTTTTTTGTGCCAAAATTCACTTACGTACTGCGTTGCAGTCATTTTTGGAAATTTCCCAGCCTTTTGGACAAACAAAATCAAAATCAAAAATCAAAAATGTTTATTCTGTAAATAGGCTTATGCTAGCACTTTTACATGTCAACTTAAAATTATATATATGTACATCTTATTCTAATTTAACATAAATGCATCCTTATCTTCTACGAATTCCTTGACAGTATAGTAAGCCTTTTGCAGGAGCTGTCGTTTTACGAATGATTTGAATTTATTTATTGACAATTCAGATACATTAGGTGGTAACTTATTATAAAATCGCACGCTGTTCCCCATAAATGAATTATTCACTTTTTGTAAACGGAATCGCGGGATCGCCAATTTATTTTTATTTCTGGTGTTAAAATGGTGTACATCACTATTCAATTTATACATGTCAATATTTTTTTTTACATAAATAATATTATCGTAAATATATTGGGAAGCAACAGTGAGGATGTTGATCTCCTTAAATTTATCTCTGAGGGACACACGTGACCCCAAATTATAAATATTGCGAATGGCACGTTTCTGTAAAATAAAAATAGAATTAATATCAGCGGCTTTTCCCCACAATAAAATGCCGTAAGACATGACGCTATGGAAATATGCAAAATACACCAGCCGTGCCGTCTGTACATTTGCAAGTTGACGGATTTTTTTAACTGCGTATGCTGCTGAACTCAGTCGACTTGCCAATGTAGAGATGTGCGAACCCCACTGTAGTTTTAGATCTAAAGTTATGCCTAGAAAAACGGCTTTGTTTTCAAAGTCTAATGTCTCGTTCTTTAAAACAACTTGTACGTCATTCGTATGCTGGACATTAGGCAACGAGAATCTAACACATTTGGTTTTTTTAGCATTGAGAAGTAAATTATTAGTAGTAAACCACTGAATTAAAGAGGACAATACATTATTTATTTCATTAGAATCACATTCATTCCTTTTTACTTTAAATACAATTGATGTATCATCAGCAAAGAGAACTAACTTATGTTTTTCATTAACTATATAAGGCAAATCATTAATGTAAACGAGAAATAAGAAAGGACCAAGAATAGATCCTTGGGGAACGCCCATTGAAGTAATAGACCCCGATGATTTAGCTCTGTTTATGTTCACCCTCTGAATTCTGTTTGTAAGATAAGACCAGATCAGATCAAGGGCCTTATAATTGACGCCGTAGTGGTGCAACTTGCGAATAAGAGTGTCATGATCAACGCAGTCGAAAGCCTTCGACAGATCACAGAACACGCCTATAGCATCTAGTTTTTGTTCCCATGCTTCAAATATGTATGTAATTAAGGTCGTGCCTGCATCTGTCGTTGACCTGCCCCGGGTAAATCCAAATTGTTCCCTATAGAGTAAATCATTAACATTAAAATGAGATAGAAGCTGATCAAGAATGATTCTTTCAAAGATTTTACTTATTGCCGGGAGAATAGATACGGGTCTGAAATTTGTAGGGTCCGTTTTTGATCCGGATTTAAATAATGGAACAACTCGACTATGCTTCATGAGATCGGGAAAAACACCTATATCGACACACGTATTGAAAATTATAGCCAAGTGAGGTGCAATAACATCCACTATAGATTGTAAAATTTTTACTGATATGCCCCAAATATCTTCAGCCTTTTTTAGATGTAAGGTTCTAAACGCTTTTATGACCGTTTGCGATGTGATGTGTTTGAAACTAAAAATTGTAGGGCATTCCGGCACATTTATTTTTAAAATACTTTCGGCTGCTGAAGAGGACGAGTTAAGCGATTTAGTCGTTTCAACGGGAATACTTGTAAAAAAACTTTCAAATTCATTTGCGACCTCTACATCTGATTCGACTAATTTATCACCTACTTTAAGAGTAAAATTGGTATCACGTGATTTCACTTTACCTGTCTCACTGCTAATAATTTTCCATACGGTTTTAATTTTGTCGTTTGAGTCTTTTATTTTACGTGCGAAAAAATTAGTTTTAGCTAAAATACATACTTTCTTGAACAACTTACTATACGATTTAACATATTCATTGAAATTCTGGTCACTATTCGACATCCTTAATGCATATAGTTCATACAACCTGTTTCTAGACTTGTAAATTCCAGGAGTAGCCCAGTCATCAAAACATGCCCTACTCCTGCGCTTAACTTTTTTAATTTTAAAACACAAATTAAATTCGGTTTCTATAAGGTGAAACAATCTAGTATAGTACAAAATAGGGTCCTGTATACAAGGTTCTAATGACTCCAGTTGAAACATTATCTTATCTTTGAAAATGGCTAACCTCTTTTCTGTGATCGGCCTGTAACTTATCTCTAAGGGTGTTTCATCTACTTTTCCACTGAAGCACGCTAGTTGACCAAAGTGATCAGAGCCCAAATTATTAAAAACCATCTTGTCAGTTGGGTCATTTGTGGAAAAGATATTATCTATGCAGGTTGCAGTTGTATCCGTGACCCTTGTGGGTTCACAAAATAAATTAACTAAGTCGTACGACTTAAATAATTGTAATAAACTCGATGTTGTGTTTGAATTTTCTAGTATATTTACATTAAAATCCCCACAAACCACAATACATTTATGACTGTGAAATACTTTATCTAGAACTTCTTCCATTACCGACTCGAAAACAGTGAAATCCGCAGACGGAGGCCTATATACACAAATTATTATTAAATGATCGAGCTCAACGCAGGACAACTCGATTGTGCTCTCAACTGACATACAAACTATATCTTTACGCTCCTTATATTTAAGGTTTTTATTTATAATTATCAGAGACCCCCCGCGAATCCGCTTATGTCTAGAAAAACAACTTACAACAGTGTGATTTTTAAAATTAAACATTATTTGGTGACTTTTGAGCCAGTGTTCTGTAACACAAAAGACATGTATATTGTGATTGTCAATAAATAAATCCACTTCCAGTTCCTTGCTCGCTAGCCCCTGAACATTTTGATGAGCTACGTTAATAGTTGACTTATTACTATTATATTTTACTAAGCTACCATGGTCCGGCGAAAGCGGGCGGCTGCCTGTGGCGGGGTGGCGCGCGGTGGGGCGCGTGACCACAGCCTCAGGCGCTGTCAACGCATCTAGTTTAAAGTAGGCGCAGCCGGCGCGCTAGCGTCTGGCCTCGCACTTCTGCCGGCCATAGTGTCTATAAAACTCAACGCGTGAGGTTTGTCGTTGGTTATGCTATTCATAATGGGATCAATAATATATGATAATAACTTAGCACAATTAAGAATATACTTCTTAGGGAGGTGCGAGTATTCGCGAGTCAGAACGAAGGTTCCGTCAATAAATTTATTTGTATCGAAATATGATACTTTATTATGATACACTGTCAGTCTATGTAAAATTGAGTTGAAATAATAAATGTCATTGTTTTGCTTGAGTGATAACATATTTGAATAAGGAAACGCACAAATAATTATTTTTTCAATATTTTTACTTGAAACTTTTAGCAAAGTTTCGGTAAAAATACCTATATTGTGTTTATTCACATTCGAACTGTCGCCTAAAAACACTACCAACGTCGAGAGTTCGTCAAATGAATCGGCGGCGATTTGTTCGCAAATTCTGTTTAGAGAGGCTCCCGGCATACAATTATTAACAACAGTTCGGTTCATCAGGTCATTCATTATCACGCCCAGACCAATACCCACCCGGTCAGTGTACAGCACAGTTTTACGTACTCCCACTCCCACACATGCGTCACGAGTAGCGGCCGGGGCGCGCGGCAGGGGCGCGGGGTGGCGGGGGGATGCCAGGCACTCGCTGGCCTCGCAGCTCGAGCACGAGTCGTTCGCAGCTGGCGGCGGAGGGGAAGCCTGCGGCGGCGGCGGCGCAGGAGTCGGCAAAACCGTGCTATGGCTGTCTCGGGATGACAATGGATAATCCAAATCCAAACTTTCAGTGTTTTCTTGGGACATATCAGTATTTAAACATGTCCTGACCAATGAATCGAGCTGTTTAATGTTTTCGTTACCTACATCAACTAACTGACTTATATATGTCTCCAACCTCGTCTTTTCGCTACAACATTGGCTGTATTTAGTAGATATGTCCTTAAGAGACCTTTCCAAGTCCTTGATCCTATTTGAATTAAAGTTTAGCTCATCAGACTGGGTTACAAGTTGGGTTTGACATAATAATAAGTCACGAGTCAATGCGATGTTTTTTGACCTTGAAAAACAGGCCCTGAGAGCTCTCTTATGATTTTTAAACAATTTTTTGGTTTTTGTTATTTGTTTTTTGATTCTTATATATTTTTTTATTTTATTTGATCCTTGAATAAAAATATTACTACATTTATCTCCTGATTGGTCTTCCATATTTTCTATGCATTCTAGACTTTCATACATACTAATACTATTCGAATTACATGATTGATCACTTAAGCTAGTTAAATTTACATTTATTTTATAATGTGCTTCCTCCAGCTGATGCTCCAAGACTTTGATGCGAAGCAGAGCCTCCGTGTGAACTTCCTGGCAGTGCTGGAGCTGGTCTACAGTACTCTGGAGCTGGTCGCGCTCGCCTCTCATGTCCTCCAACTGGATGTCGTAGTCCGCCAACTCGCTCTTGAGGGCTTTGTACTTGTTCAGGATCTTCTTCAGCTCTTCTTCGTGTTCATCTTGTTCACTGAGGAGCCGAGTATTGAGTTCCTTTGCTGACTGCAGGTCCTTCTCGGCGGTTTGAAGCTTTTTAACGAGAACATCTCTGCGTGTTGTTGGTTTGGTGGTGGTTTTTTGAACTTCAATACGTGCCGTCCTCGGTCCCGGTAACTTACTCATTTTCCGCTCGGCTTAAGCTGTTATTATTGTGATTATGCAGCTATTGGTTTGAATAGTTCGTAAAAATAGCAGTAGGTGGCGCAAAAAGACAAACGATACACTTGCGCTGGAGCACTTGTAGTTTGCATATGACGATGACGTTATAGTTTGTCGCATTTGTAGTAGATGGCGCTAGTTTACCATCCCTGGCTGTGTGAGGTCCGATGGCTGTATCTGGTTACCTTCTGTGACGGGAGATGTCGTAATGTGTGTGTGTGTGTGGTTGACAAAACAACGACTCTGTTGTTTATATGCAAATTTGTAGATGGCGCAAAATTTAGGCGTTGTTTGAAGAACGACCGGAGCGACGACGTCAGCTGATCAATGTTTAGGTACCTACAGTTTATTCAGAGATAAATGTCCAGCGGAATTAGGAATTAATTTTCCGTTTTGAATACCTTTGTAACTCAGGTCCGACAATAATCCATTATTTGGTACACAAGTTTCAAGCACTTATCACTGTTTTGCACTTATTAACTTAAAATCGTCACAGTTAATGTCAACAGGTACTGGTGTATTAAGATGAAGCAATTTCCTTTTAGATTTAATAGTTTGTATTGTATATAATCCGTAGATAACACTTATCGAGCGTTATTACACCATAAGGCACAAATATATTCCATTTTTATTCTTGAAAGTCACTTTTCAGTATTTTTAAATATTAAATTACATGGAGTTGATGTTAACCGTGGCGACAGCGCCATCTATAGCTAGATTCTAAACTAGATTTAGAAATAAAATTAACTGTGACTTCCATTTTTAATATCGCTTTTGACGTCTCACAGTGGTCCCAAGCCTCCCTGCCTATCAGGCTCGGTGGTATTGGCATAAGACAAAGCTCCGCGGTTGCTCTTCCGGCATTTATTTCTTCTGGGCATAAAATTGAAAATCTGTTCAAAAAAATTCTTAAATCTGACTCGGTCGTCCCTTTCTTGCAGGAAGTTATCACCAGCTTTCAACATCCTGCCCAAACGCCGACCTTCCCATCATTCGCGATTCGCAGCACCAATGGGACGAGCCGCTCTGTCGGCTGGTACGGGATAATCTAATTGAAACGTCTACCAGCACCACAGAGCGCGCTCGTCTCCTTGCTGCTACGAGTTGGGAATCCGGCTCCTGGCTGCAAGCCCTGCCGTCTAAAAACCTTGGCACCCTGCTATCAACGAACACCTTTAGGATTTCATTATGTCTGCGTTTGGATGTTGCTTGCGTGGCCCCTCACCTATGTCACTGTGGCACAAACGTCTCGCAGTTTGGTCTCCACGGGCTATCCTGTTCCAGGAGCGTCGGCCGTCTTTCACGTCACGCGAGCCTGAATGATATTCTCCGCCGAGCTCTCGTTACGGCGGGAGCGCCGGCGGTTCTAGAACCGCCTGGATTGGCTCGCGACGACGGAAAGAGGCCGGATCGCATGACCCTCGTGCCTTGGAAGATGGGGCGCCCTTTAGTTTGGGATGCCACATGTGTGGACACGCTTGCGGCGTCCCATCTTCCAGGGACTTCAAACAGAGTTGGTGCTGCCGCCAACTCCGCTGAACACCTCAAACGGCGCAAATATGCAGCAATTGATTCCAGTTTCATGTTTGAGCCGTTTGGGGTGGAAACGCTTGGGCCGTGGGGTTCAGGTGCTCACAGCATTTTTAAAGAGCTTTCAAAGCGCCTCGTCGATGCAACAGGAGACAAGAAGGCTGGCACTTACCTAGCGCAACGTATAGGCATTGCCATCCAACGTGGCAATGCCGCCAGCCTTCTTGGCACCTTGCCACAAGGTGCGGATTTGGAGCCTATTTTTTACTTATAGTTATTATTATTATTGGTTTGTTTTAGTTTTTAAGTTAGTTTTATTTTAACATGGTATTTTTAGCGTATATTGAAATTGTTAATTTATATTGTAGTAATGTAGTAATTGTTCAATACTGTAGTAAAATTAATTGAAAATGTTTTATAATTATAATATAACATATGCCATACATCGTTAGAAAGCTGCATAAATATGATATACATGACAATTAGAAAAATATTACTGACCAGTGACCTGTGATTATCAATGCAAAAAAAACATTCATTTTCGAGTTTCATTTGTTTGTGTAATTTTTTTCATTTGTTTGTGTCACTCGTTAGAAAACTTTGCCTTTTTACACAACTTGTTCAAATATTTCACATTTGTTACGAAAGTATTTTGATCGTTATAAAATTCCGCGTCGATAGATAACATTGGTTTTCACCCAGACGCACTATGCACTACACGAACTATTTATTTACACAGTGTTTACGCGCGCTCATCGTGTCACTGTGCTGCCATTACAAGGTCATGTCTCGGAAATTTATTATTTTTTTGTGCCTTGGATTCAAGTAAAATGCCGAATATTAGCGTTTTTATGTTGGTAGAACTGTCTCACACTGATTTTCAATCAAATCGGGAGCGACAACACAACCGAATCTGTCAAAGAAGCCCACCAATAGCAACACTACCCTTACAGACACGGTGTGTCTATAGGGCGCTACCCGCCAAAAAAAGTTATGGACACATGGTGTCTATAGGACGCTCCACGGGATATATATACCAAATGTTGCTACATCAAATGTTCTATGCCAAAAAAAGTTATACCAATTATTACACACCCATAAAAAATACATACTTTTTACACCTTACTTTCGGAACGTTGCTAATACAACTCAATAGGGATTTGTTTAGCATTGGGTCACTTTCATTCTAAAGGTAAGAAAACATCCGACTCAGGAATAAATGTCAAAAATAATTTGATTTATTCCTAAGTTGAAGAGGTACGACGGTACTTCAATTCATATCATTATAAAATGAAAGCGTTCTTCTTCATTTTAATAAAAAAACAAAAGACGACACGGGGTCAAGCTTTCCCTTTGATTATGTTTTTCTAAAGCTATTACGTCATTCGCGTCATTCCGTCGTATAATCAAAAGCTACCCACTTCGTTCATTTTCGTTCGTTAGGGAGAGTGTCCAACAGCTCCCCTGGCTTTTGTCTCCGTTCGGATGCTTTGGATAAAAGCATTTTTGTGTCCCTCTTTAAACTTGACATTCTAAATCCTTTTTAGAAAATATTCAGCAGCAGCGGAAAATGCCGAAATTATAAAACGTAACAAATACAGGAATCTTGGTAGGTAGGTACCTAAGTAACATTTTAGTGCTATAATTTTGGTTTTCGACGCCAAAAGCTACTATAGATGTCGTATAAAGGTTTTCGGCGTGACCGCTTGTCGTATAAAAGCCTCCAGTAACACCTTTTAGCTCTATAAGCTTATACCGCTAAAAGGTGTTATTAGGAAGTGATGTAAACGTTTATATCACCATTTTATAGAGCCGCTATAGGCCTGGTCTATAACAGGATCAAATATGACTACTATAGATCTATATTATTGTATAATAGTGTTAGGAATCACTGCTATGCAATCAATTTGCGCTATTAAGGTTCCCGACAAGCCGCTATAGTTGTTGCGTTATACAGCTAAAAGGTGTTATTAGGAAGTGATGTAAACGTTTATATCACCATTTTATAGAGCCGCTATAGGCCTGGTCTATAACAGGATCAAATATGACTACTATAGAACAATATTATTATATAATGGTGTTAGAAATCACTGTTATGCAATCAATTTGCGCTATTAAGGTTCCCGACAAGCCGCTATAGTTGTTGCGTTATACAGCTAAAAGGTGTTATTAGGAAGTGATTTAAACGTTTATATCACCATTTTATAGAGCCGCTATAGGCCTGGTCTATAACAGGATCAAATATGACTACTATATAACAATATTATTATATAATGGTGTTAGAAATCACTGTTATGCAATCAATTTGCGCTATTAAGGTTCCCAAGCCGCTATAGTTGTTGCGTTATACAGCTAAAAAGTGTTATTAGGAAGTGATGTAAACGTTTATATCACCATTTTATAGAGCCGCTATAGGCCTGGTGTATAACAGGATCAAATATGACTACTATAGAACAATATTATTATATAATGGTGTTAGAAATCACTGTTATGCAAACAATTTACGCTATTAAGGTTCCCGACAAGCCGCTATAGTTGTTGTGTTATACAGCTAAAAGGTGTTATTAGGAAGTGATGTAAACGTTTATATCACCATTTTATAAAGCCGCTATAGGCCTGGTCTATAACAGGATCAAATAACCTACTAAAGAACAATATTATTGTATAATAGTGTTAGGAATCACTGTTATGCTATCAATTTGCGCTATTAAGGTTCCCAACAAGCCGCTTATAGTATTTTTAGTAGCCGTATTTTAACAGAAATTAAAACCTAACTATACCACTATTTTGGGATATAGTGGGTTTGGAAAACACTGCTACAGTATTCAACACTGTAGTAGTGATATGAATACCATTATAGAGCTATTTTGCTGTATAATGAAGTTTTCAGGATACGTTTATATAGCTTTGAAAAGCGTTAATAGTCGTTTTCTAATGCCTTTTATATCTCATCGCCGTATACGTCACAATTACTCTTTTATATCACAGAACTGTGGAATAATGGTTTCGGTATCTCTTTTAAAATACAATAGCGTTATAGCTGAGTTTACTATATGTTTTATATGAAAAAAAAAACTGTTTAGAAGATCTTTCTATAGTAAAACATTGAAAACAAGTATTGTTTTCTATATAAAGAACTTATAAGTTAAACTGGATCATAGTTAAAGTCTCATGCAACCCTAATTGAATCCACAATGGCGGGCTTATGGCAGTTAATGCGTATGCTAAGTGACATAGTCGAACTATAAAAGCGTATGTTTTACTTCTTGGATCCATAGTAGAAACTATGGTGCCAATAATTTTATTGTATTAAATTATATTTATTTATTTTATTCAAAACAGGTATAAATCGAGGGCGCACTTAAAATACTCCATTAAACTAATATTCTTTTAACGGTAAAATTTCCATCGCATACCTTTTTGCAGTAATGATGGAATTATACGAAATCCAAATTATTTTGATTGACACTAAACTTCACAAGTTCACACGCCACTTTTCATAAAGTTCCTCGTTTAAAACAGTTTTTGTTAAATATTACACACATTAAATTATTTTAGAAATTTCATTCATTCGCATTAAAAGGGACGGCAACTGCTATTACAGAACATAAAACCTGTATAACGGAATCTCAAATGCTACTATAGCATAAATTGATACTATAATAGCGTTACTGTGTCCTCTATGTCAACAAATTAGCACAATAGTCATCATCACTTCACCATTATAGACCTTAAACGTCACGGATGATACTGCTATAGCCCTATTATATCACTAAATGGCTGCATAATTGCGCCAAATCGGCTCTACAGTACCAATATAGACTATTTATAGGACCATTTAATGTGATTTAATTTGGTGCTCTCGACCACTATAGGACCAGAAATTGTTACTTGGGTAGCGAACAAGATTTTCGCAGAAATCGCTAACGCCGTGGCTTGCGTGGGCGACGGTCGCGCGACGGCGATGGTCGCGCGACGGCGATGCGACGCATACGAAATCAAAGCTTATCGATATGGAAGTATGAGACGCGACGGCGACGGTCGCGCGACCGTCGCCCACGCAAGACACGGCGTAAGTGTCTGGTTGACGTAACTGGTGACCGACGAGCTGGTGACTTCCTCGCACAACGTAAAAGCATTGCGATACAGCGAGGAAATGTCGACCGCATCCTTGGTGGCCTGACGTGTCCTGGGGGCGGTAGCGTGCGTTCATGTAGCAGTAGATGATGGGGTTGTAGCAGGAGTGGCTCATGGCCAGCCAGTGGCTTGCGAACCACACGTACGGCTTGCCGGGCCACGCGCCCCACTCCGCGTCCTCCACAACACCTGTGCCACAATACAAGATGCAGACCTGTTTGAACCCGCGGCGGTAGCGCGCGTTCATGTAGCAGTAGATGATGGGGTTGTAGCAGGAGTGGCTCATGGCCAGCCAGTGGCTCGCGAACCACACGTACGGCATGCCGGGCCACGCGCCCCACTCCGCGTCCTCCACAACACCTGTGCCACAATACAAGATGCAGACCTGTTTGAACCCGCGGCGGTAGCGCGCGTTCATGTAGCAGTAGATGATGGGGTTGTAGCAGGAGTGGCTCATGGCCAACCAGTGGCTCGCGAACCACACGTACGGCATTCCGGGCCACGCGCCCCACTCCGCGTCGCTCTCGTGCGCCGTCCATAACACCTGCAAAAATATATGCGTCAATAATTTCGTTCAAACCAAAATCTAAAAGATTACTTTTATTATTCGGGAATAGATAACGTGCTAGAGTGTGGCTAATGAAATATTGCCCCAACTTTTGGCGGGAAATTCAAAAAATCTAGGGCTGGTCACACTTGGTATAGTAGGAGATATAGTTTTGATACTAGAAAATATTTTTGTTTTCTGTGCACACTTATATTGAAAATCAATAGAAATTGCTAATATACATATGTACAGAAATTTGACAAAATCTGTTAGCATTTGACGTATTAACCTAAAAGTTTTACGATGGTTATTGGCATTTAAATATTAATAATTAACGTGTATTACAAGAAGTAATGGGGAACGCCCGACTTTCAATCCGGAGGTCGCGGGTTCAAATCCTGGCTCGTACCAATGAGTTTTTCGGAACTTACGTACGAAATATCATTTAATATGTACCACTAGCTTTACGGTGAAGGAAAACATCGTGAGGAAACCTGCATACATCAGCGAAGAAATTCAAAGATTTATGTGAAGTCTCCAACCCGCATTGGGCTAGCGTGGAGACTATATAGCCTGAGCCCTCTCAGACATGAGAGGAGGCCTGTGCCCAGCAGTGGAACGTATATAGGCTAAATTATATTATTTATTTTATTTTTTATATCAAATTACTACTGACCAGTCACTTCACTGATTTCTTCTAAATATTGGTTTTTCGTAAGTAAGTCGTTACGTTCCAATATTTTTATTTTATTAATGCTTCCCAGAGCTTCGAGTTTCTCCTTGTCTTTACACTCTTTTCCTGTTTATGAGATTTAAGTTTTATTATATTCACATACTTAATCAAAGTTATAGGCAAATGTTAGAACTAGTACTTAAAGTATCAAAATATTAATAGATCACCAACCTACTATATTGTTTACGACTTGTAAACATTGCAGTTTTTCATTATATGCCGCTTCACGTCGACTTCGCTCTTGGTTGTAATTATTTATTAGCTTAAACAGCAAATAGCGGACCTCGCTTGGTATCGTCATTGTTATAATATTTAAGATTTACCCTTTAACCCGCGAACAATTTGAACAAGTGACATAAATTGACAGCAGACTTTTAGCCTTTTTTTTAAACCATAGACAATTGGTGATACCACAAGGAAATATCTGTCAACAATATTTGGCTAGCCAGACTCTAGTCAATCAGTGCTAACCCCATATGTATATTGCGTATTTCATACATGCAAAAAAATACGCAAATGTATATAACAACCCGCGACCAAAAATACAAAACTTGAGACGTGTTCTCCTCTCCGGGAGGCATCTGTTTTTGTCAGTTGCCCTCACGTGCTAGGATCTCGTGCCGTCAACATCTCCTGAGGATGTAAGGATTCATGGATTAGCAAAGAAATCCCTAGATTTTAATAAACATCTTATTTCCGCATATAACGCCTTATTCCATCGATAATTTCGCTCAATGTTTGCTTTTTAGAAATTTGTACCTTTAGGACGTAGTGACTAGTATTAAAAACATTTAAAAAGTATAAAACAGGACACTGTTCCACGACAGACTAAGGTTCGAGAGATCCTATAGTAGCATCTACCGAGAAAGACACTCACTTATTAAACAGCAACCGGAGTTCCAAGTCGTACCTATTAGTCGTACCGTTTTATAGATTTTAAATATAAAAATAAGTAAATAGTAAAATAAATAAATATAAAAAGTTGTAGTTATAAAAAAAAAAAAAAAACAAAATTGATTAATATATTTTATTTTATTTGATATTTCAGTAGTAAATTTAATTGAAATTGAAATTTGAGATTAGATCCAATTATGAACAATTCTAAATGTAAACTAATTAGTTATAATTGCAAGTCGGTTACTCGCTCGGTGGATTACATTAGATTGTTATGTCAGAAGGCGGATATTTTGGCATTACAGGAGACGTGGCTTTATTTACACAGTTTACCATTTTTGGGAAGCATTGACAGTGAGTTTGGGTATATAGGTTCGTCTGCCATGGATACCTCAGCTGGCCTACTACAAGGGAGGCCGTATGGTGGGGTGGCACTTTTATGGAGAAAAAGTGCGTTTGACTCGGTTTCGGCGATCCACTGTGCGAGTAATCGTCTGGCGGCTATTAATGTGAAGGTGAAGGGCAGGTCGTTCTTAGTCTTTTCTGTTTATATGCCGGTTAATTTGGCTGACAATTTAATAGAATTTACCGATTGCTTAAGTGAGATGAATGCCATAGTGGAAAATAGTCAGGTTTCATCTGTATTTATGTTGGGAGATTATAATGCACACCCCGATAGTTTATTTGGCCGTGAAATGTTAAAATTTTGTGACGATCAAATGTGGACTTGTGCGGATATGGACATACTGGGAGCTAATTCAGATACTTTTACGTTTATCAGTGATGCCCATGGTAGTACACGTTGGCTCGACCACTGTCTGGTGACACAGGCCGCTGTGCAGTCTGTTACTAGCGTAGAGGTGCACTATGGGACAGCGTGGTCGGATCACCTAGCATTACAAGTTGAGTGTGACATAAATGTTCTTAGACCTCATCATGCCCCTAGAGTACCGGTCTGTGATAGAGTACGGTGGGGGTTTAGAAATGCGTCACAAATCGAAATGTATATAGGAGTATTTGTAATGAGAAGCTTCGTGAGATTGACTTCCCACATGATCTGTCTAACTGCTGCGATAGGTTGTGTAGTGATCTTAGTCACAGAGCCGTAATTGATCGTCTTTATGTAGATATAGTGAAATCGTTGAGGGGTGCGGCGGCGGAGAGTAGTTGCGTGATACCTAGACGGAAACGTGGTGTGGTTGGGTGGAATAGACATGTTTACCTGGCACATAAGGATGCTAGGCACCATTTTCAGTGTTGGTTAATGTATGGGAAACCGTTGTCAGGGCCTTGGTACGCTCGTATGGTAGAGTCGAGGCGTATATTTAAATCGAGACTGAAGTGGTGCCAGGATAATGCCGAACAGATAAGAATGGATATCCTGGCAGAGAAACATGCTAAAAAGGATTTCCGCAATTTTTGGAAACAGACTAACAATCTCAACCCAAGGCCTAGTGCCCCTCTTAGTGTTAATAGTATCAGTGAGCCAGTTGAAATAGCTAATATGTTTAAAAATAGCTTTAAAGTTGAGCCGCTGCATGTCGTTTCACCTACCGTCCAGACTAGGTTGGGGCGTTCGTCAGATCCACTCATTAGCTTTACGGCCAGTGAGGTCACCTCTGTGATACGCAGTATGACTAAGGGAAAATCACCAGGTCACGACAGCATAAGTATTGAGCACCTTAAACATGCAGGTGTCCATTTGCCGCGCGTATTGTCCATGTTTTATACGTTGTGTATTAGGCACTCTTACTTACCAGATGAATGTATGAGGACGGTGGTGGTGCCAATAATCAAAAATAAAACCGGTGATTTCTCGGATAGTGCCAACTATAGGCCCATATCTTTAGCGACGACTATTGCCAAGGTCCTTGACAGTATGCTTGATCGACAGCTTAGCAAGTACATTAAACTGAATGATGCGCAGTTTGGGTTTCAGCCTGGACTGTCAACTGATGCAGCTATTTTAAGTCTCAAGCATACTGTCCGGTACTACACAGACCGAAAAACACCCGTTTACGCGTGTTTCTTGGATTTGTCCAAGGCTTTTGATATGGTGTCCTATGACCTTTTATGGCATAAGCTGAGAACAGAAACTAATGTGCCAGAGGAAGTGGTTGGTATTTTTGATTATTGGTACAAACATCAGGTAAACATCGTGAGGTGGGCAGATTCACTATCGGGGGAGTACAGATTGAAGAGTGGAGTGAGGCAGGGGGGTTTGTCATCTCCTCGGCTCTTCAATCTGTATATTAACGCCTTGATAGAGGACCTCAGCAGTACCAGGGTTGGCTGTTGTATAGCTGGTAAAATGATAAACAACATTAGCTACGCCGATGATATGGTGCTGCTGGGGCCTTCTGCTTGCGCAGTTGGTAGGCTGCTTGGAAAGTGTGAGAGGTACGCAGTGGCTCATGGACTTAAGTACAACACGACGAAGAGTGAGGTGCTCGTATTCCAGTCTCGTGGTTTTAAAGTGGACAGGGTCCCGAGTATTATGTTAAATGGAGTACCCTTAAAAAGAGCTACTAGTTTTAAGTACTTGGGTCACTGGGTCACGGAGTGCCTCTCTGATGATATGGATATAGAGAGGGAGCGCAGGGCGCTGGCTGTTCGGGGAAATATGTTGGCTCGCAGGTTTGCACGATGCAGTAAGGATGTAAAGATTACTTTATTTAAAGCATACTGCCAATCATTTTATTCGTGCTGCCTGTGGGTGAACTATACTCAGCGTTCAGTCAGTGCCCTCAGGGTGCAATATAACAATACGCTCAGGATGTTGTTGGGACTGCCCAGGCACTGCAGCGCTTCAGATTACTGGACAAGTTACGATGTGCTACCTAATGCGAAACTATTTTGCAAGCAGAAACATATTATTATGCTCATAATCATACATATATTTAAAATAAATTCAACGTGGAAAAATTACTGTGCTTTTAAGACTCAAACAGACGACCTCAAAGGTCATTAAAAATTTACCAGTGTAAAATCATGCGCGTGTAATCTCCTTAGCTAAGACCGGTGATATTTTTAAAATAATTTAACAGTAGTTTTATTAACAGCACTTAATCGTAATTTAAAAAACCTATATTTTCGAATCCACCAATAGTTTGGAATGGAAGATATTAAAAAAAACTACGCCTAGAAAATAAGCGTTTTCTTTCAGCAAAATACCTCACAGTAATTTAATGGTGGAAACATGTAGAAAAAAATCAGTTTTAAGGTTTACAACCCGAAGCCACCTAAATATATGACGGGAAATAAGACTATTTTTATTGATATAGAATTTTTGAATTTTGTCTAACGTGCTCTAGAGCTGTTATAATAACAGATATTTTTAAGCAGAAATCAATAGCACATAATTTTTCAGATATTTAACATATAAAAACCACCAATATATTTATATGGAAATAAAAAAATCTAAATATTTGACCGGGCAAATTCGAAACAGATAATAGTACGAGGTTGACTTTTATTGTCCCTATTTAACAATAGTAACAGCATGATAATCCACCCAATAAGTTTGACCTTTATTAAATACTTTAATTTATTTAATATATTTACATTTTTTGCGTGGTTTGGTTTGGACCTTAGTGTCTTACATTTAGGAATCCATATGGCAAACCACCACGCCGGTGGAGCTGGGCCGAGGGTAGGTGATGAGCCACAGAACTTAATTTAGATAGAAGAAACAAATTCATATATTTGTATAGGGGCCGAGCGTGTCAAATTTTGTACTGAAGTTGATTCTTGCCTGTAATTTTAAATACGTCTCAGGCTCTTGATTGTTCATAATTTTTGTGTTGTTGCAATTGAATATCACGTAACGAGGCATTTTTTATGTTTTGGTTGACTTCAACTTACAAAAATTGACGCCCGAAAGCTGCAAGCTGCGAGTAAAGACGGACAACTCAGTGGATTTCACTGAGTTTATTTGACACGCTAAGTAGATACGTTTGCTTGATCTATGGTATATATGACATCTGTGTGATGAGCCGTGTCGCATGCTTTTTATTCTGTTCTTCTATTACACATTAACGTAAATGAGGAGGCACACTGACATTTTACCCCGCCAGGCGGCGCCTATGCATGTCACTGTCATTCATATGTGAGAGAGAGAAAAAACATAATTATCAGCTTCTCGCTCTCACGTCTCACGGACTAATAGGGTGGCGCCATCTGTCATATCCTTTGAGTGTTCCTCCTCATTACATGCCTGTTTCTACATAAGTAATATTTTAAGTAGATTAAAAACAGACGTTTCCCACCGATAATAAAGTCCAAAGTAATTAAAAAAATTACACATTTATTTTAGGCATGCGATTTGACAGTCGTCGAAAAGAGTATATACTTGTCAGTACATACATCTATCTCACGTTTTTCTCTTCTACCATTTGACAGATCTCCGTCATCTTGTGAAATGTATTCTTCCATCCTTCAGAATCGTTGAAGCAACGCTTGTTACAAACACGCGAAAGCTATGCAAAGTCTAATTTCGACCCATATGTCACGGCCAGGTATAGCCCCGGCGATTATCGTTAGACTTACAAGCCACAGGTCACAAGTTCAAATATCAGTCGTCGCATACGTTTTTACAGCTTTTTTAATTCATTTTATAAGGTTTTATTTATATTATAAGTTGATGAGTACAAGCTACTGCAATGACATTAAATACAAGGACGCACAATTCATAACAAATTTTTTTTAAAAATCTGGGTCTAAATTGCATTTATAACATTCTTGTTGATGCTAATAACGTTAACTTCTTATCTGCTTAGGAAAAAAATCGTTCATGCCATAACCAACATAGTGTATAAAGACCTAAGTATCAAAATTGCAAATGGAACTGCCACACACTAAAAACTCTTTATCAAAATACCTTTTGTCATAATATGCTCAAATGACTTATATGTCAAAATGAATTGCGAACGAATATTGAACGAATGGAGCCGCTACCAATATATAATAAGTATGTAGGTATTAGATATTTCCAATTTATTCCATAAATATAAATACCTAAAAAAGGCCGCAATTTTACTTCTTCATTACATAAACTTTAAAAATACCCTACTGTATCATCTTTATCTTGGTCACTTGTACTCCGTTTATTACAATAAATGTATGTAATGTATGTATGTGTAAATTTCCTGAAATAAATGTCATATCTTGTTGCCACGAAGAAAAATTTACAAGGCTTCCAAGAATCTCGAGCTGGAAGGATACAAATTAAAATATTTTCTATGAAAATAATTAAATTCGACAGCAGACAACCCAAAGGTTTATCGAATTTATTTATTATAGGCATTTGTTTTAAATTAAATACCAGTGGTTCTGATCTGATAGTGTGGGATATTCTTTAAAACTTATTTTCAAAAGGAGATTTAATGTTGGTAGTGCCATTCAAATAATATTAGAAGTGTCTAATACGCGAGTGTTCGAATTTAATTATAGGATAGCACATATTGAAAGTACTGTAATATGGGTACAAAAGCCTGCCTATTGAAATATAAAATACATAGCAAAAAGTATAGAAAGGACCTACTTTTCGACTTTTTATTTACACTACGTACCGACCATACAACTGACTCTAATTAATCTTGGTATTAAAAAGAGTAAAATGTAGTACGTTTTCACATTATCCGATCCGATATCGGATGTCGGACCGATATTCCATACATTACAGGCGGAATCTTGGATTCTTCTATTGATATCCTTCCGACATCCGTTATCGGATCGGATAATGTGAAAACGGTCTAATAGCGACTCAATAGTTTTTGTTCCTTGAAAGTCATTAATTTGAACAAATAAAATTATTCATTGAAATCTATACAATTACAACGAGTATTATAATGTATAATACATTCATTTTGTAATGTAATCCAAAGAAATAACTTATAAGAAATATATTCTACCCTTTTTGCTTGTTTTTTGATTACTATTTAGCCAATTTTTCATTGACTCATACCATGGACTTTCAATAGGGACTGAGCTCACACTTTTTTTGCCATACTAAATTGAACTTTATCACCGGTGCAGAAAGGCGTTCTTATCAGACTAGTAAAAGTGTGTCCACATGAGAGGGTCAAAGTTGGGGCTGGTGTCCCTCTCGCATGTGACCAGTGTTAAAGAGATTACTACAGTAGTAGTATTTTTACCCGTATGATAACTAAGGTTATAAACTTCTTAAATTATTTTTGTATTATATCGAGGCAAGGATATTAATACCTTGTAATGAATTGGTAAGTCATTATTATGAAGCCATAAAACCAAAGATTTGCGCAATTAAAAAAAACCTAATTCGGTATTAGTAGATTTGGTAGTAACTTTGAATATTGACCGGTATCCCCAAATAATGACAGTGATGACGTCATTCAAATAATTTTGACAGTGGCAATAAGTGCGAGAGGGACACCAGCCCCAACTTTACCCTCTCATGTGGACACACTTTTTGGCCTAACAACTCAATCTAGCTTAATGATATATAAATCTATGAGTCATACCGGACAACTGTCACTGTACACTTGTAATCCTTATTACAAGGGCATAACGTCTAGCGATGGTTAGCTAAGACAGAGTATTGCGGTTAGTAGGAACGACGCACGATGTTGAAACTTAGGTTACCTTCAATCAATACTAATACTGAAAGACAATTTTTAAACTTATTGCATTACATGTGTCTAACAAAATTTCAATGAAATGGGTTGTAAATCTAATACTAAAAAATCAATATTTAAAAAGAGAGGGTTGAAAAGGGTGTAAAAGATAAAAAAATAATAACAAGAAAAAATGATTTCCACTGCCGAGGATCGAACCCACGACGTCAGGTCAGGAGCGCGCCCATCGTCTTACACTACTATAACTGAGCTATTTAAGCGATAGTGAAGGTGGCGAAATATATTATTATACCGCGATGTAATGAAAATACGAATGAATAACTAACTTTTGAAATAATGCAGAAAATGACATCGTCAATAGTAGAGTTTGTAGGTAAATGAAAAATATGAAAATACTTCTTTCAGTACAGATTTTAGCGCTTCTTGGCATGCATTTAAAGGTGGATTATTTTTTATACTTCTTTATTTTGATCTTAACGAAAAGTCTGTTCCAATTTTTTTGCTGATATAATTTTTGCCCTGAATGTTATTCTGAGCTAGTAAAATACTGAACTTCCGTTTTGTTTTTAGGGTGGTTTCAGTAGAAATAGTGTTTCAACACATAATGTAGATACAAAACAACCATAACTTCACTTGTCCTATTATTGCTTGCGTCATAACTAATTTAATTACTCCGCTTTTTGCTACTACGAAGTATCATTCACAAAAATAGGTGGTTTCTTAATGTGTTATAAAGATCATAAATTAAAGTAGTCGAATTTAAAACAAAAGTCCTGATACCATTTTCGCCTGATTTTTAGTGAATTAAAATAATCTTTTTTTTTATTATACTATACGTTTCTTGTCACAAATTTTGGTGGCTTAACTAAAAAACCTGTACCAAATTACCAAACTTAATTTTTGGTGAGATAAAAAGTACTGTTATAGAATTAAGTTATTTTCCCAGTAGTAGCAAGACCGGATAGCTCTTGGGGTAACTGGGGAATTTATATTATAATATATATTTAAGCCCCGGGTGTATTGAAGTTAATACTTGGAAAATATTGATAGTATTTACGATATAGCAGACTTTCACCTAATAGGTATTCATATTCATTGTTAATATGTAGGTGCCAATATGGAATTACGGTAAAAAGGTAACTATTAGATCTTTCACTCTAAGTAGTGCAAACGCAGACTGACCGTTGATTACAAAAAATCACGACATAGTATAAAACAAATTCGCTTCCCTCCGCCTGCCTACTTGTCCTTATGTATTTTTAGATCTTTAAAACAATGGAAGAGATTTTGATGCGTTTTTCAGAGGCGTATTTACCCTATGACCAACCGGGTCAGGGCCTGTTACCATTTTTTCACATTTTGTATGGCGGTAACGGAATGGAAGGTTCGAAAAAATGTATGGAAATCTTGGGACATTTTTTTCTCCTATCAGGTAGCCGAATCGGTAAAAAATACCCATTTACGGCGACGCCAAACGCCGCAGAAATGCAGTCTGGCTCTGTCGCGCCAATACGCAAGAGCGACAGAGATAGATTACATTTCTGCGGCGTTTGGCATCGCAAAAATGCCATTCGGCTACGGGGCCAGGCGTCACTTAACTGGGCGGCAAACTGGACCAGGACGTAAAATCCTTAAAATATACTGATAATACCCGTCCAAAGCCAGGGCGGGTCGTTAGTCTAAATTAAAACGTTTATTTTTATCTTTGAGGAAAAAACAATAAGGATGTTACATCGATATCATTAAGTCATAAGACGCGTCCCATTTTAAGGTTTAAATAGAATTTCATATTCACCGTGTTTTTATTGAATTCTGTTAACTTCGGCATATAGTTAGGTCCATTATAGGAAACAGAATGCCATAGTTAGTTTTCTTAAATTCGTATTTTTTCTAAAAAAACCATACACTTGAGATAGATGTTAACTTCAATTGCTGTTGAGAAACGGGCTTTACAATTAACTCACACTAAGTAAGTGTCAAAACTATGACTTGTCAGTCGCATATCGAACACACAAAACCGCAATTGATGTAACATATATCGCAGGTGTATAGTGTTTTTCAGAAAAAAATTACGAATTGAAAAAACGACCTATGGTCTTCTGTTTCCTATAATGGACGTAACTAATTATGCCGAAGTTAACGAATTCAATAAAAACACGGTGTATATAATATATAGATTGGAAACACGTGCTTATAATCATGATACTCGTATTTTATAAGGTTACATTTAAGGTTTTATAAGGTTTTGACTGTGTGGTGACGGGTTAAGAATTTCACCACCCCCTTTCTTCCCGTGGGTGTCGTAGAAGGCGACTATGAGCTATGGGTTAAATTGTGGCGTAGGCGAGAGGCTGGCAACCTTACCCCTTATTTGCCATCATGATACTCGTATTTTATAAGGTTACATTTGTCATTGTGAATGTACAATACATTATATTTCCGGTAAAGGGCTTTCATTCAACACCCGATAATTAAGCTTTTTTTTATTGGCCTTTATTTCAGTCTTTATTGCATCTTTTGCGTAATTCCGTACCTAATGTAAACTGTGACCAAAATAATTGTGTTTTTTTTTAACAAACGAATCATTATTATGACATTTAACTATGAAATTCTATGAAGAATTTCCAGTGGATTATCTATATTAATGTACTTACTATTTGTACGTCTTTCCCATCACGGATCAATTTTGTTCTCAGATTGTGGTTCATACGCCATATGTCAACCACAACCTCTTTTAAAATCATCAATTCATCCATCACGGATCAATTTTGTTCTCACATTGTGGTTCATACGCCACCTGTCAACCACAACTACTTTTAAAATCATCAATTCACCCATCACGGATCAATTTTGTTCTCACATTGTGGTTCATACGCCATATGTCGACCACAACCTCTTTTAAAATCATCAATTCACCCATCACGGATCAATTTTGTTCTAACATTGTGGTTCATACGCCATATGTCGACCACAACCTCTTTTAAAATCATCAATTCACCCATCACGGATCAATTTTGTTCTCACATTGTGGTTCATATTACGCCATATGTCGACCACAAACGCTTTTAAAATCATCAATTCATCATACTATTCCTAAACGTTTTGAATATTGAAGTAGGAAATACTTACAATAAAAACGTTGAGTGGCAACCAGGAAATCGTAAACACAGCGACAACTGTCACCATCATCTTGATCATCTGCAATGGATAACAAACATCATTAATACCAATGTTTCAAACCTTTGATATCAGTATCAAGCTGACGACCTACTTTGGATGGCTATTGTTCTTCAGATGATAGACATTTAAATACAATAGAAATCTCAAACTTGAATTGGATAAACAAATATCTCGGAAGGAAATATCTAGTGTAGCAATATTGCTGGTGGGCGCCGAGAAATGTCGCCGAGTTATTTGGCGCATTGTTAGGGTTACGCAACTAAATGGGAAAAGTATTAATATTGTTCAGTCACGTTTTTGCATTAAGGTACTTTCGCTAGATTTGTTGTGGTAATAGTGGATGAATACAAAACTGCCTGATAAGTACTGTCACGCTCTGCGCCTCGCCGGGCGCAGAAAGGACCACACAGCGGCAGCGCGAACTGCAGCGCCAGCAGCGCGCACGTGTACTGCGAACTCTGCTCCACCCGTTCCCAGTTCCCACTGTTCGAGACAAATATCTCTGGAGTTACCTTCCGCTTGGAGCGCTGCATGCGCGTGTCGCGCGCGCTCTGCGCCTCGCCGGGCGGGCGGCCGCCCCACACGGCGTGCGCGATGCGCGCGTACGTGCACACCAGCGCGCACAGCGGCAGCGCGAACTGCAGCGCCAGCAGAGCGCACGTGTACTGCGAACTCTGCTCCGCGCTCGCCCAGAGCTCGCCGCAGACGTCACTAAATGTAAAAATTAGATTCGCAATGATTGCTTTTCCTGGGTACGTAGCCGAATGGCACAAACGCTCACGAAACTACACTCGTAGCTATATATCTCTATCGCTCTTGCGTATTGGCGCGACAAAGCCAGACTACCTTTCGCGGCGTTTCGTTTTCGTTTCGCGTCGCATAAATGCCATTCGGTACGGCACCTGCACCTGCATGTGATTATTCTGACTTTATAGGGTGTTTTCACGCAACGCAAATCAAAAGTGAAATGCCATCAAAACAATTTTTACCTATGGTGTTTTAAGTTATTTTTACACTTCGGAATTTAGTATTTGGAACAGACCGACTTTCTAGAGTTTAATATAAATTTAACTTACATTTGGCATGCTTCATGCCAAAGTGAAGGCCGTTGCAAATTCGACACGATCGGTATAGGGGCAGCGGTGGCTAGCGCACCGCACCACACGCCAGCTACCACAAGTTTGGCAGTGGCCTTCCCAAGCCTCGGCTTCAGAGGCCGCATGATGGCCATGTAGCGGTCGATGGAGATGGCGAGCAGCGTGTACGCGGACACGAGCACGGACACGGCCTGCGAGTAGTTGACCACCTTGCACATGACGCCGCCGAACGGCCAGTAACGCAGCACTAGCATCGACACGAACGAGAACGGCACGCAGAACAGCGTCATCAGAATGTCCCCCACCGCTAAGTTCACTATAAAGTAGTTCGTCACCGTCTTCATACGCGGCGACGTTTGCACTACGAAACACACTAGCCCGTTGCCCACGAGGGCCACCACAAACACAGCACTGTACAAAAATAGCACACACACTTGGAAAACAGGCGATTCCATGAAGTCCTCGGACGTCGCATCCAGCACGCACACCATTTCATGATGGGCTTCGGTGTAGTTGTAGGTAGATGCATTGGGAGCATGCGGCATGTTCCCGACGCACTCATTGCTGTGCTCACAGGCGCCTCGAAGTTGTGTTTCATTTTGGATCGACGGTTCGCTGGTATATAGCATTATTTGAAGACATCAGACGATCACATGTTTTTGAAATCAGCGATGGTGATCAAGAAAATTATCTGGAACAAAAGAAAACTGATTTCACTACATACTTAATTGATATTATCAGTGAGATAAGATTTCTCTCTCATGAAAGCCGTATCATCCAGTGGAAAACTTATTACCATATTCTAGAAGTATTGAGATTTTCTTTTCCCGGGTTTAGTGAGACTAGTAATTGGAGCTAATATCCTAGTAATTGGAGCAATTTTCAGTTCATTTTTTTATCAGTAACTAACTAACGAAGCAAACAAGAAGCGTAGGTATAAAGTAGCATAGGTACAGTCAACGGCAGTGACACTCGCAAAAAGAATGGTCACTTAAAAATCTAATTATCGACATATCCCTCAGACTATAAGTTTCAGTAACATTTTAGAAAACTTATTACTTAAGTAGGAACACAAACGAAAAATAAGTGAGCAACAAGACCTGCTTTGAGTTAATGTTAATTAAAGCAAAGATTCTTAATTACATTCGGGTACCTGAGCTGTTTTGGTATGCAAAGTAAACATATCTTAGGCTTCGTCTTTAATTTATACTTTCAGGCCTTTGCAAGTGAAAACTTTGTACTTGTATGATTTAATAATGATGCTTAATTTAAATGTACATAACGTAATTATATATTAAAATGTATATATGATAATACGCGTTTGTATTTCACTTTACGAAAAACAAAATAAATATTGCAAGTATTTAAGGATATACAAAATAAATAGGTACCTCTAGTAGGTAAGATAAAAAGTTAAAACAGGATTATTTTCGAAATTTTTTAATTTCAGGTATTTTCTTATTAACCCTCTACGCAAAAACGACGGGGTGTTATAAGTTTGACATGTCTGTCTGTCTGTCTGTGTGTGTGTCTGTCTGTGGCATCGTAGCTTCCGAACGGATGAACCGATTTAGATTTAGTTTTTTTGTCTGAAAGCTGAGTTAGTCCGGAGTGTTCTTAGCCCTGTTTCATGAAAATCGATCTATTATGTCGCGGTCGGGGGATTTTCAAATTTTTATTTTGTGTTTAGGTTTTTGTAACACGAGAAGGAATACTTGATTCAGTAAATCTAGCAAGAAGATCGCTTTTCTCTTCTTTATGATGATCGTCTACCTAATATTAAGCGATTATCGCCGCCCATGGACACCCCAAATTAAACATCATAAAGTTGCGCTGCTCTTGCTCTTTGCTTGATGGTTGCTGGAAGGTTTTATCGGTCCGGAAAGCAATAGAGTATTGTACCTACATACATTATTGTTAACCTTATGTTTTTGTGTTTTGATCATTTTGAAATATTTTTCAAATTAATAACTAGATATTATGTAGCTAAGATATTCACAGTTTTATTGGATACCTACCTAGCAAAGTTTTTGGATAGCATAGCAAAGTGTGCTCGAACTTGCTTGTTCGCATATCAATATTACCTTGCCCCCTTGTACAATAAGTATCTGTCCAGAAGAAATACACATCTCGCTAACCGAAAGCGATATTTCGTTATACTACGTCGGTAAACAAGCATACGGCCCGTTATTTGATATGAAGTTTAGTGATATGATATATGAAGTTTTTGATATGAAGATTATGAAGTAATCTATGGACGATTTAAGAATGAAATAACAGTCCAACGTCAAGCGTTATTTCGATAATGATTTATATCCGTTTTTATCCGGAAAACGATAAAACAAAGCGCCCAAAAGTTTTTTGACATGGGCCGAGGGAAGTATTTACAGACCCATCCCTGCTGTCTTGGGCGTTCTCAATTCTATAAAAAGAAAACAAATATTTTGGATTGGCGCGCAGTTGTTTTTATGCGATAAACTCTGCGGAAAACGCAAGTTTGTAAGGTTGCCCTTACTCTAACTCCCATTTAAAGTTAACGTCACTCCTTGCGGGTTCATATGAATTCCATATTAGCAATTCGTTTTGACTGCCATGATTGATAGAAATCGGTCCACTATGTCAGTGGTTCTTTCAAAAATAATATTTTTGTCAACTAACATGTTAATTATTTTTTAAATCGGGACTTAATCGCGTATGACTACATATTAAACTGACCTCCAACGTTTCAGGGACGGCGTTGTCCCCGTGGTCTGGGAGAAGACTGGCTTGAAATGACATCAACACCTTCTGACAGCCGCGCGAGTTTTTCGAACTACCCGCACTTGGTTTTGATTATCAACTTGAACTATTTGCGCACTAGGGATGTTACTCTGTCGACACACAATACTGACGATATTCGATTTAACGACTGTCGATATTATTTTCCGCTTACACTTATTAATGACAGGATTCCACGTGGATGAGATCCTAAAACCTTCGTTCCGATTGAAATTGCGATGTTTTTTGATTTCAATGGCTTCACGCACTTTTCTACTGTAGAAATGGCGTTCTGTGGAAAGGACTTTAGGGTCATGCAGTTCGATCCAGTGGTTTGGTCCTGATTCTAATAAATGTTCGGTATGTTCGTTCATATGTCGTTAAATCGAATATCGTCAGTGTTGTGTGTCGACAGATTAACATCCCTAGTGCGCAAACTGTTGATGTTCAAAACCTAGTGCGGGTAGTTCGAAAAACTCGCGCGGCTGTCAGAAGGTGTTGATGTCATTTCAAGCCAGTCTTCTCCGAGACCATCACGGGGACAACGCCGTCCCTGAAACGGTGGAGGTCAGTTTAATATGTAGTCATACGCGATCAAGTCCCGATTTTAAAAATAATTATGTATAATAATATATCGTGAAAGTTTAAATCAGTGTTTAACTAACATGTTATGAAAATGTACCTCAAACACATCAAATATTAATTTTACGGTTGTTTGGTTGTTACTCAATCGTTTGATCTACATGAGCAGATACGAACTGACCTCGTTTTAGTATTAGCTTAACGAAAAACCAAACATTGTAGAAAAATGATTGACTGAAGTACCCTTTAATACCATCACTTACTTCAAAGTGTTCTATTTAAAACTAGGATAATAGAACATTTATTTAATGAATCATGAAATGCGTAACCCATGGCATATTTGATCCCGGCTTCGCCACCAGTGGGTTTGATCGCTTTTTGGCGGTCGGTGGTGTAGTGGCACGTCAACCGCGATAGCTGGAGACCCGGGTTCGATTCCCGGCTTCGCCACCAGTGGGCTTGATCTTTATTGTATGGTATCTATTTCAGTTTATAATTTATATATAGTAGTGTTACTACTAAAAAAATTGTAGGTACTAAAGACCTTCCTCAAAAATCAATATTCATTTAGTTTGTGAGCTTACTGCGAGACACACGGACAGACGAGGCTAGCGACTTTATTTCATGGTGTACCTAGTGATAAAGGTAGCAACAGACGTTATGGCGCGGCTGCGGTTAGAATACGCCTACTTCACGTTCATTTCAAGTTGACCGTGTAATTTGCGGAAGACATGCAATGCTCGTATCAAGGGCTCAACAAAATAAATGACCACTAGGTACCATGAGTTGTTGACCTTTCAGAAGTGCATTAGGGTAATTTCGAATGACAGAAATGCTCGGGTAATTTCGAAAGAGGAATCTTGATATGATGAAAATAATGGTGAGTTTTATGCGACCTTCGAAATTAGACGACTTTCCAAATTACCCTAATGCACCTTCCGTTATTCATGACGTACCTACACGTCAGGCAAAAAGTGAACAGGACCTCCAATATGGTTATACTTAGGTACTAGAACTAAAAATATTTAATAAATCTTGTGTTTTTTCTGCTTTGATTTTCGGTCAGCATTGAATTATTATTAGCAATTTCGGTTTAACGTTAATTATGTCCGAATCCCGTGGGCATAATTAATTATGATTACCCACAGTACCTACTAACTTTTATTGGTCATCTTAATATTATATATTATTATTTTTATTGGATATTTAATTTTACATCTAAATTAATTTAATTTTACATTTCATTTTAATTTAATTTGTGTTATTTGTTGTATTTTAATATGGGCTCAAGGTCTGAATCATCTCCCTAAAAATGTTTCTATAAATACCATACCATGCTGAACCGTAAAACTAGAAAATGTACGATGTCTGATAATAATCAAACAGCGAATATAAAGATTCGTAAACGTGAGTCACTCAAGCCGTCAGGCCATCGGGTATTAAACACAAAACATAAACAGTTTATTTTATAAACAGTGCGAAAAGCAATTTAATGCGTGTCCGTGTTATAAATAGTGGTGCGGATGTAAATTCACGGTCTATCAATCATGTGGCATCCGTCCGCGGCGCTGGAATGTAATCACAGATCTCATCTGTTTCTAGTACTAGAAATATGTTTCGAAATAAGTGGCGATAAATTAAAATACGACCGAAGGGAGTGTTTTAAATCGACACGAGTTACGAATTTCCTTTTCGCACGTGTATCGTACGACGGTTTTCAGTACAGATGAGCCTCCGAAGTTTCGACCTGGCATATAATGAACCACTTCTCGCACTAGTGCGTAAAAAAAACACCATCTGTACTGAAAATAATGTTTTATATTGCTTTTGGCTTCAAATATAAACGATCGACATTGAATTATTATTATAAGTATATACCTAGATATTTTTCTGGCACGAACGTCAAGTTGTAAGTGCTTGACAAAATAAAAAAAAACATCGACAATCCTTTTATCGATAAAATAGCCTTACATAAGGTTAATAATTACCAATATTGCTCTAGCTTCATAAATCGTTAAGGTACCTACCCAACGGCCCAGGAGGTAGCAGTGTGTGTTGTACTCTCAGAGTATATAAGATTAGAAAACAGTGCCAGTAGCCAAATGCACAAACGCTTACGATAAGATCGTTACCGTAGCTATCTCTATCGCTCTTCCGTATTGACGCGAAAGAGCCAGACAGCGTTTCGATCGGCGTCTAGCGTCAATGATTGTCATTTCGGTTACGCCGGCAGGTGTACACATTTTTTGAATGGGCTTTGTTAATCCCGGTAGGTATATATCGTCCTTGATATGACTGTAGATTCACACTACAGTCGTAATGTCGTGCTCTGATACATTTCATCAAGTCTATGTGAAATTAGGAATTATTACAAACTTTTGTTTGGATACACACACAAACATGTGCATTTACCAACTTCAACCATAAATTACAAGAACTCGAAGTAGCATTGGAGGCAGACTTTTCGAAAACTTTTGTGTAGGTACTGTAGGTATAACTCAATGAATTATTATCCTAATTTCTTTTGATTCATATGTTACAGTTCAGGCTGGTATAAATTTATCAATAAAAAAAAAAACAATTTTTACGATAGGTTGTATTTGAAATAGAACATGTAATTCCTTAGCACATATTACTCGTATTACCCATCGTTTATTTACAGACAAATGCACATAGTATAATAAATTTTCAACAATTTTAGTATTAAAGAGAGAGTTGTACCTACTCCTAAAATAAGATTTTCGGGTAACTGTCGGATATACGGGTAATCAACGGGTAAGTTGTGACTTGTGACATTTCAAAAATCTTTCCAAAATAATACTGAATTGATGTTGATGTTGTATAATGCCGCCGTGATTACCGTTTCCATGAGCTCCGGTAGTTAGCAGGAGCTCTGTGATTAACATTCAGAGCCTGCTTCTGGTGCCAATAACAGACGACCGAACCACACCGAACCTAATCTCAGGCATCCGGTAAATACAGGACGCTACGCTGGTTATATTCAAGAGCTAAGATATTGATGGCGTTTGTGCGTATATTTTTTACAAGTGCGTTTCCAGGTGCAGCTTCAACTTCATGACGACAGCTGTAAGACTGCGGCTGCACGACTGCAACTGCACCGTAATGCTTGATTCTACTAGGTAAGTAACCGTTTGGGGGCGCAGTTCACTATCTCATTCTCGGTGACGTTTACAGGCCCCGCAGCCGAATGGCATTTCTGTGACGCGAAACGCCACCGAAACGCCACAGAAATGTAGTCTGGCTGTGTCGCGCCAATACGCAAGAGCGATAGAGATAGGTAGCTACGAAAGAGATATTCTCGTGAGCGTTTCGTGAGCACTTTATTTGAATCTTCAGTGAATATCAGTTATAAGAACACGTTATAAAATGTATGTTTCTTGAAAAAAGATGCAAAAGCTTAACGCAACTCACTCTCTGAGGTGGCCAGTCCCAGAGTGCGAGTCTCTTCCAAGCGAATGCTCGGTTGACTATGGCGTTTTCACACAACATGTCTGATCAACTCGTCAGCGTCACAGAACATGAATGGACCTCCAAGGTGCTCAACCCCGGCGTAAGGCCGCATTTTACGTGCATCATTTAAGTACAATCCTCTTCAGGCATGGAAATCCATATATATCGACCGCGTATATACAGAGTTTCCCTAAGTATCTGATTCAACATTGCACACAAGTCGGTTGGCCAATTCCGAAAAGTGTGAACGTTGGAGTCCCCGGTCGTCGAGACTCATCAACGTCGTCTATAAGGCGTTTATTTATACGAAGTAACATCAAAAACTTTGATAGTGCGATGTAGACCTATCGTTTATAATAAACGAAGTAAATACCACCTTTTGATTAACAATTGTGGACTTTGTAATTAAACAGTAAAAGTCTGAAACGGCAGAAAATACACTATAGTCTTATTTTGCTATGTCAAGGGGGAATGTAATCAGATCATATTTATTATCATTGATGTTTTACTGCAAGTGCGGCCTCTATTAGTGAGGGATGGTACTAACTAGCTACTTCGTTAATTAGATGCTTCTAAGGCATCGTGTTATCCAATATATTATTATGCTAGGTTGCGCTAATTTCCATAGATGTCGTTCACTATCGTTTCCATAGTAAGGAGCTTCCCTTCAATGGTTCCAACTAAAAAAATCTCATGGGTTCATTTAGTTAAGCACTCAACAAAAGGAGCCTATTTGAGCAAAACAATTATTTCATAATGACTTCGAACTATGTATGTTTATTGGAACAAGAGTTTTAGACTGTTTGTATTAGGAGGATAAATACTTAATAGATGCACATAAATATATTGTAACGTCATTATATATTTGCTCAATTATTACTTTTAATAGCAATAGTCTAAAGTCTTATTTAAAAAATATGGATATTTTTATCTGATATAAACATTTTCATTCATTCATTTAAAGACGAAGAGAAAAAATAATAATAAGCACTTCACAGAAATGTTGGCCATTTTTGAGATTCGAACCCAGGACCATCCATTTTATAGGTACTGTTAAGTACTGCTACTTAGCCGATCATCAAGGTTCGTGTTGCGAAAATGCAACGTCATATCCATATGTTATTCTAATTAGGTATTCTGCATTGATTGCACTAATTGTTAAAAACAACATCTAACATTTCGTAATTTCGAAACGGATGTAAATTGTTATAGGATACTTGCGTTAGCATAGTATTGTCATAAATATAGGGTTGCCGCCGGCACGTATTTGGTGATTTATGATTATTGGTGATATGATAAAGTAACATTATCATAACCGGTATAAACACCTTAATCTCTTTATTCACTGTTTTGGATGTTTCATCAGCGCAAAACATACGTTTTAAAACCAATGTTTTCTTGTTAGGTGTTTAACTTATTCTAAGTACACTAAAATAATATGTTTGAATATTGGCTTTTAAACCAAATTGAGAATAATTACAAAAATAATTTAGTAGTATAAATTACTTTAGCAACATGTTATCTTGCCGCTATGGAGTGATTTCTTGAATAAGATTACCTACACCTAAGATACCACTATCACTTAATCACTTAATAAGTTTGCCTCGATTTTGCATTTTAAACACCGTAGTATATTAAGTTAGTCATACAAATGGCTTACATGCATTTATTACGAGTACTAGTAAAATGAGGACTGTGACACCCCTGATTCGTTTAGTAAAATCATCAATAAATTGCTATTAATAAACCATCATTCTAATTGTTTATTCCTTTGCTACTTTGCTCTTTACAGTGCACATTACGTACTCATACGTCTTATAAATAATAAGTTCGAACCACCGTCATTTCTACATATAACATGTAAGTAAGTGTTGTATTTTGTCTTTTTATAAATTATAATACTAGTTGCTCATGTGCAAGGTTTAAAATGATTTTTTTAATTTACTTTTAGGTCGGACTCCGAGTTTGAAACTATTGTACCCCTAAATAACAAGACTGGAGGTGCGAAAGCGAAAAAACCGGTGCAGAAAAGAAAGTCCGATGCTGCTAATAGGTAAAAAGATATGACACCTGCACGTACCTACTTACATATTGTATGCGTTGCATACGTAAATTGTTTTTGATGACGTTTTATTTTACCTACTTACATTATGAATTTAAATTTACAAATTGTTAAAATATTTTCAGGTCCGATTCAGAACAAGAGTGGGAAGAAATTGACGCGGGGACCAAGAAGGTGAAGAAGCCTCGCCAGGCGAAATCTCCTAGGTATGTTACACATTTAAAATATGCATCTATTCGATTATTATAATTGTGACACCCACCTATGTTGTAATCTGAAAAATATTTTTTGTTGCCTTGTTTTGCATTACTTATATTTTATTGTATTATTTACAGGACTACTAGTGGAGCATCTAAGAAAAAGACTGCCAGCAACCCCTTCGACGTCTTCGAGCTATTTCCTGATGACGAGGCATTTGCGAAAAATTGCCCTACACCAGACCAGCTACGCTCGTCTATAACTCAACGCGTGGCTGATGGATTGACTCGGCGTGCTGCTGATCTTGAGGGGGAGTTTTTCTTGGAGCTGCGAGTATACAACACCGCCGATATACGCAGTGAGTTAGCGGAGCATAAGTGGAAAAAGGCCCTTCTGGCAGTTAAAGCGCAAATAAATAACGATACTCCTCAGTGGGAATATCTACAAAAACTCACAAAGCATTTAAGAACTCTTTTTGACGATGCTGAAGTTACATTTTTTCACAACAAAAAAGGTTAAAAATTCAGCATTGTCAAAAATAATTTTTAAGTGTATATTTTGAACTGTATTCGGATACCACACATATACATATAGGTACTTACTTTAGTTAGATAAATACTTATTTTACTGTTTTATACGCGAATTTAGTTAGGTGGAACTAAAATGCCTTTTTGCTCTGCCTGTTCAATCCAAGTTCTGAAAAATAAATGGGTTGGTCATTTGAGAAGTACTAAACACAAAAATAATTCTTTAGTGGCAGTAACTGATGGCGTAATTGAGATTTCGTCTGCCTTTCAGGGTCGTATATCATCTTATAGAGTTTTCGGATCTGAAGAGCTAGAATTTGCTATACCTGAACAGTTTTTAGATAATTTAACGTCGAAACTAGAAAATATTATAAAACAGTGTTTGATAAAGCACGTGTGTTTAAAAATCAATTTCGAGTATTTTGGAAACTTTCTTTTATTTAAGAACAACCGGCAGGAAACAAAGTCGTTTACGACAAAAAACTTCACAGTACATCAAAACTATACATTTTCTGAGTTATACCAAAAAGTTATAAACGACATAAAAAATAACATTGAAAATTTTGAGCAGCGCGATAGTGGATGGACTTTCTTATCTAATTTATATTTAGAGGTTAATGTTAACAAATACCAGCCTCTGAAAGGATCATCTTACATAGATTTACCTAAGTCTATTAAAAACAAGAAAGCTTGTATTAACATACAGAATAAAGATGAATATTGTTTTCTGTGGAGTATTGTTGCTGCGCTTTATCCCTCAAAAAATCACAAAGAGCGTACGGCCTCATACCCCTACTTTAAAGACGTGTTGAATATTGATGGTCTCAGTTTTCCCATAACTTTCTCTGATATTGGTATGTTTGAGCATAAAAATGTGGGTTTAAGTATTAATGTGTATTCTTTAATGGATAATCGTACAGTGGCAGGACCTATTTATAGATCTCAATATAAAAGGAGTAAGAAAATTAATTTACTTTTAATAGAGAAAGGAAATAAATCGCACTACGTTTTAATAAATAATTTGTCTCGATTGGTTCGTTCCCAAATAACTAAACATCATGGTAAACTTTACTTTTGTGAAGATTGCCTCTTATTTTTTCCTTCCCTAGACAAGTTTGAAAGTCACTCCTGTAGTGGAATCGCCACTGTACTCCCGGAAAGAGGTACATATCTACAATTTAAACATTATGAACGTCACTATAATGTTCCTTTTGTAGTTTATTGTGACTTTGAAACAATTCTTAGGCCATTTCAATCATGTGAGCCTGAAAAGGAACCTCAGGGAAGTTTCACTGTAAATAAACAAATGCATATACCCGCAGCTTTTGCCTATAACATAGTCTGCTCTTATGATCAACGCTTAAATAGATTTATTCAATACAGAGGACCCGACTGTGTTTCTAAATTTTTAAAATATTTATACAGACATGTTGAAGATATTTATAAAATATTGCGTGAAGAAGTGCCTATGATTTTCACAGAAACAAATGCTTTAGCCCACAAAAATGCTCAGACATGCCACATTTGCCTGACTGATTTATTTGGCGACAAAGTAAGAGATCACTGCCACTTAACTGGTGTTTATCGTGGGGCCGCTCATCAATACTGTAACTTACGTTATAGTGTTCCCAAATTTATTCCTGTTTTCTTTCATAACTTAGCAGGATATGATGCGCACTTGTTTATAAAGGAGTTATGCGAGGATGTAGGTTCAAAGGTGCAAATAATTGCGAAGAACAAGGAAAACTATATATCCTTCAGTAAGTTTTTAAAGATGCCTGACGATCAGTATGTGCGGATACGATTTGTAGATTCGTTTAAATTCCTAGATACAAGTTTAGAAAAATTAGCGAAGGGACTTGCTAAGGCAGACTTTTCTCACTTACGATTGTTTTTTCCTGATGAAATCAAATTTGACCTATTGACTAGAAAAGGTGTTTATCCTTATGACTATATAACATGTTGGGACACGTTTGCCGAGACTGAATTACCTTCGCAGGATTTATTTTATAACTCGTTAACTTCGGAGAACATAAGTGATGAGGATTATGTGCATGCGCAAACTGTATGGAATACATTTAATATAAAAAATCTTGGTCAATATACGGATCTTTACCTTCAGACCGACGTTTTACTTTTATCAGACATCTTTGAAAATTTTCGGCGAAATTGTATGGTTAGTTATCGACTAGATCCTGCGTTCTATTTAACCTCCCCTAGTCTTTCATTCGATGCAATGTTACTAATGACTGGTATTAAATTAGAGCTAATATCAGACCTAGAAATCATTCGCTTTATTCAAAAAGGGATTCGAGGAGGGATTTGTATGTGTTCAACTAGACATTCCATTGCAAATAATCAGTATATGAAAACCTACGATAACAAATCACCTGATTCGTTTCTCATATACATAGATTGTAATAATTTGTACGGGTATGCAATGTCACAACCGCTGCCTGTGTCAGATTTTCGTTTTTTGGATGACTTTGAAATTTCACACCTAGATATTACATCGGTTTCAGACGACGCGGAATTTGGGTATATACTTGAGGTTGACTTGCTATATCCGCAATATTTACATCATGATCACAACGACTATCCTTTTTGCGCAGAAAAGTTTGTTCCTCCGGGAGGAAAAAATACAAAATTAATTCCAAATTTGTTCGATAAATATGAGTACGTAATTCATTACGAGCATCTAAAAACATGCCTCAAAAACGGTTTGGTTATTAAGAAAATACATCGTGTACTCACTTTTAAACAAAATTCTTTTTAAAGAAATACATAGACTTAAATACAGAGTTGCGGAAAAATGCGAAAACCCAATTTCAACAGGACCTATTTAAACTAATGAACAATTCGATATTCGGAAAAACTCTTGAGGATTGTGAACGACGCGTTGACGTAAAACTGGTCAACCAGTGGTATGACGAACGAAACAGCACTAAAAAGGTTACTTGTGGCGGTACTTTAATAGCAAGACCCAATTTTCATAGCGCCACAGTGCTCACTGACAACTTGGTAGCCATTCAAATGAAGCCAGAAAGAGTTGTATTGGATAAACCCATTTACATAGGATTCTCGGTATTAGAACTATCCAAAAACCATATGTACAAATTTCACTACTCGGTAATAAAACCCCACTATAGTGATCGCGTTCGCCTCTGTTATTCTGATACTGACAGTTTCATTTATGAAATTAAAACTAGAGACTTTTACCAAGACTTAAGAACACATTTCTTAGATTTCTTTGATACGAGTAATTACAGTCCTTTAAATGATTTCCAGATTCCTTTGCGTAATAAAAAGATTCCGGGACTATTCAAAGATGAGCTAGAAGGATCACTTATAACAGAGTTTGTAGGATTGCGGTCTAAGCTGTATTGTATAACTAGTACACACCCGAAAAAGGGCTTTGTAAAAAAAGCAAAAGGTACTAAGGCTGGTGCCATCAAAGATTTGACACTGGAAAATTACAAAGACGTACTTTTAAACGATAAAATCATTCGAAAAAAGAATATTTTGTTTAAAACTATCAAACATGACATCTTCACTCAAACGGTCAACAAAGTTGCTTTATGTAATAAAGATGATAAACGAATTATTTTATCAGACAAAGTTTCAACTATGGCATGGGGTAATAGTTCTTTTTTGTAGATCCGAAACAAATAATGGAAAAGTTGTAACTAAAAGTAAGTGCTGAATATTATATGTTGTAGCGAATTTCAATGTACTATTTCAATTGTATTTACCGTGAAAGTGTTTCAAACTGTTATTAAACTTAGTTAACACAGTTAATCATGAAAAAAATTACACTTTATTTTAGCAGGATGAGGGATATCCACTTATACTCTGCTAACTCACTGCATTGGAAAATAAATATATATATATAATAACGCACGTCTGTATTTTATGCTTTTATTTTGTATACTTATCTAATAAACGTATAAAAAATATGTGTTCAGTTTATTTCTTCTTATACACTCCCATACTTTCCATTTTTACAGGGTGTAACCAAAATACTGATCAACCGTTTAAGAATGTATTCAATATAGTACCTATTGTACAAATAATTATGTTATTTTTAAGTAGCTTTAACAATGTTTCCCAATGAAAATAATGTAAAAAGATGAATACATTCTTAAAAGGATGACAATTATTTTTGTTATAAGTTTCCTACTCAAAAGCCTGAGTGCTGTAGATTCATTTTTCTTTAAGGAAGTACAGAGCTATACCTATCTTATAGTAAATAATAGTTGCAAGTGCGCTCTGTGAGTAACTTTCACTCAGTGTTATAAATTATAATTAAATACATCAATTTCTTACTAATGATAATGAGTAAGTATACAAAGGTGTTAATTTTGCTCATCACATGTGACTCTCTTCTTTTGAGCTGTTTGATAAATCAATTAACGCCGACAAGTAACAAGAAGCTTATCTACCTAACTTGTATATATTGCATAGCTGAATAGAGTCTAATTTCTTGGCGCGTGCATGCCTACGCTGGCAAAAGCAGGTCAACAACATTATTGGAAAACTGCAATACTGACATTCTCTATATTGTTATAATGTTCGCATGTTCGCATTTATGAATTTGATACAATAAGAAGTGGTCGTTCAAGTAATAAGTTCAAGTAAGTAATTATTTTATTTTTATTATATACTTTTAGTAAATATTATGTGATAATTTAAATACATTATTATTATTTATTTATTTAAACTTTATTTTACAAAAGAAAAACTTAAAATTACAAGAGGTAGATTTAATGCTTAATAGTAAGGCTTTATTAAAGGTAATACTTATTGTGTTACAGTTTCAACATGTGCAAACATTGTGACCCCGAGGATCCTTTTACCCATGCTCAAGAGTGGAACACCCAGACATTTGAAGACGCATATCCAGAACTTGCCAACAAGCATGACGTGACCATTACAGCACCATCAATAGAAACACCCAACAAAAAGAAAATAAAAACTAAACAGCGTGCTCCAAAACGTAAATTAAAATCATCCACTACTTTTGTGAAATGTAGAAAATCCGTTGCTGAGGGACCCCGTCTGATACAAATAAAAATCATCGGCTTACGTAACGGGCAGGAAAGCCAGGCAGAGAGTGATGATGAAGAAAATATGATCTTTAGTGCTCAATATATAGCCAGCGAACCAGTGGACAATGTTGTGGATTCGGCATACAGTTTAATAAATCAAATCTCTAAATCAATGTTACAAGAAAATTTCTGAGTTTATTGTTAAGGTTAAAAATGTATGTGTGCGTAAAATAAAAAAATAAAAAATGGGTCTTTCATTACAGACTTTTATTTATTATCATTAAAACATAATACAGTGCTTATTTCTAAAATAGTAAACATCGTTATAAATCTTGTGCAGACACAATAGTATCAAAATACCACTTTTTAATACATATAACATTTTTTAAAGCACATTTTTTTTCATGATGCAGGCAGTTATATGCACTAGACTTATTACAATATTTTTCATGCAAATGTAGAAAATTAGGACAATCTTGTTCACCTAAATCTATTACAGCACAATTAGCACACAAATCTTTAACCCACTTAATTTTTTCCGCTCCTTTTACATAAATGTTCTTGTTATTTAAATGGTTCACAATCATTCTTTTAAATTCTCTGTGATCGACAAATCCTTCCCTCCATAAAATCCCGTGGTTTTTTTCTAACCATATTACTCTTTTTCTTTCTTGCTGAGATAAATGAGAAAACGTGTAGGGTGGTTTTATTAAAAAGACTTGCGTGTATTCTTTAGTACTAAGTGCGAATTCCTTTATTATAAAATCGTTATTTAATGATTTAAATCCTTGAACATCCACGAATAAGCTTTTAGTGCTCATGATATTTTCCTTGTTATATTGCTAAGAGGTCTATACTCTATAATGCTATCATTTAAAATAAGACAATACGCAGATGTTTGATCGGGTATATCCTCACTGCACTCTATTTCAACTCTGATGTCAACAACACCCGATTTTAAAGTGTCACTTTGTCTTGAACAATCCACGAAAAACAATGGTGCTATTTCTTTGAAATCGTAAGGATTTAACAAGGGTGCCTGACTACGATTATAGTAGGACTGTTGGAATTTAGAATATTGCTCGTATAATATAGCATACTTCTCATCGGAAAAACTAACATTCAAATTTTCATAAGGATAATATATAGAATTCAAGAAAACTTTAACCTCTCTCAAGTTACAATGATCGAAATGTGTTATATCTTTGTCGGACGCATTTTTCCTACCAGTTTTCAAACCAACTATAACATACCGAGGTTTTTCGATTTGAGATGAAGTTTTAATAGCCCAAGAGTGCTTGGAAGTTTTTGGCAGCAGTGGATATTCGAAGAGGTCCCAGTTTCTGAACGCAATTTGTATTGCACGATCTTTTTCCACATATTTAAGAAGATTCAGTCTTTCCCGATCGGAAACCTTAATATGAGGCATACGCCATACCACTTTTGATAAAGTAACATTGTCTATATATTCATTTGGGTTCAATTTAACGCTATTCAAGTTAGTGTTAGAGCGTAAAAGTATAAGTTCATGTTTGCAATTAATAATAATTTTGTTGTAGTCTTCAGCAAAGCCCAAAATTTTGTTTAATGGTATAGAAGCAGAAAATAAACCTTGGGTAACTTTAGTACCTTTTATGTCCCACCCCCACGACTTTGCCATTCTCGCTTCATGTTCACTCATGGATAAAAGAGATTTCATTGTTGTTGTGATTCCTGCATTTTTTATTTTGTCTATTTCAATTCCATTCAGTTCGTATCGAATGTCTTGAAAGAAATGGAGGACAGGGTTATTGGTAAACAGGACGCTCGACACGGGTTGTTTTGTTTCTCTGTTCATCACTGTAATAGTACCTTCTATGTATAATGTGCTAGCTGAAGGCAACACGTACATATCTTGCTGATTGATGGGTATGCGAATTTCATCGTTCAAATTAAAACTTGTAACGTAAGGTTTGTACGAGTGGTATTCATAACTTTCGATTGAGTTATCATAGCTAAAGGAGTTTGCTAAGTCCAGAATGCTCATTTTAGTAAACCGATTGATCTGAGAAACAAAATATTTTCACTAGTGAGCCTGCTTTTCGGTCTTCTTTTCTTGATAGCACCAAGGGTACTGCCTGATTTATCACGGTTCACTGCTGTTTTATTGAAATCAATCATTTTTTCCTCAGGTGTAAATATATTTGAATCTCTTCTCCGCGTAAATTTATCAATTGGTTGTTGGTATCTAGTAGTCTTATTTTAAGAGAACTTAAAGTATTTTGAGTGACGGGAAAATAAATAACGTTTTTAGGCGTCTCTATTATTCTATACCCTGGAGGCACATTAGGTACAAATTCATGAACTATATGGCTCGGTTTTCCGTTGATAAATGATCCACTAATGATATCACATTCGATTCGAACTATAGTCGTCGATAGAATGGACACTGGAAATGGAGATTCCATTAATATATTCGCAGGAACAGTTTCATTACCGAAACCTAGTAGTTTACCTATGGAGTTATCGCCACCAAAATGTATGCTCTTAGAGCAAAAAATAGATGTTTTTAGAGTATTATTATTACACAAAAGTTTAAAAGAACAGCCTTGAACATGTGTTTTTAAATAATCGTTTAAATCCTGGAGTTCATAAGAGCCTTCTGGTATCTCCAATACTTCACCCTCACCGTAGTAAAATTTGCAATTTCGACTATCTATGTTAGGTATTGAATTAAACGTAGATAAATACAGTAGACCACATTCGTATTCACCGTCCAATTGAAGTTCAGGCGAATAATTTGTTGTAAGACTAGAGGAGGTTCCCGTTATGGATAAAGTGAAAGACATCGTGTAAATGACATTTTTTTTATTAGTGTTAACAATTTAAACGCCTCTGCCAAAATTGTTTTAAATATTTTAAGCATAAATGACCACAATTTACAGTATTAAATTGTTGGAACTGCCTATAATTATATGAAATATCAAATCTTTTCAAATATATTATCAACTCTAATGGCGGTTTAATATCGCCGAAGCTATTATAATATTCACAATATTTTTATCCTTTGCATAGGCTACCCAGTGAGTTCCTTGGTTTTTTGATTCGTCTAAGTTAATTATCGCGCATTCTCTACGCTTAGGAAGTTTGGGTAAGCGGTCTCTCATAAATACTCCTCTAAAATAAGGTATACCCGTTGAATTGTTGATAATATCGACATTTGTGAGAGCTCGACTGGGTAACCTACCATTTAGTTTTTTGAGGTTTTTAAGCATAGTCCTTTGCCATTTCTGTACGGTTTTATATGTAATCCTTTGCCCAACGCTATGGATTCCATCATTTTGTTGTGACGTTCAGATTCCGCTAGTTTATTTCTTGCCGCTTTATAGTCTCCTACAGCTTTAGCTATTCCTGCCGCGCCGCCTGCCAGAGAACCCAGAGCCGATAATCCCGCGAATATAGGAATCAACGGTAATATGCCTCCAGTTTTTGGAATAGGTATTATACGAGGTATCCGCATACGACTTGTGTTAGGAAATATTTTCTTCGCAGCTGTATAAGCACTGCTTATGATATTTCCATTCTTTTTTTCTTTAATTCGCTACGTATTTTTGTAACTAAGTGCTTAAATGACTTAACACCTGCCCCTGTCTTAATTTTTGATTTCATAACTTTACTAACCAGCCATGACGCCAGTTTTTCTCCTTTCCCAGCGTTTTTTGCATTCATACGTCGCTTAGCCATTTTATAAAGTTCTAAATCAGCCTTATGTCGATCCTCTATACGTGAATATTTGTCGTAAGCAATATCGTGCTGCATACAAGCTGAATCTAACCCGTTGATACCTTTATCACCCCGTCTTAAGCGTTCTTGTAATTTAGTTCCAGGGCCGCAATAATTGTACCCAGGTATGTGTAGTTCAAATGGAAGATTATTAATGGCACTATTTAAAAGTCCTCTTCCTTTCATAGTCAGTTAACTAGTGATAAAGTAACATTCGCATCAGTATTATAAATAGATTTACCTCTATACAACAGCACTGCGCTCAATCCAACTATTTTCGCTTGTACTAAGACCCAACCACTTAACGTATAGCTTGTTGCCTTTTCTTTTCATTATTTTCTCTATAAGATAAACATTAGGATACTTTGTTTTTTGCAGCTCTTGCTCATAAAAGGTGCCTAATATTGAATTTTTCGTTGATCCTCTAAGTAATATGTAACGGGTATAGTATTCTTAACTTGTTTTATTGTAAATAATTCTGTAGACCAATTAGGCGTATAACCTTTATGAAAAGCGCCTTTGTACTTGCTTATACGTACGCAATCCCCTACACTGAATTTGTTGGCCCTTGTTTGTAGGTATGAGCGAGGTTTGTTTAGTATAGATTTTATTTCAGACTCTTTATGGAAATCAACATCTATCGGTCTACACCTTATTGTGCGATGAAATGTATGATTATATGAATTCACAATATCATGTAAAGGTTTTCCAAACCATTTGTAATTGCCAACAAAACTAAAATATTTATACAGTTTGCCTTTTAAAGTTTTTATAACCCTTTCTACAATTGATGCTTTTTTAACTGAATAGGTTGAATAATGGTTTATCTGCAAGGATTCCAAATAATTTTTAAATTCAGTATTGTAAAATTCTTTCCCCAAATCTGTCTGTAGATGTTTAGGTTTGCGTTTTGCAGTGTCAATTAGTTGCCTAAAAGCGTCTTTGGTCTCAAATTTGGTCTTAGATTTCATCGGAATTCCCCATATGTATTTTGAAAATGTATCAATGACAACCAAAACGTACTTATAACCCTTATTAATATTATGAAATTTTTGTAAATCCAGTAAATCTGCTTGCCACAAATCATCTATGCCTTTTAGTACAACTGAACGCCGCGCAAAATTTTTGCGAGCAGACCTATGAATTTCATTTACTATTTGGTTCTTTTCCATTACTGAGTCTGCTCAAAATACCCTCAGTTTCCTTTTTTGTATAAAAGTTCAAGTTCAACTGGCGCTGCAAGCTATGAATTTGTGAATTTATAGTTTCAAGCAAAGAATCCAATTCACTTTTTTTGTAAGTGCCACTAAAGAGTTGATCAACATATTGTTTGTTTACACCATCAGTAGACAGCACAGGTGTATTAACACCTTTCAGTCGAGACGAATGTAAATCAAAATCGCCATTATCAGCGCGAATTAGTGCCCTTTCGCCAAATTCCGAAAATTCGAATACTCGTAAGCGTTTATGTACATGGTGTCCAAATTTATCAATGTTCATTTTGCTATGTATCATGCTTTATTAAAAGATTAAGATTGACTGCGGATCTAAAGTATCGTTAGGTCATTATATATCTTTCAATATATCTGATTCTTTCAATTCTTCAATTATAGATATTATTTCGTTATCTAACCCTGTATTACCAGCATCCCGGGATGCAATAAGTAGCTTTAATCTTTCAACTAACTCATTTGGATCATCCCAATAAACGTATGAAATATTATTGGTTACCTTTTTCATAGTTGGGAGCCCTTGTCCCTGGACATTACTCCCATTACTTTTTAAACGTTCTTTAGTATATTTAAACATAGGCCTTATGATTTGTAAATATTTTCTACCTTTGTTGCTTTTTATAGGTTTATTTGGATTAAAGTCACGCCTGTGTGCATTCGTTTCTAATAGCAGTAACTTATAATTAAGTTTATCTTCTTCAGTTATAACTTCAAGTTCAGGCACTTTTGTAAATAATAATTCCTTCAAACCCGGGGTTAAATTGTAAGTTTTTCCGCTAATTACTATACTGTTATTATCAAGCGCTACCACATGCGATCCGAGCATAATTTTACCACGTTCTTTGTGTACGCCAAAAGGGATATTCTCCAAATTATACGAAATGTTACCATCACTATTATCATCTCCGGGAGAATCTATCGAATCAGAAGTCTTAAAAGAGAACTCATCAGCTGATTCCTCGCTATTAATACTGTCATCTAAAGAGGCGTTGCTTCCATCATAAACGTCTCTACTTTTAGAGATCGTAGAATTCACACCAACGGTGTGAGTAGTACTTTCCTTATCACTGGCCTCAGGGCTGAATTTCAATCGCTTAATTGAGTTTTTCCAGTCTGTATCATCAGTCTTAAATTCGTCGCTAAGGTAATTATTTTCATTATTAAAGTTACTTTTTTTATTACTTTTAACCATCTCATTGAGAGGTTCTGTTATTGGTTTTAAAACTGTCTCTAATGTCATTTCATTGGCCGTTTTGATGTTACGAATTAACTTAACTTTTCTCTTTACAGCCTCAGCTGACTGAAGCAGCTTCTCTTTTAAATTCTTCTCTTCGTTCATTACGATGCAACCTCGTTGGAATTATATGAAGAAATGGCGGTGTAATGTAATTGCGGCATTCTAAATACATTCATCTAAAATAATAAATGTATCAAAACCCGATCTATAGCATCCTGAATTCTTCGCACAATCCTTATTTATTACTAAGTAGTTGTGCGGTTGGTTCCATACAGTGGCACACATATCTCTAAACTGGTTCCATCGCATATCAGTTCCAACGTGTTCATCATAAATATGTCGTAAATTAATTTCGTCTTGTTTAAACAAAATAATCAGATTTGCATTATCTCTTATTAACTGTTTAGGTATTTTGCTGTAGGTTTGATTCAAGTAAAAACTATTAATGTTTTTGTGTCGTCCCATCGCAAAGTAATCCCTTATATTATTTTGATTTTCACATGCAACGTCATCAAATATGAATACAGAGTCATTAGCTGCATCCTGAGGACTCACGACTTCATCATTTTCGCGATATTTGAAATAATTTACTGAGGGAACCAATGACAACACTTTTTCTAGATAGTTGTATAAAGGTTGATAAAGAGTTTTTGAATACACATACACATTTTGAAAACGAATTCCTTGTTCATGTAAAAGAAGACCTATCATTAGATTGGTCTTTCCACAATTAGATGGTCCACAAATGACGCAACGGATTGAATTCGGTAAAAGTTTTCCATGATAAGAATTCTGTTTTGAACGTGAGCGTATTTTTTGCATTCAGCTACGCACACGAGTTGCTTATTTTAAAACATCAAAAACGTTAGTCTCTGCTCGGATCAGATACGCAGCCGAATGGCACAAACGCTCACGAAACGAAACGCTCGTAGATATCTATCTCTATCGCTCGTGCGTATTGGCGCGACAGAGCCAGACTACCTTTCGCGACGTTTAGTTTTCGTTTCGCGTCGTAGAAATGCCATTCGGCTACGGGGTCTGGACACTGGAAGACCTATTATTTTCTTTGTTTTATTTCGACTTCCAAAGGTCCTTATTTTTCTGAGCCCTTGAATTGACAAACGACATCATCCTAGCGTGAAATATGTATTTCGCTTTTCACCACGACCCCATGTCATCTGATTAATAGCGTAGCTGCTCGAGCGTGACGGAACTTAATACAGGAAAATTAATTCTCAAGACAGAGTACCTGGCGTCAGCACTTCTATTTAATCTTTGTAGGTATGTTACAAAGTTTGCGCTGTTAGCCTCGCGGTAAGTACGTGCTACTTTCGTTCCGTAGTCGGGTTCGAACCCGCGACCGCCGGAACGAAAGTCGAGGTCGCAGGTTCGAACCCTGGCTCACACCAATGAGTTTTTCGGAATTTATGTGCGAAATGTCATTTGATATTTTGCAGTCGCTTTTCGGTGAAGGAAAATATCGTGAGGAAACCGGACTAATTCCAATAAGGTCTAGCCCTTCGGGTTGGAAGGTCAGATGGCAGTCGCTTTCGTAAAAACTAGTGCCTACGCCAAATCTTGGTATTAGTTGTCAAAGCTGACCCCAGGCTCCCATGAGCCCTGACAAATGACGTGATAACGCAAGGAGGAGGATGATGATGTTACAAAGTTAAAGAGGGGCAAGTGAAAATACATACACAAATACATTATTTACAAATACATTACACATAAACATAACACATTTAACAAATTTAATATTTTTTTTATAAATACATTATTTTAACGACTTTGTTTCTTTTAAGTAGGTAATTCGTTATATCTAAAGTTTTTTTTTACTACGTCGGTGGTAAACAAGCATTCAGCCCGCCTATAATAAATAGCCTCCGTGGTCTATGGAGATTCCAGAAGTGAGTGATGCCGACTCTATCCTTGTCGCGCCCTCGTTGAACTCTGATAACCCTACTCGCATGAACATAATAGTACATTGCGCAACAAGGGAGGTAAGGGGGATTTTGACAACAAGTGTCAATAAGAGTAGCCTGCATACAAATTAACGTCGCTCCGCACACGACGAGACGCGTCTACGACCCGTATGCTACCAGTCGCACGCGACTGTCATTGCTGGTCGCACGCTACTCGAGTCGCATGCACGTTGCAAACAAAAATGGCGGTGGATCAAAAGTTTAATATTCGATTTGTCCAAGAAGTGGAAAATTATCCGTGTTTGTATAATTATAAGCTGCCAGAATATATAAGAAAAGATGTGGTGGAAAAGGCGTGGAATGATATTGGCAAAAAAATGAATATGACAGGTCAGTATAGGTATTATATTTTGTTTTTATGAAATGAAGGGTTTATTTACCTACTATTATTACATTAACCTACTACAAACTATGAAGGGGTGAGTGATAAATAACGTCACGATTCAAAATTCATCGTGTTTCATCATCTTGTACGCACGAATGTTGCACTGCAAATGATAAAAATCGTCTCAGTTGCGTAGCACTGTGTGCGGAAACGAGTAGCATACCAGTATGAGGGCCTTACTCGCGACAGCTGCAGGCACAATTTCCTGTCAGATTGTCAATCTCTCTCTCTCTCTCTCTCTCTCTCTCTCTCTCTCTCTCTCTCTCTCTCTATCTCTCTATTAAGTACGTAGTTTAAGGACACACTGGGGTCCGGACGTTATTTAAGACCCCATCTCCTATTTCATTTCATAAATGGGCGGATTTTTATTTTGTTGTAGCGTTTTGAAAAACTTGTGTTTTTATAAATGTTGTTAGTTTGAATGATAACAATTGTTTTTTCGTGTTCATTAGTCATTCATCTACATAAAATTCAATGAAATTAATAGTATTTTTGTAAGAACTGAGAAAAAAATGAACTTTAATCGATGTTTCTGGAGCTGGGTGATCCACTGAGTTACAAACTTACTAATGTATAAAAATAACAAAAAAACCGGCCAAGAGCGTGTCGGGCCACGCTCAGTGTAGGGTTCCGTAGTTTTCGTATTTTTCTCAAAAACTACTGAACCTATCAAGTTCAAAACAATTTTCCTAGAAAGTGTTTATAAAGTTCTACTTTTGTGATTTTTTTCATATTTTTTAAACATATGGTTCAAAAGTTAGAGGGGGGGGGGACGCACTTTTTTTTCCTTTAGGAGCGATTATTTCCGAAAATATTAATATTATCAAAAAACGATCTTAGTAAACCCTTATTCATTTTTAAATACCTATCCAACAATATATCACACGTTGGTGTTGGAATGAAAAAAAATATCAGCCCCCACTTTACATATAGGGTGGGTACCCTAATAAAACATTTTTTTCCATTTTTTATTTTTGCATTTTGTTGGCGTGATTGATATACATATTGGTACCAAATTTCAGCTTTCTAGTGCTTAACGATTACTGAGATTATCCGCGGACGGACGGACGGACGGACGGACGGACGGACGGACGGACGGACGGACGGACGGACGGACGGACGGACAGACAGACATGGCGAAACTATAAGGGTTCCTAGTTGATTACGGAACCCTAAAAAGACATATATATGTGAAATATTTTATTAATATTAGAAATCTTAACAAAATGAACTTAAATTTTAAAAAAAAACAGTAGAATAAACACAAAAGAACCCTCTAAAAATCACTTTTACATATCCACTAAGTGACATTGTGGTCAAAAAACTTCAAAACTTTTTTAAAAACATAAAAATCTGTAGAAAAATTTTAGAACTTTCCTTTGCTAATCCGCGAATAGAATAGATAGAATAGAATAGAATAGAAAGGATAAAAGGAAAGTTCTGTAGATTAAAATTAACTGATCCAAACTCCTATTAAATGTAAAGAAGATGTTAGATTTATATAATATCATACTCACAGGTAGGTAAGGCTAACAAAATCTTATAAAAATTTAAATTTACATCTCAGAAATTGCTAGGACAATTTCTCAGTGGAACGTAACATAAAACTAAGGGTGCGATTAACATGGAGCTAATTTAACTACGTCAAACAATTAAGCAAACTGTTTTTACGTGGATGTTAATATCTCAAATAAAAAAAAATAAAATTAACTGAGCCTTTTTCAGAAAAAGTGTACATATTCAGTGTCTTCAAAATATTTACTTTTTGGACTCATTTTACGCCTCACGTATGAAAATTGAGGCCCTTAATTTAGTAATTTGTTTTCTTTGTACATTGCATCACATTCATGAAAATAATTAAACTTCCATATAAAAAAGTGACGATACATTTTTTTTCATGTATATTATGTGAAAATATAAATGTGTACTTATAACGCGGCTTTATCGCTCCACTGAGTTACTTTTTAATCCACTGAGAAACAATATTTCTCAATGGAACGTAACGGTTACGCCTTTTAGAAACAAAATTCTGGTTGTAAATTAAATTATACAAACTCTTCCCATAAACGTTATATATTATTAAAACAGATAAACTAACTAGTAATATGAACAGGAACAGTTTCTTAATAAAATATACAACATACCTTCGAAAACGTAGTCACTATGTGGAACTCAGAAACGGACCTCTAAAACACGCTTGAACAAATCCTTCCTTCACGAGTTTTGGCGTGCGACTGACAACAAATAACCAATATGGCGTACACGGCAAGACATTATAATGTTGCCAGAATAAAAAATAACCTACCACTTTAGTAGTAAAATAAGTAAATATTGACGAAATTTCTCCGTAACTCAGTAGGATTTTCCACAGAGCCACTTTTTGTGGTTTATGTTTGAAATGATTTTTTAGTATTCTAAAACTATTTATGATAGATTAAGCGTTATTTAAATTAGAAATTAATGTACAAAGAAACATTTAAGTAAATAAAAACATATTGTTATGATACAAAAATAATATTTTAACGCATATGAAACATAAGTATTTCATGGTAGGACATGGGAAAAACAACACTTTTGTTGACTTCAAACAGAAGTTTTTATTAAAAATATGACTAATATTCATTCAAAACTAATAATTTCTGAAAGACAATTTATTTATTTATGCATAAATATCAAACGCCTGTAAAAAAGTGATATAAAATTTGTGCAATCTTTGTCAGAAGAGGTAGGACATGCCAAATTTGGTACCATACAACAAAAAAAAAATTTGCCCAAATTTCATTCCCATTGCTATCCCTTATTTTGTCTTTTTTAACCGTAAAAGTATCAATATACGTTTAGGAACTAGTGTATGAACAGAGGGCCGATTTTTGAGTCTCACTGTCACTAAAAAACGGTGAATTGCCTATTATTTTCAGTGACAGTTTTCTGAATTCGAACGCCGTGAGACTCAAAAATCGGTCCCCAGAACCTTTGAAAGATTTAATTAAACGCTTAAAATGCAATCGTCGATGGCATGCCAATGTCAAACTTCTGTGTGCCGTTTTCAATCAATAAGCGAAATTAATATCGGTTGTCAATAAGTCTCTATTTCCACAAAGCTTCAAATTGAAATCAACCTTATCGACAACCGACAACGTGGTACATTTTAGTTGAAAACGTCAGATGCGAATAACCTTAAGTTTAATTATTTTTAAAATCGGGACTTAATCGCGTATGACTACATATTAAACTGACCTCTAACGTTTCAGGGACGGCGTTGTCCCCGTGGTCTCGGAGGACCTTAAGTTTATGTGTAACTAAGAAGTAACACTCAAGCGCTCGTCAATGTAATTTAGTTTCTTCACTACCTCTTGTAGTAGCCAGGATTGCTAAAGACATAAATTCAAATCCGAGCTTCGCCATGGAAAGGTGTTCGTAATTCTTTCTTTAATGGACATTTTTTTTTATGGGATAGGAGGCAAACGAGCAGACAGGTCGCCTGATGGTAAGCGATCACCGCCGCCCATGGACACCCGAAACACCAGAGGTGTTGTAGGTGCGTTGCCGGCCTTTGGACATATTTTATTTTGTTGTCGATTTCACTTTTTTTTATTACTGGAATTTTTGCACTTTTTCTACTTAAAAGCATGAGCTCTGTCGATTCTACTAGGAGACAAAAAATGTCCCAAAATTTCCATACATTTTTTTGCCGTCCTCTGAGTTACAATCAAAGAAGTTATATGAGAAATTTTAGTGGAAAAAAATTGTGAGACATTTTTTCTCCTGCGGAATCGAAAGAGCTCATGGTTCTGAATAGAAAAAGTACAAAAATTCCCACATTTGGAAGAAAACTAAAGCAGACAAGAAAATAAAAGTATGCCCTAATATATATCAACTCTAATTTCTATTTATAATATGTATAGGCTTATCATTCGCTTCCCGTTATTCCATTCATTAGCAGTCGCCGTCTTCCATATAATATACATAAGTATACATTTATTACGTATATTTAGTGTGACTACTTTAAAATCACAGTTGCCTAAACTAGGGGAAGGCTGCGATCATTGGACCACTTAACTTCGCTGTAATTCATAGATTGTATGTCAAAAAATAAAACTAGTTTGATTTTCAAATAGTTAAGAGGTCCAATCAAGGCGCCGGTCCAAAATGTTATTTTTTTCAGATTCTCAAGTATGTCTTGTTTTGTTTTCAGATTGTTTTCAGTTATTTTTCGTATTTTCAGAATAACACAACTTCGCCTTCAACTTAAATATTCACAACATTATTATAATAGTACTAGCTTTTTCCCGAGGCTTCAACCGCGTACTATTTAATCAAATTTGGAATCTCTAGGACCAGCGGTTGCATCTGTCAGTCAGTCAGTTTCTTCTTTTATATATTTAGAAGATTTTGTGCTACAAGTATAAGGTTTCTTAAAATTAAGGTGCCGAAGTTACATAACGAAAGAAGTTGAGCTTTGGAAAACAAAACCCGAGAATTCAAATAAGTATCTAGTCACACATATTTAAATAACGTTGCAGAACCTAAACTAGGTTCATCATAATCATTTGTTTGTCTCCACTGTATCTTTTCTGAGGTGTGCCAATAATTCTTAGGAGTAGGTCCTTGTGGAGTTCTATAGCTACCTACAACAAATTTAATATCTTGATTTGCGTGCTATTGTGTAGACTATAAGGTAAGAGCACTCTAAAAGTTAGAGTTGTAAACAGTAACAAAACAAAACACTTCGTTAAAGGAATTAGCGTGTTATGTACGGAAAGAACTCTCCTCATATACAACAGTCAATCGCAATCAACGTCTGAGGCAAATAGACGAGAGTAAATTGGTAATGCCATCATGTTCTTCTGCTCTATTTAAAAATAACTGTTACGGCATGAGCATCATTGTATATAATAAATTACCAGAAGAACTACGTAAGCTACAAGGCACACTATTTATGAATAAGTTAAAAAAATGGCTAATTAATAAACAATACTACAATATCAAAGAACTTTTGGAGGAATAATGTATTAAATTAAATTAAATTAAATAGGATAGAATTATGTAAATAATATATAATTTGCAATTGTTAATTGATTATTGAATTTGGAAATATTGAAATTAATTTATAAATGTATATTAATTTGTAATGAAAAATGTATATAATGTAAATAGTTAGATTTAAGATTAATATTTGCATGCCGCCCTTGGCTAAATATGTGATATCGACTGCTGATTTATATTCTGTCCAACTTAATGTACCATATTTAAGCAAATAAATTCTATTCTATTCTATTCTATTCTAAAGATTTCCAAGAAATTGTAAAAATACAATTTTGTAAAAGAAATGAAACTCGCCACTTGATAGGAGGATGACCCGTGTTTGTCAGGACTTACCGATGTCTTGTGGGAATCTTAATTTTGTATTCCGGTCAAACCTTCTTTCGAGTAAAGCCCCTTTCTAATCTATTCGAACTCTGGCCTTTTGGCGATGAAGTAAAAGTCAATATTATCATAAATTGAAGTCATAAAGTCAACTCCACCATTATTGACTTCAAAAAAAATGTCTTGAAGATTATACTTGTAGATGACGTTTTCACTTTTGACATAAATTTACGGCTCGGAATTGACCTTAATGCCAATCTCAAATAATCGGTGGAAACATATGTTTACTGTATCTTTGGTATTCTTGTTATATTTAATTTATGATATGAGCCGTGAAGATAATAATTTCAAAGGCTTCCGAAACAAAAACGAAACGAAACATATGTTTAATGTATCTTTGGTTTCTGAGCCAATTGGCTTTCTTATTGAATTCTAGTTTGATAAATAATAAATAAATCAAACTTTGGCAATCGAGAAACAGGTTTCATTTCATTTTGTAGCGTCTAATAAAATACTTCTAGTGATTTTCTGAACTTAATAGGTATTAGAATATTTTTAAACCTAAGATTTTTCAATATGTTAAAGTACATATTGTGCTACTTTTAAAAGGAGATAATTATAATGAAGCATCGGTCACGACGCAAAATGCATACTCGAAGCAAACAATTAAATAGGTACCTACACAGTGGCCCTAAGCTAGTTTATACGCTTAACCTAGGATTCATTTGTCAATTATGTCTGACAGAAATTAGAGAATCCATCAGTGGTAATCCGTTGTAGGTACTTACAATGATGATGCTTACCCCCCCCCCCCCTCCCATCGCAAAGATTACTGAGCAAATAAATAAATAACAAACAACCACCAAATACACAAAACGTCTCTATTGTATGAAGACGCAACAGGAGGGGTCAATTTTCCATACAGATTACTGAGCAAATAAATAAATAACAAACAACCACCAAATACACAAAACGTCTCTATTGTATGAAAACGCAACAGGAGGGGTCAATTTTCCATACAAACGGTCTCGACTATTTCCTCCCTGGTTTTTGAAGCTAGAGCAATGATTTTTTTTAACACAGATAGATTATTATTATTTTTATCTGTGTCGGACCGTTTTGATAATTTGATTTTTAAAGTCGCAAGAGCCCATCAAAAATCTTCAAACACGGCCTTTTTCATTACGTCGCAAAAAAAGGTGTGATATACAAAATTGGTAACAAGTAGCCAAAAAACTAAACGTTTCCGACACAGATTATTTTCATTGTTATTCAGTTTTTCAAAATCGTTCCGATTGGTTAAGTTTTCGAGGAGGAAACAGTCGAGCGCTGCTCGATTTTAAAGATTTTTTCACAATACCTTTTAACTGAGTTGTTCTTAATGGACATTTTTTTTTTCGATAAATCTAGTTAATAACACCTTTTCATTTTAGCATTTTCGCTCCTGTTGCGTCTTAACAGATAAGCAAAGTATTCTTTTCGATTTTGATTAGCATAAAATTCCGCAATGCGCTTTTTTTGGTTTTAGGCACATTTATATTTTGTCGTGAAATTAGTATTTATTCTAAAATACATATAATCAAGTCTGGTACAGCACGAGTCTTCTAGATACCAGATTAATCAATATCGGAATTGAAAAAAATAGAAAATAGACTTTAGCAAAGTTTATTTACCGTTAGTTGATGATAAGGTTCAATTGTTACATTTCACATTTATTTTTTACTTAAAAATTTAATAAAAAAAACGTTTTTTTTTTAGCTACGACTTTTAAATTTTTAGACTAAACATTTTTTTGAAATAAGTAACACACGTAAATAGTACTTATCACAAAAAATCATAATTTCAGTATTTACTAAATACTGAAATTATGATTTTTTTGTGATAAATACTATTGCTAAATTGTTTTTTATTGATCCTTAAACAAATAAATATTTATCAGGAACCTAATCCTATTTAACAATACTGATCCTGAAAAAATCAAACTTGCAATGAGCCGTTTATGCTTTTATTTATCTGTTTGTTGTATGCAGGTACCTAATATAGTACAGTTATACAACTTTAACATAATTATCTTTTATAGCTCTACTAAATTATACATACATACAACATACATACAATCACGCCTGTATCCCATGAAGGGGTAGGCAGAGCACATGAAACTACTCGAGTTTCAGTGCCACTCTTGGCAAATAAGGGGTTGAAAGAAAACGAAACTGTGACATTGCAGTGACAGGTTGCCGGCCTCTCGCCTACGCCACAAAAAAAAAATGGGCAAATTATGGGTTAAATTGTGACTAAATTATAAATTATTATTATTCATACTTAAACACAAAATTAAACACCCATAAGCGTTTCTACCTATATATATTAGCTCTAGTGCTTAACTATCCTTAACCTCTAAAAACAATAATAAACTTTTGTTACAATGACGACGCGGATAATAGCAAACTTTCAACTTACCGAAGTTAATTTTCCTTATATACTAAAACACAACAATATAGACACTAACGCCACTTTTGAAAGTCAGAATAAGAAGCCTCAGACACTTTTTCAAAGTAGGTATTTTATATTTTCCAAACGTTTTATAATTTTCACAGCGTTAAAACTTGTTTGAAGTACAGTTCGTGATGTGTTTTTGTGAGTTTAACCCGGGCCGGACCCCGCGTTTTGACGGAGAGCGCGTCGCGTGGTAAATGCGAGAATTGGCGGGCGCCCGGGCGCGCATGCTCGAGATCGCAGATTCGACACGGCTGCACTTCAATGTCTACAACTAAGTTTTCTTATAAACTGCCAATAACCCTTATCATGAGGCTTAATTAATGTACGGAGAAAGTTCACAGCGCAAAAGATTACATTCATTTTACCTACTTGACATTTCATGAAACCGTGTAACGTAATAAAACACATGGTAGACGGTCTGAATATTCAGAAACGAAATAGATAATACGCAAACAATAATTTTATTATAATTGTTCATGAGACGTACCTACGTTCCATTCGGTATCTACCTAATACCTATACATAATCATTTATTTATGTAATCTTTGGTTCATCACTTTCACAATTCTACACCCAGTTTCCATCGAAAAAATGGTATAGATACTCTTGGGTCGACACGTTCGTTTTTCGTCACGTTCCTAAAATGTGTCCGATTCTGCTTTCGTCAGCCATTATTCATTCGTCAACTTAGTCTGCAGTCATTATCGTCTTTGACCATAATGAGTTGTTGGCCTTTTTCTTATTTCGACGAAAAAATTAAGGACATTGTGAATTTAAAATTTCTGCTTTTCATTTATTTCTTTATTATTTAAAGAGGAAAATTATCATGTTGAGGCTCTTTGCCAGAGATTGCGAACAAGAAGTATAATTAGGATAATCCTAGATTACACTAGGTACCTAGCCAACATTACAACCGCTTACGCTCGTATCGTAGCTCTACCCATATCTCTGTAGCAGCGCGATAGAGCCAGACGGTAATTAGATCGCCACGTAGCATCATCTATTATCACTTCGGATAAGCCGGGTAATAACCATTATCTTTTAAGTTTACTCTCTAGGTCTGTTATGGTAATCTGTGTGCGTAGCCAAATGCACAAACGCTCACGAGATTTTTTTATTGCCAGCAATGTACGGCACACGTAATTGTCAAGTGAGGGCAATGACAGCTCATAAGTATGAACGATGTGAGTAATGACAATTAAGAAGTGCACGCGTTACATTGAATGTTGGGATTTCGGAAAATTATTTTTTGATGAATCTACGGTTGCTTACAACCGACATACTACAGCTGCAGGGACGAGCGGCGCGAATTGGCGTCCTGAAACATGTCGCAGCAATAGCGATATAATAACGTGAGTACAACCGTAGATTCATCAAAAGTTTAACGTGTATTATTTTTTGAGTTAATTTAAATAACTATGATTTGCTGATATGCGCAAACGATTGCTAAGTGACTGTATTATTATAGGTTTTAATAAAGGTCCTGGTGGTGGTAACAGCCTGTATATATATGACTGTAAAAGCCCGCAGTACGGTATTTTTTATTATTTATTTATTCGTTAGCCTGTTGTGTCCCACTGCTGGGCAAAGGCCTCCCTCTCTTTCTTCCACGCGTCTCGGTTTAAGGCAATGTTTGGCCAATTTTTTCGAAAGACGTCAAGATCATGCCGCCATCTCCTTCGCGGTCTGCCGTCACGCCGCACTATGTTTGGTGTCCATTCGGTACTTTTCTTGGCCCACAGGTCGTTTGGCATGCGGCAGATGTGTCCGGCACAGTCCCATTTAAGCTTAGCGGCTGTCAGGGCTACGTCGGCTACTTTGGTTTTGGAGCGCAAGATGGAGTTTCTAATCCTGTCAGTCGGTTTGACACCAAGGATGCTGCGCTCCATCGCCCTCTGGCAAACCTTCAGGGACAGCTTTTGAGCATTAGTCAAAGACCAAGTCTGTAATTCGGTAATTTTACAACATAAAATCTTGGTTTCACCACATCTCGGACACTAGCGATCAAATGTATGAAAGGGGCGCGTTCCTAGCACACAGTCTAAGCTCGTGTAGGTGAACGCGTACCACGCTTGTATGAGTGAGATATGACAGATTGACTGTTCGCGTTTTTGACAGGTGGTAACTGAGAGGTAACCGAGAGGGGGTGGGCGGCGCTTTCAGCGGGGAGCGGGAGTGGCCATACTGTACGATAGTACTCTTTATTATACTGTGGTTTCACTGATGACGAGCCTTAGGGCCTGGCCACATGGGCGCGTTGCGGCGACGCAACGCAAAAAATCTGCAGCGCGGCACCGCAACGCAAGAACCTGCGTCGCGTTGCGGCACCGCAAAAATCTCGCGGCGCGGCGACGCACCGCAAAAACCTGCGGTGCGGCGACGCGACTTTTTTTATAATATATTTTTTCCATTTTTTTTTTAATTACATAAAGCAATACCTTTCATTTGAGATACGTTTTGTCAAAATCGGACGATACAATAAAAAGATAGAATTTTCCTTCCTAAAGGATGAAATTTCGATATCCTCGGAAAAAATCGTTTACTTTGATGTCTACTATCACCATGCAAAGCGACTTGCTTCCATCTAAAAGTGCAGCTTTTTTTTCATAACTAGTATGGCTATATACGTATATATATTTTTTTATTTCATTATTTGAATCTACTCATCGACCTAGTAAAAATGTAAATTGGAGGGGGGCACTCAATACATGTAAATCAAATATAAACGAAAACAAGGTTAATTTGAATAGAACGGAAACAGAGTCATAATACAGCACCATGTATTTGTTGAATTTTTGCGGCGACGCAACGCAAACAATCGGCGGCGCGGCACCGCAACGCAAGGACCCGCGGCGCGGCGCCGCAGATTTTTTGCGTTGCGTCGCCGCAACGCGCCCATGTGGCCAGGCCCTTACGAGTAAATGCCCCAAAATTTAATGATAATACATTACGATAGGTAAGTACAAAAATGGAAAAGTGGAAATTCAAATTGAGTGGCGATAAATTTAAACATAACCGAATTGAGTGTTTCAAGCGACACGAGTTACGAATTTCCTTTTTGCACGTGTACCGTGAGACGTTTTAAAGCACGTATAATTACGGCCCTTTGAAGTTTCGACCTGAAGTAATGTACTGTATTTTGCGAATTAGTGTGTGGAGGCCCTCCGCGCGGAAGAATTGAAACATTGTAACATCACCCAAAAAACATTTTATAAAGTAACCATCACGTTTTTGCGTTAAGTAAAATAAAACGGACGTAGTTTTATTTTACTGTTTAAAATATTTTACATAGCTATTTGCTTAAATTATTGAAAAATCAAACATAAATTTTGCACTCGATCTAAATATAGAACACTCACGTTCCAATTCCTTTCTGTTCTGTCACTGACTGAATGAATTTAATGAGTGAGTCGCGTTCAGCACAACGACACTGATAGAATGTTACGCGCTGAGTGAGTCTGCTTTTCACGCAACTTAACACGTAACACTACGTGCTGTCAATTGGAAGTCGCATTAGAAGTGTCACTTCAAAAACACCATATCTACCTACTGTACCTAATAATTATTTGACATTTCGGGCTGAATTGGTAAACTATAGTGTTACCGGTAAATCCTAGGTGTAACCATACTTCAAGCTCTTACATAATTACGTAAAGTTTTAATATACCTACACAGATAGAAAAGATATTTTAATTTAAGACGGAAAACTCTCTCAAACACTGTTATTTAAAAGGAATAATATAATTCTTCATCTAATAACATGGTCTTAACCTAAAGGGATATTCCTTTTTCAAAGAAGAATCAAAATTGTTCAGTCGTAACTTTATATACATTTGGTACAAATAGGACAGATTTGAATCAAAGAAGTATTTATTTGCAACAAAATATTACACCGTTTTAGTATGAATATGCTAGTTCTTAAAAAACGTCTTTGGTTCAAGTAACCTTTATCAAAGCAAAAATAAAAACCTGTTAAAAGAAGATTCACCACAATTTAACTACAAGAATTCTGCGTTTTTAATAGGAAATCATAATTTCTTAATTTAACTTTTACGTTCTACAGTCAAGACATAAAAGTTTAAATAAAAAAAATACACGGTTTTACGTCAAGATTTAGTTCAATCTTGACTTGATTTTAATAGTTCTTGATTTGATGCTTTGCAACTCCATTCAAAGTTCCAGAATAACTTAAAACAAAAATAAACACAGATTTATGTCAAGATTTATTAAGTTCTTGGCTTTGTGTCACAAATTCTTGATTTAATGTCTACAAGCTCCATTTGAGAATCAACAAGTTCAAATCAAAAAATATCAAGGTTTTACTTCAAGATTTAGAACAATCTTGGCTTGATTATAATAATTCTTGGTTTGATGCTTATAGACTTCATTCATAATTCGAGCAGGTTTTAAATAAAAAATCAACACGTACTTATGTCAAGATTTATTACATTCTTGGCTTCATATCACAAATTCTTGATTTAATGCCTACAAGTTCCATTTGAGAATCAACACGTTTAGATCGAAAAATAATAAAGTTTTGCTTCAAGATTTAGTTCGCGCGCCGAGCGGCGACACCGGTTTAGTTACCAAAAAATCCGCTAGATGGCGCTGACCCCAGCCCATAGAATTCGTACATCGCGGTGTTAAGATTTTTCCCGATTTGGTTAGGCTCGCCGGTTGGAACTTGATATGTATCGAATCATAGGAATACAAATTCCGACATAATAGCCCCTGCTTCCCTCTGGGAACTACGCGCTATTATTGAGGACTATCCTAAACGTGCTTCCGCTCCAGTTCTCTCTCTCTCTCTAACTGGCTGGGGAACTCGTCTTCGTTCTGAGTTATAAGCTTGTAACGTACGGGTTATTGAACATAATACACACCTCTCACGTCATTTCGGCTTTCCCTTCTCTCCCCGCGCGCACCCCCGCTACAAACATTATTTACTCAATCTAAGAAATATAAAATTTCATTTCAAGAAATTATATATTTTAAATGAAATAAGATAAATTACATCCAAGAAGTAAGTATATTTGGTTTAAGATACTTACTGTTTCACCCCAAGAAACATTAAATTTAACTTCAAACATGTAAATCTTCATCTAATACCGTCAGAACTTTTAAAATGAAAAATGTATATATTTGGTGTAAGTAACTAATTGTTTCACGCCAAGAAACATTAACTTTTACTTTAATTATGCATAACTCTTAACCGAAAACCGTCATAACTCTTAATACAACAATTTTATTACTTAGAACCAAGAAATATTATACTTGTTTTTAAGAACTTGCTGATTTGCTTCTGAGTAATAATTATCACTGAACAAAACGTTTACGCTCTTGGAATAAATGATTAAGTTTTAAAAAAAAAGATTGTTTTGCTAATCATGTTAAGATATAAAATGGTTAGTGCAAGTAATAAACATCGAGACATTTTATGTTTTATATCAAGTAATTAAAATCTTCCTGATATGGGAAACTGGATATCTCTTGGTTCAAATAGGTTTCTTTGGTTGAAGAGATATTTTCTATCTGTGTACCTACTTACGGTTACTCGCAAGTTGGAAAACTTCTCTTGGAATCAATCGGCTGTTAGAAATTAATAATTAATAATTAATTAATTTCTACGTGACTACAATTATTAAGTTTTAATTGAATCTCAACTAATTAACAACTACTAATTCTAATGTAGAAAATTTAATTCGTCGCACGTCGCACATTTTCATTACAATTCAAGTTCATGCAACTTTAAATGCTTTTTTCTACTCCCGTGTTGTTATTCGTCATTTACCGTGTCGTGCATAGATCGTTAAAACCCTACATAAAAGATGCCCGCCCCCGGCCGGCGCCCCGCGCACCCACGCATACGATATAGCTCTTACAGCATTGTTAGGTAGCCGTTAAGGGATATAGCGGGCCGCGGGGCGCCGGCCGGGGGCGGGCGGCGGCGCGGGGGAGTGCGAGCGACAGGGTGAGTGCAGAAACATTGCAGAGGACAAGTCAAAATACTTATAGGAAACAGTGCGAATTTCACGAAAGTTATTCTAGAAAACTATTCAAAAGTAAGTGCATGGTCGTAGAAAAAGTATTGTATGCAACGGTGTTTAATTGAGTCAAAAAATACTCGTGGCGTTTTAATAACAATTTTCGGCTTCGCCTCAAATTGTTACCCACGCCACTCGTCTTTTTTGACCTCCTTTAAACGCCTGTTGCATAAAATACTATAAAATCAAGTGTGTCTAAAATGACTAAAAATCGACAGTATCTTTTTATGTAGTTTTCTTGCTTCTTTGCTCGTAGACACTTTGTCTAAAAATAATTATTTCTTAGTACATATGTACAGATTGTTTTTCTTTCTTTTTTTTTATTTATTTGGGTCATCATCAGCAAGATGTAGTGCGAAAAGGGTTTCCTTCGTATTTTTTCAGAAACGTTTTCGTATTTGTCATGCTAGTTCAGTCAATGTCAGTACATCTTGTACTGAGACGGACTGAAATAGCATGACACGTTCGTACGTTTCCGGAACAATACGAAGGCAACTCTTTTCGCACTACATCTGTAAATAGGTACTTTCCACGGTAAATACTGAGATGCACAGGGGTCATATTTTTATTCAAATTGCCTAATCAGTTTCATTATTCTTGGTTTCTTTTAAACTTGTGTGATTTATTGCCCTTTTCACGAGCTCCTGACATTTCAGCAGTTACTACGTGCATCATGATCACAGAAAATTCTTGAGAATTAAAAGAAATCTACTTATATCCCTAGTTTCGCTGTATACCTATACTTTATTGCAATGTAGTGCCACTGGGGATCATACTCCTTGGCAGTACAACCACTTCCATATAATATATATCTTGCTGCTGCCAAGGACTAGCGGGCCGGGCCGCACAACAATAATACAAAGATGATTTTAAGGAGAGAAACTATAGGACAGTTTCTCGCATTGTAATTCGAACTATCGCTATAGTATGTTACATAAACTGTTCAGCGGCTAATTGTACAGCAAAAATTACATATTCTTACATTATATTTTTAAAGGTTTTCCTTAACTTTGATAATTATGGTGTCAATATAATGTCAATGAGTTCAGTATCCCTAATTTATACGAAAACGATTTCAAACTTGAGCTAGTAATTTAACTAATGTTGATATTTAGATATCCTAAGCCTATCATACGGCACCCAAACTTGGTCATTAACGGAAGCCGAGAAGTCCCGACTCAAGATTTGCCAAACGAGTAAATGGAGCGCAGCATACTTGGAATTCGTAGAACCGATCGGGTTAGGAGCACCGAACTGCGTTCCAAAACTGACATAATAGCTGTGGGTGCTAAGTGGGCTTGGGCAGGGAATGTTTGCCGAATGCACCCGGATCAGTGGGCCAAAGTAACTACTGAATGGTTACCACAAACTAGTCAAGGCAGAGGTAGAGAGAGATGGCGGCACGACCTCGATGTGTTTTGCAGTGACTGGGAAGAGCGAGCGGGCACCAAACCGTGAGGAGTGAAGAAAGGAAGGCACGGCCACTGCCCAGCAGTGGGACACAATGTCAGCTATAAAAAAAAGATATTTAGATTAAGTTTAGAGCATCCAAAAATATTTAATACCCGGTAGCTCAAAAAGGTATATTTTGTAAAGTATAAATAAATACTTTATGTATATTCGAGGTATGAGTAATGAAAAAAAAATATTTCACAACAAATTCGTACAAATGGGCAATCACGTTATCATACAGATATTGTCTGAGAAAAGTGGCCCGTGTACTCGCCTTCTTGTACCATAGTAAAAAAAGTTTTGAAAAGAAATTACTTACAGACAAAATTCACGAACTTTCAGCATAACATACGTTGGCCCTATACCGTTCCGCTATTTAAGGTTGTTAAAAAGTACATGTATAATAAGGTATCTTATCTGTGGTTGTGCACGCAAGGGTCAAATTGTGCAAACACTAATAATTGCTCGGGCAATGCTCAGCCGAACGCGAGCGTTGCCGAGTTGAAGAGATTTTTCAGCACTGGTAAAAGGAAATGTTGCAATGCGGATATTTCGGGAGCGATCCACATCCATTCCACCTATGTTTATTATATATGTGAATGCCTTATAAGCGACGTGCCACGAATAAATTGTTTTCAAACGACTATTATTTATATTTAGGCTATAGTGACTTGTGCCAAACAGTCGGTAAATAAAATGGTTGTCTATTGTTTGCCCGACAGTCATTTAACATAATATTCATTTGCCCGAATCTAACTTGCCTGAATTTCATTTGCCCGAATGATTTGTTTACCATAAAAATCATATGACATACTCGTTGTTTATCCGAATATTACCTTCCATAATCATACAATGCCATACTATTTGTTAGCCATATTATTAAGTGCAATAATATGGTTTCATAGAATATTCAAACGCCATAAGCAATTATTGCCATATTAATTGTTGCCCATATTATTACCTAACCTAACCTACTTTCTGATAGCAGTTTCATTTTCCAGGGGTCACAGTTCTAACCTAACCTACTTTTCCAGCAGTTTCATTCTCCAGGGGGTCACAGTTCTAACCTAACCTAACCTACTTTCTGATAGCAGTTTCATTTTCCAGGGGGTCGCAGTTCTAACCCAACCTAACCTACTGTCTGATAGTATTTTAATTTTCCGGGGGGTCACAGTTCTAACCTAACCTAACCTACTTTTCAAGCAGTTTCCTTTTCCAGAGGTTCACAGTTCTAACCTAACCTAACCTACTTTCTGATAGCAGTTTAATTTTCCAGGGGGTCACAGTTCTAACTTAACCTATCCTACTTTCTGATAGCAGTTTCATTCTCTAGTCCTTCTAGTACCTATTATAGTAGTTTTCGATTCTGCCAAAGCACATTATGGAAATTGACTTTTCTGGACGCTAATTTGTATGACAAATGATGGTATGGAATGTGGTAATTACGGATTTCGATGATTCTGACAAATGACATTATGGAAACTGAATTTATGGGAAACAAAGTTTCTGGCACTAGATTAATATAGTAAACAATGATTATGGCATAAGATGTTATGAGAAACAATATTATGATTGTTGAATAGGATGGCAAATAAAATTATGGCAAATGAAATTCTGACAAATGGGGGTATCCCAAATAAAATTATAGTCTTAACTCCGTAAAAAAAATGTAATGATTTTTATGGTGAAATACATGCATACATACATATGTATGTACACAATTTTTATGTAACTTAAAAACGAATTTCAAGTTGATTACATATTCTGAACCATATGAAGATGACGATTAATAAATGTCAAGAATATTTCAGAATCATTAGGAAACCTTACTCTGGAGGAAAGCGACACACATGAAAATATACCCTTATCAAATTATCATACATACCTGCAGCATAATGAGTTATTTGAATCTTTATACTACTATACATAAAATATAATTATTATGTATGTATATATTATGTACTTATGTCAATAGCACCCTCGAGTCAAATTGATCGAGATTGGATAACATTTTATTTGCAGGGACGACAGGTGTTCAGTGACCACGGCCAATGCAACCTTGTAGGGACGTCAGAAAAAAAAGTAAAATAATGTTATTCGATCGCGTTCAAGAGAATTTAAAATGTTGTTTAAATATTTAGAAAGAAATACGTTTTCAAAAACAAGGCTCTAACCGTATATATATTACCTACTCAGCAGAGAAGCAAATTTTAGGAGCCATAAATTTTAATTGTCCTTGTTTGAGGTTAATGAGTTTTAATACGACATGAGTATACTGTTAACAGGAGAGGACGGAACCGAAACCTCGGGGAGGTTAAAAGGGTCAGGCATAAGGAGGCCCTTTTTAGGGTTCCGTACCAAAAAGGTACAACAGGAACCCTTATGGTGCGACTCTGTCCGTCTGTCCGTCTGTCACATTCCTAAATATCTCGAGAACTACTAATGCTATCAACTTTAAATTTGAAATAGTTGTGAACATTGTGAACCTCTACAAATAGAAGGTATAATTTTTTTAAATTTATTAATTTTAATTGTAGAAAATGGCCAAAATGAAAGGGGGGCAAACTGTAAATTTCAAGTTACTAGGTCAAGTGGGGTATCGTTAGAAAGAGCTCAAATTGAACGTAAATAAACTATTTTTTATAATTTTTTTGTTGTGAAAAAAAAAAGAATTTTGAAGGAAAATGTAAAAAAAAAAAATACCGTTCCCCCCCCCCTTATCTCCGAAGTTTACCAACGAAAAATTATGAAAATTTTAGGAAACATTGGTTTTATGCTAAATATTACAGGAAAAATATAATCGTGTTTGTATCTTGAAAACTTTTTTTTTTATTCACAAAAAACTTTTCACATTTTTACTTTTAATTTACCCACCTTTGCGGATGTATATAGTACTTAAAATTAATACGAGATGTTACGTAAATCATCTTCTTTCCAATAAAGTAAAAATTGTTTAAATCGGTTAACATTATAAAGAATAATCCCTGAAAAACCAACATACTATCGTCGCGCAAATTAGTTAGCGAATTCACCGAGAGATGGCGCTATACACAATAATGCTCATTAGTACCTAATACTTTTGTCTTCTAGTCAAGTCGTTAGAGTTATGTGAAAACATGAGATTATTTTAACTGGGGAGTTTGAAAGTTTGTACGGAACCCTCGGTGGGCGAGTCCGACTCGCACTTGACCGGTTTTTTTTATTCACATGGATCACTGTTTCGGTAAAATAGGTAATCGAATAAGTTTTTACATTCAACTTGGAAAACAAGGCTGTTCGACCTTCTAGGACGTGGCATTTCGATATTAGTAATATTATTTTATGACAGCTATCGGAAAATAGGTTTACGCCATAAGTTTAATAATTTGTTCTTATTTCAATACAATAGCCTATTTTTAGATACTAACTCCCTTATTCATAAATATACACTAAAGTTACAAGCCGATAAAGTTCGTTTGTCCCGTTACGACGTATTGTTGTGATAGAAAGGGACAAACGAACTTTATCGACTTGATAACAGTGTACGTTTATGAATAAGGGTGTTAATCTCAATAGTTGAGTTACATCTCATTGTATAATATACCTTACAATCGTCTTTGAAATAAAAAAATATATAACAGAATTTAATTAACATACTTTATCACATACAGATATATTAGGTACATTCAAAGATTAAGCGTGGTCATATGCCATTATAACAAACTTTAAGGTAAAATGGCACACGACCACGGCAATCCTCTGAATATCTGTAAAACCTACAGAATATGTAGAATTATGTTATAGTCTTATCGTAATGTTTCTATACAATATATCTATAAATAAATAAAATAAATAAAAAATAAAAAAACATTTATTGCAGACCACTGATCCATAGAATATATTAGTAACAATTTTAACTTACAAACTATGTTAGTAGATTCATAATAATTATCATACACACTCACAAGAAAACCCACACCCATTACACACACACACACACACACACACACACACACACACACACACACACACACACACACACACACACACTCTTACTTAGCCTTGCCGATGGCAACTTCCACCCAGTATTTAATTATGGGGCAGTCGTAGTTCCCAGACAGTACTCTGAGGAGGCTATTGCTGCTGCCACGCACTCGCCTAAGCAACGATCCAACACGCTTGCGTCTGATTGCGAAAAAGTCGTCAGTTCGCACTTCGGCAAACATGCCGGACGCACTACAATGCTTCGGCAGCCGCAAGAGCATCCTCAGAATATTGTTATACTGCACTCTCAGTGCGTTATATGCCCTCTGGGTAAACGCTACCCACAGGCTGCAAGTGTAGAACGTTTGACAGTAGGCTTTAAAAAGCGTCAACTTGACCTGTTCATTACACTTTGCAAACCTGCGGGCAAGCATATTGCCACGCACTGCCATCGCCCTTCTCTCCCTCTCCAGATCCAAGTCATCCTTAAGGTCCTCCGTAATGACATGTCCCAGGTATTTAAAACTCTCAACTCTTTTTAAGGGCACGCCGCACAACATGATCGTAGGTATTGTTGTAGGGTTGTACTTACTAGCTTTAAAGAGAACGAACTCGCTCTTGCTAGTGTTATACCTAAGACCATGTTCCACAGCATACCCCTCACACACACAAATGAGTTGCCTTAACGAGTCACTTGACGGACCCAGCAACACCATGTCGTCAGCGTAACTGATGTTGTTAAAACATGTTTTATCTATATGACATCCGACATGTGTGTTGCTGAGCCCCACAATTAACCCATTTACATAGAGGTTGAACAGCACGGGAGATGTTAGTCCGCCTTGACGAACCCCACATTTTAGAGCATAGTCATCCGAGTCCTCACCTGCCCATCTCACACAGTTGACCTGGCTGCTGTACCAGTACTTTAACAGTTCGACGCACTCTCCCGGTATATCGGTTTTCGCTAACTTGTCCCACAGTACGTCGTACACAACCAGGTCAAACGCTTTTGAGAGGTCCAAAAAACATGCATATATAGGTGTGTTCCTATCTTTATAGTACTTGACAGCCTTCTTAAAACACAATATCGCAGTTTCTGTGGACAATCCTGGCCTAAAGCCGAATTGTGCATCGTGCAGCTTAATGTATTTACAGAGTTGCTCATTAAGAAGACTATCAAGCACCTTAGCAAGTACAGTTGCCAGCGAGATGGGCCGATAATTTCCCAGGTCTGACAGATCCCCCGTTCTGTTCTTTACCAACGGCACTACCACCGTTCTAGTGAGGTTACTAGGGAGATATGCATGTCTTAGGCACATCGTATAAAACATCGCTAGCACTCTCGGAAGGTGTACTCCTGCATACTTGAGATGCTCTATGCTGAGCCCGTCATGACCTGGTGATTTACCCCTCTGCATATTTTTAATCACTGTGTGAACCTGCTTAGCTGTAAAACTAAGGGTACTCTCAGCCATGACTGCCTCAGCATTTCGCACCTCTTTTGCAGGTCTCTGCAAAAGTGGCTGTACAGAAAAAGCACGCCTGAAACTATTCGCGATATCTTTCTTGTCGCTAACTCCCCCTATACTCACAGGAACACTAGGTCTCACATTATGCTGGTTTGTGCTCTTCCAAAAGGCTTTAAAGTCATTTGTTGCCCGTTTGGTGGCCAAAATGTCTGCTTTAATTTGTTCCTGCTTATCTTGGCACCATTTTAACTTTGACTTGAAAGCCCTCCTGGAATCACGCATACCCTCATATATTGAGCCCTGCCTAGGTTTATTAGCCGACACCCAGGCCAGAAATTTGTCTCTTGCTAGTCTATGCGCGCTTGCGACGTGCTTGTTCCATCCCACAACGACCTTCCGTTTACTGTGCCCTCTCCTGCTAGACTTTCTCGCCGCCTCCGTCAGAGTGTCAATTATATCGTCATACATCTATATCTATGTTTGTTTCTGTATTTAACTTGCGCATTATTAGTTATCCGCGTATAATAACTACTAAGTAAGCAGGAAAGCGAATTTTCCCCAATTCGTTGTCCGAAATAATAGACGGAGAGCTATCCTCGAAAATGAGAGAATTAGAAAGCCAACCAAATACCACCTTCTTTGTATATTTATTACTTAAGGTACAGCGGGGCAAATATCGACTGGGGGGCAAATGTAACTAGTCCATTTTTTTCATGTTTTACAATGTTTGCATTATTAAATAGAGTGCCCACCGGTTATATATGGTAGGCGTGTTCAGTAGACACATGTAGAACTCAACATTACAGTGTGATAATGGAAAAAATGGACCATTTAAATTGGCCCTCCAGTCGAGATTTGCCCCGCTGTACTTCGATTATGTACCTATATTACGACGACTGGTCTGGCCTAGTGATCTAGGTTACGAAGCCGATTGTCCTGTGTTTGAATCCCGGTAAGGGCGCATTTGATTGTGTGAACAGTGTTCACTGAACACAGATATATTCTTGAGTCATGGTTGTTTTCTATGTAGAGGTATATAGTTTTACGTATCTACATCTACCCATATATAAATCATTTTATTAAGTAGTACACATAATTGTAATCTATGCTTAGTTTAATGCTATTCGATCTGTGTATGGTTCCCTCCAATATTTATTTATTTACCTTCAGCTGTCAAGCATATGAATGTGTTCAGAGGAGCAGGCTAGTAAGAGGAAAATATTATAACTATAGATAACTGTCTGTTATCAATTTCACAGTGTATTAGTCCGCTGTAATGCTGTGTAAATTTTTTGAATCAATAAATAAATAAAATAAATAATAAATAACTTGTCACACAGACGAATCTGTTATAAATCATTATAAATCAGTGTAGATTTCAAAAAAATATGTAAAGACATTATGGCGAAGACACGTGACAAAATCTTACTCACTTTTAATTCATTTTACTATTCTTTGCTGTCCTGCTACATTAACTTTTACCTGTCTCTCACCGAGTTCCTGGATCAAGCAATACAAAATTATGCAGTCAAGTAAATACATAAATGTTGTTTCATAAATTGGTAATGCTTTTTCCGGGTTAGCTCTCAGACTCTAAGAGCAAATAAGGTGAATAAGATTCCATACTGTTGATACTCATAACGAGGGATAATTGCGTTAAGGCTTATCTGTTGGTTACAGGACGCATGTAAGCCGGGTACTCACTAGCGAGCTGTAACTGTAACCGGACAGATACAGTAACGAGGTTCTAGTGTGTACGCATGTTACAGTTCAGGCTCGTGACGTCGCCGGATCCATTACCCCGAGCGTACTCATTTAGCGAGTCGTAACTGTAACCGAACAGATACAGTAACGAGGTCTAGTGTGTACGCATGTTACATTTCAGGCTCGTGACGTCGCCGGATCCATTTCCTCGAGCGTACTCATTTGTGAGCAGTAACTGTAACCAAAAAGATACAGTAACCAGGTTCTAGTGTGTACGAGAAGGCCACGTCACTGTAAAGCCGGGTACTCACTAGCGAGCTGTAACTGTAACCGGACAGATACAGTAACGAGGTTAGAGTGTGTATATGTTAGCAGTTCAGGCTCGTGACGTCGCGATCCATTACCCCGAGCGTGCTCATTTAGCGAGTCGTAACTGTAACCGAACAGATACAGTAACGAGGTCTAGTGTGTACGCATGTTACATTTCAGGCTCGTGACGTCGCCGGATCCATTTCCTCGAGCGTACTCATTTGTGAGCAGTAACTGTAACCAAAAAGATACAGTAACCAGGTTCTAGTGTGTACGAGAAGGCCACGTCACTTAACGTTAATGACGAGCCGGATGTACTCGTATCTGCATTTTTGGATTGTAACTCCACAATGTCGGACGAAGGTGTCTCTCACTTGAGCAGCATATGTATAAGTATGTATATTTATTTATATTTATAGATGCATTACTTTATGATACCTATCGGCCACGAAGATGGTCGATTCAGAGAATGAACCGGAAAAGAAGTGATCTACTGTAAATATTCAAAAAATAAAATGTAGCCCTTATAAAAAAATCACTCGAATGATTGCAACCGATTTCGAATATTTAATAAATTTAGTAGATATCTATCTCTATCGACACTTTTCTCCATTGGCGCGACAGAGCCAGCGGCGTATCGCTTTCGTTTGGCGTCGGAGAAATGCCATTCGGCTACGGGGCCTGACCATTCACTCATGATGAAAACTGACGTTCGCAGCGGACAACCTCTCTTCTCGACGTCCACGAGCGCACTGCGAGCGCCCTTTGATTCGCGGCAAAAACCGACAATCATCGGCTCGCTGTGAGCCGATCGTGTTGCGTTCGTTCCAGGCTCGCGAACCAAGTACACACTATGGTTTTCGTTACAGTAACGGTTACGGTTACATGCAACGTTACAGGTTCGGAAATGAGTACGTTGTAAACATTGGTTCACTGCGAGCAGCAACGCGAACCGCTCGCAGGATGTTCACAAACCACGTACACACTATGTTTTTGGTTACAGTAACGGTTACGGTTACCTGTAACGTTACAGGTTCGGAAATGAGTACGTTGTAAACATCGGCTCGCTGCGAGCAGCAACGTGTACCGCTCGCAGAAGGTTCGCGAACCACGTACACACTATGTTTTTTGGTAACAGGTCATGCAACGGTTACAGTTACTGCTCGCTAGTGAGTACCCGGCTTTACTTATAAAGTATTTATACATTGTTAGTACACAAAAGTTAGTTACACGTGGTTACCTACACATTTCTATCATGATATGACTGTCAAAAAGTATAACTTTTTAAGTTATACAATAAATTAGAAACTGAAAATGTATATAGATAGATACCATACATTAAAGATAGTAGTGTAAAATATTTGTGAGTGTGTTTTCGTCCCACTTTAGATTTGCTTGTATCTACAAAATGAATAAACTGACATAGCGGGTTTATAACAATCGACAATGGATGTTGTACTAAACACTCGATACACGACTCATTAGATTTGTTCCCAAATTTAATGGAATAAATTGTTATATAACAAACGTTTTTCATCATTCAAATGAATCATTCATTTAAATGAATAAATGATCTACTTCATCATTGTTTCCATTGAATTTACACTCGAATATCACAGTTAGTTCGAATTTAAATCAAAAACCCAACATCATTTGGAATAGACAATTAGACATGCATCGGTGTATTCTCGTTTCTGCGAATTATATAGAGTTTAGGTGTAGCAGACTATAACAATGGCTTCCAATTAATTGTAAAATGTAGAATTTGACAGCATTATTCCACAATTGATAATTCCATATTTAAATTAAGAATTATTTACTACTACTTATATGAATTCCAGTGAAATGACGCCACGGCAGTCACTGTCGAATTTTATTAATCTTCTGGTACTTTATTTCAAGCTTGGTGTGAAATCATTTATCCCATCAAAAACATAAATGTGAAATGAGAGCCAAGTTCAATAATATGCCTTGGTTGTTGACTTCAACGAAAAAAGAAGTGAAATCTAAATGGGTGCCAAGTTCCGTGGTCCGTCCTGAAATTTATTTATAACAACATGAAATCCTAAGGATAGGATCGATCCTATAAGGCTCCGCTTTTAACCGTACCTTAAAAACATGATATCTATTCAGATTAGAGTATTTGCTAATAATAATTCATGACTGAATTCAAAATATAATATACACATAATAAATGATTTCACACCAAGCTTGAAATAAATCACTTCGTTGTCCGTTTCGTTTTAAATTCAGAGCGTAACTACAATTATTTACATATATTGGGGAACCAAGCTGCAAACGCTTAAATAAGATGAGTAGGCAATTAAATTGATAAATTGAACGTAATGCGGTAACCACAGCAACGCAAGAAATGTCTTGGCTGACGCTGCCGCTTGCGCTAACGACTTCAAACTGTCACTTTTAAGATAATTTACTTTTATTTTATTTGATTCTATCATACGAAATTCACCGAAATGAAAAATACCTTTGAACATTCGTGACAACATGCCAAAGACAGTCTATTGTAATTTGATCAGGCCCCCATGATTTGATGGGTAACAAAAAACATATACGTCACTTAGGACTTTTCTGAAGTACGTGTGTACAAAATAAAAGTCACAAGGATAAACAATAATAGTGCTGTCTTTGTTTCTTCTACTGAAAGTTCCATAATGCTTGGGTTTTGCTAAGATACCGTGACACACTGTGTAAATCTTATACGGGCGAATCTATTAGCGGCGGCTAGAAATGTAATTAGATAACTTTTACTTAGAATTGAAAATAAATGTTAACCTTGTTAATCAATTCGGCCCGCAATGTAATTCAAATACACGCGTTAAACGCTCGTTGTCAGTTACTTTTCAAAGATCGTATCCCGTATGTGATGTCAATGTCAGTAACTGTCAACGCATCCATGTGTTACAGTAGTGCTGCTGTGACAATTTTCCAAAATTGATTATGGGTTGAGAATTGAGAGTAACTAAACTTTATCATTATCACCCATATAAGGCTTATACACTTCGTAAGTGGTAAATTAGACGCCCGCTACCGCTTGTCTAATAAGAACCCAGCAAGCTTAAGAACATGTCCTTCAGACATTACCCCCTACCGAGGGCCGGGATGAAATCGAAGTTTGTCGGAACCAATGTCAGTTTGCCGGAACTTTTCGGTGAAGGAAAACATCGTCAGGAAACCGGATTAATTCCAATAAGGTCTAGTTACCCTTCGGGATGGAAGGTCAGATGGCAGTCGCTTTCGTAAAACGAATGCCTACGCCAAATCTTAGGATTAGTTGTCAAAGCGGACCCCACGCTCCCATGAGCTGTGGCAAATGCCGGGATAACGCAAGGAGGATACATATGGACATTCCACGAGAATGTTGCTTACATTATTTTGCCTTGTATAGCAGCTATTTCAATAAAATCCGAAAAACTCGAGAAAATACTGCCAATTTGTTGACCAAGTCCTGACAGCTTGTCGGACATAACTTCTCTTTCTTAGCGTCTTCACAAATATTAGAAGAATTGCATGCCATAAGCGACATTCTCGTGGAATGCCCCTATTATACGACATTCTCGGGCCAGGAATGACACACCATCATCGTCATTATACGTCTATGTCCATACGATAAAAATTTAACGAATTAGTCAGATGCAACCGGCCCTAACTCAGTCCGATTAATTCAAATCATTTTAAATTGAAACAAAGCCACATTGTTTTGTTTCGTTACATTTTCAAACGAAATAAAATAAACTTTATTCTCTGCAGTGAGAATTCAATTTGAGTGACAAATTATATCTCATAAATCTAATATTTATTTGTCACTCAAATTGAATTCTCACTGCAGAGAATAAAGTTTTTGTCTGCCTATTTAGTTTTAAGCACAGTATATTTAGTGATTAATTTCATAGATAATTTTCAGGTGCAACCGCAAAACAATGCCGATTGAACCGATTATAACCATCGCCGGTCGTTCAAAGGGTTTACGACTGACGATCATAAACACGACCCCAAGTAATTAGAGCTATAATATTGTGTACGCCAACTGGAATGTAACCGAACACGATTCTCACAGGTAATTCTGTAGGTATAGGGCCATTTCTAAAAATATATATCTACGTGTGAAATCTCAAACATTTCAAAAATGTAGATATCAATTAATTATCAGAAGTTATGATCGATTAAAATTCAGGTGAACGACATCATGATCAGGTGAAGGATAAATATACACAGGTTATCGACAACAGCAGCAGGTTAACGACAAATTAGTACAAATTTGTATGACACATTTGACAAGTTAACGACAAGCGTCGCTAACCTGCGTCCGTAGTCGATCACCTGTAGTTTGGTGGTCATTCACCTGATATGGACGTCATTCACCTGCCCATCAGCATTATAATAGGTTTTAACCGCCGCCCAAATCTCAAGGAAGGGGCTCATTAATATTTTATACCCGACCTTTAAATAAAATCATAATATAATAGCTACTCTGAAGTATAATGAAGTGACTTCACTTCAAGCAACCACTTGCTTACTGACACGGTATTTAAACTATAATTAAGATTTCATTTTTTAAAGGGGGCAAGAAACAAATGAAAAAATTAAAATATGTAAATAAATCACAGAAGAGTTACTTTTAATTATAAAAATATAAGGATACTCATTATTATTATTATTATAATACTCATATTCTAGATTATGTTTTAATACTCATTATCATTACTTATTGATCCGATTGATCGCCCCTCGTAATGGTTCATCTGGCTTATGACAAGTGATCGACGTGTCGGTTTCCTGTCACTGAGTCGTTCACCTGGCTTTATCGCACAGGTGAAGGACACACACCACAAAAAAGCAACAATCCTTTGAGAAATGCAGCCTAAACCGAAATTACAGTAATACTTTTCTCATTTAACGCACAAAACAAATATTGAAGGTGTCAAAAAGTATTATTACGATTGGTAAATTTATCATTATTGTCATCACCCTGTCCCAAAATGTCGTTCACTTGCCTATTTTAGCCAGGTGAACGATGCACAGGTGACCGACAAAATGCCAGTTATTTCGCCAAAACTCAAAAAGTATTTGCCGAACGAACTAAATATTTAGGTGCCTAAAAATAAGCAACAAAATACGAAACATATGTTACAGTTAATGCATTATCTCAAACAATAACCAGTTTATGATTGACAGAATATCGACTACTTACCCGTTACAAACTCCCGTTCGAGGTAATTAAAAATTTATATTTTCTAATCAAGGCGTAGTGAGCACGTGCCGTTGCTTGCAGGTGATGGCCGATACTGGCGGCTTCGATTCATGTGGGGTGGGGCGGTAGAGGTGGAGTAGGGATCGCACAGTGCTTGCGAGTTTGTCTCGACAGGTCAACGACAAAAACGGCCGTGGACAAACTTTAAAGCCAAATAACTTGGAACATAAGTGTAATATTATTATCAGATACTCTAGTTTTAAAAGTTAAGGATATATGCAAATAAAATACAGCAATAAAAGTAAGTAAAGTTAATAATTTGTGTACTTTTAACAACTCGAAACATGAGTACTCCGCGTTGGGACACGGAAGGTGAACGACAAAACTTAGTTACAATTATTATTTATTTCATTAATATAAAATAAATCGATTTCAAAGCATCAGGCCTCTATGTAAAAACTGTCTTTTAATATGTATTGATAATTTATTTATGAAGATATTGTATACTAAAAAAAAAGTTCTAACATAAACGTACTGACAGGTGGGGGTGGCAAAATTTTGAGAAATGACCAAAGGTACATAATATAAGGAAGAAAAAAAATTGGTCACCCATGCATTAGTTTCATCAGTGGACTTTTCTGCAACTTACATGAATGTTACAGGAGATTTTGTAATAATATGTAATACAGTAAAATGGCAGCGTAATTAGAATTACGTTAGGGACTTTACATAATAAATAAGTTAACCATAGTTTTATGTTTTAGGTTAAGTTATACTAAACAAAATATGGACCTTGTGAAGGCTATGTTCCGGTCTTAAATGAAAGAACTTCTCCTTGCACTTTGTTTTATTACAATGCCAATCTCATACTGAACAGTTTGGGTTACAATCACAGTCGATATTAACAATACAATACACAAATTCCTAAAATTATCACAGCTTGGTTATACGGTTGCTTTTTCTAGTTTTTCCATAATGCCGATTATATCTTTTTTTCACGGTGACATCTGTCAAGATTTATGCGGTTCCCGCCTAATGTTTTATTTTTTTTAAAAGGGCCAATCTTATTCAGGCACGTTTATATCTACCGATAATTTGATAAAGGCCAGTATACATATAAAATCAATGAAAATTATGAACTCAATGTCGAAAGCTAACAGCTCGGCCTTCCTGTGTAAGCGAGGCCCTTCGCTTAGGACCAGTTGCATCACCCGCAGACAACAGCTAGCAGGCACATCAACGTCTCGCAGCAGAAGTCTATGGACATTACCATACAAAAATATTACAAACGTTTAATTCGTTAACAGACGGATTGGTGCAACCGATCCCTAGGTTGTTGACATAACACAAACCTACTTCCTATGCCTACTAGTGTAGAGATCAACAGTGGTAATGATAACATATCATTGAACATTGCTTGTAATGATAACATAACTTCAATAAAAGTTACGAGTTTCAACAATAGAAAACTATTCAAAAACATAAATTAACAACAAATAAATCAAAAGCTGCATGTTTCAGACAATAATCATTCGTCTGATACAACGGAGAGTGACATAAGCTACTATTTGTCTCTTTCTAACGCGAGCGAAGCCGCGGGCAGAAGCTAGTTTTATATAAAAAGTAAAAAATACATTTCAACTTGACATTTTTCTCCATATTTTTTTCTCTATCTTCTCTTGTTTTGTAACCATAACCACGATATAGACTTTTCACCTTAAAGTTTCAAATACAAAAAGTTTGAATACAAATTAAATTTGTGTTCTGTTCTAAACATCTTAAGCCAGGTCATTTTTTTTTTTTTTTCAATGCTCCTCCGACATGATCGGAGTTTGTGTCTAACTATCCACTTGCATTCCAGTTCCCGCTTTTCATTCCTCTCGCACTTCCATTCAGCATACTGTTTCTTTCTGACATTCATTTCTTTCGTTCCTGTTGTGGGTAGAGTCCCACCTATCTGCTATCCTCTTATGTAGGTCTAAGACAGGGATCAGGGTTTTCTTTATTAATTTTAATCGTATTTGTTTATTTGTCTTACACTATCGCAGTTTTCTTATATTACGGGCTATGTTACTTACAGACTATTATCTTATATTTATACATTATAATTCTGCTCTTGTATATTTGTTTCTTCCATTGTATTTAACATATGTTTTTCTTAAATATACTTACTATATTCTAAAAACATATATTTCTATTTCGTTTTATTTCTTTGTACAACTTTCTTTACTATTTGGAGGCAGAATTCTAAGAAAGTTTCCATCTCTGAACTCTGCATGATGCTCTGCAGGTTTTCGGCTGTTATGTCTAAATCGATTTTTTGTTTAATTTCGAATCGCTTTTTATCATTGACTGGACATTCAAACAAAATATGTGGCACAGTTTCTTGTTTCTGGTCATCGCAAATACACGATGGGCTCTCCTTGCACTTAAATCTATTCAAGTACTCAGAGAACCCACCGTGTCCCGTCATTAATTGGGTTTTCAAATTTGTCGGCTTGAATTTCTTTGTCGCTCTGTACGCTTCCACTGCGTCTGGGAAGAAAAGTTTCGTTACCGATGCCGTTTCACCAGATTTGTACCTTCGGTTCCATTCGTCAAGCGTCAGCATACGAATGCTACGCTTGACGAAGCCAGGTCAATTTAGATCATGGTCCGTTTGTGTAAGCTACCCTCTGATAAGATAATTATGTGATACGAGTATTTGACAACCCTAAATGATAGGGATAATGCCATGTGCCACACAGAAACGAACAACGACCCTGGTGCCGTAGCCAAATGGCATTTCTGCGACGTGAAACGAAAACGAAACGCCGTAAAAAGTAGTCTGGCCCCGTAGCCGAATGGCATTTCTCCGACGCCAAACGAAAGCGATACGCCGCTGGCTCTGTCGCGCCAATACGCAAGCGCGATAGAGATAGATATCTACTAGCGCTTCGTTTCGTGAGCGTTTCGTGAGCGATTGTGCCATTCGGCTAGCCACCCTGGTTCTGTCGCGCCAATACGCAAGAGCGATAGAGATAGATATCTACGAGCGTTTCGTTTCGTGAGCGTTTGTGCCATTCGGCTACGTACCCTGAACAGCTGCCAAACTTCGGTTTAGTATGAAGTTTCATTCGAAGATCATTTTGCTTATAATAATCTGAGTAATCACAGTGAATGGTTTGACAGTATTTCAGCTAACATGTAGAGAGACTTGCTAGCTTCGTCGGTCAGGCTTCGTCTTGGACACAACGCCGATAGTTAGGCCGCCAGGTGTGGCACTTTGGATTACGTTTTTAACCGACTTCAAAAAAGGAGGAGGTTCTCAATTCGACTGAATTTTTTTTTTTTTTTTTTTTTTGTATGTATGTTACTCGATATCTCCGAGAATCGTGGACCGATTTTCAAAATTTTTTTTTTGATCGAACCGGTATAACTCCGAGATGGTCCCATTGGCACCAAGTCAGGGTCTGATGATGGGATCCTGGAGAAATCGAGGGAACTCTTCAAATGTTATAGGCACATGTAATGTTTTTAGTCTATTTTTCAAAGGTACACCAGTATTTACGTCTGATGGTAATAATTTTATGTGGCTGAGCTGATGATGGAAGGTCAACTCCTCAATGGTTAGAAGTTAAAGAATAATTCTTTCACTACTGTACATGTATTCGGACTGATACATATAATATCACTAGGAACCACTAAAAATCAACTGAGCTGATGATAGAATAGAATAGAATAGAATAGAATAAACATTTATTCGTGAACACAGACAAGACAAAGAACACATAATAACAACAAGACAGAAAGTAATGAAGTGCCACGAAATGGCCTCATCTCAGCGTGTTGCTGGTGACTTCCAGCGCTGATCTTCCGATGAGACCATCAAGTGAGAAAGATTCACGGAGGGTAACAGACAGAAGAAATGCAAAATATATGTGATACAAGAAGAATGGACTACAGTTAAAAAGAATAAAATTGAAAACATTACAAGAAAAATAACAACAGGCTGTGATATAAGAAAGATCTAAGTATACAAAATAATAATAACAAACAGAACAGGACAGAACACATTAAATTAATAAAAAGAAAAAAGGAAAGCGTCATACACCAGATCGCACACACAGCGTTCCATCGTTTGGTCGTACCATACTATGGCTGTTCATTAAGGCGGCCATTGCTAGTTGCAACTAGCGCCAGCGGTAGCTACACTAACTAAAAGGCAGGTTCTGACAAGACAATAACAAACGTAATTTTATACGTAATTTTATGTGAAAGCTAAAAATCAAATGTATAAGTTTACAGGATGATAAAAAATACTGAATAACATCGACGGCATAATAATCATGCTGCAGAAGGAGCGAAAAACAAGTGGTAAACATATTAAATGAGTAATTAACTACAGACAGCTCGTGTCAAGTCTCAAGTTTTCTTGACTAAGTTGGTGGTTTAATAAGTACTGCTTAAGCTTGGTTTTAAAACTATAAATACTTTGCAGGTTCCTCAATGGCGGAGGCACATTATTCCAGCAGCGCGAGGCAGAATAGCGATAACTTCCTCGAAAAGCTGCAGAAGCATGACGCGGCGTTAACAATTGAAGCCCACAGTTACTGCGTTCGCGAAGCTTAATACAAGAGAGCTTGCTGAAGAGATACGGGGGTGTTTTAAACTTCAGTACACCAAAGAGCAAACAGGCCAAGTGAAGTTTTCGTCGATGCTGCATTTTGAGGATCTTATGGCTATTTAGAAACGGAGTCACGTGTGCTCTCAACGGAATATCAAAACAGAAGCGAGCACAGGCATTTTGAACACGTTGAATGAGTCTTTTTGTTCTTGCAAGAAGTCTAGGTCCAATTACTACATCCACATAATTCAATTTTGATAATACAAGTGACTCAACTAATTGACAACGTAGGTTTTCACTTATATAAGGCCGAATTTTATATAGAACCTTGAGTTTGTAAAAACAACTTCTGATGGATTCAGCGACATGCTTCTCATAGCGCAGTCCACAGTCCATCAGGAGTCCCAAGTTACGGGCCTCATACACCCTCTCAACTGGAAAGTTTGACAACATAATATTTTGTGGAATAGTGACACTAGCCAATTGTTGCCTGCTGCCAAATACCATGTACTTAGTTTTGTTCGGGTTAAGCAGTAGGCAGTTATCTGTGGCCCATGATGCGATAGTTGCAAGATCTCGATTTAGTTTCTCAATAGCACTGTCAATGTCTGCTGGCCGGCATGATATATACACTTGGATGTCATCTGCATAGATGTGGTATTTGCTGTGTGTGATGTGTGACCCTATATCAGCAGAGTATAATATGAACAGGAGCGGACCGAGCACCGATCCTTGCGGAACTCCCCTAGTTACTTCCGCCTTTTCAGAAAAGAGTGAGGAACCATCATTACCACACACTTTCACAATTTGTGATCGGTTTTTTAAATAACGGAAAATGATGAAAACGGTTGATGGAAGGTCAACTCCTCAATGGTTAGGAGTTAAAGGATAATTCTTTCACTACTGTACATGTATTCGGACTGATACATATAATATCACTAGGAACCACTAAAAATCAACAAATAAATAAACTTTTTAACAAAAAATAAAACCGCCTTCAAAAATAAGCGCGTTACAAAACACGGAGAAACTAAAAAGCCAAAAATAATAAACCTTTCAATTCAGATTTCTTATCGTATTGCAATAAGCTAAACATCCAAATTATAAACAAATCAATTATTTTTGGAGTCGGTACCAGCCTGTGTATGGTTGGGTGGGGCAAACAGGCAATAGCAAGGCGACGAACAGGTCTGGTACCGACTACAAAAATAATTGATTTGTTTATAATTTGGATGTTTAGCTTATTGCAATACGATAAGAAATCTGAATTGAAAGGTTTATTATTTTTGGCTTTTTAGTTTCTCCGTGTTTTGTAACGCGCTTATTTTTGAAGGCGGTTTTATTTTTATAATAAATTAATGATAGTTTGTATTGTTTTGGTAATATATTTTCTACTCGTATACTATACTCGTTTGATACTCGTATAAACCTAAACTGAGATAATAAATGAATAAAAGGAAATAATTAGTGAAACTCTGATATAAGTAATAATTAATGAGACTAAATGCGTTTTCACATTATCCGATCCGATATCGGATGTAGGACTGATACCCCATACATTACAGGCGCTATCTTGGATTTTTTCCATTTAAATCCTTCCGACATCCGATATCGGATCGGATAATGTGAAAACGGACTAAGACAATAGATACCTTGTTAGTGTTATATACCTATGCCTATGTATATCCCACCAAAAACATTCTGTAAAAAATAGCCGTCTCGATGGAGCTGCTTGTTTATCTCTAAAAAGTAATGAAATCTACATAAAGTTCCTTACTGCGATTTCTTTATTATTATAGTTAACTAGCCTTTGCCCGCGGCTTCGCTCGCGTTAAATTCGAAAATCTCTCCACAAACTTCCATCCTCCATTCTAAGGAAGTAGAGAGATATAAAAAGAGACAAAAAGTAGCCTATGTCACTTTCCATCCAGTCAACTATCTCCACTTAAAAAATCACGTCAATACGTCGCTCCGTTTTGCCGTGAAAGATGGACAAACAAACAGACACACACACTTTCCCATTTATAATATTAGTATGGATGTTGTGTGACTTGGCCGTTGAAGTGTAGCGGTGCTGGCGACAGATTGGTGCAATGGTGTCATGGAGCACCTGGTTATAAACTTCTTTATACCCTTGTGTATAAAGAAGTTTATAAGTTTCATATTCGATGGTCCGAGCTAAGGTTCGTAAAGCCATGAAGCCGAGCTGATAATCATTGACGCTAAACGCCGATCGAAACGCAGTCTGAAGTGGGTGATAAACGTACGATACGAGCAGGTATGCGTACTTATGGCTCGACGACCTTTTTCGATTGTGTGTCACCGTAAGTACGCGTAAAAACCGCTGCGCATAGTAGTCGACCATCCAACGCGTACTTGCTCGTACGCCTATCACCCACTTGACGTCGCGCCAACACTTTATGGAAAAAGCGGGTTTTCGACAACTAAGTACCAATAAGATTTTAGACATTCAAAAATCTTCAATAATACTCAACTGTTTCGGTGTTCAAATATAGGATAGGATTGGTATGAGCGAGACGGTCAGGAGATTTATTGTCAACATGATATCTATCATAACGACATAAACACCGTTCGAAATGGCCTCATTAAAATCTAAATTTTAAATATATTGAAAGTAATATTACTAATCATTGACGTCACGCTCAAAATGAAAGAGATAGAAAATTTGACAGTATGGTACTCTTTTGCATGATTGTCATAATTCAAAATAAGAACGATGGTTTGCGTTGTAAACAGGGACTGAAACATGACACGGGCCCCTAGCGTCATCTATATACTTTTCACTGTATCACTTGTAATGCCGTTGAACTACCGCGTACGTATTTAAAAAAAAAACGACATTTTTATTCAAATGACACTCTTAGTGACATCTAGTGACATAGATTTACGGCTGCCAACGGGGTACGGTATTTAGTATGGACTCTGCTGGTCCTTTATAATCGTCCTTGGTATGAAGTGTATTTTCTGTACAGTAGTGCATTATTTACTCCGTCGTTTGACAGTCACCCGCTATGCTGTGTATTGCCCGCATGTGGTTCAAGCTAATACTCCATCAAGTCAATCGTTTGTCCAGTAAACTACATATTTACGCTTGACTGACAACTCGGTACTTAGCCACTACCATTGGTTTTGACGTTTGATACGTCAGTCGATAGCGTAATCGACACAGACATAGACCATCTCAATTACTACCTACATAATGTCTGGTGACTCTTTGTAAACACTCCATAGTTCATACCTATTGCGATGTCTGTGGTCACACAAATTAAGCATAGGTACTATTTTAACTTGTGGAGGGTAGGGGGAAGGTGGGGGTACTTTCTCCATATAATGAATATCGTGTTCCGTGACGTTTACCTACGCTACCGAGTAATGTCGAAAAACTCGCCGAGTTCAAGATTATATTCTCAGCGTTAAAATACAACTTTGCACCCTTGTATGACAAATAACTATTAACATACTATTAACTAGTACATTTTTCTATTGCCAATATGTAATGTGTTTATATGACTGTTTGGTTTCTGAATAAACTAAAAAAAAAACATCGTAAACTCGTGGTATCTCTTATCGCTGATACCGTAATGACTAGCGTGAGTGGTGCGGCCAAATTACTAGTTGCCTATAGATACTGGCGCGTGCGCGTGTGTTTTGGTTTGAAGATGGCACCGGAAATTAAATATACAAAGGTAAGGTCAGGTCATTTATATAAATAAATAAAATAGCAGAAACACTACAGTAACTTTTAATGTTAGATAGATAGATAGAATACTCTTTATTGGCACACCTCAGCAAGAGATACAGAAAAAAGATACAGCGGAGACAAAACAAATGATTATAAATAGAGGCAGACAACAGGCGGTCTTATCGCTCATAATATTCATAATATTTATAATTTATATATCATATTTATAAGTAGTTTTAGTTTTGCATTTACTGTGTTTTAGGTAAGTACTAATATAAATATTAATCAATATTCAATCCTTCAAGTTATAATATATTTTACCAATAAATATGTAGACAGTTTTTCATTAATTTTATTATAAGTCATGTTATGAATTTAGTAGATAATTATAACCTAATTTAGGAAAGTGATATAAGGTACAGCGGGGCAAACCTCGACTGGGGGACAAATGTAACTGGTCCATTTTTTCCATGTCTTACAATGTTTGCATTATTAATCTAGTATCCACCGAGTCCATATATGGCAGGCTAGTTCAGTGGATACATGTAGAACTCAAAATCATAGTGTAATAATGGAAAAAATGGATTAGTTGCAATTGTCCCTCAATCGAGATTTGCCCCGCTGTACCTTAGTCAAATTCCTAAACATTGTAGGTTGCAAGTGCTAGATGAAAAGAGTACTCAGATCGGTATGCGTATTTATTTAGAATTTGATAAGATTTGTCACTTTGGTTTAGATATTTAATCGAAAAACCAACGAAACCGAACTTTTGATATTTCGGACGCACGAATTCGCCATTCCAAAATCCCTAAAAAATGAAGAAATGGAATTTTTGAATAAGCACGGCTAGTGATTTTAAATCTAGTAGTAATGACCACTCGTTTTCGATTCTATTAGGAGAATTTAAATCACTAGTATTGAAGATAGGTATCTATTCTTCAAAGAAATTCACGAAATCGAATCACGAAGTCGACATTGAAAAATCGGCTCCCTGATGCTTGTGGTCTCCCAAGCTCACAGAAACCGGACGTTGCCAGGCTGCAGTGGTGCAGTTTCAATCACCACCCTGTTCATTTATTCATAAAATTAACAATTTTACATGTCAAAGTTAAAGTTAAATTGATAGATTTGATTTAATTAAAAAGTGACTAGTATGTACAATCTTAAACAATTAAAATATAAAAATTAAAACTAAAGTACCTTAAAAATTGAAATAAAACTAAATTAAAATATAATAATTAACTAATAAAAAAGACCTCCGCGAGCTGTACCGGGTGCAAAGGTGCCCATCAAACTTGCCGCATTGCCGCGTTGGATGGCAATGGACAACCTTTGCACCAGGTACGAGCCCGCTCGAGCATCGGAGGTCCTTTCCCTCAGCTTAAGACCCAACTCCCGTATGAACGCTATGGCCTCTGACCCCCAACACCCCGTTGTCTCGAAGGCGAGGGGAACGAAATAATATTTCGCCTCAAGCGCTGAATATTTAGCTCTTTTTAGCAGAGCTGCAGATTCTGCAGCAGCGCCGGCTGCCTGTACCGTCCGGCTTAGGTGTGAGGCGGCGAAAGTGCTGACGCACGTGGCGTCTTACCGTAGGCACTTACCTTTCTGCCAAGGCACCAGGGTTAAGCCGTCAGGACGTTTTCCATCAGTGCGGCTCTATTCTAGTTACCCTGTTCTATTATTTATAAATGATGAAAGTGGTATACACATAGTTTTTTTTTTTAAATCAGGTAAGTACAGAAACTATAGTCGAGTTTAAGCATCAAATAACTTTTCATGTACTGAGTAGGGATCATATTTATTTAATTACAAAGTAAATAATTTACAAAATTATAGGTCATGCCGTAACAACAAAACGTAGAAAACAGGCCAGGCCCTTTGTTTCCAAAATTAGAATTCAATTTCGCTATAAGCTTCTAGATAATGATAATTCAGTCTGAGTTCAGCCAGTTAAACGCTTGTACAGAACGTTAGTAACTTATTAATAATCTGTGTTATAGGTATAAACCTACTGATATTTCTAAGATTCTTTCATACGATTTGTAGTGTATTGATGTTCCTAAAACCTGTCTCAAGCGCAGACGTCAGGACCTGAGGAGTGGGAGGCGGCAGTTGCCGATAGACCACCACACGGAGTGCAAGGCTTGATGGTGCGTTGCTGAGCCAGTTCTGTGTTTATAGTGACGAATAGTGGAATCTTACATGTGGCGACGAGGATGGGATAGAAACATAAGTAACATAACCTATAAAATCGAGTAACGATGCGCCATGATGCACCGTTATCTTTTTGTAAACAGGTTTGGTTACCTGCCGTTTTAAATTACTGGCATTCTTAGTAATTTCGGGAACGTGATGGAGCTAAATGAAAGTGTTCATTAAATACTACAAAGCGAAATGATTATAACGGCAGTTTTTCAAGAATTAAGTCAAAACCAAATAAAAATAAATGAAATGTTATTCCTTTCAACCGTACGAATATAAACCTTAAGCAGGTAACCGAACGATGCAATTAATAAAACGTTTGAGGTAATTGTCAACGTGGCCAGCCTTCCTAGATTGTCATGCCTATACTAATTGACAGATTACAGTCGACAAGTAGAAAAACGCTTTTATATTCATACTGGGTAAATGTACCTATACCTATATCCACCTCAGTCCTCGTGTACAAATTTTGTACATATTCCAAAATCTTTAACTTATTGAGTAGCAAAAAGTTCCAAATTTAAAAACAAAACAAATACTTTCAGGATTTAGGAGGATATAAAAACAGATTTGTCCCATTTTTATCAAAACCCAGTTCCAATGTTGGATTCCTGGAGAAATAGAGGGAACCATTCAATTTTAAAGGCATACAAGGGGGTGTTTAATTTTTTCCTTTTTCCCTTTAGTTTAAAACAATTCTTTATTTATCTTCCAGTTGTTCATCAACAACGAGTGGGTTGACTCCCAAAGCGGCAAGACGCTTGACACGTTCAACCCTCACGACGGCTCCATCATTGCGAAGGTTGCTGAGGGTGACAAGGTAAGTATTGGGTTGGTAAGAAAGTAATGAGCGAATCATAACCAATATTGTAATTTTTATTTAATTTATTATTTTAATCATTTATCAAAAATATAACGGCCTTCGTTATCTACTACTTGTCTCCATCGTTCTGGTAAATAATGAATAGCATCGGTGAAGAAGTTCCTAGGTTTAGTTTAAAAAAACTCAGCTATGTACTGTCGTAGATGGGCTTGATCATCGTTTTTTCATTCAAGGCATTGCTTAGCGATCTGAACAATGCGTAATCCGTAGGTGCCAAGTCTGGAGAGTACGGTGGATGAGGTATCACTTTCCAACCTAGCTCCAATAGCTTTAGCCGAGTCACTTTTGCAATGTGTGGGCGAGCATTGTCGTGTAAGAAAAAACTTTAGCATGCTGTGGATGATTCTGACAGATTTTTTGGTTTAAATTTTCAAGCTGATTACAGTATACTGATGCGGTAACAGTCATTCCACTTGGTAGGAGTTCCCAGTGAATAATACCATGAATATCCCACCAAACGGACAGCATAACTTTTTTCGGGTGAGGCTCTGTTTTTGGTGCCTCTATTCTTTTTTCGTTTGGAGCTAGCCACTGACGTTTGCGTGTGTGATTTATATATAAGACCCATTTTTCATCTCCAGTGATAAGATGGTCCAACCAGTTGAATGTGCGGCGAAAAGACAGAAGTTGTATGCAGATATCGGCACGGCGGTTTAGTTGATCTCTATCAAGTTCGTTCGGTATCCAAACACTGTATTTGTAGTTTTTTCCCAACTCGTGTAAATGTGTTTCTATGGTGACATGAGAGCAGCCTAACTCGGTAGCAAGAGTACGACTCGTTAGCCTCGGATCTCCTGCAATTAAGGTTTTTAATTTGGCTACATCAATCTTCACCGGTCGACCAGACTTAGGTTGATCTGATAATGAAAAGTCGCCACTACGAAACCGCTGGAACCATCGTTTCGCCGTGGCCTCAGACACAACTTCAGGAGCAACACGCTGACATATATTACGCACTGCTTCGGCGGCTGAATGGCCAGACTGAAATTCATATAGTAAGCAATGCCTTACATGCACTTTTAATTCGTCCATTTTCTTCCTTATATTAGCTCGGCGACAGCTAGTGAATGACTGACGAGAAACTGTGCGACTCGCCCTTTATATACTTTCGACCATAGAAGATTCTAGAACTCTCTCAAAAATTTTATGTGGAATTCAATCGATCGCTCATTACTTTCTTACCAACCCAATAGTTTCATACTTTATTATTATTCAAATACGTTATGTTACAAAGCACTGTAACAAAAAGAAACACATTACAAAAAAATAAGAGATTTAACATTACATTTGAGCGACAACGTAACAGCGGGGCTCCGTTGCGTCGTCTGACTCGGCGTAGGATTCGGCAGGTTGCCCCGGATCCACCGAAATACCACACCTTTCGGCCAGAAGTCTGCGCTGACGTGACGTCGGTGAACTCCCATTAGTCCGATTCCCTGTACACACTCAGATTTAGTTGAGACCGCTCAACTGATCTGCGCTGGGGCGCATAACTCTTTAGAAGTATTCCAGCGTAGCATAAATCAAGTGCGCGGCGGAAGGGTCCTGGATTTTCTACCTTCCCCACACACGGTCCGTTTGCTCTTACGGCCCAAGCCAAAGAGTACCTACTTTTACGTTTATTTCACAGTGTTGCACCCTCGTTAACTATATGAAACTTACATATTATGTAGATAGGTAGTTAGTTAATATATAGCATAAAAATGGTGTTAGTACGACGAGCCTAAATTGTTATACAGGGTGTTTAAATTTTTTTTTTTTTTTTTTCATGAAAATAAGTAAGTAGAAAGCTAATATTTTTTTTATAGTTTATTTGATAGTTTGATAGTTTAGTTAAAATTTCATATTTATCCGTTTTATACTTTTTGAGAAAAAAATAAAAACGTTTTAGGGTTAAATGCACGCCGTGAGATTCCAGATGGCAGTAGAGGGTTAAAAATTGGTATGAAGCATTTTCTCTTGACAGGGCATCAACTGGTAATAGTTTCCAACTCAAAGCTTTGGGGGCAATTTTTCTTAGCTTATCCTGCTATCCCCTTTGCACAAGCGCTGCGCTGCCACGCTCCGCAGGGTGAGCGGCAGGGTGAGAGACAGTCTCCTAGCCGTCGTTGCAGGTATCTAGATGGGACAATGGTTTAATTAATCACTGATCTCAGCTAGGTACATTTATAGTTCTAAGTTAGTAATTTAAGATTAGTACTTTAAGAGCTTAGTTTGTAAGATTTATTTTTGTAAATTAACAAACTTATGGACCCAAATAGTCTGAAATAAATGCATTTTCTTTGTTTTATTTTAAAATCATTGGTACGAGCCAGGATGTGAACTTGCGACCTCCGGGTTGAAAGTTTCCAACTTTAGTCTAATATGAGCCGCGTAAGTTATTAGTATGTTTACAACCAGCGTTTAAAGAATGTCAAAAAAGGCGAGTGACGTGGGTAAAAATTTGAAGCCGAAAATTGTTAATAAAGACGCCACCAGTATTTTTTGACTCAGAAACGCCGTTGCAAACAATACTTTTTCTACTGCCATACACTTAGTTTTTAATAATAGTTTTGAATGATTCACGGTTATTTTCATTAGACTTATTATATTGACCGGGATACAGTTGCATGCATCATGATCACGGAAAACATCCGGTCTGTGGCATCGGTTTTCCGTGATCATGATGCATGCAACTGCGTCGAGCTCGACAAAAATCAACAAGGTTATCACGGTTTATATCCCGGTAAATATAAGTCTAGTTTTTAATAATTTTCTAGAATAGTTTCCAGTATTTTGACGCAAAGGTTTGCACTGCGAGCGCTCGAGCCAGATGACCAAGTTATAACAATGCGTTGCCATGGTTACAGAGCCAATCATTGCGTTTTCAATTTTTTTGTTGTAGCGCGCATGCGCAGGAAGCCGGCACGGACTGGCTTTGGGGAATTGTTCGGGAGTAGAATATTTTTTTAACATAAAATAAATAATGTTTGTATCATTATTACCTGCACCTGATGTCCACTACCAATTAAAGGTCTGAGCCCCATAAGTTTAAGACGTTTTAGAATAGTTACTGGATTGCGTTAATTGTATGAAAAAAGTGAACAGTGGGCCCAATCGGTTACTAAATTTTAGCTAAAAATCACAGACATAAATAAACGCACTTTTCTATTACCAAATAGGAGCAGCCGGGGCTGATCAGTTGTGTGAAACCGACCCTTAATATTTTATAAGCGTAGGAATTTGAGAAATTATCCTTTTCATAGATATATCAGTGAAAGGCATTTCAATTGCTACTTTTGAATATTGCTTGGTTATTGGTAACTAATATTCTAATTATAACCTAAACCGAGCTGTTGTATTAATTCTAAAGCACCTGAATAAACATAATTAACTACCAATGAATAATAGTTTATATTTGTAAGGTAAATTGTATTGTAAGGTACAGTCGACCAAAAATGTGGTTTACCACCCTACGGTTGAGGTTCGTTTAAACGTCATGAGACAAGAAGGTCGATATCCCCTTGCAATTATTTTATGTCAGTGACAATTGCTCTGTCTATATGTATATACGATACTTACGTCATGCCATGTGTCAAGTCAGCCTTAGCGATCGTTAGAGCTCGCAGAAACTTTTATCAAAACTGGTAGACCACTTTCTTGGTCGACTATACCTGAAATTAAACTTAATTTACAAGTACAAATTTAATATTTAAACGTAATTTAAATTTATGTCTTGCTTGCGTTACTTACCTACGTACAAACTGAAAACCAGACATTACATTACAAACTAAATAACGCGTCTTATTGAATGGCATCATTTGTAACGAGCAGGCATCGGACAAAAAGTGCCTATGACGTCAAACCACTTATAGGATGATTTTAAATAGTATCTATGATTTTCATAAACAATTATCACTTATCTGATTATCAACCTCGTTATTAAACGATATCGCCACTTGAAATGAGTAAGTACGTTTTTGACTGACACATTGTCAATCAGTTGAAGAATAATTTGACATTATTCTTATGTTTCACGATTATATTCAGTTAAAATTTATATTTACTAATGTATAAAAAACTGCTGTAAAATGTCATCATAATCGTACTTTATGTTAACAAATCTCGTGAATACATATTTTATTCACTAACATCATCCTACCTGTATTATGAATTCCATAGATTTATTTACGATTATTTTGTTACTTCATTAATACTACTTTGTTACTACATGTCACACGGAAGTTTAAATACCAACATCCTGTGTAGAAGATTACCTACGTCATTTTTACGTCATCCGCACTTTTTGTCCGATGCCTGGAACGAGGAATTTATTTGTGAATGATTCTACCTTTTCTAACAAACAATGGATTTTGCCAAAAAACTGCGATGTATATTTACTAAAAGGGCCTATATTTTCTACGTATCTAACTGATGGACCTCGAAAATAAAAAATATTGAAGCCCACTTTTTTTTTTGTTCTGAAATAAATATTACTGGTAGAAAACATGTAGCTCACGGATTTGTGTTTTTTTCCAATTTTTGGTACATCTCTAGTGTTACCCTTTTAAGGTTTTTATTTTATAACATTTCTGGAACTCCGAAGATTAGTAAATTCCACGGGTAAATTCCTATCACGGGATATTGACATCGACTGACACAAATGTATGAAATATCGCAAAATAGATCTTGGTTAGGCTTGACGCTTGGCACTTCAAAACAAAATAATGTTTTTTCTTATAATCGAGAAGGTTCAGATATCATTTGTTAAGTAGCATTTGTAAATAAATTTTATTTGTCAGTAGCTTCTAGTACGACTCTAGAATTATATTACGAGAGTATTATTAGATATCTTAACTACTTATTTAATTCTATATATGTACATACAGACTTACAAAAATTGAGACTTTTTTTTGTGTTTTATGTATTTTTTGTGTGTGTGTGTGTGCCCTGTGATGTAACCTAAAACGTACATGTTTGGTCTATCTGTCAAAAGATTTCTCTGCTAACTAATAATTAGTGGTAAAATATTCGCAACGGACAGGCTTATTAGATTGTAAATACATTTAGTAGAAAATTTAAGTACAAATTTAGTAGAAACGACAATTATCAACCTTAGACGTCGCCGATGCTGTAATTTCCCCCAATTTTCTTGGTGGCTCCACATCTTAAATACATCTTAGGAACACAGAAGATTAATTCTGCCAAAGGAAATCTTTTAATAGTCAACTTCGTTTTTAATTTTTTTGCGCTCTTGCAACAACAACTAATTAATGATCAATATTGAAAGTTTTTTTTAATTTCAGACTGACATCGACTTAGCCGTGAGCGCCGCGAAGATTGCTTTCCACCGCAATTCTGAATGGCGGCTTCTCGATGCCTCAGCTCGAGGTCAAATACTCTGCAGGTTCGCGGATCTGGTCAAGCGAGACCTGCAGTACCTCGCTGATTTGGAGTCTTACAACAATGGCATGCTGATCAACTTCGCCAGGTGGGCGATCGCGGGAAGCGAAAAGTCCATCCGCTATATTGCTAGCTTGGCGGATAAAATTCAGGGAGACACCCTTCCTGCTGGTACGTTACATTGATTACCAAAATTCTTTGTGAAGCCTGACAACTTAATACTAATTAAGAGTATTATGGTCACACTCCCGTGTCTAAATTAAAAAAAAAAAGTTTTTGCCATGGCCAATTAAGTATTAGCGGGAAGTTTGAGAACCGTGTTAACCAAGTATTCACTGTAGGTGTCCTTGACAGACATAGCCCTAATGATGAACAAACAATCTTCCAAGTATATAGGCAGCCCATACAACCATTTCAGTCGCAAAATGTTCAAATCAGTAACTAACTGTCAAATGTGACATAACGCGTGGTAATGTCGTGCAAACAATGCGACCGTATTGATACAATAACAAAATGTAGTCGTCGTGTGCACTCGTTACGGTAACAAAATGTGTACGAATTTGTGGCTGTCAATGTCACTGTCAGAATGACTTTTAACGACACTTTATTAGTCGACGTTTGCACACATAACGGTAACAACATGTGGACGAATTTGTGGCTGTCATTGTCACTGTCAGAACGGTTTCTGACAGTGACATTGACAGAATTTGTACACACATGTGTAGGTCTGATTACCGAACTGCTCCTAAACCATCTGTATCCGCAAATGACAATCTGAAATACGAAGGTTTCTCAAACTGTCTTGTGAAGTTGTGGACTGGTTGCTTTGAATCATTTAAATATGAGCGAATTAAATAATAATAAACGACGACGACCATTTAAGCACTCTTCGACATTTTATAGAAATGTGGGAAAGTTAAGAAAAGTGCAGAATGATAATACAAATAGATAAGCACTTTATAGTTACTTCATGTATTAAATACATAATTTTTAATTCTTATTGGTAAAAATGAAGTGTAGTGTTGCTTTACCCAATAAAAGTAGGAATCAAATGAAATAGAGTATTTACTGTGATATTAATAGAATTTCTGTTGCGCAATGATAGTTTTTTTTTCAGTACAGATGCTGCTTTTTCTAACGCAGTAGTGCGAGCAAATCAAGCAATGATTCATTTCTTGTCTGGTCGAAACTCTTAGCTTAGATTTAGGTACTGAAAATCGTCGTACGATACACGTGCGAAAAGGACATTCACGACTCGTGTCGAAGTAAAACACTCCCTTCGTTCGCGTATTAATTTATCGCTACTCGTATCGATTTTCCTCTTTTCCGCACTCGTATCTACAAGTATTTTGTTTGGGTTACAAAAAAAACACATTATTTACTCTACTACGTTTTATTTATGTCTCTTTAACATTACAAATTTGTAGACACTTATCTATACAAAAATCTTGACTTAAGAAGTACAGATCGCTGAAATTAATGTTGATAGTAATATTAATGACGACTACTTCAACAAGTGTCAATTGTGAAATGCCGCAAAATACTAGTTGCTCTATAGAAGACCATAATAATATGATCCCCGATCCTTTACAACCCAGCAGCTCGGTACGCACGTTACATTTTTTTTTAATCTTCTTTAGTGAGGGCAACTGAGTACGACGGCATATTTAATTGTTTATAAAGTTTGAGGATACCTGGAAAAAATTAATACATGAAGCCATTTTGAAAATATAATAAATATTCACTGCTTTCGGTCACGCGTGTACGCTGCGACCATTTTGCGACCGTTTGTCGACCGTTTGGTGACCGTTTGGCGACTGTTTTTTACATGGAATATTACCGTCTTAATCCATATTTTAACAACTTTATTGGTTTTCTAGGCATTATTTTTATTATTTCAGTATAGTATATGCACCGGATCACTAAAACTTCACCAATCAATATACATAACACGCAAACACCGAGTAGTCAATAATATTATTACTGGTTAAACTGAGGTAAATTGATGGCGCGTTGATAAATTTAGACTTATTTTATGAAATCACTCGAGCAATTTAATTGGCCATGGTAATTAGCCCATATTATATTACAAATGCAAACAATATTTTATCTTTAACAAATTCTTACGCCATTACATTTTAATGTCAAATGATTTTATTTCTTTTTTACTTTGACGTCTCTGACAGTCGCCATTTGAAAAGAATGAAATGAACGAATGATTTTGGGAAAGTAGTCGCCAAACGGTAACAATGTGTGCACGCGTAGTGCACACTTCTGTCACTTTTGTGACCATTTGTGCCTGTTACCAATCGTCCCCATTTGGGTCGCCGCGACTAAACGTCGACCGTACTGCGACTAAGCATTGAGACCCGAAGACCTGTGTGTACACAAAATAGGAGGATTTGCGTAGGAACGGCGACCGATTATGGTTATATGGGAGGTACATATGTTATAGTATTTTTAACTGGGATGAGTTCTGTGAAACTTGAACATAATCCCAATTGTACATACTATGTTCGCACAATTTAAATACTTCGAATTATTTTACGTCAAAATATGAATTCTTTTCAAAAAAATTGTCACATAACTCATCACAGTTGAAAAATAATACAGTTTATCTTTGTAGATGAATCTACTTGTCTTATTACGTCACTGAATTTGATATCAGCGTCAGTTAAGTAGGTACGTGTACATTGTAAGTGATAATCTGTAGGTTTTATTGTCACAATTTTTTTCTGACGGAAAACTACAACGTCACGTTTTCCGCAATGCATTCATTACATTACTTTGTAGATAAGTAGGCTAGATGACAAAGCCTGTAATAAGGTATAAATGCGGATAAGTGTGTCATAAGGGGATGTGTTTCTGGCCTCCACATTTGACCTTTAAACTCATTGTCATAGGTGTTTTTGCGAGTTCATACTTTTGCTTAACACTTTTTTAACACTGATCATTGATTTAAGCAGGCTAAATGAGAATGTCAGACACACTTCTCCTTGTAACACACTTATCCGTATTGACCTTAACTGATTTATTTTATATATACTTGACGAAACCTGCGCTACTGGTCTGCGTTTTATTTCAAATGCCTCTTTTCAACGCGATTTTTTTTTTGCAGATGGCGACGTATTTGCGTATACACTGAAGCAGCCAATGGGTATTTGTGGATTGATTTTACCTTGGAACGTGCCTGTGCTTATGTTCATTAACAAAGTCGTGACCGCCTTAGCTGCAGGCAAGTTATGTATATCTATTTTTATGAGTACAATTTATTGATTCAAAGTAATAAAACAAGCAAACAAAACAATAAAACTAACCTAACCACAAAATTAAAATTTTGAAAAAACCCCGACTGTGACACAGTAGACCAATTTTCATGAAACATGGCTAAGAACACTCCCGACTAACTCAGCTTTCAGACAAAAAAAACTAATTCTAAATCGGTTCATCCGTTCGGGAGCTACGATGCCACAGACAGACACACACACAGACAGACAGACAAACAGACAGACAGGCAGACACACAGACAAGTCAAACTTATAACACCCCGTCGTTTTTGCGTCGGGGGTTAACATGTAAGCAAACAAATAAAAACTTAATAAAATAGCTACTTAAAACGAATCAAAAATATTAATGTTTTAAACAAAATTTTGGACTAAGTAAATCGACATTGATGGGTAGTTCTATCATTTCGTGCAAATCGGCAAAATTTAGGAGAATTTTTTAATTTCCATTTTTTTGTGTGGTAATGGTAAGAACTATGAAAAAGAAACATTTATCAATAATGCATTTTCTATTATACGCAAAATTACCGATTTATGAACAAAAGATTTTTTCCAAAAGAAATGGTAATGAAGTATAGAATATGGTAATGATGATAGATATTTATGGGAATGAAAATGCGATGATGGTAATGAAGTGTCAAATAAAAAAGCCAAAAACACAAAAAAGAGAAACAGTAATTAATAATAACATGTTCTATTTTAAATATACCTACTGAAAACGTAGTTTTGAATATTTACTTGTTACTTTCAATAGTTAGGAGCATGCTAATAAACGAGAATGGTAATTAACATAAAATGATGGTAATGAATTTAATACTGCAATTCATGACCACCGTTTTATGTTCATTACCATTCTCTTTATAGTAAACAGTAAATTACGGTAATGAAAAGAATGGTAATGAGTTTTCTTTACCTTTTGTCGATTAACTCTTTAAAAGCAAATGCTATTCTAGGTATATTTATTCACTAAGCTTTCGAATAGAATATTCATTATTTAAATATTCATAGTTCAATAAAACACGTAACAATTAAATAGCAAAACAGTGCAAATGGTAATGAAGAAAAAACGTACCAAATCCAAATCTCCGGCGCGATATATTTTTTTATAAAAAAATGGCACACGTCCGTCCTGTTCACTGTTTACTAGCCGACTGACGTGGTGATCGCGGTCAGAGCGAACGTCGTATAGAATAACACTTGCAATGCCTACTGGCCAATTCCATTGTTACAAATTAAACTTATGGTAATGAAATTATTTTCTGTACAAAAATATTTTGAAGCGGTGGATATAAATATCAATGTTAATACTGTATAAACCACCAAACTTTTTTTCCCTTATAAGTACTTCATCTAAATTAAGAGGTTAAATTAAAGCAGTACATGTAATAGTTATGTAATTTGCTCTCGAATCTATAAATCTAGGTTCTAACTGGTAATGGTAATGAAGTTTTAGCATGTTTATATTTTATTTATATATTTTATATTGCAATAATATAATTCATTTTAGATGCAAATTATACCTATGAACCTTACGCAACATATAAAAAATATTTGAAATGAATTTAGGAGTTAGTATATGTTTTATATCAACAAACATATGATTTGCACGAAATGATAGAACTACCCTGATTGCTATTGGCGACATTTTTCAAATCTTAAAGGTTGATTCATCGTCAAGCCATGACCTGAGTGCTTGCTTTCTCGGTGCAACCAATTTGATTCAAACATGTCGTCAATAGCGACATAAAAAGCAAGTAAACCCGTCTTTTTCAATGTTCAAAATATGTCTCACGAAAGTTTTACTTCTATAAAGCTAATACAAAATATTCAAACCAGCGGTATCCGCGATCGAGCACTCACAGAGCCGTCTCGTTCACGCTCGGTGAGAGTAACTTGCCGGCCTAACCAAAAAGTCGATCACCTGCGCTTCAACAGCACAAGCTTCTTGTCTCTCTATCACTCTTATTTGCACGTTGGCCAACTTACTAATCATCACAGCAATGCTTCAACGCCAGCAAGTCAGCAACTTTTCATCAACATTTTCCGCTGCTCGCTTCAATATCGCTGCAGCGTCAGACCTTGTCTACTGTATTTACCAGCTGACAGTACCTACGTAGTTACATTGTCACAAGTTTTAGTGTCCCGTTCCCCTATGAAATAATTATTTTTCGTCAAAGGTTGCACGGTAGTCGTGAAGCCGGCTGAGCAGACCCCTCTAACGGCCTTGGCGTTGGCTGCTCTGCTCAAAGAAGCTGGACTGCCGGCAGGCGTCGTAAATGTGGTCAACGGGTATGGCCCCAGCGCCGGGGCTGCGCTCACACACCATCCAGGCGTCGCTAAGATCTCTTTTACTGGATCGGTTGAGGTAATAACCTTACAGGTCTGATCGTTATCTTTGCAAACACCTGAACATTGTGGCTACATTTATCAATAATGTACATATACTTCCTAGCCTTTCAGAGATAACAAAAACCAGATATTTTGACGGGCTCAGTGGTAGTTCGTCTTAGTGTATATCAACAACTTGGCAAAATAATTATACCTTTGTCTGATATCAGTTTTTTAAAACATATTGCTCAAATTTTTTTTATTAAAACACCAACCTTTACTAACCACGACTTATTTCACTATTTAACTAACAATTATTAACTAACTAAATCACTACATCAGTCAACCCCCCCTTCGCGTCATCCCACTGAATACTGAATCGCGATGGACAACCTCTGCACCAGGAATGACCCGGAGCGGGGATCCAGGCCCCTATCCCTCAAACGGTTCCCAACCTCTTTAAAAAACTGCCTCTCTTTCATTGGAGTTGGTGAAAGGCGCTTCCCAGCCTTTCAGAGATAACAACACCAGATATTTTTTAACGGGTACTCAGTGGTACTTCTTCTTAGTATATCAAACAACTTGGCAAAATTATACCAGTTTATCTGATATAATTAATACGTATCAATTTCATCTTACTTCAGCTTACTTACTTGAACGAGACTTGGAATTGTTCTCAAGAAACTATGACGTGCATGGGGGCAATTTCGACTAGAGGCATTTCAACTAATCGAAATATTGTCCATGTTTTACACTATCATATGGACCCATTGAACACGCGTGCCATATTTGGCCAGCGGGCAAATAAGGCACTCAGGTTAATAGTTAAAAAGCGGAAAATATTTCGATTACTTGAAATTGTCCCCTAGCCGAAATAGTCCCGGTGCTGCACCTTATCAAAATGACTAAATACTAAGCTCTGAATTTGTTCCGCAGGTTGGCAAACTGATTCAGAAGGCAGCCGGGGCTAACAACTTGAAGCGGGTCACTCTGGAACTAGGTGGAAAAAGCCCCCTTGTCATAATGGCTGATGCAGATTGTACGTATCAACTTTGGGCTAAGAAATCCTATATAATCATATTTAAGATACATGGCTTACAAAATGACATTAAAAAAAACCGCGCTTTTCAAACGAGCCCTTGAAAGTTCTTTACCAGAAATAAGGTCAGAGACCGCAAATATTGATTTGTGAAATCATTTAAACTGTTATCTGACAATGTATCTAACGGAAGGTGTGTCTAAATTCATTATTTTATGTATTTCGTAGCTGCCACACCTCAACCCACCAACGAAGTGGCAGCTGACGTTCATGAGCATTTACACATCGCCCTTAAGTAATCGCCCGTGAGGGGCGTGAGGCGATTAGTAATAGAAACCTCTTCCTAGCTCGCGGTCTATTTCCTTACATTCACTGATCCAACATGCGTTCAACACTGCTTTTATCGTAAAAAACCACAGCACGCTAAAAAACCTAATATATCGATCGCATTAAGAAATTGTCAGTCATTATTATGTATACCAACATTAGCAACCATAACTAAGTAATGTCAATCAAGCACGAAAATTTTTATAATTTTCCTTTGTAAGTATATACAAACATTTTTCCAAGCTTGAAGCTATAATTGACCGCAGCGATAGCAAGGTCTACGTTTTAACACGAGCAATTTGCTTTTGTATGTCCGGATGTCTCGCTCTACAGCTCGCAATTTTGAACTGATTCGCGTGAAATTTTGTGACCAGATTCTATGACTCAATAATTTTTTTTGTCGTCCCAGATTTTGGAAATTGTTCAAAATGACAAAGTCATGCTGCCTCGAGCTTTAACTAATAGCCTAATTGATATCAAAAAAGTTTTGTCTTTTAGATACATGTAGATAGAGTCCTTTTTCAAAAATTCAGACCTTTTGGAACACAAGTTTAGACGGTATATAAAAATGTAATATTTATTCGTTAGAATAAGTATCATAATTTCGCCAGCCTACGTATGACACGCTATGGCGCAGTGGTAAAGCTTTTGCTTTGCAGTCACGAGATTCTGAGTTCCAATTTCCTGGGTGCCATAAGTTTTTGTACGTTTTTGATTTTTGTATTTTTGTTTTTGAATTTTAAAATCGTATCTTTAAGCTAAAGGAAAAAGACGGAGCCCCTTTAGGTTAAAAAATATATATGTATTTTATTTTATTTTCATGTGTTCAACTGAATTTCATACTATTTGAGTTGAATCATTTTTGACATGAATTATGGGTAAACGTCTTCAAAAATTAAGGGAATAAACCAGATGTATTAAAAATACATAATTTTTGAATAAATAAATTGATTTATTTGAGCTCTAGAAAATACAATAAAATTATTTCAGTCAAGATTGACTGCCATCTCTCGACAGAGGGCTAAAACATTTACAACCTCAGTTTGACATTTTACTTAATACTTATTACGACCTGATATGTATCAATCCTCAAATCCTAGATGGCGTTATTGTTACTACTGAAATAAATGCTTATTACTGTTCACAAAGAGTATTAGATCAAGAGCCCAGGCCCGCCAGACCTTCCTCAAATTCTCAAGGATGAAACTTTGTGACAATGTAGAGTTCACATCGGCGTTTAATGTGTGCATATTTTCTAGTTCGGCCCATCGGCCAATTTTTTGCTATCAAGTGATGAAGGTGAAAAAAAAAAGTGCTTACTTTCCTTAAATTCTCAAGGCTGATTTTTATATATGTGTTAGAGCACGTTGTTAGAAATTGGTTATCATCAATGCCAGACCGTTTCCGCCGGCCATAACTTTTACCAGACGCGACAAAGTTGGCAAAAAACGACTCTAACTTACCTCATTTTCTCAAGCCTGATTTTGATATATGATACGCAGGGACCTATAACTAGACCGTTTGTAAGCAGCCAGACCAATCGGATGGACCCAACCATCCGCCAGACCGACTTAAAGTTTCGATATGAGCATTAGTAGAATTGAAATATTCCGGGTCTATAAAAGCTAAAAACTTGAATTTTCTACATTAAGCTACGTGTATATTGTATACTTGACGTAATAAGCGACTTTCAAAAATTTTAACTCTAAGGAAATAAAAAAATGAAAGTTTATATGTGGTGCAAGATTAATTTTAAGCTATGAATTTTATTTACACTGCGTAAGTACATGTGTATTTTATTATAAATATAACTTTTACTAGACGCGACAAAGTTGGCAAAAAACGACTCTAACTTACCTCATTTTCTCAAGCCTGATTTTGATATATGATACGCAGGGACCTGTAACTAGACCATTTGTAAGTAGCCAGACCAATCGGATGGACCCAACCATCCGCCAGACCGACTTAAAGTTTCGATATGAGCATTAGTAGAATTGAAATATTCCGGGTCTATAAAAGCTAAAAACTTGAATAACGAATTGAATTTTATATTATAAATAACGTAAACAAGGAAAAAACAAATTGGTACAGTGCATTATAAATTAAATATTCAATTCAAAGAAGTAAACAATCAATGTTACAACGGTATATAACTAAACGAATTTCCTTTCTCCTACAAAACGGTAACATACCTAAGTGACGAACTTTAGAATTACAAGTTTAGGAAGTTTAAACATTTGTACTCAATACGAACATCATCAACCCCGTTATAACCCATGTCGGAGATGCTGAATTTTCAGACACGAATACATTTTTGGCATTCTTCAAATACATGTATGCCGTTATAAAAAGTTTAGAATACTTTACGTGTGTACACAACATATACACTTATACTTTCCACCTCATTTTAACTGAACTTATATAAATGCTTAAATAACTTTTGTAGTATGCGAGGATTGCGAGGGATTTGACATTATATGGATGGTGATAAGCAATAATGTGTCAACCCACAAAAACTAAAAAAATGAGATTTTAATGCCATGTTATAGCTGGATTTTTAAACTTCTATTTGCAAAAATGACCTTTTCATTTTGAAAATTTTTACTATCCCAAAAGTAAAAAAATAGGTTAACACAAATCCTATATCGTGTGTTGCCTGTTTTGCATTAATATGTCAAGAACCTTAACTTATTATAGTAATTGGCAGAAGACATATTTAAATTACAATAATGTGTTATGAGGGTTGACTCAACGATTTTTTTACACTTGACTCATTCTTTCAAAACGCAAAAAATGACATAGTTACCCACTATGAGACTTGAATGATTATTGCAAAATGATATTTTATTCGTTGTTTTATGCTACGACCCGTGTTATAAAACATAAGTCATTATTGTTAAATTATATTCGGGTCATAAATTGTTCGTTTTTGGTGTAAGTACCATGACACTATATTGTAAAATATAACTGTTCATATTAATTTATGTTTAAATAAGTTATGACTTAGTCCATTAGTATATTTTTGCACATGAATGGTTAATTCAGTACGAAATTGAACATTTTAAGTCATGAATATACATATTCGTTATTATAATTTGCAAACATTTTTTACAAGTACGTGTTTATATAAAAATCTAATATAAGCTACTATTTTTTTATAATTACTAATTACATTAAGACGTGTTAATGTATGCATAAAAATATTGTTTGATTTTTGAATACTTACTGAATGGTAGTTTATTATTTTGTTAAAGATATTTTATGTTTTGTTCTTGTACAAGTCATGAGTTATTCATAATTTAAATGACTTAGTCTATTTCTTAGCGTAAAAAAATATTTTGTTGTATATTTTAGATAAGTAGTTTGTTTTTTTTAAAGATGATTATTTGGTTTTTGTAACGATTTTTTGTTGAAAAAGCACAGATAATTTAAATATGTGTCTAGAAATGATCATTACTCTAATAGTTAATTTATAGTATTTTATTCAACAGGCGTTTAAAGGAGGTCAAGAAATATGAGGGGCGTACTTTCCACGAGTATTTTGGAGTCAGTTAAACACCATTGCATACAATACTTTTACAACGACCATGCACTTAGTTTTTAATAGTTTTTTTAAATAATTCTCGCGAAATTCACACTGTTTCCTGTATTGCAAAGGTTTGCACTGTCAGCTCAGCTGCCCAAAGCCTTCCCGCGCACGCACGCTGTATCGTTAATGCAATGCGTTGCCATGATTACAGAACCAAACAATGCGTTTTCAGTTTTTTCGATACGCACAATCCTGTTAATGACGAATAACAGTTCGGGAGTAGAAAAATCATTAAAAGGTTTGATTAATAAATAATGTATTGATTCCTACATGACGACCGGTCTGGCGCAGTCGGTAGTGACCCTGCCTGCTACGCCGCGGTCCCGGGTTCGAATCCCGGTAAGGGCATTTATTTGTGTGATGAGCACAGATATTTGTTCCTGAGTCATGGATGTTTTCTATGTATATAAGTATTTATATATTATATATATCGTTGCCTAAGTACCCACAACACAAGCCTTCTTGAGCTTACCGTGGGTCTCAGTCAATCTGTGTAAGAATGTCCTATAATATTTATTATTATTTTATTATTTATACCTAATAACATAAGTGACCATGACTGATATGTTACTTAACACTTATAAAGTTAAAAATATGCATAGGTAGAGTATTTTACAATAACAATTTATGTGCTTTAACATGTTTATTTAAGACTCATAGATATTTTTAAACAATTAGCAAAAGTGGGTTAAGTATCATAACACAGTCTTGAAAAAGTTTGACGTCGTCGAACAATTCGCAATAAAAGAAAAGGGCATTATTTCGTCAAATTGAAGTTTGTTTTGAAATTAAGCTACAATAATCACTACTACTGAACGTATTATAGCTGAAAAACACAACAATCTATATAAAAACAATGTTTTTTAAGAGAAACACAAAAAAATGAGAAAAAATCTTTAGACGCCATTTTCTCAAAATGGTTGGCGTGTGGGTTGTGACACATTATTGCTTATCACCATCCATATGCAACATACACATAGTGCCTTTATACATAGTGTGAGGTCCCTCGCCCATAAATTAAAAAGGATCGATCTTAAAACTAATTTTAAACCACCTTGTTCGACGACCGAAAAAAAAGTTAAATTTACTTTTCTTCTTTAAATTTATAATAAAATACACATGTACTTACGCAGTGTAAATAAAATTCATAGCTTAAAATTAATCTTGCACCACATATAAACTTTCATTTTTTTATTTCCTTAGAAGTAAAATTTTTGAAAGTCGCTTATTACGTCAAGTATACAATATACACGTAGCTTAATGTAGAAAATTCAAGTTTTTAGCTTTTATAGACCCGGAATATTTCAATTCTACTAATGCTCATATCGAAACTTTAAGTCGGTCTGGCGGATGGTTGGGTCCATCCGATTGGTCTGGCTGCTTACAAACGGTCTAGTTACAGGTCCCTGCGTATCATATATCAAAATCAGGCTTGAGAAAATGAGGTAAGTTAGAGTCGTTTTTTGCCAACTTTGTCGCGTCTGGTAAAAGTTATGGCCGGCGGAAACGGTCTGGCATTGATGATAACCAATTTCTAACAACGTGCTCTAACACATATATAAAAATCAGCCTTGAGAATTTAAGGAAAGTAAGCACTTTTTTTTTTCACCTTCATCACTTGATAGCAAAAAATTGGCCGATGGGCCGAACTAGAAAATATGCACACATTAACCGCCGATATGAACTCTACATTGTCCCAAAGTTTCATCCTTGAGAATTTGAGGAAGGTCTGGCGGGCCTGGGCTCTGGGTCTATATCAGAAATTGCCTATCCTTTCTCAGTATGAATTCCTCAAATGCGGGATGTCTATAAAATTTAGTTATTTTGCATTTATCTTATCAAACATCGTTGGTGCAAATAAACATTTTTCACACACGCTTTTATTAGGTCGTCGTGTGTATGTAATGTAACTAACTATGTAATGGAATCTAAGGCAGCTAATTTAACCATCTTTCAGGAGTAGTAGCGTAATGAAAATTGGCAGTATGTAGTTCTGATGACAATACAATAATATGGTACTGTTGAACTGATCTGATGATGGATTATTACAAGACTTTTCTAAGAAACCCAAAAACACCTATGATACGAACTTTGACGACGATTAGGTTTCAAGGTCTGATGATGAAGCCGGAAGATATGAACTGGAACTACGTGATGGAACATCGTATCATAGCTGTTTTTGGGTTTCTTAAGGCGAAGCTCCCCGCAAAAAAGAAAGATCAACGTAGTGTTTAAAACGTGTTGGATTAGGGTTTTCTTGTGACCCTTAAGAGCAAATGCAGGGGGGGTCGAGGGCGAAGCCCCCCGCAAAAAGAAAGATCAACGTAGTATTTAAAATATGTCGGGTTAGGGTTTTCCTGTGACCCTTAAGAGAAAATACAGGGGGCTCGGGGGGCGAAGCCCCCCGCAAAAAATAAAGATAAACGTAGTAGTTAAAATAAGTTAGGTTTGGGTTTTTTGTGACCTTTAACAGCAAAATAAAGGGGGGCTTGGGGGGCGAAGCCCCCGTAAAAAACTAAGATCACAGTAGTATTTGAAATAAGTTAGGATAGGGTTTTTTGTGACCCTTAACAGCAAAATAAAGGGGGGCTCGGGGGGCGAAGCCCCCCGTAAAAAAGAAAGATCAAAGTAGTATTTGCAATAAGTTGGGTTAGGGTTATTTGTGACCCTGAAGAGCAAAAACGAGGGGGGTTCGGGGGGCCAAGCCCCCCGCAAAAAAGAAATATCAACGTAGTATTTAAAATATGTCGGGTTAGGGTTTTTTTGTGACCCTTAACAGCAAAATAAAGGGGGGCTCGGGGGGCGAAGCCCCCGTAAAAAAGTAAGATCAAAGTATTATTTTAAATAAGTTAGGTTAGGGTTTTTTGTGACCCTTAACAGCAAAATAAAGGGGGGCTCGGGGGGCGAAGCCCCCCGTAAAAAAGAAAGATCAAAGTAGTATTTGAAATAAGTTGGGTTAGGGTTATTTGTGACCCTGAAAAGCAAAAACGAGGGGGGTTCGGGGGGCCAAGCCCCCCGCAAAAAAGAAATATCAACGTAGTATTTAAAATATGTCGGGTTAGGGTTTTTTTGTGACCCTTAACAGCAAAATAAAGGGGGCTCGGGGGGCGAAGCCCCCCGTAAAAAAGTAAGATCAAAGTAGTATTTTAAATAAGTTAGGTTAGGGTTTTTTGTGACCCTTAACAGCAAAATAAAGGGGGGCTCGGGGGGCGAAGCCCCCGTAAAAGGGTCATTATTTCAAGGGGTTCTAAAAATGTTCAAAAACAAAAAGTCTCTTTTTGATTAGTTTTTTGTTTATTATGGATGTAGTCAGATATACAAATCAAAGTTTTAATGGTGTTAGAGATCAAAAATAATTATTTATGTAAAAAAAACTCAAAAAACTATATTTGGTGGTAACGAAAGTGACCATGATGACCACGAAAAATAACACTTAATCAGATTTGAAGCCTTTTACATATATAATAGAAATTACAGTTATAACATGATTTAGGAACCATCGATTGCAATCAGTCAGGTAGCAATGAACTTGACATAAACATTGCACGTTCATTAAAAAAAATAAAAATAACTTGCTCACGAAAGTGACGAATTCAAATCATCACTTTAGTTACCCAATTTAGTCTACGCCTTAACGTCTGAATTTAATCACTGTAATTGAATCAAATATTGTTTTAAATGTGATACCTATTATTTTTAGATCGGTATGGTATGTATGTTGTACACTTTCATATCAAACATCCAGACTTTCTGTTGAATTGTCACTTAGATGATTTTCGAATAAGGTTTTTTCGAGTAAACGTTTTCCTGTGATCGCGTTGTTCCGGAACTTTACGGTGTATTTATTTAATAAGCTTATTTTTTGCTATCGTCTCTTTTTTGACAGCAGATATCTACAGATATCGATGTCTTCTAAATAAAACTTAACTACGTCTTCTTTAATCTAAGTTTACTAATCGATTTCGTTTTTCCTTGGGAATCTTGTTTTGATCTTCATATTATTTCCTATTTCAAGCTTTTCTTTGCTCTTTTAAATTGTTTTTTGTTTTTTTTTTCTCTTATCTGTCATTTAAATTTGCCAATCTAGTGTCTAATATTTGCACCTTTCTTTTTAAATAATCGACATAATCGTGTTTTAATTTTCTGCGATTTTTAAGAGTCGCTTTCATTACCCGCAGACGCGCGCGAAGGGGACGGGTTATGTTCTGATATTTCACTTGAACTTTCTTCTCTAATAATTCTTTTAGTATATTTGGCTTCTTTTGCTTTATTCTATCCCTGTAACTTTTAGCTCGATCCCTTTTTTCGCATAGCTTTGTTCACGAGAAGTAATTTTCTTCTCGTGAACACAGCTATGGTATTTAAACGGTATTTTTTTTTTAATAATAATCCATTTTATTTTCTTATTTAATATCTTTCTCTAGCTTACTACCTTACTTCTGCTATGAATGACATTGGCATCCGTTTAAATTTTTTCAGACATTTTGGCATAATTGAACTGTAAAACTTATTTTATAAATTAAATCACCAAAATACTAATATTTACCACTTCGTACTATTTCTACATATAGATGTCACACATATTAAAGTATTATAAGCATATATCTTACAAAAAACTTTAATTTAATAATTAAATTTAACAAATTCATCTCCCGATGCATCATTTTCGTGGTCAAAAGTCACTTTCGTGTCCGACCACGAAAGTGACTTTTGACCACGAAAGTGACGGATCACGAAAGTGACGACCACGAAAGTGACGATAGTCTGCTATAACGGATTTATACTGAATAGTTTTTAAGTTATAACGGAATTACATGGTCAACGTATAAATTAACCCCAGAAAGCATGAATTAAGCATATTAATATAATTTAATAATTAAACACTTACCTAAACTTAAGTCAACAAAAGTGACGCACGATCTTTGACACAGACTTGACAAGATACAATATTATTTTATTACTCATAAATGATGTCCGTCATCGGTGTCCAACTATTTACCAAACTTTTGATGCAGAGTATCGGTGTTGCTAATATTTAAAAAACGTATAAATACTTCGATGTGACCAGTTTTTTTGCCAAAAATATTACTAAATATGAGTGACCACGAAAGTGATGATGGTTTTAGGAACAAATTAAATCATGTCAATATTGATATTCATCATTGCTGTATTTTTTGTGCTTTTGTTTTATATATAGCCAACATACTTCCACATAAGTATATACAGTTAACATTGCGTTTTTGCTAAATATGTATTTTTAACAGTAGTGAGCAGTAGACGATGTCTCATTCGAACTGACCACGTAGCGTGATGTTTATTACGTAAATCGGAAATTTCAGAAAAATATCTTACAATATTCTAAAAAACATTATTGGACAATAATAGTATTAACAAAATAAACACGTAAAGTTAATAATATATCATTTAATACGTATACTTTTCTGTACATCAAGTCTGAACACAGTTTCATGCATTGAAATAATGACCCAAAAAAGAAAGATCAAAATAGTATTTGAAATAAGTTGGGTTAGGGTTATTTGTGACCCTGAAGAGCAAAAAGCCCCCCGCAAAAAAGAAATATCAACGTAGTGTTTAAAATATGTCGGGTTAGGGTTTTTTTGTGACCCTTAACAGCAAAATAAAGGGGGGCTCGGGGGGCGAAGCCCCCCGTAAAAAGTAAGATCAAAGTAGTATTTTAAATAAGTTAGGTTAGGGTTTTTTGTGACCCTTAACAGCAAAATAAAGGGGGGCTCGGGGGGCGAAGCCCCCCGTAAAAAAAAAAGTCAAAGTAGTATTTGAAATAAGTTGGGTTAGGGTTTTTTGTGACCCTGAAGAGCAAAAACGAGGGGGGTTTGGGAGGCGAAGCCCCCCGCATACAAGCTTACTTAAGAGCAATGCGCAGTTTATGCGGGTGGGGGGGTTCGGGGGGCGAAGCCCCCCGCATAAAAGAAAGATCAACGTAGTATTAAAATATGTCAAGTTGGGGTTTTCTTGTGACCCTTAAGAGCAAAAACGAGGGGAGTTCGGGGGGCGAAACCCTGGGCGAAAAAATGAAAGACCAACGTAGTATTTAGAATAAGTTGGGTTAGGGTTTTCCTGCGACCTTTAGGAGTAAACAAAGGGGGGCTCGGGGGGCGAAGCCCCCCGTGAAAAAGATAGACTAATTCAGTACCTATTTCAAATATGTTAGGGTTTTCTTGGGACCCTTTAGACTATAAATAACGGGGGGTTCGGGGCGAAGGCAAAATAGAATGACCAATCTAAACTAAATTAGATCAGGGTCTTTTTTGTGACCCTTATGAGCGAAAATAGGCAGCCCGCTTCCCGGGCTAGCGTTGACACGCTTACAAAACTAAAGTTGATGGGAGCTTCGCCCACCGAGCCCCCCGCCAAAAGGTATAAGTTAGGTTAGGATTTTCTTGCGACAGCCCACGTCGCGAGCTAGCGTCGACACGCTTACAAAACAAAACCAAAATGGGGATTTAGGGGGCGAAAAAAAAGATAAACGTAGTATTCATAATAAGTTGGGTTATTTATTTATTTCTTGTTACCCTTAAGAGCGAAAATAGACAGCCCACTTCGCGGCCTAGCGTCGATACGCTTACAAAACAAAAATTGATAGCAAAACTAAAATGTGGAACGGAAGGCGAAGCATCCACAAGGGGGGCAGCAATGCTAGCATGATAGCTCCGCAGTTTTTTTTTAATTTTGTTAAATGCAGTAATTGCCATAAAAGGGTTTGAGTTAAGTGCCTATAGCGTACGAGTTATTTATATTTATAGTTAAGAAAGAGGAAAACAAAGTCCGGCCAGTCGCTCTAACCCTTACTACGCTTGGTAAAAAAATCCAAATACTTAAAAAGAAGAAAACACTTGAAAATACTCAGATTTACATCAAAGAAGACTTTTCTCCTGAAATTCTAGAAAAACGCAAACTTCTTTTAGAAGAGGTTAAAAAATTAAGAGATGACGGTCAAAACGCAATTATAAAGTACGATCGAATCATCATCCTGAAGAACAGAAAATACGAGCACGCGGGCGAAAAACAGAAAAACAACAAACGCAATCTATCATCTTCCCCTGAGGCCTCGAACGTGCCGGCATCGGCAGGCAACGAGAAAGTCACCCAAATAAATAAAAAGAACAAAACCGGCGTGAACAGCACTCTGACATCATACTGGTCGCGCAACTCCTCGCCATCTAATACAAGTAATAAGGATTTATAGCAACTAGAAACACGGCCTCTCCCTACCAAACTTCCAATACGGCTGGTCACCGCGGAAGGTTATGACCGAAACCCCCAAAGAAAAATACCCTAAATATATGCACCTACAACGTAAGATCACTGTCATCAGCTGATAAACTGACTGAACTAAAAACAGCTCTAGAAAACATAAACCACGACATAGTAGGACTGAGCGAAGTACGCCGTCTAGGAGAGAATATCATTGAGTGCGAGGATTATATTTTCTACCACATAGGCAGAACCAAAGGTCTATATGGCGTGGGTTTTTTGATAAGGAAGAAATATAAAGATAATATAAAAACATTTACTGGAGTGTCAGAGAGAGTCTGCATACTTGAAATTGAATTAGAAAATATACCCTTTGCAATCTTACAGGCTTACGCGCCAACGGAAAGTTCGTCGCAAGAAGAAATAGATATATTTTACGAAGACATGGCAAAAGCACACGAATTGGTCAGCTCAACGAAACACGTAATATCCATGGGAGACTTTAACGCACAGATCGGTGTACCTAAGAAACATGAACATCTAGTCATGGGCCAACACGGCTATGGGCACAGGAGCATTCGAGGCGAAAGGCTCATTCAGTACGCCTTCGAGTACAACTTAAAAATTATAAACACAATGTTTCAATTAAAAAACAATAACAGATGGACATGGAGGTCGCCCGACAAAAATACCGCAAACGAGATTGACTACATCTTGACCACAACGCCCAACTTAATTTCTAACTACCAAGTACTCTCCTCAGTCCCCTTTGGATCGGACCATAGACTGTTAAGAGCTAAAATTAACCTGAAAGCCACGAAAAAAAGCCGCCGCAATTTTTCACACACACCCGCAATGCTGAAATCGCCAAAAGAACAAGAAAAATATCTAAAAGCCCTGGACAATTACATACCAGAACTTTTAGAATCACCTGACATATATACCGCCGATGAATACTGCAAAAAAATAATGCACTCTATCTCTATGAGCTTAAAAAATACGAAATTAAAAGAAACAAGAAAGATTATATCTGAGGAAGTCTTAAATCTCATGAAAGAAAGAACAAATTTACAAAACAAACCAAAGTTAAATAAGTCTGAAAGAGACAGGCTGAAACAACTCTACAAAACCACAAGTAAAGAAATCAGAAAATGCTACAACGATTACAGAATCAACACAATAAGAAAACATCTAGATAAATCAAGATCACTAAAAAAAGCATACAAAGAGTTAGATAAGTCAAAAAAATGGATTTCGTCACTTCAATCGTCAGCCCAGACAAAATGTAAGTCTCGACAAGATATTATAAAAACAGCTACGGATTTCTACACGAAACTGTACAGTCAAACAGACTCATCACAACAAACAAGTACTACTTACCATCATAAACACACCTTCCCAGTTCAAGAGTTCTCGGAGCCCGAAATTTTAGCACAAATAAAGAGGCTTAAATCGGAAAAAAGCCCGGGCCCAGACGGCGTTACCAATGAATGCATCAAATATGGAAAGACACTGCTACTGACGCCTATCAAGTTATTATGGGACAAAATACTGGGTGAAGAACGAGTTCCAAAGTCATGGACAGAGTCGGAAATAATACTGCTCTACAAGAAAGGTGACCCGTTAGATATCGGCAACTACCGGCCAATAAGTCTCATGCCCTGTCTATATAAATTATTTGCAGCGTGCCTGTCAAACAGAATATCACCAGATATCGACGCACACCAGCCGATCGAGCAAGCTGGATTTCGGAGTGGCTACAGCACGATGGACCATTATGTTTGTGTATGTGAACATTTTTTAAATAAAGATTCAGCACCTGTTTTTAATATGTCCATGTATAATATCGCTGCTCACAATGTCAGAACTAACAAAAAAAGAGGTGGTAGTCTCATTCTAGTGCATTCAGGTAGAAAATCGGAAGAATTGTCTTTTTGTAGGTCATTATATGAAACTGGAAGTTTTGAAATATGTGGGGTTAAAGACTGTGAAACGAATGTCCTGATTTTTTGTTGCTATAGGAGTCCTAATGATAGCAATCTAGACAATTTCTTTGAACGTTTGGAACGGTTATTAGAATTTTCTATAGGTAAGAGTTGTATTATTTGTGGGGATTTTAACATTGACCTACAGAAAAACGATAAAAAATCTATTGAATTTCTGTCTTTGCTCAGGTGTTACAACTTTATACCTCTTTTTGAAGATATCACATTTAAAAGAAATCAGTCCGAGTCTTGCATTGACAATATTTTGTCCAATTTACCTCAAGACAAAATAGGAAGCACTTGGATTGATCATAATGGTTTGGCTGACGGACATGCAGGTTTGTGCTGTGAAATGGTATTAGAATTTAGTGGAAGAAAGCAAGACGAGCAAGTGATTTATATTGAACGCCGCGTACTGAATAAGAATAATAATCTTACCTTTAGACATGGGTTATTGCAACAAAACTGGAATAATTTAGATGTTAATAACTTCCTGAGTGATTTTAGTCATCTCTTTGACTCTTGTTTTAAGAAAAAGAGAACGAGAATGGTCAAGAATAAACCTAGTATACCATGGATTTCCCCAGGCATCAAAACTTCAAGTAAAATGAAACGCTTTTTAAATAGCATAGATAAAATGTATACTAATACCTCAATAGATGCATATCGGAAAAGATATATTACTATTTATAATAGAGTAGTAAGGTTTGCTAAGAAAAAGGCCGTGAGTTTAGAAATAAGCAAATCTAACAATACCACAAAACAATTGTGGGAAATTGTGAACAGACAAAGTAACAAGACAAAGTCTAAATCAGATGCCAAATTAGTCCTAAAAACCGACAAAGTCGTTGAAGAACCTCAGGAACAAGCTGAAATATTCTCAAGTGTCTTTGATCACAATAACGATAAGTCGACCACTGATATTACATCGGCTATGCATATCCTGAGGCAGAGTTCTAAACGAGTAGAGCAGTCAATGATTTGTGAGAGTGTTACCCCACAAGAGGTTTTTGAGATTGTGAAAAAGATGAAACAGAAATCATCAACGGGACATGACGAGATACCCATAGGCATCTTCAAAGATAACATTGATTTGTTATCGGTACCACTAGCGCACTTTTATAATAACTGCTTTCAATTAGGCCTCTTTCCTGATCAATTAAAAGTTGCAAAAGTGCTGCCGATATATAAAAAAGGTGTCAGAAGCGACCCTAATAACTATAGACCAATATCCTTATTACCTACGCTATCAAAAATATTTGAAAAGTTATTGAAGGTGAGGTTACAAAGACATTTAAACACTCATAATGTCCTAAACAGAAGACAGTTTGGATATCAGATAGGTGTAGGTACTGGAGAGGCTATAGGTACCCTGGTGCAGGACGTAGTAGCAGGTCTGAATGACCGGTTGAAAGTGGCTGGCATTTTTCTAGATCTCAGCTCCGCTTTCGATACTGTAGACCATGAAATAATGCTAAAGAAACTTGAGTACTACGGGGTTAGAGGAAAAGTTCTTGAAATATTTGACTCATATTTAAATAATAGAAAGCAGTACATTGAACTCAGGACAATTGATGGGGACATTGAGAAAGTGGTCAAGTCTAACACAACTACTATAAGACGAGGAGTTCCACAAGGCTCGATACTTGGCCCATTGTTTTTTGTCATATTCATGAACGATATGATAGAATATATAATTAATTCACAACCCTACATAAATTTGGTTGTTTTTGCAGATGACACTAATGCCATAATCACTGCTGAAGATATGACACAGTTAAATGAAAGGGGGAACGCTGCAGTTTTAGCTTTTAATGAATGGTTTGCAATAAATAATCTAAGACTAAATAGTAATAAAACTAATGTCTTACTATTTTCGGCGACGACAAAAAAATCGGATACTTTGAAAATAAGTTTCAACGGCAACAAAATTACGCAGGCTGATGTGGTTAAGTTTTTGGGCGTCTACGTTGATACACAACTTAACTGGAGGTACGAAATGCAGGCACTGAGCAGTTCCATTAGTTCGTCTTGTTACGCCTTACGCTGTCTCCGGGATACGATAGATAAGACGCAACTTAAAACGGTTTACCACGCCCTTGTTGAAGCAAAGCTTCGTTACAGCATCAAATTATGGGGTAATAGCTATAATTATAATACAAACGCTGCCTTCATACTCCAAAAACGGGCAATTAGAACGATTGTTCGCATACCACAGGCAGCATCTTGCAGAACGCATTTTATTGAACTAAAAATCCTTACCGAACCGTGTCTCTACATTCTCGTAGTTTTAACGGACTTTGTGAAGCAGCTACACAAGTATGAGAGCCCGGCCGAGAGAGAGAACAGGCTGTGTACTAGGCGGAAAGACATAAAGAGTTCTGTAGTCCCGAGGCTAAACGTCATGAAGCATTCAACGAGCTACCAAGCCGTTTACCTCTACAATAAACTACCTACCGATTTTAAAACAATTACCAACAGTAAAGTTTTCAATGCAAGACTCAAGAATTATCTTTTAAAAAAGTCGTACTATTGTATAAACGACTTCATAGCCGACAGCTGTTAATAATAGATTATAGTTGTAAGTAAACACTAGTTCGCTAATTAATTAATTATCTATTGAATTGAATTTTTGACTGTGTAATGAGTATATACAAGACTGTAGTTTTCTAATAAGATACCAAATTGACGATATTAATTATTCCTTTTTAATTACTAACTTTTATTTCTTTTTTACTCTACAATTATTTCGAATATCGACTGACATGTTACAATTACTGATTAAATTATATATAAGTATGGTACCTTGATGTTTAATAGTATCATCAGCTTGGTATTACTAATTAAGCTTTAATTACAAATTTAAACATATATTATAATTATGTACTAGTATTAGTTCTAATCTTAAGCTAATGTTCAACACAATTTTTTTGTTATGAATAAATGAAATGAAATGAAATGAAATGATCACATCCAAGTTGTCGACCAGGTAATAGAAAAATACCTAGAATTTCGTAGACCGCTATATATAGCGTTCATCGACTACAAAAAAGCCTTTGACTCTATATCCCATACTAGCATTTGGAGCGCTCTGGAATCACAAAACATAAATGAAAAATACATAAATATTCTAAAGAACATTTACGCAAATAGTACGAGTAGAGTAAAACTAGACAGGACAGGAACAAATTTCGATATAAAAAGAGGCGTCAGACAGGGCGATCCGATCTCTACAAAATTATTTATAGCTGTCTTACAGCACATTATGCAAGACTTAACCTGGGAAAAGCAAGGTATATATATTAATGGTAGATTTTTAAGTCACCTAAGATTCGCAGACGACATTATATTGTTCGCTGGAAATGCACAACAACTAGAAAAAATGATAACCGAGTTACATCTAGCCAGTATTAAAGTCGGTCTGGAAATGAACATGGGAAAGACTAAACTGATGACTAACCACTATACTACACCTATATTAATAGATAACGTCCCACTAGAGTTCGTCAAAGAATACGTTTACCTGGGCAAGATGATATCATTCAACAAAGAAAGAAATGCCGAAGAAGTAGAGCGGCGAATAGCGATCAGCTGGAGGAAATACTGGGCCCATAAAGAAGTATTTAAATCACAACTACCAATGCCATATAAAAAAATTATTATGGACTCAGACATCCTACCGAGCCTCACATATGGTTGCCAAACTTGGACATTTGACCTCAAAACAAAGAAAAAAATACAAACAACTCAAAGAAGGATGGAGAGAAGCTGCCTCGGAATAAAACTAAAGGACAGAGTAAAGAATACGCTTATCCGAAAGAAAACAAAGGTCAAGGATGCCCTAATTTTCTCACTGAGACGAAAATGGGCGTGGGCGGGCCATGTAGCCAGATACACAGATGACAGATGGACCATTAGAGCAATAAAATGGCCTGGACCACTGGGCAAACGTGCTCAAGCCCGTCCGCGCGCCAGGTGGGCAGACGAGATAGTGGCGACAGCAGGACAAGGATGGCTTGTTACAGCCACAGACAGAGACGCATGGAACACTTTGGGGGAGGCTTTTACCCAGAAGGGGTCCACACATAGTTGATTTTTAGTTAATAGTTTGTTTAATAATAAATTTAAGTAAAAAAAAAAAAACACATTTTAAAGTTCCTCAATCATGTTTGTTACCAACTGTATATAATTGTGTGTGGAAATAAATAAAGCTTTTTTATTTATTTATTTATTATAGCGTACGAGTTATATGTCACTTGAAACTGTCACTGTTGTCGTGATTGGATTGTGACAATCACTAAATATTTTTCAGCTTTGCGTTCTCTAAGTATGTCGCGAAGGTCTACAGCTCACAGAGCCACTAGTTTTATTTAAGTAGTAAATCCCATTGAGACTGGTTAAATTTTCCTTAACTAAATAAGGAAAATTTAACCAGTTCCAACGGGATTTAGGGAGTTTTTAATAAAGAATATTATAAATTATTATGTGACAAAAACATTTTTCGTTATAGTGGACATGGCTGTGCGCACAGCCGCGTTTGCTGTGTTTGGCAATCAGGGTCAGATGTGCATCGCTGCCTCTCGTCTATACGTCCAATCTTCCATCTACGATAAGTTTGTCGAAAAGGCAGTCGAGTTCGCTAAAAATATCAAGATCGGGAATCCTTCCGAACCAACCACGCAACATGGACCACAGGTATGACAAATAGGCCTGTTATTGATGCATACCATTGTTATCATAGAGCAGCTATACTCAAAGTGTGCTCTCTGGGGGCTCCGTGTGAATTTTGGTTGACTGATGTGCGATTTCAACTCTCTTCCATAAAACTTTGCTATAAACAATTTTTTTTTTATTTAATTTAATGGTTCCGTCAGATATTTTGCTTTCCAAAAGGGTTCCATGAGAAAATAAGTTTGAGAACCGCTGTCATAGAGGAATAAGTAAGGGAAGAGTAGTAACTCCATACATCAGTAAATGCGGGTGATTTGTATAAGCATAGTTCAGTGACATCCAGTGACATTTACGCGTCAATCACGCGTCAAATAGCGTGAATTATCAGTACCACTACTCAATACTAGGTGGCAACTGTGTCTCGTCTGCCAAAAATGTAATATTAGAACAGTTTACTACTTATATTACAAGCAGAAGGAGTTGAAAACAGAATACTGATTAATACTATTGTAATATTAGCTAAAAATTGGTGATCATTAGACTTTTCGTTCGTCGCGACATCTATTGGCAAGTATCAGTACTGATAATTTACGCTAGTTGACGCGTGTTTGTCGCTAGATGTCACTTGCCTATACAAATAACCCGCATTTACTGATGTATGAAGTTACAACTCTTCCCTTACTTATTCCTCTATGATTGTTATAAAAGTAAAGTACCTAAATATGACGACCTATTAACATTTATTTCGACTGCGCTATATAGTGTTTTTTCTACTCCCGTGTTGTTATCCGTCATTTACCGTGTCGTGCATAGATCGTTAAAACCCTTCATAAAAGATGCCCGCCCCCGGCCGGCGCCCCGCGCACCCGCGCATACGATATAGCTCTTATAGCATTGTTAGGATACCTTTAAGGGATATAGCGGGCCGCGGGGCGCCGGCCGGGGGCGGGCGGCGGCGCGGGGGAGTGCGAGCGACAGGGTGAGTGATACTTATAGGAAACAGTGCGAATTTCACGAAAGTTATTCTAGAAAACTATTCAAAAGTGCATGGTCGTAGAAAAAGTATTGTATGCAACGGTGTTTAACTGAGTCAAAAAATACTCGTGGCGTCTTAATAACAATTTTCGGCTTCGCCTCAAATTGTTACCCACGCCACTCGTCTTTTTTGACCTCCTTTAAACGCCTGTTGCATAAAATACTATTTCGTGCAATGTTGTCAATACAATTCTGCTGCTCGTATTTCCAAAGTACCGATTTTCCATAGTCAGATTAAACCTTTAAAGCCACGTGTTCAAAACGTAGGTAGTGGTAAACTTTTTCTCTCTAATATTAACTCCGAGTAGGTACTTTACTTTGAAATGAATTAAAGTGTAATTTACATATTATTGTACCCCAATATTAGATGCCAAAGGAACTGTCCTTATGAAGGAAATCATTTATGATATTTAAGTAAGGATAATAAAATTTTTTACAAAAAAATACAACCGACTTCAAAAAGAACAATCATTATCATGAGGTTAACTTTGTGAAAGTGCTCGTTTTCTAGAGAAACTACTCGAGTTAGTTAAGAAAACACCCAAATTACCATACATGTGCCTTTAAAAATTGAGGAGTTCCCTCAAGTCTTCATGGATTCCTTCATCAGAACAGCTCCAGATGAATATGGGACCACCTTAGAGGTAGCTCCTTTCAAACAGAAAAATAATTATTGAAATCAGACGGATCAGACCACGGGTCTTGGAGTAATCAGGTAACATACATAAAATGAACCCGAATATATAACCTCTTTCTTCTTTATTTTCAGTAAAGAAGTCGTTTAAAAAGCAAACTTACTTTTGATTTGTTAAACAGATTGATGAGGAGATGATGAATAAAGTGCTGCACTACATTGAAAAGGGGCAACAAGAAGGAGGAAAACTTTTGATCGGTGGTCAGCGGATTGGGGACCAAGGTTTCTACATTCAGCCTGCTGTGTTCAGCAATGTCACTGATGACATGACTATAGCTAAAGAAGAGGTGCTTGTCTAATTTATTTATTATTTTTTCGTTAAATTCTTTCTTAGCTTAAACATTTTCACAAACTCGCATTAACATATTTGATCACTGAGATAAAACAGACTATGGCTACCATGAGTTTGTAATATTTTTATTTTTTACTAAGAACAAATGACATGCTTCTAATATCATGATATCACGTCAATACACATTTTGAAATAAAAAATTATAGGCATCATCAGTGTAGTTATGATAGTATTTCATAGATGGCGCTAAAAAATGGAGGTACCATTCTTTGTATGAAGATTGTAAATCCTATATAATTAATCCTTGCAAAGTACCTATCACTTCTTTCGCGCAGAGGGACTCCACTAATGACGTGCAAGTTGCGGAAACTTTCCAAAAAAATCTAAAATTTCTTGAAAAATTCACGAAACTTTCAAAAATAAAGGGAATTGAAATTTATAAAATGGAAAGTTTCCATCTATACAATTGTCCATACAAAGTATGGAAAGTTTCCGAAGTTATCCTATGTGAAAATTTTAGAATTTTGGAAACATTCCGTCGGCACATCAGTAGACTCCACGCACATTTTTCTTTAGTAAATATTTATTTGTCCATTATTATCCTCACTAAACAATTCTTACTTGTAGATATTCGGCCCAGTGCAGAGCATCCTAAAGTTCGACACGCTGGAAGAGGTCATCGACCGCGCCAACAAGACGAGCTACGGGCTCGCGGCCGGCATCTTTACCACCAGCGTCACCAACGCTCTGCAGTTCAGCAAACACGTCGAGGCTGGAATCATTTGGTACTCTTTCCTTTATAACTAGCCCTAACATTGTCTGCGTAGACAGATTACCTACTGATAATTTAGGTAGCGCCTGAAAAAATAATATGAAAATGAAAATGAAATATTTATTTTTCAAGTAGGCATATTACAATGCGCATATGAACGTCAAATAAAGCTACTAGCTAATAAAGGCAATAGTTCCATTTGAACAAAATGCATACGTCAAATACCAGGCGCTGCCTCAATTATCTCACTTACGAGGTAGAAATAAGATATTGTTTTTCTTAAAAGACAATTTCCGAAACAAAAATATCATATCCTTCACTGGAATTCAAATTTTAAAATAGAGAGCTACTTATATTTATTTTCCTTTGACAGCCTTATAGACACACACGGGTCGAACACGATAAAATAACATTTTTTACCTTTTATCCAACGTTTCCACCAGGTTGCACTTGCGCGTGGTCGCGTGGTTGGATAAAAGGTAAAAATATAAATTGAAATAGATATCATAGTACAGTCAACAACACATCTGTGTATACAGACAAAGTGCCAAAAATATGTATACACACCTTAATGTACAGGTAATAAAGTTCTGTATTTTTGGCACTTTGTCTGTATACACAGCTAGCTGTGTTGTTGACTGTACATGAAAGAAAAACGACATGGCCCACTATACTCCAAACGCTAATTCAAGTCCAAAAAATCTACTACGATGTTGCCCCTGCAAGAAAATGTTTGTAGAATAGTATAATTTTTTTTTATAAAAGCACACGCAAAGATAATTTATTTATTGATAATTTCAAACCTTTGATTTAAATAATTAAAAGTATTTACTTATTTACATAAATACTAGGACGTCCGAATAAAAAAAAATATTTTTTATGATTTTTGGTTGCAAAGTTGGTTTGCGCTTGTATCACTTCAGGTGTTAATAACGTTTGGTACATTATTTTACGGTAAAGAAAACCTCAGACATTGTGATATATTTTTTTAATATACTGTACTGTACTTGACTTATGAACGAAATTGTGTACATCGCGTTTTATAGTTGTCATAGCCGCAATTTTTTTCGGAGGCGGCCATGACACCATGGTTCCACTTTCATCAACTTTCATTCATTCTTGAATACTTTATTGTGCTCCGTGGTGATTTCTGCCTTGTTGAGTATTTGTTTTTTGTTAAATTTTTGTTTCCTGTTGAGATATCGTGTGACTAATTTAATACACATGTGCAGAAATTGCATTTAGTGCATAAATTTGTGATTTATTTATTCATTCTCTTAGGTGTAAGTAAGTTAATTATTGGAAACGTGCATGAAGGAGTTAGGCATTGTCACAAATACTATAAATAATATATGCTAAAAATATATGCTATAAATAATATATTCATTTAAACGGTTGACGAATTCTGAATAGTATTTTGACAGTGACATAAGTGACATTGACAGCTATGACAGCTAAGTGACATTGACGTATCTGTCGTAGTTTTTTTGGACTTGAATTAGCGTTTGGAGTATAGTGGCCGAGCCGGGAAACGAACCCGGGTCTTCAGCTAACGCGCTCCCGGCTCGGCCACCAGTTGGCCTTGTCGTTTTTTCTTTCGTGTATGATATCTATTTCAATTTATAATTTATATAATAGTGTGTGACTACTTAAAAAAAGAATAAATCAAAAAATATTCAATAAAATAATTTGATTTTTTCCCTAGTTGTAAAGGTAAATAGTATTTTATGCAACTGGTGGTTAAAAGAGGTCAAAAAAGGTGAGTGGCGTGGGTAACAATTAGGGATTGCAGTACCGGTACTGTTTTAAAGAACCGGGATTTTCGGTACCGAAGCAATGTGGAACCGGGATTTCCCGGGATTTTCGGTACTTTCGGGACTGGTCTAATTATTTCCCTTTTTCAATTGAAACAAAATTTTTTTTGGGATTTTACGCCTTTTATTATTATATTATATTACTATAACCGATTCGCCTCGGCTTCGCTCGGCGTATTATTTTATCTGTCTTTTTTTTGAGAACAAGCAAAAAATCGTGAGATCCCGCCTAAACCCGACCATCTGGCAACCATAGGCACCAATGGTTACTGTTGCAAAACATTGCTCCGATTAAGCGATCTGCCATTACTGGGCGATGTTTAATCGCTTAGTAAAAGAAATAAGACAAAATACTACTAAAGAAATATAATAACTGATTATAGACCGTCAGTAAAACCTCACATAATTCCCCAAACATGTCATTTGAAGCAAAGGATGTAAACTAAAGGAAACAAAATATTTGAAATAGTGCACTATTTTTGGCTAGTCAGAGGGAACTTTCTCGAGAAAGTTGGTAATTTTCTGGAAATTTCTTTGGAATACCGCAATATCACATTATATATAAACGTTTTTTAAAAGTTTATAAATAATAATAATTATATGACGATCGGTATGGGCATGGTTTTCTATTGAAGCTCTTAAGCACCGTCATTTAAGTCATTTTTACCGACTTGATTAGCACATATCGTCATGTTTTAATCAATTTATAATAACAAAACCTTAATGCCTTCTCAAGAATCACTATTTTCATACGTAGGTGAAAAACGTATGAAAATCCGTTTAGTAGTTTTTGAGTCTATCGCAAAATTAGCGAACACACTGACATACGCGTCGGGAGACTTTGGTTTATAACATGTAGAGAAATGAGTCAAATGAGAAATAAGATTGAGAGATAAAAAATAAATACACAAATTAATATAATAAACCTTCACCAAAAATACAAAACTCCACTACCGACTAGCGGGACTAGCTAGGGTATCCCGCTATTAAATAGTGATTAGGCGCTGTTACTGTACTTATGCCTATTATTTAACTGTATAAATAATATAAACAGAAATAAATACATTTTGTAGCAAAAAAGTCACTAGAAAGTATTTCCCGAAAGTACCGAAAGTACCGGGATTTTTCAAGTTGATTTCCCGGTTCTTTGCTTGGCCAAAAATCCCGGGAATTCCCGGTACTTTCGGTACCGGTATTTCCCGGGAGCAAACCCTAGTAACAATTTGAGGCGAAGCCGAAAATTGTTAATAAAGACGCCACGAGCATTTTTTGACTCAGTTAAACACCGTTGCATACAATACTTTTTCTACGACCAAGCACTTATTTTGAAAGAAAATTATAAATCAACAAATACCTACTTTCAGTCATCTTAGTTATCTAGTGGACCGCCTACCATTTTGAATATGCAGTTTGAGTGCAAACATGAAAATAAAACTGTCTATGGTATGGTTCTTTGAAGCCTGGCCACTAAGACGAATCGAGCCGAGTTGAATCGAGTTCTCATACATTTGAATGCGATTCGACGCGTCGCCAATAAACGCAGCAGAAAACGAAGGAGTCTCGACTCTGCGAATTGGTTTGTTAAGTTGGTAGCAATGTATTTACTGAACTGTAACAGCTATATCGTGCTACTTCTACTAAATGTTTTCAGGGTATAGACTAGATAGACTTGTCCTGACATCTTTTATGTAGGGTTTTTAAGTTCTATGCACGACCTTGTAACTCACGAATAACAGTACGGGAGTAGAAAAAATGTTTATCGCGTTCGACCCGTGCGTGTCTTTAAAAAATCACACCAGTAGTCTACAATGGAAGTGAAATGTGAAATACGACGTTTGTAATTTATATATAGAACGTAAGTAATCTTTGCAAAATTAGCCTTGGCTGGTGCTACATCAAACGAGCTAGAGCGGTATTTTGTTTACAATATGTTCATTGTTCTGTATTTAAGGCAAGGCAAATACCAATGGGCTCAGGAAATTAAACCTGACTGCGCTTTTTGTTATGTGTGAACCAGGGGCTCTGTCCTCTTTAGACCTTATACCAGGGTTTTACTACAATTAAGGTGAAGGCTAATACGAAATATTGGAGTTGTTTTATATGCTTTATATATCTACGGCACCATGCCTAAAGAAGTTTCTTAGTTTTTAATAATTTTAATTTACTTAGGTATTTATTTTAGATTAAGGTTTAGTTTATGTTTAGTATTATTGTTTTTATTTTAAGAGTGTTGTTGTCGAATATAAATTAACCAGTATGGATTTTATACCTAAGATCTAAAATTATTAGAACAATTTAAAACTTCTGATACTACTTGGTATTCTTGGTAAATCATCATAAGCAACTTTTCGTTTCGCATGGTTTCGCTATCCCCAAATACAGAAATAAGTAAAAGTGGCAACGTTTATTTTAGACATTTTTTTGGGAATAGCTACACAACGAAAAATTGTTAATGGTGATTTACTGAAGATTTACAGAATAAAGGTGTTTTCTTGATATCTAAAGATTTTACTCCCTGAAAATGGGTCTAATTATAAAGGTATAAGAAGATAAATATCGCAAGTGGCGCAATTGTCGCATCCTTAAACTTAAATTAAAAAAAATGTATGTTAACGAGAACCGGAAAAATGCGTTTGGAAAAGAAGAATTTTGCAGCACTGTCGCTTGGGCGGAAGTGAATTCCTTTGCTTCGTTCTTCGAAATATAATTATGTTAAAACATGCACCGCGAGTGAATTCGAAATTTGTCCATTTTAAAAACTTTACTTACCGTTTGTTACAGGGTCAACAACTATCTTTCATTCCCCCCGCAATGTCCTTTTGGCGGCTTTAAAGATTCTGGAATTGGTCGCGAAAAGTAAGTTTTAATCTTTATTTATTTCAAAGATAGATAAAAAGAAACTTCACTTGCAAAGACTTCTTTATTAGGTTTCCAGAATTATCAACAAAAATAGTACATTACATCAGAGGCCGGGAAAATGAGGATTTCCGGCCAAGTGGGTATATATAATAGGGATACGAGGCCGGGAATCCGTTTTCACGCCGAGGCATGTATAGTGCTTTTCTCAAACATACAATGAAATAAAAAAAAAATGCTCTAAAGGACAATATTTTATAAAAAATAAAGTGAAATCCCTTTACAGTCCTCTCGAGTTGTTGCGCCCAAAAAGCGATACTTTCCAGCCCATTTTAAGGAACGTAAAGACAATTTTTCATTGCATGTTTGAGAAAAGTAAGTTTTATTATTTTCGTGCCTGTGTGGTGACGAACGGGCGTTAGAATTTCGCTACCCTCTTTTTCCCGTGGGTGCCGTAGAAGTCAACTGTGGGGTATGGTTAAATTGTGTTGTACGAGTAGGCGAGTGGTTGGCAACCTGTTACTGCAATATCCAAATTTAGTTTTTTGTTTCTACCCCTTAATAGCCAAGAGTGGCATTGAAACTTGAGTAGCTCCAAGTGCTCTGCTTATCCCTTTTTGGAATACTACAGGCGTGTTATGTACGTATTATTTTCATGCAGGATTCACCAAACTGGCACATGCATATTGCCAACGGACGTATTTAGAATAAAATACTTACAATGTCACGGTAGGTATAGGAACCTTTTAAGTTTTAAATACACTTTCTTTAGCGTCTTATCTAATTAACTGGGACAGTGACTATTCTAAATCAAATGAAAGAACGATCAATGAAGGGGCCGTGAAGACCTTGGCTAAACTAATTTTCTTTAAGGTAATACATTTTCCAGTCTCCCTTTTTCACAATAGATATTTGTATGCGGAACAACATTTCCTGTAATGAAATGAATTGACTACATTTCTTTGTTTAACGCTCTCTCTAGATGCAGTTCATATTTTTAAATAACCTTTTTTATAAATTGTCTTGAGTCCAACGAAATAGTACATTATGATACAAGTGCGTAAAAAAGGAAGTTCGAAACGAGTGGCGATAAATTAAAACACTCCCGACACGAGTTACGAATTTCCTTTTCGCATCGGGCCATCTGTACTGAAAAACGTCGTACGATACACGTGCGAAAAGGATACTATTTATATAAATAAGTGGCTACAATGTTTTCTTACTAGCCATTCATTTCTTTAGATAGTACTTAAATCAGTTTCAATGGGCTTATTGAAAAAGCATCTACTTTTGTAGCAAATTGGTATTAAAAAAAATAAAAAATAAATGATGCATAGTATGCGAGTGAAACTCAAAAGCACTTACAAGATTACTTACAAGTAGGAGCTTTACGTTCAATATAAACGATGTTTTTATGTGAGTTTGTTTGAAGTGGCCGTGCTTGTAAATGCAGGGCGTACTCTACTCATGTACTGCCAATGCCAAGCGAGTAAAAAAAGCTTTTGGGTAACACATGATTTGCGCGAGAATATCTCACCGTGACATGACTGACTCAACCTTGTGTCATTTACGATTAGAAAAATTATGTGCGATCTATGTCGTGCCAAGATACTGTCGTGCTAGTCATGTGCTAGCTCTAACGTGTACTTAAGTACAACTTACGTACTACAACGACTACAACTTAAAAAAATCTGAATGCCTACTGTATTAGATAAAATCAAGGATTATTTATATAGGATTTACAATCTTCATACTAAGAATCGTACCTCCATTTTTAGCGCCATCTATTAAATACTATCATAACTACACTGATCATGCTTACAATTTTTTTTTTAAATGTGTATTGACGTGATATCATGATAGGTTTTAAAATAAAGAAGCATGTCATTTGTTCTTATAAAAAATAAAAACACGCAAAAATATTTGAGGAAAATATGATTTAGGCCACTATCAGGCTGCGAAACAGCACCATCTAGTTTTAAGCCTAAAAGGCCCATACATTTCAGGGGTACGCTTTTTTGTATGGGCTTTGTCTGTCCCGTATTATATGTAAGAAGAATTACTGAATGAAATGAATACAGTGTTTCATGAGTTTGAACTGAAAATAAACATTAAAAAAACTAAGGTACTTGTAACTTCAAAACATATTAAAAAACTTGAAAGACAAAGACCAATCATATTAAATGGTAGTATTATAGAACAGGTAAAAACATTTAAATATTTAGGAAGCATAGTCACTAGTGACTCTAGATGTACACAAGACATTATAGCTAGAATAGCAATGGCTAAAAAAGCCTTTAACGCAAAGAAGTGCCTATTCAAAGCCAAAATATCTAACAATATCCGCAAAAGGCTAATAAAAGTGTACATCTGGAGCATAGCACTATACGGTAGCGAAACGTGGACAATGACACAGAGTGATAGGAAGAGGCTGGAGGCTTTTGAAATGTGGTGCTGGCGTCGAATGGCAAGGATCAGTTGGACTCAAATGAAAACTAACGAAGAGGTTTTAAATATAATAGGAGAAAAAAGAAGTTTGCTGAGAACTATAGAAATTTTGGTACTACAAAAATAAATATTACCTACATTTCGATATTATTAATATTTTATCCTTTGTTAATACGAAAATGTCATGTTATTTGAACATTGTAACTTCCAACTTTCTCCCCTACGTGTTGATCATTAAACCAAATGGCATTTTTCTCATTTCAGTGGAATGGACTGCGTCAACTCCTATCTAGAAGTCAAGACAGTGAATATGGCTCTGTCGAAAAAGTTCTAGAAGACTATACATGTAACCGGTATTAATGGTGCTACGTGTTGTGACGATTATTTTTTAACTATGAAGTCCCTATTTGTAATTATTTTTACAATAAATAAAATATTTAAATCTAAACAATACCAAGTAATTAAAAAAGTATAAGGTACTGCGGGGCAAATCTCGAGGGGGGGACAATTGTAACTGATCCATTATTGTTTATGTTGAGATCTACATGTATCCACTAAACACGCCTAGTTTTAAAACCGATGGGCACTCTATTTAATAATGAGAACATTGTAAAACATGGAAAAAATGGATCAGTTACATTTGCCAGTCGGGATTTGCCCTGTACCTTAAATATGTGTTAAAAAACTAATAGTATAGATTTGACGAATTCACAATTTCTTGATTCATTACAGTCATATGACCATCTAATCTAATTAAACGACGTCATGACGAATTTAAGAGAAATAAAGGAACACATAAATAGTACACATATTACGTTGCATGCAAACAAGCATACGATCCGCCTGATGGTAAGTAGTCTGTGTGGCCTGCGGACGCCTGCAAATCCACTTCGTTGAATTATGGCTATCTTTACCGGTAAGTATACCAGCAGAAACAGAATATGAGTACTGAGTAGGTACATACATAAGACAAGTCTTATTTAGCAGTAGTTTAGTAGTAGGTACGCTATAGTTGACCAAAGCTTCATGTCATTCTGTGCCCTGAAGTCAAGCTCTATAATTTGCATGGCATACCCATCAAACGGGCATACTTCATGCATAGAAATGGGATCGCTACTCACCCGGTCCTCATTTCCTCGTTTGGTTTATGATAACGTATTGCACGCACGGATCTATCATTTGTTATGAGTGCTGGGTACATGAAGACTAAATATACATATCTGACCCTCTAGCACAACTTGCCTTGTCCCGTGCGAGTCCATACTTGAAGTCGCGCTTGATGTATGGACTCGCGCGCGACAAGGCAAGTTGTGCTAAAGGGTCTGTTGCGAATAGGTTAAGACGATACGATACAGGTCAATTCTCCATACAAACGCTCTTGACTATTTCCTCCCTGGTTTTTGAAGATAGAGCAATGATTTTGGGTCCCCCCACATCTAGCGTCTCGCGAGCGTCGCGTCGGGCCAACTGTATGGAAAAAGACGCCGCGTCGACGCTTTGCCCATACAGTTGGCCCGACGCGATGCTCGCGAGACGCTAGATATGGGGGACCCTTTTTCAACACAGATTATTATTATTTTTATCTGAGTCGGACCGTTTTGATTTTTTTGCTATTTTTATTTATTTTAAAAGACGCTAAAGCCAATCAAAAATTTCTAAAAAAAACCGGCCAAGAGCGTGTCGGGCCACGCTCAGTGTAGGGTTCCGTAGTTTTCCGTATTTTTCTCAAAAAATACTGAACCTATCTATAAAGTTCAAAACAATTTTCCTAGAAAGTATTTATAAAGTTCTACTTTTGTGATATTTTTCATATTTTTTAAACATATTATGGTTCAAAAGTTAGAGGGGGGGACGCACATTTTTTTCCTTTAGGAGCGATTATTTCCGAAAATATTAATATTTTCAAAAAACGATCTTAGTAAGCCCTTAATCATTTTTAAATACTTATCCAACAATATATCACACGTTGGGGTTGGAATGAAAAAAAAATCAGCCCCCACTTTACATGTACTAGGGGGAGTTTAATAAAACATTTTTTTCCATTTTTATGGTTCCGTACCAAAAAGGTACAACAGGAACCCTTATGGTGCGACTCTGTCCGTCTGTCTGTCCGTCTGTCACATTCCTAAATATCTCGAGAACTACTAATGCTATCAACTTGAAATTTGGAATAGTTATGAACATTGTAAACCTCTACAAATTGAAAGTATAATTTTTATAAATATATTAATTTTAATTGTAGAAAATGGCCAAAATGAAAGGGGGCAAACTGTAAATTTCAAGTTACTAGGTCAAGTGGGGTATCGTTGGAAAGAGCTCAAATTGAACGTAAATAAGCTATTTTTTATAATTTTTTTGTTGTGGAAACAAAAAGAATTTTGAAGGAAAATGTAAAAAAAAATACCGTTCCCCCCCCCCCCCTTATCTCCGAAGTTTACCAACGAAAAATTATGAAAATTTTAGTAAACATTGGTTTTATGCTAAATATTACAGGTAAAATATAATCGTGTTTGTATTTTGAATACTTTTTTTATTCACAAAAAACTTTTCAGATTTTTACTTTCAATTTACCCACCCTTGCGGATGTATATCGTACTTCAAATTAATACGAGATGTTACGTAAACCATCTTCTGTCCAATAAAGTTAAAACTGTTTAAATCGGTTAACATTATAAAGAATTATCCCTGAAAAACCAGGTCGCGCAAATTAGTTAGCAAATTGACCGGGAGATGGCGCTATACACAATAATACTCATTAGTGCCTATACTTTTGTCTTCTAGTCAAGTCATTAGAGTTATATGAAAATATGAGATTATTTTTACTAGGTAGTTTGAAAGAAAGTTTGTACGGAACCCTCGGTGGGCGAGTCCGACTCGCACTTGGCCGGTTTTTTTTATTTTTGCACTTTGTTGGCGTGATTGATATACATAGTGGTACCAAATTTCAGCTTTCTAGTGCTAACGGTTACTAAGATTATCCGCGGACGGACGGACGGACAGACAGACATGGCGAAACTATAAGGGTTCCTAGTTGACTACGGAACCCTAAAAACGGCCTTTTTCAATATGGCTCAAAAAAGCTGTGATACCTACTCAAGATCGGTAACAATTAGCCAAAAAATCTGAACGGTCCGACACAGGTTATTTCATTGTTATTCAGATTCTCTCTAGTTCATAACACAGATCTAGTTAATAACACTAGTATATACTCGTATATCTGAAATTCCCAAATTGAAAAGGGGACTCCTTTCCATTTTAGCATTTTCGCTCCCGTAGCGTCTTAAGCTGTAAATATGATTGAATGTATTATAGGTTTTTTTTATCGTGTAAGTATTGTAGATAGTTTGTGTTTGTCTTTTGTGTACTAACCGCATGTTTAGGTTAGGTCATAGGCTATTGTTTTGCAAATGGGGTGGACTGGTATGGGCTATGGGAGGAGACTATCGGACACCTGCCGTGACAATCAGTCTCGGAATTGTAGAAGACAGGCGGTGAATTGCCAACTCCTTGAGTGGGCCCTGCAAAACGGCCACGCACAGGGCGTCAACAGTTGCTTAAGTATTCATTATCATTATGTTTTAAAGATATGACAGAAGCAGTTCCATCACCGCCATAATTAGTTGTGAAAGAGCTGACCAAGGGAAATAAATAAACTTTGATATTAAATAGAAATCTTTAATAGTAGGAACAAGATAACTCCAACCAATACAATACTTAAATAATTTAAATAACAAACAGTTCGAAAAATTGTGTTGTTCCTGACTCTTATTAAAACTTCTTTGGTAAGCTGATGGTAACGCTCTTCACTTCCAAGTAAGGGTCGACGCAGTTGAATCCACTGAAACAAAAATGTATGTTCTCTTCAAATAAAAAGGGCAATCAGCGGAAGTAATTCGTGCCGTTTTGTATTTTGACCATTATATGTACCTAGTTACGTAGTGCTGTCCAGATGAACATACTAAACATCCTTGGCGATGGGGTTTGTACTGATTTTTAGTCATGCCGATGCCGTAAATATATAAACTAGTAGTTTATGATTACTCGTGTTAAAATTATAAACATATAATTTTATCATATACCTAGTGTCTTAATTATTTTTACTCTACGATTAAAAATTTGTGAGAAACAGGTTGGGACATTGGACACCTAGTAACGTTCATCTGGACATCACTAGATATCACTGTACCAATTTAGAAAACTAACGAACTATTTCAGCTCTTTTTTTGAAAATGAAAATGAAAATGAAAATGAAATATTTATTTTTCAAGTAGGCATATTACAATGCGCATATGAACGTCAAATAAAGCTACGCCGGCTCTAACCCTACGCCTCAGCCTCGAGAAGATTTCAGTCCCCCCTCAGTTGGGAGGGGGGTATCCACTATGGGACCGGCAAGAAACTCGGCGGGCAACTTCTTTTCAAAACATTACATCTTATAATTAACATGCATTAAATAACAAGATACAATTTAACATGCAAAAGTATTCATCAAAGAATATGAACAGACTAGGTACTCTATGGAAATTAATTTCAATAAATTATATTATTGCTTAATAATACGTCGTTCTTCTTCAGAGAAAACATATCAAATTGTCACAGAAGAAAAAGATAATATGAATCTCAATATCATTAAATATGTAATTTACCTACACAACATAAAATATAAAATATTTGATGTGCTTTCTTATCTGAACTGTGTCCTCTATACATAATACAATTATTTTATTGCTATTCGTTTTTTGTAGTTTCTGGTTCGGGCCATGCATGTTTGTCTGTCAAATAGTCCTCGACTCTGTAATAAGCCGTTAACATCAATGATTTTTTTAAGTAGTTCTTAAGAGCTGGGAGGGGTAATCTCAAAGCAGTGTCAGGTAACTTATTATAAAAATGAATGCATTGCCCAACAAATGACTTCTGTACTTTACGGACACGAAACTTCTTTATGGCAAGCTTATTTTTGTTTCTAGTGTTATAATTATGGATATCAGAATTCTTAGTGAAACAGTCTAAATTCTTAACAACATAAATTATACTATCATAAATGTATTGGGAAGCTACAGTTAAGATATTAATTTCTTTGAAGAGTTCTCTTACTGATTCACGTGTTCCTAAGTTGTAAATAGAACGAATGGCTCTCTTTTGTAATACAAAGATAGTCTGTATGTCAACTGCTTTGCCCCAAACCAGAATACCGTATGACATTACACTGTGAAAATAACTATGATACACTAGGCGAGCTGTCTCAACATTAGTCAGTTGCCTGATTCTTCTAACGGCGTATGCGGCTGAACTTAATTTGCTTGCTAGTTTCCTTATATGAGGACTCCATTGTAGATTTTTGTCCAATGTTAAACCAAGGAACAGTGTTGTATCTACCATCTCTAAGCATTCATCATTCAAAAGTATTTTTGTATCGATTGGTTTAACATTCGGCAGAGAAAATCGAATACATTTGGTTTTCTTAGAATTAAGAAGTAAATTGTTGACAGTAAACCACTGCAGTACATCAGCTAACGTGCTATTAATTACATTGTAATCCGTAGATTTTCGGTCAACATTAAAAAGCAGTGATGTATCATCAGCAAAAAGTACTATTTCACAAAAGTTTTTTACTATACATGGCAAATCATTTATATACACACTAACTTCAGAACATTTTCCATTGTAGATTCAAATATGCTGAAGTCAGCTGATGGTGGTCTATAAACACATACAATAATATATCTGTCTAATTCAACACATGAAATTTCTATAGTTCTTTCTATGGAATATTTTACAACATCTTTGCGCTCTTTACACTTCATACAATTTTTAACAATAATAAGGGAGCCACCATGAACAGCAGATTTTCTGGCAAAAAACTAGCTAATTTAAAATTAACATAATCAAATATCAACTGTTCTTGTTTCAACCAATGTTCAGTAATACACATAACTTCAACATTATTACTATCTAAAAATAATCCTACTTCTAATTCTTTGCTGGAAAAACCCTGAATATTCTGGTGAACAACGTTCATACTCAGGTGATTTTCCGCTGTCTTACAATCTTGTGTTTAACAAAATATAAAATATATAACAATCCATAGTGGGACTTCCAAGTTTGAAATGAAAAAGCTGAACATACTGAAAGGAACTGCACTTACCTCTCACGACCGAGGCCTGAGTCTTTGTAACCGCCGAACGGCGTCTGCGGGCTTCCCATTAAGTAGCCATTCACCCTGAAAAGTACGCCATTTTATAATATAACCTTATACAATTCTGTATCTAAAAGGGAAAACCCGACTCGAAAATCAGGAAATACTTATTTTGAATGATTATTGTGCTACTTATTCGTAGTCTGTTCAGAAAGTCAAGAGTCGTGGAATGTATTGGACTCCATATATTACATTATTGAATACCTATGCATTTGATTAAATTAAAGAAAAAAATTAGACCTTCGACAGGACTCGAACCTGCGACCTTTTCACCAGTCCGCTATGGTTTCTGGTTCATAAAAGTTTATTTATTTTAATGGTTACGTTTACGACAAACATTTTACTATACTCCTGCATACACTTGTTCCGAAATAAAACTACCTACGTTAAACGTTTTAAAATAAATAAATAAAAATAAATATTATAGGACATTCTTACACAGATTGACTGAGTCCCACGGTAAGCTCAAGAAGGCTTGTGTTGCAGGTACTCAGACAACGATAGATATAATAAACAAATACTTATATACATAGAAAACATCCATGACTCAGGAACAAATATTGTGCTCATCACACAAATAAATGTCCTTACCGGGACTCGAACCCGGGACCGCGGCGTAGCAGGCAGGGTCACTACGCGCTAGGCCAGACCGGTCGTCCGGTTTTCTGATAAACACGCATTTAACCGATTTGCAAGACTTAATTGTCTCATTTTAGTATTCCATACTTTTATGGTAGGTACGGTAACACTTAAATCTCCGTCAATAGAATTTACGAACAATGTAAACAAACCTATTCAAAATATCTTTAATTTCCAATGTATCTCGTCAAATACAGGCTAAATCCATGTGTTTTAGATAAATTTATCGTCATCATCGCCGTCATTATTGGCTTTATAGTCTATAGCAGAAAATTTGTGGTAACATTAGAGGAGAAACTTCTATAAAACAAGCTAGAATATGGATATTTCATTGAAAGGCTTGTTTAGATTGTACGCAGTTTGAAGGGGAAAGTTTCAAATTCACCAAACATTGCCAGCCTCCACATGCTTGTAACAGCCTGTAACTCGTGTTGTTGGCGCGGTCAATCGCCTACTCTACCGTGTCAAACTTTAGGATACTTTAGACAGGGCTGAAGATCTACGAACTGAAGACTATAACTCACCAGACATTGCCAGCCTCTACATGCTTTGCGAACTGCAGTGCGTTATTTAAGTTGGTGGTGAAGATGCCTGCAGCAAGCCCGTAGCTCGTGTTGTTGGCACGGTCGATCACCTCCTCTAGCGTGTCGAACTTTAGGATGCTCTGCACAGGGCCAAAGATCTACAAACAAATATAGTGTGTTTAATCTCCGTATCTTCCACATTTCAGGAATCAACTGAGGAAAGGCCTCGAGGGAAGACACAGTGCAGAAAGGACGTTTCTTGGGTGATAGGATAATGATAGTGGTTTTGGATAGTAAAGTGATATAATTTTGAAAGCAAAGTCATCACACACAGTGGTGCAGCTTGACAGTATCTATTTAAAATGTAAAATAAACCCAGTAACCCGCTTAAGTGCCCCTCGATTTCGTCATCGAGATTCTGATAATATTTGGATCAGAGGGACATATCAGAAATGAAGAATCAAGAACTAAGTACCTACAACATTTTGCATTTTGAACAAGTCAGTACTTACTTCTTCTTTAGCAATAGTCATAGAATCGTTAACATCAGCGAACACGGTGGGCTCGACGTAGAAGCCAGTTGTGCCAATACGTTTCCCGCCAGTCAACAACTTCGCGCCTTCCTTTTTACCCTTCTCGATGTAGCCGAGCACTTTGTCGAGCATCTCCCCGTCAATCTGGATAAGAAAAAAGTCCATTATATACTTAATTGACTATTAACAAACATTTAGTTGTAGACGTTGGTAACGAAGTAGTTATAACTGTTATGAAATAAAACAATAAATACCTGAGGCCCTTGATCTACGGCAGCGTCGGCGGGGTTTCCAACCTTCTTGTTTTTGGCGAACTCCACTGCCTTTTCGACGAACTTTCATAGATTCCAGACTGGACGAACAGACGTGACGCGGCCACGCAAATCTGTCCTTGATGAGCGAATACACCGAATGCTGCTGTTGGAACCGCTACATTCACTAAAATAAAGTATTTTATAGTTTAATAAGTTTATGATGTTAAGGTTAAGATTACCCTTAAAGTGGGAGGCCCACGAGTCAAAGCGGGTATCCGGCAGACCACAACGCTGATGGCGAGAAAAACTCGGACTAATTTTTTTGTGGAAGAGGCCAGTCACAGCATTAACCAGAGATGAATGGAAAAAGAGGGGGATACCTTTGCCTAGAAGTAAGAAACACTCTGTGCTCTGAATATATGATATTCGTATCTTATTTCAATTACGTTATGATTGATTTTAAGACAGAAATAGAAATTTAAATGACTTTACCTCGATGATTTACTAGATAATCTGATAGTAGATGGCTGCGTAAAATATTTAAGTTCTTAATTACTGTGACGGGACATCGTTGATTTTATCAATATAATAATATTGGCTTTTGGGCGTTTTCCAAAGTAAATCTCGAAAATCGAATTTCATCAGATCTGGACGTGTCTGGTCTCATTTTTTTTCCTTTACGTCACGAGCCTGACGTATTGGAAACTCGAATTTTGTATGGAAAATTTGGGACATTTTTTTATCGTCGGAATCGAATCAGCTCGTGGTTCTGAGAAGAATGAATCCAAATACGTCTAGATCTGGTGAAATACACAGATTTTCGAGATTTCTCTTGGGAAACACTCTTTTATCAGTGTCGATTAATATGCCAGGAATATGTGATGAACATTAGGGCTTGCATTCCGGAATTCCGGAATCTCGAAATTCCGGAATTTCGGACAATTTTTCCGATATTACAGTTCCGGAATTGAAACACATAATCTCGAAAATTCCGGAATTGAAAAATGATATATTTTTGGACGAAAACGTGTAATATCAGCCTGATTATTTTACAAAACTACCACCGCGTCTATAAAAGATATGTAAATTCATTAAGTTAGACACTCCTCGGATTCAGGTAGCGCCTATTTTATGACCAAAGGGTTGCATCTAGGGCTAGTTAGAGCGAGATAGTGTAGTTTTAACCCGCTAATATTATATCTGGTTTTGCTCTCAATTGTTTTAGCTAATAAGTGAAATATATAATCATTTTAAAGTAAATAATTAAATATTTGTTGTAGAAAGTTTCGTTTTGTGATAATTTAAAATTACTAGCCGGGAGTTGAGTGTTATGCTCAAATACTGAAGGACAATTAAACATAAATAAATAACATTAGGTACCTTATTAATATTATTATTTTATTGGCGTTATTTATGCTCAATTTATTAGATCGAACTTAAATTTCAGTAACTAAATTAATCGGTATTGAAGCGGCATAAACTCAAAATTTTACTTCTTTTCACATATCACTGAATAATTTAGGCATAAAGTCTTAAGTTCAGAAGCAAATCGTAGTATTTGGTATTACCTTCATTCACAAGCATAACGTCGTAGTTACTTTATACACTTTTCACAAAGACGTGTGCATATTTTACTAAACTCTATCTAAGTCTATTACCACCAGTCTATTTACCATTAATACCACAAAATCAAAACATACTAATATTATCAGACAACAAATCAGTACTTCAGGCACTAGACAGCGAAAAACTTACCTCGAAACTAATACTAGAATGTCATCAAAGCCTCACTGAAGTGTGCGAAGAAGACAACAAAGTAACAATACAATGGATAAAGGGGCACAGTGGATCAAGAGGGAATGATGCAGCGGATGAACTGGCCCGAGAAGGATCAGACACACCGGCATATGGACCTGAACCCATCATACCCCTACCAGTATCATATAGGAAAACCGGCCAAGAGCGTGTCGGGCCACGCTCAGTGTAGGGTTCCGTAGTTTTTCGTATTTTTCTCTAAAACTACTGAACCTATCAAGTTCAAAACAATTTTCCTAGAAAGTCTTTATAAAGTTCTACTTTTGTGATTTTTTTCATATTTTTTAATCATATGGTTCAAAAGTTAGAGGGGGGGGACGCACTTTTTTTTCCTTTAGGAGCGATTATTTCCGAAAATATTAATATTATCAAAAAACGATCTTAGTAAACCCTTATTCATTTTTAAATACCTATCCAACAATATATCACACGTTAGGGTTGGAATGAAAAAAAATATCAGCCCCCACTTTACATGTAGGGGGGGTACCCTAATAAAACATTTTTTTCCATTTTTTATTTTTGCACTTTGTTGGCGTGATTGATATACATATTGGTACAAAATTTCAGCTTTCTAGTGCTTACGGTTACTGAGATTATCCGCGGACGGACGGACGGACGGACGGACGGACAGACAGACATGGTGAAACTATAAGGGTTCCTAGTTGACTACGGAACCCTAAAAACCAACTTATGCAACACCACAAAGAATTACACAACAAATACTGGGTTGAATTAGACACATGTAGACAAACCAAAGAAATTCTTGCAGTACCTAATACGAAGCTCACAAAAATCCTACTCAGAACACCCAGACAGCAACTGCGCAAAATAGTAGGATTAATGACAGGACACAACACACTGAACAAACACCTCAATAACATAGGTATAACCGATAGCCCCATGTGCAGAGCGTGCATGGAAGCAGAAGAAACCACCAAACACTTTCTTCTAGAGTGTAAACAGGAACAAGTACCTAGGTACGCCGAACACACTAAAAGAGGTATTTAGCAACCTGAAAACACTGCTAGGATTTGTAGAGGAGCTGGGGTGGCTAGAGTAGTGCTACCTCGTCAAATTCACGCAAAATAGGCACAATAGTTGTCGACTTGCGGAAAATGCCCAACAAAACTAACTAACTAAAACAAAATCAAAAGATTTGAGAAGCAAATGTATGGAAAATGATGTATTGTATATAACAGAATGATTTATTTTTTTTACAAAAAATTAAGATGTAGGTACATGTAGGTACCTAGGAATAAATCATAAAATCTGTCTTTTTGGGCTAGCTTGCATATCTTTTGTCCCTACTCGAGTCTGATAAAGGTAATTCAATATTTCTTTTATTACAGTAATGCGAATAAGACGTTATGCAATTCTTGTAAATTATTACTTTTATTTTATTTCGATGCTCAATTGATAAAAAAATAACTTTAACGTTGACCACTATCAGAAAACTGGCACTAAAACCTCGTTTGTATCGTTAACTGTAGTTCGAAATACCTTGCGAGACCGATTTTGACGCAAAATGGGCTTTCTTGTAAAATTACTAAAATGAAAATTTCAGTGTTATATGCCTTTCAGGTACGGAGTTATTGTCTTAAACATCGATTTATAACAAATTCCAGTTTAAAATTGTATTATTTCATCGAAAATCCACCAGAAAACCAAACAAAAAAAAATGTTCAATTCCGGAACTAGTTCCGGAATTCCGGAATTGAAGTCCAATCTCGAAAACCAGTTCCGGAATTGAAAACCGTCCGATATTGCAAGCCCTAATGAACATGTGATGTATTGATTAAAAATTACGTCCATAAACATGTAATGATCTAATGATGCATTATTGAAGTGTTGGCGGGCAACGATTAAATAATCAAAGTTTAATCTGATTTTGAATTAAAAATAGAATAAGAAAAAATAATAAATGATTAACATCAATACCAATCTATGTACTTATATCGATTGTATTCATTGTTATCAACTGCTTTAGTTCGAGATAAAACTGTGACTTTATCACTGTTTGAGGTAAAAACTCTTTTATTAATGCAGATCCTCTGTACCTTGGCTACGTCACAATCGCTTACAATTCGTAACCATATCCTAGCTATTTCTCTCTATCGCTCTTTTTTGTGGCACGACAGAACAGAACCAGTAGTGTTTCGATCAAAATAATTATAACCTCAACGATTGTCATTTCGGCTGTTTGGTATTTTTTCTAAACTTCATCACAACAAATATGAAAACTTAAAGTGAACTTACGATCAGCATCATTCATGATTATGAGCGGGCTCTTGCCTCCAAGTTCAAGAGTTACCCGCTTCAAGTTGACCTTGCCGGCAGCTTGCTGAATTAGCTTTCCAACCTGAAATTTTATATTTTCTTCACCATTTTGTATTCATCGCTTTTATTATAGGAAATAAGCTATTTTTGAAACATGTTCAATAATTGGAATGCCAAATGGGGTATGGCAAAGGTAAAAGGCAGGTAGCTATACCTGTACTTCTATAGGTATCAGCTATTATTTCTTTGACGACCCGCTTCAAGTTCTGCAGCTTGCAGTCTGAAATTTTATATTTTCTTCACCATTTTGTATTAGTGAAATAAGCCCTACCAAATGGGGTATGGCAAAGGTGCGCCTGCGGTCCTATTATTCTTTGACGACCAGTCTGGCGCAAGTGACCCCCGGTAAGGGCATTTATTTGTGTGATGAGCACACTGAGCACAGATATTTGTTCCTGAGTCATGGATGTTTTCTATGTATTTATATATTATATATATCGTTGTCTGAGTACCCACAACACAAGACTTCTTGAGCTTACCGTGGGCCCCAGTCAATCTGTGTAAGAATACATTATTGGCTATAATATTTATTTGTTTTTATTTTATTTATATTTATTTATATGTAATTAAGCACTATGAAATTAATGTACCTATCTAATTTAGTATTTATAATAATTGAATTAGTAAGTTACGTAACAGACGTGACGCGGCGCGTCGTTCGGGTTGGAAGGTCAGATGGCAGTCGCTTTCGTAAGACTAGTGCCTACGCCAAATTATGGGATTCGTTGTCAATACGGACCCCAAGCTCCCATGAGTTGTGGCAGATGCCATGATAACGCAAGGAGGATGATGAGTATGTTACGAAACATTGTTAATTCACGTTTTGGGATCACCTGTAAGCCCGCAAGAGTTGGTTTTTTTTTTTTTATAAAGTTAAAGTTGGTATTTAATAAATAAAAACATGAAATGACTTGTACTGAGCTCACGGTTGCAGCTATCTGGGTAAGTTATTTATGCAGAACATTTTCGCAAGACGAAAATTTCATAATTTTGTGTAAAAACGTCATAGCACTATTCTCCACTCTAGCAACCTCTTCTTCTCTAAACCTGTTTAGACTGAGAGAATAGATTGTGTCATACTTTCTAGCGGTGACATGGTATCGTATGGAATCCAAAGCTACATCAAAAAATTGTACGAAAATTGTTCTAAATTGTACGCTAATTTAAAAAAAATGTACTAAACGCATTTACAAGAAAACAATGATCAATATGTCATCGCTAGAGAGCATACTTTCTGGCGGGCGCTATCTATTTCACTATGTAACAGTCCAGTTTTCAGCTTTTTTATGAATCAGAAAAAATGTACGAGAATTGTACTAAGCTGTCCGATACTTTAAAAAAAATAACTACCTACGCGTATTTACAAGAAAACAATGATTTATTTGTCACCGCTAGGAAGCAAACTTTCTGGCGGGCGCTATCTATTTCACTGTGTAACAGTCCAGTTTTCAGCTTTTTTATGAATCAGAAAAAATATACGAGAATTGTACTAAACTGACCTATACTTAAAAAAAAAATAACTACACGTATTTACAAGAAAACAGTGATGTATATGTCACCGCTAGGAAGCATACTTTCTGGCGGGCGCTATCTATTTCACTATGTAACAGTCCAGTTTTCAACTTTCTTGTAAATCAGAAAATATGTACGAGAATTGTTCTAAATTACACGACAATCTTAAAAAATGTACTTCACATATTTATAAGAAATTTCACCACGTCAACTGGTACGGTCAGCTACATAAGGTAAATATATTTACCTGTATTCAATTTTGACCTGCGTTCTTCCCAAGTAATAAGTTTCGATATGTATAGATTATAGACGAGACTGTAAAAGCTCATTTGATTATTCGAAAACAGATAGCAAAATTGCGTTTTATCCACACGAGTGCAAAGTAATTTCATACAAATTTTAACTTGATGAAGATAATCCATACTATTATTAATATTATAAATGCGAAAGTAACTCTGTCTGTCTGTCTGTCTGTCTGTTACGCTTTCCCGCTTAAACCACGCAACCGATTTTGATGAAATTTGGAACAGACAATCTTTAGACCCTGAAACAGAACATAGGCTACTTTTTATTTCGAAAAAAGGGATGAAGGGGTTGAAAAAGAGGTTGAAAGTTTGTATGGGATTTCTTAATTTTAAAAGATAAAACCATGAAACTTTATATTTTAGCACTTGATAAGAAATCATTGAACATCTTGATAACGGATAGGGATAGGGATAGGGATAGGGATAGGGATAGGGATAGGGATTGGGATAGGGATAGGGATAGGGATAGGGATAGGGATAGGGATAGGGATAGGGATAGGGATAGGGATAGGGATAGGGATAGGGATAGGGATAGGGATAGGGATAGGGATAGGGATAGGGATAGGGATAGGGATAGGGATAGGGATAGGGATAGGGATAGCGATAGCGATAGCGATAGCGATAGCGATAGCGATAGCGATACGGATACGGATACGGATACGGATAATATGGGTATCGTTAGAGGGATACGGATAATCGGTCGGCGGTCTCTTACAATCAATGTGCTCTAAGACGATCGTTGTTTGCTTGCTTGAAGATTACGTTTGCGATAAGTATAAGCAAAATGTAAAAAAATTTAAGGGATAATAGAAAAAAGTACTTTTTACCCACCGATCATAGTGTCGAAATACGGGCTATGTGGGATGTTTATAAAGGTTTCCCCAGCGTATATAGAATTACCTACGCTGTGGTCGATGTGTAATATTTCTACAATCATTGCAAGCAAAAGTATTATGTGCAATCGAAATAATCGCAGATAAATATACCTACAGAGAAACCTAAGGATCCAAATGAAAATCTTAATGAATACTTTTATTACGCGGGCGAAGCCGCGGGTAAAAGCTAGTTATATATATAACCATTATGCAATAGGCCAATGGTGCCCCTGACATGCGTAGAAATAATTACAAGTTTGTTCTAATAAATTAATAAATTATTTACACGAACGGTTTCGACCCACTTTTGACCCCCTGTAGCTCAGTTCCTATCGGCTAATTGTTCGTCTAAATAAGGGTTAAAATCCAATCCAATGCCATGTTTAGATGCACTTTAAAATCGATCATAATCATCTTCATCAACAGCCGGGTCCACTGGTAAACATTTGCCATTCTCAAGACTCGCCAGCGCTACCACACGCAGTCCTCCATTCCTGAATATAGGTACTTCTAAATTTTAACTTTGCAGGTTAATTTAATAATTTGTATAAATAAATTCATTTAATTTTATAAATAATTACGTAAGTACAGCATGAAAACCTGCCAAGGTCAAATTTAGAAGTATTCTGAAACGGAGAACTGTGTGTGGTGGCGACTCTTGGGAATTTCATACATTCAGAACGCGCAAATGCATTGTCACTTCATAGTTCATCCGGCATTAAATTTCACGAACGTCATTTCAAAAAAAGATAATTAATAAATAATAAGAAATAAAAACAAACGAGCCACCTTTCCAAGATCGTTATAAAGTATTCTATCAGGAAAACTTTACCTACCCAATTAGCCGACATGAACTTGGCCCCCTTTTTAACAGGTATGTTTTTGGTGGGTAGCACGCCGCCCTTACACCCGTGAGTTTTACCGCTTACGTAAGCGACTTATGTAAAACTTTCAAATGTTAATGATTTTTGTAAGCAGCTTACGGTAAGTTTTAACTACTTTCGTAAGCTGAAAATTTTCAAGTGTAGGTATACGAGTTTGCTTACAGAAGCGACTCACAGCTTATCGAAATAAACTGATAAGTTTTGGCCTTACGAACTACGGCGGTCGTTTTTTTTTTTTTTCATTTCAACTTTGCTTGCTTGGAACAATGTAGACATTTAGTAAGTTTAAAACCACAAAACTTCCGTAAGCAAAACTTACGATAAGTTTTTCATAGGTGTAAATGGAAGTATCAGTCGCTTACCAAAGATTTACGTAAGTAAGTACAGGTGTAAAGGCGGCCTAAATGAAATCCATCAATTTATTCATAATTTATGATTCAAAATCATCATTTATACACAGGTAAATTTTATCAGCCAGCAGATATCAAGTTAAAATTTGTATGAAATTACTTTGCACTCTTGTGGAATAAACGCAATTTTGCTATCTGTTTTCGAAGAATCAAATGAGCCTTTACAGTCTCGTCTATAAATATCTATACATATCGAAACTTATTACTTGGGAAGAACGCAGGTCAAAATTTAATACAGGTAAATATATTTACCTTATGTAGCTGACCGTACCAGTTGGCGTGGTGAAATTTCTTGTAAATATGTGAAGAACATTTTTTAAGATTGTCGTGTAATTTAGAACAATTCTCGTACATATTTTCTGATTTACAAGAAAGTTGAAAATTGGACTGTTACATAGTGAAATAGATAGCGCCCGCCAGAAAGTATGCTTCCTAGCGGTGACATATACATCACTGTTTTCTTGTAAATACGTGTAGTTATTTTTTTTTAGTATAGGTCAGTTTAGTATAATTCTCGTACATTTTTTCTGATTCATAAAAAAGCTGAAAACTGGACTGTTACACAGTGAAATAGATAGCGCCCGCCAGAAAGTTTGCTTCCTAGCGGTGACAAATAAATCATTGTTTTCTTGTAAATACGCGTAGTTATTTTTTTTTAAGTATCGGTCAGCTTAGTACAATTCTCGTACATTTTTTCTGATTCATAAAAAAGCTGAAAACTGGACTGTTACATAGTGAAATAGATAGCGCCCGCCAGAAAGTATGCTCTCTAGCGGTGACATATTGATCATTGTTTTCTTGTAAATGCGTTTAGTACATTTTTTTTTAATTAGCGTACAATTTAGAACAATTTTCGTACAATTTTTTGATGTAGCTTTGGATTCCATACGATACCATGTCACCGCTAGAAAGTATGACACAATAGATTCTGCTGTTTCCTCTTCATCCATGCACGCTTTGCATTTATCGTATTATTATCGACTGTGCCTCTTTATCCATTGTACACTTACGTTGTTGCCTTCATTTAGTGAACTTCGACACTTTCGACAGTTAGTCTTGAAGTACGTTTCTCGCCGCTTAGTGCTTACAGTGCCGACTTACTGCCTAGGTAATAGGTATAGGTATTTATTTACTAAGAACTTGCACGAGTATTGTTCAGTTATAGTTGAATCGCAATCAGAGCGGTCAAGGTGCTCACAAATATCTGAACGGGCCGTTTTTTTTCCAAGTTTCCCTCAATTTTTTTTTGGATTTGGATTTTTTTATGTGGTTTCTTTTTTTTTTTTCTCTTTATTTTGGCACAAACAGTCATTACAGAAGAGTTACATTAAGTTGTATTACATATGAAAATAGACAATACAGTGCCGAAATCGTTGTAGAATTATAAATACATATTTTTGTTGCAACGGACCTGAGTTGGTAACTTATGTAACTTAATGTATACGGATATTACGGATAAAAGAAAGAGAGGAAGGACGTCCTAGCGCTGACCTTTTTTTATCATTTTATGTAGGTATGTTAAGCACTAAGACGTTTACCTCCATGCTGGAAATACATAATGATTAAACTATTTAAACTAAGCTAAGCGTGTTACTGGTACAAATAAAAAATAAAACTAACAGTCGACACCTGTGAACTTATTTTTAACTCTGTTTTTTAAGCCTCGAAGAGTTGTGTTAAAGAGGTCTGTGTCATTAAACTCTTTATTGTAGTGGTACATAGCACGGGGAATAAAACTATTTCTAGTGTAGTTCTTTCGAAGGATGGGTGGTACGAACATATGAAGATATGAAGATGTTTCCTCTCAGAATCACGAGCTTTTTCAATCCCAATAGAAGAAAAAAGTGTCCCATCGCATTACCATTTTTCATATAATTATTTGGTACAGCGGTAACGGAATGATGATGATGATGATGAACGGAATGAAAGATTTTAAAAAAATGTATGGAAGTCTTGGGACTTTTTTTCTCCTATCAGTACGTAGCACAAACGCTCATGAAACGAAACGCTCGTAGATATCTCTATCTCTATCGTTCTGGCGCATTAGTGTGATAGAGCCAGACTAGCTTTCGCTGCGTTTCGATGCCATTCGGCTACGGTACCAAGATCAAAAGACCTCTGAGTTATGAGACGCCTAAAAAATACCCATGTTACAAAAACGTGGAGACCAACTTTAAAAAAATGGCTCGAACCCGCCTCTATAATATTGTCAAGGTGTTAGGACGTGTTCAGATACCTTTGAACGCTCCAGCTGCTCCGATATATCTGATGGCCATGATCAAGCGGATTTATAAACGAGCTGAGAAGGATTAAGTTTGCAAACTCACTGGCTTCCATATCTCAATACAGTTTGGAAGAGATAAAACGTCCGGTAGCAAGGTTGAAGGTAGGAAAATCATTTAGCTATTTGGAATTATTATTATTATTTTCACTAAATCAGTATAAGTATGGTTAAAACACATGTTTTTAAAGTCACTTCAGAAATATGTTATTTTATCGCATTTGACACACGAATGATTTTAAAAATGTGTACTAAACGCAAAAATTTAAAGTGTTATAAAAATAAAATACTAACATGTGTCTGGTTTTTAATACTTTTGTTAAAGCTAATTTTATTTTATCAGTCGTGATAGCATTCAATAACTTAGATTAAAATACTATTGAATTCTACAGATTATCAAATTATAAGGTGTTCACCATAAATACGCGTCACTTGGCCGACATAATTGGATCTTTTGGTATTTACCCAGGTTTGGAGTCAAGCGAAACTAATAGGTTCAATTGCGGCGTGATCGACGCCTGGCAAGGCACTGTAGTATTACAATTTCGTTTCCTTTCAACCCCTTAATTACACTGAAATGTGCTCTACTTGCTTTGAGAATACAGACGTGACTTAATAATAGTGAATGCATTAAATAAACAACCGCAATGTTAAAGTCAACGAAACCATTGCCGACAACGTTCACTACTCCCATCACCGGCACTCGGCTCTTTCAGCTGACTACTAACTAGCTTAGTAAATAGTTATACCGGAACATCTTTATTAAGTATGTTAGTTATACCGGAACACATCTCTATGGCAAATGAAGTGTGTCTCCAAATGTTGGGACGTATCTCAACAGAGCCTAACACAGAGATAAGAGATGTGTTAGCACGGTACCGGCGCCGGCGCTGAGATCGAACCTGCAATGTTGACCACATTCAATACTCCCGGGGAGACGGCGGCCTCTTACAGCAGACTACTAACTACACTCGCGAGCAAAAGTATCGCATCACTTTAAATTTTTTCGTCTGCAGCTATTATCTTTGATTAAGTTTCATGAGGCTTAAGCTTTAAGAAAAATAATCAAACATGGAAAGCGGTCCAGTATTTTCCAAATTATCGGCATTTTCCCGATTGGTGAGCGATTTCGTGATGTTACCCCCACTAGTTGCGTTACCCTTAATTCCTATAAAACGGGGAGTAAAGGGGGGATTGTTATCAGAAAACCGATTATTATCTGTAATCAGAGCTAGGGGTGGCAACACCAAGTATTAATTTAATAATAAATGTCCTTTTAATCAAAATCTGTCTTTAATTCGTAATTCTCCTGAGTTTGGTACTACCTTAAGTTTTCCGATTTTTACAGTCTTCAGCTTTGAAATTTTATTTCATTCGCCAATATTTTAATGCATTACATGATAAGCTTTCATTTGACATCAACATTTTTAGATTAGGGTAATGTAAAGTGATGCAATACGTTTGCTCGCGACTGTAGGTTAGTTATACCGGAACACGTCTCTATGGTAACGAACGTTGGGCCCTACGTACCTCAACAGAGCCTGTGAAGGAGATCTTGGCGACGTCCGGGTGGTGTGTGAGCGAGGTACCGGCGCCGGGACCGAACCCGTTGACCACATTCACTACTCCTGCGGGAACGCCAGCCTCCTTCAGCAGGGCAGCCAGTGCGAGCGCTGTCAGCGGGGTCTGCTCTGCGGGCTTTATTACTACGGTACATCCTGGGAAAATTCAATCGAATTAATGAGTACGTAGCCTGTGAATTCAACACTAGTATATGCGCTTATATTGTATCTTTTTGAGGAGTTGTTTTATAAATACTGTGTGTTGGAATCAGATGGTACTATCAGTTGCAAAAGTGCATAGAGAAATTATGAATGAATTCATTGATAAATTCGCCATGCACTTTTGCAGCTGATAGTACCTCAACATGTAACAACAAATTTAAATTTTCAAAGTTCAATTGCGGCGTGATCGACGCCTGGCAAGGCACTGTAGTATTACAATTTCGTTTCCTTTCAACCCCTTAATTACACTGAAATGTGCTCTACTTGCTTTGAGAATACAGACGTGACTTAATAATAGTGAATGCATTAAATAAACAACCGCAATGTTAAAGTCAACGAAACCATTGCCGACAACGTTCACTACTCCCATCACCGGCACTCGGCTCTTTCAGCTGACTACTAACTAGCTTAGTAAATAGTTATACCGGAACATCTTTATTAAGTATGTTAGTTATACCGGAACACATCTCTATGGCAAATGAAGTGTGTCTCCAAATGTTGGGACGTATCTCAACAGAGCCTAACACAGAGATAAGAGATGTGTTAGCACGGTACCGGCGCCGGCGCTGAGATCGAACCTGCAATGTTGACCACATTCAATACTCCCGGGGAGACGGCGGCCTCTTACAGCAGACTACTAACTACACTCGCGAGCAAAAGTATCGCATCACTTTAAATTTTTTCGTCTGCAGCTATTATCTTTGATTAAGTTTCATGAGGCTTAAGCTTTAAGAAAAATAATCAAACATGGAAAGCGGTCCAGTATTTTCCAAATTATCGGCATTTTCCCGATTGGTGAGCGATTTCGTGATGTTACCCCCACTAGTTGCGTTACCCTTAATTCCTATAAAACGGGGAGTAAAGGGGGGATTGTTATCAGAAAACCGATTATTATCTGTAATCAGAGCTAGGGGTGGCAACACCAAGTATTAATTTAATAATAAATGTCCTTTTAATCAAAATCTGTCTTTAATTCGTAATTCTCCTGAGTTTGGTACTACCTTAAGTTTTCCGATTTTTACAGTCTTCAGCTTTGAAATTTTATTTCATTCGCCAATATTTTAATGCATTACATGATAAGCTTTCATTTGACATCAACATTTTTAGATTAGGGTAATGTAAAGTGATGCAATACGTTTGCTCGCGACTGTAGGTTAGTTATACCGGAACACGTCTCTATGGTAACGAACGTTGGGCCCTACGTACCTCAACAGAGCCTGTGAAGGAGATCTTGGCGACGTCCGGGTGGTGTGTGAGCGAGGTACCGGCGCCGGGACCGAACCCGTTGACCACATTCACTACTCCTGCGGGAACGCCAGCCTCCTTCAGCAGGGCAGCCAGTGCGAGCGCTGTCAGCGGGGTCTGCTCTGCGGGCTTTATTACTACGGTACATCCTGGGAAAATTCAATCGAATTAATGAGTACGTAGCCTGTGAATTCAACACTAGTATATGCGCTTATATTGTATCTTTTTGAGGAGTTGTTTTATAAATACTGTGTGTTGGAATCAGATGGTACTATCAGTTGCAAAAGTGCATAGAGAAATTATGAATGAATTCATTGATAAATTCGCCATGCACTTTTGCAGCTGATAGTACCTCAACATGTAACAACAAATTTAAAATGGGTAGACAGTTGGATACTAAACTCCTACGCGTAACCCCTTATAGGGAGTCATGTCATGTCTCATGACCTACAGTAATTAGGTAATTACCTGCGGTAGGTAGATTCCATCCAATTCAAATTTTCGTCCGTTAGACAACAGTTGAGCTGATTGTGATTTTGCTGCGCTGTGATGTTTTACATATAAATACATACAATTTATATTTTGCATACATGTATTCAACGTAATAATATATCAAGTGAACCAAACACTAGAATAGAAAACAGAACTAACACAACGATCGTACTTATATTATTTGTTTCTCATCATGTAGTACCTATCATTATACCTCTAAATATACTTACCTACATATATAAATACAACTAAGACAAAACAGTGTACAACATACCTGCAGCTAAAGCCGTTACGACTTTGCTGATGAACATCGCAATGGGGAAGTGCCATGGCAAAATCAATCCACATACACCAACCGGCTGTTTCAACGTGAACGCCAAACTGTCACCCTCTGGAATAAATGGAACATAAACCAGTGGTGGGCAATGTATGAAAGTACGGCCCGCGGGCCTTGTCCGGCCCGCGAAGGGATTGTATCTCGCACCGGTCCCTGAAGATAGTGTGTGATATGGCCAGATTGGCAATCTGGCCCACCTCAAAATTCCTTCGTATAGGTACCAGCAGCGGCTGGTCCATACAAGCCTATTCCCACCGACTTGCCTAAAATCGATTACGAGTAAAGTACCTAATGTTAAGGTAGGTTTCTTTTGTGCTCAGTGTTGCCTAGCAGAAATTTTCACCAGGCGCCACTGATAGGTACATACTTATTTTGGCCCCCGATGAAAAAAATTTGCCCACCACTGTTCTAAACTAAAGGCTGATTTAGACGACATATACAACCATTCATCCAGAAACTTTATTTCCCATAGATTAGGTTAGATCTGTGACCCCCCATTATACAGGGTGTAAACCTAATACGGGCGAACCTCTTAACGGTGGTGAGTATAGGACATAAAAAATGGAATTAGATAACTTTTACTTAAAATTGAAATATTTTTTTTTATCCATACAAATTAATTCGGCCCGCAACGTAATGCAAACACACTCGCGTTTAACGCTCGTTGACAGTTGTCATTGATTGTCATCGCAACAACGTTTACAGTACATTGCTGCTGGGAATTTTTTCAAAAATTCATTATGGGGTGAAAATTAAGAGTAACTCAAAAACACCTCTTAATTAATGATAACAATATTGAATTATATGCCTGGTTTCATTTATCGCCCTTATTAGGTTTACGCGCTGTAAATGGTACTTTATCAATTAAATCATTATGGAAGTTAAATGTTCGGGTAAACAAAAGTATTTATGATTATGATATAACTTTTAAGGCAATTGAAATTGAGTCAATAAAATATAAATGTCGGGCAAGCAATATATGTACAATCGTTTTAAACAGCTACTTATAATTAGTTTTAATAAACAAATACAGCTGTATGATCATTAAATTTTTCTTTGTATACATACATAATTACATACCTTGCGGCAGAGTGTCGCCTTGAATTTTATCAGCCAAACTGGCCAGATAACGAATCGTCTGTTCGTATCTACCCGACAAGGTGATAGCAAAGTTGAGAAGCATGCCGTTATTGTAAGACTCTAGTTCGGCGAGATATTTTGCGTCGCGAACTACGAGGTCGGCAAACTTGTTGAGGATTCGGCCGCGTGCTGAGGCTTCTAGCAATCTCCATTCTGAGTTTCGGTGGAACGCTGCCTTGGCTGCACTCACTGCCAAGTCTATGTCTGCCTGTGAAAACAATTGAAACTCTCTCATTGTTCCTTATACACATCATTTATACACCCGCATGTCTGACTGCAGAACATGCTAGTCAATACAATACTTAGCGGGAACTTAGCGAAAAAAATTGTAATTTTGGTTTTACAAAGTAACCATTGGGAGTACGTCGTTATACATTTTCCTTCACTTTTTGGCGACGTATCCCGTATTACTACTTCATGACTGATATTGATTAGGTAGGTTGGAAATTTTCCTTGACTGTACCTACTTGCTCGTAAGGTGCATTAGGGTAATTCCGAACGACAGAAATGTTCGGATAATTCCGAAAGGGGAATCGTGATATGATGGAAATAATGCTGATTTTTAAGCGACTTTCGTAATTAGATGACTTCGGAATTACCCTAATGCACCTTAAATTTGATTCTATTCGGGACAAATTAAAGGCATTAACGAGCTTCCGAACAAACTTATATTAATCGTCAGGCAAGCCAAGCTATATTGCTACCGATTATGATAGCCCAGGGGCCCATTTCTCTAAACTGAAAGTTACAAGTTACAAGCTTAAGTAACTTTCCAATTTGTCATATTAGACATTGACTACCACTTGTAAATTGTAACTTGTGGCTTCGTGAAATGGGCCGCAGACTTCGCAAATATTATACTAGTAATATATTTCAAACAACTTCGATTGAATTGTCATAAAGTCATAACTTCATAGAAGTTAACACTAACGCCGTCTCATTAAGCTTCACCTGACTCTAGTGGGTTTTTAATAAAAAAAATACCCGTGCATGTAATAAAAAAAATCATACCTTATCTCCTTCTGCAACCTTTGCGATGACAGAGCCATCATGAGGAGTATACGTGTCGAAGGTTTTTCCACTTTTGGCGTCCACCCACTCGTTGTTGATGAACAACTAAAATAAGGAAGTGAAATTACAGTAATTAACGTAAATTACAGTAAGTAACATGCATTAAACATAACCCGTAGCCAGCCCAATTTCAAAAAATAAATAACTTTTTAAACAAACAACGCACGCACATCTATAACGCACATCTGACTTTGTAAAGAGACAATTAACGTCACAGATGCAAGAAAGAGACAACGCTCTACGAAGACGAAAAACCGATATGCATTATTTATCGCCGGGTACCTGTAAGGGCCGGGCCCGTTGCATCAAACCGTCTGTCACCGTTAAAGCGTACGTAAAATTTTATTGTATGGGAAGTTCCATAGATGTCTGCTGCGTGACGATGATGTGTCTGTCATATATGTGGTTGATGCAACTGGCCCTAAGAGTTAAAACGTAGCACAGTTGTATCCATATCCCCTCAGCCACGTCACGCAAATGGTAGGTATACCTCTATAGTTTATTCCGTGTTTGGATACGCTTACAACTTGGTACTGAGGGCAGTCTGCCGACCAGATTTGGTCTAGAAACATCGCTGATTTCGAAGAAGTTAGACAAATGTCTTGTGCGAAATAATTGTAAGGTACCTCCTTAATCACAAATACAGTTCTACTACATGAATCTCTACTTGCATGTCATTCCACCATCATCATCTATTGGACGCGTGCATATTCATCGTACACGTCACTAAAGATCGGCAGAGTGAGATTTTGTTGTGTTTTCTCGGATCGGATTTTTTCACTTCATATACCGCATTTCCATAACAGGGAAACCAAAAGTTATGAACACATTGCGTAACCTCAGTCTAGTAAATTCAGCAAACGTCTGAAAGTAAAACGAAATGATGTATGAAATTACCGCCTCATTTGAAAGGCCTTCAACTTGGGATAAAAACTGAGCTATGCCTATATACGTTCCGGCCAAAGAGGATCGAGTATTATAGAGAGTTACTATCAAAGTAAAATGTGTAGATAATCACAGTGCATAGACTGCCATCCCTCGACACAGGCTTAAAACTTTTGAACCTCAGTTATGACAATTTGGCCCATATTTTTAGCTTGATATGTGTTAATATGTCAAATATTAATATTAGCGCCATCTAGCCGAGCGTTCCCCAAAGGTGTATCGCCATCTAGGTCGCCGTACCTTTTTCGGTATGCTTTTGAGATACGTTTTTTTCTTAGACTTTATCTGTCTATACAGAGTTACATATGTCTTTGGTTCCGGCTTAGTAATCTCCTACGTTTTACTATAGAAGGTTATGAAAACGTTTGGTTTCTTTGTAAAGTACGACTATGTATAAGTGGCACCGGGAAAATTTCAATTAATCCAAATATTTTCAATGTTTTACATAATTAACTGGAGTATCATATGCGTCCACTGAAGACGCGTGCCATTTGTGACCAGTGAACACATAATATATATTATGGTTACTTGAAATAGTCCCCTAGTCGAAATTATCCCGATGCACCTTACTCCTAACCCGTCTGCATTCATGACGTCATACCCGGGTCTTCAATCTCATGGGTATTGAATATACAAAGCTCATTCTTAGAACAAATTAATTTATCCTCATAGAAAAAAATAATTTGTATTTTTAGTAGACACACTACTATTTTAACTATAAACTGAAATAAATGTCATATACAAAGAAAAAGTGACCAAGGCCTCCAGCTTTGAACACTTGGAGGCCTTGGCCACTTTTTCGTTGTATAGGTATGACATTTATTTCAGTTTATATTATACAAAGCTCGCTGCTGTGTTCAGCTGTAAAGTAAATGTAAAGTGTTGACTTTGTTAGGTAAAAAAAAACTGAAAGTTGATACTTTAACAGTTTTTTGATTAATGTGTTTCGGTTATACCAAATGACAATATCTATATTTGATTGAGGCAACACTTGATAATATCCAAATGTTGACGAATAAAATAGCTTTACATTTAAATTCGGTTCGAATAAAGCCCCTGTTTCTGAAGCTTAAGTAAATACGTGTACTTAGGTAATAACATGTTTATTATATCGTTATTTACTCGGCAGGTAGGTAAGGTAACTAGGTATTAACATTGGCTTAGTTCTATTAACCAATAAACTAATTTCTAATTTGGTTTATTTACTCAGGTTTGTTTAACAGAAGGTAAACAAGCTTCATAATTGCTTTTCTGTTCAATTTACATAAACTATACACTAATTATCACAACTATTAAACATCATCATTTAGTTTGTAGGCAATACATTAAGATACAGAATGATATCTAAAACACAATTAAAAAAAAACGGTCAAGAGCGTGTCTGGCCACGCTCAGTGTAGGGTTCCGTAGTTTTCCGTATTTTTCTCAAAAACTACTGAACCTATCAAGTTCAAAACAATTTTCCTAGAAAGTCTTTATAAAGTTCTACTTTTGTGATTTTTTTCATATTTTTTAAACATATGGTTCAAAAGTTAGAGGGGGGGGACGCACTTTTTTTTCCTTTAGGAGCGATTATTTCCGAAAATATTAATATTATCAAAAAACGATCTTAGTAAACCCTTATTCATTTTTAAATATCTATCCAACAATATATCACACGTTGGGGTTGGAATGAAAAAATATATCAGGCCCCACTTTACATGTAGGGGGATACCCTAATAAAACATTTTTATCCATTTTTTAGGGTTCCGTAGTCAACTAGGAACCCTTATAGTTTCGCCATGTCTGTCTGTCCGTCCGTCCGTCCGTCCGTCCGTCCGTCCGTCCGCGGATAATCTCAGTAACCGTAAGCACTAGAAAGCTGAAATTTGGTACCAATATGTATAGCAATCACGCCAACAAAGTGCAAAAATAAAAAATGGAAAAAAATGTTTTGTTAGGGTACCCCCCCTACATGTAAAGTGGGGGCTGATATTTTTTTTCATTCCAACCCCGACGTGTGATATATTGTTGGATAGGTATTTAAAAATGAATAAGGGTTTACTAAGATCGTTTTTTGATAATATTGATATTTTCGGAAATAATCGCTCCTAAAGGAAAAAAAAGTGCTTCCCCCCCCTCTAACTTTTGAACCATATGTTTAAAAAATATGAAAAAAATCACAAAAGTAGAACTTTATAAACATTTTCTAGGAAAATTATTTTGAACTTGATAGGTTCAGTAATTTTTGAGAAAAATACGAAAAACTACGGAACCCTACACTGAGCGTGGCCCGACACGCTCTTGGCCGGTTTTTATTTTTGCACTTTGTTGGCGTGATTGATATACATATTGGTACCAAATTTCAGCTTTCTAGTGCTAACGGTTACTGAGATTATCCGCGGACGGACGGACGGACGGACAGACAGACATGGCGAAACTATAAGGGTCCCTAGTTGACTACGGAACCCTATAAACCGGCCAAGACCAAGAGCGTGTCGGGCCACGCTGTGTAGGGTTCCGTAGTTTTCCGTATTTTTCTCAAAAACTACTGAACCTATCAAGTTCAAAACAATTTTCCTAGAAAGTCTTTATAATTTTGTGATTTTTTTTCATATTTTTTAAACATACTTATGGTTCAAAAGTTAGAGGGGGAGGGACGCACTTTTTTTTCCATTAGGAGCGATTATTTTCTAAAATATTAATATTATCAAAAAACGATCTTAGTAAACCCTTATTCATTTTTTAATACCTATCCAACAATATATCACAAGTTGGGGTTGGAATGAAAAAAAATATCAGCCCCCACTTTACATGTAGGGGGGGGGGGTACCCTAACAAAACATTTTTTTCCACTTTTTATTTTTGCACTTTGTTGGCGTGATTGATATACATATTGGTACCAAATTTCAGCTTTCTAGTGCTAACGGTTACTGAGATTATCCGCGGACGGACGGACGGACAGACGGACAGACAGACATGGCGAAACTATAAGGGTTCCTAGTTGACTACGGAACCCTAAAAATGAATCGGTAGGTTGCTCAAAGCGACCCACTTTACTTTAGCGACTTTTCAAAATTATGACTTGAGGCTTCCTGTGTCATACAAATTAAATATTGTGTAAAATGTACGCTCATCAGGGTAAATTGACATTTCTGGACCTCCTTCCAACATAATTAGCAATGCATTGCATCCCTGAATAGGCATGCTTAAAATCTTATGTGTGTTAAAATTAAAGTAAGTAGGTAGTACTTATTTTTAAAAGGAAATGGTACAGTTTATTTTTAGCTCATCTTACAGGACATCATGCACCCCATAATATATATTGTATTACAGTATAAATATTGCATAGTGTAGCCGCCGTGCAGGATCAGGAGCCGACGACTTATAAAAACTTCAATATAAGTAGATTATAATATATTTCAAATAGGTGCTGGTTTACAAGGTGACTTGACTAAACGGCTAAACTAGTATGGAAGTGGTGTTTAAGGCAGCGAAGATGATGAAAGAGTGATTTTGCAAGATTTAGGGCCGGTTGCATCAATCTTTCTGTCACCGTTAAAGCGTTTGTTAAATTTGATTGTATGGGAAGTTCCATAGACATCTGCTGCGTGACGATGATGTTTCTGTCAAATATGGTTGATGCAACTGACCCTTAAGCTGTTAAAAACGTTGGTTAAGTTGTAGGCAACTAGGTGCCTCATTGGCCGCGATAGGTGAAGATTGATCGTGTCATTCACAAAAACACATGCTTGCTAAAATCTAATACCTACTTAATAGATAAACATTCATATGATTATATGCGTTTTCGTGAGTGAAGCGATCTGTAGTTTTTGCTCTGAATGTAAATTACTTTATACTAATTAGCGGTAAGCGGTGTGGGCCACACATACTGTAAACGTTGTATTAATTAATGAACTAAACACATCTTGTAGTGGATGTTTGTTTACCCCAATAAATAGAAAAAAAAAATACATCGTATGTGATGCGCTCCTACAGGCTCTTTATAAATCTTATGGAACTAGCCGAGCGATAAGTAAGCTCTATACAAATAAAAGGTTGCGTTCGCAACACATAGGAATTATAACTTCTTCAAAGAATTCCCAAATACTACAGTATAAGGCAAAAATATAGTAACTTAATTGATAGCAATTTATCGAAGTAAGGTTTTCTGGAAGTGTACTGTACAAGTTTCTAATGGGTTGGCAACGCGCATGTGACACTCCTTGGGTTGCAGGCGTCCATAGGTTACGGTGACCGCTTTCCATCAGACGGACCGTATGCTTGTTTGCCACCGACGTTATATTTAAAAAAAAAAGTTTAAATTAGTCTGTCACTTGTGTCCGATATAGTATGTTTATTTAAAACCTACCTTAGTGTATTTAATTTCAGGAGCCATGGTAGCACACGCACACTATGTGAATATACTTGGAATACTGATAAACAATCCGAAACCCGCAAATTATATAAGCTTGTTTTGCCGCGTCATGTAGATAACTATCAAAATATTGCGTGACGAATCACTATTATTGACTTCTTTGAACAAGTGCAAATAAGTCAAACAAGCCGGTATTCCAGCGACAAATGAGATTCGGCAACTTTTATAAGCCGAGTACTAAATTTATAGACTGCCTGTCGACCACATAGCACTACTTACCTAGGTACTGGCCCCGTATAGCCGCATGCCATTTCTGCGACGCGAAACGCCACCGAAACGCCGCAGAAATGTAGTCTGGCTCTGTCGCGCCAATACGCAAGAGCGATAGAGATAGATAGCTACGAAAGAGATATTATCGTGAGCAACGTGAGCGTTTATGCATTCGGCTACGCACAAGTGACACTGGTCATATAATATGGTAATTTACACACATAATTATGAGCTCATGTATGGTAATTTACACAAAATTTAAGAGTTTTACCTCAGCAGTGTTGCAAAATATAAATGTTAACAGCGTCCAGTTATTAGAGAAAAATAAAAAATACCGAGACAGAAAGCAAAGAAATTGAGGATTCTGTCTGTATATCGGTAAAAAATAATTCGTTTTTTTATATTTCGGCGCTCCTGTATAATTACGGATACAAATAAATATTCGCCACTCTGAAAATATTTCACGATGAGGAAAGAGGAAAATCATATCACAGTTTAAATTATATTTGTACCTGCCACAAACTGTGGCAAAAATTATGGATTTGTGTCTTATTATTTAAACCTGTTTAATATTATCCTTACGAAAACATATATTATATAGTCAGCTATGTTACAAGTTCCCTTGAGTCTTGCACGGGAAGCATGGTCGCGCGATAGACGATAAAATATCAGGCCGTTCCTATCGCACTTACAAATAGTGCGATAGGGACGGCCTGCTATTTTATCACTTATCGCGCGACCATAATTGACTGCCTGGATTCCTCGCATCGTTATTATGTTTGATAGCGCGCTCGCATTGCTAGTATGTATATTCACTATGACCGGCGATTTTATCTTTTTTTAGGCATGAATCAACAAGTCCAAAGTCCGTGGGCCTACTGCAAAATAAAATAAAGCCTAATGGTAATTTAAAATATTTCTGAGTAGTTTTGTATAATAGTATGAAAATATTCAACACAAACTTTTAGCCAAAGATATCAAAAAATTACCAGGCCTGTAGCCGAAGGGCATTTCTGTGACGCAAAACGCCACCGAAACGCCGCAGAAATGTAGTCTAGCTCTGTCGCGCCAATACGAAAGAACAATAGAGATAGATAGCCACGAAAGAGATATTACTGTAAGCGTTTCGTGAGCGTTTGTGCATTCGGTTACGCAGACAGTTCATAATTCCGCTAGAACATACTACCTATAGTTTGGTGCGTCTTTGTGGAATGCTGCAACTCAATTGGCTCACAAAAATAGAGGCCTAATTCTTGTCTTTACGAAATAATAGTTATTTGTTATACAAGGGGGCAAAGTTGTATTTTAACGCCGAGTGTAGAATTGAAAAACGAGCAAGTGAAAGGATTCTATAGTTGAACCACGAGCGAAGCGAGTGGTTCGAGAATAGAATCCTGAACTTGCGAGTTTTTTAACACACGAGAAGTAAAATACATTTGCACCCGAGTGTAACACAAAACTTTTCCCCTCACTGTAGCGAGGAAATTACTACGCAAAATATGCGTTTATCACTGCTTCCAGTAGTTCCACAGCTGGTAAATCATCTTTATTACTAGATTCACCTACTTTTATCCATTTTAAAGCAGTTAATTTGACTTTATTCAAGGTCAAATTACTTTACCCACTAGTGGATAAAATGCGTTTTTACCCGCTGGTATTAAAGGACAAAACACGTGTTTCCGAGCTAGTGAGGGGAAAAAATTATTATGTTATGTACACTTATGAGTAAGTCAAAGTTTACAGCATGTATGTCATTGTGAAAGGATTAATAGGATAAAATCATACGAGTACAATTTTTAAGTGATTGATGGGGTCAAATTTAGATAGAAAAATAAAACCTATTATGATGAGTTGCAAATATTTTATTTATTGATGATACATCTTTACACATACAGGATTATGTCATAATAATTATTACATATACATAATTAATGTTATGAGAATTAAACATGCCAGACCACATAAAGTGGTGATTACATAAATGAAGTGAATGACCACAGCTAGTTATACGTTAAATTATTTCTGTAATTGGCTTTTCAGATGCACTTTTTTGCTAATTTAGTCTTAGATCTTAAGCTGTTAGTTTTCTGGATAAAATAAAATGAAATAAAATCCCGATGAACTACAGTACGGGGTTGTTCAAAAAAGGAGTGTACAAGTTTCTAATGAGTCGGCAACGCGCATGTGACACTCCTTGAGTTGCAGGCGTCCATAGGTTACGGTGACCGCTTTCCATGAGGCGGACCGTATACCTGTTTGCCACCGACGTGGTATTAAAAAAAATGTAAGTAAGTAAAATTGCAAGTCACAATGCTGCGCAGTCGGTTCTTGAGAAAACTTCTGATTATTATTTATTAAGAGAGTAAAGTAATTCTTAAATCGTTTTTGGCAAGGATATGGTGACAGTCTTTATTTCAAGGTATTCTTCCACGCAGTCCATTCCTCTGTAATATAATAAAGAAGATATTTAATATAAGGTTTTAATTCATTCAGCTGCAGATATTTTACACACGATAAGTTACTTTAAAATGATTAACTATAAGTAGAAATAAATAAATGTTTGGATATATATGTATGTACTTAGTGAAGGGCATACATTTTAAGAATAATTACTAACTTTTCACGCCCAAGTCCCGAATCCTTAAATCCCCCGAAAGGAGTTTGCGCTGTTGAAGCCAAATATGTATTTATCCTGAAAAAAAAATACATTTGAAAACAGTCAGTTATCAAATTGATTTAGATGGAAGACCTTTTACTCTAAGTCTGGTTAAGATGATACAGGAGGGGTCAATTCCCCGTACAAACACTCTCGACTATTTCCTCCCTGGTTTTTGAAGATAGAGCAATGATATAAGAGTTTTGAATGATTCACGGTTATATTCATTAGACTTATATTGACCGCGATATAGACCGTGATTCACCTTTTTGATGTTTGTCGAGCTCCCGATATTTCGACGCAGTTGCATGCATCATGATCACGGAAAACAAAAAGGTAAAGGTAATCACGGTCTATATCCCGGTCAATATACTTAAGTCTAGAGCAATGATTTTTTTAACACAGGTTATTAAATTATTTCTATCTGTGTCGGACCGTTTTGATTTTTTTGATATTCTTATTTTTAAAGACGCTAGAGCCCATCAAAAATTTCCAAAAACGGCCTTTTTGATTAAGGCGCAAAAAAGGTGTGGAATTCAAAATTGGTAACAATTAGCCAAAAAAAACTAAACGGTCCGACACAAATTATTTCTTTGTTATTCAGATTCTCAAATTTCATAACGATTGATTAAGTTTTGAAGGAGGAAACAGGCGAGAGCGGAACATCGATTTTATTTATTCATTTATTAAACTTTATTGCACAAATTTACAAAAAAAAGAGTACAAAAAAAGAGAGACTGCCTTGAGGCATTCTCTACCGGTCAACCATCGGGCAGACCAGATTTTTCGGAATATCTTTTAAGTGAACTTTCTAAATGGACAATATTTTTTCGATAAATCTAGTTAATAACACTAAGTATATTTAACTAAAATTCCCAAATTGGAAGGGGGCTCCTTCCCATTTTAGCATTTTCGCTCCTGTAGCGTCTTAAATCAAATTATATGTTAAATCTACCACTTAGGTATATCATTGATAAATTTGTAAAGCCCGGCGTCGGCTAGAAGGTATGTCAGATGTCTGCAGTACATACCTATAACGCTTTGTACGAAACCTTTTTTGACAAAATTGATTGAAAATTTGACAGCTGATTTATGTAATAAGAAAAAGAAATAAAAGGTGTCAGAGGAAAATGTGTTAATGTGATGACTTAGAATAGTTTCATTATTTTGCATTCAATAATTTGTGTGAACAATAATTGGGGAATTCAAAAACGACTTATTGGAGAAATCGGTTTTTCTGTCACGGGTCTTATGTAAATTGTTTTCTTTCTTCTTACATAGGTGTTTGACGTCCGGTCTTGCCTAGCTCTTAATTAGCGCATGGATGTTTTCTATCTATATTACTAGCTCTTGTCCACGGCTTCGCTCGCATTAGAAAGAAACAAAAAACCGGCCAAGAGCGTGTCGGGCCACGCTCAGTGTAGGGTTCCGTAGTTTTCCGTATTTTTCTCAAAAACTACTGAACCTATCAAGTTCAAAATAATTTTCCTAGAAAGTCTTTATAAAGTTCTACTTTTGTGATTTTTTTCATATTTTTTAAACATATGGTTCAAAAGTTAGAGGGGGGGGGACGCACTTTTTTTTCCTTTAGGAGCGATTATTTCCGAAAATATAAATATTACCAAAAAACGATCTTAGCAAACCCTTATTCATTTTTAAATACCTATCCAACAATATATCACACGTTAGGGTTGGAATGAAAAAAAAATTCAGCTCCCACTTTACATGTAGGGGGGGTACCCTAATAAAACATTTTTTTCCATTTTTTATTTTTGCACTTTGTCGGCGTGATTCATATACATATTAGTACCAAATTTCAGCTTTCTAGTGCTAACAGTTACTGAGATTATCCGCGGACGGACGGACGGACGGACGGACAGACAGACATGGCGAAACTATAAGGGTTCCTAGTTGACTACGGAACCCTAAAAAGTAGCCTAGGTCGCTCTCCATCCCTTTAACTATATCCACTTAAAATATCACGTCTATTCGTCGCTCCGTTTTGCCGTGAAATACGGACAAACAAACAGACACACACACTTTCCCATTTATAATATTAGTATGGATTGTATCAGCACTGACAATAGAAACTTTCTTGAGCTTACCGTGGAACTCAGTCAATCTGTGTAGTTTCCTATAGTATACGTACCAAACGTTTCCAGCCTCTACATGTTTACTAAAGTGCAAGGCGTCATTGATGTTCTTGGTGAAAATCCCCGACGCGAGACCGTAGTTAGTGTTATTAGCACGATCAATCGCCTCCTTCAGCGTCTCAAACTTGAAGATGCATTGCACTGGCCCGAAAATCTGGAACATTAACTACTTGATTTTATGGTATTCATCACTTTCCTCTAGACAGTAAACAGGTAGAAGTATATAGGAATAAGTAGATAGGGACTCAAAACAAAGGTATTTAGTAACCTAAAAATACTGCTAGGTTACGGTGAGGAGGGGGTGGCTTGAGTAGAGCTAGAGCTACCTCGTTTTTATCACGCATAATTTTTAAGAAAAAAAAACCGCCTTCCTTTGGGGTTCTGGTGATAAATACTTTCAAATGTTGGATTATGTTATCAATTCGTCTGTGGGTATTCGTCTGTATATTTTTTAATGTTTGTTATTCGATATCTCCGTCATTTCTGAACCAATTTTGAAATCTGGATGTTTCTGAAGTACTTACAGATGAGAATGATTATCAGAACGGAACTCTAACCAGGGGCGGCTCAATCTTCATCAGCAGTTCCACTGCACCAAATGTCACTGTTCTGGACGTAAGTGCATGCTGTTCTTATAAAAATACCAAAGTCACTATAAGTGTGCCGTTCAGATTTGAGAAGTTCCGTTCTGACTATCATCAGCAATTCCACTGCACCAAATGTCACTGTTCTGGACGTAAGTGCATGCTGTTCTTATAAAAATACCAAAGTCACTATAAGTGTGCCGTTCAGATTTGAGGAGTTCCATTCTGACCATCATCAGGAGTTCCACTGCACCAAATGTCACTGTTCCGTACGTAAATGCATGCTGTTCCTTTAAAAACACAAAAATCACCATATGTATGCCTTTCAGATTTGAGGAGTTCCCTCGATTTCTCCAGGATCCCATCATCAGAACTGGGTTCTGAGAAAAATGGGACCAATCTGTATGCATATACATTCAATCAAAAAAAAATTCAAAATCGGTTTAGTAACGACGGAGATATCGAGGAACAAACATTAAAAAAAAAACATACAGACGACTTGATAACCCCTTTCTTTGAGATTTGGAAGGCGGTTAAAAATAGGCACAATGGTTGTCGACTTGCGGAAAATGCTCGAATAACACTATGTCATTCTGGCACCGTGGAATTCTTAAGGATCTTAGTTAAAAATAATGTTTTCCGTATTTTAAAAATCTTTATAGTAAACAATGTTCCCCTTCGTGGAATTAACTAGAAATAAAATTACCAATTTTATAAAGTACGAGTAAGTCTAATAGGCTACTTGACCCTTTTTTAAAGTTTGTCTTATATTACTACTTACTGTCCAATTAACCGAAAAAAAATCATTATACATATTTTATTGTGACTTAAAAATCGCAAAATTATTTTTAAAGAACAGTTTTACGTAATCAGGAAAAAACAACACCAGCCATGTCAGCTATAGATTTTCTGTGAATGAAGTCATTCAGTGCGAAAACAACACTTTCTGACACTTTAAGTACGAGGCATAAAGATCATTATGTCAGTGATTGATTTGACATGAATTCTATTACATCACTACACGGCCGACAGCGTTTTCGGTGGCCAAAATAAAATAAAAATACTCGCATATTTAAATTAAAAATACTTAGTCATCGTACACATTTAATACCCAAAATCATTAAATATTGGTTTCTTATGTCAAATATTACAGAAGACAATCATTTCTTGTGCCAAATTAGCTATGAGTCTAGTAGCCTATTAGCCTGAGCCACGGTAAGTACCTACCCCGAAACGATCAATAAGTTCTCTTCTTGACTTTACACATTCATATTTCGACGAAAAAGTTTTAGTTACTCGTTTCATTTCGTTGAAGGAGATTGCTCGCAAATATAACGAGAGTTCACTTTAATACGAACAAATAATGAAAAAAGATTGTACCCCTCAAACTAGGAATATTACATTTTGAAATTATGAAAATTCTAGATTTCAAATTTTCGTAGAAGTAGTTTCGTTTTTAATACCGATTACAAATTATTATTTTGTTGCAAAAAGCTTTTTTGATGGCAATGTTGGAACTTTTTTTACCTCTATTATATGAGATCAAGTTTAAATTTAAATCATTATTCGATAAAGAAAAACATCGCTTTGACTCCAAATAATTCAAAGTATCCGATCCTATCTAGATACCTATTATACTTATTGATCGGATTAATGTTTGACGTATCTTAAAGTTCAAATTGAGCCACATTGCAAATTATTTGCGCTGTTGCGCTGATTTGCAAATTTTTTTTTTTTATCAATCAACTGTTTACTGCATAATCGTGTCGGTTTTATATGGATGTCTAAGCTCTTTTTCTATTGTACAAAATACAAAACATAAATGGGGCACTAACTTCCGAGATCTCTTTTTAGCGATAAGACCACCAGTTGTTTTGTATGAAAATATATATCAATACAGACTGCGTTAACACAACTACGTTACCTCTTCCTTGGCTATGGTCATGTGGTCCTCAACGTCAGCAAACACTGTAGGCTCGATATAGTACCCGGTTGTGCCTATCCGGTTTCCACCGGTCATTAGTTTTGCACCTTCTTGTTTTCCCTTCTCGATGTAGGCGAGAACTCTGTTCATCATGTCACCGTCAACCTTAAATTATAGTAAAATACGGAACCCTAAAAAGCATGTCATGAAAAGGAATTTATTATCAAGGAGGTCCAGTCGGACTAAAAGAGTAAACATATTTGAAAGGGCTCCTCCTTTTGATTGATATTTATTTTCCATCTGCATGCAAATATTCATACTTAAGTAGATCCACCATATTCTGCCGAATAAATACGTACGAACCGTACCGATGTTTGCATTTTCAACACATATTGGACACATCTTGCAGTCTCTAGCACAAATTACACTCTCGCCCGCTAGTCCATACCTACTCATAATAAGTAATACCTATGTTTTAACATTGCGCTAGGTAATTATTATAACGAGCTCATATAACCCGGCAACCTTCAAATCAAGAGTGAACAGGCATCTTCTGGGCGAGCTCACTCCATCGTAGGCCACGTCGTTGCCTTTGACTAGTCTGTGGCCAAGAGTAAGCCCATTTATAATAATAATAATAAATAGCGTAGGGATGTGACGAGCCCCATCGCCCATTGGTTTTACCGGTGCAATCAGTCAACGCAGGGCAGCTTGTGGCGAGCTGTTGGGGAACAGCGACCCCACGTACCCGAGTGCTCCTGGGGAGTTCTGTTACCCGTAAGGTGGGTGGGTGGGACAGTACTCTCTACCTCTGGCTTACCTTGGCTGGCCGTCCAGAGTGGAGTCGTTAGGGCTACATGCCCCAGGGGTGGAAGTGAAAATTTGCATAAGACGCGAGTTGGTACAGTGGCTTAACAGCCACTGGACAGAAAGCGGTGTACACCTCTCGACACCCTTGAGTTCTCACACCGGTGTTGCCCTTGAGCCATCTTGGATGTCGCTTTTTGTGGGGGCCCATCTTGTGGGGACGAGTCACCGTCTGCCGGAAATAAAATTGGATACCGTTTTATTAGGCAGGCGTCCGGTTTTTTATCCATAGCCCAGTATTTAGTCCATCACTTTCATCAAAATAGACCAGTTCATTTTAGATTCCATTAACTCTCAAATAGTCCTTACACCCTGGCGGGTGTTGCCTCTGCGTGTGTCCCATGATATGGGCAAGGGCAACATTATCCGCTCGGTGTACCCCTTACATTTCATTAAAGTGTCGAAAGGGCCTCTACGCGTTGGCTTCGGCCCCGCGCATGCCTCCCAAAGGTCCGGAATACCATTGTTCCGTGATGGGAAAGACATACAAATAATAATAATAAAAAATATATATATAGACTCGCGAGCGAAAACGCAATTTGTGCTAAACCGCGTACGTGGTTCCACTTTTGTTTTTTTATGAGATAGGAGGCAAACGAGCAAACAGTTCGCCTGATGGTAAGCGATCACTGCCGCCCTTGGACACCCGAAACACCAGAAGTGTTAGAGGTGCGTTCTTTTCTTAAAGTTTTGAAGGTCGTGTCGGTTCGGAAATACCGCAGGCGACAATTCATTCCACAGTTTAGCTGTGCGGGGCAGGAAGTTCTGGAGAAACGCACAGTTGAGGAATGCCAGCCATTCCGATGAAAACACATAGTTCAGGGTGTCCCAAACTATGGGTCACGACACTCGCGACCCACCTGGTGGGTTTGGTGGGTCGCGAGCGAATATTTAGTGGGCCCTGGTACTGAACTGCACACCAACCGACCGAAATTATTCGTATTGGTAACGTTAAATTTCCTAGAGTTGGGTCCCGAGTTTGTAAACTTGTATTTGATGGGTCGTAGGCCAGAAAACTTTGGGAACCACTGACATAGTTCATTACTTAAGGTATTAGGATTTACCATTGATCCTGCTATGACATGGAAAACACACATAGACAATGTATGTGCTAAAATGGCAAGTGGTGTCTACGCCCTTAAACAACTTCGTACAATTATATCCCATGAATGTCTAATCCAATCCTATTATGCGTATGTACATTCCATTATGTCTTATGGTATAATTCTGTGGGGAAACTCGTCAGACCATCAGAGAGTATTGAAAATGCAAAAGCAAGCGATAAGAGTGATCATGAACGCGGGATACAGAGATACGTGCAGAGAATACTTCCAAACCCTTAAAATAATGACGTCTGTGGCTCAATATATATTTGAATGCATTATGTTTGTTCGGGAGAATACACACATGTTTAAAAAGAAAGGTGACTCCGAGCGCCCGAATCGTTACCCAAACGATCTCTGTGTAAGTCCCCACAAACTCGCCATGACACAAAAATTGCCAGGCGTAATTGGTCGTAAACTTTTTTTTTTTTTTTTTAGTTTATTTAGAACACAAACAGTCATAATAAACATCATACATATATGTAGTACATAATGTACCAGAAACTAAAGTAATACAAATAGACCTGGAGGTTCATAACATACATATGAGGTTAACCTAAACAGTAGTTAATAACAACATAGTAGTATAAATACGTAGTTCAGAAATAAGCGCAACACATAAATATGTATTACGATTCCAAAAGCATTGACAAATACAGGCTTCGAAAAATATTTTTTACTAGGTATAATACAGTTATAAAAAAAAAAAAAAAAAGTTATTTAAAAAAGTTTACGTCTCAATTGCAATTTTAGACTAGATAACGAATTATTAAAGGGATCAATATCGAATAAGTGTTTATTATAGAAACTGGGAACTCGTCTGAAAAAAGTATGCTTAGAATATTTCTTACGAGAAAAACTCACATGGAATAAAGGCCTTGGCCGTAAGGGGAGACGCGGACAACCGAAGGTCACTAGCTTTAGGAGATCTGGACTATTAATGGCACCTTTAAGAATTTTAAACAGAAACATTACATCTAAATAATTCCTGCGATTAGACAAAGACGGGACACCAAAATATTTAGCCGCTAATGCGGAATTTTCAAAATATTTACCTGTTCTGTAGGCTAAGGATTTTAAGAAAATATTTTGTATCCTCTCTAAACGGACAATGTGAACTTGATACTGAGGAGACCAAACTACACTACCAAATTCGAGGATACTTCTTACCAAGGAATAAAATAACAATTTATAGGTAACAGGTCTTTTGAAAGGCTGGCCAAATACGAAGGATCATCCCTAGCTTTTTATAAGCACGCTTACATAAGTTATCAATGTGTAAGTTATAGTTCAATTGTGAGTCCATTGTAACACCTAAGTCCCTAATGGATGATACCCGTGCTATTATATTACCAGAAAAAGAGTAATTAAAAATTATTGGATTGAGTTTGCGACTAAAACTAATTATGAAACATTTGTCGGTGTTTAAGAACAGGTGATTGTCTAAGCAATATTGGTGGAAGTTATTTAAATCTTGTTGCAATGAACGGCAGTCTACTTCCGATGATATAGCCCTAAAAATTTTGGTGTCATCTGCGTAAACAAGATGTTCAGCATTACGGAAGCAGGTCGCCATGTCATTGACGTACAAGATAAACAATAAAGGACCTAAATGGGAGCCCTGGGGTACTCCAGAAGGGACAGGGAGAAAACATGATGTGTATCCCTTCAACGCTACTGCCTGGCTCCGGTTGGAAAGATACGATTTAATCCACCGCAGAAGGTCACCGTGTATACCGAGTTCGAGTAATTTCTTAACTAAGTGATTATGTATAACACTTTAAGTTCTCGCGCTTTGTACACATATTTAAAGTCACACACAGGTCGAACGCGATTAATTAACATTATTTTTACCTTTTTTCCCAACGTTTCGGCCAGGTTGCACTGGCCGTGGTCGCGGAAGACTGACGTCCCAGCAAAGTGTCACCGGAGATGTAAACAACACAAAACTACCCGATATTAATTTATATAAATGTTCGGGGTAGACAAATAAATATAATCTACCCGCTTTTAGTTATTGTTTATTTCCCACCGCACGACACACAGCACTCACAACATCCGCGCACTGGTCCGAAGATAGATCTTTTGGTTTGAACATTTGAATCACTGGTCCCCATGTTGGCGATAATCTATACCCGTCTTCCCTGTTAAAGTTTTTAGGATATTTTTTAATTTCGATCGCCTCCCTCACAATCCGGGGATAATAGTGTCGCTCGGTGGAAAGAACTTTGGGTTTGTGTAGCTCAATCCAGTGATTCGTTTCCGCAGTAAGCAAGTGCTCAGCGATTGCAGATTTGTGCATATGGCGATTTTTAACTGCCGCTAAGAGAGGGTGAAGGAACACATAGCGGCAGTTAAAAATCGCCATATGCACAAATCTGCAATCGCCGAGCACTTGCTTACTGCGGAAACGAATCACTGGATTGAGCTACACAAACCCAAAGTTCTTTCCACCGAGCGACACTATTATCCCCGGATTGTGAGGGAGGCGATCGAAATTAAAAAATATCCTAAAAACTTTAACAGGGAAGACGGGTATAGATTATCGCCAACATGGGGACCAGTGATTCAAATGTTCAAACCAAAAGATCTATCTTCGGACTAGTGCGCGGATGTTGTGAGTGCTGTGTGTCGTGCGGTGGGAAATAAACAATAACTAAAAGCGGGTAGATTATATTTATTTGTCTACCCCGAACATTTATATAAATTAATATCGGGTAGTTTTGTGTTGTTTACATCTCCGGTGACACTTTGCTGGGACGTCAGTCTTCCGCGACCACGGCCAGTGCAACCTGGCCGAAACGTTGGGAAAAAAGGTAAAAATAATGTTAATTAATCGCGTTCGACCTGTGTGTGACTTTAAATAAGTGATTATGGTTAATTTTGTCAAAACATTTCGAAAAATCGGTATATACGGCATCCACCTGGTGGCCAGAACATAATCTATCAATAATAAAATCCGAGAAGGTAAGAAGATTTGTGTCAACACTACGACCTTGACAAAAACCATGTTGACTGGGCGCGATATGCTGATAGAAAGCGGCAGTTATTTTATTATATACCAATTTCTCAAAAATTTTAGCGAAAATATTCAATTTACTAATTGGTCTATAATTAATTACCTGACCAGCATCCCCACTCTTGTAAATTGGTGTTATCAGAGCACTTTTCCATTTAGTAGGAAAGTGGCCCTCCGATAAAGACTTTCTATATATCTGTGTTAAAGGCGCGGTAAGCTCTTTAGCGCACATAAGGATGAAATAAGGATGTATCATATCTGTACCACTACCCTTACTAATATTTACCCTTTTTAAAAACTCAAACACACTATCCTCTGAAATATCAAAGCTACTGAGGTCTATAAGTGAGTCAACAGGTGCAAGTGACAAGTTCAGTGGCGCAGAAAGATTAGGTACAAAAACAGAGTTAAAATAAGTATTGAAAAAATTGCTGATGGTCTGTCCATCCTTGGATGTATCATTTAGATAAGACATCTGATCAGGTATATGATTGCTCGGAAATTTAGATTTCATAAAGGACCAAAAGTAATTGGGATTATGATGAATTTTGTCCTCAGCCAAAGAAATAAAATCATTATAACACTTTTTAGCCATTTTATGTTCCCTAGACCTCAATAAAACGAATTCAGCCCTATCTAGGGGATTTCCATATGTTTTCCATCGCTTATGAATGGTCAACTTCTGCCTTCGAATTTTAATTAGTGCACGTGAAAACCACGGCGGATACCTATTATTAGAAAATACTGGTTTATGTGGCACATATTTTTCTATTAAATTACTAAGAACAGAATAAAAGTGCGTGACAGAAGTCTCAACATCCATGTTCGCCAGACATAACCAATCGGTCTCGGATAGTTCTTTACGAATATTGTCATAGTCACCGCGACGAAAACTGGGCTTGATAGTCTGATTGGGCTTTAATTGAGGCAAATAATTAGATAATTCTAGGGCCAACGAAACATACAGCGCCTTATGTTGGGGATCCTCTAATGTAAGCGGAGATGAGCTGGCGGTGACCTCGCAGTTTACGTTTGACATAACTAGGTCTAACACGCGTCCATTAATTAGGGTTCCGTACCTCAAAGAGGAAAAACGGAACCCTTACAGGATCACTCGCGTGTCTGTCTGTCCCTCTGTCACAGCCGATTTCTCCGAAACTACTAGACCGATTTACTTGAAATTTGGCACACGTATGTAAACAAGTGGCCCAAAGACGGACATGTAATATAATTAACTGAAATTAAACGAAAATTAATCATAGGGGCCACTTTTGGAGGGTAAAATTGAAAATTAAAAATCAAAGTTATTAGAACTATATTGTGCTACATATCAAATGAAAGAGCATTTTATAAGCATCTCAAAAATATTTTTTTTATAGTTTTTATTTTAGTAATTTAGAAGTAATTTAAGAAAATAAGCAAAAAATGACCATTCCCCCCCCCTTATCTCCGAAACTACTTAGCGTAAAATTTTCAAAAAAATACACGAGATAGCCCTCTACCTGTAGATTACAGGAAAACCTATTAGAAATCTACAGTCAAGCGTAAGTCGGAGTTAAGAGAAAAAAACTCAAATTGAGATTTTTCACTCACTGCCGCTGCAAGTACTTACTAAATGTTTTGAAATTTTGTGAGCGCCATGGACAGGTAGAAAGAAATTCATTTCTGTTTAGAAATTGTTAAAAATTTTAAGCATTTGCCAAAATGACTTAAGTTCCTACTAAAAAAGAGGCGCTTACGACTGTTTAGAACTGCACTGACCATAATATTGCCCTAATAGGTCCAAAAAATGGTGTATATATACGAAAACAAAAAAATTGTGCCACCGACAACCAAAATCTGAAGTCTATTTGCTCTATCTCTTATAGTTTCCAAAATATACGCAAAATCTTTAAAGTACAAATCTAGTGTACACGTTGCCATCACATGTCGTCAGGCGCTCATGACCTTTTTGTATGGAAATGTCGAAATCCGACTCGCACTTAACCGATTTTCATAGAAAGTTGTGTTTTATTATAGTTTTGAAGGAGGTTTCTTGTTTTTAACCACCAACGCAAAAATATTATAATAATAATAGGTTTGACGCTTGACATGTCTGTCTGGCATCATAGCTCCCGAACGAATCAATCGATTTTGATTTAGTTTTTAATGTTTAAGGTGAATTCGTCGAGAGTTATTTTTTGTACCACGTAGGTGGTAAACATGCATACGGTCCGTCTGATAATTATCGTTATCAGTCAAGAAATTTAAATGCAGCGCCATCTATTATTAGTTTCGACAACTTTTCATGTGACTTTCCATGCCTAAAGGTTCGCACAAGTCTCAAGTCGCGTAAATTACCTACTTAGTAAATTTTGCCGAGAGACGGCGCTAAATACAATAATACTCATTAGAGTACCTATACTTCTAGTCAAAAACATATATAACTCCGTATAGACAGATAAAGTCTAAGAATAAAACGTACTTACCTCAGTACCACACAGAAGAAGGGCTCAGCTAGATGGCGCTAATATTAATATTAACACGCTTTTATTAGGTCGTCGTGTATGTAACTAACTATGTATCCTATGTATGTCCCAAATTGTTAGATTGTTACATTTAGCATTTCATTTTTGATTTTCCTTTTTAATGTATGTCAATAGCCGAATCATTTTTGTTAAACTATCTTAAGTAACCGGACTTCCGCGAAACAGGTTTTGCCTAGTGTGGAAGTCACAGTAAATGATAAAATTGTAGCTATTCCTTTTCTTGGTAAATAAATTATTCTTATTCTTATTATTCTTATTCTTATGTAATGGAATCTACGGAGGCTAATTTAACCATCTTCCAAGGATCGTAGCGTAATGATAATTGGCAGCTGTATGTAGTTCTGATGACAGTACAATAATATGGTACTGTTGAACTGATCTGATGATGGAGCCGGAAGATATGAACTGGAACTACGATGGTATCATAGCTGTTTTTGGGTTTCTTAGAAAAGTCTTGTAATGAACTTTGACTACGATTAGGTTTCAAGGTCTGATGATGGAGCCGGAAGATATGAACTGGAACTACATGATGGAACATCGTATCATAGCAGTTTTTGGGTTTCTTAGAAAAGTCTTGAAATGAACTTTGTCTACGATAAGGTTTCAAGGTCTGATGATGAAGCCGGAAGATATGAACTGGAACTACATGATGTAACATCGTATCATAGCTGTTTTTGCGTTTCTTAGAAAAGTCTTGTAATGAACTTTGACTACGATTAGGTTTCAAGGTCTGATGATGGAGCCGGAAGATATGAACTGGAACTACATGATAGAACATCGTATCATAGTAGTTTTTGGGTTTCTTAGAAAAGTCTTGTAATGAACTTTGACTACGATTAGGTTTCAAGGTCTGATGATGGAGCCGGAAGATATGAACTGGAACTACTAAAAAGATCAACGTAGTATTTAAAATAAGTTGGGTTAGGGTTTTCTTGTGACCGTTCAGAGTAAATAAAGGGGGGGGCTCGGGGGGCGAAACCCCCCGCAAAAAAGAAAGATCAACGTAGTATTTAAAATAAGTTGGGATAGGGTTTTCTTGTGACCCTTAAGAGCACGTAAAGAGGGGCTCGGGGGCGAAGCTCCCCACAAAAAAAAGATCAACATAGTATTTAAAATAAGTTGGGATAGGGTCTTCTTGAGACCCTTAAGAGGAAATAAAGGGGGGCTCGGTGGGCGAAGCCCTCCGCATAAAATAAACATCAACGTAGTATTTAAAGTAAGTTGGGATAGGGTTTTCTTGTGACCCTGAAGAGCATGAATAAGGGGGCTCGAGGGCGAAGCCCCCGCATAAAAGAAAGATCAACGTAGTATTTAAAATAAGTTGGGATAGGGTTTTCTTGAGACCCTTAAGAGCATATAAAGGAGGGCACGGGGGGCGAAGCCCCCCGCATAAAAGAAAGATCAACATAGTAGAGAATGCCTTAAAGCATGAGTCCGCCTTTTGTACTGCAAGATTTTCTTTTATCACTGCTTCCAGTAGTTCCACAGGTGGTAAATGATCTTTATTACTAGATTCACCTACTTTTATCAATTTTAAAGCACTAGTGGATAAAATGCGTTTTTACCCGCTGGTATTAAAGGACAAAACACGTGTCTCCGAGCTAGTGAGGGGAAAAATTCAATGTTGGCTGCTCGCGTGCGGTCCGTTTGTTAATGTAGGTAAGAATTTAGAATAGCGTCATTTTGTGAACATCAAAGGAGTGAGCCTTCTGTACTTGTACCATTATACATATATTCTGTGACAAAACTAAGAACATGTGTTCCAAGTACAACATTCGAAATGCCGGAAAGTTAGTAGGTATCGACCGTAAATTGGCGAAATCCAATTTACGGTCAAATTAACACATGTGATGGACCCTGCCGTCTATAATAAATTGCCGCAATATGTGATTGAAGCGCCTAGTGTGTCGAACTTTAAGTACCTATCGCTTAAAAAATTGGCTGGTCGAGCACCCGTTCTACACTTGACAATTTTTTTATTACCTAATTAGAAAAATATTTTTGTGCATTTTTTATGTGAATATTGCCTAACTTTTTGTAATTTCAATCTTCTGTCTATTTATTCTCTAAGTATTATTGTTGTATGAATATTATTTTTTTAAATCAAATCTTGACGTGTAAAATGGCGTTGAATGAATAAATGAATATGAGTATGAGTAGTATGGTTATTTTAACCATTGAAAGTTTGTACGGAACCCTCGGTGGGCGAGTCCGACTCGCACTTGGCCGGTTTTATTAAAACATGAGTTAAATTGGTTTACACCTGTCAAAGCCATAAAATCAGAAAGAAGAATTGCAATGGTGTCAACACTAGGCTGAATATCGAGATAATTTGAGTCAACACACAGGGACCATGAGGCATGGGAAACATTAAAATCGCCTACAAAAATAAAGACATCGTCAGGATTTGAATGCATAATCTTTGCCGCGTTATCGAAAAAACAACGCAAAGAGGTAATATGGTTATCGTTATGAGGAAAATATACACAGGCAATATGCAACAATGGCCCTTCTCGTGCAGCTGGTCGACGGCGATGGCGGGGAGAGTGGGGCGCGCGGGGCGCGGGCGCGGCGCCGGCGCAGGCCCGCGGCTCCACGGTGAGCCACAGCTCCTCGTGCCGCGGCGCCGCGCACCACTCGTCCCGGCGCGACACACTGAGCCCTCGCCGCGCGGCGACCAGCACACCACCCCCACGACTCACACCGCGATCGGCACGGTCCCGCCTCCATACCTCATACCTGTTATCAAAATATTCCGTACTAAAAAAGTCAGGATTCAGCCAAGTCTCGGATAAACATATGATGTCGTAATTACAGTTTATAACGTTAGATAAGAATGTATGTGATTTAGTCCGCAAACCCCTTACGTTCTGATAGTAAATTGATATGTTGTTATTACTAAACACTATGACGGAAGAAAGTTAAATTAATAGAAAAAGTTATATTACTATGTTTATTAGTTCGTACGCGGCATAAATTCCCTTTTTCAGACGAGTAGTTAAACGTAAACAAATTAAAATGTAACAGATAGCAAGATCGTAAATAAATTAAAACAGTTTTCCTTGTTGTTGTGTAATACAAACAAACATTCAGTGCAAAATAAATTAGCTGCTTTAAGATTGACCAAAGTGTGTTATTGATGTAATTAATAGTAAACATAGCAAAAAGTCATTTAAGTTTACTTAAATCACCTTCATCACCGATTGCAAACACTTTGGAGCTGTCGCTTTTACGCATAAATATCTTGCATTGCTTGACCCAAAGGTACTTAAAACCTAGTTCGTTCTTCCTGTCACGAGCCTGTCTCAGAAGCAACTTGTTCACGGCTGTTAGATGCTCATTAACGTAGATGGGGACCGCGGGACCCGGCAGGCCGGCGTCGGCGCTGGTGAGGTTGCGGCGCGCGCGCACGGCCGCCAGCAGCTCGTCCTTGCGGCGACGCTGGCAGAAGCGAACCACTATGCCGGGGGGTCGGGGGTCCGCGCGGTCTCCGCCGCCAGCCGACGACACAAACCGACGAACCCGATGAATCGAATCTACATCTGAGTCTTGTAAAGTAAAACCTATGGTGACAGATATGCTGTTTAAAATTGACATTAAGTTTTCACCATTTTTCATAGGAACTCCACACATCTCAACATTATTCAGCCTGCAGTATTGATCTCTGCCACGCTCGTTAGCTTTTAAATCAGCAAAATCGGCCTCTAGCTTTTTCAATTTGACCTCAATGGTCGGTAGAATTTCCACCTTGCTCTCCGTGAGGGTAAGCCGCGCATTAAAATCTTCAAGCCGGCTTTCCATTGAATCGAGCTTTCCTTCTATGCTGCTAATACCTTGATTCGCTGAGTCTAGTCCAGTCTGCATTTTGTTGAGTTGCCCTTTGAACCCCTTATCTCCTTAACCAATTCATTAAACGAGTCCGGCTGGCGGCACGACATGCACCGCCACAGTGATTTTTTCTCGGCGGTCATTTTTTTGTAGGTGGTCTCTAGCACCCCCGAACACCGATAGTGATAGGATCCCCCACAATGAGAGCACGGTACATCACCATCACCATTGAAATCTTCACCGCACTTATTACAGAAAGACATCTTCTCGAACAGAATCTCCGGACGACCGTAGCGGGTTGATAATAAGGTTCAAAGTTGAACGATACAGGTAAACTACGTAAATAAGTGAGATAATTAAGTTAACAATAAGAGGATAGGACCGGTCGCTCGTTCGCTCGCACGCGCGGTCGCTCGCCAACTGCCTGCCTGAACTTTTCAATAAATTACCTGAAAATCTCAAAAGGGAATCAAGACTGACAGTGTTTCGTGCTCAAGTGAAAGAACTTTTATTAAGCAAGACTGTTAGTAGTATAGATATTTTGTACACAATGTATATTTTAAATGTACCTATTACCTTGTGTGATGAATAAATGACTATCTATCTATCTATCTATCTATCTATCTATCTATCTATCTATTCAGCCTGGTCGTACCTGAGGGCCATGGTCTACGTCAGGGTCAGACGGATTGCCAATTTTTATATTCCTCGCAAAGTCCACGGCCTTCTTCACAAACGTGTCGTATATGCCTGACTGCACAAACGTCCTTGACGCGGCGAAACACATTTGTCCCTGGTTACCGAAGACTCCATGCGCAGCCCAAGTTACCGCTAAGTTTACTAAAATGAAAGATTATAACATCTTAGGGCCAGTTGCATCAACCACATTCGACATTCGACACATCATCGTCACGCAGCAGATGTCTATGAAACTTCCCATACAATCAAAACGAACGCTTTAACGGTGCCGGACGGTTTGATGCAACCGGCCCTTCATTCAAGGTCGCTATTCTGTACATACCTACTTGTTACATAGTATATTTCTTACTCACAGTTTACAAATAAAATGACAATATTTTTTCGACTGTTTAAGTATTCATTCTTTCCCTCTGCGTAAGTATTTCAAATGAATGTCATTTTTATGGCCTCGATTGCAAAGAATCAAGGACAGAGAAATTAAATCTTAATAATCTTATTTTTAGCTACACTTTTCGCAATTCTGCGAACGGTTTCTTTGGAACAATTGTGTAGATATTGAAATTTGAATTGTGGTTTGTACATAAATACATCTTGACGTAATTAATTTTATAATTTAGTATTATTTATTAAAAGATTTTCAATTTATACCTTCAACCTTAAATCACTATCACTATCACTATCACTACATAGTATAAAACAAAGTCGCTTTCTCTGTCCCTAATTATGTCCCTATGTATGCCTAAATCTTTAAAACTACGCAACGGATTTTGATGCGGTTTTTTTTAATAGATAGAGTGATTGTAGAGGAAGGTTTACATGTAGATATAGTACCCGGGGCGGGTCGCTAGTATTCTCTAAATAAATGAACCTGAGAGATTTATTATGTTAGTGAACTTAAAATTTGCTAATTTTATGACGTTGCTGAATCAAGGTAATAAATTATGGGATGAAGACACACTTACAGTCAGCATCGTTCATGATTACCAGAGGGCTTTTGCCGCCGAGTTCAAGTGTCACTCGCTTAAGATTCGCTTTTCCGGCCGCCTGCTGAATTTGCTTGCCAACCTAAAAATTAATTACATAAGTCTATTGAAATATTTGTCATCCCACTTTGTCGGTTACCATTAAGGCGAGATTTACTTGTATCTTTATATGAAAAAACTGACAAAGAGGCTTTATAGCAATCGACAAAGTGGGACGTTTTTCCGTGCACACTCACATTTTATTAATATTGTAGCGCCTCTTATGTATGAAAAGTTAAGAGTGTTCATGTATATCTACTAGTATCGTTGGTCATTCGCAAGATGTGCCACATTAAGCCAATAGATAGGTAGGAGCCAATTGCCCAAAAATGTCCGTTAACTCGGGGAACGACGAGTTACTAGGAACCTACTGATCTGGCCGATACTACGTTAAGTATAGGTATTTGACATAAGTATGTATCGAATAATCTAAATATATAAAAGAAGAAACTGACTGACTGACTGATATATAAACGCACAGCAGAAGCCACTGGTCCTTAGAGATTCCAAATTTGGCACGTAGGTTCCTTATAAGGTGTAGAGGAGCACTAATAAAGGGAGGAAATGGGGGTCCAAAGTTTATGACAAAACAAGATTAGATTAATCGTAAACTAGAACTTTCCTTTGCTAATCCGCGAATAGATAACGTGCAAGTCAATCAGTGCTAACCTGTTATAATTACTTGCAAACCTGTTATTACCTGTTATAAATACGCAAGTAATTATAACAGGTTAGCACTGATTGACTTTTAACATGGATTTCCGCAAAGTAACGCCTGATTCTATCGATTAAGATTAGATTAGTACACGGGCGAAGCCGCAGGAAAATCTAGTTGTGGATAAAATACTCATCACGGTGCGTTCCGAAGGGCAGAACACCAAAACGCGGTTCGCGTTGAACAGGCCCATTTCTCGAAGCTACATGTTACAATTTACAAGTAGTAGTCAATGTCTAATATGACAAGTTGGAAAGAGGCTTCTGCTTGTCACTTGTAACTTTCAGTTTTGAGAAACGGGCCCTGGGGGCCGATTTTTGAGTCTCACGGCGTTCGAATTCAGAAAATTGTCACTGAAAATAATAGGCAATTCACCGTTTTCAACCGGTATTTTAGTGACAATGAGACTCAAAAATCGGCCCCCAGATCGAATGTTATTCCACCTTATGTGCGTTTTCACATTATCCGATCGGATACCGGATGTCGGAAGGATTTCAAAGGAAAGAAACAAAGATGGCGGCTTAAATGTATGGGATATCGGTTCTACATCCGATATCGGGTCGGATAATGTGAAAACGCACTAATCCTCCAACAATGCGATTTTATATATTTTTAAACGGTCTACTACCAAGTCATGATCGCTTAGTTTAACACGATGTAATCATGAAATGAAATGAAATATTTATTTTTCCAAGTAGGTATATTACAATGCGCATATGAAAGTCAAATACAGCTTGTTTATAATTACTATTGTATATGTATATGCTCTGCAGATCTTATTTTCTTCACATTATAAAAAACAGTAGGTACGAACCTCAAGAGACCCAGTAAAGGAGATCTTAGCAACATCAGGGTGATGTGTTAGCGCGGTCCCTGCGCCGGGTCCGAACCCTGTCACCACATTGACGACGCCTGCAGGGATACCTGCTTCCTTCAGCAAAGTCACTAAGGCTAGGGACGTAAGAGGAGCCTGCTCCGCAGGTTTCACGACCACTGTGCAACCTGAAAGTCATTTTAACCATAAGGTCGTCAAGTCTAAGAACTTACGTGATGTTAAGATAATAATAGTAGGGCAAAAGAAGTAGCTGAATATTAAAATCTAGCCGAATGACATTTCTACGACGCGATACGAAAATGAAGCGCCGCGAAAGATAGTCTGGCTCTGTCGCGCCACTACGCAAGAGCAATAGAGATAGATATCTACGAGCGTTTCGTGTCGTGAGCGTTTGTGCATTGGCCTACGCACGCAGCTCTGTTTCACGCAGTAGTCCAGGTAGTCCGTAGCAATTATCATTATACTAAATAATTAGTAGGTAATTCAGTGTGTAGAAGCTCAAATCAAATTAAACGGTCAACAACGGGGTTGATTGAATTTCTGATGCAGGTGGGTTTCCTTGGCATAATTAATATTTGTGATATTTAAGAAGTGGAGCTAGAGATTTTTGATACAGGGGTGAAGGAGGGGGAGGGGATTATTTTCAACGATATTTATTATTTAAGCTTGATAACTGTATTAATGTCCCTAATTCAAAATGTAGTGTCATTTCCAAGTAAATCAGATGTGTCTAGACGTGAATTTTCATCTAAATCGGTTCAGTTATTATTATTTACATTTGTTTTGTTTGCTATTCCGTGTTAATAAAAACTAGTTCAACTAATCTTTTTAAATAGGTCATGCTTAGTTACTTTTAGGTACATCAGAAGTTATAATAACAAAACAGTATGCAAATTCCCTCAGTGAGTCTAAGATATATAGATAAAGACAGAGTCACTTCTGATCAAACAAGTTTGAATATACTTACCTGCAGCCAACGCCGTGCAGACTTTGTTTACAAACATTAATATAGCAGCGTTCCACGGTAAAATTAAACCGCAGACTCCGACGGGCTGTTTCAGGGTGTACGAAAATAGATCACCATCTGAAAAATCTCCGAGATGTTTCTAAAAACCCCTTACTCGATCGGGAATATGGGGATATGACATTTCATTACAGAGTTCCTATGGCTACCTTTCTGCTCCATCATCAGATCAAGTCCATTATACCATAATATTGCATTATTGCATTGTCACGTGATATATGTACATAATGTGTGCAAAATTTCAGCTTAATCAGTTAAAGATATCGGCTTCTAAAGCGAGTCGCAAGATTTCACCCGAACACACATATTACATTGCAACAATATGGGCCAGTTGCATAAACCACATTTGACAGACACATCATCGTCACGCAGCAAATGTCTATGGAACTTCCGATACAATAAAAATTTAATGAATGCTTTAACGGTGAGAGACGGTATAATAAGCTTACAAATTATGTAAAATTGTACATTACAATGCAAGTGCGGTCTGTAAAATTGTAAATATGCCATGCTCCTATTGCTCCTATGACAAAATAATGACAGATAAACACTCGTTTACTGTTTAGTAGGTACATTGAGAGGTAATAAAATTACCCATAATCTGAAATGTATTTTAGTGGTATTTGCATAAAAAATTTAACGTGAAAATTCCTAGAAATATCTTGCATCACTAGCTTCAAAAAGCGGAGCCATGTGTTTGTGTTTAGATTATGAAACATATTTTTACTTCGTGTTATCGCTCTGCTAGAATTTATTTATGTCACTACTCTCACTTTGTTATTCGCTCAACAACGAGTCATATTAAGTACTACGAGCACGAGAATCATATATAGGTAGGTACGTGTGGTGTGACGGCGATAGAGATAAAGAAACGCCCCTTAGAGCAGGCTCCAAGGGGATGTTCGTTTGCAAAAATAGCGCACCTCATTCTGACTTCAGATATATATTTTCTAGATCCCGGACATCATATAAACACATGTTGCCAACCAGTTTTGTGGTCTCCTTCCCCGCACCCCGGCAATCAAAAATCGCATACAAAGAAAAAAAAAATTCATCAAACCATGCCGTGTGGGGTATCAAATGAAAGGGCTCACTGAGTAGTTCACGAATATATAGCATACTATAACATTTATTACACTTCCTCTAAGAATTTTTTTGAAAGTTTACTAATATGCTCGATTTTCGAGTTAACTTTAAACCACTATTGCTTGAGATGAATATATTTTAATCGTTATTATTTTAAATAACTAACAATAGTCCATTGTTTGCGAACCAATAGTTCGTACAGTAAAAAAGTTGCATGGAGGAGCGGGGGAGCAATCAAAAATGGCGAGTTTCGATGTTTCAATATGGTTCTTAAAATTCGGTTTCTGAGTGGAATTTCATTGCGGGACAATATAATTGACAGATTAAAGTGGGAGGAAGAAAGCAGGAGTAGAAAAAATAATCTAAAACAACAGTTATACACAACGTTTGGCCACGAGAAAAATATCGAAACTCGCCATCTTTGATTGCTCCCCTCGCTCCCCCATGCAACTTTTTGAGTGTATTAACTATTATTTTGTATACAATGGACTATCGTTAGTTATTTAAAATAATAATGATTAAAATAGATTCATAACTTCTCAAGCAATAGTGGTTTAAAGTTAAGTCGAAAATCGAGCATTTCAGTAAATTTTCAAAAAAATTCTTAGAGGAAGTGTAATAAATGCTATATATTCGTGAACTATACTCAGTAAGCCCTTTCATTTGATACCCCACACGGCATGGTTTGATGAAATTTTTTTTTTCTTTGTATGCGATTTTTGATTGCCGGGGTGCGGGGAAGGGGACCACAAAACTGGTTGGCAACATGTGTTTATATGATGTCCGGGATCTAGAAAATATATATCTGAAGTCAGAATGAGGTGCGCTATTTTTGCAAACGAACATCCCCTTGGAGCCTGCTCTACCTTAAACATAGAAGATATTTTTGCTAAGTATTTAACCACAGGAAAATCAATAAGCCCAAAATATATATGATACGATATGACATGATAGAGATATCATAATAATATGTCCAGCACCTGCAGGAATAGTATCACCCTGGATCTTGTCCGCCAAGCTGGCAGCATAGCGCGCTCCATTGACTCCCTTCTGCACAATCCCGAGCGCCATGCGAATGTTCTTCCCTGTGTTATAAGAATCCAGTTCGCCAAGGTACTGCGCATCGCGTTGGACTAGGTCGGCAAACTTGCTGAGCAGCCGGCCGCGAGCTGACGCGTCCAGCAGACGCCATTTTGAGTCGCGGTGGAATGCTGCCTTCGCCGCGGCTACCGCCAAGTCGATGTCAGCCTACAATAAATATAGCATCAATAGTAGCAGATGAAACAAACGCGCTAATCCTAAATAACTTTTCTAGATATCTTCTTCTAGTGCCACCTTTTTTTGAATGGGCTTACTCTTGACCACAGACTAGCCAAATCTGCTATCGGAGGTTGGCTATACGGACTTTAGATACAGCCACGCGGAATAATGATGATCTTTTCTTCTAAATGTAGATAGATCTATACAGTTCGTGGTCAGAAATGTCAAAATTTAGTTATATTTTCTATGTATAGTATAGACTCTCCATCTCTTTTTGTTTAACGGTTACAGAATGGTAGTTACCTACTTCTGAACTTCAGAAGCGTTGTTTGTTCCGCTACTTTTGATGTGACTGTACCTACATATGCACACGCCTGAATTCCTAAAAGCAGTAGCGCACACGAAACTGGTCAAGTTTCAGTGCCACTCTTTGCAATTAAGGGCTTAAAGAAAACCACATTTTTATATTATTGTGGCAGGTTGTTAGCCGATCGCCCACACCTCAATCACAATTGAACCCACGTCCCACAGTTGACGTTATCCACGGGAAGAAAGTGGGTGGTGAGATTCTTAAACGGTCATCACATGGGTCACTCAACAAATCTTTGTTAGCTTACAAAGGCCTCCCATTCTTGAAATCCTTTCAATGGTATATCCGAAAGAGGTTACACCCCGATACAAATCACCGTTCATCAATCATCATCATCACAGATATTTTAGGGCATGAGATCGGCTATCGGGGTTAGTTGCCTATGTTACGCCAACTTATTTAGCCAAGGTCTCAATCGCTATCGCTTCGGCAACGAAACGCTTTTTGTCTCTCTATTAGTTTTACTACAACGACACTTGCGTTTCAGTTGTATGCGATTGTAACATTGGCTAGGCACCCTGACATCCCGTCAACCCATATTTCCGTGGAAAATGTACTAGTATAATCCCGTATAGTCCTAGAGAAAAAAACTGCATTTTATGCAGAAAGCGAGCCGCTTTGCAGTGATAGGTACTGGCGACCAATACAAAATATTATTTTAACTCTCAACTGGAATACAAGATGGCGGCCATAAATTAAAAAATATATAAACATAACAGCTGCACAGATATATTTTTAAATTTTTCGTACTTCCTTGTCGTTAATCGCACCAAGTAAAGCTTGGCCAGAAATATATAACTACGCGCCATGTTGCGGAATTTCATTTGAAAAATAGTTCAATCTTCTTCATCCTAGCCGCAAAAAAGTAAACCGAAAGTGTAATTCCAAGGGGATTTATTGTAAATTCAATTTACGTAATTGTATGAAAACAATTCTAAGAGAGACTTCGCTGCGTAAACAAGCGTTTACTCAAAACGTAACAGAAGCCGTAATAACGAGTAACTTTCTTGTTTGCTGAGTCTGTCGAAGGTACATACTTATAACAAGTTAATTTAGTTAATATAGTTTAACTTTATTCTCGTTAAATAAGTACTAAATTACGTTATTTCTCAGTCGTTACCAGCAACAACTTTCCGTAACTAGCAGGCTAAAGGATGAGTCATTATAGTGTCCAAAGAAAAATAAGTACATTTTCGTTTATTCATACTATGCGGGATACCAAATCAAAGGGCTTTGTGAGTACTAACTATTATATACCGTTACAATACGGGATACTTTTTAAGCTGGTTACCAACTATGGCTACAAATTGGTAATGATTTAGACTATTTAGAGTTTCGTTTCTTTAACAATAATAACAGAATATTTTCTTTCAGCAAAATAAGTTTAATTTTTAAGGCAGTTTACCCCCAAGGCCAATTACCTTTTTCCACCCTGTCTGTACATAAATATCTAGGAAAATTACCTTACATTTTTAACGAGGGCAAAAAGTCGTTCTAACTTCGAATAAAGTTTGATTTGGAACAAATCACGCATAAGTAAGCCACGGAAATCTTTACTATATTCTCGGATATATTTTCCAATTTGCCCATTCGATTTACTCATGTATGTTGCTCAGAGAACTTAATAATATAATCATATGTCTTTATGTTCCGTAATGCACTAGAAGCACATATAGTTCAGAAACATCAATAAAAGTTAGCTGCAACTTTTATGCTCGCGAGGAACCCGCATAACTTGAACCACGCGTTTCTGAGGCAAAAAGAAAGAAACACAGTCACATTTTGACATCTATCAATGACTACTGTGATACTATCCACCACCACAATTGCGCATCAGCGCCGTTAAGAAACCTTTTCTACTGAGTAACAATACGGAAATGATTTTTTTAAATTGGCAATAACTCTGAAACTACTTAGACGAAATCTAGAAAAGTTTATATGACATTTTAGTCTTAAAATGTGACCAAGAATATGCCGTTAAAGTTATATGGGTTCCTCGTGAGCACCTTGTATAAACGATGTATTGGACCAGAACTTAATAACTTTCATGCCGGTTCTTTTTAACCCCCGACGTAAAAACGACGGGGTGTTAGAAATTTGGCGTGTCTGTCTGTCTGTCTGTTTGTCTGTCTGTGTGTGTGTGTGTCTGTCTGTGGCATCGTAGCTCCCGAACGGATGAACCGATTTCGATTTAGTTATTTTCATTTGAAAGCTGTGTTAGCCGGGAGTGTTCTTAGCCATGTTTCATGAAAATCGGTCCATTAGGTCGCGGTCGGGGGTTTTTTCAAAATTTTAATTTTGTGGTTAGGTTATTGATAAATGCTGTGAACTTCGTCAGGGTGTCATGTCGATCATGTCGCATTCAAGGTGGCTACTGCCTAGCCAATATTCCAATCATTTATTACGTCGCAGTAATACGGAACAGTAAGAGAGAGATATAATTAATAACAATTTTCATGCTCGTTAAGGATTCTGAACAGCAACGCAGCAGCCCTCATTCGATCCGATCCTTTGCAATATTTGCTAAATTTGACTCAAAGCTTGTTCTTATACGTATAAATATGTGTATTATTGTAGCAAATTTTCAATTTCCAAATGGTAGGTACAGGTACACAATTGAAGTTCTCAAATTCTTATTTCAAAATGTCGCTGTCGGAATAAGAATGGAGTATTTGAAATAGCTAATGATTTTATTTTCAAAGCAAGAAAAGCAGGTTTGAATTTGTGAAATGATGCACGAAGTTGATATTGTAAAAAGCTTAAATGGCAATACAAAACAAAATTGGTAAAGTTAGCGAGAGTTCAATTTGTGGGTTTCATAAATAAATAAACTCTTGAAACGAAATGCTTTGAAATTTGCGCAGGTACTGGTTTTCATCTGAAAAAACTTCACAGTACAAAATATTTAAAATATTCAAAGTAAACCGAGATAAAAGGCTATTGACAGATAGACAGAGGGACATAACATAGAAAACAGTGACCATGTAAATTTTTAGTTTTTCTTTTTTGACGTACGGAACCAAAAAACGTATTGTTCCTAAAACTCAAGGTACCTACAGAAAAAATCATCAATCATCATATTTAAAATAATCAACGAAACCATAGACAGAATTTTGCTTATCAGAGACAGAATTAAAAACCGGCCAAGAGCGTGTCGGGCCACGCTCAGTGTAGGGTTCCGTAGTTTTCCGTATTTTTCTCAAAAACTACTGAACCTATCAAGTTCAAAATAATTTTTCTAGAAAGTCTTTATAAAGTTCTACTTTTATGATTTTTTTCATATTTTTTAAACATATGGTTCAAAAGTTAGAGGGGGGGGGACGCATTTTTTTTTCCTTTAGGAGCGATTATTTCCGGAAATATTAATATTATCAAAAAACGATCTTAGTAAACCCTTATTCATTTTTAAATACCTATCCAAAAATATATCACATGTTGGGGTTAGAATGAAAAAAAATAGCAGCCCCCACTTTACATGTAGGGGGGGTACCCTAATAAAACATTTTTTTCCATTTTTTATTTTTAACGGTTACTGAGATTATCCGCGGACGGACGGACGGACGGACGGACGGACGGACGGACAGACAGACATGGCGAAACTATAAGGGTTCCTAGTTGACTACGGAACCCTAAAAACAAGTTATGTGTAGTACAGTCGGCCAAAAAAGTGGTTTACCACTTTTCGACCTTATGTGTTTAAAAAAAAGGCAGTGGTAAACCACTTTTTTGGCTGACCGTACGTAGACGATCAGGGGACCGATTTTTGAGTCTCACGGCGTTCGAATTCAGAAAATTGTCACTGAAAATAATAGGCAATTCACCGTTTTCAATCGGTATTTTAGTGAAAGTGAGATTCAAAAATCGGCCCCTTGGAGCGAAAATGCTAAAATGGAAAGTAGTCTCCCTTTCAATTTGGGAATTTTCGTTAAATATACTAGTGTTAAATATATGTTATTATTGTTCCGCTCTCGACTGTTTCCTCCTTCAAAACTTAATCGTAACGAAATTTGAGAATCTGAATAACAATGAAATTATTTGTATCGGTCCGTTTAGTTTTTTTGGCTAATTTTTACCAATTTTGAATACCACACCCTTTTTTTTGCGCCATAATCAATAAGGCAGTTCTTGGAAAATTTTGATGGGCTCTAGCGTCTTTAAAAATAAGAATATTAAAAAAATCAAAACAGTCCTACACAAAAAATCTGCGTTCTTGCTCTATCTTCAAAAACCAGGGAGGAAATAGTCGAGAGCGTTTGTATGGAGAATTGACCCCTCCTGTATTAAACTATTCCATTTGCTTGGATTAGGAACAGCTTATCCAGGGAGAATAGGCTACTAGACTCTTATTGAGTTTGGCACAAAAAATGATTGTTTACGATACGATACGATCATTTATTAATAAAAAGATATTTTACATGTCATTTTCTTAATTCTAGGTACTTACATAGGTACTTAAATCTGTTACATAGGTTTATCAGTCGTTTGGTTAACCAACTAGTTCAGTTTCCTGTAGTATTTGGCATAAGAAACCAATGTTCATAGATTTTGGGTATTAAAAGTGTATGATGGCTACGTATTTTAAATTAAAAATGGGTGTAATATTTTTTTTTTTACTTTGGCCACCGAAAACGCTGTCAGACCATGTAGTGACGTCATATAACCTAACTTAACTTCATATCGAGTCAATCACTGGCATAATGAACTTCTAACTATTTTCACATAAAAAGTAAATATTATTCGTAAAAATTCGATTTTTTTTTTAAGAAAAATACTTTTTTCATGAGTTACTAGTTATTTTTTGACATCTATCGACGAGGATAGTTAGATTAAGTCCGATAACGGCATCATCGCCATCAAAATAGCGTTTTGTTCTAAGAAATAATAAGTAATTGTTATTTTTTTAAATGCTTATAACTCTGAAAGTAGGCGAAATCCAGAAAAGTTTATATGACATTTTACTCTTCTAATATGATGAAGAATATGCTGTTAAAATTATTCGGTTTCCTCATGTAACACCGTGTATTTATATCCGACTGAAAGACTAGAAATTGTATTTTAAAATAAAATAACTACTGTCAATCTGATGTTTTATTTCGACAGTCAGGTTCCCTGTGGCGTGGGCGATGGGCTAGCAACCTGTCACTGCAATAGCAAAATTTCAATTTCGTTCTCAACCCATTTTAATTGCTACGAGTGGCACTGAAACTTCAGCAGTTTCATGTTTTTTGAAATTCAGGCGTGAATATTTGTAGTACGTATTTTTTAAGTATTTTCCAGTATAATAAGTACAGTCAAGTGTAATAATATGGGTGTACACATCTTACTCAATAATATGTCCTATAGCATTAGAGTCAGGTGTAATAAGAGCGTACCTAGTAGTCCTAGTACAATTTTTATGAGACGATTTTTTCGATACATATTTTTGACTTGACTGTACCTATATAGGAACAAGTACTTAGGTGCGCTGAACACACTAAAAGATGTATTTAGCGACCTGAAAACACTGTTAGGTTTTGTAGAGGTGGGGTGTCTAGAGTAGTGCTACCTCGTCTAGTTCACGCAAAATAGGCACAATAGTTATCGACTTGCGGAAAATCCATACGAATATTATAAATAGGAAAGTGTGTGTCTGTTTGTTCGTCCGTCTTTCACGGCAAAACGGAGCGACGAATTGACGTGATTTTTTAGTGGAGATAGTTGAAGGTATGGAGAGTGACATAGGCTACTTTTTGTCTCTTTCTAACGCGAGCGAATCCGCGGGCAAAAGCTAGTGCTCAATAAAACTAACTAAGTACCTATTTCCCATAACGCCAATCTATTCCTATATACAAGTATGGATAGTATGGATAAGTAAAGTAAAGTAGGGATAAGTTCGCCTTTGTACTAGTGATAAGCTCTTTTTCTTGTGTGTTGTATTATTTTCTGGTACAATAAAGAATTTTACTACTACTACTACTACTACTACTACTACAAGTACATACCTTATCTCCTTCAGCGACTTCGGCTATGACGGACCCGTCGTGAGGGGTGTGGGCGGGGAAAGTGTAACCGCTGCAAGCGTCCACCCACTCGTTATTGATGAACAGCTGCGTCAACAGATTAGGCCGTTAGCAACTTGGGTAGTGCAACTTTTGTTTACTAAGTTGATTGGTTGCTGGGTTTAGCGATAAAAATAGGTTAAATAAATAAATAAATATTGGGGACACCTTACACAGATCAACTTAGCCCCAAACTAAGCAAAGCTTGTACTATGAGTGCTAAGCGACGATATACATACTTAAATAGACAAATACATAGTTATATACATAGAAAACATCCATGACTCAGGAACAAATATCTGTGGTCATCACACAAAGAAATGCAGGAACAAATATCTGTGGTCATCACACAAATAAATGCCCTTACCGGGATTCGAACCCAGGACCGCGGCTCAGCAGGCAGGGTCACTACCGACTGAGCCAGACCGGTCGGTAAGATAAGAGTTCCCTTTATACCGTTTTGGTATGGAACCCTAAAAAGTAAGTACGCTTTTTTTAATAAAGCGATATAAAATATTGTCCTAAATATAGGTACGTGTAGGTAGAAAACGTTATACTATGGAATAGTCAATTAGGATTAGTAACAGTAAAAAGAGCCTTAATTGATCATCTACCTAAAAAAACATGTACGAATTCCTTTATTTTTAACCGCCTTCCAAATCTCAACGGAAGGGGTTCTCAATTCGTCTGTATGTTTTTTATTTTTTTAAATGTTTTGGTGGTGGGATCCTGGAGAAATCGAGGGAACTCCTCAAATCTGAAAGGCATACATATGGTAATTTTTGTGTTTTTAAAGGAACAGCATGCATTTACGTACGGAACAGTGACATTTGGTGCAGTGGAACTCCTGATGATGGTCAGAATGGAACTCCTCAAATCTGAACGGCACACTTATAGTGACTTTGGTATTTTTATAAGAACAGCATGCACTTACGTCCAGAACAGTGACATTTGGTGCAGTGGAACTGCTGATGATGGTTAGAACGGAACTCCTCAAATCTGAACGACACACTTTAGTGACTTTGGTATTTTTATAAGAACAGCATGCACTTACGTCCAGAACAGTGACATTTGGTGCAGTGGAACTGCTGATGAAGAGTGAGCCGCCCCTGGTTAGAGTTCCGTTCTAATAATCATTCTCATCTGTAAGTACTTCAGAATCATCCAAATTTCAAAATTGGTTCAGAAATGACGGAGATATCGAATAACAAACATTAAAAAATATACAGACGAATTGATAACATAATCCAACATTTGAAAGTATTTATCACCAGAACCCCAAAGGAAGGCGGTTTTTAACTTTTGTGCAACAAAAACAAAGACCTGCGAAAGAGGACGTGACACGGAAAGCTAGTACCGGGGGAACTATTAGGTACTAATGACCTAATAAGTGGGACCGTTAAATTACTTCAGAACTTGAGAAATAGTATAGTAGGTACTTTTTATAATACAAAGACGAAAAAGAGTAAACTATAAATTAGTGGCAATAAATGAAAACACGACCGAACCGAAGGTTTACAGTACTATTAGGTACCCTTTGCAGTTTCGACATGACAAGTAGGTAATGTTTGCAAGTACATTTGTATGCAAGAGGGTCTTTTCTCTGCAGCTCTGACTGTACAACTCTGCGGGAAAACACACAACATATTATGCGGGAAAACACACGATACATATGTGCGGGAAAGAGGAAATTCAAAACGAGTGGCGATCAATTAAAACATGAAGGAAGTGTTTTAAATCTACACGAATTTCCTCTTCTTCTTTGAGGTACATAACCACTAGTGCAATAAAAGTAGCACTACGTGCACTGAACATTTTATACAGCCAAAACTACCTAACTGAAATTAATATTAAAATCTTACCTTTGTATACTTGATCTCAGGCGCCATGTCTATAACAACTCGAACGGTGCACTAAATGGTTTATAATGTAGCTGCATAAAGAATGCAGCCGAACCGAGTTATCTCTATGTAAATAATGATATTATTGAACGCCGAGCGAACTCTATCTGTCTCGCAAGGTGAGGGCAACGGACTGGGTAGCTCTGTTAACGGAGTAGGTTAACTAGATTATGTTACTGGTAGATGAGCAGGTAGATACCATAGAGCTCGCTATTTGACGCGTGATTGTCGCTAGATGTCAGTTAACTATGCCTTTACAAATAACCCGCATTTACTGATGTATGGAGTTACAACCTTTCCCTTACTTATTCCTATATGTAGATACCTGCGTAATACATTACGATAAAAGTTCGGAAAAGTAGTTCGAAATGAGTATCGAGTAGCGAAAACATGACCAATGGGAGTATTTTTACAGTTGATACAAATAGCCATTTTTTGAAGTTTCGGCATAGACTACTTTAATCTGTATTAGTAATTTTATAATACTTAAAATATTACATGTCAAGTTGTTCAGGCATTTAAGGATGTTAAACCATCCGAGCTGTGGCCCATTTCTCAAAACTGAAAGGTACAAGTTACTAGCGGAAACTTGTAAATTGTAACTTGTAGGGTCCACACAAAAAACTATTTAGTTCTGCGGTTCTTTTCGTGAAATCTTTAGTATTTTATTATAATATTGACTACATTAATTCAATATTGTTATTTCACAATAATAACATTTTTTTAAATAACATAAAAAAATTACTTAGTCAAAACTAGAATCTACCTACATATATCACTTTGCGAAAATGCACCAAAAGTTAATACCATATAGTATATTTCTACCTTCTAGCTATGCTATTAACATGTATAGCCTGTCTGTTAGTGTTAGTTTTAAAGAATTTATAAATAAACAAATAAATAAATAAATTCTTTTTTCACTTTCGTATACGTAAATAAGTGAAAATATAAGTTCAAAGACAATATTTAGGTACTTTTCGCAAAGGACATTTTATGTTAATTTGATTTCATTCATATACTTAGTAAATAAGTAATAGCATACAGAAAAAAATATGAAGTATTCATTTTATCTTGAAACTTGAGGATTCTAGTATAAAATATTGCGAATTCAGATTATAAAATTTGCTAAGTAATCTATGTAGAACTGAATGTATGGTGATGTCGGATCGGATATCGGATGTAGTAAGGATGTCAAGAGCAAAATTTGTATCAGGATATCGGTCCTACATCCGATATCCGATCGGGTAATGTGAAAACGTATTAACGATGAGATTCTAGATAGAGGATTAGGTAGTTAGCTTAGCAACTCATTAAGTCTTGAGTCTGTAGTTTAATATTAAAACGGATTTCCATCTCGAAAATGAGTCTAGCAGTTTGATAGAGTCTTAATTGCAAAGTCGTGGCAATTAGAGCGCCGTAATGCCTTAACCCTTTTCTTAGCAAAATAACTCTGGCTAGCAGTAGGGTTTGCTCCCAGGAAATACCGGTACCGAAAGTACCGGGAATTCCCGGGATTTTTGGTTAAGCAAAGAACCGGGAAATCAACTTGAAAAATCCCGGTACTTTCGGTACTTTCGGGAAATATTTTTTAATGACATTTTTTGCTACAAAATTTATTTATTTCTGTTTATATTATTTAAACAGTTGAAAAATAGGCGTAGGTACAGTAACACGCGCTTAATCACTATTTAATAGCGTGTGGCAGTGGCAGCCTGGCAGCCGTAACCACCGCGATACCCTAGCTAGCCCCACTAGCCAGTTCAGTAGTCGAGTTTTGTATTTTTGGTGAAGGTTTGTTATATTAAGTTGTGTATTTATGTTTTCTCTCTCAATCTCATTTGACTCATTTCTCTGTATGTTATAAAACCGTGTTCGCGAATTTTGCGATAGACTCAAAAACTACCAAACGGATATTTATGCGTTTTTCACCTATGTATGAATAGAGTGATTCTTGAGGAATGTTTAAGGTTTTCTTATTATAAATTAATTATTAAAACATAACATAAAAAGTCGGTGAAAATCACGCTGCTAAGAGCTTCAATCGAAAACCCTGCCCGTACGTACCGATCGACTTATAACAAAATAATCTATGGTGGAATTGTCGCTCGGATACATAAATGTAGGTCTAGAAAAAAATTCGGCAATGGCTTATGTCTAACTTTTAATGATAACTGCTCTAAACATGCTTAACTTTTAAAAAGATGTTTAGATATATTGTGATATTACGGTATTCCATAGAAATTTTCTCGAGAACGATCCCTCTGACTAGCAAAAAAATAGTGCACCATCTCAAATGTTTTGTTTACTGGAGTTTACATTCTTTGATTCAAATTACATGTTTGGGGAATTTTGTGAGGTTTTACTGCCGGTCGATAATAAATTATTATATTTCTTTAATAGTATTTGACTTATTTCTTTTACTAAGCAATTAAACATCTCCCAGTAATGGCAGATCGCTTAATCGGAGCAATGTATTGCAACGGTAACCATTGGTGCCTATGGTAGCCAGATAGTAGTAGTAGGTAGTAGGTTGCAGAATTCTTCACGATTTTTTGTTGTTGTTGCACGGTATAATCTCACTATGAAAATGACTATGAAATAAAAAAAGGCAGATAAAATAATACGCCGAGCGAAGCCGGTGCGGTTCGGTTATGGTAATATATTAATAAAAGATGAAAAATGCCAAAAAATATGTTGATATATTTGAAAAAGCGAAAAAATTAGACCAGTCCCGAAAGTACTGAAAATCCCGGGAAATCCCGGTTCCATATTGCTTCGGTACCGAAAATCCCGGTTCTTTAAAACAGTACCGGTACTGCAATCCCTAGCTAGCAGTTGCGTTGCGCTTGATACAGCAAAAAAATTATCTATCTAAGTATCTGTTTTCTTATATATCAAATACTTCTAGACATTTTCTCATATTTTGTTAGACTAAGTAGAAAAAGTCCTATAATATGTTATATATTTGTAAACTACTCGGAAAGCTCTTTAATTTGATACTACACACGGTATGATTCAGCGCTCGGTTACGATTTCACTATTTTTCACATGAAAGCCCTCTTAACTATCCTCGAAAATGTCAAACATCGTTCTATGAATTCTAGATTAGGTACTATGTAACCACATCATTACCAGTTGCAAAGTGAAATGAGAAAAGCAGAAAATTACCCAAACGTGAAGCTATTTGGAAAAATTATCAGCATCGGAATATTTCGCTTTTTGGTAATAATGATGCTTCTTTTGCGACATGTTTAATTAAAGTCACTAACAGGTCGAACGCGAGAACTGTTAGTGAATTGATTTACTAAATACTAAGCATTGCGCTCGTGCTTATTGGCGCGACAGAGCCAGACTAACTGGCGCGGCGTTTCGTTTTCGTTTGGTGTCGGAGAAATGCCATTCGGCTACGCACGCTGTTGACCAGCTGGTCAACAGAACTGCTATTCTTCTCATCATAACTCCACCATGTTTGGGCTCATTAGATTTGGGCTGACAAGCAGCGTCGATCTAGATGATCTAGATGATGTCAAGGTCACATGATGGAGTCAGTAGATGGTCAGCAGAACTGCTTTTCTACTCATCATAACTCCACCATGTTTGGGCTCATTATATTTTGGGTGACTAGCACCATCGATCTAATAGAGGTTCAAGATCTCATGATTGAGTCAGGAGATAATTCAAGTCTTGAAGTGTGGTTCTGGTTACCCTATCTGGTTACCAGACCAGTCCAACTATAGTCACACTTACTTTCTTGCAAATAAGTTGGCCATTATAGCAAGAGCCCTCAGAAATAGGTGTTTGAAGGGTTTTTGTTCTTCTATACTCTTGTAGTTCCATAACTCATTCTTCGAAACTCATAACAATACTAATTATAATCCTTTAAATTAGAACACGCGTTATACTCGTAATAATAAAATTTCACTCAGACTCCGCTTAAAAAAATTGAATTACTTAAAAAAAGTACTAACAGCAACACCCTTAACTAACCATCGGTAGACTTTACATCCTTGTCATAAAGGATTACAAATTTACAAATGTCTTACAGCTAACTTGTTGCCGATGGTACTACGAGCCGGCTTCGCTTGCTAGTCCGATATCGGAAACAAATGCTCGATAATGATAGTCGTGGTACAAAAACTGATGTATGAAGTATGCAATATATCTATGCTTACTCGTTTCTCTAATGCCAGAACACATAAACTATCAGACAGAATAAAAGCCGAACAAGGAGTTAGGCCATAAAGCCGAAATGGGGCGTTATTCGTGTAATTTATCACACCGGCCTTTCCCGCATTCGGCAATAAAAAGAAACAAAGCATACGTTATCGTCAATCATGGCATGATTTTGAATCAATGGAGCTTGTGTAACAGAATACCTGTAATATTAACATACAGGGAATGAATGAAATGCAGTTGGATATCTTTTCGAAAACATCATCTTTGACGACCTGTGGCCCGTTTCTCGAAAGGTACAACCCTTGTATTACAAGTGCGCGAACTGTCAAATCGTATGGGTTGTCATGGGAACACTTGTATTACAAGTGTGCGAACTGTCAAATCGTATGGGTTGTCATGGAAACACACATGTAATACAAGGCTTGTACCTTTCGAGAAACGGGCCACTGGGGCCCATTTCTCAAAAGTGAAGGTTACAAGTTACAAGCGGAAGTCTCTTTCCAACATGTCATATTAGACATTGACAATCACTTGTAAATTGTAACTTATAGCTTCGAGAAGTTTGAGAAATGGGCCCCAGAGGTCATGCCTGATAAGCAGTTGCTAGTGAATTCGAATCACGGTAAAGGCATTTATGTGTGCACAGATATTTGCACGACACATAGCGTCAAATTTGACGTATTTACCAGATTTACCTTTCTTATCATATTGCACAATCTTACTGGTAAGTTATAGACAGTCAACCATTATTTTCAATCATTTTTGAAGATTTATATGGTTCATTGATGTTTCCGCACAGAACAAGGTTTAGGAAGGCATGCGTTTTATCAAAGACCTATATAACTTCGTAAAGACCAATAAAGTCTAAGAAAAAAACGTACCCTAAAACCATACAGAAAAAGGTACGGTGAGCTAGATGGCGATACACCTTTGGGGTACGCTCGGCTAGATGGCGCTAATATTCATATTTGACATTTTAAAACATATCAAGCTAAGAATATGGGCCAAATTGTCAAAACTGAGGTTCAAAAGTTTTAAGCTTGTGTCGAGAGATGGCAGTCTATGCACTGTGATTACATATTTTACTTTGACAGTCATTCTCTATAATACTCGATCCTCTTTGGTTTTATGAAGACAACTGGCCGGTGAGGCCTACAGTTTTCAAATTTACGCATTTTTTTAAGTGCCAAGAATTGGTTGACCATCTATAATTAGTCTTACTAGGTATCTGATTTTCCGCGTAAGTGCGTTTTCACATTATCCGATCCGATATCGAAAGTGGGACCGATTACTTCCTTCTTACATTGGATATCGGACCAGATAATAAGATGCTAATTTGTTCGTTTGTCAACTGACGTGATGACATTTTAACCTAGGTAATCCCACACTAGCGCAACATTGATATTTTTTTCTTATATGTATCTTAATTTAAATTTGACTAATGTTCAGTAATCTGAAAGCATCAGGTAGGTACATTACTTAGAAAATATCGCTAATATTTTGATAAATTAATATAGACACAATAGGTAAAACTTTATTCAAAAGACATCTCTAAAAGTTCGCGCATACCTAATAATATTTAAATCCTACTTGTTTTTTTGATTCGCTGAATAATTAGGTATGTTAGATAAGGCCATGGTGTGGAGTTTCTGGTGGCGGAGCGCGATCCAGAGGATGTGAATTCATTTCTCACCAACGGCAGCATTTTTACAAAATGTATTCTGAGCTTCAGTATAAAAAATAACTTTCTGATAGTCGTGTCGCCTCAATGTGACTGCCAATAGCCATCGAAAACATTTCCATCTACTGTGTTTGCTTAGCCGTGACCACTATCCGCATCATAAAACTTGCCTACTCAATACAATACGCACATAAAACCTAATTCAAAAATGTTAGTCAATTACTTTCTCTCATCACACGTGGTTGTTTAAGGCGTTTTTGAATAAATATAGTACCTACTTACTTGTCGCCGATGGAACTTAATTAGGTACTTACCGGTATACATAATATAGTAACGAATGTATCTGAACCTCGAATTAATATGCGACTAAACTTACGAAGATACCGCAGAAAACACTGTTTATATCCAATCCTAATACTTCTGGGGATGATACTATGTGGAATATTTATAAAACACAAAATAACAAGGAGCAAATATCATAAACCGGAAAAAAACGTCCTACAAACCAACCATGGCATAGAACAAAGCGAAATGATAGTGTTACCGACGCTGTTGATGGCTTGCAACAAGCATTTTTTACAACGAACTATGAACAGTCTCCATAATTTCAGACAAAATTTTGCATCTTTCCCAATTATAGTTGCCGCCAAGTCTCCCATCTGCTATACCAAAGAAACGCACGGCTTAATAAAAAAAACTTTCCATGTGGAAGAGTTCACCACTACCTATTTGGAAATACCGGAGCAGTTTCACAATCACTATGAGTATGCCATTAACTATGTCTTCAGGACACTAAAACACAAAGCAGTTATCGTCCTCGAGGACAACTTGGATATTTCTCCTGACTTTTTTGAGTATTTCGTCGCAACTTACCCACTTTTGAAAATAGACTCCAGCATATGGTGTGTGTCGGCATATAACGACAACGGCAAAACAGGACTAGTGGAGGTCAAACAAAATAATTTGTTGCACCGAACGGACTTCTTCCCGGGCAAGGGCTGGATGATTCTATCTAAAACATGGGATGAAATACCACCACGTATGCCACAGGATTTTATTGAAAACTTTCTACGTAAGCCGGCTGTTACACGCGGTCGTGTATGTATTAGACCTGAAATATCTAGGACTTACGAATTTGGGGTATATGAATCAAATCATGCAAAGGCAGTTCCTTATTTTAATTTTCGCCGCGACCAAAAATTATTTAATACAGAGTATGTAAAATTCACTGAACAAGATCTTTCATATTTGCTTAAGGAGAATGAGCATGTATGGCTCAATTTTGTATACTCTTGTCAGGAATTTAGAATAGAAGAGATCAAAGCTGGAAAAGTAAATAGTACTTCAAAATTTGTCCGAGTATCTTATTCGAGCGATACTATGTTCAAAAAAATAGCGAATACGGTTGGTCTCATGGACGACTTCAGTCACGGTGTGCCTAGGACGGGATTTCATGGAATAGTGCAGTGCTTCTTGAATAACTACAGAGTGTATTTAACCCCTGTTCGTAAACGAATAACAGACGATAAAGTGATAAAAAAAAAGTTTCTTTCTGCTTTTATAAACTTAGTCTTTTAGTTTGTTATTGAGAATACCTAGGTATACTCTTAGGATACGATTACCTATTTTCAGTAGACTTTGAATTGATAAGTGATAATAAGCAGAACAGAACTGTAGAATTAGCCTGAAATACCCACGGAAAATGTTAAACTGGCAGTGTCATATAATATAACATCCGAATTGATTCCTTATATTAAACCTAGTATTTTGTGACTCCACGAGCAGTTTTTGGCTTAGTTAAACATGCAACACTTTTTTAATAGTTTTCTAGATAACTTTCGTAAAATTCACACTGTTTCCTGTATTTTGACGCAGCGGTTTGCATTGCCAGCGCTCGAGCCAGCTGCCCAAAGCCGCAGATCATATAATACAAAGCCATCCCCCTCCGGCTTCCCGCGCACACGCGCAGTGACGTTGCCATGGTTACAGAGCCGAACAATGCGTTCTCGATTTTTTCGTTAGTGCGCGCGTGTGCGGGAATCCGGCGGGGGCTGGATTTGGGGAATAGACTTTTATTTAGGGTTTTAAAGATCTATGCACGACCCTGTAAATGACGAATAACAGTTCGGGAGTAGAAAAAACTATTTTTCCACTCCCGAACTGTTATTCGTCATTTACAGGGTCGTGCATAGACCTTTAAAACCCTACATAAAGGTCTATTCCCAAAGCCAGCTTCCGCCGGCGAAACCCGCATGCGCGCAATATCGAAAAAACCGAAAACGCATTGTTGAATGGGCTCTGTAACCATGGCAACGCCTTATAACGACACTGCGCGAGTGCGCGGAAAGGCTTTGGGCAGCCGAGCTGACAGTGCAAACCTTTGCGTCAAAATACAGGAAGCAGTGTGAATTTCACGAAAGTTATTCAAGAAAACTATTAAAACTAAGTGCATGGTCGTAGTATTTAAAAATAAAAAAGTATTGTATGCAACGGTGTTTAACTGAGTCAAAAAAAATACTCGTGGCGTACTCAATAACAATTTTCGGTTTTTTTTTCGTTTTTTTCCGGCGGGGGCTGGTTTCGCCTCAAATTGTTACCCACGCCACTCGTCTTTTTTGACCTCCTTTAAACGCCTGTTGCATAAAATACTATTTTATGGTCATTCAACGACAACGATAGAATCTGTACAACAACATACTTATTTTTAACATATTGTTTCCAAAAAATATTCTTAATATAAACGGTCAATCAATTCATGGCACTTAAAAATGGCGCGAAATTCAACTATGGGTACTAACCCTTCGCATATACATTTTTAATCAAATTTTAATTGTTATATATGGCTCGTTGATGTTTCCGCGAGCGCCAATGTCGGTTCCAACGTCAAGGTTTATTATCCGATCCGACATGTAGGACTTCCTTCCTACTTTCGATATCGAATCAAGTAAATAATAGCGAACATCCGATATTTTTTTCTTATATATCTCATTTAAATTTGATCAGTGTTCAGTAATCTGAAAGCATCCGGTACTTGATCCGGTACATATTAAAATACCGCTAATATTTGTTAAATCGATATATGTAAAGTTGTTTACGTTTTGTAGTTATCTTTAAAAGTTCGCGCGCACCAATTGTTGTAAGTAATTAACTACTTGTTTTTTGATTATCTGACTATATGTAGAGGTAGATAATGTGGTGGTTCTGATGGCAGAGTGCGATCCAGAGGATGTGAGTTCTATTATCTCACAAGGCAGTAATTTTTCCACTTTTTTTTTCTAAGCGTATTTAGGTATAAAAAATAACTTTCTGATGGTCGTGTCGCCTCAATGTGACTGCCAATAGTTATCGAAAACATTTCCATCTACTGTGTCTGCTCAGCCGTGACCACTATTCGCATAAAACTTACCTGCCCAATACGCTCATATCATAAAATCTAATTCAAAAACTTACTAAAATTTTAAACAACCACTTTCCTTCATCACACGTGGTTGTTTAAGGCATTTTTGAATAAATATAGGTAAGTACATACTTGTCATCGTTTCGTGTCTCGCCGATGGAACCACATTACCGATATACGTAATATAGTTAGTGACAAATGTATCTGAACCTTGAATGAATATGCGACTAAACTTACGAAGATACCGCGTAAAACACTGCTTATATCCAATCCTAATACTTCTGTGGATGATACTATGTGGAATATTTATAAAACATAAAATAACAAGGAGCAAACATCATAAACCTGAAAATAACGTCTTACAAACCAACCATGGCATAAAGAAAAGTGAAAATGTAGTGTTACCGACGCTATTGATGGCTTGCAACAAGCGTTTTTTAAGACGAACTATGAACAGTCTCCAGAATTTCAGGCAAAATATTACGTCTTTCCCAATTATAGTTGTCGCCAAGTCTCCCATTTGTTATTCCAAAGAAACGCACGGTTTAATAAAAAAAACTTTCGCCCTGGAGCAGTTCACCACTTCCTTCTTGGAAATACCGAAACAGTTTCACAATCACTACAAGTATGCCCTTAACTATGTCTTCAGGACACTGAAACACAAAGCAGTTATAGTCCTCGATGACAACTTGGATATTTCTCCTGACTTTTTTGAGTATTTCCTCGCAACTTACCCACTTTTGAAAAAAGACTCCAGCATATGGTGTGTGTCGGCATATAATGACAACGGCAAAACAGGACTAGTGGAGGTCAACCAAAATCATTTGTTGCACCGAACGGACTTCTTCCCGGGCAAGGGTTGGATGATTCTATCTAAAACGTGGGATGAAGTACAAATACGTATGCCACTGGAATTTATTGAGAACTTTCTGCGTAAGCCGGCTGTTACACGCGGTCGTGTTTGTATTAGACCTGAAATATCTAGGACTTACGAATTTGGGGTATATGAATCAAATCATGCAAAAGCAGTTCCTTATATGAAAAATCACCGCGATCAGGAACTACTGAACACAGAGTATGTACGATTCACTGAGCAAGATCTTTCATATTTGCTTAAGGAAAACGAGCATTCGTGGCTCAATTTCGTATACTCTTGTCAAGAATTTACGATAGAAGATATCAAAGCTGGAAAAATAAACAGTACTTCAAAATTTGTCAGAGTATCTTATTCGAGCGACACTATGTTCAAAAAAATAGCGAATACGGTTGGTCTCATGGACGATTTCAGTCACGGTGTGCCTAGGACGGGATTTTATGGAATAGTGCAGTGCTTCTTGAATAACCACAGAGTGTATTTAACTCCTATTCGTAAGCGAATAGCAGACGATAAGCCGATCAAAAAAACATTGATTTCTGCTTTGATCAACCTTTTCTAATAGTTTGTTATTGTGAGTACAGATCAGATAAACCTAAGGTAGACTTAAAGATCCAGGTCCCACTTAACCTACTCTACTCTTAGTATACTTACGATTATAAAAATAATAAATAAAATAAAATAAAATCACTTTATTTCAGACACAATAGGTCCATATAAAATATACAAAAACAATACATATAAAACTTACACTAAGAGTTGCTTCAGTCGACAGACCAGTCTTATTTTTACTTTTTATTCTCGTTATGGTGAACGGATGACCAATGCCGAAAAATGGGGTTACACAGGTTCTCGGAGATAGTGCTAAGTATAAGATTGCCTGAGCTTCTCAATCTCTCCCAGAAACCTGCTACCCGACTTCTGATGATGGCAATGAATTCAGGCACCCCTGCATCCGCGAACATGCCCGATGCGCTGCAAAACCTGGGTAACCTCAGTTAGAATGCGAAAAGCGTCATTGTATTGTATTCGCAAAGTTGAGAATGCTTTTCTACTGTAGTTAACCCAAAGTTGGCAGGTATGACAGACAAAACTCGAAACAGAAATGACACCATCTCTTGAAACAGAGACACCGTCTTTCCCTTTCCGTGAGGTCACTCATCTGCACAAGACCTTGCAAATTTGCGCGAGCAAGCGAAAGCATAGTTGAACCACGAGCACCTGATAGACAGAGCATTTCGTCTTTTCCCCTCCTATCCGTGAAACTCAAAAAATTGCGTTTGTCAGGTTCATGTAGTAAATCTCTTTATTAAGATTCACCTACTTTTATCAATTTTAAAGCAGTTAATTTGACTTTATTCAAGACACTTTCACTAGTGGATAAAATGCGTTTTTATTTAAAGGACAAAACACGTGTTTCCGAGCTAGTGAGGGGAAAAATTTATTAACCACCCGCACCGGTGAGCCATTCAGAACTAATTTAGGTATCCTGTCCGAACCCCTACCAGCCCTAAATACCATCATCTTGGTCTTCTGAACGTTATATTTTAGACCATGAGCCGCCGCATTCCGTTCACAGACCGAGAGTAGCACCTGAAGACCACTGATAGACGGACTGAGCAGCACCATATCATCCGCATAGCTGAGATTGTTTAAAAAAACTCCTCCTATAATATGACAACTGATTCTTTTAAGAAGACTTTGATAAGTGATATTAAGTGGCAAGGATATTAAGTGGGCCGTGGGGTAACACTTTGTATTGTTTCCAAACAATATTTTAAATATTGTTATCTATTACCTACTTGATAATCGGAAGTGTTCGTTGGGCTTAGTTGCTAAATGTAGTTTGCCAGGGTTTCAAATAAAAATAGCATAGCGTCACTACTTTAAAAAAACTTGTATCTTCATCTGTCAATGAAAAGAAAATTGTAGTAAGTATGTATGGAATGCATATAGACTTACTGCGTTTTAACTTTGAGGAACAGCGTGAAATACGAGATTTTTTAAAAGTAGTGACGATAGGTACCTATTGTTTTAAATAGTTTAAATTAGTTAGGTATTAGATCTACAAGGGGGCAATTTTGTGTGTGTTAATATGATGACGGACTGAAAATTCAATTCAATTCAAAACCTTTAATGTCATAAACAACAGGACATAAGTTAATTTAAGATAAAATTTTAAATTAAATAATTTTGTCAATTTTCTTCGTTTTGTAAATTTGTGTTTAATTGCACCTAATTAAATTACTTTCTTATACGAATAACCGTAAAATTAAGTACATATAAATATTAATAAATAAGTGATGAAGAAGGATTAGAGATACCTACCTACATTTTCAAGATACCTACATTTTCCTTTCTAATGTGATCTCACTAATGAGATGAAAAGTTGTACTCGTATATGTGACACGCGAAGAATAGTTATTTATTTTACAAGGGGGCAAAGTTGTTGTTTAACCGCATGTGCTAATATTTAAACCCGAGCAAGCGAAAGATTCCAATATTGAACCGCAAGCGTAGCAAGTGGTTCAAAAAGTGGAATCTTGAGTGTTGCGGTGAAACACAATTTTTTCACCGCACCAACACGAAAAAAATATTGACTATAAAACATCAAACTAAATCGGATCCATCAATTTACTCAATTTATGGTTCAAAACCATTATTTATAGATAAATTCCACCAGCCGCACTAGCACTCTTGTGGATAAAATGCAAACTCGCAATCTGTTTTCGAAGAACAAAATAAAGTAGGTAAGCCTCTACCAGTTGGTGTGGTGAAAAATTATTCAGACTTTTGGATCCCTCACTACGCTCAAGATTATAAATTAGAACAGAATCTTTCACGTCCTCGGAACTAGAATTTGTCACTGAGTGCAATTTTTTTTACTCTTGTTGCACCAATATACTTATAACAATAGACGGTCGAGCAAATCTTGTCCCTAAAAAACGTGCAATTGGCCGGTAAGCTCTATATGTTTTTTAATGTTCGCCGCCTTTTTTTAATTTCCTTGCACATAGTTTTGATATTATAAGTTATTTGTTTTTTTTTACGCAACAACACTAATATGACATTATAAATGTTTAAATTTATCGTCAGTCAACGTGTTTCCATCCATGAACTTTCAATAGGGACTGAGCTCACTTTTTTTGCCATACTAAATTGAACTTTATCACTGGTGCAGAAAGGCGTTCTTGTCAGACTAGCAAAAGTGTGTCCACATGAGAGGGTCAAAGTTGGGGCTGGTGTCCCTCTTGCACGTGTGACCACTTACTTGACCAGTGTTAAAGAGATTACTATAGTAGTAGTATTTTTAACCGACTTCAAAAAAGGAGGAGGTTCTCAATTCGACTGAATTTTTTTTTTTATTTTTTTTTTGTATGTATGTTACTTGATATCTCCGAGAATCATGGACCGATTTTCAAAATTTTTTTTTTGATCGAACGGGTATAACCCCGAGATGGTCCCATTGGCACCAAGTCGGGGTCTGATGATGGGATCTTGGAGAAATCGAGGGAACTCTTCAAATGTTATAGGCACATGTAACGTTTTTAGTGTATTTTTCAAAGGTACACCAGTATTTACGCCTGATGGTAATAATTTTATGTGGCTGAGCTGATGATGGAAGGTCAACTCCTCAATGGTTAGGAGTTAAAGGATAATTCTTTCACTACTGTACATATATTCGGACTGATACATATAATATAACCAGGAACCACTAAAAATCAACAAATAAATAAACTTTTTAACAAAAAATAAAACCGCCTTCAAAAATAAGCGTGTTACAAAACACGGAGAAACTAAAAAGCCAAAAATAATAAACCTTTGAATTAAGATTTCTTATCGGATTGCAATAATCTAAATATCCAAATTATAAACAAATCAATTATTTTTGGAGTCGGGGCCAGCCTGTGTATGGTTGGGTGGGGCAAACAGGAAATAGCAAGGCGACGAACAGGTCTGGTACCGACTCCAAAAATAATTGATTTGTTTATAATTTGGATGTTTAGATTATTGCAATCCGATAAGAAATCTTAATTCAAAGGTTTATTATTTTTGGCTTTTTAGTTTCTCCGTGTTTTGTAACACGCTTATTTTTGAAGGCGGTTTTATTTTTTGTTAAAAAGTTTATTTTTACCTGTATGATAACTAAGTTTACAAACTTCTTAAATTATTTTTGTATTTTATCGAGGCAAGGGTATTAATATCTTGTAACGAATTGGTAAGTCATTATTATGAAGCCATAAAACCAAAGATTTGCGCAATTAAAAAAAACCTTTAACTGGGTATTAGTAGATTTGGTAGTAACTTTGAATATTGACTGGATCCCCAAATTATGACAGTGATGACGTCATCCAAATGATTTTGACAGTGGCAATAAGTGCGAGAGAGACCAGCCCTAACTTTACCCAAAAAGTGTGTCCACATGAGAATGTGGACACACTTTTTGGCCTTACAACTCAATCTAGCTTAATATATGTAAATCTATGTTTCCATCATTAGAAAAAAAGCGGCCACTTAAAACAGGTTTTTTTAATGAAATGAAATGAAATGAAAAAAAAATTTTATTTCAGGCGTGATCCCATAAATTTGTTAGTAGACTTAAAAAACTATCCCTACTCTATATTAGTTACAATAATAACAAATAATAATAATAATAATTAATTTTTTATTTCTCGCATTTTTTCTAGTGACAAAGTTGATTTGACGGCATATATAGAGATCGTTTCATGTAACGGAACGTGTACATCAACACCACTTCTGTCATCTGTCAGAACTGTCATAAATGACAGCAGGACGAGACCGAAGAGAAGTCACAAAAGTTAAAAAAAGTTATAACTATTTCAGTTAAATTACACCACGAAAAACGACACGAAAGTGTTTGAAGCAGTATTACATTAATAAAAACTTTTTTTTGTTTCTTATAAGTGTTGTTCAAAAGTTTGTTTGAAATTTAAAATGGAAGAAAGTCATGTAAACTCATTCGCAGTGTCTTTTGAAAACAATCGGGTAAGTTGTAAACATTAGCTACATAGTATTTCTATGTAATTTGTGAACTAAAGTAAATTTCATATGCATACGAATGTATGTGAAATACATAAGTCAAATAAAATATGATGGTTCTTCCTTATAAATAGCCGTGTTCTGCAAGTAATCATAATAGTGATAACCTTTCGTATATTATAAACTAAGTAAACAAGATGTACATATAGTAACTTAGTGCATATTTCTATATGTTGCTGGAAGTCCAATACATGCTACAAGGTTAATTCTAGTTCCAGTCCACCATTCTCAATGACTGTTAAAGCTATGTTCAGATTACTTTTAAGGCCATGTTACACAATTGTGTTAGTGACCCACAGAATGGTCTTGCCAAGATGAGTGCTGTCTAATATATGTCACTTTAAATACTGTTATTTATTACATATTGAAACCAAAGAGAATTAATGATCAACAAAGAAATTTGAGACATTAAAACAGAGGCTTCTGGCTGTGACATTGTCTTTAGGCGATGTTGAGAATGACTGATAAAAACTATGTATAATAAGTCTCATCTAGACAAATCAAATTTTGTCTCATATATTACTTTGTGACCTGGAGTGAGGCCACGAGGGTCGCTGAAGATAGGAAGGTGGGGCGCGAGCTTGTGAAGGCCCTTTGCACCTCTGGGGTTTAGGACTACAACATACATATAATTTTGAGAACACAGGCTGTGCGGGCTTCAAGAATGCTGCTAATGCAGTGTGCAGTTTACCGCAACTAGCTGCAAGCAATCATGCATTCAATAAAAACTAATTATATTGTAACGTTCCACCAAGGCACATTGAATAAGAGTTTTCAGTCAGATTTATATGGACAGTTACATCCACAGAGAACCTCCTATAGAGTGGCAGTCTTGTATATTTGGTTCGCGATACGAGTCACCAGTGTTTGGGGTGCGAGGAGCGGGCGGGGAATGTGTTAAGCGCGCTGTGATTGGCCGTTTCAAGGACGGCGGGCAGTCGCGCCAGATGAAAAGGGACAGAAGTATGACTGTCCCTCTACTGACGCGTAAGTGGCCAATGTAAGTTGACCTATGCCGGCTCTGAATAAATTATAAATATGACTTATTTGTGGAATGTAATGCCGTCTGTTTTTAAATTTGAGCTTCTTGTTACCTTTCCACACCATTTCACACTACAGGTGGACATCTTTAAGGCATCAAAATACCCTTTTCCAATTTTTTTGTGCGAAAAACACGCGCTGCTTTCGGGTCTGTTACTTGGTCGATACTGATCGGGCACGGCGAGCGCCCGCGCTTATATCAGTGCAAATACTAGGAAGGCTGGCCACCGCGAGTCGTCTTGTAATAGATGTCTATAGGGGTTGGTCTGTGGTTACATCCCTATTTTTGTAGTCTTTGGATAAACTTCAAAACAGCCTACCGGTCTAATTTAGAGTCCCACTAATTGTCACAGGTGTCAGTACATTCATACTGACTGCAGGCGAATGACAGGAGACTTTGAGTGAAATGTAATGAATGTGATACAAACTTATTGATTGAAGTTTAAAATAAATAGAAAATACTTCATATAATTTAGCCCCCATCGCTTGAGACCAAGAATGCCTTTTTGAAACATTGTAGGTACTAAACCCCATTGCAACTGCAATAACCTCTAGCAAAATTGTAACAGGTAAGAAGTAAGAATCTCTAAATACACAATTTAATTTTAATGTAAGTCACTTGCGGTAAATGTGTCTCCTGACTATAACTTTGAAAGTAATATATATACCTATTATATTATAATTTGGTAACCATACTTTCAACATACTTGATTGCAATATTTTGTAAATAAAGACAAGATTTTGTAAGAAGATATCCATAAAAACACATTTAAATTACATCAGGTGACCTTATACATATTTATTCACGCCATCTAAATATTCATCATTATATCAACCTAGTCTAGTATTGTTCGTTCGTGTTCGTTGTTCGTGTTTCACACCACGGACTGTATTTAAGTAAATTGAAAATGATATAGAAATAGAAATATAAATATTTTTTATTCATGGCAAAATAAAAAATAAAATAAAAAACCGGTCAAGTGCGAGTCGGACTCGCCCACCGAGGGTTCCGTACAAACTTTCAAACTCCCCAGTTAAAAATAATCTCATGTTTTCACATAACTCTAACGACTTGACTAGAAGACAAAAGTATAGGTACTAATGAGCATTATTGTGTATAGCGCCATCTCTCGGTGAATTCGGTAACTAATTTGCGCGACCATAGTATGTTGGTTTTTCAGGGATTATTCTTTATAATGTTAACCGATTATACAATTTTTACTTTATTGGAAAGAAGATGATTTACGTAACATCTCGTATTAATTTGAAGTACTATATACATCCGCAAAGGTGGGTAAATTAAAAGTAAAAATCTGAAAAGTTTTTTGTGAATTAAAAAAAAAGTTTTCAAGATACAAACACGATTATATTTTTCCTGTAATATTTAGCATAAAACTAATGTTTCCTAAAATTTTCATAATTTTTCGTCGGTAAACTTCGGAGATAAGGGGGGGGGAACGGTATTTTTTTTTACATTTTCCTTCAAAATTCTTTTTTTTTTTTTTCACAACAAAAAAATTATAAAAAATAGTTTATTTACGTTCAATTTGAGCTCTTTCTAACGATACCCCACTTGACCTAGTAACTTGAAATTTACAGTTTGCCCCCCTTTCATTTTGGCCATTTTCTACAATTAAAATTAATAAATTTAAATAAAAAAATTATACCTTCTCTTTGTAGAGGTTCACAATGTTCACAACTATTCCAAATTTCAAGTTGATAGCATTAGTAGTTCTCGAGATATTTAGGAATGTGACAGACGGACAGACAGACGGACAGAGTCGCACCATAAGGGTTCCTGTTGTACCTTTTTGGTACGGAACCCTAAAAACACACATAAATACAGATCAACAACAGAAAATTATTTACACACATAACATCACAAAGAGGTAAGTAGGTACACATAATTGCCACGAAGATGGTCCTGACTCAGCATGGTGTTAGCCTGGGGGGCCAACGCTGATCTTCCGTCAGGGCCATACCGAATTATACCACGGAAAGTATACACATTACAAAGGAAATTATATCATATAGAAAAAAGTATACAATTTAAAATAAGTTAAATAAAATAAATAAACAATATATCTACTCGTATTGATAGGAATGCCTTAGTTACACAACAGTTAATATTGTAATACATTTTTTTTTTATTATTATAAATGGGCTTACTCTTGGCCACAGACTAGCCAAAGGCAAAGACGTGGCCTACGATGGAGTGAGCTCGCCCAGAAGATGCCTGTTCACATTCATGTAGTATGTTAATTGTAGATGATACTTAATTGATATTAATAACGACTCCGACTGCGAGCACTAAATCCTAGTCGCGCCTGAGACTGAGAGCTAAGTGCTCTACTAACACAGGTGCTTATTAAATTACTGTAATGCTTCAATAGGATCACAGAGAACTAAAGTAGGCAGTGCCGCGACAGCACAGAAGCATCAACCCTGTGTTCTAATATTCAACATTTGTGCCGGTCAGAATTCGCCACAAAAGGGATTTTTAACCCCCGACGCAAAAACGACGGACTGTCTGTCTGTCTGTGGCATCGTAGCTCTCGAGCGAATAAACCGATTTAGATTTAGTTTTTTTTAAAGCTGAGTTACTCGGGACTGTTCTTCGCCATGTTTCATGAAAATCGGTCCACGTCGGGGGTTTTTTCAAAATTTAAATTTTGTGGTTAGGTTATTTGCTCAAATATGCATCGTGGCTTTCGAATCGAATTGGCAGGCGTTTATAGAAATAGGCTAGAAAAAGGGAAGCCTATGTACTTTTGAATATCAATCCTAATATTTCAATTATTTCCGTGCCTTCTTGCCGGCTGTGGCGAAAGTCTAATGACTTTTTTTGCTATTCAAGTACTTATTTAGTTATCGACACATCAATTTCATAATATTGCTTGCACAAGGATTGCAATCTTAAGCAGACTAAATATAAACATTGCGAAAGTCCACCCAACCACTTTTTTCGTAAAATTTCATTGGCACAAAATGTGGAGTAAAAACTCTAGTGTGAACAGCAAAGTCATCTAAGGCAAAAACTGGTGGCTGTATTAAACGTCGCGCATGTGTTATGAAACTTATGAGGTTTAAAGTACGTGTTTAAACTGTGCAAGTGAAACATAAAACTGCAATATGCCACAAGCAACTGCTCTAACGAACTTCCTATCCGGACACTTGTATACGATCCTAAACATAGGCATCGTGGTGTGTACGTTCGTAGAATCTTATATATTCCCGTTCGCTATCATAAAGTGGATGATAATACTTGCCAAATATAAAGACGTCGGGAGTTTGTTAAAGCGGTGTATAGCGAGCCCTGTTTCGCCTTCACGGTCGCGATATAATTACACTTTGAAACTGATGACTATGTGCAGTAGTAGTAGGATTGAGCCACAAGCGGTAACGAAAAATGAGTCTTATGTGAGCGTTGTCATGGAAAGCGACATGGGAGAAGTTTATGACGATATCCAGGTATCTATCTGCTTATTGTAGAGTACCTATTGATTAATAGCTAATTAGCTAATGTATGTCCGACAGTGTTCAGTATATACCAGTGGCGACGCGTAAAAGTGGCGACGCGTAAAAAAAAATTGTTGGTAAAGCCGGAGGGGTTTTTTGGGTTAAGCTTTGTATGGACTTCTACGGATACTGCAGAATTTTAGGGAATCCATTGGGAACCGAGTTGTATCGACACTGTGCCACTGGTATATACCTTGCCCTTTAAGGACCCCACCCGGTTATAAAAAGCCTTTTTGAAAAGAATTGTGCAAATAATTAACATAACTATGATTCGCTTAATTTCTCTTAAGTATACACCTACGCAAACAATTGCTAATGGATCATCTTATTATTAGTTGGTGTGGTAATGGCAACCAACTATACAGGTATTGTGAAACGTTCCATTATATCCTTAATTAAGTACCTGTAACGGTTTAATTGGCATGAGACATACCCGTCTGACATGATTGTGGCTTCGGATAGATCCTGTACTAGAAACCACCTTTAAATTCTAATATCCGAATACAAGTAGGTAACTTGATTATATGCGCTCGTATACAAGGTGGCTCATTCAAATCGGTCAGTATGGGAAAGTGTGAAAATATAAGACATACGAAGATCATTCCTAGGAACCATGTCACCGATTTTAATAAACAGAAAAACTGCATTCATGCATTTAAATAAATAAAATAAATATTGGGGACACCTTACACAGATCAACTTAGCCCCAAACTAAGCAAAGCTTGTACTATGGGTGCTAAGCGACGATATACATACTTATAGAAAAATACATACATACATAGAAAACATCCATGACTCAGGAACAAATATCTGTGCTCATCACACAAATAAATGCCCTTACTGGGATTCGAACCCAGGACCGCGGCTTAGCAGGCAGGGTCACTAGTAGAGCCTCACTACCGACTGAGCCAGACTTGTCGTCAAAAAAAAACTGTTAAATACTGTTACGTTGGTCACTTCGAATCGAACATCTACTAAAATAAATTAAATTATGTGAAAACAATTCATTTTATTAATTTTAGACATCATGTTTCATAGAGACATAATTTACTTCTTAAGACCTACACAATCGATATTTGAATAGAAAAAAATGTAAGTTTATTTTTTCAAAACTACCGAGTTCGACTCCCCAGCTGGGTACAGTTATTTTTTTTTTCAAACGTATAATTGCAGTTTTTCTTTTTATTAAAATCGATGACATGGTTCCTATTCCTAAGAACAGATCTTCGTATGTCATAGTTTCAGACTTTCCCATACTGACCGATTTGAATAAGCCACCCTGTATTAGCGAAGTATGCTCATACCTGAGTAGTTAAATTATTAGGTACAGCATAAGTTAAGCGCCTGTACCTACCATGAGTTTTTGACCTTTAGGATAACGTTAATCCAAAGCGCAAAAGTAACGGAAAATTTCATTCGCCGCGAAGTGAATAGCGCCCCCAAAATATTATTTATTTGAACCTAAAACTTAAATAGGTACATTTCCCTTGACGTTTACGTTACATAAATAGCGTAGCGAGTAATGCTAAAACTTCGAACACGCACCATCATCATCATCATCATGCTGACATGATACCCCTTGATGATGATGGGCTGACCCCTTATCGCCCACTGCTGAGCATAGGCCTCTCTTCGCCATTTATCCCGGTCCGCCATTTATCCCGGTCCTGAGCTAGAGTCTCATCCACGCAATTTTGTGGATGTCGTCCAAACAGCTATAGAAGAGGCTGAATTGACGACCGGTCTGGCGCAGTCGGTTAGTGACCCTGCCTGCTATTACGCCGCGGTCCCGGGTTCGAATCCCGGTAAGGGCATTTATTAGTGTGATGAGCACAGATATTTGTTCCTGAGTCATGGATGTTTTCTATGTATATAAGTATTTATATATTATACCTCTATATCGTTGTCTGAGCACCCACAACACAAGTCTTCTTAAGCTTACCGTGGGCCTCAGTCAATATGTGTAAGAATGTCCTATAATATTTATTTTTTTATTTTATTATATGATGTGGGTAATTAAGGCAATCTCTCTCTAGTATTGCTATGTGGCTCATTTAACTACTTCGCGTATGTACTCGTACCTACGTATTAGTCAGATTAATACGTTTAGTTAGATTTAATGCAATTACGGTATTGCTACCAATATGATATCCCGAGTACCTCGACTCATTACTCTCCTTAGCTTGCTATTATGTAGTTCACGCTCATTACGAGCTCGTATACATATGTGGCGTTATCTAGGAAAAGGGACCTTTTTTTTTGTCGATGGCGTTTACGGCGTTAACGGCGATGTTCGTATACAAATACGACGCCGAGGGACGTAAGCGCCATCGACAATAAGGTCCCTTTACCCAGATAACGTCACATATTTAGTATCGCTCACATATTGCCGAATTTAAATTTAATTTAAGAGGACGACCGCCACGGAAATTCGTATAAACGGCCTTATTTTCCTTCCTGGATATTGATATTATTAAAATATTTTTACACAACTTTGATGTATTTTAGTCATAGCTTGTCTTTTCGTTATGCCTTTTTTAATATTATAATGATTGTAAAAATGAAGAGCGTCAAAATTTGAGCTACAGGAACTTGCGATATGAGGCAAACGAGCAGACAGGTCACCTGATGGCAAGCGATCACTGTCGCCCATTGACAGCCGAAACACCAAAAGGGTTGCAGGTGGGTGCCTGCCTTTAAGATTGTATGCTCTTTTCTCGAAGGCTCATTTTTGTGCCAATACGTACACATATATTATGAAAAAGACTGTTTTCTAACACATTCCAACTTCCAACCCCTCCGCAAGAATCCGTTACACTCCGTGACTTCACTGCTTATAGCGACTTTTCTTGAAATTGGATTTTTGTAAGTGCTTGGAGACATAAGTCGCGTCGGGAGCTGTCAAGTATGACCTAGAATGTGAAATATTTTTATATCTCAACTACAAACGTAGGCGTTCCTACGTTTCACTAGAAGCGGTTATTACATAATATATTGTGCACAGAATTGTGTATCATCTTGATCGATCATAGAAGTTATAACGTAATTTGACAATAGGGAATACTTATTACGCATAACTCAGTAAGTGTACTAGATTTGATATAGAGGTTATATCTCAGAGGCATTACAAAACGTATGCTCTCTACAAAAAAGTCGTGATGTCATAAACCAGGCTAGGTCACGGGAAATCATAGCATAGAATTAGAAAATATAAAAAATACTGTTTGTTGTGACTGGTGACCATGCGGCCACAGAATCAAGTGGATGTGGCCTATTTCGACTACCGTAAAGCATTTGACAGAGTTAATAATGACACACTTTTAGTAAAGTTGGCCCATGCTGGTTTCACGCAGTCACTATTGGAATTGTTAGCAAACTATTTCACAAATAGACAACAGTATGTCCAGTACGGCCAATGTAAGTCAACTCCCTATCCAGTTCTATCCGGTATAGGTCAAGGTAGTTCTCTTGGTCCCCTTCTATTTGTCATTCTCATCAATGACACAGTATAAAACCAGTAATAACTCTTCTTACAAACTTCACGCCGCGCGGTGTGTCCCCCTCCCTCCCCTCGCATGCGGCGAAAACATGCGAAACTGGTGATTATTGGGCTGGACAGTCGGGGCCGCGTTTGCGCGCTGTGTTGACGTGTTGAGTTCGGGAGAAAATGACGTCAGCACCGAAGACATATTTTCGTTACTGTAGTGTTTATGGGTGTATGGAAAGTTCTCAAAATGCGGAAATGTCATTCTTTAGAATTCCTAGACACCCAGAAAAGTAAGTGGTTGTTATATATTTGCAGTGTTAGGTACATTATTGCTTACGTAAATGGCGTAAAAGTGAGATTTAAAGCTAGAATGACACATTAAAATCAATAAGGATTTATCTGTAACGACATTTAGGTAGATGCTGCGATCTATCTAGCTCGAAAGTTTGGTACCTACTTAAATATTGTGCAAACATCTATTCAAACATTTTATGTAAATATGATTTCGTCAGTATTTAAGAAACAAATACGTACTTGAATCTTTATTAGATAAAAAGGTAGAAAGAGCGTTGGTACTAGCATAGCGCCATACACAGTTACTAATACGAGTAGGACAGTAGGTACCTACGTTTCTAGTTCAAACGAATCTTTTTAGGGTTCCGTAGTCAACTAGGAACCCTTATAGTTTCGCCATGTCTGTCTGTCCGTCCGTCCGTCCGTCCGTCCGCGGATAATCTCAGTAACTGTAAGCACTAGAAAGCTGAAATTTGGTACTAATATGTATATCAATCACGCCAACAAAGTGCAAAAATAAAAAATGTAAAAAAATGTTTTTTTAGGGTACCCCCTACATGTAAAGTGGGGGCGGATTTTTTTTTCATTCTAACCCCAACGTGTGATATATTGTTGGAAAGGTATTTAAAAATGAAGAAGGGTTTACTAAGATCGTTTTTTGATAATATTAATATTTTCGGAAATAATCGCTTCTAAAGGAAAAAAAAGTGCGTCCCCCCCCTCTAACTTTTGAACCCTATGTTCAAAAAATGTGAAAAAAATTACAATAGTAGATCTTTATAAAAACTTTCTAGGAAAATTGTTTTGAACTTGATAGGTTCAGTAGTTTTTGAGAAAAATAAGGAAAACTACGGAACCCTACACTGAGCGTGGCCCGACACGCTCTTGGCCGGTTTTTTTATTGTGATGGATTGGGTGTATTCTAGAGAAAACATATAAAATGAACACTTAAATTAACGCTTTTGCAATTATTGTTACACAATCTACTATTGCGCGTATGAGAGTAATATATTTATAATGATTTTTTGTGTCTTCAATACTGACTAATGTGGTGTCATGACGTGGTATTGTTATACTAAAAGTACTAAAACCTACTTACAGTTAATAGTACCTATTAGATTTACAACAACTTACATTGTACGAAGTCGATTATAGTAACGTTGTACAACCCTGCGTGACCTTGCGCAGTAGTAACGACCGCGCCGCCGCTGCCGGAGATTAACTACTGATATATCCTTATACTGTGTCAATGACCTCCCAACATCCATTAAACACTCCACGTGCTTGCTGTTTGCTGATGATCTATAGTTAGTCAAGTCAATTAGTACCCACCAAGATTGTATTAAGTTATAAGAGGACATCCGCAATGTCTGTGCGTGGAGCATTCAAAATAATTTATCCCTTAATGAAAATAAATGCTCAATCATGACATTCACTCGTGCTTTCCACCGCCTCCATTACAATTACACGATTGACAACCAGCCTCTTCAACAAGTCTCATCTGCTCGTGACCTAGGCACTTGGTTTGATCCACATCTCACTTTCAATGATCATATTGTTGCTACATGTAATGTAATGTTGCTAGAAAGTCGTTGGACTTTGTAATCCACCAATGTAAATTTCTGGACTCGCAAAATGCACTTAGCATATTATACAACGCATATGTGCTAAGCCGGCTCGAATCTAATGCGATTGTATGGAGGCCCCATGAACATCAGTATACTCTTATGTTGGAGAGGGTGCAAAAAACTTTTATACGCTTTCTTTTCCGTAAACTCTATGGGTACTATCAGCATCTGTATCTCACTCTTTACGTCCTTGGGATGGTAAATTACACTTCCCTAGAGTGCAGAAGTTCTTCTTACGTTTAATACGCGGCCAAATTACTAACCCTACCATGCTATCTCTGATTTCATTAAAAGTTCGCCCTATTACTGGCATAGAACTCCGCCCTCGTCCACAAACTCTATTCGCTATCCCGACAGCACGAACTCATGCCCTATCACACTCTCCGCTACACCATGCATTAACTCTTCTAAATGAAATACTGGCCAGTGACAGCAATCTGGACATGTTTTACAGCACGGAATCGCAATTCCTTTCGATTAGTAGCCGATACCTGGAAGCTAATACGACTCCAAGTTCCATTAGCTACTGAATATTAATCAATCATAAGACCATAAGTGTGTACCCTATTGTATGAGTCTCTAAAACGACCCTCCTATTAACATGTATAATTGTATAGCCTGTCTGTAAGTGTTAATTTTAAGTAATTTATAAATAAAGAAATAAAGGATCGCTGACCGAGTGTTCTGCCATCTGAGGACCTATCCTGTAATCTTACCGCGTAGTCTTGCCAGTTGAACCATTGGGAATTTTCTTCCCAATTGTAAGACTTCGCTTTCTTCTACGAAACCAGACGCGACAACTATTTCGACGGAGCCCCGCCTATTTCTACACGGTTTGTCCGTCGAGCATTTAACAAACCTAACCTACCTATTGCCTGGCCCTAACTATCAGTAAGTCTATTGGGAAGAAAATTCCCAGTGGTTCAACTGGTAAAACTACGCGGTAAGACTCGAGGGAATAGATAGCCTCATCTGAGCTACCTTTACCCAGCGAATCTTTTCAAAATAAGCTGAATAACATCGCTCGCCGACGTTTGGTATTACGCTCGTGTACGAGTAGGTAGTAGGTACCTATTCATTTAGCCTGGGATAACGGATCCCTAATTTCCCTAGTCTTGCTCTCAATTCGTTCGCAAATCGCCAGTGAGATAGCGCCCAATTAGCAATAGAGGGGCAGATAACTACGACCGATGGTCGATTTTGTGATATTTATTAAAATTGTCTTCAAGATCGTGTACCTAAGTCATTTTTGTTAGCGTTCCGTTCATATCAGACATATAAATAATCAATATTTATCATAAATATTAATCATATAAACAATTTCTTTGACGATCGGTTTGGCCTAGCGCGTAGTGACCCTGCCTGCTACATACGCCGCGGCCCTGGGTTCGAATCCCGGTAAGGGCATTTATTTGTGTGATGAACACAGATATTTGTTCCTGAGTCATGGATGTTTTCTATGTATCTATGTAAATATTTGTATATTATGTATATCGTTGTCTGAGTACCCACAACACAAGCCTTCTTGAGCTTACCATGGGACTCAGTCAATCTGTATAAAAATGTCCTGATACTATTTATTTATTTTATTTAATATTTATTTCATTTCAGACATACTTCAGAATAAACCCTCCTTTTGTTTCGCCAAAATACTTAAGATCAGCGGTTCAATTAAAATATTAAGTTAAAGTAATACCTATACAATCGTTTTACAGAGTGTGTACACTCGATCTTTTACTATTACTTTCATAATGTTACAGGTACTAGGTTTAGTTTGATTTAATTCGAATTCAAATTCAGGTGCCATGAAATTAATTGAAAATTTGCTCGTTTTAAGATTCTCATCATTTTTTATTTATTTCATCTACTCGTTAGCATATTTTTCTAGCGATATTGAATTACTCAGCTTTTGTTGTCTCAAATTAAATTCATCAAATATAGACAAAGATATTTATTAAGCAGGTGTGAGAGTTGGCGCACGAAAATAAGCAATTTCGTTGGAATTAAAGATACGATAGCCCTGTAATTTGAATAATTTAATCTATTCTCTCTTTCGGTCTGTTAATTTTTCGCAAATTTTCTTTAATAGCTTACTGTATTTAATCACATTAAAAGCCTAGAAAGTTAATTGATCCCTAGGGATGAATATGGGCTTGTTTATTTTTTCTGGAGCGCAAATAAATGACACGAGGCGAGCAAGCGGAGCCGTACCAAATTAATTGCTGTGTTCTAATTATGGAGATAATTCGTTTTGATACCGAATATTATCGCTACACTTCATAAAACTAACTCCACCGCATCGTTTGTCTATGCGTCTGTTTGTTCGCCATAAAATTAAAAACTACTGAACGGATTTTCATGCATTTTTCACCTCTACAGCATCATTCACGCATTTCATGCATTTTTACAGTAATTCTTGAAGACGGTTTAGGTATATTTTTTTTTGTTAAAGTTTCAGTTTGCATTTGAGTTTTGATTGATTAACTCTTAAGTATTTATTTTACCTTAAGTTTTGAGACGAATTTAAAAAGTTGAATTTGAAATAAGAACATGCCCGCAGCTTGCATCCAGTGTTTCAAATTTTGAATTTGGAATTTTTTAATTTTAAAAAGAATATTTTATTCGATTATATATAAAATCTTTAAAATCTTTAAAAAAAACGGTCAACGGTGATTTCGTTGTATGAAGCCGGTGCAAAACCTATGGAGATTTTCAATCACATTAAAAGTATTGGAGCTAGTCGCAATTTTGTATATTATACCTTGAAGAGGTACAGGGAGACCCAATCAATTGCTGATTAGACGTGTGCGCCGCGCCGGCGCGCCGCCGCCGCCGATTATTAATCGGCGTGAAATCGGCGTGACCTTGGTGGTTAATAAATTGCTCAAACTTAGTATTTGATTACATTTTTGGACTTTTTATGCAATTTACAATACATATAATTTACTTTTATTAAAATATTCTGTATTAAGCACTAAGAAAGATGTGAAAAACCGGATATGGGAGAAGATCTATTAATCGTGACGACTTTGATCTGGCATACGACTTGACACTATTGTTAACAGCACTACGATAATACCACATCTGGAGATCCAAGAACTTTCCCTGTTGGATCTTCTGCTATCTTTTCATCTAGATCACCATTGAACCCATTCAAGATTTCATGGCTCCTCGAAATATTGTCCGTTCCAAAATACCCACGTGCCCACCGCGTCGGCAAATTGCTTATAGCCGCTGTGTAATCAGCAGATTGAATAGGAGGCGATTGTTTTTTGCGCCTTACGCCCCCAGGTAACCCAGGTTTGCTTCAATTTGCATGATCCTAATTTCGTTGCTGATCTGGTTCTGCAGGAAATGAAGCTTTTCATTCCATTCTATGTGGTTCCAATCACTGGCAAGTGTCAAACTTCATTTGATAGAATCGTGTTCTTTTTAAATAGCCTAATATGTGTCCCACTGCTGGGTAAATGCCTCCTCTTCCTTCGTCCACTCATCACGGTTTGATGCCTGCTCCCGCCGTCCGAGTGATATCTCTATTTTTGGTCTGCCTTTGCCCCGGCGAAGCTGCGGTAACCATTCAGTTGCTACTTTAGCCCACCGATCAGGTGCAAACATGTCCTGCACGTATCGTATAGCACATGGAAAATTATTCAGTGGTTCCAAGACGCAAAAAAACAGAACCGCATTTTCTAATAATCTGTCTGCGTCCTACTCAAAATGCCGAGACCTATATGCCGGACGTTCGTTTCCAGCATAGTTCAGCGTGTAAAGCTCTTTTTTTCCTCGACACAGATAACGACGGTATCATTGGAATTTTGCTGAAGTTGTATGCTTTTGAGAGGTCACCGATGTAAATTCAGCTTTCTTACCCTTATGGCGTAGACCCAACCTCATAAAAATCAGCTTTGGCGTCCGTTATCATCATAATCATCATCATATCAGCCTTTTTAACCCCCGACGCAAAAACGACGGGGTGTTATAAGTTTGACGTGTCTGTCTGTCTGTCCGTCTGTCTGTCTGTCTGTCTGTCTGTCTGTTTGTCTGTCTGTGTGTGTGTCTGTCTGTGGCATCGTAGCTCCCGAACGGATGAACCGATTTCGATTTAGTTTTTTTTTTATTTGAAAGCTGTGTTAGTCGGGAGTGTTCTTAGCCATGTTTCATGAAAATCGGTCCACTATGTCGCGGTCGGGGGTTTTTTCAAAATTTTAATTTTTTCATCCACTGCTGAGCATAGGCCTCTTTTCAAGTACACTACTTGTCTCGATCCTGAGCTACCCTTATCCAGTTATGACCCGCAATTTTCCGGATGTCGTCCCCACCCAGCGAATAATCGGATGTCAAGCGCTTCTTACATTTGACACCATTCTGTTAAAATATTAGTCCACCTGCCAAATATTAGTCCATCGCTTTGCCCAGCAACATGGGTCCCACTCCCAACTCCATTTTAGTTTGGTTTTATGACGAAACCCACGTCTTGCACCTTGGCCTGCTCGGAAGGTTGGCATTCATCAATTCAAGTCCGTTTTATACTACTCCTTCTGTACTGTACCAAAAAGACTACGAATTGAAAATAAAGTAACCAACAAAACGATTTCTAGTTTATTAGTTTACATGGCACATCTTTGAGCACCGGCGGGCAAGTCAAAGGGTGGTCAAATAAGCAAAAAGGCATTTAATTTTCCAAATGAGTTTGATACAGCTATAGCCGACGATCGCGTTTGGCACAAAGTTTTTCTTTAATTTCATCACTAAGCTCATAATAAAGAGATGGTTGTAGATTCATGATCACTTAGAGAAGGAATGCTTTGATGGAAGCCAACATTGATCAAAAAAGATTTTGTGCCAGCAAAGGGTAACTATTTGGGTATACTCGAAAGTGTTTTATCCCGTGTTCACTTATATGTGTTATTTAACTCATATTATTATTTTATATAAAAGTGTACACAGTACACCTGTAGGCCTAGCACATGATGGCCGCGGGAGTATGTCGCCGCGAGATAGACTACCCGTCCTTATGTCATTAATACAGTTAGAACAGTGATTTTCAAACTTTATGGTGTCACGGCCCTTTATGACCCCTTAATTTTTTTCGCGACCCCCATGCCTCGTTTATTTGCCAAATATTAGCTATATAAAGTATAACAAAACTGGATTTGCAGCTTTATTTTCTGACCATGTTTGGCTATTGAAAGTGGCAAACGAGTATCTTGCCGCGATATCTTTGATGAGAGAACATAATTACAGCAGATAAAGTTAACGGATTTCTAGCAAAAATAGAGTTGCGGACAACATCTTTACACAATATGTAATTTGATTATTTCCCTGGCATAGCTAAAATCATTCAAAATACATCATCAGATATCTCCGTGAACGTAGAAATTCTTATTTCTGTTATGGTGGAGAGCTTGCAAAGTGAAAAAAACCAACTCTCAAAATATTTCTTAAGAAAGTTGAATTTTGAATCCTTTTTTGAATAAGTCCCGGTGAAAGAAGCAAATTTTGGAACTAGTGTCTGATAGATTGCAAATAAATTGGAGTTGGTATCCATTTCAATTGGTGCGTTCTGGGTTTTCAAATAATGGCTTGATCCCATTTGATACTTCATATTTATGTGAGCTGACATTTTCAACAAACAAAAAAAGGAATAAGAATTTGACTTTATTAAGTTAGAAAAAATCAAATCAGCCAGTCATAAGGACCTATCTCTTAAACCTAAACTTCGTGGCCCCCCAGGATAAGTGCCGCGACCCCCCTGGGGGTCGCGACCCACACTTTGAAAAACACTGAGTTAGAAGAAGACGTGGCATCTATCTCGCGGCGACATACTCCCGCGGCCATCATGTGCTAGGCCTACTGTATTGATCAAATTTTCAAGAATAAAAACAAATAAATGATTTTTATATAAGAAACATGAAATCAAGGTCACGCCGAATTCACGCCGAAAATACGCCGCCGCCGCCGATTTTTTGACAAACGCCGCCGCCGATCATTTTTTGATCGGCGCACACGTCTATTGCTGATCGACCAAGAACCGGCCGTCCGCGATCGGTAAGGACTCCAGCAAATATTAAATTGATCAGGGAACGACTCCGTCGTAATCCGTGCCGCACACAGAAGAAAATGGCTCTTCAAACTAATATTTCACGTATATCGGTAAACAGAATTCTTAAATATGATCTTAAAGTAAAGGCCTACAGTCGGAGAAAAGTTCATTATTTAAATGATCGCCTTCGAAAAATGCGGCGTGTTCGATGTCGGATGCTGCTAAGGACACACGATCCTAAAAATATTTTATTCACTGATAAAAAAATATTTACAGTTGAAGAAAAATTTAACAGACAAAATAACAAAATCTATGCAAAACGCTCGAAGGACATTCCGGCTAACGTGCGAAACGTCCAACGTACCCATTACCCTGCTAGCGTCATGGTATGGTGGGGCGTTTCGTATGAAGGTGTTACTCCGCTACATTTCTGTCAACAGGGGGTCCAAGTCAAGGCACAAAATTATCAGAATGATATACTAGAGAAAGTTGTAAAACTCTTATCTAGCACCTTATTCACTGGAAAAGACTTGACTTTCCAACAAGATTCTGCCCCGTCTCATAAAGCGAAATCTACCCAGAAGTGGCTAAAAGACAATTTACCCAGCTTTATTAGGACTGACCACAGACCAATACAACAAGACGGCCCTTACAGGGCGACTCGCGGTCACCAAGCATACGACAAATCAGGTTTATAAAAGTTTGAACGCGTGCGATACCGATCAGTAGCGCCCAAGTATACGACCCGCTAACAGTGTTCGTGTCCGCTCGGGAAAAAATCTTAAATAATCAAATTTGGTTGCAAACAATGGTCTCTTGCAGTATAAAGTGGTGTGGCAAGTCTTCTAACACTTCTACATATAAAAAAGATGGAATAACATTCCACAGTTAAGTCAAATTACTTATTTTGTTGAATATTGTTTATTATTCGCGGAGTTCATTTATACTGGTCAATATGGTTGTACTGAGCGGCGCCGAGGCGCGTCCATCCCTTTTTGCCTAGTTAACAATGCGATATGCTATCCCTTTCACGTAAACGACTAGGGATGGGGCCATGTTAGTTTATGTCTGTTGCGGGAACTTCGTACTACCGTTCGTACCATGTGCTACCATTTTATGAAATATAAAAGAAAGCAGATTTGTAATTGTGAATAATTATCTAGAAACTGTAGAGTCTGTAGTGTTATTTAGTTGATTGATTAGTTTAGAATATTTAGTTGGTAATTTAACTTAGTAAACGTAAGTAAAAATGCACAGTTATTAGTTACTAGAATGATTTTTATTGAGGTGCTATCACAATCATCATCCTCCTTGCGTTATCCCGGCATCGGCATTCGCCAGCCTGGGGTCCGCTTTGGAAACTAATCCCAAGATTTGGCGTAGGCACTAGTTTTATGAAAGCGACTGCCATCTGACCTTCCAACCCGAAGGGTAACTAGGCCTTATTATAATTTAATTATAATATTATAATTTGTTGCAAAACAAATTCACCACAGTACTGGTACCGGTACCATTGTCTATAATAGACATGTCTCATTCCCATCCCTGCTGCTAATCGTAAAGGCGCGCCATTATTTGAAACGACCAATGGCAGCACCGTGCGCGGCCGCCTCACCCCGCAAGGATTGGTGATTTGCGTCTCGAACAATATCGCTTGCATTAGGCTTCTAGTAGGGTGTTCTGTGGGACTGACGAATGGCCTTCGTCAAGCCCCGATTTAAACCCGTTGGATTATGTTTTGTGGACAGAGTTGGAGCTAAGAGCATGCCGAAAAACACATCCGAACCTTCAGTCCCTAAAACGCACGCTAGTGAGAGAATCGAAACGAATCCCCATAGAAAAGGTACGTGCCGCTATTGACGAGTGGCCAGCCCGCTTAAAGGCCTGTATAATAAAAACGTGGCGGTCATTTCGAGTAAATTTTATTTATTTATTTATTATTTATTGTATATCGATAGTCCTATATTTGACATATTACAATAAATTGTTTCAGTTTTTTATAGTGTTAGTTTTTTTCTCGTCTCAAAACTTATGAACACACGAGGTACTTACTTGCACCTGCTATAGGGAGATCGCAGAAAGACAAAATTAGATGATTGTGAACCTGAATGCGGCCTACACGAACTATTTAATATCTAATTATCTACCTATCCCAGTGGTTCCCAAAGTGGTCCATACCGCCCCCCAGTGGGCGCTGAGGAGTTCCAGGGGGGCGGTAGAGGGCTCGAAAGCAATTGGGGGGCGTTCGTCCCTCACAGGGGGGCGGTCCCATATATGAGGAAACAAAACTTAAAATAATAACTGTAAAGCCTACTGTTAAACAGCATCTGGTCGTTTGTCTCGGCGCATTTGTATTATTATGCAATAAGCCGCGCCCGCCGTTAGCTAACATTGTTTTATTACCTTAGGTTTGTTTTTGTTTTGTCTAATATCTTTTGTTGGGTCCTTATTCTCCTTATCGGCGCGAGAACTCGAAACCATCTGGGTGACCGTTACACATGGACGTACATAGTGCACAGCTTTATTTGCAATCAGTAAATCCACGTCTTTCTAGTTGAGCTCATCGTTGGGGATCCTTGATTAATTTTACTGCGCATAAAATTATTTTTCGAGAGTGTTAATGGTGGTTATAGTAATAAGTTTAACTGTCCAGTTTTGCCACAAAGAAGCGACTGAACATTTTGAATAATGTTTTTGTGATACCGAAGTTAGTTGGCTGTCAAAGGGTATACATGTTTAACACGAATTTATAATCTGTTTGACTCGGTACTAAATAGAGTTTTTAATAAACAAAGATGAATAATTGCGAGCAAATCTGATTAAATCTACAAATGATATAGCATATTTGACAGATTTGTTCAAACTGTTCAATAATGTTAATCTTCAATTACAGGGTGATCACTTGAATTTAATTAAAATCAAAAATGTTATTGCTGCTTTTATGGGAAAAATCCTTCTGTTCTAGCGTAATTTAGGAAGAGGCGAATATATTCGCCTCAGCAGCAGTGTCCGCCACAAAGGAAGAATTACTAATGTATTGTCAGCATTTACAAATTCTTCATGCTGACGTCAATGAGCGATTCCAAGATATTCTTTCAAACATACCGGATTAGCTTTTAAATCCATTCTCGCAGTTGAATACAGCAGAGTCACCTAACTTAGAAGAAGAACTAATTGAACTGACAACAAATGAAGAATTAAAGTGAAATTTAAAATGGGATACCAGGAGTTCTGGCTCCAAAAATCAATACCTCAACTGTACCCTGGATTATGGTAAATAGCACAGAAATTTCTATCGCGTTTCCATCTTCGTATTTAGCTGAGCGAGGTTTCAGTGCCGTTCTCACATTGCTTACAAAAAAGGAAGCAAACTGCATATTACTGAACGTGGTGACCTTTGGCTATTTTTAACGAAAATTCAACCAGATATAAATAAATTAACAAAATCGCATCAGGCACATCCTTCACATTGAAATCTTGATTGTTCAATAAAGTCAGTAGATAACTTCATATTTTCAATAAAGACAATTGTGCAAAAAATAAATAAATAGTGTTTAATCATGTATACTTGTTTTATTTTTAAAAATAAAAGCATTCTCAAAAAGTTGAATATAACTATGTATTTCGTTCTGCTTTACATGTACTTAAGTACGTATTCTAAGTCGTTTTGGGTTTTGTGTTGTTGTTGGGTGAGACTAATGTATGATTTTTGAAAGTAATGACTAAATAAATACATCGTTTATTTCAGCTATTTTATGATAGGGGGGCGCTGAAATTTTGTTTGGATACCCAAGTGGGCGGTGGCCCAAAAAAGTTTGGGAACCTATGACCTATCCGAAGTGACAATCGTTGAGTTGAAGCTACGTAGCGGTCGGAACGTCGGGCTCTGTCGCGCCACTCCAGCCGGCGTATCATGCTGCCAATTTTATCACTTATCCATGTGGATAAGACATCTGTCACTCTCACACTGACATACTTGCTAAAGCGTGACGGATGCTTTATCCACGTGGATAAGTGATAAAATTGGCAGCATGATACGCCGGCAGAAGAGCAATAGGAAGAGAGAGCTAGCAGCTAGGTACGATACACTTAGGAAGCTGGTTGGTAGCCTGAACTCAAACTCTCATCGAACATACTTGGCAACCAGCTGATATGTAACGCTTCTCCCTTACATAATAACAATTAATCCAATAAACGTTCACGTTCCCATGTCTGCCGTCTCTTCTGTTTGAAATGTAATCACACACCGGCCTTGTGGTTGTTCGGATTATATATAAGTCAAAAGCGAGCCGCCCCGGCATCGCACGGAGACTAAAACATAATAATAAATATAGTAAGTTTCCTTAAATCATATAATACGTACATATATATCGCGAACTTTTTGAATATAGCTCCGGTCACCTAAATACTACCGGTTTGGGCAGCGTTTTCAATTAAAGCTCTTAGCCAGCAGGATTTTGTCCGACTCGATTAGAAAATATCGTCATCGTTTGGTCCATCGTTTTCCAAATTAATATGATGCGACTTGACAGTTATACAACGGTTCGAATAAGGCCCGTTCCTCGTAACCATCTGACTGTAATTTGCATAAAACGAAAACCAAAACGCAACAATTCCATTTAAAAGATAAATACGCTGCCACTCACGATTAATTATTATAATTTAAAAACAACTTTAGAACGGTGGCGCCACTGCTGTAATTTTTACTCCAGTATTTCATAGCCAATTATACGGTTCTCTTGCGAAGGAATTAGATTAAACAAACTTACGAATGGGTTGCTCGCACTTGAGATATGCGCTCGTCTAACATTCTCTAGCTTCTTGCAATAAAATTGAAGTAAATAACAAGCTAAATTCTGCCAGAGAAGAATTACTAGGTATTTAAGGGTGCTTTCAAGAAAGACGTCAAAATAATGTAAAATTGATAGTTCTAGTCGGTGAAATCCTACACTTTCCGTTAACTAATGGAGATAATTAATTCAAGTTTCAATTAGACCATCTTATTATCTTGATTCTGATCAGACTGGATTTTTGAAAACTAACTCGTTAAATTAATTATGAATGTTTCTCTGATGCACGTTTAGCGCTTATAGCGCTGAATTTATGAAACTCATAAATTTATAATACGTATATCCTTTAGTAGACTACATTTTTATTAGGTATAAGGTTTAGGAAAGGAGAAAACGAGGCTAAGATGATTTTTTAATTTTTTTTTCAGAAATTACCTAAAATTAACTGACAATTTCTTCAATCAATCAATCATCATTTATTTGAGTTTGAAATCTACATCACTTTGAAAATCTACATCACATCGAAGTTATTTTCGTAGTAAATTAATCTGCAACGTTTACTAAAATTACTCTTATGCTTATTGGTTATAAATTTCTATTATCTATTTTTGGCAATTTTTTGAAAACGAGCCACAATTATTACCACTTCTGGACATTTTCTCATATTTTGTTAGAGCAATTAGAAAAAGTCCTGTAATATGTTATATATTTGTAAACTACTCGCAAATCCCTTTAATTTAATACCACACACGGTATGATTAAGCGCTCGGTTGCGATTTCACTATTTTTCACAAGAAAGCTTAGCCCTCTTAAGTACATAGTAGTCCAGGGGCAGTATTTTCGAACGAAACTAAGAAGTTGAAATAGATAATTTCGTACATTGACCCGTTATTTCATGTCTCTATCGCACGTGCATAATTGTTGCTGTCTTTGAGTAATTATGTTAACTAGAGAGGGCACCTCAACTTGATTTTGTGTAACAACACTTAGAGCCGATCGGCACAAACGCGCTTAGTCTGTGCCGAACGGCTGTGGTAGATTGACGTATCGCAATGATTCTGTGTCAAAATGATTTGATCGGATTTTATGGTAGCCCAATTTAAAGGAGCTCATTGATTGCTAATAAACGAAAATCCTTATAAGTTTAATAGGTCATAAAAACTGAAAACTGAGTCTTACGGTAGGAGTCGACTGTGGGATATGGGTTCATTTCGATGTTTGCGATAGGTTCCCTGCAATATCGTGAGTTGCGTTCTCTTATTGGATTCCCTTAGTTGCTAAAAGTGGCACTGAGACTTAAGCAGTTCTATTTATGTGTTCTACTGTCCCTTTTGGGAATATAGGCGTGAATTTAGGCATATATATGTATGTATTCATTTTGCAATATTTCTACTATTTTCCAGCGACTTTACAGATATGTAAAATGTTAAATATATTTTTTTCGTCACAAACGAAATCCTATCAAGGTCAGATTCTTTTACGAATAAAATTATTACCTTTCCCGGGCTCAAATTACTCGTAACGTTTGAGGACAACTGTGTCTCGAATGTCATTTGGGCGCAATAAATACTTTAATATGACACTAATAAAGTGACCCGTAGTAAAGATAAGTCTCAAATAAGAACAATATGATGACACATAAAAACTCCTGCTGCTACAGTTACCTTTTATGTCCTATCTAATGGCGTCTGGGTTTAAGTTACGACTACAATTGTTCTTGGTATTATTGCCGCCGGTTATTTTTTATTCAGTTCAGGAAACGTTATTAATATTTTCAGTCCATCGTCATAAAGCAGCAATTAATAGTGTCTGACCCCCGTGTGGTGACGGTTTAAGAATTTGACCACCTTTTTTCCCGTGAATGAAAAAAAAATGAAAATGATGCCGTAGCAGTCGACTACGTGGGATGCCGTAGAAGTCGACTGTGGGATATAGGTTCAGTTGTGATGTGGTGTGGGCGATACGCTAGCAACCTGTCACTGCTATTTCACTTTATTTAGTAAGTTTATGTATGTACAGTATGTTTGACAAGAGCATAACCAGTGTAGGTATGTGTGACATTTACGAAAAAGGAAAAAAAAAAAATAGTGACTGAAAAATAGTGACTGTGGACCTCCAAACCTCTGGTGTTTCTAGTGACATGTAGTGATTTGTAGGCGATTGTCTGCTCAAGTTTGACAATACCTACAAAAAGAATAGATATTAGTCATATTAGATAGTTCTTTTGCCTAATACAAATCTACAATGCTCTTTTGATAGTTTCGTGTCTGCTATGTCAGCTATGTTCTGTCTTCAGAATGAGTGCCCTTTTGCGCTTCTCGTTACAAGATATTCCTTTGTATGCACGTAATGTTGGCGTGCCTGTGGAATTTGTATAGTGCTAACTGTTGACACCCTATACATATTCTAATCACAAAGCGATGACTACTATCTTAATAATAATCGGTTTGAAAGACTCTCAGATCAATTGGGATCCTATTATAGACCTGAGTCGGTGGTAGGGCTATCGAAATCTTTGCCAACTTAACTTGGTAACTCAAAATATGGAACTGCCACGAGCCGCGAGCGAAGCGAGTGGTTCGAGAATAGAATCCTGAACTTGCGAGTTTTCAACACACGAGAAGTAAAATACATTTGCACCCGTGTGTAATACAAAACTTTCCCGCTCACTATAGCGAGGAAAGTACAACGCAAAACACGCGTTTATCACTGCTTCCAGTAGTTCCACAGGTGGTAAATCATCTTCATCACTACATTCACCCACTTTTATCAATTTTAAAGCAGAAAATTTTACTAGATTCAAGGTTAAAATACGTTATCCACTATTGGATAAAATTCACACACATAAAACACGTGTTTCCGAGCTCGTGACTTCTCGTACTAGGGGAAAAAGCCTTTTTAGTGCAACGACATTTTTAGTAGGTAACGTTGCTCTCAAAGTTGTATTCATTTTAGGGAATAGTTCTCCGTGATAAAAAGGACACGTGTCCCGCAAGTTTATGACGAAACGTTGCACGACTAGAATAATTAGGTACTGTATTACATGGTTCAGTACGTTTGGAATAAGCATCTCAAAATAGTCCAGCGTATTTGTCTCTTTTGTAACAATATCACGCGATATTTTCGTGTAAATAAATTGGACATATGTCCCTCTTAAAATGTTGACGGAAAAACTACTTTTCATCACACCCGCACTTTAAATGTACTATTGCACGCAGGTGGAGCGTGATTTATAGAAAAATCGTTCTCCCAAGGGAATAATGAAATTTCTTGTACCGTATTTAACTTTTTTACATCTATTTACATATTTTTTACATTGCGAGTGTGATGAAAAACATTGTGTGTAACTCGGGGAGTATGAATATTACTAACTCGAGTCTTTAAATTTAACTTACGCTCGTTAGTAATATTCAACTTCCTCCCCTTGTGGCACAATTTACTATTATTTACGCGAATTACGCGATCTAATCCATGAAAATCATATCAATCAATATTACCTTGAGGTAGATATAATGTGTTGTAAATTTTAAGAAATTAGGTACAGGTATACCTATAGATACGCCCCTCTTAAACTTTTGCCGAAAACTCAGTGAGCTATATTATGTATGTATGCTATATTATGTAGGCAGGTTAATATTTACCTATAGAGAGTTTAATTAATTAAGAAACAACAAAAACGACAAAAACAAAAATAACAGCCACCTTGATACTGACGAATGCAGTGAAACGAACTGCACGGGTTTTACGCATCCCTAAAACGGCCAAGTAATATTAGCCGTAAGGAAAATTATGGGGTGGTACAACCCCTGGTTTCGAATAATATCTTATCCTGTTGTTATTAAACCTTACCTTATGTGACACGGAGATTTACGTAATAAAGCAGATTGTAATTTCAGATGCGGTCGAAATAAAGTTAGTTTACCGCCTATCCTTTATATGAAAATATACGGGTAAAACCATAGACTACAATAGATGGGAGACGGAAGGTTTTAACCCTTAAATGCATGACCTTAACGAAGGTTTATTCAAATTTGAATTTTGACATGCTGTCATTAGAGTCAAAAATAGATGATGCATATATACATCACTATGCATTTAAGGGTTAAGCAGGATCTAAATAACCTTATATCATCCTTTTAGACCTATCCCTTAACTTGAGATATAGTCCTACGTAGCAGAAAGCACGAAACTTAGCATAAAAATGGAGGAGGAGGGGAAAAAATAACCACTCGGCATGTTTCTATTTATTCTTATAAACGTCAGAGCTATATGCGTGCATATGCATGTCAAGTTTCGTGCTGCCGCTCCTTGCCATACCTTCATACTAATTCGGGTTACCAAGATGCACTATTTACACTCTCAACATGAATAGTTTAAATAGCATTGCGTGACCATTGTGTTATTTTTGTTGCAGTTGACCTATTGTGGGCAGGACTGTCAACGAATACCACCAGCTTTATGGAAAATGTATGGTGACAAAGTCAGATATTTAGACCTTAGGTAAGTTCTACAGATTTCTTCTGTAGGTATTTTTTTTACCTTGATTAAGAAAACGTAAATTTATATTCAATTACATTGTTTAATTCATACTAATATTATAAATGGGAAAGTGTGTGTGTCCGTTTGTTTGTCCGCCTTTCACGGCAAAACGGAGCGACGAATTGTCGTGATTTTTTTAAGTGGAGATAGTTGAAGGGATGGAGTGTGACATAGGCTACTTTTTGTCTCTTTCTAACGCGAGCGAAGCCTCGGGCAAAAGCTAGTATCTTATAGAATTGATCTCAAAAATTGTATTATCTCTAAAAATGTTTTTCTTACCTCACCTAACCAAAAACTTAGCTATATATTACTCAAGGTGTGTAAGGATAGAAATTGACTCTAAAATATTTTACGACAGTCGTAGCCGTGCTCCCATTTTTAGGGTTCCGTAGTCAACTAGGAACCCTTATAGTTTCGCCATGTCTGTCTGTCCGTCCGTCCGTCCGTCCGTCCGTCCGTCCGTCCGCGGATAATCTCAGTAACCGTAAGCACTAGAAAGCTGAAATTTGGTACCAATATGTATATCAATCACGCCAACAAAGTGCAAAAATAAAAAATGGAAAAAAATGTTTTATTAGGCTACCCCCCTAACATGTAAAGTGGGGGCTGATATTTTTTTTCATTCTAACCCCAACGTGTGATATATTGTTGGATAGGTATTCGAAAGTGAATAAGGGTTTACTAAGATCGTTTTTTGATAATATTAACATTTTCGGAAATAATCGCTCCTAAAGGAAAAAAAAAGTGCGTCCCCCCCCCCCCTCTAACTTTTGAACCTTATGTTTAAAAAATATGAAAAAAATCACAAAAGTAGAACTTTATAAACACTTTCTAGGAAAATTGTTTTGAACTTGATAGGTTCAGTAGTTTTTGAGAAAAATACGGAAAACTACGGAACCCTACACTGAGCGTGGTCCGACACGCTCTTGGCCGGTTTTTATAATATCAGTATCACTCCAATTGACTACATACACCGTTTCGTCTAGCAAATTATACCTAGGCATACAGTGCGATATATACATATGTTCCTTGAACCAAGGGCATGATGAGATATAGTTACTATTTATAGTGCCGAAAATGTTCTATATTTATCCCCTTCATCCTAGAACTACTGACTAGTACCAACAGCGAAATATTTAAAGAAATTATTTGCCTTGATCCCTCTGGCATATCGAAATTTAGGTGTAGGTTAATAAAATACATTTAAATAGTTTTTCGCGAAATGACCTCTGTTCCCGTTTAGGTATTCTTTATTTAGATACATCTTAACGTCAATGTTTGTCAGTTTTGTATCCCATTAAACCCCAAACTTTCTACGTCGACAAACTCCAGTTACATTTATATGCTAAAATAAAATTGTCACGTATCGAACGTATTTTATCCACCTGGGTTTTTGGACCGAATCGTAATCACTGGAGCCTCATTTTCATTTATTTAGTACAAAGCACCGATAGAATCTTGGACTAAAGAAATGAAAAGAGGTTTACTTGACTTTATCAGTTCTATCTTCTTAACCCTTAAATGCATGATTTTTTCTTTTAACGAGATATTAATATATGTGATAGACAATGGTTTTCTGACTCTGGGTTTAATACCGATTTTAATATTAAATCAGTGTTATAAGTTAAATAGGCCAAAAGTTATTTATATACTTATAAATATATAATTATTGGTAAGTTTTATTTGTAAAGTTTGACTACTATTAGAAAGGTACACTATTTGTGAAACTCCCATGATAAAATATTTAAACATAAACTAATTTGTAAACACAAATTTGTAACTCAGCTCAGTACAACAACAACTGTTTCATGATGTCAGGGAAAGTTTTTAACAATATCCCTTTAGAATTAAGATTGTTGTCTAAAAATCTATTTCTACGTAAACTTCGACATTGGCTGATCGACAAATGTTTTTATAACCTTAATGAATTTTTTAATAACTAATTTTTATATTGATTGACATGTTAAATATTACTCATTGCCCTGGTAATGCATTAATTTATTTTGGCATGTTGTAACATTTTGTGACATAAGTATTATAATTTAACAGTATGGCGTTGGCGTTGTACTATATCGTCTCTACTTGTAAATATGTAGTCGTAAGTCAATTTTCTAGTCAATAATAAAAATTTGCATGCCTACACCCTCGGCGAAATGTGACGATCAAAATAATGCATGTTTACCTACCACCTAATCTAATGTACCACATTTCTTGCAAATAAAATATTTCATTTCATTTCATTTCATTTCAATTACTAACTCCGAAAAAATCTGCCGAAATCACATACTAAAAATCGCCATCATCCCATTTTTTCACACTTTTCCGCCATTTCCTCTTTATCCTTAAATAATAAAATGTAAATCATAATATTATTTAATTTATTTAATTATTTATTAAATAATAATAAATACTGAATAATAATGAAGATATAAATGTGATTTTTGATAGCTACATATTGAGCTACAGGCCATCAAATATATGATGCATATATACATCACCATGCATTTAAGGATTAAATATTCTTCTTCATCTTAAATATTTTATAATCAGGAAAAAAGGTAGTATAGAAATTGGTTTGAAATGACGTAGGAATACAATTTAATAACGCACCTCTTCACAAAATGCGTTAGTTTTGAACAATTGTCGAGGACTTGTTTGGTAGTCACAACGGAATATTTTTATTAAATTTGCAAGAGCAGAACCGCAATCAAAATGTTCCCTGGAAACTCCTAAAAGTTGGATGTTGTTCCCTTAGAATTTCCTGTGAAGCGAGGAAATTCTACATCAATTACCAATGGTAATATTCGGTTTCAAAATGCACCAGTATTATGCCGCGAGGCATTTGCCAAGAGATCATAATTTTCGACAATTTCTCCAGCGAATCAGCAGCGGCAGTCGTTTGTTTTGACGACAAGCTGTTCGTCGAATATCATTTTCGATTTAATTAAAATTTAAGTCTAGAACAAGGCGAAGACAAAATGTCTGAATTGAGGTCAGAACTAAGTACGAACATACACATACAACCGATTTGAAAGGCATAACCTACATTTTTGATCAATGAATAGTAACCAAGGCGCTCTAGTGACCTGATAATTTATATACTTACATGTTTGCAGTTACAACAGCATCGAAACCCTGAAGGGCTTGGAGCAATTTCCTCGACTGGACGAGCTCATACTGGACAACAATGAGATAGGGGACGCAGTCGGCTTCCCCCCGCTGCCTCATTTGCAGACGCTCTCCCTCAATAACAACCGGGTGTGTATTTTAATTACTCCTTAGTAATCTATACCTAGATACTATTGATAAGAGGGTTCTCATCACTATCTAAACAAAGATCCCTCACGAGAAAAGACAATTGTTAGACTGCAGTTTGATTTAGGTCTCACAAATACCAAGAAACCTGATAGCCGGGCTGAAAACTAATCCCCAATTGCTAATTCGAGTCCAAAAAAACTACGACAGATACGTCAATGTCACAGCTGTCAATGTCACCTATGTCACTGTCAAAATACTTTTCAGGTTTCGCCAACCTTCTACATTCTTTATTTGGCACGTAAGAAATCCAAGAATACTTGATGATAAAATTGTGAAGAAAATTCGTTTTAGTTTTTTTGTTTTAATTCTCATACGTCAAATTAGTTCCACCGGTCGCCACTAATGATAAATGTTGGTAATTCGCATTATATTACGTGTATATGTGACAATCAACATCACCTTCATTCACGTTGCTAATAATAATAAAACTTTGTCGACATTTGTCGGGCATGCCGCCGTCCCGGAGAGTCACTCAGGCATATCATTTCCGGTTGTTCTCATCTTGCTAACGGCGAGTACTTGCACAGACATAATCTCGTAGCCAGGATTATTCACCAGCAACTTGCTCTTCAATACGGCCTTGTGGACCGCGAAGTACCGTACTACAAGTACTTACCTGTGCCAGTTCTCGAAAATGGTCGTGCCACGCTCTATTGGGATCGATCTATTATCACTGACAGGATTATTGTAGCCAATAAGCCTGACATTGTGATAATAGATCGACTGCAACGCCGGGCAGTACTCGTTGACATCACCATCCCCCATGATGAGAATCTCGTGAAAGCCGAGAAGGACAAGTCCAGTAAGTACCTAGACTTGGCTCACGAGATAACCGCCATGTGGGATGTTGAATCAACGATCATTGTTCCGATAGTCGTTTCAGCGAACGGTCTCATAGCGAAGAGTCTCGACCAACATCTTAAGAGACTCTCGCTAGGTGGCTGGATCAAGGCCCAGATGCAGAAGGCGGTGATCTTGGACACAGCGCGGATAGTTCGACGGTTCCTCTCTCTGCGGCCCTAACCACCGGCAGCTTGGGCCCTGCCCCGCTGCTGGCGGCACCCTAGGTTAGGTTTTTTATAATATGTTTATATGTTTTTATATTGTTTTGTAAGTGTTTATTTATTTTACTTTTATACTCATATTATAAAAAACCTAGCTTAAGAAAAGAGATAAATAAATGAAATAAAACTTAAACCAGACAAATGTATGCACTAAAGCTGCCCTATCTCAGTCAGGTGCAATTTTCGCCAATGTTTATTAAATTAGTCATTGGAGTCTAACAACCCATTACCAATATTAGAATGTTATTGCTGAAGGGTAGCACCTGAACTGACTCTCAGAATGGCGCGTGGCGAAGTCAGGGGCTCACGAAAGGTATTTCCTTAGCGTATTGAACGAGTGCCCAATGTATCTCTGAGACTCCTCAGGAGATTTGGAACCATAAATTGAAGAACATTACTCAAACTTACTTACATACTCTCTTTAAGGTAAAACAATAGATCATTACATGTGCCATTTTTTATCTAAAAGGTTCATAAGTGTCGGTTGTCAATAAAGCGCTATTTGCATATTAACGTCTGTCTATCATATATCAGAGATGTAGTCTGTATATCTGTGTATCATACATAATAATAAATTCTAATACAGTTTGACAGACCATGGTGTCATGGCCGCTTCTAAAACAATGGCGGCCGTGGCAACCATAAAGCCCACTATACACTATTTCGCTGATTAGCTAATTGTAAAATATATGTATAAAAAATTGGTCACAATATCTATATCATCAATAGTTTGTTCTATACCGCAAAATATAGCACCAAATGTTATTGATACCTGAAGTGATACAAGCGCAATACCAACTTTACAACTAAAAATCACGGAAAAAAAGAAAAAAAATCGAGCGTCCTAGTATTTATGTAAATAATAAAAGACTATTAAATATATAAATCAAAGGATTGAAATAAATAATAAATAATTTATCTTGGCGTGTGTTTTTATAAAAAAGGATTATACTATTTTACAAACATTTTATTGCAGTGGCAACATCGTAGTAGTTTTTTTTGGACTCGAATTAGCAATTGGGGTTGTAGTGATGTTCTCCCTACCTATATTTAAGTATGAGTGTTCGGTATTTCAGCACGGTGGTATACATTCCATGTTCACCGAGTAACTGACAATCTGAGAATTCTGAGACTCCCTTTGTGGTCACTTAAAAGCGATCAATTTTACGACACACAGCGCTCACGGTATCATTTCGGGCATTTTTACAAGTGAGGTATATGCGACTCGTAAACTCCTCTTCATACTCGTGGCGCAGTAACTAATCGTCGCTGTTCTGAAAAAATCTCGTATCTCATACCGCTGGTCAAAGTAAAAAGGCAGTAAGGCTATGTGCATCCCATACATTAGTTACTACATTTGTCTTTTCATTGACCGAAGTAGATACGAGTTTTTTTTTTTTCAAATTACTGTCGTAAGCCTTTAGAAGCATGACAAATTGACAATACGCCCTATGTCACTTTCAGGTAAAACTTCCTTTATTTTGTTTTTTTTTTTTTTGGTAAAACTTGGTCGATAGTTAAGACTTATAGTTTGGTATGTATTATCCTGGCAATACTATACTTCTCCGTACCGTGTTCAACTCAGAGTTATGACTAAGATAAGCTATGACTTCGCTTGCAAAGATTTAGGTTCGTTACGTCCGCTGCACTAGGTTATTTGTCATTGAAAATATTTATATTCACAGGAAGACTTAAGTAGAGCTCCAGGTAAAGCGCTTCCGACAGAAACTTAAAACGTTAAGTCTGAAACGTCTTACTAAGAAGACATATTGTTTAAGCCTTTCACTATTCCGATATCAAATACACGAGCTAGCTTTTTCTTCCCAGAAATCATGTAGAATGTTGCACGCTTTGAAATAGCAGTGACGCTTTCCCAATAAAACAGCGTTTTTATTTTATTTAACGATGACGTCACAAAGCACGCGATGGAGCGGTCCAGTCGCGATGAGCGCGTCATATTCTCTTGCAAGTTTTCAAGTTTCTGGGCTAGACGGCATATAAAGGTAGTAGGTTTATTGGAATTAAAAAAAAATCACGCAAACAAATTACTTTAATTAAAGCCCGACTATATATGACTACGCGCCATGTTGCGGAATTTCATTAGAACTATTTTCTTCATACTATTCTCAACTGTCAACCCATACATCAGAATAACAGCGCCCTCTTGACAATAGTCATATATTTCTGGTCAGGCTTTATCACAGAACTTAATTTAGATAGAAGAAACAAATTCATATATTTGTATAGGGGCCGAGCGTGTCAAATTTTGTACTGAAGTTGATTCTTGCCTGTAACTTTAAATATGTCTCAGGCTCTTGATTGTTCATAATTTTTGTGTTGTTGCAATTGAATATCACGTAACGAGGCATTTTTTATGTTTTGGTTGACTTCAACTTACAAAAATTGACGCCCGAAAGCTGCAAGCTGCGAGTAAAGACGGACAACTCAGTGGATTTCACTGAGTTCATTTGACACGCTAAGTAGATACGTTTGCTTGATCTATGGTATATATGACATCTGAGGGCTTTATCTACATACCTACGTACTGTTTAATCGAGCACATATATATATATATATATATATATATATATATATATATATATATATATATATACGTGGCCCTTTCAGATAATCAACAGCTTCTACAGTTCTACAAGCTCCAGAAATTTATTTATCTATTGAAAAGGGAATAATGTGATAGATATTTTCTGAAACTCATGCCCTCTAGCATCAGAAAGCGTTTGAAACTTAGTTACTGTCACCGGCAATAACATCGCACAAAAAAAGACCGCAAAAATATCTGACACAATTTTATTTCTAGGTCCATAACAACGTGTCAGATATTTATGCAGCCTTATTTTTGTGCGATATTATTGCTGGAGACTGTACTTACTACTTACCCAGAAATATCAGACTGGCAGTAATGATACTAATGACCCTTCCAATGGGGGTGTAATTATAAAAATAATCATTTGAGCAATTTTGCCGTTTTCCTTGTTTTCAAGTACCGTTCGTTTATCTATCTCTTTTTCTTTTATTTTTCCTCCTACTAAATGGTAGGTAGGAGTAGGTAGGTAGGTTTCCATGGAGAGGCTTTTTCTAAAACGTATTATATAAAGATTAACGTCGTTATCGCACAGAAAAGCTCAATAATGTCTCAATCTTTCAACATTCTTAAAGATTTTATTCACCTTCCGCTACGTGATTTCATTTAAATGTCGCGTTAAAAGCAAGTATAGATATACCTATCTACTATTATTATTTAGGTACCCCTAATACAACCAGGTTTATTGTGACCTAGAACAGAACTGGTGACTATTACCATCCAAATCTGCCTACATCAATAAATAACATAAGCTGTACTTACTTATATAAGTTATATACCTAACAGCTGTTCAGCTGTACCGTTGTCCGGTACCAATAAATTATATTAGAGATTTGTAATTAATTATTATTAGAGATGCAACGAATATTTGGCAATGGTATTCGGCCACGTTGCCGACTATAGATACAACTTAGTATTTATTGCTATATTTTCTTGGGAAATTCTTATGGAAAAGTTCTATTTGTTGGTCACAATTCATATTAAGTATATTGTCTTGGGTTCGATTTTACCGATTCTGACTCCGTTCACTATATCCAGCTACAAAAAACGAATGTTAGCGAACTTTGAAAGCGATCTTGTTTCATAATATATGTAATTCCAAAACAAGGCAAGTATGTTATGCTAAATATTCGGCCCTAAAGAGGCGATTCTGTATTCGGCTAAAACCCCTATTAGGGACTTGTACTAAAGTTCCTCAGTCGCTTGTAGGCTTCATCAAACTTATTCCAAACAATGTAGATTTTTGTGAAACATCTAATAACCTTCACCTTTGGCCAATTAACAAGATTGTTATTATTAGGCAAATTCCTTGTAATAGTAAAAATCCTTTTGTCCTTGTTGCTATGTCTGTAAAGGAAAAGCCTAGGTTTATAAGGGCGCTATGACAAAAAAAGTCGAAATAATGTAAAATTGACAATATTTACCTACGGACGAAATTGTACTACTATCAGTTACACTAGTTATATAGAGCATCTTCTTATCTTAAGGGTCAATTACTTAATGAATATTGTTTATTAATTTTTTTTTCTGATGATCATTTATGAAAAACCGCTTAAAGAACTGATTTAGGAGCAATTTGGGAGCCCTTATTTGTAACATGTGATAAACTCGTTCTCATAAATGTGGCAATTTTGTGTCAGTAATACCTCGTACTTTAGGAGTAATGAGATATTGTGCGTGCGTTGTGTGTGTCCGTGTGGCGCTAACTCACAGCTTTCCTTCGCCAAGTTTGAAACCTTGCTCCCTGGTCTCACAGAGTTAACTTCAGGGAATTTTTATCTTTTGGGCTCTCCGATTTTTCCCGCAGCCATACCTGAAGCCTTCGAAGTAAGAGAGCAGCTTCTGAGGTCTGCTGGTGAGAAGTTAAAAAAGCTCTCGGGTCACGTCGCACTTACTTTGCTGAGATCCTGTTTCGCCGTGCCGAAGGTGACGTACTTTTTGCGCACTTCCCCAGTCTGGATGCACCCCGGCCACATGGATTCTTTTGACTTTGTGGTGAAAGAGTTAACGGAAGGTATTTTGAATGTGTGTTTTGTGGGTAGATATGAGATTTGTGTATTATGCATGTGGGTAAGCGAATAAACCTTCAGGCAGTCTGAGCTCGAACTTGGTGTTTAATTTACGTCCTTAACATGGCGCAGCCGAAATAAAAGAATCTACTTCTATTATCACTGTTCGGAGTGTGTTTTACGGTTTACGTAGTTAACCTGTTGTGTACGTGCTGTAGAAAACACAATCTTTAGACGTTTTGTGGAAACAATTACACGGGCGTTAATCATGGAGTCGATTTTACCACCGCCGCCGCCATTTGTGTTCGTTAATAGTTTAGAAAATGTAACTACGGGAAATTTATCAAAAGAGTGGGAAAAGTGGAAGAATTCATTTCTCATTTACTATGAAGCGTGTGAACTATCTAAAAAAGATAAGAAAGTACAAGTAAGCATCCTTTTACATATCATCGGCGAGCAGTGTCGAGAAGTGTACGAGCAGTTTGACAAGTCATCTATTACGACATCATCGCAATTACTGGATAAGTTTGATGCATTTTTCCTACCTCAAAAAATCTCACAATCGAGCGGCACAGATTTTTTACGCGCGATCAAAAGGAAGGCGAGTCTATCGAACAATATTCGTTCGAATTAAAAAAGTTGGCAAGTTCTTGTGAGTTTCAAGACTTAATGGAAACTTTAATTCGGGACAGACTTATTTGTGGAATAAAGGATCACGCTATTCGGGAAAGACTGTTACGGGAACCGGATTTAACATTGAAGAAATCATTAGATATTTGTAATGTGGCGCAAATTTCGAAGGTGCAAGCCGGAGCTATAAAAAAAGAATCTGTGGAGCATCATGCCTATGCCATACAACGTAATTATTCTTGGAACCACGAAGTTCAAGGAACCCCTAGTGAGGGTGGTATCGATACGAGTGATGTGAATCGGGTGATGTGGGTAGCTCGGCGAGGAGCGTCTGCGCATCGAGGAACAGCGCGCGGGTGGCCCCGCGGTCGTAGCCAGCTGTCGCGGGCTCGCGCGCCGTCTGCTCGTCCTCCACTTGTGTCCGCGCCAGGGCAGCGATGGCAGCCATCGGTGCAACGAAATCAGCTGACGCACAAACACGGTCGTGGTGGTGCTAGTGAGAATAGTGTGTGGTGTTCAATGTGTGGTTATGAACATGGGAGCTCAAGATGCCCTGCTGCAGGAAAGAGGTGTTTGAACTGTAACCGGCTTGACCACTTTTCCCGAATGTGTACAGTTTACGAGATTTGTGCGGACGAGTCAAATGATCAGGTACGAGTAATATATTATCTCTCTGATTCTCAAAATAGTTGGTCTGTTGATTTAGCGATTAATAATGGTACATTAAAGTTTAAATTGGACACTGGGGCTGACGTGAACATTATACCACTTACTTGCTTGCGAGAGTTAGGCTTATCCGAGCGAGAGTTAGGAATGTCTTCAGTCCGATTAATTGCCTACGGTGGTACCGGTATAAAAGTTGTAGGGCAGTTAAATTTAAAGGTGGAGCACAAAAATCGTAGTTATATTGTGGATTTTATTATTGCAGATGTAAATTCATCACCAGTTTTAGGTCGCGACGCATGTTGTGAGTTAAATTTAGTAAAGTTGGTACTGGAGGTGAAAGGTGATACGGAATGTAATTCGAAGCATAGTATTTTTACAGACTACAGTGACGTTTTTGAGGGGGTAGGTTGCATGCCAGGTCATTATAAAATCGAGCTTAACGAGAATGTCAGGCCGGTGGTACATGCACCTAGGAAGCTCCCGGTTGCTTTAAAGGAGTCAGTAAAGTGTAAATTAGAGGAAATGGTTAAAGATGGAATTATTGCGAAGGTTGAGGGCCCAACGGACTGGGTCAACAGCATGACGGTTGCTAGAAAAGCTAACGGGGACATTAGGATTTGTTTGGATCCACGTGATTTAAATTTAGCAATCAAGCGTGAACATTTTAAACTGCCTACTTTGGACGAAATTACAGCAAACCTAGGTGGATCCAAATATTTCAGTACTTTAGATGCGAAACAGGGTTTCTGGCAGCTTAAATTACATGCTGACAGTACAGACCTTTGTACATTTAATACCAGTTTCGGTAGATATAAATTCTTGCGTCTTCCATTTGGAATTTCATCTGCATCGGAAGTTTTTCACAAAAAAATGTATGAACATTTTGACGACATTCCAGGGGTGTGCTTATTTGTTGACGACTTACTTATTTATGCTAGCACTAAAGAGGAGCATGATCGTAGATTGAAAATGGTACTAGATAGATGCAGGGAAATAAATTTGAAGTTAAATTTAAATAAATGTAAGATTGGATTATCGGAGATTAAATATTTAGGTCACAAGATCACTCCTCGCGGCATTTACCCTGACGATGCGCATACGTCCGCGATAAGAAACATGCCCCGCCCATTAAACGTGAAGGACTTAGAGCGTTTTCTGGGCATGATTAATTATGTTGGTAGTTTTATACCCAATTTGTCAGATAGAAATCATGCTTTGAGACAACTTCTTAAGAAAGAAGTCGAATGGCACTGGACAGAAGAACATGAAAACTCTTTCGTTAGACTTAAAGAATGCTTGTTGAGTGCTCCAATCTTGCAATATTACAGTTTGGATATTCCTGTAGTAATTTCAGTAGATGCTTGTAAAAACGGACTTGGATGTTGCCTTATGCAAAATAATTTGCCTGTTTGCTACGCGTCACGTTCTATGACTAAAGCTGAGCAGTCATATGCTCAAATTGAAAAGGAGCTTTTAGCTTGCGTGTACGCGTGCGAAAAGTTTTATACGTATATTTATGGCCGTAGTGACATCACTATAGAAACTGACCATAAGCCACTTGTGAGTATCATTAGCAAGCCAATAGCATCAGCTCCGGCACGTTTGCAGAGAATGTTATTGCGGCTACAGCCTTATAACTTTAAATTGATTTACAAGCCCGGCAAGTATTTGTTTATAGCCGATACGTTGTCGCGCGCTGTAGAACCGGTCAGTGCGCCGATAACAGAACCGCGTGATCACCTAGATGCACTGGCGCAGGTGTGCGCCGTGGCAGTTAGTAACCCGCTTGTAGACACACATTTCTTACAAATTCAAAAGCTGACACAAGAGGATAATGAACTAAAATTATTAGCAGAGTACATAAAGTATGGATGGCCGCAAAACAAACAAGAAGTGTGTGATGAGGTTAGGGCCTACTGGGGATACCGGGATGAATTAACTATGGCTTACGGTATGCTTTGGAAGGGTGATAGGATAATTATTCCTTCCGACATCCGTAGTGAGATGTTAAGGCGGGTGCACATTGGTCACCTTGGTCTTGAAAAATGTAAACTAAGGATTCGCGAAATAATGTTTTGGCCGAATATAAATTCACAGTTAGAAGACCTAATTAACAATTGCCAACCTTGTTTGTTATTTAGAAATGAGAATAGAAAGGAAACACTTATATCGCACGACGTTCCTGGCAGGGCGTGGTCAAAAATTGGTGCCGATATTTTTCACTGGAAGAATAAAAAGTATTTAATAGTGGTAGACTATTACAGCAAATATGTAGAAGTTGTAGAACTATATTCATTAACATCTGATAGTGTGATTCAACAAATGAAGATAATTTTTAGCCGTCAAGGCATTCCAGATATTGTTATGTCTGATAATGGCCCTGAATTCAGTTCCCACAGCTTTAGGTTATTTGCACAGTTGTGGAAATTTCAGCATGTTACTTCTTCGCCCCACTATTCCCAGTCGAACGGGCAAGTGGAGCGAACGATACAGACAATTAAAAAGATTTTAAACAAAACGCAAGTCGAAGGCGCAGACTTTAGATTAGCCTTATTGGAATATTTGAATACCCCAATAAGCAGTACTCTCGCATCTCCTTCTGAATTACTTAATAGCCGCAAGTTGAGAAGTATAGTGCCATGCATACCGAAGCTTCTTAAACCAAAAGTTCCGAAGAATGTCACATCTCAGCTTCAATTACGACAAAATAAACAAAAGGACTATTATGATAGGGGTGCTCGCGACTTAACTCCTCTTGTACCAGGTCAGAAGGTAAAAGTTAGGATAAATAAAAAGTGGGTCAACGGTATAGTGCAATCGATTCGTGGAATACGGTCGTATGCTATACAAATAATAGGTGGAGGCATTCTAATCAGAAACCGACGGCATCTGATATGTGATTCAGATAATCGTCCTGATTCAGAACCGGAAAGCCCTGTGTGCCTCCTGCCTTATGACGACTTAGACATTCCAACTGATAACGCCGCGATGACGTCATCCGCGAGTGCATCACTTGCGCAGCGGCCGGTCCCAGTGTCCAATGATAATAATTGTAATAATGCACAAAATAATCATTATATTACTCGTTCTGGCAGGACGGTCATACCACCTGATCGATGGGGCTACTAGCTAAACATGCAGAGTGACGACTCGTCAACTATTGGAAATAAAAGAAAATATTAAAATGTAATTACATGTATACCTAGTTATATATAAATTTAGGTTTCCTTACGTAGGTGATTCTTAGTTCAGTTCAGTGCAATGGCTTGTATTAATAGTCTTTATACGAGACTTATTTACCTTATAAAATAAAAACTATGTAATCAATTATTATAATAAAATGTCATTCGCATGCGATATTATTGAAATGCCCATTGCTCTGAATGCCTTTTTTTTATTAGTTGTATTTGATATTATATGTCTGTAATGCATGTTTATTTTTGTAAATAATACCTATATTGTAGGTATGAAAGCGAATATAAAAAAAATAAAATAAAATATTATATACATCTATGAAATTTAAAATGTGTCAAATAAAATTAAAAAAAAAAAAAAAGTATTTTTACGGTCTGTATTACTTACTTACTTTCTTTTTTTTTTTCTTTTCTTTTTCTTTTCAACTTTCAGATAAAGTGAAAGTACTATTCAAGTAGGTAATTATATGTAAGTATAGAAATTATGTAATTACAAAAGGGATCAATCTTTATCACCTGATTTATATTGTATTTTATTTGAAATAATGTACCTACCTATTGTTTAAAACACAACTAATGTAGAATAATAATTAGTTTAATGTGTGTAATAATTTAATGAATCCTAGGTTATTTGATTGCATACCTACGTACTACGTAGGTATGATTTAAAATGTATACATTTTAAGGTTTATTATCATATCTTTCTTTATTGTTACTAAAGAATAGATGTTGAAATAATTCTTTAACTTATAGGAGTCCTTGTTTTGCATAAGTACCTAACGTGTAGTCTTGTAACTACTTTCATGATTTTATTCAATGTACCATCAATTCGGCAAAAAAAAAATGTTTATAAGAGGATGTGTAGTATATAATTAAATTGTATTAAAAAGGAGGTTGTGGGTAGATATGAGATTTGTGTATTATGCATGTGGGTAAGCGAATAAACCTTCAGGCAGTCTGAGCTCGAACTTGGTGTTTAATTTACGTCCTTAACATGTTTGGGTCCAGAACAGTGGGATTTGGCTTCGTTACCAGTACGTAGCGGTGGAATTGGAATACGGCGCGTACGTGATGTGTGTCTTCCGGCCTTCCTGGCGTCGGCGGCGGGAGTGGTGGACCTTGTCACTAGGATTTTATCTTTGAATCGTGACCAGGTCATAATACCTTTCGCTTCCAATGCCTTGTCGGTCTGGGAGGCTCTCAACCCGGGTGCGCAGGTGCCTGAAAAGCCGTTTCTGCAGCGTTTGTGGGACGAGGTAGGCATTAAACGTCTTTTTGCCAGTCTCTTGAACAACGCTTCTGGTGCGGATAGGGCTAGACTGGTGGCGGCTTCGGCACCGGAATCTGGGGCCTGGTTACACGCCCTTCCCTCCCCGAACTTTGGCACCCTCCTCGACAATGACTCGTTGCGGGTGGCCGTTGCTCTTCGTCTCGGCTGCGATGTTTGTCAACCACATCAATGCATTTGCGGCTCGATGGTGGAGAGCAACGGGCACCATGCTTTAAGTTGTCGCAGGTGCGCAGGGAGGTTCCCACGGCACCACGCCTTGAACGATATCATTCGTAGAGCACTGGTGTCGGCCAACGTTCCGTGTGTGCTGGAGCCACCTGGACTTAGCCGGTCGGACGGTAAGAGGCCGGATGGGTTGACTCTGGTGCCATGGGAGAGGGGTAAGTGCCTTTTATGGGACGCCACCTGCGTTAGCACGTTTGCCGCCTCGCACCTCGCTCGCACCGTGCGGACGGCAGGAGGAGCTGCTGACGCTCCGGGTCGTTCTTGGCGCAGAGGTTGTCCATCGCGGTTCAGCGTGGAAACGCGGCAAGTGTGATGGGCACTTTTGCGTCGGGAACGATGCGGGGTGGGTTGTTTGACTAATTTAGGTAGTTTGTTAAGGTTTTTTATTGTTAAGGTTTTTTTTTATTAGTATTATGTTTTAAAACTAGTATTAAATAGTTAAGTATTATACGTGTAAACCTAAAATCTTATGAGATATTTATCAATATACTTTTTGAAATTGAGAAATAGTTCCTCATAAAATAAAACTATGGAAACGGATTAAATCGCGTATAATGAATTTACAATTCATCCCGACGTTTCGAACACTTTACAGCGTTCGTGGTCAACGGGTGTTTAATGAACTAAAATATTTCTTGAAAATAAGAAGTGAGGATATCCCCGAAAAGCGACTTAATATCGAAGTAATTTTGATACTCAAGTAATCTGCAACATTTGCATAAATTGCTGTTATATTGTACCTTAGTGATAAAAAATTTATATTATATTTTTTTGGAAATTTTTGTCCTTCATCTTCACAACTTTTTCAAATCTTCTTCTTCAATCTTTTGTACAAGAAGGCGGTTGTAAACATTATTGTAAGCAACATAGTAAACTGTTACCTAATTAAAATCAGATTAAGGCGTAAACAATTCATAACGTAACAAACTTTCTCCGCGTCAAGTCTAATTAACGAGTAATTATAAAGTTCCTTAGCAATTTTCGCGTACCACCTATATGTAATTAATGTAATTGGTATATGTATCATAGTATCGGTATGCGGCATATTCGCTTTGTTTGTATTCGGTTGAATTTTTATTAAATTTTTAGTACGTAAACTTTCGTATCTTCGCCTGGGTTTTGACACCTTTACTAAAAAATCACCCAAGTTTGGAGACATTTTAGTCCGTTCTGGCAAAAAAACTCCATTTAGTACTCTGAACCTTCAGTATAGTCCTCAAAAGGTTCAAATTTCATTTATTAACTTGGTAATAAACGGGCTTAAAGGTGATAGGCGAAGATTGGGTGGTTTCCCTAACTTCGCCTATGGCATGCTTTACCGCTTAGAATAAACTTTTCTGTGACTCAAATACTAGTCAATAAAATTTATGATTTGATTTTATGATTTATGATTTAATTTATGACAACTTATGTCTAACTCGGCGATGTTAGGTAGCGCAGGCGAAGACACTAAACTTTACGGTATCCTGGCATAAACTCGTGTTGGAAGCAAGACTCAAGCTAGAAACAAATGATGAGTCGCGTCACACGGACGCTGCTGACGACCGCGATTGATAAGTGTGTGACAGTCTTAAAACATCCAGCCAGGGACCGGAACCGCTTACCATAACCGGGGTTTTTCATAGGCTTATTTTAGAAGTTGTTTTAAAAACCCCAACCATAATGGTAACCTTTTGTAAGGGTGACTGTTTGATAGGGTAAGCCTATCTGATACAGTTAACTTAAATAACCTCTAACGAAAACCAAACCCAGTCTTAAAGGTTACCCTATCATTTTAATTATTAAACCGTTTAAGCAACTTTAATCTCTGCGCACATTGAAATTCAACTTATTATTGAATAACCATAGCGAGTACAAGCTCATACGTATCGTCTCTAAACAAGTTTATGTCGATTCAAATAACGTAGTTTTATGTCGATTCAAACAATATTGGACTTTAAAACCTTACACTAAAATTTAAAACATAACTGACCTGAATTATCATAGTGTGTTTTGACATTGAATGCATTCGTAGCGCGCGCCGGGTCGTTCTATTGTTTATCTATCTTACCTGTGCGTTTCCGAACAAGCTTTTTAAAGATCAACCTTTTGCTTGGCCGTCGGACCATCTCACCAAAGACGCTCATACTCGAGAGCAAATTTTAGTAAAGAACTAACTAAAAAAAATATTGTAAAAGAACAAAGCAAATAATTATATCGATATCTTACGATTAGATAATTGAAAACATCTTCTCAATTGGGCTTTGTTAAAAATGTCAAAATAGCTATTTATGCAACAAGTGCGGAAAGTAGGTGATTTCTGATGAGTGTCATATAAGCCGATACGAGTCGGAATTTCGGAAATCATCATAAATAAAAAAACATAATAAGACGAAATACTTTAGTAATTATTAAAATTAAAAGTTATGTTAGTACAATTTTCGAATTTGAAAGACATTGGTTTTATGGGACTTATAATAGTAAAGTTCAAAATAAAATAAAAAAATTGAATTTTAAAAAGCACTAGTGCGGAAAAGTATTACTTTCCACACGATTTTTATGGGACTGATAGTGAAGTTAAAGTTAAGTTTAACTTCACTATCAGTCCCAGTCATCAGTTAAGTTAAAGTTAAAAGCAAAATAAAAAAAAATGTTAAAAGCACCAGTGAATATTGTGGAAAAGTACCTACTTCTTTCCGCACAATTTTGCTTCATAGAAAACGCACTTTTCGAGCACATACATTCTAATAGCTATTTTTATGGGACTAATAGTGAAGTTCAAAATTTAAAGAAAAATGAAAAGTAAAAAGCACTAGTGCGGAAAAGTACTTTCCGCACGATTTTGCTTCATAGAAAACGCACTTTTCGAGCACATACAGTGCTATTTTTATGGGACTGATAGAGAAGTAACAAATTAAAAAAAAGTAAAAAGCACTAGTACGGAAAAGTACTACTTTCCGCACGATTTTTCTGGGATAGACAGTGAAGTTCAAAATTTTAAAAAAAATTAAAAGTAAAAAGCACTAGTGACTAGTGCGGAAAAGTAGGTACTACTATCCGCACAATTTTGCTTCATAGAATACGCACTTTTCAAACACATACATTGTAATAGCTATTTTTATGGGACTGATAGTGAAGTCCTAAATAAAATAAAAAATTAAAAGTAAAAAGTACCAGTGCCGAAAAGTACTCTACTTTCCGCACGATCTTACTTTATAGAAAACGCACTTTTGTAATAGCTATTTTTATGGGACTGATAGTGAAGTTCAAAATTAAAAGTAAAAAACACTAGTGCGGAAAAGTACTACTTTCCGCACGATTTTCCGGGGACGGATAGTGAAGTTCAAAATGTAAAAAAAAAGAAAAGTAAAAAGCACTAGTGTGGAAAAGTATTACTTTCCGCACGATTTTGTTTCATAGGAAACGCACTTCTCGAGCACACATACATTATAATAGCTATTTTTATGAGACTCATAGCGAAGTTCATAATAAAAAAAAAATTAAAGTAAAAAGCACTAGTTTGAAAAAGTACTACTTTCCACACGATTTTTCTGGGACGTATAGTAAAGTTCAAAATTTAAAAACATTTGAAAAGTAAAAAGCGCTAGTGCGGAAAAGTACTACTTTCCGCACAATGTTGCTACATATAAATCGCACTTTCCGAGCACATACATTATAATAGCTATTTTTACGGGACTGATAGCGAAGTTCATAATTTAAAAAAAAAAAGTAAAAAACCCTAGTGCGAAAATGTACAACTTTCCGAACGATTTTTCTGGGACGGATGGTGGCCTTCAAAATTTAAATAAAATTGGAATGTAAAAAACACTAGTGCGGAAAAGTACTACTTTCCGCATGATTTTGTTTTATAGAAAACGCACTTTTCGAGCACATACATTGTTATAGCTATTTTTATGGGAGTGATGGTGAAGTTCAAAATTTTAAGTAAAAAGAACTAGTATGGAAAAGTACTACTTTAAAAGTACCTACTACTTGCTGCACGATTTTGCTTCGTAAAAAACGTACTTTTCGAGCACATGCATTGTAAACGCACTTTTTGAGCACATGCATTGTTATAGTTATTTTTATGAGACTGATAGTGAAGTTCAAAATAAATAAAAATTAAAAGTAAAAAACCGGCCAAGAGCGTGTCGGGCCACGCTCAGTGTAGGGTTCCGTAGTTTTCCGTATTTTTCTCAAAAACTACTGAACCTATCAAGTTCAAAACAATTTTCCTAGAAAGTTTTTATAAAGTTCTACATTTGTGATTTTTTTCATATTTTTTAAACATATGGTTCAAAAGTTAGAGGGGGGAAGCATTTTTTTCCTTTAGAAGCGATTATTTCCAAAAATATTAATATTATCAAAAAACGATCTTAGTAAACCCTTATTCATTTTTAAATACCTATCTAAAAACATATCATACGTTGGGGTTGGAATAAAAAAAAATTCAGCCCCCACTTTACATGTAGGGGGGGTACCCCAATAAAACATTTTTTTCCATTTTTTATTTTTGAACTTTGTTGGCGTGATTAATATACATATTGGTACCAAATTTCAGCTGTCTAGTGCTAACGGTTACTGAGATTATCCGCGGACGGACGGACGGACGGACGGACGGACGGACAGACAGACATGGCGAAACTATAAGGGTTCCTAGTTGACTACGGAACCCTAAAAGTAGGTACAAAACCTTGCTTGCTGTAAAAACCTACTTCATTTTATTCCCTTATAATATACTGATGAGTACGAGTAGGTCAATAATTGGGTTGTCTATTGTTTGCCCGACAGTCATTTAACATAATATTCATTTGCCCGAATCTAACTTGCCTGAATTTCATTTGCCCGAATGATTTGTTTACCATAAAAATCATATGACATACTCGTTGTTTATCCGAATGTTACCTTCCATAATCATACAATGCCATACTATTTGTTAGCCATATTATTAAGTGCAATAATATGGTTTCATAGAATATTCAAACGCCATAAGCAATTATTGCCATATTAATTGTTGCCCATATTATTACCTAACCTAACCTACTTTCTGATAGCAGTTTCATTTTCCAGGGGTCACAGTTCTAACCTAACCTACTTTTCCAGCAGTTTCATTCTCCAGGGGGTCACAGTTCTAACCTAACCTAACCTACTTTCTGATAGCAGTTTCATTTTCCAGGGGTCGCAGTTCTAACCCAACCTAACCTACTGTCTGATAGTATTTTCATTTTCCGGGGGGTCACAGTTCTAACCTAACCTAACCTACTTTTCAAGCAGTTTCCTTTTCCAGAGGTTCACAGTTCTAACCTAACCTAACCTACTTTCTGATAGCAGTTTAATTTTCCAGGGGTCACAGTTCTAACTTAACCTATCCTACTTTCTGATAGCAGTTTCATTCTCTAGTCCTTCTAGTACCTATTATAGTAGTTTTCGATTCTGCCAAAGCACATTATGGAAATTGACTTTTCTGGACGCTAATTTGTATGACAAATGATGGTATGGAATGTGGTAATTACGGATTTCGATGATTCTGACAAATGACATTATGGAAACTGAATTTATGGGAAACAAAGTTTCTGGCACTAGATTAATATAGTAAACAATGATTATGGCATAAGATGTTATGAGAAACAATATTATGATTGTTGAATAGGATGGCAAATAAAATTATGGCAAATGAAATTCTGACAAATGGGGGTATCCCCAATAATTGTACTATCAAATACAGAAACTAAATGACGTACATGTCAAATGGTAATAACTACGCAAATTCGAGTGCATGCGTCTGAGACAAGCTCTATCTATAGCAAACCAGTTTCAATGTAGAAAGACAACAAGGAACGGATAAAGCTTACCATAACTCAATGAAAACAGGTTTTAAAAACCCTATCGCGATAGGGTTTCGGAGTTAACTTAGTTAGTAGTTATGGTAACCTCATAGTAACAGATTCAATAAGCTTACCGTTTTAAAAGGTTACCTTTAAAAAAGCTTACCGTTTTATTTAGTAAGAAAATTGATTGGGTAAGCAAATTGATGAAGTTAAGCCTAAAAAGGGGTTTTCCGGTCCCTGCTGGCGCCAGATTTCTATCGGACGTCCGAACGCTCAAGGCTATGTCCACGGCTTACGTCCGATAGTTTGCACAATTCAGTGTAGGTATATTTATTATCTAGATCGCGGCAGTGGACGCGCGTCCACAGACGTGTCCCATAATTTATTTCCAGCTTCATTCGCTACGCTATCGCCGTTAACACATTGAGTTGAGTGCCTGCACGCACGTGCTACGAGCGTAGCTGATAATATGGGAAAATGGGCGCCTACGTAGCGAAAAGCACCTACGGGCACAGAAGTCCATATATTATGAAGGGTCATTGCCACTGCAAGCTATAAGTATATATGTATTTATGTAAATATGCCGACTATTCAGTGGTTCCTAAAGTTGACTGGACACGACCCACCTTAAAATAATACATTACGATACAAGTGCGTAAAAAAGGAAATCCGAAACGAGTGGCAATAAATTAAAACACGACCGAAGGGAGTATCTTACGACGTTTTTCAGTACAGATGTCCCTTCGGAGGCTCATCTGTACTGAAAAACGTCGTACGATACACGTGCGAAAAGGAATTTCCTTTTTTACGCACTTGTATTATTTACCAACACAAAAATAATTAACGAAAACATGTTCAACTAAGGAGTTCGTTGTGTTTGTTATTACATTAGTTATTAATTCAAACACAAACTCAATTATAAGCATGCCCTACCTTATTAAAATGCCGTGAGTTTAATGCTAGTATGCATTTTGAATAAGATCAAACATTACGAGCTAGTTCCATTATGGAACGAAATCTATTATATTACTAAGTAGGGGTAGGTACTGAAACGTAGGTACTAACACTACTAACTATCGTAAAACCACGTCTATTCGCCTGAATACCTAACTCTGCCTGGCTTTATAAAAGTTGAAACTTAGTTTTTAATACAGGATCCGCAAACTACTGATTTAGCTTAATTTGGAATTTAGCTAAACCTGCACTAAAGCTAGATGGTCATTTCTATAATGACAGGCGAAGATAGATATTGATGATTTGAACATTCATTTGGTTTCTTGTAGGTACCTAATTATGCTATCTGTATGAAAATAATATCGAATGGTTGAATTGTCCAAATATAGATATTTCTCGTATAATAGATATTACATTCCAGGTAATAGGTACATTTATGTTTTGAGGGAGGGTTCCCGTAAAATTTCTAAAGGATATTCGGTGTTCGGGTAGGGCAGGGTGAAATCGGACGTAATCGTAACGACGATAAAATGGATACTGACTAGTCTTATTCCCGTAATATCGCTCCAAAATCCGAAGACCCTTTCAAAGTTCAGGCACCAGCCAGCCAGGAGAAAGTCATTCACCTCCAGCCAAATTAATCCATGACAATAAATCAAGTCCTACATAATTACCTAAGACTAAATAATAACCTATATTTGGGTTAAGGAACCCTGTAATTAATAATAAGTAATAAGCTACTTTGTTTTTGCCACAGGTTATCGACCTGCCTTAAAATTTGAATCGGTTAATACATAAATCTAGATTATAGGACGTGCTTTTTTTATTACATAAATAGGTAGACAACAATAGTTATTTGTTATACAAGGGGGCAAAGTTGTATTTTAACGCCGAGTGTGGAATTGAAAAACGAGCAAGTGAAAGGATTCTATAGTTGAACCACGAGCGAAGCGAGTGGTTCGAGAATAGAATCCTGAACTTGCGAGTTTTTTAACACACGAGAAGTAAAATACATTTGCATCCGAGTGTAACACAAAACTTTTCCCCTCATTATAGCGAGAAAACTACAACGCAAAAAATGCGTTTATCACTGCTTCCAGTAGTTCCACAGGTGGTAAATCATCTTTATTACTAGATTCACCTACTTTTATCAATTTTAAAGCAGTTAATTTGACTTTATTAAAGGTCAAATTACTTTACCCACTAGTGGATAAAATGCGTTTTTACCCGCTGGTATTGGAGGACAAAACACGTGTTTCCGAGCTAGTGAGGGGAAAAGGTATTTTCTTTAAGCGTGACCTTAAACATTAAACGTACCATATGTAGTAGTTCTCTCTTATATTAGCAGTTCCAGATTTTTCCTGACTGTCCCATTTGGATTAAACTTGGATGTAGTTTGACATTGGACGTAGATAAATATTATCTGTGCTTCTTAACAAGGTCCTAATGAGACAAACCCAGATAATCTACAAATCCGCTTCCAACCTCCAAACTTGCTAAAACGCTCTGAATTGACAATCTTCTTAAACTATCTAATATATAAGTCTGGGTTCTTATATATGTACAGTGTAATCCCTCGGACACGAGTTTCGCTGTCAGTTAGGGTTGCCAGATCGAATTACCCCAAGGTCAGGACAAAAGGTCAATATTTCGGATAGTCGGGAAAACCAAATTATATATACCATTTTTAAGCTCGGGTACCATCCTGTGTACCCGAGCTTAAAAATGGTATTTTGGTTACCTATATTACATAAACCTGTGTGGTGACGGGTTAAGAATTTCACCACCCCCTTTCTTCCCGTGGGTGTCGTAGAAGGCGACTGTGGGATATGGGTTGAATTGTGGTGTAGGCGAGAGGCTGGCAACCTGTCACTGCAATGCCACAGTTTCGTTTTCTTTTAACCCCTTATTTGCCAAGAGTGGCCCTGAAGCTTTAGTAGTTTCATGTGCTCTGCCTACCCCTTTATGGGATACAGGCGTGATTGTATGTATGTATGTATGTATGTATGTATATTACATAAAATATATAAAAAATACATAACATAAAATATTTAGCCTACCCCTACCATATGTAATAGTACATTACGATACAAGTGCGTAAAAAAGGAAGTTCGAAACGAGTGGCGATAAATTAAAACACGACCGAAGGGAGTGTTTTAAATCGACACGAGTTACGAATTTCCTTTTCGCACGTGTATCGTACGACGTTTTTCAGTACAGATGGCCCTCCGAAGTTTCGACCTGACCTGACATATAATGAACCACTTCTCGCACTAGTGCGTAAAAAAAACACCATCTATACTGAAAATGTTATTTTCAGTACAGATAGTGCTTTTTTACGCACTAGTGCGAGAAGTGGTTCATTTCTTGTCAGGTCGAAACTTTGGAGGGCCATCTGTATATGTTCCTACTGAAAAACGTCGTACGATACATGCGCAAAAAGGTAATTCGTAACTCGTGTCGATTTAAAGCACGACCGAAGGGAGTTATCGCCACTCGTTTCGAACTTCCTTTTTTACGCACTTGTATCATCTTGTACTACCTATTTTGTCCGTGTTTATTTTTGTTGTTGTGTTATTGTTTTTCGGTAAATATTTCAAATTTATCGGGAGTCGGGAGGATTGGCAAAAAATACGGGAAATCCCGCTTAATCCCGACCACTTCGCAACCCTACTTGCAGCTCTTGCGTTTTCCGCTAGACTGATTGGATTAATTTGATAGGTACAGAAACCTCGGCAACGGCATTGAAAATTGATAAGCCCCACGTAGCAAAGCGTAATAAAATTTAAACTTAACAGCCGTGTCAAGGCTTCACACGAGAGAGCTCTCAACGACGTGATATTAGTTGGCTTCATGGCATAGAAAATAGCTGTTTTGCAGCACATGACGCAATATGGAAGGGATAGAACGTTTAGCCGCTTAGCTGTCTCCTACGATCAGTTTGCTATGCGAATACGTGTAAATGCTCTTTAAATCACACTTTTTTATACCAGTAGGCCTAGCACATGATTGCCGCGAGAGTAATGTCGCCGCGAGATAGATGACACGTCTTCGTCTAACTGTATTAATGACATAAGGACGGGTAGTCTATCTCGCGGCGACATACTCTCGCGGCAATCATGTGCTAACCCTGCAGCCTGAATAAAAAAGGTTCATATTATAGATATTTATTTCCAGCTCAAGTAAAATGACCTTTAAATAACACAGTCAGAAATGGGATATTTGTAATTTATTCTTCTTTAAAAATTTTCTAAATTTAGATAAGTAGTTAATGAGATGTGGCATAAAAGGTAAGTAAGTACCTACCTACCTACCAGAGATGTTAACTATTTGAAATAAAAGCATTTCAAATAGAAATACAAAATACCTATTTTGTATTTGGTATTTTAAATACTTTTATCTAAAACTATTTTGTATTTAATTTGAAATACTTTTTAGTACAAGTATTTTGCATTTTCTACCACTTCAAAATACCAAATGCTTTTTGTCACTTTTTGACGTAAGATAGATGGTACCGAGCGCGTATTCTATTGTTTCTTTGTCTGTCTAAGTTATGTACTGACCGGGACAACACGTTAGAAAGCGCTTAATTTAATGTTTTACAAAAACGCACTTATTTTCAGTGCTGCCAACATAGTGGTTCCTATAATAATTAAGGTTCAATGAATACTAAGCGATTTGTTGCAAGATCCCAAAGCACCCTGACCTTGAACATCGAAAAATCGGGAAAAATCCATATAATTCGTATACCTGACTGTAAGTATTTCTATTTAGTACAGCTGTAATGTATTATGCTTAATTAATATTACTATTATTTTCGGTTTTTTTTTTCATATTTCATACATATTGCAATATAACTCTTTCATTCGATTTTTATAATATTAGGTAAGGTAAAAGACATGGAGACAGTCCATTTTTGGCTTCACTTTTTAACGTGTTAATTTTATAGAGCCAGGTTTCTGGGCTCTCTGGTGATTCTGTGTTTTAAACACATCTTTAAAATAAAAGTTTTACCTTATGTCAAAAAAGTATTTTATTTGAATAAAGGTATTTTGAAAATACCTATTTTGCATTTTGTATTTCAAATACCTTTTTGTAAAACTATTTTGTATTTTTATTTGAAATAGGTAAAAAACCAAAGTATTTGCATTTTGTATTTAAATACATTGCACTACCTATTTTTTAACATCTCTGGTAGTCTATCACAATCTTGTATTAAGTTTACTTATTTCGCAGAAAATTTCAATATGATATTTTATTCAGACAATAAAGATATTTAATTTACAAATAAATATAAGAAAATCTTGCTCATTACTAATCACTTCTTGTTATATTTACTTTTTACTTATAGTCAGAAGTATAGAGCTGTCTCGAGGTTCAGGTACTGAGAGTTAAGAGAGCATCTCAATGGTTTGGATTAGAATCTAATAATGTTTGAAACATTTTAAATTTATATTGTGCATTTTTTATGTATGTATGTATGTGTAAGCTTTATTGTACATAAAAGAAACACAGTTACAGAGTCAGTAATATACAATGTAGGCGGACTTATCCCTTAATGGACTTAATACCTGTCCATTTTTAGTCTTTCTTGCATCGAACTAATTTGTATACATTCATAAACTGACACTTGCTAAATTAACCAAGATTTGACGAAATTTAGCATTGAATTGTTAAATTCAGGTAGCGCGACAGATAGGTAACTTTATAATTGGTCATGTGCGAAAAGTGTGATAAAGGCGGGACGACAATCGACTTAAAAAAACTGTGAATTTCAGGCGGTTAGCACATTTTGCGTTTTCGCGCGTGAACTTCAAAATGAAGTTAAATTGCAAGTATTTTGACAGTTCTCAATTATGAAATAAGTCACTCATAACTAGAGCGTATCACAGTCATGCTCATAACTAATATTTAGTAACATATCTGTTCCTATACAAGTAAAACACTGCATTTTCTGTTCCACCGTTACCAGCCCAAGGCCTAACTTTTAACCTTCCTCTAATCTTGCAATATGAACTGCAATTCCGATAAAATAAATAATAATAATCAAGTGAGCTCAATAGTTTTCAATTCCATTTTAAAATACTGAAACTATTCGTCCGGGTATTAGGGCTAAACCAGTGGAGATTAAAAATATATTCATTGAAGCATATAAATATAAAACGAAGAAGATGTGTATTTATTTAATATGAAAATTTGATAGGTATTACCTATATTTTTTGTTCATTGCAGTATCAGGCCAAAAATCTTTCTAACAGCGATAAAACGGTTGAATATAGTACTAATTATTTACTATTTAAGTATTTTGTTTTAAGTACTGTATTCCCTAAAGTATTTGGGACTTTATTACGTATATTTTATTATTATATTGAGTAGGTATAGAAACCAAGGGAGACCTAACCTCTGTGGTGGACGATTAATGTCTGAAATGATGATGGTGCGATAGTCTCATTTTGTACTGATCACAGAACTTAATTTAGATAGAAGAAACAAATTCATATATTTGTATAGGGGCCGAGCGTGTCAAATTTTGTACTGAAGTTGATTCTTGCCTGTAATTTTAAATATGTCTCAGGCTCTTGATTGTTCATAATTTTTGTGTTGTTGCAATTGAATATCACGTAACGAGGCATTTTTTATGTTTTGGTTGACTTCAACTTACAAAAATTGACGCCCGAAAGCTGCAAGCTGCGAGTAAAGACGGACAACTCAGTGGATTTCACTGAGTTCATTTGAAACGCTAAGTAGATACGTTTGCTTGGTCTATGGTATACACCGTGTTTCACTTAACACTAAAAACCTGAAAACAGTTTGTTCAGAATCGAGAGTAGAATCGATTGAGCTATATCTTGATGGGGGTAATATTTTTATTTAAATTAGTATTATTAATTATTTTTTACGTGCCCATTCTATTGTACTCGTAATACAACATTGTGTATATCGCATTGCTAGAGGTTGTTTACCTTTTTTCAGTATTTAGGGGTATTAATACTGGCCGGTTACTTGGACCATTATTTTTTCCGCTACTAGTTTGACGTTGTTTGTCAGTTTAATCTTAATGTTTATCATAAGTCATAACAAACTGAACTCGTACCTAATTACAACCTTGTCATTTTGAATATTGAGTTTATTTGCTTACTGCGATTACCTGTCCAATTTGAAGTTTACTGTGACAAAGCTTTAAAGTGTTTTACAGTGACATCTTAGCTGTCTATTGGTAAACCTTATGTCGTTGCAGTAACGTACACAAATAAATAGTGTTATGGTTTATGATGGTAGTTAGCAATTATTTTATTGAGTGTAGAGCTAAAAGTCAAGTAGAGCTGTACAGAAAATTAAAAATTCAATTTAAAAAAAAGTAACGATCAGATTGAAAGATGAATACTCTAGATGAGTTTAAAAAAATAAAAATCAGTTGGGGTGTCTGAGGTTTTGAGTGATACCGGAAACACCGTGTATATGACATCTATGGTACTGATGCTAGATTGTTACTAGCTTAAATTACTTTACATTATTATATGTAGGTCACACACCACAGCCACAGTTTACCCAGTTTACCCAGTTTCGTTTTCTTTCAACCCCTTATTTGCCAAGAGTGGCACTGAAGCTTTAGTTTCATGTGTTCTGCCTACCCCTTTATGGGATACAGGCGTGATTGTATGTATGTATGTATGTATGTATATGTAGGTAGAATTTCTGAATAGCAACTCATTCGACACCTACGAAGAAACCGAACTGACTGACTGAATATTACAATTATGTCCGCAGCATAGAGGAATAAGTTTAGTATAGGAAGAGTTGTAACTCCATACATCAGTAAATGCAAGTTATTTGTAGTGACACCTAGCGTAATCCACGCGTCAACTAGCGTGAATTATCAGTACTGCCACTTGTCAACAGATGTCGCGACGAACAAAAAGTGTGAGCCGCGTAAGCTGAAGACCCGGGTTCGTTTCCCGGCTCGGCCACCAGTGGGCCTTGCCGTTTTTTCTTTAGTGTATGATATCTATTTCAATTTATAATTTATATATAGTAGTGTGACTACTTGGAAAAAGAACAAATAAAAAAAAATTCAATAAAATAATTTGATTTGTTCCCTAGTTGTAATAAGTGTGATGCTTAACAATTTTTAGCTAATATTACAATAGTATTAATCAGTACTCTGTTTTCAGTTCCTTCTGCTTGTAATAGAGGTATAAGTTGTGAACTGTTTTAATATTACATTTTTGGCACCAGTGGGCCTTGCCGTTTTTTCTTTAGTGTATGATATCTATTTCAATTTATAATTTATATATAGTAGTGTGACTACTTGGAAAAAGAACAAATAAATAAAAAAAATTCAATAAAATAATTTGATTTGTTCCCTAGTTGTAAAAAGTGTGATGCTTAACAATTTTTAGCTAATATTACAATAGTATTAATCAGTACTCTGTTTTCAGTTCCTTCTGCTTTTAATAGAGGTATAAGTTGTAAACTGTTTTAATATTACATTTTTGGCAGACGCAACTCTGTTGGCACCTAGTGTCGAATAGTGGTACTGATAATTTACGCTATTTGATGCGTGATTGACGATAGATGTCACTACAAATAACTTGCATTACTGATGTATGCTGGAGTTACACCTCTTCCCTAACTTATTCCTCTATGGTCCTCACTCACCCGGAAACGCTTTTGAATTCTCACAGGCCGTACATATTGTATGTCTTAGAATACTTCAAAACATACACGTGGACTGCTAACTCAGCCACGAATACTGAAGTATTCATCGCTTTTAAACTTGGTAACGCGCATGTGACACTCCTTGAGTTGCACGCGTCCATAGGTTACGGTGACCGCTTTTCATCAGGCGGACGTAATATTTAAAAAAAATGTATAAATTTAAATTTAAAGGGCATTAAATAAATGTCATATACAAAGAAAAAGTGACCAAGGCCTCCAGTGTTCCGAGCTGGAATCGAACCAGCGTACTCCGCTTACCGGGCGAATGCCTGAACCACTCGGCCATCGGTACACGAAGGCAAGGTTCGAAATTTCCAAGTATATGACATTCCCGAAGGCTCGTGGCCCGGTAAGTGGAGTACGCTGGTTCGATTCCAGTTCGGAACACTGGAAGCCTTGGTCACTTTTTCTTTGTATATGACATTTATTTAATGTTTATAACATAATAGTATTATTACTACTTAAAAATACAAGTTTAAATATTTTCTATGAAAATAATTTAATTTGTTCTTAGGGTATATCGACAATAGACATTTCATCGACATCGAATCCTAGAACATGCCCCGACTTAGCACACGTATGTAGCATTTTTATGTACGACATATCTTATATCTTATACCACAGATGTCATATAAACCATACAAATAAATGAACTCGTTTCTTCTATCTAAATCTAGTTCTGTGTCTTATACCTTATATATCCTATACCTTAAAGGCGCCGTTTTTGACAGTTGCCTTTGACATCCTTCATACGAGTAGATCGTGTTTTATTGTAGCTTACAATATTTCAAATCATTTTCTACTCGTCGACTTTAATCTGTCAATTCACCACACCACCACAGACTAAACTATAAGTGCTGACTTTTCAGTGTTGGATAGTCTTTGACACTAGTCAAGTCAACTATAATATTTCATTACAGTTCACTTTAGTTAACTGTAATAATTTCAAAAATAGAAATTCGTACAAGTTCTATACTAATTTGTGATACCTGGCAGTTTTTTCTACATCTGAAACTAAATGTGTTTCAGATGCAGAATTTTTTTCCCCCTCACTAGCTTGGAAACACGCGTTTTTTCCTTTAATACCAGCGGGTAAAAACGCATTTTATCCACTAGTGGATAAAGTAATTTGACTTTGAATATAAGTAAGTAAGTAAATATTCTTTATTGCACCATTTTACATGTTATAAATATACAGAATGTTGAGTGAGAGTATAACTAGGTAACAACAGGCGGTCTTATCGCTAAAAAGCGATCTCTTCCAGACAACCTTAGGGTAGCTGGAAAAACGGAACAGAAACAAAAGTTAACAGGCAGTGCGAGAACAATAAAAAATATAGAGAAAACCAACACTACAGTTTGAATAGAAGCGGCGAAAAGCATTGGTATCAATCAATCAATCAATCAATCAATCAAAATATTCTTTATTCAAATAGGCTTACAATAAGCACTTTTAAATTGTCAACAGTGTACAATATTCATCTTATTCTAAATATCAGAGCAATTTATTGGTGCAATAAACAATATTGTTTTAAAACTACATTGATTTAATAAAATGATATCAATCTAAATTGTATAAAAAAATACTAGTATAAAAACTTCTAGAATAAATTCTAAATGTCAAAAAAATTGTGTAAAAATACATTGAATTATCAATATCATCATTAATAAGCTATATAATTAAGGGATATTATTAAACGCACAGCAAAAAAATAATCGCCTATCAATTAATCGTCATCAATAATATACTTCTGTACATCAAATTAATTACTTCACTGCAAATAAACTAAATGATTAACAAAACTAGTAATGCAGATTATTCCAAAATACACATCAGCACGACATTACTTTTTTCCTCTAATGCAAGACAATTAAATTCCTTTAGGAACAAAAATACTACAATTCTATCAAAAATACTAATTGCGCAGCAATTTACCCGTCTTCATAGCAAATTATTTAATTCGAAGAACATACATCCTTTTCTCTTATTTTTTAAGTATTCACGTTCAGCTAATTTAATAATGGTCACCGTCACGAAAACAAACTTTTGCTAGAAAATTGGGTTAGGTTAGGTTAGAACTGCGACCCTCACGGAAACAAACTTTTGTAAGAAAAGTGGGTTAGGTTAGGTTAGAACTGCGACCCTCACGGAAACAAACTTTTGTGAGAAAAGTTGGTTAGGTTAGGTTAGAACTGCGACCCTCACGGAAACAAACTTTTGTGAGAAAAGTGGGTTAGGTTAGGTTAGAACTGCGACTCCCTGGGGTCTCTGACGACGAGATGATGAGGGTAGACATCCGCCTGAGGGGAGGTAAAAAAGCTCCTGGGCCTGACGGGGTACCTGGAAAAGTCCTACCTCTCATGCTAAAGCATCTCGGAAACCGAATTAGGGAACTTTTTGATGACTGCCTGAAGGAGGGCCTGTTTCCGAGAAGCTGGAAAGAGAGTAGGTTGTGCCTCCTCGGGAAAGACAGCCGCCCGCCGGACAGTCCCTCCGGATATCGGCCAATAGTGCTCCTTGACGAAATAGGGAAGATGTTGGAGCGTATCCTTGCTGGCCGCATTCTCCAACATCTTAAGAACACCGGCCCGGACGTCAGTGACAGGCGATTCGGGTTCCGGGCGGGGCTGTCCACAATGGACGCACTTTCCTCTCTTAGGAAATTTAGTGTGGATGCAGCGGGGAGAGGGCAGGGTGTCGTAGCGTTATCACTCGACATCGCCAACGCCTTCGGCACCCTCTCATATACCGTAATCAAGGAGGCACTTCGGTACCACCACCTGAGGACAATCATGGAGCACTACCTATCTGAGAGAGTAGTGCTCTACGAAACAAGAGAAGGTCGAGCAGAACGAGAAATGGCCTGCGGTGTTCCACAGAGGTCAGTCTTAGGACCACTTCTGTGGAATATCGGATATGATTGGGTGATAAGGGGGGCGCCGCTTCCCCGCATGTCCACCATATGTTAGGCGGACGACACAATGGTGGCTGTGCGGGGAAGAGAATTGGAGGAGACACTGAGGAGGGCGGCGGTTAGCACAGAACTGACGGTCGGCCGCATTCGCCTGCTTGGGTTAAAGGTGGCCCTCTCGAAGACGGAAGCCATAGTTTTCGGGGGGAAAGGATGGCGCCTGCCCGCCGGCTTGACGATTCAGGTGGAGGGGGAATCTGTCCAGGTCAGGGCCAATATCAAATATCTTGGCCTGATCCTGGACAGAAAATGGGAATTCAGGGAACATTTCACCCGACTTGCTCCACGAATTGTGGGCGCGGCTTCCGCCCTAGGCAGGCTGCTACCCAACGTGGGAGGGCCAGGAGCCCCATGCCACCGCCTTTTTGCGGGGGTGGTAAGAAGTATGGCCCTATACGGGGCCCCGATTTGGGCGGACCGGCTGTCGAGCGGAAACAAATCCCTGCTCCGGCGGCCGCAAAAAGTGGTGGCCTTAAGAATAATTAGGGCCTACTCGACGGTATCCCATGCGGCGGCGTGTCTCCTCGCCTGCACTCCTCCATAGGAGCTCGACGCCCAGGTCCAGGCGGAGAGGTATACGATGAGGGCGGAGGCCAGAGCTAGAGGACAACGCTTGGACCCAGAAGTGGCAGAGCGGGCAGACCGAGAGGCCAAGGTCAGGCTCCGAGAGCTATGGGAGGCCAGTCTGGAGGACAATCCGTATGGAACACACACCATAGGGGCAGTCCTCCCATATATGGAGGAGTGGCTGAAGGGGAAGCACGGGGCCCTGTCATATAGGGCAACGCAGGTGATGACCGGTCACGGCTGCTTCGGTCATTACCTGCACAAGATAAAGAGGGAATTGGGGCCCCAGTGTCACCAGTGCGGCGACCCTGACGACTCGGCCCAACACACGCTAGAGGTGTGCAGCCACTGGGAGCAAGAGCGTCGCGCTCTCACCGCAGCAATAGGAACGACGGACCTATCGCTGCACAGCGTCGTTGCAGCCATGCTCCGTAGCGAGAGGAACTGGAAAGCGGTCATCTCCTTCTGTGAGGACATCATCTCGCAGAAGGAGACAGAGGAGCGAGAACGCGAAAATGCGGCCTATGCGCCTCCGCATCGGCAAAGACGTAGAGGGAGAAGACGCGCGCAGTTCGCAATAAACGGCGCCCTCCCTCAATAGGGCCAGTGGGTTGGGGCCCACATTGCACGGCCTTACACGACTGGGGGGAGAATCAGAAGCGTCCCTGTTTGTCCCCTTCCTTGGTGCGGGTTTTCTGGCCTAACGTCGGGAAAGACGGGGGACATTGCGGAAGAATGAATGTGCGAGCCCGTGATGTCCCCATACAACATCTTAGAGGGTGCGATACCGGAGTGGGGTTTAGTGGGTATTCTCTTTCCCTCCCTCTCGCTAGGAGAGGGAGCTGAATGAGTGAGTCCCACATACCCTCCCCATCATGGCCTTCCCCACGGGCGGGGAAAAATGCGTAAAAGCATTCCTCACTCCGTCAACAAAAAAAAAGGTTAGAACTGCGACCCTCATGGAAACAAACTTTTGTGAGAAAAATGGGTTAGGTTAGGTTAGAACTGTAACCCTCACGGAATAAAACTTTTCTGATAAAAGTGGGTTAGGTTAGGTTAGAACTTGCTCGATCCGCCAATCGCGTCGTCTTGCGTAGTGATGGACTATCACTCGTTGAACCGTAAAAGCTGTTTAATGCTGTCAAAAAAGCCGTTCTTCTTCTCTGTGCGCTTGCGCTTTAAATTTTATGTTTTTTTGCTGGTCACTTTATGTTGTAATTAATAAAAAAATTGATCGCAATTAGAAAAAAATGCTGTGTCATTTAGATAAACTGCTGTATATTATGTAAAAATAGAAGCTACATTAAACAAAAAAAGCGTTGCTAAGTATGATGTGCGTTGGTAATTATTAGCGATGCATTAATGAAAAAGCTTTACTAAAAGTTAAAATAGATGTACGCCACGAATTATATTGTAGTGTATTTAGTAATATTTTGAGTTGCAAATTTTGCTGTGCAATTAGTATTTTTGATATGAATTTGGACTATTTTTGCGTAAAAAAAGTTATTTTTTTGATTTGCGTTTAAATACCACCCTATAATTAATGGTTTTCAGCAATACTTGTATCCCACAGTGTTTCATCATTCATGTAGTCTTGTGTGCTATAGTAGGCTTTAGAGATCAGTATACGCTTTACATAATGTTTAAATCGATTAAAAGACAGTTCAGTGATGGCATTAGGAAGTTTGTTATAAAATCTTACACAATTACCCATGAATGATTTTTTAATTTTATGGAGCCGAGTGAAGGGCACTGCAAGCTTATGCTTATTTCTAGTGTTTATATTATGTACATCACAGTTTTTCTTAAATTTACAAATGTTTTTATGTACATACATAATATTCTCATAAATATATTGACAATGCACTGTCATTATATTAATGTCCTTAAACTTATCTCTAAGTGAGTCTCTATGGTTCATTTTGTATATTGCTCGAATAGCCCTCTTCTGCAGAACAAATATGGTATTTATCTCTGAAGCACTGCCCCATAGTATCTGTGGTGGCTATCGCGGCTGCGAATATAAATCAGGCGAAGCAAGGCTTTATCGCGCACAATATGGTTGACGTTAATTGACGAAATGCAGAGTGGTAGTGCTTGCGTTGATTTATGCGCGGGCAAATCGCTACCTACTCCATTTGCATGGGATCTGCGGAAAGCGCGCGCGCCTTGTTATTGCGATCGACGTCATTAGAATTCTCTGCTTTAACTACTATCAGTGTTATAAATTATTGCTTGTGAATTTCTACGTAATATTTAATGTTATTCACTACATAAACAATTTTCTATATAAGTATAGGTACAGTGTGTAAATTTCAATACTTACGGATAAATTTAGCACGACATAATTACATATAATTAATCCGTGTTTTCATGAATTAAGAAGTATTATAATTTGAACTTAATTGTGGCATCATAGTTATTAACCGTCGCCTCATCTCTCAAGAAGGACGGTTATCAAGTCGCCTGTATGTTTTTTTTTTATTTTTTTTATTTTTATTTTTTATGTTTGTTCCTCGATATCTCCGTCGTTACTAGACCGATTTTGAATTTTTTTTTTTATTGAATGTATATGCATACAGATTGGTCCCATTTTTCTCAGAACCCAGTTCTGATGATGGGATCCTGGAGAAATTGAGGGAACTCCTCAAATCTGAAAGGTATACATATGGTGATTTTTATGTTTTTAAAGGAACAGCATGCATTTAGGTACGGAACAGTGACATTTGGTGCAGTGGAACTGCTGATGATGGCCAGAACGGAACTCTTCAAATCTGAACGGCACGCTTATAGTGACTTTGGTATTTTTATAAGAACAGCATGCACTTTCGTCCAGAACAGTGACATTTGGTGCAGTCGAATTGCTGATGATGGTCAGAACCGAACTCCTCAAATCTGAACGGCACGCTTATAGTGACTTTGGTATTTTTATAAGAACATCATGCACTTTCGTCCAGAACGGTGACATTTGGTGCAGTGGAACTGCTGATGATGGCCAGAACCGAACTCCTCAAATCTGAACGGCACACTCATAGTGACTTTGGTATTTTTGTAAGAAAAGCATGCATTTAAGTTCAGAACAGTGACATTTATTTAGTTATGTTTGTTAAGCATAATATTGAGTTTTCAAGTCAAAGTTTGTCAAGCTTCGATTTCTTATAATATAATCGGATTCATGAGGAATTGAGGAAACTCCTCAAACCTTAACGTTATACGTATATTCATTTGTGTTGCCATCTAATAATTAAAGCATTAAAAGCAGTTTTAAAAAATACTTACACATTTCTACATAATCCAACATTCGTAAGTAGCTTTCACCAGAACCCGAAAGGCGACGGTTTTTTTTTTCTTAAAAATTATTGAAAATTGGAAGAGATTTTGCTAGTCTTAATATAGCCAAATGTTCTGCTTTAAAATTGATAAAAGTGGATTAATCTAGTCATAAAGATGTTTTACCACCTGTGGAACTACCTGAAGCAGTGATAAACGCGTTTTTTGCGTTGTAATTTCCTCGCTATAGTGAGGGGAAAAGTTTTGTGTTACACACGGGTGCTAATGTATTTTACTTCTCGTGTGTTGAAAAACTCGCCAAGTCAGGATTCTATTTTCGAACCACTCGCATCGCTCGTGGTTCAACTATAGAATCCTTTCACTTGCTCGTTTTTCAATTCCACACTCGGCGTTAAAATACAACTTTGCACCCTCAAATAACTATTATCTATCGCGTCATCGACGAATCAGACAGTTATTACAAACAATTGGTTGCCAGGAACTTAAATGTTGATACAACGGTGAAGGACGTTAATAACATAAATTTTAACTTGAATGATGATATTGTTCGTGTAATGATGATGAAAAGAAGATAGAAAAAGTATTGTATACAATAGTTTTAGTTATATAATTAAGCTTTTCACTCTCGTACCGTACTATACCGTACATGGCATTCGACTGAAAAGCTCTGCTATATTTAGTACATTACGATACAAGTGCGTAAAAAAGGAAGTTCGAAACGAGTGGCGATAAATTAAAACACAACCGTAGGGAGTGTTTTAAATCAATACGAGTTACTAATTTCCTTTTCGCACGTGTATCGTACGACGTTTTTCAGTACTGGTGGCCCTCCGAAGTTTCGACCTGACATATATGAACCACTTTTTGCACTAGTGCGTAAAAATACACTATCTGTACTGAAAAATACTATTTGTGTGCAAATAATACTCGGTACATCGGTTCCTATAGCTTGAAGCACAATATGAGCATCAGCAGTTTTAAACGTTCTCCTATTTTATGACAGTTATAAAACTTTATACCTTAAGATAGCTGCTAAGAGATCACTAGAATATTTGATAAAGTGAGTACTTTCATAGCAAAAATAGATAATATATGTTCCTAGAAAAATATAAAGCAAAACAACCATTTACTTTGATTTATTTATTTAAAGTAATTTGAAATATGTTAAATTCGCGGACATGAAATCCTGAAATTCCTGAACTGATTAAATGAATTATTCATCAAGAGGAAAGAAGTATTACAGGAAAGTTACACTGCTTAATATTTTTCAGTACAGATGGTGTTTTTTACGCACTAGTGCGAGAAGTGCGTCATTATATGCCAGGTCGAAACTTCGGAGGGCCATCTGTACTGAAAAACGTCGTACGATACACGTGCGAAAAGGAAATTCGTAACTCGTGTCGATTTAAAACACTCCCTTCGGTCGTGTTTTAATTTATCGCCACTCGTTTCGAACTTCCTTTTTTACGCACTTGTATCGTAATGTACTATTATACCAAAATAAAATCAAACACTATGACAAAATATTTTCACCATTTTGACTCTCTAAGATACAATGATGTGCGAGACTTAAATTGAGATATTTGTTGGTGTAAAAATTTACAGTTTTACTTTCGACATAGAGTATCTTATAAAACCTACAATTTATGGCGTGCACGCGATTGCTATTAATGCCATTTTTTAGTGAAAAAGGGTCAGCTCGATTGCAATTCCCTCCTCGCATGTCGTTCAGGCCCTGCCGGTGGAAAATCACCTTCATTTTGCAGGATCCTACTTACCTACCTACTTTGTTCATATGCTCAGTGTAGGTACTTACTAAGTGAATAGAGTAGTTGAAATAACACGTATTGTGATTTAGAAGATCATTATATTCTATTTGCAAAGGCTAGATACATTTTGACCCAAAGTTCACGGTCGATCCTTTGCCTCCTCAACATGTATCGAATTTTAACTTCTGATTAGCAGAAACGTCTGCAATCGATGCCGTTAGGCTTAGAATAAATTTAAAAGTGGAAAATGTCTGCCTTGGGTGAGACTTGAACTCACGGCCTCTGGTCTCTCTGTATCGAATTGTATAGAAATTGACACTTACCGCAAGCCGAATTGAAGGGCTGTACTTATAGATATAAGGCCCCTGTTCTAATAAAAACATATAATAGCTAAATAACAAGTAATCTTTCATAACTAAGTGTTTGGCGGTATATTTTACGTAGCTATTTCTCTCTATATTTTTTTTGTCGTATTTGTGCTTTGTGTCTTTTATTCCTATCTACGATTGTTTTCAAGCTTTTTGTATTGCAATATCGCCCGACCCAGGCCTCCACGGAAGACCAGCGCACACCGATGGCGCCACAGCACATGCTGAGTGGTGTCCTTTTGCAACCACAAACAAACCAAACCCTATGTAACTGATTTTGTACTGTTTAGTATGTAAGTGTCATATTCTTTTTTTTTGTTGCAATAAATGCCTTTTCTTCTTCAACAGAGCCAGTTGTGTATCGTTCGCCATGGAGCGTCAACTATTATACTGTTCGTTGCTGGCCCAGTTACCTTTTGATTCTTTTTTTTGCAATTTCAATTTACCATAATAGTACATGGCGATACTATTGCGAAAAAAGGAAGTTCGAAACTAGTGGCGATAAATTAAAACACGTTTTTCAGTACAGATAGCCCTCGGAAGTTTCGACCTGGCATATAATGAACCACTTCTACTAGTGCGAGAACCTTCTATATGCGTAAAAAAAACACCATCTGTACTGAAAAATGATAATAAACACCTCGGTCAGCCTCCTCATCCTCCGACCGATTACAGCAATTGTAGCATTACTACCATAAGTATGTCAGAGTAATACGTATAGGAACTATTAACACCAATAGCAATAATACAGCCAGGCCGGAGTCGTTAATGTCCGGCACTAACCTTTTTCCTGCTGAACACTTCAGTGAGCTGCCAATAGGGGGCACAAACTTTACGACTTGTAGTTGCCATCAGATACATCTAAACGGCCGTGGTGCTCGATAATATCTAACGCCTTGACAATAGTAACGTGTTGAGATACATTTGAGCATATTTGTAGCTCCGATATATCTGATGGCGACCGTGTACATGCTAGAATGTGTTACGCCCAAAGTTGTCTGAAATGTGAAACGCTTTGTTTCGTTTAACTGCGCTTGTTTGATAGCTACGAATAGTACGAATTTGTGAATCTATTCCATTACAAGGTTCATGAAGGTGGTCTGTACTACAGAGCACTAAAAGGTTAAAGAACATAATACTATTAGGTACACAATTTATTAGGTAGGCCAATATCGATGAAAAATCATTGTAGGTACCATCGTTTACTCAAAAATAGATATTTACAAAAAATATACTTACGGAAAAATATACTTTCTGTATTCTTACAAAACCAAACATGTTTTATTCATTTTTATTCATTTCGAACGATCGAAAGGTAGGTAGCATAGACATTCAGTGAGGCATGATTTACTTATATTTACAATAAACATTTCACATGAAACAGAAAATTTCTCATCTCATAATATTTTCGCATGAGCTATTTCCATTTACGACCTCAAAGTATTGCAATAAATCATTCTCATTCTAGTACTACTCAGAAATTTATAACACAATAAATTCTTTTCAGATTACGGATCTGGAGGGATTCGTGAATAAAATCAGTGAAGGCTTCCCTTCCTTATCGTATCTCAGCCTCCTTAGCAACAAGGCTTGCCCCAACCAACTGTCCGACCTCGACAAAGATGAATCCGATTATCAAAGATACAGGTAAACCTTTTTTTATTTTTATTCAACTGTATACAGGAAACGCATGTTTGAAATGTTTTATGTGTCAATGTAACTTGTCGAATGGTTCAACATTATTTGAATATCGGCATTCGGTTTTTGCAGCGGACAGCTATTGTTTTGATTTTTATCCATATGCAATTTTTTGGGGTTTAGAGGTGTAACATACACGCACACTGTAAAATAATTGTGTGATTTATATTCAAGTACCCAAAACGTACAATTATTTACACTTTACGTGCTCTTATCCTTTTGATATGAAATCATAAATAAAATAATAAAAAAAAGGCCAAGAGCGTGTCGGGCCATAGTGTAGGGTTCCGTAGTTTTCCGTAGTCAAAAACTACTGAACCTATTAAGTTCAAAACAATTTTCCTAGAAAGTCTTTATAAAGTTCTACTTTTGTGATTTTTTTCATATTTTGAAAAACATATGGTTCAAAAGTTGAGGGGGGGGATTCATTTTTTTCCTTTACGAGCGATTATTTCCGAAAATATTAGTATTATCAAAAAACGATCTTAGTAAACCCTTATTCATTTTCAAATACCTATCCAACAATATATCACATGTTGGAGTTGGAACAAAAAATATCAGCCCCCACTTTACATGGAAACTACCTAATAAAACATTTTTTTCCTTTTTTAGTTTTTGCACTTTGTTGGCGTGATTGATATACATATTGGTACCAAATTTCAGCTTTCTAGTGCAACGGTTACTGAGATTATCCGCGGACTTCGGACGGACGGACGGACGGACGGACGGACGGAGACGGACAGACAAACATGGCGAAACTATAAGGGTTCCTAGTTGACTACGGAACCCTAAAAAGGTTAGGGTTGTTTGATAAGTACTTGGCTTTGAGTAGAAAAATAATCTTTTGGCATAATTTTGTTTTTATATCTCTAGCTCTTTATGTATGCTTTTCAATCCTCAAAAGCAAATATAAAACCCTCAAAATATGCTTACTTCTCAGCAATGAGTTCCTCATTAGAGGATTTTTTTTTTCTATTGGGTCTTCAATCTTCATCTATTCGGGCGTATGAAAAATCCACATGGTGTCAGATCTAGAGAATGTGATGCATTTGGCAGTATTTTATGACGCAATTCTAATAACTTGCTTCAGGTGGCATGTGTACTATCTGTATAGTTTCAGCTATCTCTCATATTCACGATATAATCAAGTCCCTGAAATCGGCATTCTAGAGTTCTTTTTCAATGATAGTTATACCGAATTACCGACACTGTAATTCACTGTATACAATTCCTACCTCATAATTTATTTTTTCTACTCCCGTGTTGTTATACGTCATTTACAGTGTCGTGCATAGATCGTTAAAACCCTACATAAAAGATGCCCACCCCCGCCCGGCGCCCCGCGCACCCACGCATACGATATAGCTCTTAAAGCATAGTTAGGAAGCCTTTAAGGGATATAGCGGGGGTGCGTGGGGCGCCGGGGGCTGGCGGCGGCGGGGGGAATGCGAGCGACAGGGTGAGTACAGGAACAGTGGGGAGGCCGACGCGTCAAAATACAGGAAATAGTGCGAATTTCACGAAAGTTATTCTAGAAAACTATTAAAAAGTAAGTGCATGGTCGTAGAAAAAGTATTGTATGCAACGGTGTTTAACTGAGTCAAAAAATACTCGTGGCGTCTTTATTAACAATTTTCGGCTTCACCTCAAATTGTTACTCACGCCACTCGTCTTTTTTGACCTCACTTAAACGCCAGTTGCATAAAATACTATTTCACATCACTCATTCGGAGAGGGGACTATTTTATAATCTAATATGCTCAGGATGAAATGACTGGCGTTTTGCTTGTGACACAATCTGGGCTGAACTTTTGTATCATTGATAGTTTTACCACGAGGAAAGCCATGATTACCTAATTTCACAATTTTCCAATATTTTTCGAACTCATCTGGCGTATAACCCGATATCACATTTATTTAATGCAATTTATAATGAAACAGTATTAATTGTGTCTATTTGATATTAGATACACTAATTCAACTTCATGGAATATCCTCCTGTGTTTATTTTCCCATTTTTAAAACGACACCAAACGGCTATCAACAGTGATCGGAACTATGGGAGTAAAACTTTAACAAAACCTTAGAGCTGAAATTTTAAAATAAAACCAAGATTATTATTTTCAGATCAGTGTTAAATTTGATTCTATACCTGAATCCAAGATTTGTAATACATTACTACAAGGATATATATTAATATTTTCATGGCTGTAAGTACTCTAAAATGACCACTTAGCAAGTTTTGTTAAAGTTTTGCTCCCATAGTTCCGATCATTGGTTATTAAAAATAAAAACCCATCGGCCTTGTAGCTTTAGTATTCACATCACAACACGTCACGTGATCGCATCAAGTGAATGTGTAACGTGTAAATAATTTCCAATATTAGTAGATATTGCAAAATGTACTTCGTACAGATGTAGTGCGAAAAGATTCGCCTTCATATTGTAACGGAAACATATGAACGTGTCATACTATTTCAGTCAGTCTCAGTACAAGATGTACTGACATTGACTGAACTAGCATGACAAATACGAACGTTTTCGGAAAAATACTAAGGAAACCCTTTTCGCACTACATCTGTTACATAATATGTATAGAAGAATGTCTTTATATTAAGTTGACGTGTCGTTTGCAAATCTCTTAAAGACTAGATTCGTTTTTGTGAGATCTATCTGGGATACACATTGGCAATATTTTTTAAATTACATATTTACTTAAATATAACTTATATGTAGCACACAGTAAGACTTATCAGAACAGATTCTTAACAGTAGGTAGATAATTATTTTACGACCATTAGTGAGTTCTCTGTATCATCGTATGTCATACTTGAAAGGGTAAAGTAAGGGCTTTGAAGGGTAAAATAGGGACTTTGAAATAAGGCTTACCTCATCTACCAGGTACCTAATAATATACGAGTATACACTCCATTTGAATGTAATGGATCTTTGTTTTCATAACAAAATTAAAATAGCATTTCCTTTGTTTACGAGTATAATTGACAGAATTCATCTGAAATTGGATATATCAGTGGAAAAAAAATAGGAATTTGCATGGGATGCGAAGCGGGTTAGCGAAAAAATAAGCGCCGAGCGCGAGAGCTTCAATGTGGTCAATCACTAGCTCCGTGGCGAACGACACGCAACTGTCTGTGTGGCTGTGTCGTGTCGCACTAAGGTCGATTGCAAAACCGTCACCAACCGTCACGTAGAATTTTATTGTATGGGAAGTTTTATAGGTTCTTTAAATACTGCAACTGGGCCATACCGTTCGCCTCATTGCCAGCGTGAGCCACATAGTTTTAGACCCATGCCCTCGCGGGCGGGGCAGTATATTGACACTAAATTAAATTCACCAACAAGTGACGTCGAAAGTGTCGAACAACATTCCCGAAAAGTTTGTAGATTTGGATCACGTCTCTGATTTTGATAAATGAAATGAAAAAAAATGAAAAATCGGAGACGTGATCCAAATGTACAAAGTCCAGGGACCGGCTCGCTATCCCTTATACGGTGTTTTGTATGGGTATTCGTTAGGCTTAACTTACCCTACCCTTTCCAGACGATACTCTTTCATTTTGCTTTTAAAGCCCTAACGCAAGCGCTTACCCAAAATAGCCCAATACCCTTTCAAAACCCTTATCATCGGCTCAGCCTAACGCCATAAGGGTAAGCCTTATATTGGGTTTTATTGGCTTTCCCTTTTAGAGCATATCGTGCAAATTTAATTCCTGCACCTCACTCATAAAGCACACTTTACTCCGAACGAAATAACATTATGATTGTTACCTACGGACGCACAGTGTGATATTTGCGCGTTTCTGTTTGATCGAAACGGCTGTAGATGAAATAAGGTTTGATTTTCTATACCAGTGGTTTTCAAACTTTATGGTCTCACGGCCCTTTATGACACCTTAATTTTTTCGTGACCCCCATAGCTCTTTCTTTGCTAAATATTAGCTATATCAAGTATAACAAAACTGGATTTGCAGATTTATTTTCTGATTATGTTTGGCTATTGAAAGTAGCAAACGAGTATCTTGCCGCGATATCTTTGACGAAAACATAATTACAGCAGATAAAGTTAACGGATTTCTTAGCAAAAATAGAGTTGTGGACAACATCTTTACACAATATGAACGTGAACGTAGAAATCCATATTTCTGTTATGGTGGAGAGTTGAGTCCAAAAAGTTGGATTTTGAATCCTTCTTTGAATAAGTTTTTGGAACTAGCACCTGATAGATTGCTAATAAATTGGAGTTGATATCCATTTCAATTGGTGCGTTCTGGGTAATAAATAATGGCTTGATCCCATTTGCTACTTCATATTTATGTGAGCTGACATTTTCAACAATGGTAGATATAAAAACAAAAAAAAAAACCGGCCAAGAGCGTGTCGGGCCACGCTCAGTGTAGGGTTCCGTAGTTTTCCGTATTTTTCTCAAAAACTACTGAACCTATCAAGTTCAAAACAATTTTCTAGAAAGTTCAAAACTATAATATTGAAATATTTAATGTAATGTAATTATAAGGCATAAAAACATGATATTGAACAAAAATCATCAATCAATTTCAGAAATAAATATATTCCTTTCAGAAAAATATATATTTATATATATCTCGATTTGAATATTATGAATTATGAAGTTTCTAGAAAGTCTTCAGAAAATATAACAATGTTTTTTTTAGACCATTTATAAAGTTCTACTTTTGTGATTTTTTTCATATTTTTTAAACATATGGTTCAAAAGTTAGAGGGGGGACGCACTTTTTTTTCCTTTAGGAGCGATTATTTCCGAAAATATGAATACTATCAAAAAACGATCTTAGTAAACCCTTATTCATTTTCAAATACCTATCCAACAATATATCACACGTTGGGGTTAGAATGAAAAAACATATCAGCCCCCACTTTACATGTAGGGGGAGTACCCTAATAAAACATTTTTTCCATTTTTTATTTTTGCGCTTTGTTGGCGCGATTGATATACATATTGGTACCAAATTTTAGCTTTCTAGTGCTTACGGTTACTGAGATTATCCGCGGACGGACGGACGGACGGACGGACGGACGGACGGACGGACGGACGGACGGACGGACGGACGGACGGACGGACGGACGGACGGACGGACAGACAGACATGGCGAAACTATAAGGGTTCCTAGTTGACTACGGAACCCTAAAAAGGAATAAGAATTTGACTTTTCAAGACTTTGACTTCATTAAGTTAGAAAAAATCAAATCAGCCTGTCATAAGTTTCTCTTAAACCTAAACTTCGTGGCCCCCCAGGATAAGTGCCGCGACCCCCCTGGGGGTCGCGACCCACACTTTGAAAAACACTGTTCTATACCAAATACTTTGTTATGATAGGGCACGTGGGTTTTTTATATAGTGTAGAGGAGCACTAAGAAAGGATTTTTCAAAATTCACCTCCTAAGGGGGTGAAAAGGGGGTTCAAATTTTGTATGGAGAAACGAGATTAGTTTGACTATTTTATTCGAAACTTCACAGGAGGATTCCTAAAGACATATGACTAAATACGTGTTTCAGGTTTTTTGAAAATCTAACCCCTAAAAGGGTGAAAAGGGGGTGATAAAGTCATAAAACAAATATGGGTATCGTTTTTATGGTTTATCGGGTCACTGATCACGATAAATACAACGCTTTTAAAATCTAACGAGGCGGAAGTGAAATACCTTCTCCCCTGTTGTGGTGCAACGGGGTTAAAATATCAAAAAAATATATAAAAAAGAAACTGACTGACTGAGATATCAACGCACAGCCGAACCTGCTAGCCCTAGAGATTTCAAATTTGGCACGTGGGTTCCTTGTATAGTGTAGAGGAGCACTAAGAAAGGATTTTTCAAAATTGGCCTCCTAAGGGGGTGAAATGGGGGTTCAAAGTTTGTATGGAGAAACAAGATTAGTTTGACTATTTTATTCGAAACTTCACAGGAGGATTCCTAAAGACATATGACTAAATACGTGTTTCAGGTTTTTTGAAAATCTAACCCCTAAAAGGGTGAAAAGTGGGTGATAAAGACATAAAACCAATATGGGTATCGTTTTTATGGTTTATCGGGTCGCTGATCACGATAAATACAATGCTTTTAAAATCTAACGAGGCGGAAGTGAAATACCTTCTCCCCTGTTGCGGTGCAACGAGACGTAAGTTCCTTAGAGGTACACTAAGATGGATAGGGATAGGGATGGGGATGGGGATAGGGATAGGGATAATCTGTCGGCAATCGGTAATTGTAAGCGATAATGCGAGAAAGAACTTTTTACCCACCGCCGACCATAGTGTCGAGATACGGGCTGTGGGTTTTTATGAAGTTTCCCCAGTGCATATAGAATACATACCTACTCGTACCAACTACCTACGCTGTGGTCGCTGTGTAACATTTCTACAATCATTGCAAGCATTTCTTTAAAAACAATAGTAATATGTATAATCGAAATAATCGCAGACAAATGTCTGCATAGAAACCTACGGATCCAAATGAAAATTTTATTTTTGTATATGTTTGAATAAGAATTCTTTTAGTACGCGGGCGAAGCCGCGGGCAAAAGCTAGTATAAGATAGACTTTGAAAAAGGGTCAAGTAGCCTATTATACTTGCGAGCACACCAGAGACAGTAACGGGCTTGAAAGCAGTCGCCGTGGCCGTATCAGCTGTGGAGTTATTATAAATTCGTAAATCAGAATTGGCCGCGTCAGATTCTCTGGCTTTTTCCACTGTTAATTTATCCTGTAATCCCCTCTCTGCTTTTTTTACCGGTTTTCACTTTACGTTTAAATGGATCCTGAGATTCCCGATCTCGGCGTGTTAATGAAAGAAATAGATTTTTTTTAAGGAAAATGGGTTTCTGTGTAAAGTACCTATCCTACTTATATTTTAATGTAAATATTTTTACAACTTAATTGAATTCGTTATGTTCGTACTTAAATAACATCATCAGAATGGTTATGTTATGTAAATATATACTTAAAAAGGAAAACGTAAACTAAGAAAGTTTGTATGTTGTGCTCGTTTAAAGTAAAGGTACAAGATATTTTAGAAACTAAAAAAACAAAAAATCAAGCGCTTCCTGCATATATATACTTAGATAAAATTTTGATAGAAACCCCCATGGCGGTACATGTACAGTCGAGTTCATAAATATGTGTAGGTACATTTCTTCACCTTAACTCGTTGCGAGAAGGTGAAAAAGTGTACACATATTTATGAACTCGACTGTACAAGATATGCACATAAGAAAAACTTGAAAATACGTTAATTAAGATTCTAAAAAAACAAGGATTCAAATGCCGCATAAGCGACAGTAAGGTTCGTGTTAGCCAAGCATTTTTTATTTTACTAATTTAAAATTCCCTATGGCACGATCATTTCATGAACTGCCAATGTGAATCTACATTTTAATTCTATTTAATCGTTGAATCTGCTTACATTTGCATAAGAATAACGAGTGGAATACATCAACAAAGCCATATTTCCGCTATACATACCTGCGAATACAATGGCCCGACATGCTTATTCTGTCGGTGCATTAAACCCCTCAATGTACCCCTTTTTCACATGACTGCCACTGTCCCAGTTATATCAAAGTTACACGCCAGAAACAAAATTTCCGGGTTTCAGTAAATTCGGGATCTCTCGATTTCACACAGTACTGGGGAGCTACCATGAAGAAATAAAGCCTTTCAGTTTAGGTCGAGAGAAAGGGACACATATATTACAGTTATATAGCTCCGTCCCTCTCTCTCAACCTAAACTGAACGGCTTTAGTACTTTCATGGTAACCCTGGACACGTGACAGGTATCTCTGCAAACAGGGAGGTGTGATTAAATGGCGCTACCCTCATCAATTACGTGAATATATTCGCTGTCACTTTAGTATATTGGCCTTTAGATTCAACTAAAACGATACACGTTTATTATTAAATACTGCTTAGTTTTTATACAGAGTGGGGCCTGTAACAAAGGCGATGAATTGAACTGTAGGCTATTCTCCTTATACTGATCAACATTTGTTCAGTGACTTTTAAAAATTATGAAGTCTTTAAATTTTTAATTTTTCATACAAAATAAATATTAGCTTCAATGTACGCCATTATTGTTGTCATTGACGTTGTCTGTCACACTTTAGACTTAACAGAATTCGCAATACATTACCTCTTAGAAAAAACTTTCAAGAGTGATAAAAATCAAAATACAAGTTATTTTTAAAAGTCGCCGAACAAATGTTGATCAGTATAAGGAGAATAGCCTAGAGTTCAATTCTTCGCCTTTGTTACAGGCCCCACTCTGTATAAGTGATAAAGTACTTGTACGTAATTGTTTAAGTTCTCGTCAAGTTTGAATTTAAAATACACATACAAACGGAATTTTATTCTCATTTTAAAACAACGTGTTATTTACTAAGTAATTAAACTTTGCCGACATTAATTTCAATTGTTCCAGAATTATATGTACAATTAAGAAATTTTAATTAGTAAAAATTCAAATTTATCTTAATCATAATATTTTCAGCTGATCCAGCTTATAAGATAAACAAACTAGAGCAGAAAAAAGTGTTGTATGAAAATCTGCAGAATATTTTTTACTAGATATTATATCTTAGTTGTTTATGCCCAACTAATTATTTTAAAAGGAGAGCGCAACATTTGAATAAAGAGCCGTACGCGCCCGTCCGTAGCTGGGTGTTTTTCAAAATAAATCTCGGAAATCAAATTTCGCCAGATCTGGATGTGTTTGGGCTCATTCTTCTCAGAACCACGACCTGATTCTATAGTTTGTAGGTTAGATATAGGTGAGCGTCAGGACCCCTGGACCACTACAGATATTTGATGTTTAGTACATATTAAAATTTAGTACCTATTTGATACTATTTGGTACCTGAGTACATATATTTGGTACCTCCACTGATATCGAAAAATCGAGCGAATAAAGTGGCCAGACATTCTGACGTCAGGATGTCTGGACCATTTTTGGTTTACATAGTTCTAGACAACACTACTAATTGATATCTTAGTCAATATTTACTACCTATTTGGTACCTGTCAATATATTTTTTTCAAATTTTTTGGCGTACCAGAAAAAAGTTATGACGGAATTTAAAGTTGTGAGCCCCGGCCGTGCCGTTGAAGTATGTAAAATGTGTACGGTGAAACGTTTGTCTATAAGCCGCTTTCTAGTCTAAGCTTAGACAACAAACTCTAAATTAATCCTTTATACAAAGCAAAGACATATGTAACTCCGTATAGACGGATAAAGTCTAAGAAAAAAACGTACCGCAAAGCCCTAGGAGAAAAAGCTACGGTGGCCTAGATGGCGTTATACCTTTGGGGAACGCTCGGCTAGATGGCGCTAATATTCATATTTGACATTTTAACACATCGTCGCTGCGCGTGCAAAATTCGCTATGTGATTTTTAACGATTTTTCGTTTTCAATGCCATTTTAAACCTTATTTCTAAATACATATGCTCCAAAAACAGCGTCGAGCTCATTTCAGTATTACAGGTTTTATCAAAAGTAGGTATGTGATGCCCATACATTGAATGTTCCTCCTATAATCGCTAACTGCAATAAATCACATAACTACATTATCTTCTTATAACAGCAGTTTTGGAATTGCGCCTGCTATGTGAATTATGACACATAGCTATATTTTCGGAAATATTGTATAAAAAGATGTGTTAGGATGTTTGTGCCCGATTTGTACAATCTCATACACAGCGATAATTTTGTACTATTTGTAGAAATCGTGAATGTTTCCAGATCGTGTGTTTTGCGTCACATAGCAGGCTTTTCTTATAAAAATCTAGCCTACTCTCTTAAAACTTCTTTAAATGGTGTATGGTAGGTGGGTTTGTAGTCAAGTATAACCTCTATAAATGAGACAGAGAGTGTAGTTTCCCTTTTTATTGAGACTATGTCTGAAAGTACTCACTCTGACCGAATAGTTATTTTGTAATATTTGTTAAAAATAAATCATTTTAAATTGATTTTTAAGATTAACTGTCAGAAATTTATTAGTGTTTAGTATAATGACAAATTTCGTGTAGGGTTCAGTGCATGTAAACGTATATTACAAACTATCGAAATACGATAAAGTTATGCTAAGTAACTTAAAAAAATAGCAAGTGATTTAACATTGCATTGGTAAGACATCGTTTTGTATGAAATTTTGTGTGATAAGATCTATCTATCCTTTCTGGAAACATTTTAAAATAAATAAATGAAAATAAAATGTTTAATAAATGAAAAAAAGCTGACTTGAGAAATCACACAAAGTTTTGAGTGACAAAGATTTTTTATCGTTTTCGGATAAAAAAAGAAGAATGGAACCCTTACACAATTATGTACTTTCTTGTCAATCCGTTTATCAATTTGTCAATATTATTTACTTCGGAAAAACCCTTTACTCAAGTGTACTGTACCGTTCCTTGAAGCTGTAAAAAAACCTTATTTCTAAGTAAATACAACATAGGTTAATTGAGTTGAAAAAAAATCTACACTCTCAACGAAGTCAAAATTAATAGGGTACTTCCGTTTGACCTAAACTATGAAATTTGGAAAATAAATCGTCTTACACCATACATGATTATTAATATAGTTGTGAGAAAAAAAAATAGTAAAATATACACGTAACCTTCGGTGTTCGAGCCAGACTAGCATTATCCGGTTTTTTCAAGTTAAAAAATGCATAATGAAATCTTATTCAATACATAAATGTTTACATAATACCACATTGAGCAACTTTGTAACTGAAATAACCTCCATTCATAAAAATTAATGGAAAAAATATATTATTATAGTTGTAATATATTGGTAGTAATATATTAATTTAATCGAGTTTTTTATTATAGTATTGTGTATTAAGCTTATAGTATTAAATCGTGTTTTTTCTGAAATAATTAATTCGAAAATGAATTGCTAAATTACAAATAAACAACAACATACTTAATTCAAATCATATGATTAAATAACCATGTGACGATAAAGTGCACAAATTGTATTTTGTTCCTTAAGAATAAAATCTAGTTAAGTGATTGTAAGACACATACCGGTTTTTTACGACTCAAATTATAATCGCTATGTAACATATTTATGAAAAAATATTTTTTTAACCTTATAATAACTGAAATATTATTTCAAGTTATTTCTTAATGTATGCAAAAGTGAAAATACTTATGCCATAAAAATATTGATTTATTTATGTTCAATAATTGCCGAAATAAACAGTTTTTTGTGTCTCCTGTAAAGTAGGTTAAAAACACATAGCGAAATTTGCACGCGCAGCGACGACATATCAAGCTAACAATATGGGCCAAATTGTCAAAACTGAGATTCAAAAGTTTTAAGCTTGTGTCGAGAGATGGCAGTCTATGCACTGTGATTACACATTTTACTTTGACAGTATAATATATTTGACTCTATAATACTCGATCCTCTTTGTACAAAGTCAAACTGTCGGTGTAGACGTTATATAAGTCAGTTGGCTTAACCTTAAAAGCGCAAATAGCCCTAAGACGTTCAATACTTGCGATTAAGAGAGTTTTGAATGTATTTTGAATGTATCATAACTATGATGATTTGCCTACAATTTTTTTTATTTTTATTTTAAATGTGTATTGACGTGATAGCATGTAATTTTTTTTTAATGAAAACACGCAAAAATATTTGGGGAAAATATGATTTTGCCCACTTCCAGACTGTGAAACAGCGCCATCTAGTTTTAAACCTAAAAGACCCATACATTTCAAGGGTACGCTTTTTTGTATGGGATTTATCTGTTCCGGTATTATATTGTCCTTGGTATAAGTTTTCGTATGCTCTTATTTCTAAATACCAATAGCGAAATGATCAGAGCATTACTCACGAAGGATAGAAGCATTAATCTGCTACTGAAACTGGAACATTTATTATCCGGTTCGCTGATCATGTCTAAACCGCTATAGATAGATCCCAATAAACATTATAGGTACGATATTAGATCACGCGCAGGCAGTACTTTACGACTTTTATTGTTGACTTAGTCTTAAGGGTGCTTTAAAAAAAACGTCAAAAGAATGTAAAATTGATAGTTTTAGTTGGTGAAATACTACACTTTCCGTTATCCAATAGATTTATTTAATTCAAGTTTCAGTTAGAGCATCTTATTATCTTGATTTTTATAAGACTGGATTTTTGAAAACTAACTCACTAAATTAATTATGATTTTTTTTCTAATGCACGTTTAGAAAAACTCACGTATAGAGCTGAATTAGTCGATCTTATTTGTAAAATTTGGACAATTTTGAATACTAAAACAATCGTCCGTCGGTACCAGCCCTGTTCTTCGTCTTGTTATTGCCTGTTTGCCCCACCCAACCATACGCAGGCTGGCCCCGACTCCAAAAATTATTGATTTGTTTATAATTAGGATGTTTAGATTATTGCAATCCTATAAGAAATCTGAATTCAAAGGTTCATTATTTTTTGCTTTTTAGTTTCTACGTGTTTAGTAATGCGCTTATTTTTGAAGGCGGTTTTTTTTTTTTAAGTTTAATTATTTGTTTTAGGGTTCCGTAGCCAAAATGGCAAAAACGGAACCCTTATAGTTTCGTCATGTCCGTCTGTCCGTCTGTCCGTCTGTCCGTCTGTCCGTCTGTCACAGCCGATTTACTCGGAAACTATAAGTACTACAGTGATGAAATTTGATGGGAATATGTGTTGTATGAACCGCTACAAAATTATGACACTAAATAGTAAAAAAAAAGAATTGGGGGTGGGGCCCCCATACATGTAACTGAGGGATGAAAATTTTTTTTTCGATGTACATACCCGTGTGGGGTATCAATGGAAAGGTCTTTTAAAATGATATAAAGTTTTCTAAAAAACATTTTTCTTAAAGTGAACGGTTTTTGAGATATCAGCTCTCAAAGTCGTAAAAAGTATGTCCCCCCCCCCTCTATTTTTATAACTACGGGGTATAAAATTCTAAAAAAAATAGAGGTGATGCATGCTAATTAACTCTTTCAACGATTTTTGGTTTGATCAAAGTATCTCTTATAGTTTTTGAGATAGGTTGATTTAACTGTAATTTTGGCAGGTGTATAAATTGACATAATAAGTTTATTATATTTGCTGCTACGGAACCCTTTGTGCGCGAGCCCGACTCGCACTTGGCCGGTTTTAGTAGTTCCTATTGATATTATAAGTATCAGTCCGAATATGCGTACAATAGTGAAAGAATTATCCTTTAACTCCTAACCATTGAGGAGTTGACCTTCCATAATCAGCTCAGCCACATAAAATGATTACCATCAGGCGTAAATACTGGTGTATCTTTGAAAAATACACTAAAACATTACATGTGCCCATAAAATTTGAAGAGTTCCCTCGATTTCTCCAGGATCCCATCATCAGACCCCGACTTGGTGCCAATGGGACCATCTCGGGGTTATACCCGATCGATTAAAAAATAATAATTTGACAAGCGGTTCACGATTCTCGGAGATATCAGGTAACATACATACAAAAAAAAACATTCAGTCGAATTGAGAACCTCCTCCTTTTTCTGAAGTCGGTTAAAAAGCTAGTGGACTATCTATTGAGCGCATGCGACTTTCCATCATGAGCTGGCTGGGTCTAACATCGGCAAGAGCCAAAGATTATTATTTGTTAAGAACCAAAGATTTTATTTGAATATGTATGAATTATCATCTGATATTTGCGATTAGTTTCTGATGAAGAAAAACAACGTGAGGAAACCGGACTAACCCCAATAGGGCCTTTTTTACGACGGCAGTCGCTGTAAAACTCGTGTCTACAAAACTCTAAACCATACCTACCATATTTGAATGTTTTAAAATCTCCCTAAACTTTCTCATTGTCCCAGATACTTCGTAATACACAAGCTGAGCAACCTGCGCTTCCTGGATTCCCGGCGCGTGAGCACAGGCGAGCGCGAGCAGGCGGAGAAGCGCGGCGCGTTCATGCGCGTGCGCCGCCCGCTGCCCGAGACAGTGGAGGCTCGGCCAGAGCGGACCCCGAGGGTGCGGCCGCTGCCAGTGGACTTTGGCGCGTTGGGCAAACACAGAGGTACCTATCTAATATTATTAAATGTAAACTAAAATATATGTCACATATAATAAAACGACGAAGCTCTCACGTGCTGAAGCCCGTTTCTCGAAAGGCGTCTCGAAAGTCCATTTCTCGAAGCTACAAGTTACAATTTACAAGTGGTTGTCAATGTCTAATATGACAAGTTGGAAAGAGACTTCCGCTTGTAGCTTGTAACTTTCAGTTTTGAGAAATAGGCCGTAGACATGCAAGCTATCGGTTCAGGCGTCGAACTTACAAATAAATAGTGCGATAGGGACGGCCTGATATTTTATAATTTATCGTGCGACCATGCTTGCCTGCCTGTTTCCAACTGGCATCTATTCTATAGCTATCACGGTTAACGCCCTAAACCTATGCCACTCCAGCATAGCGGAACTATTCTCAATGACTTTTCCTCGTACCTAAGTCCCGGTGTACTTGTACAAATTATGTTCGAGTTTTGAACTCTTATTGGCTGGGTGCACGATGACAGCATCACCTAGCGGTTACAACTACGGCGGACTTTGAAACGCCAAATGGTTTGATACGTAAATTTCGCTATAAAAGTGACAGTTGGTCTGCCGAGAGTTCGTTTTTTGGCCATGGTGCGCGCTGCGATCGATTCGTGGTTCTCCGACCTACTTCGCACCCAGCCAATAGAAATGAAAACGGTTCCAAATTGTTAACTTCTGATTAGCAGAAACGTCTGCAATCGATGCCACTAGGCTTAGAATAAATTTAAGAAGTTTGACACTCTTACGGTAGATGTTCGGGTCCATTGACCATTTCGCCTTGGTTGAAGTCTTGGTGGCTCAGTTGGCAGAGCGCTGGAATATTTATCCAGAGGCCGTGAGTTCAAGTCTCACCCAAGGCAGACATTTTCCACTTTTAAATTTATTCTAAGCCTGGTTCCAAATTGGTCTGGATCTTACGAGGATATAGTATAAACCATCTTAGTCTCTGTCAAACTCGAAGGGCGAGCTGTTCACGTTTAGACCTCTTATACGAATGCTTTATTGAATTAAATTACTATAGGTACAACGCAACTTACGCATAAATAGTTACAGTAAGCTATAGTTGTAGGTCCATATTAGGCTACGGAGACCATATGGCGTACCGTATGCTTGTTTGCCACCGACGTAGTATTAAATTTGTATTAATATATTGGATTTTACTTTAGTCTAGACAGCGGTCGAACATCAATATTACATTTGGCATGATATTGACCTAACCTAACGTGAGAGAATTTCGTACGCCAAGAGTTTAAATTTAAATTTAGATTCAAAGTAAAATTATACAGCAATGATGAAGCGTCGGGTTATAAGCTACCTAAATAAATAAAATAGGCGATTGACAGATTGTTGCCTTTCTTTCAACAAGCAACTAAAGTCAAGTTTATTTCAGTACCTACATGGCAATAGCCTAGGTAATTTCAATTATTATGAAGTAAAATAAGCAGTACGCTAAAAACTACACCAAAGATTTACAGAGGTTCCTACACTAGGCGGAGCCTGTCCTGTAGGTAGCTAACACAGTTAGGGCCACTTGCACCAACGAAAATGGAGGGTTAACCCGAAGGTTAACCCACCATTTTATATGGAATTTGACAGATGACAGTCCACTAACCCTGAGTTAAGTGGTTGGTGCAAGTGGGCCTTACGAGTATACAAACAACAGGTTGCGCGCATCGTTAACAAACAAACATGCAGTATTAGTACAAGTTTATGCAGTGTCTAGTATAATTATAATTCCACTCATCATATAGACCTTCAACGGGAATCAAATATTGGGTCATATTTTACCAATCGGATGTTGAAAGGTATACATCATTCAAAGTTTTTTAATTAATAAATACACAAATTTAAAAAGTATCAGTTTGCAGATAACAACATCGATTAATAGACAATGGAGTCCTCTCCCTACAATAGGTACTCGCGCAAAAATCAGGGCGCTAAATCTACAGCACGTGTTTCTTCCCGAGACTTCATGACATAATTTATTCAAAAGCTATTTTTTACTCCTTATGCCCTTGTGGGGAACAATTTATAGACGCAAATATGATGAGAAATGATTTGACGTCACGCCAGCGCCACTGAACTTTGTTGGAAGTGATTGCGGTGTTGCCATTCATTCTCGTAATTTACAATATATAGTAAGGTGGATGTACTAGTGCTCGACGCGGTACTAGTACTCGTCACCCATGGTTTAAATAGCGATTAATAAGATAAGATTACCGTTACATTCATCGCAATTAGATTTATTAGATGAGAAATGTTTGTAGCCTTCACATTTCATACGCCATATTATAAAATATAGAAACTTTTTTCAATTAATGAATAATATATGTGATGACATTGTCATGAGCAATCAATCTCTCAATTTTGTTAGCGATTTGGTAAAGCTTTGCTCGTATTTGCTGACTTATTTGAAATACTTTCACGGTAAGTTGTGAACATATTCTATAATTGTGTTGGTGCTAGAATGTGCGGGAAGATATTTAAGTAATTAAATGTCGATTTCGTTCATTGTTACTGTGATAAACAAGCGTGTCATTTATTAGGACTGAAAACCGTCGCAAGTCTAAAACTCGACACGGCTGGCATTTATTGGGACTGTTACGTTATTTTCCAAGTCCCAATGTTTGTCGAGCCGTTTTTTCAGGATATCACGATTAAAGTAGCCAAAACGAATCGTTTACAGTTTCATATTATCAGCATATTTTTCTGTAAGTCACATTAACTTTACTGAAAAAAAAACAAATTACATGCACATAGACAGTTTTTTGTATATCTTTTACGGTTTTATTGATATGTTTTCTCGTTAAATGTAGTGAAATCTGTATAATTTCTTTGGGTAGTGCTTGACATGTCATTTTTCACAAAACTTTGGGTATATTTTCAGAAATGCCGCCTGATAAAGGTCAGTGGAAGAGATATTCTCAAGAAGACTTAGAAAAGGCCATAGAAGATGTGTTAAGGGGTTCGTCCATCGCCTCGGCAGCAAAGAAATTACATAAATGTAAATTACATATTTTATTACATAAATGTAACACGTAAAAAGTAAATGTTATCAACAGAATACGTTTTTTTTATTAAATTATTTAATTTTGTAGTAAATTTTAACCCAAAACACTTGTTTTTTACTGTTTTTCCTGAATCATACTTAGATGTCATCTATTAGGACTGCCAGCAAAAGCACCTGTCAGTTATTCGGACAAGCGTATTGACTTATGTTTTATTTAATTTTGAGATTTTTTTATATTATCACTGTATGAAACTAATTGCATTTAACAAAGTTAAAGGTCACATCTCCCAAAAAAGATGGATATGTTTTGTATAGATGGGTAAATTATCGTAATATCACGAAACACATAAATATTTTCCCTTAACCTGTCGAGCAGTGGTACATCCACCTTATTCCAAAGACGAATTGAATGTAATGTGAAAGAGTTGGACATGGTTCCGGTGCGATAGAGAGGGACTGACAATATGAGTTTCCGAGAAGATCGAAGCTCCCGGCCTGGCTGTGCAGTAACAAAGTGAAATTGAGACCGCAGGTACTCCGGTGTTGCTGGGTCATTTAATATACTGTACAGCATACATAGCACACTGAGGCATCTGCGATCACGTACACGAAGCCAGTTCAGTTTCCGCCGATAAATGGAGACATGGTCATACTTGCGGAGGCCGAAGATAAATCTTATGCAGTTATTTAAAAGTCTATCTAACCTGTCTAATAATCCTTGTGAAAGATTGGTAAGGCGTACATCGCTATAATCTACATAAATATGACTGGTAGCACAAGAGCCTGTACGAGTAGAATTTTAGTAAGGTGGATGTACCACTGCTCGACAGGTTAAGGGAAAATATTTATGTGTTTCGTGATATTACGATAATTTACCCATCTATACAAAACATATCCATCTTTTTTGGGAGATGTGACCTTTAACTTTGTTAAATGCAATTAGTTTCATACAGTGATAATATAAAAAAATCTCAAAATTAAATAAAACATAAGTCAATACGCTTGTCCGAATAACTGACAGGTGCTTTTGCTGGCAGTCCTAATAGATGACATCTAAGTATGATTCAGGAAAAACAGTAAAAAACAAGTGTTTTGGGTTAAAATTTACTACAAAATTAAATAATTTAATAAAAAAAACGTATTCTGTTGATAACATTTACTTTTTACGTGTTACATTTATGTAATAAAATATGTAATTTACATTTATGTAATTTCTTTGCTGCCGAGGCGATGGACGAACCCCTTAACACATCTTCTATGGCCTTTTCTAAGTCTTCTTGAGAATATCTCTTCCACTGACCTTTATCAGGCGGCATTTCTGAAAATATACCCAAAGTTTTGTGAAAAATGACATGTCAAGCACTACCCAAAGAAATTATACAGATTTCACTACATTTAACGAGAAAACATATCAATAAAACCGTAAAAGATATACAAAAAACTGTCTATGTGCATGTAATTTGTTTTTTTTTCAGTAAAGTTAATGTGACTTACAGAAAAATATGCTGATAATATGAAACTGTAAACGATTCGTTTTGGCTACTTTAATCGTGATATCCTGAAAAAACGGCTCGACAAACATTGGGACTTGGAAAATAACGTAACAGTCCCAATAAATGCCAGCCGTGTCGAGTTTTAGACTTGCGACGGTTTTCAGTCCTAATAAATGACACGCTTGTTTATCACAGTAACAATGAACGAAATCGACATTTAATTACTTAAATATCTTCCCGCACATTCTAGCACCAACACAATTATAGAATATGTTCACAACTTACCGTGAAAGTATTTCAAATAAGTCAGCAAATACGAGCAAAGCTTTACCAAATCGCTAACAAAATTGAGAGATTGATTGCTCATGACAATGTCATCACATATATTATTCATTAATTGAAAAAAAGTTTCTATATTTTATAATATGGCGTATGAAATGTGAAGGCTACAAACATTTCTCATCTAATAAATCTAATTGCGATGAATGTAACGGTAATCTTATCTTATTAATCGCTATTTAAACCATGGGTGACGAGTACTAGTACCGCGTCGAGCACTAGTACATCCACCTTAATCTCCCTCTTGAGATAAGGCAAACTCAGACCAAGTCTCTGTTCAAGATCAAGTTGCGCAGACATCTTTTAGAAAAGTCTCTTAATCAAGCGTCGTAATAGTTATAAGGCAGGTATATAATATGTATATATGTATAGTATATGTAAGTATATTTATGTAAATTTGTAAGTAGGTATACTCGTATTATGTAGTTTTATTTTTGTAAACGTTTGTATGATGTAATATGTATGTAACCATTTAGGTTTATTAAGTAGATATTCAATTTCTCGTCTTGTTATATTTCTTGCACCTATTAGCTCTTATTGATCTCTGTTTGGCCCAAAGGTTAGCTGGTAGAGAATGCCTTTTGGTATTAAGTTCGCCTTTTGTACATTTTTTACTGTGCAATAAAGTTTAAATAAATAAATAAATCAATATATTTTACGACTAACAATTTTTCATATGTATTTATTTATCTTCACTTAGGTACGAAAATAATATACCTGACCAGAAATTATATGACTACGCGCCATGTTGAGGAATGACGTTAGAACTATTTACTTCATACCAAAGACATAATGTAACTCCGTATAGACAGCTATACAGTCTAAGAAAAAAACGTACCACAGAGCCATATAGAAAAAGGTACGGTGGCCTAGATGGCGTTACACCTTTGGGGGACGCTCGGCTAGACGGCGCTAATATTAATATCTGACATTTTAACACATATCAAGCTAAGAATATGGGCCAATTTGTCAAAATTGAGGCTTAAAAGTTTTAAGCTTGTGTCGGGAGATGGCAGTCTATGCACTGTGACTACATATTTTACTTTGATAAAGTAACTCTCTATAATACTCAATCCTCTTTGTTCATACTAAACTGAACTGTCACGCCATACATCAGAATAACAGCGCCCTCCTGGCAATAATCAAATATTTCTGGTCAGGCTTTAGAAATGTATAATTCGTCACATGCAATAAAACACTTTATACCTAGCTATGTACGCTCGTGTAGTACAGTCACGGACTTTAATTGTTGATCATCTTCTAGCTCATTTTATACTGGACATATCTTAGCTTAACTATGAGTTGTCCAGTATAAAATGAGCTAGAAGTGGATCAACAATTAAAGTCCGTGACCGTACCAGATGCATTGTGTTGTGATGTGTCGGACTATGGATTTACTTTTCAAATTGACATGGTAGAATATTTCATAGGTAGGTATCAATCGCAAAAAGGAAAATATCAGATATTTAGTCCTTTAGATAGGTACATCAAAGTGGTAAATGCAGAATTGAATAATACCACAGATGCAAACTTTTTTATCTTATTGGCCAAATATATGCGAAAAGCGAAATTTTCGTGGAATTCTATTACTTTTACAACTCTTCTCTTTCCGCACACTCTACTTAACATTATGTTGTGTAAACATTTTTATATTAAAGGAAAAAATGGAAAAATTTACACACATGCATTTATACACACACACACACGCGCACGCGTATTTTTTTTTTTTTTTCCTTTAATATAAAAATGTTTAGAATCGTTAGCAGACGTTTCTGCTTGTTAAAAATAAATTATGTTGTGTACTTGTGAATTTCCAATATGACTTGGAACTCCGGTAACTCTGTCAGAAATATAAAACTTACGGCTAGGGATACGTAGTACGTATCCCTAGCTTATATACGTACGTAGGTACGTATTACGTACCTATACAGGGTATTACGTTCATTGAAACAACCTGTATATTTAGGCACATATGGTGGATATTTTCCCCATGAAAAAATTTAGTCGTAGGTAGTTTTAAGTTCCACCGAAAACAGATAGTTTTTTCACTTTTAACTTACAATTTACATATCTCTAAGATTATCTTTAAAAACTTACAAATAAAACTTATACTACTTACAAATAAAAAATTTGACCCAAATCGCCACCAGTGGGTAAGGTGACCAGAAGACTGACCGCATTGCCCCGCTCGATATAGCTATACTTATCCGCTGAGCGAAATACTGGCCAGCCCTCTAATCACCGATGCGTCTATGAGACGCTTGGACAGCTCCTCATAGAGGCGACGCGCACTAGGCCCCCACGGCCCCAGGGTTTCAAGTTTCAACCCCAAACGCCGCAAATATGTAGCTTCTACTGCCGAGGTTGGCATACTTGCGACGTTTGAGGTCTTCAGCCGAGGATGCAGCCGCACCAGCACCAACTTTAGTGCTTGGAATATGTTTTAATTTTAAAGGCAACAAAAACAACCAAAAAACAGACTGATAGGTTTCTAAAAAATTAAATAGTTTGACATACGTCTATTTTTCAGGAGCCTACGGCAAATGCAACTACAAGTACACCGGCAAGCACTCAGAAGGCAACAGGTTTATCATGAACAGCGACCTGTGACATCGACGAACTTGAGAGCTGTGATGTGAAATTTTATTTTGGAATTTGGGGCCTTACATTTTATACTTCTTAATAGATAAAGATAGTTTTGTGTATAATATTTATACAAATTTGATAACCGGTGAACCTTATCTTAGGCCCTATCCTTACATTCCGTCAAGTATGACTAGGATAGCTAGACTCCTTAAAATAAATTCGAAGGGGTAGTTTAGTTTGGTTGCTACGACAGAGAGGTATACTAACATGAAATTGCATTATGTTTTACTAGCTTTTGCCCGCGACTTCGCTTGCGTTAGAAAGAGACACAATGTAGCCTATGTCACTTTCCATCCCTTCAACTATCTCCACTTAAAAAATCACGTCAATTCATCGCTCTGTTTTGCCGTGAAAGACGGACAAACAAACAGACGCACACACTTTCCCATGTATAATATTAAGGCAAAAAAAAAGATTATTATTGGCAAAAAAAAGAATGCTCACCTATCTAATAAATGTTGAAACAAAAAAATAATAATAATAATAACTTAACCCTAGCTTGGGCCCTGCCCCGCTGCTGGCGGCACCCTAGGTTAGGTTTTTTATAATATGTTTGTATTTTTTTATTGTTTTTTTACTTTTATATTCGTATTATAAATAGCCTAGCCTAAGATTTGAAAGAAATAAAGAGGAATATAATAATAAGTATGGATATAGTCCATAGAATAGAGCGATGCGCAAGCATGATACTGTAATATGGACTGGCTAAGCTACAATATACATGTAGAATATTTTAATGGTAAATTATTTTAGTACAGAGTCAATTAGATTATTTAGATCATTTCATTTAGATCATCAAGTTTATTGCTCAAAGGTAAACGAAAACTATTTTTATAAAAAGGAAATCAGGTAAAAGACAAATAATTTTGTTTCTGTGTACACAAGTTATTAAATAGTTATTTGTTATACAAGGGTGCAAAGTTGTATTTTAACGCCGAGTGTGGAATTGAAAAACGAGCAAGTGAAAGGATGCTATAGTTGAACCACGAGCGAAGCGAGTGGTTCGAAAATAGAATCCTGAACTTGGCGAGTTTTTCAACACACGAGAAGTAAAATACATTTGCACCCGTGTGTAACACAAAACTTTTCCCCTCACTATAGCGAGGAAATTACAACGCAAAAAAACGCGTTTATCACTGCTTCCAGTAGGTTCACAGGTGGTAAAACATCTTTATCACTAGATTAATCCACTTTTATCAATTTTAAAGCAGAACATTTGGCTATATTCAAGGGCAAATTACTTTATCCACTAGTGAATAAAATGCGTTTTTAACCGCTGGTATTAAAAGACAAAACGCGTGTTTCCGAGCTAGTGAGCGAAGGGTTCGAAATAGAACCCTGAACTTGCGAGTTTTTTAACACGAGAAGTAAAATACATTTGCAAAAGCCTTGATATTATTAGATCTCATTCCCATTTTTGTTTCTGGCCATAAGCAGCAAAAGAATAGCATTTATCACATATTTTTATTAGATATTATGTTATTGTTTGTATTTAGGTAAGTGATTATATAAAATAGCATGAAAGGTACACAATTAGAATAAAACTGCATTACTTATCTACATAATATTTGATACTTACTTAAATAAAAATACGAATTATTTTTAAGTATTGTAGTTTCAATTTAAGTAGTTTCTATATAGAATCCACACACGAAATGCAAATAATTTATAAAATTTGCATTATGCTTCTTGCGATTTTTTTTTCTATAGATATTGTTTATACAATGAGGATTACAAATAAAATGTTTTATATTCAATCTTCGTCAAATGGACGGATGTTAGCACGCTTTACCGCGAGTCAATACATTTGAAAACGTGTAAAATATACTCATTAAAACAACAATACAACACATTAAACAATATCAATCAAATAAGACTTGATTAATTATTTCGAGAATGTAATTATAAATGGCGTGGAATACGTTTCCATTAGTGACGCGCAGGTGCACACTTTATGTGGTTGTGGTGTACCTCGCTGTTGCCACGTTACGCTCCAGCTTACACTATAAAGCCTCCGCCACACATAAAGCGTTTTGATAGCGTAGCGTTAGCGGAGCGGAATGCGCGCTGATTGCGCGATTGCGCTCGCAATCCGCGCTCGTTAGTTCCCGCCGGCGTCCGTTGGGGGCGCAACGCCAGCGTTCGTCCGGCGCTCCACTAACGCTCCGCCTACTCTATCAAAACGCGCATGTGTGGCCGAGCTTTAAAAGGCTAATTACATATCTAGTTAATTATATGTGGATATCATTAGCAGTAAGGTATTAGGCCGTGTGGTAACGATCAAAGAATTTCAGCGCCCCCTTTCCTCCCGTGGGTGTCGTATAGATTGGATCCAGTTGTGATGTGGACGATGAGCTGGTTACCTATCACTGTATATCAAATTTTGGCTTCTTACAATCCTTTAACAGTTAGTGATGTGCAAGTTGCGGAAACTTTCCAAAAAAAAATCTTAAATTTCTTGAAAAATTTTCGAAATATAAAAGGAATTAAAATTTATGAAATAGAAAGTTTCCATCCATACAATTGTATGGAAAATTTCCGAAGTTTTCCTATGTGAAAATTTCAGAATCTTGGCAACTTCCCGTCGGCACATCAGTAGTTACAGTCCAGGGGCCTATTTCTCAAAACTGAAAGTTACAAGACGGAGTTATTTGTCAAGACTTTGACTACCATTTGAAGTCTTTTTCCAACTTGTCATTTTAGTACAATTGACTACCATCGTATTTGTGGAAAACACTTGTAATACAAGGCTTGTGGCTTTCGAGAAATGGGCCCCAGTTCGTACAGTTGTTAGTACGACTTGCACCTAAGTGCCAAACTTTTGATGCTGATAATCATCATCAAAGACCATGTCAAAATTTCCTTACGACTTTTAGAACGTAAATGTTACGTCAATCTTAACCAACTTTACCAATTCAATTTACTTTTCACTGGGACAAAGTAATTTAACTTCGTTAACTTTTGTAAAACAAAAACAACGTCCTTTGTCGCGCCACGGAAAAATATTTTGATAACTGACATTCTCAATCGATTTCTCGATGCTTTTTAGAATACAGGATAAATAAAACCAGCCATACTTTGCAAAGTGATTTTTGAGGTAATAATGAACAACCTTTATGCTTGGACCAATGTTGAAATTGCAAAAAAATGGCTTTTCCATACATTTCGAGTTTCCGAGTGCCGCTCAGTTATAGGTACGAGTATGCTTCTAATTCGGCCTAGTAGATGTACAATATTCTTGCTCATGGTTCCTGGAAAACCATGTCCTTAGTTTCCCAAAACATTGCAAATGCACTAGGTACATCTACTAGCTAAGCCCAACAGCAGTCTGGACACATCGTTGTGCGTTCACTTCGTATTACAGGCTATTCGAGTAATAACACTGACGCATAGGCTCTAAAGAACGTTGCTTTATTTCCCCGGAGCGTCGACCAAACCTGCAGGCCCCACCCGCTCTAGATTTACCGCCTGTCCCGAACAGCATATTGAGTGAGATAATGTACGCGTTCACCTGCGTTCTCATCCATATACTTTGTATTTCTCTGATCGCCAGTGTCCGAAACTCGTTCTTCGTAAACATCTAAACTTAGAATTCCGCTTTGAAAATTGCGCTTGCGGTCGAGGCCCGGTCGACGTCGATACGGTCAGTTTTTTTGACATGTTCTTGAATTTATTCTGTTTTATCGACATGTTATCGACGTAATCGGCAAGAGCTGATAAAAAATGTTACTTTATAGATATATTTGTCACTTCTCTGCTTGAATACAATTTTAATAAGAACAATAGCGCAGAAACGTGAACACAGTTATCGTACCCATTACCTACTTGTCATTAACAACTATTAAGGCCTAATCTTATCGTAACAATTATATTATGAGTGAATAGGATTAACTTTATCTTAGCTAAGAAAATATGAAAACCTTAATTCCAACTATATAACTTACATATAGGTAGGAAAGTATTTTGAAAAACGTTAATCTTACCTAAGACTAGTTCGCCTGCACAAAAAACGGGTTTCCTGTTTTTCGCAACCTATTTGGGTTGGGTAGATGCTTTTCTTTGCATCCTGCATTTTTTAATGGATTCTAGTGAAAATTTGGCCGTTTATTAACGTTATTTGCATGTTACTATACAGTAGTTTCGGCCCTTGCATGGATATTCAATGTAATAAGTTAGTCAGTCAGTCAAGTAGGTACCTACCAGCAGTGGCTGGTCCATACAAGCCGATTCCCATCGGCTTGCCTAAAATGGATTACTAGTAAAGTACCTAATGTTAAGGTAAGTTTCTTTTTGCTCTGTGTTAGCAGAAATTTTCACCAGCCGCCACTGGTACCTACTTAATTTATATATGTATAAAGACTCACTTGAAATGAAAATATTAGATAAAACCTTCGCTTTCAGATAAGGTAGTACTTACTCGTACAATATTGCTACAGCATATCATCTGAATACTTTCATGATAGTAGTTAGTACCTATCGTGAATTTCGTGCAAGGATTCAGTTGAGGCAATACAAGACATAGATACCTACCTAATTTGAAGGGTTTGCCCTAGCCAACGAAACATTCTTTGTGATACCCAGTTCTTTGATGAAAAACCTGTGACGTGAGTGATAAGTTGCATTGGTTTGGAAGCGGCCGAAATTACATAAACATTCTAGTTCGAAACCGCAACTTGATAGACGTGCCTTTACAATTAACGAATGGGAAAAAATTGTGTCATTACTTCGTTAAATATAGTGATAATTTATCTTTATATATCAAGGTATGTAGCGCTTGATTTTTTATTATAATTAATATATGATTGTCGTAAAATCCTATCACGTAGGAGACTACTATTCTCTACGACCGGTCAGCATCAATACTTGGTCAAACCACGACATTATTTAGTAATATTGGCTGCTATTTGGCCACCTTCCGCTGCCACACTAAAATAAAATTGATAAAGATAAAGATAAAGATAAAGATATTTTATTTGCTAAAATGCAGTGTTATACCATAGGTGGACAGAATTAATAATGTGCGTACATTTTGCTTGAAGAAGCATGCAAAATATTCTTATAAGCTAGGTAGGTACTAAATCTAAACATTATATACAAAAGTATGTTATACAAGCTTAGTCTACACATATAATTATACAACTCCAAAACAGACATTAATTCAATTACTCACATTAAAATTCTGATTACCGTTAATTCATATATTGATATATTGAAATTCATATTATTATTAAAATCCTTATACATTCCTTGATTATAAAAGTAAAATAAAAATCCTATTATTATTCATTCATTTACAGATGCCAAATATTCATCTATTCTATAAAAACATTTTTCTAAACAGAATTTATACAATTTAAATTTAAAATCGGGCATGTCAGAGTTCCTTATGTCTAGGGGTAGATGATTAAATATTTTAATTGACATGCATAATATATTATTTGAAAAAAAAGCTGTCTTAGAGAGATAGGGATAACATAAATCAGAGCCGTGTCTTGATTGATAAATTGTGGTTGATGCCTTATTTTTGAATGAATATATGTTCAATTTGACAAAGAGACTAATCTCATAAATATATAATGATGGCAATGTCAAAACCTTTAACTCGTGGAAGAGAGGTCGACAGGGTTCTAGTTGATGCACACCACATATAGCTCGTACACATTTCTTTTGTAGCAGAAATACCTTTTGCATATTGCTACAGTTACCCCAAAGTACTATGCCATAACGCAAATTGGACATTATGTGCCCGTTGAAGGCTAATAGTGCAGTTTTTTGTTACGATATTTGAGAGATCCTTCGCAGGGCAAATATAAACCTGTTCAATTTGTCAATGAGCATTTCGGTGTGGTCTTTCCAGTTTGTGTGGCAATCTAAAATAATACCCAGGAAACGAAGTGATGACACACCCTCTATTGTATGACCGTCGTAATTTATATTGATATTCTTTGGTTTCCCTTTGCATAAAATTCCATAAATTTTGTCTTAAGGAGGTTGCTTTAAATTATTATTAATTAACCATAAAATCCTCAAAAACTCGATTGATGACTGTTTCATAATTTTGTAGAACTCATCGGCAAAGAGCGTCATTTTATGGTTGGTAAGAGAGGGTATGTCTGGCAAGTCGTTAATGTAAACGAGAAAAAGTAATGGTCCAAGAACACTGCCTTGAGGGACACCAGTTGTAACGTTAAGATAATCCGATCTATATTTAATTAGCGTTTTTGTGGTACCGTCATATTTGGGTATTTCTGTACATTGCAGACGTTGGTTTAAGTACGTCCTTATCCATTCATAACAGTTCCCTCGTATACCATAATGATATAATTTTGTTAACAAAATGTCATGGCTCACCCTGTCAAAAGCCTTTGACATGTCCATAAAAATGCCTGTGACAGGTGTTCTGTTATTCCTACAATTTAAAATATTTGTCATGAAGTCCAATACAGCTAATGTAGTAGATTTATTTTTGATAATTGTAAGTTTAAGCTTATCTGGAAAGATGCCTTCAGCCATAGACAAGTTTATCATTGATGTTGTTTATCCCTTTTATAGTCAAGTTAAATATTACCTATCAATTTATTTTTGATTAATAATTACTTTTTATAAGCGCTGGTAGCCTAGCGTTAAATGCGAGCGACTTTCGTTCCGGAGGTCGCGGGTTCGAACCCCGGCTCGCACCAATGAGTTTTTCGGAACTTATGTGCGAAATGTCATTTGATGTTTGCCAGTCGCTTTTCGGTGAAGGAAAACATCGTGAGGAAACCGGACTAATTCCAATAAGGTCTAGTTACCCTTCTGGTTGGAAGGTCAGATGGCAGTCGCTTTCGTAAAACTAGTGACGCGACGCCAAATCTTGGGATTAGTTGTCAAAGCGGACCCCAGGCTCCCATGAGCTGTGGCAAATGCCGGGATAACGCAAGTAGGATGAATTACTTCTTTATAACCAAATAATAACTTACATAATAGTCACACAAACATTTCAGATGTCGGAGTCTCGTGATACGTTGAGGTGGCGAGGTTTTAAAAATGCGTTAACTAAGAAAAAAACCATAGACGCAGGAGGGGACTCGAAGTTACTGAAATTTCTGTCAACTTTGGATTTAACATTCCTTAGTATAGGATCAACCCTGGGCGTTGGAGTGTATGTGCTTGCCGGAGACGTGGCTAGGTACTATGCGGGTCCCGCTGTGGTTGTGTCGTTCCTTATAGCAGCCATTGCGTCTCTGTTTGCAGGTATATTAATGACTTACATAGTTACAATTTGTAAGAATATACCTACTGCAATCGTTGATCGGTTTAAATAGTATTCCTACGTAGTCTTGACGTTACCTGATCCTGGATAGATATGAATGGGATCGCTGCCATCAAAATAGCACATTTCGATACAAGTGCGGAAAAGAGGAAGTTCGAAACGAGCGGCGATAAATTAAAACACGACCGAAGAGAGTGTTTTAAATCGACACGAGTTATGAATTTCCTTTTCACAGTTTTCGTACGTGTATCGTACGACGTTTTTCAGTGCACATGGCCGTCCGAAGTTTCGACCTGACATATAATGAACCACGTAACTCGTGTCGATATATAACACTCTCTCCGGTCGTGTTTTGATTTATCGGCACTTGTTTCGAACTTCCTTTTTTACGCACTTGTATCATAATGTACTATTTTGTGAAAAGCCTTTATCTTGCACACTGTATGCATTTTTCAAAATCTGTAATCGCCAATGTTCATTAATTTTAATCCGAGGGAAGGTTTTTTAGGCAGGTTACCCGCTATCAAAATACCTTTTTAGTTTAATGCAAATTATAATTTTAGGGCTGTGCTTTGCTGAATTTGGCAGCAGAGTGCCAAAAGCAGGGTCATCGTATGTATACACATACGTGACAATCGGGGAGTTCTTAGCTTTCATTATTGGATGGGCACTCATCCTTGAATATGTGATCGGCGCAGCGAGTGTGGCACGAGGACTTAGTGGTCATATAGACGAATTTAATAACCAGTCTATAAGCAATGCTTTCAGATCTGTTGTAACAATTGAAATCAAGTACATTTCACCTTACATAGACTTCTTGGCTTTTGGAATTACTGTTGTATTTTCAGGTAAGATTTATTTAAAACTAAACCTGTAAGTATTTTTATTTTGATGGCTAAATAATCATAATCTGTACTAAGAACATGTTTCCTCCTTGTTTTCAGTGGCCTTGTCACTGGGAGCAAAAGAGTCGTCAACAGCAAATAATATTTGCACAATGATTAATTTAACTATTGTTATATTTGTTGTCACATCTGGATTATTTAAAGGTAAGTGTAAAAATGTTTAATCAGTAAAAAGTAAAAAAAAAATGTTGACTACTTAACTTCCTTTATTTAACAGCCGACATTGCGAATTGGAAGATCAGCAAAGAGGAATTACCAAAAACCGAAGGTGTTGACTATGGAACAGGAGGATTCGCACCTTACGGAGTGCTGGGAATAATTTCCGGCGCAGGTGAATGTTTCTACGGGTTTATCGGTTTCGACTGTATCGCGACCGCAGGGGAAGAGGCTAAAAACCCGAAGAAATCACTACCAATTGCTATAGTTGCATCATTGGTAGTTGTCTTCTTTGCTTACTTCGGGATCTCGGCGATCCTGACAACAGTTCTCCCATATTATGACCAAAACACCAAGGCGCCTTTCATCTACATGTTTCAATCTATCAGCTGGAACTGGGCCACTTACATTGTGAGTGTCGGCGCAGTTTGTGGCTTAACTACAAGGTATTTTTTTCTAACGAAATAAAATGGATGCGTGTAAACGCAATTACTTGTGGATACAGCTTGTACGAGCATTACATTTTCAGTTTGGTCGGTGCATTGTTCCCGTTACCGAGAATAATTTATGCGATGGCATCTGACGGCTTACTGTACAAATGGCTTGGAAACATACATTCACGCTTCCAAACTCCGATGGGTGGAACTTTGATAGCCGGAGTTTTCACCGGTATGTAATTTTTTCTTGATAGAGTTGTAGTTACATAAAGTATTTATTTATTTATTTTGAGATTAAAATATAACAATTTGTCTTTCAGGAACCCTTGCTGCATTTTTTGACGTAGGTCAGCTGTCGAAAATGATGAGCCTTGGCACTTTGTTCTCCTATTCTATCGTGGCTGCTTGTGTACTCATTCTGAGGTAGTTAATTAGTAGATATAAATTTTCAATTAGGATTACCGCAAGCACTTAAGGTTCTGTCTACAGATCTAATGACTCTGGAATCGAATTCCTATAACAGCAATTCCCGTCAACTTTGTACAATGCCACGTCAGCAAATTTTAATTGATCCTATTTTGTTACTAACATTTAGTAATATAATTCGACTTTCGTAAGATATATACAGGATAATTGTTATAATTAAGAAAATATAGATACTAGAGAACCTTAATGACGAAATAAAACTTAATAAAATCTCAATTCATCAACAAAATCTTGGTAACAAAATAGGAATTAATAAAAACAAATTTAACTTTTCCCTTAATTTTTGTACAAACTTTTCGAGAACTGCTGATAAATACCTACATAGGTATTCGTACATACATAGTAATACACGATTATTCGTGGTATCACCATTGGGTTGGTGACTAAGTTATTTTTTTTCTAAGATAAGCCTATTATATTAACCTCGTAAGGCCCAATGTACATTACAATGTATGTACATAGTTGTTGCAATCTAATTTCAATCTTTCATGAATAGAATAAAGTAGCATTTCTTTTGTTTCATTGGTTTTTGAAACAAACGAAATTCTCTCCAATTTACATATAGAATAGGGTCAAATTAAAAGTAAGAAAACGAACTATGGTGGGCCTTACGAGGTTATACATATATTTCCTACCTCCATCATCATCGTTTCCACAATTAATTATGTACATGTAGCCTTTACTTTACAATATGACGTATAGGTTAGGTTTTTATCAAGTAAGAATCTTACTTTTTAATTAATAATACCTACAATGCATCAAATATTCTTTCCCAATAAAGGTACAAACACGATGAGGTGCCTGAAAACCATTTAGTTGAACTTGAAGAGCCTCTGAGAGTAAAAAATATCACGCAGCGGTTGATAAATGCCAATAATTTAGCATTTCCAACCAAACGTACTTCAAAAATAGTATCGTACCTAGTCACAATTTACGGTAAGTGCAAGATCATTGCGCTAGTTTAATTAGCATCCGTATATGCTATAGGTACTTACACACGGAATATTTTTCCATCACACTCGCACTTTAAATGTGCTATTACACGCAGGCGGAGCGAGAGTTATAGAAAAATCGTTCTCCCAAGGGAGTTATGAAATCTCGTACCGTACTTAACCTTTTCTTAAGTATATATATTAAATATTGTTTACATTGCGAGTGTGATGAAAACATTGTCTGTAACTCGGGGCGTAAGAATATTGCAAACTCGTCTTTAAATCGCTCCGGCAAGTAATCGCGATTTGCTCTCGTTAGAAATATTGAACTTCCGCCCCACGTTGCACAATATACAAATAATATCTACTAGCGAAATATAATGCAAGATGTGCGGAAAAGAGAATTTATATATTTTTTCCAAATTTTGTCAAAAAGACGCAAACTAGCGCATATTGGAAACCCTATTTTTTACAAAACCTAGCCTATATATACAGGAAATAAATTAAATTAAAAACCAATTAACGTGAAAGTAAACTTAAGTACAAATTACATTTTTTGACGGCTTCATTTGAACCTGATTCGTAAAGTTTTTCCGTTTGTTTTTCCTTTGCGTTGTTGTTGTGGTGAAAAATGCTGTTAAACTCGGAAGAAGCAATTCCCGAATAGTTTGTACATTTGGATCACGTCTCCGATTTTGATAAAAATTGGTAGGCTGATAGAGTCCATGATGCTGAGCAAGATCCACTAGGTTTCCCAAAATGTCCAGGGTTGTTTGTATGAAATTTTTGTTACCGAAAATGTATAGAAATCTGGTAACAAAAAAGGAAGGTTTCATACAAACAACCTAGGACATTTTGGGAAACCTAGTGGATCTTGCTCAGCATCATGGACTCTATCAGCCTACCAATTTTTATCAAAATCGGAGACGTGATCCAAATGTACAAACTATTCGGGAATTGCTCTTCAACTCAACTCAAAACATTTTTGCACAGTTTTTATTGACGCATGCAAAGTTCGCGCTACGTTTATACTTCAAATATGGACTGTTTGAAAATCAAAACGCACAAAAAGTTAAAAAAAAAAACTTTTATGCTTTGTAAGGGTATTTAATAATAATTGCTCTATTTTTTAACTGTTTTCAGTAATTGTCAGTTTATTGTCTGCGGGTTTCATCAGGAAATTCGGCAATAATATTATCAACCGAGAAGCGTGGGCCATTATTGTAATTACCATTTTGATACTGGCCATGGTTACCCCTCTGGTGTGCATAAACGCCCAGCCAAGATCGCGGAAAGATATTCCGTTTTCCGTAAGTTTTATTTTAATTTTAATGGGATGGTATAATTATTTTCCTGTCTTGGTTATCTTAATTTAATTCTAGTAGGTAGCGAGAAACTAATAAGAAAAACAATAGTAAGAAACAAATAAACAAAAGTAATAACTCTGTTGAAATCATCATTTTCGTAGTTACTTTACGTTAGGGGGCGGTAAATTAGCCCTATAGGTATGTATAATTGTATATGGCTGAGCAATAATAAATGTGCCTACCTATTTAGTTACACCTAGGTTACCTATCTGACATGTCTAGACTCACCTACTCTCCTAGTGGCTAGAGCGAGTGAGTGACCTTAAGTTGTGTGGTTCGTAGAATTTTCTATTTTCAGGTACCCTTAGTACCTTTTCTCCCAGCAACGAGTATCTTTATCAACTTCAATTTGATGTGGGGTTTGGCGGCTATCACCTGGGCACAGTTCGCAGGTTGGATGGTAATCGGTAAGTAAAGGCACCATAACTGACCCTAGAATCAACAGTTATAAAAACGGGATTGTTGAACTATAGAATCTGTACCCAAAACTTGAACTAGGAAAATTTACTGGTTCATCTTTTAGGTTGCGTTCTTTTAGGATTCCAATAAATGAATTTCGCATCAAATCAGTTCGTTCAATTCATTAATGTTGTGACCAACTAAATTAATTCGTAAACTAGAACTTTCCTTTGCTAATCCGCGAATAGATAACGCGCAAGTCAATCAGTGCTAACCTGTTATAATTACTTGCGTATTTTTTACATGCAATTAATTTTCCCACCCTCCCACCGCAAAAATAAAAATAAATACGCAAATAAATATATATTTTTGCGGTGGGAGGGTGGGAAAATTAATTGCATGTAAAAAATACGCAAGTAATTATAGCAGGTTAGCACTGATTGACTTGCGCGTTATCTATTCGAGGATTAGCAAAGGAAAGTTCTAGTTTATGATTAACATGGATTTCCGCAAAGTAACGCCTGATTCCATCGATTATTAAATTAATTCGTTCAAGTTTTAGGTAGTGGTTGCAAAAATTAACGCTTAATTTTCAAAATATTTTTATATATTTTAATCTATTGCTGTTTTTAAATATTGTAAGACCATTTTATATTAATACCAATGCATTTACAATAGGCGCAAAGTTAAACTGTTTCCCACAAATGCTACTTTTTGTCCCCGCCTACGCCTGTTCATGTATTGGAGTTACATCATTCATATATTGGGCACATTATTCTGGCTTTATCCTGGTTCATCTATTGGGGTCAATCGTTCAGAGATAGGGCACGTTGTTCAACTACTGGGAATTTTGACCCCTTTTTGGACATAATTATTTTGATAAAATTACTGAACATGAGTCCCGAAAATAGCTTATTCTAAACTCAATTAATGCGGTATCACATAAAAAATTAAAATTGTTGAAAGTGAGTTACATCATATAGAAAAAGAGTGTAAAATTTAGGAAATTCGCTTAACTGTTTATTTGGTGATTTTACCCTATAATAAATCCCCGGCTGGCCTCTTTTCATGGTAAAAATGATGTTCGCAACTTTTGGAAAGGTACAAACAGATTAAATCACAGGCCTGGGCTCTCTGTGAGTATTGATAATGAGACCAATCCTGTTAATATAGCTAATTTGTTTAAGAATCATTTTTCTGTCAAGTCTGCCCTTAGTACTGAGATCAGCAGTGAGGTGGTTAGGGCACATGGGTTTGTGTGTACGACTAAAATTACTGCAAATCAAATAACTAAAATAATTCAGAATATGAAGGGCGGCAAGTCCCCTGGGCATGATGGGCTTAGCATTGAGCACCTGCAACATGCCGGGCCCCATCTGCCCAGGGTCCTTGCAATGCTCTTTTCACTATGTATCAGCCATGCTTACCTACCACCTGATATGATTCGCACTGTGGTTGTTCCCATTGTAAAAAATAAAACAGGCGATATAGCTAAGTTGGCCAACTATAGGCCCATTTCTCTAGCAACGGCCGTGGCTAAGGTGTTTGATGCGGTGCTCGATGCTGAGTTAGATAGATACATACAGATCAGTGATGCGCAGTTTGGTTTTCGACCCAAACTATCTACTGAAAGCGCAATACTTAGCCTCAAGCACACCGTTGAATATTATACCAATAGGAAGACGCCTGTATATGCATGTTTCCTGGACCTCTCCAAAGCGTTTGATCTTGTTAATTACAATCTACTGTGGGCCAAGTTAGAAACGTCCGGGGTCCCGAAGGACATCCTGCATATACTTAGGAGTTGGTACTTGTCTCAAGTTAATGTTGTCCGATGGGGCAAGGAAGTGTCGGAGGAGTACAGGTTGGAGTGCGGAGTGAGACAGGGCGGGAGATCATCTCCGAAGCTCTTCAACCTGTACGTCAACGCGCTCATCGAGGAACTGAGCAGCATGCATGTCGGCTGTCATATAAGTGGTGTCTGTATGAATAATATTAGTTATGCGGACGACATGGTGTTGCTCAGTCCCTCGCCTTGTGGACTTGAAATGTTGCTTAAAGTATGTGAGAGATATGCTTGTAATCATGGCCTCAAATATAATGCTCTCAAGAGTGAACTTATGGTTTTTAAATCAGGGTCAAAATGTCCATCTTTTGTACCACCATTGTATCTGAATGGGACACCCCTTAAAAGAGTGACTTGTGTCAAGTATCTTGGCCATATTGTAAATGAAAATCTGCGTGATGACGCAGACATAGATAGGGAGCGTAGGGCGCTGGCGATAAGGGCGAATATGATAGCACATAGGTTCAGAGGATGCACAGCGCAGGTGAAAATAACGCTTTTTAGAGCCTATTGTACTTCTCTGTATACTTGCAGCCTATGGGCTAACTATTCGCAAAGCTCGATCAGTGCTCTACGGGTCCAGTATAACAACGCCTTCAGGGTGCTGTTGCGGCTGCCACGCTTCTGTAGCGCGTCTGGTATGTTTGCGGACGCTCAAGTAGACGGTTTCTATGCCACATTAAGAAAGCGTGCCGCAGCAACGCGTAGCAGAGTGTTTGGCAGCAGCAACGGTATCCTGGGTGCGATAGCGGGCCGGCTTGATAGTCGCTATATGCAACACTGGTCGAACCTGCACCTCTCCCTAGCCAATTTTGAAAAATAGTATATGTATAGTAATTAGGCACTAAGGAAATTAACATAGTGGTAGTATTAGGTTTAAGTATTAACCTTGTATGGATTTTGTGGTCCGAAATAAATGATTTTTATTTTATTTTTTTTTTATTTTATTTATAAATATTATGTTTATCGTCGAGTAGTACTCATAGTAACTATAATCTTTGTTTAGTCTTGGGCGAGATTGAATTGTGTAAGGTAGGTGATGTCAAAATCTGTGACTGCTCACCATCAGCCGAGCCATATTGTGAAACTGCATGAAGTGCCATAAGATAGTTGATGATCAGTCATCACATTATCAGCGAGTGACGAAATCAGGGCGTTTTTAGATTTCAATAAAATCTAACGTTGCAATTTAAACTTTATATTGTATTAATGACCCACTTGACATTTGTGACGAAGCCTGCGCTGTGGATTTATTTTGTATGTAACTTCACATGTGATTAATTACCTAAATTAATTAAAATTGTTTGTTGATTTAAACTTTATGTTTTAATATTTAAGTTTGTTATTGAGATCCTAAAAATTCACCGGCACTGACCTCAATAAAAAAACTTAATATCTCTACGGCAGTTTGATGTCTAGTTGGCGAATTTTTAATAATTTGAGTTTACTTCGTTTTCAAGTTTATTTTCATGTTCCTAATTTTCCGAGTTTTCTTGTAAAAATACGTGTAGTACATTTTTTTAATTAGCGTACAATGTAGTATAATTTTCGTACATATTTTCTGATTCACAGAAAAATGGACTGTTACATAGTGAAATAGATAGCGCCCGCCAGAAAGTATGCTTCCTACGCGGTGACATATTGATCAATTATTTTCTTGTAAATACGTGTGGTACTTTTTTTTTAAATAAGCGACAATTTAGTACAATTCTCGTACATTTTTTTGATGTGACTTTGGATTTCGTACGATACCATGTCACCGCTAGAACGTATGACACCAATTACCTGACTTACATTATAGGGGATGGTTATTATTTAGAAAATAAATTAAAATATGAAGACAAAAAATCATAATATGAAAATGTTGTATTAATGTGTGATCGTGGTCAAACGTCTACCTATTCATACTAAAAAAAAAAAAAAATGCCCTTACCGGGATTCGAACCCCGGACCGCGGCTTAGTCGGCAGGGTCAGGGTCACTACCGACTAGGCCAGACCAGTCGTCAAAATTATCATTATTATCCCTACATAGCACATACAGATACAGATAAGTGACGAATTAGAATTTTACTCGTACTTGATGGTCTTGACTTGAAGTCACAAAAAATAAACAAACACAGAAGAATAAGTGGAATGACGACTCCAAGATGTCTATGTCCTAATGCGACTGGCGCTGCACGCTGATAACATTGATAATGTGTGTCATGTCACACCTCGGACACTGGCGATCAAATATATGAAAGAGGCGCGTTCCTAGCACACATTCTAAGCTCGTGTAGGTGAACGCGTACTATGCTTGTATGAGTGACATATGACAGGTCGACTGTTCGCGTTTTTGACAGACGGTAACTGTGAGGTAACCGAGAGGGGGTGGGCGGCACTTTCAGCGGGGAGCGGGAGTGGCCATACTGTATGATAATACTCTTTATTATACTGTGGTCATGTCATGACGTACAACCGCTTAAAAAGCGCGCGCACGGGGGATGACCGCGGGGGAAGCAAGAGGAAAAGCGCGGGTTGCGGGGTGCAATCAGCGCATTTCCGATTTTATCGTTCATCGCTTTATTACGACCAGTTAAACACAAAGTTGACCCTTAAATATCAAATAATATTTCTCGTTTTAGAAGTATAAATCTTATCATCATCTTTCGTTACAGGTCTCATCATTTATTTCACGTATGGCATCAAAAACAGCATTCATAAAGGCAAGCCAGCTGCTAATCTGGAGAAGGCAGAGAATCACTGCGTGAAATAAGAGAGAACACTGAGAACAGATACTGAGTTTTTCTTTACAATTCCGATTTTTGTTGGAAAAGACTTTCGTATGTGAATTTTGTAACGAATTTATTTATAAGTACTTAAATAAGATCCTCATAATTATGGCAAGCATGATTAGGATTTACAGTCTCCATACTAAGAATCGTACCTCATTAAATATTATCATAACTACACTGATGATGTCTGCAATTTTTTTTTCAAACTGTGTATTGACGTGATATCATGCTATTAAAATAAAGAAGCATGTCATTTGTTTTTATAAAAAAAACACAAAAATATTCCGGTAAAATATGATTTTGGCCACTTCTAGGCTGCGAAACAGCGCCATCTAGTTTTAAGCCTAAAAGGCCCATACATTTCAGGGGTACGCTTTTTTGTATGGGCTTTGTCTGTCCCGTATTATATGGTCCTTGATTATGGTTATTTCAGGTAACAGTTATAAAGGAAATGAATACACTGAATAGTTATTCAAATATTTATTTTATTCATTATAATGAATATTCTGAACCGTTAAAACCTTAGGAATGCATTAAGTGGGTACAGCGTAGGTACGTAAAAATAAATTAAGTACTAAAAAAATTACTTCAAAAAATTTCGCTATATTATACAATGTTAACTACGGTTTATCATATAAACCATTTTACCATTCAGTTTTTACTTCACTCATTTATGTACATTATAAAATACCTAATACGCTTGTAAAGTATAATTATGTACATCAAAAACTAAATGCAGTTATTGGCTTGACAATCTAAATTGGTTGTCTATATTTAATTTCATTCTGTTATTTGCGAGTAATTAGGCCTTAATATTGAACTGTTGTACATTAGGGAAAGCAAATAAATTAATTAAATCTGGCTGAACAAAATATTCCGATTTTTGAGGCATAATAAAAACGTAAAATATTGCATTTATACACCGTGTTTCACTTAACACTAAAAACCTGAAAACCGTTTGTTCAGAATCGGGAGTAGAATCGATTGAGCTATATCTTGATGGGGGTAATATTTTTATTTAAATTAGTATGATTAGTTATTTTTTACGTGACTATTCTATTGTATTCGTAATACAACATTGTGTATATCGCATTGCTAGAGGTTGTTTACCTTTCTCAGTATTTACGGGTATTAATACTGGCTGGTTACTTAGGCGATTATTTTTTCCGTTACGAGTTTGACGTTGTTTGTCAGTTTAATCTTAATGTTTATCATAAGTCATAACAAATTGAACTCGTACCTAATTACAACCTTGTCATTCTGAATATTGGGTTTAAATTTGCTTACTGCGATTACCTGTCCAATTTGAAGTTTACTGTGACAAAGCTTTAAAGTGTTTTACAATGACATCTTAGCTGTCTATTGGTAAACCTTATGTTGTTGCAGTAACGTACACAAATAAATAGTTTTATGGTTTATGATGGTAGTTAGAAATTATTTTATTGAGTGTAGAGCTAAAAGTCAAGTAGAGCTGTACAGAAATCTAAAAATTCAATTTAAAAAAAAAGTAACCATCAGATTAAAAGATAAATACTCTAGATGAGTTTAAAAAAATAAAAATCTGTTGGGGTGTCTGAGGTTTTGAGTGATACCGGAAACACGTTGTATTGTAATCACAGATCCTAAGGCCTTCAAAAATATTAATAGTATGCCTTTAATTTACTCTTCATCGTGCTTGCCTGAAACTATATGATATTTACAACTATTGTAGTCACAGTCCATGACTCTAGGCATGAATATGTAGGTCTTATGAACTTATACTAGGGCGCCCACCCCCTTTTACAAATGCAAAAGAACAATAAGCTGTCTCAATAAATTATTCCTCGATATTCATTTAACAACTTAAGGGTTGGCAACTGGTTATACTATAAAACTTGTAATTGATATTTATGTTCACTTTAATTAAATTTAAGTGTTGCATAGTGTTAGAAATAGCTCTATGTTCGGCATTATATCAGGCCATATAAAAATAACACAAAATAAAAGGAAGTTAATATCCAATTCAATTGTAAATAAAAAAATATACGTATTTAGCAAAGCCCTAATTCAGTATTTATTAATATTATGTGTGACCTTAATTTGTGCATGATTAAAGCAATTTTAAATAAATTTAGAATGTACGGTAAGTTAGGCAACGTCTATCACATCGTAACCTAATGCTACCACTAATACTAAGTGTCATCCCTCAACGTTATAGCATCGCGTTCTATACATATATATTATTATATACTAAAATAATTTATTATGATCAAATTCTTTATATATTTTATAAAACATATTGGATGGTACAACACAACCAGACAAGCAGTCACAACATAATTACAATAGTATACTATAAGCAATATAAGCATGTAAAGGATATTATCTCACATTTGCTTTTTATACATTACACGTTTCAAGCACGGAATTAACCAGTTTTATTTATTAGCAATCGGTATATTGCCCATAATCATTTATAAAAACTTGGATCAGAAATTTAAAAGAATCGGTATAGGAAATTCTGTCATCAGTTGTATTTTTATTTTATTTTACTTGATGGGTGCCATCGTGACATTGTGCTCGGTTTTAAAGTTGCCCATACTGATTCTTTTGAACTCTTCACCTTGTATAAAATGGCATCATAGTCAATCTTTTAATAGATACCACAAATTATGCCTATACTATAATGAATAATAATTTCCTTACAATAATATTATGTCAAATAAATGATTCAGATATGTTTACAAAAGGTACATCATACGATACAAAAAGTTAACATTTAAATCATTTCTGTACATATAGAAAAATATATTAACTATATGGCTCTCAATACATAATGTAATTTATTATACGACATACTAGTTCAAATGAAACTTTGGTTCAATATCTCCTATTGTTTTACGCATATAACATAATTTCAACGTTTTACTGGAATGTGCGAATCACATAACTTGGGTTGCAAACATCACAAAATTACGTAAATATACTCTCGCCTGCGGGACTGTGCGTGATCAGAAAATGGCACAAATTTTGTAATCATACATAGCAAGTTATACTTAATCTACGACATTTACTGTCACATTTGCTTCGTTAGGCAGTACCTCTTAATCAAATTGTACAGTAATTGTTTTTCAAGCAGACAAATATCATACCACAAAATCTATTTATGCATGATCCGATATATTTCTACGTGACTAAGGATTATAAAAAAAATCTTGAAAATTTTCTTTTAATACAAAATATAACTAGATCACTCATGAACAATTGTTAAGGTACGATTTTGTCATTAATATATTTTTATTATTATCGGTGTTTCAAATTTCGACTTACACTCAGCCATGGCACACCTAAGTACTTTCACAAAAATCACTTTCGCTATAATAATAAATTGAAACATGCATCACATTATAAAATTTCAGTATACAAGAGTTACATTACAACGCATACATCCGACCGCGTCACTAAATCGAATAAAGCTTTCCATTACATTATTAGAAATATCATAAGAAATAACCACGACGAATAGAGGCGACGTTAAATAAACGCGATTATAGTCTATTCAATATTACTTAGGCGTGTTTCCGTTTTTAACTCTTCCACGGAAAAAACAATAAAGAAGGCAATTCTCTGCAATAGTTATTATTAGTAAATCCATTCCATGTTTACGCACTGTGTTGTGAGTTTTACTCGCGTTAACATATAAGTTAACTAACATTACATTTCGATTCAAAAAGAAATCAAATGTGGATGAATCATAAATAAATTCCAATTAACTTTTTTTAAAATCACTTTGCCAATAGAAGCGTTTCGCACTCCATAGCTAAATCTTGTCTCAAAAGGAAGCACACCAAAGGGTATAAAATAGACTATACCTACTTACATCATAGCTAGGTTGATTTCGCTAACTACAGAGGATGTATGCTGAACATTCTCTAGAACACTTATTTACTCACAGTTTCATACAACGCACGGCGTCTGAACGGGACCTTAAACTCTTCTGAAAGTTGCTAAAAATTTTATCTGTTTAATTGGTGTGTTTTTTTATTCAGATTCGGCGCGTTATATACAGTGCTATCAACATAGGGCTATATCATGTCTATCCATACTTATACCTGACGTGTAAAATGATGTGATCATGACAGCTCCTCCAAGACTTTTTAAGATAGACTTATTCCAAAAAAAAATAGAATAAAATACGTATATTTTTAACATATTTCAATACTTAATTGCATTGCATTTCTAAATAAATTAATGTGTTACAAATCAAAAGAAGGGTCTGAAAAACATTTGATATTGATGTTATGACCAGGTTATTTCATAAAAAAATTAACTATCATATTACTCGATTATCATTCGACGCGCCAAGTATCACATTGTATGTAAAAACAGCGGTTACGCCAACAGTTGTAGGTACGGTCGAGTACTCAAACATCTTTACATATATTACACGTTTCTATGATAAATGACAATAAGGTCGTGTATAGTTAAATATTTGACCCTCTAGCACAACTTGCCTTGTCGCGCGCTAGTCCATACTTGAAGTCGCGCTTTATGTATCGACTCGCGCGCGACAAGGCAAATTGTGCTTTAGGGTTTGGTATGTTGGTTTGTAAAGGAGTTTGTGAACTCGACTGTTCATCACTCGATCATCATTTGACGCGCCAAGGATCACATCGTATGGAAAAACAGTGGTTACACCAACAGTTGCAGTACAGAGTGTGGTTAGTGGCACTCACTCGGGCGGCTACACCTGCGTGACGCAGTGCGCCAGCTTGTGCAGCTCGGCCTGCAGCGCCACGCGCCTCTCCGTCTCGGCCGCCAGCTTGCTCGTGAGCTCCTCGATGGCCGCGTTGAACTTTGCGTTTTGTACTTCTAGTAGCTTCTCCAGATTTGATATCTATCATGGAAAGTGAAAATTATTAAATATGACTTCTTGGGTATGTTAATAATAAAGACGAAACCACAGTAGGCCTAGCACATGATTGCCGGGAGAGTATGTCGCCGCAAGATAACCCCTAAACCCCTTAACCATTATAAACACTTTTTGAGCAATCGAGTAGTGAGATCTTGGAACAAACTCCCAGAAGACGTGGTCTCAGCACAACATATGAATAAATTTAAAAACAGACTAGACAAGTACATCACATATACAACTCGGCTATGATTACTGTCACAATGATCACTGGATACAGGCTATATCAGTTCTTTAACTGCCTGCCTGCTTATTAAATAATAAATAATAAGATAGATGACACGTCTTCTTCTAATTGTATTAATGACACAAGGACGGGTAGGTACTAGGTAGTCTATCTCGCGGCGACATACTCTCGATTGCCGAATCATGTGCTAACCCTGCTGATATAGGAAGGAAGGAGATTGGTCATGCAGGGCAATTTGTATTGAATACGCCTGTCGTTCTTAAACCCACAGACACCTATAGATGGAAGATCCTATTGGGCAATTTGCGCAATACACTAGGATCATTTCAATATTTCCATGTATGTGTACATGCGGACGACTAGCGAATGGTGTCATCATGCACACACATAACGACAACTGTATGCTCATGCTCAAAGAGCTAACATCTGAGACTCGCCCGTCGGCGGCTTGTCCGCTCTCTATTGTTATATATCACCCAAAAGACATTACACATAACAAGCATACTTTAAATATAAATAAATAAATATTGGGGGACACCTTACAGTATCAACCTAGCTCCAAACTAAGCAAAGCTTGTACTATGGGTGCTAGGCGACGATATACATACTTATATACATAGAAAACATCCATGATTCAGGAACAAATATAAATTTGTGCTCATCACACAAATACCCCTACCGGGATTCGAACCCGGGACCTCGGCTTAGCAGGCAGGGTCACTACCAACTACGCCAGACCGGTCGTCAAATTAACTAATCTGGTAACTTTATCTGCACGGGTAGCATGGTCGCGCGATAGACGATTAAATATCAGGCCGTCCCTATCGCCACTATTAATAAGTGCGATAGGGACGGCCAGATGTTTTATCATTTATCGCGCGACCATAATTGCCTGCCTGGTTATGGTAACGTCGACGTCCCGCGTCTTATCTACCTTTTCTAATGAACACAAATAGTAAAACATTCATACCCTATTGTTAAGTTGCGCGACAAGCGTCTCAACGGAATCGCTCCGTTCTCGTTGCCGCCTCTCCAATGTCGTCGCCTTCTCCAGAACGGCCGGTTTCTCGGCCTTTTCCACTTTTCCTCGGTCTTCTCTAACCGCTCGACGGTGCTTTTCTCGAACACGCCCGATTTAGAACTGCTCACTTCGTTCTTCTCTGACGTAATGGTTGTTTTTTCTGTTGGGTAATGGATTGATAAGTGGATAAAATGGATGGTTGACTGGTAGAGAATGCCTCAAGGCGTTAAGTCCGCAATTTGTACTCTCTTTTTTTTGTAAATTTGTGCAATAAAGTTTCAATAAATAAATAAGTGCGTCGATTTTTTTACTAAAGAACAGGCAGTTTTATCAAGAGTTTTATCTCTTTGAACACAAGTAGTGCCCGGCCGAAACATTTTAAATTTTACTAAAATTTAAATATTGGTATTTTATTTGCGTATTCACTCTAGCGGGCCGTTCTTTTTTCACTTAAGAATTAATAATTGAATAGAAAAAATATAATTAAATTTTAAGAAGACATTCTTTTCGCTCTAGTTCTGGTTTTAGTCATGTGCGATTCGAGCGATACGAAAGTACAAGTTTCGGCAGTTTTTGCCCGAAACCGAAGCTTTGGCAGAAACATGTTTTACGCCGAAGTCGAATTTCATGTCGGACTGTCAAGAGTACAGGCAGGCACTCATGGTCGCGCGATAAATCATAAAACATCTGGCCGTCCCTATCGTACTTACTAGTAGCGCGATAGGGATGGCCAGGGGCCTATTGCATAACAATTTACAACTTGTATTACAAGTGGAACTCTCTTTCTTATAAAATGAACTGGAGAGGGACTACCACTTGTAATATGAGTTGTAACTTGTTATGCAATAGGCCCCAGATGTTTTATCATTTATCGCGCGACCATACTTGCCTGGCAGATTACATAATAGTTGTGTACGTACGGATATCGATCTTGGCATTCTTGTTATCGGGTTCGTGGTTGCTGCGCGCGCTCGCGGCCGGCGGCCCCGGCGGCTTCTTGATGTCGTCCAGCATGGCCAGCAACGTGCGCCCTACAAATTACACACTCATTATACATGATGTATTGTCTTTTTGGATCAGTGAGGAGAGATAACAAGATCCCGTACAGCTACGTAAGCGGAACGAGGCCTTCTCCTTTGATTTCAAATTAATGGAGGATTACATTTACAGATTTAGGACGAGGAACCCCTTAACCGCGTACGTAACCGGCAATCAGTTGCAATCGAAGAATTTTGAAGGAAAGTTTTTACATGTGCAAAACAATAGATAGGTTCGATCTGTTACGTATCTGCAAACGTATTGAAAAGTAAGTACAAACAGTCTAGAAATAGGAGTCGAAATAGTCATATTTCGAAAAATATGATCGCAACTGGTTTTGTTCAACGACAAAAAGAAACTCGACTTGGTGGTGGCACTACCGTGCCCCCCGATCTATGGCAACTATTTACGAACTGGTACCGTACGCGGCCTAAGAAACGAGAAAAACGATTATTTTTAAGAAAGTTTATTTTAATTCCGTTCAATTCTATCGTTTATCCTTCGATTTTTGAACATATATTGATAATTAAACAGAGAAAAGTTTAAAATACCTGCAGCGGTAGGCGAATGAACAGGCCTCGCGGCGGGCTCGGGATCTTTCGGCGCAGTCGTCTTGTTATCCGTCGAGTGCCGCGTTTTCGTCTGAGAAATTGCACAGTATTACTTCAATACATTGATGTCATAGTTTGTAAATATATTGCACTTGCGATTCATACAATTCAAACAATCGATTTGAATAGATGAAGTAAAATAAATACATCTCTGCTGAACGAAATTGTATTTCGTAAATGAAAAGGACAATCATATCTGCACTTTTCCTTACATGACAATACGAGTCTAATCAGTAATCACTCGTCTTCGTCGCGAACATGATTTAGACTATTAAATTATACAGATAAGTATAACGAAATAAAGTATTGATTAACTATTTCATGTAAAATAAGATCACAAACCTCTTCAAAACTTTCGAGAACGGACATTCTGCTGCTAATAGATGACGTGCTCTTTGACATTTCCATCGAGTGTGACGATCTCTTCTCCTCTAGACCAACTTCCAAAATTCTGGAACACAAAAACAGTATGTATTAGTGTAGAAGTGCACCGACGCGACAAGCACATCACAAGAGTTGTGTAGCCAGACTACCTCAGCAACCATAGTACTTTAGTAGTAATCGATGGAATCAGGCGTTACTTTGCGGAAATCCATGTTAATCGTAAACTAGAACTTTCCTTTGCTAATCCGCGAATAGATAACGTGCAAGTCAATCAGTGCTAACCTGTTATAATTACTTGCGTATTTTTACATGCAATTAATTTTCCCACCCTCCCACCGCAAAAATAAAAATAAATACGCAAATAACTATAAATTTATTTGCGTATTTATTAGGAAAGTTCTAGTTTACGATTACTTTAGTAGTGTAATCCAGTCACGAGTGGTACAACAAATACAGCGCCTTAGGCCCTATACAGGATGTAACATTAATGCCGGTGATCCATTTAAGAGCATAACCGGTATCGAATAGCGGTTACGAATACCACTTCCTTTTTTTAAAATAAACACCATGAAAATTAAAGGTACTATAGAAGGTAATGTATAAGCCGTAGGATTTATCTTCGGCAATTATGTTACATAGTGTATACCTTACAAGGTGCCAGAACTCGTGTATATCAGTTTCAGTACATTTCGGTATTTGATTGGTGTGCTACCTACTAGTACCTAACTTCAAAAATCCGCAATGTAACTAAAATCGTACGTTAGTTTCCGTGCCGTCTAAACGGGCCCTCACTCGCTACAGCGAGCGGTACACCGACCTACAAGCCAATTTAGGCTCGGCAGTCTTAGTGCGTTTTCACATTATCCGATCCGATATCGGATGTCGGACCGATATTCCATACATTACAGGCGCCATCTTGGATTTTTTCTATTGAAAGCCTTCCGACATCCGATATCGGATCGGATAATGTGAAAACGGCCTTACGATGTGCAGTGCGCGCCTTATCCTTTATTACCATAGGTGCCAAATCCTCCGTCCACAAAAGGTCTAGTTACCTTTGGTTTGGTAACGTACTAGTGAATAAATGATACCTGTCAGTGCTGCCCATGCCCTTGCCGGTCTTGCCGTCGAAGCTGGTCTTCTTGGCCTGGTTGAGCTTCAGCTCCTCCATCCACGGCGCGCGGTGCTTCTCCCACTCGCGCGCGCGCGGTTTGATCTCTTCCGGCTTTTCACCAGCAGCTGGTTTTTCACCTGGAACTTTACAATGCAATTCGTGGATGAGTTTAATTTGGATGAGGAGTATGACGATGCGAAGAAGACAAATCGTCGGATTATTCTTATTCGAGAGACACCTATCTCACTCGACTAGGACATACAGATATACTTTTGATGTGCGGTAGGATGACAAAACGCTCAAATAAATTGCGACCAGTGGACTATTTTACCTGAAGCGACATCGACACTTGACATTGACAATTCTGGTTTGATAAGTAACATTGTTACTCAGCGTCAATATTTCCTTGTTGAACATGAACGGCGAAGTGTTACTGTCGGGCGACAATTGTCACCATTGTGAAATAGGCCACTGTTATCAATACGATGTTACACATTTATAGAGCATCCAATTCAAAATCAATAAAAATGGGAATACAATAATTGCAATTACCTTCGTGTCCATTACTTAATCCGATTTGTTGTGGAGTGTCGTCCCGCAACGCTTGACTGGGGGGCCGGCGCCGCGGCGCTTTCACCCTGAAATTTAAACAATACTTATTTCACATAAAATGTATAAAAGCAATTCCCGCTCAGACTGCAATTTTCCAACAATTTCAAAGTCGGTTGCCACAGTGAGACATAACTGGCTTTACCTGCAAAGGCAAACCACGCAGCACCGCCTGCAACTATTGACCAGCAGCGGCTGGTTCATACAAGCCGATTCCCACCGGCTTGCTTAAAATTGATTACTAGTAAAGTACCTAATGTCAAGGTAGGTTTCTTTTGTGCTCAGTGTTGCCTAACAGAACTTTTCACCAGCCGCCACTGCTATTGACAATTACATATGGAATATTTAAGTCCTGAAGTTGGTGTTGTTTATAATTTATATCTATAGTGTAACTACTTTAAAAAATAAATCAAAATATATTTGTTGGAAGCTCCGACTAGAGCCTCATTAAAGAAATATACCTAAAATATTTTAAAGGAATGCAGTGCAGTTGACTGCGATACTTTCCAATTCAAATCTGACTGACGGTTCCTCTCAGGATGCCAACTCCCCCACGGCTGTCCTTACTGTCATCTTAACCAGCCAGAACTCATCCATTTAACAGCTGTTCGGGTCATATAAACAGACGCTGTATCGCAGTCAAACACACTCAAGCATAGACTATTTACATAGACTATATCTTGACATTCCAACATCCGCAGCCGTCATGCTGCGACATATTTAATAAAATAATTTGCATTGTTCCCTAGTTTTACTGGTACAAAACGCGTGTCGAGTATGGAGTTTCGCTCGACGTGGTCGGTGTTGTTGGTGGGCTTACTGGCGCCACCATCGCGCCGGTCCCACTCGCCACCGCTACCGGATACCTTCGGTGAAGACGTCTTTTTAACCGCCTTCCAAATCTCAAAGGAAGGGGTTATCAAGTCGTCTGTATGTTTTTTTTTTTTTTTTAAAGTTTGTTCCTCGATATCTCCGTCGTTAGGTACTAGACCGATTTTGAAAATTTTTTTTTTGATTGAATGTATATGCATACAGATTGGTCTCATTTTTCTCAGAACCCAGTTCTGATGATGGGATCCTGGAGAAATCGAGGGAACTCCTCAAATCTGAAAGGCATACATATGGTGATTTTTGTGTTTTTAAAGGAACAGCATGCATTTACGTACGGAACAGTGACATTTGGTGCAGTGGAATTGCTGATGATGGTCAGAACGGAACTCCTCAAATCTGAACGGCACACTTATAGTGACTTTGGTATTTTTATAAGAACAGCATGCACTTACGTCCAGAACAGTGACATTTGGTGCAGTGGAACTGCTGATGAAGAGTGAGCCGCCCCTGGTTAGAGTTCCGTTCTGATAATCATTCTCATCTGTAAGTACTTCAGAATCATCCAGATTTCAAAATTGGTTCAGAAATGACGAACATAGGGTTCAAAAGTTCGAGGGGGGCGCACTTTTTTTTTCCTTTATATTTTTTGCAGATATTTCAAAAATATTCCGCGGACGGACGGACGGACGGACGGACGGACGGACGGACGGACGGACGGACGGACGGACGGATCTTCGAATAACAAACATTATTAAAAAATATACAGACGAATTGATAACATAATCCAACATTTGAAAGTATTTATCACCAGAATCCCAAAGGAAGGCGGTTTTTTTTTTTCTTAAAAATTATTATCATTGAAAATATGCATATAGGGCAATACTAACCGGCCGGCGCGCGGGTCGTTGAGTATAGAGTTCCTCTCGACGTGGTCGAAGGTGTTGTTGTTGTTGGCAGCCTTGCTGGCGCCGCCGCCGTCGGGCCGATCCCACTCGCCGCCACTGCTACTGCCCGAGGAAACTATCGTTGATGACTTCTCTTTATCTCTGGAATAAATTAAAAATATAAGAATATCGGTATTAGGTGAGACTTGAACTGACGTCATCTGGATAACTATCCCAGAGCTTTGCCATCTCGGCCACTTGGTCATCATCCAAAGCCGAATGCGATCTTACAGGCCTTTAGGAGACCCTGGCGAGTTCTATCGTACCTAAGTGTTACACTTATTTTGAAATTAAAGGAAAATCGGAAAAATCACAACATAATTATCTATTATCAATCTGATTCGCACTATAGTTAATTTACAATACTAAATGACACTCGCTGTAAAACAACAGTAGCCCATTTCACGAAGCTTCAAGTTACAAATTATAATATAACAAGTTGAAAAGGGACTTCCTCTTGTAATTTGTTACTTTGTGTTGTGAAATGGGCTGTTGTAATTTGAACTCAAATTGAACTCACTTGTCCGTGGACAGCATCTTGTTCTTTAGCCCGCTGAACAGGCCGGTGACGCCGGACGTCGGCGTTGGGCTCTTTTTCAATGGCACTGGAGGTTTCTTTCCCTGCAAAAGTTAAGGTTACTTGATAGAATAGATTCGAAAAATGCGGCACAGCATTTTAGTTTAGAAAATGATGATACGTTATTTTTCACTGCACATATTACACCAATTTTTGTATTTTTTGCGTTTCCTTGTACGCAGATCCGTGGTAGATATGCGCGCCGTGTACATACAAGTAAGCGGATGAGAAAGATTAGTTCTTGGCGCGCAAATATGCTTATCGCACCGAATACGTTTGTTAGAAGAGTTACTAGTTTTATACTGTGGTATTACTAAGTTATAAGAAGTCCGAAAAATTAAACTAAGCCACATAAAATGCACTTAAAACATTACTATCACTTTATCAGACATGTACCTAATTGGATTCTTATAAGCGTAACGTGCTACACAAATGCAAGTTAACGCAAAACTGTAAACATTGGAAGATATATTAAACTGGGACACGTTTATTGAAAACCTAAGTTCATGAGGCCATCTGAGATTACAGTAGCGTACATAGAGAACAAATTAATAAACATACTACCCGGTTCAAATTTAAAGATATGTCAATAATTTACTCATGATACGTTATGGATCGGATGTGAACGTGAAAAAGTAACGTTATTGTTTGAAGAAGCGTGATTTTTGACATTTACATATACGACCCATAACAAATCTTAAGATTTGTTTTGATGTAAGTATCTTAAAGTTCCAATAGTGCCGTTAAATTAAATAATTTTAATATAAATAGGGAAGCAGAAATGAAACCAGCAAATCTATGATTAACAGTATTAAAATAGTTGATTAATGTTTTCACAGAATTACTTCGCAGCCTAAGTAAATAGAAAGTCTGACACGTTTCCGCTGATGACTATTTATTAGTCATATCGTGAATACCTAGTGACTTTGAAAAAAAGTATACATTTTTGAAAACCAAGTTGGAACTTTCATGATTGCAACCAACTGACTACTAGATGATCCTACACTTCCTAAAGATCAAATCAAATCAAATCAAATCAAATCGTTTATTTGCAAGAATACAGTCAAGTAGATGGTATCAAACAAATGTAAAGTGCAGTGTATTCAGCCAGCTAGAGGGCATGCAAAATCTTATAGAAAACTAGTTTCATACAGCGTTCCTTATAACTATGACTAGAATTTATGACTATCATGCAGCATGCATAATAAACATCCTACAATTACTTATACTTAATTAATACATGTGTGGCATATAGTTTAAATATTCTTTTATAGAGTAAAAAGCATTTTTCACCAAAAAATCCAATAAATATTTCCTAAATAGCGGCATTTCAGATTCCCTTATTGAGTTAGGTAACTTATTGTAAATTTTAGGCGCCATCCCGTAAACACTCTTTGCACGCAAGGCTGTTTTGGATTGCTGATATGCAATTTTATGTCGCTGCCGCGCACTATTGTAAGCAGGGAATTGATTTATATTTAATTTTACATACATTACTATTTCAAAAATATATAAACACGGTACAGTTAATATTTTCAAATTGACAAAATATTGTTTACATGAGTCAAGTATCTTTAGCCCACATGCAGAGCGCAAACATTTTTTCTGAGCCTTAAATACCAATTCCCTATCAGTTGAGTTACCCCAGAACATGATACCATAGCGCAGTGTAGATGTTACATATGCGTGATAAGCAGTAAGTACTTGAGTGCGATTTACGATTTTATTCAAATTATACAATGCATACGAAAAACTATTTAACTTCTTACAAATAATGTCAATTTGGGTTTCCCATGTCAACTTATTGTCTAGATTTAATCCTAAAAATTTTGTACAATCGGTTTCCTCAATTAAACGATTATTATATGTCACAGTAAGATTATTAATCATATCATTTTTTCTTTGGTAAAAATTCATAATTTTCGTCTTTTCCAAGTTTATATGTAGATTATTACAATTCAACCAATTGATTATTAATTCCAATGTATGATTTATACTCTCTTGACATTGCTGTGGATTTTCTCCAGTCAATATAACTGTGCTGTCGTCGGCAAAGAGAACCATTGGGTGCTCAACGGACTGTGGGAGATCATTTATATAGATGAGGAATAGTAATGGCCCCAATACGCTTCCTTGTGGAACGCCACGTGTGACATCTCTGTATTTAGATGAAAAGGTAACCTCGCATTTCGTTTTTAAGCTTATGTAGTCTATTTGAACCATTTGTCTCCTACCAGCTAAGTATGACAGTATCAAATCATAGGTATTTCCGCGTAAACCATAACAGTACAACTTGTGCATTAAAATATTGTGATCTACCAAGTCGAAGGCCTTAGTTAAATCCATGTACAGGGCGCAAACTGGTTGTCTTTTATCCATATTCGACACGATTACTTTTAATAAATCAAAAATAGCCATGTTTATGGACTTATTTTTACGGAATCCCGTTTGTTCTTGCGCAAATAAGTTATTAGATTCAAAATATAAACTAATGCGACTATAAAATACCCTTTCAAAGACTTTAGAAAATACTGGAAGAAGTGCAATTGGCCTGTAGTTATCAATATTTTCTTTCTCCCCTTTTTTATGAAGCGGTCGCACAATTGCTATTTTCAGTTTTTCTGGAAAGGTACCCTGCTCTATGCATAAATTTATAATATAACTAATTGGGTATACTAATATAGGTGCAACACTCTTAATGACTTTGGTGCATATTCCGTCATAACCGGTACTATTGCTATTTTTCAAAGAATATATTATGTTTAAAACTTCTTGCGGACTTGTTGGTTGCATAAATAAGGAACGTGATGATTTAAATGTCAATGTACTATGCCTATATTGCTTATCTAAATTATTGTTTATTACAGCAGTATTATAATCATTAGAATCGGTAATCAATTTTACTTGATCTATGAAATGATCATTGAATTCCTGTGCGATTAATTGAGGATCTGTTATCAAGTTGCCGTTACATCTTATATGGTTTATATTTTCCTTGGGATTAACAGCTTTGGTGCTGTTGATAATATTCCAAGTAGCTTTAGATTTATTTGATGAACATTTTATGTAATAATCATTTTGGGACTTTTTCGTCAACATTATCACTTTTCTCAAACGCTTAGAATATTGCTTAAAACGCCTCTTGTTATTTTCGTCAGGGCATACTCTACATTTCCAAAGTAAGGCTCTCTTTTTTACACAACATTTTTTTATTCCTGATGAGATCCATCTTGGTTTTTTTGTTGAGGTAATTTTTAATCTAGTATGAGGAAAACACAAGTCATAAAACAGTTGAAACAAATCTAAGAATTGATTATAAGCTTCATTAGCAGTATTCGCCATATACACACAGTTAAAGCTCAAATTTTGTAGACACTCATTGAACTTAACTATATTTTCTATACATGTGTCTCTCCTTTTTACATACCAGTGTGATAATAGACAAATTTTTTGACAGGGCAATTCATAACTTGTGCAGTATGGTCTGACATGGCGAAGTCGATAACTTCGGTTTTGGCACCCCGGATACAATGGATTATGTTATCTATACACGTATTGCTATGCAACCGCGTTGGCTCTTTAACGCTAAATCTAAGATTGTAACCAGTGAGAAGATTCTGAAATTCAGTTGAAAATTTTGTTCTTTTTAAGATGTCAATGTTGAAATCCCCGCAAATAATTATTTTCATATCCTTACTACGTAGTTTATCTAAAATTAATTCCAATCTATTAAAAAATATAGTCATAGTTGTACTGTCATTTTTAGGAACTCTATAAATACAAGCAATTATTATTTTTAAGTCAATTAATTCAATAGCCGAACATTCTAATAAATTAGGAATAGACAGGTTTACAATTTCACATAAAGGCTTAAATTTATAAATATTTCTTATAAGAATACACGATCCACCATTTCTATTCTCTCGACAAAAGTGACTAGCTAATTTAAAGTTAGGCAAAGAGAGTTGCGTTTCGTCACCTGTTTTCATATTGTGTTCTGTGATACAAATGACATCCATGCGTTTCCTAGAATCCATTAACTCTTGTATGTGGACGGAGAGTAGGTCCATCTTACTTATAAGACCATTAATGTTTTGGTGCAGTACATGTATATTATTCGTCACGAAAAAGATCATTACTAGTACATAAATCCACTCTGCTATTATCAACTTGTACATTAAGTGGCGATGTCGATTTATTTTGCACATTTATCAAGTATTCGTCAACTTCTAGCATGAACTGCTTAAGGCTTAGAAATGCAGCTCTCATGCCAAACTGTGTTAACTTGCCTGATTGGTAGGAAAACATATCTAAAGTCAAGTCACGGTTTGTGTCAAATATATAAGCGTAATTATTACTCTGCATATCCATAGCCAACAAATTTCCAAACATTTCCACTTTGTAGTTGTGTATAAGTGCCCCACAGATATATGTAGGCAGACAAATTATTTTATTTGTGTGAGTAATTTTTAAGAGAGATTCACGAATAGAGTTTACTAATTGAATGCTGTTCTGAGTTTCACTAAGGTCTTCTTCGCCTATAAAAATTACACAAAAATCATTCATAGTGAAGTTCTCCAATTTATATTCTAAGTTATTAAGCAGGCCTATAATGTTAGTATTAGGCGTGGTATAGTGACAATATTTAACATTATTTTCAAAAGTATTATTCATGGCCTTCAGAATACCACTGTTCTGTTTGTTACTTAAAATACATAGTTTGATTTGTTTCTTGTCTATGGCAGTCGTGGACGTCGTGGTGGCTTTGTCCGGCTCAGGTGCAGTCCTCGCGCGCTGACCCGCTGCGGCTGAAGACCTGTCCTGTAACTCCTCGCCATGCTCCACTGAATGTTGTGTTTGTGAACATGAGTTTTCCTTGTCACTTTCTTTTTCTTGTGACTGATTAAGATCTAACTTTAGACTGCTCAATCTTTTTGTAGGTAACTTATTTTTATGTTTTTTGGATGTTGATGAAGTGGATGAGCATATCTGAGTCAGCTTTTTTATTGTTTGCTCGTTTTCGTGTATAACCCTTTTCAGGCTTCCATTTTCTAAGATTAAATTTTGAATTTCAAGCTCCGCCGATTGTAATCTTAGTTCTAAACTATTTAATTTAACTTTATATTCTTCTAATATTTCTGCAGCACTGATGTATCAAAATTTCCGTTCCATTACTTCTCGTTTTAATGTTGCATTTCTCAATTCCATGAGTAACATTGTGAACGTTACAATAATTTGTATACAAATTTTCGGGGCTTGATTTTATAGTGATTTTAAGTTGAAAAGGCCCAAAAATGTGAGAATCAGATTTTCAGTTTTCTTGTAGTTCACAGTAGGTAACCATGCAGAGGGAATACACATATAGTACAGAGATACTATTACGTTTTTTCAGAATTGCGCAGGATAGGGACAGGCGTGCTCTCATTTCGGGGGCCAATATTCACTTTGGCAATCACTGACACAAAATAGTTCGTTTTTAACCCCGACGCAAAAACGACAGGCTATTCTAAGTTTGACTTGTCTGTCTGTCTGTCTGTGGCATCGTAGCTATCCAACGGATGAACCGATTTAGATTTCGTTTTATTTTTTGTTTGAAAGCTGAATTAGTTGTGAGTGTTCTTAGCCGTGTTTGATGAATATCGGATTTGTTAGTAAGGATATGTTACTGACTCTAGTAACAGGGCTTTGACTGGGCGCTTCTAACTTACCTGTGAGTCTGGCGACCCGTCCGTGATAGTCTCGCTGTGTATCAGCTTCTCGGATTCGCTTTTGTTTGTGTGCGTGACTGTACTTGTAGTGTTGTTCTCCTTGCTTAATGTATTTTCTTTGTGCGTACTGAAAACAAAGTTTTAGATAGTAGAAAAACTAAGAAACTCGACTTGGCGGGGGCACTACCGTGCCATGCTCCCGATAATATTAAATAGCAATAATATAAACTTATAAGTCTTATAACAGCACGCGGTCTAGCACAGCTTACGTTCACACGGGAGAGCATAGATCTAGCGCGACTAGTATGGACTCTCGCGTGAAGCGCATATTGTGCTTGGCTGCATGAATGGATCGTGTCATTCACGAAAAGGTGAGTCTTGGCTCGTAATGTCATGTTATTGAAGGTTGAATTTGACAAAATGCGCGTCTACGTGGATGACACGAAAAATAAGTCAAAATATTATCTATGTAAGTAGTTATCTAAATTAATATTACTTTTACTTTGTATGTAGAAAACGGTAAGTACCGCTATCAATAACCAGCTGTAATATTAAACATTATTATTTATAGGCCTCTTCCCGAATTGAGGTTTATGCCACGATCAACGGATGCTTACTGATATTGCAATAGATATTATATGTTATTTAGTACAATCGGAACTCAACCGGGGGTTTCCTGTGGATAACAAACGAAACGGCGTAATTTTGGCCATAATGTTGAAATCAAATTTATTAGACTTCACCTCCAAATTTCACTAATATATATCCTTATATTTCATATGTATTGTATTGGAAGCCATTTAGGCATATAAAATGCATGGCCAAATGGCCCCTTGTTCCTCGTAGATAACCAAGTTTGATAACTGGTTTTGTATGAGGAAAAATAATTCTTCTTAGCTAACTGGGTTATGAAAGAGGATGTTTTATTTCTTCGTAGAAAACTATTCTTTTTTGCAGTTTTCTACGAAGATTTTTTTCTTCTTTGTTTACTCGGTTATGAATTGAGATTTTTTTCCTCGTAGAAAATCATTATTTTTTGCAGGTTTCTATTTTAAGCTTAGAAGAAAAAAAATCTTCGTAGAAAACTGCATAAAATAATGGTTTTCTTTGAGGAAAAAAATCCCATTTCAAAACCAAGCCAAGAAGAATAAAAAAAATCATAGAAAATTGCAAAAAAATAATGGTTTTCTACGAGGAAAAAAAATCCCATTTCATAACCGGGTAAGCAAAGAAGAAGAAAAATTCTTCGTAGAAAACTGCAAAAATAATGGTTTTCTACGAAGAAAAAAAAAAATCCTATTTCATAACCCAGTTAGCTAGGAAGAATTATTTTTCCTCATACAAAACAGTTATCTACGAGGAACAAGGGTAAATGGCGCTAGGCAAATTTTCAAACAATCATAGACTAGCCATAATACCTACGAAACAAAAAGTATAAAGTAAATCTGAATAATATGAGCTCATGAGCTTGCTTTACACAGTAGTGCTTTGAGAATATCCGCCTAAGTAATATCACTAGGCAAATAATGAAACACCGGCGATTAATGAAATACTTTGTCCTGTATGCTTTGACGATTGCAGGTGACTGTAGTCGAAGTGAATACAATAGTTACCTTATTTTAGAGGTGGTCAGTTCTTTGACAGAGGCGGTTTTTTCGGAGTACTTGTTTAATACGGGGTATATCGAGTTCTTGCTGGGCGGCCGGTCCGGTTTCTTTTCTTCCATAGTGTCATGTGTAACTGAAAACAAAATATACCATTATACATTTGACGACCGGTCTGGCTCTGTCGGTAGAGACCCTGCCTGCTAAGCCGCGGTCCTGGGTTCGAATCCCGGTAAGGGCATTTATGTGTGTGAGCACAGATATTTGTTCCTAAGTCATGGATGTTTTCTATAATTTCTATGTATATATTATATAAGTATGTATTTATCTATTTAAGTACGTATATCGTCGCTTAGCACCCATAGTACCTACAAGCTTTGCTTAGTTTGGGGCTAAGTTGATCTGTGTAAGGTGTCCCCAATATTTATATTTATTTATTTATATTTACATACAATTTGTTATGAAGACTGTATACATTTTGAAATGTACATAAAAAAGAAATCCAGCATTAATTGTGTTATTTTACAACTGAATTCCTACGCATGCCCTCCGATCATATCGGCTATATTAAGTAAACAATATTAAGCTAACGGAGCTCGACTCCGCATGTAAGTTTAATTAAATTTTAGACTATTGAGGCATGATACCGCAACACAATGCATCCGGTATACGAGTTCTCAAATCGTGTAAATGAGCCCTTATCCAAAGTTAGTCTTCTAGCAGGGGCGGCTCACTCCGCGATTCTATCGCCGCGCTACAAGTACATGCCGGCAGCCGCGAGTTCGCGGCCCATTCAGTGGTGACGACCTTCGCGAGGCGCAATAAAATTCAATGTCGGCTGCTCGCGCGCGATCCGCTTGTTAATGTAGATAAGAATTTATAATGGCGGCATTTTGTGAACATCAAAGGAGTGAGCCTTCTGTACTTGTACTAGTATTTATTCTGTGCTTCTAGGGTATAAAACTAGACGTTTGAATATTTGTTTACGTTCAGAGTAACAATAGCAACAAGTTGGATCATGGCTCTCTCTTTCCTACAATAATAGAAAAGACGATAGTTATAAAGAACTACATCAATACTGTATGGTATTATTAATGGCTGCGACAAAGTATAGTTTTGCCCTTTCTTGGCAATAGTGTAGGAGTTATCTCAAGTTCATCTTGAAGTAAAATAACAAACTGCATTATCCTTTCACATTCCTTAGAACCACAACCACACATAATACATCAACTAAAAACTTTTAACACTCACTGTCTATTATGTCTACTCCCATTCCGAACTAAATAAAATTACAAATTAATGGAAATACACTGTAGCGAAGCGATTACATCAACGCGAGTGAGCCAACTGCATTAAAAAAGACAGAGGCTCGGCGTGATGAGGTAAGTTACGCAAAATCACGACTACGCTAACCTTCATGAGAAATGTCAATAGCAGAATATCGAATATGAAACCACCGTGGGCGGACTGTTTACTAACAACTCTACGAGACGCGTTCCCAAGAGTAAGTACTTATTTAAACTTGAAATAAGGCATATAGTTCTACGTTTTATGCTGAGACTATTCTCGTTTAGTTTATGTTCGTAGTTAGCGCGAGCTCGCGCCGCGTACTAAACTAAATGAGTGTCTTTTTGTTTCCTCGGTTACCGTGAAAAAGTACTGAGCCTGAAACAAGGGGCCTTTGTTGTGTTAATATCTACAACCATTTATAAAAGGAAGTCAACTTATCAGTGGCGTAAGAAAGATGCCAAGAATGATTGACCTGCCGTGTGAAATGTAGTCCGCTTTCGAAATTAGTTCCAGTTGCGTGACTTGCCCATGCTCTTATTAAAGGTTAAAGTTAAACTATGCCATAATAGTTGATTAACGGGTAATTTTCCTGAATTAGGTTTGGTTTATCCAACAAGTCACCATGGCCGTCGAGCTTAATGTAGATTTTTAGACCGGTCATGACGTAGAACTAGGTTTAACTTAAATGTGTACAATTATTACATTTACGATTAATTTATTTGTAAACATATTTATTCCTATTCATCGCAATAAAGAGAAATGCATTTTAGCACGTAATTTAATAATGAATAACAAGAATCTTATCAAAGGGGAATTACAATATCTGTGCAAGATATTAGCAATATAAAGATACCTATTTCGTAGATAGTGCACTATTGAAAATATATAGGATTAGAACAATAATAGTAGGTATGCCTAGCCTGCAAGAATACTTTATGAGTGAAATATACAAAAGCTAAAGATATGCAGCAAGTACCTTAATGAATTTTGCATAAATATAGAAATGTTCTTCAAACTTTACTTTAAACTTATTTATCGGAGTTAAATAATGTGTAACCTTAGCTACAACGTTACTCTTATTATGTACCTTCTTATACTTATTAAGAAAACAATGTCCACAACGCAAAAACTAGAAACTCTCAAGTAATTGTTTATTATTTACTATAAACACTACACACACGATAAACTGAGCAACGACTTTCGCAGGCGGAAATTTGTCATTTTGTGCGGTAATCTAGTATCGATATCGTTATCATTTACAGAAAATTACACCCCGTAACTGATTGGTCTGATTAGGTTGATACTATCACTTCAGTGTAAAAGATGACTTAGCTGGTTAAAGTGGTTAAGTTTTAACTTCAACTGCAGCAGTTGTATCTTGTAGACGGGCTTCTATTTACAAGATTTTATTCAACTTGCCTTGTTAGTATGTTAGTGTGCGTCAAAACGTAAAGCTAAATTTGACCCACTTCCCGGTTTCGATTGAGCTGAAATTTTGCACACATATGTAAATCACGTGACAATGCAATATCATGGTATCATGGAGCTGATCCGATGGTGGGGCAGAAAGGTGACCATAGGAACTCTGTCATGAAACGTCGTATCCTATCGAGTAAGGGTTTTTAGAAATGTCTCGAAGATCAGTAGATGACCGTTGAAAGAAAGTTATAGTCGGCGATAAAAGCTTGTGCCAAAAATGAAATTTTTGCAAAGAACTTATTAATACTCATATTTTAAAAGTCCCTTAAAACGGGGGTGTACTTGACAGACTCGTTGAAGTGAAAAGGCAGACAATAATATTCTATCATATTAAATTACTTACTTCAAACAATCCACAACTGTTCAATACCAAATATGTCACGTCTCAGGGGGAAAAACGTGCTGTTACGAATTTATTTTTTACTCGAGTTCGGAGGGACTTTTTATATTTTTATTCTGAAATTTGTTCGTGTTTTCGCCCTTTCTGTTAGTGTGTATTGTTAAAGCACAAAAGTATAACAATATTAAATTTACTACTACACAATCTACACATATACCTAAATGTAGTGTGTTAAATAGTTGGGTGTAAAATTGTATATTAACGCCGAATGTGTAGTGGATGGTGCGAGAATAGAATCCTGAACTTGGCGAGTTTTTCAACACACGGAATAATATATCGAATATTTATTAATGATCATACATACACACACCGTTAAAAACGTAAAAATGAAAACTCGTATAATGGAAAGTTACAAACAATTTTATCGTGTTTCTGTACCGAGATTTCGCCCATTTAACCCTTGTCCACGCTTTAAACGTCAGTTAAATTAGAAGTACCTAGCCAAAGACACAATCGCTTACGCTTTGTAACTCGCTCTTGTAAAGTGCCGCGACAGAGCCAGACGGCGTTTCTATCACCAAAGTAGCGTTAAAAATTGTCACTTCGGCAAGACCGGCAGAGATAACAAACAACGAAACCCATATGAATTAATTAATTGCTAAGTTAAAACGATGTCGAATTCGACACAAACAGTAATGTTTTGTGCTCAGATAAGATAATTTTAAAATAAGTAAACAATTTCCGGAATAGGCTAGTTTCCTACTAGTCAAATACGTAGCCGAGTTTTGGCGCCCTTGGGTAACCTACGCCAGAAAAAAACATCGTGAGCGCAGCGAGCCCGAAAATTTTTCCACTTTTATACACCCCTGGGGCTATAGTAGTTATTATGTACATAACATAGGAAACACCTAGTCTCTCAGAGCAGAGTAGTTATGAGCAAGTTGCGGAAACTTTCCAAAAAATCTTAAATTTCATGAAACTTTCACGAAAAATAAAGGGAATTAAAATTGATGAAATAGAAAATACTAAACGCGAGCGAAGCGAGCGCGAAATTTTTTCTATGTTGTCAGCGTCGGGATGCCTATACATGCCTTTAGGTTTCCAAGTGTTTTGAAGTTCTCTCATCGTCATGCTTATATTATCCTCCTATGCTCCTTTGACTCATACAAAATTGCGCCTCTATGTGACGTTATGCGCCATTGGCTTTATGAGGAACTCCGCTTTGGATTGTCAAAAGCAGTTGTATGTGGTGACATTGTGGTGCAACTTTCCAGTTAATTTGGTAGCCGAATGGCACAACACAAACGCTCACGAAACGAAACGCTCATAGATATCTATCTCTATCGCTCTTGCTTATTGGCGCGACAGAGCCAGACTATCTTTCGCGGCGTTTCGTTTTCGTTTCGCGTCGCAGAAATACCATTTGGCTACGGCACCTGATGGCAGTTCATAAAAAAACAAGGGTCCGCCAAATCTTAGGATTAGTTGTTAAAGCGGACCCTCTAATGGCCCGTGGCAACATGGTAACGTTAGGAAGAAGAAGAAATTATAATGCACAACAAATCGTAAACATTACATTACTTGTAAGTTATTGTAGAGTGCAAAGAGAGAGAATGCGCAATGTCGAGGTCGCGCGCGAATCAGGGTAGGCTCATGAATAACCAACAAGTGTGGGAACGGCTCATGGCGCCCATTCAATTGTTATTTACAGTTCGCGTCCCGCCGACCCACATGCCAACAAGATAAGGCTCGTTTTAATTATAGGAAAACTAAGGTTTTTGATTCTTAAATTAACAAACTAGTGCACGGTCTTAATCTAATGTTTTTCTTTAATCTAAAGTTAATTCTTAAGTTTTTTCTGTACGCTATTTTAATAACTGTATTTTTTTAGGAAGCGGAATAACAAACATTAAGTTATTTGTAAACATAGCATGTATAATTCTCTTCTCACAACGTGGAAAATAACTAAATAGTACACATAGTGTAGGAAAAACAAATTCTCGAGACGTCGTCAGGGCAACCGTCAAACTTCTTCAGGTAAAATCATGAAGCGGTCGCACCGCATAATGACACCAGAAAGGCACAACACAATCTCTCAATAGGGATGACGACTACATCAAAAATTGGCATTCTGTTTATTCCGTCAGTAAGATCGTCCAAAAATACCGAACACATATTTTTCGCTTTTTCAAATTAATGAAAAAATACAAAGATATAGAGCATCCTAAAGTTCCGGAGCCAGGCTTGTGACGTCACTTCTAAGTAAATACCGTCGTCATTTTTCGTTTACTAGAAAAAGAAAAAATACGTGTCTAATATTCTTTGATAATCTTAATTGACGGACTAATTAGTTTTTTTTAGTCGTCTCGCCTATTTAAGATATATCTAAAAAGCTATCCCTCGCCAGGGCACCCGAGTTGCTCAAATTTGGCAGGCCGCGGTCGACCGCCTTCTTTGGACACTACGTATATCATCACGATGTCGCCCCTAGCGTTTGTTCAAAGACCTATATAACTCCATCTAGACGGATAAAGTCTAAGAAAAAAACGTACCTCAGTACCATATAGATAAAGCAGTGGTGACCTAGATGGCGTTACACCTTTGGGGTAGGCTCAGCTAGATGGCGCTAATATTAAAATTTGACATTTTAAAAACATATCAAGCTCAGAATATGGGCCAAATTGTCAAAACTGAGGTTCAAAAGTTTTAAGCCTGTGTGGAGAGATGGCAGTCTATGCACTGTGATTACACATTTTGCTTTGACAGTAATGCTCTTTAATACTCGATCCTCTTTGGTTTGTTTGAATTGTGTCCTTTCCCTTGGTGTGCAAGTATACTAATATTATAGCTGTGACTCACCAGGGGGCAGCAGTTGTACGAAGTTGTCCGGGAAGAGGCCGACGCGGCCGTGTAGCTCGCCGCGCCACCAGCCGCGATCGGGCGCCTCTTTGGACACTATTGTCACGATGTCGCCTTCGGCCAGCGTCAGTTCGTCCTCGTTCACCGCGCAGTGTAGGGGAATAGGACGCGACATAGCTCCTTAACTGTTGGAGAGAGAACAAATTACTTTACTACTTTTTCATTGAACTACAATAGCATAGTATTCCTTGAAATGGTCTGACTCGTGTCATATCATTTTACAAGAAACCGATTTATGGCTTATTTGTCATATTAGTTATAAACGAATATTGTAAACGTACTGTACATTGTACATGTATTTAATGGAAGGAGTACAATGGCATATGAAGGAAATGATGAATTATTGAGAAATCCCCCTTTGGCAAGAGCGTTCAACTCATGACTGAGTCATCTTTCCAACAAATAATCTGACTACAGTCGAAACTGCGGGACCTTGGGCTCTGGAGGCGAAGGAGTTCATAAGGGATTTGGGCCGGCGGCTAAGGGACAAGGGATGTGACCCTCGGTCCGGATCGTACCTGGTCCAACAGATCTCATTGCTATTCAGCGTGGTAACGCTGCCGGTGTGATGGGGACATTTGAACCGGGTACGATTCGGGACGGTTTTATTTCCCGGCTTAAAGTAAATTTTGTTATGTTGTCTGTTGCGGATATCATCATTGGTTTGTTTGACGAAGCATGTTGTTGATTTGATATTTAAAGTGGCCACATGACGAAGCCTGCGTTGCGGATGAATTTTCATTTTGTAAACATATTAGATATAGATTTGAGTGATAAAATATTAAATTTACATCAGGTTTGGCAAGAGCGTTCAAAAAAAAAAAAATCTGACTACTACATCAGCATTGTGTAAAATGTCGAATGTACTACTTTAAAAAATTCTTTGGCAACGGTCAGTCAATCTAAGCAGCTAGCATCAGAACACAATTGGATGGAAAATTTCCCAAGCCGTCTCAAGGTTCGTGCTTATTGTGTGACCTTAGGGTAATATTACCAGTTTTGGGCGGGAGTCCAGCATCACGAATCACGATGAAGTTTGACGAAAACACGTCCAAGCAGCTGCTGTGACTTTAGGGTAAATTTACCAGGTTTGGCGCGAGCGCTAGCGCGGGCTCGAAGGCGGTGGTCTCGTACGGCGGTGGTTGTGAGTCCAGCATCACGACGAAGTTGGATGGAAAGACGTCCAAGCAGCTGCTACCTGTGACCTTAGGGTAAAGTTACCAGGTTTGGGCGGGAGAGCAGGCGCGGGCTCGAAGGCGGTGGTCTCGTACGGCGGTGGTTGTGAGTCCAGCATCACGACGATGTTGGATGGAAAGACGTCCAAGCAGCTGCTACCTGTGACCTTAGGGTAAAGTTACCAGGTTTGGGCGGGAGAGCAGGCGCGGGCTCGAAGGCGGTGGTCTCGTACGGCGGTGGTTGTGAGTCCAGCATCACGACGAAGTTGGATGGAAAGACGTCCAAGCAGCTGCTACCTGTGACCTTAGGGTAAAGTTACCAGGTTTGGGCGGAGCGCGGGCGCGGGCTCGAAGGCGGTGGTCTCGTACGGCGGTGGTTGTGAGTCCAGCATCACGACGAAGTTGGACGGAAACACGCCCACGCGGCCCTGCCGGCGCCCTTGCCACCAGCCTTCTTCCACCTGACACAAACCATACATGTTTAGTTAATTATATGTAACGAAGATTGGATACATTTTTTTTTCGTCACAACCCTGCAGTAAATGTGCAATTGGTGGAGCGGGAGATATAGAAAAACCAATGCGAGGGAAAAATATTGTATGTAATTCGGGGCGTAAGAATATTGCTAATTCGAGTCTTTAAAACGCCCCGACAAGCCGACGCGATTTAACTTATAATAGCAATAGTCAACTTCCGCCACACGTTGCATAATGTAATATTAAAGCGTAAGCATTAGACATAGACAGCGCATATCCAAACCAATTCTATCATACATATTTTCTGACTTAATATCTACTAAAAGTTTTGTGATGAGTCACGAAATATCGATATAAATATTACCTAACCGAAGTAAGTCCGAACAATAATAATGTCAATCTTACAAATGTATTAAACTGTAAGTCATATAGACAGATGACGTGGATATAAATGATTAATTAGTCACCAAGATAATATTGTTGTGTATTGGCAAACAGGTTATTTATTCGATTCGTGTGGCTTTACTAACACTTATGTGATAATTTTAAAATCCAATCAAGTACATCTTAGTTTGAAGAGTAATCACGATCAGTGTCATTGTCAACAAAAGTCTCTAAAACATAATAAGTTTTACTTGCCGATAATGCAAGTTGTTGATATAAAGGTGCAGAAAGCCTAGCATTATTTTACATCTGTATTTACACTTAATAAAATGCTATCAAGTTAATTTTAATTTCTTATCCGCGGACGGACGGACGGACGGACGGACGGACGGACGGACGGACGGACGGACGGACAGAATATATCGTCACTACTTTAAAAAAACTTGTAAATATCATCGTCTGTCAATGAAAAGAAAATTGTAGTAAATATGTATGGAATGCATATAGACTTACTGCGTTTTAACTTTGAGGAGCAGCGTGAGATACGAGATTTTTTCAAAGTAGTGACGATATGTGGTATGTATATGTTGTGTTGTGACCATCATATGTATAGAATGACTAATATACCTTTTCCAGGTGATGATGATAATCAATATATACGTATTATGTACTTTACCTATCATTAATTTTATTTCATGGTAATCTCAGCCTGTTAGCTACCAACCACACTCATAAGACGCATGTCTCGCGGCGCGCAACGGACGTCTCCGCCACGCCGCCTGAATGTAATTCACATTTTGTAAAAAACGTCTCCTCAGTACATTTTGTATAGGAAGGACGTAAGAGGTGCCCCAGGTGTCGTGGCGTCTCCTCATGCTTGTATAGGAAGGACGTAAGACGCGCCGCGCAGGTGGCGCGCGCGCGCCACGCCGCCGCCACGACACCTGGGGCGCGTCTTACGTCCTTCCTATACAAAATGTACTGAGGAGACGTTTTTTGAATTACATTCAGGCGGCGTGGCGCGGACGTCCGTTCCGCACCTCAGGACATGCGTCTCTTAAGTGTGGCCGGTCCCTTAGCTGTTCTTTTTGTCAAATGAAAGTTTAAAATCTTTAATCAATATCTAATTAACAATAAAGTGATATCTGCAGTGCTTGACAGGGTTGTTAACTTTTTACCGTTTGATTATCGTATGCACGACATTTTTCTTGACACATTTACGTGATGTTATCACGTTTCAGTAATTTACCTATGATATATTTATTTAAACTGCATATGCTATTTGGTATATCCTTCACCTCTTTATCAATGTATTCAAGCAACCACATTGTCGCTTGCCATGGGGAAAAAATTGTTTGTATTTTTAAACGAATTAGAGTCTTTATGCTTAAGCGACAATGTAGGAACTTCTTTCTTAAGAACACAAAGGCCGAGGCAGGGTCTCGACCGAGCATAAGGGCTTGTTTACACTCATGTACGAGTTCAAATTTAATTAGAGTGACGAAAGTATCTAACCTCAACAGTCCGCAATGTAACTAAATTAGTGTGCGAATTCGCGCTGCGTGTCAAATAGTTTAGGACACGCGCGCTGCCTGGGCCGAGCCGAGGTACCTACGTCTACATCGCCGCGCGAGCAGATTGCTTCGCGACGTGCCTCGCTGCCTCGGTCTGTGTGGACCCGCCAATTATAATGAAGGTTTCTAAGTTCATAGCTTTATCTTACCTCCCCGAGTACATCTAGCACGTCGCCAACGCAGAGCGGCAGCTCGTCGGGGTTCGCAGGCTGGTAGCTGAACACCGCCCGGCACCGCCCCGACGCGCCAGTGCTGCTTCTGGACAAATGTTGTTATTAAACTATTACTACTAGTAGTATGACTCTTCTCTCTTTCTCTCTCTCCGGAAAGAGATGGCGGGATGACCTGGACTCCTTTCTCAACAACTGGACGGATGCTGCACTTAATCGGGAGGATTGGAAATCTGGGGAGGAGGCCTTTGCCCAGCAGTGGGACACTCTATAGGCTATTAAAAAAAAAGTAGTATGACCCCCTTCCTTTACCCTGTGACGTAATATGTGGATGACCTTTTGGCGATGGAGTGATTTCAGAAGACCAAATCGTAGATACCATAGAAATTGAACGAAATGTGTATTATTTGAATACCTACTTACTCTAATAGTTATTTGTGATTCTAATGTGGAAAGTAGGCTTTTTCGCAACAATTGTCGGTGAAATTAAAATGCAATTCAATGCATTATGCGAGGAAATAAACTATAATTACTAGCAGTACTGCTAACTGTGCATAAATTACGCACGTGTACCGAATAGTATAGCTTTCTTTTTTTATGAGATAGGAGGCAAACGAGAAGACAGGTAATGTAAGAGATCACTGTTGCTCATGGACAACTGGACATCCCGCACTTCCAGAAGGTATTGAAGTTACGTTGCCGACATTCAAGATGGGTGTACGCTCTTTTCTTGAAGGATTGAAGGTTGTATACTGCATATACATAAGGTAAAATAAAAAATAAATAAATATTGGGGACACCTTACACAGATCAACTTAGCCCCAAACTAAGCAAAGCTTGTACTATGGGTGCTAAGCGACGATATACATACTTAAATAGATAAATACATATGTATATACATAGAAAACATCCATGACTCAGGAACAAATATTTGTGCTCATTACACAAATAAATGCCCTTTACCGGGATTCCAACCCAGGACCGCGGCTTAGCAGGCAGGGTCACTACCGACTGAGCCAGACTGGTCGTCAAATACCGCATGAATGATAATTAGCACTTTATTTATTTTACTCTAGCTAGAGAGAGCGCAACGTATATGTATATGTATACTAAGTCCTCTCTTGCTTCATATTTTTACTAGAACTTACAGAAACAGGTCTGTTCCATTCATATTATTATAGCTGCTGAAATTGTCTGTGGAGAGCGATATGAGCGACGAGAAAGCGATCAACCAACAATTGCGTCAAGGATAATTAGGATAAAAGGATAAAGGAACATTTATTACATTTCTATATCAACCGAAACGTATATGAAAACATTTTATTGTTATAGAAATGTAATAAATGTTCCTTTATCCTTTTATGCTAATTATCCTTGACGCATAATTGTACTTAATTATTAATTTATAACTATCATCAGAAATGTTGATGTTGTGTACACCCTACCCTTTAAAAAAATACCTAGCAACACTGGGACAAAGGTAAACATTTTGACATTAGTCTGGCAGGTACGAGTATAATCAGGTCTTTTAGGGTTTCTGGCACTTAGTAAATCAAACAAAACCGATAAAAAGTCAGCCTATATACTCGTACCTAGTATACTTATTACTTACTCACGTACTTTTATGTAAAGTAAATAAACGGCAGCTTGTGGTAACAGTGACCTAGATTGTAAAAACGGTCGAAGAACAAACATGCTTCGTGATCTATTCCGTATAGTGTAGGCAGACTTAGTATCTACTAGCCCCGAAGTCTTAAAAATTCATAATCTAGTAATACAGAAAATTTGTTTATTAATTGACACTTGACAGATCTGTCAGTGTCTTGTCACGTGTCAGTTTGAACTGTCAGATTGCATAAAAGTTTTATAGATATAGTTTTTTTGACTGTAAAATAAAGTTGTATCTATAGTGATGCATGGAGTTCGTCTAATAATACAGAAATATTTTGTTTATTAATAACATGTACACTGTAGGTATATCACGGCCCAGTAGTGAGAATTGTAAAAGTACTATAATATAGTTTATTTTGACTGTAAAATAAAGTTGCATGTGACTTATATTGTTAAAAAAAAGAACTTTAAAAAATGTCCTAATCACGTTCTCCTCTCCTATGGGCCCCTTTACATCTGTCATTTATTATAATACCCATCCATAAAAGATAAAATAAAAATCGTCATTTTCTTCCTTTCAGTACCAATGATATTTCTTGTATTTAGATTTAGTTAATGTACAATACTGCCATAAAAAAGTAAACTAGATTAGTATTGGCATTAAACATTAATGATTTTTAAACTGAGATATTATTTTTGTACAAACGGGAGAACCTCAAAAAAATGGTCTGACTAGACGAATACATTATTATGAATCGGGGCTAGTACATATACATATACATGTATATCTTCCATAGGATAGACAATAGTGTAGGTACATCATATGGTAATTTTAAACCATACGCTAAGGTAGCCTAAAAATGTCAACTGTCGATGCTGAAACTCTCACAAAGACTTAACAGTCACACTCACACTCCCAGTCACAGTCACTCATCAGTCTTAACAGTCAGTTTGTAACCAAGAGACTAGACAACGAGTTTTTAAATAACTATTGATGATTTTTTAATAGCCTATCAGGTTTGTCCTAAAATTTAACACTGTGTCATCTATGCCTGAATGACCTTAATCTATATTTATATCTTTTTTTATCCCTATAAATAAATCCCTTACTCGGTTATTCCTAGCCGCAAACCTCTAATGTTGACACGGGACGTTTCCCAAGGTCTGTCCACATCACTTAACCACGACAAAACATCACTGTCAAACTGAAATATTTTTTAGAACATTTGGCGCCTTCCTGCGGTTGATGATTCGAGCTGCTAAAAATGACACTTAGACTTACTTATTCCCAATAATTACAATAATCAGGCAACAACTAAGTTAACAATGTATTTCGAGCAAGCACAACTAAAACAGCAAGTCGCAAACCACATCTTATCTGCGCCTTATTCAAACTGATAAGATACAGGTTCATTATAAATACAGCTAATCAAAAAATTATCAAGCCAAAATAGTAGACCAGACTATGGTAGAGGGGATAAAGAGCAGCAGAATTTCATCACGCTTGCTTGGAAAGCAGTAACATTTCTTGATCCACACCACACCAAGCGAAATTGACAGTCTTGCAGGTGGATGTATTATTTTATTTTTAAGCTTCATTCTTCTATAAAATTATAACGTTGACTTAAACCTTGCAGAGCCGATATTTGTTGTTTAATCGACTTAATCGTAGATGATTACATTGATTACAGAATTATAGTAACAGTTACTTTGTATTTTGTCAATATTGGTTGACACCAATTTCGAGTCTATAAAAAAGGGAATTCATACAAATAATTAGTTATTTCATCAAGTCTGTTAAACATATTGTATCTCATACTTCTCATCAAGGCAAGAGCCGTGGCAAATGCCAGGATAACGCAAGGAGGATGATGACTTCTCATCACACTTTTAACGCAGTAAATATCACATAAATAAAAAATTTGTTCATTTCTTATTAACAGAACAACATTTTTTAAGTAGTAACGATAATGTATACGTATGACCTCGGTCAACAATTCATTTGTCAATTAATAGATTCAAGTTATACGATACTAGTAGATGACATAAACAATTAGATAAATCATTCCATACCTATTTATTTCTAAGGTAACGAACAACGAACACGTAAATACACTTCCAATTAAGAGTCAAAACAAGGTAACATTAACAACGGAAATTCGACAAACCAACACAACCAATATTTACTAACACAAGACACTATACTACACGTAAAGTCCACTAGGGAGTACCTTATACTATGATCTAATCCTACACATATTGTTAAACAATCTAAATATAGGCACTACATATACCATCGTTGTGTCCGTTGAATGACCATTCTTAAACCTTATTTCAACATGATAAGGTTCGGGTCAAACAAGATTTGTATGGTTTGTATACTACCATAGAGCAGAGCCGCAAGTCGAATGACATCATTTACTCTAACACTTATACTGTGAGTGACAAATGAAGACAGTACTTCGAAACGACCTCACTTCTTGTGTTTTTAAATGGTTTTTAATATTAAAATGGTGGCTTCAAGTCATCCTAAAGTACCTATGCATGAACACGTACATTACGTACCTACAATCCTATAGATTTGTGTGGTGTCAAACTTTTACATTATACTGCCGACAGCTCTGTTGCTTGCCAAGCCTGATACGCAAAAGAGATAGAAATATTAGAAGTCGATAAAAACAAGCCTGTGAAAATGGCAAATACATTAAAATTTGGCTAGCAGTTACAAAGGTGATCGTGATGGAAAACTAACTTGCCAACACCTGGTATATATAAACTGAGAACGTTGATATATGTAGTATAGTTATTATAGCTGTAGTGTTCAGTTCGAGTTAGACGCAGGCTACCCCAGTTAGGCTGCTCCAAATACGTCCAAGATGTCATGTTCCGCTGAGCGCTGTGCCTTACACTAGCGTTACGTTTATAATTTTACTGTAAGAAAACATTTGACGTCCTTACCAAAATTAAAGTAAACTTTCACCCAAACGATTTCCATTAAGATTAGCGCCAAATTATAATAAACAAAACAGAACCAGTTATGTTGGATCACAAAAGTTACTTATGTGTGTCAGTGAACTAGAAATATAAGACTCGCACGGCAATTGTATCCAAACCAGTTCCTGGAGAACTCGAGTGCGTATAGAGCGGTGTGGGGACCATAGATATATTTGTATAATATAATATAAAACACTGTTTCGCCATATACCAGCAGATATTGATAGACATACCGTTCAAAGAGATGTCACTTTAAAAATTATTAGGTTTCTACATAATAGTTGTTGTAAAGGTCCGAGAAAGGATTTTTGTAATCAACTCCAAAGAAGCTCTCAATTGGGTTGATTTTTTTAACTACGAAGTTACTATAATTGTATAATTAAACTCACATAAGTAAAATATACTTAGGCCCAACTTATTTGTCACAAGTGTAAAAACTTATTTGGCAAAGTGGGAGTCGAACTCAGACATGAAATGTGTATTTATTTTATAAAATAACCTAACCTAACAACAAAAATAAAATTTTGAATAAACCCCCGACATAATGGACCGATTTTCATGAAACATGGCTCGATTTTCAAGAACACTCCCGATAATTCAGCTTTCAAACAAAAAAAACTAAACCGGTTCATCCGTTCGGGAGCTACGATGCCATAGACAGACACACACACAGACAGACAGACAAACAGACACGTCAAACTTGTAACACCCCGTCATTTTTGCGTCGGGTGTTAATAAGAGCCATACGAGCAGAATGTGCAAAGCATTGTTGATATAATTGTGCTTATGTGCTTCGATCTGTTTCCAAGTTGCTGACTGTACATTTGCGCAAATTGCGGTTCTTATTTAGGAATCTATGTACAGTATACATCTGTGGTACAGAACGGTGGAACCCGCTGACGTCTCGGCTAACAGTACGGCTAACATTAGCTCGATTATGACCTTACAGGAACCTGTTCATTTATATGGGACAAACCATATTTACCGTAATCTCCAAAGGTTATGATTAAAATATCTCTAGAGTAATCAGCGTATGCAGATTTCTATTGTAAAATAAAATCAAGGTTCATTGCACATGAGGAGGTAGTGAATCTATTCATACGACTAGTATATTGAAGACTGAAGAGAATCATTTGCACATGACTTCTAAGATAATAAAAAATGGGTGCGCCAAAGTTCATATAAAATTGGTACATAGATTATTGGTAGTCCGAAAATGTTTCTTATACAATTTTACATTATAACGATCATTATTTATAACAATTTTATGTTAATAACTATCGTAACTTTGAATGACTTATGTTCATAATGTCATTCATCATAAATACATTTTATACTAATGTTAATGTTTATATACTTATTAATCATAACGATTGCGAGTAATATAATTTATGGTTATATTATTGTTAACAGAACAAAAATCACATGTGTCAGTCCAGTTAGGTGCGACGACGAGTGTAGCGAGGAGGAGCGTGTTAGGTTGACCGTGAGCAAACCAGAAACGACTTTTTAATGTAAATTGCATATTATGTCACTGTTAAAACTCTAAGCGCGCTTCTATAAATGGCACAAGTTTTTCATAGAACTTCCCCAAAACTTTTTAAATAATTTTATGATGAATGATTTTCTTAAACACAAAATTATGAATGTTATTAAATATTTGTATAGAATTTATAATTAAAAATTTTCGACTAAATGATTATTATGAACAGTGATAGTAGTACTACTGATAATAATGAAACAAAATTATCATAAGTAAAATTATGAGAAATGACCATCCGGAGCACAAATCGGTATAAACAATAATTTTATAACAAATAATATTATATGAGCCAATATGGACCCATAAAAAATATATATCTGAACGGTGAATGAAAGTATTCAAAGACACTATTTAATTTCTACGCAGATATAGTCGATGAATGATTTTTCACTGTATTAAAAATGGTAATGTATGTATTTATTTATGTTCAAAAATATATCACTGCACACTCCTCAGAGTTTGTATTACCACATTAAAGTTTAATTGCTAGTATATGTATGCTCATCGATATTTCATTCCCATCGATAATTCAGCACCCATGGTCGTGAAAGGTCATGTCAGTCTGAATTTTTAAGATTACCTAAAACGTGAGCTCGAGATTCGTAGCTTCTACGATCGCTCGAGAATCGAGGAGCGTTACATATTTAACTTTATAATATACAGTGAGTACCTAGTGAAAACATTTCTTCCAAGTGCTTTCAAATTGTGGAATCTTGAACAATAATATACCTACATAAAATGTAGATATATATTTTATAACGCTAATTTATTTTTCCTTTGAGTTTTTTAACTTTTATGCCCTTGGATTGGATATACAAATTGTTATTTATCTTGATATACTTTTTAATATTTTTTATAAAAATAACGGGAATACTGTAGTCAGAAATTTGCTACAGAACATATAAAACGTCAGCATCTAAGTGAACTTGTAAAACATAACAGTCCAGCAACAACAAACTACTTACTACAAATAACGTACAGTATTGAGGAATCTCAGCTATGATTCACACTCTGGCTTCGTAATCTCTACAAATGAATCTTGATTTTGTTGACACCCGCTAAGTAATTGTTTGAAGCAGAGTGTAGCAGTTCGTCCGCCTACGTTACTACCGTTTCTGCCGTCGGCCACGGTAACGAGCTCTGGATTATCTACCATTCAGATATAGCATTGTTAAATTTTATTTTGTTTAAATAAGGTATAGAATTGTACGATTGTTAACATGTAGTTAAATCGTTTTTCTGTTAATGTTTATTATCACCTAGTAATTGAACAATGAAGTTTACAATTGACGGATTTAAGCGGCGTTAAACTTTAAACTAACAACTACGTTGCGTATTCACTATGTTTATATTTTGACCCCTTGGTAAATTATGGAGTGGTTCGCCAGCCCACGTAATGGTTTTAGAAATTCAAAACGAATGATGACGATAAACATTCCATTTCCTAAACAACGTGTTAGTAAGAAAGCTTTGCCTTCCTTTAACTTCTCGTAAAAATGATTGCCCGTGCTTTATTGTGTTGACAAAGTTGACCTCATTTACTTCGGAGTCGGATATCTTTAGGAAAGCGCTCGCCGGCTAAGCAAGTAAACGGAATTAAATTTGCAGATAATCGATGTCCAACTCTATCGCTGTTGCGCCTGTTGCATTATTCGATTGACTGCTGGGACACATATTGTAGATCGTGCCATTCATATATTGCGAAGGTTACATGTGCCTTACTTCGTAATGTTATTCGATTAACCTTTTAACCGCTTAGAATTTTTCGGTAGTACGAAGACGTTAGTCTTATTTATCAGACTTTGACGAAGTAAGCTGGATATTGTTTACACCATACATCGGACTACAGCGAAAGGAAATGCAAGGTTAGATTTGACTGCGCGTCGTTGTCATTGTGAATGACACTATAGGCACATAATTTCGAATAGTGTCGCGTTCTTTGCTTTACCAAGAGTATCCATGACGACCAAAGAAGCCTCTAGAGGCCGGGCGTTTGCCGCAGTAGGAAATTGTTTCACTAGGGGCACCGAGGTGGGTTGTGACAGAGGCGAGTCGTCACAACGTCGATTTTTTGGAAACATTAACTACTAACTACTAGAATGCTCGCAAAAGCGCAGATTTTTAAGTTCATTGTCACAACTCGCCTCTGTCACAACTCACCTCGGTCTCCCCCACAGTGGCGGCATTAGGGTAGGGCGCGGTAGAGCGACCGCCCAGGACGCCGGATATAAAGAGGTCTTCGCCTTTTTATTTCGTATAGGTTTAAATTGTTTGAATTGCAGTTATGGGCCGTCGTAGAAATCTCGCGCGGGGTGCTGTTAGTCAATGCGCGGGTGGGGGGGAGTTTCATTGGGGAAAGGAACCCCCCTCCCTGGAGCCTAGGTTGGCCATACAAATTGACCTCGTGACCCCCTGGGCTGGGCACACGCATTAACCACGTGACGCTCCCCTGTGTACGATTGAGAATCCGCCCTTGTACGACGGCTTTTCGCTCTGTGTAGACTGTGGACCCGGCTATTGATAAATCAGTTCACCTGGCATTATTCTGGTCCGTGGTGACGGACACGAAGTTGTCGGGGAACATGCCCCGGCGGCCACGCAGCTCGCCGCGCCACCAGCCGCCCGGCAGCCGCTCCACGTCGCGCAGCACCTCGCCGGGCCGGATCGTCAGCTCGTCCGGCTCAGACGCCTCGTATGCGTAGTTCGCTACGCAGGTCACTGCCAAAACAATAACACTTTAGATAGTTTAGGTACTAACTAGCGACCCGCCTGAACTTCGCACTGGCATTATACGTAAGAACCTTCCTCTTGAATCACTATCCGCACCAAAATAGGATGTATTTTGCTAAATTATATGACTAATTACTACTTAAATTACTGCTCGTATTATCATTTAATCATTTAATGAAATATAATTATATACTTCTTAAAATTTAAAGCCAATAATCCATCCATCCATACTAATCCATCCATCCATCCATACTAATATTATAAATGCGAAAGTAACTCTGTCTGTCTGTCTGTCTGTCTGTCTGTCTGTCTGTTACGCTTTCCCGCTTAAACCACGCAACCGATTTTGATGAAATTTGGAACAGACAATCTTTAGACCCTGAGACAGAACATAGGCTACTTTTTATTTCGAAAAAAAGGGATGAAGGGGTTGAAAAAGAGGTTGAAAGTTTGTATGGCATTTCTTAATTTTAAATGATAAAACCATGAAAATTTATATTTTAGCACTTGATAAGAAATCATTAAACATATATTTAAAGTCACATACAGGTCGAACGCGATTAATTAACATTATTTTTACCTTTAAAATAAACATGGTGGGAAATAAACATTAACTAAAAGCGGGTAGATTATATTTATTTGTCTACCCCGAACATTTATATAAATTAATATCGGGTAGTTTTGTGTTGTTTACATCTCCGGTGACATTTTGCTGGGACGTCAGTCTTCGCGACCACGGCCAGTGCAACCTGGCCGAAACGTTGGGAAAAAAGGTAAAAATAATGTTAATTAATCGCGTTCGACCTGTATGTGACTTTAAATATGTGTACAAAGCGCGAGAACTTAAAGTGTTATATCATTAAACATCTTGATAAGGGATAGGGATAGCGATAGGGAAAGCGATAGGGATAGCGATAGGGATAGCGATAGGGATAGCGATATGGATAGCGATAGGGATAGGGATAGGGATAGGGATAGGGATAGGGATAGGGATAGGGATAGGGATAGGGATAGCGATAGCGATAGCGATAGCGATACGGATACGAATAATATGGGTATCGTTAGCGGGATACGGATAATCGGTCGGCGGTCTCTTACAATCAATGTGCGTGTGTGCAATGGACGATCGTTGTTTGCTTGCTTGAAGATTACGTTTGCGATAAGTATAAGCAAAATGTAAAAAATTGTAAGGGATAATAGAAAAAAGTACTTTTTACCCACCGATCATAGTGTCGAAATACGGGCTATGTGGGATGTTTATAAAGGTTTCCCCAGCGTATATAGAATTACCTACGCTGTGGTCGATGTGTAATATTTCTACAATCATTGCAAGCAAAAGTATTATGTGCAATCGAAATAATCGCAGATAAATATACCTACAGAGAAACCTACGGTCCCTACGGATCCAAATGAAAATCTTAATGAATACTTTTATTACGCGGGCGAAGCCGCGGGTAAAAGCTAGTATGACATATTTAGGTTAGTTAGGACATTTATCACCCTTTTGTCAATTTATGATATCCTTGATTTCATTTTGAATGTATATGCATGATTTAGGCTAAGTTTATTTTACTGTATACAATTTTGCATGATACTTGTATCTTATTAAAGCAAATAAAGAAATAGTGTAAATAGTAGTTTTAAAGAATGGGTACATAGGGACAGACAGTGGGAACCGCGAACCGACATTATTTTATACCAGTGGAGGGCAAAAAACGGCCCGCGGGTCATGTCCGGCTCGCCACTGGTGCTTCAAAATAGTGTGGAGTATGATCAGAGTTATAGTAAAAATGCATTGTTGGTTTAAATGTGGCTGCCTATAAAATTCCTTCATATTTTGGCCCCCAATGAAAAAAGTTTGCCCACCACTATTCTAGAATCGCTCTGGTAAAAAAAAAAAAAAAAAAAAAAAAAAAAAAAATGCATCAAACTTATTAAATATCTAAGATTAGGTACAGAGGGACAGACAGACAGTAGGAAACAACTTTGTTTTATACTATACTGTAGTGATCATTATCATTACATACTATAAGTGTTGATCATCATATTTACAATCGCTAGCGCGTTTTTACAGATTCAAAAAAGAGTGTTGTTCAGAGATGCGTCGTATCATTAGAAATTATGTCAGCTATGGTAATGTGATAGGTATTACATACTAGGCTTTTTTGAACTAGTTTCTAACTAATGTGGGGGGGTAAATAGGCTAGGAACCTGTCATTGTAAAATCACAATTTTGTTTTCTTTCAACCTATGCATTTCTGACTAGATCAGTTGTTATAAAGATTATAGTATAGTACATATTTCAGTATTATTACCCCCATAAGTCAATTAATTTACAGTGTGAAGTGTGTCATACAAATGCTAGCAGCTAGAGCATTTATTTATTTTTTATTTGTTTAATCATTAGCATTAAAATTCCTCCGGGCAGTCCTAGAATGTGATTAACTAATTTACTTTGAGTTCAGGAGTAACTTTTATTTTGTTTTCTGAGCTAAAAATGCATTGAAATTGAAACTACTGATTATATGCCAGGATATGTGACTGTGTTTTATATCACTTATCTAAATCAATTACATAAATCAAGATAACATAATATTAGACATGTCGATTTTAATAAAGACCACTGAATTAATTAGTTTAGCATTGATAGTTTAACAGAACATGTATAAATAAATGTTTCTTAAGCCATTCATTGCTGAAGTCCGCATTACAATTAACATATTCTGTGATGCGAATTCATGTCTTACAAAGACATACAATGTGTAAGTAACAACAAGTTAACATAACAGCAAAAGTGTTAATATAATAAATATAGTTTAACAGAAGTTATCATTATAATACAGTCTACATATTTTCATTTTAGTTGTTTGTGTTATATGTTGTATTTTAATATGAGCTGAAGGTCTGAAATAAATGATATTTTATTTTATTTTTTTAGTATAATATAATTTCATTTAACTAAGGTAAGGATTCATGTATCCTTAAAACTAGATTCTGTTTATGATGTTGAATCCATTTTCATGTAATATTTTACTAAAATGTTATGGTTCTTTTAGCAAAAAATTCCACTTTATCACTTGCCATAAGGAAATTATAATTGAATAAATACAAGCAAATTTCATCCTTATATTTAAGCATCTAAGTTGGACCTTTGAGTAAACTTTAAAATACTTCTTTATTATTTCAAAAATCTATTTTGGCTACATTATTGATAAGAGAAGAGATTTCAAGAAAAAGAAAAGAGGAGAAGAGAAGAGAGAGAGAAAGAGGGAATAACTATTGAAATATTACAAGGGGACATACATGTTTTCTCTGAACTAATAGAGGTTGGACAGACTGAGCTACTTTTTTCCTTAACTCTTTGAGTGTCATACAAATTTTCGAGTAGTGGGTATTTAGATTTCTTTCAATCTTCAAATTTGATTGATGTAATCGGTTGGGAGTTGATGGCTGACCCCCCAAAAGGCAAAATTTGACATGTTATGTTCAAATTTGATTTAAGTTAAAATTAGCACATACTGTAAGGTAAATACAGTACGGGTCAAAAGTTTGAGTTCACCCTTTGATTTCGGTACAAATGAGTACTTTTGTACGATAATTATCTTCAGTTTGGTAGTCGAAATATGTTTTCAACTTATATTTATTGTTTTGTGGAGATTTGTTTTACTAGTTAGACACAACTCACATACCTTTCTTTCACTAAAATCTAATAAACATGACAGCAAAATGCTAGTTATATTTATGGCCTTGCCTTTGCCACTAATTGAGACACATCTTTGCACGAAACACAGTTTTAGCCAGATAATATAGGCCAAATAATTATTTAGCCTATAAGATTTGAGGGAAACAGATGTTAAAAAAATATAAATTGTTTACGAAACAAATTTTGACGTCTGAACTACAAAAAACTATCTCTCTAAAGCAGTCAATTGTACTGAAAACAAGGAGTGAACTTAAATTTTTGACCGGTACTGTACCTCACCCATTCCAAGCTCTGCTAATTAATTATAGGAGAGATTAGGCTTTCAATGAAATTAAAACTTCCACAAACTAAAAACAAAAGCCAGTAATTTCCATAAAACATATTAATAAAAAAAATTATACCAATGGAACTTCTAACAGATTTTGATTCGGAATCCAGTATATCAAATTAGTATTGTATACTTTGCCTAGAATACTATCTCTGCACAACATTATGTGACTCACTGCTCCTTTATGATTGGAGTCCTTATTTACATTCTTATCACACAAACAATACAAAGTTGACTCAACATTTGTTCCCAAGAACTTTATACTGGAGAATAAAAGTGCAGCTTAATTATATCCATTCAATACAGTTATGAAATGTTTGTGCGAAACTCGAGAAGCTTTCAAATGCTGTATTAAGGTGCGTCCGCGTTATGTTTATTAGAATTCCGCATGCATATGACATCACATAGGTAGCCCAGTAGTATGAGTCATTGAACAGACTCAAGAACACTTCAATACATACTAAATCATACCAACACCGAGATTAAATAAAAACTATACCTACCTAAAAATACGTAGCACTATAAAGCGATAAGATAAATTCACCGAAGCCAAATTTTGAAATTGTCACCTAAGACCACCGATCATTTAGACTTGTGGTACTTCCGGGTAAAAACTATGTAAAACTCTAATGCATGTGCATCAAAAATAAGTTAGGGCAAACTACGTCAGCTGAATTGATGTCGCGTACGATACAGTTACTTTATACATACACAAACAAGACGATAAGTTGAGACATTACATACCCTTTTGATTTGCATTGGTCTCCATATTTGTTACTAATAAATATCACATGTTCACAACACTAACACCTTTAACACTGGCTTTGTCCGAATTAGTATTTACGCCACGACCTACAGCAAACACAACACGACTTAAATTAAAATAAGGGCAAGCGCGAGAAGGAGAAGTAACTCGACATGTTTTTTTTTAATCACGTCAATTTTTCTACCATAGATAACAATAAAGGCTTCATGAAAGGAATGGAAACGATGTTTTTGTTTTGTGTTTGTGATTTTGTGAAATTTAAGAATAATTTAAAAAATATAAGTTAAATAATTTCCCTGAATTGAACAAATGTATTATTTTGGTACCACTAAAAATATTTTTCTTTACATCTTTTTGAGATTGATCCTTATGTTGGTAGAGCACCATAAATCGCACTTTTGTTGCTCAACGCACGTCATTGCATTGCTCTTTGCTTTGATTTTACTATTTACTCTATGGTTCACAAATGCGAACCGAGTTAACTCGGTGCGTACCTATTTATTTTTGATTAAAATATAAGAAAATTAAATAACTAATTTACAAAATGAATAGGACCTTGCTCTCACGAGCGCTGCTGCTGAACAGCATAAGGAATACAGCTAAAAACTCCAAGCAATCTACCAGGAATTCTGGACATGGGTGAGTGTTGTTATGTCACTGATGTCAAAGAAAATGTGATAGCGAGGACCTGAAGAATATAATTATTATTCATATTGAACTTAACGCTTACCACATATTTATATGCTCTGAAATAGCCTCACATAGTACCTTGCTGAGCTATAATATTGATGGATGTTTTTCCAAAATAAATATTGTCCTCATCTCATGATATTTAAACCACCCTAAAAGTTAAATCGTCATATTCCCCTAGCTATATTTTTCACTTATTGTCAATTGAGAATTGACGTTTTCTGAAGTGTCAGTTAACATGTTGTTTTATCTTTTTCAGTTCTTGGTCATACCGTGTACCTCCACCAATGCCTTCCAAAAGTGTGGAGATGAAAGCTAACATTATTGGTGGACTCTGCTGGTGGTGGATCCTTCACCATATCTTTACTGAACCGGAACATATTTATGTAAGAGTGTTGCATATTTTAGAAACTAAAGTAGCACAAGCATATTGTTTCTGTTAACTGGTTAACACATTCACTACCAGGAAAAAAATAGTGCACTAAGTCAGAAACCGGTTGTTATTTATGACCACCCTCATATGGCCTAGCAGGTTCTCCAGCATCTGACCAAAGTTCAAGAGTGCCTGCCAGACAGGTGCTGGGTTGTGAAGGTGATAAGTAAAAGTTTTTACTTTAAGTAGTAGTTTAAGTATGTATCCTGGGGTGTGCTACTACATATATAATTATTCTGTTGTTCTCTGGACCTGTTTGTGGCTCTTCAACACACCAAGAATTGAAAATAAAAAGTGTAGCAGCTATAGAGTTATCTGAAGACTTTATAGACACCCTTCTTAAATTCTGAGGTCTGACAGACAATTTTGCTCTTCACGGGGATCGGGGACATCAAGCTTTAGGGAGATATAGTGACTCAAGATTGAAAATGACTGTTGAGCTAATATTTTTTTTAAAATAATCACACACAATTAATTTCTTGTATACTTATTGCAGGGAGAATGGCCTTACATTGACCCAAGCACCTGGACTGATGCCGAGCTGGGCATCCCTCCTGATTCAGCGGGCCCTCTGAAGAAAGAATAGATTTTATTTATCAAATTCATTAGCTTGCTGCAAGACATACTTTTATGTGATAACTAGAAGAAATACAATTGCAGAATAAGCTAATGATTGTACAGATTTAATTAATTTAAATGTAGCATGATTCAATAATGTTATAAATAAAAAACAAAAATGTTTTCTCTAGCTGATTTAGTTACCTTTTCTTTGACACTTGTTAGATATAAGTACCAAGTTTCTGCAGTATTGTCCTACTTATCTATTATTATCTTTAAACTGTATGAATAATACAGTATAAAGATCATAATTCATAATAAGAAAAAAAAAACTATGAGCTTTGAAACATATTACTGCAATTATTGTTAGCACTGCAGCAACAACTTCATTAGTTTATCCTAGTTATCATGTTACATTCACATCTAGACCAAAGTGACAAACTACTCCAGAAACTGATTATTATCTCTAAATTGTCTTGCACAGTAACCACCTGCCTAGTGGTTGTCCAGCATTCTGAACAAGGTTCACAAGCACCCACAAGGCAGGTTCCTGGCAATGAATGTGTTAAACAAACATTACCATTCTGTGACTACAATTACAAGTCCGTGGTGGGACTTGTGCCCTTTTTCACCGAGTCAATTTGAGTTATACCCTTTTTCACTAGACCCACAGCATTATTGGTGCAATATAAGGAATAAATGAATATAAAAGCATTTTCAGGTACATAACTTTATTCTTACTCCACTATTCTAAACATCTACTTAGCAAGCTCAACATGATTACTTTGGGCGACTCTGACAACAAGGAGTTCCTGTACCCTTTTCTATTATTGCATTGTCATCAAAAGGTATATTTTCTAATTTTAGTGTGTCTTGAGTTATTCTTGCCTCTGAAACAGAAGGTAATTATTTATACACTAATAACAATATTATATTCGCAAACAAATTACTTTGAGAATTATGCTTACCAAAGACTCCGGGTTTAATCTGCTTTGCTTGTATTACTTGTGTCCTTAATTCTCTTTCTACATCTTCTCCAAAGGCAATCATCTGAAATGAAAGCATTGGTGAAGACTAAGGTAAGTTTTCCCATTAATAGCAAAACTCCATTGTAGGAGTCGTTGGATAAGCAAAGACATATGTAACTCCATATAGACGGATAAAGTCTAAGAAAAAAACGTACCTCAAAGCCATAATGAAAAAGATATGGTGGCCAAAATGGCGAAACACCTTTGAGGAACGCTCAGCTAGATATAAAAAAAAAAATATTTTACATTTTAACACAAAACAATTAAGAATATGGGCCAAATTGTCAAAACTGAGGTTCAAAAGTTTTAAGCCTTTATCGAGAGATGGTAGCCTTAGCACTGTGATTACACATTCCACTTTGACAGTAACTCTCTATAATACTCAATCCTCTTTGTGGGTAACTTATTACCCTGCCCTGCCAATTCACCTTATTCTTTATTATAAGGAAATAACTAAACATACAAGAGGTGCAGTAACACAACACCATAAAAAATGTCAGCATTAAGTTCATCATTTATTAGAATTTTTGATAATTATTTACTTACAGCCTTTATTGCCTCTTCATTATCAACTCCTTTGTTTTTCTTAAATTCTTCATTTATTTTTAATCTACCAGCTGTTAATGCCATTTCATCTCCGTTGAACACTTTGAGCCTTGTTCTATGAAGTTTTTTGAAACATTGCAAAACCTGTAAGTTTTATTAATTGATTAGTTAAGCTTAAGAATCGTAGGTAATTATGTATCAACTTCTAATCAGTACTTAGCCAGACCTTGTCTTTTACTTAATTGACTAAAATAATGCTTTGGTTGGATCGTTATAGTAAGATTATTTTATGTTTAAAATGATATATCACATTAAACGAACTCACATTTCTTCTCAGATTACTCATGATGTAACAATTGCGAGTAAATATTCTATATTTTCCAAACTACGACTTTGATATACACGCAAGCATTACGATTTACTTTAGTATGACACTATTGTATTTTTATTTTAACATTTTCATTTTAACTTTAACACTCTTCACAAATTTTAGCTAATCTGACAAGACAAGAACATTGCCGACATTTGAAAACAAACGTCAATGTCAATTGATGGTGACATGACTCGGCTGTATTTTCCTTATTTCCTAAGAAGCAATAACAAAATAAAATGCCTTAAAGTGAAAAATTAAATTACTGAATGGCTGCTCTAAGGCAACTCCAAAGCCCTAACTCTTCGCCTCTTCCAGGATTATGTGCTTGTACCAAATACTATGTAAACTCTACGAGTTAATACGTGCAGCTCGGTGCCAAAGTTGGCAACAGGCACACTAGCGCTCCTAGCGGCATGAGTTGATCAAAATAGTTTAGTTTCATACAGCATAAAATTAAATTGATTGCGTTGATCACGAGAATTTAAAGAGAAAATTGAGCCACTATGGGGTTAAAGCTGCTGCCCTTGACCTTGTTTCATCGTACCTTTCCGACAGAACTCAGCGAGTTGTTATCAATGGGACTCAATCAGCAGGTTCACCGGTAGCACTTGGAGTGCCTCAAGGTTCAATTCTCGGTCCCTTCCTGTTCTTAGTATACATTAATGATCTACCGAAACTAGTGCAAGATAAACATGATATAGTGTTATTTGCTGACGACACTTCTCTTATATTCAAAGTTGACAGAAAGGAAAGCAGCTTCGATAACATCAACGATGCACTGTCTAGCATAACAGACTGGTTTACGGCGAATAACTTACTTCTAAACGCCAAGAAAACCAAGTGCATCAGATTTGCGCTTCCGAACGTTAACAGGTAAATAACAGTAAGATCCAAATGAAAGGTGAAACGCTGGAATTTGAAGATCGAACGGTTTTCCTTGGAGTCACTTTGGATTCAAAACTGCAATGGCATGCACATATAGCCACTTTAGCTGGCAAACTTAGTTCTGCAGCTTACGCAGTAAGGCGAATCAGACAACTAACAAACGTAGAGACGGCCAGGCTGGTATACTTTAGCTACTTCCACAGTGTTATGTCATATGGGATCCTGTTATGGGGAAAAGCTGCAGACATTCAGGCTATTTTTGTGCTGCAAAAACGAGCAGTCCGTTCAATCTACGGATTGGGCGGTCGAGCATCTTTAAGAGAAAAATTCAAAGAGGTGAACATTCTTACCGTTGCCTCTCAATACATATACGAAAATATTATGTATGTTCGGAAAAATATCCACGAATTCAAGCTTAACAGTGACATCCATAACTATAACACAAGGAACAAACATAAACTTGCTGTGACCGCCCACCGTCTCCGTAAGGTTGGTACGTCTTTCGTCGGGAACTGTACACGTTTTTATAACAAAGTACCAACCGATATAGTGGATTTGCCATTTGACAAATTTAAGGCACGCATTAAGCGTTTGTTGTTATGTAAGGCGTACTACACTGTGAAGGATTTTATAGATGATAGGGATGCCTTTAAGGTGGTTGCTTGTCAATAGATGAATGAAGTCGTATATATTTTTTCATTTTCTCTGCATTGTGTAATTAAGCATACTAGTGTTCAATTGACGTATGAGAACATATTCTTGTCTGATTATATTGTTTTTATTTAAGTTTAGTTGTGGACACTTGGAGACCTTATACATCTCCAAGATTATGTGTTTAATGTTTATCTTACTTTAATTTTATTGTATAAATCTATATTTCCTTCCTTTGTAACATACGAGCACAGAATATAGTGTCTTACAGCTATGTTTTATTATTTGAATATTTAATTTAGCCTGGCAGCTTGAACATGTCATGCACACTTAAAAGTCTTTGCTTCGGTGGCGTCGTTGATCGGGTCGCCACCTTCCCGAATAAAGGTTGAGGGAGGCGATGGCTGAGATACGCGTCATACTCGTGAACGGGTGCCGTCTGTGAAGACCGGTCTGTTTAAGCTTACTGGGGCTGTTATAATTTAGTAACTTTAATTCTAATTTTTATTAAATTAGGACACTTTGTTCGGTTGTCGTTTGTTTCCTTTCTTTTAGTGAATATTTTAAATATATGATTTTGACTCATGGAGACCATATACATCTCTAAGGAGAATTAGATTAAGTAGATATACATTTTATTTTTAGTTGTGACATTTAGAGTCATTTGCACCTCTAAAGTAATTTTAGACTTTTTTTTTTTTTTTGTATTTGTACTTTTTATATTAAAATTTAGTGTAGTTCTTGGTTGTAATTCGACATTTAGAGACCTTCTACATCTCTAATTAATTGTATAGAGTTAACTTTAGTTAGAACTTAGAATTAGTATATAATAGTATCTTGAAAAAAAAATACAAATTCTTATTTTTTTGTTTTATTCCGTCTAAAAATGTTAAAGTAGATCAAGTAATAGCATTTTCTATTTTAAATTACTCAAATAAAAGTCTGAACAACTACTTTGATCAACTCGAACCGCTAGATGGCGCTAGTAAAATTGTTGCCGCTCAATTGTATGGGAAACGTCAGAAGCTGCACGTATTATAGTATAATATCTGGGCGACCGAGCTTCGCTCGGTTCTATTTTAATATATCACGTCTTTAGATAAAAAAAAAACTCTTATAAATACAAAAACAAAAAAAAAAAGACAAAAAACAAAAACTTAATTTCTGACCGGGATTCGAAACCCTGACACCTACGATCTATCTGCGTACATTAGACCGACCTCGTGCGACTGAGCTAAGCAGAATCGATGCGCGCGCGGCGAAATTAAGGACCATATTTTACGTTTACAAATGCGAAAGAAAAACTCATGAAAACTCGAAAATTCGCGTTTTCCGGGATCTAAGGCTACGCTAGATCGATTTTTCACCCCCGAAAACCCCCACAAAACAAATTTCAGCGAAATCGTTAGAGCGGTTTCCAAGATCGTCGGTATATATAAATAAATAAATAAATAAATAAATAAATAAATATACAAGAATTGCTCGTTTAATAGTATAAGATAGTATTTGCTTGTACCAACCGTCGCTTTTTAAGCCGGTGGGCAACTCTGTCCGTGTGAGTAAAAGGGATGGGAACTTGTCGATTTTAATAATGTTTTACATGTCGATAATCGGTACTCAACGGAGCGAAACGGATTTTTATAGTTTTCTCATATACATTGCTTTAAAAGGGTCGACGCTACAGTCTTGCCATTTTTTAATTTTTACAATTTTTTTGCTAAACTGTAATTATACTCTGTCAAACAAGTCTGTCAGTAAATAAGAGCAAAGAAAACTGTATTCATCCTTTTCTTTAAGGTGCTGGAGAAAAGAATACCTATAGTTTTCTTAGTTCTTTTTTACTGATAGACTTGTTTGACAGAGTATATCTAATCAATAATCTTCATTGCGAAATTCACTAGGCCATTTTTTCCAAGAAAGTTACTCCACTGACAACAGAAGAACGAATTAAATAATGAAAGTAAGGTTTACCTAGTATGTAATTTAATATTCAAAATTGTACGTAAAAAAAATGCCGAGTTAAATTCTGACCTTTATAATAGTGAGCTTGGCACCTACCGCCCAGTACTAGACCGCAATTCTTTTGTCAGTGTAATTTTAATTATGCTCTTATTTCAAATATATATTTTTATGGTATGACACGCGAGATACACTATAAGTACCTAATTCGTTTCCCTAGTTTTGTTTTATTTCATTCATCGGTCTTCGTTATAATAGTGAGCTGTTATTGGTGAGAAGCAACCGCCCGTATCACAGTGCTGCAGGGGCGTTCTGCAATCCGAATGGATGTCCATGTGGGAGGTTGGCCGTCCAGAGTGGAATCGTTAGGTAATTAGAGCGGGTAGAAAGCGGTGTATACCTCTCAACACCTTTGAGTTATCACAACGATGTTGCACTTGAGCCGTCTTGAATGTCGCTTTTTGTGGAGGCCCACCTTGCGGGAACGAGAAACATCCACCTAGCAAACACTACCTTTGCCCGTGACGTGGGATGCACCAGTTAGCACCCGCCCAGAGTACAAGGACTATTTGAGAGGTGAATCTAAAATGAACTGCGCTTTTGGATGAACATGAAGAATTAAATAATGAGCTATGATGGGATAAAATACGGACTCTTGGTTAATAAACTGGTATCAAATTATAGACGATGACTCGCTTTCACTAAATGGGCTCCCATAAATAGCGATATTCAAAAGATGGCTTAGGGCATCATTAACATTTATACATGCGGAAACAAAAATAATCATTTCCAGTACTTATTATTCGCTGGCAATATTACTTTAATACACAAAAGACAAAAGACGTGAATAACGTATGTAATCAAGTGGGACATAAAACCTCATATAAGTTTTATTTTATTGAAGTGACACGACTAAGAGCAGAATGACGCTTAGCATACTACTCCTTGAGGTCGTATCTTTTTTAGTAAGTAATTTTCATAGAATCTTTATAAATTTACATGAAAGTAATTAGTATAATGTATAGTATTGTCATACATTTGTTGTTTTAGCTTCATTGGCTCAATGTTATCATGTCATGCGGTTTTCGGATTCCGTATTTAAGTATTGTCCTATAGCAATAAGATCAGTAACATATTTAAGTACTCATTTAGTTTATATCGTAATCTAATCTAATTTTGGTTTCAGCTGAAATCCCAAATCTTATAACTTTTATTAATTGTGTGACATTTATTAATTACAACACCAAAAGTGAATACCTAGTGGCAGTTTAAACTAGTAGCAGTGTCTATTCATCAGAATATTTATACAGGTGTTATAATTTTATACATTCCTCACACTTGTCTGTTTACCGAATTGATTAGATAATTTTAAAACTATTTTGGTAGGTGAAATATTATTACAATAACTTTGTGTTTTTTTATACCACGTGTTTATACATACATACATACAATCACGCCTGTATCCCATAAAGGGGTAGGCAGAACACATGAAACTACTAAAGCTTCAGTGCCACTCTTGGCAAATAAGGGGTTGAAAGAAAACGAAACTGTGACATTGCAGTGACAGGTCGCCTTCTACGACACCCACGGGAAGAAAGGGGGTGGTGAAATTCTTAACCCGTCACCACACAGGCACCGTCACCACGTGTTTATATTACTTTTTTTTATCATGCAGAAACGTCTGCGAGCGATATGACACATTTTTAAATTAAAGGTTTGACGACCGATCTGGCTCAGTCGGTCACTACCGACTGAGCCAGATCGGTCGTCAAACCTTCTCACTAGACCCTGCCTGCCTGCTGAGCCGCGGTCCCAGGTTCGAATCCCGGTAAGGGCATTTATTTGTGTGATGAGCACAGATATTTGTTCCTGAGTCATGGATGTTTTCTATGTAAGTATATAAGTATGTATTTATCTATTTAAGTATGTATATCGTCGCTTAGCACCCATAGTACAAGCTTTGCTTAGTTTGGGGCTAAGTTGATCTGTGTAAGGTGTCCCCCAATATTTATTTATTTATTTAAAGGAAAAATGTATTTATTTTTATTTATTTATTATTTTGTTCAGCTCTGTTATGCCTGCTATATATCTATGTTTCAGGATATGTTTGCTGTAGCCTTAATTATTCCACTGATGACTACTCATGTGCGAACTCTTGGCGCTGGCCACATATATGTGGGAGTTTTGGGCGCAATATACCCTGCATGCCAGTTGGTGTCGGGGCCTCTGATAGTAAATATGCATTTTCTAAAATTCTCTTCAATTCCAAAAATGAGAGAAAGTTTCATGTAAATTAAACATGATATGGTGAATGGCGACGATAACAACGTATTCCTCATCATATTAGAAGAGTAAAATGTCATATAAACTTTTCTGGATTTTTTTGTTGCAGGGCAGTTTAAGTGATCTTAGAGGGCGCAGGATGGTCCTTATTGTGACTTTATTATTTTGTGCTATATGCCAAACATTTCTGGGTTTTATTGATTCTCTTTGTTTTCTACTCATATTACGGGGAATTTTAGGTAAGTGCGTATAAAATTTACCCCACCAGACCCCGATCACTGTGCGCGGCAATGGCATTGAAAGAAGTCATAATTCATGAATTTGTTCATTTGTAGCACTGGCAGGTGATATATTGACGAAACCGGTACTCTTTCTTTCTCTATGCTTACCTCTTTCTATTGGTTTTTGAGGCGTGTGATAATTATATTTTTTGTTTTATAGGCTTGTTTAAACAGACTGAAGTATTAACGAAAGCTCTTGTCCCTGACTATGAGACAAGTGAAAAGAATCAATCACAGATATTTGGGAAAATAGCTGCCATGTCTGGAATGGGTATGATTGTAGGCCCATTTGTTGGAGGGCACCTAGCAGAAGGCTTCCCAGAATACGTATTACCCTTGGTTGCTTTAATAGTTGGGGGGTGTTTTTCAGTCAGCGCAGGTAATAACAATGTTTAAGAAAAGTTATTGATTGCTAATTAATTGAAATTGATATTTTCAATATTACATTATTTGGCAAGTGTTATTTTATTTAGTCACTGAGGTGTGAAGGCATGGTGAATTGGTGATACCTATTTTCATATATTATTTAATCAAGTTTTGTTTGTTCAGGTCTTGTGTTTTTCTTACCAAGAATAAAACATGAAAACAAGCAAGAACAGAGAAAAACCTCACTGAAGAAGAAGCATTCAATAACAGTAATGAAAATAGTACTTACTGCATGCAAAGAATCATTGGTTGAACTGTTTAAAATAGACTGGTCTAATTATGGCACAATATTCTTCTTTGTGGGCTTGTTTGAGTTTGCTATTTTGTTACATTTCTCTAACTATGTATATTATTTAAGAACAACATACGGGCTTACACCTAAGTCTATTGGTTATATTATATCTTTGAAAGGCCTAATACGAGCAATGTCTAGTTATTTAATAGGATTTATTAATAGCCATTATCCAAAAGATAATGATTATCGTACTAGAACCGCTCATGTGTTTTTGATTACAAGTGTGTCAATGTTAGGATTCATAGTCTCATTTAATATTTATGTCTATGTTATATTCATGATACCTTTAGTAATATGTGAAGCTGTTGCAAAGTTGGTGTTTTTAGAAATAATATTGAAAAAGGAAGCTGGTGGTCATCGATCTACCTTGATTGGCGCCACAAACAGCGTGCGTTCTATATCTAGAGTAATTGCTCCCATTATATCAGGCGTAATTGGAGAGTATTTAGGTGTACCATTTGTAATTTATATTGCATTTTTCATCAGTTTATTTGGTTCTGGTATAAGTTACAAGCATTCAAATCATGTAAAAGATGATTGAAACATTGAATGACAGTCTTTATTACCAATAAATATATTTTCAACACAAATGTATAAGTTTAATTGTACTACCTATTTTGCACGTCAATTTGTCGCTTCGTTTTGCCGTGAAAGGCGGACAAATACACACACACACTTTCCCATTTATCAGATTGTCGATATGCGTTCTTATTAAAATCAACAAGACCCATCCCTATTCCCTATCACACATTAAGGCCGGCAACAGACAGTCTTAATTTTCATAATCTTAAAAAAATATTTGTATGCAAACTGACAGTTCAAACTGACACTGACAGATCTGTCAGTGTCAGTTTGCATACAATTTTTTTTTAAGATTATGAAAATTAAGACTGTCTATTGCCGGCCTATCGAAACCACACACGCCAAAATAAAACCAAAAGGCCGAAAAATTAGAATAGAAGAACCGGGCTATGTATGTACGCTTTTGTGCGTGTGCGTGTGGATTGAGTGAGCACCTTCCGAAAAAAAAATATGCTGATCATTTAGTAAAAGTTCTAAAACAATTGTAAAACGAATCTCTGAATTTGTAAAAAGATAAATCAAAAGATACATGTGCTCACTCAGTTCTCACAAACTACCAACGAAAACAGTGAATGTATTCATTTAACATATAATATTTATATACTAACATTTAGTAAAAAATATGCCAACTTACCTCTCGACTACCTAAATAGTCTCGACTACCTAAATCTCGACTACCTACCTACTAACTAAATTTTAGATCACCTAGTGACGTATTTAATTTTTTACAAATAGTTTCTTATGCTCACTTAATCCTCACACTTTTGAAAAGCAGAATTTTGATGAAAAACATAAGATTTAGACCGCTATTATATGTGTATAGTTTAGTAAAAGTGAAATGGGAATTTGTAAAATACAAAACGAACCTCTAACGTGTCAGGTTTTTTTATAATAAATTTTTGTAAGTGTTCACTCAGTCCACACGTTTTGAGAAAGTTAAAAACCGGCCAAGAGCGTGTCGGGCCACGCTCAGTGTAGGGTTCCGTAGATTTCCGTGTTTTTCTGAAAAACTACTGAACCTATCAAGTTCAAAACAATTTTCCTAGAAAGTCTTTATAAAGTTCTACTTCTGTGATTTTTTTCATATTTTTTAAACTTATGGTTCAAAAGTTAGAGGGGGGGGGGACGCACTTTTTTTCCTTTAGGAGCGATTATTTCCGAAAATATAAATATTATCAAAAAACGATCTTAGTAAACTCTTATTTATTTTTAAATACCTATCCAACAATATATCACACGTTGGGGTTGGAATGAAAAAAAAAATCAGCCCCCACTTTACATGTAGGGGGGGTACCCTAATAAAACATTTTTTCCATTTTTTATTTTTGCACTTTGTTGGCGTGATTGATATAGATTAGATTAGATTTCTTTATTTCATGATAAAAATTACACTATAAATTTGCTACATGTCAAAATTATGTTTATCTTCTCATCATGATCGTCAAAAATTACTTAATAGATTCCAAATAAAAATAATTGTGTCTCCCAATAAGGATCGTCATTTACAAAGAAAGAAAATACACATGCCAAGCTAAATAAAATTAAAAAATTAAGTTACAATATCATGAAATTATCACGAAGCAAGAAAATATTATATAACAGAGAAATATAGGTATAATAATATCATTGGTCATTAAAAATTCAAATCCATGTACTCATTTACAGAGTACAGGGGGTTATCTAACAAAAGGTTTCTCAATTTGCGCTTAAATGCTTCGTCACATGGCTCATTTCTCAGATCGGCAGGTAAGTGCTCATAGTAAGTAGGGCCGATGACTCGAGGGTTCTTTCTTGAAAGTGCCATGCGACGGGGGACTGTTCTCAGACGGCCTGTAGATCGAAGCTGTTTGCCCGGAAAGTCAATGCGTGCAAATTGGGATATATTATGTCTAACATACAGCAGTACGTCGAAGAGATATTGTGAGTAGTGCGTCATTATACGTTGAGAACCGAAGAGCTCTCTACAAGGGTACCTGTCTTTTACACCGGCAAGTGTACGTATTGCGCGTTTCTGCATTACAAGGACTCTTTTTGCATCAGTTGAATTGCCCCAGAGCAGTGAGCCGTATGCCATGATAGAATGGAAATGCGCAAAGTACACCTGCTTTAAGGCTTCTGCCGAAATAAGAGGCCTCAGTTTTCTCAGTCAGTCAGTATACATATTGGTACCAAATTTCAGCTTTCTAGTGCTAACGGTTACTGAGATTATCCGCGGACGGACGGACGGACGGACGGACGGACGGACGGACGGACGGACGGACGGACGGACGGACGGACAGACAGACATGGCGAAACTATAAGGGTTCCTAGTTGACTACGGAACCCTAAAAATGTAAATATCTTAAGATTTGTAGCACCACAGACACTCGAAAGTACTTCAACATTTAGTAATTTTTTTTACTAAATATCCACCATCTTATATTTTATATTCGTTGTCTGGTTTAAAAGATATTCAGACATAACTTTTCTCATACAAATGTATCATGTAGGGTGACCACACTATGTCGGCTCCTGATTTTCCCAGCCTTCCCATTGTCATATTGAGATTGGGGAGTTTCGTTCAATTTTGATAATAGTCTATATTAAACTAATATCATATTAATTCTCCATCTGCAAACTGTTTTTAGGTTATGTTCTTGGCCTAGTGATGATGTGTATTGTGTAATTTTTATCGACGTCAGGATAATAACCATATCGACATTCATGCATTAAAAAGGACATGAATGATAATTGGTCTAAATGTTGAAGTACTTTCGAGTGTCTGTGGTGCTACAAATCTTAAGATATTTACATTTTTAGGGTTCCGTAGTCAACTAGGAACCCTTATAGTTTCGCCATGTCTGTCTGTCCGTCCGTCCGTCCGTCCGTCCGTCCGTCCGTCCGTCCGCGGATAATCTCAGTAACCGTTAGCACTAGAAACCTGAAATTTGGTACCAATATGTATATGAATCACGCCGACAAAGTACAAAAATAAAAAATGGAAAAAAATGTTTTATTAGGGTACCCCCCCTACATGTAAAGTGGGGGCTGATTTTTTTTTTCATTCCAACCCTAACGTGTGATATATTGTTGGATAGGTATTTAAAAATGAATAAGGGTTTGCTAAGATCATTTTTTGATAATATTTATATTTTCGGAAATAATCGCTCCTAAAGGAAAAAAAAGTGCGTCCCCCCCCTCTAACTTTTGAACCATATGTTTAAAAAATATGAAAAAAATCACAAAAGTAGAACTTTATAAAGACTTTCTAGGAAAATTGTTTTGAACTTGATAGGTTCAGTAGTTTTTGAGAAAAATACGGAAAACTACGGAACCCTACACTGAGCGTGGCCCGACACGCTCTTGGCCGGTTTTTAACTTTCTCAAAACGTGTGGACTGAGTGAGCACTTACAAAAATTTATTATAAAAAAACCTGACACGTTAGTGGTTCGTTTTGTATTTTACAAATTCCCATTTCACTTTTACTAAACTATACACATATAATAGCTGTCTAAATCTTATGTTTTTATCAAAATTCGGCTTTTCAAAAGTGTGAGGAGTGAGTGAGCATAAGAAACTATTTGAAAAAAATTAAATACGTAACTAGGTGATCTAAAATTTATAGAGGTAAGTTGGAATATTTTTTACTAAATGTTAGTACTTAAGTATATAAATATTATATGTTAAATGAATACATTCACTGTTTTCGTTGGTAGTTTGTGAGAACTGAGTGAGCACATGTTAATGACTGTATCTTTTGATTTATCTTTTTACAAATTCAGAGATTCGTTTTACAATTGTTTTAGAACTTTTACTAAATGATCAGCATATTTTTTTTTATTTTCGGAATGTGCTCACTCAATCCACACGCACACTTTTGTGCTTTTGTGCCGTAGTGATGACAGCATGCAGCTGTATTTTCCTGTGTAAATGCTACAACTCGATGTACAAGTGCTACCTGCATGAAATTATTTTATGCATTTTCAAAATAGATTTATTCTAATCAATATGCGAAAAATATCAGTCGCAAATTTGATAATTTGTCTATCAGATTCAATCAGATTAGTTAGCATTGTAGATAAAATAAGTACAAGTTGGCATGGTATGTGAACGAACCCGAATATGGCATTGACAGCTGTAGCCTTGAGTTTTCGAGTATACGTGTCACTCTAGAGTCTAGCTCGTGTGTCATAAGGTGGTGATTCGCCTGAAAAATATGAAGTGAGGATACTGAGGATGGGATAAATCACTAAAATTATTGTAATACTAAAAAAAATATATTTATAAGACTTGAAAATTAAATTTATCATATATGTCTATCCAATAATAATTTAAACCATGACTTTTTCAATTTATCTTCTTCAATGTGTTGCGTTTGTGGTAAGTACACTTGTAATCATTTATTGCAAATAAAATTTATGTTCATTGTAAATATTATTTCCTTAAAATCCTGATATTATTCCGTATGTGTTTACTTGTATTACCTATATTTGGCTTAAATTATCAAATGAAAATGTCTTGTCATAAACTCATAAAGTTCTAATTTGAAAACTCTTGTAAACTTTAAAACATTGTTGTTTTTATTTATTTCTTGTCATCAAAATTGAGTAAATAAACTCAGTCTTATTTTGGTTGCTGAATTCTTATTGCTACTGAACTAGTTTTATTCAAGTCATGTGATGTGAATTAGTCAGACAGAATAGTCCTAAATAAGACAGTTTAGCAAAAAGGATCCATCCTCTAAAAATTGCCATTGAAATAAATAACTTTCCTTTGCCTGTCAATGTTCAAATTATATTGGTGGATTTTTGTGGACTGGATGCTTCTCTTTAAACTGTGTCCAATTTATTTTAGATAATAGCTAACTGTGTGGATCATATTGTAGATGTAGTGTAGGGACGCCCGGCTGGGAGCAGGCGGGCTGTCAATCACTAGTCATGTTCATTCAGCCCAGTGGAGTGGATTACTGCCTGTATTATACTTATTCATTTTAAATTTCAGGATCTCCTAGCAGTGAGCTTGATAGTGCCACTGATTGCCAGCCATGTGAGGACCTTGGGTGCCGACCATGTGTATGTGGGGCTCATGGGCTCCATATACTCTGGGTTTCAATTGGCTTCAGGACCGCTTCTTGTAAATATACTTCATCTACTATTATACTTCTTTTTATTTTTATACTGAAAATGGGATACTCTATCTAGATATTTCCTCTATAGCAACCATTTTAATTTGCTTTTGAGTGAAAATTATTTGATACAGTAACCCTTTTTTATTCTCTGTATGTGTAAACAGAAAGGAGAATAAGAATCAAAATATTCTTGTATCCATGCAAAGTTGAAAACTTGTGGTAAATACTTTCAACCAAAAGACACTATATTGCGGCTTTATTAATTAACCATATATTGTTGGAAATTACACAATTTTTAAATATAAGCTTAATTAAACCATAAATATATATTATGATGTAATAAATTAAATGGCTTGCATTACTATTTCTCATTATCAATCACACAAATCTATGTGTGTGATTGTGTGACAACCTTGCTTCTAAATCAGACTATTTAGCATGACTTGCAAGTCATGCAAAGTAGTGTGATATAAAACCAAGGCCAGTAACTAAGTAGATTTCTAAATACTACCTACAAAAATAGTCGACAGAGATAAGTGGCCATTGCTTATCAACCTTTGGCTATTTTTTGTAGGAGGAAAAAATGTCAAAAAATTACCATAGGTAACTTCTTTTTTTTCTTATTTCATTTATTGTATAATGACTTTGTTTCAGGGCAGCCTAAGCGACCTTAAGGGGCGTAAAGTTATACTAACTGTTACATTATTAATATGTGGTCTGGCCTATGCCATTATGGGTATTACTAGTTCACTAGTTGTTATACTAATTGTACGAGCTATTTTAGGTAAGTTATTAATTTTATTTGTTTCATCAAATGCTGATATATCTTATAATTACTGCTAATTATAAAGGCATTCCACGAAATAACTTAAGAGCTCGGATAAACCAACTATTACTGACTAAGTGACTAGATACAGGTCATGTAAGTTATAATACAGCGGCCAGGCAGAGGAAATACTGGAAAGAGCTGGAGGAGGCATTTGCCGACAGGGATCTATGCGACTTCATCTAAACAAAAATACAAGACCGTGTTCAGAAGAAGAGGCTATATAGATATAGATAGAAGTTATAATAAACTGCACAATTCTATGATGTCAAAATTTCTGGTATTAAAATGCCATCTTAGCTTGGATTTAACATTATAACTTTAACAAGGTTCCAAATGGAAACTGATATTTAATTTTTTTAAAACAATGTTACAGGCCTATTTAAGCAGACACAAGTATTAGCAAAAGCATTAGTACCAGACTATGAGCGGAGTGAAAAGAAACAGTCAGAAATATATGGCAAAATGGCAGCCATATCAGGAGTTGGTATGACTATAGGCCCAATAATTGGAGGCCATATGGCGGAAGATCACCCAGAAGAAGCATTTAAATTGATTGCAACATTAGTTGGGATCTGTTTTATTGCCAATGCAGGTAAAATTTATAGCATATTCAAGTCTTGACTAAGAAATATTAAAGAATACTCTTGCCACCAAAAATATATCATAAAAGTTGTTTATAGGAATTCATGATAAATTTGACAATCTAACCGATGATGGTATGACAATATAAACCAACCAAAGTATGCATTCTCTTGAGTGACACAATCTTTAGTCATCATCATCAATGACTGATGGTTCTTACAGCTTGACACACCTCGGCCTCTTACTGTACAAAAATAAATATGAAACAAAAGTTAAGAATGTGAATAAAGTTATGATAAGTAAATTTATCATACAGCACAGGCATAGTCCATCCTAAAAATAATTAAATAACTATAATAATTATTGATATAGTACAGTTAATAACATATTGTAATTTTATTACAGGTTTGGTGTGCTTATTACCAAAATCAATATCAGATTCACAGAAGGCGAAAAAACCAGTACAGAAACAAGTTTCATCAAAAGGCATTGTACATATAATAGTTAGTAGTTGTAAAGAGTCAGTTTTAGAGTTGTATAAAATAGAATGGTCCAAGTACGGAACTATATTTTTTTTTAAAGGTTTGCTTGGTTTTGCTATGTCATTGTACTATTCAAATTATGTTTTGTATTTAAAAACAACTTATGAATTAACTCCAAGGTATATTGGGTATATTATATCATTCCAGGGTATAATAGGTTCTATTTGTAGTTTTTATATGGGATATATAAATAGCTTCTATACAAAAGACAAAGATTATAGTGTTAGAAACTTCCATGTATTTTTGGTTTTATCTTTGTCAATATTAGGATTGATTGTTTCATTTAATATTTATATGTATGCTTTCTTTTTGATTCCTCTTGCAATAGGTAATGCTGTTGGTAGGTTAGTAACTTTGGAAATGATATTAAAAAGAAGTCATAATACACACAGGGCTACATTAATTGGAGCTTCCAACAGTGTTCGGTCTATATCTGGTGTAGTTGCTCCAATGGCAGCAGGTTTAATAGGACAGTATTACAGTGTACAACATGTTGTTTATGTAACATTATTTGTGACATTTTTAGGTACTCTTGCAAGTTATAGGCACAAAAACAAAAGAGTAAAACAAGACTGAAGTTTTAATAAATCATTTGTTATATTTAGTTTGTGTTTAATTACCTTTATGGCGTTATTGTAATAATATGCACAATAGTCTAATATTTATATTAAGTCTAATCCGTATGCTTAGTCCGTTTACTCCTTCTCAAATGCTTGCATTTGTTTTTTCCTCATGTCCGCGATGAGCTGCTGTATGTCCTCCCGATCTGTTTTGCTTTCTGGTGGGAAGATTTGTCTCTTAGTATTTGTCACCCATTCTTCGAAATAAGTTGGCTGGTTGAAGAAGTGGAACAACATCACGGGAAAAGACATATACATCGCCATCCTTCCGACTTCGAGTTTCCAGTTGCCCATAATAGAGTTTTATATTGCGACCACAACAAATCGTTATACACGTATGATGTAATAATTTGTGCAATATTTATCCTGTATTTTAAAATTTTGAAGTAAATATTGTTTCTTCTCTTGGTTATGCAAATGTCAATGTCAAAACGGCAATTTTACAAAATCGAAGCGTTGTTTATTATATGGATTTATCGCGGTGAAACGTATGTCTCAAATAGCTAAAAAAAATATATATTTAAGACGTTTTTTATCTTTTTAACTTCTCAGTATAAAGACGGTGATGACGAGGCGGTATGGCCTATGGTCCTAGCCTGTCCAGAAAGACGGTGAACCAAATCTTGGCACTAAAAACTAGCGCGAAATTCAAATTTTACCCCTACATTTTCAATCAATTTTAAGTCTTTTGGCTCGTCGACGTTTTCGCCAACGTCAAGCTTTAGGAAAGCATGCGTTTTATGAAGACAATTGACCGGTGAGCCCTCCAATATGTACTAATGCCTTAAACAAAGGATACTATAGACTAGACAGCCAAATAATAATACCACTACCGAACGAGATGGTCACATACAAATTATAATAAGAGTGACAGAGAGCAAAATGTTATTTTTTGTCTTTGTCATAGTTTCACTTTTCCGCCGCTGCCACAAACGAGTTTGTGGCAAACAATAAGGACGTGAATTGTCAAGCATATTAACCGCCCAAATTACGTAGGTTGTTTATGATAAACTGTCAGCCATTTTTAAAGAGATTCTTAAATTCGCTCCATTATTCTATATCTGTCCCTTACGGGTGTACGCTTGTGTCAAGTCTATAGTATCCTTCGTCTGAGACTAATGCCTACCTTAGGCACTGGTCCCACCACTAGCTAGTAAAGCGATGAGCTATCGGCTATTTATGCGACAAAAGATAGTCGTTGCCGTGTAAACAAAAGAAAGAGATGTATTATAGCTGAGCGATGAACTATAAAATAGTCAATAGCTCAGCTATAATACATCTGTCACTTTTATTTACACGGGAGCGACTATCTTTTGTCGCACAAATAGCCGATAGCTCATAGTTTGCTAGCTCGCCGTGGGATCAGTGCCTTATGCCGTAGGTAGCCTTTTGGCAGGTGGACAACTCTAGTCTGTAAGTGCGTTTTCACATTATCCGATCCGATATAGCATGTAGGACCGATGTCCCATACATTCAAGCGCCATCTTTGATTTTTGCCCTTGAAATCCTTCGCGCGCGAGTGAGGAGGGAGCTTAAAAATGTGTATGGGTGGGTTTTATAGAGACGTGGAGTAGTCAGTTTTAAATTTATCGATACATTAGGGAATTATGATTACAATTGTAATTGTAATTGAATCTTCGATATCTCCACGAAACATCTTCGAAATGATAATGGGGATATCATCAATTAGGGTCAAGCAAATATTGTAACTAAAAAAATAGTGGCTTTGAAAATTGTCTTCATAAAGCGCGTGCATTCGTAAAACTTGACATAGTTACCTAAACTTATAAAATAAATTCAGTTAGTCGTCAGTCTTTTAATATCGTAATTTCTGTGTAAAATTCCTCTGCTACATGTACATACCGCCGGGCAGAACGATATACGAATCACGGGTGGCGCCAGCGACGCGGTACCGCAGTATTAAATTACTTTGCTATTACAGGAATTTACGCGGTGTAATGGGGACTATTATCCGGTCCCTATGGATGGCTCATTCCAGACAGGGGTTTCAATTTTTATATTTTCACTTTGATAAGCAAAGAAGAAATCAGAACCTCTACCATTTTCCCGACTACGGCAACACTAAAGGACGGTTATGATTTTTGAAGTTTCAGAATACGTTGTCAATGGAGTAAAAATAAAAAAAAAATCACAATTTTTGCTTCTAAGGAAGTAACAGTTTAATGGTACTGTTCACTTTCACCATACAATGAATGCAATTTTTTGTGGCGCTTGCGCTCTCAAGTAACGTATTCTAAAACGTCAAAATCGTTTATTTTTAGGGGGTACGAAACCCCAAAATGGAAAAACGGAAGCCTTAACAGTTTCATTTTATTGTACGGAACACTTGGAATGCGAGTTTGACGTTTGACTCGCATTTGGTCGGTATTTTGTATAGTAATTAAAACCTCAGTGCTTAGTCCATTATGTTAGAAAGGATACGCTGTTAGAGGCATCAGCATTACACTCGTAGTGAAGATGGAAACAAATGGGATGCATCCCGCTTTGTGGTCACTAGACGAGATGCGAACACGAACGTAATTTTCCTTGTAAGTAGGTAAACTTCTACATTTTACTATTTTTACCTCGGAAGTTACGATAAAAATAAATATTTTATCTTTATACTTCGTAACTTTATACTTACATCCCATATTCGGCTGTATAGTTAGTTTCTTTCTTTGTTGGATTGTTGGATTTTATTTGACACGTCAGAAAAAGAAATAAGGTTCAGAGTGTGTGTAATAAATATTCAGTCTAATAAACATATAAATGCACCTCAGAAACATTATGATGTTACCCTATGGGGTGGTGTGGTGCCATATAAACGTACGTAGCTGTTAATATGGGTCAAAATATTATCAACTGAGGGTGACTGAGGCTCGAAAAGTTATATTTTGTGTCGACAGATGGCAGTACAATACATAAACTCTGACTAAAATTGCAAGTCACATGAGGTTCCTAACTGCATAACACAGTCGGGTATACTCCTCAGAGGAGTAGAGGAAATACACTTATTCCAAGGAATCGCTTTAAGTACATAGGATTGCCGAGGGAGCGGTCGCGATCAGCCAGACGATATTTAGCTGTCTACGCGGGGTATTGCAACTGTAATAACATGCAATGTGGAGTGCATTACCTATCAGATGCCGTGGTCTGCGCTGCGAGCGTGCCAGCGCTAAATGTGGGTTCAGCACGATTCTGATTCGTTATCAATTCTGCAGACGAAAAGATGTGTAGACGCGACGCTATGGGAAATGGTGGCAATTCCCAAGGTGTTCGTTTCTTACTTTTTGAATCCAATGAACGTCTCTCTGTTTATTAGGAAATAACTCTAAACTCATTAAGTTAAGGTCAACTATTTGCCACTGACGTAGGACTGACTTTGTAATATCTGGAATTAATGAGGCTACTCACGCCATTCTTCTTCAGTGTACAGTGGAAATTGGCTATACTCGACTTAGAGTATAAAAGCTCCGTCACAGAACTGTATCAAGATATTCAAGATATAGACTGACACTAATATGCCATCTAAATAAATAACATCCTTTTAAAATTTTGGGTATATTATTTTAAAATTTCATTTACTGCACTTTTTTAAAACTAGTGATGTGCAAATCCGACACCACTGACGTTCTGCTTACAAGTACAAGTAAGTACCTATGGTAGGTATGTGTTATAAATTTATAATTAAAACTGCCTAACTTAAACAATGTGGCTTTCAATTGCGCAAGGGTCCTTACTCATTATGTGCAATAGGATTATGTATTTCCATCTGAAATTCCAATCAGAGATTTTTAATGCCTTTATTGTACATCAGCTGCAAAAGTGCATGGCGAATTCATCAATGAATTCATTCATAATTTCTCCATGCACTTTTGCAGCGTAAGGACCCTTCTCCACTGGAGAGCTACAAATATTCAGAACCGTGGCGCGTGGCTGAACCGATTGCTTTGCAAAATTGACAATCGGGTTTGATGTCATATAAATGATCACATTTATTTCTTAGTGCCCTATTTAACACCACTTGAGCGTCCTTTTACATCATCATCAGATGCTTTTATATCGTGATGTCCTAATAAAACAGTCATGTAGCATTGATGGCATTTGATATTATGAGAAATGTGTTACAAATGTCGTTTACAAGTGGAATACAAAGCGAACAAAGTCTAAATATACCTACCTACTTTATGTACTCTTCAGTCGAGTTAAGGGTCGGCAAAGCGTATTACAAGTAACGACACTGTAAAGTTGCAGCCATCTATAGGCTACAAATACTGCTTAGAATCAGGAGGACCGTATAATTGTTTGCCTCTAACATGGTATAAAATAAACTTCATAATAACACTGCAGGTCAGCATTTCTTTATTACACTTTTTTTTAACTTAACCACCACCACAATGATACTGTGACAATATGGTATAGCGGTTAGTTAAAATTGTCTGTAAAAAAAATCTGCATATGCGCCTACATTTTTATATTTGGTGCCAAGTTCCGGTCCACTTCAGTACTTAATTAAGTGATAATAAAATTCAATATTTACTAATGTATGCCAAAGCATTTTGTTGTGCTCCCGAAGCAAGCACTGCAGGGGTCAGACCCGAAGAGCCGACCCAAACCGATTTCAATTTGTACCATTGCATAATTTGGAAAACTTAAATTATTCGTGTTGCATTATGAATGACACCGTAAGTAGATGGCAGATAACGTCCCAAACATTACGCAAGCACTGTTGTTTCGACCTTGTAGTGCAGTTTGCAATCATTTTGAACTCTTAGTAACACGCTTTTTTATAAATATCAACAATTCAATTTTCGGTTATCTCTGATCAAACTTGCCAAAACAAGACTTGGAATATTGCTTCGTACGCAATGAAATAATCGACTATCACGATGACTCGTGTTGTGTTGTTGCGACGCTCAACTTCCTGAGTGTGCCTTTATTGTAGGTATCATTTTGTTTAAAAAAAAAAATCAAATGCATCTTAAGAAATCATGTCCCGGTACTACACATTTCTTTCCGCTAAATAAGTAGAGCACACTCAGTGATTTTTATTAAAATGATTGATTTCTTCACTATTTTGGAGAAAAATAAATATTAGGTACTCAAAATGTACGTTTCCCTGAAGATAACTAAGATCAGACTCAACAATATAATTTGCCTTATCATTAGTGTCTTTTTTTTAAAGGTTCTGTTTTTCTTTATAGTAAAGACTAATATTACTTATTGTATAATTTACGTACAGATAAGTTTGATGTTATTTATTAAATGTACAATATAACAAAGAAACGAGCCGACGTAGTATAGGGTTCCCTGTTAAAACGATTTAATACTCAGATAAAATTTATACTATTATATTCAAGTCCCCCGTACTTTCTAGGTATAAATAAAGTATTTATAAATTTTTGTTTAAGTTCCAATTCACAAGCCTTATTGAATCTTTTCGGGGCCTTAATCAATAGTAGATCTGTGTAAACAAGTATTTATTTTATTCATGACCCCGATTTAACTAAGCATTATTAGCTTCCACACGCGGACATCGCATATGAACCTTAAAAAAACTCGCGAAAAGTAACATTAAATGCGAACGTTTATCCGTTCGTGAGAACGCGCCACCCTGATTAGCCGCGAACACAGACAGACAAACAGACAGTACAGCAGGCGACAGAATACAGACAGACAGACACGCCCAAACTTTTACGTAGATAAGTTTTGTTATTTTTGCGTAATGAGTAGTATAACTTTGTTTAACAAAACAAAGAGCATGAATTATATCCCTCCCTACCATCTACTACAAACGGATTCATAGTATTCATACTTCATCCGGGTAGTGTTTAACACTACTTCGAAGAGCGTTATTTAAGGAGATAAATAATTACTATATATTAATATACCACCGTACAATTGATGTCCATTACCATTTTGTCAGAGAAAGTTATTGTTTCGAACAAGCATCTAATGAAGCAAGACACAATCGGTCCAAATACGAACACGCAGGTTATAGAAATTAATCTCAAGGAAATGATCACCTGGACCATAGTTTGTTTCCTTACCTTTCACTGTTCGGTGCCTTGAGCACCATTTAGATATTAGCACCTGTTTTATCATGTGCATGATAGTGCATGAGAGGTTTGAATGGAGATATGTATTAGATATAAAAAAATATCCTTGTACTTATTTATAGCGCTTACCACACCTAACAACTAATCTCATTGAGTAAGGTCAGAGAGAGATCTTTCGATGAGAAGTAGAATCTTTGTATCCATTTTTATTAAAAAATATATATAATACAAATTGACAATAATATGTTGAACAATAATATTGTCAATTTGTATTAAGACTGAAAAAATTGGAGCAGTGACAAACTTTATGTGTATGAGTCGGATGCTGGGTACCTACAACTTGCAATGTACATAGGTATATTAAGTATTATGTATAAAAGGGCGTGTTGGTTTAAATTAAAATTATAGGACTGTTTCTTCTTCATACTAGACACTCTAGATAGCACAACCAGGCAATTTTTTATCAAAGAAAAAAGAAACAACAAAAAAAATATAACAAGAATAGATACTTTCAAAAGCCACAAAATCCGTTACAATGACCCTCCACATACTCGCATACAAAGGCATCTTAATTTCGCAGGAGTCAGGAAGCGCTGGCATCAGAGCGGTGTTTGGAGCCTTGTAATGAGCCCTAATGCGGCCCCGCGAGTCTAATTTGAGCCCCATTATGTTGGAAATTGTTTTTAAAAGACCTCCAATTTCGGTAAGTGTGTAACATAACATTAAATTAGTGTCCGATCCAGTTATCTGATTACGTGCTTGAGCATCGCGCTAACACTGGTTGAACTAGATAATTTAATTTTATTGCCTCTGCAGATGGCACATCACCATATATGTTTGTAAATAGTTGACCACGAATTCGGTTTGTATTAACTTATTACATAAAATTGAAGTCAATTATATAAGTGTTTACATTGTAAACGATTAAACTAATGATGATGATCAATAATGTTTATTTTAGTTCTTTCCATGTATGATACATGTACCTACCTATTTACCTAATTAAATGTTGTTTTAAGATAAGATATTGAGAAACCGGTATAACGCATTTATATATTTTATTTTCTCATTTAGTTTATTACCTGAAAGCGGAAGTAGGTACTTAAACACTTTTTCCCCTCACTAGCTCGGAAACACGTGTTTTGTCCTTTAATACCAGCGGGTAAAAACGTATTTTATCCACTAGTGGGTAAAGTAATTTCTTTAAAATTGATAAAAGTAGGTGAATTCAGTAATAAAGATGATTTTTGTGGAACTACTGGAAGCAGTGATAAACGCATTTTTTGCGTTGTAGTTTCCTCGCTATAGTGAGGGGAAAATGTTACACTGAAATGTATTTTACTTCTCGTGTGTTAAAAAACTCGAAGTTCAGGGTCGAACACTCGCTTCGCTCGTGGTTCAACTATAGAATCCATTCACTTGCTCGTTTTTCAATTCCACACTCGGCGTTAAAATACAACTTTGCCCCCTTGTATAACAAATAACTATTAAAGCTATGAATGTGAAGTACCAAATACTACTACGATACATGTGGCATTTATCGACTTAAATTCACAATAAAATATAAATTTCACTGAATATCAAAACCGATTTCAAGTGCCGATTAATTGGCTATTACGTTCGGCGCCAATTGCTGCTAATGTTATCATTTACTCTCGTTGTTATTGCATTTCCTTTAATCGATTTATTGGTCTTGAATAATTTCCTACCCGACAACAAACAGAAGGGAAGTGCCTTGAATCAAAAGCGCATTAATATGTATAAGCTTTAATATTTTTTATTACAATATCGATCATATCGATATGATAATTTTGTATGAGCTTGAATCGCTCATCTATATTGGATCGATTGAATCTCGGGCGTTAAGGTCATTTCTTTTGATATTTAAATGGTGTTGGATGTTGCGCGTCATCTAGGCCATTCTGGGCCGTAATGAGGTGTGGAATGACAAACTACCCTCTTTTATCACCGCCCACCGTCCGCTGGTATAATGAAGCTAGCGTCCGCAGGCGCACGTATGGTACCTTGCTCGACGAATCTCTATCTCCATCAAACGCGGCAGGAACGTACCATGTAGAGCTATTATGATTATTCATTGCATGATTATGTTTTTGGGTCATGTCATGAGCATTAACACGATAATATATTAATCATCCATATTACCTTAATAGATAAAATGTTTTAAATTTTCCTCTAACTGTACCTTTACCGTTTGGTACTTTTCTAACTTTAAGCCCTTAATTTTTACATTACCTATATGTAAAATTCGTACAAAACTACTTTATTAAGTCCTACTTGTATGTTTGACTTAGTAGTTAATGATGGTTATTTAATACCTAGTTAGGTATATTCTCAAAGACAAAATCAATCTAACACTTATATAAATACCGTAAAAGTCTTTTCATAGTACAATAAAGTAAGGTAAATGTTGTAGGTGTTTTAAAGGGTAGATGCTATTATTGGTGATTTATAAACGCAATACAGTGTTGAACGGCGTTTGTAAGTACATACCTACTTTTGATGCTAAATTTTATAACATCCATGACACTGAAAGCGTTCTCTTGTTTGAATGAGAAATCATTAATTAATTGTGTGCTGCATTTTAATTGAACACAGTGGATTGCAAAATGCTTGGTCGGTAAGAAAAAATATTGCCGCAGAAATTGGAACGAACACACCACATCGTTGGCAAACAAGTATACGACCCGCCTGATGGTAAGCGGCCACCTTAGCCTATGGACACTCCCAAAGAGAAGAACCAGACGCTGTAGTCATGTCGTTAAAGTAATAACGATAAACTATCGGATTTTCTATTGGTACACCGAGTATAATGACACCAAATCAGTAGCCACATTCCGGATAAGTTGTGCGAAAATTGAATACTTGGATAAAATGTACACTAACCTCCATGTAAAAAATACTTCAACTCAGTCTAAAATGTTGCAATAGTTGATTTATTTTAAATAAATAAATAAATAAATATTATAGGACATTCTTACAATTGACTGAGGCCCACGGTAAGCTCAAGAAGGCTTGTGTTGTGGGTACTCAGACAATGATATATATAATATATTATAAATACTTTATATACGTAGAAAACATCCATGACTCGGAACAAATATCTGTTCATCAACAAATAAAGTACCGGGATTGTAGAGGAAGGTTTACAGGCAGGGTCACTACCGACTGCGCCAGACCGGTCGTCAAATAATATTATAAATTATTCACTATCCTATAACATTTCTTTGATATTTATTTTTAGTGAAAGTATCCAAGCTTCAATTAATCACTATACCATTAAATATTAAGAAAATTATCGATATCGATCATTGATCGACCATATCTCTTTTTTTTACACACTCAAAATGAAACCAAACCAGCCAGTTTAGAAACTACCATGAGTTTACCGCGTACATTCGAAACGGAGGGCCCTTGGTGCGTCAAACTCGAAAAGGATTGCAGCTTCAAAAATACGCCTCTTCAGCTGTCAACGTCAATATTTGCTGCTGTCGTTGTACTCGTTGTCACTGTCACTGTCATGAGCTGAGCCCCGAGCTTACATGGTGTACAAGTAAAGTTTTCTCCTATTATTTTAAGTAACTGTACCTTGTGTCCAATTAATAATCGTGCATCGTTCGCTAAACAAGTCCTTACCACTATTTACTATGTTTTCTCATTAATAGTTGAGTTGAAATACAATCTAGAACATGGGTGGACTCGATATTAAGCATGTAGTAGATGAAGTAGCCGAAAGCTGTTTGAAACTTTATAATGAACTTCCAAAGACTGGTAAACCTGTTGAGGTTGAGTGGACCGTGCTGTCCTGCATAATACAATACGATAGCAGAACGGAGGAGTTTGAAGTAGTGTCTCTGGGTACTGGATCGAAATGTATAGGTGCTTCAAAAATGTCCCCATCCGGAGATATTCTGAATGACAGTCACGCCGAGGTCATAGCTAGAAGAGGATTTTTGACTTATCTCTATGAGAATATAGAGCAAGCTTTAGATAGTAAGCAGTCAATATTTAAGTTTGAAAATGGATTGTTTGAATTGAAACACAATATTAATTTTATATTTTATTCATCTCAGCTGCCTTGCGGAGACGCCTCTATCCTACCTAAATCTGGAGAAGAGGAACAGTATGGTGATATTCTACAAAGTATGAAAAAGCAGGCTTCGGAAGATATTTGTGATGTAGAACATAAAAGAGCTAAGGCAGATATTCATAGAACTGGAGCTAGGTGTTTACCTGACTCGGAGCAGGACTTTAAGCAGCCAGGGGAAAGTTATCACATATTAGGTCAAGTTCGCACTAAACCCGGTAGAGGGGACCGGACACAATCAGTATCTTGTAGCGATAAGATGGCTCGATGGATCCATGTAGGCATCCAGGGTGGCTTATTAGATTTATTATTATCCAAGCCTATTTTTGTCAGTTCCTTCATTTTTGGTAGCAAAGTACCATATTCAGAGGAATCCTTGGCAAGAGCTTTGTTGAAGCGAAATGCAGGTGACCTATCTTTGGTGCAACCAGGGATAATGCCACAGTTCTATCAAAGCACACTAGTGTTCCCTCATATTAGAACTGAGAAGAATTTAAGACCAGCTCCTGGCAGCATAATTTGGATGAGATCTAAGTGAGTACTTGAAAATATAATGTTTTTATTAGGTGATATTTAACAAGATGTTTATGAGAAAAAAATCTGTAATATGATAAAATTACTGACAACAATATAGGCGAGATGACTAAAAAAAACTAATTAGTAGAATGATCAAAGTTTTATTGAATTATTAATTTTTCAATAATTTTAAGTTATGAATTTCTTTGCATTTTGCAAGAAGGATGGTGTGCTTTACGTAAACGTTAACAATATTATTTAATTAAAATGACAAGATTTCAAGTAGGTATTATTTATGCCACAGTGCTAATGTGACGTCACGCCAGATACAAGCGTTTTAAATTTTTACTTAGAAGTGATCGAATTTTAAACACGTATTTTTTCTTTTTTCTCGTAAACGAAAAATGACGACGGTACAATGCCCCTCACAGATACCTTAGAAGTGACGTATACTTTGTATTTTTTTCATTAATTAGAAAAAGCGAAAAATATGTGTTCAGTATTTTTGGACAATCTAACTGACGGACTAAATAGAATGCCATTTTTTTATGTAGTCGTCATCCCTATTGTATGAAGTTTATAGTAAAATAAACTTTAGGATATGAGCATAGAAAATATGTATTTAACAATGGACAATACATACATATATTAATATTATTGTAGCACTTGTAGTTATTAAAGAATTGTTGTTAAGTCATTCATACATACCTCCAATGTCAGTAGAGATAGCAGTATGAATTTATCTACATACATTGATAGAAAAGTGGAAGTCAATTTCTCAGCTATTTTTGTAATTGTAAACTAGGTTAAAGAATCTAAGGGCACGGTAGTGCGCAGGCCAGGTTCCAGCAACATTATACTTAAACAAAGTATACTGGAAAGCAAGATAAAGAAAATATCTTATTATTGGATTTGTTTCAGGGGAGTAGAGGTGGCAGTACAGGGACGAAAACTAGGTGTGACAAAGAAAAAAGCTAAATCCCTGAGCAGTTCTTTATTTATCAGTAAATATAATATCTACAAAAGATTCCTAAATGTTTTGAATAGAACTGATGATGTGAAGAAATCTCTTGGATTAGAAAAATTACAAGATGTCCCATATAATGAAATGAAGAGGAAATCAAAGAGGTATTTAGATCAATGGGAGCTAGTAAAGGATATATTTTTTAAATCATGGACTAAAAAACCGGACATGTGGAATTTCTGTGTAGAACAATTTTAATTCAAAAATATATTCTAAATTCTAACCCATTTTTTTATTTTTGCCTTTCTATTTTGAAAGCATGATAGCTACAGCCAGCCACAAAAACTATTGTTCTACTTATAGGTAATTGTTCCTTAAATTTTTGAGTGCTATCTTGAAAGTAACCCATATTTTAGTTAAGATTTTTGTTAGTACATAACATAACACATTAGTATACAAGTGCAAAGTGAATATAAAGCAACACATTAAATTGTAGCACATAGGCACAGTATAATAAAGAGTACTATCGTACTACTGTACGATGCCACTGCTGCCACTGCTGCTGCTGTGTTGCCACTTCCGCTCCCCGCTGAAAGTGCCGCCCACCCCCTCTCGGTTACCTCACAGTTACCACCTGTCAAAAATACGAACAGTCGACCTGTCATATTTCACTCATACAAGCATAGTACGCGTTCACCTACATGAGCCAAGACTGTGTGCTAGGAATGCGCCTCTTTCAATATATTTGATCGCCAGTGTCCGAGGTGTGACATAGGGCTTCTGCAAACGGGCTTATGTTCAACGACTACGCCAAAGCAAAACATACGGTGCAGTACAGGTGCCGTAGCCTAATGGCATTTCTGCGACGCGAAACGAAAACGAAACGCCGCGAAAGGTAGTCGCGCCAATACACAAGAGCGATAGAGATAGATATCTATGAGCGTTTCGTTTCGTGAGCGTTTGTGCCATTCGGCTACGTACCTAGGCCTGTCTGCCGAATTTACTACAATATTTATTTTCACTACTCACATATTTGACATTATTTCGTTATCTATGGCAGCCAAAAGATGGTACATCGGAATTAGTATAGCAAATAACTAATGTCTACGATCAATCATAATAAACTGACGCATATAAAAGGTCAAAGGTCCCGATCAAAACAAATGAGGCCATACGGCCATGGTCATTCCTAATCCCCTTTTGCGGGCCGCGAATAGTTGCCAAACCCATCAGAACTGTCACACCTCGACCTGTTGACTAGACAAGTACGAGTAGCTACGTTACGAGATCGTCCATTAAGGATTATGTCAGACGTTTAGCCTTTTCGCTACCAAGTTATCTGCCCCAGTAAAAGGCGACGTCGTCGTGCGGCAGATCGGAGTATGTCGCGAATGGTTATTCGCTAAACTTATTGACATCTACGCCTGTGTCTCCTGTCTGCCAGTATAAGTTTGGCTGCCAGCTACCAAAGCCTTCCACAGTGATTTTCGTACAGACTCCTGCGATATTTTTAGTCGGTATTTTTTTGTTTTCCGTTAAATTCGACACGTCGTTAGGTTTATTATCAGGAACCATATATCTGTTTTTTTCATTGTTTAAATACATAATAAATGAATTTATTAGTGTGAGAGACCTTTAATAAAAACATTCAAGCACAAAATACATATTAGTACAAGTACAGAATAAGTAAGAGTTAAGACACTAGTTTCTTAGAGAAATTAATTGCATTTTATCTAAAGAACCTTCCCTTACAGTTAACGGAATTCATCAAAAACAGGGTATATATAAACAAAACCTAAAACATTTTCTAGAATATAAACTCTATATTTAAAATATCAGTGCAATAAATGAATAAATAATAACAAGGATAAGGACCTTCCACACGTCAGTGTAGGTAATTGTTTTGTTTAGGTATGTATATCAGTAGGGCAAAAGCTGGTAATAAGTGATCCATTTGTTATAGTTTGTCACATTTGTGAATAACGCAGCAGCAGTTCCACTTTTCGCCACTATTGCAGTATCATGCGCCAGATGGGTACTAATTACCATCTATTTTGCATTCTCGTGACGAAATCCTACCGTTTAACCCGGGCTACCTATTGTCGTGGGTTTAGAAATATGCTGACATTTAATACCATTCCGATGCATTAATAATGTTGTCTCGCTGAAACGATTAGTATTGTTGGATATGATCTTACGGGGTAAAGAGATTCTCATTTGCGATAAGCGGTTGGGTAAGGTTCTGAGGTAAAATTATCGGCTATTATTCAATTATGGAGCTTTTGCAGGTACTTGTTTTGTACAGTCAGCATCAATTCAATAGTAGCGGATGCAACGACGTACCAAAAGTATCTGACATCCTGATTAACGTTTCTAAACATCTGTAGGTGAGCGTTTTCAGAATTTGGGACCCTCCAATAAGCGTAAGTTGTTAACAAAAATTAACTCACTGTCAGTTTTGTGACGATTATTAAGCATGAAATTTCTACACGGTGTTTCCGGTACCACTCAAAACCTCAGACACCCCAACTGATTTTTATTTTTTTAAACTCATCTAGAGTATTCATCTTTTAATCTGATCGTTACTTTTTTTTTGATTGAATTTTTAATTTTCTGTACAGCTCTACTTGACTTTTAGCTCTACACTCAATAAAATAATTGCTAACTACCATCATAAACCATAAGACTATTTATTTGTGTACGTTACTGCAACGACATAAGGTTTACCAATAGACAGCTAAGATGTCACTGTAAAACACTTTAAAGCTTTGTCACAGTAAACTTCAAATTGGACAGGTATATACAAATATTGTTTTTGTATTAATTACATAAACTTTAAGCAATAATCTACATTCAGAATGAGAAAAAAGTAAATTTTTAGACAGATTTTATGCTTAATTGTCGTCACAAAACTGACAGCGAGTTAATTTTTTGTTAACAACTTACGCTAATTGGGGTGTCCCAAATTCTGAAAATGCCCAGGTACAGTTCGCGGTCAGGAATGTCAAAGATGAATACAACAGCTCCAACAGCTTGCTGGCCGATATCGCCAGTACATTGCACTGTCCATTTGCTAGACAGTGGGCGTCCCTTCATTGTCCTGTATACCAAGGCCCAAAGTAGTAGTAGTTGTTTGTCAATTAGATTAATTAGGTTAGAATGTACTAAAACTAGTACTAAAACTGTAATTAACACTCAATGGGCAAATTGACCTGAAATAAAGTATTATTATTATTATACATTTATGTAGAGACAAATCAAATTTTTGAGCGGTTATTACAGAATAGTACTTAGTTACTTCTGAAGCGTTACTTGATCCGCTACTTTTGATGGCAACTGTACTTACAAAATTGTGCAGAAATTAAAACATACCTCTGTTCAAAGCATAGGTAAGAAAAAACTTTATAGGTAAAAGAGACGAATCGAATATGAAGTGTTATTCGTGTTAGTATGTAGGTGTTGAAAATTATTAAATTAATAAATTATACAAAAGCTGGGTAAATATATTATTAACAACCAATGTATTTCAGGCAGCCGGGTTAGACAAATTCGTAAGATTTGTTTTTAGTCTAACCAACATTATTTGATTGGTTGGGGACTCTGAGTTCTCTCTCTGCATACTGGCCAATCTGGCCCCGTAGCCGAATGGCATTTCTACGACGCGAAACGAAAACGAAACGCCGCTAAAGGTAGGCTAGCGCGCCGATACGAAAGAGCGATAGAGATAGATATAGTCTACGAGCGTTTCGTTTCGTGAGCGTTTGTGCCATTCGGCTACGCACCCTGGAAGGAGCACTGGGCACTGTCTGCTGCAGCACTGCACGCAGTGACAACGATTTACCAAGCTTCGACTGAGAAATATACGCGTCCTTGCCTTAATACAATACTAAATTTCAAATAAATGCAAGTTTAATGCTTGGCCAACATTTAATCGAAATACGATTATATATCGACGCCCAAAAAGTTAATGATAATTATTTCTTATATAAAGTTGCAAAGTTGTAGGAAATTTAAACACGCGCTAGCGAATGGATTCTAAGAGTTGAACTACGAGGCAGTGAAGGGCTTCTATAGTTGAACCGTGAGCGAAGCGAGTGGTTTGCAAATGACACGTTACATATAAATTATCTATCATTTAGCCAGTTGAGGCACAAGTCAATTCTGTGATCTTTATTTTGAGGTATTTATCTTACCACAATTTCCTTGACAATAAGTAATAACAGTCAAATATCTAAATAAAGGGTGTGTAATGATTGGTACCTATAACTTTTTTTGGTATAGTAACATTTGATATAACAACATTTGGTATATTTTTAAAGGATATCACTCATTTACTTGGGTTTACTATGGGATATGGGTTAAATTGTGGCGTAGGCGAGAGGCTGGCAAACTGTCACTGCAATGTCACAGTTTCGTTTTCTTTCAACCCCTTATTTGCCAAGAGTGGCACTGAAGCTGTAGTAGTTTCATGTGTTCTGCCTACCCCTTTATGGGATACAGGCGTGATTGTATGTATGTATGTATGTATATCACTCATTTGACATAATTAACATTTGGTATAACCTCAAAAAATCTACTTTTATTTTGTATAATCATTATTTCGTATAACAATTATTTATAATAACCGCTATATGGTATAACTATCTATTGATATACGACTAGTATAATATAACTAGCAAACAGTATACAACATTTCATGAATTAATTTTATTCTTTTTTTAAGGGATCACAGTTCTAACCTAACCTAACCTACTTTTCTGACAGTAGATGTGATTAAGGGTCACAGTTCTAACCTAACCTAACCTATTTTTCTGGTAGCAGCGCGTTGTGTGTAGGGGTCACAGTTCTAAGCTAATCTACTTTTCTGGTAAATGATGGATTCAATTTATTGTACATTTTTATTTATTCTAACTGTGCTTTAGAAAGAATTAATTTGTGTTATACAATTTATTTATTATCGTAAATAAGCATTATACTAAAAGTATGTTATAATAAATGTTTTTCGAAAAATGATCATTATATTAAATAAGAATTATACAATTTGTTAGTATATTATTTGTTGTTATATGATTCAATAATTATATCAAATGATCGTTATAACGACTAAAAATATATCAAGTAAAGTTATATCGATCGATACGCACCCCTAAATAAACTCAGTTCTTACGGAATCATAAAACTCATATCATAAAACATACAATTTATAAATTAATATTCTAAAATGATCCCTACATACCTTTAGTAAGGGCATTTATTTGTGTGATGAACACAGATATTTCCTATCCTGAGTCATGGATGTTTTCTATGTATATAATATAAGTATGTATTTATCTATATAAGTAGGTATGTGTATCGTCGCCTAGCACCCATAGTACAAGCTTTGCTTAGTTTGGGGCTAGGTTGATCTGTGTAACGTGTCCCAAAAAAATAAAAATGAGCTGATCACTTTTAGCCTCAGGATACTAGTGTCCTCAATGTCATTTATCTTAAATGCTAGCCTTCGCAGCATTCTGCGTTCTGCCTTATCTTCTAATACGAGTATGTGATGTAACAGTGTTTTGTAATACCTGCTCGATTGAATGTAGAAATTAATCGGTCGTCATTAATATCCTCTCATTAGGTATATTGTTTAGCTAGTGCGCGCGCGCTACGAAAGAGGTTGGTTTTGAGACCTTGCGCAGTTTCACGCGGTTATAAATGCATTGTGATGATTGTGTGGTTACTGGTTAGAAAATTGAAGGCACAACAATGCGGACTCAGTTAGTCTCTCCTACACATAGGTACCTACATACATATCTATACAAACCCTACTACATACACATCTAATGTGAAATACATCATTTTAGTTTGTTTATAACTAAATCATTTAAAATAGAATCAGGGGCTGCTTCTCCATTAGCCTATCTATTCAGCGTAGACTATATATATAACAGTGTGATATTTATTTTTTCATATTTAAAAAGATCGGATAGTATTTACCAATGCCCATTGAGCTCCGTTCGTGTAAAGTCGAAGTAACGGTTCGTAAGCTACAAGAAGTTAAGAACACTATGCCACCAAACTCAACAGTTCGTAGTAAGTGCCACAAGTTATTTGACGTTTATTTGCCGCGTGAAATTTTATACGCTGTAATTTGTACGAGGTTTTCTGTCAAAAGATAACCTAACGGTCCTAAAGTAACTTTAGTTCTGCTGTGAACACGTTGTCGAAGTGTACGAATACCAATTACACGCGAAGTCGTCAATCGCCAGTTTGGAGCCATAATAGCTACTCATGATTTGTTCGCCATTTCCCAATTTTCTCGACTTGCTGTCGATCTTGGTTGGTGTTGGTCCGTTGGTTCCCTACACGTTTCATATTAGCGATTCGTACATACAACGTGGAAGAGCCTTTTGTCTTTCAGATTGACTGATACGCCTACGTTGCGTGTATCTCACTAAACTCCCGGAAAGAACCACACTCATCCGACACCAGAGGACGCGGAGGGTTAAGTAAAACAAATGGGAACACGTCGCGCCCACACACGTACGGATTTATTGGTTATTGATTGCCATTGGATTATTATCACTGACATTGAGAATCTAAGTGCATGCGGCTTTGTCTCGCATTGTTTATTTACGTCTCGCGTGAGCTTTCTTTGAGGCTGATTCATTCTCTGATGCTTGAGTTATATCCGCTTACACTTCAATTGGTTACTTTGTTAGTTTGTTATTATGTTTCGACAGGAAACGCTTAAGACAAATCGGTACAGGAATAGTTTTTTTAGAGTAAGCTGAGAGAAAAACTGAAGCGTGTTGAAGTAATCTATTTTTGTAAAATCGTGCCCCATATCTGTGTTATTACGGGCAGTGAGTGAAGCATATGGTTATGATTGAAATTAACAGGCACTATAAATTTCTGCTCGTAATAAAAGGGCGGTGGAGGGCGTAGAAAGTGCTCGGACGGCGAGCGGGCACGCGCGGGTAACCCTGTGAATCCCATAGCTTAGCTAGTGCCGGCGATCATTCGTCTCAGCCAAATCAATGTAGGTACCTAAGTGTAAACACGAACTATTTACTTACGTTCTAGATCTTAAGGCTCATTTAAACTGGTTCTTACGGAGTTTACGCTCACCTTTACTCGTTGAACTACGCGAATAGCACGCGAATGCTGTTCACGAGATGTCAGGCTTCAGCGCGATTTCGACGTCTGGCTTCACCTGGTTTGTCATTATTTCGACAAGTATCAGCCGAAACGGCCAGCCCGTTCCATGTTCAGGTTCACCCGCTTTCTACCGGAAGGCAATTAAAAATAATTTGCATTTCTCTTTTTGTCTGCCAATATTCTTTCATATAAATCCATCGCTACTGTTTCAAATGAGATCGCGCAATTTTATTACCTACGCCCGTATAGCATGTCAAGATCTCGTTAATTTTTGAATGGTTTTCATAATTCATTTCCTGATTTCAATCTTTCTCATAGTCAATACCGTCATTGGCCAAGCTGAGAATGTAAATATTGATTACTTACTACATCAGTTTTACTTTCGATTCTGTAACATGACGCCCAAAGCCACCTCCTTAACTCTTTAGGTAAGCCTGAGAGATTACCTTCCCACATATCATCCTCTGAGTACGTAAGTCCCCGAATATAAAGATTAATGACATCGTTTATTCAACTTGCGAAAAGGTTAAGTTACAAATAAATTAAATATCATTGCGTTAATAAACTAGGGCACGAGAAACAGCCGGTAGCTCAAGTATTTTTGTAAGTCACGAGGAAAACGGTGAATCTTTTTGTTATTTTTCGGTCGTCATTACACGTGGCAAATTCAGTAGACCACATAAGAGGATTTCTGTTTCCGGTTGTGGCTCGGTTACGAATAAAGAAGCTTATTCGATTATTGTAATCCATCCGGTGCGTTGCCCCGAACGTGCGGGTCGGTAATTCGTTCAATATGGTTTCACCTGAGGTAAAGTCCAATATTGTGTAATTTTTTGCTTTGCTAACCCATGTGAATGATGACCTCGGTACACTTGCCCGATAGCGGCAGTGTGTTTTTGAAACACAAGTCATTTGAGGTTAGGCGGTTCATAAGTTTGCGCGGGCCGGCGTCATGACAGCACAATGGCGTTTCTGGGGCATAAATCATAACAAGTGCCGTGTGCGCAGCGCGCAGATCCTCGGATTTGCTTCGCAGGTGTTTGATTTGTTTCTAAGCCAGATCAGGACCTGCGCTGTGGCAATCTTTTATGTTTACTGGCTGCCTTTGTTTAAAAGGTAACGGTTTTGCTATCGGGCTGGTGCAATAAATCTCAGTGTCCTGACCCTCGGGAACTGTACTGCACTGTTTTCATGGGAGAAAATGTCTAAGCACTTATATTTAAGATTGGTTCTAAGTAGATTAAGCAATGGTGTTGATCGAGAGTTGCAGAAATCGTTTGACTTAGGAAGCCTGTTTAATGTCTTCTGATGTGTAAATTACGGGATAACATAAAGCAAACGGACAGGGAGCTTAAATCTAAGCCGATGTCGTACATGCAGGTTTTACGCAACACACCATTGGAAATCCACTGCCTCTAAACTTTATCACCGCGTGGTCAACGCCGTTACTTACCTACATTTGCAATAGCCGAGTACCAACTGTCACCAATAACCGATCGCATTACAAAAAATACATAAGATTTTTTTTTTGTTATAAACTTTAGCATAGCCTTGCTTACTTTTGTATTGATGAATATTATGCGAATAATGAAGCAATATGTAATAAGTAAAAAAATGCAAAACGTAGACAATGATATTGCAAAATTGTAGCGTAGTACCTATTGCTTTTAAAAATATTGTAGTTTTAATTTCAACTTTTCGATTTTTTCTACCAATCTTACAACCTGACCCTATATGTATTTTCAAAATTGTTCATTCTTAATGTTCCATTCACTCTGACCGATGCATGGGAGTCCCAGTAAACTTCCACGAATTCCGCCCTCTACGGTTATAGTAATGTTATTTTATAATGCGTTATAGCCGTACTTCCCTTTCAGCCATAAAGCTATGAAGACTATTGTGTAAACACAACAGTTAGGTCGTAAATTGGATGCTCCTCGTGAATTCCGCTATCGGGAGGCGGGGGAGTGTCCACTCACGACTTATTGTTTATCCACTACAAATTGCCACGGTCAGATTCCGAGGAAAGCTGACACTTGACTAAAACTATTAGTGATATAAAAACCATTGGGTAAGTCACACGTGTAATATGAGGAGAGAAACATGGACCTAGTTCTTGGTATGAGCCAATTTTCAGGAAGGTATGTACTTAATACGACTAAAGATTGAAACTTAGATTATAAAAAGTACCTAGCTAGAAAAAGATCATGAATTAATGGAGATAAAGGTGCAATAAAAGATATGAAGCTTCTAATAGACGAGACACCATGTGGAGTGAGCTACAGTTATGCCACTGTGAGGTCCGACGGGGTAGGTACCATACCTTATAAAGTTTAGATATTTCAACGGATCATTTCCTTGCGAAATTGGTCAATATGGATGGTAAACACTATGTTCCACGGCCATCATATTTTCCACACTTAAAAGGTCTTATAGTTACCAAATTTGCGTTCACTTACAACGTTGCACATTGGCACAGAAGGGTTAACAAAACCGTTCGCCGCTCAACCCGACGGTTTTGGGTCAAAGGTATTTATTTACCTAACAGATGTATTGAAAGATAGCCCTTTTCGTAACTCTTGGAGGCTCAAATAAAATAACCGACGACCGATAATACCGCCTTATGTCCCGTTGGACATATCCTTCGGCCTTTTTGGAAACGTCCAAATTTATTAAGCGTTAACATTTCATCATTGAAATATATACGCGTGTGCGTTTTTTACGTCGTCAAAAGGCATTATCTTAAACGTTGTATTTCAGATACTCGTTATGGATCGCCGTCTGTTTGGTGAGATGAGAACTTACTGAAGTCTTTTATTGAATGCTTGGCTTTATTGACGATGGGTATTATTGAAATACGATTTTTCGGTTCACGTTTCGTTTACGAATTGTCGTGCCATAAATTAGCGAAACAATATCCGCAGACTGCGTGTCCCCGCTATAAATATGCCGGTTTTAAACTTTCTCATCATTTAGTTACCGAAACTGGGTCGTAGTAATAACCTCGGTTCATCTGGATGATTAATTAAATGAAAGTGTTTAATTTTGAGAAAATATATTTTAATGTGTAGTGTAATAAATGTCCAGACACGGGAAAAATGAGTTTTGGTAAAAAAGTTGATAATGTGCTTCCGCTGCACTGCTGATGAGCTTGTTTTTGCACGCAAGTTCTTCTCTTCCTGTATCGATGGTGTTCACATGTATGTATATATTTTGATTTTTTATAATTATGTAGGTATTAAGCAACAGACCACGTCCACAATGAATTTGTAATACCTATAATAAACCCGACCGGAGTCACTACTGCCATTGCCGCCTCGACACTATGATGAATTTACTGAAATAGGAGTTCTCGAAATTCAGTTCAAAGTTCCCAGTCGAACTATAGATCCTTTACGCTAACGGGAGGCGCAGCAATATTGTCCGACTCCGGGGGTGTGCGCGAATAATCTGATTACGTAAATTAGAATTACATTTGAATTCGATTGATAATTTGATAGACACAGAATGTAGGCCTTGGCGATCGTGATGGAGATCTCTGGCTAGCGGCTCGTGCAGCGACCGTGCGCTTTGTTGCTGCTTGATATTTATTTACCTCCATTTATTACAGAGACTCATGCTTTCTCTGTTGTCCGAACATCGCCGCCCCGGCTGCCCTCGTATACAACCGACGATTGGACATAAATGGAGCATTTACCCTGTTAATGGATTTCTTGTAGACATTCCGCACTCGGTATCGTATCAATCAACATGCCTGGAAAATTGAATTACAAATATCATCAACCAGACAGTTAAGGTATCGCTTATGATACGTTTTAAAATGAAACAATTATGAAGGGTGCAATTACGTTTAAAATACCTATCAGGTAGTATATAATGACGGTTCTCTAGCGAACCCCTTATTTCTCTGTAATAGCCACGTAGTTCAGTAGCGGGGAATTTAATCTTGACATTATAAATACCAGGGCGATTACGTCTTTTTTGTGTGCAAACCGGCTGGGACGCGCTAAATTGAAAGGAATTTTGTTATCTTAGACTTGTGAGCCGATGTTTTAATAATGACTCACTTTTGGGGCGTTTTTCAGGCGCGTGGAGTAACCGATGTTGCTGAATAAATTTATATAATTAGTATTATCTTATAAACTGAAATAGATACCATACACTAAAGAAAAAGCGATCAAGCCCACTGGTGGTCAGTGGACGGCAAAGTTTAAATGGGACTATTTTAAAATAGGCCGAAGACCCGATTTTCACAGATCCTGATGTTTTAGGTTCGTTTAGCTCAGAATCACTAGAAGATTCCTGAAAATAAAAAAAGACGTGTCAAACAATTTAAAACCCAAAATCGTAAGGATATGTGAGAGTCAGTTTTTCAATATTTTTATGCCATTTCATGGTGAGTTTAGTCCGTAGACATTTTATGAAACAGTTTGTAAATAGTAGCTTCAGTGTTTTCTTAAATGAATGACTGAAATACTCAGTAAAGTAGAATATTAATTGAGGTTTGTCTGTTTGCTAAAATAAATTAATAATGTAGGTTTACGCTGGGATGTCTTAACCCTTAAATGCATAGTGATGCATATATGCATCATGCATTTTTTACTCTATTGACAGCATGTCAAAATTCAAATTTGAATAAATCTTTGTCAAGGTCATACATTTAAGGGTTACATTATTTGTTAAGATTTCTGCATGGTATTTTGAAACTTATAGGCTTTGACACTCTGTTTTAATATCAAACAAATATTTCAAACTCGCAGTTGACGTGTAGGTAAAATGGGGTGTATAAACGAGGCATTATTAAATCCCTATTTGATATATAAATATGGAACAATTGGAAGATATCTACTATAACGTCCTTTGTGGTAAAATTTGCTATGGCATCAATAAGGAAATCCATTTGTTTATATGAATCTTAACTTTACTCAAACGAGTGTAGTGTAGGCGCTTCGTTGCCAGTAATGTCTTTATCTTCATGGAGCCATGACAATAAAAACAGAAAGGTACTTATGATTCTGGAGCCTTGTTTTATGTAACGGTAGGTGTCGATACGGTGATTTCAAAATGCTTTTGCGACATTATGAGGTAGGAACCAATTGCACATTACAGTCCAAAACTTTATAAACAGTTGAAAATGGTATTTTATAAAATTATATTTTAACCCCCGACGCACAAACGACGGGGTGCGTGTCCTGTCTGTGTGTGTGTGTGTGTGTGTGTGTGTGTGTGTGTGTGTGTGTGTGTGTGTGTGTGTGTGTGTGTGTGTGTGTGTGTGTGTGTGTGTGTGTGTGTGTGTGCTGTGGCATCGTAGCTCCCGAACGGATGAACCGATTTAGATTTAGTTTTTTTGTTTGAAAGCTGAATTAGGTAGTCGGGAGTTTTCTTAGCCATGTTTCGTGATAATCGGTCCACTATGTCGGGGTATTTTCCAAACTTTATTTTTTTAATAATTAGAACCGTCAGCGAACGATAGAGACAGAGAGAGAGAGAGAGAGATAGAGAGAGAGAGAGAGAGAGAGAGAGAGAGAGAGAGAGTATGCGTTTTAAAGTTTTAAACAAGGACGATAAACCAGACCTAATTTATTGTAGGTAACCCACGATTACGTCATTCTCTCTGACAAGGTGGAAAAAACATGCTCAGCTTAGACCGTCTGGATTAAGGTATTTATTTACTCAGTGTGTTTATAAATATAGTTAATGTAAAATACCCTATAATGGACGGTGATGCCATTATGGACAAAAAAAACACAAATACTTAAAAATTTGTTTCTAAAAACTGACGGCCTTGTGTCATAGAGCTGCTTAATTTTGAAGTTTTGTGGTTTTATTTAATTCGATTATTTCTGCAGGATTTGGCGGCCAGATCAAAGTTATCAGTTTACTGAAAAAAATATCAGGACGAATTCTTAGTAATGTTGCTAAGAGGGTTGAGTTCATGTATAAAATATTAAAAAATAGTCCCCGGTGTAAACTTGAATAAGTTTCACTTACTGCATTAATGAGATAAGGTATGAAACATTCATAGTTTGTTACTCCAAACCTATTAAGAAAGGCACGTATTTAACCGGGCGACAAAATAACCATAGAAATGGGTATCAAAAATAATAGTTTGGCGACTAAAATGGGGCCTCAAAATATTTCAATATGAGGTAGCATTTTAATGTCATTACGGCTACGGTTTATTCAGACGCGAGTACCAACTATTTATTTGGCAACTGAATTATTATATTGGAAATAATTTAAGAGATACAGTTTAATAGGAAAACGGCAGTCTATTAATATAAAATATACAGTTCTTTTAAAATATTTATATAGCAAATTAACATAAAAAGTACATTTAAAATTTATAATAAAAAAAAGGATTCTTATAAAATATAACACTCGACAAAATATTATATTTATGGGTAAGAAATTAGGTGTTTGGGGGTGCTGGCAACTTCGTCTATACAAATAATTTAACTTTTCATGACGTTTACTCTATCGCATCTAAGGCTGGCCTTAAGCGGTCTTAACATCACCCTGAAAGATTAATTTTTTTGGCAGGAAAACCTTACTCAGAATATGCTTTGGCCACAGAATATATAATAGTACAAGTACAGAAGGCCCACTGCTTTGATGTTCACGAATTAATACTCAGATAAAACGTTATATTATTATATTCAAGTCTTGGGTACTTTATAGGTATATATACAATATTTATATATTTTTGTTTAAGTTCCAACATCACAAGCCTTATGGAACTTTCCGTGGGACTTAATCAGTGTAGGTCTGTGTAGAAATGTCCTATGGTATTTATTTTATTCATGATGTCTATTTAACTAAGCATTATTAGCCATTCCACACGCGAACATCGCATATGAACCTTAAAAAAAACTCGCGACGTAAAGTAACAATAGAAAGTGCGAACGTGCATTCCGTGAGAACGCGCGCCACCCCTGAGTTGGCCGCGAACTCGCGGCTGTCAGCATGTACTTGTAGCGCGACGATAGAATCGCAGAGTGAGCCGCCCCTGCTTTGGCATAAATCGTTCCGCAGATGTTATAATATCGAATCTTATGCTGGCATAATGTTCATGAGTAAAATAATCTTCTAAATTAAGAGAACTTCCGTAGATTTTTGTTTGCATAATATTTAGGCGGTAAAAAGTTGTCCACCTTCTTCCTATTTCTGTTTTGATAGCGAGTCATGTGTGTTGGGGATGCATGCCTCTGGGACTGTATTTCATTTCCTTTTTGCTATCGTTGTTTTGTTCATACAAAGTACCTAAGAATTATGCCATACTTAGCAAATTTGTGGTATGACTTATATTCTACTAAAAAAATAACCTAACCCTAACCCACTTTTTGCTAGCAGAAAATAATTCTGCTCTTGTAATATTTATACTATACGATTATCATGGCAATTTTTTTGAATACCACATCGGTGGCAAACAAGCATACGATCGGCCTGATGGAAAGCGGTCACCGTAACCTATGGACGCCTGCAACTCAAGGGGTGTCACATGCGCGTTACCGACCCATTAGAAGCCTATACACTCCTTTTTACTGTGTACTTATTATAAAATGATTTGGTACGCGTTCCCTCGCTTGCAACTCGCTCGAAAATAGATGTGAGATATTTAAATACTACCCGTGGTTTACGGGTCGCAAATACGATGTTTGAATAGAATAAACATTTATTCGTGAACATAGGCAAGACAAAACACACATAATAACAACAAGACAGAAAGGAATGAAGTGCCATGAAATGGCCTCACCTCAGCGTGTTGCTGGTGACTTCCAGCGCTGATTTACCGATGAGGGTAATTCCATGTAACAGAGTAATGTAAGTGACCAATTATTTGCATGTTTTTTAGGGCTCCGTAGTCAACTAGGAACCCTTATAGTTTCGCCATGTCTGTCTGTCCGTCCGTCCGTCCGTCCGTCCGTCCGTCCGTCCGTCCGTCCGTCCGTCCGTCCGTCCGTCCGTCCGTCCGTCCGTCCGTCCGTCCGTCCGTCCGTCCGTCCGTCCGTCCGTCCGCGGATAATCTCAGTAACCGTTAGCACTAGAAAGCTGAAATTTGGTACCAATATGTATATCAATCACGCCGACAAAGTGCAAAAATAAAAAATGGAAAAAAATGTTTTATTAGGGTACCCGCAACTAAGATCGTTTTTTGATAATATTAATATTTTCGGAAATAATCGCTTCTAAAGGAAAAAAAAGTGCGTCCCCCCCCTCTAACTTTTGAACCATATGTTTAAAAAATATGAAAAAAATCACAAAAGTAGAACTTTATAAAGACTTTCTAGGAAAATTGTTTTTAACTTGATAGGTTTAGGAGTTTTTGAGAAAAATACAGAAAACTACGGAACCCTACACTGAGCGTGGCCCGACACGCTCTTGGCCGGTTTTTTATTCATGGTGCTAATTTAAATATCAATATATCTAAGGATTAAAAGTAGGCTTATCTAGAGATAAATTAAGACTTCAATTTGCATCATAAATAAAAAAACATGCAATGAAGTGGTCACTTACATTACAGTTACGTGGAATAGCCCATGAGACCATCGTTTCCATAAAGAAACGATTTTATATGTTTTTTAAAAAACTTACTTCCCAGTAATTTTTTTAGTTGCCTCCGCAATTTAAATACTACTTTAAACGATGAGCTAAGTATAATTATTCAGGTGCTAACATCTATATGACTACAAATATTAAAAATCTTACGCTTTACAATACTAGGTGCCAATTATTATTTTAGTCGCTTGAAATTTGCTGCCGTTTTTTCAATAATAATGATGCTTAATACTTGAGGCTCATATATTTTTTTTGTCGCCACAATATTAAAACACAGCCAAATTATATTATTGTATGCCCGACATAACTTCCCGTTTAATATTTTAGTTGCCCGGTTAATTATATGCCATTAAGAAATAGTGTTATTTTGCGAGTGTCCATAACTGGAACCGGAAAACTGCGTACCTCCTATATGATGGACAAGAAACAAATTACGAAACCAAAATTTACAAGAAACAATCCTATGTTAAAATAACCCAAACTAATTTTATTTGGGGTATATAAAATTGACTCATTGAGTATCTATCAGTTAGCTTTAAAAGTAAAATTTTGAACTTATTTCACTGTCCATAATAGGGGATCCATTACAGGAGAACTGCCGTCCATGATTGGAGAAAAAAACATCTCGTTTTAATTTGTTAACTATGAAGAATCCAATAGGAGTATCTATTCTGCAATACGCTTGAAATGTAAAAGAAGAATAAGACATTCAAGATTTAACACGCTTAGAGGTAGAATTTTTACACGTACCTATCAGTGAAATATCCAAAATAGGCAAAATTTTATCTTAAACTGTCCATGATTGGGTTCGTTACCTTACTGTATGTATAACTTTAAATACTACTGTAGTGATTTGAAAGAATCCGCCGCGATCGAAATACGATCGCAAGCAACTGATGTGTAAATAATTGTTTGAAGTTTTATTACGCATCAACGCTTTCCACCGAGTGAAATTCGATTGCAAATTAGGTATTGAAAATAAAAATGTATCTGTTATGTTTATAAAAATCGGCCAAGTGGGTATCGGACCACGCATTTGAGAGGCTTCTGTAGCTGTAGATCAGGGTATTAATAATTATACTAGAGTCTGGCTAATGAAAGTTGAGCCCGAAAAAACGTGGCAATTTCAAAAAAATTGAAGCTGGCAACACATTGATAACATGGTTTCTTTTTTATTATTTCTAATTTATTTACAGCACTTACTTTACTAATTTTTATGGTGTTATTCATTATTATTTATAGATTTCGCTGTTAACTTTTACCGAAATTCAGTTCAGTTCAGTTTTTAAAATTAAATGGCTTCAATCCATTGGGACTATTTCGCCAGTGTCAAGGTGATATGAGCTAATATTAGTAATTTTTGTACGGTAAGTACGACATTGTACAGTGACTTAGCACTTGTAAATTGATAGCTAGATTTTACAAGAGCACGTGGACTACCGGTCGTTTACGACAAAAAAGAGGCTAAACGCGTTTCGAGAACAATTCTTCATCAGCTTCTCACTACACCATTAGTTTACTGCATAATACGCTATCAATATTACACTTTAAACAACATTAATGAGTAAAAGAAAAATAAATTATTCACGACACGAAACCGCTATGATGGCGTCCCAACCGGAAGTCCTTTACCGAAATTCGTTAAAGTGACAGTCACACTGACAGATGACAATCGATGATATGACATCCAGAGTTGCTGTTTTAAAAAAATACTGGGTTCAACTTTCATTAGCCAGACTTCAGCTCAGTAGTTATATTTATTTGTTTTTATTCGTTTATCAACAGTTAAAATAATCTCATGTTTCTTAATATAACTAAAGACGTGACTAGAAGTATAGGTATAGCGCCATCTCTCGGTGAATTTACTAAGTAATTTGCGCGACCTGTATGGTATGTTGGTTTTTCAGGGATATATTTTTATAATGTTAACCGATTTCGACAATTTTTGCTTTATTTGAATGATAATATTTTACGTAAAATTTCGTATTAATTTGAAGTACGATATATCAAGGGTGATTAAATTAAAAGTTAAAATCTGAAAAGTTTTTTTATCAAAAAAAGTTTCCATGAATACAGACACAACTTTATTTTTCCTGTAATATTTGGCATAAAACCAATGTTTCGTAACATTTGCATAATTTTTCGTCAGTTAACTTCGGAGATAAGAGAGAAAAAGTGTCTATGAAAGAATTAATTCTTATTAAATTTAAGACAAAAAAGGTTATATGCATTTTTTAGGGTTCCGTACCTCAAAGAGGAAAAACGGAACCCTTATAGGATCACTCGCGTGTCTGTCTGTCCCTCTGTCACAGCCGATTTCTCCGAAAGTACTGGACCGATTTACTTGAAATTTGGCACACATATGTAAACCTGTGGCCCAAAGACGGACATGTAATTTAATTAAATGAAATTTAATCACAGGGGCCACTTTTGGGGGTAACATTGAAAATTAAAAATCAAAGTTATTAAAACTATATTGTGTTACATATCAAATGAAAGAGCATTTTATAATCATTTGAAGTATATTTTTTTTATTTTTTTTATTTTGGTAATTTAGAAGTAATTTAAGAAAATACGCAAAAAATGACCATTCCCCCCTTATCTCCGAAATTACTTAGTGTAAAATTTTCAAAAAAATACACAGGATAGCCCTCTACCTGTAGATTACAGGAAAACCTATTAGAAATCTACAGTCAAGCGTAAGTCGGACTTAAGAGAAAAAACTCAGATTACGAATTTCACTCACTGCCGCTGCAAGTAGTTACTAAACGTCTTAAAATGTTGTAATCGCGTTGGACAGGTATAAAGAAATTAATTTCGGTTTCGTTTGTTATAGAAATTGTTAAAAAGAAAAAATCATTTTCCAAAATGACTTAAGTTCCTACTAAAAAAGAGGCGCTTAAGACCGTTTAGAACTTCACTGACCATAATATTGCCCACATAGGTCCAAAAAAAGGTGTATATATACGAAAACAAAAAAATTGTGCCATCGACAACCAAAATCAGAAGTCCATTTTGCTCTATCTCTTATCGTTTCCGAAATATACGCGAAATCTAAGTACGAAATTTAATGTACGTTGCCATTACATTTCGTGACCTGTTTGTATGGAAATGTCGAAATCCGACTCGCACTTGACCAATTTTCATAGAAAGTTGTGTTTTATTATAGTTTTGAAGGAAGTTTCTTGTTTTTAACCACCAACGCAAAAACGACGGAGTGTTTTATAATAATTTAAGGTTTGACGCTTGACATGTCTGTCTGTGGCATCATAGCTCCCGAACGAATCAATCGATTTTGACTTAGTTTTTAATGTTTAAGGTGAATTCGACGACAGTTTTTTTTTTACCACGTAGGTGGGAAACAGGCATACGGTCTGCCTGATGGAAAGCGGTCACTGTAACCTATGGACGCCTGCCACTCAAGGAGTGGCACATGTGCGTTGCCGACTCATTAGAAACTTGTACAAACCTGTAGGTACTTAGAAGGGGCCTGGGTGCCGACGACTCAAAGGACAATCTATTCTCCTAATTAGTTCCGTAGGTCCTCCTCGTTGAGCTCTGGCTGCCTTACTCACCGGTAGAAACAATGAGTTTACGCTCTGTCTTGCGTGAGCGACGGGCGACGCGACGCGATGCGACGGCGATGGCTCAAGGTCATCGCGTATCCATCGCGCGAAACTTCGGCACTAGCATTTGGTGATTAGAATCAGAAGATTCGCCGTCTTTCACAATGTGCAAATGGTCTAGCGGGTTTGACTTCTAGGTGGAACCGTTTGCGCCATGAGTGTCGTGAGTTCGAATCTCGGCTCACGCAATCTTTTTGCATTTTTATTTACTTTTTCTTTTATGTTCTACTAGCTTTTGCCCGCGGCTTCTCTTGAAAGACGGACAAACAAACAGACACACACACACTTTCCAGTTTAATCAGTATGGATTATTTGATTTTATTTACCTGCTTATTTCTTTCTCTAAGATTCTACTTTCTTATTTTTTTTAAGAACTCCGGGTTTTATACTAACAAGGAAAGTTTTAAGTAGCACACAATAATACTGCATTTTGTTTTTATTAACTTAATGTTTATTTTAATCCATACTAATATTATAAACGGGAAAGTGTGTGTGTCTATTTATTTGTCCGTCCTTCACGGTAAAACTGAGCGACGAATTAACGTATACTATTTACTTATAACGAATGCTATTTACTTAATGATGAAATGAAAAAATGTCATACAGTGTAACCCAGTGTTTTTTAATGCTGCCATCTAGTGTCGACTGGCATAACCACTACACTAAGAGCCCTTATTCCTTAGAGCGTTCATCAATTTCGTGAAATAGCCATTGATAGATGGCGTTGGCGCTCGGTACGCGAGCCACCGGTAACGCAACACACAGGCAAGAATGATCTTGATAGTTTTGAATTTAATTGCTAGTAACAATTCTTTTGGTTTCATGTGTTAACTTTTTTGTAAAGTTTACAAGAGATAAGAATATATTATTATTATATGGTACCTACTAATTGTAAGTAACTTAAAATAAACAGTTTCAAAGAGCTGAGCTGTGTGCAAAAAATTACATGTGTTATTGGCCCGGCTAATGAGATCAAACATGGTCAAGTTACGATAAGTAGAATAGCAGTTCTGTTATTCATTTCCTGACTCGATCATGTGACCTTGGATATCATCGAGATCGACGCTGCTCATCAGTCCAAATGTAATAAGCCCAAACATAGTGGAGTTATAATGAGTAAAATAGCAGTTTTGTTGACCATATCCTGACTCCACCATGAAAACCAGAACCTCATCCTGGGGGCCGGTTTTTGAATCTCACATATGGGATTTGTCACTAAAATACCGGTTGAAAACAGTGAATTGCTTAGTATTTTCAGTGACAATTTTCTGAATTCGAACGCGTGAGACTCAAAAATCGGTCCCCTCCCCTGGTCCCGAAATATAATAATAATTCAAACTCTCATCAGATTTCAAGTAAAATTTCTTGGATAAAATTGCATGTGTAAAAATCAGGCGGACCGTATGCCTGTTTGCCACCAACAGGATCAAAATTTGTTTAGTCGCAGTACCTATACAGCACTTCTCAGAACTATCTAGCTGCTTACGCTTACGAGAGCACGGTGCGCCGGACTATCGAACGTAGGTCCACTGTCTATGAGCGCTGGGCGCAGACTGAACTGGCAGTGAGCGGGCCCGTGTCAGCAGTGTATTTTATTCGAATTTTATGTGCTTTAAAATAATAGTACATTACGATACAAGTACGTAAAAAAGGAAGTTCGAAACGAGTGGCGATAAATTAAAACACGACCGAAGGGAGTGTTTTAAATCGACACGAGTTACGAATTTCCTTTTCGCACGTGTATCGTACGACGTTTTTCAGTACAGATGAGCCTCCGAAGTTTCGACCTGGCATATAATGAACCACTTCTCGCACTAGTGCGTAAAAGAAACACCATCTGTACTGAAAAATATCTATCGACACAAAGGTATGTCTTATATGTATGTTTTTAGGGTTCCGTACCAAAAAGGTACAACAGGAACCCTTATGGTGCGACTCTGTCCGTCTGTCTGTCCGTCTGTCACATTCCTAAATATCTCGAGAACTACTAATGCTATCAACTTGAAATTTGGAATAGTTGTGAACATTGTAAACCTCTACAAATAGAAAGTATAATTTTTTTAAATATATTAATTTTAATTGTAGAAAATGGCCAAAATGAAAGGGGGGCAAACTGTAAATTTCAAGTTACTAGGTCAAGTGGGGTATCGTTGGAAAGAGCTCAAATTGAACGTAAATAAGCTATTTTTTATAATTTTTTTGTTGTGGAAAAAAAAAGAATTTTGAAGGAAAATGTAAAAAAAAATACCTTTCCCCCCCCCTTATCTCCGAAGTTTACCAACGAAAAATTATGAAAATTTTAGTAAACATTGGTTTTATGCTATATATTACAGGAAAAATATAATCGTGTTTGTATTTTGAATACTTTTTTTTGGCATATAATTAACCGGGCAACTAAAATATTAAACGGGAAGTTAAGTCTTGCATACAATAATATAATTTGGCTGTGTTTTAATATTGGGGCGACAAAAAAAATATATGAGCCTCAAATATTAAGCATCATTATTATTGAAAAAACGGCAGCAAATTTCAAGCGACAAAAATATTGCCGAGGAACATTAAACAATACTTTGGCGACTAATATAATAATTGGCACCTAGTATTGTAAAGCGTAAGATTTTAAATATTTGTAGTCATATAGATGTTAGCACCTAATTAATTATACTTAGCTCATCGTTTAAAGTAGTATTTAAATTGCGGAGGCAACTAAAAAAATTACTGGGAAGTAGGTTTTTTAAAAAAAACATATAAAATCGTTTCTTTATGGAAACGATGGTCCCATCGGAAAATCAGCGCTGGAAGTCACCAGCAACATGCTGAGATGAGGCCATTTCGTGGCACTTCATTCCTTTCCGTCTTGTTGTTATTATGTGTATTTTGTCTTGCCTGTGTTCACGAATAAATGTTTATTCTATTCTATTCTACTTATTCTATTCAAACATCGTATTTGCGACCCGTAAACCACGAGTAGTATTTAAATATCTCTATAAGGGAACGCGTACCAAATCATTTTATAATAAATACACAGCAAAAAGGAGTGTATAAGCTTCTAATGGGTCGGTAACGCGCATATGATACCCCTTGAGTAGCAGGCGTCCATAGCTTATTGCTATGGCATAATTCTTAGGTACTTTGTATGAACAAAACAACGATAGCAAAAAGGAAATGAAATACAGTCCCAGAGGCACCGTTAGGTACGACGACGAGCGAAGCGAGGAGGAGTGTTAGGTATCTTGCATCCCCAACACACAAGACTCGCTATCAAAACAGAAATAGGAAGAAGATGGACAACTTTTTACTGCCTAAATATTATGCAAACAAAAATCTACGGAAGTACTCTTAATTTAGAAGATTATTTTGCTCATTAACATTATGCCAGCATAAGATTGGATATTATAAAATCTGCGGAACGATTTATGCCAAGGCATATTCTGAGTAAGGTTTTCCTGCCAAAAAAATGAATCTTTCAGAGTGACGTTAAGACTACGTAAGAACGGCCTTAGATTCGATAGAGTAAACGTCATGAAAAGTTAAATTCATTGTATAGAGACGAAGTTGCCAGCACTCCCAAACACCTAATTTCATACCCATAAGTACAATATTTTGTCGTCCATTATATTTTATAAGAATCCTTTTTTTTATTAAAATGACAGCTCAGGTGATGAGTGCCGATGTATAAATTTTAAATGTACTTTTTATGTTAATTTGCTATATAAATATTTTAAAAGAACTGTATATTTTATATTAATAGATAGCCGTTTTCCTATTAAACTGTCTCTCTTAAATTGTTTCCAATATAATAATTCAGTTGCCAAATAAATAGTTGGTACTCGCGTCTGAATAAACCGTAGCCGTAATGTCATTAAAATGCTACCTCATATTGAAATAATTTGAGGCCCCATTTTAGTCGCCAAACTATTATATTTGATACCCATTTCTATGGTTATTTAGTCGCCCGGTTAAATACGTGCCATTTTTTTTTAATTCACAAAAAACTTTTCAGATTTTTACTTTCAATTTACCCACCCTTGCGGATGTATATCGTACTTCAAATTAATACGAGATGTTACGTAAACCATCTTCTGTCCAATAAAGTAAAAACTGTTTAAATTGGTTAACATTATAAAGAATTAGCCCTGAAAAACCAGGTCGCGCAAATTAGTTAGCAAATTGACCGGGAGATGGCGCTATACACTATAATACTCATTAGTGCCTATACTTTTGTCTTCTAGTCAAGTCATTAGAGTTATATGAAAATATGAGATTATTTTTACTAGGTAGTTTGAAAGAAAGTTTGTACGGAACCCTCGGTGGGCGAGTCCGACTCGCACTTGGCCGGTTTTTTTTGTAGCACTTACCATATTCGTGCATTACCTTGTTGAAGTTCGATATAACTCAGTACTTAATGAAATACTCATATGTGTATTAGTGGTTTAATTTCAGAATTTTGACAAAGTTTATCAAGCTACTAGTTTTTGCCCTTCTGAAGTACCTTTTTACCAAGTTTCAAGCCTGTAGCTGGAAATAAAACTTATTCCCCATACAAACTTCAGCCAGCCTCATTTTATCTCTCTTAAAGGATAAAAATCCAAAAACGCTGAAATTAATTTCTTTCCATTGTAATTTTACCTTTATAGTCTTTACACGAAGTTTCAAGCTCATATTCTCAAAATAAAGGTAGATCCTCATACGAATTTTTTATACCCATTTCACCCCCTTAGGGGATGAATTTTAAAAATTCCTTCCTTAGCAGGTTCGTAGACCTTATAAGTAACCTACGTGTCAAATTTGGATTCTTTAGCATCACCGGTTTGGGCTTTACCTTGATTTAAGTCAGTCAGTCACTCAGGACTTTGCCTTTTATGTATGTAGACTAGCTTTTACTCGCGGCTTCGCCCGCGTAATAAAAATATTCTTATTGAAACGTTTACAAAAAATAAGATTTTCATTTGGATCCGTAGGTTTCTTTGTAGGTACATCTGTCCGCGATTATTTCGATTCAGGTAAAGCGGGGCAATTTTCGACTGGGGGGCCATTGTAACTGATCTATTTGCTGTACTGTCCGGTTTTGGATGACTGTACCTTACACATATTACTATCGTTTTTAAAGAAATTCTTGCAATGATTGTAGAATTGTTACACAGCGACCACAGCGTAGGTAGTAGGTACGAATATGTATGAATTTTACCTATATAAATATTTATACTGGGGAAACTTCATACAACCCACATAGCCAGTATCTCAACGCTATGGTCGGTAGGGTAAAAAGTACTTCCTTGCATTATCGCTTACAATTTTTTCCATTTTGCTTATATTGCAAACGTAAACATATAAAAGGCAAGCAAACAACGATCTTCTTACAGCACATTGAATGTAATAGTTATTACGGATGCAGGATACTCGCCGATGCCTACTTACTAATCCCTTCCCACTGAGCCACCTGCATTTTACACTCCCTATATATCGATTGCCGACCGATTATTCCGACCCCAATCCCTATTCTTATCCTCGTCCCTATCTCTATCTTTGTCCCCGTCCCCGTCCCCGTCCCTGTCCCCGTCCCTCCCCTATCCCTATCCCCGTCCCCGTCCCCTATTTTTATCCCTATTTCTATCCCTATCCCTATCCCTATCCCGATCCCTATCCCTATCCCTATCCCTATCCCTGTCCCTATCCCTGTCCCTGTCCCTGTCCCTGTCCCTGTCCCTGTCCCTGTCCCTGTCCCTGTCCCTGTCCCTGTCCCTGTCCCTGTCCCTGTCCCTGTCCCTGTCCCTGTCCCTGTCCCTGTCCCTGTCCCTGTCCCTGTCCCTGTCCCTGTCCCTGTCCCTGTCCCTGTCCCTGTCCCTGTCCCTGTCCCTGTCCCTGTCCCTGTCCCTGTCCCTGTCCCTGTCCCTGTCCCTGTCCCTGTCCCTGTCCCTGTCCCTGTCCCTGTCCCTGTCCCTGTCCCTGTCCCTGTCCCTGTCCCTGTCCCTGTCCCTGTCCCTGTCCCTGTCCCTGTCCCTGTCCCTGTCCCTGTCCCTGTCCCTGTCCCTGTCCCTGTCCCTGTCCCTGTCCCTGTCCCTGTCCCTGTCCCTGTCCCTGTCCCTGTCCCTGTCCCTGTCCCTGTCCCTGTCCCTGTCCCTGTCCCTGTCCCTGTCCCTGTCCCTGTCCCTGTCCCTGTCCCTGTCCCTGTCCCTGTCCCTGTCCCTGTCCCTGTCCCTGTCCCTGTCCCTGTCCCTGTCCCTGTCCCTGTCCCTATCCCTATCCCTATCCCTATCCCTATCCCTAATAGTCGGGTAGCGATAGCTTTTGAGGTTTCGATAATATTCACGTTGCTTCTTTTTTGCATATAGTTTTTAGACTATTGATCAAATATAAAAATAATATTTTGGGTCGTCCTAGGTACCTGCTTAGCTCGAAATTTAGGTATTTCTATTTTTAAGCAGTGTTCAGTCAAAGAAATATTCGAGAAGAAATTATTTGTATCTATATAAAAACAACGTGGTTGCCGATGTACATATGCATTTTGGGTCATTTTCATCCATGGGTTTAATGATATTTTAAAAATGTCTAATATTGGCCCTAAAACACCTAACAAAATATTAGAGTTGGTAAGTGAAGTCTTATACCATTCAGGACATTATTATATATATATTTTCTTAAAGTGTGTCACATTTTATCCATTGCTTATATATAAAAAAATTTTTTTTTTAATAAAAACCCTGTCAAAGCCTGAAAAAAAATTTCATGTTAATAAGTTGACGTCTTTATTATTATAAAATGATATCAAGTCATCATTTTTAATTTGGGTCACTTTCATCCATGGGTTTTCAATATTTGGTAGAATAAAACGCAACGCAATAGAGTAGTATTTTAAATTTTTGCGCTGTGTGGCGCGCAACCGATAGCCAATCAGGTTGGCGCATGCCGCTGGCGCGACGCCGCGCTGTGACACGAGGCGTAGGTACCTACTTCTCGTGCGCAGTCATACATAATTTAAGATTGCCAGAGGGTCGGGCTTTGGCGGGATTCTCCCGATTTTTTTGTAAGTCTTCCCAATTAAAACTTATACATAGTAGGTAACCTTAAGAACTTTATTACATTAGTAACGAAAACAGACCAATTATAAATGTCAAAAACACGTAAAGGTCTACTATCTAAAATAAACGAAGTAAACTAGCTAAACTATCGTAAATTTTTATTATGGTGCATTAGGGTAATTCCGAATGACAAAAATGCTCTGGTAATTCCGAAGAGGGAATCTTGATATGATGGAAATAATGGTGATTTTTATGTGAATTTCGTAATTAGACGACTTTCGGAATTACCCTAATGCACTATTATTTTACATTTCCCTACGAAATCCTCGAAACTCCAGAACCTTTTGTCCCGATATTGAAGTACCTAATTCGATCCGGCGCTCCTATTCATACACCGTGATTATATTATTGTAACTATTGATTTCAGTTTTAGTTCCACAATACAGGGTGTAATTTTTATGACGGGAAATATTTATGGATGCAAATGGATACAAAACCCAAAAACAATAAATTGTAAGTTGAATATTATTTCCTATATTTTCCTTAATTTTCATTTATAATGGACACGAAGCGCACGGCGGCATAATATATCTGTACACCTTATAAAACCAAGTCCCCCGCCGCGTGTGTCTCTGTGCGCGCGCGTGTGTGCAAACACAGGTGGTGAGACTGCGGTAGCCATTATTGTAATTATTCTCATTATATGGCATTAGTATCCTTGTTACAGATTTTCGACATTACCTCAATTGGTTTCGAATTTAACCCTACCTTAGAAAAATGGTAATCAAAATACGTATGTATTTTTTTACTTACATTTATCTATCCATACTAATATTATAAATGCGAAAGTATGTCTGCTTGTTTCTCCGTCTTTCACGGAAAAACGGAGCGACGAATTGACGTGATTTTTTAAAGTGGAGATAGTTGAAAGGATGGAGAGTGACATAGGCTACTTTTTGTCTCTTTCTAACGCGAGCGACGCCGCGTGCAAAAGCTAGTGTAATATAAAGCTGCAACACGACTGACATTTTTCAAAAAACAGCCAGAAGGAGGTTCCGCCGGTGGCAGTGTTTGGTGTGGCCGTATAGAGGTTTGTCCTGCAACCCTGTAAAAATCCGACCGTCGGTCTACCTGTTCCAGGTAAAAAAATGTTGGACGGCCTGACCAAACGGCGGGAAATAGCCAAGGGGTGTTCGACCAAATGTCATAGAGGACCCTGGGTTGTTTTTGACGCTGCCATTTTTTTTTTCAAAATGACCGTCTTTTTTAGACGATTTTTCAAGTTTGTCGTAGAGCACTCTAATTTTGGTCGTAGAATCTCCAAGCAGCCTTGATTAGAATGAAATAAAAAAAAAATTGAAAAATGCGACAAATGTGAGAAAACTGGCTACTTTTGTTTTGTATGGCAACTTTTGAATCGTAAGAGATAGCCGGGGGTGCTCGACCAAATGTCATACAGATCTCGGAGTAGAAAAAAGTTGTATTAAAAAAAAATTCAAAATGGCCGACTTTTTTTTAAATTTCAAAATGGCCCTAGCGCGCTGAGATTTGGCACACGAGTGGACGGCCGACGGATTAGTATTCAAAAAGAATATTATTGAAAAATTTCAAATGGCGGCCTTTGTGGGCAAATTGAAATTTGTATGGAAGATTTTTTTAATAACCATATCTCCGTAACGGTAGGAAAAAGGTCAAAAAAGCTTGAACTACACAATTTCAAAATGACCGACTTTGATTTTGGGAAATTTGACTTTGTCCCCTCTCGCCGCCGTTTTTGACTTTTCCAAAAAAAATTCTCATTCCTATTTTTGGCCCCCGTTTTTACCACGTGCCAAATTTTACCGCGCTCGGACCGAAGATAAAAAAAAATAATTCAAAGTCGGCCATTTTGAAATTTTGTAAATGCCATTCGATGGACCTAAGATAACTGTACAACATTAGTTCAAGCACTTTAACCTTTTTCCTACCGTTACGGAGCTATGGCGATTAAAAAAAAACCTCCATACAAATTTCAATTGGCGTTCAAAGGCAGCCATTTTGAATTTTTAGAAATTTTCTTTTTGTATACTAATCTTGAGGCGGCTATCCACCCGTGTTGCGACGTACAGACTTGCAATTTTGAGTTTTAAGTATGTTATTATAGCTTACTAGACGACGAAAATTTCTGCGTTCCGGTCTTATCCAGAGGTTCTCAAATAGGGGCCTGAAAATGCGGCGAAATGGTTCCAGTAAAGGATGGTACGGCAGTGTTGGCTTCGTGCTCGACTTGGCGGGGGTACTGCCGTGCTCCCAGATTAAATTATAAGATAGTTAAGTTTAATGAAAAGGTTTATCTATTTGTATTCTTTTGCAGCAGCGTCTCAGCGAATCACAATGAGTTGTCTTGCCTTCGGCCGACCAATCGTATTAGTCTCTCGTATCTAAGTAATATTTAACGAGAGCTGTGATAGGCCTGTTTAAAATTATGGATATATATTAAAATCATAGTTCAAAACGATGGTTTTTGCCATACCTTTAACAGGCTTTAACACTGGCGTGTTTATTTTTGATAGGGGATGATTTTATTATTTCATTGTATAATTCCTCAATAAGGAAATGATGTATCTATTATTTTCGAGATACCTACAGTATCAACCATTTCAAAAGCTTTAACTGTTGTTTTGTGAAAACTTTTATATAGTACTTTGGAGACTAGTTTCGAAGTCGTGACAGTTTTCAGACGTCCGTGACTGGCATCGCCTCGGCCATTTTGTACAACCGCGTTAAGAGCAAACGTCACCCAGCGTAAAAATAAACAAAACAAATCATGCAGTGATATCATAAAGAGATACCCAAAAACGCTGGCTACGCTAACAGGACTCAGGGTTCAGCATGAGCTAAAGCTTAGGTACTACTTTCCCAAGCGCTTATCATGATGAGTCGTACCAAAACAGCGTGTCTTTATATAATCTCTATATTGTACCAAACCTGAGTTCTACTAGGTACAGCCGAGCCAGTGTCAGCTCAGTGTCAGCTCTATCTTGGATACTGCTCACCCACGAACTCACCGTGACGATTTCTTTAATTACGATGATAATTTGTTTGTTATTTTTCGAAATACATTAACTTTAATGACAATTGGCGTTCATTAATTTTTAATGGTTAATGACAATTAACCTTTTGACTGTGTAATTTTTGTTAATTACCGTTCGGCCAATACTCCTAGGCATTTCTTGCAGCCAATCAATAAATAATATCCTAAAACATCTGGACGACCGAGCTTCGCTCGGTTCTATTTTATTATATCACGTTTTTAGAAAAAAAACTTATAAATACAAGAACAAAAAAAAACAAAACAAAAAATTAAAACTTAATTTCTGGCCGGGATTCGAAACCCTGACACCTGCAATCTGTCTGCGAACATTAGACCGACCTCGTACGACTGAGCTAAGCGCAGCCGATGTGCGCGGGGCAAAATTAACGACCATATTTAACGTTTACTAACGCGAAAGAAAAACTCATTAAAACTCCATAATTCGCCGTTTTCCGGGACCTAAGGCTACGCTAGATCGATTTTCCAACCCCGAGAACCCCTACATAACAAATTTCAGCGAAGCTAATCTTCGGGTGGCCGTCCACCCGTGTGACAAATCTCAGCGCGCTAGGACCATTTTGAAATTTTTCAAAAAAAAAAGTCAGCCATATTGATTTTTTTAATGAAACTTTTTCTACTTAAAACCCTGTATGACATTTGGTCGAGCAGTCCCGGCTATCTCTTACCGTTTAAAAGTTCCCATACAAAACAAAAGTGGCCAGTTTTCTCACATTTGTAGTATTTTTCAATTTCTTTTATTTCATTCCAATCAAGGCCTCTTGGAGATTCTACAACAAAAATTTGAGCACTCTACGACAAACTTGAAAAATCTTCAAAAAAAAGTCGGCCATTTTGAAAAAAAAAAATGGCGGCGTCAAAAACTGCCCAGGGTCCTCTATCACATTTTGGTCGAGCACCCCCCGGATATCTCCTGCCGTTTTGGCCAACATTTGACCGTTCAACATTTTTTTACCCGGAACCGGTAGACCGACGGTCGGATTTTTCCGGGGTCGCAAGATCAACCTCTATACTACCACAGCCACACCAAATACTGCCACCTGCAAAATCTCCTGGCTATTTTTGGAAAAATGTCAGTCGGGTTGCAGCTTTATATTATATAGAAAAATAGAATAGAATATAGAATTGATAAATAAATGAATATACAAGAATTGCTCATTTAAAAGTATATGATATTCTTAAAGAAAATATATAAGTTATATTTAACCAAATTAACATGCAAAGAATTAAGTTATTTTATTTCATCTTTGTTTAAACGACAGGTAGGATAGGATAAGATTGGCTTAATAGTAATTTGAGGAAAGATTTCGTTTAATTTTTATCTAAAAAACCGGCCAAGAGCGTGTCGGGCCACGCTCAGTGTAGGGTTGCGTAGTTTTTCGTATTTTTCTCAAAAACTACTGAACCTATCAAGTTCAAAACAATTTTCCTAGAAAGTCTTTATAAATTTTTTTTTTCATATTTTTTAAACATATGGTTCAAAAGTTAGAGGGGGGGACGCACTTTTTTTTCCTTTAGGAGCGATTATTTCCGAAAATATTAATATTATCAAAAAACGATCTTAGTAAACCCTTATTCATTTTTAAATACCTATCCAACAATATATCACACGTTGGGGTTGGAATGAAAAAAATATCAGCCCCCACTTTACATGTAGGGGGGGGGGGGTACCCTAACAAAACATTTTTTTTCCATTTTTTATTTTTGCACTTTGTTGGCGTGATTGATATACATATTGGTACCAAATTTCAGCTTTCTAGTGCTTACGGTTACTGAGATTATCCGCGGACGGACGGACGGACGGACGGACGGACGGACGGACAGACAGACATGGCGAAACTATAAGGGTTCCTAGTTGACTACGGAACCCTAAAAACACTACGTGACGTCACGCGAGGCAAGTCCATTGGGCGTTTAGTGTTTTGTATTCGATATCAGTTATATGACTTCACCACGTTAAATATTGCCGGTTATAAAAAGTACATCCTGTATTTTGCTTTATAATCCTGTATTTTCTACATATAAATTCCTCACCATTTTAAGATATAATATGATCTCGTACCAACGTCGATCCCCACATTTACTTCAAAATAAAATATGAATAATCGGCGGCGCGTGTGTTAGCTCATTGAATTATATATATTTTATGTATGTGGATTCATATTGAAAGATAAGCGCTCAGCTACCTACATAGTGAGTGACACGCTTAAATATAAGTCTAAAGTACTTAGATGATAAATCGCATTATTTTATTTGGCAGTAGTAGTAGTAGATTCCACGATGTATACTAAATTTATTATTTATAAATTAAATTATTTACTGACGCATGTGGAAAATAGGTATATTAAATTAAAATTGTTACTCTAGTAGTCTTATCAAATACAACCCTTTCAGGCTTAGCATTAAATAGCGTGATGGGCACAGTTGAAATAAATTTTGGCGTTTTGTACACAACGTGCGGTTTGTCGAATGTCGAGAGAGGTCATTGCCCTTCCCCGCTGCCGCGCCACGGCCGCGCGGTCGGTATCATAATACCTACACTACCCGCGTCACTGCGCTCGCTTGACTTGATCGAACGCAAATATTAATACCGTATTATTTTTCGAAGCATTCTATTAAACTTACCCAAATTCACGTATCTTATTTATCTTGTCTTTTTAGTTAATAAGATAAGAACTCTAGTAACTTTAATATTTTTTTGGAATGGTAAAAACCTATTTTTGCTAAATTATCGCAAATTTTATCAAGCACTGGAGTAGGAAAACACAATTTCAGTTTATTGATATATTTAAAGGAGGCAATGCGACGTTTCTTATTTTTTTTAACATGAATATTTTTTTGTGTCTGTTTCGCTAGGTATGACAAATTGTCATATAGCACTCGAGTAAATTGACCCAAACTACGTATACACGCTAAAAATATCATTCTAAATGCAATACAGTTACATTTTTTCTCTCGAATATTTTTTTTACCACATTAGGTCAAATTAAAAATTATAACCACAAATTACCAAATTACTAAAAAAGCACCCTAGGAATGTGACCCAAAACGAAATGTTAAATTTATATGTTATCAATGTATTTATAAACGAAAACAAAATCGACTTTAATATTTTTTTAACTTAGGGCCCAAAATATAGCCAGCGCCGCAGGACTATAACCCTGTCGCTGTCCCTGTCCCTGTCCCTGTCCCTGTCCTTGGCCCTGTCCCTGTCCTTGCCCCTGTAAAATTATCATGCTAGGAGGTGAACTTTGAAAAATCCTTTCTTAGTGCTCCTCTAAGGAACTTCCGTGTCAATTTGAAATCTCTTGAACCAGAAGTAAAGATAAAAACTAAAGCTATATTACTTATGGCTATTTTGGATATTTTAACCCCATTGCACAACAACAGGGGAGAAAATTTCTTTTCCACCTCATTAGATTTTAAAATCGTTGTATTTATCGTGATCAGCGACCCGATAAACCATAAAAACGATACCCTTATTGTGTTTGTGACTTTACCCCCTTTGCACCCCTTTAGGGGTCAAGTTTTCAAAAAACCTGAAACATGTATTTAGTCATATGTCTTTAGGAATCCTCCTGTGAAGTTTCGAATAAAATAGTCAAACTAATCTTGTTTCCCCATACAAACTTTGAACCCCCATTTCACCCTTTTAAGAGGAAAATTTTGAAAAATCCTTTCTTAGTTCTCCTCTACGCCATATATGCCAAATTTGATATCTCTAGGACCAGCGGTTTCGGCTGTGTTGATATGTCAATCAGTCAGTCAATATCTTCTTTTATATATTTAAACCCCATTGCACCACAACAGGGGAGAAGGTATTTCACTTCCGCCTCGTTAGATTTTAAAAACGTTGTATTTATCGTGATCAGCGACCCGATAAACCATAAAAACGATACCCATATTGATTTTTTTACTTTATCACCCCCTTTTCACCCTTTTAGGGGTTAAATTTTCAAAAAACCTGCAACACGTATTCAGTCATATGTCTTAAGGAATCTTCCTGTGAAGTTTCGAATAAAATAGTCAAACTAATCTTGTTTCAATGTTCATAACTATTCCAAATTTCAAGTCGATAGCATAATTAGTTCTCGAGATATTTAGAAATGTGACAGACAGACAGAGCGTCGCCATAAGGGTTCCTTTTGTACCTTTTTGATACGGAACCCTAAAAACGATTTTAGCACATTTATATTATTTTTAAAGAGCTATCGATTGGCGAGACACACGTTAATTTTATTGGAAAAATATTTTTTCACCTTTAGCAAGGACAACGACCATATAATACCGGGACAGACAAAGCTCATACAAAAAAGCGTACCTCTGAAATGTGTGGGCCTTTTAGGCTTAAAATTAGATGGCGCTGTTCGCAGCCTGGAAGCGGCCAAGATCATATTTTCTCCAAATATTTTTGCGTGTTTTTATTTTTTATAGGAACAAATGACATATTTCTTTACACGTAACAATGTTACTGTCAGTGTCAAGTGTCAATGTCACTGGCGAAATAGCCCACTGATGGTACGATGAAAATGTAAAAGTATTGTCGCATACTAATTTAACATAATTTATATAACCAGAACGTAAACAAGTTAAAATGTCTACTAAAATTGACACTCAAAACCACTTCAATTAAAAGTATTTATGTGTTGCAGTTGCAGCTTTATTTGGGTGCAAAAATACCGTTATCATTTACCTTGTCTACTGTCAACATGTCACCGACTATCGAAAATGTTATGTTTTTATCGTTGATTAAAACGGACATGCGGAGGTCATGTTGAACGTGTAAAATTACAAAAAAACTTCATTTCACAGTGAAGTTATATATTATATCCTTAATGCATGTACTTAACCCTTAGTGGTTGTACCGTGACTATTAGCTTTATACAGGCCTATTAAATAAAATACGCCGTATTCGTTTTTTATATTTTTAAAATAAGTAGAAAATATATTTAAATGGACATAGACATCTCATAAGAGTCGAACCTCATCAACAACATCACACTTTAGTAAAACAATTTTTCTATCACATATGTATCTAAATACCTAATCTTTTATAATGAATGTGGTTTCATAATCGACCAACGCAGATCACATCACAGGTGAATATAAAAATATTGATCAGTTTATCATTTCGGCTCGAACACGGATGAGTATAATAAAACAAAAGCAGGCCTACTTCTGTCGGCGCTGTAATTAATTGAGTATTATTTTATATTAAATTAAATTCGGTGTGGGCCGGCCCTGCTAGTGTTGTCGAACAAATCGTGTGACCCCATCTCCGCCAATTTAATAACGAATGAACGCACGTGGTCCTCTGTACTTCAAAACCATAAGGTCGCATTTGGTAGGTAACAGTCTGGAATATGCGATCTAAAGTTTCTGCACTAGAAATCCGCCTGAATTTTGAATTTATGTCAGCTTTTTGGTTTAATAGCCTCTTATTGTTTAGTATGTATAACGCTATTGTTCGCTGCAATCGCTGCACTTTTAATGACACGATTTATTTATCAGTAATACTCAACAAAAAAGAGAGATATAGAGAGAAAAGAAATTGTGATCTTATGTCGTATGCTTACTATATTACATGAGTAATTCCCGAAAATATTGTACATTTGGATCACGTCTCCGATTTTGATAAAAATTGGTAGGCTGATAGAGTAGTTTGTATGAAACCTTCCTTTTTGTTACCAGATTTCTATACATTTTCGGTAACAAAAAAGGAAAGAAACCTAGTGGATCTTGCTCAGCATCATGGGCTCTATCAGCCTACTATACCTATATACTAGAGACGTGATCCAAATGTACAAACTTTTCGGGAATTGCTGACTAACCACCAACTCTCACCACTACCAGTCAAAGACCTTATAGACTGGCGTAGGTAGGATGCCCACTTTCATATAAATTTAAACACTGTAGGTATGGCATATCCTTGCATTTCCCTTCACCACACCATCGTTCATGATAACCAGAAGATGCTCGTTTCGATTAGGCTACAACTACAACAAAAAGGTTATCAGTGCTCTTTCTATCTAATTTATCGTAATGAATTGGCATTAAAATATTAAAACTGCCAATATTTGGACTAATTGTTCATCCACTCGTTAAAACAAAAAAATAAAATAGCAACGAAAGAATATGTTCCAGGAATAAAGCCTTAGGCAGATGGACAGAGACGTTGCTAGCCCCTTTAAGCCGTTTATAACCACGGTTAACAATTCTATAGTCTCCGGATTCCCCACAAATCCCACAATGCACCGACGCTAAAACCATTATTACGCTGCACTTAATCCAGTTCGCCGAAACTAATACAACGCAATATTTACTAAAGCAGCGCAAGCTTTTGAAACCATAATAATCTTGAGAAATGTTTTCATTGCTCTTTTCAATGAACGGTTCAACTCAAGAGTAGGTGTTAACGTTGCAACAAGCGAGATCCAGAGATACGAAGCTCAATAGGCAAGTGTGAACCATTGTTGAGACCATTAACAAACGAGTTTTGACACGCGAGTTTGCGAAACTGCTGAGTAAATACACGATTTATTTAATTAGAACAACTTTAATTGAATGCATATATCGAAAATATGCAGTTTGCAAATGTCGCAATGAATTAATCAAATAAAATTAGCGCGCAGCCGACTGGACCAATTTGTTGCGCAAGATTGAGATCGAGATAGCAACGCGTTAAATGGAGGGTTGATACTATGATAAGGGAGGTATAATTGGCACTTACAGGAAAAGAAATCGTGTATCGTAAACATGGTGGACATTTAAGGGTCACACGGACATATAAAGCCGCACACACCACTTCCTATCTCTTTTCATATAATTCAGGGCCCGAGAGAACAAGAAGTAACTGACTTACCTCCCGCATCCTTGATCCTCATGGTAGGTACTTCTCGGTATGACACTAATACACCGTGTTTTTTTGTTTTCCGTTAAATTCGACACGCAGTTCGGTTCATCATCAGGAACCATCCTGTATATCGCTTTTTTAGTTTCCATACATAATAAGTGGATTAATTAGTGTGAGAGGACCTTAATCATAACATTAAAGTCACTGTCAAGTGTTTGACGGCACATGTCAAAAAAAATATCATTAGGAAGTGATAAGGGATGCCACACACGTGGTCAGTAATTTTTTTTTTAATAATTCGATAACCGTAAGAGTTAAGAGGCTCGTTTCTTAGAGAAATTTATTGTATTTGAACTAAAGAATCTTCCCTTAAAGTTAACGGAATTCAATAAAAACCGGCCAAAAGCGTGTCGGGCCACGCTCAGTGTAGGGTTCCGTAGTTTTCCGTATTTTTCTCAAAAACTACGGAACCTATCAAGTTCAAAACAATTTTCCTAGAAAGTCTTTATAAAGTTCTACTTTTGTGATTTTTTTCATATTTTTTAAACATATGGTTCAAAAGTTAGAGGGGGGGGGGACGCACTTTTTTTTTCCTTTAGGAGCGATTATTTCCGAAAATATTAATATTATCAAAAAACGATTTTAGTAAACCCTTATTCATTTTTAAATACCTATCCAACAATATATCATACGTTGGGGTTGGAATGAAAAAAAAATATCAGCCCCCACTTTACATGTAGGGGGGGGTACCCTAATAAAACATTTTTTTCCATTTTTTATTTTTGCACTTTGTCGGCGTGATTGATATACATATTGGTACCAAATTTCAGCTTTCTAGTGCTAACGGTTACTGAGATTATCCGCGGACGGACGGACGGACGGACGGACGGACAGACAGACATGGCGAAACTATAAGGGTTCCTAGTTGACTACGGAACCCTAAAAACAGGGTGTATATTCGGTAGTCAAAGCTATCTTAGCTTTTCTCCTAATATCTCTAGCACGTGAGCACTGCGCCCACACAAAGAAGTTTCGAGATTAGTAACCTTACTTACTCGTACAATACAAATGTATGATATTAGTATCTTGGGCTTGACATTTATTTTCAAATGAATATGATTGGTGCCTACCAGATTAATACTTCATATACAGATTCTACAGTTATGTTTATTATTCAATCACAAGTAATATTACTATCTATGAACTAAATAGTCTTTATTAAACAAAATTAAATACGTATGTGAAAATGTTTGTTACGCACTGAAAAATAAAGTTTCTATTCTAAAGAGATTTGCTTCTGAAAAAAATAAAAAAATATATATATTCATAGTTAAAAATCATCATAATCATACGGTTCTGGACGTCATCATCATAGGATTTGACCTTTTGGGATAGGAGTTTGACTACTGACTGTTAATATAATTGATTTATGATTACGATTACTGAAAGTGACATTCGTTAGCTCTAGTAGCTGAAAATTAAAAAATCTTCTTCCTTGCGTTATCCCGGCATTTGCCACGGCTCATGGGAGCCTGGGGTCCGCTTTGACAACTAATCCCAAGATTTGGCGTAGGCACTAGTTCTTACGAAAGCGACTGCCATCTGACCTTTCAACCCGAAGGGTAACTAGGCCTTATTGGAATTAGTCCGGTTTCCTCACGATGTTTTGACCTCATGAAAATTAAAAATATCCAATTATAAATTCCGTTGACGAAAAATAATTAAAAAAATTATAAACATTGAAGGCTCTCTACTTTTAATGTATTTTGATCACGTAGAGTTTTGATGAAGATGATACTACAAGCTGTCATGTTTGGGGGTCTGTAGCGCTATGTTACGTGTGCAATGAATTTTTATTTTTGATAATATTTATATGTACCTAATAAATAATTTTGAACTTTATTTATCTTCTACAACTTAACTCAGTTGTTAACGTGACAAAATTCTATGTGACTAGGAATCCAATTGACAAAATTACATAAGTTACCAATAACATTAAGTTTAGGTGTAGATAGATCTTCGGCAATTAATAAAATTAAATTTAGCGACTTATATTCCCGTAGCAACATTGATTCAGTTCGTAAACCTAAAGGGTAAATACTGCCTGTAAAGCTTAACATTGACACCCGATCGCTCTTGACCAATTTTTTACGACGATATCGTCGAAATCATGCCTGATTTGTAGCCCATCGCCATACCGGTTTGCGAGATAAATTTATTCGAGCACAATGTAGTTTAAGAGCCAGGTCCGTCGACACTATGACGCCGATTGCATAAATACGGTAAGGTCCGACCTTATAAGAGGAAGTTGTCCAGTAACGACCAATTTGCCACGGGAGACAGCACTCGGCGCGTTTTTTCTCCAGCCCAACCTTCCTTAATGAGCAGAGAAACGCGCACCACGCTCTAACTTCTATGCAAATCGAGGTATTTTCTTCGATTTTCGAAAGTTCATATTTGTGAGATCGCTAATGAAGGCTGACAAATACGGTTTACGCGTTTCGTTAAGTTTTACTTTTATGTAGATATTGCGTTGTCAGTCAGCGTAATCTATAACGCTTAAACAAATTGATGGTGATTTGTGCTATGCACGTAAACTAGCGCTTGAGTGATGAAATCGTTTGGGTAAGAAATTGGTTTACCCCAGAGTTATGGCTGCTCTAACTTAAATTTCCGAAGCATAGGTGTGTCTTTATTATAATATGGGCTCTAAGGCATAAAGCCACAGCTCTTAGGAGTATTAGAAAGATGGTGTCAATACTGTTAGACCACATCTTATAAAATGCATCAACTGACCATACACGGAATATCTTTAGACACTCGTCTTTGAGTCATTCATACGTGGAATCGGCGATTGGTTACATTTCTCTTCTCACTATTGCATTTTCTTCGTAAACTTCGTCTGTATTCACTGAAGGTTTTGCGCTTGTTATCTTTACTATTTCATTGGAAACGTGCGATCTTCTAGAAGACAGTTCGGTTGCCAGATTGTTGCACTCTTGGCTCCTCTCAGGGTACGGAGCGTAGCCGAATGGCACAAACGCTCACGAAACGAAACGCTCGTAGATTATCTCTATCGCTCTTGCGTATTGGCGCGACAGAGCCAGACTACCTTTCGAGGCGTTTCGCTTTCGTTTCGCGTCGCAGAAATGCCATTCGGCTACGGCACCAGGAGTCACATGGTTTAATTGCTTCTGATATTTTTGGGTCGAGGAGCTCAAAATCTAGCAGATGTCCCAAAAATTGCATGGAAATTGTAGTTTACAAGTTTCAATTCCGTCAGGTGCAAAAGTGAAAAAAAGTGAAATAGTGAAACAGACAAAAATGTGGTAATCATTTTTAGTGGTAGGATGCTGTCGATACTGAGAAGAATAATCTTAAAAGGACTAGAATTTTATTGTAATGATTGTACGTTATTAGTCCGTAGGGGTTTGAAATCGTTCTCATCTGTCCTAGATGCACTTGTCGCGTGGTAAAGTGGTCTAACCTACAGTGGGCGAAGGAAGCGGGGTAGCACCGGGCAGCGTAGGCGGGGCGGATCCAATTACGTCTCAGCAAGAACGAATTTATTGCGGCGTCTGCGCCCGCGACGCTCTCACCTTGACATGTCGCCGACGTGCCGATCTGGAGCAGAGGGCCTATCGCCAACACACAAGTTCGCAAATTGCTGGCATCTTTCTCTGTCACTCTAATTAAGCCTTAATTGGAGTAAAAGAGAAATATACCCGCTGTTTACGAACGCTCTTCGTGATTATAGCCCAGATCGTCACGCGACAGGTTTGCAAGACCCAAAAGACAAAATTTACGGGCCCAATTAGTATTGATTACCATTTTAGTAGCTTGTTTGCTTCTGGTGTTACGCGTAGGCTTCGGGTTACCGACATTGGTCTTAATTAGGTGAATAGTGCTGCACGAGGTACCTTGGCTATGTTATCGCAGTTATTTTATTGACTATTGTCCCATTATAGTTTGTTCCTGTGTAGTAAACTTATTCCTATGTAGCAAAAACATTTACTTAATAACGCTCAACTTACCTATTTTGATCTGCAAAATTGCATTAAGAAATTATGAATGAATTAATTGATAAATTCGCCATGCACTTTTGCAGCTCACTGTACCCAGCACAGAGCTATGTGTTTTTGAAAACGTATCATATGTATATAGTGCGATAGGGACGGCCTGCTATTTTATCGTCTATCGCGCGACCATGCTTTCCGTGCTCAGGTTTATTATTTAGTGTTCTTTGTTTTACCAACCTACGATAGACCGAATTTTATTTTATCCACTCTCCTACTTTATTCTTCATTTGTTTTCCTATGAATACATTGAGAAATTGGAAAAGACTTAAGTTTTTCCATTAGTTTATAACTGAACATCTTCTGCTAATTGGGTAGAGATCTTGTATTCTAACAACTAACAAGTTGTCTACTGACTGAACCATGAAATATTTATTCTTTATCATCCAGTATGCATTATCGTTTAACAAAATTTCCTATCATTCAACTCCCAATAACAACAAACGGCGATGCACTATCGTAGTAAATACGTCATCTCGTATGCGCTTACGCAGAGCGGAGGCTGCACTGCTATGCTCTCAGAGCTTCGAGATCCCGTCAGTCGCGTGAGATTCGTCGCGGCAGCCGGCTGGGCCCGACGCTAGCGCACGCAACCGCGGACGATATATTTTACGATACAACTTGCGATTTCTGAACGTCGCGAAACTCGTGAGTTTAGTGTTACCATGTGGTTTGCGAACTTTGGCGAGATGTTCGAGTACGCATGAGTTTGATGAGACTGTCGTGAAAAACAGCACAAATGAAGATGACTGTAAATCGCATTAGGGTGGTAGTGTTGGGGAGTCCGCGGTGCGGGAAATCGGGTTAGTATTTTATATTAGAAACGTATATCTTTATACAGTCGAGCGTAATTTAAGTTCATCCATTCATCATCAGAAAGGTTAGGAAAACGCTTGTAATTTTGAAATCATAAGCCATTTCGACGATGACGTTTTTGTACAAATATAATTATCAACTATTAAAATATGTAGAATTGGACTAAATCAAAATAATATTGGACTATTTTTTTATTTATTCATATAAAAAAAATATAGACTGTAGCGAACTTTTCAGACAAATAAATCAGTCCTAAATAATGGTCATCTTTTGAATAATCGACGAATGTTTTTCCGAATCCGAGCTTTTCTGAGCATTTCTTTTTTTTTTTGTCACTTTTATGAAGTGTGATATTTAAAAAAAAAAAAAATGCTATTTCTACTCAGAATTACTAGCCTTTTCAATCCTAGTAGTTAAAAAAATTGTCCCATACGATTTTTTCTTATTTTGTTTCCATTTTCCGTACATGTTGTATAGGGTAACAAAAGAGGAAAGTTAAAAAAAATGTATGGAAATTCTGGGACACTTTTTGTCTCCCAGTGAGATTGAAAGTACTCGTGATTCTGAGTACAATTGACCTAAAATTCCCTAAAACAATAAAAAAAAATATTGGCAAAAAAAAAAAAGAAATGCTCTTCTAATAACGATAAGTTGCCGTTTGCGACTATAAGAATTTTCGCTACATATCGGAAATATGGCGTTGTCGGCTACGACGACGTAGCGCTACAACCTCAGCAGTGAATGAAAATTGAAAATTATCTAACTACCTTCTTCTACAGTTTTATGTTTTATATATAGAAACAAATAAGAAAATAAATCATAACAAACATAAATACTACCAGAACAGGCATCTTCTGGGCGAGCTCACTCCATTGTAGGCCACGTCTTTGCCTTTGGCTAGTCTGTGGCCAAGAGTAAGCCCATTTATAATAATACCATGTGGTGTGGTGATGGGGTAAGAATTTCACTACCCCCTTTCTTCCCATGGTCCGTGGGTGTCGCAGAAGTCGACTGTGGGATATAGGTTAAATTGTGGCGTAGGCGAGAGGCTGGTAACCTGTCACTGCAATGTCACAATTTGGATTTCTTTCAACCCCTTTTTGCCAAGAGTGGCACTGAAACTTAGTAGTTCATGTGCTCTGCCTACCCCTTTATGGGATACAGGCGTGATTATATGTATGTATGTATGTAAATACTACCAGTGTATAATAAATGGAAAAATGTATAAAAATGTGAAACCATGACTAATGGCCATCAGGTTAACAGCCTTGCAAATTTGGCATGCACATGAGAGAATACAAGAAAACAAGTATTTCGGGGTTAATAATGATGTCCATTTAATTAACAGGCTAAAGATTGATGCCTGCGTAATTATAATTACAATTTGTTTTTTTACAATGTTCCATATTTGGATGATGAATGCTTTGCAATTCCTGTATAATTATGTTGAATTGTATGATTCATGCAAATAATTGATACCAGTATGTCACATATATAATATACATACATGCATAATATGCATATATACATAAATGATGTGTATTCATTTTTTGGTTTTTTTTTTGTAAGTGTAGGTATTAGTTAGAGCAAAAGCCCAGAGCTGCCCGACCTTCCTAATTTTAATAAGGATGAAAGTTTGGTATAATGTAGTGTTTATATCGACGTTTAATGTCTGCATATTAGCTAGTTCGGCCCGTCGGCCATTTTTGCTATACCTAAGGTTTTTTTTTAACTCTGACTTTCCTTAAATTCTCAAAGCTTATTTTTACGTATTTGTTAGAAAATACTGTTAGGAAATTGATAATTATCATTTCCTGATTATTTCCGATAGGTACCTCCACAAGTCTCCAATGCATATGTCTCCATTAAGGGATAAGTCAGCCTACATTGTATATTACTCTCTGTAATTGTGTCTCTTTTGTTTCCTTTATGTACAATAAAGCTTATACATACATACATATATGTACTTAGCTAAAATTGCATGCGAGTTCGCACGCCGCCGTCTAAATGAGCCCTAAAGCATAATATAGGCTTGTATGGGTATAAAAGTTCGACGTATACGCACATAATTATGTAACCTTGAACTTTCGTTCACTCATCAACATCATAGTACGCGCGATTTCAGTATAGGGGACAGACCATTTCTGAGTGTGCACGGAAAACGTCTCACTTTGTCGATTGCTATAAAGCCGCTTTGTGAGTTTATTCATAAAAGGTAACAGGTAAATCTCGTCTTAATGGTAACCAAGTGGGACGTTTTACTAAACACACTCACATTTGGTTCCTTTCGATGTGTCTTTTATATGAGGTTCTAGATGCTTACTATAATTTAAAAAATAAACATTGCTACTTTTTTATTTAAATATGTACATAATGTAAAATACCCTATAATGGACGGTGATGCCATTATGGACAAAAAAACACAAATCCTTAAAAATAAGTATCTAAAATTAGTTTCTAAAAACTGACGGCATTGTACCATAAACAAGAGTCATAGAGCTGCTTAATTTTGAAGTTTCATTTAATTCCGTTATTTCTGAAGGATTTGGCGGCAAGATAAAAGTCATCAGTTCACTGAAAAAAATATCAGGATAAATTCTTAAACTGTCCATGATTGGGTCCGTTACCTTACATATAATTTTGTAATCTTAATATCTAGAGAGAAAATGGGCAACACGTTTGTATATAATAATTGGTTTCGGAGCGATTCGCCCTTTCGTTGCAAAATATCCTGTAATTCCTCTTGAAGCGAATTGTATGTACCTACCTACCTACATATGTATATAATACAGATATGTACATATGAAGACGGATTGTACATATATACCTATGTATGTAGTCGAAAATTTTTGCCTTCTCTAGCAATTACAAAATCAATATAAAATGATATGGTGTAATTTTATTACAATGTCTTATGAATTCCTCTCATTTAATATTATCTTCTCATGAATCTATTCTTTATTTAAAATACACGGTGTACCATTAGGAAACCGAATAATTTTGACAGCGTATAGCGTCATAATATTAGAAGAGTAAAATGTCATATAAACTTTACTGGATTTCGCTTACTTTCAGAGTTATAAGCATTAAAAAAACAATTAATTATTATTTCTCAGAACAAAATGATATTTTGATGGTGATGATGCCGTTATCGGACATAATCTAAATATCCTCAATCAATCAATCAATCAATCAAAAATATTTATTTGTATAAATAAGGGTACATAATAGATGGGCAATACATTTTCATTTCAATCCTTATTTTACCACAGTTTGGCGTTCAAATATTTAATTCTTATAACTAACTTAGCTTTTATACATTATATGTACAAGCATGCGCTCTTAGGTATAATTTAAATGGCACAAATTAATTAAATGTCTAGCACTAATAACTAAAAATTATCAAAATAAATTAAATACAATATAAATGATTTTGCAATTATATTCAAATTAATTAATTTAATAATACATTTTAAATACTATAATCAATGGCTAATTCCCTAATTATAAATCACACTTTTCTAAAAACTCATTAACAGAATAATAGGTACATTCCATTAAATGTCTATACAATTTTCTTTTAAATAAATTAAATGGGAGTTCCTTAAAATGATCAGTGAGACAATTAAATATTTGTATTGCCATTCCATAAACATTCTTCTTAGGAAGAGATATATTTGTCAGCGGCATAAAAAGTTTGTTTCTATAATCACTTCGCTTTGATGTCATAGTAATTGTTCTAAAGCAAGACAGGTTTTTCCGAACAAAAATACAGATTTCGTATATGTACATAGCAGGTAATGTCAATACGTTTTTCTTTTTGAACAATGGTCTACAAGGTTCGCGAAAGTCGGCACAACATGCTGCTCTTATACATTTTTTTTGGACCTTAAAAATAATGTCTGAATCCACAGAATTCCCCCACAAAATGATACAATATCTTAATTGCGATGCAACATAGCCGTGATAGGCTGTCATCGCTGTGGATTCCGAAACTACATTGTGAAGACGATGCAAAACATATACAAAACGGTCTAATTTAAGCCGTAGAACGTCGACGTGAGCCTTCCAATTACAAAAACAATCAATGGTCAAACCTAAAAATACTGTTGACTTTACTTCCTCTATATGAGACTCCTGATAGTTAATGTCCATCGCTATATGATTACTTTTGTATGTCTGAAATTGAATCATTTTAGTTTTACTTAGATTGATATTCAAATTATTACTATCAAGCCAATTTACAACATCCCTAATTGCGCTATTAATATTTTCTTCAAATGACTCGACATTATCACATTTTACGAGTATTGTGACATCGTCTGCAAAAAGTAAACACCTATGTTTAATGACCTTTGGAAGGTCATTTATATATATCAGAAACATCAATGGGCCTAATATACTACCCTGTGGTACACCGTAAAAATTAGTTTGGTAGCTCGATCTGTTGGTGACTCTAACTCTATCATCAAAATTTATAGTTTCCACACACTATTTTCTGTCTTTAAGGTAACTACCTAGCCACTCTAAAGCTGGGCCTCTTATGCCATATCTATAGAGCTTGCTCTTTAATAATTCATGTTCCACAAAATCAAAAGCCTTGCTCATATCTAGTAATATAGCTACTATAGGAGTTTTACAGTCCAGACTTTCAGTTACGGCTTTTATTAAGTGAAAACATGCTAAGGCCGTTGAACTATTTTTCCTAAAACCGAATTGATATTCACTTAAAATTTTGTGTTTATTTATAAAACTTGTTAGTCTATCATACATAATTTTCTCTAGTATCTTGGATATGACCGGTATTAGCGTGACAGGACGGTAATTATTTAAATCCGTTTTTGGCCCCTTTTTGTAAAGTGGTTTAACTAATGATAATTTTAGACGTTCAGGAAAAACACCTTGCAAAAAAGACAAATTTATTATGTGACTAAGAGGTATTGATAATGAAATAGCTGATAATTTTAGGACCTTAGTTGATATTCCATCGTACCCAGTGGCTCTCGTGTTGTTTAGAGCCTTTATTGCTGTGACTACATCTACTGGACTAACTGAATATAAGAATATACTATCTCTACATTGATCGATACTATAACATCGTTTCTTCTGTTTTTGAGCTCTGTTGGTAATATTAATAAAAAAGTCATTAAATTTTTCAGCTATACTTTTAGGATCGTCTATCACTTTGCCATCCGCCATAATTTTAGTGATTTCATTAGTATTGAGCTGAACGTCGCAGTTATTTTTTATTACTTGCCAAGCCGCTCTACCTGGATTTCTAGAACTTTTGATAAAACGACTATTTGATATTTGTCTAGCATTACATAAACATTTTTTTAAAAGTTTTGTATACATTTTATATTTTCTTAAATGCTCTGTGTTTTCTGTGCATTGTATTGTCATTTTAAACATTCTTCTCTTCTTTTTACAAGAGATTTTTATACCTTTGGACAGCCATTTGTTCAAAATAGGTTTACTTATTTTTTTCACTCTAATTAAAGGAAAACATAAATCATAAAACATAGTGACCAAATCATGAAATTCATTAAAAGCTACATTCGTGTCGCTTTCGCAAAGTACTTGTGTAAATGTTAACGCTGACATACACTCTGCAAACTTTTTCAAATTGTCCTGACTGTAGTCTCTGATTGTTTCGTACCATACTTGCGGCTTTCTTTTAACCAGTTTTTTTACTTTTATATGGAATGTTAATGTTTGACAAGTTTCGTGATCAGACAAAGCTAAGAAATGAGTTTGAGGCATACAGTCACTTATATTGCTTGCAATTAAATCTATGCAGGACTTTTTTCTTGTCGGAGAAGTTATGTGATTTTGAAGGTTATAGTTAGACAGTGTACATACTAATTCTTTTTTAATATAGTTTTCTTTCAAATAGTCAATATTCCAGTCTCCGCAAATCACTATGTGCTTGTCTTTTCTAGAGGTAACTTTTTGCAATAATTGATTTAGTAAATAAAAAAAGTTTTTAATATCTGAGGTTGGTGTTCTGTAAACACATAAGATAATTAAATTGTACATAGGAATTTCTAGGCCACATGCCTCGAAATCATATTTCTGAGACCATGAGTTGACATAGGTTAATGGTACAAATTCAATATCAGTTTTTACAAGAATACATGTGCCTCCTCTTTTTCTCCATCTCTACAATAAGAAGTAGCAACGTTATAATTATTTAGATTTAAATTTTTTATTGATCCAGCTTTAATGAAAGTTTCACACATACACAATACGTCTATGTTTCCTACACACTTCTGTAAATCACAAATTGCAGTCTCTATTATATCCCTCGTTGATAGATGTCAAAAAATAACTGCAAAAAAGATTATTTTTTAGAAAAATAATGTAATTTTTTATTTTAAGTAGGTACCAGTTTTACGAATAACATTTACTTTTTATGTAAAAATACATAAAAAAAAACTAAAAAAAATGACACAAAAAAAATTTTTTTGGCGAAATTTGCTTGATGTCATATAACATTTTATCTTTATTTTGCCCTCAGAAATGCGTAATAGTTAAAATCTTTCTGTTCCCTCATGTTACACCGTGTAACAAACATCAATCTATTAAGAGGATACGATACCGAAGCACGAATTCAAATTTGAAATTTTTAGGTCTTTATCGCCGTCGCGCTGACGGGGGTGGAACCCACAGAGAGGCCCTGTGTGCGTGCGCGTGGCGCACGCACACACCCGCGTCCGCCGCCGGCGCGAGTACTTACTCGCGCTCAAGCGCTCTCTATATTTGTCTAGTTTCGGACTTCATGCATAATGTTTTAGACTCCGTGAAGATATTAAGTGTACTGATTTGACTAAAATGCAAATTTGTAATGTTTTAAGGAATGGTAGAAACAATTCCTTATCTTATACATAATGTGATTATCTTAAAAGATGATTTCTTTTAAGATAGTCACATTGTTAGCGAAATAAAGTTATTCGGTATGTGAAAAGCTAAAACCTTTTCGATTTCAAAGAGAAGCCATATTATAAGAGTAGGTACGTACAATCAACCAATTAATCTGAATCCTAGGTCATAGGCCAATCTAGACCCTTTCACAGTAAAAGTAAAACTGACTCTGTAGCAAATAAAGGACGGTGTCAATACAACAGGGTTCTAGAGTGGCCTAGGATTCTACATAATTGGTTGACAGTATCTACCTACCAAAAATGTATGTGAATCTTATTCTTTTTTTTTTGCACATATTTGACAGAAGTGACAGCGTAGGAAAATTTAACTAGGTAACAATTTGGTACCTATTATACTTACCAGACACCGGATTATGTTCAAAGGTAATTAGAACTTTTTAGCAGAATTCTAACAAAAAATCTGCCAAACAAAATCTTATTGCATATGAAGCATAAGGACCTTTTTCAGATGGAAAGCTACATATGCATCTTATATTTCTAATTTTCTAGGGTTGTGTATACATATTACCTACCTAGCATTAGAAATACAAGGCTTAGCACAGAACAAGACCAACCATAAAAATGCTTAACTAATTTGCCAGCTAAATTTAAACCTAGGTATCGGTACTTAAACGTATAGATACTTTTGATATTTTTATTATTTAAAACTTATTTATACTTACATATCAGCATTTCTGTTACCATAGAATTAAAACGTATATTACATATAACACTCATTTCATCTACCAACTAAGGGCATCTGTAATCTACATACAAATAAGGCCCGGTTAAAAGTCTCGAAATGTTATGTACATTTTATAATTAGATAAGTGTAAATGGGTCAAAAAATTGGGTCCATGTGCAATTGTGCATTAAGTAGGTGCACTTTTCCCAAATTGCTGCATGTATGAAATAAGGCCCATCAGTAACTTAACAAAAAATAAGGTATTTCTTACATACCGAATTAAGCGTAATTGTGTCGCTTAACTTCAAACCTGGATAAATCCATTCTGCTACAAGGTTAATATATATTTTTTATATATTCAATCTTAAAGCAGAATGGATTTAAGTACCCAAGTTTGAAACTAAGCGACACAATTGATAGTATGTATCTAGGAGATATTTTCTTTACAAAATCGTATTATTCAAGAGCGCTATGATAAACGCACGTCGAAATAAAGTAAAATTGACAATATTTACCGATGAGATTGTGCTCTGTGTGTAATGGTAAACAATAATAATATGAAAAGTAATTGTTTCAGTCAGAGCATATTCACTCGTCAATTTCGTCTTACTCTTTAGTTGTGAAACATGGGTGACAAAGGACGGTCGCCGGAAGGAAAAGAATAAAAATATATGGATACCTATATATATTATAATATTTATCCCGTAGGACAGCAGGTTACTTCAAAGTACTTTAATTAACTACCTAATTTTAATGTTGTCTTCGGTTCCCGTCGTCGTTCGTCGTTCGTCGAATCCCGGTAATATTTATTTGTGTGATGAGCACAGATATTTGTTCCTGAGTCATGGATGTTTTCTATGTATATAAGTATGTATTTATCTATTTAAGTATGGTTTTGTATTTATCTATGAGATATGGGTTAAATTGTGGCGTAGGCGAGAGGCTGGCAACCTGTCACTGCAATGTAACAGTTTCGTTTTCTTTCAACCCCTTATTTGCCAAGAGTGGCACTGAAGCTTTAGTAGTTTCATGTGTTCTGCCTACCCCTTTATGGGATACAGGCGTGATTGTATGTATGTATGTTATCTATTTAAGTATGTATTATTTATTTATTTATTTATTAGTATAACCTAACCACAAAATTAAAATTTTGAAAAAACCCCCGACCGTGACATAGTGGACCGATTTTCATGAAACATGGCTAAGAACACTCCCGACTAACTCAGCTTTCAGACAAAAAAAAACTAAATCAAAATCGGTTCATCCGTTCGGGAGCTACGATGCCACAGACAGACACACACAGACAGACAAACAGACAGACAGACAGACAGACATACAGACAGACAGATACGTCAAACTTATAACACCCCTTCGTTTTTTCGTCGGGGGTTAAAAAACATGTTTACATGACATTACGGTAAAACCATGCGTCACGAAACTTAGATAACAAAAAAGAAAAAAAAAAACAGTAAGTAAGAACATGAAAAAAAAAAGACAATAAAGTTTAAAACTAAAGAATTTATTTGGGCGATGACGTAACAGCGTGGCTCCGTTGCGTCGTTTGCCCCGGTATAGGATTCGGCAAGTTGCCCCGGAATCGCCGAAAAACCACACCTTTCGGCCAGAAGTCTGCGCTCGCGATGGTGTCCTGCGCTATATCGTCGCCTAGCACCCATAGTACAAGCTTTGCTTAGTTTGGGGCTAAGTGGATCTGTGTAAGGTGTCCCCAATATTTATTTAATTATTTAATTACCATAATCATAATGTAATAAAATGTGCATTTTTTCGTGGTTACCGACATGCATACCAACCATAAAAATGCTTAACTAATTTGCCAGCTAAATTTAAACCTAGGCTATTTAAACGTATAGATACTTTATATACTTTTATTATTTAGATCTTATTTATACTTTTCGGCAAAGCATTTTTGTTACCGCAGAATTAAAACGTTGGTAATACTCATTTCATCTACCTACTAAGGGCATATGTAATGTCAATGCAAACAAGGCCCGGCTATTAAGTTTCGAAATGTTATGTACATTTTATAACTTGATAAGTGTAAAAGGTTCAAAAATTTCGTGCAGTAAGTAAAAAAGTAAAAAGTAAGTATTATCACAGAATATATAATAGTACAAGTACAGAAGGCCCACTGCTTTGATGTTCACAAAATGCCGCCTTTTAAATGCCTACAAAATTCTAACAAAGAAACGAGCCGCACGTGCGCAGTGTCGGACGATAGGGCTGCCTATGGATTAAAACGAATTAATACTCAGATAAAATGTTATACTATTATATTTCAGTTCCAGTCTTGGGTAGTTCTAGGTATATATACAGTATATATATATATATATATATATTTGTTTAAGTTCCAACATCACAAGCCTTATTGAACTTTTCCGTGGGACTTAATCAATAGTAGATCTGTGTAAGATTGTCCTATTTTATTCATGATGTCTATTTAACTAAGCATTATTAGCCATTCACGCGGACATCGCATATAAAACTTTTAAAAAAACTCGCGAAGTAAAGTAACAATAGCAATTGCGAACGTGCGTTCCGTGAGAATGCGCGCCACCCCTGATTAGGCCGCGAACTCGCGGCCGCCAGCATGTACTTGTAGTGCGGCGATAGAATCGCGGAGTGAGCCGCCCCTGGTATTATTAAACAGAAAAACTATGGGTCTTATTTGATGCAGGTATGAAATAAGGCCCATGCCGCCCATGTGTCCACATGTTCACAACCTTCGATACCCAAGAAGTAGCGCTGCGGAAATAGAGATGGATCGGATATAATCTTCAAAGATGAGCTATCAACAGCGCCAGTATTTGAGTGGTGGCCTCAGAGTGGAAGGCGACCCCGCAAACGCCCAGTACTTATGATACACAATACACATAAACACAATACATTGTAATATTTATTGCCCCGTAGGACAGCAGGCTACCCCACACTACTTTAATTAAGTACCTAATTTTGTCCCTTTAAACTTAATATGAAATAAAGTCTGCCTATCTTGACCACATTGACCTTGACGCACTGCTTGTTAAGACTTGAACCCCTCTAATTTAGAGTACCATATCCTAAATGCATAGTCCTGAATAAATGTGTTTTAGACGACAGACCGTAGTATAAATACTTATCACAAAAATTGTTTACACAAAGTTATAAAACTTAAGAAGCGAGCGATGGGCCTTATTTAGAGAAGTAACTATTTAGGGCATTTTTTGATTCTATGTCTGCGAAGAAAATATACAAAACGGCATGATTGATAAAACTTAGAAGAAATATAAGCACTGGGCCTTATTAAGGGCAGGTACTGGTACGGTACCAACCTGAACAAAGTATGTATTACTAAATAAGGCCCATCGTTTTTTTTAAATATTTTAAAACATGACTTAAATTATTAATATTATGTCTGTTTTTATTGTGTGTAAATAAGTACATATAATATGACTAATATAACTACTTACCTAATTGGTGTTCGGCAGAATAGTAATAAATAAACAATGATGACCGAATACCAAATTTTCGGCAAAATGGCTGAAAAGACCGAATACCAAATAGTTGCCTAATATTCGTGGAATCTATCGTAAAATACAGCATAACTTTATAATTGTTACTAGTAAACCAATGACGAGAAAAGTTATGCATGTATAAAATAAACCTATACCTGTATGCAATTGTTACGTACCTATACTTATAAAAATGTGGACTTAGTATTTCCACAGAATATATAATACAGATTCAAACTTTCACGATTTTTACACATATTTAAAATTGCAAACGGGACTTAATCGCGTATTTACTATGTTTTAAACACTAACCTCCGACGTTTCAAGGACGGCATTGTCCCCGTGGTTTCGGAGCAGACTGGTCTTTTTTGGACCACCAATTTTAAATATGAACATATAATAGTACTAACACACACACACATATAACTAAAAAGTTCGTCAACGATAACTTTTCACATCACTAGATTATCGACATTTAATTATCAAAACCTTAAAGATCATATTTGTCTTAGTCAACAAATATCTCCATTTGTTTACTAAATTCCTTCAGATGGAATGTTTCAGTGTAAACGGTGTTATGATAAGCTCACCTTGTTTTGTCTCGCATTGTTTTGTATTATAATTTAATTATTCATCTTATCATAAAACACACATCGTAATATGATGCATTACATGTTTTTAGCAGTGATAGATGGAGTTGTAGACATTACATGAAGAATGGTATGCACCGTATGAGTTGTTATTCTTATTATACGTAGGTACATATATACTCCCAATCAATTGTATTGTAACCTATTCAAGTTAAAAGGTATAAAGGTAAGGTAAATAGCACAATGTCGCTTACCATAAGGGTTACATTTACTCGTACACACATTATTTGTTAAAACCTACTCTTTATAGTTAAGAGACAATATGGTAACTTTTTTGTTAAGAACGGCACAATTAGTAGAGAAGTAGGAGGTAGGTATATGAGTAGGAAAGAGTGTTTGTCAGTTATGTGGACGCTTGAGGTTAGGTCCTTAGGTCATTATTAATAAATCCAAGAGATGTTTCAAGATTCTCTCGACTACGGCAACGTAAAAGGATAGTTATTTACGTTGCCGTAGTCGGGAGAATCTTTAAACATCTCTTGGATTTATTAATGACCTTAATCTCGCGTACACATAACTGACCTGTACTTTCTCTCTCGGTTACTATTAGTAACCTGCCCGGTGCCCGCTAAGCCGATGGTCTTGGGTTCAATCCTGGTAAGGGCATTTCTGCTGAGTCATGGATGTTTTCTATGTATATTTGTTAAATTCGCTAAGGAGAACAACATCAGCGCGTTGGTTTGGAGTATAAAGATGCGACAGTACATGCGCATTGGCGATTTATACTCTATACTTACATATTACATATACACCTATTATCGAACTATTAAATAATACTACACAAACTGTACGTGTAATTTAGTAGTATGCAATCTTGCGAAAAAATATAACAACGCAATGCTAAACTTAAAGCAGGTTCGCAGACTCCCAATGCGATGTAGATTAGAACATCAAAATGTCACGGGGAGTAGGTACGGAGCGCCGCATGCCGTATCGCTCCTAACATGAACGTCCGTACTGACGTCTGCTGACAGGATTATCCAAGGATCAACTGTACAGTCAGTATCTAATATACTGTGACAGCTAAAAGATCTGCTCATGGACATCGTCCATTAGAAAAATCGCAAGGTAAATATTATCATGTCAAAAATTTCATGAATCTGGCGTCGCATAGAACACGGCGTCAGCTGTCGCAAGGCGACCCACTTAGCAAGACTTAAAACATTATCACTTAATTAAGAAAAACTGTGTTAATTAGAGTAGAGGCGTTTAAAGTTGTTTAAATAGCTCGCATTATGATTTGCACATAACGTGAGTGTAGATCAACGACCTCGGTTAAGCGTTAATCGGACGTTTTAGCTTTAGCGTTACACAACGGTTGGCGCCAGGCGACGGTGTCGGGAAATCGCACTGACCCACCGGCGTCGAGTGTAATTGCGCCGCCCTAATTGCCGGCCGCGGCCGGCGCGGCGCTGACGGCTGACGGACCGGCGCGGACGCGCGTTTGCAATTCATTACAGAAAAGCGCTGGCCCGACATGTGAAATTGTTTTTAAAGTAGATCCTGTCTACGAGGGAGTGGCAGGGACCCGCGACCGACTAACATCGTTTAGCTCGTCCCGTAGCAAAGCGGCGACTACGATTTAAATTATTCTCGGAGCTCATTACCGGAGCCGCCGTACGTTATTTACAGGTCATAATGTCCGTTAGTCGTTTATAATTTCATTGGTGCTTAATGCAGTTTATCCCTTATCTGGTGTCGGCATAACTAGGCCAGTCTCGAGATGATATGCATCTCGTATGAACGGTTTTTAAATCGACCGGTTAAAACAATTAACTTGGGTCAATAAAGCATAATATTAACGATCTGCCATCACGTTCCCTGGAAGTTGATTAAGTGTATTCGTGGGGTGAAATTTGAAAGGCACAGACAGCGACTAAAAATAAACTTGGAAATCGTTTTTGGTGTCGAGAATCTGTCGCAATGTCAATTAAGACCGCAGACTGTGCAGCACTATATTGACATGCATTTATAAAGGCCTATATTTCCGAAGGAGATAAAATCGTAAAAAAAATCCCGACGGATCACAATTCGTACGGTTCAACCGCATTAGCATGTGAACGTCTATTGACTGCAAACCGCGTTAGTGGTTGGAATCTCTTCACTTCGGGCGATACCAAATTACCAATTTCGTTTGTAATCATATTAATATTGATTTCGAAATTAACTGGCAGCTGGAGAGTTTATTGATTTATCCAGGCACAATGAAGTATGTTAAATAAGTGACCAATCACTTTATTCAATTTTGTCGCCGCAACTATATCCTGTGCCTTTAGCCTTTGATAACCTTTTTTATAGCAACAATTAAATGTATTGTTAAAAGCCCTTATAGGTACAGTATAATTATGTGTATCATCATTAATCAGCCACATCGAATCTGTTTTTTGTGGCATCAAAATAAACAAATTCGATTAATATATTCGATGTATTTCAGTTTAAAAGCGTATCGAACGTGTACTAAAATCCAGAAGAGAATTTCAAATATTATTATCCGAGAAGATAGGTATCCAAGGCGAAGAGACAAGGTTATTATGATATTGTAGGATACCTCCTACCGGCATAGCGAATGATATTCCACTTTGTGTGGTAGGGCACAGCACAGCGGATATCATTTCGCTCGAATCTAGAGCAGAGCCCAACTGGGGAAGTACCTCCGCCGCAGCCAAATATGTAGCACTAGAACCTACTCATAGTGTTGTGTTTCTGTTCCTGCCGGTGAGTAAGACTGCCAGAGCTCAACGAGAGTGCGGTGTGCTGGTGACGGAAGGACCTACGGAACTAAATTTGTTCCGTCTGTTGTCCTTTGACTCGTCGGAAACCCAAACCCTCCTTCCTTGGTACTTGTATTACACTCTTTTTTGCTGTGTACTTAACACAGCAAAAGGGAGTGTACAGTCGCCATCAGCATCAGATATATAAGAGCGCCCGAGGTACTCAAAAATATCTGAATACGCCTCTATTGCCTAGGCGTTAGAGGCGTGTTCAGATATTTTTGAGTACCTCGGGCGCTCTTATATATCTGATGGCGACTGTACAAGTTTCTAATGGGTTGGCAACGCGCATGTGACACTTCTTGAGTTGCAGGCGTCCATAGGTTACGGTGACCGCGTCCATCAGGCGGACCGTATGCTTGTTTTGCACCGATGTAGTATATACAAAAATGTATTATGAAGCCGTGTAACTCTTCTTCGTGCGTGCTGACCCGACACGCAATGGGTCCCTTTACACGGTCGCTGTCAGGACAGACAGAATATAGAGTATAGACAAGTAATGGTCTCACGTAGCCACAATTTCACGAGGATTCTTTTTATGCGCCTTAATGTCGACATTAACCACAGCACCCGCTGGACCCGCATCGATTTAATGTCAAACCTCTCCGTGTGAGCAGAACGAAAAAATGTTTCTGTAATTTAATATAAGTAGGTTTTTACTTACAAGTTGTAACGTACCCAATCATGGACAGTTTAAGAAAAAAATTCGCCTGTTTTTGATATATCACTGATAAATGTAAAATTCTACCGCTAAGCGTGTTAAATCTTGAATGTCCTATCCTTCTTTTACATTTCAAGCGTATTGCAGAATAGATACTCATATTGGTTTCTTCATAGTGAACAAATTAAAACTAGGTGTTTTTTCTCCAGTTATGGACGGCAGTTTTCCAGTAATGGATCCCCCATTATGGACAGTGAAATAAGTTTAAAATCTTACTTTTAAAGCCAACTTATACTCAAAGAGTCAATTTTATATACCATAAATAAAATTAGTTTGGGTTATTTTAACATAGGATTGTTTCTTGTAAATTTTGGTTTTGTAAATTGTTCCTTGTCCATTATAGGAGGTACGCAGTTTTTCGGTTCCAGTAATGGACACTCGCAAAATAACGCTGTTTCTTTATATCTTTGGAGCAACAAACTAGTATGTTTTATACCTTATCTCATGCTTAACGCAGTATGTAAAATTTATTTAAGTTTACACCGAGTATTATTTTTTTATTATTTTATACATGAACTCAACTCTCTTAGGAACATTACTAAGAATTCGTCTTGATATTTTTTTCAGTAAACTGGTGAATTTTATCTTGTCGCCAAATCTTTCAGAAATAACCGAATTAATTGAAACTTCAAAATGAAACAGCTCTACAACTCTAGCTTATGGTACATTACCGTCAGTTTTTAGAAACTAATTTTTGATACTTATTTTTAAGGATTTGTGTTTTTTTGTCCTTAATGGCATCACCGTCCATTATAGGGTATTTTACATTATGAATTTTTAATAGGTAATTTTCCTTGCTCTTTACCTACATTTTGTGTATATTATGACTATCTACTTAAAATGGTTATATTATGTACTTATTATACAAATATAAGGAAATGAGCAATTAAAAACTAATTTTATAGTGACACCTTGGAAGAAAGTGGAGATAATCGTCAGCAAGCTGTATATCCTAGATGCGTATTACCTGTTTGCCGACAGGCGCATCAACCGACTCTTGATCGATGAGACTCGTAATCTATTAATTACCCTATAGATTCCTGCCGATACATCCATTGTTCCTCAGATAAAGCACCATCTATCAACCCACGTGGTGCCATGTTGCTTGATCATCGCAATTTGTCTTATGCCCTTCATCGGATTTAAATGATTTTTATATCGACATTAACTGATCGAATCGAATGTTTGTTTTTAATTCGTAATGGACTCCAAAGTGTTTCGATCAAATTAAACAGTCAGTTTTATCACCGAATGCGTAATCGAGTCCCGGAGAAAGTGTATGCACTTAATGCGCAGGCGAAAAAAACGAAAGGAAAATGAGAGTGTGGAATTTGGCATGTCTTTCATAAATTTCGGTTACCGGCGGTTCGGTAACGTTACGTCTTTAGGAATCATAATGCCTCATTAAGAACTTCATTCTTCACGAATGCTGTTAACAACCATTCAACTTTATTGATGCGGTAACTTGGTGGGTTTATCGAATGATGTCAATCAAAGGAGCAGTACAATGTTTAACGTAAACAGTTTTGAGCGTTTGTACACAATTATGGTTACAAATGACTTCTGATTTCCGGTTTGTTATATAGTTTGTAATGGCCGGCTCTTATACCTTCAGTTACGAATAATTAGGTAGAGAACTTTTCCTTTAAGCAAACCGAATTCTAAGAATTAAGTAATAAAATATCAGAAGTCGCAACCGAGATGTGCATCACAGAGAATGTTTGGTCAAGTTACCTTAATCGGGTGCCCTAGAATGTATCATGAATGCATTCCACCCAAGTCCATTGTCATGCGACGTGCAGTTGCATAAGGCTGCGTAGACGTTGCGTTGGGTAATCGTTTTGGGTCTAGAGTGCGACTAAAATGGAAGCGGCGATAATCCTCCCGGGCTAACACCGCCTTTGATGATAAAACTGCGCCCGGACTGGAATAATAAACAGCATTTGTTAGCGAGGGAAGGTACGAGTAAATAAGAAATTACGCTGCATAAGATTTAATGCAGACAACTAGTCTTTCATCAACTATCAGATCTGAGCATAGTAATTCAAACAAGAAAGTGCATCAGAACATAAATTTCCATCCGTCATGGAGTAGAAACTCGTATAATTATTATTATCCATCAAAGGGTCAAGTACCTATCTTCATTATTCCGCGCCCGTCGGTCGAGTCGTGGCTCGTGTAATGAACTTTTTGAATAGGTTCTTCAGCTCCTTTAGTGGTGGCAGGATTCCCTCGTCGTTTTGTAGGTAGCTGTCGGCGAAGGCTTTCTCCAAACTTGCGGAGTCACTGTTGTTGATAACTGTTTGTATTGTATACGTCCCTTGGATCGAAATACCGGGAGTGGAATGAAAAGACTAATCAATGCTTACAGCGCTTCTGATAGAAAGTTAGGAGGAACGACCTTAGGTCATTGTTAGCTTTATTACCAGGGTCATGATTCTGGTAACTTCGTGTCTATAAAAGGTGTAAAGGCTGATGTATCAATTATATCATAATTGAACTGTATAATGAGTTAAGTTTTTTTGTTGCAGCGGTCGTCGTGCGTTATCTAACCAAGCGGTACATAGGTGAATACAGCTCTACAGGAGGTGAGTGAATGTTTACAACCAAATTATCGACATCATCATAGATAATTATCAGAGGTCATTTCGTTCAAGTTGCTGAGATTATTGTATGCAAAATTACGAGATATTGTTACAAGCAATTGACGTCAATTTGCGCGCTGTCGAGTGCAACTTGAAATTGAATTGTCTCCTTCCTTCCGACCTTAAACGAATGGCAAGTGTCGTGTTTTGCGTCACTGGCGTGGCGCTTCGAAGTAAATTAAAATGTTAAGGAAATTAATTTTAATATTCATTGCTAGTAACTCGACTAAAAGAACATAATTTAGTATTTATCGTTCACTCGCATTCCACTGCCTATATTAAGATAAACAAGGTAATAATGTTCGTTTAGGGTATGACTATAGATTGGCTGAATAACAATCCATTATACCATAATTGGCGGTAATGTTATAGCAAATTACAGTGCGCTCATAATTATGATATTTATGATAACTATTGGTATTGCATATTAGCACGTTGTACTATCAGTTGCAAAAGTGCATGGCGAATTCATCAATGAATTCATTCATAAATTCTCCATGCACTTTTGCAGCTGATAGTACATACCTTTGACTTCAAAACGATACAGTCACGTTTTGTCCTTTGATATTTTTAGACTTTTTGATACCATATATTATCAATTATCATAATATATTATGTAATAGGTACCATATAACTCTATATAAATATTGGGTTGGCACAAAAGTAATGAGACACTTGGTTTACGTTTTATATTTTTTATTATTATTACAATACAAAAAGCTTAGTCGATGATGTAATCACCATTAGCATCTATGACTTCTTGCCAACGATCCGGCAAAGTTTGGATGCCTTTCGCCCAGAACTCTGATGGCTGTGCCTCGAAAAAGTTGTTCAACTCCACCTGTACATCATGGAAATCATTGAATTGTTTACCCCGCAAATGTCGTTTCAGGGCTCTAAACAAATGAAAGTCTGATGGTGCGAGGTCTGGAGAATAAGGTGGGTGGGGTGTCGTCTCCCAGCCCAAGTTTTGCAGCTGTTGGCGAACGGTAGATGTGACATGAGGTCGAGCGGTTTCATGTAGTAAAATTACAGTGGCTCGTCTTCGTCGTTTTTTCTTGATAGCAGAAGATAGTTCGGTGAGCTGTGTTGAATATTTGTTAGCGTTTACAGTTTCATTGTGTAATAGTTCATGAAACAGCATGCCTTGCGAGTCCCAGAAACAACAAAGCAAAACTTTTAAGCGGTTCTTTTGACTCGGCTTATGTTGAGTTGGTGGCGTTTCTTCTCGAGGCAGCCAAAAAGCACGACGTGTATCGTTCTCATAATAAATCCATGATTCATCTCCCGTAACCAGATCAGTCAAAAACTCTTTACGTCGGGGTCGCAGCAAAAGTGATTGACAGATGGCGACTCGGACTGCACGACTGGCGTCGGTAAGGATGTGCGGTACCCATCGAGCCAAAACTTTTCGATACCCAAGCTCATGCAGATGGTATTCCACAGCGTGGTGACTGCAGTTAAGTACTTCCGCTAATTCACGAGTAGTAGCATCAGGATTCGACTGTAGTTCGCAGCGTAAATCGTCATCATTGAATGCAGGTTGGTCGCCCTGAGCGTGACTGTCTTTCAAGGCTCCTGTCTCCTGATTTAAAACGGTCAAACCATCTGGACACCGTGGCATGGCTTGTTCTTCCAGCGCCCAATGCAGTGTTGATATTGTCAGCCGCAGCACGCGCACTGTGGCCTAACAAGTACTCGTATAAGTAAAGTGTTCGAACTTGTCGCTAGTCCATTTTATTTCAATCTAACTAAACCAATCACGAGGGCGGCTTTATATATCCTCACATTAGAAGTACCTAGAATGTTCTACAACATACTAGAATATTATCGAAAACAATTAACTTAAGAAAGGAAATGTATAGAGTTTTGTAGAGTGTGTCATTACTTTTGTGCCAACCCAATATATTGTGTTGTCAGTGTCATCTACTTAGGTTTTGAATCCTTTAAGATATATTGTAAAATAAATTATTTTGAATTGCAAGCTTCCAAAACAAATTGATGGAAATGTGATATGATGGTAAGTTAGTTAAGTATTAGCTGGTACAACAAGAACAAATGTTTTGTTTGGTTCCAGATTTCCTTTATCAGCACCGAGTCGCGTTCGACGGCGCTGTATCTGAAGTCGAGATTATGGACACTTCTAACTGTGCAGTAAGTAAATTGATAAAGTTAATTATTTTGCTGTTCAACTTTATTACCTTCGACGGTAATCTGTAGGTGGCGAAAACAATAAAGATTTAAGTGGCAACAGTATTGTAAATGAAGCCGGAAAGGCCGGGATTCATTTAGCGGTAGACAATGGTGATGTTTATCTGCTAGGTAGCGGGAGGCTGATGCTCGTACAATTTAATTAGACAAAGTTTATGGGGCTTGTATCGGCTATCAGATGCGATCGCGGCGGCCGCGTCGCCTGCGGCCAAATACCGCCTATCTCAAAAACAGACCGCGAAACCAATTATTGCGTAAGCTGGTAAACTTCTTTTAACGTTACCTTTTGACATTGTTTGTTTTTGATCGGCGTGTTTTGAAGAAAGCTGCCTTTTGATCTGCTTTCTAAAGATCTTTGGATAATGGCACACTCAGAATGAATTTATCGTAAACAAGAGAAGGGTTTAGAAAACTTTAGGTACTCATGTTTTTGAGATGAAAGGTAGAAAGTTCTTCAGATTTAGGATAACGGAACATAACCTTCTTTAATCACATATTTTAAATTGTAATATCTACTTACTATGTCAGTCCACTTACCGTTAACATTTTCCATTAAAACGCATGTTTTTTTTTCCTTTTGCTAACATTTTACTTAGCTTTTCTTAAGATCAACAATGTTATATGAAATCGGCTAGAATAGAGTTCAACGGACATTTAATTTTCGCCAGTGTGCATTGTTCTATACAAATACAGTCCTTTGACAAATGTGTATTAGTTAGGTGTAATATGCTTCATTAATCATTCACAAAATCATCTGAAGTTGATGATTTGAAGGGGCCAGTGACCTCGATTACCTTGTTTTGCTTGTCGATATTTCGGCGCAGCTGTGAGCTTCAGTTGATATTTCAGTGGCACGTACGGGAATATCAACTCAGAACAAGTAAACACCAATGCGCGGTTTAAAATATAATTGTTTACCAATATGTTAGATGGGAGTTCAAAATTCAATAACGGAATTGTAAAAAAGTGTTTCAACGTTTTGAATTGCGTAATAGATTATAAAGCGGTGGCCCCATTGCGCCCCGCTGGGACATTTGTGTCTTGACTGCATTATAATGAGCTTCGATACATTTCTTTAATAGATTACGCTTAATCTTGCCTTTTGTTAATGGAATTGAATCTGAATTTCCGGAATTTGTGCCCAAAACCTTTATCAGCACCGCTACTTTTAATTAAGCGGCGACAAGGCGTGACACCGTTGTAATAGGCGCCAGCGTTCGAATTATACCCCAAGAGCTATCCGGTCTTGCTACTACTGGGAAAATAACTTAATTCTATAACAGTACTTTTTATGTCACCAAAAATTAAGTTTGGTAATTTGGTATAGTTTTTTTAGTTAAGCCACCAAAATTTGTGACAAGAAACGTATAATATAATAAAAAAAAGATTATTTTAATTCACTAAAAATCAGGCGAAAATAGTATCAGGACTTTTGTTTTAAATTCGACTTACTAGCTCGGAATAACATTCAGGGCAAAAATTATATCAGCAAAAAAATTGGAACAGACTTTTCGTTAAGATCAAAATAAAGAAGAATAAAAAATAATCCACCTTTAAATGCACGCCAAGAAGCGCTAAAACCTGTACTGAAAGAAGTATTTTCATATTTTTCATTTACCTACAAACTCTACTATTGACGATGTCATTTTCTGCATTATTTCAAAAGTTAGTTATTCATTCGTATTTTCATTACATCGCGGTATAATAATATATTTCACCACCTTTACTATCGCTTAAATAGCTCAGTTATAGTAGCGTAAGACGATGGGCGCGCTCCTGACCTGACGTCGTGGGTTCGATCCTCGGCAGTGGAAATCTTTTATTTCTTGTTATTATTTTTTTAACTTTTATACCCTTATCAAACCTCTTTTTAAATATTGTTTTTTTAGTATTAGATTTACAACCCATTTCATTGAAATTTTGTTAGACACATGTAATGCAATAAGTTTAAAAATTGTCTTTCAGTATTAGTATTGATTGAAGGTAATCTAAGGTTCAACATCGTTCCTACTAACCGCAATACTCTGTCTTAGCTAACCATCGACCATTACAAATGTACAGTGACAGTTGTCCGGTATGACTCATAGATTTATATATTATTAAGCTAGATTGAGTTGTTAGGCCAAAAAGTGTGTCCACATGAGAGGGTAAAGTTGGGGCTGGTGTCCCTCTCGCACTTATTGCCACTGTCAAAATTATTTGAATGACGTCATCACTGTCATTATTTGGGGATACCATTCAATATTCAAAGTTACTACCAAATCTACTAATACCTAATTAAAGGTTTTTTTTAATTGCGCAAATCTTTGGTTTTATGGCTTCATAATAATGACTTACCAATTCGTTACAAGGTATTAATATCCTTGCCTCGATATAATACAAAAATAATTTAAGAAGTTTATAAACTTAGTTATCATACAGGTAAAAATACTACTACTATAGTAATCTCTTTAACACTGGTCACACGTGCGAGAGGGACACCAGCCCCAACTTTGACCCTCTCATGTGGACACACTTTTACTAGTCTGATAAGAACGCCTTTCTGCACCGGTGATAAAGTTCAATTTAGTATGGCAAAAAAGTGTGAGCTCAGTCCCTATTGAAAATCCATGGTATGACTCAATGAAAAATTGGCTAAATAGTAATCAGAAAACAAGCAAAAAGGGTAGAATATATTTCTATAAGTTATTTCTTTGGATTACATTACAAAATGAATGTATTATACATTATAATACTCGTTGTAATTGTATAGATTTAAATAAATAATTTTATTAGTTCAAATTAATGACCGTCAAGGAACAAAAACTATTGAGTCGCTATTAGACCGTTTTCACATTATCCGATCCGATAATGGATGTCGGAAGGATATCAATAGAAGAATCCAAGATTCCGCCTGTAATGTATCGGTCCGACATCCGATATCGGATCGGATAATGTGAAAACGCACTTAGGTCTACATTTTACACTTTTTAAAACCAAGATTAATTAGAGTCAGTTGTATGGTCGGTATGTAGTGTAAATAAAAAGTCAAAAAGTCGTAGGTCCTTTCTATACTTTTTGCTTTGTATTTTATATTTCAATAGGTAGGCTTTTGTACCCATATTACAGTACTTTCAATATGTGCTATCCTATAATTAAATTTGAACACTCGCGTAGACACTTCTAATATTATTTGAATGGATTTACCAACATTAAATCTCCTTTTGAAAATAAATTTTAAAGAATATCCCAGTATCAGATCAGAGCCACTGGTATTTAATTTAAAACAAATGCCTATAATAAATAAATCCGATTACCCCTTTGGGTTGTCTGCTGAATTTAATTATTTTCATAGAAAATATTTTAATTTGTATCTTTCCAGCTCGAGATTCTTGGAAGCCCTGTAAATTTTTCTTTGTGACAACAAGATATGACCTTTATTTCAGGAAATTTACACATACAAACATTACCTACATTTATTGTAATAAACGGAGTACAAGTGACCAAGATAAAGATGATACAGTAGGGTATTTTTAAAGTTTATGTAATGAAGAAGTAAAATTGCGGCCTTTTTAGGTATTTCTATTTATGGAATAAATTGGAAATATCTAATATATACATACTTATTATATATTGGTAGCGGCTCCATTCATTCAATATTCGTTCGCAATTCATTTTGACATATAAGTCATTTGAGCATATTATGACAAAAGGTATTTTGATAAAGAGTTTTTAGTGTGTCGCAGTTCCATTTGCAATTTTGATGCCTAGGTCTTTATACACTAAGTTGATTATGATATGAACGATTTTTTTCCTAAGCAGATAAGAAGTTAACGTTATTAGCATCAACAAGAATGTTATAAATGCAATTTAGACCCAGATTTTTAAAACATTTTTGTTATGAATTGTGCGTCCTTGTATTTAATGTCATTGCAGTAGCTTGTACTCATTAACTTATAATATAAATAAAACAGTAAAAAAATGAATTAAAAAAGCTGTAATATCTACGTATGCGACGACTGAGATTTGAACTCGTGACCTGTGGCTTGTAAGTCTAACGATAATCGCCGGGGCTATACCTGGCCGTGACATATGGGTCGAAATTAGACTTTGCATAGCTTTCGCGTGTTTGTAACAAGCGTTGCTTCAACGATTCTGAAGAATGGAAAAATACATTTCACAAGATGACGGAGATCTGTCAAATGGTAGAATAGAAAAACGTGAGATAGATGTATGTACTGACAAGTATATACTCTTTTCGACGACTGTCAAATCGCATGCTTAAAATAAATATGTAATTTTTTTAATTACTCTGGACTTTATTATCGGTGGGAAACGTCTGTTTTTAATCTACTTAAAATATTACTTATGTAGAAACAGGCATGTAATGAGGAGGAACACTCAAAGGATATGACAGATGGCGCCACCCTATTAGTCCGTGAGAAGTGAGAGCGAGAAGCTGATAAATTATGTTTTTTCTCTCTCTCACATATGAATGACAGTGACATGCCTAGACTCTTGCATAGGCGTCGCCTGGCGGGGTAAAATGTCAGTGTGCCTCCTCATTTACGTTATTGTGTATAGTAATAGAAGAACAGAATAAAAAGCATGCGACACGGCTCATCACCTACTCTCGGCCCAGCTCCACTGGCGTGGTGGTTTGCCATATGGATTCCTAAATGTAAGACACTAAGGTCCAAACCACGCAAAAAAAGTAAATATATTATTAAATAAAGGTCAAACTTGTTGGGTGGATTATCATGCTGTTAATATTGTTAAATAGGGACAATAAAAGTCAACCTCGTACTATTATCTGTTTCGAATTTGCCAGGTCAAATATTTAGATTTTTTTATTTCCATATAAATATGTTGGTGGTTTTTATATGTTAAATATCTGAAAAATTATGTGCTATTCATTTCTGCTTAAAAATATCTGTTATTATATCAGCTCTAGAGCACGTTAGACAAATCGGGTTGTAAACCTTAAAACGGATTTTTTTCTACATGTTTCCACCATTAAATTACTGTTAGGTATTTTGCTGAAAGAAAACGCTTATTTTCTGGGCGTAGTTTTTTTTAATATCTTCCATTCCAAACTATTGGTGGATTCGAAAATATAGGTTTTTTAAATTGCGATTAAGCGCTGTATATGAAATAAAACTACTGTTATAGAATTATTTTCAAAAATATCGTACCGGTCTTAGGCTATTAATCTGTCTTGAGAAATACATCTTATTAAGGCAAACATTTTGAGTGGCTTGAATATTTAATGCGACTAAACTTTATACTATAGCTAATTTTTAAACTTGAGGCGTGGCTTTGTTTATTTTAGTTGATATTGTTAAAATTTGATTTCTGAAAATAACCATTTACCTATTGGTACAAATCTCATCAAATAGATAATAACGGCGAAAGTGTTCAGATATATTGAACACGCCTTTGTCCGTTTTTTTGTTTGTTTAAATAAAGGTGCATTTCGATTTAATTTGGCCACTTTCATCCATATCAAAAGATACTAGTCGGTATACACAGTCGTACAACAGAAGGAGACGGTGTAGAAGATACTTCTTTCTTCACGTAGATACTTTTTCACGTAGTTACATCACTTTTAAACCTACTTCACTGTGTTCTACATACTCGTATGTGTAGTTTCCAAGCAAAAAACTTTATCGTGTGAATAAGGACGCTCTGACAGGTTATTCGTATATATGTATGTATGTAGTGTGAGCGTAGGCTCCGTATGTGGCATTGTTTCAGCCCGTATATGATCCACAGTAGGGACGTATTCCGTTGGTCCGTATACCGCTTCTCCGAGTGAGGTAGATTTAGCACAGCTCTTCCCTCAAGTCACTGTCTTACTGTGTAGAAACGGATGTAGAACAAAGTGGCACTTGACTATATTTTGACACAAATGTCTTTCTCTTCTGCCCGCCTTCACATGATCTATTGTCCTCAGATCCGCGGTTGCCTAGCGGAGCACGTGCGATGGGGCGACGCGTTCGCCGTGGTGTACTCGGTGTGCGAGCGGCGGTCGTTCGTGGCGGCCGCCGAGCTGCTGTCGCTGCTCGAGCGCACGCGCCTGCCCGGCTGCGCGGCCGTCACCCTCTTGGGGAATAAGAGAGACCTCGAACACGCTAGGTGAGAGAAACAGCCGCTACATTCAATTCCAACGCTTGTAGTCGCCAGTAACGTGCTGAGATAGAATTATTTTGTGTTACTGACCACTGATGCAATCAGGTCTTGGAAATAGTCATAGTTATTAGGTTAGCAGTGCAGTGAAGATCAAAATTAGTAGCATTTTATCGAAAGTTTTCAGATTGGTTACAATGGAGCTGAAGATAGCCAGAGTAGTAAACTCATGGAAGCGTCTTGATTTTAGAGTAGGTAATATTTTAAGTATTCCTTCTTCGTATAATGATGTTTCACACAAGTTTTGTCGGTAGGGAGGTCCATGCAGAGGAGGGTCAGGAGTTGTCGCTGCGGTTCGGGTGCCAGTTCTACGAGGTGTCGGCGGCGGAGTCGTGCGCGGGCGCGGCGCTCGCCTTCCACGCGCTGCTGCGCGAGGCGCGCGCGCTGGCGCTGCTGCTGCCCTCGCCGCGCCGCAAGCTCGCCGCCTATTCTGTTTCTAAAGTGAGTACTACGAGCTGTCGGCGGAGTCGTGCGCGGGCGCGGCGCTCGCCTTCCACGCGCTGCTGCGCGAGGCGCGCGCGCTGGCGCTGCTGCTGCCCTCGCATATTATAGAGTTGGAGGCACCCGTTTTCCACGTGATATTGAGCTACGCAGTACGCACGCACGCTACACGCGTTACTGTTGCTGCGTTCGCCTCGATGTCGTTGTCGATTGAGTTTTTTCGCTAAGGTACAGCGGGGCAAATCTTGACTGGGGAGCAATTGTAACTAATCCATTTTTTCTATTATTACACTATGATATTGAGTTCTACATGTATCCACTGAACACGCCAACCATATATCTCTAATAACCGGTGGGCACTCTGTTTAATAATGTATGCTAGTTTTAAAATCTGGTAACTTTTTGTAAGTGTTGATGTTTATTTACTAATATTTTTTTCTTTTAACAGGTAATTGGCACAATATTTGGTAAAAATAGCAAAAGTGTGCGCAAGAAAAGGCCGTCGCTCAGCATTTAAACTAGGATTAATGTTCCAGAATATAAATATTTATTACTTAAGCCATGGAGACTGCTTCGTTTGTAAATAAAATAAGAATTCTATTTAATACTATGTCTGTTAATTTCGAAATATTTTTGAAGCTTATAAAATCCTATTAACCTGGCCGGTGTGGTCGTAATTAATTCACTTTTACGAATTAATAATACGAATCATATATATATTATCATATATATATATATATATTTTTAAAGGACCTTCATAAAAATTACAGTATATCGGCTCTGTCAGTCTACTTTTCATGGCCTCAAATTACATTATTGGTAGGATGAAGCAATAATTTACATTTTGATGTTTTTAAAGAGGGGTGACAATTTTGTGTTACGTATATCTTAATATCGATCATCGCCAGGTTAATGAGTTTAAAAAAAAGATAAATGTTTCCTAGATTTTAAGATAAACAACGTTACAGAGTCTTATAATATTTTCAAGAATCGCATACTTTCGACCTTTGAACAATGTTCGCCAAGCTGGTTTGTAGCTGCACCACCGAATCTGCACGTTCAGAGATCCTATCTTATTCAGAAAGGGTTTATATTTGTTTAATTCGAATACCGGATAAGTTTGTTGAGACACCCTTCATTAAACGTGTAAGACAAGTACGTCAGCGTTAAACTCAATCATTATGATCTCGCAAGAATTATTCTGTGGAATTACTATAATTTTACATTCATGATTTACGCTGCCGTTTTCACAAATAGCCACGTTTATAATGCATCACTGTAACGGACTTTTTGGACATCTAGTACATACTTATATTACTTATCCAAAATACAGATTTGGAAATTTAAAGAGGTGTTTTACGTATATTATTACTGAACTCTCCTCGAATACTTGATGCTGTAGGGATATAATTTCGGCAGATGGGCGACCTCATTGTGTCGTAAACCTGCTTGAAATCCATCTACATTTTGTTGAAAGAAAATCGATACCTACTAAAACTAACTCTACCTACGTATAAAAGTGAAATGATAGAATATTAAGTACTTGTCAAAGTTGCAAGAATGCCGGGCAAGTCAGTAAATAGTTCCATTATACTGGCTTGAGATGTGGCTTAATGATGATTGGTTTAAAAAACTTGTCAATCTAAGCTAGGCAAGTGTTCTTTTTGTCGTAACGAACTCATCATTACTTTGCTAACGAGCCTCTCAGTAGTTTCAATGTAATTCTATTGTAGGAAGCAGGTGCAAGGACCTGACATTCTACAGATATATTCGTATAAGTTAACTTTCAAGTGGCATAGTTAAAATAAAATAAAACTTGGTTCCTCCACGCGGAAGAACTGAAACTTCGTAACATAAGCTTAAAAACATTCTGTCAAGTGACCGTCACGTTTTTGCGTTTAGTTACTTCCATATTTTTACTGTTTTAAATATTTTACATTGCTAACTGCTCAAATTATTGAAAAAACAAACATAAACTCATAAAATGTTCAAGAGTTTCACTTAAAAATTTGCATATTCATCAGTCTAGCATTTTGTCATAATTCTAGTTGGCAATACTGATCGTCAGGGAGCGTATACTTTTCGTGCCGATGACATCAATTTGACGTCACGCTCCATATAGGGTGATCACAAATTGTTTTATTGTAAATTGTTAATCATTAGTCATTAATCATTTTAAGTTATGAATTTCTTTGCATGGTAATGAATGCAAGAAGGATGGTGTGCTTTACGTTAGAGATGAATTGACTATTTAATTAAATTTGTGTACATATAAAAAAATATATATATTCACGTTTCACATTTCAAGTAGGTAGGTATTATTTATGCCACATGTAAATGGACTACTGTATTTAAAGTAATTTGTACACGATTAAAATGATTGACGACTAATGATTAATAATTTACAATAAAACTATTTGGGATCACCCTATACGGAGCGTGACGTCAGATTAATGTCATCGGCATGAAAAGTACGCTCCCTGCTGATCGTCCAACGTGTAACGCTGTCAGTTGTAAGTCGCATTTAGAAGAAAACTTCAAAAAACTAAAGCGCATTATTTGACTTAACCCCTCGTATGCGGCCTGTCAATTTTGGTCATTGAAATAAATAATTTTGACATTTAAAGCAATTGATTAAAATTCCCACGCACGGATCCGTGTCTAAGCATAATATGGGAATTTTAATCAATTAAATGGAATTTTTCTAATGGTCGTTTTGTGCTACATTAAAAAGCGTATCAGTGTAACCTCTTTACATTGAATACAAATTACATTTGTAAGTTGTATTGAGAGTATCGAGCCCGGTCTGGGGTGCGGGTCGTGTGGACCGAACGTGACTTGCAGGGCCCGATTACGGTATCCTACAATAGGTGTAATTGAGGCACTACAAGAACATATAAACTTATATCTGAGGTCACGAACGTTCGATACATTAAGCGTTCCTAATATTTGTGAAAATGTTTGCGAGAAATCCGAGGTGTATGAATATTTCTATCAAGAAATATTTTTGATTTATCTTGGTGTATCTGTAACGTAACAACATGTCCGTCCAAACCTCAACGGAAAAGCACAGTACTATGTAGTATGAGTATATTCGATGCTAAGTATCAAGTTAACAGAAACTGTTAAAAGTGTAAAACTAAACAAGAATTCAAATCAAAGCCGTCCAATTTGGGGACCAACGGATAGCAAAAGTATTCTGCAGAAGCTGAGCCCCACATGAGCAATATATGTTTATTATTTAAAGGATACCTTCTTTAAATAATAAACATATATTGCTCATGTGGGGCTCAGCTTTTGCAGAATACTTTTGCTATCCGCATGTTTAAACTGGATACATTATTTACACATGCAAGTACAGCTGCAGTCAAGTCACACAAGTTGCAAGTTACTTGCATCCTTCGTTGTTCGCCTCTTTACTTGCACTAGGTACATATACGAGCTACGCTGTTCGTATATATTACGATATTCCAACACATGCTATGCAATCTACAAGCTATGTAGGTATTTTATTATATTATATGTGAGTGCACAGGAAAACGTCCCACTTTGTCGATTGCTATAAAGCCGCTTTGTCAGTTTATTCATATAAAGATACAAGTAAATCTCGCCTTAATGGTAACCGACAAAGTGGGACGTTTTACTAAACACACTCACATATATGGTCCATTTGATATGAAAATATTGCCTTTTATTAAGCTCATATGTTAGTATACCTTGTAAATAAAGTCAGTATTCTTTGTAAATAATTAATTTAACATAATTATGTATCAATACACCTCGCAATAGAGTTACGACTCTGACTCAACATATGTATTGTAAATATTGACGGTAAATGTTCATGTAAGATTTTAGACATAACATTTATAGTAAAGTAATAAAACTCGATAGCAATATAAATACTTGTTTTATTCGTAGAACCGAACCCTTACGCCGTGGCTTGCGTGGGCGACGGTCGCGCGATGGTCGCGCGACGGCTATGCGACGCATACGAAATTAAACCTTATCGATATGGAAGTATGAGACGCGACGGCGACGGTCGCGCGACCGTCGCCCACGCAAGACACGCCGTTAGTATTGGAATGGAAGTAAGTATCGTAGTAAAAATTAAAAAAAGTATTTAAATCAAATGTTTGTTTACTTACTGTACAGTAGGTACATACATGAGGCGAAGCTGAAATATCAATTAGTAAGTACCTAACAGTTTCTTGAAAAGATCGGCATCAAAATTAAACACGAAATGGGGAAAACTATACTCGCAGATAAGTTTTGGTAAAAAGTTCCTTATGTGTTCTATCGCCTGTACAATGGGTTGTGCATCGATTTAAACTTCCCTAGTAGTTTAGATCGATGGGGTTGTGTTCTGAACTGTTTGACATGATGCCAACGTCCACTTTTCATCCATTCCCGATGAACTGCAGTAGGTATGGGGTTCCTCAAAAAAGTGGTGTACAAGTTTCTAATGGGTCGGCTCGGCAACGCGCAAGTGACACCCCCTGAGTTGCAGGCGTCCATAGGTTACGGTGACCGCTTTCCATCAGGCGGACCGTATACCTGTCTACCACCAACGTGGTATAAAAAAGTACAATTTAACAATGATAACACGATGCAGTGAGTATTGCAGACATATATTAAAATCATATCTTCTTACATTTAAGCTGACCAATTTAAATAGAATCTAACCAATAGTAGTAGATGCCAAGATTGCCAAGTAATATTTTCTTATTATCGATAGGATGGTAGGAACCTAGTTACAGTATGTACTTACTATCCAGGGTGAACGTTTTCATTCTGCAGTTACTGTTAAATTTTTACTGTTAAACATAAACTATGAGAATTAAAGTGTCGATGAAGTTTAAATATTGCATTTTTATTATAGTATCCATATTATTTTAATATTATAAATGGGAAAGTGTGTGTGTCTGTTTGTTTGTCAGTCTTTCACGGCAAAACGGAGCGACGAATTGACGTGATTTTTTAAGTGGAAATATTTGAAGAGATGGAGAGTGACATAGGCTACTTTTTATCTCTTTCTAATCCCCCACTTCTCTAAACTTTTAGAATTTAACCTGAGTGAAGCCGCGGGCAAAAGCTAGTTATTTTATATTTTAAACAAAATAGTTTGTGGAATAACACTAGCTCCAAAGGTCATTTCCGGAAAGGTAGGAAATTTAGTAGAAGTCATTCTTCAGTTCAACTTAGTAGAAAACACTCGAGGACATAGTGAAATAAATAACTAGGTACCTAATGATACTAATGATTAGCACCCTCTAGGATTATTTGTACCTATATCGTACGACAAAACGATATTACTAGGAAATGAATGCGAATGTTACGTTTTTATACCTACGCCTTCGTCGAAAACGGTCAATATCTTATTATGTAAGTCTTCCAGCCGCCACACATATTTACGGTAACGGCAAAGATACAAATCAGTGGGATGCTGCTGCTATCTGAGGCGTAAGTACCAATATGGAAGTTTATTCTTTATGTAGTAATCACACGTTGTTACGAATGTTGTCCAATTACTACGTAGGCGTGCAAGTGCAGTAGTTCTGCGAAAGCTGTTCGCCTGATCCTGCTGTATACTGTTAGTTACATTTAACATCTTTCCTGACTTGTTGACACTGGTCAATGATACCGAGTTACATATTCACCAGTTTCACCACTAACTCCACTAAGGAGATAATAACTTTGGAACTAACTTATTATGAGACAAAATAAATAAGTACCTATCGTTAAAAGTAACGAATGTGCAGTAGGACCGTAGGTGTACCTAGTTTAGTAACTGGTACTTTGGAACAGTACCTACGTAATTAGGTGCCTCGTCTCATAATCTGTTTAAGGGTCAAAAGTAGGCAAGTTATACCTATGTAAGTAGCAGTACATTAGTATATGCTTACATAGGGACTGGGTAAGTACCTATTTACCTACTTATAATTCTATTGACGCTTAATGAATGACCTAACTACAACAGCATAGAAAAATAATAAACAGCATAGAAGAATGTTTATAAAAGTAGTTGTCCACAAAAGCTGGCACACATTAAAGATGACCACAAGGGGGTGCCAAGTCGATGACTATTTAACTTTAGCACACCTTCCTCTGGATCCCTGATTGCTTGTTAGTGAAGTTGAGAGAGTGGTACCCTATGGTGTCCCTAAGTTGATGTACAGAACGTGTCTTACGCGTCAAGTGATAGCAAATTTAGCAAAGCGGACAGTAACAAGGCATTTCAAACATATTTCACTCACATCGTTGCTGTTACACCATAAAAGGTTGTCGTTAAGTCGAACTCAATTGTCTTGATATATTCGTTAGTGGCGAGAGTGATTCGCGTCGCACTTTCAGATTACGGCTCGACGATAGCGTCGCATCGATCGCGCCTGCGCCTCGTATACATGTCGTTAAAAGCTCTAATGAGTTTCTGTTTTCACTGGGGAAGTGTCCGGGTGTCACGCCGCGAGCCGACAAGCCGCGCTGGTGTCCGACTAATATTGATCGGGTAGTCAGTTTCTCCGTCGCCCGCGCACTGCCGGACATACGATCCGCAGATACTGTCTAACGCGTGATACTGATACGAATGTCAATCCACAAGTTACGAGAAAGTTTGCAACAGGTGCAGACTCAAGGTCGTGTCCGGAGAAATTTCACGTCATAATCGGTAACTGTCGCGATGAGATAACCGCGCGATTCCGATTCGGCGGAGTGTGAACAATCGTAATGATGTTTAGCTACCGATAACAACAGAACAAGTTCAAGAGCGGGTCGATAAATACATTTTGCGCGACGGACAGTAAGAAGCGAATGGTCGTTGTAAGTAATTGGTAAGGCTAAGGAGTTGCGTAATAAATGTTTTGGTCCCTTGTTCCGCGGTCGTATTAAATCGGTTACAGGTGTATAGGCCGATGTGGAGATATAGGTGATAAATCGGGAGGCTCCGGCCGCGGCCGGCGGGGCTGCGCCGGCGCCGGCGCCACGCTCGCGGGCGCTGCACGTGCGGAATGAGAGGATGCGATGGCTATCGACTCGCTATCTCGCATCTCAGTGCATCCATGACGCTATAACCATGCGCTATGTTTATCAGTCGCTTCACAACGCATAAATTTCTCAATAACATCTATTTCCATGAGCGCATGGACTTTGAATGCATTTGGCTGCAGAATATATCTTACGCAGATAGTTTATTACGCTGTTGTCAGACGTGGAAACTAACCTTTGTCTACTAGTACATATATATAAATTATGTGCCGGTCTTTATCAAGTTTCTAATTATTTTAGAGACTGTTCAAATGTGTGACCACCATCATAACTAAATATGAAATCTAGTTGAGACGCTTTATTTCATGTAGGTATCTTTCATTATGCTAACGAAAGAGTCTGTAGTAAAAGGTTCTGACTTCGCTTAACGACGGCAAATTGTCTACAAGCGTTCAGATCTTTATTTACAGCTTTATCACTAATTTAATCAAAAAGGTCGAGTGCATAGAATCGATGTCTTGCCATACCACGTCAATTACAGAATTTAATAAAAAATATTGATGACCGAGAGGTGAAAGCAAGACGCAATCAGGAATTGCGAGGTGATGGTGTGATAGTGCCGACACGAGGCACTGCCCCGGGCGACACTATCCTTGTTGCCATTGTTCTCTCGTTTAGCATATTTATTAACTTTTTGTACCAAAATAATCAAATCAAACCATAGGTACGTACATTATGTTTATGTTCAGATGTTTATCAAACAAAGGATATGAAAGCAACGAATGTTATTGTTGTAAACAAGTACATATTATTAAATATAAATACCTAAGTAATAGAACTTCATGATTATATCGATGACTTGTATTATCGCCTATTATCCAACAACCAAGCAAATGTCATATTTGATTTCCCATTGAAATGCTTTTACTTGCGATGAGGAAATGTTAATGTGTTGGTTTCCGTTAATTATAATAGGCAGATACGTATACCTACATATGTGTTGTCGAGTTTTGATTTGAGATTAACTACTTACGTTGGTACTGCTACTTTCTGAACCACTTGTTGAAAATGACATTAAATAGTTGCATTTTTTTTTTATACTACGTCGGTGGCAAACAAGCATACGGCCCGCCTGATGTAAAGCGGTCACCGTAACGTATGGACGCCTGCAACTCAAACAGTGTCACATGCGCGTTGCCACCCCATTAGAAACTTGTACACTCCCTTTTGCTGTGTTAAGTGTAATCAATATATTTATGCATGGTACAGGAAAAGAAGTGTTGTTCTGTATGTGTGTTTTTTTAAAGTGTTGAAAAACTAACAACAAGTAGGTACTTATGGAATTTGAGTCTCGACTCCACACTCCACACAGGCTCTTTTGAAAGTTACGCGTTACCCACTCCAATTACCTCCTGGCATCCGTTGGCTCGTTGGGTGGACGACATTCGAAAAACTGCGGGGGCACTTCTGGATGAGATTAGCCCAGGAGCGGGATAGGTGGCGTACACGATGGGAGGATTATGCTCAGCAGTAGGCGATTAACGGCTGAAATGATGATGATGATGACTCCAAACTTGAATGATGAAATCATAGGCCGTGATTGTTCGCAAGGCGGTCCGGCGAAGTATTTGCAATAAAAGCTTTCATCTAAAACACGTCGAAAATGTATTGAAAGTGAAATGTAGTGAAGTTGGTAATGAAACGGATGAAAGGGGCGGATGGTATCGCAGTCACGATGCATCCCGCGACAGCGGTATGACATGTAGAGTACAGCGCCGTGCAACGTCGATGCAACCAATGATACTCAGCCGGATGGCAAACTTATGTATCTCGTGACTCGCGATTCTTGCGTAGAAAAAGGAATATATTTAATTTATTTATCCGTATTCACTTATTAGTGAGATGTTATCAAATCTAAATTTACATGTAGGTAAATTTGGTTGTTAAGTTGTAGGTTGCTAAGTAGGTATTTACTTTGGTTTAAGATCTGTGTCGTAAGTAGGTACATAATTATTATCAGCATGATTCATGAATGATGTCTATAATTTGCTTTTTATGCGCGGAAATGGACTCTGAGTTTATGTAAGTGCGAATCGTCTTGCTATCCATTCAATCAAAGTCCAAATATAAGTAGACCTGCCTCGTAACCAATAAATTATTTATAGCTTCTTGTCTTACGATGAGTGACGGATGTAAACAAATTTGAGATTGATAGACGGTGTTTTCGCTACCTAACGCTGCTCTTTCACTATTAGTAAAAAAAATATATTATATTTATATCTTGTGGTTAATAATTTACTAGTGTGCACGAAAACTGGCGGCGAATTGCTAACTTTTTTTGTAATAAATCTAAGGTTTAATAAGATATAAAAATATACTTAATAGATTTTTTTATTCATACCGGAATATGAATAAAATCTATAGTGCTACCACAGTATAATAAAGAGTACTATCGTACAGTATGGCCACTCCCGCTCCCCGCTGAAAGTGTCGCTCACCCCCTCTCGGTTACCTCACAGTTACCGTCTGTCAAAAACGCGAACAGTCGACCTGTCATATCTCACTCACACAAGCATGGTACGCGTTCACCTACACGAGCTTAGACTGTGTGCTAGGAACGCGCCTCTTTCATATATTTGATCGCCAGTGTCCGAGATGTGGTGCTACTATAATTGATAATGACCGCATGCCGAAAAAGTAATTTGAAAAAAAAAATGCTAGTTGATTGACAAGGACAATCTGGACTTGATCTGGACTAACGTGTAACGGGGTAAGTCATCTTCGAGCAGAAATTCTTATTTACGTATTAATAGAGAACCCTTCTCGCCGAAATAAAAAAAGTCAATAGGTACGTCATTCATAATTCACCAAAATACATATACAACGGCTATTTTCTATGCATCTGGCTATTAATGGGATATTTCCTAAACCATAATTATGAACTTACTATACTTTGCTTCTGCCTACAGACAGTATCTACACTTTCATCTTTCGACTCAGATTAAACGATTACTAGTTTCTTCTAATTGCTCGTGTTTGTCTCGATTGGATCGGTCACTGAGATCCACGCATGCGCATGAGTGAGTCCAGCCAAAACCTGATACTGACGTACAGTCGCCATCAGATACATCAGAACGGGCAATTTGCTCACAAGTATCGGACCACGCCTCTATCAACGACGATTTAATACGGGACTGACAACTTTACCCCCGAAATGTATGAGCCTTTTAGGCTTAAAGCTAGATGGCGCTGTTTCGCAGCCGGGAAGCGGCCAAAATCATATTTTCCCCAAATATTTTTGCGTGTTTTTATTTTTTATAAGAACAAATGACATATTTCTTTATTTTAATATCATGATATCACGTCAATACACAATTACATATTTTGAAAAAAATGAAGTTGTAGGCTCCATCAGTGTATTTAATAGGTGGCGCAAAAAAATAGAGGCACGATTCTTAAAGACTGTACACGATAAAATCCGGCCATGCATGATATGAAATATTTTTTCCGAATCCACATTTTGAAGTAATGTTTGTACTTTTATTAACCAGTATATCTTAAACTGTGTAATAATAGTAGCTATTCGTTGTAATGCATGAGTATGTATGTGTGAGTTTTCGCATTTCATTTCACGCTGGACAAAGCGTTTTTTGACACTCTTCACAGGCTTCCTATCCCACTTTTCACAATAGTAGTTATATTTTTAAAAGCCGTTTTACACGCATTAGAATGTCATCATACCAAAAAAAATAGTTATTGGAACTCATTTCGACATTTGAGCGTCAGGAAGGCTTTCTACTCCAAGCACTGAAAGTTGTTTTTGTATAGGAAAGCCAAAAAGTGTCAAAAAGTCGAACTCAGCAAAGTTAGAAAACCTCAGAACTTTCTTAATCTTATTACAATCAAAAAAATTGTGGAATCAGTATATCATCAGGTATATTTTGGCTAATATAATTACAGACATACATACAACATACATACAATCACGCCTGTATCCCATATAGGGGTAGGCAGAACACATGAAACTACTAAAGTTTCAGTGCCACTCTTGGCAAATAAGGGGTTGAAAGAAAACGAAACTGTGACATTGCAGTGACAGGATGCCAGCCTAATATAATTAAACATTAAAAAATCTTTTTAACAGGAAAGTTTTGTAAAGACTGCCAGAAGACAGTGGACAAAAAAATATTGGTACCATGAGATATACACTGCTAAAATTCATAGACCAACTAACGTTATGGTATGTTTATATCTTTAATTTGTAGGTTGATATCCACAAATTATATGGAAACGGTCCTGCTTGAAAATTAACTTTCTATTAAAAGATTTGCCATATTATGTATGGCTGGATTTTATCGTGTACAGTCTTTAGTATGAAGATTGCAATTGTAAATCCTATACAAATCATCCTTGCCTCTATTATCAAAATGTTAGTGTCCCTGTTCCGATTTCTGTGAGCACTTTGCCGACTACGATATATCAGATGGTGACTGTACGTGTCTATCATTGGGCGTGATAAAATATGTGTATGTGATAATCTAGGGACAATCAAAGGCGTTTGCCGACAGTTACATAATTTCAGTTGACGAAAATCAGATCGAAATTCTTTTCGATTCATGCATATGTAGGTACTTCCTTAAAAATCTTGGAGCTATTTCATGCTCAAGTTTGCATTTAACCAATGTTCGTGTAAAAATACAGTCAATTTAGATTTACGAAGTTTACAGCACAATACTGAATACATGTAATGAACACTAGGCATTCGATAGTAAAGCTGGAACGAATTAATTAAAGTAGAGCTTTAATCCAGATATGTTACAAGTATTACAACCAGCTATCATTTGATGTAACAACCCAGCGCATGTAACCGATCCGATTCCACTGGACTAGGTTACTGGTCCTATATTCTCATCCCACATGCGGCATCCATTCACTAAAACCACATTACCTGTGAGCTGAACTTAGATAAAATTGCTACAAAACATCGGTCACAGTAATTCTGGTCAATTTTAGTCGAATTTTAAGGGTGCGATAAGAATAGTCTGTTCACCGCAACCTTGCGTCTGCGCACCTTGCCCGTAGCTCGTGCTTTATGAACCGAGATAACCCAATTAGCCACCAGTGTAATATGCCACACATTTGCCAGTGTAAGACGCTAGTGCACTTGCAACATACTGCATGTTACATAAATCTAGTGAGTAGAAGAACCAACATACTTGCAACTATCGAATAATATATTGCATTTGGTCAGTAAATATAGTTTTTAGCTTACCGTCAAAATTGTTTTAAAGTTTGCTGTTATGTTTTAACATTTAAGGTTATAACTAGGCTTAGGACTTTTTATGGCATACCGTGGTTCTAAAATCCGTGGAGTCGCCATATGAAAAATTTTCAAAGTCAAAGTCAAAGTCCAACAGTATGATGTCACATTAAATATATATATTTATACACACTGTCACATCGTCACTGAGTTCATTTTAATCGAACGTAGTTGATTTTATCTTAATAGTAATTTTTTGGTTTTATTATATAGGATTATGATAAAATTTACTAATAGTAATAAATAACATCATTAGTTAATAATTACTACGTTCGATTAAAATTAACTAGGTAACGTTGTGACAGTATGTATAAATACTTATATTTAATATGACATCATACTGTTGGACTTTGACTTTGACTTCGAAAATTTTTCATATGTCGACTCCACGGATTTTAGAACCACGGTATGCCATAAAAAGTCCTAAGCCTAGTTATAACATCAGTTAATAATGAAGAAAAAGTAAGCCCCTTTGTTGTCTAAATCGGTTGAATTTCTCATCTATGTAGGTACATATTCCACTGCCAATTTTTTACACGTATGAACATAAAAACAAAAAAAAAAACACTACGAACATGGAATCTATACTTGAGCACCTAGCTGTTTATTTCTTCGTTTTGTATGTATGGAATCTATTACAGTTGCACTCTAGTTTGTACAGCGACTGCTGATTACCCTGTCCGTGAGCATTCATGATAATTATGTGTATAGTGGACATACGAGTACACACTATTATTACATTAAGCAAACAGACATGCAGCTAATTTTGAAAACATCTTTGCGAGGCATAGGAAGCTTAAAAAAGGCAAAGCTTGAGTTTGCAAGAGCTGGACTGGTAGTAAGGTACTGAAATATTATGGACGTTTATGTACAAAAATGTAATTTTCCTTCCTTAAAAAAAAAAATCAACCCACAAAATATAAACGCAAATACTAATTAAGTTTTCAACGGATCGCTAAATTATTATTTTTACCTTTTATTTTCAAAAAAATCAGTTGGTACATCTGTATAAAAACATAAAAAGAACTTAAACTACTATGCTTAATCTAACACAGAATAAATATAATTATGTACAAAAAAAAATACAAATAAAAGACAGGAGCAAGCTCGGCGCCGGATGGTAGGGTGCCCACTGTGCCCAGAAGGCTGGTAGCATTGCCGCGCTAGATCGCGATGCTTATTCGCTGCGCAAGAAATGAACCAGCCCTCTGGTCACCCGTAGCATCAATGAGACGCTTCGCCAGCTCCCTGAAAACAGAGTGTGCTCCGGGTGCCCAGGGTCCAAGGGTCTCCCCCACGGCCCCAAACGGCTCAATGATTGCATATTCGCGCCGTTTGAGGCATTCGGCCGCTTCGGCGGCCGTGCCAGCTTAACAATTATTACCTAGATTGTAAGATTTGTAAGATCTCTGATGTGCACAACTCTTGACAAAGATCTTTTTGAAAATAGCGGGTTATTTTCTAACTAATATTGATTGCGGAGATGACTTTTATGGCCCCGACGGATGACTTTTACGGTTCCACCCGCGCCACTATAAAGTATACACTCCAGTGTGCTGTCAAATATTATTATTAAAGTTAATGTAGGTACATTTTACTATTTAAAGATGTTGTTGCTGATTTTACATTGAACAAAAGTGGTTAGGAAAAATATGATATAGTTAGTAAAATAAATTAATACAAAATAGGGAATAATATCAGCTACGGAATAAATTATACTTGTCTATAACTATAAAGAATTCCTTTATGTTTATAGGTAGGTACTTAGGTAGTAAAAATAAAAAAACTGGACAAGTGCGTGTCGGGCCACGTTCAGTGTAGGGCTCCGTAATTTCCCGTACTTTAAAAAAAAAAAACTATTCAACCTATCAAGTTCAAAACAATTTTCCTAGAAAGTCTTTATAAAGTTCTACTTTTGTAATTTTTTTCATATTTTATAAACTTATGGTTCAAAAGTTAGAGGGTAAGGACGACGACGACACATTTTTTAAATTTTTAAATACTATTCCAACAATATATAACACGTTAGGATTGTAAAGAAAAAAAAATCACTCCCCAAGTCCCCACTTTTACCCTACCTATTAAAACATTGTTTCCACTTTTTATTTTACCACTTTGTCGGCGTGATTGATATATAAGTACATATTGGTACCCTAATTTCAGCTTTCTAGTGTTAACGGTCACTGAGAATTTCCGCGGACATACGGACGGACAGACATGGCGAAATTATAAGGGTTGACTACGGAACCCTAAAAATACTAGAAATAATAATCGTGAGTTACGGTTTTTTTATCGTGGAGTAAATAAGTAATAAGTCGAGTCAAGCTTTTCAGTACAATACAAGTGTACAGTCAGCTGCAGAGAAAAGTAGACCGTCTTGCATACAAATTTGTATGCAAGTGGGCTACTATTCTCTGCAGCTGACTGTACCTAAATTAAAATCCCATCTGTAATTTCATTATGTTTCTCCTTTCTTCGCGTAAAACCAGTCATGATTGACTAATGTTGTATTTTAGGTGTATGGGTACTCATCTCAATTATACATATCTACCTCATCCGTAAATAAAATAAAAACGGTAATTAAACTACATATTATCCTCAAATATTAAACGGTATCGAGTTAAATGCTTAATGGTCTCTAATATAGATAATCGACGCACCTGTCAGAAGATTGACGAATAGTAACGTGGGACGTATCTGTACATCGGAGAAAGTGATCGTGGATCTACATATATGATCTCTTTCGCTTGTGTTATACTGGAAGTACCATAGATTTGTTTGAAATGAAACTGCTGTAGATATAGAGCGTAAAACAGGAATAAGAGATTTAGCTGATATTTCCGCTCAAATGGGACCGGGCACGGGCAGGACACGTCTGCCATATGCTGCACATCTTTGGGCTAAAACACGCAACCGTTGGGTCCACAAATTGTTACAAGAAAAGAGGGGACGAGATTGATGCTTTTGACAGAGACTGGCGGAAGAATTCCAAGGACATATACTTGGAAAATTCAGACGCCTCCTCCTTATTCTTGAACTTTGCCCGGCAGTGGGATGCCTATTGAATGTGACATGTTGTAGTTTTCACCAATATTCTAATTAGGACCAAAATGCAACAAGTGTTGTTAGAATTGTATAATTTATAAATCCGAATCGGCCTCTTTTACGTTGTAATAAAAATAAAATATTATTGAAATTAGTATTAATAAGTGTGTACCTACTTGAGTATCATATGCAACAAAAATATATAGAAATATTATTATCAGTTTGTCACTCCATAAGCTTATCAAAGCTGTTCAATGTCATCAGATTAAAAGCAAAAGCAGACCTTGGGTACAACAAGTTTCGCTAAGCTTCATTCGCTACGCTTCGGTCCCAATGATTTGCGACAATCCAACAACTTGTTCTATTGTGCGCCATGAACTAGGTTTAACTCGTACGTATAAGGAATTTGTGCGCTGGCACTTCTCATCAGAGAACCTCTAGTCGATTATTTAGCGAATGTCAAAACCGTCAGTGTGAAAATAAATAGCATTTGCGTAAGCTATGGTGACTTAAGTATGATTTACCCGAACCCGGGCCGGTGCGTTCGACAATACGTTTTCTATGACAGGTGATCGGCGATCACGTGATGCTTTTCGTAGAAAACAAAGAGTCTGACAGTCCCGGACCATCTGACCTGGCCGCGGCCGGCCTAACTTCTCTCGTTTCTCAATCAAACTGTATGGAATCACCTAATTGATAGCTTTCAAAACGCGTTGAGTTCTGGCATAAAAAATCTTCTCGAATTTCATACAAGTACAGCAGATCCTACAAAGATAAATGGCCATCCTTTACCACTATAATTTAGCACAAGAGATGGCGAACCATCATATCTACCTGGATCCGTATCATATTACGATATCGTTTACTGGAAATGTTACGCCATAAAAAGCATTAAAGCACTTTACCTTACATAACTCATTTCAACCGCCTTCAGTTTCCTAAAAGTTATACCACATCCAGCCGCATTATCTCCTCAATTATATATATTAGGTGTCAGTCGCTTCAAACGAGTTCGCAGATAACACTAAATGGCTAATTTGTATTTTTAAAGCATTGCATAAACCATTACGGGCTATTGCGTGGTCAGTTGGACACTAATGAGTATACAGTAGCAGTAATCTTTAACACAGCGAACTCTGAATTCGGAACAGCTTTTTCACCACGGAGTTATACTTGATAACAATAGAATTAGAATGGTTTTCGATTAAAATGAACGGTTAAAACTGTTTGTAAGTATAATCGTCACTTTAAAGGAAATTATTAGTATATTTTTTATTTTATTAATATAAAAAAAGCGTTGTTGTACATGGAAATGATCCAGCGAAAAATATTAGGAGTACCTTCTTTTATACCTATATGTAATGCGTAATTATTTTACATTTAGATTATTATTGCGTAAATTATAAGTAGGTGTGCCTTTTAGGGTTCCGTACCAAAAAGGGACAACAGGAACCCTTATGGTATGACTCTGTCCGTCTGTCACATTCCTAAATATCTCGAGAACTACTATTGCTATAACTTGAAATTTGGAATAGTTGTGAACATTGTAAACTTTACAAATAAGAAAGTACAATTTAATTTAATTTATTAATTTTAATTGTAAAAAATGGCCAAAATGAAAGGGGGGCAAACTGTAAATTTCAAGTTACTAAAGAGCGCAAATTGAACGTAAATAAACTATTTTTTATAATTTTTTTGTTGTGGAAAAAACAGAATTTTGAAGGAAAATGTAAAAAAAATACCGTCCCCCCCCTTATCTCCGAATTTTACCAATGAAAAATTATGAAATTTTCGGAAACATTGGTTTTATGCTAAATATTACAGGAAAAATATAATAATAATGCTCATTAGTACCTATACATATGTCTTCTAGTCAAGTCATTAGACGGGACTATTTTAACTAGGTAGTTTGAAAGAAAATTTGTACGGAACCCTCGGTGCACGAGTCCAACTCGCACTTGGCCGATTTTTTTAAACCCGAGTGACACATACGCTGTTTCTCCGAGTTCGTGGTTCAACAGAAGGCAATGCAATGGTAGTTTCGGTCGTGACTGTGATTGATTCGACATAAAGTGCGTGTCACAAGTTATGATATCTGTGACAGTAATGAATAATTTACGGTGCCTTATAATTGAGCAACTGCGCTTTTTGATAAGACTTCTGGACATGTTTTTTGGTATCAGTTGCACGATGATTGGAGCATTGACTCACATATTACCAAGGAACATAACCTTTTGTGTAGGGCTTGCATTCCGGAATTCCGGAATCTCGAAATTCCGGAATTTCGGACAATTTTTCCGATATTACAGTTCCGGAATTGATACACATAATCTCGAAAATTCCGGAATTGAAAAAAGATATATTTTTGGACGAAAACGTGTAATATCAGCCTGGTTATTTTACAAAACTACCACCGCGTCTATAAAAGATATGTAAATTCATTAAGTTAGACACTGCTCGGATTCAGGTAGTGCCTATTTTATGACCAAAGGATTGCATCCAGGGCTAGTTAGAGCGAGATAGTGTAGTTTTAACCCGCTAATATTATACCATTGTCACTTTCTGGTTTTGCTCTCAATTGTTTTAGCTAATAGGTAAGTGAAATATATAATCAGTTCAAAGTAAATATTTGTTGTAGAAAGTTGTGTCTTGTGATAATTTAAAATTACTAGCCGGGAGTTTAAATATAAATAAATAACATTAGGTACAATATTATTTTATCAGCGTTATTTATGCTCAATTTATTAGATCGAACCTAAAATTTCCGTAATAATCTAAGTTAATCGGTATTAAAGCGGCATAAACTCAAAATTTTACTTCTTTCCTCATAGCAGTCATAGCACTGAATATTTTAGGCATAAAGTCTTAAGTTCAGACGCAAATCGTAGTACTTGGTATTACATTCATTCACTAGCATAACGTTGTAGTTACTTTATACACTTTTCACAAAGACGTGTGCATATTTTACTAAACTCTATCTAAGTCTATTACCATTTACCACAAAATCAAAAGATTTGAGAAGCGAATGTATGGAAAATGATGAATATGAAAAAAATGATTTATTTTTTTACAAAAAATTAAGGTGTACATGTAGTTGTAGGTACCTAAGAATAAATCATAAAATCTGTCTTTTTGGGCTAACTTAGATATCTTTTGTCCCTACTCGAGTCTGATAAAGGTAATTCAAAATTTCTTTTATTACAGTTATGTGAACAAGAAGTTATATGCCATTCTTATAAATTATTACTTTTATATTATTCCGATGGTCAATGGATAAAAAAATAACTTTAACGTTGACCACTATCAGAAAACTGGCACTAAAACCTCGTTTGTATCGTTAACTGTAGTTCGAAATACCTTGCAAGACCGATGACACAAAATGGGCTTTCCTGTAAAATTACTAAAATGAAAATTTCAGTGTTATATGCCTCTCAGGTACGGAGTTATTGTCTTAAACGTCAATTTATAATAAATTTCAATTTAAAATTGTACTATTTCATCAAAAACCCACCAGAAAACCAAACCAAAAAAAATTGTTCAATTCCGGAACTAGTTCCGGAATTCCGGAATTGCAGTCCAATCTCGAAAACCAGTTCCGGAATTGAAAATCGTCCGATATTGCAAGCCCTACTTTTGTGTGAGCCAGTCAAAAATTTGGTATTCACTGCATAGTCGTCATAAAAAATTTAAATAAATGTTTACTCGTATGTTGAAATCATATGAAGTACAACTGCTCCTAAGTATACCAAAGGTTTTTAGTAGGTAGTAGTAAGTAGGTACCTAAATTTTGTTTGTTTTTATTTGTTTAATAAGTTTACGGCATCACATCATAAATTACCAATATACCGAATAAACTAAAATGGAAAAAAATACACAATTTCAAGAAAAAATTACAACGACAAACATCACATACCTACCTACTATTATTTTATAATATCATACACCGACCGTGGAAGGCTTATCATCCATCGTCTCACAATACATCAGACACTCAAGATACACTGTCTTCCATCTCCTTGCAAATAAATCGTAATTATTACATATGTGACATTATCTGGGTAAAGGGACCTCATTGTCGATGGCGCTTAAGGCGTTATGAGCAATGTTCGTGTACAAATATGGCACCGCGGGACATAAGCGCCATCGACAATAAGGTCCCTTTACCTAGATAACGTCACATATTATTGTTAAATTCGTATACATACAGACGACACTGTTTTGTTATTTCAATCAAAAGGTGCCTTGAGGTACATTGTTGGTTGATGATAGTTGATTTCAAAGATAAGGTGGTTGTGGTTTGAAAATGGCACAAATTAATATTGTACATCTTGCACCGATAACGCAATGTATAATAAACGTAACAAGAGGACCGTAGAAAGCCATTAGTAATTGTATTAAGTGCAATCTTAAATATTTAATTATAAGTGCTCGGGCTTAGTACGGACCTACGGACGTCGTATATAATAACAATAAAGATATGAGCAAGTATAAATATTTACGGCTATCAGCATCTATATAATTAAATACAGGGTGTATATTTTATCATCGGTAATATTTTATGGATATCCGGTGCTTGTTATGTAAAAAATTAATAAATAAAATATAATATTTCGTTCAATTGTATCTAGACCTTTCATTCCGTCTCAAATAGTCTTTAATGCGTGCGTACACGCAACGTAGTGCGCGCGGCGCGATTCAGGCGATTTTTTACCCTTTTGCTTGGTGTCCATAATTTATGGAAATTTGGATAATATTGAGTAAAATTTAAAAACACCTTTTTATAGTATTAGTTTTCATATCAGCTATAGCATAGCTATATCATCACTTCTTTAAATATTGCCGGTTATAAAAAATATATACTGTATAAAACTTAAATTGGATAACGATGCGATGCGATCAAAATAAAGGGCGATCTCGCACCTTATTCTGGATCGCTCAAATTACTAGTTCTCACCTGTGAGCTTATTACCCGTAGGAAACCATAAATCGAGCTAAAGTATTGAAAAGTTTGAAACAATGTAAACCTGATCCTGCGCTATGTTTTACAGAAAATAATGAGTTCAAATTGTAGATTACACAAAGATTAGACACATGGTATAAGTTCATTAGCAGAGGGAACCACTTTTAGAGGTACTTGTACTTATTAAGTGAATTTCAAATTAAAATTTACATACGAAATAGAAATAAACTTCCTTTGATCCTTTCACATGTCAATATGTCCACTTGGAGATAAAAAATATTTTTTTATCAATTTTTTATTTGTGTTATTGACGTTATTGTATGAATGCAGTGAAATGGCTCTATTATCAGATAGTAAACTCGATATACAAATGTTTATCAATATTTCAATAAAATGAATAATGGCAACAAATTCTAAATCTGGCCAAAAGGCTACATGTCGTTATATATGTACCATTTTTGCTGAAAAAAAAAGGAATGAGTGACTGATCTAACGTTTGATTCCATCGATTGATCGGCCACTAACTAGCAACTCGCCTCCGGTGCAAGATTTCTTTGCGAATGTGGATTATTAATCAGACATCAGAATTCTCGCGCGTAACAAGCTCCGGGCTAACTTGTGACGTTGTGTTGTGGGACTTGTGGGTAAATACTTAAATAGAAATATTTACATGTTACTTAGTCAACTTCATAATCGCTTAAGCTTCGTAAGCATTAGGGTGGAGCGAAAAAACACTTTTCTGGAATTAGCAAGCCTAATAGTTATCAATCAATGCCCCTTAGTCTATGAAGCCTTTGTGCAAATTTTCGGCTTTTTAAATCAACATCTTCTGCCTCCGCATTAGGGTTGAAATTTTGAAAATCTCACACAAACCTAAAAATTCAACTTCATAGACTAAGGGGCATTGATTGATAACTATTAGGTTTGCTAATTCCAGAAAAGTGTTTTTTCGCTCCACCCTAGTAAGCATATCGTAGCTAGCTCACCCTATTCATCTTCTGTAGTGGGGCATTTTCAGAATTATTAGCGTAAGTTGTTAGCAAAAATTAACTCGCTGTCAGTTTTGTGACCACAATTTAGCATAAAATCTGTCTAAAAATTTCCATTTTCCTGAATGTTTCCTGTTTGAGTTGCAGGCGTCCATAGGTTACGGTGACCGCTTTACATCAGGCGGACCGTATACTTGTTTGCCACCGACGTAGTATAAAAAAAAAAGTAGATTATCGCTTAAACTTTATGTAATTACCTAACACAAAAACTATATTTTTATTGAAATTTCATGCTTAATTATCGTCACAAAACTGATAGTGAGTTAATTTTTGTCCCATAAAAAAAAAACTTACGCTAATTGGGGGGTACCAAATTCTGAAAACGCACAGTGGCGCGACAGAGCTAGACTGCGTTTCGATCGCGCCATGTAGCGTCAGTGGTCGTCACTTTGGCTAAGACTGAGCTTTGGACGCTGTGAGAAACATGGGTAGGATTTTTATTTGACGTTGATGAATGCGTTCTCCTTTAGTATTTGCATAGTTAAAGATAACAGCACGAAAGTACTACTCAGAGCGAGACTACTACTACGAGAGTTTGTATGATCTGCCATGTTCAAAATTAACCAGTTAATCTTATTAATGGAATGGAACAATATGAAAACAACGGAAATAATGGCGCAGCAATCGTACAGTGGGCACACACGTACTATCTTTCAAGTTAATTTATACTTACTTAACTTTAAGTACTGGTTTCTGACAAATCTAAATAGGTAATTTCATACAATAAACATAACACATGAATAAGGTGATTAAATTGATTATATAAGGTGCCATCCAGTAGCTCCCGTCTTCATGATCGAATTCTGTCTTTGCTGTGGAAAGCATCGTGTATCGCTCATTACTATTTTTTTGACGTCTCTAATAAAAATTGTCTTCGGTTACCGCGATAGGTACTCATGAAATAAAACTATGGAATGTGTAATGAACAGGGAGCGTACTTTTCGTGCCGATGATATCAATTTGACGTCACGCTCCATATAGGCTGATCACAAATTGTTTTATTGTAAATTATTAATCATTAGTCATTAATCATTTTAAGTTATGAATTTCTTTGCATGGTAATGAATGCAAGAAGGACGGTGTACTTTACGTTAGAGAGGAATTCTCTTTTCTACGTATTTATTGTAATGTGTTGTTAACAATACTATTTAATTAAATTTATGTATAAAAACAAATCAAATAATTTTATTCACGTTTCACATTTCAAGTAGGTATCATTTATGCCACATGTAAATGGACTACTGTATTTGAAGTAATTTGTACACGATTAAAATGATTGACGACTAATGATTAATAATTTACAATAAAACTATTTGGGATCACCCTATACGGAGCGTGACGTCAGATTAATGTCATCGGCATGAAAAGTACGCTCCCTGGTAATGAATTTACAATTCATCCCGACGTTTCGAAAACTTTACGGCATTGACCACGAATGCTGTAAAGTGTTCGAAACGTCGGAATATAATCCGTTTCCATTACACGCGATATATAATCCGTTTCCATAGTTTTATTTTTGTCTCAATAAGGCCAAAAATCTCTTACTTACTTAGAGAAATCTCGAGCACAATCCCTAATCACAGCATACGAGTATGTTTATTATAACTATGACGTAATCCAGGAACTGCAAGTGAGTGGTGAGTGAATCCTGTCTACCGCCGATGTGGGTCACGGCTGTGGAGAGCGCCGTAAAGCGCCGTCTGCCATGATGCCATTATCTTTGAAAAATTGGACTTATTACATATGCTATAACATTTTCAATCGTTAAGGTGTTCATTTTTATTTCCCTGCCTGTTTGATAATGTCGAGCACTGTTTGTTTGAGGTACTTTTTTAATTAACAATAAAAAATGAAATAATAATCAACTGTATTACTTGCGCAGGCGAAGGGAGGGATACGGCTTTATACAGTTCCGACCGGTTCCGTTAATGCAAATTTAAAAAATATATCTCCGTAACATTTGTGATGAGGTGAAGGGATACGGTTATTGTAAAAAATATATCACATGTGTAGCATGTGTAGAGTGTGTAATAAGCAGACTATCTAAATGATTAAGGTGAAACTGAATGTTATATTATATTAGTGGCCAGTACTGTATGCAAAATATTAATACTTGCATCAACAAAAAAGAAATATGTATGTACAGTCGACTACAAAGAGATGTACTTATCCACTTTTTCAACTTATTATAAAATGCAATAAAGTGAAAAGTGGATACATACATCTCTTTGTAGTCGACTGTACATTGCATATTTACTATGAATAAATATAGTTCATGTCTTTTACGATGAAAAAACAACCTTTCCTAGCGGAAAGCAACACTTAAAAATAAAATGATTTAATAAACTTAACTAAATTGAACTGTTCAATACAAAAGGACAATAAAAATGATTGCAATCGTAATGATTAAGTGATAAAGCTATGGTTACCAGCCACTAAAGTACCTTACTTTTTAACGTACATATCTTGTAATTGAAATACTATTAGTTATTTGTCAATTTAGCTTGAATGATGGGGATCTTAAATAAGATGAATCTACATGTCTGTTAACTTAATTTCATCTATAATTCCTACTCATATTACCTTTAAGGGAGATTTTCTCCGACACGTTCAATGGTCTGTGGCGAAAAGCAAGCATCGCATCAGATCTGCTGGTTCGCGCTACAAGAAACGCCACTTTTATTTCACCTTGAGACTGAAAGCAATTATTTGGAAAACAATATTTACTTGCAAACTTGCACAGTCTACAGGACCATTTCTTGGTATTTTATAGTATCAAACTATTTTTAACCCCCGACGCAAAAACGACGGGGTGTTATAGGTTTGACGTGTCTGTCTGTCTGTCTGCCTGTTTGTGGGTGTGTGTCTGTCTGTGACATCGTAGTGGATGAACCGATTTTTAGATTTAGTTTTTTTTTTGTTTGAAAGCTGAATAGTCGGGAGTGTTCTTAGCCATGTTTCATGAAAATCAGTCCACTATGTCGCGGTCGGGGGTTTTTTCAAAATTTAATTTTGTGATCAAATAGGTCAAATATTACTGAAAAACTTCTTTGTGAATCTACAAAATTATTTAATGCATGTTAATTATAAGATGTAATATGTTGAAAAGAAGTTGCCCGCCGAGTTTCTTGCCGGTCCCATAGTGGATACCCCCCTCCCAACTGAGGGGGGACTGAAATCTTCTCGAGGCTGAGGCGTAGGGTTCGAGCCGGCGTAGCTTTATTTGACGTTCATATGCGCATTGTAATATGCCTACTTGAAAAATAAATATTTCATTTTCATTTTCATTATGGCGATTACTTAACACTTGCACAGTCTGGGCTATCAAATTCGCTGTTAACCTAGCTTGGACTGATACATACAAGGTAATCACTACATAGTATAAAACAAAGTCGCTTTCTCTGTCCCTATGTCCCTATTAAATAAATCTTTAAAACTACGCAACGGATTTGATGGTTTTTTTTAATAGATAGAGTGATTCTAGAGGAAGGTTTACATGTAGGTATAGTACCCGTGCGAAGCCGGAGCGGGTCGCTAGTGTTTTAATAAAGTTCAGTAAGAATTTTAAAAGAGTGCAGGCGAAAAAGTATGATCCCGTTGTGAAATGAAAGCCAACCTTTTGGGCGGTTATAGACATGTATAAACAAATAAATATAACTAACGTTACGCGACATTTCACACGCGCATGTTGTGCATGTTTTTATTGTCTCAGAATTTTGTTATGATTCCGTGGATGATTTTTAAAAACAGTAATTCAATATACTGAATCGAATTCCGTTTTGTTTTTGCACTTTTTTAATTTATGGGTCATAGAAAATGATGACTAAATTAAAAAGTTATGAACAATTAAGTGATAGAAATATTAGAAATAGAGACCACATTTAAAATAGAAACATATATTGCAATTCCAAATAAGCTCAATCATAAGAAGAATTGGAATCGCTTTAGAAACATTTAATTTCCACGATTAGGGATTATAAAAACTACGGCAAAATAAAATAGTAAAATTTTAAATAGTGCAGTATTCCGGCCCTAGATACTATCGCTGCCTCTTGCCTTGCAATGGCATGGCGCCAACATTTTCCATAAACTCATCACACATTATCTTAGCTCCTATTCCTTACGCAAAAGGGCCTACTTTACAAGCGAAATTTAAACTAAAAGTTACGTTCTCAATAAAACCTTATAAACTCTATCCAATAGATACCGTAGCCGCCTGAAATTAAAGTAGTTTTTAGCAAGATTACCATTAAATTATAAAATATGCCCACAATTTCGCTATCGATTCTCGACATCCGCTCATTACAAGGTGCTGGAATGTTGTTCAACACATTTTATAATAGGAATTGTTAGTTATTTTATAGCATAGAAAATAACTACATTTTCACAAGCGTTTACTGTTCATTAAAAGTTAACGTGAAATGTTATTTTTGTGTTAAGAAACCTACTCAATCGAATAGTATTTCTAAAAGTCATTATCAGCCAAGTATCTACCTATTTTAACAGTAAAGTGAATTTTATTTGTGACATTATTTGGGTAACGGGACCTTATTGTCGATGGCACTTACGGCGTTATGAGCGATGTTCGCGTACAAATACGATGTCGCGCGACGAAATCGCCATCGATAATAAGGCCCCTTTACCCAGATAAAGTCACATTTGTTAATAAATGTAAACATGAATAAACATCCATAAGATTCTTATATTGAATAAATTGTAGATACAAGTACAGTGTGTGCCCCAAATTAGGACAAATATCGTTCCACTGGCTGTATGGGAAATTGAAGTTAGGATACTGAGGGCCAGTTACATCAACCACAATTAACAGACACATCAACTTCAAGCAGCAGAGGTCTATGGAACTTCCCACACAATAAAATTTAGAGGACGCTTAACGGTGACAGACGGTTTGGTGCAAGTGAACAGTTTACCCAGTTTTTATTTTACAGAAGAAACGTACAGATATAAATAAATAAATATTATACTTAAGTATTTTATAATTACTTAAACAAATAATAAGAGGCTATAATTGTTGTGACATTTAATTAAGCTGTCGGCGCCTTTCATATCGGTATACTTGTCACGGTACATTATCATTTTCAATGTTGATTAACAAATAACTGTTAAAATAATCGTTCGTGTTATTTTATTACTCACAACACTACCAACACTTCTTTGTCAAGTCAAGTTTTATAAAAAAAGTTAGATGTTATTTTTTTCCAACCTCCCATTATTAGTCGACGTTTGCACACATAACGGTAACAGCATGTGGACGAATTTGTGGCTGTCATTGTCACTGTCAGAACGGTTTCTGACAGTGACATTGACAGAATTTGTACACACATGTGTAGGTCTGATTACCGAACTGCTCCTAAACCACTGTATCCGCAAATGACAATCTGAAATACGAAGGTTTCTCAAACTGTCTTGTGAAGTTGTGGACTGGTTGCTTTGAATCATTTAAATATGAGCGAATTAAATAATAATAAACGACGACGACCATTTAAGCACTCTTCGACATTTTATGGAAATGTGGGAAAGTTAAGAAAAGTGCAGAATGATAATACAAATAGATAAGCACTTTATAGTTACTTAATGTATTAAATATATAATTTTTAATTCTTATTGATAAAAATGAAGTGTAGTGTTGCTTTACACAATAAAAGTAGGAATCAAATGAAATAGAGTATTTACTGTGATATTAATAGAATTTCTGTTGCGCAATGATAGTTTTTTTCAGTACAGATGCTGCTTTTTTAACGCAGTAGTGCGAGCAAATCAAGCAATGATTCATTTCTTGTCTGGTCGAAACTCTTAGCTTAGATTTAGGTACTGAAAATCGTGGTACGATACACGTGCGAAAAGGAAATTCACAACTCGTGTCGAAGTAAAACACTCCCTTCGTTCGTGTATTAATTTATCGCTACTCGTATCGATTTTCCTCTTTTCCGCACTCGTATCTACAAGTATTTTGTTTGGGTTACAAAAAAACACATTATTTACTCTAATACGTTTTATTTATGTCTCTTTAACATTACAAATTTGTAGACACTTATCTATACAAAAATCTTGACTTAAGAAGTACAGATCGCTGAAATTAATGTTGATAGTAATATTAATGACGACTACTTCAACAAGTGTCAATTGTGAAATGCCGCAAAATACTAGTTGCTCTATAGAAGACCATAATAATATGATCCCCGATCCTTTACAACCCAGCAGCTCGGTACGCACGTTACAATTTTTTTTAATCTTCTTTAGTGAGGGCAACTGAGTACGACGGCATATTTAATTGTTTATAAAGTTTGAGGATACCTGGAAAAAAATAATACATGAAGCCATTTTGAAAATATAATAAATATTCACTGCTTTCGGTCACGCGTGTACGCAGCGACCATTTTGCGACCGTTTGTCGACCGTTTGGTGACCGTTTGGCGACTGTTTTTTACATGGAATATTACCGTCTTAATCCATATTTTAACAACTTTATTGGTTTTCTAGGCATTATTTTTATTATTTCAGTATAGTATATGCACCGGAGCACTAAAACTTCACCAATCAATATACATAACACGCAAACACCGAGTAGTCAATAATATTATTACTGGTTAAACTGAGGTAAATTGATGGCGCGTTGATAAATTTAGACTTATTTTATGAAATCACTCGAGCAATTTAATTGGCCATGGTAATTAGCCCACATTATATTACAAATGCAAACAATATTTTATCTTTAACAAATTCTTACGCCATTACATTTTAATGTCAAATGATGTTTATTTCTTTTTTACTTTGACGTCTCTGACAGTCGCCATTTGAAAAGAATGAAATGAACGAATGATTTTGGGAAAGTAGTCGCCAAACGGTAACAATGTGTGCACTTTATCTCATGTAATAAATTCAATAATTGTATTTTTTTAATATATCACAATAATTGACATTAATGTTAACTTAGACTACGCTGTACCACTATTTATTTGTCTAAATATGTAGGTATGTAACCTTGAATTTATAATAATGAATTGTAAACTTTTTTGACGTGTAAAACATTGACTTTTATCAATAAATGTCTTGTATCTTGTATCTTGTATCTTGTACGCGTAGTGCACACTTCTGTCACTTCTGTGACCATTTGTGCCTGTTACCAATCGTCCCCATTTGGGTCGCCGCGACTAAACGTCGACCGTACTGCGACTAAGCATTGAGACCCGAAGACCTGTGTGTACACAAAATAGGAGGATTTGCGTAGGAACGGCGACCGATTATGGTTATATGGGCTTTTTTTAAAAGGGTTTATTTTATGGTATCAAATTTAGTGAGCTTAATTAGACCAGATTCCTATTATTGCATTGAATTGATACTTCATATACGTACATACAGGATACAGGTTTGTATGTTGGATGACAGAGACTGTGTGATAAATCAACTGAACATAAGTTACTGTGTTGGAGCTTGTCAGAATTATCTTAATGTTTTGATTTTTTTTAGAAAACTACAGCCAGTGATAAAAGTTTAATAGTGTCAAAAATCTCCGACTGTACTACTGTTCTTGTAATGAGTAATCAACTACTCATTTTGACCTCAATGACAGCTATGATTGTATGAATTCAATTAGCGCGCCCATAACAAACAGTTTAAAGCCAAATTAGACAGTTGCCTATTAATATTCCAACGAGAAATAATTAATAATTCCTATTTATTACACGCGTAGTCCACAAGTGCACGATTTTACGCTTTTCCTTCGATATAGATACAATAAAGATATCAAACTACGTGGTTATTATTAAACACTGATTTATGTGGTTTCTGCACTAAATATGGGCCTGCGAATTATTACTAAGCTCTAAAACCGTCTGTTGAGTAATATATATTATTTAAACGGGTATTAAAATGTTTATTATGTACTAAAAGTGTAATAATAGAGTAGAAACAAGCATTCAAACGCCCCCGATGATAGCTTATATATTGGACACTTAACGCCTTAGCTCGCCTATTGTGTGTATACAGTCCCTAATAATTATATCGTAGGTAGAACATAGAATAGGCTATTGAATAACTTGTCCGGCTGTTGACGAAACTATAGCGTTTCTGTCCCAACTAGCCTAGGCGGAAATCCGTTTTAACCAACTATAAAACATGTACAAGTTATGTAGTACCTAGGCATACAGGTATCTATTTGATTATTTTACAGAGCCGATAGAACCTACCCTGATTTCCTATTATGTCACTTTTATATAAGAGTTTTTTTGCGACGTGATATTAATCGTTCGGTGTCGACAATTAAAGGTTTTATATTACACACTTGTCGTCAACAAGTAACTGACATGACGCGAATTCAGATTTAACGTCATGTTTTAAACTTGTTCTGTCGTTATATCACAAAAGTACAACGAATCGAAGGGACATGCATCGATCTTAATTCTCATTTCTAAAGTTCAACAAACTCACGTCAACAGTGCCGAAAAACCAAATTGGGATTTAAAAGTTTTTGTCGAAAATGCTTATAAGTCTTCCTATTTTGGGCTTGGACCATTGAACCGATTTCGGCTACCGTTTCGGGTTTTATACACAAAGGCGCATAAATACTCACAATAAATATCAATAAAAGGCTTTAACCTAACCGTACTCGTATCACAAGAAAGACGATAATAAGAATTAAATAACGGGAACTCCCCATTTAATTCGTATTATAAAACGAAGTCTGACTGAATAAAAAAAGATTATTACCTTTTGTCCCAATCTTGACGTATCTATTGTTAAAGGATTAACAGAGTATTAAAGCGTACAGGTGCATCTCGAGTCGTGTCCGCAGGCACTTTATGGTTCCGACAATATCGTAACATTTACGGGCACAAGAAAATATACCTTATATGAGCTGTGTAAGTCAGTGTGTGATGGTAAGGAGCGCAACTCCGAGGCGTCCGTCGATGGAACCCGATAACGGTAGCCGCGGGATGTCTCGGAACCCGGGAGAGGATGCTCGATAAATTCCCGAAACGACTGGTTATTCGATACGCTCTATCGCTTTGACGATACTTCCTGCTCAAAAATGTATCGTGACCACTTTTTGAATAGGGTTAGTTTTGGGTTTGATAAAAACTATAATATTCACTGTGCACGTCAATTACTTCCAAAATAAATCATTACTTTTACTTGGGCTAACATAATGCTCAACCATATTTGACTGAGTAAACCATACGGCGAGTAAATTGAAATAATTATTGAATATGGCGGTCAGTACAGATGCAGCGCGAAAAGAATGTCCTTCGTATTTTGAGAACATGTCATGCTATTTTAGCCAGTCTCAGTACAAGACGCACTAACACTGTCTGAACTAGCATGACAAATACGGACGTTTCCGGAAAAATACGAAGGGTAAGCTTTTCGGACTACATCTGTATTTACATTTGATCTTGTATAATATCAATATTTATTCAAATAATCATAACAGTAAAGTCACTGCCTCTTAACTTATCCTAACATACGAAACGATTGATGACCTTCTAACAACAACAAATCAAGTCATTACTGTACAACACGCCTTTCAAATTACTTTAGCGATATTTCAGATTTATCTTCGCCAAATTAGAGTTAAAACATTTAAAATAAATAAGCTGTTGCATCACGTACCTAATGTGAAAATCGAGAAAGGGTTTTCGACACACGGGCGTGCGAACACATTTTCGTAACAACATTAATTTGTACTTACTTCATTATGAGCGCTTCATATCCAAGGTTAGAGATTTACTTTATGTTTGACATGACATTATGGATATATTACACCTGTGGTTAATGCTTTATCATTATTCGTTACAGGTTACGACAATGTTGCATCGGTATACCATATTGTAATTTATACGATAGTATTTTTCTGCTTCAAATTTAACCTTGGCTTTCTTATTTCTGTTTACTTTTTAGAGGTGTATTAATTACTGCAAAACTATTGTAGGTATAGAGTAGACCAATTTTAAGTGGTTGTTAGAAGTAGGTATTTCTATGTTTGCTATACTAAGTATAGTACACGTAATTTGAAGTAGAGCTAATTAATTGTTATAGGTATTTATGAAGAGTTTTACAGAAACTATTCATCTTAGGTAGTTCGTAGAAGTTATTTTGAATATTTAAGTTTGTTGTTATTAAGCGTAAGGCTGGGTTTGTACAACTTATTAGAAAAATGACGAAAATATTAGTCACATACCAGATAGGTGTCCCTGTCCACTTAAAAATAATTAAAATTGAAGAAAAATTGCTACATTAAATTATAACATTTTCAATAATGCAATATTTTCTAGCGATGACAAAAGACAATCTTTTGCCCAATGTTACCTATAGTAATTTAATTTATCACTTAGTTCTGTATCTATAGCCGACAATGAAATGAATAGATTTGCGTAATCGACTCATTAGAGTATTGTCTGTCATTGATTTCGCCAAGTGTTCGGACGCCCCGCTAGGAGCCACGGCTGCCCAACGCTTCGTCACGGCTATTAACGAAACGCTAGTTCATTAGGTATTAACAACCATTTTGAATTTCACACGTAAAAGACAACCCAAGGTGTAAAGAACCCTGTGAATGAAGGTACCTATATAAAGATAACATTTTGTTGACAACCCACGATTTTGACTGAAACAAAGCTAATACGGGCAAAGAGACTTTGGTGCAAGCGCATTTAGGTTTGGTTGCAGAAAGGCTTCGAGAACATGTCCAAATTCTGACAGGATGGAATCAAAATTTCGTGGAAATCTTTAATAATGAGGCTTTAGTACATTGATGTAAGAAGCTTAAAGCTCTCTCGATAAGCTGATCTTAGTGATTTGACTAGTGATTTGACTAATAGGTTGAAATATTTGAAATAAGCTGCAGCTGTGTAAATATTTGGTATCTTATTTTATTCTTTTGTGTGTGACCAAGTGACCATTAATCCAAATTCAAATGGCGATTTTGGTTTTCTCCGTCGTCTCTATAGTTTTTTTTGTCTCGAAATGGCTATCACATTTTTTTCATCTAGTACCTAATCGTACGGATGAGCTCCTTATACTTGGGTGTTTAACAATGCTTAATATCCAAATCAATCTTCGTTTCAGTTTAAAGGGCACCCACCCGAGCCATCACTATTTTCGACTGCAACACTTAGGCGCTGGCCTTAAATCAAGAAGCTCTAGTGACGTAAACTCTGACCCTTACAGTTGCAAAAGGTCAACCCCGCAGCCTTTGATTCTTTATCACTCTGTGATGAAACTAATCTAGTTCGCGTATTTTACGAATCCCAGATAAAATCGCCACTGCTGTAAGACTATCGAAAACGTGATTTGCACGCGGAAAGTTTTGCAAGTAGACAGGTTACTTCATTGTTTGGGACTGAGATCGGGTCGTGTTCTTTCCTTTAGCGAAAGGTGAAGGACGAGACAGGAATGTGGGATATCGCGGCGGATACGATACGTGTTTATTATGCAAATGCGTCTCCGAATGCGTAAAAGCGTGCGAGATTGCTGACAGATTAACTATATTACTAAAGATATTTAACATGTTCAGTTTGAAAAACATACGAACATAGGTGAATCGTAGTTATCACCGTGTTCATGCCATTATTACATACTAAGTTGGAATCGCGCATTACGATTCATGCTTACTTGAGCTTTGACAGTAGAAATATGGGGCTGAAAACTAGTCAGTTTTAATTTATGAATGAACTTACTTTCCTTGGTGTCCTTGTTTAAATAAAGGGCGATGCTCTGATTAGTGTCATTAGAACATTCTCCGTAGATGTTTCACGGTCCGCTTCCCAGAGAAAAGCAAATGATTTCCATTCTATCTTATGTAGGTCGTATTTCAAAGCCTAGTTAGGGCCAGCATTATGCTGTAACGCTGCCCCCGGCGGCCACGGACGGGTAAAAAGAGAAACCCTATTGGTCTTCACGCTACCGTTTTCTAGAAAATTGCATTTCCTCAGTGAAAGTCTATTAATGACGGGGCGCAGGATTCATGGCAGTGTAAGGACGGTATTGCACGGGCAATCGGCGTTAAAAGATTTCCAGCTTTCTAAAACGAACTTATTTATGTAACTGTAGGTGTCGAGAAACTAATGTCTCGCAATTATTTGAAGAATACGGCGTTTATGTTTCCGGATCTTTCTCTGATGTACCTACATAATGCTGTATGTCTTGCTCTTTAAAAACACGATGGGATAGTGGTGTGACCTGATCCGGATATTAAAAAAAAAAAGAATAAGCGCTCTGATGCACCTTATAATTCTACTTAAAGTTCCATTAGTCCCTCTTTTTCAGTCATCCCGGTATCCCTCCTACCCCCTTTGTCATTTGAATTGTATTGTTTCTCTGAGGTCTAAAGATGGAGATAACGGCTATCATCGTGCCAAAGTTTAATAATATTTAGCAATTTCTTTGACATAAATCTAAAACTACTTAAGATAACTAGCTATAAGTAATGCTAGTCCTAAATCGTAACTATAGGTAGAAGGTTGAGCGACTTCGTCAGTAAAAATCTTACAAACTATTTATCTACTACTTACTAAAAAAACCGGCCAAGAGCGTGTCGGGCCACGCTCAGTGTAGGGTTCCGTAGTTTTCCGTATTTTTCTCAAAAACTACTAAACCTATCAAGTTCAAAACAATTTTCCTAGAAAGTCTTTGTAAAGTTCTACTTTTGTGATTTTTTTCATATTTTTTAAACATATGGTTCAAAAGTTAGAGGGGGGGGACGCACTTTTTTTTCCTTTAGGAGCGATTATTTCCGAAAATATTAACATTATCAAAAAACGATCTTAGTAAACCCTTATTCATTTTTAAATACCTATCCAACAATATATCACACGTTGGGGTTGGAATGAAAAAAAATATCAGCCCCCACTTTATATGTAGGGGGGGTACCCTAATAAAACATTTTTTGCCATTTTTTATTTTTGCACTTTGTTGGCGTGATTGATATACATATTGGTACCAAATTTCAGCTTTCTAGTGCTTATGGTTACTGAGATTATCCGCGGACGGACGGACGGACGGACGGACAGACAGACATGGCGAAACTATAAGGGTTCCTAGTTGACTACGGAACCCTAAAAAGGAAGATGATCGCTTTTGCTTTTTTGTTTATAACCACCAACGTTCACGCCTACTAACTTAAAAAATAATTGGAAATGATAGAAATAAAAGCATCATTAGACGGTTAATAATACGTCCAATTAGATATGAGATTACGTGTCTGATTGCAGTCAGGTGTGAAACATGTGTTTCTAATTAGTCACGGATAAAGTTTCGTCGAGATAAATGAACGTTCAACTACATCAGTCCAGAACTAAAACGTCGAATATCTTGTCAAATCTTTCGGGAGTGACAACCAATAGGTCCCGAGACAGACTTTATCTCCGATAATGTGAACGAAGCGATAACGCCTAGGTAGAAAAATATCCTTTTTAGTTTGTTGATATTTTAACCGTGGGCGAAAGGATCGGCATTGATGCGTTTTTGTCTTTATAAAAAGGTGAGCAGGATTTATGGTTACTCGAGCACGGCTCAGAATTTACTTGATTTTGTGTTTTTCAAGCAATATGCGTTTCTACCGATCTATATTTACTTCTAATAAGGTCAGTGTGCGTAGCCGACTGCCCAAACGCTTCACGATTCGCTCACGATTCGTGAGCGTTTCGTGAAGCGTTTGTGCAATATAGAAAGCTCTTTAATTTTTATAAAATGCTCCTTTATTTGATATGTAACACAATATAGTTCAAAAAACTTTGATTTTTAATTTTCCCTTTAACCCCCCAGAAGTGGCCCCTAAAATTAAATTTTCTTAATTTAAGTTGCATGACCGTCTTTGAGTCACAGGTTAACATAATGTGTGCCAAATTTCAAGTTAAACGGTTCAGTAGTTTTGGAGAAACTTGGCTGTGACAGACGGACAGACAGACGCACGAGTGATCCTATAAGGGTTCCGTTTTTCCTCTTTGAGGTACGGAACCCTAAAAAAAGGGAGAATATCACGCCTCAATGACTTATCCCAGCTCTTCGTTTCGTGTTTTTGTGGGCGTTTGATGGGCAGTAAAGTCATTTCTTTCAATTATGGCCGCATCCTAAAAGCCGCAAGGCCTACTGAACCCGTATACAAGTGGCTAATCGTTCATGCTCCATAGCATTTGCCTCTCTCTATCGGTTTTAAGCTACTACGATCGGCACAGAGAAGGATAACCATGATACTTGTCACTTGTCTAGGCACTCTGTTGTATAAAGTAAAGACTATTAGCTTTTGCTCGCACACTTTTCCATTTATAATATTAAGTATGGATAAAGCATAGAGGTAGGTACGTTACGTTACGTACTTTACTCCGATACGTACTAGGTACTAGTAAGAATTAAAATCGAACAATTGTTAATTTATAACATTTTTAGCTAGTTTTCTTTCCGGTCGTGCCGGCTGCAGAAGATAATGTTAAAGTCTAGCTCACGACCTGGTTGCCCTTTAGTTTCATTTCACGATGACATTTATCAGTAGAATCAAATAAAATTTATTAAATTTAATTCGTGGAAAGCGCCTCAGCTATGTACTCATACTCATACTCATACCCATTAAGGTAAGTATATCAAAAGTAATTGAATAGTCAACGTTTGTGTATTTACAAGTATGAACGATGTAAGAATCTTTAACTGAAAGTTTAGTTTCAGCTCAGCAATAACTAACAACAGGATGGAATTATAGGTAAACAAATTCAGTAAGTAAACATTTTGGACATTTGTAAACTTATGAATCTTAATGCCAGTATCAGATAAATGTTTCGTTTGTATTGTTTGTTATTAGTCGCTTTTAATAACGTATTGATGAGGCCACCAATGAGTCGATTACGCGCGTAGATACAATGTCGCCGGGATAATGAGACGGCCCACGCGCACGCGGGCTTGGGACCATACTGTTGCTTACAGAGTCGAATACCCAGATAGCCAGTGTAAGGCAACAATTAAAAGCATCTTAGGTATCCCACAATGCAACACATCCTGATTAATCTTAAATTGCAAGCCATATAATACGGGGGTTTCCAAAGGCATTCCGAGACATTCTAGTGGAATGCGCCAGAAGGGGTTAGGGTTGAACGAAACGAAATTTTGATATTCCAGGGACAAAGCTGAAAGCTCATCTTTCACACAAAAATTTAACCCAATCTACACTCCCATACTACAGTCTACTTCTACGACGCCCACGGCATAGCGAAATTCTTAACCTGTAACAACACCATTGATCGAAAATAAAATGATGACTACGTGGTCCTACTTCACAAAATCACCTCTGACACAAGTCTAACTTGAAAAAAAGTGTAACTTATCTTTTATAGGGTTATGTGTACCTATTCAATAGGCTAGCAATTGGAATAACATCCCTTGTTAGAGGACTGCGTAGGACAAAAGGAATTTAATATAAAAATAAAGTAAGTTGCTCCTTAATTAACATTATTATCAGGGATATCTACTTATTAACTTCTTAAATAATCTAAGTTCTGAATGATCGATATGAAAGCTATTATTATAAAGATAAATGCCCACCCAGTTATATTGTTTACCTGCATATCGGTAGCTTAAAAACGTAGTATTAGTAAGGCGGCGGAATTGAAAAAAGTCGTCTAGTTTTGAAGTTGATGTGACTGGAGAGTATACTGCCGACAAGTGGTATCGTTGTGATCGGTAGACTTTACTGAGTACGAAATAATGACTTGTCACATTCTCAGACTGTGGGGGGGTTAACTATGACGTCACAAAGATCGCGGTCCCGGGTTTCAATTTTTTGCCAATTTGTCTAGAACCCCTTATCCAATTTTGAAAAATGAGGTGTCGATTGAAAGCGTATAACATGCTGATTAAGATTTCTTATATGTGAAAAGTATAGTTTTGTTAGTTATTTTTTAATTAACAATAATGCAAAAAATACTTTTTTTTTACTCTCTTTTTTGATTTTTGTGACTCAAAAAGGCAATGAAAACGGCCACTTAGCTAAAAAATATGTTATATAAATCATTTAACTACATTATTAAGCTATCTGTTGCTTTTTAAATTTCTACGATCGGATAATAAATGTAGGCGGGGAGTACCGCTTGACACGCATTCCCATACATTCGGCGTCTATCAAATTACACCTCGCGCAAATTTCGTTTCAAGCAGATATACCTCTAATCTTATTCATCGTAACCTATCAATATTGGTATCATTTGAAAGTACAATTAAAGTACTTTAAGAAACAATCTCAATCATTTTCTTAAAATCAATAATCGCCAGTCTGCGGTGGTTACAAAGGAAAAAAGTGGGTATGCAATTTGACTGGTTTCCTAGGTTTGATACCCTAGACAAGTTTAAAAGGGGAGGTAAAGGTGACATATGGGTTGTTCTCTGGCCTAAAAGCTATACAGAGGGTCAGGGGAGAAAAAAACTAGGGTTTAAGTTTAGTTTTAAGTTATTTTTTCTTTTATTTGTTGATTTTATTGTGTTCAATTTTTTTGTAATTTTATCAAGGATACACGTTGGTTTCTTTTGCTGAAAATTCCCTTTTTTATGAGAAATGTTATAAATTTCATGGCATTTTCCGATAGAGACTAAAATTAACTTTCAAATAAGGCCACATAGTTATACTGATACATAGTCATACCCTTAATATTATATAAGTAAAAGTATGACTATGTGGCCTACTGATACATAGCCATACCCTTAATATTATATAAGTAAAAGTATGACTATTTGGCCTTATTTGAAAGTTAATTTTAGTCTCTATCGGAAAATGCCATAAAATTCATAACATTTCTCATAAAAAAGGGAACTTTAGCAAAAGAAACCAACGTGTATCCTTGATAAAATTACAAAAAAATTAAACACAATAAAATCAACAAATAAAGGAAAAAATAACTTAAAACTAAACTTAAACCCTAGTTTTCTTCTCCCCTGACCCTCTGTGTAGCTTTTAGGCCAGAGAAAAACCCATATGTCACCTTTACCTCCCCTTCTAAACTCGTCTAGGGTATCAAACCTAGGAAACCAGTCAAATTGCATACCCACTTTTTTCCTTTGTAATCACCGCAGACTGGCGATTATTGATTTTAAGAAAATGATTGACATTGTTTCTTAAAGTACTTTAATTGTCCTTTCAAATGATACCAATATTGATAGGTTACGATGAATAAGATTAGAGGTATATCTGCTTGAAACGAATTTTGCGCGAGGTGTAATTTGATGGACGCCGAATGTATGGGAACGCGTGTCAAGCGGTACTCCCCGCCTACAGGTATGTGGTTGTAGTTTGCTTATTTATTATCCGATCGTAGAAATTTAAAAAGCAACAGATAGCTTAATAATGTAGTTAAATGATTTATATAACATATTTTTTAGCTAAGTGGCCGTTTTCATTGCCTTTTTGAGTCACAAAAATCAAAAAAGAGAGTAAAAAAAAAGTATTTTTTGCATTATTGTTAATTAAAAAATAACTAACAAAACTATACTTTTCACATATAAGAAATCTTAATCAGCATGTTATACGCTTTCAATTGACACCTCATTTTTCAAAATTGGATAAGGGGTTCTAGACAAATTGGCAAAAAAATGAAACCCGGGACCGCGATCTTTGTGACGTCATAGTTAACCCCCCCACAGTCTGAGAATGCGACAAGTCATTATTTCGTACTCAGTAAAGTCTACCGATCACAACGATACCACTTGTCAGCAGTATACTCTCCAGTCACATCAACTTTTTCCGAGACCCTCTCGCCGCTCTACTATATAGTATTTATACAGTTCGAGAAGAGTATAAGGCATTTGGGTCGAAAATGGTCACTGGAAGAGTTTTTGTATATGTATCCACTTTTTCACCTTATGGCATTGTAATAAGGTGAAAAAGTGTGTACATCTCTTTGTAGTCGACTGTACCTAGTTTATTTGACCACCTTGGCTGTCACTTCTCTGTTTGATGCTGTTGCTGACCTAACTGTTTATTTGTAGGTATTTATTTGCATTACTAAAATAAGTAGATGTATGAATGATACTTTTTGTCATCTAAGTAAACTAACTAGGTATGTATTACTTACTTACTGTTGGCGCTGTAATCACGCTTAGGTATTCTATCGCCATTGGCGACATGTTCTCTTCTTCTTCTTCTTCTTCTTCTTCTTCTGGACATGTGTTAACGACGGCTGCACCCCGGCCACTAACGATATTTTCCATTTCCTAAATTATACATTAACACCTTACGGAGAACGGATAATTAGAAAATTGTCCATGCTAGATAGCCATCGGACCGGTAAAGAACTGCAAGGCTTTCTAAAGTAAGACACCAAGTAAGTACAATTGGCTGAGTTTGTTATTGAAAGCACAGATCGTATCTGAGCTAGTTATTAGCGTGTGATTTAGTGACCACTGTCTGTACAGTAAGCATTATTTCTGCAGTATACGTATATAATTTTCCAAGTCACCGTTAGACCGTTTTCACATTATCCGATCCGATATCGGATGTAGGAAGGATTTAAATAGAAAAAATCTAAGATGGCGCCTGTAATGTATGGATTATCGGTCCGATATCCGATATCGGATCCGATAATGTGAAAACGCACTTTGTGCTTTTAATTATTCAACATATGCGAAATCGCACTACAAGGAAGCTAGTTAAAACAAATAGCACATATGTCATATATACCATAAATCAAGCAAACGTATCTACTTAGCGTGTCAAATGAACTCAGTAAAATACTGAGCTGTCCGTCTTTAATCGCAGATTGCAGCTTTCGGGCGTCAATTTGAAGTCAACAAAAACATTGAAAATGCCTCGTTACGTGATATTTAATTGCAACCACAAAAATTATAAACACTCAAGAGCCTGAGACATATTTATTATAAAATCACAGGCAAGCAATAACTACAGTACAAAATCTGACATGCTCGGCTGCCATACAAATAGATGAACTTTTTCCTTCTATCTAAATCTAAGTCTGTGGTTAGATATATAATTATGATATGCGACAGATAAGATCTAGGTACGATATGGATTGGATATGATGTCACCTTACATCTCAGAAGCATTGTTTGAATACGGAGGTACAATGGCCTCCTGATACCTGACAGCATTGGTTTTGGTTTTGAATTTGGAACTCTCAATCATTCTATAAAAGTTTAAAATATTATTTCAAATATGTACAAACTTTGACCACATGTACTTGTACAGATGTAGTGCGAAAAGCTTTTCCTTCGATTTTTCCGATAACGTCCGTATTTGTCATGCTAGTTCAGACAGCGCCAACTCAGTACATCTTGTTCGGAGACTGACTGAAATAGCATGACACGTTCGTACGTTTCCGTAAAAATACGGAAGAAAAGCTTTTCGCACTATCTGTACTGTTCTTAAAATGCAGGCTGTGCCATTCCCGGTATGCTGTATCGCGACCACCCTCCACTTACTGATAGATACCGTCGGGCGCCGAGCGGGAAATATACCCAGGGCGGGAGCCGATCCTTCATCGCGGTAATTAGACGGTTTCTATTGCGGCGAACAACGCCTCCCAGGAAAAATCTACTTGTGAGAGTTCTACGTGGAGTCAGCAAAACTATTATCTTGTCTTGACATATCTCTATAGTCAGAATTTTTCGGTCGGTATTTGATCTTTTGGCAAGACTCAGATATATAGCTGTGGGTCTAGTGAAAAAGTGTATAACTCTAATTGACTCGGTGAAAAAGGGCACAAGTCCCACCTCGGACTTCTGACCTTTTTCACCGAGTCAATTTGAGTTATACCCTTTTTCACTTGACACACAATAGGTACACTAGAACATAGATATATAGACAGTAATAATTTTGCATTGCCTGCTCTTAACAGTATTGACATGGTATGTTGCAGACGTGTTTAAAACATGAATAATGGGAAAATTACCAATAGTGTTTATTTTTTATGAGTAATAAGTATTCACGACAAGAGGAACAAAAAATAAACAATGACTATCACTTGTGTTCTCGCTAACCGACGTGTGTTCAAATATTTGGTCTACGATACGTAAATGTTTTTTGTCTATTTAAACGTCACAGTATTTTGCCTTCACGAGTATTGTTAGAAATCGGAATGCTGACCTTTAGACTAGTAATTTTTTTTTTGCTAAATTTCGACATCATCACTCTCAGATCGTCGCGTTTTTACACGCTTTTACTTAGATAGTTTCACTCAGTATTTTATGTGTTTGTAACTTTGTACTTGTAGTCTTCTATTGTTAATTCTATAAAAATCGTGCAAATACCAGACCCTCCTTTTCGTTATCTGATTAAGGAGAGTTTTGGTATGCTTCTGCAATTAGTTCAATTCGTCATCATCGTCATAACAAAATCTATCCGAATTTGAAACAGATCAGACGATACAAAGTAAAAATAAAACGGTATCGATTGCAATACTCCATAACTTTACTATTTATTTTTATTAAGATAGTTTTTTTAATATTTGGACTGATTTTTATTTTTCTGTTAATTAACCGTTTTTTTTATTTTTTTTCCTATGTCCTTCGATCAAAAGAACTCACGATGTTGACAAAATAAAAATCGGTCCATTTCATAATTATGCTGTTCCTGTGAATCAACGATTTTCGACGAAACTTGTTACTCTGGGCTTATAGACCGCAAAAAATACCGTAAGTAATTGACATCTGATTCGGTAATTCATTCAAGTCAGTAAAAAGTTGTAGCCGGCAGAGGTTATAAAATAATTCAGAAATTACTTTATTAACGACACTTATTACGGTAACAGCGAGCCTCCTGTTGGGCTCTTGTCAGACAAAATTCTTTGGAACCTGACGATGATATCAATGTCTTTGGCACTTGAAATTATGGACGTATTGAATATTTGCTTGAGTAATTCCTGTATGAAGTAAGGAACTCTTTTGGCCGCCCACGCATACCAGTAATATGTAGGCGTGTTGGTCGTAAAGTAACGCATTGCGATTGCAATAAGTTTATACTAAAAAGTATATTTTACGAGTACAGATTTGCCATGTGAACTTACTTAAGTTTTCATATTTATCACACCTTAAACTTTATTCTAACACGTAATGATATCATATTTTAATTTGTAAAAAAAAAGAAATCTAGAATAATACTAGGTATAAAAAAGTCGCTGTTGGTCGGTTTCAGAAGTGTAGGGGCATTTTCAGAATCTGGGTCCCCCCAATTAGCGTAAGTTGTTGACAAAAACTAAGTAGCTGTCAGTTTTGTGACGACAATTAAGCATAAAATATGTCTAAAAATTTACTTTTTTCGCATTCTGAATGTAGATTATTGCTTAAAATTTATGTAATTAACACAAAAACAATATTTTTATTGAAATTTCATGCTTAATTATCGTCACAAAACTGACAGTGAGTTCATTTTTGTTAACTTACGCTAATTGGGGGATCCCAAATTCTGAAAATGCTCCTAGAACTGTTTAATTTTTGCTCGTGTTTATGTTTCACCCGGACTACGTACCTAAGTTGACGATTAACTTGTCTGATATTGGTCAACGGTTAGTGCCCTTTATAAAAAGGTTTAAGTTATTAATCTCATTAAGAATGCCCAGCTAAATATCAGTGTTCACGCGATATTGCCTCACATCGCCTTTAAGACAAACGAGCTTTGGTTTTTTGTTCGTACACATTAAGCAATTAAAATGTACACACGCTAACAAGATACCGGTATGGGTACTCGGTCCATTTTTTATCCAATTAAGGTATTGAATACGTACTAATGCTACAAATACTAGTTTTGATTATAACACTAGTGCAAAATATGACAACATTAAGGCGTCAACAAGTTTTAATAATTTACAGTAGACCATATTGCAAACTGTGTGTGTGGCTTAAATTATTGAGAACATGGTTCAAGTGACAAGACAGTAGATAAAAGATTCTATTATAAGTAGGGTCGGGATATAAACAGTCATAGGAATATCGGGTTTTCTTGATTAAGTAAAGTTAGATCTAGCTAAATTTGCAACGAAATTGAAAACTCATATCAGTAGGTGTTATTTTGATCATCATATTTTGTAGAAGTTTGACAATATACCATCAAAATCGCTGGTAACTTAGCTTAGTCTAACTAACTCTAGTTGCATTTGATCTACTACAAGCTAACAAAATACTAAGGCTTGATCGTAATTTCATAAAAGTTTGACTTTATGCTATCAAAAACACTGGCAGCTTGTTTACCATGACTACCATGAACGCACAAGGCTTTATCTGTGCAGTTTTGCCTGCACGGGGTGATTCAGGTAAAGCTGGCTAGGAAAAAAATCGGGACAGGCATAACCTAGTGTGCATGGCCAGCTTAAGTCTGAAAATGCAGTCTCACTTGCACCACACGCGGGTACCTGCATGTTCATGTCAAACACTAATTTCTGCGGACAGGTCTCGCGTTACACTCCCACGTATCAACATTGCATAACGAACACAGTAATGTTCTTACGCTCTAATTAAGATACATGGACCGGTCCATTTGGCTCTTAGTAAATATTTGGTTGTCTATAGTGTCTTAACACAATTTTAACTGTAAATTTCGTATAGAATACTGCCGAGCTCATTTTATTTGGTCTGCATGCTCGTGAAAATTAATCAATTTCTTACCAAGTTTTATGCAACATAATTTATTCTCATGACGGAGGGAAGTAGTTTACGAAAACGAAGGACTTGCGAGGGAGTTTTGACTTACTTACAGCAATTACATCGGACTTACAAATAACATACCAAAATACCTTCCACAGTTGGAAGCTTCTTACTTCAGTTTTCACATTTATTTTCATTTTATATTTATTATTCTTCTTTCCTGCTTACTCCCATACAAAACCAGAAGGACCGACCGCTAGTACTTAAAATAAATAGAGGTAAATGAAGATAACTTGCAACACATAGGAAAAGGGGTAGGCCGTTGGCAGTCGCAATTTAGGTCTGAATTTCAACTGCAACTAGTTTACTCTACTTACTCTGAACTTTACGTGGACTTTGGCAAGATTTCCTTAAAACAAGTCAATCGACGCCGGCCAAAGGTCGCCTTACGTAACTTGACATTTTACTCATTCAGAAGAAAAACGTAATAAGCTCTGAATGCACCTAGTTAGAGTATTAACTTTATAATATTGTTAATAAAGTCTGATTTTGTTTCTTGGTGTAGTTGGAAGTAATTTGGAGATATGCGCAGGAGCGCGTGCCGAACGGAGTCGATACGTCACTTGGAACTGTCACAAGGAATTCCCTCTTACGTCACGTCAGTGGAGCTTGCAAGCGGATGTTTATTCATGTCCAGGTTCTTAAAATCATATGAGTAATGTGAAGCAAAACAATAGGGTAAGTCTTCCAAAAACAGACCAAGTAAACAATAGGAACAATTGTCTTGCAGGCGGTCGGATGACGATTGCAGATGCTTTAACTACCTAATACTATTGAGTGTTGACGCTTGCGTTGCCACTATCAATTTTCTTCATAGAACGAGTAGTGAGTACTTTCTAATTGCAGAAGTCATCCACAGCAGCAATGCAGCAGCAGTTGTTATCCAAATCATCTTTAATACATACTTGAGTCTATGTATGTAAATCTACCTAATACCTTGTACTAACAGCAAAACTTAACGAACCATCCTTGTAATAAGGATTACAAATGTATAGCTAACAGTGTCGGCGATGGCACAGACAAAATAGAGTATACTGTGGCAGCCGAGGCGTCAAATATACTAGAACACACACTCATATGGTAGGTAACAAAGGTGTGTTACACTGTTACAGCACATTTGGCGCCTTATACGGCATTTATACTCTATGCTGATTGTAAAGTTGTCCTGTAGAATGTATGGGATATTAAGTAATTAGCAAACCATAAGAATCTGCAAATTAAGTCTATGCAATGTTTTCACAGAACCGAGAACCCTGTTTTGCCGTTTCAAGGTTATTAAACAATTTGCGAAGAGCTGACACGCTAATCGTTCCATCAATCATTCGCCGTAATTGTAGCTCAATGAACAGGTGTGTATGCAAACCGTTTTTATAGTCTTATAATACTAGACTAGGAGACGATCAGAAACGTGGAATGGTCATGCCGATTGGTACTAAATTGTTTGATTTTAGTGTCAGAAATACAAAACTGAAATTATCCCTTTTATGTTACCTTCTCCATCATTTATCCTTTAATTTCTTTAAGTACAGAGTTGAGGTTTATCTAAAAGTATTGTTCTTAGATAAACCAGTAACTCGGTGGGAAATAGGAAATATTATGTGGGTCAAACGCTTCCGTAGATATCAGTGGCGGCTGGTAAAAAATTCTGCTAGGCAACACCAAAGCAAAAAGAAACCTACCTTACCATTAGGTACTTTACTAGTAATCAATTTTAGGCAAGCCGGTGGGAATCGGCTTGTATGGACCAGCCGCTACTGGTAGATATCAGATAAGTTAGCGTTTTAGGTCTTCATAATAGGTCTTGAATGTGACTTAAAAGTATAACCACAGTTTAACACGTTTTAATCTCCGCAAGTCCGCAGTAGGTACCTATAGGCCTACTGTTTTGACGACACCATAGGTAGTGCCTACTAAGTTATTAATTCTACTATTTTCCTTAAAACATTGACCTATTTCTCATATGTTAATCAATCCAGCTATTAAAAGCTTCACCTACTAACCTTCTCCGCGAGTGCAAAATAAAGATGGTATCAGCAGTTTGTACGGTACCACTTTCCTGCCAAACTTAACGAACCATAAACGGTTCATAATTACAGGACCGTGAACGAGTTAAGGTTTCCGATTTTGCGAAGAAGCCCCATAAAAAACACGTTATTGGATATTCACTTAAATAAAGTGGGGTTAGCCAAAACATCAATTTAACAAGATTTGAGGTGTGCTGTTTTTTTTGAGATTTTTACCTTTGAGATGTTTATACGCAGAAAACTTTTTGGGGTTTGCAAATTGGATAGGTAAATATAATAAGTTCGTTTTGTGAGTAACTTAGTTTATAGCACGGGATGTAAATAATAACCTAATACTACTCATACTAACAAGTATGAGCGATGTAAGTAATGACACTAATGACAATTAAGAAGTGCACGCGTTACATTTAATCTTAGGATTTCGCAAAATTATTTTTCACCACACTGTATACGGTTACATGCTGCTTTTTATGAATTTACGAGTATCTTTACAGTCCTGTGTGAGCCTCGAAGTCTATAGTCAGATTGTCTGCCATACCCATTACAAAAACTAGAACTAGTATCCCACCAGGCGATTAAAACAATTGTGTGCAATTACCTATGGTTGCTCTTTTTCTATAGAAGGATTGGTACGTGGATTGGTTTTGCCTGTTCAGCATCTCTGCTTTGATATGTAATGGCATTATTTATGACTTTTATTTGGAACAACATGTTTTCCGTGGACTTCCATTGACCCACTTGGGTACACCGATATTTAAGTATAAAAATAGATAATAAACGCATGTCCGCTATTGTTTAAATTTCACATTTAGGTTTCAACACTTTCAACTTAGCATGATTGTTTGTATGCATCCAATATAAACACTCGTAAAATTCGTCTTTTTGCTGTGTTTTCGTACAACTGTGTAAGTGTCACAATTAAATGTATCATAGGTACTCGTATTAGGTAGTTAGGGCGCCATCGTCAGCTATTTACTTATCGTAATTTGTGTAGGCACCTATTTATTAAGTATTAAAGCAGCTATGGCGCCAACTCCAAGAACTGTTAAGTTACTTCATCTCTGCCAACTTGTAACGACATCCAACTTAGTCTCACTCTCGTGCGAAAGTATTTTGCTTTTTATTCCCACTTATTATAAAATCTAAGGTTGTGCTATCCTAAAATAGCCATCGCTACATTCCCAGTAAAAAAACCTCTTGTTTGCGAGCGTCCACACGTCACAAATCTAACCTTATCCACAGACTGCATGTCTCCTTGCACAAGCAAAAAACGTAAGTGGGGGTTGATGGCTTATCCTTGTCTTATCAAAAAGCTGTCTATAAAGACCCTCCTACTTGGTAACAGAGGTGACAATCAGAGGAACATGCTACATCGTTCTTTTGTTTATTGTGTCTATCATATGTTACTTGGGTATGTGTGCATTCTACTGGTTAACTTTTACGGCGGGTTGCTGGTTGATAGATAATTTATGTTCTTCACTGAAATAACATACTCACTATTAAAAAAACTACTTATCAGTTTACTGTCGGCAAAATGATAATTAGATAATAATATCGTATGCTATTAGTGTGGCCACTGGCCAACTATAAGTGATGCAAAATTAATGCATGTCATGTGCGAACCCAGTCTCAGGAAACGTAATGGCATTTTTTGGAATTAATCAATGATTTACCTTACTTATAAGATCAATATCTATGTAAGATACATGAGATTAATTTCTATGCGTCGCGACGAGATGTCACCAATTTTTTTATTAACATTAACAACAAAATATTTTAGTTAATTAGTCGCTACATACGACAAAAATAGAATGGTGTTTCGGGTGTATGGGCGGCGGTGATCGCTTACCATCAGGCGACCTGTCTGCTCGTTTGCCTCCTATCCCATAAAAAAAAAACCTTTGTAGGTAGGAACTTACAACAATTTTGATTCGAAGTGTCATTTCTTATTAGTGCTTTACAACATTGGTATTTGAAAATTCCTGAAACATAGGACCTTGTGCCTACCGTAGACGAGACGTAGAAAATCAATATTCATCCGGTACAATAGAGTACCTATTTATGCTAAACATTAAAAAGTTACGGCCAACTGTAACCATCTCATAACAGTCATAACAGTTAGTACCTTACAAGTATAATACATTATTCGCTTATTCTAAAAATATCCTGAAAAATATAACTACCTATATGGACCTATATGAACAATTGGCTTAGTTCATCATGATAATTGTATATACAATTGCCATGCGAATACCTCAGCCTGCTATGCGCATATATTTTTATTGCACGGTTACTGTGGTTAGTTAGCCCATTGCATTCCTATTTCACACATGCGCACTTCATTAATTACCTATATTATGTTTGAAAATGCCGTTAAATAAGATTGAGGTGAGGTGGATTGTAACTAAAGTAGATGTTTTAGCTGATTTAATATGTAGGTACCTGTACCTAACCTAGTTAATACGTATACTTTAGATTATACGCTATACGTCAATAAACAGCAAAAAATACAGGCCGCAATCTGGTAAATTGTAAATAAGGCCAAATATGTACATCTGATTCTCTTAAAAAATTGAATTAAGAAATCGTAAAATTAGGAATTCTGCTTGCGCTCGAGTTTTTACCAGAGCTTTTTTGAGTCAAGACTGAAATTAAATCGGAGTCAAAGTTTTTAGGAAAGACTCGCCGGCAAAGTCGCACGATCTGATTATTGAAAAGAAAAATAATAAGACTGATGATAAAAGTGAGCGCTCGCTGGATTTGGCGCGGTAGTTCCGCTTTGGTGGGACGAGTTCCGCGCTGTGCGCCACAGTCGCCAGAGTTTCTGTTTCTATACTAACCTGTAGACTGTAGAAACAAATACAGATAAAGAAGAAAATAAAGGGTGGTTCCTAACTTTTTCAATATTCCTTGTGGATCTATAATCATTCTTATATTTAGTTGAACTTTGTTACCATCACATAATAATATCACTGGGGATCATCATCATCATGGGGGTAAACCCCATGGTTAAAAGAACCAGCGAAATCCATTTTGGACTTTGTCCTCACATTCTATTACGTGTGTCTAGCGTCAATCGCCGATGCTGAAGTAGGTATGTTCACCTATTATAATAATAATAATAATAGTTTATTGCTTCCACATTGGTTTTTTTACAGATGTTCTTAATTCTAAGATTGGATCACAATATGGCACCCTGTAAGGGTATTGCAAACTAACACAAACTATCTAACACTAACACAAGTGACACAAAACATAAATTAGGTATAACTGTATTCTTACATAAATTGTTTTAGTTATGGCAGATATCTATTACTTTCAAAATATTCTTGTAAAGAATAAAAACAATTACTTATTAAATAGGTTTTCAGTAAGCTTATGAATTTATCATATTTTTGCTCTCTAGCTATTTGATTTGGCAGACTATTGAAAATTCGTATTGACATGCTATAGGGGCTCTTATTACTTATCAGGAAGGGATATTTTATTTTGATGTCTTAAATTGAAAGTACAAGTGTGACGATCTTTTGCTTTGAAATACAGGTCAGGATGCTTTTGTACAAATTTACATGCTTCTAATATATAGATAGAGGAGGAGGGGGAGGAGGAGAGGATGGTAGAGTTAAAATATTAACTTTTTTAAAGTAAGGTCGGCAACTGTCTTGGTTTTTTATGTTACTTAATATTCGAATACATCTTTTTTGCAATATGAATAATTCTGTACTATTCACACTATTACCCCAACGAAAACTACCTATAGGTACAATACCGATATGGCAGACTGGCAAAATGTGACCTCCAAAATAAAAGAAGAAGTGATATCAGCAGGTCTGGAAGATCCCGACTTTGACAACTTGAATGAAAATAAAATAGACGAATACATAAAAAACCTCAGCCACGCAATCTTACGAGCCTGTGACTTAACTATCAAGAGAAAATCTAACCACACGAAAGCAGTATGGTGGACGGAAGACCTCACTAAACTGAAAAAGAGGGTTATTCACTTGCATCACCGAACACAAGATCTTAAAAAAGGCAATAAAAATCTAGACAACATAATCAAAGAACAAAAAGACGCCAGAACCGAATATGTTACCGCTATTCACAAAACATCATCAGAACACTTCAGAAGTTTCTGCTCAAACCAGAGCCATGAACATGTTTGGACTCTCACCAATAAACTGCTAGAAGATGTTCCCCAGCCGCAACCCACAACAACTTTGAAAATATCACCAACCGAATACACTAACTCAAGTAAAGAAACAGCTGAAGCCCTCATGCATAAGTTTTTCCCCGACGATAACAACTTAAATGATAATTACCAACAACAGACTCTCAGAACCTTGATAAACTCCCCTTCAAATGGAAATAATGATAACTATTTCACACAAGAAGAAATTATAGAAATGAGCAAATCAATGAACTCGAAAAAAGCTCCAGGAATCGACCACCTCACACCCGACATATGTTATCATTTCATCGACACATACCCGATGCTCTTTACCCGACTCCTTAATCGCTGCCTACGACTTTGCTACTTCCCAAAGTACTGGAAAACCGCGTTTATAAAGACTATCCCGAAGCCTAACAAATCCGATTATGCCGACGTCGCCTCCTACAGACCCATAGGCTTACTTAACGTTTTTGGTAAAATGTATGAGAAACTGATAGCAAAAAGATTAACGCATCATATGCATATTACTAATACAGCAAATCCAAAACAATATGGCTTCAAAGAGCAAAAATCAACTACTGATGCACTAGCCCACGCAATCGACATCATGAAGCAAGCTAAATCTCAAAAAAAGTTAGTGGTTGCCATATCACTTTATATCCAAGGCGCTTTCGATCATGCTTGGTGGCCTGCACTATTTATACGGCTAAAACACATAAATTGCCCAGGAAACATATACAAAGTTATCCAAAGTTACTGCTCAGATCGCACAATATATCTTAATTACGCTGATGCAACCTCCACCAAGACACAAAACCGAGGCTGCGTTCAGGGATCAGTACTTGGACCTATTATATGGAATCTTATAATGGACAGCCTGCTAGATACTTACCTCCCTGATGGCAATTACATCCAGGCCTATGCTGACGATGTTCTCCTCATCTGCACAGCCCGAGATAAACAACAATTACAAACTAACACGAACCATATCTTGCAAGTCATATCTCGTTGGGGCTCAGGAAATTATCTTAATTTTGGACCGGAAAAAACTCAAATGATCACCTGTACCCCTAAAGCCAAGACATGCTCATTTTTCATGAATAATATAACCCTAAAATTTTCTGACAGTTTCAAACTTCTTGGAGTAGTAATTGACGAAAAGTTTAAGTTTATCTGTCACTGCGAGTACATCATTAAAAAGGCGCAGAAGCTATTTGGCAAATTATGCCATTATATTCGCCCTACATGGGGTATACACTCCGCCAATATATCTATAATATATGAACACGTAATAGAACCCACTATAACGTATGCCGCAGAGATTTGGAGCAGCGCTACTAAATATAAAAAAGTAACCAACGCCCTACTCAGTCTACAAAGAGGGTTTGCAATCAAAATCATCCGAGGCTTCCGTACGCTCCCTAACATCGCTTCCATAGCCCTAGCAGATCTCATCCCACTTCATCTGAAAGTCAAAGAAATAGCAGAAATTGAACAAACCAAACGCACCGGAATCAGCAAACACCTACGCTCAGATATTATTCTAGACACGAAAATACATCCAACAAAATTACTTCACCCGTCCCAAAGAATATCAACAGAGATAAACAAAGTGAACAACACTGAGGACCTCGAGATTTACAATACTATAGATATGCATCACATTTACACCGACGGCAGCAAACACGACGGAGGAGTTGGCGCAGCATTTGTCATATATTATCCAGACGGCAAGAGAACCATCAAGCATATAAAACTACATGAATGTTGCACGGCTTTCCAGGCAGAATGTGTTGCTATAGAGGCAGCCTGTGAAACATCCCTAGAATTGAAACTCCAAAATATAACCATCTTCTCCGACTCCATGGCAGCTCTTCAAGAAATCACTAACAGAAGCAGCACCAACCACACCGTAAACAAAATCCACAAGGCAATTAAATTGCTACAACAAACTGGGTCCATATCTTTCTGCTGGATCAAAGCACACGTGGGAATCGCAGGAATTGAGGACGCTGATATAGAAGCAAAAATCGCCGCTACACTTCATAACACTCCTGACTTCGACCGGGCATATTTATTCCGTATTGGAGCCATGCCTGGGTAAATGCATGATAAGCACAAAGAGCCGTTTTGAGACCTGTTGTTTTTTTTTATATTTTTAAAAGCATACGCAAAGCGTGAAATTTTTAAACTTATTTTATCTACATGCATTTTCCAATTTATGTATTCATCAATGACTATGCCGAGGAGATTGCAGTCCTTTGTCGGATGAATAATATCGGTCTTGCATCGTCCATTGGTTTAGCAAGCGAATATACCGATTATTATAGTTGTTTATAACCGATAACGTCATTTTCTTTGAGAAATCTAGAAAAATGTATTTAGTATGTGTAGCAACAATAAATACTTCTTACTAAATATTCTTTCTAAGGTATCTATGGTAGGTATATTTGACATCCTGTCAAAGTGTCAGTTTTGTTTAGCTGGCGAAATTAAGTTCATGTGGTTTTGTTTGAAATGGTGTACTTATTAATTAATCGATGATAGTACAAATTCACCAGTAACTTAAATACATTGATTTTACAATTGAATATTGGTGACAATGGTGACATAGATAGCCTCAATTACATAGGGTTTTAAGGTAAGAAAAATATTTTTATTATTACGTTAAACTTACGTATGGTTAATAATCTATTGACTGTTGATTCACTGTCCGTGTTAGGAAGCGCGGCACGCAAGTGGAATCGTGCCGTGCCCGTTCCACGTACGTCAAACTGCACGCGGGACACATGTACGCGCGAACCTATTGTTGGCAAATTGCGCAAAAACAAGATCACCCTTTCAGAAATCATTGAAAAATGTATGAGAAACTTTCTTTATATACCCACCCATAGTACAAGCTTTGCTTAGTTTGGGGCTAGGTTGATCTGTGTAAATAAATATTATAGGACATTCTTACACAGATTGACTGACTCCCACGGTAAACTCAAGGTGGCTTGTGTTGGCAGCCGTTGTAGGTACTCAGAGTATCAGACAACTAAAAAAATTAAGTGTAAGGTGTCCCCCAATATTTATTTATTTTATAAGAACCGATTAACTTGTAGATGAAATGGTCATTATATATTCCATAGAGACATTACACATTTTTAAACTAAAGGAAAAAATCACCTCGGGCAGGATTCGAACCTTCAACCTCTAACGAACACCGGTCCCGCTATTCCTTGATATTCCTTGTAAATATTTTTGGACATCCTAAATTATCATTAAAAATTTTCTTGGACTAATTATTTCAACCTAATAAAATGTGGTTGACCAAAATACTGGGACACCTGTCAAGTTTATCTTTTATTAATAGCCCCTCCGATCAAAATTACAATTTGCGGTCAATAAAAAAGATGAGTTATGTTCGTAATTTGATTGAAAATTACAATAATTTATAGCAGGTTGTGAACACGAAATTATGCCAGTATCAATATTGAAATTCATACAGAAAATTGATAAATATATTGTAACATTTATGTGAAAAAAAAAAGATTCATAAAAATTGTGTTTAAAATAGCAATAAAAAATAATTGAAAAAAAAGTAGCTTTTATGATTCTAATATCGGCTTAATGACAGTAAGTACATGTTAGAATGTTTATTTATTTTTAGCACCAGGGCATTTTCCGAATTTGGGGCCCCCAATTGGCGTAAGTTGTTAACAAAAATTAACTCACTGTCAGTTTTGGGACGATAATTAAGCATGAAATTTCTATAAAATTATTGTTTTTGTGTTAAGTACATAAACTTTAAGCGATAATCTACATTCAGAATGTGAAAAAAGTAAACACATTTTTTGACAGATTTTATGCTTAATTGACGTCAGAAAACTGACAGCGAGTTAATTTTTGTTAACAGCTTACGCTGATTGGGGGGCCCCAAATTCTGAAATGGCCCACGAACAAGTTGTGCATTATATTACCTTTATTTTTCAGTTGATCATGTAGGGCCGCATTGTAGGCGTGATGGTCTAGATGGAGGAGGGATATGTTCTCTTTAATATCCCGTTCTTAAAGTGTTTAATAATAATAGCCTCAAGATCACGTATGCGCATATTACAATAATTTATAAAATCTCAGACAATGCTTGACATCCTGTCGATAAACTGTGAAATAAAAGAAATCAAGTATAAAGAGCATTGCGATCGTGCGGTCAAAACAACAATTTTGCTGTCCACTGCATTAAATTTATCACCGCTCGAATCATCGTAGGGGCGTGCATAATACGAGTCAGAACTATTTTATGCTCCTTTCTTAGTTTAAGTGTTCAACGTTTTGTGCCTACAAGAAAATACCTATGGCGCCATGCATGTCTATGGGATACGTTCCGGAATTTCCGCGTTGTAACAATTATGAACCATCATGATACCTATAGATGCATTTGATCACTTAACTCTAAAAACATTAAAGTAATTTGATAAAACAATGTAATTTGTAACTTTTATTTGCAAAAAAATCTGCGAAGTAATTACAAAGCATAATAGCACTATATTCTTGTACTTTTTTTAACCGCCGCCCCAAATCTCTCAATTCGTCTGTATGTTTTTTTTTCCACGATATCTCCGTCGTTACTGGACCGATTTTTTTTTATTTAATGTATATGCATACAGATTGGTCCCATTTTTATCAGAACCCAGTTCTGATGATGGGATCCTGGAGAAATCGAGGGAACTCCTCAAATCTGAGGGAAATACTCAAATATGGTGACTTTGGTGTTTCTTATAAGAACAGCATGCACTTACGTCCAGAACACTGACATTTGGTGCAGTGGACCTGCTGATGAAGATCAGAATGGAACTCCTTAAATCTGAACGGCATGCTTATAATGACTTTGGTATTTTTATAAGAACAGCTTGCGATTACGTACAGAACACTGAAATTTGGTGCAGTGGAACTTCTGATGATGATCAGAACGGAACTCCTCAAATCTGAACGGTACACTTATAGTGACTCATATTTTTATAGAAACAGCATGTTTATTTGTTAGGAGATTTGTTCTCTTTGTTACGCTTATTTGATTCTACATTCAAAATTATGTTTATCTTCTCATCATGATCGTCAAAAATATATATTGAGTTTTCAAATTTTGTCAAGCTCGATTTCTTATAATCGGCGGATATCGGATTCATAAGGAATTGAGGAAACTCTTCAAACCTTAACGGTGTACGTATATTCATTTGAGTTTCCATCAAATAATCAAAGATTTAGATAAAAAAGCAGTTTTAAAAAATACCTACACATTTCTACATAATCCAACATTTGGAAGTGCCTTTCACCAGAACCCCAAAAGCGGCGGTTTTTTTTTCTAAAAAATTTCTGCCTCAGGGTACATAGTTCATACAGTGTGTTGTAGTTGTTGATTACTACGCTACTAGTAGGTATCTTAAAACCACTACCTATGGTGGAACCCTTACAAAAAATTTCTTTCTTTCTCAAGTAACCCTAAAACTTTACTGTGACCGGTGAACTTACGGTAAAAATTATAAATTTCGCGCCTTTTACTCAAAAGCACCATTTACGATAACGGGTTTTCAATTTTCGAGTCAATTTAAAAGCAATTTCTACCAAAAGAAATGTGTTTTATTAATCAATTATAATGGTTACACGGCGTTATAAAACTGTTATTAGAGATTTGGCTTGCGCAACAGGTTCTGTACCTATTTAATAAATAGATATTATGTACTTAATTTTATATTATTTAGGTAATTGTCCTTTGAAAGACGACCACTGCAATTAATAGGTTGTTGCCAATTTTGATGCTTTCTATCGTATTTTGTACCAGTAACAGTTGCTATAAAGATAGGCAAATGTATAGAACTCTGAGTTTCATAAAGAGACGTAGGTAGGTTTATTTTTTGGGCAAGTAAGTTACGATATGTACCTAAAACATTGATCACTCCACATTTTGAAGTTTGAACTCGGTCACGCCGCTCGAGGTAAGGAATGGAGCTGTCAGCCGAGGTGTAAAAAAGCCCCTTAATGAAGAGTATATTACCGCGCGCAGGACTCGCTATTTTGTTCTGTCGTGACTCGTGCACTTCCAATTCTCAGACCTCATTACCGACATGCGTGAGAGCAAATTGAAAAAGAACATTTTTTACACAAAATTATAAAATTCTTGTTCGGTTTCCAGAAACCGATTGTTTCATCGGCCACATGTTTTATTTAGGTACATGAACATATGTGGTTTTTATAATGAACGCCAATCACGGGTGTGTGTAATGGACAAGAGACGCTCTAGCGTAACCTGATTTTCACTACCTATAGGGCCCGCGAAGTGACAACTTCATTATCACTAAAAACTTTTCATACGATGCGATCTTAATCTATATCTTAAGATGATCTTATGTGGTTCAACCATTTATTTAAAGAGTTTATAGTTTTTGCAGCGCCACCTATAAGGCCCAAGCACTAACATGAGAATGATTAGAATTTCTAAATTATAGATTCTGATATTTCTGATAATATCACCATATTTATATAAGTTCACTACTTGTTTTTTAATACATGTTAATTAATAGTATGTAATGTTTTGAAAAGAAGTGGCCCGCCGAGTTTCTTGCCGGTCCCATAGTAGATACCCCCCTCCAACTGAGGGGGGACTGAAATCTTCTCGAGGCTAAGGCGTAGGTTTAGTTTAGAGCCGGCGATAGCTTTATTTGACGTTCATATGCGCATTGTAATATGCCTACTTGGAAAATAAATATTTCATTTACCATTTGTGTCTTTCCAATACAGAAAGGTCCTTGTGATAAGCTTTAGTGCAGTTAAGACGTTGTTAGACGTTTTCTGTTGGATTGGAGTGCCAAATAAAAATATCCTTATTGCACTTGATGCTTACAATACAATACAAATACTCTTATTGCTTATGGACTCTCCTAAGTTTTTTTTTACGCAATACAAGTTTATATATGTACACTATTTAATACAAAGTTTATAAATTATACTTAAACATAAAAATAAAAAAAAAACCTTAACTATAAAAATCTTTAACAAACTACCTAAATTAGTCAAATACTCAAAACTCTCCTAAGTATATTCAAAAACCCAATTTTTGGTCTAAATAGGTACCTGTAGTTATTATTAGCCACCAAAATATAAGACCATGAAAACAAAAACAATTTGTTCACAGAATCCGTGCTTTATAAATTTCCCTGATCATAAATGGGCATGCTATTTTAAAGTAATTTTTCATGTTTCCAGGTTAAACGGTTCATAAAGACAAGTAAGTATAAGTTTGTGACTGACAGGCTAGTATTAAGAGTTATATGGCTTAAAGTTTGTAAACTGACCCCAAAAAAGTATTTAAATTTTTCCCCTTATTGATTTCGTTGAAGTCATCTAATGTTATGTTTTACATACATTACAGAAGTACTATTTGATTTTTGAAACTTTAAATCATCACTAGAGAAAATTTGAGATCGTTTAGGTTGCATATCCGGTAACTTCTAACCATCTTCTCATTCCTTTCCAAAGCGTGTCATTATCCACTAATTTTAGCCCGCTGGCTGGCTGGTCCAGAGACTCCAGGGTGGCTAGCCGAATGGCACAATCGCTCACGAAACGCTCACGAAACGAAGCGCTAGTAGATATCTATCTCTATGGCTGCGTGGCGCGACAGAGCCAGCGGCGTATCGCTTTCGTTTGGCGTCGGAGAAATGCCATTCGGCTACCAGGGTACGTACCCGAATGGCACAAACGCTCACGAAACGAAACGCACGTAGATATCTATCTCTACCGCTCTTGCTTATTGGCGCGACAGACCCAGACTACCTTTCGCGGCGTTTCGTTTTCGTTTCGCGTCGCAGAAATGCCATTGGGCTACGGCACCTGAGCGGCCAACGTTGAGATGTATCCTTGTCCATGTAGTTTTCATTCATGGTACCTAATCAATTTTGCGTATTAACGTATAAAATACGCCACTTAATTTAGTTGTTTCAGCGGCAGCGTCTACTTACGATTATGTTATGTAACATGATAATTTTTTAAAGGTACTAGATTTTCGCAAACTTACATACTACGACTTATACGAGCTCTTTAAATATTTGCAATTTTCTACTTAGGGCCGGTTGCATCAAGCCGTCTGTCACCGTTAAGCGTTCGTTGAATTTTATTGTATGGGAAGTTCCATAGACGTCTGCTGCTTGACGATGATATGGCTGTCAAATTCAAATGTGGTTGATGCAACTGGTCCTTAGTCGCTATTTTCAGTAGCCCGATCATAATCAAGTAAAAATCTGGTCCTTTACGAATCTAGTCAAATAACTGGGATAATAATGATGAGGACATACGAGTATAGTGCTAGAATTTACAAAGCATGCTGATTCCGTATAATAAGGAACAGACTCACAGTTGTAATCAAAGTCCCGTTCTGTGAATACGTGCGCCCCCAAGATTTATAGATAGACGGAGTCTCACAGAATTTAAGAGGAATAAAATAAATTAAACGACCGTTATAAAACAGTACTAGAGCCTTGGATGTGGCAGGTTGTGCACGAGTTTGATCTGCAGTAGCAGCCGGGAGACAGTAATAGCGCAATAAGAGCGATATAGGAGAGATGCGCGCAGCGGGACGCCGACCGAAACGAATCGAATATTCGCCTTATCCGCTTGTGTGCAAGCTATTTTTGTTTAAGCGATTTATTGTAATGGCTGTATAAATATGGTTTATATTTCAGGCTTTGACCACTGCTCCAAAGCTAGCGAAGTCATTATCAGAAAACAACTGTTAGCCAAGGTTCGAAATGTTCGAATCTCCAAGTGGGTAGGAGAGCTAGGTCATGGGAGCCAATGAGTAATACGAGTTAGTAGGTACCTAAACGTCCTTAATTTTGATATTTTCCGAATCAAACGTTAAATTGCAGTATATAAATTAATTAAAACTATAATTTATTTTGTTAATCCGCCATAAAATAACGTGATTGTCAACTAGTGTTAACCCTTTATTTTACACTCTTTCAGAAACCACACGCACAACCGTGCGTGTGGTTTCTGAAAGAGTTGTAAATTATAAGAACTCGGCAATTAAACAAGGTAGTTTACCAAGTGGATTGGCTAGTTTTATTTAAGTATCTGATATTAAGCGACAAGAACACAGTTTTATTAATGAGCCTGTAGACGATACAATCATATCAGTGCAGTTCGTGCTTCTGGCGAAAGTTCCCCGAACTCCGAATGTATCCAGAAATTGATGGGCCTGTCGGTCGATGCCGGAATTGAATCTTGTACCGATCATGCACGCAATCGCAGCACGCAAGGTCTTTCACCTCCGAAAATTAAATATAATATCAACATTGTAGTGTAGCCGGCCACAAGACGTGAGTTTAAAGAGATACGGTAACCTACTTTTCGCTCACGCTCCTTGTTCCCAGAGCACAGTTAAATGATCACTGATTAAACCAATATAACTGCGTCCTTAGAATTTGTATTAACATTTGAAACTAACGTGTAATTACTACTGCATGTGTATAGGCATTTAATAAAAAATCGCCTTTTCAATAGCGGCCGGTATGCGATGTCCTAAAGATAAAGCAGCTACTCGTAAAGTGGAGGAGTGGAGACCAGCAATTGGTGATCGGGGAACAATGTATGTACCTATACATTGTGGCATTTAGTCGATTAGATGTCATGTTCATGTCAGCCTTTTATGGCACTCATCATTATGATTTAGATGATTAATTAGTTAATTGTAGAATGTGAAGATTTAGAAAGGTCTTTTGAATGCTCATAACATCATACAACACCACAAACGGGATATCTATGGGAATACCAGTGCCGAAGTGACATTAAACAATTTTAACGATACTAATTTTGCCTAGTCACTGTTTTGCCGCCATTAAGCTCCCGAGAGTCGATTGCACTGGCATTGAAAGAAACGTTTACACACTAGCCAAACTAACGGTTTTACAATTTTGCATCACAATAGATTGCCATGATTGACACAAACAAGCAAAGTGAGCGATGTTCACATGTGTTTTGTTATATTTTCTTAATATCGTTGATTAGCTATAATGTTGACCTTTGAAGTTTGTAAAGAATACCCGTCAATATTTGACAGGTACATGGATTACTGTTAATTATGCCTACTTTTAGAATCGCAAGGTCAGAATATGTTTCAACTTTGTTCTACTGACTCTGAAATAATTTGGAGCATCTGCCAGATGGAGAACCTGCGATGTTCCTTTCACCGCTACTAATAGGAAATAGGTGATCTTAGGTGAGATGATCGGCCGATGTAAGTAATTTTAACCTTGAGCGTGGAATAGGAAGACACAGGAAGTGTTTAAAGTGGCAATACTGGCAATGCCGTTCAATGCCGTGAACTACTATCCTATGTAGTTTTTCTATAAATCTCTGTGAGTCTTAACGTAAGTCTCAACAGGAGACTAATGTTATTTGTTTAATAAAATATGAGTGTTTTAGTAAATCTCGTCTTTATGATACGCGACAATGTGGGACGTAAACTAAACACACTCACATATTATCAAATCGTAATGACATAATCATATTTTTTCTAAATGGCCATATACTTAGTCACATTGGTTAAGATGGCCGTAATTAAAGTCAATCGAATATGCCCAAGGCACAATAAACAATTCTCACTTTCCACAACACGTGTCTATTCATCAACGTAGTGTTCTGTTCATGCACCCACTCAGTATCAACTGCGTCTAACTGCTACTTATTTAAATGATGAATTGTTCCACGTGTAAGTATAATGTATCATTTTAGTACTGTAGCGGTACGGCATAGGCACCGCGTTATATTCCCGATGAACTTTGGTTCAAATGAGAATTGGGATTTTTTTATCGTCTAGTCCTTTTATAATACTACACAATATCAGATAACAGATAATTCAACAGAGTCTCACCGATTGCCGCCTAAATAGTGATTAATTTTCGAATTTTAAGTATTAGTTTTAAGTTTTTAGTATTACTAATTGTGCCATTATCTCGGTAAAGGGACCTTATTGTCGATGGCACTTACGGCGTTATGAGCGATGTTCGAGTACAAATACGACGCCGCGGGACGTAAGAGCCATCGACAATAACGGCCCTTTACCCTGATAACGTCACAATTTTCGAGTTCAGTCTAAAGTGTCTGCGGCCTAATATTTAAACATTTTAAATAAGTAAAAACTAATTTACTCACATTTTCCCTTGGTACTTGTTTAACAGAAGCTCAACTGTAAAATATTCAGTACCATTTCTACTTACAAACAACTCCAAAAGACTCTCGTGTGCTCTCTTGATATGATTTTAGTTTTTACGTATTCTTCAGCATTGGTGCGTACCCTTGAAAAACATTTTAATATCTATTAGGCGAGTACTTAAAAACCTACTTCTTGTCACGTTGATTTGCATCTTCATTGCAATAGGTCACCGTAGTAATAGAATAGAAGTATCTACCTAGTGTACGCAATTTTCTGTTATCAGTAGCTAACGAACAATGCACGTTTGCAGACAACAAGCTGTCATGGTACGCCACAACACAGCATTTAGTGATGGATAGCCGTCATTGGTCATTATCACTGCTGTCAATTAATAGAATTTCACAAATCTTAAAATTGCTTAACATCTATTCTGTAATGGGTTTTGACAAACATTGGGATGGTCTGACTAATTAATCTCAAAACTGGGAAAGGTCTAGAATTTTTGAGCTTTGGCATAAATAAGGGAAAGGGATGAGTATTGTAGAATTTAGAAAATTATGACCTCTTTCTGAAACCAGAGTTGTACTCGTATGTGTGTTCTGCCTGATTAAGAATATCTAACACTGCTACATTGATTTATGTTTGTACTTAGATTGATTGATTTACATAATTATATAAGAAACTAAGACTAAACTTAAAAGCTAGCTAATGTCTAAAATAAGCCCTTGAGGCATTGTACCAAGGATACTGGCACCATTTCCTCGCTGTATCGCAATGCTGATTGCACAACGGTGCGAGGAAGTCGTCAGCTCTTCGGTCACCAGTTACCTCAACCAGACGCTTCGCGATTTCTGTGAACAACTTGTTCGCGCTTGGTATATGTCGAGTATAATATATGTATAGGGCAGCGGTTCTCAAACTTATTTTCCCATGGAACCCTTTTAGAAAGCAAAATATCTGATGGAACCCTTAAATTCAATAAATAAAATAAAAAATAGTTTATTGCAATCTTTATTTTAATAAATAATCACACGAAACTGTTTTTTTTTTTTTAACAATTGGTGAATATTTGGTTTTATGGAAGAGAGTTGAAGTTGCATATCAGGTAACCAAAATTCACACGGAGCCCCTAGAGAGGCTTTGCGGAGCCTTAGGGATCCGCGGAACACACTTTGAGTATGGCTGGTATAGGGTATATTATCTGAATTATCTCCCAATATAGAGATCAACGAGGTACCCCATTCACGCGTTTCTAAATAATGATAATAATGAAGTATGGCTTTAGAACATTTTAAAGACCATTAATCATATGATCATAACGAATCAATTGCACAAGTCAACACAATGCCAGCGTTTGACGAGACAAAGTCTAAACGGGTCGATGGAGCGGATTCGTGCCCGCTGATTTATCGATCGCATAAATTTAATAACACGGTGAAGAAACGCAGAAGCTTTATTGTGGACGTTGCAAAACTTGTGTGTTGCCAACTTGCATATTGCCACAAAGCACGATCTTAAAGGGTTAGGTATTACATCGCCTGTAAAACCGTTCAACTTTAGTTTTAGGACCCTTTGGCTACGTTAATATAAAATCATATGCAGGAAAATATAAGTCCTACTTGAACTATTGTAAAAACAATATCATTGATAACACTAGTAAAATTATAAATGCTTGAGATTACCAAATAGCAAGAAGGTATCTATACATATGTAGTTATGTCCCTACATATTAATATCAGTTCATTTTATAGCCGGCAAAGCACCAACGAAAAAATCTCTATGGTCCTACCTCTACAGTCTACGAGAATCATAGCAAGCAGTAGATTCTTTCCTTTATCGGGTATTAAATATTATATTAATTTGGACAATCAGCAGTGTCTCTAATAAATAAGTTAAAGGTCATGTGAAGATTTATGTCGAGAATTTCCCATAACTCCAACGGGCACGGGACTTGTTTGCAATTTCCCCATTTCTATACTTTACAAATGGGATGCTCCTTAATCTAATTCCATCTCTGACACATAAGATTGAAGTTGCTATTTTTAATTAACCTCTGGCTCGAGATGTGAGTTATACTCCGGCCGACGTCGGCCACAGATCTTACTTATTAGATTACGCTATCAGGGCTCCCATCTGGTGCTCTAGCAGCGCTGCACGCGGGCTCGCTATGAGATTGCAATATTGCATAAGTGCCAAGCTTGGCATAGCACGCATATGATTACCGTCTCTAGATACGGGATTCTTAACGATTGTATTAAGCTGGCCATTATAATTATGCTGATTTGTCATCCGATAGGTTTGTACCGGTGTGAGAAATGACTCGGCTTCTTCTCTTAATGCATCTTCATTATTGACATTCAGAACCCGGTTCTATCTATTCGGTGTATTGAGCTTATTCTAAGTTAGTGAGTAGTTATTGTCATTTGCATTTACAATAATTCTGCTGGTTTTAGCAAAATATAACCTGATACTTACGTCAGAAAATTTAACCTGTCCTTTAAAATAGGCGAAAATTAAAATTTACATTCTAGAATTGGGTAATTATTATGCAAACAACTTTAATACCAAAATTGTTAAGCTGTAATGAATACATAATGAAACTTTAAAAAAAAGTTACTATGTAGACAGGTATTCGAGGCAAACTTAAACTCCTAATTTTATTATTTGAAAATATATGTTTCATAATTGTTGTAATTGCAAGCAGCAAGTTTAATATAGGTAAATATTTTTCGCACGCAAAAAAAACTGGAAAATGTCGCGCTTACGTCATTTCTCGTTATTTGATAAGTGCTCAGACGCAGAGTGGAATGACCTGAAGGGACGACGACGAAAATTAGGACAAAAAATAACCACCCATAAAACCACGGAGCACGGAGGTTCTCATCAGTACAATATTTAAAATCAAACATTAATCTCCTAAGGATTCAATGCCAATCAGAATTTATTTAAATAATAAATTTTATTGCAGCCCTCGCTTTTAAAGCTTAGTTAATTAACAATGAAATATTAAGGCTACTCAAACTTTATGTGGGTCAATAATCGGATTAAGAAACCTTAAATTACTGCATTACGTAACGTCACCAAGGAAAGTAAGAGTGGAGACGTAATTTGTCCCTGATTTCCATACGGTGTTGCTAGGTCGGATTTAAATAATGTCAATTATGAAAAATCTACAAAATCCTCTTGGAATTGTATCTGTATTATTTCCAAATGTTGTAAAAGCCCACATTTTAACTGATTCCGTAGTAATACAGAAATTTAAACTTTAATATTGATTATTTGGTATTCCCGTTTATTAGGTATGTCGACACAAGGAAAACATTGCTTTTATCTTTATGATTTGAGCTTTTAATATCTCAATCATCATTAGTCAGTTATGGATTGTGATTTTTTGAATATTTTATTATCACTGTATCGACGTATTCAAAGATATAATTTGTAGTTAAGTGAATATCAAAATATTTTATTTATTACTGAACTATGAATCTGATAATGATGAATGAATAAGGTAACTGTACACTATTCCGGGATAGTAAAATGTGGTACATTATTCCGGGATACTTTGGTTTTTGTCGCAAAATATGGAAACTATCAGTAAAATCTTAATTTAAGGCAGTATTTTATTAACTATAGATCAAATAGAACCGAAAAAGTCGATTTTCGAATATCTATCGCATCTTTTGAAGCCGTGAGGTACCTCCAAACGCGTCAGTCGCAACCGCAGTGGTTTCTATGGGCGTGTTTGACGGTGAGCTTAACGCGGCAGCGGAACTTCGTAAGGGTTTACTGTGATGCGGGTAAGTGTATTTATATTAAATTTGTATCATAATTGTCTTATAGTTATTAAAATACATTTATATCATCTTTTCAAATTAATTTAAAGCATATTTTAATAAAAATACCCGCTCCCGGAATAATGTACACCATTTTGACGCGGTGTACATAATTGCGGGAGTATCACGGAATAACGGAAACACAGTCCGCAATGTTTTTATGTTTTATTACTATTTGCGGTGAAGTATATTTATATATTTGATGTAAATATATTGAGTAAAGATTACAGATTATAGTGACATAATTACGGTACATATATTTTTTAGATTTTAGTCTCATAATTGAGTACGATATGTATACTTGTTGAATAATACGTGCGAAATGTTGGAGTGTGGCATCGACATTAAATTTGTTTTATTTCACAAAATTAAAGCACAAAGGTTACTTATTTCGATGTTTTGAGTATAATTGCCTATATAATCTTCCAATGTACTAAGAAAAAAATCTTGTTTGTCTTTTAATATAGCCTTCGTTTTAACTGCCGTAATTAAGTACACGACTTTATATGAGTGTATCTTATTCCGGTATGCCTATATAAAGTATATTAAAATATAAAAACACAAAATAAGGTATAGAGACCCGACTATTATGTTTTTAAACTTCCTTAGTTAGCTAAATATCTTTATACCACATATTGGTTTGTCCGTCAGTCAGTCTGTCCGTCTACGATTTAGCTCAATTATTATTAGTACTAGAAAGCTAAAATTTAGATGAGGATAATATATAATATATATAAATATATAGTACAAATTCGTCGGACAGGCAATCTGTGTAAGAACGGCCTATAATATTTATTTATTGGGTACTAGTTATTTATATATACATACTTGAATAACGTATCACCACCATATATGTATATGGTGTAGCTCAGTGATCACCAGTACCAAAAAACTGAAATTTTCACGAGTACCGTGCAATTTATATAACCGGCAATAGCTTCTTGATTGAAATTAAATTTTGGAAAAAAACCCCGACATTGTAAAGCGTTTTTCATCAAACATGGCTAAGAAGACTCTCGACTAATTCAGCTTTCAAACGAAACAAACTAATCTAAATCGGTTCATCCATTCGAAAGCGATGCCTTAGACAGACAGTAAAACTTATAACACCCTGTCATTATATCATACAATACATAGTTATACCGTAAAATATCATATTTCTCATCCCACCCCAACCCATCAAAACATTGCCAATGATAAAAAATACACTCAATATAAGCATTTAAGCAACTATCAAAACGATATGTGCATTTATATATTTATGTAAACAATATTTTTAATTCGTTTTTAGGGTTCCGTAGTCAACTAGGAACCCTTATAGTTTCGCCATGTCTGTCTGTCCGTCCGTCCGTCCGTCCGTCCGTCCGCGGATAATCTCAGTAACCGTAAGCACTAGAAAGCTGAAATTTGGTACCAATATGTATATCAATCACGCCAACAAAGTGCAAAAATAAAAAATGGAAAAAAATGTTTTATTAGGGTACCCCGCCTACATGTAAAGTGAGGGCTGATATTTTTTTTCATTCCAACCCCAACGTCTGATATATTGTTGGATAGGTATTTAAAAATGAATAAGGGTTTACTAAGATCGTTTTTTGATAATATTAATATTTTCGGAAATAATCGCTCCTAAAGGAAAAAAAAGTGCGTCCCCCCCCCTCTAACTTTTGAACCATATGTTTAAAAAATATGAAAAAAATCACAAAAGTAGAACTTTATAAAGACTTTCTAGGAAAATTGTTTTGAACTTGATAGGTTCAGTAGTTTTTGAGAAAAATACGAAAAACTACGGAACCCTACACTGAGCGTGGCCCGACACGCTCTTGGCCGGTTTTTTACATTATGCTTCAACAACGTGGACTTTAAAGGTATCCCGTAATTACGTACAACGACTCCCGGAATTGAAGCCATACCAAAATTGTATCCCGGAATAATGGGCAAACTAAGGGTTAAGAAAAACAACGGTAATTTTTATAAATTAGAAGTTACGATACAAAATTGTGTCTTAAATCCATCGTAGAAGACTTATCCTTAAAATAAAATAATTAACACGACTAGAAACTTCGCATTTTTTTTACAATCCTCACTCAAAGTAGGAAACGTCTTAAGTTCCCGTAATATGGGACAGTTACCTTACTGTGCGAATTACGTATATTTTTATACTATTTGGAATAATATTATAACGTTGTTGTTATACCTCTTTTAGTTTAGTTTTAAAATATTGCAATTTTTCAAAAGCCTGGCAACGTGTTTTCCATACAGGTCACGCGGTAGCATTTACCGCGCACTTTTAGCGCTGGTCTCGCTAATTACCATCTCGTTTGCAATTTAACCCCCAAAGACCTCTGTACATGCAGATAGCGTCGCTGTACCGTTAAACGCCTTGATTTTTATAATGATGTGTCGCTACATACAGACTAAAATATTTGGTTACTGTGAAATAACAACATAAACCAATTTTTATCTCATAACTAGCTTTTACCCGCGGCTTCGCCCGCGTAATAAAAGTATTCTTATTGAAACGTTTACAAAAAATAAGATTTTCATTTGGATCCGTAGGTTTCTTTGTAGGTACATCTGTCCGCGATTATTTCGATTAAGGTAAAGCGGGGCAATTCTCGACTGGGGGGGCCATTGTAACTGATCTGTTTGCTGTACGGTCAGCCATGAAAGTGGTTTCCCACTTTTCGACTCTATTGATCGAAAAGTGGTAAACCACTTTTTTGGCTGACTGTACCTTACACATATTACTATTGTTTTAAAAGAAATTCTTGCAATGATTGTAGAATTGTTACACAGCGTAGGTAGTAGGTACGAATATGTATGTATTTTACCTATATAAATATTTATACTGGGGAAACTTCATACAACCCACATAGCCAGTATCTCGACGCTACGGTCGGTAGGGTAAAAAGTACTTCCTTGCATTATCGCTTACAATTTTTTCCATTTTGCTTATACTTATTGCAAACGTAAACATATAAAAGGCAAGCAAACAACGATCTTCTTACAGCACATTGAATGTAATAGTTATTACGGATGCAGGATACTCGCCGATGCATACTTACTAATCCCTTCCCACTGAGCCACCTGCATTTTACACTGCCTAGATATCGATTGCCGACCGATTATTCCGACCCCAATCCCTATTCTTATCCCCGTCCCTATCTCTATCCTTGTCCCCGTCCCCGTCCCCGTCCCGTCCCTGCCCCTGTCCCTCCCCTATCCCTATCCCCGTCCCCTATCCCTATCCCTATCCCTATCCCTATCCCTATCCCTATCCCTATCCCTATCCCTATCCCTATCCGCATCCGCATCCGCATCCGCATCCGCATCCGCATCCCTATCCCTACCCCTACCCCTTCCCTACCCCTACCCCTACCCCTACCCCTACCCCTACCCCTACCCCTACCCTCTACCCCCTACCCCCTACCCCTACCCCCTACACCTACCTCTACCCCTACCCCCTACCCCTACCCCCTACACCTACCCCTACCCCTACCCCTATCCCTATCCCTAACCCTAACCCTATCCCGTTCCTGTCCCTGTCCCTGACCCTGTCCCTGTCCCTGTCCCTGTCCCTGTCCTTGCCCCTGTCAAATTATCATGCTAGGAGGTGAACTTTGAAAGATCCTTTCTTAGTGCTCCTCTATGGAACTTCCGTGTCAATTTGAAATCTCTTGAACCAGAAGTAAAGATAAAAACTAAACCTATACTTATGGCTATTTTGGATATTTTAACCCCATTGCACAACAACAGGGGAGAAAATTTCTTTTCCACCTCATTCGATTTTAAATATTTATCGTGATCAGCGACCCGATAAACCATAAAAACGATACCCATATTGTGTTTTTGACTTTACCCCCTTTGCACCCCTTTAGGGGTCAAATTTTCAAAAAACCTGTAACATGTCTTTAGGAATCCTCCTGTGAAGTTTCGAATAAAATAGTCAAACGAATCTTGTTTCCCGATACAAACTTTGAACCCCCATTTCACCCTTTTAAGAGGAGAATTTTGAAAAATCCTTTCTTAGTGCTCCTCTACGCCATATAAGGAACCTATGTGCCAAATTTGAAATCTCTAGGACCAGCGGTTTCGGCTGTGCGTTGATATGTCAGTCAGTCAGTCAGCTTCTTCTTTTATATATTTAGATTTCTTTAACGGAATAATTACTAATTTTCACATTATTTTGCCATTCCTTATTTCTTTAACGGAATAATTACTAATTTTCACATTATTTTGCCAAGATAAATTAATAAAATCACAATGCGTTTGGAACGCATCCGTCATTAATGTAAGTTTGGAACGCATCTGTCATTAACGTCACGTCATTGTCAAGTTGTCAGGTAGGAACAATTTGTATGGGAAAAAAGAATCACTGATTTCTAATTATCATCACAATATTTACGTGTTTTTACACTGCCTAAACCTTCTGCGGTCTAATACAAACATTTCAATACCAAAATTACGTAAATCGGTCCAGCCGTTCTCGAGTTTATAGGTAACTAACAAACGCATTTCATTTTTATATATATAGATTATAGGGCCGAAACTTAAATTCTATTGTAGTTTAAGAGGGAGCTAAGTTTTCAGTGGGTCAAATCGAAAACGATAATGCAAATATGGGTTAAAGTTTATACCTACTCGCAAAAACGTTTAATCAACTACAGTTAGTATAATCTCGTTTTGTCTTATAAAAACGCATATATTAAGACGTACCTATGTGACAAAACAATTAGTAGGCAACCAATTACCGAGCTACAGCCGTTTAATATTAATGCAGCGGTTACTAATGCCCGTTCACACGTGCGTCGATTACGGCGAGCGAAAGTAACGATGGTTAGTCGCTGGTCACATCATACTTTATCGCTCATCGAGTGTATTCGAAGACTTCAACTCGATTCCCCAACGCCCTTTGGTATCAGATCACGTCTGCCGGGACCACTCCTCGGTACAAAGGTTATACTGGTGCAAGCAAGCCAAGAGTCTCGTACGAGGTGATAATATGAGATTAGTAATTGGCAGGTGGTGTGTAGTCGGCGACATGTGAACACGGTCGTGGGGCACCCGGGGTAGACAGTGCCTATTGGGGCCAGTTATTTTATAATTTTTGGAAATAGCAATAGCATCACTCATAGAAGGTTTGTGAAACCTTCGATTTTCCTTCGTATCCATAGTTTTTTGCCAACTCCTGTAAATAAATTATTTTCAGTACAGATGGTGTTTTTTTTACGCACTAGTGCGAGAAGTGGTTAATTATATGCCAGGTCGAAACTTCGGAGGCTCATCTGTACTGAAAAACGTCGTACGATACACGTGCGAAAAGGAAATTCGTAACTCGTGTCGATTTAAAACACTCCCTTCGGTCGTGTTTTATCGTTCGTGGTCGTTTAATTTATCGGCACTCGTTTCGAACTTCCTTTTTTACGCACTTGTATCGTACCTAATGTACTATTATAGTTTTATTTTGAGAATTAAAAAAAAAAACTAATAATATGTATATTATAAAATATTTAATTAATATTTATGAAATATTTTGTCAACATTTGTGTACCTATAGTGTTTTGCTATAATTAAAATCATAAACCGTGTTCAGGTAATCATAGGTACATACGTATGTATGTAAGCAAAAGCAGCGTCGATGGAGGTATTGCAGGAATCTACATAAACGGGGAGGCATTAGGACGAGGAGAAGTACCGCTATATCATCGGCAAATTCAGCTCGGGTATTGTATTACCTACCTATTACCCCTAGCGAGTATTTATCTTGCGATATCTATATCCCCAGGGAGCTATTGAAAGGGCCCAAGCGAAACTGTTCGGTTATCAATTGCGTTACGCAAACCGAACGTTTCCTTGCGGGTAATTGAGGCGGGGTGTTCAGAATGACTCCCGAGCCCAACAAACGTTAATTGCGTTCATTGCGTCAAATCAGGACCGAGTGTGAGGAACCAGCTGGCTATAAATAGTCGTAACGTAACGCATTGGCTTCCTGCTCGTCTATTTATACGAGTTTAATACCTACTTAAATCTGGCAGATATTTTTTTTTTACTCGCATTTTTTTGTTGTAGCTTATGGGCATTTTCAGAATTTAAAACCCCCCAATAGCGTAAGTCGTTAACAAAAATTAACTCACTGTCAGTTTTGTGACGATAATTAAGCATGAACTTTCAATAAACTTTCAATAAACATAAACTTTAAGCGATAATCTACATTCAGAATGTGAAAAAAGTAAATTTTAGACAGATTTTATGCTTAATTGTCGTCACAAACCTGACAGTGCGTTAATTTTTGTTAACAACTTATGCTAATTGGGGGGACACAAATTCTGAAAATGCCCTTATACAAATTATGACATTTATGACAAAAAAGCATAAAGTAATTGTGTTTCAAAATTCCAACGAGAAGTTTCCGGGGACCATATTCGTGTAGAAATTTTATTAAAAAGTATTGATTAATATAATCAGTCAGTAGAAATTGTATTATTAATTAATATAGTCACAGTTTCAAGCCTCGTTTTCGTAATGATAGTAACGACCAATTATTATTTAAAAAAAAACCGGTGGTACCCATATTGTTGTTTTGGTTTTACCAAGGATGATTTATATGGGATTTAGAATCTTCATACTAAGAATCGTGCCTCATTTTTTAGCGCCACCAATACATATTAGGTACTAATAATAGGCTAGTTTCCTACTAGTCAAGTCAGCTTCTTTTTAAGAACTGTCAAACGATTTGCTGATATGGAAATACTATGAAATACTGAGGAGTGAGTCACGGTCAATTCATTTACTTTATTTCTTTCTCTTTGACTTATTAAATAGAAATTATGTTTAAACATAACTACTGTCCATATATTTCTTCTAAGTGCTTTATTTCGTGCACTGCATAAAATATTTTATTTTAAGTATAGGAAACTAGCCTATTACACTGATGATGCCAACAAATTTATTTTCTTCAAAATGTGTGAGTATTGGATGGCGTGTGATATCATGATATTAAAATAAATAAATATGTCATTTGTTCTTTTAAAAAATAAAAACACGCAAAAATATTTGGGAAAAATATGATTTTGGCCCCTTCCAGGCTGCGAAACAGCGCCATCTAGTTTTAAGCCTAAAAGCCCATACTTTTCAGGGGTACGCTGTTTTGTATGGACTTTGTCAGTCCTGTATTATATCGTTCTTGGTTTTACATAAGTAAAAGTAAAGTAAAGTACATATATGTATTCTTATGAGTTATGTGTTAGACGACTAATAAAACGCATTGCCTCGGAGGTCAGAAGACGCGAGCGGCGCTCAGTCAGTGCCGGCCCGATGAAGTTGGATGATGCTGTCAAATGCGTCTGCGCAGGATAGGGTTGCCAACACGGGGCTCGGCGATAGTTAGTAGTCTCCTTAACATAATACTTCCATTTTGCAAAGTTTGAGACGATAAAATCGTGTCCTGTTTTCTGTGAATAGAGATTTTACAGTGACATACAGACACCGTCTGTATAGTGAGACGAGAAGCGTATCGTGACGTTAATTACGTGAACATTCACATTCAATACTTCCTTTTATACCTTTGTTGTAACGAAACCGCCAAACCATTTGTTTGTAAGGTTAGAGCTTGTAGAGTTAGAAGCTTGACTCTATATACGATTTTATGAATTAAGAACTACAATTTTTGGGCTCATCATTTTTATATAAAAATATATATGGTGGAATAATATATTTCGAATAATATATTGGTGGAATAATGTATTTTGCCCGTGTGGTGACGGGTTAAGAATTTCACCACCCCCTTTCTTCCCGTGGGTGTCGTAGAAGGCGACTGTGGGATATGGGTTAAATTGTGGCGTAGGCGAGAGGCTGGCAACCTGTCACTGCAATGTCACAGTTTCGTTTTCTTTCAACCCCTTATTTGCCAAGAGTGGCACTGAAACCTGAGTAGTTTCATGTGCTCTGCCAAACCCTTCATGGGACACAGGCGTGATTGTATGTTTGTTTGTTTAATATATTTCGAAGAATTATTTAATCAAAAATGGCTTACCTATATGTATTATCTGAACGTGGCCTGCCTGTGGTAACCCTAGCTTAGACTGGTTGCAACGGTCGGGTGTGACCAATCGGGAATTCAAATTATATTTAAGGGTAGAAGAAACATATTAAGATATCGTGTCGAAAATGTAATTGCCTATCAACTCTGCCAAATTTAGAGTTGATCTAAGTGGATTATATTGTGACATTGTAAAATAAATAAGTATGTTATAAAATATGTTTATAATTTTAACTGTCTATACTATGTTTATCAAAACATTCAAGTACCTACCTTATACACGGTGAAATAATGCTCCGGCTGTGGAATGAGCTCCCTGCCGAGGTATTCCCGATGAACTACAGTATGGGGTTCTTTAAAAAAAGGACTGTACAAGTTTCTAAAGGGTCGGCAACGCGCATGTGACACCCCTTGATTTGCAGGCGTCCATAGGTTACGGTGACCGCTTTCCATCAGGCGGACCGTATACCTGTTTGCCACCGACGTGGTATAAAAAAAGGACTGTTCAAACTTTGCATCGTGACTTTTGCGGTCATAATGAACAAGATTTATTATATAACCAATGCTGAAATCGCAAAAAAATTTTGGCTGTTTCATACATTTTTTTCGAGATATCAACATTGGTCCTGTAATATAAGTTGTTCATTATGGCCTCAAAAGTCAATATGCACAGTTTGAACGTTCCTTTTTATTTCAGCCTGTAATAGTATACACAAATGTTTACCTACATTAATCTCTTTCAAGCACATTTTTTTTGTTTTTGCTCAATTGATGACCACCCGTCCCTGCCTGGAGCTTTGATCTAAGTGTCCATTGGCTGTCCTCGCACTGACATCCATTCAGCGATGAATAGCCTGTTAAGCGTTGCATTTCTGTATTCCAGATGAAGTTCCGACTCCAAATGTCCTATCTCAATATAAAACCTATAATCAGATACATCTCTTTCGTACAGTCAACACGCTGTCAAGGGTAAAATATCGCGCTAGAGCAACACAATACATTTCATTGTGCGTATTCATACAAGAAAATTACAACTACATAATGTGGTACTAGATTACAATAAAAGTTATATGGCTATTGGATGGATAAATCTCTTTTTAATCAAGTTTATTAGAATACCTGATGTCACTGAACTTTGTGAAGCTTTCTCAATGGATTTTATGTATATTTTAAATTTAATACTGATTCATTTGTGGAAGTGTTGCCTCTACTTCCATTGGAAGGGAAATTTTGAGGCAATAAAATGCGAAACTGCTTTCTAAAGTAATTTCGTTTTCACTTCAAATTACGGTATCACTCAAAATCAATACATTAAAACAAACAATTTCCATTTAAATATAGTGGAGGGAACTATCCGCGCTTTTCATTTCTCAATCGGCCAAAGAAAGCCTATCGTAGCGTGGTAATTACGTTATGATTTAAGATCTCTGTTGGCCGCGAGGACGGAGGGAGGTATTGACTATTTATTAATAACAGGCCCGCATCGGATAATCTCGGCATTATTGTAATAGCCCCTTGTCCGGCGTTAAGGACACCGCCGGACAAGTACGAATGGGGCTCTCGTGCTGCCGATTATCCTATAATAGGGTGCCGATGCGTGGATAAACGTCGCAGACATTAATTGTCTTCGGTTTAAATATTTATTCATACTTGGCGCCTTATATTTCATTAAGACGCCTAGGGGTTGTCTGCGAGTCAGTTAATCTTGCGTGTTATGGATTTGCAAAGCAGAAATAAACATCAACAGAGAAATAAACAAAGACGGCCTTCAACAAGGCGTCGTACGTTGGCGAAAACTCCAAAAAACACTATCACTTTAAGCATCCTTGAGCGAATTTAAATAAATTGATCAATAGTAAGTAATCTTGTATTGAATTCCGGTTCGAAGATTTATCCCTCTGTTTTCAATTAGCAGTCGAAGAGCGGCCGAAGCCCATCTGCTACTGTCGTGTTGCAATTTAAATTATTCAGTTTAACACATTCTCGACATTTTGGAACCTCACGCGTAACTAACCAAGCCCAGGTTGTTGACATGTAAAATGCATTCAACGAAAAGGTCAAGATAAAACTACGACACGTAAATGGCGACCGTTTTCGTGTTATTTAACTGTTAAATTTCAATAATTACTGTGACGTCAACTGAATTCTGGAGTAGGTGGGTAATTAGTGGAGGAACGGTCCAACCTACGTCACGGTGTTTTACGTAACGCAAGGTTTTGCAATTTTGTAGTAAATCGTTGTAAATAGTTGTAGGTTTACGTTAAGCACACGTCGGTTGCGTGGTCATGCAAGCTCGCATATTGGCACAGCCTGGCGACATCGACATCGACTGCGCTAACTTTAGCTCTATATAATCAGTTTTAGAAAAACAGTTTCACAATTTCAGTTACAAATTATTGACTACATTCAATTTTCATCTGTGTTTTATAATAATCTGATTAAATTTAGATGGTGTTCAGACAAAATAAATGCCCACAGACGCCTGCAGATCTCTTAAAGACGACTTTTTGTTTTTCCAATTTTTGTGTGTGAAGCTTAGTACTTTTTTAGGCCTTAACTACATACAGATATACACATTAAGTATGTGAGTAAACGTGACTTCCCCCGGAGCATGCGGCTTACGCGGCATTGACGTCAGTCTTCTATTAGCTGATGGACCCAATTCCAACATTCCTCTGCATTAGTCGCATAGGTAACAAGCTAAAACAGCCACAATGTTTTGAAGTGGATTGTTTACTTCTTCTTATTTTAGATTTGTTACTGCTTCTATTTATGAGATTTTAAATAGGAAACCCATTTTGAGGAATCGTAAGCTATCAGTTTGCGTAATTAAAGTATGTGTTGATTTATATATTCATACATGATTATGATATGGTTCAATACCTACCTTTCAGTGTATTTTCATTAGTGAAAGTGTAAAAAAAACATTTAAATATTTTTTTCAAAAAACGCATAGGATTACAAAATAACCTACACAAGACCAACAACAGCACTCACTTGGTGTCTGGTCAAGAAGTTTAAACATATTGATCAGAAACACCTTCCTTTGATCTAACAGTCACGTGTGAGAAACTGTTTGCGATTTCAGTGAAAACCTCCACTTTCAGTTTTCTCCGTAAAGTTGTTGGCTCACTGGCAAGTGTTGGTTTATTCCCGCGGTGTTTGTTCTGTATCACGCGCTAGAGCTATCCTCTCCACTTGTTTTGTTTGCGGACTGTACAAACATCTTGAAGAAGTTGTGATTCAAGCCCCTGATATTGAGGCGTTTATATTTATTTGGTCAAATTTCTTCAGAAAATTCTAAGCATGTCAAGTCTTCTCTAATTTTGTGCCAAGTTGCTATTATTAATTTGCATATTTGATTAAATAAATCTATAACTATTGGGGAACATCTTATGCAGATCGACTTCAAATTAAAAATACTTGAAGGTACGATATTAATAAAACCAGACTAACCAATCACTGCACGTCTCGACCATGAATTATTAATATATGTATAAAAGTGCAAGCTATTAAACATTTAAAACAAGTTATACCTACACAGTTTTATAATGATATAGTATCGATTTTTGAGTATTACACTGGCATTTCTACTAAGTAGTGCGAGTATATCACTTACTGTCCTACAGGTGCTACTGCCCCAAAATTAACCCACAAAATAAAACCCTTACTTTCATCATGGCAGCTTGGCATTCCATTATTGACCTCCAAAATAAGATGGGTAACATTATGTTTTATCTTTTAGTACATTTAAATTTGAATACATGACCATTTCAACATCACCAATCCCCCGTTCACGAGTTTTACAACTGCTTTAACGTAAAACCGCCGCACGCGCCTCCATTGATCTACTCGGCGTATCGACAGACAATACATCAATGTTAGCACAAAAGGTCGTCCGGTGGTTGTAGAACGCTGTCGGTTAGGTCGTTTCTCAGCCGAGGAGGTCATAAATCTCGCAGGTTTCAGGCCCACACGGAAGGTCAGCCGCCGATTTATGCGCCACGAACTCTTTGTGGCGCCCGCGCCGCCCGCACCGGTACCTGAAATACGAATACAAGTGCGGAAAATTTAAATACATATTAACAAACACAATGGTCACGATCTGATATTGAGCTACGCGGCTTCCAGGCTATTGTTATTGCGCTCTAAGTATAATAAAATAATATTACTTGAAGAAACATACTTCTGGTCATTTATGGTCATTTAATAGGTAAGTATACGAAAGTACGTAATGAATTTAATTCTTGCCCATTTCATAAGATTGCGCCAACCTGTACATAGCATTACCTACCTATTGCATGAACAAAATCAGAGCGGCGCCGGAACGTCATTACCATTAGTGATAATATTACAGTCGAAATTGATGTCAAAATAATGCCATTGTTTCATTTAATTATTTCCTTCATTCCATAATTCATAACAATATAATTCTCATCAGTTGGTTGACGTCCCCATAATATGAAGGAACCTAACATTGATGTGTGATACTTGCAGCCCAAGCAAAGACATCACTCATCTCACCAGGAAGCCGATAGACTTCTAATGCACTCTCCGCGCCACCGTATTTCACAGATACCATTTTTCCTACGGCCGTTTTTCAATTTAGCTGGATTCCTAATGTAGCCATTATAGACTATCTACCTCCATTAGTTTATCTTCAGTGCTATACCCGGTATACCCAGACATAGAGAAATAAGTAAGTATAGAGTGCAACTCCCTACGTACATTGTCAGTCTTCTTTGCAAAATTTCTACTATTAATTTCTTAGTAGATAATGTAGTGGATGTAATAGTAAGTATAGTAAAGCTATTTAACTACAGACAAGTGTAGCGTCTGACTAAAAATGTGTTGCTTTTCAAATAAATCTTAAGAGGGCTTTCATGTGAAAAATAGTGAAATCGCAACCGAGCGCTTAATCATACCGTGTGTGGTATCAAATTAAAGAGCTTTGCAAGTAGTTTACAAATATATAACATATTATAGGACTTTTTCTACTTGGTCTAACAAAATATGAGAAAATGTCCAGAAGTGGCAATAATTGTGACGGGGAAGGCTCGTTTTCAAAAAATTGCCAAAAATATATAATAGAAATTTATAATCACTAAGGCATAAGAGCAATTTAAGTAAACGTTGCAGATTATTTTTTTACGAAAATAACTCCGATGTGATGTAGATTTCAAGAAGTTGTCACTTAATTTTAGTTAATTTCTAAAAAAAATTGAATTCGTCTTAGCCTTGTTTACTCTTTTTAAAAACCTTATAATAAAAATGTAGTCCGAGAAGTTTGTAGTACATGATACACGTATTATAAATTTACCAGTTTCAGTGTTCCAAATTGTCCAAATTTTACAAATAAGATCGACTAATCCAGCACTATACGCGGGTTTTCCTAAACGTGCATCAGAGAAAAAATCGTAATTAATTTAGTGAGTAAGTTTTCTAAAATCCAGTCTTATAAGTATCAAGATAATAAGATTCTCTAATTGAAACTTGAATGAAATATATCTATTAGATAACGGAAAGTGTAGTGTTTCACCGACTAAAACTATCAATTTTACATTATTTTGACGTTTTTCTCGAAAGCAGCCTTAATTATATATGGAGTTGAGAGTTCCGGTAATATTTACTTATTAGCTAAAACGTGTTAGCGTTACAATTTCGTTCGTCACGACACGTCAACTATCGTATTGTCAAAATCACAGCCTCTACAGTTTTTGACGCATTACAATACGTTACTTCAACGTCACAGAAAATTACATTCATTGGATGGAGAAAGTGCACAGCACCTCCATACGGTGCATTTACTAACAACCAAAAGTGTCATACCTTTTCCGTGACAATTACGATATCTAGTAAAGTATTCTAAAATGTCGAAAACTCATGATACAGACTTTAATAAAGCTGTCTGAAAAATCTGTTACTTGTCGACTAGATCAAAATTAATGGCGACTACGAAAATAATCAGCAATTAGGTAAAAAAATAACGATTGTATAGAGTGAGCACTCTATGCTTAGGCACGTATTCCTCTATGTCCCGGGGAACACAACAACGGTCGGAGTAAAACATTTCTCGTGTTTTAGAAAGCATTCGTGAGTTTGTGCTCGATAAACTGATCGGGAACTGCATCCATATCCAAGGAAATGTTCAGGCGTAAGATAGTATTGCACTTTTCTCGAACAATGTAACATTGCCGTACCGTTATTGCAGAGGTACATTTTAGAAATAAATTATTTCGTTTTACGATCTTGTATTTACAGAACTAAGCAAAGGGCAATGAAAAACAGATACTTTTATTGTGTAGTAAGTCATTCATCATGGCTGACAATTACTGGTTATTATGCTGGAGTTTAAATACATATTGTAGGATATAATATACGTATTTATTATGTAGCAACCACATCTGCTAGACGTAGATACTACACCACAAATGCTTAATATAATACCAGTTCTGAAGGAACACTAGACATTTGCGAAACGTATTGCCTTTTAACTAAAATACTGTTATCTATTAATTAAATTTAGATGGATTGCTTATTTCAGCACCGACTTTATTAAATACGATCACCAATAGAATATCCATTAGGTCAGTTAATTTAGATACTGAGATACACCGTGCGCATAAACGAATGGTTATAATATACAGCTAATATTGGTATCGTAATGGAATATAATAAGCACGAGGAGCGTGAAGATCTCAGTGAAAGATTTCTCGAATGCAATTTTAGTATTTTAGCGTAAGTTATGGGAGGGATCAGATAAATCCGAGGTTCTACGGGCGCGCCGATAGGCCCGATACACACCCCTGCCCCAGCATAGGGTTCTAGATATACTATAACGATATTGTATGGGTTCTATTTTACATCCAAAGGGCCAATTTTGAAATTTTCAGTGAACGATTACTTCAATCGGAAATTTGTGGAAAACAGCGAAAGGCTATTCTTGAAATACGAACAAACGATAGAACTTGGAAATCTAGTGGTAGAAATGAACAGACGTATCCAATTTTATTCTATTGGTATAATTAAAATGCCCAGTACCTCACTCAATCAAGTTATCGAAATTGAGAGCTCTAAAATCAACAATCAGCCCCTTGTTTCTTAGATAGCTTTATGTATTTTTTTTCTCTTGTAGTTTTAAATCAAGGACGTGCTTCGCTAGCTCTAATCTAACATTACATATAAAAAATTTATTTACTTTACACATATGTATCAGTTGTAAAATCGCAAATGTTTTATAGTAAGTATAATGAATATGTTGTTATGCAAAATTACATTAACCATTGAAGATAGCAATCGACGCTAGGAATGATTTATTCCGACGTAGATACTTTACAAATAACATTTTATACAAAACCGGCGTTAGTAAACTGTTTAGCCCTGTTTGTTAAACTGTAATTCATTATTGCTTTTGAAAGACTAGTTTACAAAATTGACTATATTAAGTTCATTTACTTATAGGTATGTCTCTATTTAAGCCTGAATGTGGTTATGTGTAACAGCTATGAGAAGAGAATTTTGAGTTTGAAGGAAGTTTAGTTTAGTGTGTGCAATAAAAATTACACTAAGTAGGTAGGTAGGTACATATCTAATTGATAAATATTTTTCAATTTGTCATTATTACAAATGATGTACTTAAGTATTTACGTTTTAAAATCAATCTTCACAAGTTTATTTGCATGCTAATTCAGACGTCAGTTACAAATCCGCGGTTGCCAAAAACTGATTGATTTATTACAGAGGAAAGGCTAACAAGCATGTATAGAGATCGATCGGACCTGGAATCCGCGGCAGGACTTGCTGTATTTATGTACCAAGAACCTGATACTGTTAATAAACATTTCAGTAATTCGAATTGCATTCCAAGAAGAGTACCGAAGTGCGGCCGATATCGGAGCCTAAGTTACAGCGGCGTCAGCTACTTAATGGTTTATCTCTTTGTATTCCTGTCTCCTGGAACTATTCTTTCTATATTAGCCTGTATAGAAAAGAATAACCTAAGTACTGCTGATAGATGATTGTTTTTTGGATTAAGTGCGAACAAGATCTGCCAATTTTACCTTTCTGAAAGACAACAAATACTTTCTGAAAGTCAAAATGGGGGACAATAGCATTAGGCCCAGCATTAGGACCTATCATACGGTTTTCTTCAAGGCTCGATCCTAGGTCCGTTGCTTTTCTCTATAACATATTAACATTAACACCTACGTACTACAACAGATGATATAAATAAAATAATGCTTCTACATAGGCTATGCCCCTTAGTTACCGTGGCATTTCAGCTTTCAGTAAAAAAAATATTGTTATGTTTCGTTGAAAAAAAAACTCTTGTGTAATTGAATGTGTACCTACTTATACGTTATTATGTATTTCATGTCCAATTAAACATTTGATACCATTTATCAGTTCAACAACATTGAATAACGAGAAGTAATCGCATGACTAATTGAAACTGTACAAAGTAATTCGTCATTTGATTTTACAAAGTCGTTTTACTACGACCGAACCGCTGAGCGATTGATGGACCTTGTTGTTACTCATTCGAGTAGGTACAAGAGGCATACAAATTGCTTTCGAAGTATAGCCCCTCTATCGCACTTGGAAAGACGCACATATGTGTGACAAGGAAACACCACGTTGAAGACGGTTTGTGGTAGGCCCATATTTGAGCTAAATTAAATATACCTAAGTAACGTTTTGTGTATGCCGTTGCACCTTCAATTTATGATTCGAAGCATTAGTACCTGTTGAGTTTGAACGTTGGTCCATGCCTTCCATAGTATGCAGATGTAAAGTAAACGCTTCTTACTCAACCTGTGGTTATTTTTCTTTCATTGATTAATTACCTATCCATGCGAGGGCAAGGCACACATGGGACGCGTTTGCCTACGCCCGGGGCTCATCCCACACAACTCACGTTTGAGAGAACTGTAATTGGTGGGTCGGGTTCACTTTTACGATTGCAATGAGTTTAAACACATTACACTCCGTACATAGTAATCTGTCGATATCGATAGGTACCTATGTATGTTTTTATTCCCTCCACTTTACACTAATAGGTATAATACAATACAAGTAATACCTATGGAAACCTGTAAGACTGCAATTGAATATGTGTTGCCGGCCTCTTAAATAAAAGGAGGGGCAATTTTTGAAAGTTTGGTGAAAAGCTCGAACATGATTTTGAGAAAGATACGTTAATTTGTATAGTCTATCTCTGTCTATAACGCGATCCAACGGTTGTCCTCAGCAATGAACTTTGCCTGGAGTGAGAGTGATCTGATACGGTGGAAACTGTTGCTGACCTTTGGGCGTTACGGCGAATTACAGGCTCATTGTTGGCTTATCTGCATCTTAACAATAGAGGGCTGTTAGGTGTAAGTATCCTACCTTGAGATACTTTGCTTCGATAGGTGTTAAGCTAGGAAATGCGGTGCTTTCGCCTAACTATATGGTACATAAAATAAACTACGCCTAGAACCTATTCCTACTTTTGTTATTCGTTTTTATTCCAATTTCTATTTATTTATTCATCCTAGACAACAAGCTTAATATAAAATAAACCATGCTATGTTTGATGTTAAGTAGGTAAAACTGTGTCCATTGTCATCATATTTTCAATTACCTTTATTGAGAAATACGTAGTATTTATGTATTTTATGTAATAGATATTTGACATATTTCACATTCCGTTTCGATAACTAGGATAATGTTATAGTGTCGCTATTGTAATATAAACCAGGCAGGCAAGTATGGTCGCGCGATAAATGATATAACATCAGTCAGGCCGTCCCTTTCACACTATTTGTAAATACTTTGCTTCGATACGTGTTAAGCTAGGAAATGCGGTGCTTTCGCCTAACTATATGGTACATAAAATAAACTACGCCTAGAACCTATTCCTACTTAAATAAATAAATAAATGCAGATACACAATAATGTGTTATTCCACATGCATTTTGCAATAAGATGTCAACTCAAAAATTTGACGATTAAAGTTGACATTTTATTGCAAAATTCATGTGGAATAACACATTATTGCGTATCAGCATCCTTTTGTTATTAGTTTTTATTCCAATTTCTACCTATTTATTTATCCTAGACAACAAGCTTAATATAAAATAAACCATGCTATGTTTGATGTTAAGTAGATAAAACTGTGTCCATTGTCATCATATTTTCAATTACCTTTATTGAGAAATACGTAGTATGTATGTATTTTATGTAATAGATATTTGACATATTTCACATTCCGTTTCGATAACTAGGATAATGTTAGGGTGTCGCTCTTGTAATATAAACCAGGCAGGCAAGTATGGTCTCGCGATAAATGATATAACATCAGGGCATTAGGCCGTCCCTTTCACACTATTTGTAAGTGCGATAGGGCCGGCCTGTGTTTTATCGTTTATCGCGCGACCATGCTACCGGGTCGGTGCGGGTAACAGTCACGTATCGCCACGTTCTGTGCGTATCGCTAAACATCTCATGCGCAGTTTATCAGGGCTTGTATCATATTTTGATCAAAATCTTCACCAAGAATACTGTAAGAGTATACGTACCTATATCACAGAAGCAGTATTTACATGATTCAACTATTCATATAATTTCAACCATCCATCCAACCAAATATTTTACACATCTTGTCAAAAAAAGTAAGTGTAGCACAACCAAACGTATAAGCACAGCTCCAACAACTGTTAATTTATAACCTGATATATAGAATATATAAGTTGCGTCTGGACATGAGCATCCGGCAGTCGCGTGAGATGGACACATAATTTCGAGCCTCGTAAACGAAGCCTCCGCACCGTCACAACTGGAAAGTTGATTCGCAATATGGAAAATATATGGGCATGTTAAATGAAAGGCTGCGAGGAGCCGCGTCATGTGATCTAGTCTGTCAAAGATTTTATTTCAATGTGATTAATATGGAGAAGGGACAGTTAAGACGGTACGAGAGCGAAAATGCTAAAATGGAAAGGAGTCCCCCTTTCAATTTGGGAATTTCTGTTAAATATACTAGTGTTATTAACTAGATTTATCGAAAAAAAATGTCCATTAAGAACAACTCAGTTAAAAGATCGAGGTTCCGCTCTCGACTGTTTCCTCCTTCAAAACTTACTTAAACGGAACGAAATTTGAGAATATGAATAGCAATGAAATAATCTGTGTCGGACCGTTTAGATTTTTGGGTAATTGTTACCGATCTTGAGTATCACACCTTTTTTGAGCCATATTGAAAAAGGCCGTTTTTAGAACTTTTTGATTGCCTCTAGCGTCTATTAAAATAAAAATAGCAAAAAAATCAAAACGGTCCGACACAGATAAAAATATTAATAATCTGTGTTGAAAAAATCTCTATCTTCAAAAACCAGGGAGGAAATAGTCGAGAGCGTTTGTATGGAGAATTGACCTGTATCGTATCGTCTTAACTCAGACTATTATTTTATTGCACTGAGTTATTGTCGAAGGAAAAGGAAAGACGTCACTAGCGCAAATTAATAACAGATTATGGATGCCTGAAGTACTTATGTCAATTCTGATGACTACAAAAAATCACTATCATCACCCTCCCAGAGCTGTATATGGGTGTACCCTTGTTTCGCCGACAAACTTTTCATCGAATATCATTTCATCGACAACAAATCATCGAAAGTTTAGTTCGAGTAATTCTGTTTCAACTACTATTCATTTGAAATTTTCTTAGTTATTATAAATACTATTCAACTAATATTTCTTCATCGCTGATTCGTTTCAAAGTACTTCAAATAGCAGAACTACAAAACATCGCAATTCCTTTATTCGACGTATTAAAGACTGTATCGTTAAGTATGAGGACAACTTTGAGTAGCCGTATTTATTTGCTATTATATTTTTTTCTTAAAACAAGACATAGGCTTAATAAGGCACATAATAAGGTTCACATTTTGTCCTAGAAACTCGACGTAAAGCAAGTGGTTTAGACAGTATTGACTTAATCCTCCCGAGTAACAATTACGATTCCGGACAAATGCTACTAGAAAATTCACAAAGTGCGTAAAAAACGATACGATTGCGAAAAAAATTGTACTGTGTGAACCTCAACGACATATGATCCACAAAGCAGAATATCTGGACATAGTATAGCCATAGTTATTTTTAAGAAATAAAGTTCAGGATCTGTGTATGGCGGCCATTTAGAGAATGTGGCATGGTGCTTCCTCTAACTCCGACTTTGATGTCGAATTTAACTATCATACACTGTTTATATCGATTTGGTTTAGGCACTGTTCAAACACCGTGAATGTCAGTTAGACTTTGGCCTATGGCTAATTTTTTTATCTGTTTCTCTCATCCTGCTTGCATCAAAAATTTACGACAATCCGGAACGTTGCTCAAAATAGCGTTTTTTTTAATTATATAAATTCACCGCATTTATTCTGCAAGTACCCAATTGAAAAACCATGAAGAGGACTCTTAAAGAATATATTTTGGCAGCATATTAACCTTTGTTTGTTGAAATCGTACAAACAGTCATTGAAATATTCTCAAATTAAGCCAGATAGGGGTTGTCCGAAATTTATTTGCTAGACCTTAATGAAAGTACCATAAAGTCTCTAAAATAAAAATAAAATGAGGCCTTCTTATATCAAATAGTGCTTACCAATGTCCAATACCTTCAGATCATACTCTCGGAGTCGGAACATAATAATATAAAATTTTGCACACGTCAACATTTAGACGAGGTTTGTTTTGTCCTTATACTTATCGATACAGTCCTTATTACAAAACTTTCTCATTTGTCGTATTACACATTTATAGATGTTTCTATTCTAGGAAACTTTAAATTGTCTATTTTATCGTGGCAGATCACATACGTTCATAATTAAACTATGACCATTGGCATAAATCCTATATTAGAATAGGTTTAGGTTAGGTTAGAACTGCGATGCTACAAAACGATGAACGGCTTTTAAAGTAGGTTTGGTTAGGTTAGAACTGTGACTATACACAAAAACGACCAGCTTACAGAGTATGTTTAGGTTAGGTTAGTACTGTGATCACACAGAAACAAACGGCTTACCGAGTAGGTTTAGGTTAGGTTAGAACTGCGACCTACACTACAACTAATGGCTTTTAAATTAGGTTTAGGTTAGGTTAGAACTGTGATCACACAGAAACAAACTGCTTACAGAGTAGGTTTAGGTTAGGTTAGAACTGCGACCCTACACAACAACGAACCTTTTTTAAAGTAGGTTTAGGTTAGGTTACAACTGTGACCAAACAGTATACAAATTGTAAAATTTGAGAAAAAAATCATAATTTAAATAATATTATGCGTAATGAATTGTACTTAATGTAAAACAAAATGAAATGAAAAAACACGAAACGAAATACCACGATATAAAGTATACTCGGAATAACTTATCTACGAAATAAATGTCTACGGTTTGATTTTACTTGTATCAATTATTCTACGATATGAACTGTCGATGAAATGAAATTATTTGAAACGTTGTCTTTGAAATAATATTCGAACAAGTGTCTGTCGGCGATTCAAGGGTAAACCGCTGTATATGTCTAATTGCACGCAGACAGAGCGTGATATACAGAAAAACCGTTCTCTCACGGGAGTAAGTAATACAATTTTTTTTAATCCTTTTTTATTAGTAGTTATTTTAACTTTGCAAGTGTAATTAAAATCTCGTGTCTGTGTGTCTCGGGGCGGGTGTAAGAATTTTATAAATCGGTGTCCATTTACAAATAGTGCGAATACCTAGTGCAAATTCCTATCAGCATACGTATTCACTTTCTGCAATTAAAAGGAACGATGTGCTTTAACAGTAAGCTTGCAAGCATCAAGCTTTTCGTAAGCAGATCGTTAAAATTTATTGAACTGTTACCTTATTTTACCATAACGATGTTAATAGGTATACTAAATATTACATGTCGTTAAATACAATTTCTAACTCGTTGCTTAATACATAGTTATTGAAAATTAGTTAACATTGTATGAGAGATGTAGCTTTGAGGTTACTTTCAGTAATTATAAGCTTGGTACAGTCAGTAACAACAGAGAAAAAGGAGTAGGAATCAAATAAAGCTACAGAAGTCCAATCTGTAACCGCCTAACTTGTCTGCTTGTTTTCTGCCTATATCAAGAAAGAAGTGCTTTTAGAATACCTATAGATACATAGAATACATAATTAAGCTTTGACATTTCTGACCGCGAACTGTACTTTATCTATATCTAGAAAAATTATTCCGAGATACTTTTGGTGCGTTGTGTCATCGGCTTGTCATTGATGCTGACTGTACAAGTAGAAATTTTATCACTTTGCAGGCGTTAAGGTACTAAAAGTCTTTTACGATGTTTCATACGTACACTTGAATCTCAGCCATTTACAATCAGCAACATCATCATGGATAGTCAGAAAATAAATAGTAGAAATGAATAAAAAATTGTCAGTGTTGGTCCGTGTAAAAATACAACACAAACTGTACAAAAACTAAGTATATTTCGAAAATCCAGGATGGAAACTTTTGGCTCGTTGTTTTTTTTTGCGTTACTATTGCCGCTGACTGTACCATCCACTTGGTGCAAAAAAAGTCACGTAGAAACCCATAAATAAAAAAAAACGCACAGGCATTAAGTAACATTTTTATTTACATTGAATATGTACCTATGTAATTAAAATTAAATATGCTCCTGAACCACAACAAAATAAAATTACAAAATAGGTATAAGTTTTTCATGTAGGTAACATTGTTAAATCTTTCGGCTAAACAGAACACGCAAGTTTTATAAAATTAATAACCTATCTAAACTAAGAAGTACCTAGGTACTTTAAAATGCTAGTTGGGCCCTTAAGAGGATACGATACCGAAGCACGAATTCAAATTTGAGATTTTTAGGTCTTTATCGCCGTCGCGCTGACGGGGGCGGCACCCACAGAGAGGCCCTGTGTGCGTGCGCGTGGCGCACGCACACACCCGCATCCACAGCCGGCACAAGTACTTACTCGCGCTCAAGCGCTCTCTATATTTGTCTAGTTTCGGACTTCTGATGCAAAATGTTTTGGACTCCGTGAAGATATTAAGTGTACTGATTTGACTAAAATGCAAATTTGTAATGTTTTAAGGAATGGTAGAAACAAGTCCTTATCTTATACATAATGTGATTATCTTAAAAGATGATTTCTTTTAAGAGTCACATTGTTAGCGAAATAAAGTTATTCGGTATGTAAAAAGCTAAAACCTTTTCGATTTCAAAGAGAAGCCATATTATAGGAGTAGGTACGTACAATCAACCAATTAATCTGAATCCTAGGTCATTGGCCAATCTAGACCCTTTCACAGTAAAAGTAAAACTGACTTCTGTAGCAAATAAATGACGGTGTCAATACGACAGGGTTCTAGAGTGGCCTAGGATTCTACATAATTGGTTGACAGTATCTACCTACCAAAAATGTAAGTGAATCTTATTCTTTTTTTTGCACATGTTTGACAGAAGTGACAGCGTAGGAAAATTTAACTAGGTAACAATTTGGTACCTATTATATTACCAGACACCGGATTATGTTCCAAGGTAATTAGAACTTTTTAGCAGAATTCTAACAAAAAATCTGCCACACAAAATCTTATTGCATATGAAGCATAAGGACCTTTTTCAGATGGAAAGCTACATATGCATCTTATATTTCTAATTTTCTAGGGTTGTGTATACATATTACCTACCTAGCATTAGAAATACAAGGCTTAGCACAGAACAAGACCAACCATAAAAATGCTTAACTAATTTGCCAGCTAAATTTAAACCTAGGTATCGGTACTTAAACGTATAGATACTTTTGATATTTTTATTATTTAAAACTTATTTATACTTACATATCAGCATTTCTGTTACCATAGAATTAAAACGTATATAACACTCATTTCATCTACCAACTAAGGGCATCTGTAATCTACATACAAATAAGGCCCGGTTAAAAGTCTCGAAATGTTATGTACATTTTATAATTAGATACTTAAGTGTAAATGGGTCAAAAAATTGGGTCCATGTGCAATTGTGCATTAAGTAGGTGCACTTTTCCCAAATTGCTGCATGTATGAAATAAGGCCCATCAGTAACTTAACAAAAAATAAGGTATTTCTTACATACCGAATTAAGCGTAATTGTGTCGCTTAACTTCAAACCTGGATAAATCCATTCTGCTACAAGGTTAATATATATTTTTAATATATTCAATCTTAAAGCAGAATGGATTTAAGTACCCAAGTTTGAAACTAAGCGACACACTTGATAGTATGTATCTAGGAGATATTTTCTTTACAAAATCGTATTATTCAAGAGCGCTATGATAAACGCACGTCGAAATAAAGTAAAATTGACAATATTTACCGATGAGATTGTGCTCTGTGTGTAATGGTAAACATTAATAATATGAAAAGTAATTGTTTCAGTCAGAGCATCTTCACTCGTCAATTTCGTCTTACTCTTTAGTTGTGAAACATGCGTGACAAAGGACGGTCGCCAGAAGGAAAAGAATAAAATTATATGGATACCTATATATATTATAATATTTTCAGTACAGATGGTGTTTTTTTACGCACTAGTGCGAGAAGTGGTTCATTATATGGCAGGTCGAAACTTCGGAGGCTCATCTGTACTGAAAAACGTCGTACGATACACGTGCGAAAAGGAAATTCGTAACTCGTGTCGATTTAAAACACTCCCTTCGGTCGTGTTTTAATTTATCGCCACTCGTTTCGAACTTCCTTTTTTACGCACTTGTATCGTAATGTACTATTATCCCGTAGGACAGCAGGTTACTTCAAAGTACTTTAATTAACTACCTAATTTTAATGTTGTCTTCGATTCCCGTCGTCGTTCGTCGAATCCCGGTAAGGGTATTTATTTGTGTAATGAGCACAGATATTTGTTCCTGAGACATGGATGTTTTCTATGTATATAAGTATGTATTTATCTATTTAAGTATGATTTTGTATTTATCTACGGGATATGGGTTAAATTGAGGCGTAGGCGAGAGGCTGGCAACCTGTTACTGCAATGTCACAGTTTCGTTTTCTTTCAACCCCTTATTTGCCAAGAGTGGCACTGAAGCTTTAGTAGTTTCATGTGTTCTGCCTACCCCTTTATGGGATACAGGCGTGATTGTATGTATGTATGTTATCTATTTAAGTATGTATTATTTATTTATTTATTAGTAAAACATGTTTACATGACATTACAGTAAAACCAATGCGTCACGAAACTTAGATAACAAAAAAGAAAAAAAAAAACAGTAAGTAAGAACATGAAAAAAAAACAAACAATAAAGTTTAAAACTAAACAATTTATTTGGGCGATGACGTAACAGCGTGGCTCCGTCGCATCGTTTGCCCCGGTGTAGGCTTCGGCAAGTTGCCCCGGAATCGCCGAAAAACCACACCTTTCGGCCAGAAGTCTGCGCTCGCGATGGTGTCCTGCGCTATATCGTCGCCTAGCACCCATAGTACAAGCTTTGCTTAGTTTGGGGCTAAGTTGATCTGTGTAAGGTGTCCCCAATATTTATATAATTATTTAATTACTTACCATAATCATAATGTAATAAAATGTGCATTTTTTCGTGGTTACCAACATGCATACCAACCATAAAAATGCTTAACTAATTTTCCAGCTATATTTAAACCTAGGCTATTTAAACGTATAGATACTTTATATACTTTTATTATTTAGATCTTATTTATACTTTTCGGCAAAGCATTTTTGTTACCGCAGAATTAAAACGTTGGTAATACTCATTTCATCTACCTACTAAGGGCATATGTAATGTCAATGCAAACAAGGCCCGGCTATTAAATTTCGAAATGTTATGTACATTTTATAACTTGATAAGTGTAAATGGTTCAAAAATTTCGTGCAGTAAGTAAAAAAGTAAAAAGTAAGTATTTTTTTTTTTTAATCATAATTTAAGGAGCTTAGCAAAAAGTAAGTATTATTAAAAAGTAAGTATTATTAAACAGAAAAACTATGGGTCTTATTTGATGCAGGTATGAAATAAGGCCCATTCCGCCCATGTGTCCACATGTTCACAACCTTCGATACCCAAGAAGTAGCGCTGCGGAAATAGAGATGGATCGGATATAATCTTCAAAGATGAGCTATCAACAGCGCCAGTATTTGAGTGGTGGCCTCAGAGTGGAAGGCGATCCCGCAAACGCCCAGTACTTATGATACACAATACACATAAACACAATACATTATAATATTTATTGCCCCGTAGGACAGCAGGCTACCCCACACTACTTTAATTAAGTACCTAATTTTGTCCCTTTAAACTTAATATGAAATAAAGTCTGCCTATCTTGACCACATTGACCTTGACGCACTGCTTGTTAAGACTTGAACCCCTCTAATTTAGAGTGCCATATCCTAAATGCATAGTCCTGAATAAATGTGTTTTAGACGACAGACCGTAGTATAAATACTTATCACAAAAATTGATGATTGAATTCATGAACACAATGTTTACACAAAGTTATAAAACTTAAGAAGCGAGCGATGGGCCTTATTTAGAGAAGTAACTATTTAGGGCATTTTTTGATTCTATGTCTGCGAAGAAAATATACAAAACGGCATGATTGATAAAACTTAGAAGAAATATAAGCACTGGGCCTTATTAAGGGCAGGTACTGGTACCAACCTGAACAAACTATGTATTACTAAATAAGGCCCATCGTTTTTTTAAATATTTTAAAACATGACTTAAATTATTAATTTTATGTCTGTTTTTATTGTGTGTAAATAAGTACATATAATATGACTAATATAACTACTTACCTAATTGGTGTTCGGCAGAATAGTAATAAATAAACAATGATGACCGAATACCAAATTTTCGGCAAAATGGCTGAAAAGACCGAATACCAAAATAGTTGCCTAATATTCGTGGAATCTATCGTAAAACACAGCATAACTTTATAATTGTTACTAGTAAACCAATGACGAGAAAAGTTATGCATGTATAAAATAAACCTATACCTGTATGCAATTGTTACGTACCTATACTTATAAAAATATGGACTTAGTATTTCCACAGAATATATAATACAGATTCAAACTTTCACGATTTTTACACATATTTAAAATTGCAAACGGGACTTAATCGCGTATTTACTATGTTTTAAACACTAACCTCCGACGTTTCAAGGACGGCATTGACCACCAATTTTAAATATGAACATATAATAGTACGTATTTCTAACTAAAAAGTTCGTCAAACACGGTATGTCGATATTTCGACGTAGTATATCGATAACTTTTCACATCACTAGATTATCGACATTAGATGTCGAGTATTTCCCATCACTTTATTTCAGTGTACGTATATAAAAACTTAGCCCCGCCCCTAAATTTGGTGCGATAGGGACAACTGCAGCTCAGGCGCGAAATCCCGCGTAAAAACTGTAAAAATCGAGGTTCCGCTCTCGACTGTTTCCTCCTCCAAAACTTAACCAATCGTTACGAAATTTGAAAATCAGAATGACAAGGAAATTATCTGTGTCGGACCGTTTCGTTTTTTTGGATAATTGATCTCAGTTTTGAATACCACGCCTTTCTTTCTGGCAAATTCAATTAAGCCGTTTTGGCCAACTTTGAGAGGCTCTAATTCCTTTTAAAACAAAAATATCAAAAAAAGCAAAACGGTCCGACACAGATATTGATAATAAAAGTCTATGTTGAAAAAACCATTGATCTAGCTTCAAAAACCAGAGAGGAAACAGGCGAGAGCGTTTGTATGGAGAAATGAGGGGTATCGTAGCGTCTTAAAATGGTTGTCATGTATGTTTCTAGGTAAAAAACGTTTATGCAAGGACATAAAAAACGCATGAATTATAATGTTGTCTCGGGACTCGGGATGAGGTTCTTTGTTCTGGAACAGGCTAAGAGCGGTTTCTCATATTAGCGTCAAATAAATACGTTTCGCTAACTTTTGTTTTGTATTATGTTTGTATCGCTATTTTTCAAAGATATAATTGCTTATTGTTTCACTCGAGGCACTCTAAATTATCAAAGGATTAAAAAATATTGATTTATTTTGAGGTTCTTCATGCTCTGTATGTTTTCGCCTTTATCATTTTTTAATTTTCGTTCGAGTTCAATTCGCCGGCAGGTGGTTGTAAGGTAATTAGTCGGATTTCTTTTTTTTGCGTTGCTCGTGGGAGTTTTTTTGCATCCTGTATCCTCTCTGTCGAAGTACTTAAATTGATTTTAGTTAAGTAACTTGAATTATCCTCCTGAGTCCCAGAAATATTAGTCTTGTTTTTGAATTTGAACTATTTGTAGTAGGACCTAACAAATAGTTTAGGTATTGAGTAAATAAAAGCTCAGTATTGGAATATATACCAATACTCGAGGCTTTAAGAGCATATTATAAATTAGTCAGTCGGATGATGTCCGACTTAAGCAAAATAAATTATAGCAGATTATAGGTATAGATTGGCCTAACAATTTGTCAAAGAACATATACTTGTCGGGAATTGTGGTCGTACCACTATGTCGTCAATGAGAGCTTTGAATGAAATACCATAGTCATCTGACAGCGTTTACTGGACAAAAATGATTACACACCGTAAAATACTCCATTCCTTACTTAAATTTAGGTAAATCGGTAGAATAGACTCAAAAATCAGCAACGCCAAGACTTCTCATTCTCACTCATTTCTCCTGCAGATCCTGTGGCAACTTGGCAGCGTTCCGTCATCTGTTTTCGAATTCCGTTCTGTTAGACAGCAGTGTCAGGTATAACGTTTTGGCAGAATTGAATCGAATATCAGCCAGGTTGTATGAAATCGTAAACCCTTGTTAGCTTCAAATATAGCGTGATAAAACGCGTCTTAATGCATGTTTTATCCGTTCTCCTAATATAGTTCTCCGATTTTAATAAAGTAAACAGTTCCTCGGCAACTTTGGATCCGAGGTGAGTCGGAAGCCTCGGAAGCCCGTATTTGAAAGACTTGATCAGGCTTATTTATTTAAAGTGTCGATAAAGATCTGGCTACCGAACTGCCTTGGAAACGGGAGCCGGCGGAAAACAAGGGTTATTTAAATTAAGATAGATTTAATGTCCGATGTAAAAGTAACAAAAAGTTGACAAGGTTCGTCTCTTAACTTATTAAATTTTAAGTCTTACCGTACGTATAATGGTGGCGATATATCTGTTCTACGCGAATTTAAAATAAAATTAACAGTATTAATTGAATTAAAATTTTCGTACATGAACTGTAACTCTGTAACTCATAAATCGCATAGAAAATATCAAATGACATAATTGTATTCTGTAATTGGAAGCCAAATAGTATAATCCTTCTGAACACTATTTTTTTTGCAGAACTTTTAGTTAAAGTACTATTAGGTAGTTAAACAAAATTATTCCTGTTTTCCATGTGGTATTTAGTAATCAAAGGAACTTTCTACCTAGTTTTTTTCTATTGTACTTATTTTAAGCCCTACTTATTTAAAATTATTTAATATCTGGGCGACCGAGCTTCGCTCGGTTCTGTTTTTAACCGACTTCAAAAAAGGAGGAGGTTCTCAATTCGACTGAATGTTTTTTTTTTTTTTTGTATGTATGTTACTCGATATCTCCGAGAATTGTGGACCGATTTTCAAATAATTTTCTTTTGATCGAACGGGTATAACCCCGAGATGGTCCCATTGGCACCAAGTCGGGGTCTGATGATGGGATCTTGGAGAAATCGAGGGAACTCTTCAAATGTTATAGGCACATGTAATGTTTTTAATGTATTTTTCAAAGGTACACCAGTATTTACGCCTGATGGTAATAATTTTATGTGGCTGAGCTGATGATGGAAGGTCAACTCCTCAATGGTTAGGAGTTAAAGGATAATTCTTTCACTACTGTACATATATTCGGATTGATACATATAATATCAATAGGAACCACTAAAAATCAACAAATAAATAAACTTTTTAACAAAAAATAAAACCGCCTTCAAAAAAAAAGCGCGTTACAAAACACGTAGAAACTAAAAAGCAAAAAATAATAAACCTTTGAATTCAGATTTCTTATCGTATTGTAATAATCTAAACATCCAAATTATAAACAAATCAATTATTTTTGGAGTCGGGGCCAGCCTGAGTATGGTTGGGTGGGGCCAAACAGGCAATATAGCAAGGCGACGAACAGGTCTGGCACCGACTACAAAAATAATTGATTTGTTTATAATTTGGATGTTTAGATTATTGCAATACGATAAGAAATCTGAATTCAAAGGTTTATTATTTTTTGCTTTTTAGTTTCTACGTGTTTTGTAACGCGCTTTTTTTTGAAGGCGGTTTTATGTTTTGTTATATTATATCACGTCTTTAGACAAAACCGGGATTCGAAACCCTGACACCTGCGATCTGCCTGCGAACATTAGACCGACCTCTTACGACTGAGCTACGCGGAGCCGATGCGCGGTCGGCGAAATTAACAACCATATTGTATGTTTACTAACGCGAAAGAAAAACGCATGAAAACTCGAAAATTCGCGTTTTCCGGGATCTAAGGCTACGCTAATCGATTTTTCACCCCCGAAAACCCCCACATTACAAATTTCAGCGAAATCGTTAGAGCGGTTTCCGAGATCGTCGGTATATTAAATAAATAAATATACAAGAATTGCTCGTTTAAAGGTATAAGATAAGATATTAAGACGAAATTCAAGACCTTACTAATTCCTTGAGTCCCTCATGTATTGTCGGGTCGGGGGCGGCAGAGGGAAGACCGCAAGGAAGACTTACAATTACAATTACCACAGGTGTCGTCTGCCTGCACATTTGGTTTTATTTCTTTCCTTCTTAAGGTTCCGTTGCCCTTATAAGAAAACTGTTGCTTTCAACTGTGCTCCCTTCTGTGATTTTATCAAAGGATTAACAATAGGGCATTTCAAAACGAAGTTGTTTCTAGGTACAGGAAAGTAAAGAAATTATGAATAGCGATAACACTAATTATACACCGGGTGTGGCCCGTAAAAAACAACCTACTGCTAAAACTGACCAAAGTTTACCTATTCAGTGGCTTAGTTTGATTTTCAGAATACTTTCATTTTTTTATTGTTAGTAATACAGATGGAAAATTGTGTTAGAAATGATATGAAACAAAATCAAATGAATGATGAGATGACCGTTGATAGAGAGGTATGAAAAAGGAAGGTATGCTGCGCCGACAACCCCAAAATGACTGAAACAAGGTCAAGCGAATGATGACAGGATATACCGGTATCGTGTTTGTCAACGGATAACTAAGGTTTAAATAAATATTCCTTTACTTTTAACGCTGAACTGAACCCTTTGTGTTTTTTCGTTGGTCACACTGACTTGGTTGACAAAGTTGTACGAGTATCTCAACTGGCTGAAGTCAATTATGAAGCGTCAGCTTTGATAACTTGAGCTGATTATTCCTTTCCAATTATTTTTAACAATGCGCCGAAATCCGGGTTTGTCGGGAAAGTGGTATGTCTCTTTTCGATAAGCGCTTTCTGAACTGACAGGTCTGATTATTGTAATTTTTATTCATTTCAGGCTACAAAATGTTTTTGTGGTGTGCGAAATGAATATCTACCAGTAAATAAATATATATGTCGTGAATTGATGTAATTTAAATACCTTAGATACATACTAATTTCTCAATTTGTTATCTTACAAACTTAGGTAGTGTACCTACGTAAAAGCGTGACTACTTAAGCCGGGTGCTAAGTTAATGACATAAAGACTAATTAGTAGTACCTAGTACCTACTAAGCTACTTAAAGTAGTCCTTTCAGTAGAACTTAAAATTAAAATTTCATATTATACTTATATGTAAATGTAAAAATGGCTAAATACAATACCTGGAAACGACTCCTCACATATACCTAATAAATAAAGTAGGTTCCAATAATTTGCACAAAATTCTCGTTTTCTTAAAAAATAAGTTTTCTGCACATTTCTTAAAAATTCAAATACTAACAGTCGAAATCGCAAGATTGCAGAAATATGAGAAAAACTGCCAACAAAACCTCACAGGCTTTATACATAATCTACTTATACCTATCCCAACACGGATCCAATAGGCGGTATCAGAGTCTCCGGTTTCAATATATTTTGCTTCATAATAAGGATAGTTGAAAGTGGGCATGCGCATCGATTAAGGCCAGCCAGGAGACACAAAGAGCTTGTTAAAATTCTTCCAAAGTTGACCGCTATCTAACATGCCCCATTAAAATAAAAAAGCACACCTTTTTCTTTTGCCTTATAAAGAGAGATGAATGCGGTATGTGTAAAGGGAACGAATCGCTAACCTACTTTTACTACTCATTTTTCATGCCATATAAAATTGCCATTTTTAAGTATAAGGTTCTTGGTTTGGAAAACTTTTTCAAGTATAATTATAGTAGTAGGAGTCAATAACATTGCACAGTAGATAAAAATCCTTTTCCCCTCACTAGCTCGGAAACACGCGTTTTGTCCTTTAATACCAGCGGGTAAAAACGCATTTTATCCACTAGTGGGTAAAGTAATTTGACCTTGAATAAAATCAAATTAACTGCTTTAAAATTGATAAAAGTAGGTGAATCGGGTAATAAAGATGATTTACCAGCTGTGGAACTACTGGAAGCAGTGATAAACGCATTTTTTGCGTTGTAGTTTCCTCGCTATAGTGAGGGGAAAAGTTTTGTGTTACACTCGGGTGCAAATGTATTTTACTTCTCGTGTGTTAAAAAACTCGCAAGTTCAGGATTCTATTCTCGAACCACTCGCTTCGCTCGTGGTTCAACTATAGAATCCTTTCACTTGCTCGTTTTTCAATTCCACACTCGGCGTTAAAATACAACTTTGTCCCCTTGTATAACAAATAACTATTTTAGTAGGTATATCACTGTAAACCATCGGTTGAAAAATATTAAGTATGTATATGACAAATATAACCTCACATTCTATATTACGGAGCTTTGCAACTTTTATATACCTAGTAAAACTTTGGAATGAACAAGTGATTTTTGAACACCTAACTGCGTCGTATTTTACCACAACTATTTTAAGAAATATCAATGGACAGTTGTTAATAGGTATAGGTATGAGAATTGCAAGCAATAAACACTCAGTAATTAAAAACAAACTGTCAATTTCACTTTAATCTGCCGACTATCGTTATCTGGGTACTCAACACGGCGCCAGGAATTACTACCATTCCACTCAACAGCGCAACAATGAATGTGACATATCACTTTTCGTGCTGATTATACATCGAATCATATCACACGTCCGCGGTATCAGCTGGCACAGTTTCGCAGGATTAAGCGCACCTATGTCTTTAACCGTGATGTTCAGATAGAATTATCGCTTGCACTTTTATTTGTGCCGATATGAACTGGCGACTCGCGTGGATTAGTGTCAATGCTCTACCTGTCCGCGATTCGACACGCTTTGTCCCAGTTTCAAGCTTACAAGCGATTTAATTAGCCTTGGATCTAGTAATCCTTAAGTGACAATTTGTGATTTTTTTTGTTTTAACTTTTACTCGGTGTTTGAAAGGATTAAATTGTCGAGTAATAGGTATGTAAATGGACGACCCTCTTTTAAGTTTAAACGAAAGTGTTGCTGATTTCAAAAGTGACACTTTTGATATCTTGGTTGACGTTGGCTTAAAGTATTTCTTGTAATTTTTTTGAATGGGTGTTTTTGCTCGGGGGAGAGAAATTTAACGATAATAGCCGGTGTGAGTAATTCCAGCACCTACTTGTGAATCGAGTTTTAAACACGAAGTTGTATGCTCGAACAATCGAGATGAAGGTGGGTGTGCTCCGAGTAAGCAATTCAACATTTTTTCAGATGGTGAAAACCCCCGCAAAGAATATATACAACTGATATTTACTTATTACATATTCAAAAGTATGATTGCGCCTTCTGCTATCTGCGTCTGCGCCAATTATTGTTTGATGGCAGTCGCTCGCAGGCAGGTGCGTGGAGCGCGCGTACGTTCGACAACTTTGTGCAACAGCTGTTTTTGGCGCCAACGCGATCTTACTCACGATCGGGAAACATAACCTACAAAATTTGTTAACAAGTTCAAGTTTTACATTAGCATTGTGTAAAGTGTAGAAAGACTAATGAAGATGACAGTTAATCGAATAAGAGTTGTGGTGCTTGGCAGCGCTCGTTGCGGGAAATCGGGTAAGGTTAATTTGAAAATGTTGGCATGCTCACCTGACTAATAGGAATGGAATGGTTGCAATTTGAGGCCAATCTTGTATTTATTTTCCTGGAGAAAATACGTGATACTTACTTAATGATACAACATCGAACCAAGTTTAAGTTTTTCGGCTCTTAATAATGTACCTTCTATCCCTGTCTGACAACTTTAGCATCAATCAATTAAATCGGAGAGAGGAAGAGATGAATCGGAATAATATCTTGTGTTTTGACGAGAGGTCTCGACTTAAATCAATTATTCCTAATGAAAGTAATGATCTTCCAAAGGATTCCTTGATTTATTATGAGAAAGAACCGGACGCTGTAATTAAGGCTGTTAATTTAATTACTGTTATCGTTAGTTTTATTTTGTTTTACTTATGTGAAGTTAACCGGCGACGGCAGGTGCCTATTAGTGTTATCCTCCTGATTTATCACGGCCACTCGAACTCGCACTCCAGCCATCCAACTCTCGCTCTCGGTTGAGTTCATTAACTCCCAACTAGAACATTCATAACTATTACGAACATTTCAATTCGACTATTACAGCTTTGAATTAGCATGAGTCGCAGTCCGGTTTGAAAACAACACATTTTGTTTTGGTTCCATGAAGTAAACAAAAAAAGTAAAACAGTAAATATTTGGGTAGCTGTTTTATAATCTGTTTGTATCTGTTTCATACTTTGAGGTTATGAGTTTTCTTCCGGCCCGGGTTGATAATTAACCCGGACCAGTTTCCAAATGTAATTGTCAACATCTTTATGCACTAGTTCAGTGACTGTGACTGGGTCAATGAAACCTTAGCATTTAAATAGCCCTGCCACTGGTCTGATACGACTTGCGTGATTATCTACTGATTTGCATGAACTTATTTATCCCGTCTTTTCGTACTGAGCCCTTGAATGGAAATGAGGTAGCTAAGCTTGAGCCAGTTTAGCCAATCCTTCCCTTATTGGATATCTTACGATCGAATTTTGAAACAGTTTCAAAACAAACAAGCAACATGTGGGTTGCAGGTTAGGGTGTCGCAAGTGTTATCACTATCAGGAGATTTAAGAACGTCCTAGTCCATTTATAGTCAAAGATAATGAGTAAGAATTGATTTGGGGAAAGATTATGAAGATATGTTGACATACAAAAAAAAGAAAATAATTAAATAAAACTTTTTTTGGCACCTGACATCAGTGTCATTGTTGGTAACTAAACAATATTTATAAATGTATTATTACCTACACGTTCATACATATTAAATGCATGTGCATTACTAAATGGTGCATCCTTTGTTGCGTCGTAGTGTCAGGTGTGGAACAAAGAGACGTTATCAGTAGGACTCAATGCTATCGCTTGATAACAGGTACTGTGTCAATAGCCTTCTGGCCAATTCCATGAAAGCACTTACCTCCCTAATCATGATAATTATCGTTTGCTTATAAAATTCTTTGGCGTTCATATCTAATGCGTAATAAGTTATTGTGTCACGTGGCATTCGTCACATGACGAGGTTTTTGCCTCTTCGATATAAACCCTCAGATGCTTTACCCAGATACTATTTCTCCTATTGTGCTCTAACTAACTTACCATGCTTAAATAATTTACTTTTATATTTAGGTTATGAACCATAAGGCCTACCTTTGTTACCATATTCTAGCAAATAAAGATATTTGATTTGATATTATCTAAAACGCGGTCAATGTTTCTCTTCAGATACTACTATTGAAAAACGTGTCCATTGGATATGTGTCCATTTCAAAGTCTCAAGTAGCAAAACCAATGGTATGCATGGTATCCAGCTTATTCTCGGACGTTTAATGGCAGAAGAGTAATCTAAACAATGGTGTTTAATCGTCTGATTCATAATCCGTAGGTACTGACTCTAATTTTGGCCAGATCACGTCGAGTAAATAGATCACTACGTAGGTATCGAAAGTTTACAAACAGTTGGTTCGTAGCGTAGTTAGTCAGCGTCGAAAATTAGTAACGGCATCGTAAAGTTGTTGTCCGACCCGCAGAAGCGAATACGTACCTACAGCGTTTAGGCATTTGTCATGAATCTCAGATGTACATATATACAGATGTATGTACCTAGTAGCTTCGCTCACATTAAATTATTTCCAAAATTTTGAAAAAGTAGATCAAATTTTGGTTCCCTTTAGCTTACCTAACCTAGTTTTTGATTATAACTTAGATTTGTTTAGCTTTAGAAGAAAATGAATCAAAAATTTGGGGTTTTTATTTCATTTTAAAAAGCAACTACCTACCTAAGTACTACATCTGCTTATTAGATACATTAGGATAACTCATTCGCTATTACCTACTGAAAGATTTTATGGATGGAACATACTTTTGCTCTGGGATTCCCTTGACTTCCTGTCTACACTACAAATGCAACGCACGCTGCATTCCTTTCGCATCATACTCAAAAATATCCCTATCGTAATTTCCGTGTAGTCAAGATATCTTTTGCGAAGTTTAGTCATCTAAATGAAATTGTACAGTCCTAAATATGAATATTCATGGGCTATGACTCCTGTAATAAGAGCGTTAGTCACCAAGAATGCGTGTCGGTGCCAGACGCCGGCGCGGGCGCAGGCGGCCGCAGTGGGCTGGAGAGTGATCACATCCGCCGGTGTCCTTGTACAGGAAGGCATATTGACGGGATTTTTTTGCACTTGGCTAAAGGTTAGGTTACCTTTAATACGAGTAGGTTAATACTGAAAAATGTGCGACCTAATTATAAATAATTTAAAAACCCGCTGTTGGTTCACCACCAATCGCTAGTATGATTTTTGATATACTTACACAATAATTTAAAGTTAATAGAAGAACCTATTAGCAGGGGGAAATTAGCTAAAATTACGGCATAATTAATGGAAGGTTTTTTTAAATTGAAATATGTACGTTATAGACCGAAGTTATTTTTCATCAACCCTCCCCACTCCCCCCTCCTCTGCGTCACCCCACTACCCTCCCTTAAAGTGCCGAAAATGCGGTTTTTCTCAATTTCTGACAAAACTGTTGAAGATACAGAAAAAGCGCGTAGGAACGAAGTAATCCTTAATAAATTTACTACAAATCATTCATTAACACTTTGGTTCTAGCACTTATAGTTTACGCGTGATCCGTCACGAAAGTTGGTCCTTTGCTGCAATCTTCTTTAGTGAATGTTAAGTTTTCGCCTAAAATGCATACGAAATCGTCGAAATTTGTTTGATATAACTAAAATATTGTAACTCATGACTAAAATAAAATTAAGGGGGAAAAATCACTACCATGGGTGGAATTTCCAATATGTCTTGGAATTCCAGTAACTATTTAAGACGCAATATTTTCACGGTAGTAGTCGCTAGGAGTACCATTGATCTATATAGTGACTGGGGATGAGCTTTTGGTAGCTGTTGGTAGAGCCCTGGAGTATCAATCCAGTAGCCGTGAGTTCAAGTCCCACCCATGGTAGTGATTTTTCCCCCTGAAATTCATTTTCAGTTTATAATATTTTAGTAATATCAAACAGATTTCGTAAGCAATTTGGGAGAAAACTTAACATTCACTAAAGAAAATTGCAGTAAAGGACCAACTTTCGTGATGGATCACGCGAAACCTATAAGTGCTAGAACCAAAGTGTCAATGAACGATTTGTAGTAAATTTATCAAGGATTACTTTCTTTCTACACGCATTTTCTGTATCTACAACGGTTTTGTCAGAAATCGCGAAAAACCGCATTTTCGGCTATTAAAGGGGGGGAAGAGGGGTGACGCAGAGGGGGGAGGGATGGGGAGGGTTGATGAAAAATAACTTCGGCCTGTAATGTACATATCCCAGTAAAAAAAAATCTTCCATTAATTATGCCAACATTTTCATACATAACTTTCCAGAAGCAACGGACTATATTTAAAGGTTAAGTTTTTGATATGTTAGTAGGTTTTTAGGAGTCAAACACAATATAGGTGAAAATAAATCGTGATTCGTGATTCACGTGTCCGGTATCTCGGCGCTTGGTGGTCCAATTTCGGGTCCGTCGGCCAGACTGTAGATTTTTTGCATATTTTCTGACCACTGAGTTAATTTTACGCATGCAATTCAAATTAAAGCAGAATTGGTCAGTAATTTAAAAACTTTGCGCACGAAAATGGGCGGACAGGTGAAGCGGTCCCATTGTTGCATTGTGTGCAAAGTTTATAGTTTTTCATCCCAATTATGATGCAGTTTCTGCGTGAATTAACACTTCTTGTTGCCACACACAGTTTTTGGGTGCGATACAAAATTTGCTCCAGGTAAACACAGCTGATCTTTGAGCCATCAAAGTCAAGCAACTTCAACACCGGTTATTATGGACCGTAAATAATTATTGGCTACCGAAGGAGGCCGGAAAGGGAAAAGCTTAGATCATTGTTTCGTTCTTGCCGTCTGCGCAATGTTGCTACGTTATTATTATCCTGTTGGACCTACGCATTATAATATCTTGTACTGAAATTATTAGCGGATGCCCCCGGTGTTAAGTGTGAAGATAAATATTAGTAAAGTGTCGGAACCGACAAAAAAAGTGCAAACAAAAATCCACTTTCGTTCCAACGCAAAATGTATGCGCTTTGTTAAAGTCGAAACGTACTAATGTGATAGATTTGTCACTTTCTATTGTTTATTCTGTTTCTTCAAACACCGAAAAACTGATTTCCGTTTTGAAAACGACTAGCTAGAGTAGCTAGTTCAACACAATATTATATAATAAGTACGTAGGTTAGGTATAGGTATACCAATAGGTATAATAATAGATTGTATAAATCATTTAAATCGGAGCTTACTGTCATCGATTCTTTATTAATCTGCCATTTGGTTTGTCATGCATATTATTGCATATATCTTTTTAAAGGCGTGAAATTATATCATTTGATTCACTAATAGGCAAAGGCGTAATAGAAAGTATAAACAATAAGTAGGCGAAAGCTAGTGAAATTGATTTATAGTATCGACTGAGGACGATTTGGGAAACACTCGAGAACATTAACACAACAATTAAAAGAGATTAGGTAACCTCGCATCCGTTGGGTAATAGTCGGACACTCATCGGTTTATAGCACTCAATTGAAGAATGTCGCGTGTCATTGTGATATAATTTTTTTTTGTAATATATATTTGTGGGGAAATCGGTTTGAAATGTATTTACTTACCTACCTGTATTTATTACGTATACCTATTTCATTTCTTGATAAGGTATAAATATAAGTAGGTTCATAAGTAAATAAAAGTATAAATATATAAATATCTTTTATTTTACACCGTCGGTGTCAAACAAGCATACGGTCCGCCTGATGGAAAGCGGTCACCGTAGCCTATGGACGCCTGCAACTCAAGTAGTGTCACATGCACGTTGCCAACCCATTAGAAACTTGTACACTCCTTTTCTGTAGCAAAAACCGGCCAAGAGCGTGTCGGGCCACGCTCAGTGTAGGGTTCCGTAGTTTTCCGTATTTTTCTCAAAAACTGCTGAAGCTATTAAGTTCAAAACAATTTTCCTAGAAAGTATTTATAAAAATTATAAAGTTCTACTTTTGTGATTTTTTTCATATTTTTTAAACATATGGTTCAAAAGTTAGAGGGGGGGGGACGCACTTTTTTTTCCTTTAGGAGCGATTATTTCCAAAAATATCAATATTATCAAAAAACGATCTTAGTAAACCCTTATTCATTTTTTAATACCTATCCAACAATATATCACACGTTGGGGTTGGAATGAAAAAAAAATATCATCCCCCACATGTAGGGGGGTACCCTAATAAAACATTTTTTTCCATTTTTTATTTTTGCGCTTTGTTGGCGTGATTGATGTACATATTGGTACCAAATTTCAGCTTTCTAGTGCTAACGGTTACTGAGATTATCCGCGGACGGACGGACGGACGGACGGACGGACGGACAGACAGATATGGCGAAACTATAAGGGTTCCTAGTTGACTACAGAACCCTAAAAAGGAGTGTGCAAGTTACAAGGAGGGTTCGGGTTGCCGACGACTCAAAAGACAATAGAGCCCAAGCTTACTTATCCTCACCCAAGCTTACTTATCCAAGTTCGATCGGTTACTCAATAATTGCATCAGGATTGTCTTTGGGCTCCGAAAATACGATCATATTTCAACTTTTCGCAAAAAACTGAACTGGCTTCCTATTCGTGAACGTCGATCCTTGCGCATTCTCTGTACCTTATTTTCAATATTATTTGATCCTTCAGCCCCAAATTATCTTCGATCCAATTTTAAATTTGTTACCCCGCGCTCGGGCACAGAACTCCGAACCTCCCGTAGTCTTCAACTTATTGTCCCCCGACATCGTACAGGTTTCATGTCAAATTCGTTCACCATCCAGGCAATCCGGCTGTGGAATGATCTTCCTCTCACCATTAGGCAGGCTCGGAACAAATTCGCCTTCAAGCGCATGCTGCGTAAGTATCTGTTTGATAAGGTTCGATAGTCACCCTCAATGATCTTTCACAATGGGTATATTTTATATTATATTTATGTATTGTATATTTATATACCTATTTATGTATAATATTAGGTCTGTATATATTTAAATGTAGCATATATGGATATTGTCGTATCTTAAATTCTTTTCCATTACACGCTAACTATACTAGGACCCTGCACCTACTTAATCTTTCGGTTTAGCCCATGGTTGACTGGTAGAGAATGCCATCTGGCATTAAGTCCGCCATTTGTACTTTTTTATATTGTGCAATAAAGTTTAAATAAATAAATAAATAAATAAATAAATAAATAAATAGACGGAATAAATTGGTTCCGTAATACGTAAGTCCTTCCATCACCAGCACACCGCACCCTCGTTGAGCTCTGGCAGCCTTACTCACCGGCAGGAACACCTACTATTTATTTAGTAACTTTTTACTAATATGTATCTTGTTCTTGTAGGTATGTTGTTGTCGTATGAGTATTAGTGCTAGGTTTCTTTTGATAAGTTTTGTTAACATGAAATCTTATTAATATCGGAAATCGATTGAGGTGTAGCTTTAATATTTAACGCTTTCTCTACATTTTTGTACATCGCTGACAAATATGGTAAAAATAAATAGTATATCTATATGTGGAAAAGTTGCTCCATCCATTTTACTCGACGCAAGTTTCTATATTTATTGACACATAGAAGCAAAACTAGATTCATAGAGAACGAATTTATATTGATACTAGTATTGATGGTAATTTGAATTTGTTTTATTAGAAAACAAAATATAAACTGGCAGCTTTCAGATTACGTAGACTATAAAAATCATAATCTTAAAGTATAAAATCTGATCAAGTACACGGACGGAGTTGCATAGATTGTCGCTGCTGTCCACACATACACTCTTGTTTTTTTAAGATTATGAATTTCCAGATTGATCTGACAGAGTTGATGTTAAAGAGCGTTATGGGTTTTTTCAGATTATTGGTTTTTGACTGTGTGTGGCCGGCCACTAGTATGTACACAGTATCTACACTTGTATATAATATGTTGTATCATTTTATTGGGTCTCTTCAGCTAATGACAAAAATAGTTAAGTGAAAAAAGAGGTCTAAATAATATGTAAGTAGTTAGGTACGTCTATAACGGTTATTAGGTATATCAATTAATGTACAATATCTTTATTCGGTATGTGTATTTCTACTCGGCTATTACGAGTAGATACATTCATAAATATTTATACAATTTTTATTTTTTAATTAAAAGCGTATACCCTACCCAAACAACATTGTTCGGTGCTGAAATAGTAAAAAAGTACGTTCTTACTAAGTACCTATGTACACATACGTACCTACTTACCTATATTTTCATGAAAATTTCAACAGGGCAGTCTGAGCCAGTATAATGTATTGTGAAATCCAACGACTGTGTATTTAGTATTTACTCACTGCGTTTCTCGTAATTTATGATCTGAAGTAGATGCGTTGTTTACGTCCGTCGCGGGTACGCTCACGCTCCACGCGAAAATTTGGCGAGTTCTTATTCACACACGAATTCTAAAAATATTAGGACATTAGCTTGTGCTAATGTCTAAGGAGTTGTCTCCTTTATAAATATTGAGTGAATGAATGAGAGTACTGACGCCCCCTGGTAAGATTGAGTAAGCATTTTAAGTACATTTTTAAATATCGGCAGCTATAAAGAAGAGGTGTTTTTGTTTACGCTATGATTTATAAACTGTCGATATTTAAAAAAAAACTATATGGGCATTTTAGTGTTTAAAAAACCGTTTACTTGAAAACAGCGTCATTTAAGTTCGCATAATAAAGTCTAAGTTCCATTTCCAAAACGGCACAACACTGGTAACACTACCGAAGGAATGCGTACCTCACTTTGTCCGAAGAAACAGATCATTTTGCCTCGGAGCCAACTAGTAAGCTTCTAATGTACGAGTAAACGCTTTCAGAAAGCACGTACCATTATGCAATTACACACAAAACAATCAATCACGAGCGCATCTTGATTGTGTGATTAAGCAGTTATCTGCGTTTGCCTTAAGCCCCTTAGGGTAATCGCTGGAAGCGATTGTGTGTACTTATTAGCAATTTAATCTGGCTAATGATAATTTGCAGCATTTTTTGTGAAAATATTTTTTCAGGTATTCTGAACTCGTATTAGCTTCGATTACCGTGATAGTTGCCTACTCCGGCATGAACAAACTTAAAATGTAAAAATTCCATAAAATATTTCCTCGATTGCCCTTTAGGATAGGTAATTTTATGATATACTTATAGAAGCTCAGAATGCTGATATCGAATTCTAGAAACTGCTGAAACTTATCGACTGTGCTCACACAATTATTTTTGTACTAGCTTTTGCCCGTGGCTTCGCTCGCGTTAGAAAGAGACCAAAAGTAGCCTATGTCACTCTCCATCCCTTCAACTATCTCCACTTAAAAAAATCAGGTCAATTCGTCGACACGACAAACAGACACACACACTTTCCCATTTATAATATTAGTATGGGGTATGGATTACGGACATATGGTTATAAGTTTGTCGAACGAGGTCGTGTCATAAAGTCCGAAGCAGTGGGACGCTAGATCGAGCGCGAGAAAATGTCAGAGACGTATTTATAGTGCCGATGCCGGCCGCATGCCGCTGCAGGCTGAGTCACCCGGTCAATCGTCTGCCGGGACCCTAACTAGGGCTGCCAATACGTGTGTTGTATTGTAAGATCCACTATCAGTATTTCTACTTTTTACGAGACTTTATTCAACTTGACCTGTATGATTGTAACTAAGTATTAATGATATCAAATTTTGAAAGGTAAATACCCACTTCCCGACTTCCTATTAAGCTGAAAATTGGCATACGTACCTATGTAAATCTTATGACGGTGCCACCAAATAATGGCATGTAGATGCTCTGATGATGGAGACAGGATTCTGCGATAAAAGAACTTGATCTATATATTTCTATTTATTTTGAGGTTTTTAGAACTGTCTCTGCGACTTAACCGTTCTGATGACACATGTTGACAACAATGACAACTAATGTTGTTTATGGAAAAAAGTATGTCAGCTATAAATGTCGCTTAACTTCCTACTCGGGTAAATCCATTCTGCTATAAGGTTGATTAATTTTCAGATTATATATATTTTTATACATAATCAACCTTAAAACAGAATGGATTTACCCGATTTTGAAGTTAAGCGACACATACAAAGTTGCACCAAAACTTATTTGGGTTCCCGTTCCCATTCACAAACGTTATAAATTATCCAGGGTAGTACGATTTTATATGTGAATTTAATTTACGAATTAAGAAGACCTCTAATGGAAACGTCATAAAAATAATTACTGTCTTAGGTATTTAGGTGTTGGCGGTTTTTTTCTTGCAAACTGAATTAGGTACCAATACGAAAGAAAGTGGCCAAAACCTACAGCACCTAGGACTGGTGTTATTAAGTCACCGGGTTATTAGCGGCAGACGCTATTACTCGTTATTGATCCCTTTGGATTGGCTTAAAAACTTAACACTCGCCACGCCAATATGCTATGACTATAGAGAGGACAACCACAGTGTTGCAAATTTCGTGACTGTTATTGGTCATCGTCTGTTACGATGTGCGTGAGGTATAATTTTATCGCACTTGGCCGGTTTTTTAAATTTACTTTACATATAAAGCAAAGACACAATGTAACTTTTTTTTATAAAAATGTGACTTTCTATTAAACGAAACGTAAATCAATTCAGAAGCTAGATCTCGCAACGGCAAAGCTGATCAGACTATCTATAAATATCATTTCTAACATAATTTAATTTTTATATACTTTAGCTAAATGCTTTTATAGTTACGCAATTATTCAACATTAAGCACCTACAACTAATATCTTGTTAGTAAATTATTTTTAAAGGTTGCGTAGTAGGTAATGATATTGTTTAATAGGTAGGTACTATGATAATACACGTACTAGATCATTTTGACATTCACAAACATTTTGTCATTTTGACATGCCACAAAATCATGGTTTTTGTTGCTTTGTACATGTAACACACGGTCGACGTAGTGCGTAGACACGCGTAAATATACAAATACATATCGTGTGAATAAAAAATGTTTGACGACCCTATTCTGGTGGCGATTGAGTTACTCACTCGTCAATTTATAAACTCTTACCAAAATCTTTATTCTTAGCACCAGAGATTAAATTTAGCATTACACTCGGGTATTAATAGTCCGCGAACGTGGAATGAGGAAAAAATAATGATAAATTATGAAAAATAAAGGTTGAGCGTTTATAGTCGTCTAAAAAAAGAATCTTATTCAGTTAGCACGCGTGATGTGACACGGATGTACCCACGCAACTAAATGCATTAATACATTATTCGTATTGTTTTATAACTCAATTTCAATACGTAATAAAAATAAATGCTATCATTATTAGGTGATAAGAACTAAATTCACGAATGCAACTTTTACAGTAATTACGAAAACTTTAGACAGGTACACTGGTATAGGTGAAAAACATGTATCGCAAATGGTTAGGTAACAAATGCTTTACCACAGAATATGCTTTACTCGTAATGAAAAAATGTTTTTATTCTCTCTAGTCACCGGCCAAAGCTCTACAGTCGACAGAAGCAAAATAGAATAGAATAAAATAGAATATTTTTTATTCGAAAGCACACAGATAATAAACAATTTTACACTGACATAAAGTATTAAAGTGCCACGACATGGCCTCACCTCAGCATATATTGCTGGTGACATCCAGCGCTGGTCTTCCGGCAAGACCATTAAGTGAGAAAATAGAAAACCAGCAGTCACTGATTAATAAATATTATAATTATATACCTATTTAATTAAATAGGTACAATCGTTGTTTCTAAATCTTCATGCGAATTAATTTGCAGCATGCATTCTAGATTCTAGACTTGTAGGTCACGCGCACCTAAACGTCACTGTTGAGAAACACGTCACCTGTCAAATTCTAAACTTGGCAGGGAGAAATCACAAATTAGCAAGTCGCATAGGATGTCAATAAGTACGAGAGAAAGTTGCATCCTTCGAACACGAGGAACGTAAAATTAACACTTCTTTTTCATAATAGCTTTAAATTTATAGTCGTAGCTTGACTGCTAGTGGATTAAAGGATCTCAGTTTAATTAAGTGAGGTTTACGGAAATGAAATTGACGTTAAAAATGCAAATGAAACAGTTGGCGTCCAATTACCGCGACTAGCGTGGCGAACCCCGGATCGTGTCTGCAATCACCTCCGCGATGCTCTTAATTAACATTTACCTTTGCTACCTTATTCACTCACAGACGTCTCGGTTAAATCTTCGGTTCTCGAGTACCGTTATAGTTCTCGTTACCGGTACCGTACACTCTGGAAATAAATCTAGAATTTCTTCAACATCCAAAAGCCTTCCAGTGAGCGTGTGTTCATTTAGAGTTTTCTTGAAATTAACATTTGCGGTTCTTACATAATTCGTTGGCAGATGTTGAGATTTCATTATTCATGGACATCTTTTCTTTGAGAGTCGTCGACCTCTTGATCTTTTAGGTATTGTGAATATTGAAAAGAAAGATTTTACATCAACTTATGGAGATAACCAATTTTATTGCCATTTCGTTCCGAATCGCATAATTTATTGACATATGAGTTAATCTTTACAATCAGCGAATAAATCAAATGCGACATGAAATTTGCAATCCAGAAGATGATGAAAATTACAATGTTGAGAAAAAATTGCATGAACAAATAGTTATGTGGTTTAAAATAAAATTTCATTTTATCGACTAATGCTACAGCTCTTCTGATCTCAAAATCTGTAAAAGTTTTAAGATTTTAGGTTCTAACTAGTTAATTATTTATATCTCGTGCTGATTGGCGCGCATTATAACTACGAGAAACATAACAAAATGTATTTTTATTTAGTAATTTGGAAAGTTGGGATACCGCTTCTTAAGAGGTTTTACCTACACATAATTCAGGGAGTTAGTTAATTACTTACATAATTACATTTAACCCCCGCCACATCAAGCATGACGATTGACGACCCATGAGGCGTTTAAAAACACATTAAATTATATTTCAATTACTAATTAAATTATATTACTGATTTTCCAATGGCTATTACTTTTGGAGTGGGGCATAAAATTAGTTACGGGTAAATGAGTAAATGTCTTGATTCAAAATGGTTGTAGGTATGTGAATACACTTTTGTTATCGCCTCTACCAATCTCGGTGCGAGCTATCCATAAGGTTATTCCTACTTATTGGTCGGCAGCACCTCGCTATCAGTCAGCCGCGATACGTGCTTGTGGATTGCCTTGAAAGGCGCTATCAATGCAGCAGTGAAAGTATTCGTTAGTGTAATTGACCGCCTGTATCAATACCCATGTTTATTCTGCATGTTTTGATAAGGGAACAACTTTTCTGAGACATTTCACGCTAAAGTACGTGTGCTTGTACAGTTCGCTACCGAGTTTTACTTTTACTTTATCGCCGTCTCGATCAATTAATTTATAGTCGACATTAATTTGAAGGAGGTATTTATTTATTACAGCTGCAGCCACAATTGCTTTGGAAAGCGAGTGTGTAAGACTAGACGATCCGGTGTTTTCGTTCACGACTCCCCTTGCCCTGAACGCCGATAGAGATCGTGGTAACTGGCTTGTAAACATAATGGAAAATTTATTTCTTCACATTTGGAAATTTAAATTATAGTACAGCTTAGCTGGAAGAGTGCCCTTCTAGGGTTATGAGCATAAGCTTGTCTTTGTTATTGCAAATTTTACATTCATCATCATATCATGCTAAGTATCCTTTAAAATGTTGGTTATCCTATTTAAAATTTTTAGATATATATTGATAGACGTGACAGGGCTGTGGCGATATAATTATTATGACTAAGATGCAAAGGCAAAAATGAAATTGAGCTGAATTGATGGCAGTAAAATATCATAAGAACTGCATTCTCAAGCTAAAGAGTTTCAATAAATACACTAGACGGTATTTCTTGCTAGCAGACCTCAAAACAAGTACCCAGTAAGACACTAACATCCGACGTGTGACTTCTTGTACACCGTAACGAATGGTAGACCTAAAGGAAAGGAGGGTATCTTCACGGTGACTGCCTCAATAGATACTTGCAATTAACACACATTTTGGTGAGAGTGAGAGGCTATTAAATAGAAAACACTGGATTTTGCCGTTGTTTGCCGTTTTGCGCTTTAAATTAAATCTAATGGAAAATATTATTCGCACATCGTTAACCTTATATGTATGTAGCTTTCCTAACCTTCGCATTGACGCTTCGAATGATGATCCTGTCCTGACTGTTCCTCCAAGTGGCTTTTGAAATTTAAATTTAAATTTAAAATAATTACATAAATACATAAGTAAGGCGCCATACTACTACACTCATGCGATAGTTAGCACATTACGCAACTATGGAAAACATTCAATGACCGTAGTAATTATGTACTGTAAAACTTTTCACGACACATGTTCGCAAATACCTATGTAATTTGCAACTCGTGTCTATTTAAATCACTCTTCGTTTGTGTATTATAATGTATCACCACTCTTTTAGAATTTCTTATTTATCACTCGTGTAACGTAATTGTATCGCATTTTGTTATGTAATTAATTTTATGTCCTCGATAAATGAATGTGGTTGTAAAAATCTACTTAAAACATTATTACTGACCTTGATTCATATAAAAATGTAGGTACTGTTATTGGATTCACTATCGGATGCGCGTGGTATATTAGTTATTATTGTACGGGGTCTAAGCCTTATAGATTTATTTTAAAATGTTTGTCACATAACTATATTTGTAATAAAGTGCAACATAGTACACGTTCACCATAAATCAGAAGCTGACAATACATTCAGAGCGGCATGTTTATATGCGCGCCGTGAAGCGAAGTAGGCACAGTTATGCGATTGAAGCAACACTGTATCTAAATATTTCAATCCTACTTTCTTATGGGGCAGATATTAGAGTTGATATCAAATATTTTAGATTTTCACATCACATCTGCTCACGTAAATAAACCCGAATTTACCACGGCAGTCGATAAAACGGCCAACTGATGAGATGAGACGTGGATATCATTTCACGAACCATTCTGATATTTATGATACGTCATATTTTACGGCTAAAACCATATATATTTCTAAGCATCGCGTCGGCTATTAAATTCCTTTTAGTCGCGTTGGCTATAAACTATTTAAGAATATGGACAATTTTGAAGGGTTAATATAGTAAATTTTCACTGCCACTGATACACAATTCTGGAATAAATAAATTTCTGATAAATTCGAAGCTTAGGAGATGATATGGTTGAATATTTATACACTATGCTTTAAGTTCTTGCGAAGGAGAAATAAATTATATGAAGGAAACCTGGGCATATTCATAGTTTTTTCGTAACCCGTACGAAAAAACAGCCTATATTAACCTTGTGCCAATTTAAATAAGTTCAGAGTGTCAGGATGCTGATACGCACTAATGTGTCATCCCACATGCATTTTGCAATAAGATGTCAACTCAAAAATTTGACGATAAAACAGAGACGACTCCGCTGGCTGGGACATGTTTACCGCATGGGTCCCGAGAGACTGCCGCGTGAAGTCTTGCTTGGGGAAATTGCTGACGCCAAAAGACCTGTGGGCCGCCCAATGTTAAGGTTCAAAGATTCCTGTAAACGGGATATGCAATCTTTTAATATAAACCTAGACAGTTGGGAGACACGCGCTAGCATGAGACCTGAATGGCGCCGTGGCTTATCCGACGGGGTGATGGAGCACGACAAAGCCTGGCTCGACAACCTTAAGCAGAAAAGGCTCCGTTCCAGAGCTCCTCCTCCTCTTGACTCGCGTTTCACCTGTGACAGATGTGGCAAAAGGTGTCGGGCTGCCATCGGACTACTAAGCCACCAAAGACGATGTACCGGCACCACACAATAAAATCACTGCAACAATCATCTGCTAAGATGTCGTGGACAATGATGAAAGTTGACATTTTTTGCAAAATTCATGTGGGATAACACATTATTGCGTATCAGCATCCCATTATTTATTTATTTATTTATTGTAAACATAATTTACAGCATTACAGTCGAAACCAAAGCACTGTACATTCAGTTTAGATATTGTTAGGTGATTAACAAAAGAAACAAACATATATAAAATACGATCACCTTTCGTCCATCACCTCACAATACCGCAGACACATTTGATACACAATCATCCATCTACTTGCAAACACATCACATTCTGGAGCCCATGACAGAAACGAGTTCAACTGATTTAGAGCCCTCACAGCTGGTGAATTTCTATGCGCTACAGTTCGTGTAATTGGGGCTGCTAAAAGGTTGTGCTTTCGCGGTCTTAATAGATTTTTGGGCACAAATGGAACACTAAGTTTGACAATTCTTTCTATGAGTTCGGGACAGTCTGTATCGCCGCGTAAAATTCCACACGCTGTAACTAAGACATTGTAATTGCGCCTAACTGCAAGGGAATTAAAACCTAATGATCCTAACAAAAACTGGGTCGGATATAAAAATGGAAAGTAAGTGTGCAACTTCTTATACAAAAATCTGAGAAAAGTTTTTTGGACTTTTTCTATGAGAAGGGCGTATGTGCATTCGGACGGGTTCCAAACAATACTTGCCGCCTCCAGCTTACTTCTCACAAGAGCCATATAGAGCAGTTTGATGGCTCTGGGATCATTAAATTCACGCGCATTCCTGATGACGAAACCAAGTCGCTTATAACTATTGGCAGCTAATCCTTTAATGTGGTCATGAAAAGTAAGAGAGGCGTCGAATGTTACACCCAGATCCTTGATAGTTGTTACGCGAGCAATTAATTCAGATCCGAGTACATACTGTGCAGTTTAAGGTTTTGGCGAGCGAGTGTATGACATAACGCAACATTTGGAGACGTTGAAATGCAGTCTATTAGCACAACTCCACTGCAAAACTGCATTGATGTCTCTCTGCATCGCTTCACAATCTGCCATTTGTTTGACACCATGCATGAGCTTCAAGTCGTCTGCATATAACAGGCACTTAGTATTTTCCTTCAAGACCGACTCGAGATCACTAATCATGATGCCAAATAGAAGAGGGCCAAGAATAGATCCCTGACTAACTCCAGATTGAGTAGAGTAAGTGGATGAAATAAAGCAACCATTCTTTACGAATTGTTGCCTGCCGCGCATGTAACTGGCGAACAATTTTAACAACCGCGGAGAAAAACCGATGCCACACAACTTTCTAAGTAAAACATCGTTATCAACTTGATCAAAAGCTTTCCTGAAGTCCAAATAGAGGACATCAACCTGTGTACCTTTATCCAAGTGCTCTGAAATTATATTGGTAGCCGTGAACAGGTTGGTGTCCACTGATCTTTTCGACCTGAAGCCGTGTTGTGCGTCACACAGGAAAGGTTTTAGCTGAGGAGAAATTAATGCCGAGGAGAAATTATAACCGTCATACTTATTATCGCCAAATTTTGGCGCTGGTTAAAATGCGAAAATAAACATTTTGACGAGATGTTATTTTACAGACATGTTGTCCACAGTTAGTACCCTGAGTTAAGTGGTTGGTGCAAGTGGGCCTAATCTTTATAATTTCCTTGTGCTGTTAACGTGCATGCACCCAATGTTTGCTTTCCCTCTAATTGAGACTTGTAGTAATAAATTAATTCAGGAACACAACTTTTGTAACACCTCTTACCAATTGCTGCTAATTGCTGCTTTCTCTAAGCTTCAGTGTTCCGATTGCGGCGGTTTATTGGGAAAGATTGTATTTAGTATCTATTTGTAACCTAACTGCCTTCCAGTGTACATTGTAGCTTGTTTACATGTGTTAATGTTGCTCATTAATAGTTTATAATGTAAACTTATGATCGTTCCATAGTTGTGTTGAGCCATTGAAATTAGCAAGATATTGCTATACTGCTAATTGCAATGGTCTACACCGACATTGCAGTATGATTTTAATCACAGGCAAGTGGCGATTTTAGCTTGTCTGATAATTTGTATGATATGATACGTATGTCTCGTTTACATTCAATTTACGTTTCCGTTTACGTTTGATAAGGAGTTGTCGTATAGAATGTGACAAATATCTCCTTCTTACAAACATACAGAAGGGGTACAAATAGCACATGGATCTGCTTTATTTTTAGTACTACTATTAACTATTAAGGGGTTGAAAGGGACTCTTTTATTCATAACTTAAGTAATTATGTAAATACCTAGAGTAGATACCTACTCACTACAACTGGGCTACCACTAACACAGTTGTGGACATTGCTTAAAGACTTGATCATAGTATTTACTATTTCATGCAGTCATGTCGAAAGTAAACATATAGAAATATACAGTCTAAGTGATGCCTATACGGCAACTATTTAAACCATTATTTTTTGTTACAGCCGTGGTGGTTCGTTACCTCACTAAGCGTTACATCGGAGAATACAGCTCTACCGGCGGTAAGTGCGGCATTCACGTTAGCCTCGCTATGTCTACAATGTTTAGAAACAGCCCTTAGTACAGCGAAGAGTTGCCAAGTGTTGGCAAGAGTTGCCAACGTTTATTTGCGATATTGGCAGGGCGCGCCAAGGCTGCGACGCGACCGGCGCCTGCGCCCGGCCGTCGACCTTTGATAGCTTCTTATTGAGATATTGAGAAAGATAATGATCTTATACGCACGGTAGCCACTGAGAGGTGTTTATTAGCGAGATAAATCAAGCTAGCATTGCGTTTTGTGTACACGGCACGTGTAAATACTAGGAACTACTTACGTTTATTTATTGGTTATGTTAATAAGAACTAGCTTCTTCTATGTTGCGGTTCTCAAACCGCGGGAATATACAAATGGTGTTAACAATTTAAGAATAAACACTTGGATTTGTGAGTGTGTTTAGTAAAACGTCCCACTTTGTCGGTTACCATTAAGGCGAGATTTACTTGTATCTGTATATGAATAAACTGACAAAGTGACTTTATAGCAATCGACAAAGTGGGACGTTTTTCCGTGCGCACTCACATTTTATGATAAACAATAAAATAATTATATCTTTGTGTAGACTTCGAATCATTCTCAGGGCTTATTCTCCTATTTTTAATTAATTATTTAACAGTTACGATGTACAAAATAAATGAACATTGTATACTTATCTAGAAATAAATTCTAAGGTTACCTGTTGTAACCTAGAATCGTGTGACTGACATAGTGTTTCAGAAAGCCAATACTGCGGAATGAGGTCAAAATCGAAGCGTCGAGGCTCAAATACATAATAGAACAGCTGCTCGATTGACAAGCGATATATGACGGAAGTCTGCCCATTGGCGTTAGGTTATAAGACTTGTAGGTATGAGTTGAAAATCTGGCATTCACGATCATATCCGTAAACAAATTACTTACTTTTATGGCCGGGCATCATCTTAGATAACAAACATTTTTGTAGCATAGTAAACAAATAGAAACGGGAAGATTATTATAATAATAACTTTTTTACCAGCGTTTCTTAAATTACCTAAGCGTTTGTCATAACTTGCTAAATTCAACACTTGGAGCTACACATATATTGTGTTGACATACAAGTTGCTCTACGAATCTTTAAATATCCACATTTTCACAATTTGGCGATATGAAAAATCGATAGTGTAAGCAAGGATTGAGCGTAATATTTGGATAAAATTTGTTTGGCCTTGGTATTATAGATTGTTCAGAAAGAGAAGAGTTACATTTACTTTAGTATGTATATTTAGCGATCAACGACTCTGTTCTTTCTTAAATAACTCCATATGATGACCAGAGTGTCGCAGAATTTGTGAATATGATTTACTCGATAAATATTTTTTGTGAATTACTAATTAATTCCAATTTTCTTTTCAGATTTCCTCTATCAACACAGAGTTGCATTCGATGGCGCGACGTCTGAAGTGGAGATTTTAGATACCTGTGGTTGTGCGGTAAAAATACTATACATGCTTGCTATATTTTTAAATGCAGTTTTTATTTTTGGCTAAGAATGTGAAATGTCTCGGCATTAGTCCAAAAACTGTAGACGAAGAGCATTCTTAATGAATGTGTGTTTGCCTTGATAAACAATATCAGACAATAAAATATGAGAAACTGAAATATGAAGGTACCTATACGAATTTTAAAGTATGTTTGGCTAAAATCAATATTTTTTTAATTTTTTTTTATTAAAAAACTTAAACTAATTTTGTACATTAAAAAAACTTGCCAAACAGTTACGTTTAATGGCAGTTACGTTTATTAACTTTGTTTTTTTTTGTTTGCGCTGATTCGGTACTTTTGAGTCACGAAAATCTATGCGCAACAAATATGTCACGTAAAGATAATTAAATTTGAAAATGGTTGATTTTAGCCAGAGTCTAGTACACTAATTGAGAAAATTGACAACCCCATGCGACGCCGTTCCTGAAGCAACTCCCCACTGTGATAAATAGTGCTGTTAATTCACCCGGCGTATTAGCTGAATGGCAATCGTCGACGGCAGACGCCGACAGAAATGCAGCCTGGTTCTGTCGCGCGAATACGCAAGAGCGATAGAGATAGATAGCTAGGAAACAGATATTATCGTAAGCGTTTGTGCATTTGGCTACGTACTTTGTGCAGAAACGCGGCTGCCTGGCCGAACATCTCCGCTGGGGCGACGCCTTCGCGATAGTGTACTCCGTGTGCGACCGGCGCTCCTTCCTGGCGGCGGCCGAGCTCCTCGCCCTGCTGGAGCGGACCCGGCTGCCCGGCTGCACTGCGGTCACGCTGCTAGGGAACAAGCGGGACTTGGAACATGCGAGGTAATTAAGCACTGAAACTTGAGTAGTTTCATGTGCTCTGCCTACCTCTTCAAGAGATACAGGCGTGATTGTATGTATGTATGTATGTATGTATGTAACTCAGTAAATTAATTATGAATTTTTCTCTGATGCACGTTTAGGAAAACCCGCGTATAGCGCTATTAGCGCTGGATTAGTCGATCTTATTTGTAAAATTTGGACCATTTGGAATACTGAAACTGGTAAATTTATAATACGTATATCCTGTACTACAAACTTCTCAGACTACATGTTTATTATAAAGTTTTAAAAAAGAGTAAACAAGGCTAAGACGAATTCAATTTTTTTCAGAAATTACCTAAAATTAAGTGACAATTTCTTTGAAAATCGACATCACATCGGAGTTATTTTCATACAAAATTAATCTGCAACGTTTACTAAAATTGCTCTTAATGCCTTAGTGATTATAAATTTCTATTATATATTTTTGGCAATTTTTTGAAAACGAGCCTTCTCCGTCACAATAATTTTAACACAAGTCACTATTCTCCTAAGACCAAGGTCCTACGAGTAGTACTTATTAAGTTCGATTAAATTCGAACATAGCTGCATTTGTTTTGATTCGTTCCATTTTTAAACCGAAATAAAACAAACTCTGTTTTCTGCACTATACGTTAAATTTTTTGTGGAACATATGAATGGAGGGATGGGAATGGGAGGATGTGAGCATTCCCAAATGATCACCAAATGTTATTTGTTTTGACATGAGCCGTCAAATACCTACTTGACAATGACTTTAATGTTATGGTTAACGTCTTCTCATACTAATTAATCTATTTATTATGTACTAGAAATGAAAAAAATTGTTTCTGATGATGAACCTAACTGCGTGTCGAAGTTAACGGTAAACAAAAAATAAACACGGTGTATATGTATCATTGTCATTTTATGTTATAACTTTATCAATTGGTATTAAAATGATCGGTGGTATGCCGGTAGATTATATTCTGTTCTACCACCTTTCACCTTTGTTTTGCTCGACATGTAGTACCACCAATCTATGTAATGTTCTGTACTTGCTCAGAGTCGTGAAAGCGGAGGAGGGTCAGGAGCTGTCGCTGCGGTTCGGGTGCCAGTTCTACGAGGTGTCGGCGGCGGAGTCGTGCGCGGGCGCGGCGCTCGCCTTCCACGCGCTGCTGCGCGAGGCGCGCGCGCTGGCGCTGCTGCTGCCCTCGCCGCGCCGCAAGCTCGCCGCCTATTCTGTTTCTAAAGTGAGTACTACGAGCTGTCGGCGGCGCTGCTGCTGCCCTCGCCGCGCCGCAAGCTCGCCGCCTATTCTATTTCTAAAGTGAGTACTACGAGCTGTCGGCGGCAGAGTCGTGCGAGGGCGCGGCGGAGGATCTGTTTTATAATGATTCGTCCAATGCTAGTAGTGCACTTACTATGTATATTACGATTATTAAGAGTTCTGTATGTTTGTTTTTATTGGACAGGTAATCGGATCCATTCTTGGGCTAAGCAACAAGAGCGTGCGGAAGAAACGCCCATCTCTGAGCATATGAAGCATTGGTTTGCACTTCGCGGATCTTGTTCACTCCAGGAGGAGTTTGTTGACCGTCAACGGCAGGCCTGTCTCGGTGGAGAGATGATATTAAAGGAATTTCTGGACAGATAAGAGATGTCAGCGTAAGCAGAACACATTGAAGGAAAACTCTGACTGTATAATCTACAGTGTACAGGTCAATAACAATCTTTCATTGTTTATTTCAATTTTATTTCAATCGAATATGAACATTATGTTATGCCTAGTTCTCATAGAACTTTCTTTTAAATGAACTTGTCTTTAATCTTATTCAATGTGATAATTGTGTTACTTATTAAAATAAGATTTTTAAAAGACATATTGGTTTGTGTGCTTTTGTAATTGTTTACCAATACATATTTATTTCAATCCGATATGAAGGTAGATGATAGAATATTATAGTAGCATTTTATTCTGTTAAATCAAAAAGACTAGATGTTTTTATATTTAATCACCAACCAATTGTCTATGTACATGCGTCGTCAACACAACAACTAGATTCATGTACCTATTTGCGGCAGAACGAAAAAAATATGGTAAGAAAATTGCGCTTTTGAAGTATTCATTGAAAGCATTACCTAAGTCTGCCTGATCTGATCTCTGATTACAATACCGGATATTATATTACAATACATACACAAATACAGTTCTTAAAAGTATGAATAAAATAAGGTACCTAAACCCTTTACGAATGATGTGGCATCAATAGTGGAAAGGTACTAAACACTCTAGTTTTTAAGTCTGGCAACATTTCCCATAATCAAGATGTACTTATTTAAGTTTGACGTTAAATGAATTTCAGCGTGTTTAAAATGGTGACATGGTGGCCACAATTGCAGAAGAAATTAAATAATCTGAAATTATAAAATAAATCCTCTGCAGGAAGTAAAAGCCTATTCATGGATCAGTAGCATTGTTTACACACTTTAGAAGGAAATTTCATAAATACATGAAAAGAGATTAAAATGAAGTGCCTGTGTAAATTATTACAATTAAATAATAAGAGTGATTATCGAATAATATACCTAATTTGACTGTATTGTTTTACAATCGTCGACATGTTAACGGATATTTTCCATTGTGTAAAAGGTGCCTAAATTACATGTTAGAAATAAGACTGTCCCTGGACCATTAGTTTAAGCGCGAACTATTTAATTGTAAATATGTACCAACCTATAAATTTACGAAGTAAATGTGCCATGATATTTTTATTTGATAATAAAGTATATTTAGTAGGTATCCTGTTAAATAAAATTATTAAAATTACAATTTGGTTTTATATTTTTAATCCCGACCTGTTGTAATGCACCACTATTCACTACACTAGTATTCGCTACATTAGTATTGCTGCACTAGTATTCGCTCAATGGCTTCCCGTTTCCTTGGAATAATTTTCAAATAACACTTATGATAATAAGCCAAACTAGTTTCACTTTCGCGCACTGACATGAGGAGTAAAGTAAGAATGTAAGTGCGAGAAAATAGACACTACCAATGTCCACTTCCTGAAGTTTCTCGTTCTATAATCAAAATAAAGTCTCACATATCGTTTACGCAAGTTGAAGAAAGTACCCACTCAATGAATCATAATTATGATAATTCATTCATCTACGGTACCTATACCTAAATCAAATTATTTTAGTAAAGATCTTTTTTGTTACCGAAAATATATAGAAATCTAATTCATACCCCATCCTAATGCCTACCAATTTTTATCAAAATGGGTGTATGAGTACCTATACCTAAATCAAATTATTTTAGACGCTTACACTAATGTATGGGTGATGAGAGAACAGTCTTTTAGTGTGTGATTTGGTTTGGTTTTGGTATTTGGCTCGCCTACCAGTTTTTCAATTTCGGCATTTTTGCGGATCCTGCAACTGCCATCGTCTCTTTTAACGGGTCCCAGAATCTTCCTTAATACCCTACGTTCTGTGACTAACATCGTCTCCGTTGGCTAGGTCACCTTCAGAGAATGGGAGAAGATCGGGCAGTCAAAAGGGCCTACTTGGGCCGAAAAAGGTACACTGTTTATTTCCATGCAGTATGTATCTACTTAGATACCGTGTGCAATATTAGCATCGCCTTTCACCATTCAATAAAGATCAACTTTTCTATCAACTACCGCCCGATTCTTGTATTGAAGAAACTTGCGCGTGCAGCCTGGCCATATACTGAAAAATTACGCTTAATTATGATTTTTATAGCGAATAAATGGACACTGTATAAGCTAATGTGGCCAGCGACGTTGAGTCCCACAATTTTATTCTAGTTTCAGTTATGGTATCCACTTACTGATCATAAATAAAACATAATTTTAAAACTAATCATGTCACAGCATTAAATAAATTGTTTATATCAATTATTTATAGATACTATTTAGTAAAACAAGTTTACAAAAATGAGTATGATATTTACTAGAAAAATCCTATAGGTATGTACATTAGGGGCAGGGCCGGATTAAGGGTAGAGCGAGTGGAGCGGCCGCTCTAGGCGCCACATGATAAGGGGGCGCCAAAATCGAGAATGTGGAAAATCCATACAAAAAAATTATACGTTGTGTGGGCGCGCACATATCACAAAAGCAACAGCGAAAGTGTGTTTAGCTTGCCATTTATTGTGCGATTTAGGGGTATAGAATTATTACAATAGAAAACTGCCAGGTTCAAATGGGACTGGGCTGGTCACGTCTGCCGTAAGTCCCCAGAGATGGGCTAGTGAAGCTAGTAGCTACCAAGTGGATGCCACAAGTAGAGCGCGGACGCGGCAAGCAGCGAAGATGGTGGAACGACCTAAATTCCCTTCCTCACTAACTGGCCGGAAAAGGGACCGAACGTGTCTCTTGATTTCCATGGCTCCCGGTTCCACTGTTGGGTAACCACACCATTGCCCAACAATACAGACTAGTGAAAATTGGTAGGTACTTTTAAAAGAGATGTCTCGCAAATCTACAAATGCTACAAGATGCACATGGCCCATTCGAGTTTTAACATCTCGAGCTTAGCAAACTTAAAAAAAAAAAATTTTTGATGTAAGTATCCTATTCACTTGTTTAAATTCCGACATCGACAGTGATCTTAATTTAACTTAAGGCTGGATTGATGGTGCACCACCCACCAGACTTCAACGCAAGGGATTTAAATTACACAGCAATCATCCGATGTCTGCTGCATCAATGCTGGGCCTTTGACAAAACTCCTTCCTTAATAGATGTCAGTATTTTGTGTGGGCCCATTCTGCATCTGACGGTTCTCGAATATGGGATCATTTTAGACGAAAGTGGAGGACCCGCTCGTATTCACCCTGTGAATTCACTTTAATTTTTCTGATATCGAAAATTAAATTTACATTTTTCATGCTACTGCCCAGGTATATAACAACACAGAATACAGATAATACAGATAGACTATCTTAATTTTATAGCAACGGTAGCACAAATTTATACCTAAGCTATCTTAAACTTCCGATGATTTTGCTCGGGTATGAAAATCGGATGTTGTCTCAATGAATTTTAGTTGCCAGTGGAAATAAATGTACAGACAACGACAAAAGCTTGTACTTGCCATAAATAAATGTATTACCAACCACTTATAAATGGGTCTCATATACCAACTGTATCTATCATATTGTGTAAGTAGTATAAATATAATGTTTTAATGAGACGTATGTACCCGTAAATCCAGTAACTAATACTCTGGTTAGAAACGCGACAAGCTAAATTTATACATTATTACAGCTTATCGCCTCATAAATTATTACAATCTGCTATTTGCTGAGTAAAATCTTATTAAATAATATTAAGTAAGTAGATAGCAGGGACGCTAATTACGATTAGTACTAATAACGGTCGTGGAGAAACTAGGAGGCATCAACCTTGTTGCCGATAAAATGGCGCCTGGGTACCTAGCCAACGTGACAATCGCATACGCTAAGCGTAACTCGCTCTCCCTATCACTCTTCTGTAGTAGCGACAGGGCCAGACTGCGTTTCCATCTCCGCGTAGCGTCAACGGTGGTCACTTCGGGTGAGCCGGTAGGTATGACAACCGACGTTGCGCGGGCGCTGAAGACTATATCTTTATTATGCAAATACTGGCGGTTCTGGCAGACCCGTGTCAGTTAGCTGTTTTTAATAGTGTTTGCCGTGTGTGTATGTTTTGAGAGGGTGCACACTGGATGTAAATTCGTTCTTTAATAAAGTAGTCTACTCTCTTTACATCGACGATTTCGTGTAACATAATATAATGGTAGAGTAAATGAGTACCTATAGCTACAAGATGTCAAGATGCCAATTGTCATTTTCATTGACTAACGTTTGGGAAAAGAAAATTAAAATTTTCGATTGGGGTACCATTCTCACAAACGCTCACTTATGGAGAATAACTGGACAAGCACCCGTACACGAAGAAATCCAGACGCGGAAATGGCATTGGATTGGACACATCCTCAGAAAACCTGATACCCACCTATCCAAAATGGCCCTCACCTGGAATATTCTGGGTGGGTAACCCGGCAAGCGGAAACCATGCCGCCCTAAATCGACCTGGCGTCGTTCAGTTCAGCAGGAGCTCAGGGTGCTAGGCATGGGGTGGGAGGAGGTTGCCCAAACTGCCGAAGACCGGAGTAAATGGAGAAATATAATTCGAGCCCTACACCCCAGCAGAGGGTAACAGGATGTAAAGAAGAGAGAGAACAAGAGTACCATTCTTATTGTCATGTTGCTTTACCCCCAGGTACCGACCTACATGACGACCCCCAAGTGTGTTTCAGAAGGCATGTGAATGTATGACATGAACAACGTGTGAACTAGGCCTAGTACTAGGAACTAGTACCAGTTTAAAGCGAGGATAATGGGCGAACATTACACATTATAATTGAAAGTGTATTATTGTGTGTGTGTGTATAGTGTGTCTATTGATGTTCCTTCAGGTTGCTATTTATTAATGAGTTCAACAACATTGTTTTGAATCAGTTCACTTTGCATTTTACTAGGGATTCCAACCAACGGTCCAATCTAATTTAGGATATTTCAAATATTTGTTGTATCTCTATAGTTAGGTCGGATATGTCAGTGTCAAAAGTTAGGTACTGACGTATCTGATCCATATCTTATAATACCTATTTACAAAACTATTTTCGCGAATATTGAAGTTCAATTGGTCCAACCTTTTTACATCATATAATAATTTTGGTGTTCTACATTCACAAAAAAAATAACCTGCACCGATTTTAATTTGAATGTAATATCCATCCATACTAATATTATAAATGGGAAAGTGTGTGTGTTTGTTTGTTTGTGCGTCTTTCACGGAAAAACGGAGCGACGAATTGACGTGATTTTTTAAGTGGAGATAGTTGAAGGGATGGAGAGTGACATAGGCTACTTTTTGTCTCTTTCTAACGCGAGCGAAGCCGCGGGCAAAAGCTAGTATTATATATACATATAGGTACTTAATACTTAAACCTTCACGAAGATTGTCTATTTACTTATATGCAGATAACCACTATGTTTGTCTAATTACTGTGTAGTAAAGCCTAGGAATGTTGACGTAGGACATGTCTGCGTCTGCAGGACATTCTTGGTAAGCTGGGAAGTTATTGTCGCTGTGTGAAACGCGCCAAGTAATTAGTATATGACTTAGGTATACGTGCGAGATATTATTGCGTATTACCATGCATATACTAAATCCTAAGGGGAAGTGATAGGTACTATTTATAAAGCTAAAATTAAATCGAGTGCATAACGAGAACGATAATATTTGCAGTTAATTATAATTACTACCTATTTACCTACCTACTAAAATAATGTTTATCTTCCAAGTTCATGGCCTTATAGCAAAAATTTATCCAAAAATTTAGCTTACTGGAGAAGAATACTCGTCTTGATTGGTTAGTATGTTTTCTCTTATTTTGCCAATGCCACAAGCGTCCAGAGAGGTAAAAATAAAAAGAAAGCGGATTAAATTTCGTTGCAACCATTATTAACAAAAGATCGATCGTTGCAGTATTTTGAAATGCCATAATCCATTGTTTAGTCGATTTCGCCACGAATAAAGGGCTTTCTATCGCCATAACATTACCATAAAACCCACATACGTGATCCAATCCCAAATATTTTTGATAAAATCTCGCATACCTAATGTTTATTTCATTTCATTCGTGTCAAATGTGGTACCCGGCAGCTAACGATGTATAAATAATAACATGCAGCATTCCTGCATCTGGTAATGAGGAGATTCTACGCAGATATACAGTCTGAGGTACAAGTTAAATATATTATTTTGCCTATTAAGAAATGGAACTTGAACTCTATTGTCTGTGTTGGCTTATAGGGAATTAGAATTGGCGAGAATTATTGTCGCCCTCTATCTTGCGGCAAATTGGACTTTTGCAAATCTAAATATATAAAAGAAGAAGCTGACTGACTGACTGACTGACTGACTGACTGACTGACTGACTGACATATCAACGCACAGCCGAAACCGCTCATCCTAGAGATTTCAAATTTGGCACGTAGGTTCCTTATATAGTGTAGAGGAGCACTAAGAAAGGATTTTCCAAAATTCACCTCCTAAGGGGGTCAAATGGGGGTTCAAAGTTTGTATGGGGAAACAAGATTAGTTTGACTATTTTATTCGAAACTTCACAGGAAGATTCCTTAAGACATATGACTGAATACGTGTTTCAGGTTTTTTGAAAATTTAACCCCTAAAAGGGTGAAAAGGGGGTGATAAAGTCAAAAAATCAATATGGGTATCGTTTTTATGGTTTATCGGGTCGCTGATCACGATAAATACAACGTTTTTAAAATCTAACGAGGCGGAAGTGAAATACCTTCTCCCCTGTTGTGGTGCAATGGGGTTTAAATATATAAAAGAAGATATTGACTGACTGATTGATATATCAACACACAGCCGAAACCGCTGGTCCTAGAGATATCAAATTTGGCACATAGGTTCCTTATATGGCGTAGAGGAGCACTAAGAAAGGATTTTTCAAAATTCTCCTCTTAAAAGGGTGAAATGGGGGTTCAAAGTTTGTATGGGGAAACAAGATTAGTTTGACTATTTTATTCGAAACTTCACAGGAGGATTCCTAAAGACATATGACTAAATACATGTTTCAGGTTTTTTGAAAATTTGACCCCTAAAGGGGTGCAAAGGGGCTAAAGTCAAAAACACAATATGGGTATCGTTTTTATGGTTTATCGGGTCGCTGATCACGATAAATACAACGATTTTAAAATCTAATGAGGTGGAAAAGAAATTTTCTCCCCTGTTGTTGTGCAATGGGGTTAAAATATCCAAAATAGCCATAAGTATAGCTTTAGTTTTTATCTTTACTTCTGGTTCAAGAGATTTCAAATTGACACGGAAGTTCCTTAGAGGAGCACTAAGAAAGGATTTTTCAAAGTTCACCTCCTAGCATGATAATTTTACAGGGGCAAGGACAGGGACAGGGCCAGGGACAGGGACAAGGACAGGGACAGGGACAGGGACAGCGACAGGGTTAGGAATAGGGATAGGGATAGGGATAGGGATAGGGATAGGGATAGGGATAGGGATAGGGATTGGGATTGGGGGTAGGGATAGGGATAGGGATAGGGATAGGGGGATAGGGATAGGGATAGGGATAGGGATAGGGATAGGGATAGGGATAGGGATAGGGATAGGGATAGGGATAGGGATAGGGATAGGGATAGGGATAGGGATAGGGATAGGGATAGGGATAGGGATAGGGATAGGGATAGGGATAGGGATAGGGATAGGGATAGGGATAGGGATAGGGATAGGGATAGGGATAGGGATAGGGATAGGGATAGGGATAGGGATAGGGATAGGGATAGGGATAGGGATAGGGATAGGGATAGGGATAGGGATAGGGATAGGGATAGGGATAGGGATAGGGATAGGGATAGGGATAGGGATAGGGATAGGGATAGGGATAGGGATAGGGATAGGGATAGGGATAGGGATAGGGATAGGGATAGGGATAGGGATAGGGATAGGGATAGGGATAGGGATAGGGATAGGGATAGGGATAGGGATAGGGATAGGGATAGGGATAGGGATAGGGATAGGGATAGGATAGGGATAGGGATAGGGATAGGGATAGGGATAGGGATAGGGATAGGGATAGGGATAGGATAGGGATAGGGATAGGGATAGGGATAGGGATAGGGATAGGGATAGGGATAGGGATAGGGATAGGGATAGGGATAGGGATAGGGATAGGGATAGGGATAGGGATAGGGATAGGGATAGGGATAGGGATAGGGATAGGGATAGGGATAGGGATAGGGATAGGGATAGGGATAGGGATAGGGATAGGGATAGGGATAGGGATAGGGATAGGGATAGGGATAGGGATAGGGATAGGGATAGGGATAGGGATAGGGATAGGGATAGGGATAGGGATAGGGATAGGGATAGGGATAGGGATAGGGATAGGGATAGGGATAGGGATAGGGATAGGGATAGGGATAGGGATAGGGATAGGGATAGGGATAGGGATAGGGATAGGGATAGGGATAGGGATAGGGGTAGAAATAGGGATAAAAATAAGGGACGGGGATAGGGATAGGGGAGGGACGGGGACAGGGACGGGGACGGGGACGGGGACAAAGATAGAGATAGGGACGGGGATAAGAATAGGGATTGGGGTCGGAATAATCGGTTGGCAATCGATATCTAGGCAGTGTAAAATGCAGGTAGCTCAGTGGGAAGGGATTAGTAAGTAGGCATCGGCGAGTATCCTGCATACGTAATAACTATTACATTCAATGTGCTGTAAGAAGATCGTTGTTTGCTTGCCTTTTATATGTTTACGTTTGCAATAAGTATAAGCAAAACTTTTTAACAAAAAATAAAACCGCCTTCAAAAATAAGCGCGTTACAAAACACGGAGAAACTAAAAAGCCAAAAATAATAAACCTTTCAATTCAGATTTCTTATCGTATTGCAATAAGCTAAACATCCAAATTATAAACAAATCAATTATATTTGTAGTCGGTACCAGACCTGTTCGTCGCCTTGCTATTGCCTGTTTGCCCCACCCAACCATACACAGGCTGGTACCGACTCCAAAAATAATTGATTTGTTTATAATTTGGATGTTTAGCTTATTGCAATACGATAAGAAATCTGAATTGAAAGGTTTATTATTTTTGGCTTTTTAGTTTCTCCGTGTTTTGTAACGCGCTTATTTTTGAAGGCGGTTTTATTTTTTGTTAAAAAGTTTATTTATTTGTTGATTTTTAGTGGTTCCTAGTGATATTATATGTATCAGTCCGAATACATGTACAGTAGTGAAAGAATTATCCTTAAACTCCTAACCATTGAGGAGTTGACCTTCCATCATCAGCTCAGCCACATAAAATTATTACCATCAGACGTAAATACTGGTGTACCTTTGAAAAATAGACTAAAAACATTACATGTGCCTATAACATTTGAAGAGTTCCCTCGATTTCTCCAGGATCCCATCATCAGACCCTGACTTGGTGCCAATGGGACCATCTCGGGGTTATACCGGTTCGATCAAAAAAAAAATTTTGAAAATCGGTCCACGATTCTCGGAGATATCGAATAACATACATACAAAAAAAAAAAAAAAAAAAAAAATAACATTCAGTCGAATTGAGAACCTCCTCCTTTTTTGAAGTCGGTTAAAAATGGAAAAAATTGTAAGCGATAATGCAAGGAAGTACTTTTTACCCTACCGACCACAGCGTCGAGATACTGGCTATGTGGGTTGTATGAAGTTTCCCCAGTATAAATATTTATATAGGTAAAATTCATACATATTCGTACCTAATACCTACGCTGTGGTCGCTGTGTAACAATTCTACAATCATTGCGAGAATTTCTTTAAAAACGATAGTAATATGTGTAAGGTCAGCCAAAACCGGACCGTACAGCAAATAGATCAGTTACAATGGCCCCCCAGTCGAGAATTGCCCCGCTTTACCTGAATCGAAATAATCGCGGACAGATGTACCTACAAAGAAACCTACGGATCCAAATGAAAATCTTATTTTTTGTAAACGTTTCAATAAGAATATTTTTATTACGCGGGCGAAGCCGCGGGTAAAAGCTAGTCTATAATAAAGCTTAAGTTAGTGTGTGTGAAGGCAGGCGCCACAGAGAACGCGTGCTGGGACCAGGGGCGTTGTTCTGAAAATCGCTTGCCGAGCACAGGTGGAGCGCAGCTCAGACGAACCATCAGAATAGTCCCTTTAGCCACACTAAGCTGTTATGAATTTAGAGGCTACGCTACAGGAGTTGACTAACCACTGAACTGCCTAGTGACTGAGGAACTATGAATAGGAATAGCTGCACGGCTAACACGACCGCGATGCGCTCATTCAAAATGGCACATTATCATAATGCAACACACGGAATGCTAGTGATGCCCTCATAAGGCAAATAGCTGATTCAATATTCAATATGAAACGATACTATAGTAACTAACCATAGAATAGTTACGTAATAGACTCACTAATCGAGTCCTAAGAGGGTTAACACATTTTTTGAAAGGGAGTTCAACTATTATCGTATGTCGGAATGAAAATAAAGGGTTAAAATTATTTAATAAATACTATAAGCTCCGGAGGCTGTAACGGGATGATCCCGCTAATAAAACCTCACGAAACAAACTAAATACTTTTTTTTTCTCCCAGGAATTTCATCATTAAGAAACCATTACGGGGCATAAAACAAGCAGTGAGTTCGCAGCAACTGCTCGAGAGCAAATTTGTTCCGAGAAGCTGGTTAGCAGTTACAAACGCTTACACAGCATTCAGATACTTAGGCCGGACTTACACAGAAATAATATGTAGTATGCATTTAGAATGCACTAAATTCCTTTCAATTTAACTATTATCTAAACACATTTAGATTTTTTTTCAAATTATGGATTCCCTCAGATTGATCTGATTCAGCCTGTGTAAGGCCGGTCTTTTGAAATCATTATTATGTCTAAGGGCGTCCTTAGAGTAACTCGTACAACTTATGGTACGTTACCAAGCCGATGTGGGAGAAAGATGTGAAGTTAATTATTAACAAGTAAAAAATATAAATCGTTTATTTCGGACCAATAAAAAAAAAACAAAAAAAAAAGCCACAAAATAAGCGCAGAACCAGACGTACCTATACCCAACAAATACTTGAGTGGATTATCCGATTATCTTAAAATCCTGCACCGACGCATCTCAAGATCTTTTTATACTGGTTGGACCAAAACCTCGCGCAATCAAAGACAACACACATAGCCAGCTTATACGTACTCGTATAAGCGTTGAAGGTTGTGATATGTTCTTAAAATATTGATCTTGTAATTTTGCTATATACTCAATGAGCTGAAAGTTGTAGATAGGTATACATTTTACAGGAATGAAAAATTGTCCTGGAAGCGTTTCGAAGGAGTTTTAAATATCAACGAGCTTTATGTATAAACATATATTCTTCAAAATTATGTTCTTAAAATAGCATTTTTTTTTTGTAAAACTATCCCCATTCGTCATCAAGATTTAAAACTTAAATATTTCAAAATACGTAGTATCATTACTGGCCCCGTAGCCGAATGGCATTTCTCCGACGCCAAACGAAAGCGATACGCCGCTGGCTCTGTCGCGCCAATACGCAAGCGCAATAGAGATAGATATCTACTAGCGCTTCGTTTCGTGAGCGTTTCGTGAGCGATTGTGCCATTCGGCTAGCCACCCTGGCCCCGTAGCCGAATGGCATTTCTCCGACGCGAAACGAAAACGAAATGCCGCAAAAGGTTGTCTGGCTCTGTCACGCCAATACGCAAGATCGATAGAGATAGATATCTACGAGCGTTTCGTTTCGTGAGCGTTTGTGCCATTCGGCTACACACTAGGGATTGCAGTACCGGTACTGTTTTAAAGAACCGGGATTTTCGGTACCGAAGCAATATGGAACCGGGATTTCCCGGGATTTTCGGTACTTTCGGGACTGGCCTAATTTTTTCGCTTTTTCAAATAAAACAACATATTTTTTGGCATTTTACATCTTTTATGATTATATTACCATAACCGAACCGCACCGCCTTCGCTCGGCGTATTATTTTATCTGCCTTTTTTATTTTAATGAATCGGGAGTCGGGAGAACAAGCAAAAAAAATCGTGAAGAATTCTGCCTAAACCCGACTATCTGGCAACCATAGTAATCAATGGTTGCCGTTGCAATACATTGCTCCGATTAAGCGATCTGCCATTACTGGGAAATGTTTAATCGCTTAGTAAAAGAAATAAGACAAATACTATTAAAGAAATATAATAATTGATTATAGACCGGCAGTAGAACCTCACAAAATTCCCCAAACATTTAATTTGAAGCAAAGAATGTAAACTAAAGGAAATAAAACATTTGAGATGGTGCACTATTTTTTTGTTAGTCAGAGGGAACGTTCTCGAGAAAATGAGTCATTTTCTGGAAATTTCTGTGGAATACCATAATACCACATTATATGTAAACATTTTTTTAAAGTGTAGCATGTTTTTGTTTATAGCAGTTATCCTTAAGCCATTGCCGACTTTTTTTCAAGGCCTACATTTATGTATAAGAGCGACAATTCCACCATACATTATTTTGTAATAAGTCGATCGGTATGTAATACGGGCAGGGTTTTCGATTAAAGCGTGATTTTTACCGACTTTTAGCACATATAGTCATGTTTTAATAATCAATTTATAATAACAAAACCTTAAAAATTCCTCTTGAATCACTCTATTCATACATAGGTGAAAAACGCATAAATATCTGTTTAGTAGTTTTTGAGTCTATCACAAAATTCGCGAACACAGTTTTATAATTGTCTATAAATTAGCCAAATGAGAAATGAGATTGAGTGAGAAAAAATAAATACACAAATTAATATAACAAACCTTCACCAAAAATACAAAACTCGATTACTGAACTGGCTAGTACCACCCGTCACTGCCACCCACTATTAAATAGTGATTAAGCGCGTGTTACTGTACTTATGCCTATTTTTTAACTGTTTAAATAATATAAACAGAAATAAATAAATTTTGTAGCAAAAAATATCACTACAAAGTATTTCCCCGAAAGTACCGAAAGTACCGGGATTTTTCAAGTTGATTTCCCGGTTCTTTGCTTGGCCGAAATTCCCGGGAATTCCCGGTACTTTCGGTACCGGTATTTCCCGGGAGCAAACCCTACTACACACCCAGGGTGGCTAGCCGAATGGCACAATCGCTCACGAAACGCTCACGAAACGAAGCGCTAGTAGATATCTATCTCTATCGCGCTTGCGTATTGGCGCGACAGAGCCAGCGGCGTATCGCTTTCGTTTGGCGTCGGAGAAATGCCATTCGGCTACGGGGCCTGGTATTGACAAAAATGTATAAACAGAATATCGTAAAGTATTTCTCACAGTGAAATAGTGCTCCTGATCAAAATTCAAGTTTAATTAAGGCAGTAAGTAAGTGCACACAACGTAGTTCAGTAACTTCAGTAGCCAGTATATTACCGAGTGCCCGGAGCGAGCTTGCCGAGAGCGCCAAGCCAGCCACTATAAACCAATTCGCACTGATTGGTAAAGCCTTAATTACAAATTACTACTGTATTTAATCCAATGCGAGTAATTGGAATTTAAATAGGTGTTCTTGAGTAACTTATTTGGATTTATTAATTAAAATCACGCTTGTTAGTTATTTCTTGTTTGTTAACTATTAAGTAGCTAGTTGGCTACCGCTTCACGCTAATGAATCAGAGTTTCTTTGGGAAAATCAGTCATTCGTTTACCGTATTGATTTTTAATGAGCTGTTTGAGGTGATTAGCTTATGACTGAAAGGGTTTAATATGTCTGTCTTAATTGATTTTATACCTTCTAGGTGCTAACTGATTTAGGTAAGTACTTACTGTAAAAAGTTTACTTAAGTTCTATTTATTCATTAAAATTAAATTAAATACACCTGACCTATGACAACACTCCATTATCAATATGCCTAAATAATTGGTTCCTAATAGATCAAAATCTTTTGCAACCTTAAATTTGTTGCATCTGGGTAAACAAATAGAAAAAAGTATTAATAGATCAGTAGTCTTTACGTTATTCGAACTCCGCTATAAAAAATTAGGTTACAACTGTTACAAATCTTGTCAATCAGTCAGCTGTCCGCCAGGCCGGTGGTCTACGCGAAAGAAGTGTGTAATTCAGTGGAAGATACGATAGCGGCAAATTTTTTGCCCCAGCCAATTATGTAACAGTACAGTACCGTTTGATTCGCCACCGCTCGCCGCTTACACCGAGCCGCGTAAAAGAACTATGAGTCACGGTGAACCTAGTCAGACTAGTCCGATAAATAAGCTCCATTGCGATACAAACGGACAGCTTTATAATAAACTCTAGGGTTTAAAAAAGGCCTCTACGAATGATAAACGTGATTAAATGACGACAGTTTAATATGTGCAATGATTTAGTAGGGTCTGGTAGTAGGAAGTAATTAATTCTATGTGTTATTTATCATGTTGGTGTCGCAGCAGGTGAGCGTGGTTCCTGGAACCCGGACCTGAATCTCAAATATAAGCGCATGGAGGACACGCGTGCATAGATGATGAGCGGAGCGCGTAGCGGTTTCATTATTTTTAGACAACTGTACCTAATAAAGAATAATGTTTAAATATATAAAATACCTAGTCTTAATCATAAGATTAGACATAATGTGAGTGTGCACGGGAAAACGTCCCACTTTGTCGATTGCTATAAAGCCGCTTTGTCACTTTATTCATATAAAGATATAAGTAAATCTCGCCTTAACGGTAACCGGCAAAGTGGGACGTTTTACTAGACACACTCACTAATATTGGTATGTAATATGACTTGGTTTGGTATAACACTAAGGTAAATAATATGTTTGAAGAAACACGTTAAAAGTGCCTCCTCCTTAAGAGATGGATGGATGTATATGATATAAGGCACATGTATACATACCAGGCAGGCAAGTGTGGTGACGGGTTAAGAATTTCACCACCCCCTTTCTTCCCGTGGGTTCGTAGAAGGCGACTATGGGATAGTCTTAAATTAAAGGATAAGTAAGTACAACCTACAAGAGCGCCTAATGTAGACGCTCTGCCTGCCCCTTTATGGGATGCAGGCGTGATTGTATGTATGTATGTAAAAAAAAAAAACAATGCACGCACGTGAATCTACCGGTAACTATGGCGAATATATATAAGCACAATATCAAACAAAACGACGATAAAATGGAATCTAGACCAAATCTGATCGGAATGGATCGATTTATTGGAGGTCATGTCCTAAATTTTAATTTAGTAGGTTTATTAAATGGGCATGCTAAAGTATGAATATTTTCCTAGTGCTCGAGTGTCGCGACCGGCTTAAACGGTACTTAAATCTGGGTTAACTTATCGTAAAATTATAATCGCTGCGGCTTAACAATGAGTTATGAGCCCCAAAATAATAGTTCACAAAACATAAACAAATCCCATAGTGCCCGTTATTCGCTAGTCGCTACCGTTTCTCGCTACAGTGCGATAACAGAGTGTAAGATTACTTCTTCGAAATAAGCTAACTCTGTCAACCAAGTCTGTCAGTAAATAAGAACAAAGAAATCTATATGCATCCTTTTCTTTAGGGTGCCAGAGAAAAGGATACCTATAGTTTTCTTAGTTCTTATTTACTGACAGACTTGTTTGACAGAATATATTAGTTGGTGTAAAACCTAACATTGAAAAATGGTGTAACAATGTGTCAATTACTACCCCTACTTACTGTAAGGTTTGTTTTTCTTTTCTTGCTCTTTGTCTTCTTAGTTCTTAGCACATTCCCGATTGCAATTTATTTATTAAAATAATAGCGCAGCCAAAATAAGCTATCTGGTTAGTGCTAAGTTGTTATGTACCCTTCCATTAATATTTTCTAGCTAATTTTAACTGTATTATTTCATACTAAATCGCTTTTATATTTTGAAACATGTGCAACGTATTTATAATAGGTACTCTATGTCTGACCTAGTTGAGATCACATTTCGGCGTAACAACTTCCAGGCCGCTGGATCTCTAATAGACGCGGAACACCTGACATATACAATTATTTTTACATGCATGTATGTGTTTGGTAATGTATATGTTTTCTTAATAGAATGGATGTTCATTTCATAAATACGATAAAAGCACCTGAGTAAACACTGCAGAAACAAATCTTGTAATCATACACAAAAACAACGCTGTAAACTGTTGCATCAACTACTGCATAAAAAAGTTTAACAAAACAGACGTAAATACAGCAAAATTTAAATTTATCGTCGCAGTTACAAGAGATTGGAAACCTTTATTAAGAGAAAAAAAATCCTAGAAATAAATAAGGCCATAAGGAGTAAGTACATTTTGAACCAGTGTGCGTACTGCATAGCCGAATGCACAAACGCTCACGATAATATCTCTTTCATAGCTATCTATCTCTATCGCTCTTGCGTGTTGGCGCGACAGAGCCAGACTACATTTCTGCGGCGTTTCGATGGCGTTTCGTTTCGCAAAAATGCCATTCGGCTACGGGGCCAGGATGATTTACAGTGCTGGAAAAAAATACTGCTAAAAATTAATGGTAATCATAATTGGGTTTACCTATCTCCGAAGTTAACAGCAGTTTTCGGTCACTAGGACTCTGCTAAAAAAATAGGTATGTATACTTACTTTCAAACCTATAGACCACAGTAATCATCTGTCAGGTAGCATTTAAGTACAAACGCTATGTTAGTTAATTGGTCATCGCCGAGGATCCGGCTCGGCGGCGACGCGACGTGGCGTTCGTTAGCTCGACGGTCGGTTGACGGAGGCTAAACTTGGAGCGACTCGCCAATACTGCCACAGTCCTATTAAAATGTATATTATACTAGCTAGGCTTCGCACGCGTTAGAAAGAGACAAAGAGACCTTCAACTATCTCCACTTAAAAAATCACGTCAATTTGTCGCTCTATTTTGCCGTGAAAGCCGGACAAACAAACAAACACACACACTTCCCATTTATAATATTAGTACGGATTAATGAGTATGAAATTTGAAAAAAATATGTTTTAAGCGGGTTACTCACGCATTAAGTCGATATAACGCTCGACATGTTTCGATCCATTTCCGAGGATCTTCTTCAAGAGTAGCAGTAAATATTTTTAAATATGTCTGAGTCTCATGGGACTTTTAAGTATGAAATAATTTTAAATTCCATTTTCACTCGATAAGAAAGAAGGCAAGGTTTAGAATCAAACTAATACCTATGTAAGATAGGATACATACATTATTACAGTGCCCATACTCAAGGATCTAGTTAAGTATTTGTTTAGTCTGGGGACGTGGGTATTCAAGTTGAAGTTTGAACCTACGTGGTCTTATTACATTAGTTGTAATAATCGATGAAAACATGCCAAATATAAATAGGTATATATTTTGAAAGCCCAAAAATAGCAATAAATAAAATCAATTGTTACTGAAACAGTACGTGTGCACTACTTTTGTGGTAAATTTATCCAGTGTAGCAACTTACTTTTCTAAATGAACTGTGGTCAATGAAACTTCAAAGGCGAAGACGGCGCTTAATAGGCATCGTGTCACAACCGAACCCTTGAGCTATCTCGGATCTGCCGCCGCTCGGTGCCCTAATACAGTACCTCTGACCCACCTACCTCGTGGTTCGGTGACACTGTTACATTTGATTCATACCGATCTACTAAACAATAAAGACGCATGAAGAGATGAAACCAACACTGACTTGAGCCCTTTCGGTAGCAAAACGATCTAAGACACAGACGGAGTGAAGGTACAATGAATCTCATTTTAAATTATAATAAAATTCACGATAAATCATGAATTTTAGATTGTATTAGAGATTTATTGATCCGCTATTTCAAAAACAGGTTCTGTACTTTTAGCAGCGAATTGGGTAAATACACAAAACTGTAAATTTAAATACAACTTCATTAAGCTGCTTTGTGTAGGACATGTTTTTATTTTCCCCACGTCCTGTTTGTTAGTTTTATTCTGAAATTTATAACATCACATGTTTCGGTGTTTTTAAGAAAACAGAAATCTACGTATATTTTATTAGTAGGTGATCAGCAACATCCGGGATACGCGTTCACATTAAACACATATTAATTTACACAGGAACTGCTTCCACAGTAGGCGAAGATTATCCATGTAGGTATATCAAACAGTTACCTAGCAAAACACAGTTCAATACCGGACAGTTAACGAAGATTGCCGTTTTATAGGTTATAGAGACGGATGTTGCTAAAGCCGGTGCCACACGCGGAGGAGTTTCTCTGAACGTATAGTATTGAAATGTGGCAGATATGGTTTGAACATAGTATGGGAGCGTCTTTACATCGCCGTGACAAGTGCAGGGGCCGACAGACGTGCCTTACAAGGCAACAGGTAGAATGCAGGCTTGCCGTAATACTAGCGAGCGTACGTACGTAACTGGGAAAAAAGCATTTTTATTATTTTGTTGTTTTTCGGGTCCTGCTGCATACCCCAGCTCTGTCAGAGATTCTGTTTGTTTTCATTGGAAGGATGATAGATATTTCAAAAGGGACAAGGAATTTGTTATTTAAATCCTGAAAATATTTCATTATCAAACATCCAAGAACACTACAGCACATCACATGACCGCAATTTACTAAATTACATAATAACGTTATTTTTTTCTACGAAACTTATTCATCATCATCAATAACTTAATAGAGGTACATTAAAGTAGAGCGTCGATTATTCCCAGTGTTAAAACACTAAATTAAATTAATAGGTACGCCAAATCTTGAGGTTAGTTGTCAAAAGCGGACCTCAGGCTCCCATGAACCTGGGCAAATGCCGGGATAACGCAAGGAGGATGATGACCTTATATGACATGAATGAAATCAACGTGTAGCTACCTAATAATAGTTATTTGTTATACAAGGGGGCAAAGTTGTATTTTAACACACGAGAAGTAAAATACATTTGCACCCGAGTGTACCACAAAACTTTTCCCCTCACTATAGCGAGGAAACTACAACGCAAAAAACGCGTTTATCACTGCTTCCAGTAGTTCCACAGGTGGTAAATCATCTTTATTACTAGATTAACCTACTTTTATCAATTTTAAAGCAGTCAATTTGACTTTATTCAAGGTCAAATTACTTTACCCACTAGTAGATAAAATGCGTTTTTACCCGCTGGTATTAAAGGACAAAACACGTGTTTCCGAGCTAGTGAGGGGAAATAGTTATTTGTTATACAAGGGGGCAAAGTTGTATTTTAACGCCGAGTGTGGAATTTGAAGGGATTCTATAGTTGAACCACGAGCGAAGCGAGTGGTTCGAGAATAGAATCCTGAACTTGCGAGTTTTTTAACTCACGAGAAGTAAAATACATTTGCACCCGAGTGTAACACAAAACTTTTCCCCTCACTATAGCGAGGAAACTACAACGCAAAAAATGCGTTTGTCATTGCTTCCAGTAGTTCCACAGGTGGTAAATCATATTTATTACTAAATTCACCTACTTTTATCAATTTTAATGCAGTTAATTTTACTTTATTCAAGGTTAAATTACTTTACCCACTAGTGGATAAAATGCGTTTTTACCCGCTGGTATTAAAGGACAAAACACGTGTTTCCGAGCTAGTGAGGGGAAAAAGCAATTATTGCCATCATAAAAACTTAAAACATAATTTGTTTATACATCCAACATTACACAACACCAATGCAAGCCAAACTGATGACAGCTGTGACGAATAACGCAAATTAGATAACTTTTGTAATCCGAGATAACACGGAGCCCGAGTCTGCCCCCAGCTGTAAAAGAAAGTAATCTTCTTATAATGAAGCTAATGCATACGGCCATTGTGCACATGACAATGTGAAACAAGTTGTCTGATAAGTACAACGTCATTACGCCCGTTGAACAGTGTGACGTCTAAATTGGAAATTACAACGAGCTGTCAATATAACTAATGGTTATTTCCTAGTGGTGCGACCCACATGTTTATTAGCAGTAGACTAAGAAGATCAGTAAGACAGTTGTTTTGCAGATTATCGATTCGCAGACAAACGTTTCGCCGCTTATCGTTTCGCAGAGTAGTAAGCCTTTACCAACTGGTAAAGGCTCTCTTTGCTATTCGAAAACGGATAGGTAAATTGCATTTTATCCACAAAGGTGCAAAGTAATTTCATACAAATTTTAACTTGATGTCTTAAGATAGCTGATAAAATTTAAATATAACTGATGATTTTGAATCATAAATATTGAATAAATTAATGGATTTGATTTCGTTTGTTGCTTTACAGTTGGTATTTTGTTCCTGTTGGTGTGGTGAACATTTTTGTTTCACTCGGTGGCAAAATTTATTTAACCTACGTGCCTTGAAACCCTCACATCGCTCACGATTTCACTTCTCGAACCACTCGCTACGCTCGCGGTTCAATATTGGAATCTTTCGCTAGCTCGGGTATCAATATTGGCATTAATCAACAACTATGCCCCCTTGTAAAACAAATAACTGTTATATTTTTTAATTTAAACTGGTGTTTTAGGCACTTATCTGCTGAGCACGCAAAGGTAGGTAGGTACAAGTCAAAACAATCTAAAATTAAGTTTGCGCAAAGCATCAGGTAGTCAGTTTTGTCTACTATGTTAGTTCTGTGTTGTGTTAGATGAAGCTATCGGAAGTAATATAAACTTGAACTCAGAGTTAGCCGGTGAAAGTACACGGTAGCTGCATATACGCAAAAAACTCTCGATAACTTCACTTATCTCAACTTTGTGGCAAAATAGAATTAGATCAAAATACTCCTAATTAATCATATTCATTAGACTAATTAGAATTACAGGGCGCCTAGGGTATACAATCAACGAATGACAACAGAACAGACAATTTTGAACGAATAAATTCTACGGGGCCATATATGATCATATTATTGATGTTATTGCAATGCGTACTACAGTCAAGTACTTAACCGCAATTAACTACTGCAAACACTTATATAGGGCACAAAACCTAAAAGTACTACAACTTTTAGTTAAAACCTGAATACTAACGCGAGGAGAAAGAGATTAATATTTGTTAATTATTTACGCGCCTTCACATTTTATGAAGCATCATATTCACTTTGTCTATATGTAATACCGTCTTTAGTAAAATCTGCTCGAAGCACAAAAAAGTACCTAAGACTGTAAACAAATTTGCAAGGTGATGAATCTTCCGAAGGAACAGGTTCCTCCATTAGTTGTATTTTTAGTAAAACTATTCGCGAAACCGCCGTTTAGCCCCTAGTGGTTTTATTGGGGCTATTCTGGGCTAGGAACGCATTAATGATGGCTCGATAGACAGCTGCATTCCTGCTCTAGTAGCATAACGTTCTTTTAGCGCATCTGTCCGTTCCACCATCGCAAATCCTCTGTACATGTACCTACTATATAATTACTATGGTTTTCTGACGTATCCGTCTAAACCTAATTTTTCCCGATGATGATATGGCGTATTTATTTACTCGTATTTACCATGTACAAGTTAGATGATAATATATTTTTCCCCTCACTAACTCGGAAACACGTGTTTTGTCCTTTAATATCAATGGGTAAAAACGCATTTTATCCACTAGTGGGTAAAGTGATTTGACCTTGAATAAAGTCAAAATAACTGCTTTAAAATTGATAAAAGTAGGTGAATATAGTAATAAAGATGATTTACCACCTGTGGAAGCAGTGATAAACGCATTTTTTGCGTTGTAGTTTCCTCGCTATAGTGAGGAGAAAAGTTTTGTGTTACACTCGGGTGCAAATTTATTTTACTTCTCGTGTGTTAAAAAACTCGCAAGTTCAGGATTCTATTCTCGAACCACTCGCTTCGCTCGTGGTTCAACTATAGAATCCTTTCACTTGCTCGTTTCTCAATTCCACACTCGGCGTTAAAATACAACTTTGCACACTTGTATAACAAATAATATATCCCGCAGATTCCGCCCATTTTATTGAATTCGCATTTCAGATTTGTCTAAGGGTTAAGGCTCGCTTATAAAATGGTGGTCAAAGTGGTGTGTTATTTTGTAGTTACCTTGACAGGATCAATTTATTTATTGGACCATTAGTTTTATAAATGTTTGTGAGACACTTGTGCGATTTCAGCCGCAAGTAGAAACCTGCATCGATAAAATTACACATTTCACACCCGACGCAGGCTGCATCATATAAACTCACTTTTATGAGAACTCCATAAAGCCATTTATATGGAATTATTAGCAGTGAGTATGCAGATACGGACTGCTGTAAAATTAACTGTATCGGAGCGGGTAAGGGAGCTCATTATAGTTAATTATTAGAGCTCTGGGCAGACCTACTGTAAACTCGATAATTATAACAATGAGTGAGGAATTTAAAATATAATCCAACATTTTTAAGGAACTTACTTGTACTCGTACGTAACAAAAAAAACCTGGTTCATTTGAATACCTCTTATTCTTACTTCTATTATGTATTTCAATAAAAAAATAAAATTAGGATCGACGTGCTGCAATAGGTAATTGGTTGCATTGCATTAAACATACCTTACGTGCGTAATAAGTCAGTTAGGTGCCTCACTGCTTCTATTTATTTACATAAGTAATTAAGCTTTTGTCAGCGCCGAGTGTCATTACATTTCTCAACACTATTTTCTCGAGTGGCCGAGTGAAATGTAAATTTGTGCTGCAACTAACGCGCGTAAGTGACATTTCGTTCACTAATAAAGTTATCAAAGCTTGCGTCATTACGGATTACTAGATAAAGAAACCGTCAAGAATTTCATTTCGAAATGTCTGAGATATTTCTTGCATTTCATAGTGGTTCGTTAACTTTTCCGATAGACCGAGCTAACAGAATCTTGATTGAGATATGATTTGCTGTTTTCCACCAATATTGCAAGTCGTGATAAAAGTGTTCCGCTTTAGATTTTAATTCGTTGAATGCAGGCCGTGTTTAACTTGGTTGACTGCAAATTCGTGAGCTAATAGTTAGGATTAATCTTATCAGATCAAGACATAAGAAGTCATAAGACTAAAGTAACTTATAATGAGTAATTATTAATAAACAACATTGAGTAAGTTGTTGTTCATATTTTAGAAGTTATTTTTCTTGAATTTAAAAGAATTGAATACACACATTTAAGGAGAGTTAAAGAAATAGGTACCTGCGTAATTACAAAAATACTGTGACTTAAATTACTTTTCAGTACAGATGGTGTTTTTTTTACGCACTAGTGCGATTCGTAACTCGTGTCGATTTAAAACACTCCCTTCGGTCGTGTTTTAATTTATCGCCACTCGTTTCGAACTTCCTTTTTTTGTATCGTAATGCTATTTCAGTACAGATGGTGTTTTTTTTACGCACTAGTCCGAGAAGTGGTTCATTATATGTCAGGTCGAAACCTCGGAGGGTCATCTGTACTGAAAAATGTCGTACGATACACGTGCGAAAAGGAAATTCGTAACTCGTGTCGATTTAAAACACTCCCTGCGGTCGTGTTTTGATTTATCGCCACTCGTTTCGAACTTCCTTTTTACGCACTTGTATCGTAATGTACTATAAAGGTTTCGCGTAAGTATATCACTTACAAATAAGTTATTTATTTCTAGGTGCGTAGCCAAATACACAAACGCTCACGAAACGTTCACGAAACGAAACGCTCGTAGATATTTATCTCTATCGCTCTTGCGTATTGGCGTGACAGAGCTAGACTACCTTTCGCGGCGTTTCGTTTTCGTTTCGCTTCGCAGAAATGCCATTCGGATACGGAGCCTGGCGTCTAGAATACATGTTTCTCATATTCGAGAGTATACATATTGTCTAGACAACGAATACAAGAAGTGATAGATAATAATATCGGCCACCATCCCAGACAGGCAAATTAAAGATATTCAATAATAAAGTTACTGTTTGACCTACTTAAATGGTCGTTAGAAACCATACAAAGGTAAACCATGTCAATTATACTCGACAGAAGTGTTTGGCCAGGCTAATTGACCTTTATTTAAACACACTTGCAACTCTGATGTCGCTTACCGTGCTCATTATTTATGGATTGTATTTAAGCTTTATTTTAGTCCTGCGGCGCTGGCTATATTTTGAGCCCTAAGTTAAAATAATATTAAAGTCGATTCTGTTTTCGTTAATAGATACATTGTTAATTTATACATTTTACATTTCGTTTTGTGCAAAGTACGTAAGTTGCTTTTTCAGTAATTTGGTAAATTGTCGTTATAATTTTTGTTTTGACCTAATTTGCTCAAAAAAATATTCGAGATAAAACATGTAACTGTGTTGGATTTAGAATGATATTTTTAACATGTATAAGTAGTTTGTGCAAATTTTGTCAATTGCGATATGGTATTATGTCATACCTAGCGAAACAGATACAAAAAAATATTCATGTTAAAAAAAATAAGAAACGTCGCTTTGACTCCTTAAAATATGCCAATGAACTGATATTGTGCTGTCTTAAACAATTGCTTTATTAAAATTGCAATAATTTAGCCAAAATGTATTCTTAACATTACAAAAAAATATTAGAGTTACTAGAGTTTACATCTCATCAACTTAAAAGACATGATAAATAAGATACATGAATTTGTGCAAGTTTAATCAATTGCTCCTTAAATAATAGGATATTAATATTAATTTTATTTGCGTACGATCGAGTCAAGCGGGCGCAATCCACGCGGCGTGGGTAGTGTAGGTATCAGCGCGGCAGCGGGGAAGGGCAATGACCTCTCTCGGCAATCGACAAACGACGCGTTGCGTATAAAACGCAAGTTTATTTAAACTGTGCGCCCAAATTAAGCTATTTAATTCAAAGCCTGTTGTGTTCGGTATTAGAGTAGCATTTTAACTAAATAATATTGATGTTTCCCAGATATAAATTATTTCAGGCATAAGATAATTCCATTAAAAATTAGCGTGCCTTGTTACTCGTAACACGAATTAGTATGAACTAGCTTTTACCCGCGGCTTCGCCCGCGTAATAAAAATATTCTTATTGAAACGTTTACAAAAAATAAGATTTTCATTTGGATCCGTAGGTTTCTTTGTAGGTACATCTGTCCGCGATTATTTCGATTCAGGTAAAGCGGGGCAATTCTCGACTGGGGGGCCATTGTAACTGATCTATTTGCTGTACGGTCCGGTTTTGGCTGACCTTACACATATTACTATCGTTTTTAAAGAAATTCTTGCAATGATTGTAGAATTGTTACACAGCGACCACAGCGTAGGTATTAGGTACGAATATGTATGAATTTTACCTATATAAATATTTATACTGGGGAAACTTCATACAACCCACATAGCCAGTATCTCGACGCTATGGTCGGTAGGGTAAAAAGTACTTCCTTGCATTATCGCTTACAATTTTTTCCATTTTGCTTATACTTATTGCAAACGTAAACATATAAAAGGCAAGCAAACAACGATCTTCTTACAGCACATTGAATGTAATGGTTATTACGGATGCAGGATACTCGCCGATGCCTACTTACTAATCCCTTCCCACTGAGCTACCTGCATTTTACACTGCCTAGATATCGATTGCCGACCGATTATTTTGACCCCAATCCCTATTCTTATCCCCGTCCCTATCTCTATCTTTGTCCCCGTCCCCGTCCCCGTCCCTGTCCCCGTCCCTCCCCTATCCCTATCCCCGTCCCCTATTTTTATCCCTATTTGTACCCCTATCCCTATCCCTATCCCTATCCCTATCCCTATCGCTATCCCTATCGCTATCGCTATCGCTATCGCTATCGCTATCGCTATCGCTATCGCTATCGCTATCGCTATCGCTATCGCTATCGCTATCGCTATCGCTATCGCTATCGCTATCGCTATCGCTATCGCTATCGCTATCGCTATCGCTATCGCTATCGCTATCGCTATCGCTATCGCTATCGCTATCGCTATCGCTATCGCTATCGCTATCGCTATCGCTATCGCTATCGCTATCGCTATCGCTATCGCTATCGCTATCGCTATCGCTATCGCTATCGCTATCGCTATCGCTATCGCTATCGCTATCGCTATCGCTATCGCTATCGCTATCGCTATCGCTATCGCTATCGCTATCGCTATCGCTATCGCTATCGCTATCGCTATCGCTATCGCTATCGCTATCGCTATCGCTATCGCTATCGCTATCGCTATCGCTATCGCTATCGCTATCGCTATCGCTATCGCTATCGCTATCGCTATCGCTATCGCTATCGCTATCCCTATCCCTATCCCTATCCCTATCCCTATCCCTATCCCTATCCCTATCCCTATCCCTATCCCTATCCCTATCCCTATCCCTATCCCTATCCCTATCCCTATCCCTATCCCTATCCCTATCCCTATCCCTATCCCTATCCCTATCCCTATCCCTATCCCTATCCCTATCCCTATCCCTATCCCTATCCCTATCCCTATCCCTATCCCTATCCCTATCCCTATCCCTATCCCTATCCCTATCCCTATCCCTATCCCTATCCCTATCCCTATCCCTATCCCTATCCCTATCCCTATCCCTATCCCTATCCCTATCCCTATCCCTATCCCTATCCCTATCCCTATCCCTATCCCTATCCCTATCCCTATCCCTATCCCTATCCCTATCCCTATCCCTATCCCTATCCCTATCCCTATCCCTATCCCTATCCCTATCCCTATCCCTATCCCTATCCCTATCCCTATCCCTATCCCTATCCCTATCCCTATCCCTATCCCTATCCCTATCCCTATCCCTATCCCTATCCCTATCCCTATCCCTACCCCCAATCCCAATCCCTATCCCTATCCCTATCCCTATTCCTAACCCTGTCGCTGTCCCTGTCCCTGTCCCTGTCCTTGTCCCTGTCCCTGGCCCTGTCCCTGTCCTTGCCCCTGTAAAATTATCATGCTAGGAGGTGAACTTTGAAAAATCCTTTCTTAGTGCTCCTCTAAGGAACTTCCGTGTCAATTTGAAATCTCTTGAACCAGAAGTAAAGATAAAAACTAAAGCTATACTTATGGCTATTTTGGATATTTTAACCCCATTGCACAACAACAGGGGAGAAAATTTCTTTTCCACCTCATTAGATTTTAAAATCGTTGTATTTATCGTGATCAGCGACCCGATAATAGTTATTTTCCCCTCACTAGCTCGGAAACACGTGTTTTGTCCTTTAATACCAGCGGGTAAAAACGCATTTTATCCACTAGTGGGTAAAGTAATTTGACCTTGAATAAAGTCAAATTAACTGCTTTAAAGTTGATAAAAGTAGGTGAATCTAGTAATAAAGATGATTTACCACCTGTGGAACTTCTGGAAGCAGTGATAAATGCATTTTTTGCGTTGTAGTTTCCTCGCTATAGTGAGGGGAAAAGTTTTGTGTTACACTCGGGTGCAAATGTATTTTACTTCTCGTGTGTTAAAAACCTCGCAAGTTCAGGATTCTATTCTCGAACCACTCGCTTCGCTCGTGGTTCAACTATAGAATCCTTTAACTTGCTCGTTTTTCAATTCCACACTCGGCGTTAAAATACAACTTTGCCCCCTTGTATAACAATAGTTATTTGAAAAATACAACTTTGCCCCCTTGTATAACAATAGTTATTTGTTATACAAGGGGGCAAAGTTGTATTTTAACGCCGAGTGTGGAATTGAAAAACGAGCAAGTGAAAGGATTCTATAGTTGAACCACGAGCGAAGCGAGTGGTTCGAGAATAGAATCTTGAACTTGCGAGTTTTTTTAACACACGAGAAGTAAAATACATTTGCACCCGAGTGTAACACAAAACTTTTCCCCTCACTATAGCGAGGAAACTACAACGCAAAAAAATGCGTTTATCACTGCTTCCAGTAGTTCCACAGGTGGTAAAGCATCTTAATTACTAGATTCACTTACTTTTATCAATTTTAAAGAAGTTAATTTGACTTTATTTAAGGTCAAATTACTTTACCCACTAGTGGATAAAATGCGTTTTTACCCGCTGGTATTAAAGGACAAAACGCGTGTTTCCGAGCTAGTGAGGGGAAAACCATAAAAACGATACCCATATTGTGTTTTTGACTTTACCCCCTTTGCACCCCTTTAGGGGTCAAATTTTCAAAAAACCTGAAACATGTATTTAGTCATATGTTTTTAGGAATCCTCCTGTGAAGTTTTGAATAAAATAGTCAAACTAATCTTGTTTCCCCATACAAACTTTGAACCCCTATTTCACCCTTTTAAGAGGAGAATTTTGAAAAATCCTTTCTTAGTACTCCTCTACGCCATATAAGGAACCTATGTGCCAAATTTGATATCTCTAGGACCAGCGGTTTCGGCTGTGTGTTGATATATCAATCAGTCAGTCAATATCTTCTTTTATATATTTAAACCCCATTGCACCACAACAGGGGAGAAGGTATTTCACTTCCGCCTCGTTAGATTTTAAAAACGTTGTATTTATCGTGATCAGCGACCCGATAAACCATAAAAACGATACCCATATTGATTTTTTGACTTTATCACCCCCTTTTCACCCTTTTAGGGGTTAAATTTTCAAAAAACCTGAAACACGTATTCAGTCATATGTCTTAAGGAATCTTCCTGTGAAGTTTCGAATAAAATAGTCAAACTAATCTTGTTTCCCCATACAAACTTTGAACCCCCATTTGACCCCCTTAGGAGGTGAATTTTGGAAAATCCTTTCTTAGTGCTCCTCTACACTATATAAGGAACCTACGTGCCAAATTTGAAATCTCTAGGATGAGCGGTTTCGGCTGTGCGTTGATATGTCAGTCAGTCAGTCAGTCAGTCAGTCAGTCAGTCAGTCAGCTTCTTCTTTTATATATTTAGATAGATATTATGGTCCCGGCCGGCAAAAAGCATTTATAGAAATCTGTATAATTTATTTTGACATTTGTCAAAATATATCAAAATGACATTTTTCATATCCACCCGCTATATCGCTTTTTGTTGTACATTATTTTATTTTTATAATAGACATTACGATTTACGATACAAGTGCGGAGAAAAGGAAGTTCGAAACGAGGGGCGATAAATTAAAACAGGACCGGAGGGAGTATCTTAAGTTGACATGAGTTATGAATTTCCTTTTTCGCACGTGTATCATACAACGTCTTGCAGTACAGATGGCCCTTCGAAGTCTTCCTCTACTTATACTTCTCGCGCTAGCGCGTAAAAAAAACACCATCTGTACTGAAAAGTAACTTTATTATATAATTATTACAAACAAATTGTCAAAAGTCATTTTGATCATATAATCTGTCAAAATGTGATTTTGGGTAAAAAATGTCAAACTGGAATTACGAGTCTAAAATGTCAAAAAAGCATGTTGAGTCAAGACAAGACTGTCAAAATGTAATTTTGAGTCTGAACTATCAAACTGACATTTTGGCTCGAATCTTATTGACATTTGCTGTCATAACTGTCAGAATGAAATTTTGAGACCAAACTGTCAAAATATATTTGGATCAAAACTGTCAAACGTCTGAGATCAAACCTGTCAAAATGACATTTTGAATCAAAACTGTCAAAATCTATCATTTGCCATTAAGGTACTATATCTTATACAACGGAATGACTTCAATTTACATTTTGGGTTAAAACGATCATATTGACATTTGCTGTCAAAAGTGTCAAATTGACATTTTGGTCAAAACCGTCAAATTTAAATTTTGCTCTAAACTTTCAAATTGACATTTTGGTCTAAACTGTTAAATTGACATTTTGGTCAAAACTGTCAAATTGACATTTCGCTCAAAAGTTCAAAACTGTCAAATTGACATTTTGGTCCAAAAAGTAAAATTGACATTTTGGTCAAAACTGTCAAATTGACATTTTGAGTCAAAACTGTCAAATTGACATTGTGTTAATTCTGTTATATTGAAATTTTGGCTCAACAGAGTCAAAATGTCACTTTGGGTCAAAAATTAAAAATAAAATGTAGGGGCAAAACTGTCAAATTAACATTTGCTTTAAAACGATCAAATTGGCGATTATCTGTTGAACTGTCAAAATATATTTTCGATCAAAACTTCCGAATTGACGTCTAATTTCAAACCTGTCAAAATGATATTTTGAATCAAAACTGTCAAAAATTGTCAATTGCCTTTATGGTATGTGTAATCTGTCGTGTTGACAACGGAATGACTTCTCTTTACACTTTGGGTATTTATGGGTTAAAACGATGATATTGTCATTTGCTGCCAAAACTGTCAAATTGATATTTTGGTCAAAACTGTCAAAATTGCATTGTGTCAATTCGGTCATATTGCCCTTTGGGTTAACAATGTCAAAATGTCACTTTTGTCCAAAAATGTAAAAATGAAATTTTGGGTCAAAAATGTCAAATTTACATTTTGGGTTAAAAGGATCAACTTGGCATTGGTGCTCAAAATTGTCAAATTGACATTTTGGGTCAATTCTGTCAAAACATCATCTTGGGTCAAAACTGTCAAAACGATATTTTGGGACAAAGCTGTCAAAATGACATTTTGAACCAAAACTGTCAAAATCTGTCAATTGTCTTTAAGGTACCTACGTAAGTAGTTTATACAACGGTATGACTTTATTTCTAAGCAAGAACCCAAGTTAGTCTAATTTGACTGTATGACTCATACATCGTGTTTTTTTTTCGTTTTCCATGAAATTCGACATGCAGTTAGGTTCATTATCGGGAACCACCTGGTATACAACGTGTTTTTATTGATATCCGTTAACTTTAAGGGAAGTTTGCTTAGGTGAATTACAATTAATTTCTCTAAGAAAAAGAAAGTAATTAAAAAATAAATTTAATGAATCAATTAGTGTAGTAAAAAAAAAGTGTAGTACGGCCTTTATACTTTCAGAATACTATTTATTATGACATGTGACGTCAATTACTAGACACTGGTTGAATGTTATTTTATTCTTGTTTCTCACACGGATTTAACTTTAGGAAATTTTATAGGATGTCACACACGTGTCCAGTAATTAAATTTATTTTTTTAAATAGATCGATAACCGTACAAGTTAAGACGCTGGTTTCATAGATAACATACATACATGCATACAATCACGCCTGTTTCCCAGAGGGGTAGGCAGAGATCACGGATTTCCATTTACTACGATCCTGACAAACCACTTTCGCTTCACACACTTTCATAACGTTTCTTATACACGCTCGTCGGTTTCGAGTACTTCTGACCTGGCCTTTTTGCAATATTTCCCCGATTTGATCAAGAAACGATAGATAATTTATATGTAAATATATAGATTCATAGATAAATAATTGTTTTTGACCTAAAACGGAATTCATATTCATATTCATATTATTCATATTCATATATTTATTCATAATAGTTCATATTATATGTCGGTTTACCCTTGAATCGCCGACAGACACTTGTTCGAATATTATTTCAAAGACAACGTTTCAAATAATTTCATTTCATCGACAGTTCATATCATAGAACAATCGACACAAGTAAAATCAAACCGTAGACTTTTATTTCGTAGATAACTTATTCCGAGTATACTTTATATCGTGGTATTTCATTTCGTGTTTTTTCATTTCATTTTGTTTTACATTAAATACAATTCATTTCATTACGCATAATATTATTTCAATTATGTTTCTTTCTAAAATTGTAAAATTTGTAAACTGTTTGTTTGGTCACAGTTCTAACCTAACCCAAACCTACTCGGTAAGCTGGTCGTTTTTGTGTGTGGTCACAGTTCTAACCTAACCTAATTTAAAAGCCATTGGTTGTAGTGTAGGTCGCAGTTCTAACCTAACCTAAACCTACTCTGTAAGCTGGTCGTTTTTGTGTGTGGTCACAGTTCTAACCTAACCTAAACCTAATTTAAAAGCCATTGGTTGTAGTGTAGGTCGCAGTTCTAACCTAACCTAAACCTACTCGGTAAGCCGTTTGTTTCTGTGTGATCACAGTTCTAACCTAACCTAAACCTACTCTGTAAGCCGGACGTTTTTGTGTGTGGTCACAGTTATAACCTAAGTGTTTTTGTGTGTGGTCATAGTTTAATTATGGACGTAAATATGTGATGTGCCACGATAAAATCGACAATTTGAAGTTTCCTAGAATAGAAACATATATTAACGTGTAGTACGACAAATGAAAAAGTATTGTAATAATACGTCGAATAAATGAATTGCGATGTTTTGTAGTTTTGCTATTTGAAGTACTTTGAAACGAATCAGCGATGAAACAATATTCATTGAATAGTATTTATAATAACTAAGAAAATTTCAAATAAATAGTAGTTGAAACAAAATTACTCGAAACAATTTTACTCGAACTAAACTTTCGATGATTTGTTGTCGATGAAATGATATTCGATGAAAAGTTTGTCGGCGAAACAAGGGTACACCTTATATGTCACATACATTTTAAATACAATTATTTGCAGAATTGATATTCGTAACATTAAAATATTTTACATACTTATTCTAAGCTTAGGTACTTATTTGGTACTCTATAAACTCCTTAAAGCTGTAAAAAGTGTGCTCGATAAGCCATCGTTTCAGTCGCGCTTTAAAGCTCATCAGTGACGGTGCGTTTGTGACATGACCCGGCAGTCTGTTGTACACAGTCGGCCTCATCACATGCGTTACTTTGGCAGATTTTGCCAGCTTGTGTTTTACGCCCAAGAGTTTGTGGGCATTCCGCAAATTGCGACCGTGAACGTCAGCTCCACTCGCGTATTCATTAAGGTGGCATCGCACATACACAGCTACTTGGTATATCACCACAGACGGCAGCGTGAGTATTCGGAGGTCTTTGAATTCAATAAAAACACAGTGTATACATACACACACGCTGGTTTCTCGTCCATTTTGTGACAATAGTGCCTGGCAGAACTAAATTTTGGGAAAGAAATCGCGAAAGATTTTATACTCCATTTACTGTGCCGCCGTGCGTTTAATTTGCATTATAATTGGAAATCTAGGAAAATATAGAAAAAAAACTTTACTCTTTTTTGGGTTTTGCATCAGCTCTATGATCAGTTAATCACGTCCTTAAATACTTCCCGTTATAAAAATTACACCCTGTATTGTGTAACGAAAAACTGAAATTAATAGTTACAATAATAAATATAATCACGGTGTATGAATAGAATACTATACTGGATCAAATTACCCCCATATTGGGAGAAAGGCGAATTTACCGCAATTACGAGGATTTCGTAGGGAAATGTAAAATGAAATCATATTTTCGATGCGATACCTTCACGTGTTTTCGAAATATACAGATTGGTCTTTTCGTTAATAATGTAATAAAATAAAGTTCAGTAATATATGTGTAAGTTTTAATTGGGAAGACATGCAAAAAATTGGGAGAATCCCGTCAAATCCCGACCATCTGGCAACCCTAAATTATGCATGACTGCGCACGAGACGTATGTACTTACGCCGCGAGGCAGCGCGGTGTCGCACCAGTGGCACGCCCCAACCTGATTGGTTATCGGTTGCGCGCCACACTGCGCGAAAATTTAAAATACTTTGCTATTGAAATATCGTCAAATATTGAAAACCCATTGATCAAAACCGCACAAATTAAATTTGATGACTCGATATTATATTATAATAATATAGACGTCAACTTATGAACATGAAAATTTTTTTGAGGATTTTAACGAGTTTTTATTACAAAATATTTTTTTTTAATATAAGCAATCTATGAATGTCGCACACTTTTAAAAAAATAAGATATTTTAATGCCCTGAATCGTACAAGACTTCACATACTGACTCTAATATTTTTTTAAGGGTTTTAGGATCAATATTAGAATTTGTTTAAATATATTTGGCTCTTTTCTTGAGGAACAACGCCATGAAACGATCTCGTAAACAACCTGTATTAAAAAAGGCATAAGTATAGGTTAAGGAATTTATATTATGTAGAATTCGGAGTAAGTACTATATAACTATATATAGTTTGGATTATTTTGTTTTGCTAAAGCAGTGACACAAATTCACAAAGTGACCATACCACAGTATAATAAAGAAGAACATGATAGTTTTGTATTTCAAATGCTAAATGCAAAATAGGTATTTTCAAAATACTTTTTGAAAATAAAATACCTTTTGACCAAATCTCAGATATTTTTATTTATTTTCTGTATTAATAATCATGAGAAATAGAGTCACAATGCCGAACAAAAACGTCTAATAACATGGCACCTAATAGTCCGTTGCTTCTGGAAAGTTATGTATGAAAATGTTGGCATAATTAATGGAAGATTTTTTTTGATTGGGATATGTACATTACAGGCCAAAGTTATTTTTCATCAACCCTCCCCATCCCTCCCCCCTCTGCGTCACCCCTCTTCTCCCCCTTAAATAGCCGAAAATGCGGTTTTTCGCGATTTCTGACAAAACCGTTGTAGATACAGAAAAAGCGTGTAGGAAAAAAGTAATCCTTGATAAATTTACTACAAATCGTTCATTGACACTTTGGTTCTAGCACTTATAGGTTTCGCGTGATCCATCACGAAAGTTAGTCCTTTACTGCAATTTTCTTTAGTGAATGTTAAGTTTTCTCCCAAATTGCTTACGAAATCTGTTTGATATTACTAAAATATTATAAACTGAAAATGAATTTCAGGGGGAAAAATCACTACCATGGGTGGGACTTGAACTCACGGCTACTGGATTGATACTCCAGGGCTCTACCAACAGCTACCAAAAGCTCATCCCCAGTCATAGATACACTATATAGATCAATGGTACTCCTAGCGACTACTACCGTGAAAATATTACGTCTTAAATAGTTACTGGAATTCCAAGACATATTGGAAATTCCACCCATGGTAGTGATTTTTCCCCCTTAATTTTATTTTAGTCATGAGTTACAATATTTTAGTTATATCAAACAAATTTCGACTATTTCGTATGCATTTTGGGCGAAAACTTAACATTCACTAAAGAAGATTGCAGCAAAGGACCAACTTTCGTGACGGATCACGCGTAAACTATAAGTGCTAGAACCAAAGTGTTAATGAATGATTTGTAGTAAATTTATTAAGGATTACTTCGTTCCTACGCGCTTTTTCTGTATCTTCAACAGTTTTGTCAGAAATCGAGAAAAACCGCATTTTCGGCACTTTAAGGGAGGGTAGAGGGGTGACGCAGAGGAGGGAGGAGTGGGGAGGGTTGATGAAAAATAACTTCGGTCTATAACGTACATATTTCAATTTAAAAAAACCTTCCATTAATTATGCCGTAATTTTAGCTAATTTCCCCCTGCTACTAATGAAAGTAATGAATGACATTTTGGTCATATTTATCAGTAGACAATCAATAAATTATGTTATGTTATTTTATTTATTAATAACATAACAGAATTTATTGATCGCCTACTATTTTTAGGTATTATTATACCTATTATACCTACTCACTTAAATAATGTAAAAAAACTACACTAACGAAAAGAGAGCCATGGCTCCATTTTGTTGATTGTGCATCTAGTTCTTATATTTCATACCTATATCACCTAAATGCTCTTTATTTATTTTCATTCCATAGCTTAGGATTTTTACAATAGGAATAATAACTCAACACTTAAAAGTAGGTAGGTAATTAAATCAAAATCAGTCATTAGCACTCAGCACCAGCAGTCCAGCAAACAATAAATCCGTTAAATCGTCGGCGTCAGTGGCGTCGCTTTCCATAGATAATATTCATTTTCGTTTGACATTGACAATTTGACAGTGTCAAATTGACACTAGTCAGTCAAGCGCGCATGGCTAGCGGGCGCCTCTATCAGTCAAATTCGGCAATACAAGCGTCATTTGTTCACATTTTGTTTGACTGGTAATGTTGATGGCTAAACTTAATTTAATCATAAAGTATTTTGCATTTTGAAATGCATATTAAAAATGCAAAATACATCTCAAAAAGTATTTCAAATAAAATACAAAATGTTTTTTACTAAAAGGCATTTAAAGCAAAATACAAAATAGGTATTTTGCATTTTGTATTTGCATTTTAAATAGAATTATTTCAAATAAATCGCATCTCTGAACATGATGATACCCTTCACAAACATGTGTACAATATTGCAATACCCTGTAGGCCCTACAGAGTATTGCAATATGGTACACATATTTGTTAGCCTTATCTCTTATCTCTAATTTAACTTTTACATATAAAACAATAAAAAAAGTTGATAGCATTAGTAGTTCTCGAATAAATTGTAGAATGAGTCGCACCAGGGTTCCTGTTGTACCTTTTTGGTACGGAACCCTAAAAATTGTAAATCATCTAAATTTCCATAAAGCAGATAGCCATTCATATAGCTACTAATCCTAGTGCCTCACGAAAACGACACACAGGACACATTTTATTGTACCATAGTAAAATCTTGCTGTTTTGATCTTTGTTTGGAGGAAACAGGGCTTTAAAGTTGTCTGGAGAAATGGCCACCGCCCTCTTAAGCCTTTTCGCAGCTGTCTGCTTGCTTATGCGCTCTCATTTCTAGACCAGAATAGCTACGGGCAATTAGCATCTAGCGACCGGATTGTTAACATTCTTCCTCTCGTGTCCATTTTGAGACGAAAAAAACTACGTAGCCTTTGATATGAATAGCATTCCTGCGATAAAATATAATAAGCACGCTACTACTTAGCTTCAAGGGAAAATGTCATCGTGTCTGCGCATGAGTTTGACGATAACAATACAGCCGTGCTCGGCTAAAAAAACATACGTATTTCAACGTAACGTAACGTGTTTCTGTGGCGCATCTTAGTTCTTAAGATTTTTGTAATTTTCTTTATGATATAAATAAGAAAAATGAAAAAAACAATAAGATATCCTTTTTAGGGTTCCGTAGTCAACTAGGAACCCTTATAGTTTCGCCATGTCTGTCTGTCCGTCCGTCCGTCCGTCCGCGGATAATCTCAGTAACCGTAAGCACTAGAAAGCTGAAATTTGGTACCAATATGTATATCAATCACGCCAACAAAGTGCAAAAATAAAAAATGGAAAAAAATGTTTTATTAGGGTACCCCCCCTACATGTAAAGTGGGGGCTGATATTTTTTTTCATACCAACCCCAACGTGTGATATATTGTTGGATAGGTATTTAAAAATAAATAAGGGTTTACTAAGATTGTTTTTTGATAATATTAATATTTTCGGAAATAATCGCTCCTAAAGGAAAAAAAAGTGCGTGGGGGGGACGCACTCTAACTTTTGAACCATATGTTTAAAAATATGAAAAAAATTACAAAAGTAGAACTTTATAAACACTTTCTAGGAAAATTGTTTTGAACTTGATAGGTTCAGTAGTTTTTGAGAAAAATACGAAAAACTACGGAACCCTACACTGAGCGTGGCCCGACACGCTCTTGGCCGGTTTATATGGTAAAATTGTAGAGAAATCTGAGATAAGTTTTGCCGCCGAAGGGCTGCGCCTTGTAAAACTTGTGAATGCGCGAGAATGTTTTCATTATCCATACCTTTGGGGAAGAAAGACATACCTAATTATTTTTTATTTTTCGTTATTTGGAGCTTTATCAAAGCGGACCCCAGGCTCCCATGAGCCGTGGCAAATACCGGGATAACGCAATGAGGATGATGAGTAATTTGGACCTTACTAGTTTCATATTTTGAAAGAATATTATACCTAGTATTTAATACGAGTATATAGGTACAATCATAGTCTATTAATTTCGGCTTCTCGTTTACTTTGTAAGATTGAGTCTCGCTCAGACGCACATAATTATTTATTTATTTATTTATTTGGAATAAACATGTTTACATGGCTTGACAGAACGATCCAATGAACAATTATGATCATCTTATAACCCTGACCTTGGATCTGTTCGTGACATTTGAGCTATCGGATTCGCTTCAATTACGTAAGTGATAATCGATCCATTGTTGGATTAAGGTAGAAGAACGAAGTACCTTAGGCCCACTTGCACCAACCACTTAACTCAGGGTTAGTGGGCTGTCAACTGTCGTTTTCCATATATAATGGTGGGTTAACCCTCGAATTAACCCTCCATTTTCGTTGGTGCAAGTGGCCCTTAATGTTTTAATTTATTATGCGTAATTTAGGTTGTCTGGACTGGAAGATATATTATGTTTTTTTTTGTAAATTTCGATTGGCGACGGTACGGTAACTGCTTACCGTCAGGCAAATCTTCTCGTTTGCATCTATTTAAATCATAAATTACATTAAATAAATTTTTTGTTTCGTTTTGCCTATTTAATACATATCTATTCAGAGTATTGGGTTCGTGCGCGACGACAACGCCACGTGGTAGGTGACCATTATGGACAATATTGTCGCCGCTGTCTTGCGAGAAGTAAGTAAACGTTTGAAAAAAATTATGAAATCTTGTGTTATTTTACTATATTAGACAATTTTGGACGATGGTGGTTATAACATTATCGCCAATAACATTAAAATTGTTATTTTCAGTGAGAAAGTAACAAACTGGTGACTAAAACGGGGTTTCGTGCCATCACTCACGAAATCATTTTCCAACCCGAGACGATGAATAAAAGCAAGGAATTGGTGCTAGCTGGGCATTTTATAGAAATTGAAGACATTATTCCACCATTTGTACTTATGTGCAATAAAGTATAAATAATTCATTGGCTTTTGAAATTGTTGATCAGTTCACTGCTATGCTATGTCATTTTCATAGGCTAATTGTAGGTATTATTTATAAATATCTTTTACAGGGTTTATTGTAAAATAAAAACAAACTCTATAATAACTTTTAATTATAATATACATTACAAAAACTTGTTTCATTTACTTGAAAATATTGGAGGTTTACCAGATATCACATCAAATATGTAATCATCAATGCGATGAAATAAGTTCTCAGGAATTTTATTTAAAATGTTATGAACCTTCAGTGGATGGACTGATTGGACTGCTTCTGCTTCTTTTGCTCTCGTGCTTCTTCATCCCATTGAAACCTCGATATTTACGCATTTTCGTCAATCCGTTTCGATTTGTACACAGGAGCACACATGAGAAAACAACTCAAATGATTTAGGAACATAACTGGGATTGGCTTCCACGTCGGCTTTTCTACCTCCAATAAAGTTTGCACTACAAATTCACCGTAAATTCAATTCAATACTTGTATCAAAAGATTACGCACTTTATGTAAAACTTCAGAGGTGAGATGACACTTTTCTTCTTACGGCAATTATCCACTTAAACGGTAGTTACGTTTCCACCACGGTCTTGGAAATAGCTAGAATTTAGTTATTATTTTTCTTGGAGTCATTACAATTCACCACAACAAACTTTACTAGGCCCATATTAAATTTATCTCAAAAACGATATGAAAATGTTTACCGCAATATGGATTTGACAGCGTAAGTCAGCGACAACAATGTCAATTTTGGCCGTAGTGAACGCTGTGATCGTTTTAGCTACCCCCTCCACCCGCTTTGCACCCTGCCAATTGCGACAGGAGGCAGGGAATTAAATCAATATTACAGAATAATTACCTTAGAAGTATTAATTGATTTCTTGACTCCATAGTCAAACTTATACCGTAGTTTTGTGGAGCACTGTATAAATATACATTGTTACCTTTGATTGTAATAATTAAATGAATAAAATAAATAAATAAAAACCGGCCAAGAGCGTGTCGGGCCACGCTCAGTGTAGGGTTCCGTAGTTTTTCGTATTTTTCTCAAAAACTACTGAACCTATCAAGTTCAAAACAATTTTCCTAGAAAGTCTTTACAAAGTTCTACTTTGGTGAATTTTTTCATATTTTTTAAACATATGGTTCAAAAGTTAGAGGGGGGGGGACGCACTTTTTTTTCCTTTAAGAGCGATTATTTCCGAAACTATTAATATTATCAAAAAATGATTTTAGTAAACCCTTATTCATTTTTAAATACCTATCCAACAATATATCACACGTTGGGGTTGGAATGAAAAAAAATATCAGCCCCCACTTTGCATGTAGGGGGGGTACCCTAATAAAACATTTTTTCCCATTTTTTATTTTTGCACTTTGTTGGCGTGATTGATATACATATTGGTACCAAATTTCAGCTTTCTAGTGCTTACGGTTACTGAGATTATCCGCGGACGGACGGACGGACGGACGGACGGACGGACGGACGGACAGACAGACATGGCGAAACTATAAGGGTTCCTAGTTGACTACGGAACCCTAAAAATGTGGTTTAACATATAGATATAGGTAGGCAAGTTAGTACCCAATGTACCCATGCAAGTTTACCGTGCTTATACATACGTTGTTTTCGACACAGCAGGCGGATCAAAAAGGATCAAGTATTATAGAGAGTTACTGTCAAAGTAAAATATGTAATACAAGGCATAGACTGCCATCTCTCGACACAGGCTTAAAACTTTTAAACCTCAGGTTTGACAATTTGGCCCATATTCTTAGCTTGATATTGTGTTAAAATGTCGAATATTAATATTAGCGCCATCTAGCCGAGCGTCCCCCAAAGGTGTAACGCCATCTAGGCCACCGTACCTTTTCCTATGTTTCTGAGGTACGTTTTTTTTTTTAGATTTTAGCTGTCTATACGGAGTTACATATGTCTTTGGGCGGATATAAATAGAAGATTTATTTCATAATCTCAAAGTGTTATAAGTACATCCTCGTATAAAATATTCATGTGAGAATTGACCCGTAACTAACCAATAAACAGTCTTAAGATAAACTTAATGGACTTACATAACAGTTAGACGTAGATTACTTCAATTAATTATACCTCTCGCATCCACGCCTCCACCCATTGCCAATTTTGGCACAGCTATTTGGACATTAACAGCTTCCAATTGATTTATTTGTTTCAATTTTGAGCTAATGAAATCGTAATAGTTAATGTTCCGATTCCGGTCCGAACGATGCATTCGATGTCGTGTACTTGCGACTCTTGCGCAATCGGGATGCATTGCTAGATTTTATCGCACGGCCTTACATTATGTTACTGATAAATCGGAATTACAACCACTTTCAATTCTATGCCATTGGAATAAACAACTAGCGTAGAATGAAGGGTTGCTGGTTGGCTTTGTTGGATGACTGGTCTTTGCTGGACAATGCGTCTTTATTCTTACTTAAACGATGTCCGAGTGACAGCCGGCCAGCAGTCACGGCTCGACACGTGTCCAATTCTTATGAAACATCGTTATTTCGTGTATATACTAAGACAATGTTATTAGGTGCATATGTACCTTAGAGAATTGAGAAAAAGATTAAAGGTAAGTAGTAAAACTAAAAAGTAGTCGTTTATAGTTAACTATACTCATCTGATAATAAATACTTATACCTACTTAACAATTTTTAAAATGCAGATGCGTACCTAGTAGGTATGCGTACATAATTATTAATTCAATAAATCCACATTCATAAAAACGAATGTTCCAGAACTCTCACCGATAACTATGTATTTCATTGGCCTCCTTGTGTACGAAAATCATAAACAAAATTTAAATTCAAAGTCACATTACGCAAATGACGCAACATCGTTCGTATCTACGCATATCGTAATAATCCCATTTGTCAGGAAGATAGCATCTCCCAACGACGATGGGAACAATAGACCACGTAACAGATGAAAGCGAAAACAATTAGGAGATCGGAGTACATCACGGACTTTCGCGTATCGCTCCTTATCGCGCAGATCTAATTAGTTTTGGCAGAAAAAATGGCAACCGCGCGATTGTTACAGCATATCATGACATGAAATTTGCTAGTTTTATTGGCACTCGGAATGGAAGTTACATCACGATTCACGATTCGCTGAGTCAACTAGACGCTAAAAAGGATTGCCACTCCTAATTCTTAAGTGACTAGTAAGTTACTTCTTTAAGGACTTTAAGTGTAAGTATGTTTGTAAATAAATCGTTTAATTCGTTCGTTAAATTTTTACATACATATCGGAAATATTTTTATCACTTTGTATCAATTTAGCGTAACTGCTTCATTTTTTTACATTCCACACAAGCGCAATATACCTAGCAAAAAATAAAAGGTGGTAGTGAAAGATTAAACTCTGGCATGACTCGTTACGAAGAATTACTAGGATTTAAAAGTAGTACATAGAGGTATTTTGTTTAATTTATGCGCAATCGTCAATGCGTCGCTATAAATAAAATTTACAACATTGCATCAACGATGCATCGGAATTTTTGCAACCAAAGCGTTTGTGTATCGATCGTTTTCGAATTATGTACGTAGCCCCGAGAGAATATCTCATTATAGATATCGGGGCATTTCCAATAGGCGCGTAATTTTATACGGGCAAGCAATATATCAAAACGAACCGATCACGGCTACAATCACACATCTTCTTTTTACTGGAATCGTGTATCCAATACGTGTAAATGGCGCAGGGCGCCTAGTAATTGCGCTTAATGTCGTCCAAGAGCCATTCAGTGCATTTTCAATGCGATATTTATTTATTTTAATTCGCGTTTCGCCGACAGGGCTCCCTAGATTTTATCTTGTCACGCCTGTGGTTATTGTGCACGGGTACCAGCGCTAACCGGCATTGAGTATGCATTTACTATACGAATAAAATGCATAGCATCTTGAAGTCTAAGGGTAAATGTAATATATAATTATATTGTAAAATGCTTGGTAGATAGTATTATACCTACAATAATTAAAATTTGAATGTATTAAGACCTGTTCATCGTCCCCGAATACTTTCTGTGCCTATGAGTTGTTTCTACAATATTTCCTCTTATTTGTATATGTGTCTGTAAGTATAATGATTTCTGTTCCGAATATATTTACATATTTTCAATGTCTCCTCGACTCCTCGTTTTTAAAGCCGCTCTGCTGCTAACCCTGTCATAATAAGTTATACCTGTTTAGTTAATACATATAATAGGCCTTTCAAATTGCAGAAACGCGAAATGATCATCCCGCAAAAAGTTTATTTACAAAACTCAAGATACTTACTCTTCCGAGTGTTTACATATTAACCGCATGTAAGTATGTTAGGACCAATCTGAATCAATACGCTACCCACTCGCAGGCCCGTAGAAATAACCGCTTAATTCCCCCGCGTTGCAGGCTCGCAAGGGCCCGAAAGTCACTGGCGATCCTAGGCGTGAAATTATATAACTTGCTGCCTGACAATATAAAACAAGAAAAAAGCGACAAAAAGTTTGACCGAAGTCTTAAATCAATGTTAACCGACTTAGCTTGCTACAGCATTGACGAATTTGTTGAACTGTGCACTAATCGTTAGGTACCTACTCACTTTATCTCATGTAATAAATTCAATAATTGTATTTTTTTTTAATATATCATAATAATTGACATTAATGTTAACTTAGACTACGCTGTACCACTATTTATTTGTCTAAATATGTAGGTATGTAACCTTGAATTTATAATAATGAATTGTAAACATTTTTGACGTGTAAAACATTGACTTTTATCAATAAATGTCTTGTATCTTGTATCTTGTACTTAAATAATATTATTTTCAGTACATATGGTGTTTTTTTTACGCACTAGTGCGAGAAGTGGTTCATTATATGCCAGGTCGAAGCTTCGGAGGCTCATCTGTACTGAAAAACGTCGTACGATACACGTGCGAAAAGGAAATTCGTAACTCGTGTCGATTTCTCCGTACTTTGAGTGTTGAGAACAGTTGTTGTTAAGGACCTTAAGGTATAAGCGCAGATTTAATGTAATGTGTGATAACCGGCGATAACTGTTACCTATACTTAATATTGTTATTTTGTAATCTCTTATTGTTGTTAGTTTGTAAAAATAAAATAAATAAACAAATTACGAATTAAACATTACAAAGCGTATTAGTTTGAAATCAATTTTGAATAGATTTTTAAATGTTTAGTACCTATTGAATATTTGACATCTCCATTAATATATCTTTTAGTTTAAAAAAAAAGATATTTATTTACCAACAAAGCACGAAATGGAAATATAAGAACTTATAAAAACTTACGAGTAGTAAGTAAAATTACAGATGTGTGTGCAGTAAAATGGATGAGACTCAGCGAGGCCGCTGATTTTCAGTCCCCAACCAATAAACTTAAATCTAATACTTAAGTAAATAACTAGCTTACTAGCTAACCCGGCGAATAGATCACTGCCAAGGCGATGTAAGTACTTAATAATTACAGGGTGAAACGAATACAGAGATTAATTTTGATTTTTTTTTAATTTAGAATTTTAATAAAAGGTTTAAATAGCAAAACAGAATAAAACAGAAGTTTTAGTATTTACGCTAACATAAAAATACGATAGTCTCATCAAGAGAGTACAGTGAGAATTATAAATGTTTTATTAGACTGTTCTCTTACACAAATCCATCATGGTACAAAAGAGACGGTAGCCAACTAAAGTTAAACTGTAGATTTCGATCTAGTAGGTATGTCGTAAATAACTGAAGCAGCATCACGAATCAGGGCATTACTTCACGTACATTTATAATAAGGCTAGGGATTCAAATGCAGTCTAGAATGAAAACGATCATTGCAACCAATGATTTACAGAACACTCGGTAATGGTACGCAATAAAATTCGTTTTTGAAGGGCTAACGTATTTGTGATGTAGGTACATATACAGGACAGGATGTAACATTAATGCTGGTGATCCATTTAAGAGCTAAACCGGTATCGAATAGCGGTTACGAATACCACTTCCTTTTTTTAAAATAAACACCATGAAAATTAAAGGTACTATAGAAGGTAATGTATAAGCCGTAGGATTTATCTTCGGCAATTATGTTACATAGTGTATGTACAATGGGACCGTGCGCGACGACACGCCACGTGACAGGTGACCATTATGGACAATATTGTCACCGCTCTCAAGCGAGAAGTAAGTAAACATTGTGAAAAAATTAATGAAATCTTGTGTTATTTTACTATATTAGACTATTTTGGACGATGGTGGTTACAACATTATCGCCATAAACATTAAAAATTGTTGTTTTCAGTGAGAAATTAACAAACTGGTGACTAAAACGGGGTTTCGTGTCATCGCTCACGAAATCATTTTCCAACCTAAGACGATGAATAAAGACAAGAAATTGGTGCTAGCTGGGCATTTTCTAGAGATTGAAGACTTTTTTCCACACACGTGCAATAAAGTATTAATAAATCATTGGCTTTTGAAATTGTTGATCAGTTCACTGCTATCCTGTCATTTTCATACGCTAACTATAGGTATTATAAATATCATTTTCAGGGTACAGGGTTTATTGTAAAATAAAAACAAACTAGCTATTATAACTTTTAATTAGGTATAGTATACTATACATTATAAAAACTTGTTTCATTTACTTGAAAATATTGGAGGTTTAGCAGATATCACATCAAATATGTAATCATCAATGCGATGAAATAAGTTTTCAGGAATTTTATTTAAAATGTGATAAGCCTTCAGCGGATGGACTACTTCTGCTTTTATTGTTCTCGTGCTCCTTTGTCCGATTGAAACCTCGATATTTACGCATTTTCGTCAATCCGTTTCGATTTGTACACAGGACCACACTTAAGGAAACAAATCAAATGTTTTTGGAACATAACTGGGATTGGCTTCCACGTCGGCTTTTATAACTCCAATAAAATTTGCACTATAAATACACCGTAAATTCAATTCAATACTTGTATCAAAAGATTACGCACTTTTAAGTAAAACTTCAGAGGTTGGACGACACTTTTCTTCTTACGGCAACTATTCACTTAAACGGTGGTTTCCTTTCCACCACGGTCTTGGAAATAGCTAAATTTAGTCGATATTTTTGCTTTAAGATATTACAATTCACCATAACAAATTTTACTAGGCCCATATTAAATTTATCTCAAAAACAATATGAAAATGTTTACTGCAATATGGTTTTGACAACGTAAGTCAGCGACTAAGATGTCAATTTTGGCCGTAGTGAGCGCTGTGATCGTTTTAGCTACCCCCTCCACCCGCTTTGCACCCTGCCAATAAGCAAATATCATGTTACAATCGCGTTACGTTAAAAGTACAATAGGTTTAAAATAAATGAAATGAATGCCCCTAGTTTGGTTTAAGTATGCAAAATTCCAAAATTTGGGCTTTTCGTTCTGATATATAACGTTCATTATACTTTTCTTGTAATTAATTCTTGTACTAACATAATTCTGGTGAAAGGTACTTGCGAATTTTGGATTTATGTAGGAATGTGTAGGTATTTTAAAAGTGATTTTAACATAATTTTTTGATTATTTGATGGAAACACAAATGAATATACGTATATAGTATGGATTTTCTGAGATGAACTTTTCGCTTTTGCCCTAATCTGTTAAACAAAGGCCTTTGTTTCTATTATTCGCGGCGGTTAGCTCCTGTTTAAACGGCACGTGCTATAGTCATGTAGTTAAAAAGCAACTATCATGATAGCAATAAGGTTCAAATCCATAAAAAGCCCTTTCGGAGATAACACGTTTTGTCATCTTCAAAAAAAGTTACCTGCACACTGCAAACTGTTTAATAAATTTGAACCTTATTGCTATCATGACAGTTGCTTTTTAACTACACTGAGACTTTAGCACGTGCGTGGAAGTTAGCACGGGAGCTAACCGCCGCGAATAATAGAAACAAAGGCCTTTGTTTAACAGATTAGGGCAAAACCGAAAAGTTCATTCCAGAAAATTCATACTATACCGTTAAGGTTTGAGGAGTTTCCTCAATTCCTCATGAATCCGATATCCGATTATAAGAAATCGAGCTTGACAAAATTTGACTTGAAAACTCAATATGTTACCTAAGGATAACCAAGAGAACAAATCTCCTAACAAATAAATGTCACTGTTTTGAACTTAAATGCATGCTGTTGCTGTTCTTATAAAAATATCAAAGTCACTATAAGTGTGCCGTTCAGATTTGAGGAGTTCTGTTCTGACCATTATGCAGCAGATCTGATCATTAGCAGTTCCACTGCACCAAATGTCACTGTTCCGTACTTAAATGCATGCTGTTCTTATAAAAACACTAAAATCACCATACGAGTATGTATGCCTTTCAGATTTGAGGAGTTCCCTTGATTTCTCCAGGATCCCATCATCAGAACTGGGTTCCAATGGGACCAATTTGTATACGATCAAAAAAAAAATTAAAATCGGTCTAGTAACGACGGAGATATCGTGGAACAAACATAAAAAAAACATACAGACGAATTGAGAACCACCTTCCTTGAGGTTTGGGGGCGGCGGTTAAAAATAGCCCCGCTAAGCTAATACCTACAAAAAATATTTTGAATAAAAATTATAATGGCGTGCAAAGGGCATGTCGAGTTAGAAACTAGGCTCTACATGAGATCTAATAAATATTTTGACAGTGCGAGCCATATTGTGAGTTTTGGCATTTTAGAAGAAAATAATAACTATCCTATAAAATGGTAACAATGTACCCCGCCCTTACGGAGAGAACCGTCGAGGCCGAAACGTCTACAATTTATGACGGCTCTCGATTCAGCAATAACATTATTTTGCCTTTGTGCCCACCGCCAGCGCAGGCGCACCACGTAAATGATATCTACTGGCGCAGTTGGCTTTGGTATGCGAAACGGAAACTATTCTATTATTCCCTACTGACAACGTGGATAATATTAGTAAAATGGTTCATACGCAGAGAAAAAAAAAGTTATTTTCAAAAACCTTAAGGAATTTTTATAACTGTTATTGAATTGGTGAGTGTTGATTCAACGTGTTGTAAAAGTACAAATCGCAGTGTTTTTTTTTTCAAGTTTGATCCATGTGTCAATAAGTAAAAAGAATCTTTCTTATCCTATAAATATTATAAATGTTATATGCACATGAGTCACTCTTACTTTCTCGAGCATAATTTTAATTGTTATTTTATATGCGCAACGCGAACTTTAAGTACATAAATACTTTTTATTATCCTCACTTCACGTAATCCTTAGTCATTAGTACGAAATTTAAGTTTCCAAAATCAGAAATCAAACATAAATAAAATTTATAAATACGTTAACTTATATTTAAAGTGTATCTATGTCATATAAATAAACTCACTCACTGTACGTCCTGTTCAAAGTCAACTGTTTAATGAAATACAATTACATAAATATTGCAATACCCAAATGCAAATTCGCACTCATAAAAAATGAAAGTCGGACGTGGTTGTGTTTACCTAATGTATTATATGAAATAATTAGTGAGGATTTTCGCCACTCGAGCACTGTCAGTCGTGTCAGGCGGCTGACGGTAGCCTGTCAAAATGTTATGATAAGACTTGACGTATAATCATCGCGTAATTAATGCTGAGTTACTTCATACATCTGGACGTTTTGTGGTGGATGCAATTTATTGTAATACTTCGAAGGCGGATCACACCAGACCAGCACGGTTCCGTCTGTCAGAGAAGACAAGTGCAATGGTAAATAATACATTATTTAGGTAAACCAAATGACAAATTGCTTGCTTTATAGACACGAATCATGGGTGTTAAGCCCTGTAAGTCATTAAGCAAAATGCAATATAACAGATAAAAACTATACTAACTATGGGATCTACCTTTCCATGTAAAAAATACTACAAATTTCTTATAGAAAGCAATCAAATAATTATTATTAGTATTTTGACTTAAATATTTTTAAAGTACCTATAGCATAATTTTTTAATTCACCTTTTTAACTTTTTTATCAAGTATGTATTTAGGTAAGAAAATGATATCGTTGGGAGACTCATTATAATCATTATCACCTATACTGACAGAAAAATGCTTTTTGTAATTTAATCTACGTAATAATAGCCATAGATTTTCATTATACCTATTTTGCTAGTGTTCACTTCTAGCTGCCTGTAATTTAGAAACTAGAATTGACTAAGCGTTTGCTCAAGCTAATGTAAATATTAGTTTAGGAAAGAATAACGTATAAATAAATGCATACTTTTGTTTACCAATAAATGACTGTATCAGTTATCAGGTGCTGTAGGTTCGCTCGTGGCATACTACATTGTAGGACAGGACACAGCCCAACAATGTTTGGCCGTCTATCGCAACTTTACCGGTTATTTTCAACACATGGCATTGCGCAGCGGTAGCGACCCACCGCACCGTCAATTAAAAGTTACCTCACAAATGCTAATGTTGTCTAATTACCAAAAAGTAATCCTTAAAAGATCTATCGAAATGTGATCCATCTGTTACGTGACAGAACGTTTTCATGACAACCGGTAAAAGTAGTCCAAATGTTGCGTACGATTATGGACTAACTATTTATAAATATCTACTAACAAAATGTACTATGTTGAACTGGATGTTGATTAAATGACCAGTTAAATTGGATATCCATACCGATAAAATTTCCACAAGACGTAATTTTACATGTAAAATCAACGAATTCAATAAAACTCTTTTTCTTTACAATTTTTTCATCTCATTTTCAATACAAACCAAGGAAGCAACACGAACAAAGGTAAACAACAGACGGTCTTATCGCTAAATAGCGATTTTTTTCCAGACAACCAGCGATTTTTTCCAGGTAGCGGAAATTGATAAATTTACATTATGTCAGTAGGTGAAATTATAAAAGAAAACAACTAAAACTCAATCATTGATTATAGAGATTATTTTGATGAATCACAGACAAAAAACTTCTAATTCCATAGAATAATCGAAAATCAAATGCTACAGATACGTAAATCGCAAAAATATTAAATAACGAGAGGAAGGAGATAGGGTAATGGCCACCCTGTGAGGTGTGCAGGAAACGCCAGGATAAATGGCTAGTATTAAAATTTGCACAACTGTAACTGTTTACAAATTAGCATCTTGGTTTTATCTGTATGTTAATGTTAAGAGGAAGTTCTTTTAGCAACTAATTCTAAGCACGTGTTTTATGGCTTCGTGAAACCTCCATAAAATAGCTAGGTTAGGCACCTATTAATACTAACATAGCTTTACGAGTGTTCGCGACATTATTTAAAATTGTTTTTGTTCATATGTAGTCTTTTTATTACACCCGCACATGAAATTACAATAGCAAATGTTTATGCACCAACTTATTATTAATAATTGTATTTTATGATAAGACATGATATTATTATACACCGTGTTTTAATTGTTTTCAGTTAAATTCGACATGTCGTTAGGTTCGTTATCAGGAACCATCCTGTATACCTACCACTTTTAGTTAAATTCACAAAACGATTTGTTTCATCGTTTTCATACATAATAAATGAATTAATAGTGTCAGAGACCCTTAAGAATAATATTCAAGTTAATGTCAAGTGCTTGGCGGCACATGTCAAAACAAATGTTCAGTAATTATTTTTATTTTTTTAATAACTCGATAACCGTAAGAGTTAAGACGCTTAGAGAAATTAATTTTATTTCAGTCAAGAATCATCCCTTAAAGTTAACGGAATACAATAAAAACAGGGTGTATTGAATGAAGGCAAGTGTTCTTCCCAGTTTGATAAGTTTAAAACTATATGTAAGGTACAGCGGGGCAAATCTCGACTAGGGGCAAATGTAACGGGTTCATTTTTTCCATGTTTTACAATGTTTGCATTATTAAATAGAGTATCCACCGGTTATACACCGTGTTTTTTTTAGTTTTCCGTTAAATTCGACACTTCTTTAGGTTCGTTACCAGGAACCACCCCTGTATATATCACTTTTAGTTAAATTCGCAAAAAAAAATGTTTCATCATTTTCATGTTAAGAATAAGATTCAAGTTAGTGTCAAGTGATTGACGGCACATGTCAAAACAAATTACATTAGGAATTGGTAAAAGCTGTGACACACGTGTTCAGCAATTTTCTTTACTTTTTTAATAACTCGATAACAGCAAGAGTTAAGACCCCTTACTCCTTAGAGCGCTCATCAATTTCACGAAACGGCCATCGATAGATGGCGTTGGCGCTCGGTACGCGAGCACCGGCAACTCAACGCGCGTTTCAACGCAGACACGAATAATCTTGATAGTTTTGAATTAAATTGCTAATAACATAATTTTCAATTTTATATGGGGACTCTTTATTTAATTTCATATTCATGGTATGGTAGTAGTAAATAAGGTATATGAATGTAGTAAAAGTATATATAAATTCATATATAAATTCAGGTTTCCTAATTGATTGATTCAACAACCAACACCGCGGAGCCGAAACTACGAAAGCTAGAAAGTCGAAATTTGTATAGATTGCATTAACAAAATTTCGAAGAGATAAGAATCGATTATGAAAATTTACACCCCTAGTAGAGGGAAAAAGGGGGTGAAAGTTTGTAGCGGGATCAATTTGTTTTTTTTTATTAGGAAAATTTTAGTTAGGAACTTGAAATTAGAGAATAGTTTAATAGTGATTTCTGTTTTTTAGGGTTCCGTAGTCAACTGTCTGTCTGTCCATCCGTCCGTCCGTCCGTCCGTCCGCGGATAATCTCAGTAACCGTAAGCACTAGAAAGCTGAAATTTAGTAACAATATGTATATCAATCACGTCAACAAAGTGCAAAAATGAAAAATGGAAAAAAATGTTTTATTAGTGTAAAGTGGGGGCTGATTTTTTTTTTCATTCCAACCCCAACGTGTGATATATTTTTGGATAGGTATTTAAAAATGAATAAGGGTTTACTAAGATCGTTTTTTGATAATATTAATATTTTCGGAAATTATCACAGTTATACTGACTTTCATATTTTTATAAGAACAGCATGCACTTACGTCCAGAACAGTGACATTTGGTGCATTGGAACTGCTCATGATGTGTCACTTTTTAACCGTCGCCTCAAATCTGAGAGATTTGAGGCGAGGTTCTCAATTCGTCTGTATGTTTATTTATTTTTTTCATTTTTTTATGTTTGTTCCTCGATATCTCCGTTGTTACTGGACCGATTAAAAAAAAAAATATTGAATGTATATGAATACAGATTGGTCCCATTTTTCTCAGACCCCAGTTCTGATGATGGGATCCTGGAGTAATCGAGGGAACTCCTCGAATCTGAAAACATACGTATGGTGATTTTTGTGTTTTTAAAGGAACAGCATGCATTTAGGTACGGAACAGTGACATTTGGTGCAGTGGAACTGCTGATGATGGCCAGAATGGAACTTCTCAAATCTGAACGGCACGCTTATAGTGACTTTGGTATTTTTATAAGAACAGCATGCACTTTCGTCTAGAACAGTGACATTTGGTGCAGTGGAACTGCTGATGATTGTCAGATCAGAACCGATCTTCTCAAATCTGAACGGAACACTTATAGTGACTTTGGTATTCTTATAAGCACATTTTTCTAGTTGCCCGGAACGTTATCTATCCTCGGTACCCATAATAGTTTATTTTGGACACGTGGCGTCTGTTTTATCACATACAGATTCTGCTTATAAAAAATAACTCGTCACCTGCGTGCCGAGCAAGTATTTTGTTGGCACTTTACCTCTTTCTTTTTCTTAGACACTTCGGAAATTTCATGAACTTTGTGCTTGTATTTTATTAAAAGGAATATACTCTTCAGTTTAAATAAGAATTTGATGGCCTGTGATCCCTATATCTTTAGAACTGAGGTAAAATGTGAGTATTCGGACTTATTGGACACGGTGTACATGTTCGTTCTAAAAGTAGCTGATCAAGCATCGTCGGTTTGAAAAGCCTGCGGTAAAATTTTTGCTCATTACTATACATATTCAATTTAAAGGGTTTTGAGATTTAGGAAATAAAACAACGCTTCATTAGATTTAATTTAATAGCATTATGTAATTATAATCTCAATGTAAGTGCAAGCAGTCTTATTTACAATAAACTTAAAAGCGGAAACAAATATATGCAGAAAGAAAAAAAAGAAGTTGTCAATACTGAATCCCCTAGGGTGGCTGTATGAATAGCACAGAAAAGTATTAAAATAAAATAAAAACCGGCCAAAAGCGTGTCGGGCCACGCTCAGTGTAGGGTTCCGTAGTTTTCCGTATTTTTCTCAAAAACTAACCTATAAAGTTCAAAACAAATTTTCAAAGAAAGTCTTTGTAAAGTTCTACTTTTGTGATTTTTTTCATATTTTTAAACATATGGTTCAAAAGTTATAGCGATTATTTCCGAAAATATGAAAATTATCAAAAATCGATCTTAGTAAAACCTAATTCATTTTTAAATACCTATCTAACAATATATCACACGTTGGGGTTGAAATGAAAAAAAATATCTGCCCCCTCTTATGTAGGGGTACCCTAATAAAACATTTATTATTATTAACGACCTTCCACATATTTATAATGAGCCCAAACATGATGGGGTTATGATGAGGAGAATAGCAGTTCTCCACCTCCTGACTCCATCATGAGACCCTGGACCTCATCTAGTTCGATGGTGCTCGTCAGCCCAAATCTAATGAGCCCAAACATGATGGGGTTATGATGAGGAGAATAGCAGTTCTGTTGACCACCTCCTGACTCCATCATGAGACCTTGGACCTCATCTAGATCGATGGTGCTCATCAGCCCAAATCTAATGAGCCCAAACATGGTGGAGTTATGATAAGTAGAATAGCAGTTCTGTTGAACATCTCCTGCCTGACTCCATCATCATGAGAACCAGAACCTCATCCTGGTCCCAAAATATAATAATAATTCAAACTCTCAACAAACTTCACGTATAACTTAAAATCCAAAATCATATGAAAAGCATGTCGAATGCTAAAATTGCATAAGGTGTAAAAAGGATTAAGATTTGTTTAGTCGCAGTTTACGGCACTTCTCGGAACTATCGAGCTGCTTACGAAAGCTAGGTGCGCCGGACGATCAAACGCAGGTCCGTTGTCTTCGAGCGCTCGGCGCAGACTGAGCGGGCTCGCGTTAGCACAGTGTCTTTTATTCGAATTTTAGGTGTTTTAAAAACATATCTATCGACAGAAAGGTATGTCTTATATGTATAATTTTTTTCTTATAGGTCAATAAGAAGTTCTAGTTTAGGATAATATTATTTAAGAGTTACAAAAAATGCAGGAATCGCAGGAAAAATACATAATGTAAACCTCTTTTTATCGAAAAAATGGGGAGGATACGGAAGGTTATTTATCCACCATTTCAAGTAAATCTTAAAATGTCAAAGTATTAGCTAACTCGTACAGGATATAACAAATAGGATTGTGATCATTTATTACCCCAAATAACATTTTTAACAGCACAATCACGATTCTAAACGAGCTATCCCACTATGAAAATTGAAAACGTCTTCCGAAAAAACTGATTTTTCGGAAGTATAAAAAGACATATTTTAAAGTAGTACCAATTGACTTTCTAGCTTAAGATATGTACTTTTAGGAACATTATCATTTTTTTAATAATCATTTATAGTTTCTTTATAATTTTGAATGAAAAAGGTTCTATTTTGCAAAAAACGCTCGTCTTTAGGAATAAGGCCTCTTAAGACGCTAGTTTCTTAGAGAAATTAATTGTATTTGATGCAATGGATCTTCCCTTAAAGTTTTATTATTATTTATTTATTTATTTTTTACAATTAATTATACATATCACTTACAGACTACACCAACGTGATATAAGGAATATAGGTGATATATGGTAGGTGTGTTCAGTGGATACATATAGAACTCAACATCATAGTGTAATAATGGAAAAAATGGATCAGTTACAATGCCCCCTCAGTCGAGATTTGCCCCGCTACACCTAACGCGTAATATGACAATCAATAATTAGTGTAAATAATTAAAAGAACATGCACCTAGTCCTTAACGCGAATATCGTCGAACTTGTCACTTTCTCCGCGAGTCGCAGATGCTCTCGTCTGATTATTTCCATTAGTGTCCATTAGGCATTTAACTCGTGCGATTAGAGCGTCACGAGCTCAGTGTGCCGGTGCCATAAATCATCAGATCAGGTTCTTGCCGACCAAATTCGTGCGGAAACTATTACGTAACGTGCTCTATCGTTTGGACACTGATTTGTAACAGTTTTGCGGTGCACATTTAGGCCGGGTTTTTTTTAAGTTATCCTTTCCTACGTCGTCGGCTAATAGGGCAGGACGACCTTTTTAAGAAATTTTAACACCTGGACGGACACTACCATTCATTGGAAAGATTGGAAGTCTTGGGACAGGCCTTTTCCCAGTAGTGGGGACACTTTTTATGCTATTTGAAAAGTTCTCGTGCTGCCCAAGTATTTTTAAAGATCTTCCTAGAACCCGAAATTTTCGCAAACTAAGTAATTATTGAAAATTTATTGGGCAGATCCAATGTTCTTAATTAAGGACACCTTTATTCCGTTTCATTTCTTAGTTCCTGGGCTGCAGAAACTGTAACTTGAGCCCATTGGACGGGGCTACAATAAAAGTGGAGGCAATGAGCAGCCGAATCACCTATCATATTTTATCAATTAAGGCAAACTATAAATATTAGAAAACCTTTATTATTTGCTCATTTTTTTTCTCTTATTGCCAACGAAAACATTTGTTTTTTCCTTTGGGATAGTATAAAACGTGCGTAATGTCAATGACACTACGGATACTCTTACGCAACGTGCACCTTGACAGTACTCTGTTCAGACCGATGACGACGCAACTGACGTAATAGCAAAGTTCAAAAAGAAGCTTTATAATTGTACTACATACATTGAAGCTTTTGGTCGTGACGATAATGAATTCCCTAGAGGAAAACGACATTAGAATCAAATTACTGACGATACAGAGAACCGGCTTAGTGCATTGGTACAAAAGATGATATTGTCGATGAGATGAAATGCAAGCGATTCTTTAATTGCACAATAAAGCATTGTTCGGCCAACGTAATCGCCGACCCGAATGTTATGAATGAACCATCATCACATCACTATCGCGATGTTATCTGAATAATCACATTCGGAATCGGTACTCCTACTTACTGATTGAAAATTTCGATAGCTAGCTACTTATGGCGTGAAAAAATAATTCGAGCTATAAAAGGTAAGCTTAGGTCGTCGATATACGTTTCGAATAGTACTATTAAGCTCAATAAAGCAATGGTAGACGGTAGACGCCTAATTAGAAAAATATAGATACGTACCTACTTATGTGACGACCCATAATCAAATTATTATAGGTAGGTACTTATCATTAAAAAAACGGATAATTATGTGATAGCATTAGCAACTTCTGTATAAAAATTGATGCTTTCCGGTGAAAATGTCTCACAACATCTTAATATCAATAATGGTTGGATTTCGTTGTCCGCTAAATAAAACTGAACTGCAAAGCGAAACTGATGCCCAATGCTAACTCTAGGTACTAAGAAAATGTAAAACATAACAATTCTGAACGTAGACGAATGTCCTAGTCCTGTAGCCAAGACTACAATCGGTCACGCTCCGTAGCGTATCGTAACTTTATCTCTCTCTATCGCTCTTCCGTTTTGATGCGGCAGAGCTGCGTATCCTTAGCCACGGAGCCTGGCACGAACTCCTGGCAACAGGCCCTGAAATACATTTCGATTGGTTACTGTAGCAAAGTAATTGCGCGCAGTGTGGGCAGGTGGCGCCTGCATCGCCCCGGCCGGCGGCCGCGCCGCCGCGCATGTCCACCTCAATGGCGCATTAGCATAATGTGCCCGGGACCTATGCTGCGCTAAACAGACGTAAACTCTTAGGGAAATTCGCACCGTTTACGTCGTTCTTCTCAAATATGCTTAGCCATAGCGCTCGTTTAATGCGATTCAAATGCAATTTTGTGAGTTAAAATTATCATGATATTTGAATGTTTCTATATTTATGAAGAAAACGGTTTAATAGATAAGACGCTTATCGTCTGCATTTACTTTACTTACTACGAACACTTACCCGCCGATCTTAGGAATGAGCCATATGACGAAGCATTTAAGCGCAAATTGAGAAACCTTTTGTTAGATAACCCTCTGTACTCTGTAAATGAGTACATGGAATTGAATTTGTGATAGCATGCATTTGATTATCACTGACTTCGGATTTTATTTCATTTCTTAATTTTATTGTGTTTTGTGTATTTCTATTTGTAAATGACGATCCTTATTGGGAGAAAATATTCATTTTATTATTTTCAATTTATAATGTAATTTTCGACGATCATGATGAGAAGATAAACATAACTTTGGCATGTAACAAATTTATAGTGTAATTTTTATCATGAAATAAAAGAAATCTAAATCTAAATCTTTAGCTATTATTCTCCCTTGTATGGCAGCATTTGCATTGGTAACTATAATAAAGCATCATCATACCTACTACTATTTAAGTACTAGTATTTAAGTAACCGCTGTGCTGCGTACACAGTACGGAAGCCTTCCTGCAAGTTTATAGTGAACGATATAAGCACCAATAAAGCATGGTCGCGCGATAAACGATAAAACATCGGGCCGCCCCTCCCTATCGCACTTACAAATAGTGCCGGACAAATAGGGACGGCTTGATGTTGTATCATTTATTGCGCGACCATCATGCTTACCTATCAGGTCTTCGATACATATCTACAGGTACAATAATAACTACTGTCTCTTCCCACATTTAAACTAAAAAAAATATATTTAGTATTAATAACATTTAAAGTAATAGAACAGCTTGTGTATAATTTTAAAGGTGCTCCCATACGGCCTGTTATACAGAGTGGGGCCTGTAACAAAGGCGAAGAATTGAACGGTAGGCTATTCTCCTTATACTGATCAACATTTGTTCAGTAACTTTTAAAAATTATGAAGTCTTTAAATTTTTAATTTTTCATACAAAATAAATATATTTTTTTTTTTTATGAGGAACAGGTAAACCATTTGACCGCAATCTTTCATATTAGCTTCAATGTACGCCATTATTGTTGTCATTGACGTTGTCTGTCACACTTTAGACTTAACAGAATTCGTAATACATTACCTCTTAGAAAAAACTTTCAAGGGTGATAAAAATCAAAATACAAGTTATTTTTAAAAGTCGCCGAACAAATGTTGATCAGTATAAGGAGAATAGCCTAGAATTCAATTATTCGCCTTTGTTACAGGCCCCACTCTGTATAACATTGATAACCCAGTGTGAGAACACCATTATATACCTCTACATACTTAACATCGGAATCGATATTAAATATCCACTAATATCTACGTGTATGTTTACAGATTTCTTTCCGGTTTGTTACACCAAAGCTTGTAGGCAAATAAAATATAATAATAACCTAACATGTCTTATACACACGGATATGAAGTAGACTTTACATTCCCATGTCCCCGTCGTATGGTTTATGTATACTTCCACCTATGGACCACCAGATACGTAATTATCAAATAGATATACTGGCGCCTTCCATTTTTAAACTTTATTCAATTGACTTTCTTCAATACCCTACCTTTTCGTAATCGGATTAAAACGATAAAATCGAATTTAACTAGGAAATGATTTTACGTTCATAAACATCATTCATGGTTCATGGTAACTATATGTATATGTATTATAAAAATGTTTTTCTATTTAAATAAACACATAAAATTATATTATTCTATAAATAAAATATGCACTTACTGTTACTTATATACTCAGATACCACTTTTGGCCTTTTTTGTGGTTACAGTATTTATTGAATACGTACGAAAGGTCAATTCTAAAATAGGTATACAATTATCGTCGTAGGGAACAAATCAAATTATTTTATTAAATATTTTTTGATTTGTTTTTTTAGTAGTAACACTAATATATATAAATTATAAACTAAAAATAGATCAAGCCTACTGGTGGCGAAACCGGGAATCGAACCCGACGGGGTACGTCGGCGGTCAGGGTGGTGTAGTGGTTTGAGCACGTCAGCCGCGATAGCTGGAGACCCATGTTCAATTCCCAGCTTCGCCACCAGTGGGCTTGATCGCTTTTTCTTTAGTGTATTATTTTCAGTTTATAAGTTATATAACTTTAGCATTTTTGTGCACATGAGTTATTGGCGTTATTGCTTCAGTTATTTAGTTCACTACGCAAGGACAAAATATTTACTCCGAAACATTAGCATGTAATTGATACGATTATTTTTCTAACAACTGATTTTCAAGTGATAGAAAGCATTTAGTCGTGGTTGTCACGGGGATTACCGCGAAAACGGCCTTGTGACCTGAATACCTAGTAAATTACGCGCAAGACAAACGGCGGTTACGCCATCTCTTAGTTAATTATGTCAACTAATTAATTCTTACAATGATTAAAATCACTTTTTATTAAAGAGCTGTAACAGTATGGGGCAGTTTGCTTAACAAAATGAACTCGCTGGTTTTGCCTGGTTACTGCTTGCAAGATGTATTCGTAAGTGCTACTTAGTTTGGCCAGTGATTAATTTAAGCAGTAGGTACATCTGAATGTCTGTCAATTTTTACTAGTTTGACAAGACTGGCTTCCCTCAAATGCTTCGACCCACGTCTGTAAAATATAGATCATGAAAATGTTCAATCGTAGTTAGTTTTTTCGTTAATCTGTATAATGATTGTATGTGTGCTTTACTATAGAGTTCAATATCCTGTAATAGGTACTACATTTTAACTAAATCGGGTCCGGATATTAAAATGTTTTATGAAACAACACCAGGTTATAAAATTCTCTTTCTCTTAGTCATTATAAACACACAAGTACATTAATCTTATATTTTGCCCAACATATTGGGCTGATGACATAAACATCAACTCCGGGCATGGAGCGATATATTTGCGATTTGAAGATGCGCGCTTCGATCTGCGGATGTTCAGTTACATAATGGCCAGCGTTCACGACCTTTCCTTACCTACTTTTTAACGACGACAGATTGTCAACTATAAAAGGTCAGTTGTTCAGTTGAATGATTTCAATTGTAGCTTTTGTTTGGTATGTGTAATTTATTTATTTATTTATTGAGATGATCGTTGCTCACGTCCGTAGGTACCACAAACGCCTGTCCCCTGGGTGATGCTAAACGAACAGCAAACTTATTGGCTGCTATACTTAGTTGCTATTAGCAACCTTACAACATCTCAATCGTTTTGTCGTGTAATTGATAAAAATATATGAACGAGTAAAACAAATATTATTTTTGGCTTGTATAAAACCAATTTCAGAAGCAAATACTCAAGCTATGTACGTAATTTTACTAAATTTATACATATATGATATCATTCGATTGCGAGATGTTTAAAGATCCATATCTGAGCATGATCGATAACTTGGATCGGAAGAGGTCTCGTAAGTAGGATAGGTCGTGTTTTTTCCTAATTATAAAGTTACGTTAAGTATTGCGACAGTCATTTGTCTCCTCATTGCGAATCTACGAAGATTTATGGCTTGAAACCAGACTTTGGTTCGTTTCTTACGTGATCAAAGTGGATGATAATACTATAAATCTTAAGAAATATCGTTACGCAACAATACTAAAGTGCTAATTGACCAATAACGATATTTTTGCTAAAATATTTCAAAGATAAAATAACAGAAATATACGTATTACATATTTGGTAAGTTTGGTTTTGCATAAGACTGTGATTTATGGTTACACCACAAAATATATAATAGTACAAGTACAGAAGGCCCACTGCTTTGATGTTCACGACATGTCGCCTTTTTAAATGCCTACAAAATTCTTATAGCCTAAGACCGGTACGATATTTTTGAAAATAATTCTATAACAGTAGTTTTACTTCATATACAGCGCTTAATCGCAATTTAAAAAACCTATATTTTCGAATCCACCAATAGTTTGGAATGGAAGTTATTAAAAAAAACTACGCCTAGAAAATAAGCGTTTTCTTTCAGCAAAATACCTCACAGTAATTTAATGGTGGAAACATGTAGAAAAAAATCAGTTTTAAGGTTTACAACCCGAAGCCACCTAAATATATGACGGGAAATAAGACTATTTTTATTGATATAGAATTTTTGAATTTTGTCTAACGTGCTCTAGAGCTGATATAATAACAGATATTTTTAAGCAGAAATCAATAGCACATAATTTTTCAGATATTTAACATATAAAAACCACCAATATATTTATATGGAAATAAAAAAATCTAAATATTTGACCGGGCAAATTCGAAACAGATAATAGTACGAGGTTGACTTTTATTGTCCCTATTTAACAATATTAACAGCATGATAATCCACCCAATAAGTTTGACCTTTATTTAATACTTTAATTTATTTAATATATTTACATGTTTATGCGTGGTTTGGTTTGGACCTTAGTGTCTTACATTTAGGAATCCATATGGCAAACCACCACGCCGGTGGAGCTGAGCCGATGGTAGGTGATGAGCCGTGTCGCATGCTTTTTATTCTGTTCTTCTATTACACATTAACGTAAATGAGGAGGCACACTGACATTTTACCCCGCCAGGCGGCGCCTATGCATGTCACTGTCATTCATATGTGAGAGAGAGAAAAACATAATTATCAGCTTCTCGCTCTCACGTCTCACGGACTAATAGGGTGGCGCCATCTGTCATATCCTTTGAGTGTTCCTCCTCATTACATGCCTGTTTCTACATAAGTAATATTTTAAGTAGATTAAAAACAGACGTTTCCCACCGATAATAAAGTCCAAAGTAATTAAAAAAATTACACATTTATTTTAGGCATGTGATTTGACAGTCGTCGAAAAGAGTATATACTTGTCAGTACATACATCTATCTCACGTTTTTCTCTTCTACCATTTGACAGATCTCCGTCATCTTGTGAAATGTATTCTTCCATTCTTCAGAATCGTTGAAGCAACGCTTGTTACAAACACGCGAAAGCTATGCAAAGTCTAATTTCGACCCATATGTCATGGCCAGGTATAGCGCCGGCGATTATCGTTAGACTTACAAGCCACAGGTCACAAGTTCAAATCTCAGTCGTCGCATACGTTTTTACAGCTTTTTTAATTATTTTTTTAAGGTTTTATTTATATTATAAGTTGATGAGTACAAGCTACTGCAATGACATTAAATACAAGGACGCACAATTCATAACAAAAATGTTTTAAAAATCTGGGTCTAAATTGCATTTATAACATTCTTGTTGATGCTAATAACGTTAACTTCTTATCTGCTTAGGAAAAAAATCGTTCATGTCATAACCAACATAGTGTATAAAGACCTAAGTATCAAAATTACAAATGGAACTGCCACACACTAAAAACTCTTTATCAAAATACCTTTTGTCATAATATGCTCAAATGACTTATATGTCAAAATGAATTGCGAACGAATATTGAACGAATGGAGCCGCTACCAATATTATAATAAGTATGTAGGTATTAGATATTTCCAATTTATTCCATAAATATAAATACCTAAAAAAGGCCGCAATTTTACTTCTTCATTACATAAACTTTAAAAATACCCTACTGTATCATCTTTATCTTGGTCACTTGTACTCCGTTTATTACAATAAATGTATGTAATGTATGTATGTGTAAATTTCCTGAAATAAATGTCATATCTTGTTGTCACAAAGAAAAATTTACAAGGCTTCCAAGAATCTCGAGCTGGAAGGATACAAATTAAAATATTTTCTATGAAAATAATTAAATTCGACAGCAGACAACCCAAAGGTTTATCGGATTTATTTATTATAGGCATTTGTTTTAAATTAAATACCAGTGGTTCTGATCTGATAGTGTGGGATATTCTTTAAAATTTATTTTCAAAAGGAGATTTAATGTTGGTAATGCCATTCAAATAATATTAGAAGTGTCTAATACGCGAGTGTTCGAATTTAATTATAGGATAGCACATATTGAAAGTACTGTAATATGGGTACAAAAGCCTGCCTATTGAAATATAAAATACATAGCAAAAAGTATAGAAAGGACCTACTTTTCGACTTTTTATTTACACTACGTACCGACCATACAACTGACTCTAATTAATCTTGGTATTAAAAAGAGTAAAATGTAGTACGTTTTTCCATTATCCGATCCGATATCGGATGTCGGACCGATATTCCATACATTACAGGCGGAATCTTGGATTCTTCTATTGATATCCTTCCGACATCCGTTATCGGATCGGATAATGTGAAAACGGTCTAATAGCGACTCAATAGTTTTTGTTCCTTGAAAGTCATTAATTTGAACAAATAAAATTATTCATTGAAATCTATACAATTACAACGAGTATTATAATGTATAATACATTCATTTTGTAATGTAATCCAAAGAAATAACTTATAAGAAATATATTCTACCCTTTTTGCTTGTTTTCTGATTACTATTTAGCCAATTTTTCATTGACTAATACCATGGACTTTCAATAGGGACTGAGCTCACACTTTTTTTGCCATACTAAATTGAACTTTATCACCGGTGCAGAAAGGCGTTCTTATCAGACTAGTAAAAGTGTGTCCACATGAGAGGGTCAAAGTTGGGGCTGGTGTCCCTCTCGCACCTGTGACCAGTGTTAAAGAGATTACTACAGTAGTAGTATTTTTACCTGTATGATAACTAAGTTTATAAACTTCTTAAATTATTTTTGTATTATATCGAGGCAAGGATATTAATACCTTGTAATGAATTGGTAAGTCATTATTATGAAGCCATAAAACCAAAGATTTGTGCAATTAAAAAAAACCTTTAATTCGGTATTAGTAGATTTGGTAGTAACTTTGAATATTGACTGGTATCCCCAAATAATGACAGTGATGACGTCATTCAAATAATTTTGACAGTGGCAATAAGTGCGAGAGGGACACCAGCCCCAACTTTACCCTCTCATGTGGACACACTTTTTGGCCTAACAACTCAATCTAGCTTAATGATATATAAATCTATGAGTCATACCTGAGATGACGAGTGACAGAGATGTATGGAAGAGAAAGACATGCTGCGCCGACCCCAAGTGACTGGGATAAGGGCAAGAGAATGATGAGTCATACCGGACAACTGTCACTGTACACTTGTAATCCTTATTACAAGGGCATAACGTCTAGCGATGGTTAGCTAAGACAGAGTATTGCGGTTAGTAGGAACGACGCACGATGTTGAACCTTAGGTTACCTTCAATCAATACTAATACTGAAAGACAATTTTTAAACTTATTGCATTACATGTGTCTAACAAAATTTCAATGAAATGGGTTGTAAATCTAATACTAAAAAATAAATATTTAAAAAGAGAGGGTTTAAAAGGGTGTAAAAGATAAAAAAATAATAACAAGAAAAAAAGATTTCCACTGCCGAGGATCGAACCCACGACGTCAGGTCAGGAGCGCGCCCATCGTCTTACGCTACTATAACTGAGCTATTTAAGCGATAGTGAAGGTGGCGAAATATATTATTATACCGCGATGTAATGAAAATACGAATGAATAACTAACTTTTGAAATAATGCAGAAAATGACATCGTCAATAGTAGAGTTTGTAGGTAAATGAAAAATATGAAAATACTTCTTTCAGTACAGATTTTAGCGCTTCTTGGCGTGCATTTAAAGGTGGATTATTTTTTATACTTCTTTATTTTAATCTTAACGAAAAGTCTGTTCCAATTTTTTTGCTGATATAATTTTTGCCCTGAATGTTATTCTGAGCTAGTAAAATACTGAACTTCCGTTTTGTTTTTAGGGTGGTTTCAGTAGAAATAGTGTTTCAACACATAATGTAGATACAAAACAACCATAACTTCACTTGTCCTATTATTGCTTGCGTCATAACTAATTTAATTACTCCGCTTTTTGCTACTACGAAGTATCATTCACAAAAATAGGTGGTTTCTTAATGTGTTATAAAGATCATAAATTAAAGTAGTCGAATTTAAAACAAAAGTCCTGATACCATTTTCGCCTGATTTTTAGTGAATTAAAATAATCTTTTTTTTATTATATTATACGTTTCTTGTCTCAAATTTTGGTGGCTTAACTAAAAAAACTGTACCAAATTACCAAACTTAATTTTTGGTGAGATAAAAAGTACTGTTATAGAATTAAGTTATTTTCCCAGTAGTAGCAAGACCGGATAGCTCTTGGGGTATTACAAAGAAACGAGCCGCACGTGCGCGGCGTCCGGCGATAGGGTTGCCTATGGATTAAAACGAATTTAATACTCCGATAAAATGTTATACTATTATTATTCAAGTCTTGGGTACTTTCTAGGTATATCTATAGTATTTATATATTTTTGTTTAAGTTCCAACATCACAAGCCTTATTGAACCTTTCCGGGGTACTTATTAATAGTACATCTGTGTAAAAATGTCCTATGATATTTATTTTATTCATGATATCTATTTAAATAAGCATTATTAGCCATTCCACAAGCGGACATCGCATAAGAACCTTAAAAAAAACACTCGCGACGGAAAGTAACAATAGAACGTGCGAACGTGCGTTCCGTGAGAACGCGCGCCACCCCTGATTAGGCCGCGAACTCGCGGCCGCAAGCATGTACTTGCAGCGCGGCGATAGAATCGCAGAGTGAGCCGCCCCTGGTTACACTCAATGAACAAATATTTCACGGAAATATGAAATATCATACACAAGGTATTATGATTATAAATATATGTACATATATGTATAAGTAATTAGGTATCGAGACAAACCTTATTGGTTTAATTTAATACCTACTGTGTAAATTAATTTGAGATTTTTGTTTGTAATTACCTAAAATAAATAATAAATATAATTATATCGATCCGATCCGATCAGTAAAATTTTGCATTTCGCTTTTAGATACATGAGGAAAAACATGAGTAGGTGTTTATAAAAGTGTTTTATTTTATTTTATTGAATACCTACCTATAATATTAATCTGAATTCAAAGTTTACCCCGTAATCGTTATATTACATTATACTCTTTATATTCACAGTGGCAGAACTTTTAGAGTCGAGTCCTCGTACCTTCCTTTGCCCTCTTTATGGCAGAACTAAAAACGAACAAAAGATAACCACCCCCGTGCGAATAAAAGAGACACGGCGATATTGATAGCTCATCGCTGGGCGAGTAACTATAAACATCGCCGTGTCTCTTTTATTTACATGGGAGTGATTATCTTTTGTTCGTTTTTATAGCCGATAGCTCATCTTTATGTGCCTATGTGCCGTGCTTTTAAATATCATCGAATTCATTAAGGCAGTTGTCACAGATATTTTGTATTTTATGATCTTTCGTGGGAACGGCTGTCGCTCCCTTTGTAAGTGGGCAATAAAGATAAATTCATGGTTTTTGCTTTCGAAAGGCGTATTAACATTGTAAAAACTTTAAAGGACCAAGGGTGACCAAGGTCTGTAAATGAAAGTATCTTATCGTGTCACTTAGATAAATGAACCAACGTTCTTATATTATACATATAAACGCCTGTATTGTATGTGTGTCTGTAACACGAAGAGATTATTGGGTTTCGACAGAGAAAATATTTTTGTCCGAAACATTGAATAATAGTTATTTTCCCCTCACTAGCTCGGAAACACGTGTTTTTGTCCTTTAATATCAGCGGGTAAAAACGCATTTTATCCACTAGTGGGTAAAGTAATTTGACCTTGAATAAAGTCAAATTAACTGCTTTAAAATTGATAAAAGTAGGTAAATCTAGTAATTAAGATGATTTACCACCTGTGGAACTACTGGAAGCAATGATAAACGCATTTTTTTGCGTTGTAGTTTCCTCGCTATAGTGAGTCCTAGAAACTCGACGGGAAAAGTTTTGTGTTACACTCGGGTGCAAATGTATTTTACTTCTCGTGTGTTAAAAAAAAAAAAACTCGCAAGTTCAGGATTCTATTCTCGAACCACTCGCTTCGCTCGTGGTTCAACTATAAAATCCTTTCACTTGCTCGTTTTTCAATTCCACACTCGGCGTTAAAATACAACTTTGCCCCCTTGTATAACAAAATATGATAACATAACTTTGAGGAGAACATTAATGTATATGTATATGTAATGTATATGGATGTGTATGTGTATGATGACCGGTCTGGCGCAGTCGGTAGTGACCCTGCCTGCTACGCCGCGGTCCCGGGTTCGAATCCCGGTAAGGGCATTTATTAGTGTGATGAGCACAGATATTTGTTCCTGAGTCATGGATGTTTTCTATGTATATAAGTATTTATATATTATATATATATCGTTGTCTGAGTACCCACAACACAAGCCTTCTTGAGCTTACCGTGGGCCTCAGTCAATCTGTGTAAGAATGTCCTATAATATTTATTTATTTATTTATTTATTTATTTATTATAATTATGTATGCATTAGAATTAATCTAATTTTATCAATCATTGATTTGTATTTCAAGCAAAGAGGATTGAGTATTATAGAGAGTTACTGTCGAAGTAAAATGTGTAATCACAGTGCATAGACTGCCATCTCTTGACACAGGCTTAAAACTTTTGAACCTCAGTTTTGACAATTTGGCCCATATTCTTAGTTTGATATGTTTTAAAATGTAAAATATTAATGTTAGCGCCATCTAGCTGAGCGTACCCCAAAGGTGTAATGCCATCTAGGCCAGCGTACCTTTTTGTGTATGGTACTGAGGTACGTTTTTTTCTTAGACTCTGTCTACACGGAGTTATATATGTCTTTGATTTCAAGTAATGGTCAAACTATTTATAAGTACTCTATGGCACTTATTTTAGTTCAAAATACTTATGATAAGTTAAATGAGATAATGCAGTACACAACAATCAATCTTAGAACCGTGATAATTTAAATAATCTTAAGTGAATACCTACTAAAAATTTAATGTCATCATCAAAATTGTAACTAATAACTTAACAACGTAAATATTGTTAACAACAACACCTTATATAAATAATTCAACTGGTTACTGCAAGTACTGTGGCAAATGGCAGGTTTTGATTTACTGCAGGTCAAAGCGGCACAAAGCAGAACGCCCCGTCATAACCACAGCATTTCCGCGACCATCACGCCGTCGATAATTTGCTCTATTGAATAGTAGGTACTATCAGTAGGTACAGACGGGCAATGATATACTGGCACATGGAACTGTCAGCTTGTAAATGCTACTGCTTCTGTTCATATATACTCACTATGTACTTTTGTTCCTGGCTTTTGGTTGGATTACATTGTGTACTTTTTAACCCCCGACGCAAAAACGATGGGGTGTTATAAGTTTGACGTGTCTGTCTGTAGCATCGTAGCTCCCGAACGGATGAACCGATTTAGATTTCGTTTTTTTTTGTCTGAAAGTTGTGTTAGTTGGGAGTGTCCTTAGCCACATGTTTCATGAATTTCTGTCCACTATGTCGGGGTTTTTTTCAAAATTTTAATTTCTGGTTAGGTCAATTAACTGCATCGGGTCTTAACTGGCGGAGTAACTCTTATTACGTTTCTAGAAATCTTCAGTGAAATCGCCTTTTCTTCACCACCTTTCCGTTCCTTCAGGTGGTCTGCCACAATCACAAACCGTGCTCTGGCTCTGAAAACACCTGCACGGTTAGCACAAGATTGCCTCGAGACTATGTCGCCGCGAGATAGACTACCCGTCCTTATGTCATTAATATAGTTAGAAGAAGACGTGTGATCTATCTCGCGGCCATCATGTGCTAGGCCTACTGGTGCCGTAGCCGAATGACATTTCTGCGACGCGAAACGAAAACGAAACGCCGCGAAAGGTAGTCTGGCTCTGTCGCGCCAATACGCAAGAGCGATAGAGATAGATATCTACGAGCGTTTCGTTTCGTGAGGGTTTCGTAAGCGTTTGTGCCATTCGTTGCTTTTTTTGGCATAAGAGATTAATCCAAAACTATATATCTTTAGGTACCTAACTCTCAAAGAATTGCAAACAACCATTATCCAGAAATTGCCTACAAACGAAAACCATGTCCTTTACTAGGCAATAAACTGATAATTTATGACGCCCAAACAATAATTGAAGCTATACAACGCTGATAATTTACAACATGTATTATATTATCTCATCTAGTTTAATGTTGTCTTTGACATTAGAATGCTTCCTCAAGCCATGTGAATGCGCATTCATTACACTTCCTATTGAAGAGCGAGTCGCTCGGACTTTGATGTACTACCCATTTAAGCGTTAAAAGGACGGATGTCGTTAAATTATGCACTGAGAACAACTTAGATTACACTTAGATTATCTCATGTTGGTCTTTTATTCGATGCGACTTTATTACTTTAATAATACTTATAATTTATATTCAATTGTTTTTTTTGCATGAGTTACTAAAAGCACTGTTTATTTCTTTAAAAATTAATCAGTACATGCTTATATCTTAGCCTAATCTATATTTATTATAGATTGTTAGCCAAGACGAGTAGGTTCTCTTTACATTTATTTATTAAATACATGCAACAATTTTAAATTTATTTTTAGTTACCTACTCTATATCTATTTTTAACATTTTGTACATTTATGACTTAAGGTTTAACAATGCTTTTTTAGTTATATATTTAAGCCTCTACATTATCAGTAACATAGCTAGGAAAACTATTCAGGAACTAGTAAAACTAACCAACGGGGTCAGACACAGGCTTAATGATTTGTTTGGACTTCCACTAGTATTACATTAAACCGTACCATTAACCTGCGACGATGACGAGTGACGGAGAAACAGGGAAGGTATTTTCCCAGCAATGAAACACAAAATAAGGGTTTCGCAAAAAATTGAAAAACCTCCGACCTCGACATAGTGGACCGATTTTCATGAAACATGGCTAAGAACACACACACACAGACAGACAGACAGACAAACAGACAGACAGATAGGCAGACAGACACGTCAAACTTATAACACCCCGTCGTTTTTGCGTCGGGGGTTAAAAAATAAGGAGTGACTAATCGGACCCGCCTAACTCAGCTTTCAAACAAAAAAAGAGAATTATAATGATTTCCTGATTGTCCACTATTCAGGTATTAACTGTCCGAGGGTTAGCGAAGATCCCAATCGCAATTTTTCTTTAACTTCAAGTAGTTCTAGTCGATGACTTAATGTTGACTAAGCAAGGAATATATTTTTACTAGCTTTTGCTCGCGGCTTCGCTCGCGTTAGAAAGAGACAAAAAGTAGCCTATGTCACTCTCCATCCCTTCAACTATCTCCACTTAAAAAATCACGTCAATTCGTCACTCCGTTTTGCAGTGAAAGACGGACAAACAAACAGACACACACACTGTCCCATTTATAATATTAGTATTGATTATTTGTATCCCCAATGGCAATAGACAAATTAATGATACTAACAGTTGAACTAAAAATGTATATTTTTAACTTCCAGTAGAATTGTTTGATTACCTATAATGATATGCTATTATTCCCCAGAAGCCTGTAACGAATCGTGTACGGGCCTACGGGGAACAGAATCAAACCAAGCATGGTGGATGTGAATGTCGGTTGGTTTAAGCTTCTAGTTATAAATATCTAAACGAAGATAATGTTGTAAGGATTCTACGTAAATAATTAAATAGTGCAGGTAGTTGCATGTGCGCATATTCGCATAATATAAGGGGGTTCAATCGTTAAATACAAATTAACAGAAGCTTATAATAAATATACGAAAACATAAAACAACTGATACATGTTAAACTACCCATTTTATTGTTGCTAACAAGGAATTATCAAGTTCAGAGTAAAAAAGTGACCGACCTAAGTAAAGGAACGTCTTCAGTAAAGCAATTTTTGATTTTTAACGTGAAATATTTGCTGTCCCATCTGCGCGTTTCCTGCTATGTAATTCTCAACAGTCACCGAGATCAGGAGTTTTGAAAGAAAGCCACGTAATAAAGAGGACACTTCTTGTACTGTTCCGGCTGAGCGCTCAACTCGCGCGCTGTATAAGAATGATAGGTCGGCGGCGCGCCGGCGCCGGCGCCTGCAGAATTGACATTTAACATGAGACCTTGCGCGAACAATACACTGACTGTCACATGAGCTCCCGGAACCAGGCTCCTTGACCTCAGGATAACAAACAAAGGATCGATACAAATTGTTGAATGAGTACAACCATAAACCCAATTTCCTTTTATTAGATGTCGATGGGTACGCATAAAATTTCGGACTTGTCTTGTTTGTTAAGTGATTTAGCGACTGTTAATTTGATACTGACACAGTTTAATTTTGAAATACCTATAGCCTATAACCATGATGATACACCTACACACGTACTTTTACTTAAATTTCATTTAGGATCACTGAAACGCTGTTGCAAATTGGATTGTGTTGCATATTATTATGATATATTTGGTATATTCCCATATATTATGTATAAGGATATACTTATTCACTTACAAATTAATTACATACACGATTACGTTCCGATACTTACGAGTCAAATTGAATAATAGCACAGCATGGTATTTAAAGAAAAATAAGTGTTTATTTACTCCTATTAAATTTATTGGTTAACACTTAGCCGTAATTGATTAACTATGGTTATTGTTATTAATTAACGCTGAACACTCTCCATGAAAAGATTTTCCCGTGAGAGGTTCCAATTTTCTTAGAATACCAACAACAAAATGCTATCAGAAAAACCGGCGTGTAGGACCACGCTTAATGGAGGGTTCCGTGAACTTCTCAAAATAAACTAGTACAAAAAACATTATAAGTAGTACAAGCTGTGGTACAAGCAATCTTATCTGTCATCAATTTTATCAATTTTATCTGTGTCGGACCGTTTTGATTTTTTTGATATTCTGCTTTTTAAAGATTCTAGAGGTAGAGCTAATCAAAATTTTCCAAAAACCGCCTATATCATTGTGGCGCAAAAAAGGTGTATAAAGATTGGTAACAATTAACCAAAAAAGCTAAACGGTCCAACATTGATTAATTCATTGTTATTCAGATTCTTAAATTTCGTTCCGATTGATTAAGTTTTGAAGGAGGAAAGAGTCGAGAGCGGAACCTCGATTTTAACATTTTTTTTGAAATATCTTTTGACTGAGTTGTTCTTAATGGACAATTTTTTTTCGATAAATCAAATAACACTTGTATATTTAACTAAAATTCCCAAGTTGAAAGGGGGTCTCCTTTCCATTTTAGCAGTTTCGCTACCGTATCCTCTTAAGAAAATCGTTTTTTTGTAAATAACTCTTTAATAGCTCGAATCATCTTCCTTGTATTGTCCCGACATTCGCCACAGCTCATGGGAGTCAGCTTTGACGCCTCAAGATTTGGCGTAGGCACTAGTTTTACGAAAGCGACTACCATCTAACCTTCTAATCCGAAGGGTAACTAGGCCTTATTGGGACAAGTCCGATTTCCCCATGATGTTTTCCTTCACCGAAAAGCGACTGGCAAAATATAAAACGTTTCGCACATAAGTTCCCAAAAATTCATTAGTACGACCCAGCCCAGGATTCGAACCCGCGAACTCCTGATTGAAAGTCGTACACTCTTACCACTGGGCCATCAGCGCCAGTTTAGCTACGGAACCCTGAAATGGAGCCTAACCTCCACAAAGGTCGTTATCTTAAAGATGGCATTTGAATCTTCTCAGCGCATCAGACCGTTCATCGTAGGATGGTAATTGATGAATCAACTCGGCGATTTTGCCGTGAAGAAAGAAACAATCACTCATGTTGTATGCTAGTTACAAATTATACGTCTTAGCCGGCTGCTGCGGCTACTTTTGATTGTTTTTGTGTGATCAAAGCTTGTTAGGAAGTGCTTTATGGTCGTCTATGCTGATCAGAATAAAATCTCTTCTTATTCTTAATGTATATTGACAGATTTAAATATTTTGTTCTCATAAAATATAAAAATACACAATGAATAATCATGAACTAGATAGGTAATTAATTGTGATCGTCAGTATACATAGGTGTTTTTGTACAATTTATATCTTAATGCCTAAGTAAACTTTAACAAGTTGTCATTTTTCATTGTCACAAAATTAACATCAAATCGTAAAAATGTATTTATACATAAAAAGTATAAAAACACACACGTTTATTACACTTGCGTTAAACCCACGATATGTGTACCGCCCACTAGTTTGGTCACTGCAATAAAGTTCATCCATAAGTAATTGCTTAACTGTGAGTTCCCACAAGTGCGTCACTTGAATGTATCGCTCATTCAAAATGGAATACCTAAGCCTGTATGATGGCATTAAATCTTAGAACCTTTTTATATTAGACCGATGAGATTAGGTAACAATCAGCCGGATCTGCGGACTCATTAGAAAAAGAAGATAATATCGCAGACAATAGAGCACTCAGCGACCGAAAGTGATAGTATAATAGATATTAAAGCTAGATGACGATAGCAAATTGGTGGTCCAGACACTGATGAAATTAAAAATGTACCTAAAGATGACGCACGTTTCTGAGAACTGTTGCGGATGGAATGCGGCTAAAGTGTGATTGCAAAAGATCTAATGATATAATTAACATACAATAATACTCGTATATAGGTTTTTTTTTTGTTAACTTTGTCCATCAAGATTTTAGAAATATGTACTAGGTATTAAGGTTATCAGAAATATGAAATGTTTTTTTTTGCTACTTATTTATGCGTAAATATTGCGTATATAGGTATAGGTACCTATGCACTTTCTGTTTTCGTTAAGAGGGCTTTCATGTGAAAATAGAGAAATCGCAACCGAGCGCTTAATTATACCATGTGTGGTATAAAATTAAAGGGATTTGCGAGTAGTTTACAAATATATAACATATCATAGGACTTTTTCTACTTGATCTAACAAAATATGAGAAAATGTTCAGAAGTGGTAATAATTATGACGGTGAAGGCTGATAAGAATCAAGATAACAAGATATTTTAATTGCAACTTGTAGTAAATATATCTATTTAACAACGGAAAGTATAGTATTTCACCGACTAAAACTATCAATTTTACACTATTTTGACGTTTTTCTTTAAATCACCCTTAATGCTATTCAAGCTCAGTAGTAATTTTGAATAACGAACGACCCTCCGAGCTTTTGTGAGTACTGAGATTTTGTCCCCAGTAAATCCGACCAATTTGAATAGATTAGATAAGTATTTTGAACATTCTAAACTATGGGTACACATAGCAATTCTGAGGTAACAAACAATCTCTGATTTTATTAGGTACGAGTAACCACATTTAATGTTTGAGGAAGTAATTCAGGTGTTTCTACAAATATATCTGTATATCACGACTTTAATCTCGCGAAGTAATCGGCGTAATCAAGCCACCAGTAGGCGACAGTCCCGCCCTATAAATTATAGGCTTTGTGTGAAAGACAGAAATTTCTGCAATAACATATTTAAGGCTTTGCTAGAAAAATAACTAATCTATAGTAAACAAAAACATGTCATGTATGACATGTGTTGAAGGCCGGGTTTGACCGGTATTCGTCCCTTCATCATATAAATCAAAATAAATAACGTGTTCAATAGGCGCTCATACAACGTTTGAGTATGATACCATTATATATTATAGGTTTTGTAAGAGTCCATTTGTTTTTAGGCTTTTGAGTCATCAATCAAGTTGTAGTCAGATAAGTCGCGAGTCATATTAATTGATTGAATTGATCAATTAAGCAGTAGTTTCTCTTGTATCATTCATACCAATATCATCATCATCATATCATAAGTAGGTAGAATGTATTTCGGCAGGTTTATAATTTTCGGTTCTTTTCTAAGTTTCGATTTCGATTAGTTCATTTGTATTGAGTTAAATGTCATTCATTTACGCCCCAGTGATTCAAATAGAAAAATACATAGTGGAATATACATATATACTTAGAAACAAATCATACTGTAGCTAATTTTTAAAGCAATATTCAAGATTATATCAGCAGCCACTTTCAATACGAATCAGTAAATAATGAACGGACTAAGTAATAGTTTATGACAAACACTAAGTAAATACGCTATCATTAAATAAGGTTATAAGGGTATATTACAAGACTTTGTTTAAAGCTTTTGAAGCCGTTCAAGAGACAAAGCACCGTCGCACCTGACTACCTGCGGGCAACACATTACAGCTTATAAGCATTCGTCATTCACAGGTAAATTATAGAGAAACAGAAGCCAGTAGCGGTCCGGCTGAATGGGAAACGTAATGCAAACGTCAAAATTGCGGCTATTTACCATACATCAAGACAAGCGCAACGCAGTTCATCTAATCGCTTACCGTGCGTTGGCGAAACGAACGCTTAGGATTGTTTGCGTAGTTTTAGTGACTGACTGATGATCAGACCAAGATTTTTTTTTTATCAATGGAATACCGGCGAACTTTTTTTTATATAGAGATAGTAAGTATCGCATAATATCATCGCAAAAACTATGATAGCAGAAATACGTAAATCTGGAAGGAATTGACTGATTATGAAAAATATTTCAATGGCTCCCGTTTTTGTCAAGTTCGTTTAAACAGGCATAGGTACTTGAAGAATCAAGCAAAAAGTGATCGCCTTAGACTTAGACGTGCACGACGATTTATTACTGATTATTAAAAATAACACAGAATACTAAAGCGTCAAGCTTTAAATTATAGCCATCACATACATAAATATTGGTATCGTCTCAGGAACTGTCAGTTTTTATAACGATAAGCTAGCTAAAACTATAAGTATGTAAGTACATAATATAATCTGGTTTATAATGCTTAATACTTCTGTTACCCTTTTGTACTACAAAACGAAAAAAATAACGATTAAATAAACATATAGGCTGCTGTGCCCGCTGTAATCTAACTGTCTCAAAAAACAGTAGAGGTTCGATTAGAGAAGAACAAGAAAGGAATTTGTAATACAAAACATTGCTGATTATTCAAAACGTCAGTTTGATAGGGTTCAATTTCTTTGTACAAAATCTCAACTATTAAAACTGAAACTAATTGTACATTCAAATGGTTTTAGCATAAATATGGTATGGGTATATAGGTATATTTTAACCCCACGTATGAACGGTTGAACATAGAATCATGAAACCCCACTAAATCCTAAATAATTTGTTTACTTCTTCGGATATGAAGTTGCATGCAGATGAAAATTATATCAGTTTAGGAACAACAGTACCGGCGAATAATATATCACAAATAATATTATCACATCTGTGATTTTTTGCATGAGCAATTGAGCATGTCATGTCATTTGTGTGAGCATGAAAGCAACGTATGTTTGATTGTAGATTGCATATTTTACTAGTAAATTTGTACGAACGCATGATGCATAGTTACTGCATTTAAATGTATGTATGTAATTACATTAAGGGCCAGTTGCATCAACCACATTTGATAGACACATCATCGTCACGCAGCAGACGTCTATGGAACTTCCCATACAATAAAATTTAACGAACGCTTTAACGGTGACAGACGGTTTGATGCAACCGGCCCTAAGAGACACATGAATTCAATATTACATAAATCTGTCATAAAAAATACCATGCAACTATGTTTTAAACAATGAACCCTTATGAAAAAACCATTACATAGGGTCAATTATTTTCACCTACTATTTATACCTGACCTGAAGCAGTAAGTTGGAAACAATTTACAAATATAAAAAACTACAATGAATCTGATGATACGAGTAGGTATTATGGGCCAGTACTGTACTGTTATGTATTCCGTAAAAAGGGTCGCTTTAAAATTTATTATTTCTTATTTATTTAATTATTGCAATCAAAGGTAACATATGGTGTAAATATACAGTGCTCCACAAAACTACGTTAAGTTTGACTGGGGATTCAAGAAATCAATTAATACTTCTAAGGTTAACAGTCAGTTAAAATGTCCCTGATGAGGATAACAGGATATCATCATCATCATCAAGGTTAACAGTTGAGTAATATAAATTAAATGAAACCGGACTTAAAAAATTAGTTTTCTAGTCATATTATTTCATTTAATTCTAAGGCCGCCAAACACCATCAAATCAAAATGACCCCAAATTTTCCTTTCCCCGGTCACTCGTATCACTAGACTGTAATTATCAAATAATTTCAAGAAATAGATAATTTAGTAGCAAAACTATATAATATTTCAATGATGAATTTTAGACAGGAACCTATTTTTTTATATAAATTGTTTACCTACCGATCACTCTATTTTAATAAAGACTTTAGCTTGGCTCGAATATAATTGACTAATAGGTTCATTATTACCCTTCTTCGTGTTTCTTACAAGCTCGGGAGCCAGTCACTAATCTTTCTTACATACGTCTCGAATATGGCAATGTTTTTGTATGCGATGGGCGCCAAGAGGCGCCACTACAGCATTTCTATTTAGAAAATAGTATTTTAATGGGCAATACATTTATACAGTTGAATTAAATTATTCACTAAGAGGTTTCATTTAAATAATTATTTTTCCTAGACTTGGCACGGCAATGTCTTGGTAAAGACAATGTAACCACTTAGATTCTAGTCTAAGAAACAAAATTATTGGGTTGGTAAGAAAGTAATGAGCGATCGATTGAATTCCACATAAAATTTTTGAGTGTTCTAGAATCTTCTATGGTCGAAAGTATATAAAGGACCAGTTGCACAGTTTCTCGTCAGTCATTCACTAGCTGTCGCCGAGCTAATATAAGGAAGAAAATGGACGAATTAAAAGTGAATTAGTGATTAGGCATTGCTTACTATATGAATTTCAGTCTGGCCATTCAGCCGCCGAAGCAGTGCGTAATATATGTCAGCGTGTTGCTCCTGATTTGCACTGATATCTGAGGCCACGGCGACCAAGTAACAGATGGTTCCAGCGGTTTCGTAGTGGCGATTTTCATTATCAGATGTCCTAAGTCTGGTCGACCGGTGAAGATTGATGTAGCCAAATTAAAAACCTTAATTGAAGGAGATCCGAGGCTAACGAGTCGTACTCTTGCTACCGAGTTAAGCTGCTCTCATGTCACCATAGAAACACATTTACGTTTACCGAGAGGTAGCTCTAGCTCGGTAGGAATTACGTAAAAGGTGACAGAAGTCACGATGTTCTTATGTCAGTTATTAATATAGTGAAACTTGATGGGTCATTGGATCTACTTTTATACCATAGAATAGTTGTACGAATTTACGCTAGTTGACGCGTGATTGTCGCTAGATGCCACTTAACTATGCCTATAAAAATAACCCGCATTTACTGATGTATGAATTTACAACTCTTCCCTTACTTATTCCTCTATAACTTAAACCTATATTTTTCTTTATAGTACACAACGTAGGAAACCAAAGTCGCAAGCGAGTTCGCTCACCGCATAAATGAGACCTTACTTAGAATCTACTTAGGCCACAGACCAATACAACAAGACGGCCCTTACAGGGCGACTCGCGGTCACCAAGCAAATCAGGTTTATAAAAGTTTGAACGCGTGCGACACCGATCAGGAGCGCCCAAGTATACGACCCGCTAACAGTGTTCGTGTCCGCTCGGGAAACTCTTAAATAATCAAATTTGGTTGCAAACAATGGTCTCTTGCAGCATAAAGTGGTGTGGCAAGTCTTCTAACACTTCTACATATAAAAAAGATGGAATAACATTCCACAGTTAAGTCAAATTAATTATTTTGTTGAATATTGTTTATTATCCGCAGAGTTCATTTATACTGGTCAATATGGTTGTACTGAGCGGCGCCGAGGCGCGTCCATCCCTTTTTGCCTAGTTAACAATGCGATACGCTATCCCTTTCACGTAAACGACTAGGGATGGGGCCATGTTAGTTTATGTCTGTTGCGGGAACTTCGTACTGCCGTTCGTACCATGTGCTACCATTTTATGAAATATAAAAGAAAGCAGATTTGTAATTGTGAATAATTATCTAGAATCTGTAGAGTCTGTAGTGTTATTTAGTTGATTGATTAGTTTAGAATATTTAGTTGGTAATTTAACTTAGTAAACGTAAGTAAAAATGCACAGTTTAGTTATTAGTTACTAGAATGATTTTTATTGAGGTCTATCACAATCATCATCCTCCTTGCGTTATCCCGGCATCGGCATTCGCCACGGCTCATGGGAGCCTGGGATCCGCTTTGGAAACTAATCCCAAGATTTGGCGTAGGCACTAGTTTTATGAAAGCGACTGCCATCTGACCTTCCAACCCGAAGGGTAACTAGGCCTTATTATATATATATATATATTTTTTTATTTTTTTTTTTATTATAAGGACATTCTTACACAGATTGACTGAGGCCCACGGTAAGCTCAAGAAGGCTTGTGTTGCGGGTACTCAGACAACGATATATATAATATATAAATACTTATATATATAGAAAACATCCATGACTCAGGAACAAATATCTGTGCTCATCACACAAATAAATGCCCTTACCGGGATTCGAACCCGGGACCACGGCGTAGCAGGCAGGGTCACTACCGACTGCGCCAGACCGGTCGTCAAAATATATTATAATTTGTTGCAAAACAAATTCACCACAGTACTGGTACCGGTACCATTGTCCATAATAGACATGTCCCATTCCCATCCCTACTGCTAATCGTAAAGGCGCGCCATTATTTGAAACGACCAATGGCAGCACCGTGCGCGCCCGCCTCACCCCGCAAGGATTGGTGATTTGCGTCTCGAACAATATCGCTTGCATTAGGCTTCTAGTTGTATTGGTCTGTGACTTAGGCACAACCAGTCATCTAGGAGCTTTTCTGCCCCAGTGCCGGTAACCCAAACAGGATAAAGAATGAAGAATGTCCTATAATATATTTATATTTATAATAATATATATATATAAACGTAGAAGAAAAACCTGTGATATTAATGTATCTATGTCATGTCCCTAATTATGTTTACAAATTACCTTGAATGAGACAGGAGGGTTAATGCAATGTAAAATTTGATTTATAATCTGTAGTTCCAACAATCACCCTTTCACGATTTCAAAAGGCTGATGAAATAAGGTATTAAGGACAGCTTCTGTGAATCTCGTCAAGTCGAATTAATGGCGTAATTAATCCCTAGTCAACACAGAGAAGGCGACATTAATGACGGCTAATTTGTCAAGGTATGTAGTAGCTGCCTAGTTTTTTTTTAATACCACGTCGGTGGCAAACAGGTATACGGCCTGCCTGGTGGAAAGCGGTCACCGTAACCTATGGACGCCTGCAACTCAAGGGGTGTCACATGCGCGTTGCCGACCCATTAGAAACTTGTACACTCCTTTTTTGAAGAACCCCATACTGTAGTTCATCGGGAATACCTCGACAGGGAGCTCATTCCACAGCCGGAGCGTTCGTGGGAGGAAATTCCTCTGAAACCGCACGGTGCGCGACCATTTAGGTTGCAAGGTGTGTGGATGAGCCCCTGTCGATGGCGAGCGTTGGCAGCTTGTCAAACAGTTCTTCAGAACACAACCCATTGTACAGGCGATAGAACACACATAAGGAGGCGAAGTCTCTCCTTAGACTTAGTTAGTTAGGTACTGAATAATTATTTTTGCGTGCATACATTATGGTGAAGCAATATATGTAGTGTACGTTATCACTTCAGTAAAAGTACAGGCTGATTTAGACGGCAGATCTCGCATGCGACTTTCATTACAATGCGACATTTGATCAGCCTGCTGAATAGGCTACTAGACTCATATCGAATTTGGCACAATAAATGATTGTCTTCTGTAGTATTTGACATAAAAAAACAATAATTATAGATTTTGGGTATTAAAATACAGTTTTATACCGACTACGTACGATGACTACGTATTTTCGATTATAAATGTGTAGGTATATTTTTTTTTTATATTGGCCACCGAAAATGCTGTCAGCGATGTAGTGACGTCATAGAATTCGAATTCACTTCTTGTCAAAACAATCACTGACATAATGAACTTGTTTTCGAATATAATGACTTGATGCACAGGTAATCTATAGATTAACATGAATGTGTTGTTTTCGCCTGATTACGTGGAAGTATACTTTAAAAATATTTTTTGCTGTTAGGTCATAATAAAATATGGTAATATTTTATTTCGGTTAATTGGACAGTACTTATACTTTGTACTTTTGGCACTTGAAAAAAGTGTAAACAAACCGGAGCCGTCAAATTTGACAGATCCAGGGATAGTGAACCTTTTAAGGCCAGAAACCTTTTCCTGTAAAATTTAGCTTAAAACCAATATTTCGTAAAAAGTCATAATTTTTCGTTGGTAAACTTCGGGAGATAAGGGGGGGAATGGTATTTTATTTTTTACATTTTCCTTCATAATTCTTTTTGTTTTCCACTACAAAAAAATTATAAAAAATAGTTTTGATATGTAAAATTTGAGCTCTTTCTAACGATACCCCACTTGACCTAGTAACTTGACATTTACAGTTTGCCCCCTTCCATTTTGGCCATTTTCTATAATTAATATTAATATATTTTTTAAAATAATAGTTTCAGCTTGTAGAGGTTTAAAATGTTCATAACTGTTCCAAATTTCAAATCGATAGCGTAAGTAGTTCTCGAGATATTTAGAAATGTGACAGACATACAGACAGACGGACAGAGCGTCGCCATAAGGGTTCCTTTTGTACCTTTTTGGTACGGAACCCTAAAAAACATAAATATAACAATCATCAACACAAATATCGAACTCGGAACAGATGATGATGATGATGATGATTGATAACAAGCAATGGCAAATGTTAGACATATAAAATTAAAAATCGCGTAAGTTGTACTACCTTTATATTTTAGTAGAGTTAGTGCGTTTTCACATTATCCGATCCGATATCGGATGTAGGACCGATATCCCATACATTACAGGCGCCATCTTGGATTTTTCCATCGAAATCCTTCCGACATCCGATATCGGATCGGATAATGTGAAACCGGAGTTACACCCAGATTAAAATGCAACCATGAGTTTTAAACCTCTGCAAAATTAGGTACTTTTTGGTTGATGATTCCCTGAAGAAAATAATAATATTCATTAAATGTAATGACGATATTTTTATATTCGTGAAGGTGTATACGTTTCATCAAATTAAACGAAATTACATGTTAGTGGAAAGAAAATGGAAAATAGTAGTGAGCTCAATTATTTTTAAATAGAGAAAAAAATTCAGGAACCAAACGTTACCTAATAAACAACCCTCAAATTTGACAGCTCAGGTTTGTTTACACTTTTTTCAAGTGCCAAAAGTACAAAGTATAGTCATATAAAACACACACTAAAAAAGGGTCAAGTAGCCTATTGGATGTAACCACAAATTCTCGTTTCACGAGTTCAAATACTAGTTAATTTTTTTTAGGGTCCAGCCGGCGTATTATGCTTCCAACTTTATCACTTATAGCTTATTTATGTGGATAAAGCATCCGTCACGCTTTGGCAAATATGTCAGTGTGAGAGTGACAAGTGGATAAGTGATAAAGTTGGAAGCATAATATTTAAGTACGCCAGGCAGTCTCAAGGTGAAGAAGGTATTATTTCAATAAGAACCTTTCAAATCCATTTTTTCAAAAAGTAAATATTTTCGGTGATAAACTCATCCAAATATAGAGAAACCCCTCTAAAAAAGGTCTGAACCATAAGTCCAAAAATATTTCAAAAAACCATCAAAGTTAAGCTTAATAAAACATTCAATGAAAAGTACCTATAGCGAGGATGTTTACTATGTGATGGTTACCTATACTAATAGCCCCAGTTCAAAGCAATTTCTTGTGACGAATGTGCAAGCAGTGCAAGCACGGAACCCTGCGCTGAGCACGGCCCGACATGTTCTCCTCCAGTTTTTTCTCCTTGTTAAAGTACAGGAAATTTTATAATCCAGTGAAAACGTGCAGAATAATAAGCGCCTAGCAGGAAACGTAAAAAACAACACTCACGTGTAGCCTTGAACTACAAGAGAATTAAAATACATGGAGAAGCAAACAAAGCCAGTGAATCCAGTAGGTTTATTTTATTTAATCAGTATTGTAACTAAAGTACCCATTTAAACGTAAGTAGGAGAAAACGAGGATAGATTGATAATTAAGACATTTTTTCCTATGTTTACCTATCCGTATCCGTATTCATATAACCATTCCATTACGGACTGTTTCTAAAATTTATTATAACCGAAAATAATTAGATAGATAGATAGATAGATGATTTATTTCACGAAAAAAAAATTACAATATAAGTTTGTGTTTCTGTACAAAAATATAAGAATTCCCATCATGATCGTCATAAAATTAAAAACTTAGAGATAACAGGAATAATATTAATAATAAATCATCATATTGTGTCCCCCAATAAGGATCGTCATTTTCCAAAATTTAACAATAAAAACAAATTAATAAAAATTAAAATTAAAAATTAATTAACATAAGTATGTAAATACTTACAAATCAAAATACAAATCGATTATTAAAGGAATGTCACACACAAAGATAAAAGATGAAAATATAATGTCATTATTAAATTTCAATGTAAAAATAATATCTCCCAATAAGAATCGTCAACAAAAATAAGTATAAAAATAACAATCTTAAATAAAATTAAATCTCCCAATAAGGATCGTCATTTACGTAAAAAATATCAAAAATAAAACAATAGCAATTAATAATAATAACAACAACAAATCATCAAAATTTCAATTCCATATACTCTTTTATTGAGTATAGAGGATTTTTCACCAAAAGGTTTCTCAATTGACGCCTGAATGTTTCGTCACTTGGCTCATTTCTTAGTTCGGCGGGTAGGTGCTCGAAATAAGTCGGTCCGATGACACGAGGGTTCCTTGTTGAAAGTGCCATGCGACGAGGGACACTTTTTAGGCGTCATTAGGTTACCTAATTGAAACCAGGCATTAAGTTACCTAATTGAAACTGCACTTAAATTTATAGACAATTTTCTAGAATTGAGAACGTTTTTTTCAAAGGAACGTCTTTGACACATTCGATGCTCACTTACTGATATACATGGTAGGTGATATTTGTGATAGGAGGCAATGAATAACTAATAAATTGTGGATTTAGGAATAGTCGCATGAGGGAGAGAGGAATGGATCCTCGCTTTGGGACCTTCCTGATGCAAAGATTAGCCATCGCGGCAACGCGACAAGCGTTATGGGTGGGTACTGGGTACCTTAAGTACCTTTGCATCGGGAGGAGCGCGAGGGATTTGGTAGGATAGTTTTTATATCTCCGTGTGTGTGTGTGTGTCTGTGTTTTTTTTTTAATGTTTAACCAAAGAAAAAAATGTAGTAACAGAGAATTTCTAATCATAGCATTTTAATATTTACCTAAGATTCACTATTGGGATAGGTCAGGAATTAAAATAAGGTAAGTATACTGGCAGCATTACTTGAACTGTAGGCATGATAACAGATCTGCAGGCATTCATACAAAAACATAAGACATTTAAATACGACACGCCGCGTGTGGAGATGCATCGACGAGATACCCGCTATCGTGCACTAAACGCTCACTGAACGATATAAATGGAGCTTTTAATGCTACCCAATGGCTCTTGTGTTTCGTAAAACCTCAACTGTTTCGTCAACTTTTTTTAACCCCGGCGCAAAAACAACGGGATGTTTCAGCAGTTTCATTGACAAGATCTTGTTTTATTTCGTCACACAAAATCTGTTTTTAACGAAAGTCGACTTATATTACTAAATGTTGGCGCAAAAAACGACGGGATGTTATAAATTTGTCGTGTCTGTTTTTCTGTGTGTGTGTCTGTCTGTGGTATCGTAGCTCCCGAACGGATGAACCGATTTTGATTTAGTTTTTTGAAAGCTGAATTATTCGGAAGTGTTCTTAGCCATGTTTCATGAAAATCGGATATTTATTACGTATGTGTTATTATGTATGTGTTACGGTTATTTATTTGTCTCATCAACATATAATTTTGGACAACTGACAACTGGGACTTATTTAAAAAAAAAAATTCATATGTCCGTTTCGTTCTTTTCCTCGCAAGTGTGTTGAAAAATATCGTATAATGCCCTTGGTCATTAATGTGATTATTTACACTCATCAGTTCTCTATATATGCACTCACAATGTACTGTTAAATAACCGTGGTATAAAATCATATTAAATTATGTTTTGAATAAAGCTAAGAAACACTTCTTTTTAGACGACGCCATGTTCATATGTAGGTACCCTTTCTCACGTCTGGTAAATAAATAAACCGACATAAGGTGCTGGCAGTAAATATTTTTATTTCCCTAATAAAACAGCAGACGGCTTCGGATAACGTAATAAAATTGGCAATAACGCCTCCATAGCCGAACAAATCAGCTATTTGTCTGTCTGATAGTTTGGTGGCCTTTGGGATGCTGGACAAAATACGACGGTATTTTTTATGCTAAATAAGTTTTTTTTGCAAAAATTTCATTTTTGGCATTAGCTTTTACCTTTCTTTCAACAGTCATCTACTGCTCTCCGAGACGTTTCTAAAAACCCCTTACTCGATGGGGATACGGCGTTTCATAACAGAGTTCCTATGACAACCTTTCTGCTCCATCATCAGATCAGCTCCATGATACCATTATATTGCATTGTCGCGTGATTTCCATATGTGTGCAAAATATCAGCTCAATCGGAAATCGAGAAGTGGGTCAAATTTAGCTTCTACGTTTTGACCCAAACTAACATAGGCAAGTTAAATAAAAGCTTGTAAAAATACACATTAACCAAACTTCAAAATATTAGTATTAGTTAAATATTATATATAAGTAATACTAAGTAGTATTACTTATACTACTAGTATTACTTAATCTACTAGTATTATTAGTAATACTAGTAGTATTACTTATATATAATATTTAACTAATACTAATATTATGAAGTTCGGTTAGTGAGTATTTTTTACAAGCTTTTAAGTAACACTAGTACCTACCTATGTACCTATGTTTCAATATCAGAAACAAAAACCGGCCAAGAGCGTGTCGGGCCACGCTCAGTTTAGGGTTCCGTAGTTTTCCGTATTTTTCTCAAAAACTACTGAACCTATCAAGTTCATAACAATTTTCCTAGAAAGTCTTTATAAAGTTCTACTTTTGTGAATTTTTTCATATTTTTTAAACATGTGGTTCAAAAGTTAGAGGGGGGGACGCACTTTTTTTTCCTTTAGGAGCGATTATTTCCGAAAATATTAATATTATGAAAAAATGATCTTAGTAAACCCTTATTCATTTTTAAATACCTATCCAAAAATATATCACACGTTGGGGTTAGAATGAAAAAAAAAATCAGCCCCCACTTTACATGTAAGGGGGGTACCCTAATAAAACATTTTTTTCCATTTTTTATTTTTGCACTTTGTTGGCGTGATTGATATACATATTGTTACCAAATTTCAGCTTTCTAGTGCTAACGGTTACTGAGATTATCCGCGGACGGACGGACGGACGGACGGACGGACGGACGGACGGACGGACAGACAGACATGGCGAAACTATAAGGGTTCCTAGTTGACTACGGAACCCTAAAAAAGCAGTAATGGATGATTAGTCATAAGTACTTATTAAATCTAGTGATTATTGTAGTGGATCTCTATAGTTATACCTATGTCTTATGTACTCATTTTGGTCCACGAATATTCTATTTCCAGGAAATCTAGGCGAAAATTTAATACCTACATGATCATCCATACTAATATTATAAATGTGAAAGTGTGTGTGTGATGTGTGTCTATTTGTTTGTTCGTCCTTCACGGCAAAACGGAGCGAATAATTGTCGTGATTTTTTAAGTGGAGATAGTTGAAGGGATGGAGATGACATAGGCTACATTTTGTCTCTTTCTAACGCGAGAGAAGCCGCGGGAAAAAGCTAGTTTAAAATAATTCTGACATAATCCTTTAACCATCAATGTACTTCATAGATTTAATCATATTAATTAATTTCTTGTCCTTATAATAAAAATGGGTATCTAATCTAAAACAGTAAAATATGGCCCGATGGCGATTAGTCATTTACGACAACATTTCTGTTATAACTATGTAGGCACCCACCGATAGGTACTGAGTACACTGTACCGCAATTAAGTGTCAATACACCTTGAATTGGAACCCGTGGGTTCAGAAACACAGCTGTTCACTAATAATATATGACGTGCACCCAAAATACAACCTTATGGTAGTAGACGCTAATGCATGTTGTACTATCGCGCTGACACAAAGCGGCGCTTGGAGATAGGGGTCAATGTGGCTTGGGGACGAAAAATTATAGTTACTTGTTGCGAGACGGGGATGTCTCCGCGCATGCGCTCTTACCCTCATCGATTTTTCTAACTTTGACAGTTCGGCCGATGTTTTGGGCGAACGCTCGTGTAGTAGCAAAATAAACAGAAATGGCTTTAGACTTTTCAGCCACATATAAGCTTTTAGTCTTAGGGGATTCTAATGTAGGCAAGACTTGTATTGTGCATAGATATTGCGATGAGAGGTACTACGATATTTACATATCCACAATAGGTAAGTAAAATATTTACTTTTAGTTTTACGAGCCTTTGTCACAGGTGATGCTGTGTTTAGTGCTTGTGGAGCAACGGGTGAGATTAAGTAGATTTATTAGAACCGTGTTAACCTAACGATGTAAACTAAAATACGGAGTCATAGCCTTTGTATCGCCTTTGTGTAATAAATAATTCTTGGGTACCTACCCAAGAACTGTTTCATCTCATAGAATATTCTTGCATTTAAATAAGCATCAACTTGTTCCACGCGCTACTATGTAGGTATGTGTCTGCAATCTAGCTGTTTCTGAGCAATTATGTTTACATTATGCTTTAGATCGATACAAGTGCATTCTCAATTGAGGTGTCTAACTCTATTTTAGGATACGTAGTTGTTAGGATGGAGATACAACGCTTTTTAAGTTTTTTGCATTTTCAATGTACAAAGTTCTTAATATGTGAGTGTGTTTAGTAAAACGTCCCACTTTGGCAGTTACCATTAAGGCGAGATTTACTTGTAGGTATATGTGGCTTTATAGCAATCGACAAAGTGGGACGTTTTCCCATGTACAGATTATAACATTTATAACTTCATACATATGTTATCGATCAATAAAACTGAATTTCACAAGGGTCGGATATCATATAAATTGTTTGTAGGTATTTTTGATGATTTGACGACCATTGTAAGATTGTAATATTTCTATTTTTAAGAGGGCCAGTAAAAATCGCTTATGGTCTTAAGTTTTAATGCAGTAAGTATTTTCGGCTAGAGGCGTAGGAGTGAGTTACAGTGAGTACTCTTATTGACCTGTTTTTTTTTGTTTTAGGTATAGATTTCAAACAAAAGATTATAAATCTGGACGGGGTACCCATAAAGCTCCAGATATGGGACACGGCCGGGCAGGAGAGGTTCCGGACGCTGACCACCGCCTACTACCGGGGCGCCATGGGCATAATACTCATGTATGACGTCACCAACCTCGAATCGTTTAACCATTTATCTTATTGGCTGAGGAATATTCAAGAGGTAAGATCATTTGGATTTTTATATTTAATACATTCGATGGTTGCTTTGCCTAGGTATACATGTAGTATAAATACCTAACTAAGTACGTTAATTTTAATAAAAAAATTGCTAGCGAACCACTGCCCTCCTATGAGCTGTGGTACAAAAACTGAAATAACGCAAGATAATAGTTTGTAAAATATGTCTGTCTGTTGTAAGGTATATATTTTTATTTAAATTGTTATCGACTTGACTTGCACTGGAGACAGAAAAATTGTAAAGTGCATAATACAATTTTAAAATTTCTAAGAAGGTAGTTTTTCCAGATAGGTGTATTGGCAAAGACATATATAACTCCGTATAGACAGATACAGTCTAAGAAAAAAACGTACCCCAGTATCATACAGAAAAAGGTACGGTGGCCTAGATGGCATTACACCTTTGGGGTACGCTCAGCTAGATGGCGTTAATATTAATATTTGACATTTTAAAACATATCGAGCTAAGAATATGCGCCAAATTGTCAAAACTGAGGTTCAAAAGTTTGAAGCCTGTGTCAAGAGATGGCAGTCTATGCACTGTGGTGACACATCTTACTTCTACAGTAAATCTCTATAATACTCCATCCTCTTTGCTATTGCGTAATGTTATTTATAAATGTTATTCATTTACTTAATTTACACTTTTCAGTACGCTTCACCGGATGTTATAAAAGTGTTGGTTGGCAACAAATGTGACGTGCACGAAAACCATCGAGCAGTACCTAAAGAACGGGGTCAAAAGGTAAATGTGTACAGTCAACCAATTGGAACCCTAGGCCACTCTACAACCATGTCAAAATGACAAGCAGTAAGAGATTTCTTACAGTCTGATTTATAACGTCACTGTGACATAGTTCTACAACTTCTACAGTGGCCTAGCTAGGGTTCCAATTGGTTGACTGTACCTAATTACGATCCTATACATACATTTTTAACTATAAAACTCCCGTGAGACTCATACATATTTAAAAATATTTTAAGCGGGTTACTCACGTATTAAGTCGATATAGCGTTATACATACATCATAATAAAATATATCATCGTCATGTTCCAAACCGTATCTGGCTACGGCGACTCCTTGTTAGTCTATGTGGTCTGAGTTTTGGTTTTGTTGGGCTTTTAAATGACTTGCAAAACCGAATTTGGTTTTAAACGTGCGATCAGAGATTCAAAACGTAAACAAACAAATGTATCTGTCAATAAATGCGACAAAAAGGCTGTCATCTAAGATTAGGCATTAGCGTGGCGAGCAATTTTTAGTTACGTTGATGTAAATTAACTCCTTACCGTCACATTATAGCAATTTCACACTGCTGGTGGGCATGTTTTTTGTTTGTGAACTTGTGAATAAAATGCAACTTTCTCATAAGTTTTTAAAGAATCAAGAGCGTCTTTACCAGTTGGTGTGGTGAAAACGTTATTCCATTATGGTAAAAGAATACTCATTGTAAAATCTATCGTCCAGATGTTGCATACCTACACTATTTTGATGTACCTACCTTATATCTATGTTTTTTTCTATCCTCAACCGATTGTCGCATATACGATGAGTAGGGATAGGATAGGTGGAGAAAGTTCATTAAAACCATGTCCGAAGTTTCCGACGACCATGATCCTAAGTCATGCGGGAGGGACCTCAGAGAGATTGTAAACAGATTCAAATAACTAGGTTATTTAGCCATTGTCAGGCCCCGTCATCGCGTCTACCGATTAAATATTACTTATCATATCGGATTAATTTGTACTTCATCGACAGTATTATTTAGAAACTGAAATAGATACCATACACTAAAGAAAAAGCGATCAAGCCCACTGGTGGCGAAGTCGGGAATCGAACCCGGGTCTCCAGCTAATGGGGCTGACATGAATAAACAGCTACACCACCCCGACCGCCCGCCGCGTAGTATTATTTAGACTAATCAATTTAATTCCAAACTAAGTATGTAAACCTACTTACCTTCCTAGAAATTCACTGTCCAATAGCGTCTTGAATGAAGTGGCAGGGCTGTAAGTATATCTTCTTTATATAACTTATTTTATAAATTTCAGATAGCTGACGATTTTGATATGCCGTTCTTCGAGGTTTCCTGTAAGAATGACATCAATATTGAAGAAGCGTTTTTGACCTTAGCAAGAAAAATTAGAGAATATAGAGATAACAAGGTACCTAACTAAACATATATACTTTAAAATATACATTTTAATACGATTAACTGGCAATGGATGGATTACGCCGTGGCTTGCGTGAGCGACGGTCGCGCGATGGTCGCGCCACGGCGATGCGACGCATACGAAATCAAACCTTATCGATACGGAAGTATGAGACGCGACGGCGACGGTCGTGCGACGATCGCGCGACAGTCGCCCACGTAAGACACGGCGTTAGCGGGGAATGTTCTGATGAACTCTTTGACTTGGTGCCACCGTCGCGCTTTTATCACCGCCAAAGAAACAAAGTTCATCCTCACATTCTCGACACGTGACAAACCAAGAACAAACGGGCCTCTCGCTCGTCTTTGCCCAGAACGTGCAAGTTGTGGAATGAGCTACCTTCTGAGGTGTTTCCCTTTCGCTATGATATGGGGTTCTTCAAGAAGCAGGTATTCAGGGTTCTCAAAGGTCAGCAACGCATTAAGTGGCTACCCTGATGTTGCTTATGTCCATGGGCGGCGATGACCAGGCGGCTCGCCTGCTCGTTTGCTGCCAAGTATTTTAAGTTATTTAATACTAGTCTATACATAACGTTTTACGTGACCAATCCAATTAATGCTCCCTCTATTTTAATTGAATTATTATTCTAGATAAACAATTTATCTAGAAAAACTATAAGATAAGCCCCTATAATGGACGTGGCACCAGTAATGAGATGGTAGAGAAATATGTATTTAAGAACACAAAAAACAATTGAATATCAATCTACAGCTTTATTACACTGCACTAGTTTATATTACTTTACTATGTACCTATTTTGTCTTTTACAGGCGGATGCCTTCGAGCTCAAGGAAAGAGATAGTGTGATAAAGCCATCAGATTCCGAGACAGACGTATCAAAATGTTCTTGTTAGCCTAGTTTAATTATATAATTCATTAAATTTACTGCAAATTGCAGCGAGCAAGTAATAGATATTCTGTGATATCGCAGTATTTAGTGAATTTAAACAGACACGAAGCTCTATCTATATCTTGCTCGGTTGCAAGTTTGCAACGTTCGAGTTATGTATGCTTTAACTGGCGTACAGACATTTTGTTAAAAGTCTGTATCTAAGAACATTATTGTTCAACTTGACAAAGTCTATTATGAAAGTAAAATGCCTGAGAATCGTCAAAAACTGGAACGATAGGTAGGCTTTTAATTTACTTTCATAATAGGGCATTTTCGCGAAAAAAAAATTCAGAACTTTTTTTCCAAAATAGGTAAATTTAATTTTTTTCTGCTTAGAATCACAGCCCTTTTGATCCTACCTACTACGTAAAAAAAGCGTCTCTAATTTAATTTTTCCACTTCATTACCATTTTTTAAACACTTTATACAGCGGTTACAAAGTGGAAAGTATGCAAAATAATAGAAAATTTAGGGACCATGGGTTTTGTCTCTTGTTTCTTTTCCTAGATCCAAAGGGCTCGTGATTCTCAGTAGGAAAAACATAAAATTTACCTACCTTAGAAACAAATTTTTGGTGATTGTTCTCGCGAAAATGCCCAATAAGCTATGCCAAGATTTGAATTTTATATTCTAATGACAATAGGTAAAGAGTTAGTGTTCGCTTAGCGTGTATTATCTTCTACTAGCTGTGCTATCTTGCGTGTGACACTCTCGCATGCGTTTATGCACCATCTAGTTCAGGATCAGTATTATTCAATTGATAAATTTCCGTAATGTCTATACATTACAACATTTTACATGTGGTTAAATAGTATTATGCGTTGTTGTAGGTACAATTGTCTAACGAATAATGAAATATGTAATGTCATTATATATAAACTCATAATAAAGGTACCAATGAAGCTTAGAGAATTGTACCTACACAGCTTCTCATCTACAACTTTAGGAACTTAAAGAATTTGTCACAAGAGCCGAAAGGTCTTACTGAATAAGTCGAGTAGCTTTATAGATTATTGAATTCATGGAAAGTCACTATTGATTATTTAATAACTTTGCAATTGCAAGAGCTGTCTCTCTCTTTACGTATACTTATAAAATTACATAGTTACCTACTTTTGTTATGTATTTGAGAGTGACGAAAGGTACTACTGACACATCACGCATTATTCTATCGATATCGTTGAGAATGCCATGTCTGTTTTTCATTTCATTTATGAATGATAACCTAGCAACTGTTAAATTAATTAGATTATAATCGCGCCTATAACATATTTGGCATTCTCAAAACGATGAGATGCAAAACGTGTTTAATATGACATGTTGTACACACCATGCGCGGATTCAGGCAGGATTTATAAGTAGGTTATTACCTGACCTTCTCGAATTTGTGGTACCTAAGACTAATGGCGACTGTTGTTTTGAAAATAAGTAAAATAAAATATATATAGGTAACAATTGTCAACATGCGATCGACGGATGCCCCTTAAACTTAAGGGGAAAATCTACAAGACGATTGTGAGGCCTGTTGTATTGTATGGATCTGAATGCTGGGCGACAAAGGTGGAGGATGAAAGGAGAGTGCACGTAGCGGAAATGAGAATGTTGAGATGGATGTGTGGAGTGACCAGAATGGATCGGATCAGGAATGAGTATATTAGGGGAAGTTTGAAAGTTGCGCCTATAACGGAAAAGATGAGGAGTGGCAGGTTGGCGTGGTTCGGTCATGTAATGAGGAGGGATGAATGTCATATAGGCAAAAGAATGTTGGAGATGAAGGTTGATGGATGGAGAGGGAGGGGTAAACCCAAACAACGCTGGATGGATTGTGTAAAAGAGGATATGAGGAAGAAAGATGTGAGTGTTGAGATGACGAAAGATAGAGGAGAATGGAAGAGGAAGACGTGTTGTACCGACCCCACATAACGTGGGATAAGGGTAGGAGGAAGAAGAAGAATTGTCAACCAAGGAATACACATCTGAGGCTCTAGTGAAAAACACATGGTACAAGTCACGCGGAGCGCAGGTGAAAAAGGGTGTATGGTCCATATATGACATGCCGTTTGTCACCTGCGCTCCGCGAGACTTGTACCCTTTTACACTAGAGCCATATAATGTAAGATGGCTTATTGGTGTTTTAAACTCGTAGTTATGTTGTGGCTTAAATAGTAGGTATATTTTTAATATTTTGTGACATTAATATTTATTTTATTTACCTAGAAACGAATCTCATTAAAATGATTTCTTCTGGCAGATATTATTAGTTCTAAAATGGTACAAAAAATAACAAATTATCATATGGCGAATGGACATTCACCATATACCATGTACCTACTCATAGGTATACATTTCTCTTTATTATTTACATTGAACGGGGCTTAACCCTTAAATGCATAGTGATGTATATTATGCATCATCTATTTTTGACTGTAATGACAGCACGTCAAAATTCGAATAAATCTTCGTCAAGGTCATGCATTTAAGGGTTAACACTTATAGTAACTATAAATGAAGCTAAAATAAAAATCTCTATAATGTAAAAGGCACCCCTAGTGGGATGGTACCTATACCTAGGCATATGCTGTAAATTTCAAGTACCTATTTAAAACAATAGGTACCATAACAGCCCCCATCTAAAATCGTCCTCATAAGTCCATCAAATAACTTCAGTCAATATACGACCTAATCGTAGGTATAGACTTGTGGAGCTAGTTTGACGGAATCCAAATATGGGGCACTAGACTGTGAAAGTGTTAAGTGTGTTTTTAAAAGCTACCATTTACTACATATAAGTCATGGAGCCACTAAAGATTATGTATCATTGAGCTTTGTTTGTTTGAAACACAATGGCACCATTATGCTTACTGGCCATTACAGGAGCAAAATGTAATATAAAAATTGGACATTCCATTCTTAAGCGTCACAAATTTGCGGAAGAAAAACTACAGACTTTGAAGAGTCTACAAAAAATACACCAAATTTAATAGCAGGTGCGTATTGTTGATTGAATAAATTAAATTCAGTGATATCTATTTAGATTCTCTAACACAGACAGGTTATAAGCTACACTGTTATATAGTTTCTTCTCAACGGTTTTATAATAGATCTTTGATGTTGCCAATAAATAATAATAAGCTAGTGTTGCATTGCAATGTATTAAATAGAACATAACTTACTACTTGAGTTGCGCATAAGAGCTGTTACTAAAAAGGTAAAAAGTATTTGGGCTTTACAATCGTGCAGGGGGTCATTGTCTCCTGAAAAAACAAGAGGGTAAAACGTATTTCCACCGTGATGATATTTTTAAATGAATATTCGTATCCATAGAAGGTATGTAATACGCTCAAACTTATTACATGCATATAAGTACGAATTTAATAATAAAATGGTTCTAATAATAATGTATTTATTATAAAATTTCATATTCATCAACGATCACAAGTTGCAATTAATGTAATTACATTGGAGATAATATAAAGCTCATTATATCGCTTTTGATGTTAAGTATATCGTCACTACTTGTAAAAAAAACTTGTATCTTCGTCTCTCAATGAAAAGAAAATTGTAGTATGTATGGAATGCATATAGACTTACTGCGTTTTAACTTTGAGGAGCAGCGTGAGATACGAGATTTTTTAAAAGTAGTGACGATATGCGAATCACTGTAATTTTGTATACAAATATCTAAGGCAAAACACCCTATGATTGGTATATTAAATAATCAAAGAAACAACAAACTAATTTGGGCGCCAAACCAAAACGGGCAGGTCCCAAGGCTGCTGGACAGTCGGATATATCATCAAATTAATTATTATATTTAGGCCTATTTTTTGGATAAGTGTAATAAAATTATGAAAAAAAATCTATACATGGCAATGATCAGCCATACATATAAAATATTAGATAGCAAATAGATGCTTTGAGCAGTAAAAATCAACGGGGTTTGAAACATCATGTAACAAGATAACTATTATAAAAGAATATCATAATAGTACTGATGTAAACAGGATGGACCCTGTAACAAAACAAAAAAATTAACAGTATTCTACTCCTTAAGAGGGCTTTCGTGTTAAAAATAGTGAAATCGCAACCGAGCGCTCGATCATACCGTGTGTGGTATCAAATTAAAGGGCTTTGCGAGTAGTTTGTAAATATATATCACATTATAGAAATTTTTCTACTTGGTCTAACAAAATATGAGAAAATGTCCAAAACTGGTAATAATTGTACCGGTGAAGGCTCGTTTTCAAAAAATTGGCAAAAATCAATAATAGCAATTTATAATCACTAAGGCATAACAGCAATTTAAGTAAACGTTGCAGATTAATTTAGTACAAAACTTACTTCGATGTGATGTAGATTTTCAAAGAAATGGTCACTTATTTTAGGTAATTTCTGAAAAAAATTGAATTCGCCTTAGGCTAGTTTACTCTTTTTCAAAAACTTAAAATAAAAATCTAGTCTGAAATGATTGTGGTACAGGATATACGAATTATAAATTTACCCGTTTTAATATTCAAAATTGTCCAAATTTTACAAATAAGATCGACTGATTCAGCTCTATACGTGCGTTTTTCTAAACGTGCATTAGAGAAAAATTCATAATTAATTTAGTGAGTTAGTTTTCAAAAATCCAGTCTTATAAAAATCAAGATAATAAGATGCTCTAACTGGAACTTGAATTAAATAAATCTATTGGATAACGGAAAGTGTAGTATTTCACCGACTAAAACTATCAATTTTACATTATTTTGACGTTTTTTTTTTAAAGCAGCCTTAATTAAACTGACCAACATTTGTTCAGCGACTTTTAAAAATATTGAAATCTTAATTTTATTTTAATCTTTCAAACAGAATAAATATTAGCTTCAATGTACGTCATTATTGTTGTCATTGACGTTGTCTGTCACACTGACTTAACCCCTCAAACGCCTTGTTCCAGATCTGTCCCAGACAATTTAAACTGTAATTAACAGATTGAAGGTTATTAATTCAGTAACAAATTTTTGACAACGGCGTTCCAGGGGTTAATAGATTTTGCAATATATTACCTCTTAGAAAAAACTTTCGAGGCTGATACCTACTGCTAAAAATTAAATAAAGTTATTTTACAAATGTTGGTCAGTATAAGGAGTGTAGCCTACAGTTATTTTTTTTTGCTTTTGTTACAGGGCCCACCCGGTATAATTTGAAATGATTGTCTATCTAAAATAATTCGTTACTGTTACAAAAAGGTCAGTAAGGCCCACTTGCACCAACCACTTAACACAGGGTTAGTGGGCTGTCATCTGTCAAATTCCCCAAAATCCTCGGGTTAACCCACCATTTGACAGATGACAGCCCACTAACCCTGAGTTAAGTGGTTGGTGCAAGTGGGCCTTGGTAATGTTAATCCAAATGAAATTGTAGTCTGTTTCATATAGTCAAATTATGTTACGGCCCAGCCACGACATTGGTCTAAGCGCGGCAGCGGCGAGCGGCAGGCATACGTGCGAATGAAAAGTCCCATCGCTGTGTCTCGCGTCAATGTAGGTATGGCCGCCGCTCGCCGCTGTCGCGCTTAGACCAATGTCGTGGCTGAGCCGTTGTCCTGTAGTATAGTTAAAGTAAGAGAGGTTCTAAAGCCTACCTAAGAATGTTTCAGTTAGAGATTCAGCTGTTTGCACGTGTGTGCCTCTAGCTATATCCTGTTCATACAGTCGTGTAAAAATATGGGTGAAGCCTGGCAAGAGTAGAAAATTATAGGGGCGCCATCGTCATGTAAATGGTATTAGTATATGGCAACTATTGAATCACTTTTGTGTGAGAAAAGTAAGTGTTGCTATGATAAAAAAAAAATCGTTCCATTTCAAATCTTTTTTTCCCAAGCTGTACAGAAGTTGCTCAAAAATATGTGCCATAGTTCTTCATTAGCCGACATATGCACTGTTTCTGAGCAACTTGTATGCCCATATTTTTAAACTTGACTACACTGGAGCTGCTTGCGGATCTCTTTGTGTGCTATAATGTTGCCGCAGCTTTCTTGCTTTAAAATATTTTATTAGAAAAAAAATTAACAGGTACTTAGTCAAAATTAAAACCTATCTCCAATGAATTTCATTCATAGTAACCGTTTTACACTAGCACAACTAAAATCATTAGTCAATAGACTGTACCTACCACTTATTACCTAGTAAAGTTTTATTATAAACGGCAATTTGACTTTTATTCTCTACCTACAAAAATGTCCCAACTCCAATGGTTACCTATATTGCTATATGTAGATCATTATCCTCCTTGGGTCATCCCGGCACTCGCCAAGGATCAAAATTTGGTGTTACAAATACGATTACCATCTGACCTAACCCGAAGCGTAACTAGGCCTCAGAGGGATTAACTCTAGTACAAACAGCACATTTTGGACAAAATTTACTACGTTATTTGATACGAATAAATTTAACATTAATTCATCAAGCTGGCCTGTTAATGATATTATTAGTATTTAACTGCAAATTCCAGTATCTACGAATCAATTTATGTTTGAAAAATCAGTCACCGCATCTGCATATAACGCAATCTACTTACATTAGCACAGGCTCACGAACACGATTGTTCTTATTAAAACTAAAATAAATAAATATAAAATTAATAAAATAAAGTACTAAGCACCATTGCATTGTGGCTCTTACATTTCATATACATACGTGATACATACTTATAATAAATTTATAACTAAGGACCATTAAGGCGGCTCAAGAATTTGCAAGCAAATATAATGGATATAGCCTCGTAACGCCCTCCATACAAAATTTTTACTAAGGGATTTTGATTCTAGATGTACTTGAAATTTAGTTGAGTTTCATTTGTTCGAAAAAATGTAGAAACAAAAGAAATTCTACTTAATTTGTTTACTTGAAAGTAGAAATTCCATTGAAACAAAATGTACATCTGATTGTGCATTGGGCCGACCGACACCGGTCGGGACAGTGTCCGACCACTGGCGTCACTAACAATGAAAGTTGTAAGCGCATATTGGCTGAAGCTTTGCACTGTCGGCTGCCGACACATCTTTTAGTTAGATAAGTACAATTGCTACAATGCAGATGCTAACAAGAGAGTTATACTTATGGGAGTTATCATTATTAAATAAATAAACTATATAATGTGAGCATTAAGTGTTAATGAAGAGGTACACTGACATTTTATCGCGCCAGACGGCGCCTGTGCAAGTGCCTAGGCATGTCACTGTGATTCATATGTGTGAGAGAGAAACAATATATCATCTTCTCGCTCTCACGTATGAAATTCTTTATCTGTGCAATGAACTAATAAGGTGGCGCCACCTGTTATAACATTCTGTGCAATGGAACCTTTTGAGTGTGCCTCCTCATACGATCACACCACTAAAAACCAAAACAAAAAGCGCATGTCAGTTCTTATACCCTCGAAATGAGGTCTTACGTGACTATACGCAACTATTATACTACAAATATTAATAATTTAACAATTGCTTTCGTTTCTTCCTCGGACTAAATGAGTTGCTCTGCGGTTCTAGCTTAGGCTCTATTTTGACGTCGCTGGAAGCAAGGCACGGTGCGCTTTGGCTCTCCGATGGCGTACTTGGCTCTTGTTTAATCTTGAGATTTTCCAACATTTCCCGCTCACTGAAAATGAATAGAACAAAACTATAACTTAATGTGAGTGTGCACAGGAAAACGTCCCACTTTTTCGATTGCTATAAAGCCGCTTTGTCAGTTTATTTATATAAAGATACAAGGAAATCTCGCCTTAATTGTAACCGACAAAGTGGGACGTTTTACTAAACAAACTCACTAATAATGAAGTAAGAGAAAAAATAATTACATAAAATTATCCTCTACTTTAGATAGTAGAGATTTACTATTTGTAGGAAGTTCAGATGTGTTGCTTAACTTCAAAACTGGGTGAATCCTTTCTGCTATAAGGTTGATTATCTTTCAGATCATATTATATTTTTTATATATTCAACCTTAAAGCAGAATGGATTTACCCAGGTTTGAAGTGAAGCGATCCAAATGTGCCGTTATCTGGGTAAAGGGACCTTAATCTCGGTAGGGTCCGCGGCGTCGTATTTGTATACGATCATCGCTCATAACGCAGTAAGCGCCATCGACAATAAGGTCTCTTTACCCAAATAACGTCACAAATATATTAGAAGAATGTAATACCTTTATCAGTCCTCACTATCCGAAAAGTTCTCACTATTAGAAAACTCATCACTATCCATATCGGAATAATCATCACTATCCGAAAGATACTCAGACAGCCAGTGATCAAGATACTTGTAACGAGACACTTTCCCCAATATTGTACCATGTAGATACACGTGTGGGACCATAGTTATTTTTCGGCCACGAGGACTTTGGAATACTAACAGTTTACTCTTATTTACATTAAACCTAAATCCATTTTCCTTAGCATAATCCTCACATTTTTGCAAAAGCTTTATTATTGCACTAGGCCAAGGACCCAGCAATACCAAATGGTCTTTGAAGCTGATATGATTTATGATTTTTCCTTGTATGCAGCACCCGACTTTAGCATTGCTGAGTTGATCAAAAAGACCGTAAAGGAATGGATTGAATAGCCTTGGTCGTGATCTCGTGTTTAGTTGGTTTTTGTAAAAATATTCCAACATCACAATGATCTCCTCCGGAATGACTGGCTCTGATCTCATTTTTTGCCAAAGTTTGTCATAGGGTATTTGGTTGGAGGTTTTGTTAAAGTTAAGGAAACACGCATAGATTGGTGTACGTCTATCTGTGTAATGGCGGACAGTTTGCTTCAAACATAAAACTGCGTCTGCACATAGTCGACACCTGAAACCAAACAATTTCATGTTTAGTTTCAATGACCTCGTTGACAGTACTCTAGTAAATAATCCAAATGTAGTTCTCCATACAAGGGCGGATGCAGCCCAGCATCATACTCAGTGACGTGGTTAATGTGTTGTGTGCCCATTAATTTCAAAAATGAACGTAATTTTAGCTTAATAAAAATAACAACCAAATATCCTATGACAAGCTGAAAGTTTAATTAAGTAAATTAACTTACATAGCTTCATTTCTATGAGTGGCAGCAGCAATTTTCTCTAATAAAGCATAGGGCATGTGTAACAGGTCAGCACATTCCTTGTCTACTTGATGATGTGTCATATGCTCTTCATCATTGAATGGATTCGTTTTTAAATATCCTGTAATATTTAAAGACAATGTTAAATTATATACGTAATACATTAATGTGTGTAATATCATAGATTAAATATAAGAATTATACCATCCCATACATTAAAATGCGACCGCCTAAAGACATGCAAAAAGTAGATGGCGCCACTAAAAATGCCTTGTTGCCATCGATTACTTGTAGATTAGCCTTAAGTGTCACTTTCGAGCCATAAATCTATGTTGAAAGTGGCACTTAACGCCATCTACAAGTGAAGTAAAAGAAGCAACAGGGCATTTTTTAAAGTGGCGCCATCTACTTTTTGCACGTCTTTCGGCGGTCGCATTTTAATGTATGGAATGGTATAATCTTCTTACATTTAATTTACCTATGGTAATTATTTAATAGGTATTGGATAGCGAAATAATCTTCATAATAGGAATTAACAAAATCTCTGTTACACCTACTAACAGAGATTTTGTCAATTCCTATTATGAAAATTATTTCGCTATCCTAGGCGAGTCGACACAGCGAGCATGGTCAACGACGCGAGCTAGGTACAGTCACCAGCATAACTACCTAAGTGATGATTTCTGTACCTTGTCGCTTTAAACCGTTTGACAATTTCGTATGACATTTCAAACAAGACGTTAATGTGACAAGGTATAGAAATCATCACATTATTTATGCCGGAGACTGTACTTAATGTCAAAGTGCGCGTTTTTCTCAGCCGAGTGGTTTGCCTCAGCCAAGGCACATCTACATTGCCTGTTTGCCACGCGAGGATGCCTCGGAACACTGGGAGCAGCGTAAACTAGTATAACACACTTACCAAACCGAATGTTTCAAGTTATATTTTGGCAAACACAGATGTAATGCGAAAAACTTTTCCTTCGTATTTTTCCCGAAACGTTCGTATTTGTCATGCGTGTTCAGACAGTGTCAGTACGTATTGTACTGAGACTGACTGAAATAGCACGACATGTTTGTTCGTTTCCGTCAAAATACGAGGCAAAGTCTTTTCGAACTACATCTGTATCTAGGTATGAATGGTACTTTGATAATTCTTTTTCTTCTTTACATCCTGTTACCCTCTGCTGGGGTGTAGGGCTCGAATCATACTTCTCCGGTCTTCGACAGTTTGGGTAACCTCCTAGCACCCAGGGTGGCTAGCCGAATGGCACAATCGCTCACGAAACGCTCACGAAACGAAGCGCTAGTAGATATCTATCTCTATCGCGCTTGCGTATTGGCGCGACAGAGCCAGCGGCGTATCGCTTTCGTTTGGCGTCGGAGAAATGCCATTCGGCTACGGGGCCTGAGCTCCTGCTGAACCGAACGACTTTGATACTTACTTAATGCTATCTCCTTTCCTTCACTTTTGTATTCTTCTATCTCTTCATCTTTCTTTTTTAATAGATCTCTAAGCTCTTGCTGGCTCTTCTTTAAATCAGCTACAGTTTTCAGTAGCATGTAAGTTACATTTTGAAAAAACTGTAAATGCCAAATATTTCACTGTTAAGTATTATAAATAATAATAAATAAATAAATATTATAGGACATTCTAACACAGATTGACTGAGTCCCTCGGTAAGCTCAAGAAGGCTTGTGTTGTGGGTACTCAGACAACGATATAATATAATACTAGCTTTTGCCCGCGGCTTCGCTCGCGTTAGAAAGAGACAAAAAGTAGCCTATGTCACTCTCCATCCCTTCAACTATCTTTACTTAAAAAACCACGTCAATTCGTCGCTCCGTTTTGCCGTGAAAGACGGACAAACAAACGGACATACACACACTTTCCCACTTATAATATTAGTATGAATATAAATTCTTATATACATAGAAAACATCCCTGACTCAAGAACAAATATCTGTGCTCATCACACACATAAATGCCTTTACCGGGATTCGAACCCGGAACCGCGTCGAAGCAGGCAAGGTCACTACCGACTAGGCCAGACCGGTCGTCAATTATCATTTAATATTTCAGCTTAAATTCTACAAGTTGCATTGGACACAGCATGTTTACAGATTATAGTTGCAGCAAGTAAGAATTGGCTATAAAGTTTAATAAGTACGCCCCTTTTGTATCTTTGTGAAGGCCAACTCTTAAAAGTGAAATTACTTAAATTACAACCAAATATAGGTAATACATGGCGGTAGGGCATAGCGAATGTTGTAAGAGGTAAGGCATAGCAAATGATATTCCGCTTTGTGTGGTAGGGCACAGCGCAGCGGAAATCATCTCGCTCAAATCTAGAGCAGACCCCAACTGGGGAAGTACCTCCGCCTTACAGAAGACCGCAGCCAAACAGCACTAGACCCTACTCATAGTGTTGTGTTCCTGCCGGTAAGTAAGGCTGCCAGAGCTCAACGAGGGTGCGGTGTGCTGGTGACGGAAGGACCTATGGAACTAATTTGTTCCGTCTATTGTCCTTTGAGTCTTCGGTAACACAAACCCTTCTTGGAACTTGTACACTATTTTTGTGTACTTAACACAGTTTCTAATGAGTTGGCAACGCGCACGTGACACTCCTTTAGTTCCAGGCGTCCATAGGTGACGGTGACCGCTTTACATCAGGCGGACCGTATGCTTGGTTGCCACCGACGTAGTATTAAAAAAATGCCAAGCTGCCGTTTTGCATACATATACGAGTACATATGTTATGTTTGGATGACAATGCAATACTATCATGGCATTGCTCTAGTTTGGCATAGTCAGCATTGCATATACTGGAACTCATTTACATTGTCATGGTAACAAAGGTGTGTTACAATAAATTTGATGCTTTGGCTGTCCATGTACCTATATTATAGGTAGATACTTACTCTACTAATAAGCATAAAAGCTAAATTGTAATTAAAGAAGGAAATAAATTCTTGTTGAAAACTCACTTATTGTAATAATTTCCTTAGTTAATCTAATCCTTTCCACCCGAACTGATACGATCGTGAGAATATAAGCGGGTTGTTAACATATCATCATCCTCCTTGCGTTATCCCGGCATTTGCCACGGCTCATGGGAGCTGAGGTACGCTTTGACAACTAATCCCAATATTTGGCGTAGGCACTAGTTTTTACGAAAGCGACTGCCATCTGACCTTCCAACCCGAAGGGTAAACTACAGCTAGACCTTATTGGAATTAGTCTGGTTTCCTCACAATGTTCCTTCACCAAAAAGCGACAAGGGTTGTTATCATATAATTGTCAATTTTAATTCATGTCATTAAGATTCAAAATTAAGTTAGCAAACCTCCATTTATGCGGTTGGAAAGGGTTAAGGAAACCAGCTATGCAGCACACCAGCAGCAATGAACGGAGCACAGGAGCAATTCCTAACATTGGACATACTGTCGCATAATAACTATCTTAAGGTATAGCAACAACAGGTGGACCATACTAACAACAAGGTGGAAGGGAGCACCAAGAAAAAGGAAATCAGGCAAACAATTCAAACGATGGTCTGACTACATAACAGAAGTGGCAGAAAGAGACTGGTTATGACAGGGAAGAAATAGAAAGTTGTGGAAGAAATGGGAGGAGGCCTTTACCCAAGTGGGATCCATAGCTCAAACACAAATACAAACGAACAACATATTAAATTACTTCTGCACCAAAAAAATGTATGAGTTAATGGAATTAAAAAAGGCTTTATTAAAGTTAAGAAGCTGCCACGTGATTCATCTGTACAGTTGACGGTGGCTTGACGCTGATCAATGTACACAACAACATTGATTATTACAATTTTGAACTGGGCAGCCGAGAAAACCTGAACATAGTATTAAAAGGTTTCAAGTAGCCTAACACACCTGTAACACACAGGAGGGAAGCGAGCCTGCAAACGCCCCGTACACGGCGGAGCATAGAGATAGAGCTGTGGGAGTTCAGGCTGTGTTGGAATGAGGCCAAGGCGGTGGCTCAAAATAGAAAGATCTTGGAAGGATCTTGTCCTATGCACCTATGGTGTGTTCTAGGACAATCAACAACACACCTGTACCTGTATAACATTTTGTTTGAGTAAATTTACTTACCATTTCTTTTGATCCCTCCGCAAGTTTCAGTTTCAATTGCAAAGGGTACTCAAATAACTTGGTCATAGAGAGTTCTAAAGTAGAAACATCTTTTTTTACATCCAACTTCCTGAGGTTAGTTGGTTGTTTTAGGAGGTTGGCACCTTTTGAACTAACTCCTCTGGTTCAACCTCAAGGCCAAAATTGCTGTCCTGAAAATAGTAGAAAATAGTTACAAACATCATTTAACCAGGGATGAACGAATTTACTCCGAACCACAGTACAATAAAAGTACTATCTTACAGTATGGCCACTCTCTCTCCCTGCTGAATGTGCTGCCCACCCCCCTCTCGGTTACCTCACTGTTACCACAGAATATATAATAGTACAAGTACAGAAGGCTCACTCCTTTGATATTCACAAAATGCCGCCATTCTAAATTCTTACCTACATTAACTAACGGACCGCACGCGAGCAGCCAACATTGAATTTTATTGCGCCGCGCGAAGGTCGTCGCCAATGACTGGGCCGTGAACTCGCGGCCGCTGACATGTAGTTGTAGCGCGGCGATAAAATCGCGGAGTGAGCCACCCCTGCTGTTACCGCCTGTCCAGAACACAAACAGTCGACCTGTCACATTTCACTCATACAAGCATAGTACGCGTTCACCTACACGAGCTTAGACTGTGTGCTAGGAACGCGCTTCTTTCATATATTTACAAAGGACTTACTCTGAACAGGTTCTGATCCCCATATGTCACCACTAAATTTGTTTTTACATAATTTAAAGCATGATTTTTGTTGAAAAATAAATCCATGTTAACCACTACACACTCAGGCTTAATGAAAAATGAAAATGAAATGAAAATGAAATATTTATTTTTCAAGTAGGCATATTACAATGCGCATATGAACGTCAAATAAAGCTACGCCGGCTCTAACCCTACGCCTGAGCCTCGAGAAGATTTCAGTCCCCTCTCAGTTGGGAGGGGGGTATCCACTATCGGACCGGCAAGAAACTCGGCGGGCAACTTCTTTTCAAAACATTACATCTTATAATTAACATGCATTAAATAACAAGATACAATTTAACATGCAAAAGTATTCATCAAAGAATATTATTTGGACCAAGAAACTATTAAACCATAAATTTAACCAATGAAATAAACTAGTGTAAGTCCTATAAGACATTAATTATTTATATTTTTGAAGTAGACATTCATAAACAACAAAAATACAGTAGATAAAAGTGTAGCTTTAGTGATAATTTTAACTTTTTCATAAATTTAGTTCAATTTCGTACCTATTCAATGTGCAGTGTAATCATCTAATATATTAAACTATTATAATTATGTGCATGCGATTTACACATTTTTGAACTGTGTTCTGTACTAGCATAAGTGTACCTGTAAGCACTCCAGAAATTCATTTTTCTTAAAGTAAACAAACCATATCGAAATGTAGTCTGTAACGTAAACTTCATAGCTTTTTATATCCCTTGCTAACAGCAGATACGGCGGGTCTTCCTGTATGTTATGCCACATTATTGTGGAATTTCTATTTTCTTTTCTCTTTCATAAAATGTAAACGAAATCAATTAGCTTGGAAACTGCTCAGCTGCATCAGCTTGAGTGACATACCGTTAAGTGACAGTGACAGATACCACCATAGATATACAGATAACCAAGATTGAGTTGATTGGACATAAAGTGTGTCCACATGAGAGGGTAAAGTTGGGGCTGGTGTCCCTCTCGCACATATTGCCACTGTCAAAATTATTTGAATGACGTCATCTATGTCATGATTTGGGGATACCAGTCAATATTCAAAGTCAACACCAAATCTACTAATACCATAGACCTTCAATAGGACTGAGCGTGGCGTCCTTTTCAGAGAGGGCTCTTGTGAACCGTTTTTGCTAGTCTGACTTTGACACGAAAGCCTTTCTGGTCCGGTGATAAGGTTCAATTTAGAGTAGTGCAAAAAAGTGTGAACTCAGTCCCTATTAAAGGTCTATGGATATCACAGACAAACATTTTTTTTATTCGTCTTTCCGGACAGGCTAGGACCTTAGGCTTCCCACAGACAGTCTTAAAAATTCATAATCTTAAAAAAAAATTGTATGCAAATTGACACTGACAGATCTGTCAGTGTCTTGTCAGTGTCAGTTTGAACTGTCAGATTGCATACAAGTTTTTTTTAAGATTATGAATTTTTAAGACTGTCTGCGGGAAGCCTTAGGTCATAATGCCAACACAGATAACTATACAAGACAGAGAAATGTAAAGCCCGCTCCAAATTATGCGCGCGAATCACGGCACCCACATAGTAGGGGGAAATTAGCTAAAATTACGGCATAATTAATGGAAGGTTTTTTTAAATTGAAATATGTACGTTATAGACTGAAGTTATTTTTCATCAACCCTCCCCACTCCTCCCCCCTCTGCGTCACCCCTCTACCCTCCCTTAAAGTGCCGAAAATGCGGTTTTTCTCGATTTCTGACAAAACTGTTGAAGATACAGGAAAAGCGTGTAGGAACGAAGTAATCCTTAATAAATTTACTACAAATCTTTCATTAACACTTTGGTTCTAGCACTTATAGATTTCGCGTGATCCGTCACGAAAGTTGGTCCTTTGCTGCAATTTTCTTTAATGAATGTTAAGTTTTCGCCCAAAATGCTTACGAAATCGTCGAAATTTGTTTGATATGACTAAAATATTGTAACCCATGACTAAAATAAAATTAAGGGGGAAAAATCACTACCATGGGTGGAATTTCCAATATGTCTTGGAATTCCAGTAACTATTTAAGACGTAATATTTTCACGGTAGTAGTCGCTAGGAGTACCATTGATCCATATAGTATATCGATGACTGGGGATGAGCTTTTGGTAGCTGTTGGTAGAGCCCTGGAGTTTCAATCCAGATGCCGTGAGTTCAAGTTCCACCCATGGTAGTGATTTTTCCCTCTGAAATTCATTTTCAGTTTATAATATTTTAGTAATATCAAACAGATTTCGTAAGCAATTTGGGAGAAAACTTAACATTCACTAAAGAAAATTGCAGCAAAGGACCAACTTTCGTGATGGATCACGCGAAAACTATAAGTGCTAGAACCAAAGTGTCAATGAATGATTTGTAGTAAATTTATTAAGGATTACTTTGTTCCTACACGCTTTTTCTGTATCTGCAACGGTTTTGTCAGAAATAACGAAAAACCGCATTTTCGGCTATTTAAGGGGGGGAAGAGGGGTGACGCAGAGGGGGGGGAGATGGGGAGGGTTGATGAAAAATAACTTCGGCCTATAATGTACATATCCCAATCAAAAAAAATCTTCCATTAATTATGCCAATATTTTCATACATAACTTTCCAGAAGCAACGGACTAACACTCGCGTTCACGGCGTCGCGCCGTGATTCGCGCGCATAGGCTGAAACGTAGTGATTCAATGCTCTTTGGGTTCTGTAGAGCCCTTAACCATGAAGTTCAAACCGCGATTCGTTTGAAAATTATGAAGTTTGAAATCACACAATGACGGGAAGTACGATATTTCGCATATTTTTAGTTTGATTAAATGGCGAGATGTCAAATGTTAAACAGTTTGAACGCGCGTCGACAAAAAAACACCATTGATTGCAAGTATCATATTTATAAATTTTATAACAAAACCCACAGTTCTCAAGATTCGTGGTTTTGTCCAAAAAGTTCGATTTCATGTGATTTGACAGTGACAGTTTATGTTCTAACCACTGCAAAACTTAGCGGCCTCACCAGTCGTCGTTCATCGAGTAAGTTATTTGTTTGCATATTATATTAGTAGGTATTCTGAAAATAACTCCGGTGAAGTCACGGGGTGAAGTAATCACTTGCAATGACGAGGGACATACAGATGGCGCCACCTTATTATTCCATTGCATAGATAAAGGATTTCATACGTGAGAGCGAGAATAAGATTTTTTTCTCTGTCTCACTCTTTCTGTGATCATGAGGCTTCGAATAATGTCGAAAGCTTGATAAAAATCTGAAAGCCCGTAACTACGGCTGCGGTCCATATCCCGGTTAGTACGTAGGAAGCTGTGCTAGTTGATGGGAAAACGTCATGACATGGGTTTTAATAATAAAATTAATAAAAAATTCACATGGATTTGTCCATGATTTCTGTATGAAACAATGTATTTCGTTCAATACTGCGACGATGGATAATGTATAGTAGATGTATGCGCATATTTTTATTTAGTTGTAGTGTGCGGTGACTAAATAAATGGTAGATGTTTTTTGTATGGAAAGCGAGCCACCTTAAAGTATTATACTGTAAGTCACATCTACTCTTTGCTGGAATTTCGTTATGCTTTTTAGCACTACACTTCATATGTGTTTTTACCTTGTTGTAGGATTGTGTTGGTGATGTTCAGCTCTAGGATGCTGGCATATGCTTAAGATATATATAGATAAGCTTGGTAAGTTTGCCTTCCTTTTTACTGACCGTTTTCTTGATACAATCTGCAATACGAATTGCTTACTTTCAAATCAAGAGTGAACAGGCATCTTCTGGGCAAGATCACTCCATCGTAGGCCACGTCTTTCTTTGCCCATTATAAAAAAAACCGGTCAAGTGCGAATCGGACTCGCTTACCGAGGGTTCCGTACAAACTTTCAATAGTTAGAATCATCAAAATGTTATTCATAGAACTCTAAAGATTTGTCTAAATCCCTCAAGACTCAATTTCCCACATAACAAGTAATATTTTAATATACAATTTTATTGTTAGACAACGTCCATATCTTCTTCTTTGTCCTACCCTTATCCCAGTCTATCTGGAGTCGGCTCTTCCCGTACATTTGCGCCAAAGAATTTTATTTCGGGTTGCCTGTGGGTTAATGTTTTGTCTATGGATCTCTCTCTGCACGTTAGACCACCACGTAGAAGGCGGTCTACCACTTCCCTTCGGTTGTTCTGGGAGATTAAGGACCCTCTTTATGGGATGGGTTTGACGCACATACTCATTGCGGACTTTGTCGATACATGTTACTCCGCCTGCCCACCGTAGCATCTTCATCTCGTTGACGTGCAGTTGCTGTTCGTGGGTCTTTTTAATGGTCCAGCATTCCGACCCGTATGTCATGGCCGGTCTGACAACGGTTTTGTAGACTTTGCCTTTTATTTGGATGGGCATTTTGGGGTCACACAGCACGCCACATAAGGATCGCCATTTCAACCAAGCGGTGTTAATACGGTGTGTGACATCTTTATCGACATTTGCATCAGGAGTTATAATGGAACCTAAGTACATGAAGTGATCCACCTTCGGTATGGGTTTGTTATCTATATTGATACTCCCGTGGTCAGAATTTGGTGTACCATAGTAACACTCCATGCACTCAGTTTTGCTGCGACTGATGCGCAGTCCCCGGCTTTCTATCTTTCTCATCCAATCGTCGAGACTTTTTTGCAGTTCGGCTGTACTTTTGCTCATGAGTGCTATGTCGTCCGCATAGAACATACAGCATACACCATGGCACCGGCTCTTGTATATCTTGGGTTATGTGTTCCAATGCAAGATTAAAAAGAAGCGGGCTTAGAGCCGATCCCTGATGCACTCCGACATTGACGGAAAACGGGTCACTCACTCCTGCTGGACTTTTGACACGGGTTTTTGTGTTTTTGTACATGTCTTGGACAATCGATATATACCTTTCTGGAATTGATTGGGCTCTCATGGATTGCCAGACTAGTTTTCTTGGGATGCGGTCAAAAGCCTTCTCAAGGTCTATAAAGAGGAGAAAGAGGTTTTCCTTATTTGCTCGATGCTTTTCCATGGTCGTTCTTATTATGTGAATAGCATCAGTGGTGGATTTTCCCAATGTGAAGCCAAATTGGTTTTCTGAGATGTTAGCTAAAGATTTCAGACGGGACGAAACAATTCTTTCCCAGATTTTAAGGGTGTGTGATGTGAGTTTTATCCCCCTAAAGTTATTACATTCAGATATATCACCTTTGTTTTTATATATAGGGCACAGTTTGCTGTTTCGCCACGAATCTGGGTTTAGACAACGTCCAAATAAAATCAATTTATATATTCGACTTCAATAGTTTACGACTTACGACATGTCGCAAGTACGCTCCTGAACCGACCTCATTATATCAGGAAAAACGCGATGTAGGAAATGAGCGTTCAACGTACAGCGACATCTATCGCCAAATTGAGTAAACTAATGTGCGCGAGCTAGTATGGAAGATGATTTTTATGGAATAATTGATTATTTCGTGAACCGATTTGAACCATTTTGCCTCTATTTGAAAGCAGGTAATTTTATTGTTATATTGTTAAAAAATACAGGTAAGTACAATAAACACCCGCAAGGGTGTTGAAATTGAAAATGTAAATCTGAAAGGTTTTTTATATATAAAAAAAAGTTTTCAAGATACGTGTACGATTTTATTTTTCCTGTAGGTAATATTCAATATAATAGCCATGTTTGGTAAAAAAATCATAAATTTATGTTGGTAAACTTCGGAGATGGGGTGGGACGGTATTTTTTTTACATTTTCCTTCATAATTCGTTTTTTTTCCACAATAAAAAAATTATAAAAAATGGTTTTTTGATATGTACAATTTGAGCTCTTTCTAACCCACTTGACCTAGTTACTTGACATTTACAATTTGCCCCCTTTTCATATTGGCCCTTTTGTATTAGTCATACTTGTTATGGAGAATTTTTGGCCAAAAGCTGCACTTTTGGATGGAAGCAAGCCGCTTTGCATGGTGATAGTAGACATCATAGTAAACGATTTTTTCCGAGGATATCGAAATTTCATCCCTTAGGAAGCCGAGCGTAGCGAGGTGTTTTATGAAAATGAAAAAAATTCTATCTTTTTATTGTATCGTCCGATTTTGACAAAACGTATCTCAAATGAAAGGCATTGATTTGTGTAATTTAAAAAAAATACAAAGAAAAAAATTTGAAAGAAAAGTAAAGAAAAAAATAAAAAAAGTAAATTTACGTCTCGCACTGAATAACTTCAAAGAATGACAGACAAAATGTACAATGTCGATATACGAGTTTTTTTTAATCGAAGACAGATAAATTTTTAGTTGAAAACTGAAGACCGCATCGAAATCAGATTAGCATTTTTTAAGATACAAGTTGCCAAAGTTGGGAAAGATCGCTTTATATGGCCACTTTGAAATTCCTTTGCCAGAAAGTCAGAAATAATATGTTTTTCTGACACAGAAAAATACATAGTAACAGTACACATCAAAATAAAATTAAAAATTCCGAGGATATTATAATTTCATCCCTTAGAACGACGAGCGTAGCGAGGTCGGTTACGAAAACTGAAAAAAAAATCTCATTTTTTTGTACGTCGTCCGATTTTGACAAAACATGTTTCATTTGAAAGTAGCTTTATGTAACTTAAAAAAAAATATTTAAAAAAATTGGAAAAAAATGTAAGATTTTTTAAAAAAAACCTTAATAATTCGTTTCACACTGAATAACCGCAAAAAACGGTAGACACGGTATATAATTTCGATATATGATTTTTTAAAATTAAAGACAAATAAATGCATGATTATAAACTAAAAATCGAATCGAAATAGAATCAGTAGTTTTTAAGATGCAAGTTGTCAAAGTTGGCTTAGTTTGTTTATATGGTCGTTTATAAATTCCTTAGCCAGAAAGTCAGAAACATTATATTTTTCTTACAGTTAAAAATATGCATAGGTAATAGACATCATTATAAACATTTTTTTACAAGGATATAAAAATTTCATTCCTTAGAAACCCTTAGAAAGACGATCCAATAAAAAAAAAACTGCCTTTTTTAGGGTTCCGTAGTCAACTAGGAACCCTTATAGTTTCGCCATGTCTGTCTGTCCGTCCGTCCGTCCGTCCGTCCGTCCGTCCGTCCGCGGATAATCTCAGTAACCGTAAGCACTACAAAGCTGAAATTTGGTACCAATATGCATATCAATCACGCCAACAAAGTGCAAAAATAAAAAATAGAAAAAAATGTTTTATTAGGGTACCCCCCATACATGTAAAGTGGGGGCTGATATTTTTTTTCATTCCAACCCCAACGTGTGATATATTGTTGGATAGGTATTTAAAAATGAATAAGGGTTTACTAACATCGTTTTTTGATAATATTTTCATTTTCGGAAATAATCGCTCCTAAAGGAAAAAAAGTGCGTCCCCCCCCCTCTAACTTTTGAACCATTTGTTTAAAAAATATGAAAAAAATCACAAAAGTAGAACTTTATAAAGACTTTCTAGGAAAATTGTTTTGAACTTGATAGGTTTAGTAGTTTTTGAGAAAAATAAGGAAAACTACGGAACCCTACACTGAGCGTGGCCCGACACGCTCTTGGCCGGTTTTTATTTTTCGTAACAGACATCGCTACGCTCGGCTTTCCAAGGGATGAATTTTTTATATCGTCGTAAAAAATTATTTATTATGATGTGTATTACCTATGCATACTTTTAACTGTAAGAAAAATATAATGTTTCGGACTTTCTGCCTAAGGAATTTATAAGCGACCATATAAACAAACTAAGCCAACTTTGACAACTTGCATCTTAAAAACTACTGATTCGATTTCAATTCGGTTTTTAGTTTATAATCGTGCATTTATTTGTCTTCAATTTAAAAAAATTATATATTGAAATTATATACCGTGTCTACCTTTTTTTGCGGTTATTCAGTGTGATACGAAAATTAAGGTTTTTTTTTTAAAAATCTTACATTTTTTTTCCAACTTTTTTCAATATTTTTTTTTAAGTTACATAAAGCAATACCTTTCAAATGAAACATGTTTTGTCAAAATCGGACGACGTAAAAAAAAAGAGATTTTTTTTTCTGTTTTCGTAACCGACCTCGCTGCGCTCGTCGTTCTAAGGGATGAAATTATAATATCCTCGGAATTTTTAATTCTATTTTGATGTGTACTGTTACTATGTATTTTTCTGTGTCAGAAAAACATATTATTTCTGACTTTCTGGCAAAGGAATTTCAAAGTGGCCATATAAAGCGATCTTTCCCAACTTTGGCAACTTGTATCTTAAAAAATGCTAATCTGATTTCAATGCGGTCTTCAGTTTTCAACTACAAATTTATCTATCTTCGATTTAAAAAAACTTTTATATCGACATTGTACATTTTGTCTGTCATTCTTTGAAGTTATTCAGTGCGAGACGTAAATTTACTTTTTTTTAATTTTTTTCTTACTTTTCTTTCAAAATTTTTTTCTTTGTATTTTTTTTAATTACACAAATTAATACCTTTCATTTGAGATACGTTTTGTCAAAATCGGACTACACAATTTTTTTTTAACTTTCATGAAACACCTCGCTACGCTCGGCTTCCTAAGGGATGAAATTTCGATATCCTCGGAAAAAATCGTTTACTATGATGTCTACTATCACCATGCAAAGCGGCTTGCTTCCATCCAAAAGTGCAGCTTTTTTTTCATAACTAGTATGACTATATAGTTAATATTAATAAATAAAAAAAATCCCTTAATTTTGTAGAGGTTAACAATGTTCATAACTATTCCAAATTTCAAGTTGATAGCATAAGCATAAGTAGTTCTCGAGATATTTAGAAATGTGACAGACGGACAGAGTCGCACCATAAGTCCGTTTTCACATTATCCGATCCGATATCGGATGTCGGAAGGATTTCAAAGGAAACAATCCAAGATGGCGCCTGTAATGTATGGAATATCGGTCCGACATCCTGCTAAATTTATGACATTATTTAGAAGCCAATATAATTTTCAGTACAGATGAGTGTTTTTTTACGCACTAGTGCGAGAAGTGGTTCATTATATGCTAGGTCGAAACTTTGGAGGCTCATCTGTACTGAAAACGTCCTACGATACACGTGCGAAAAGGAAATTCGAACGTTTCGAACTTCTTTTTTTACGCACTTGTATCGTAATGTACTATTTCAGTACAGATGGTGTTTTTTTTACGCACTAGTGTGAGAAGTGGTTCATTATATGTCAGGTCGAAACTTCGGATGGCCGTCTGTACTGAAAAACGTGGTACGATACACGTGCGAAAAGGAAATTCATAACTCGTGTCGATTAATTCGGTCGGGTTTTAATTTGTCGCCAGATAGCCACTCGTTTCGAATTTACTCTTTTCCGCACCTGTGTCATAATGTGAAAAACATTGTAGGTAACTCGGTGTATAAGAATATTGAAAACTCGAGTGTTTAAATCATTCCGGCAAGCCGTCGCGACTTGCTTATTCTCGTTTGCAATATTTAACTTCTGACAAAATTTGCACAATGTACTATAACAATAGTCTTGTTCTTGAACGCTTGTTATAATCCAGGCAGGCAAGTATGGTCGCGCGTAAATGATAAAACATCTGGCCGTCCCTATCGCACTTACTAATAGTGTGATAGGGACGGCCTGATATTTCATCATCTGTCGCGCGACATGCTACCCGTGCAGATACCTATTATGTCATTAAGATGGGTTTTCGGTTAGGACATCTATTCTAGACGTGACTCGTCTCGTGGGAGTCATAGCCGTTATAGGGCACGGACATATGGGCAGCCTATTCCTACTTGCCTATATACACTATACCTCGACGAGCGGCGTGGGAAGTAGCGAGGGAAGTATTAAGGCAGAAGCATAGAGTGGCCGTGCTATACTCGTCATGCTCATCGCTCCCTATTTTGGTCGGTTTGTCGGCGCGAGTCAAAGGGCCGGCAAAAACTACGACAGATACGTCAATGTCACAGCTGTCAATGTCACTTATGTCACTGTCAAAATACTTTTCATGTTATTGATACCTGAAGTGATACAAGCGCAATACCAACTTTACAACTAAAAATCACGGAAAAAAAGAAAAAAAATCGAGCGACTTAGTATTTATGTAAATAATAAAAGACTATTATATATATAAATCAAAGGATTGAAATAAATAATAAATAATTTATCTTGGCGTGTGTTTTTATAAAAAAGGATTATACTATTTTACAAACATTTTATTGCAGTGGCAACATCGTAGTAGTTTTTTTGGACTCGAATTAGCAATCGGAGTTATAGTGCGATAATCGCGCGAGTAGGTAGGGCAGTGTGTGGCCGGAGAGGGCACAACGAGCAGTGCGAGGGGCAGCGCGGGGATGTGTGGTAGAGGCAAAAGTATTAAGATATGGGATTATGGTGTCACACAGTTCTCACAAATATGACAGTAAAACTTACCTATAGTTGAACTTACAGTTTGGAACCCTTGTTTAATAGTATATTATATAACGGTAACGTTATGAAGGCTATAAAAGTTGAGTACCGCGGTTAGGCCACGAAGGCTTGCCGAGTGGCCTAAGTAAGGTACGAGACTTTTATAGCCTTCATAATGTTACGATTGTATACTATACTTTTTCTACGACAGCCACATACATACCTATTCGAGAATAATAAAATGGGTTAGTTACTTACTTCATGTAATGAATGGGAATATTTGTGTGGATCGTCGTAGCATTGAGTATTCTGTCCACATGTTGATGGCGAGAACTTGTTGCACAATTCTTCAAAATATGCCAACAACGCCGTTTCAGAGAAAGTTGAAACATTTTTTTGCAATTTCCATGTCAAAACAATCATAACATTTTTGGTACGCTTTATCTGACTTTTCATGTAACAAATTGTCAGTCACTTTGAGCGCCCATAGCCTTGATTTCTTCGGAAGTGCATTTTTCACCAGAATCACTCATAGTTACTTATGTTTTTGCACAATAACGTCGAATTAAAACAAACTACACACCACCGAAATAGTTCAAATAGTTTCGTGATAAGTTTACAAATGTCAAACATACCATAGACAAGAGAAATAGAAAATAAGCCGGTTTTCAATTACGAAAAATGTGGTTGCGTTCAAGAATATTTAAATGTCGAATGTAAAATTATTGGATAAACTTATGATTTTTACCTTTGTTTTGCAATATCTAATATGTAAAACGCATTTAAGTTTATTTTTTCATTTTGATTTAAATTATGAACCTAAATATTATATTATTTATTAAAAGTTACTTATTACTGTAACTGAAAACATACCTGATAAATGGAAGTTGTGCTTTTAAAAAAAAAATTACAGAACTCCTATATTCATATGATTACTGCTAGCAGTAATCCTATGAACCTATAGACAAATAGACTTTCTCATCGTTACTCAAATGAACTTAATTTGGATACCGCTGACAATAATCTAATTGACAGATTTAAGTGCTGGAGTAGAAAAAGTATGTTTTTCTACTCGTCGACTGTAATCTGTCAATTAGGACACCATAGACTAAACTATAAGTGCTAACTTTTCAGTGTTGGATTACTCTATGGCAGTTCCGACTCAACTATAATATCTCATTATAGTTGACTTTACTTCATTATAGTTAACTGTAATAATTTCAAAAATAGAACTTCATACAATTTCTATACTAATTTGCGATACCTGACAAATTTTTCTGCATCTCAAACACATTTTTTTTATCTGTCGCGTTATCGGCCAATCAGAGACGGTTGTTACAAACAATTGGTTGCTAGGTAATTCGATGTTGATACAACGGTGAACGACGCTATTAACATTAATTTTAACTTGAATGATGATATTTCCGTCCATTGATGATGAAGATGATGACTCGTAGAAAATGTATTGTATACAATAGTGATATAATTAAGCTTTTCACTCTCGTACCGTACTATTAGGCCACTCAGCAAGCTTCGTGGCCTAAACATGGTACTCGACTGAAAAGCTTTGTATTATGATATCACGATTGTATAAAATACTATTTGACTGGCAGATGATGCCATTTTGCATTAACTCTGCTAGTATTATGTACATTTTTAACCGCCTTCCAAATCTCAAGGGAAGGGGTTCTCAATTCGTCTGTATTTTTTTTTATTTTTTATTTTTTTATTTTTAATGTTTGTTCCTCGATATCTCCGTCGTTACTGAACCAATTATGAATTTTTTTTTTGATTGAATGTATATGCATACAGATTGGTCCCATTTTTCTCAGAACCCAGTTCTGATGGTGGGATCCTGGAGAAATCGAGGGAACTCCTCAAATCTGAAAGGCATACATAAGGTGATTTTTGTGTTTTTAAAGGAACAGCATGCATTTACGTACGGAACAGCGATATTTGGTGCAGTGGAACTCCTGATGATGGTCAGAATGGAACTCCTCAAATCTGAACGGCACACTTATAGTGACTGGTATTTTTATAAGAACAGCGTGCACTTACGTCCAGAACAGTGACATTTGGTGCAGTGGAACTGCTGATGATGGTCAGAACGGAACTCCTCAAATCTGAACGGCACATTATAGTGACTTTGGTATTTTTATAAGAACAGCATGCACTTACGTCCAGAACAGTGATATTTGGTGCAGTGGAACTGCTGATGAAGAGTGAGCCGCCCCTGGTTAGAATTCCGTTCTGATAATCATTCTCATCTGTAAGTACTTCAGAATCATCCAAATTTCAAAATTGGTTCAGAAATGACGGAGATATCGAATAACAAACATTAAAAATTTACAGACGAATTGATAACATAATCCAACATTTGAAAGTAGGTATTTATCACCAGAACCCCAAAGGAAGGCGGTTTTTTTTAGGGTTCCGTAGTCAACTAGGAACCCTTATAGTTTCGCCATGTCTGTCTGTCTGTCCGTCCGTCCGTCCGTCCGTCCGCGGATAATCTCAGTGACCGTTAGCACTAGAAAGCTGAAATTTGGTACCAATATGTGTGTATCAATCACGCCGACAAAGTGGTAAAATAAAAAGTGGAAAAAAAAGCTTTGTTAGTCATGTATGGTGGGGACTGATTTTTTTTTTCATTCCAACTCCAACGTGTGATATATTGTTGGATAGGTATTTAAAAATGAATACGGGTTTACTAAAATCGTTTTTTGATAATATTAATACAAAATACATACATACATACATACATACATACAATCACGCCTGTATCCCATAAAGGGGTAGGCAGAGCACATGAAACTACTAAAGCTTCAGTGCCACTCTTGGCAAATAAGGGGTTAAAAGAAAACGAAACTGTGACATTGCAGTGACAGGTTGCGAGCCTCTCGCCTACGCCACAATTTAACCCATATCCCATAGTCGCCTTCTACGACACCCACGAGAAGAAAGGGGGTGGTGAAATTCTTAACCCGTCACCACACAGGCCAGGTAATATTAATATTTTCGGAAATAATCGCTGCTAAAGGAAAAAAAGTATGTCGCACCCCCTCTAACTTTTGAACCATAAGTTTAAAAAATATGAAAAAAATCACAAAAGTAGAACTTTATAAACACTTTCTAGGAAAATTATTTTGAACTTGATAGCTTTAGTAGTTTTCGAGAAAAATACGGAAAGCTACGGAACCCTACACTGAGCGTGGCCCGACACGCTCTTGGCCGGTTTTTTTTCTTAAAAATTATTAATTTTATACACGTACATCCAGTAGGTCGTTAGAGCTACGAGATAACGCACCTCAATTGCACTTGCAGTAGCTGTTACTTACGTAGCGGTAGTAGGTACTAATGTTTGAATATTATTTCATGTAACAGCAACTAAGAGCGCCTTTCATAAAAATCCAAATCACGTGAGCAGTTATGTGTTTACTTATTAATGAAAATAAAAACACGACTATAATCTAACTATTGAACTTATTACTTAATCAACTTACCTATCTCCCACCTACACACACAATCACATCAACACAAAAATAAACCACTCAAAGACTTACAAACAAAGCGGAAAGTTTACAAGCTTGCATCTTAAAGTTTGTATAACCCAGTTTTCATAGCTGGGCATTAACTCGTTAATCGTTAATTAACGAAGTTAACATTTCGATTAACGGATTAACTTTTAAGTTAACTTTAAAAAATGTTAACGGATTCGTTAACTTCCGTTAAATTTCATAGAGTCCGTTAATCGTTAATCCAGCACCCCAAGCGGCTCGCTGCGCCGCGAAAACCACGTTCTTACTGCTACTGTAAAAGCCCGTAGTACGGCAAAACCTAGGTTTTATCGGTAAAAGGAGATCCGTCGGTTATAAACAGTCTGAAGACCAATTAGCGACTTTGGATCACTTATTCGAGATCTTCTAAGTCTTATTAGGCGTGCTAGATCGATCACTAACCTGGGAATAGAGTGCAATCATCAGGCATGACAGACAAATCGCGCAACCGACGCATCGAGTTAGAGTCCGGCGCGGGCCTTAGATTACTCTACCAAGTTATCGTGGCCCACAGCAGCATCGAGTTGTCATCTGAAATCTCAATCTGAAGAACCGTAATTATTACATTTTGGTTTTTTACCGATTGGCGTCACAGGTTTTAATGGTTTTTGGTGGATACTTAGTAAATAGAAATACATATAATACCTACAGTGGAATCCTATTTTTATAACGTGTTAACGGATTATCGATTAACTTTAACTTCCGTTAAATCTACCGAAATGTATCGCTTTAACGATTAACGAAGTTAACTTTTTAAGTAACGGATTAACGATTATCGAAGTTAACTATTTGATTAACGGTGCCCAGCTATGCCAGTTTTTTGGAAAAGTTTTGTTCGTCGAATGTAGGAATGGCACCTTAAGCAACCGTCTAATACAATTAAAATCTACGGGCAAGAATTTGCAAGTAATTCCGCCTTTTGAAGTTAATCGCTTACACCCGGAGACCTAATACGTATTCACAATTGCTATTAGATCCGTCCGTTTAATTTTTGGGCATTTAATGTCAGTGTCACGATTCCCTACTACCAATAAGTCCATATTATGTAAAACTTGACCAGAAATATATGACTAATGTCAGGAGGGCGCTGTTACTCTGATCTGATGTATGGGGTGGCAGTTCTGTTTAGTATGAAAAAAAAAAAATAGTTCTCTGCAATCAAAACAATCTGCAACATGGCGCGTAGTCATGATATTCCGGTCAGGCTTTATTTTTGTCCTATTGCTAGAAAGTCCAGGTCATTCAGGTGTCGTTTTATCCTTCTGTCATTTAGTCGTATTGTTATAATGCCACAGTGTCAGGAAGGCTATATAATAATGCCGTCGGGCATTTTCGCCAGAACAATCACCAAAAAATGTTTTCCTAGTGTAAGCATCACATTAACATTAGGTAGGTAAATTTTATGTTTTTCCTACTCAGAATCACGAGCCCTTTCGAGCTAGTTTTCTATTTCTATTATTTTGCATACTTTCCACTTTGTAACCGCTGTACAAAGTGTTTGAAAAATGGTACCGAAAATGAAAAAATAAATTTGGGACGCTTTTTCCGCATAGTAGGATAAAAAGGGGGAGATTTCTGAGTAGGAAAAACATTAAATTTACCTAAATCGGAAAAAAAAGTTTTTGAATCTTTTTTCGCGAAAATGCCCCGTGCCAATAAGTTCGAATGCGACAATCCTCAAAGAAAGATTGCTTGAAAAACTGTCTGTACCAATAGAAATATAATATATGTAGTAAAAAATTTAACTGTCAATTCTTAACGGTTAATAGTAACTTGACTATAAGCTTTTGAACATACGGGAAGTTTAACATAATATGGACCATAATTATTTAACTTAAGGGATACGATTTAGGTATGACGTGTTTTTTTTACATTTTGGACATCGTGACATTAGGCCCTTGAGTAGCAGGCGTCCATAAGTTACGGTGACCGCTTTCCATCAGGCGGACCGTATACCTGTTTGCCACCGACGTGATATTAAAAAAAAGGCCAACGTAATAACATCAGGATACGTTAATAATCATATTACATACAAATAATTAATGTACTTATTAAAAACGGTCACATAATGCTTAGTTTGGTTTTTTGGTTCTTGATTGATGAACGAAGTTCGAATATTATGGTATATTTTTAAAACATCCCCAGACGCGTTTCAATAAAAAATAAAAGCGATAGCGTTTCAGCTCACTTGTCTGTAATCCGCCTTGGGAAGTAAAGGAGCTTTATTTAAATCAACTTAGATACAAACAAAAGACCCTAATCTAACGCGAAATAATTAAGATAAGCAACGTTCCCGGCAGATTTACAGTTAATAATGTAGGAATCGCCCAAGTAATTTGTTCTACGTGTTGGAGTACTGTTTTTACAAACAGTGCCTCACTTGTCTTGTAGCACGTTTATAGAGATGCATTGTATTAGCTTCTTTACGATGAATTACTTGTTTTGGAAGAAATATATACACAAGCATTGCAGGAAAAACTTTGCGACTCGCAGACATATAATATATAAGTCAAAGGGGTCTTATGGTTGAGCAAATGAGCATATTAGGTACTACTTAAGTAACTTTATGTAAACTGTAACTAGTTTCACAATGAAATATTTCGTCAAAAAACGTTACTTAAAAAGCGATTTATTTGTAATAATTTCTGTATTATTTTATCTAAGTCTTTATTTAAAGTCTTGCGTAAACAGATAAGAAGCACCCCTCTCCGGCTTAATAAACTCGTTGACTGTTAAATGCGTAAAGGCTAAAGACACCGAGATACTTCGCTGCGTCTAAATACCTACAATATACCTATGTATTATCTCTCAAGGTTTCTCCCTGATTATTGAGGCAGTTGTCAGGCTGTTATGCTAATATCAGTATAGTCTGTTAAGAGGTGCGTTAATAGCAATTTAATTTTGAACGGACTGGCATTATATTTCAGACGAGCGTGCTAGAAATACGAATTACGAATTAAATATTAGATGACTGCGGTAGTTATTGCATGCCTATGAGTTCTCGCAACCCAAGAATGTTCAATATGTAAATAATAACAATGTATGAGGTATTCTCAAAAGTAGGTAATATAATGTCTAAGGGCAAATTTTGAAAGAGGAAATTGAGGAATATGAAACGCTGCTTTGGGGCTGTATTGTTTATTTTGGGTCCGTGCGGCATTGTCAATGCTTAATCTGGTTTACAAACAAGTATAATAATATTGTGGGCTACAATTTATATATTTTGAGGAAGCTTCCTTAAAAAAATAACACAAATTCAATTTAACTGCTGCTCTTTTTTCAGAGTTGTGTTTTCTAATAAACCAGTTATGAATTGTAATCACTAATTTAATGATAGGCCGCTTATAAATGTGAAGATTTTGCAAGATGTAAACAAACTTAATAGTTATGTTAAACTTCGCACTTATATCAAAAAAAAAAACTGTTTGACATTATCTTAGGTATCTTAAGGTTTGAACGATATGATATGAATAAAAGTCGATTAATTGTTAACACATTAATAATAGCGAGTTATAAAATTTTGTAATTCCATGCATTAATATTTGGGCTGAATGTTCTACAGGTGACCTCATTTTAGTAAAATTGTTCGTAAATCGATGGCATTGTAAAGAAAAATCTTCAGATAATTACACAATTTATTTCAACGCAGGGCTTAGATTAAAATAAAACGTTAAAATTAAATTTCATCGTCAAAAATCACGTTCCAGTTTCAGTCTATGAAAGAACCAGTTTAATAGGCTAATTAAGATTACAAAACTGGAGTGAACAAACGAGATCTAATCTGCCTATTCTTTACTGATGAGATCTCCGCGTAACGCGATTTTCTTTCAGCTAACGACATTGAGGTATATGTACTACGTACTAGAGGCGACGTTGCCAAGCGAAAACACTGCACATGCTGACAAATGCGCGGGGTGGGGGGAGCGGCCATTTACGCATAGAGTAGGTCTACCATCAGATGTGACACATTATTATATTCTGCCTAATGGGAATTTTACATTTAGTTAAAATACGGCTATTCTAGTCAAAATGATTTATTTATTTACAACTTAAACAATACAAAATAATATAATTGTACTGTACTTATTTTCTTCTTTAAAATACAATGAATGAACAATTATGTGTGGTCAGTTGGTAACCAAGTTTCCTCAGCACAATTTTTGGATAAAGCGTATCCATTGTTCCCTTTTTTCATGACCAGGGCAAAGAAAACTGCAAAAAGTGAGCGTGCTACAAATACAATTTCACTCAAAAAATATTAACAATTTATAAACAAATAAACTTTTTTAATATTATAGTAACATAATTCATGAAGTAGTAAGTAGTTACCTAATAATTTTCCAAATAGAAATATATATATTTCGCAAATATATTAGAGGTGAAACACATTAGTAGGAACAATGTAAATGGCACATCTGCGCGGTTAACTTTTTCTAGTCTATGATTGCGTCACCAAAATGGCGGCAGTCCGCTCCCGCTCGCGTGTTTGTAGAATATTCAATCTTAAAATATTATAGACGAGTTTTTTGTTTAATTTACCGATGAAATGTCACACCTTGACTTTTATTTGATTTTTTTGAGTGATTAGAACAATTTTTAAGCACACAAGAACGCATTATTCAATGGCTAACGATAATTTGTTTGAACCGACCGGCTCCGCCATCGAGTAAGTTTCTTCATTCAAATACGTAATTGTATTTTGGAACTATCTAAACAAGGGACACAATAATCGCTTGTAATAGTTAAATATATAAATGATTAATACAATCCCATTTTATTTGATATTCATATCAAGCTTATGTGGTTGTTATAAGACTGGGCTCCTAGTTCTAAAAAAGTTATTTGTTTGTTATTTGATACTATTAAATATTGCTTTGAAACTGAAACACATTGATAAAGAATAAAAATAATTATTCATTCAGAAGAATTATTAATCTAAACTTCATATAAAGAGTAATGCTTTATGACGAGGACAGATTATTCTTACTCTTACTTGTGGGAAACTACTGATGACTGATAGGTAAAACTTATTTACAAAAGGTTTACCTCAAAGAGCCTATTGCGATATAATGCCCTGTTACAGACTGGGGTGATTGATCGAGGTTCCAATGGATTGTAGCACCATTCTATATCTATGAGGGAAAAACTGCGTGCAACTTTTGGTCGGGGGTCTCGGAAGAACTTCTTTAACTATTTATGAACCATAAAAGTCTGCCGATAACGCTTAAATCCGAGCAAAGTGCCTCTTATCTAGTTCGCCCTTTGTGCCGCGTGTCGTTTATAGTTTGTGAGCTTAATACGATTATGAGTGTTCTATAGTGGATGATTTCGTCAGTATATGACGGAAGATAAATATTCGGTCTCTTATCTTATGTATTGCTCAGCCTATAGAAATATTCTTACGGATTGCTTTTGTTGTCGATGTCCAAACTTAGCCATCTTCTTCCTACTACCCTTATCCCACGTCCAAACTTAGCAATAATAATTACAATTGTATGGTTTTCATAATAAGTTTCTATAACAAATCAATAGGTGACTAAAAAGCAGGTTGTTTACTTAAGGGGAAACATAATATTATCGTTCTCCTTAAACCTCTATGTCTTTCTGTTGTATGCAACACCTATTCAGTCTGATATGTCTAATAAACTTATTCAATATCAATCGTGGTAATATTGGTACGATGAATAACCAGTACACCGATGAAACCGTAATAAGTGGTAAATTCATAGGCGCATGTGAAAATGTGGGATAGGGATATTGGATTGGACGGATGAAACCTGTTACTTTAGGCCGGGCTTGACTATTACTGCCACATTTGATAAGGGTACGTCCAATAGTACGACGTTGCCTGTTGATATTTGAAAGGTATGAACCATAAAACTTGTCAAGAGTATGTGATATTTTATCCAGATTTTTGTAATTTAATAAAAAGCATATCTTCAGATCCATAGGGCAGGCTTCGTCACGTTGCACGTTGAGTGTCTTTTTTAGGTCAATTTAGTTAGTCGGCCAAACAGACTCTTAAAGATATTTATATATGTATGTGTGTGGTGCATGTGTACAATCATTTACCTCATTTCCAACTCTATATAAAGATTAAGTTATTTGATAAATGAATACATACATTTCTATTCGTACATGTATGGCACATGATCTTTATGAATCAACTCGCCTTTATAATAGTTATTTGTTATACAAGGGGGCAAAGTTGTATTTTAACGCCGAGTGTGGAATTGAAAAACGAGCAGGTGAAAGGATTCTATAGTTGAACCACGAGCGAAGCGAGTGGTTCGAGAATAGAATCCTGAACTTGCGAGTTTTTTAACACACGAGAAGTAAAATACATTTGCACCCGAGTGTAACACAAAACTTTTCCCCTCACTATAGCGAGGAAACCACAACGCAAAAAATACGTTTATCACTGCTTCCAGTAGTTCCACAGGTGGTAAATCATCTTTATTACTAGATTCACTACTTTTATCAATTTTAAAGCAGTTAATTTGACTTTATTCAAGGTCAAATTACTTTACCCACTAGTGGATAAAATGCGTTTTTACCCGCTGGTATTAAAGGACAAAACACGTGTTTCCGAGCTAGTGAGGGGAAAACATACATACCACACCTCAAATTTTGATGTTGCCAAGTGCTTATTCTCTTTTTTATTCCATCTTAATTTTTCCTTTATGGCGCACGAAGGGAAGATACAATTTCTCTTACAAACGATTACACCTCATTTTTCAAATTTTGTTTTCTCCCTTACTTATGCCAACATGTAACATTATTGTAAGGTAATTTGAATTCTAACAGTCTAAACATTACATTAACCTTCAGAAATTGGTCACTTAAGCATAAGGCTGGTTCACACGTATTAAGTTGTCAAGTAATTAACTAAATTTTAAATTAATTTTATGCGACTTAATTTTAAGTAAGCTTTTACACGTCGTAAACAACTAAGCTCTTTAGTCAGCCCGAGATGGAAGATCAACAGCGCATTCAAGTCATTGATTCAGTAATTAAATTTGTATTAAGCGAGGTTTTAGACGAACTGAAGGATGAAATAGACAGGGATTTGAGAGCACCCACAAGACTGTGGGTGAGAAACTGAATAAGCAGAAAAAATGAATATGGCGCTAGTGCAACTTTGTCTAATAATATATTCTTCCACATTTTCCACATTTCCCACCACCACTTTGACATTTTCAAAAAATATAGCTCACGAACAGTATGATCGCAACCGACCCACCAAACTTATACAGTTAACTAATATTTAACTAAATCGTTCCTGTCCAAACGTGTCAAGTGGTAATTCATGCCCACCCACTTAACCGAAAAATAGACGAAATTCTAATCTATTTGCTTAAGTGCACGCTAAATATTAACTTATAACATATTACTTAATTAATTGTTTACACTCTTTAAGTCGCTTAAAATTTAGTTAAAATTTAGTTAATTACTTGACAACTTAATACGCGTGAACCAGCCTTAAGCGCGCAAAATGGAAACCTTTCATACCTAAGCAACTACAGTACCCGGCGATAATGCTTGCACATCGGTTTTCACTTTTAGTACAGCGTTGTCTCTTTCTAGCTTATGTGTCGTTAATTGTCTCTTTCCAAAGACCGATGTGCATTCTTTATCGCCGTTTACTGTACATACTTGTTAACTCTTTAAGTATTTGCTGGTCTATCTAATCGACTTTTGCTGCAATTATGTCCTGATTTACTTTAATTATTAAAATAAATAAATATTATAGGACATTCTTACACAGATTGGCGGAGTCCCGCGGTAAGCTCAAGAAGGCTTGTGTTGTGGGTACTCAGACAACGATATATATAATATACAAATACTTATATACATAGAAAACATCCATGACAGATTGATTCAGGATTGTTTTTAACAGTAAATAAATAGTTTGTAAAATATATAAATAATAGATTGAACAGTTTATGATTTCAAAGAAAAATAAGTAATTTATCTTAGAAAGTAAATCATCTAAGGGCGCGCGCCACGCCACCGCCACGCCGCCTGGGGCGCGTCTTACGTCCTTCCTATACAAAATTACTGAGGAGACGTTTTTTGAATTACATTCAGGCGGCGTGGCGGAGACGTCCGTTGCGCGCCCCGAGACACGCGACGCTTAAGTGGGAACGCTGCCTAAGATACCTATTACTAAAAAAAGGACAAGTGCGAGTCGGACTCGCGCACCGAGTGTCAAGGGTTCCGTGCAAAGTTTAAAATTGTTAAAAAATAAATGACTGTTAGAGGTACTTTTACCAGGGTTATTTTTAATGTGACATATTTATTCCCATATAGTATTATAGCATGTTTCTATTTCTATGCTTCTTTTATCAAATAAAAATATTGGAAATCGACGTGCATAAGAGGACGTACGTAGTCATTCCTTATCTCCGTTCACTTCAATAAACGCTCCTTTATGTCTGCGTAATGAAGTGAAATTAAATTTCACGCCGGACCTGAGAATCTTGATTTAAATTTCAGTAAGCAATTTCCTTTATCTCCTAAATCCGTATCACAAAGGGTTTCATTTTTAGGATAAAAATACTTATTTTATTTATGTACGTTGGACGCGGTTGGGATTTTAATTTAGCATTTATTTGGTGAGGCGGTCGGTAGCGTTGATTCTCACTTCTCAACTGAAGTTATCACAGAACTAAATCATCTTGATTTAGTTCTGTGGAAGTTATACTATCTTATTGCGTTTTTTTTAACCCCCGACGCAAAAACGACGGGGTGTTATAAGTTTGACGTGTCTGTCTGTCTGTCTGTCTGTCCGTCTGTCTGTCTGTCTGTCTGTCTGTCTGTCTGTCTGTCTGTTTGTCTGTCTGTGTGTGTGTCTGTCTGTGGCATCGTAGCTCCCGAACGGATGAACCTATTTCGATTTAGTTTTTTTATTTGAAAGCTGTGTTAGTCGGGAGTGTTCTTAGCTATGTTTCATGAAAATCGGTCCACTAGGTCGCGGTCGGGGGTTTTTTCAAAATTTTAATTTTGTGGTTAGGTTAGTTTGTTATTATTGTTCTAAATGTAGGTACTTAACTAGAAACTTGTTATTTACTTAAAAACATTACCTTGTTTTGGAACACATTTTATTTAAGTACCAATGTCCTTCGTATTTTATAAAGTAGGTTATAAAGGTTAAGTTATTCATTATACAATACATGCAACGAACTAAAAGGCCGTAATTGACTCTTAGATTAAGGTAATTATTAAATTACATTTTACCTTGATAAATATTATATCGAAATAAGCCTTATAAAAATATGACCGCATATCTGATTGACTTAGAAAAAGTGTCCTGAAGTGTCTTAGTGTCCAATTCTTTTATGACCATTCGTATCTTTTCGCAGAAAACGGACTCTTATTGAATAATCCATATGGATGATTTGTTACGAAAACTTAAGACGCTACAGGAGCGAAAATGCTAAAATGGAAGGGAGCCCCCTTTCAATTTGGGAATTACAGTTAAATATACTAGTGTTACTAACTAGATTTATCGAAAAAATGACCATTCAGAACAACTGAGTTAAAAAATATTGCGAAAAAATCTTTAAAATCGAGGTTCCGATCTCGACTGTTTCCTCCTTCTAAACTTAATCAATCGTAACGAAATTTGAGAATCTGAATAAAAATTAAATTATCTGTGTCGGAACGTTTAGATTTTTTGGCTAATTGTTACCTAATTTGAATACGAGACCTTCTTTTGCGCCATAATCAATAAGGCCGTTTATGGAAATTTTTGACGGGCTCTAGCGTCTTTAAAAATAATTATGAATATCAAAAAAATCGAACGGTCCGACACAGATAAAAATAAGAATAATCTGTGTTGAAAAAATCATTGCTCCATCTTCAAAAACCAGGGAGGAAATAGTCAAGAGCGTTTGTATGAAGAATTGATCATGTCTCCTGTATCGTCTTAAAAGCTTTTTTTTTTTGACGACCAGTCTGGCGTAGTCGGTAGTGACCCTTCCTGCTAAGCCGCGGTCCCGGGTTCGAATACCGGTAAGGGCATTTATTTGTGTGATGAGCACAGACATTTGTTCCTGAGGAATTTTTACGAAGTATGACGAAATAGCATTCCTATTCCAATATTTTATGAAATTGTGTCCGATACAAACGTTCGGTAATATTTTAAATCTTTTTTCGTAGATCCTTAATTCCTTATCAGAAACTACTCCGTGTCCACCTTTACAATCGAGCTCAGGAACAGGGTGCGTAGCCGAATGGCACAAACGCTCACGAAACGAAACGCTAGTAGATATCTATCCCTATCGCTCTTGCGTATTGGCGCGACAGAGCCGGACTACGTTTCGTTTTCGTTTGGCGTCGGAGAAATGCCATTCGGCTACGGGGCCTGGCTGCATTGGTCACCGTTGCGTAACCAAATATTGTATGTATATTCATTATTCACCTCTTTTCTTGTGACTTTCACAAAACTACGACAATAATTGCAACCATTGTGTTTGTTAAACTTTGTTCGGTAATATAAAGTGATAAGAATGTAAGTGAATGGCCGCCGTTTATTGATACCGCAATTTGTTATAATAACAAGCCTACCTTACTTATTCAGTTACATTTTTGATCCAGTTAGGCAAATAAATAATAAACGAAAATCAAATTATTGTCATTAGATTATCTGTAGAATTTCCAACGAAATAATTATACAGGGCTTGAACGTAACATCTGATCACACGATCACTCTTTCTGGTTTTAATATTTTCAATAAATTAAATTAAAGTGTGTATTCTTGGAATACATATTTTAACTTGATGCTTATAAATACTTTTCCAAATACCAACAGCATTCAGCATCGGACCTCCATCCCAATAAAGATTTTTCAATAAGTTAACAATTCTGAAAATGTTGTGAACTCCCCAAAGAGAAACATTAGCGAACTTTTACTTACTAAATGAAAGCTCCTGCGATCATCCAATATCACAACGGCTAAAAACTTTTGGATATACAAAGCTACAGAGCGATGTGATTGGCGGTTAGCTTAACTCTGAAAGTTTTTTCATTAGTACGTCTGTTTAACGAAACACTGGCTTCGTAATGAGTTTAATGTTATTAGGAAGTAATGTGATTTTTGGCTTTTAATATCTGCTTGAACTATTTTCAGATTTTGCGGGAAAAATTGAAACTCGGTTTGATGAATTTTATAATAAGTTTAACGTTGTTTAATACATTTTTTAAATATATTCGATGCCGTTTAATTTAACAATCGTATTTACTGGCATTAACCGTATAAACTTAACAAAATAACCTATGAGTATTAGATTGTAATTAACAGATCGTTTTATCCGTTTCATTTTTACGGTCTGATTTAGAATAAGTTAAAAAAAGATTAAGGTTAACTGCGGTAAGAAATCTCAATATAAAAACATTAAATATTAATATAATAATAGTTAAAAGAATTTAAATTTATCAAAAAAAAATCTAGGATGTTTGTTTTTGTTTTTATCAGTTTGTATAGCTCTTTACAATTTATCTATTCTGAAAATACAATATTTATTTCACCGTCAACTATTTTGATTAATTTAAAAGGAATCTAAATAGTTTCTGATATCATTTGAGATTTGGCCGCATATATGACTCGTAAAATATAATTTATGCAGCAAACGGACCCCTATAGAGGGATCCGCAGTAACGCCCATAACAAGTTACGACTCTACCTTTTTTTTTGTAAATCGGTTCTGTATCGCGTCGTATCGTATTGACCAGGTACCATTGTGATATAATGTGTTAATTATATATTTATATGTAACACTGTGTAATACTATGTAGGTGCATTAACTCGAAAATGTAGGTAATAGTAAAAATAAAAATTATACTCGTAGCTTGACTATCCTGAGATTTATAATCCCTTCCCGGCACCTTCTGGGCGAACTACCTTCATCGTAGGCCTTGCTGCGAGTCTGTGGCCATCGAGGAGTAGGTATGCCTGTTTATATAAAATTAAAAAAAAATCAGCATGGTGTCTCTTGACTCGTAGATTAGATTACGGCCTATTGTCACTCCCAAGAATTGTATTTGAGAACTGTAATATTTATATCAGTGAAACAAAGAACCATGTATCGTTTGTTTTCGCTTTTCGAACTGTCTTAGCTTTACCTAACTAAATAAACGTTTTCGAAGCTTTAAAAAACAAGTATTGCCCTCGAACAATTGCAGTTATCGTCGATGACTAGGTATCGTAAACCATCCGTTGTTTGTCACCCTTTGTTTATTTTGCCAAAACGTAGGGCCAGTAAGTACTCTCTCTTTTGCAAACAACGCCATTCGAAAAAACTCTTAACGCTTGGCGCTTCGCCAAATTTTGTACATTACAGATTCTTTTGATATCACAAATTTAGTTAAGTAATTATAAATTACATTAACGAATTGTTTGTTTTATACGTACACCAAACCGAAGTTAATTAAGAAAGTAATTGTTTATTTATATGGAGCACATTCGTAGTTTGCTTTGTGTTATTTTAAGAAGAATCTTTGTCTGTGCTAGGCCCTGGAACTCTTGGTATATTTTACAATTTATTGGTATAGTGAATTACCTGAATAGTAAATTGTCAATAATTTGTTCTTAAAAATATTTATTTCTTGTTTATTTTTTTGGTTGTTGTTATGGACCCTAAACAACTATATATTATAGGCTTTTCATTTTCTTTGTGTCATACATATAGTAAACTTTCATAGCTGGGCACCGTTAATGAAATAGTTAACTTCGATAATCGCTAATCAGTTAGTAAAAAAGTCAACTTCGTTAATCGTTAAAACGATATATTTCGACAAATTTAACGTAAGCAAAAGTAACGTAAGTAAGTGTAAATTGAGTGTGTTGAATTTTACTGTAGGTATTTAGTTGTATCAGTATCCACTATAATATATTATATTTCTGTAAAAGCCCAAAGTACCTACAGCAAGCCTATTGAACTCTAGGCTGCACGTGGAATGGAAGGCAATGATCGCCTGAGCTACTGCCGAGAGCTGTGTCAGGAGAGCTGCAAGATCACGGCAGGCGGAAGCGTGATGCTGGCTGTGTTGGGACTGTTGGGGCACTTCGGGCGGTAGAGCCTAAGGAAGTGAATGTGGTCGTAAATCGGGCTCGAATTTGCTGACCTATCACTAGAACAGTCGCCATAGTAAAACTAAGGATTCACCAAATCAACGTTGGTAAAAGCAAACCCACGTGAAGTATACTTCTTTAGATTTTACCGGTAAATCCTAGGATTTGCCGTACGTCTTCTACTTAGAAATTTAACGGAAGTTAACGAGTCCGTTAACATTTTTTTAAGTTAACTTAAAAGTTATCCGTTAATGTTAACTTCGTTAATTAACGATTAACGGATTAACGAGTTAATTGCCCAGCTATGCAAACTTTATAGCAAATATCTGTGTAATTGTGCGCTCGAGATGATTAAAAAATGTAATCATTCACTTAAATTATAGGTTCATTTAAATAAAGTAACTCTGCATACATATAATAACAATGGCGTATTAATAAAGCTTTCTTTGACTATGACAAAATCATGTCCAAATCCCAAGACCTCGGGGCGTTCCCGTCGCACTGGTCGGCGAAAGGGTTAGTTTTTGGAAGCCTCCAGGGCTTGGGAGAGTTACATAAAGGAAACTTCGTGTTGTAATCAAAGATTACTGATTAAAAGGAAAATCCTCAATCCCTTTAAAGTTTCGACAGTTGTAAACTCAAATGAATGGTTATCTGTAAATAAAATTAACAAGCTGTCAAGTTGGTTTGGTTATTTGGTTTCGTTAAACCTAATATTTTGACCTTAATTTGCAAAACAACTCTGTCACCATATATATGTTTATATATCAATTAGTGTTCTTTTTAAAAAAGCTCAATACGGAGGGGAGAAGTGTGTCTGGCCTTCACATTTCTCCTTTTTAGGGTTCCGTACCAAAAGGTACAAAAGGAACCCTTATGGCGACGCTCTGTCCGTCTGTCTGTCTGTCACATTTCTAAATATCTCGAGAACTACTTATGCTATCGATTTGAAATTTGGAACAGTTATAAACATTTTGAACCTCTACAAGCTGATAGTATTATCAGGGGCAGGGCAAGTACATCCTGGCGGCCGCGAGTTCGCGGCCTACTCAGGGGTGGCGCGCGTTCTCACGGAATGCACGTTCGCACTTTCTATTGTTACTTTACGTCGCGAGTTTTTTTAAGGTTCATATGCGATGTCCGCGTGTCGAATGGCTAATAATACTTAGTTAAATAGACATCATGAATAAAATAAATACCATAGGCATTCTTACACAGATCTACTACTAATTAAGTCCCACGAAAAAGATCAATAAGGCTTGTAATGTTGGAACTTGAACAAAAATATATAAATACAGTATATATACTTAGAAAGTACCCAAGACTTGAATATAATAGTATAACATTTTATGTGAATATTACATACATACATACATACAATCACGCCTGTATCCCATAAAGGGGTAGGCAGAGCACATGAAACTACTAAAGCTTCAGTGCCACTTTTGGCAAAAAAAGGGTTGAAAGAAAACGAAACTGTGGCATTGCAGTGACAGGTTGCCAGTCTCTCGCCTAAGCCACAATTTAACCCATATCCCACAGTCGCCTTCTACGACACCCACGGGAAGAAAGGGGGTGGTGAAATTCTTAACCCGTCACCACACAGGCAATGTATGTGTGTGGGTATGTGAATATTAATTCGTTTTAATCCATAGGTAACCCTATCGCCGGACGCCGCGCACGTGCGGCTCGTTTCTTTGTAAGAATTTTGTAGGTATTTAAAAAGGCGGCATTTCGTAAACATCAAAGCAGTGAGTCTTCTGTACTTGTACTATTATATATTCTGTGGTATTATTTAAAAATATATTAGTTAACATATATTACTGGAAGTTAGTTAAAATATATTACTAGGTCAAGTGGGGTATCTTTAGAAAGAACTCAAACTTTACATATCAAAACTATTTTTTATATTTTTTTGTTGTGGAAAAAAAAAGAATTATGAAGGAAAATGTAAAAAAATGCCGTCCCCCCACCCCTTATCTCCGAAGTTTAACAACGAAAAATTATGAAATATTTACGAAATATTGCTTTTATGCTAAATTTTACAGGAAAAATAAAATCGTGTATGTACCTACTTTGGAAACTTTTTTTTGAATTCACATTAAAAACTTATCAGATTTTAACTTTCAATTTAACCACCCTTGCGGATTATATCGAACTTCAAATTATACGGGATTATACGTAAAAAAATCTGTTTTAAATAAAGAAAAAAATGCTGTAGAGAAGACTACGGGACATGGGTTTAATTGTGATGTGAGCGATGGGTGGGCAACCTGCCACTGAATTTGCCACTGAATCACGATTTCGTTCATAACATGAATGATCCTTGAAACTTTCAACACTTAAATTTCTAAAAATAAAATGGTAAATACTGAAAATTTAACAGATTCATATGCAATTGTGCATTGCCTACCGCTTTTGGGAGTACATGCGTGCATATAATACTATGTCTGTGACACATAACTAGCAACGGCTGCTTGCATGCGATTAGAGATGGGTCGTGGGTAAATACCCAATCTACCCACCCAGGTATTTACCCGGTAAATACCTATCTACCCGGTATTTACCCGTATCTACCCAAATTGACGGGTAGATTCATTTCATGTTGCACATGCTGATTTGTGTTAAAATGGAGATAAATACTAAGTTAGTGGTTGTAATTATTATACACAATTCAAAACGAAACTGTTCAGTCAAATATACAATAAAGATTACAGAAGTTTTAGTGTATATTTTTAAAAATAATTAAAAAAATTTGTTTTACGTGTGCTTTTTAGATTGCATTAAATATTTTTATATTAAAGGAAAAAATGGAAAAATTTACGCTTCCGGCGGGACTTGAACCCGCATCATTTGCAATAAATAGTCGTATTTATCCGATAAAGAAATATCCGAAAAATAAAACTTCCTAGTACTGGTTGGAGGGGGTTATGGTGGGGTTAGGGGGGGTAAAATGTATTTTTTTCATATTTCATGGAAACTATCATGAATATCGAAAAGTTTTATATGTACGATCTAAAGTAGACACAATTTCCTACTAAAAAGTTTATATCCATTTTTGTCATAAAACATACTATGTATGAGTTATGAGCTTCAAAAAGAGATTTTTAAAATATTTTTATTCACATATTTTCATTTACAGTTTTAATTTATCAGACTTATAATTTATATTAAAAGCATTTTAAATTATTTCCGTGTGTCAGAGAATGATATTACACCATTTTTATAGTTGGAAAGATACACTAAAATCACATTTTATCTCATAGCAACCTATTCGTTCTCAATTTGAATAAACATTATGTGTACAATTACAAAGACTGACTTAAATTAATCTATTTTAGCCCAAAACACCATTTAAAACGTCAAATTTGGTAGAAAAATGAAAATACCCGCGTATTTACCCGCGGGTAGGTAAATATCGGGTATTTACCCGGTAAATACCCACCGTCGGGTATTTACCTGGGTAGTTACCCATCTCTACATGCGATTCATAATTAGGTTTACATAATGCCATAGCAAACAGCTCCCCGTGAAATTTTGTTAATATTGCTGTGTAATACAAAACAAATAGAACAAACAGAGGAGAGCTCAGTGGTTTTATGTTTGTGTACGTACCATGAGATAAAGGGTTCTTTAATATTTGTGAGTGTGCACGGAAAAACGTCCCACTTTGTCGATTGCTATAAAGCCGCTTTGTCAATTTATTCACATAAAGATACAAGTAAATCTCGCCTTAATGGTAACCGACAAAGTGGGACATTTTACTAAACACATTTTTAGAAGATTATGTGTTAAGATCATATCTCAATATTAGACATACTTTATACTTACATACAATGAGAATAATTAAAAACCATAAAGATACGCTGTGCACTCATAATATTTGTGCATGCTTTTTAAAATTTTTAGCTTTCAGATGCGTGAATGCTAACATATGTAGTGTCAGCATTCACGCATCTGAAAGCTAAAAATTCTAAAAAACTCTCTTTATTGCACACCTATACAACTACAGTATGGGCCTATGGGGCTCTTCAAAAAAGGTGTGTACCAGTTTCTAATGAGTCGGCAACGCGCATGTGACACCCCTTGAGTTGCAGGCGTCCATAGGTTACGGTGACCGCTTTCCATCAGGCGGACCGTATACCTGTTTGCCACCGACGTGGTATTAAAAATAAATTAATAGTTTAAAAACACTATAAAACACGCTTTTATACATGCACGTAAAAGCCAAAAATAAATTATGGATCGTTCAAGTTGTCTCTATTTGTGAGCTGAAGTTTAAAAACTATGTGCTTTTAATTATAATATTTGATTGTAAAAGCGTGGGGCGCTGGAACAGGAAAGACTTTTTGTATAACTTGCTGATAAATCAAATTATGCTATGCTACGGGAAGGAGGTTACACAGATTGACGCGCTAACTGGAGTTGCAGCATGACTAGTAGGTTCTACATTAAACAGTCAAATCAATTAAAAGTCAGTGTTCAAAGTAGGTACCAGTTTGTCGAACTCAGACAAAATATGCGCTAGTAGCGAGGAGATTCGACAGTCACCGACACTTAGAACGCCGCTTTTTTCCGGTAATCAAAGTACAAAAGGGGAAAGTGTCTACAGTGACAGGATGCAGAGTTCTTGTTCGTGGACGAGATATCTTTGGTTCTTTTTGGTAACCCTTAGGCGGCATATGTAAACGTTCTGATCTTATGCAACTTCATTCGCCAGGAAGTTCGGATTAGTATTTGTTTACAAGAAAGTCTTTCCTGTTCCAGCGCCCCACGCTTTTACAATCAAATATTATAATTAAAAGCACATAGTTTTTAAACTTCAGTTCACAAATAGAGACAACTTGAACGATCCATAATTTATTTTTGGCTTTTACGTGCATGTATAAAAGCGTGTTTTATAGTGTTTTTAAACTATTAATTTATTTTATTCTTTTTAGTCATTAATAATGAAATACTTTTAACATTTATACATAAATTTATTTCAAGTAGGCGGATTGTACATGCCATTTGTGGCTTAACGTGTTCTTATTACGGTATTATCATAAAAATGTTTATACCTAGTAAGTTATCCGTAAAAGATAGACCCCCTTTATTTGCTCTTAAGGGTCACAGGAAAACCATTACCCAACTTATTTTAAATACAACGTTGATCTTTCTTTTATGCGAGGGGCTTCGCCCCCCGAGTCCCCCTTTGTTTGCTCTGAAAGGTCACAAGAAAACGCTAACCCAACTTATTTTAAATACTACGTTAATCTTTCTTTCATGCGGGGGGCTTCGCCCCCCGAGGCCCCCTTTTCTTTACTCTTAAGGATCACAAGAAAACTTTTTTTTTTTTCGTGGGGAATGCGTTTACGTTATGTGGGGCTCGAGGTTGTAAAGAGTCCCCCCTACCTACTAAACCCCACGGTGTCCTCTCACCGCTTTGTGTGCGGGGTCCCGGGAAGCTGTAAAGTGCATCCGCGGCCCCGCAGCGGCCATCCTGGATCAGAATCCCTCGCTGGTCGGGCCATGAGCCGACCGGTCCTCACTGTGGGAGCGCTTCCTGGACACAAGGGTCGCACTCTCCAACTCGAGAGCCAGCGTATTGGGCGGGGGCGCTCTCGTGCATCCCTCGCCCGCTGGCTGTCTTTAGGGTGGCAGGTTCCGCTCGTGAGCAGCACGTCTGCGACCTATGCATCACAAAAAAACCTTAACCCAACTTATTTTAAATACAACGTTGATCTTTCTTTTATGCGGGAGGCTTCGCCCCCCGAGCCCCCCTTTGTTTGCTCTTAAAGGTCACAAGAAAACGCTAAACCAATTTATTCTAAATACTACGTTGATCTTTCTTTCATGCGGGGGGCTTCGCCCCCCGAGCCCCCTTTTGTTTGCTCTTAAAGGTCACAAGAAAACGCTAACCCAACTTATTTTAAATACAACGTTGATCTTTCTTATAAGCGGGGGGCTTCGCCCCCCGAGCCCCCCTTTGTTTGCTCTTAAAGGTCACAAGAAAACGCTAACCCAACTTATCTTAAATACTACGTTGATCTTTCTTTCATGCGGGGGCTTCGCCCCCGAGCCCCCTTTGTTTGCTCTTAAAGGTCACAAGAAAACGCTAACCCAACTTATTCTAAATACAACGTTGATCTTTCTTTCATGCGGGGGGCTTCGCCCCCCGAGGCCCCCTTTTCTTTACTCTTAAGGATCACAAGAAAACTTTTTTTTTTTTCGTGGGGAATGCGTTTAAGTTATGTGGGGCTCGAGGTTGTAAAGAGTCCCCCCTACCTACTAAACCCCACGGTGTCCTCTCACCGCTTTGTGTGCGGGGTCCCGGGAAGCTGTAAAGTGCATCCGCGGCCCCGCAGCGGCCATCCTGGATCAGAATCCCTCGCTGGTCGGGCCATGAGCCGACCGGTCCTCACTGTGGGAGCGCTTCCTGGACACAAGGGTCGCACTCTCCAACTCGAGAGCCAGCGTATTGGGCGGGGGCGCTCTCGTGCATCCCTCGCCCGCTGGCTGTCTTTAGGGTGGCAGGTTCCGCTCGTGAGCAGCACGTCTGCGACCTATGCATCACAAAAAAACCTTAACCCAACTTATTTTAAATACAACGTTGATCTTTCTTTTATGCGGGGGCTTCGCCCCCGAGCCCCCTTTGTTTGCTCTTAAAGGTCACAAGAAAACGCTAAACCAATTTATTCTAAATACTACGTTGATCTTTCTTTCATGCGGGGGGCTTCGCCCCCCGAGCCCCCTTTTGTTTGCTCTTAAAGGTCACAAGAAAACGCTAACCCAACTTATTTTAAATACAACGTTGATCTTTCTTATAAGCGGGGGGCTTCGCCCCCCGAGCCCCCCTTTGTTTGCTCTTAAAGGTCACAAGAAAACGCTAACCCAACTTATCCTAAATACTACGTTGATCTTTCTTTCTTGTGGATACGGGTTTGGTACTAGAAATTCTGATGGTGAAAGAATATTGGATTTTGCAGCTGGATATGATTTAGCTATAATCAACACATTCTTCAAAAAGAAAGATACCCACCTAATAACATATCATAGTGGCGGACATTCAACACAAATTGATTACTCAATTACTAGGCGATCACACTTAAAGTATTATAAAGATTCCAAGGTAATCCCTGGAGAACCACTAACTACACAACACAGACTCTTGGTCACAGTATACAGACTACCAGCACCTCTCAAAGATAGTAGAAGATTGACACCAAAACTTAAATGGAGGTCTCTCAATAAACCAGAGGGAGAGCGCCTTCTTAGGGAAATTGGCGACAAAATAGATACAACTGACTCAACAGTATCCTCACCGCACGAAATGTGGAAGGACCTTCAATCTTTCTGCATTACAGCAGCTGAAACACATCTAGGGAGGACAAAAGCCAAGAAAGGTCCCTTTAAAGACACTCGATGGTGGCGTGACGACAGTGTTAAGGCTGCCATAGCAGAGAAAAAAGTATGCTTTAAAGCCTGGCAGACCTCCCGAAGCGACGGGGATCGCGATCAATACAAAGAGTCAAAGAAAAGGGCAAAAGTACAAATTGCTATAGCCAAAGCGGAAGCCGATAGGGATATGTACGACGAACTAGAGCTTGCAAAAACCGAATTAGATATACATAGAATTGCAAAAATAAGGCATAATAATACTAAAGATTTCAAAAACGTTAAATACATCAAAGATAATAATAATCATATGCTAACTTCTGACAAAGATATCAAGAGTCGATGGACCGAATACTATAAACATCTACTTAATGTCTCACACCCAAGAACAGTGACTATAAATACTCCACGAAATGTTATCGGACCACTTCCACCTGTCACAGTAGAAGAGGTCACACTGGCCGTAAAACATATGAAGAACAATAAGGCGGTCGGCCCTGATGAAATCCCTGTTGAGATTTGGAAAAGGCTTGGAAACACTGGACTGTCCTTGTTGTGCATGCTCTTCAATAAATTGATGCTAGAAAATCTTCCCATCCCAGAGGCCTGGCGTAACAGTTTCTTGGTTCCATTCTATAAAGGGAAAGGAGACATTAGGGATTGCAACAATTTTAGAGCCATTAAACTAATGTCACATACGTTCAAAATATGGGAACGTATATTAAATAACAGACTAAAAAATATAGTACAGCTGACTCAAAATCAATGCGGCTTTGTTGCTGGCAGAAGCACTTCCGACGCGATTCAGGCTATAAGAATATTGGTGGAAAAAGCCAAGGCGAACAAGACCAATCTGCATATGGTCTTTATCGACCTTGAAAAGGCCTTCGATCAAGTCCCGCGTGACCTTATCTGGGAAGCTTTGCGATTCCATGAAGTACCTGAACAATACATAACATTAATTCAGGATATGTACACCAATGTCACCACACAGGTAGTTTGTCCAGCTGGAATTTGTGAAAAGTTCGTAATAAGCAACGGAGTACACCAGGGATCAATATTGAGCCCGTTACTATTTAACGTCACCATAGACTACCTAACGAGGACTCACCAGAAATCAGTGCCTTGGAACATCTTGTATGCTGATGACGTTGCCCTAATATCAGATAGTGTCGAAGACCTCCAAAGTCAACTGGACCTTTGGACAAAATCATTAGAGGAAAATGGTCTGAGAGTAAGTCGTAAGAAAACAGAACACATGTCATGTTTGTTCGACGGCACCATTGATCCCAACTCAATCAAGCTCTACATAAATGATGTCCCACTGTCTAAGGTAAATGAATTTAAGTACTTGGGGTCGATTATCAGCGACGATGGCAAAATTGATAGAGACGTAACCCATAGAACTAATGTAGGCTGGATGAAGTGGAGGCAGTTGACCGGTGTTATGTGCGATAGCAGAATGCCTTTAAAAATAAAAGGTAAATTATATAAAACCGCAGTACGACCCGCCATGCTTTATGGAACCGAATGCTGGGCATCAACAAAACAACATGTCCAAAAACTGCATACAACAGAGATGCGTATACTTCGCTGGTCGGCTGGGGTTACTCGGAGGGATAGAATCCGCAACGAATATGTAAGAGGCAGTTTTAAGGTGGCACCCATTGAAGAAAAACTGAAAGAAAAGCGATTACGCTGGTACGGTCACGTGCTCAGACGGTCTTCTGATCACATGGTACAAGTGGCATTGGATCTGCCAACGACGACACGCGGCCGTGGAAGACGCCCTGCTACTACTTGGCTGACAACGGTCCAAAATGACCTGAAAAATACAAATATAGACGCCAAAACTGCAAAAAATCGTACAGTGTGGAGAATGAGGACAAGGAGAGCCGACCCCAGATAATGGGAAAAGGCTTAGGTGGAAGAAGAAGAAGAAGAAACGCTAACCCAACTTATCTTAAATACTACGTTGATCTTTCTTTCATGCGGGGGCTTCGCCCCCGAGCCCCCCTTTGTTTGCTCTTAAAGGTCACAAGAAAACGCTAAACCAATTTATTCTAAATACTACGTTGATCTTTCATACATACGGGGGGCTTCGCCCCCGAGCCCCCCCTTTTCTTTACTCTTAAGGATCACAAGAAAACCTTAACCCAACTTATTTTAAATACAACGTTTATCTTTCTTTCTTGCGGGGGCTTCGCCCCCGAGCCCCCTTTGTTTGCTCTTAAAGGTCACAAGAAAACGCTAAACCAATTTATTCTAAATACTACGTTGATCTTTCTTTCATGCGGGGGGCTTCGCCCCCCGAGCCCCCTTTTGTTTGCTCTTAAAGGTCACAAGAAAACGCTCCCCCAACTTATTTTAAATACAACGTTGATCTTTCTTATAAGCGGGGGCTTCGCCCCCCGAGCCCCCCTTTGTTTGCTCTTAAAGGTCACAAGAAAACGCTAACCCAACTTATCTTAAATACTACGTTGATCTTTCTTTCATGCGGGGGCTTCGCCCCCCGAGCCCCCCTTTATTTGCTCTTAAAGGTCACAAGAAAACGCTAAACCAATTTATTCTAAATACTACGTTGATCTTTCATTCATACGGGGGGCTTCGCCCCCCGAGCCCCCCTTTTCTTTGCTCTTAAGGATCACAAGAAAACCTTAACCCAACTTATTTTAAATACAACGTTTATCTTTCTTTCTTGCCCCCCTTTGTTTGCTCTGAAAGGTCACAAGAAAACGCTAACCCAACTTTTTTTAAATACTACGTTTATCTTTCTTTCATGCTTCCCCCCTCGAGGCCCCCCCCCCCCTTTTTCTGTTCTTATCTTCCGGCACCATCATCAGGCCTTGAAACCTAATCGTAGTCATAGTTCATTACAAGACTTTGTAAGAAGCCCAAAAACAGCTATGATACGATGTTCCATCATGTAGTTCCAGTTCATATCTTCCGGCTCCATCATCAGACCTTGAAACCTAATCGTAGTCAAAGTTCATTACAAGACTTTTCTAAGAAGCCCAAAAACAGCTATGACACGATGTTCCATCATGTAGTTCCAGCTCATATCTTCCGGCTCCATCATCAGACCTTGAAACCTAATTGTAGTCAAAGTTCATTACAAGACTTTTCTAAGAAACCCAAAAACGGCTATGATACGATGTTCCATCATGTAGTTCCAGTTCATATCTTCCGACTCCATCATCAGATCAGCTCAACAGTACCATATTATTGTATTGTCATCGGAACTACATATAGCTGCCAATTTTCATTACGCTACGATCCTTGGAAGATGGTTAAATTAGCCTCCGCAGATTCCATTACATAGTTAGTTACATACACGACGACCTAATAAAAGCGTGTTAAAAACACCTCACAATTCACATAGTTTACAATGCATGCTCTAGAAATGCAAAACAAAAACAATGACAGTTTAATTACATGTTACTCGTAGTACGAAAGTCTGAGAATCTGTGACAAAATCGACGTATTTCCTAGTTTTCGCACTTGTATCGTAATAATTACCTACATATTTATATTCAACGTAATTATGAAGTGGCGATTAAGTTCAGCCGAGACTTGCGTTTTTAGTAGGTCATCATCCTTCTTGCGTTATCCCGGCATTTGCCACAGCTCATGGGAGCCTGGGGTCCGCTTTTACAACTAATCCCAAGATTTGGCGTAGGCACTAGTTTTACGAAAGCGACTGCCATCTGACTTTCCAACCGGAAGGGTAACTGGGCCTTATTGGAATTAGTCCAGTTTCCTCACGATGTCTTCCTTCACCGAAAAACGACTAGCAAATATAAATAAATAAATAAATATTAGGGACACCTTACACAGACCAACTTAGCCCCAAACTAAGCAAAGCTTGTACTATGGGTGCCAAGCGACGATATACATACTTAAATAGATAAATACATACTTAGAGGTACATACATAGAAAACATCCATGACTCAGGCACAAATATCAATTCTGTGCTCATCACACAAATAAATGCCCTTACCGGGATTCGAACCCAGGACCGCGGCTCAGCAGGCAGGCTCACTACCGACATCAAATGACATTTCGCACATATGTTCTGAAAAACTCATTGGTACGAGCCGGGGTTCGAACCCGCGACCTCCGGATCGAAAGTCGCACGCTCTTACCACTAGGCTACCAGCGCTTATAAAGTTTTGCGTTTTTAGTAGGTAAATACGAATAGTAAAAATAAATAAAGTAGGTACCGACCTTGTTCTAAAACACTTCAGTATTTATTCGGTGCGCTGGTGGCTGTAACGCGATAAACATCAAAGAGAGGGGAAAAATGCCGTTTCAGCGACAAAAATATCCGGTCACTCATTTCCGCTTCGTTCAAGATATTTTAATATTATTGCTACCAAATCACCTACAGTCTGACAAAAATGAGTAAACATTTAAAAGTGGGAACGTTGTAATGACGTCTATTTTTCTCATGTACCTACAATTTGATTTCTATTCTTTTTCTGCCAAAATATAGAGTAAATTACATAAGACCCCTTAAAAAAATCGGATTGTACGTAAGTACTATCAGCTGCAAAAGGGTACGGAGAAATTATGAATGAATTCATTGATAAATTCGTCATGCATTTTAGCAGGTGGGTGTTCTGTGGAGTAAGCCCATTTATAATAAATATATATCAATTCAAAACATCAATTTATTTGATCCATTAGTCGTTTATACTGAACAATACGAGTATTTGAGTAATTTCTTAAAATTGGACATTGTACCTCCTATTTATTTATTTTTCATAGCTTTTTTTTCAGTGACTTCTAACATGATAATTGTTGTTGTATGACGTCAAAAGATATAAAGAAATAAACTTGACAGAGCACTTTAGTACGCCATTGTGCATGTGACAACTTGTTTAATTGGTTGAGGAAGATTAAAACGGGCATGTTGGCCATGTTGCAGTACTTAATTGAAACGTGAAGTACAAAAAAATACACTTCAACCAAGGAAAACTCTTTAGTAGGAACGGATGACCTATTAAATAAAATGTGAACGTATACGAGTAGATATTGTTGCAAAAAATACAGTAAGTTCAAGATATTTAATTCTAATTGCGCAAAAAAAGTCGATTTTGTGTGTCTTTTAACACGACTGTTTGAACCTCAGAGTAGAATAGAAAAATTAGAAAATAATTTTATAATCACTGACATATTTCAAGTCTTCTTATATTTATCAGAGCGTCAAGTTAAGAAAAAAAAATGCGCAGTATAATTATGTTGTGGGGGGTTTAGTAGTTTTGTTTAGTGTCTTATATATGAGTAAGAGTTAGGTATAACTCATATATAAGACACTAGCTTTTGCCCGCGGCCTCGCTCGCGTTAGAAAGAGACAAAAAGTAGCCTATGTCACTCCCTTCAACTATCTCCACATAAAAAATCACGTGAATTTGTCGCTCCGTTTTGCCGTGAAAGACGGACAAACAAACAGACACACACACACACACACACACACACTTTCCCATTTATAATATTAGTTGTAGTAATATGTATTCTGTGATATTAGTATGGATTCCTGAAGGTATTTAAAAGTTTGTAGCTCTATAAAACTAGATAATCGGGCATCATAATTCAAACAACCCCGAACAATTCGCCTGAAGAATTAAAAGATGAAACAATAAATAAGTTTCTTTTAAAACTGATTCTGGCAGCCGAATAGCGGAAATTCGGTACAAATATCCCGCCAGCGGGTTTGCAGAATCTATTGTTCTTTTAAAATTTACTGATGTAGCCTGTAGGTAATGTCGGAAACAGCTAAATAAGTCTGGGTATTCTTGTAAACTACCTTTAAAATTAAGGTTAGGAGTCGAAAATGTTTTTGCTTAAGTAATAGTTTTGTTTTCGATTTGCAGTTTCATGAGTATACGGTTTTTTTTAAATATAGTTTTATATGAAAACTTTTGATGTTATCACCGCTGACTTATTGTATGACACAAACTACATACTCAATCCATAAGTTTGTTTCTGTCATAGAGGTTTTTACTGCTAAAATGTAATAGGTACAATGCTTTCAATAAAAAAAAAATAGCTATCATTATATATAGTGTGTTTAAATTAAATAGGAAAACGCACATAACGAATAAAATTCCAAACTAACACAGCAAATCTTTTTATATACAAAAATTAAAAGGAAACAAAGCAAAAACCTATTTTATTTCCTTTACAGGAGCTGCCGCGGTCACATATTCGTCATGTCCGCAAAAGAGGCACAGATTTTTAAAACAGCCAGATCATATTTTATATCATGCAGAAACGTCTTTGAGCGATTCTACATATTATTTTGCCCTTAATTTAAAAATACATACAGATTCTTTTAAAATAGTCAGTATCTATAATAGTCTTTGGTCTCTGAATATTTTAAAGAGAGTTTGAAAATTTTAAATACCTATATATAAAATAAGGAACTATCCTCAGATAATTGTCTACATTCAGCCTAATTGTCTGATATTTAGTAATGAAATATGGACCTATTCAGCATAAAACCGACGTTGAAATAGTATTTTATACAATCGTGATATAATACAAAGCTTTTCAGTCGAGTACCATGTTTAGGCCACGAAGCTTGCTGAGTGGCCTAATAGTACGGTACGAGAGTGAAAAGCTTTATTATATCACTATTTTGTATACAATACTTTTTCTATGAGTCATCATCTTCATCATCAATGGACGAAAAATATCATCATTCAAGTTAAAATTAATGTTAATTACCTGGCAACCAATTGTTTGTAATAACCGTCTCTGATTGGTCGATAACGCGATAGATAAAAAAAAATGTCTTTCAGATGCAGAAAAATTTGCCAGGTATCGCAAATTAGTAAAGAACTTGTATGAAGTTCTATTTTTGAAATTATTACAGTTAACTAAAAGTGAACTGTAATGAAATATTATAGTTGACTAAGTGTCAAAGACTATCTAACACTGAAAAGTCAGCACTTATAGTTTAGTCTGTGGTGTCCTAATTGACAGATTAAAGTCGACGAGTAGAAAAAATTAATTTTAATCATAGTAAACGACGTTATACACAAATTACAACAAAAACTACGGTTGTACTTATAATTAAGTATTTAAAGCAATTATTGCACACCATGCGGAAGTCTCTGCCTCTTTTTATACATGACTGGAATTTCATCGCTGGCAACAATCATTTGATAGGGCCATCTATCAAGTATCTAAGCTGTACTCAGGCCTCCCATAAGAGTCGAGACGCAGTGACGTAGCTCGATATCTAAAACGTGCTCAACACCTTATTCAGCCGCACTTGATACGAACAAAGAAATAGCCACTATACGAGGAACTTTGAAACCTATTTTTACCCGACTACGACAAAGCCTTATATTATAGGGTTATGATATCAGCAACCTATGTCTAAAACCAGTTTTGAATCTGAATATTGTTTAAAAAAATATAATATTGGTATTTTAAGTAGTTAATAAACTACTTAAACATATAATATATACTTAAACTGACATTTATATCATACCCTTATACGGATAAAAAAGGCCGTCGAATATTTTGCGAATTTTCAGAAGACGATTTGTTGTAAGGACGCTAGCCGCGTAAAATGTTACGTACCTATATCAACCTAGCTATGTTTTAACATATACAGATTAATATGCAGTACCATATCTGAAACAGGTTGAAAATAGATTAGTCAAACTAAATGGGGCAGTAGAAAAAGACTAAATAGTGTATCTTTTACTGTAGCGCGTTAACATAGAGTAAACTCGCCTCATTTGGTGACAAGCCTGATTCCGTGAAACAACCAAAAATCATTTTTCGGAACAGTTCTTCAAAGCTTATATCACCGAATTAGGCGTGTCACCGAATGAGGCGAGTTTACCCTACTCGTATAGCTTGAAAACGAACGCTGTACCTTTAAATATATGGCGGAATCTAAGCGTGAAAGGATCGCTGAACATAAGGGTTAAATCGATTGCTTGTAAGCTCGGTCTATCAGTCTTCTTCCCAAGTTTATCTTTGGTTTATGAGACAGCCTGTATAAATAATATGACGGGCAAGTACCTTGCTACATAAAATCAAGTGTGATGCATATAAATAAACATATTTACCAAGAACGATATAATACGGGACTGACAAAGCCCGTTCAAAAAAGTGTACCTGTACCTACCCCTGAAATGTACGGGCTTAAAAGAGCTTAAAATTAGATGGCGCTGTTTCGCAGCTTGGAAGTGGCCAAAATCATATTTTCCTCAAATATAAAAATATTTTCCCCAAATATTTATATTTACCTCAAATATAAAAATATTTGGGGAAAATATTTTTATAATGGTGTTTTTATTTTTTAGAAGAATAAATGACATAATGTCTTTATTTTTATGTCACGATATCATGGCAATACATATTTAAAAAAAAAAAAAAAAAAAAATAGACAATTTCAATGTAGTTATGATAGAATTTATTAAATAGGTGGCGCTAAAAATGGAGGTACGATTCTTAGTATGAAGATTGTAAATCCTATATAAATGATCCTTTAATACTATCGAATATGGGAATCACAGATCAGTCAGGTAGAAAATCCTCCCATATCACGCCCGTGACATTTGAAGGGTGACCAAGTGTAAAATAAAATTGACACGTTGCGACGTCGGTGTTCGATCCATTTTTAGGGTTCCGTACCAAAAAGGTACAAAAGGAACCCTTATAGTGCCGCTCTATCCGTCTGTCTGTCTATCTGTCACATTACTAAATATCTAGAGAACCACTTATGCTATCGATGTGAAATTTAGACTAGTTATAGACATTGTTAACCTCTTCCAATTAGAGGTATGCATATATTTTTTTAATTTATTAATAGTAGTTATAGAAAATGGCCAATATGAAAGGGGGGCAAAATGTAAATGTCAATTTACTAGGTCAAGGGGTATCGTTAGAAAGAGCTCAAATTGTAGGTACATATCAAAACAATTTTTATAGTTTTTTTGTTGTGAAAAAAAAAAAGAATTTTGAAGGAAAATGTAAAAAATAAACACCCCCCCCCTTTATCTTCAACGTTTATCGACGAAAAATTATGCAAATTTTACAAAACATTGCTTTTATCCTATATATTACAGGAAAAATAAAATCATGTCTGTATTTTGGAAAAAAAAAAAAAAAACTTCATTCAATTTAAACACTCTTGCGGGTGTATATCGCTCTTGACATTATTACGACATTTTACGTAAAATATGTTCTTTCAAATAAAATTAAAACCACTGAAATCGATTAATATTACAAATAATTATGTCTGAAAAACCAACATGCTAATACAGGTCGCGCAAATTAGTTAGCGAATTCACCGAGGGATAGCGCTATACACAATAATATTAATACTCATTAGTACATAACACTGTATACCGTCTATAAGAGTTATCTGAGAGACTTGAGATTATATTAACTACCTATTTATTGAAATTATAAACTGAAATAGATATCATACACGAAAGAAAAAATGGCAAGGCCCACTGGCGTGTGGTCTAGTGGTAAAGAGGTTAGCCGCGTAAGCTGAAGACCCGGGTTCGATTCCCGGCTCGGCCACCAGTGGGCCTTGCCGTTTTTTTCTTTCGTGTCGTTCAATAGATATCATTATCTATTTCAGTTTATAATTTATATATAGTAAATAGTGTGACTACTTGAAAAAAGAACAAATCAAAAAATATTCAATAAAAATAATTTGATTTGTTCCCTAGTTGTATAGATGGCAGCACCATCTCTCTCGCTATATCGTAATCCTGCAAAGGATTCATATAGGAGGTGCAAACACTAATTGTTCGCCCTTAGAGTTGGTCAAAAGGCGCCTAGCCTTATTAGAGATAACATACACTAGAGAAATTTCGTCGGGTACCACGGCGGGCGTGTGGTCTAGTGGTAAGGACGTTAGCCGCGTAAGCTGAAGACCCGGGTTCGATTCCCGGCTCGGCCACCAGTGGGCCTTGCCGTTTTTTCTTTCGTGTATGATATCTATTTCAGTTTATAATTTATATATAGTAGTGTGACTACTCGAAAAAAGAACAAATCAGAAAATATTCAATAAAAATAATTTGATTTGTTCCCTAGTTGTATAGATGGCGGCACCATCTCTCTCGCTATATCGTAATCCTGCAAAGGATTCATATAGGAGGTGCAAACACTAATTGTTCGCCCTTAGAGTTGGTCAAAAGGCGCCTAGCCTTATTAGAGATAACATACACTAGAAAAATTTCGTCGGGTACCACGGCGGGCGTGTGGTCTAGTAGTAAAGACGTTAGCCGCGTAAGCTGAAGACCCGGGTTCGATTCCCGGCTCGGCCACCAGTGGGCCTTGCCGTTTTTTCTTTCGTGTATGATATCTATTTCAGTTTATAATTTATATATAGTAGTGTGACTACTTGAAAAAAGAACAAATCAAAAAATATTCAATAAAACACACACCCAATTACTCAGTTGCTCACACACATACAGTCGCCGTAGCCTTTAGTACAATTTTATAGTACGGCAGTTGCTGGAATCGTGGACGACCTAGCTAGGGGCTAGTCTGAAAATCAGCGCTAGATAGCTTTAACTGTCTAACTAGCACATGCTGAGACTGGTACCCATTGCCTAGTTTGTTTAAGAGAATGTACTTTCGTTTATTTTTTCTGTAAATGTATACTTAGTATTAAGTTGTACAGTATTCTTAGTTGTGGCAATAAATATTTTTTTTTTATTTTTATTTTTAAAAATAATTTGATTTGTTCCCTAGTTGTACCTATTGAAAGTCTGTACAGATACGGAACCCTCGGTAGGCAAGTCCGACTCGCACTTGTCCGGTTTTTTTATATTTATATATCATGCCAATGGTGATGACTGATGATATATGTGCGAAGAAGTAATTCGTAACTCTTTTCGAATTTCCTCTTTTCCACACGTGTATGTAAGCGTATCGTAATATATGTATTAATGACATAAAACTTAAACAGGACTACTTTGTATGTACTTTTCAACGGTCTTCTCTTCTCAAAGGTAAATTTGCCTTACACCCACATGCCTAGACTCTGTATCAAGTGCCCCAACAAAACTTCAATCCTGAATAAAGAGACCTTTGTACACATACTCAATTAACGACGATTATTTACGACTGGTCAAGTCCTTTGAAAAACGATACTAGACCCTGTAAAAGTTCCCCTGTAAAATTATATTTATTGGCAATAAATGGCGGCGGGTATGTCGTTACTCTGAATCGGTACAACCGCCGGCAGTAAATTTAATTTGGGCAATGATCGCCCACAATACACTGACTAACGTATTTCCCCTGTGAATGCTGTTACTTTAGACAATAAACTTAAGTAAACAGTACTTTGTAAATCTCGTGTTAGTGTTCAGATGTTTCTCTTACATTAAACCCATTTATAATAATAATACAAAAAAAGATTTTGCGATATACAACTTTCACATAACAAATAAATGTAATTCGTATAACTATCACTAAAAATATTTTTACCTTACGTGGATTTTCACAGTTTCACAATGACTGAGGACAGATACGTAGAATTGTAGATATACCAACCAACGAACTTAGAAGCGATGTAGCAAACTCTCGTCCCGTCCCATCACGGAACGTTGCTCTAGCCAGAGCCATCTGTTGTGCGTGACATAAGCTCGGGCCACAGCGTCAAATCCAGGACAATGTATAGCTAAATATCTTGCACAATAATAGGCTAGTTTCCTACTAGTCAAATCAGACAATATTAATAATAGGCTAGTTTCCTACTAGTCAAATCAGCTTCTTTTTATTATGAACTGTCAAAACGATTTGCTAATATGGAATTACTATGAAATAATTCAATTCATTTACTTTATATATTTCTTCATGCCATTTACTTTATATCTTTCTTCATGTCTGAACACTCTGAACCTCTCGTTGTTCTATAAATATAATAAGTAAAACCAACGCATAAAACTACTTCCATTCTGCGCCCTCTAACTACATCTACAACTTTATTTATCCCGTTTCCATAACAATGTTCATCCATTTAATAGACAAAACAACGTCATTCACGCCTCAACACTGTCCTAGTTCCGGTTTCATGGCTATGAAAGGCTTTTAATGCGTTTTGGTTTCTGCTAAATGAATAGATAAAACGAAAGGGCATTAGAGGAGACGCCATGGGACCATTCATAGCCGCAGGCCAATGCCTTACAATATCCCGAGCGTCTAATTAAGTGAGATCCCTCCGACTAATGGTTCCGAGGTGCCCAGGTGTTCTTGCTAAAATATCATTTGTCATTAATATTCCCTTTAGGTAAATCTGAACTTTTCTACATTTTTCTTGATTTACAGTTAGAAAAAAAAAACATTGTTTTATTTATTTTACAAGCATCAAATGTATTTAAAAATAAACAGGAAAATAAAGAAAACGAAGAATAATTGGTATTTCCCTACGATTTCTGATGTGTTTTAAATTAACATCGATGCGAAGCCAAAATAGGTGCCTGGAAGTATACCCCTTTTAACCTCTCGTATACCGCATCGCAAATTTGATAGTTTAAAAAGTTACTTGAGATTTAAATTCCCAGATAGCAGGGGCGGCTCACTCCGCGATTCTATCGCCGCTCTACAAGTATACATGTCAGCGGCCGCGAGTTCGCGTGGTGGTGACGACCCTCGCGCGGCGCAATAAAATTCAATGTCGGCTGCTCGCGTGCGGTCCGTTTGTTAATGTAGGTAAGAATTTAGAATGGCGGTTTTTAGTGAACATCAAAGGAGTGAGCCTTCTGTACTTGTACTATTATGTATTCTGTGCAGATAGGTACACATTATTGACATTATACACTTGTAGACATCAAACAAGCATACGGTCCGCCTGAAGGAAAACGGTCGCCGTAACCTATGGACGCCTGCAACTCAAGGAGTGTCACGTGCGCGTTGCCAACCCATTAGAAACCTGTAATACATTTTAATTTCTTTCACTCTCACCTACTCCATAATCCCGAACTGATATGAACCGAATGATACGACTTAGCTATAACCGTAAATTAAAATGTAGGCACTATCATGTATAAATATACCTATCTGCATTTGCACCAGATAATACTTATTCGAACAGACGCTCCCCAACTTCTCAAGGTTCGTAACTTTATTGTGCGATAAATTGCAACATTTGGCCTTTTATGTGACATTTTTATTGTAACCTTATAAGTTGCGGAAAGTTCGAGCTCGGCCCTCGGAATGTGTCATTTATGAATTTACTGATCTATATTTTATACCCGCAGCTAAACATGTCTTCAACTCAGACGCTGGAATAAACTCTGAGATGGATTAAGTCATTCTAATATTTGTTTGCTTTTATTTTCTACTGATCCGACTTTTGTTGTGGTGTAATTTCTGTTTATCCGAATCAATGAACAAAGTTACCGTTAGTGGGCTGTCAACTGTCAAATTCCATATAAAATGGTGGGTTAACCCTCCATTTTCGTTGGTGCAAGTGGCCCTTATCTAAGCGTTTTGCGCACCATTCTCACCAGTCGTGTGTACTTATAGTTTTTCGAAAGTTGTTTTTATGACGTAGCTTCGAGTGTAAGGCTGAAGTATTAATTGCTTTTTGTTTACTACTGATAGCATTAAAAAAAAAACAAGTAAGGCAAATAAGCATTTAAAGTATCTGTGAATCTTACAATTATAAAAAAAACATGAAATTCACCCGTTTCCTCAAAAATACCAGTTATTTTTCTGTTATCTTTGCAACTAAGTGTTGTCTTTGTAATTTATACGTAGCTATTTATCACTTCACGCGGTCGGGGCATACATTTAAGTAGGCCTTATTATTCTAATTGGGTGGTACTTATCTCAACTCATTTGAACCCCGGGCGTGAAATACTGGGTCTTATTTATAGGACGCTCTGGTTCAGTACAAAGGCCGCTTTGTAATTTGGCGCTCCCATTGACTTTGAGAGTCTTCTATGAAAAATATGGTGCACATGCAATGCACAGTGAAAGGTCGCTGCGCTGCCTATTATCTTTGAATGCAAACTAGAGTCGAATCCAAACCGGTTCAACTGGTTTCTCAAAAATCATAATTATATTGTAGTACGTGTTCTCTTTCACAACTTTCATTACCATGGTTTTTTTGAGTTCTGGGTAAAGTACCGCCTTATGTCCCTAGCTCAGTGTTTTTTTCAGTGAGGAGACAGATTCAGACGTGATAAACGAAAACATATAAAATAACCACATAGGAAAGTAGTTACTAAACTCGTGTCGATTTAAAACACTTGTGTCGTAATGTACTATTTCAGTACAGATGGTGCTTTTTATACGCACTAGTGCGAGAAGTTCATTCTTGTCAGGTAGAAACTTCGGAGGGCCATTTGTACTGAAAAACGTCGTACCATGTATGGTACCACGTGTACGTGCGAAAAGGAAATTCGGAACTCGTGTTGATTTAAAACACTCGCCTCGAGTATTACTACTCGCGTGCCGTTATTTTCCTGCATCTGAAACACATTTTTTTTTATCTGTCGCGTTATCGGCCAATCGGAGACGGTTATTACATACAATTGGTTGCTAGGTAATTCGATGTTGATACAACGGTGAACGACTCTATTAGCATTAATTTTAACTTGCAAGAATGATGATATTTCCGTCCATTGATGATGAAGATGATGACTCGTAGAAAAAGTATTGTATACAATAGTGATATAATTAAGCTTTTCACTCTCGTACCGTACTATTAGGCCACTCAGCAAGTTCGTGGCCTAAACTGGTACTCGACTGAAAAGCTTTATATTATATCACGATTGTATAAAATACTATTATAAAAACTTACATCATTATGGTTGAGATGTTTTTCGATTTTTTACGTTGGTATTCTAAATCAATTGAAATGTCAAAGCACATACATAATTTTGTTCTGAAAGTTACGGTTGTAAGAGTAAAAATCACAGACACAATCAATATTTTTCAGTACAGATGGTGTTTTTTATACGCACTAGTGCGAGAAGTGGTTCATTATATGACAGGTCGAAACTTCTGAGGGTCATCTGTACTGAAAAACGTCGTACGATACACATGCGAAAAGGAAATTCGTCGTTCGAACTTTCTTTTTTACGCACTTGTATCGTAATGTACCATTCTGATACAATAAAAAGAAATACTAAAATACGAACTTTTTCTATTAACTCGATAAATTTACCTTCAACAGTCAATAAACGGATTCCTCTAACTTCGACGATAAGGCCGGCCTATCGGGCGTCGGTGTTTGTCAGTGTTTGTGCCCCGGAGTTAACTGCCCGTGAACGAACGACCGTCAAATCAGAACAGCTGCTATAAACTTCTAACAATTTCGATTTCACCCCAAAAACTTTCATAACGACACTATTTAGTGTCTTTTGTCCCCCTGTGAAATGATATGTAAATCCGTTGTAGCAGCCACCTGTACAACCCGACGGTATTATTGGATTAGTCGGCTACTAACAGCTACACCGTAGAGATGCTAATAAACGTTTGCAGACTCCCAAACAACCCAATTACATTACCACTATTTATGCCCCAAATATAATAGCAAACTATCAACATAAATCTGTCTAAAGTGAAAACAAGTACGTGGAGTAAGGCGCTGTATAAAGAGTAATGGTGCAGGTTTTCATACATCTGAAAAACATTGTGGAGAGCTCTGAAGACTTATTTGTATAGTAATCTTTATTTCCCAAGCGGCTGAGGCGAGTGCGTCAGAGATTTGCAGATATTTCTTAGCGGATATAGCGTATCAACGTTTGCTTTGTTTAGCCGTTTTGTCCCAGTAACGGGGCGCTACGTTTGGGCATTTTCGCGACAACAATAAAAAAAAATTCTAAGGTAGGTAAATTTTATGTTTTTCCTACTCAGAATCACGAGCCCTTTCGATCTAGGATAAAAAACAAGAGACAAAGAAATGGTCCCAAAATTTTCTATTATTTTGCATACTTTCCACTTTGTAACCGCTGTACAAAGTGTTTGAAAAATAGTAACAAAGTGGAAAAATTAAATTTGGGATGCTTTTTTCTGCCTAGTAGGATAGAAAGGGCTCGTGATTCTGAGTAGGAAAAACATAAAATTTACCTATTTTAGAAAAAAATGTTTTTGAATCTTTTTTTGCGAAAATGCCCGTTTAGCAGTAAATATATCTGTCAGCAGTTCCTTTTGAGGCATGTTTGTGTTCCTTCTTGATTCCGCCTTTGGAATAAAAGGTCTATCTCTACTGCGTATGAACATGCGTATTATGCGTAAGCCTGCTTTATATCGCAATGCCACGTTTCTTATGTCTGTTTTCATTTTTGCCATGACAAGTTTGTTAACGTTTATGTTTCCTTTACTTGTTCTTATTTAGAATTTTATGATCTCATATCTTATAAGAAGTTGTGTCTTGAGTTGTATGGCGATATAAATTGTTTTTTTTTTGTTTTAACCTTAGCTTCTATTATCAACTATGGAGATTAGAAATATGTTATCCCTGTTATCAACTACAGTGACAGCTTAGATACATGACGTTATCGTAGACGTTTAAAATATCAAGTATTTTCTAACTGCAGTTCCACAGATGATGCAATAGTGTTAAATTGCAATATTTTTGAATTTGAATTGTTTATTGAATAAGCATCTTACATGAACATAAAAATAAATGCAACGACCCCCAAAACTGTTTACACACTTTGACTGTGGGATCCACGTGTCTATACAATAGATAATTACGAGTAGGTATAACGTTAATTATACACCATGTTTTTTTTGTTTTCTGTTAAATTCGACATGTCGTTAGGTTTGTTATTAACCATCCTGCCTGTATATCATTTTTAGTTAAATTCGCAAAAAAATGTTTCATCGTTTTCATACATAATAAACGAATTAATTAGTGTGAGAGACCCTTAAGAATATTATTCAAGTTAGTGTCAAGTTATTGACGGCACATGTCAAAACAAATAATATTGGGAAGTGGTAAAGGCAGTCACACACGTGTTCAGTAATTATACATATTTATTATATTTATTTTTTTAATAACTCGATAACCGTAAGGCCGTTTTCACATTATCCGATCCGATATCGGATGTAGGAAGGATGTAAAATGTAAGTTTTATGCGCTTCCAGGTCTTTATTTATGTATTTAATAGATCATTATTACTAAAAAACGATATAAAACGCAAAAATTGCGGATTTAATGCAGATGGCACTCTCCTACAACAGTTTTTGTCCGAGGCACCATCGAACTGCCGATATCGGCAGGACGCTTCCGACATTTTTGGCATGCCGGACCCCCCGCCAGTTATCGGCCGATAATATTTGTGTGTGTGCGTATATAATGTAGGTATACGTTTGTAGTAGTGTGCGTGACAAAAATGGCGTCTTTTAAACAGCTGCTGTTAATGATGAATTTCTGTTGAAAAAAAAAAGATTGTAATTCATCGGTCCGAATTGCGGATACTAATGTTTTCATCTTTTAGTAGATGTAGTTAAATGTAAAATTATAAGTATTTATTTCACTTGCCACTCTTGAGTATTTTTATGCTCGTTATTTTAATTTTACAATAAAATATTTGAAATATAGTGCTTATAATAATTAAATATAAAACTTTTTAAAAATATTTTCTGATACAAAATCATACTTCATTGATTTGGAACAATGCGTTTTATCGGACCGACATCCGACACTATCGGAAGCGTTTATCGGATGTAGGATGTCGGTCCGACATCCGATATCGGATCGGATAATGTGAAAACGCACTAAGAGTTAAGACGCTAGTTTCTTAGAGAAATTAATTGTATTTGGTCTACAGAATCATCCCTTAAAGTTAACGGAATTCAATAAAAACAGGGTGTATACGTATTTACATATTATTGCTAAGGTAAGTAAAAAGTACACTCGGGTGCAAAGAAATAAAAGAATAACTTAAGACTAAATCGATAATAGTACTTTTGTCACCGTAGGTAGCATTTTGTTGATTTCGTATTGTACTAATTGTAGGTACAATATCTATCGTACACCATAAACCATAACATAACAGTAATAAAATAAAATAAAACTACAGCGATATAAAAGTTTTATAACATGAAAAAAAAAGTATTTGAGTGATTTCTTAGGACGATTAAAAACAACTAAAATATGTATAAGACATGTTTGCTGGCCTAGATTATCACCTACCATCATCGGTTTTTCATCCGGCCAATTGCCATACACCTATATTTGCATATTTGCAATGTATGTTACTCCTTTGCCATGTAAGTTATTAATTTATTACTTAACAATGAAAACAACATGCATCTACCTACTCCGTGAATCAATTTTGGTCATGAATGACGAGATTAGTTGCTGTTGAGCAAACTGTCTGGCGCTGCCGAAATTGCAATCCCATTGAATATACTACGTTGTGGATCTTAGATTACCCGAAAGCACTATCAGGGTGTCATATGCCATCCAGTGTAATGTGATGTAACGCGTACTGTGCAATAGTAATTACTACAGAGGCCGGGACAAAAGGGGTTACCGGCCGAAGACATATAGAAGGATAGGTCTGAGGCGGGCAACCCCATTTCCCGCCGAGGTATGTAGAGTGCAAAAATATTAAATTTTCGTTCCCCTAGTAACCCCGCACAGAACAATAAATAAAAAATTAAAATGTTGAAAAAACCCCCGACCGCGACATAGTGGACCGATTTTCATGAAACATGGCTAAGAACACTCCCGACTAACTCAGCTTTCAAACAAAAAAACTAAATCGAAATCGGTTCACCCGTTCGGGAGCTACGGTGCCACAGACAGACACACACACAGACAAACAGACAGACAGGCAGACAGACAGACAGACAGACAGACAGACAGACAGACACGTCAAACTTATAACACCCCGTCGTTTTTGCGTCGGGGGTTAAAAACAGAAAATGAAAAATAAATTGCAACAAACCGCACCAACATCAAATATTGCCGAGGCCTTGTACCAGTTGCAGTCGGCACGTCTGTAAAGCCCCTTATAGTTTTTTTTTAATGGCCATATACCTAGATGTTATGTCACAAATATCTGCAGTGACAGAAAATTAAAAAAGAGGACTTTGCCGGCCTAATAGGCCTGCAATGTTTGTATGAAATTCCATTATCGACCTCTTGTCCTAGTCGTACCTGAAACGTCATACCTCGCGGCCAATTATAAATAAGGCACATACCATCAATATTTCATACCATGTTTGAGAAATAGTATATACATTTATTTTATGGGATAGAAGGCAAACGAGCAGACAGGTCGTCTGGTGGTAAACGATCACTGCGGACCATGGACACCCGAAACACCAGAAGTGTTGGAGGTGCGTTGCCGTCCTTTAAGATGGGTGTACGCTCTTTTCATGAAGGTTTGAAGGTCCAATCGGTCCGGAAATAGCGTTTAGCTGTGCGCGGCAGGATATTCCTACGTACCTCATTTTATATTTTGTTGTAAGTAGTTTCATGATTGGTTTACTGTCATGAACGTATTGATAAATAAATATAACACACGATTTAATTAGAACTTTAAATCAAAACTGGATAAATCCATTCTGCTATAAGGTTGATTATCTTTCAGATCATATTATATTTTTTATATATTCAACCTTAGAGCACAATGGAACTTTAAATGAGCTCTAGGGACGGTTATTCACGACTTAACATTCGAGACACATCGTATTGGTCGATAGTTTCCGAAAGTGCTATCTAATGAATTATTGCAATTCAATTGCAATCGCCAAACGGTAACAAAACAACCTGTCAGAAGTAAAAATGGCGCAAATTCAGATCTTGCCCAAGATAGGCCTTTTTTACTTTCTAATCATTTCGTATGTTTTTAAAGCAAATTTTGATGAAAGTGACCAATTTAAATTTAGTACCTTTTTTTTTAATTAGCCTCTTTTGTGTCCCACTGCTGGGCAAAGGCCTCCCCTCGCTTTCTCCACTCGACCCTGTTGTTGGCATTTTCCCACCATTTTGGGTAGAATGCGTTCAGGTCGTCCCGCCATCTCCTTTTTGGTCTGCCTGCACCCCGGCCTGCCCCGTCTATGGTGTTTCGCGGGTCCCAGTTTGTAAATATTTTGGCCCACCTTTCCGGGTGCATGCGGCAGACATGTCCAGCCCAGTCCCACTTTAGCTTAGCGGTCTTGACGCCCACATCTACAACTCCAGTTCTGGAGCGTAGTTCCGTGTTTCTGATGCGGTCAGTTCTACGAACACCTAATATACTACGCTCCATCGCTCGCAAGTACCTTCACTTCACCAAAATAGACATTGAGTTACCAGTTACCACACCCCATCGATTTGTTGATGGGTATTTAATGACGACAGGCTTATACCGCGGTAAAAAGGGGTTCCGTATTAAATGCCTCCTGAATTCAAATAAAACTACGTCTGACCGGATGCAATGATCCGAACTTAATGGGCTCGTTACTTTTATGTTTCTACCCCATAAACCAAGCTTCCTTCGCGTTCTGCCCAAATCTTCACTGAAACACTTTTCGTAGAACCCGGGTACGGGTAAAATAGATATTCTACGTAGGTAAATACTCGTAGAGAAATACAAGCCACTCACACACACACAGGTTTTTACGGGATAAATAAATTCTCTTCTGTAAATAAATAATGCGCTTCGTTTGGCTCGTCTTGGCAGGGGCACTGCCGTGCCCCCAGATGTGAATTAATCTTGATTTTCCAAGATCACATACTCTGACTCACATGTCAAAAATTAATTTCATTGTTAAAGTCTTGAGCTTGCATTTTGCACGCCTCTGTACAGGATGTATTTTTTGATATTACCTCATTACTAGGTCAGCAATTCCCGTCAACTTTGTACAATGACACGTCAACAAATTTTAATTGATCCTATTTTGTTACCAACATTTAGTAATATTAAGAAAATATAGATACTAGAGAACCTTAATGACGAAATAAAACTTAATAAAATCTCAATTCATCAACAAAATCTTGGTAACAAAATAGGAATTAATAAAAAAAAATTTAACTTTTCCCTTGATTTTTGTACAAACTTTTCGAGAACTGCTGAGGTAGTGATGTGCCGTTCCCGGGCATATTCCCCAAGCGGGAATATGCCCGGAAACGTGCCCGGGAATATTCCCCCTCAACGGAAATATAGGGGAATATTGACATAAAGTATTTATACATATTTTATTTTCTAGGATTACGTCAAAAATAGCTTTTTACACCGTTTAACAAGATATTAGACCGTATAACTTATACTGAAAAGTAAATTCCCTATACTCCCGGGCATATTCCCATTCTTCCCGGGAATATTTCCAAAGTTGCTGGAAATATTCCCTTGATCAAAATAAAACAAATAATATAAATGTATATACTCAATAAACAAAACTGCTAAAAATCTTCACATTTGTTGATATATTTATAATAATTTAGGTATATAAAAATCTATACTTATGCAAGTCTTTAACTGACCGATTTAATAACTCATTAACGCAGATTCAAAAGTACAATAGCTAGAAATTTAAATTTTTTAACAAAAAATTGCATTTATAAAGTGAGGAAAAGATTTAATTGACAGTGAGGAAGAGATGAAAATTTGTATGGAGAATTTAGTTTGATTTTAAGCTAACAACTTGAAACTTCTTTAAATGGTAGTTTAGTATGAAACAAGAAAAGTTATTTTTAAGTTTTTGAAAATTCATCCCCTGAAGCGGTTAAAATGGAGATGAAGTTTTTATTTTCGATCAGCAAAAAAAGGTAATTAAGGCAAATACAATGAAGTCGCAAATTTAGTGTTATTCTAACCCCTAAAGGCCTTAAACAGCGGGTGAAAGTTTATAGAGGGACAAATTTTGTCTCAATATAGGAATACCATCTTACACCTTTAAAGTTTTAAAATGAATACAAATTCATATGGGGTAAAACATGCAGGGGTAAAGATTGTAAAGAATTTAGGATTTTACTCGTAAAACTTCGCTAAAAGGTAGGTTGTACATAGTATAAAAAATATAAAAATCCATGCGTACGTATACGTATAAAAATAATCACATCATCATCCTCCTTGCGTTATCCCGGCATTCACTACGGCTCAGAAGCCTGGGGTCCGCTTTGGCAACTAATTCCAAGATTTGGCGTAGGCACAAAAATAGTAGGGTAAAGAAATAATCAGTAATCACATAGGTATGAAGTATTAAAAAAAAATTGCAATAAGTTTAAATTATACAGGGTGATAAAACCAAAACCGTCAGTATGAATAAGTCAGAAACTATGAGAGATAGCGACTTAGCGACATCTGTGCCATGTGACATCGATTTTAAATTTAATAACAAACAAACTTTTTTTTATTCTCCCATACATAAATGGGTCATTTTGTAGCAAGCAACCAAGGAAGCAAGTACCTATCCAACTTGGTTGCTTGCTACAAAAATGAGGCATTTTCGACTTGGTGATAAGAAATCTTCACGAGGAAATAAATCCGCAATACTGAACGTGTTTAATATTTACTGTTATAGGTCCAGATTACGACACTGACTCAGAATAGTCAGAATTATGTACAAGTTTTGAGGGTCTTGAAAATGCTCCGAATCACGTCGCAGAAGGATATTAGGGACTGCCCTATTTATGTGTCTTGTCTTGGGACGCCCGTATAATAATTATACAAGGTGCTCGCGAGGAACCCGTATAACTTGAACCACGCGTTTCTGAGGCCAAAAGAAAGAAAAAATGTTATATGAATTTTAAATTTTTTCGCGAAAAAAAATTTTTTTTGTCTTTTTTTTTAACTTTTTTAGACGTATTTTCGCATAAAAAGTAATTTTTATCCAAAAAATTGGCAATTAAAATGAGTTTCTTAATTTATTTTTCTAAAAACCAAATTTTTTGGAAGTTTTTCTTGTCACATTTTGACATCTATCAATGACGACTGTGAGACTATGCTCCACAATTGCGCATCAGCGCCGTTAAGAAGACCTTTTCTACTGAGTAACAATACGGAAATGTTTTATTTTAATTGGCAATAACTCTGAAACTAGACGAAATCTAGAAAAGTTTATATGACATTTTCGTCTTAAATGTGACCAAGAATATGCCGTTAAAGTTATATGGGTTCCTCGCGAGCACCTTGTATAATTATACTAGCTTTTACTCGCGGCTTCGCTTGCGTTCAATTTAAAAATTGCGGAATGCTCCATACAATCTTCCACCTCCATTTTAGGGAAGAGGGGGCATACAAAGAGACAAAAAGTAGCCTATGCCACTTTCCATCCCTTCAACTATCTCCACTTAAAAAATCACCCCAATACGTTGCTCCGTTTTGGCCGTGAAAGACGGACAAACAAACAGACACACACACTTTCCCTTTTATAATATTAGTATGGATTATATCAAAATTAAAAAGGAAATACCTATTCCGGTCGTAAGTAGATGTCAACTTGAAACTGGAATTGAAGAAGTTAATATTATAGGAGACTTCTTACTTAGCTACGGGATTCGTATTATATATATTCTGTGGTATTATTCCTTAGAGACATACCTACATAATATTCCCCAAACCGTGATGAAATGGGAAAACAAAAGGCTCCCAATGTTACGCACCTAATGTTCTGTGCGGGACTGCGGGTCCGTCTGACGAATATTAGCCCGGCTCTGAATACAAGGAGAAGCCACATCTAATTTGGTGATCGTAATAGTAGGTAATTTCACGCCCCGCCGTGTTGATCCGTGAAGGGGGCCAACACTTCTTTAATGAGTATAAGGGAGGAAGTCTTAAATTAAGGAAATCTTATTACGAAATTCCGACGTGTGTCGTCGGCTAAAAGCTAGGGCGAGGGATCCATGCGGGCTCTAATGAACGTGCTCAAAATTTATAACACCTTAACCTTTTAGTCATTTTGTAAGGCGGTCATGACCTCGTACTACGCATTAATTTTCATGAAAGTCCATTTTTACTCTTTTAACGGCTCTGGATAAATTGCTCAACGCTGTAATGCTGAAATTGCTGAATGTGAGGTTTCCATATTTAAGTCTTTCATCGCTTTGTTAAAATTCTAAGTGTGAGCTGTTTAATTGGAAAAGTTTGTTAGAACGATAGCGGTCTCGAATGTCTCGATAGGATCTCGGTAATTGTAAGCGGGGCTACTTAAACCGATACTGCAACCGTTACCCGACTTCTGGTGGTAAATATCTAAAAGATGAATATTAGTGGAACACGAATGAATAGTGAATCTTACGACTTACGAGTATGCTCGAGCATAATATGTAGGTAAGCAAATGAATTCATTTTGAATATTAGAGTAGGAAGTTAATTTCATATGTAATGGTCGTCATTTATATTATATTCCGGGTATAACAGACAGATTTCTGAGATATGATGAGCAGAATTATAATTTTAACACTAACGAATAGATTATAAACTGAAATAGATATCATAGACGAATAAAAACGACAAGGGCCCACTGGTGGCCGAGCCGGGAATAGAACCCGGGTCTTCAGCTTACGCGGCTAACGTCCATACCACTAGACCACCCGCCCGCCCTAGTTGTACTAATAACAAATATAATCAAAGTTTGTTCTAAGAAAATATCTGGTTATAGGTAAATCAATTAAAAATGAAAAAAAAAAAACAATATTTATCGTCAAATATATATTTATTATATGTAACGATGTAGATCTTCCCGTGTTATTAAAAACGTGTGACGTGTTACGTATGCACCGCTACTTTTACATTGATTTGTCTTTTTGCTATTTCAATAACAAAGGGAAACCGTCGATAATATCGAAGTAATTAGCAGATAACACTTGATAGCTGACTGAGTGAGTCTAAAAGTATAATCCTAATTGATAACGTTACATTTACAAACAATAAATACTAACAGACCTGTTTGCCAATATGGCATAAAATACTTAATGTACCTCCTCCTGTAACTAATCTATTTAGCTCAGGAGATTGGCAAAGGTCATCTGAATCAAAGTGAGGAGTAAAAGAACTGAAGCGCCAGATGTAAAAGAGTTGGCCAAGGAAACTATTGGTCTGACCCAATCGGTGTAGTTGGAGACCCTGGTGTAGATCTCAGGATAGGAGGTGGCCGCACAGTTGCTGTGCAATGCAAGGATACCCGTCAACGTATTGCCACATACTAGGGCGTTTCCTTCGTCACCCTAAAACAGAATAATACGTTGTTATTTTTGACTTGGTAAGATTTACAACTAGGGAACAAATCAAATAATTTTATTGAATATTTTTTGATTTGTTATTTTTTCCAAGTAGTCAACTATATATAAATTATAAATTGAAAAAATATCATACACGAAACACGCCGTGGCCGCGGCGGGCGGGTGGTCTAGTGGTAATGACGTTAGCCGCGTAAGCTGGAGACTCGGGTTCGATTCCCGGCTCGGCCACCAGTGGGCCTTGTCGTTTTTTCTTTCGTGTATGATATCTATTTCAATTGGTAAGATTTTTATCGAAATAAAACATCAAAATTTGTGGAAGCGGTCTCATTTGTTGTTTGTGTAATCGTGTTAGCTCCCATACCAAATTTCATATTTCCAGTACTCCAAAATTACTCTCAGACTGATGATCATGAGCAGAGGGCGGAATTGCTCATGGCAAAAATCAAACGTCAATAGAGTTGGAATGTTAAATTTTATCGACATAAAATATGAATATGTATTCAGCTATCGATAAATTCAGTCACCTTTTACATTTTTGACTTTAACATTAACCTCTTTGATTAGATTAAATGTAAATTGAATGACATTTAATTACCATTTCTGTCACTAGTCCTTTTGCAACTAATTCACGTTTGAAAAAAATGGTTAATCCAAGACGAAAAACAGCCAACAAATTGATAAAGAAGTATCCTTGTCTTACTTACGTCGAAAACAACTCAACAATATATACTGATAATTTCAGTTTAATCGATAGTCGATAAAATTTTACGTTCCAACTCTATTGACGTTTGATTTTTGCCATGAGTAATTCCGCCCTCTGATCATGAGATTGATACGTTTTATTTTATATACGTAGATAAATATAAGTTATAACTACTAATTTTACTTACGTGGCAACTTGAAGAAACTATGTCATAAGACACTGCGCACACCATAGTAGGTAAAATGTTCGGTAAGCCTTGCAGGGCATTGTAGACTGAAGTGCACTCTTGCTGATTGTATATATATTTATTAGCGTATTTCTGCTCAACGTTGGCCTGAAAAAATATGTTAGAACTATGTTGAATTACACAATTTCAAAAAATAAACGCATTATGGGCTGTTATCCTGTTTTTAATAAAGTAATACCTTGAATGCTTTAAAAATAATAGAATCCTAAAAACGATTAATACTAAAGAAAAACATACATATGTGAGCGTGTTTATTAAAACGTCCCACTTTGTCGGTTACCATTAAGGCGAGATTTACTTGTATCTTTATATGAATAAACTGACAAAGCGGCTTTATAGCAATCGACAAAGTGAGACGTTTTCCCGTGCACACTCACATATTATTGAGAAAAACAATATTTTTACAGTCTACCTTGCTGGACCTATTACAATATTACTCGCGGAAAACGTGAAACTTTGAAACATAACCTCAAAAACATTCTGTCAAGACTGTCACGTTTTTGCGTTTATTTATGTCCATATTTTTACTTTTTTAAATATTTTACATTGCTAATTGCTCAAATTATTGAAAAAATAAAAATAATCTCATTCTGCACTCGATCTCAATAAAAACACAAACATTAACCAACCATTCCACAATTCAAAATTATTCTCTCACTCACTGAGTGAGTTTGCGTTTAACGCGTTAAACGTAACACTGACTGAGTGACTGGTTTAACGCATTAACGTGTTACGCGCTGTCAGTTGAAGTCGCATTAGAAGTGTCACGTCAAAAAAATACTAACCCCGGTTTGAGATGCAGCGGTAGCAGCACCCCAGCCCGCAACCACGCAATCGGTAAAGTCAGCGGGGTTGTAATTGTTGGCGGGCAAGGACAGGGGGGTCGCAGTTGAACTTGCGAAAGCTGTACTTAGCTGAAAAAAAAAATGATTTATTTACTATGTAATGTGTAACTTAAAATGATTATGAGTCAGTTGCACTACCTTCTGTTACCGTTCAAACGTTAGCTAAGTTTTTTGTTTGAGAATTTCCATAGACTTCTACTGCTAGACGTTGATCAGTCGGTTAACTACGAGTATGTTTGATGCAACTGACCCAAAGTCATTAAATATAAGTAGAAACATTCAAAGATCCATACTCTATATCGTGTAGGGTTACGCATTGTTAAGCTGATGTGATGACCACTGCCACTGCTGCCAAGAGTGTGACGACAAATAAGAAGATATTCTACGTAGTTAATCCATTATAATTGTCATTTAGCTCTCCTATTATACATAATAGTTTATATTAATGTACAAGGATGTAGGTACTGGCATACAATGTTATTAGGTACTTATTAGTTTAAGTACCTATATGGGAAGTTACTGTTTGGTTTACAGTACTTAATAGTTTCGTATTAATAAATTTTATTTACCAAAAAACCAAAAGCCAAAACAATTCAAAATCAGCAAATACATGCAAGCACTTAAAAACTAGATCTAACCTAATTACACACACACAAAAACATACACAGATACATAATTAAACCTAACCTAGCAAGCCCCCCCGTGAGCCTCCCGATGCAAAGGTACCCATAACGCATCTAATCGTTTCGTATCTAATCAATCATCCATGTCGTTATCTAAATCAAACAGAGCAAATGGATTAGTCGTGTACCCATCTGTTTCTTGGAATTTGACAATATCGTTATAATTGATATGAATGTATTCGGAATATGGATTGCACAATTTTAGGACTATTTTTGCCTGCTAAGCCGCGGTCCTGGGTTCGAATCCCGGTAAGGGCATTTATTTGTGTGATGAGCACAGATACAAGTTCCTGAGTCATGGATGTTTTCTATGTTTATAAGTATTTATTTATCTATTTAAGTATGTATATCGTCGCTTAGCACTCTTTGCTAGCAAGCTTGGCTTTGTTTGGGGCTAAGTTCGCCGTGTGCCTGCTATACGGCCACAACTCAAAATTTTTAATTTTCTGGATTATTGCAGATTCGTATTCAAAATTGTTCAATTTACGACCTTATTTCGAGAGCCATAGCAAAAAACGTCCTTAAGAGCCTTTTTCTCACAAGTGGCCGTATGGAATTGACCATAAATTGTCAGAAGATTCCCTGCAATACGGCCACTTGCCAGTTTGTTCACATGTAAACCGACGGCCGTTTTGAGTTGTGGCTGTATAGCACACGTTTTAAATGTAAGTTTTGAGTTGCGTCCTAAAAACTTGAGTGATAATTGCGATAAATCCCTTTAAATATTGTGTCAAACAGTCAGTATCACACTTATTATTACAAAATTACCAGCCCGACGCCGAAACTACTACACAAAATGATTAAACAAATCTCAACTTTGTTTTCTTACAAGTGCAGTTCAATATGTCTCATTACTAAGGTCATAATTATTTTTACCAGTCAGTACACATTGCTCTCTACTTAAATTATTAAAAAACTAGACTTAAGATATTCAACGGCATTTGTCGAAAGTGTCTTAGTTGTCAAAGCGGACCCCAGGCTCCTATGAGCCGTGGCAAATGCCGGGATAACGTAAGAAGGATGATGATTTGTCGAAAGTGTCTTAAGATCTGCCCTTTTCCGCTAAACTTGGTTATGGGGCACTCGAAGGCTATATGGTGCACCGTCGGATCTGGGTGGCCACACTGTCACTCCACAGACTCGCACCATCTCCATCTGCACCACAAAGATGAGCAGTTTCCGATGCCTGTCCTGATACGTTTCAGCCGACACCAAACCTGTCAAGGCTCCTTAAATCACACCGGTCGGGCCCCAGTATCGAACTCGTACAGCTCTGTAGGAAGAGCTCTGGCTACCCAGTCCATTATCCATGCCTCTAAGGGGCTTACTTGTGACCCACTTTAGTGGAATTCAATTTGGGGGGGTAGTCGAGACTTCAGTCTGAGAGCCTTTAGCGTGTCGAGGTCTTGGTGGATGGGTAAACTTGTGTCTGCTCGAATCTTGGCGATTTCACGAAATAGGCACTTCTCGGCGGAAGTTTAGAGGTAAAATAGTCATCCCCTGCAACCAGTGTGTGGGAGTTCGTTTTAGGCAGCCTCTGATGAGTCGCATAGTGTGGTTCAGCTGGGCGTTACCGCGGTAGTATGGGTGCTGTTTAGCCACACCTCTGAGCAGTACTCGGCAGAGGAGTAGACTAGGGATAGCGCGGTTGTCCGAAATGTTGCTGCGCTGGCCCTCCAGGTAGTTCCAGTAAGCTTGTGAATGATGCTGCTCCGGGTCTTGAGCTTCGCAGAGAAGCTGGTCAGGTGTTCCTTGAAATTCAGGCTTCTATCCAGGGTGACACCAAGATACGTAAGCTACAAAGTTTTAATTGTTTCAATTTTAAATAATTAATATTACTTGTTAATGACGTAATAAAATGTTGATGATTATAAGCTAAAGCATAGTTAACATAGTATTGGCACGCGTTTAGCGACGAATAAAAAAAATATATTTAAAAATTAAAAAAAAACTGATAATCACATCTTAATTTTAATACGTTGATAACTCTATATTAGAAATTTGGTTGATCTAACTTTTTGCGTTTGTAAGTTATTGATGATGGACGTTGACCGGCGAAAATGCACTGTGAACAAATACGTGAAAAATCCCCTTGGTCTGGGTTAATGATTGCTAAATTGTTGAATTTCTAGAAAACTACTAGGCAATAATTATTGCCCACATCATTATTTCATTAAAGGACAATTAAATAATAGTGGCAAAATAATTCAAAATATCCACTCCTTGCGGTCCACACGGAATCAACAGACAAAAAAAATGGATGAAAATCTTGTTCAGAGGATGATGAATACTATTTTCAGAAAAGTCCGTAATTTTGTGCATAAACATACTGAATGATTGAAATATATGTGACACGCTATAAATTAATAAACGATCTTTTATATTCTGCAATAAAAAATATTGTTTACTTTTTTCTTTTCATTTAAAAATTAAATTCCTCCCATCGCGTACCAATTCTAAATTAACTATGCTTTAGTTACACATAATTATTGCTATCGTTACTGTCAAAGTTCGTAAATAAAATTATTTTAACTATTTGGTGTTTTTTCATATATATTTGCATGATACCTTTATCGAATAACATCGTTTAATTTTGGACGCATCTCAAAATCATAAAAAAATGTTTCTGCAATACAGCCACAACTCTAAATACCTATCTTTCAGGCATTGTATCTTAAAAAAAAGATTTTTTTTGCGAAAAGTGGCGTGATCTTATGGAGGGTTATATCATTCCGAGTAAAAATAGCTAAATTTCAAATTCATAGACCTAAAACTCAAGAAGTAAGATCCTATTTAACAGCCTCAACTATACTCTCAAAACTTTGAGACGCGATTTCTCGAAAAAATGGTTTTTTGAATTGTGGCCGTATAGCAGGCACACGGCGAGTTGATCTGTGTAAGGTGTCCCCAATATTTATTTATTTATTTATTATTGATATACTTGGTTATTAGTGGCTATAATAGTGTCTGTCTAATGAAATACTTACATAGGTAGGTAAGGTTGACTCGCGTAAATAGCAACACAGCTATGCTGCTTACGTAATATGTAATAGAAAATTGACGTACAATTTTGTACATTTGAAAGCATCAATTTAACGTCTGGTTCGTCTTTATACTTTTCATCCTTGCAGAAAGGATTGTCATTTGTTTTTTGACCAATTAAGTTCGTGCCATTCTGTTTTTGGCACCCATTAGTGTTTGTCGTCTGTGGTCATATAAGTTGTTTGTGTTTACCTTATTTCGGCTCATTTGTTATTCATGATCTTCTTTTAGAATTTTCGCTGTTTAATATTTGTTTTCTCAGACGTAGGTTACCAACTAGTGCAAGACCAATGGCCCATTTCTCGAAGCTACAAGTTACAATTTACAAGTAGTGGTCAATGTCTAATATGACAAGTTGGATAGAGACTTCCGCTTGTAACTTGTAACTTTCAGTTTTGGAAATGGGCCCCAAGTAGACCAAAAGTGTCACGTTGAATATAAGTACCTATGTATAAGTGAACATACATGTTATTAATGAATGTATACTTACAGTCACAACAGCCAGGTCTCCAACATAAGACGGTATGCCGAGGTAGTTTGGATGCACGACGTACTGAGCAATATTCCTGACTCTTTCAGTCGCAGTATCGTTGGACAGTAAATACGCGCCGGCAAACACCCTGTAGTTGCCAATGGTGATGGGGGTTCGCGTTCTGTAAACAAATAACAAGTCAATTGTTTTTTTTTAGGGTTCCGTAGTCAACTAGGAACCCTTATAGTTTCGCCATGTCTGTCCGTCCGTCCGTCCGCAGATAATCTCAGAGACCGTTGGCGCTAGTAAGCTGAAATTTGGTACCAATATGTATATTAATCACGCCGACAAAGTGGTGAAATAAAAAGTGGAAAAAAATGTTTGTTAGATATGTTTTGTTTTGGTGGGGTAGGGTTGTAGGGTGGGTTTTTTCATTCCAACCCCAACGTGTGATCATCGTATAACAGGTATATTATTGGATAGGTATTTAAAAATGAATAGGGGTTTACTAACATCCTTTTTAGATAAAATTAATATTTTCAGAAATAATCGCTCCTAAAGTAAAAAAAAGTGTGTCGCCCCCTCTAACTTTTGAACCATTATGTTTGAAAAATATGAAAAAAATCACAAAAGTAGAACTTTATAAAGACTTTCTAGGAAAATTATTTTGATCTTGATAGGTTGAACAGTTTTTGAAAAAAAAATACGGGAAACTACGGAACCCTACACGGAGCGTGGCCCGACACGCTCTTGGCCGGTTTTTATTTCTCTCATGGTCTGCAACTCGACACTAACGGACTGTAACGCAACTGCAGCTTGGATGTTACCATGTATTCCTCAAAATTTCACCCTCCTCTTCTCTAGAGTGGGTGACGTAAAAGTCGACTGTGGGATTGTGGTATAGGAGATGGGCTAGCAATCTGTCACTGCAATAGCATGATTATTGCACTGCGAATTGCTAAGAGTGGCGCTGATTCAAGAAGTTTTAATGTGTTCTGCCTACTCCTTTTGGAAATACAGGCGTGAGTATATGAATACGTATATATTGAAACTCTTATTTGGAATACAAAGTGAGTGCATTAAAACAAAATTTCGGTTCGGCATCCATTTCTGGCCAAAATATCTCGTGAGAAATCGAAGACAAAATTTCGTTTTTTTTTAATTATTGGAAAAAAATCTTAAAATGTTAAATTACATATTATCGCCAAACTGTATAACAGTTTGTTGGCGGTGCGCTTTTGTACATTTATATATGTATTATATATAACTATATTATCCTACAATGTAAGTAAGAGTAAACACAACACAATACAATAGTCATTCTGGTCAGAGAAGCTACTTGTACTTGGTTGTTTCGGTCAAATGGTCATTACCTCATTTGGGCCATTTTTTTCAAAGTTGTCCACCCCACTTTTGTTTTTATTTGGAAATTTTTATGTGGTTTCCACTCAGAATCGCGAGCTCTTTCAAAAAAAAACCGGCCAAGAGCGTGTCGGGCCACGCTCAGTGTAGGGTTCCGTAGTTTTCCATATTTTTCTCAAAAACTACTAAACCTATCAAGTTCAAAACAATTTTCCTAGAAAGTCTTTGTAAAGTTCTACTTTTGTGATTTTTTTTCATATTTTTTAAACATATGGTTCAAAAGTTAGAGGGGGGGGGGGACAGACTTTTTTTTCCTTTAGGAGCGATTATTTCCGAAAATATTAATATTATCAAAAAACGATTTTAGTAAACCCTTATTCATTTTTAAATACCTATCCAACAATATATCACACGTTGGGGTTGGAATGAAAAAAAAAATCTGTCCCCACTTTACATGTAGGGGGGGGTACCCTAACAAAACATCTTTTTCCACTTTTTATTTTACCACTTTGTCGGCGGTATTGATATACATGTTGGTACCAAATTTCAGCTTTCTAGTGCTAACGGTCACTGAGATTATCCGCGGACGGACGGACGGACGGACGGACGGACAGACAGACATGGCGAAACTATAAGGGTTCCTAGTTGACTACGGAACCCTAAAAAAGTGTCCCATGGTTTTTTCCCGTTTGAAAAATGTATGGAAATCTTGGGTATTTTTTTCCTCCTATCAGGATCGGAAGACCTCGCGATTCTGAGTACGAATCGCTTAAAAATACCCATGTTACAAAAAAAGTGGGGTGGATAACTTTGAAAACAAAAAATCGGCCATTTAGAACATTTAAAATGCATAATATTCTTATATGGTGATTGAACATACCCATCAGCGTTCCACTCAAACATGCACGAAGCCGCTGTTAATACGTGCTGTAAGGTGACGAGCGCTCCCCCGCACCTGTGCCCTCTGGTGGATACTTGTGTATTATTTGCGATACGTTGTATGGAAACCTGAATTGAAACATTTGCTTTTAGTTCTACTCTGAACCAACATTGAAATGTATTTATTTATATTTTATCGCTCTTAAGACTGTAACACACTTAGTAACATTGATTAGTTCGTTTTAAAGGTTCAATATTCTGTTAAGCTTTAGAGCCCCCGCACATTGGCCACTTAGTGGCGGCCACTAGTAGCTGCGGACGCGTTTCTCCATACATTTTGTATAGCATCGGCGCACACCGAGCGTTTGAGTGGCCGCGTCTGAGCCTGACCAAATCACTGGTGGTCGCGTTTAGTGGTGGCGACTAGTGGCCATAGTGTGCGCTGCCTCTTATGGTTTACCGCGTATGGGAATTGAAGATTCGCTGCAACTGCCCCGTTTGCAATTCTGTTCGTTGCGTCACTCACATCAACGGACACTGCACTGCCTAAAAACAAATGTTACATGATAAACTTACTGTGCTTTTGTCAATTTATTAAATATTATACTAAGTTAATTATAGTTAAACTCATAACACTTAAATCACTTACAGGCAATTGCCAAAGATAAAACGTAAAATAACGTGAACATTTTGCACGAGTAATTTATTATATATTTCTATGCGGAAAACAACTATGAAATGGTAGCGACAAGCAGTAAACAGGTTTTAAATATTAATCTATTATCTTTAAAATGTTATCATATTTAAGTCACGATTATTTATAATTTCTATTACTCATAGAGTCATCGCATTTCTATATAAATTTCTTTAATTTAAAAAAGATTGAATAAATCTCATTATCTCATACACTTACGATGTTTTGCTTGTGGATAAATGTTTGTCTGGTCTTATTCATATTTATAGGTATCGGGAGAGATAAGATATCTGACTTAGATTATTGAAAAATATTACCGGAATGCAAGGAGGAACCAACGTTACTGGATTGATAAATAAATAGGTATTTAGGTACTTTACCGAACAATGGCTGAAGGATAGATAAACAGAGACAATCTTCATATACATAATAACTGATATATGAGCCACAGGTTTTGTGGTCTTGCACTCACGTGCAATTTCCAAGAGAGAGTTGGATGAAAAAAATCTTTAGTCTTCAGATTTAAAATCATCTGGTCATAGCGGTCTTTAATTACCTAGCTCAGAAAGGAAACAGCCCAGGCCCCGTAGCCGAATGGCATTTCTTCGATGCGAAACGCAACCGAAACGCCGCAGAAATTTAGTCTGGCCCTGTCGCGCTAATATTTACGCAAGAGCGATAGAGATAGATAACTAATAATTAAAAAGATATTATTGTGAGCGTTTCGTGAGCGCTTGTGCATTCGGCTACGCACACAGGGTAGGTAAGTAAGTAAGTAAGTAAGTAAATATTCTTTATTGTACCATTTTACATGTTATAAATATACAGAATGTTGAGTGAGAGTATAACTAGGTAACAACAGGCGGTCTCTTCCAGACAACCTTAGGGTAGCTGGAAAAACGGAACAGAAACAAAAGTTAACAGGCAGTGCAAGAACAATAAAAAATATAGAGAAAACCAACATAAACACACATACATATATACAAAATACATAAATAAATATACCTTACATACACATAATACATACATAAATACAATAAATAAAAATGGCAACTTAACATAGAGATAGATAGTATAATTTAAGCTGATTTTTGAAAATTGGAAGAGATTTTGCTAGTCTTAATTCTACTGTAAGGAATTCCACAACCGTACAGCCCGGAAGGTAAAAGATTACCATTGGATTGGATAGGTACTAGGCACCTATCCAATGGCACAACCACTAACGCTCCGTGGCGTATCGTAGCTTTATTGGCGGTTGCATAAACGATGGTCATTTCGTCTAGGACGGAGCCGGCATTTAAGCTAGGTTTTCTTGAACATGCTGTGAAAACATTAAAAGCTTCGCTCACCAGTTCACCGCGCCCAGATCGCTCATTTGACAATATAACCGCTTGCCACCACACGTCACTGATGCGCCGCGCTTTCACTGACCAGTTTCAAAACTAGGTTTAAACGATGGCTAATCGAACACAATCTAGCTATCAGAATTTACTAATTTAATTTAGTAAGTACCTATTGTAGGTAACTAACTGTAGATAAGTATATTTTATTTTTCTTTTAATTTCTTGTTATGTTAGGTTATAACTTAATAGACAAGTAATTATAATGTATTATTATAATAAATATTGAAATGACATGTAATAGAAATTATAATCAATAAACGGATATGAATATAATCACCGATTTATATAATCCTTGCACCTATTTACAGTTACATACCTTTTACACCTTGCACTGCCTCACACATCTCTGATACTGATCTGTTTTACAATGGTCACGCCACTCACGCCTAATATTTTTGAGAAAGTTATAGTTTAACATAAAAATTGTTTTTATGTATAAACATAAAAACAAACATAAATGCGTGTAATGTATTCATAACAAGTATAATAATTAAAAATAATCTTAGGTATTTGGTAAGTGTAAGTACACCTTTTTTGTTAAGCTGGTAGCCCAATTACTTTTAATCTGCTATGGTAACGGACTAACACACAATGACATACACATACATAGGTACATAAAATAACATACGTGAATTTTGGTTTGCTGGTCGTTTTAGCTGCGATTACGAGCACATTTGGGGGGTTATACTCGTTAATGAGAACGTTAATGCTTTGACCTCCGTCACGTTTTGTAAATAACCCCCCTAGCACACGTGGATTGTGATGTGTGAGGCTCGCTGTTCAGGCACGAAACGATCCTATACGATGCATTTTAGACTGTTTTTATCCTGTATAATAGGCTATAAAAAATAACAATGGAATAAAAATTACCCATTGCGCAACCCGATTAAAAAACAAGTGAGGATTTTTTGTGTAAAGTGTTACCCTGAAATTCGCACGTCTTCTTGAGATTGTGGGCTATCTGATCAAAGGAGGAAAAAATACTTCAGAATTACCTATTTATTTCTTAAACGTTTGCACGAATAAAAAGACATACTAAGCATTTGTGTCTAATTCGGAGAGATTCTCCTTTTGTTTTCAATAAAAATAAATTTATTGTTTACTTACCCGCCCCTGAGGCTACGCTTCGTGCTTTTTGTTAGACATTCGTATGCTGATATGGGGCCCCTAATAAAAATAAATGGTATCTTGCCTGATCTAAATATTAGGATACAAATTCAGGCGAAGCACTATACATCTTCCTTCGCATAAACTATGCCCGGATCGTGCAAAAGTTTTGTTTTATTGTTTTCTGTATTTTGCTTGGTTAGACGTCCGTGTCGTTGTGACGCTGAAATTGATATAAATTGAGAAGAGAAACTGAATATTATGCATGCTATATTATTATTATTAAGTAATATTTGTATATTATCGCAATTTATCGTAAAATTATTTTACACTATTTATTCAATTCACAATCACAGTTTAGTTCATAATTTAGAAATATAATACATGCACATTTAAATAATTTATATGTTTTCACATTATTCGCAAATGTAACTAAATTACCTGTAAAAAGAAAAATTATACAAAGGCAAAAGCAATTACTTTCAAAACTAGAATTACATAAATATTTATTTACTACCCATATAACCATAATCGGTCGCCGTTCCTACGCAAATCCTCCTATTTTGTGTACACACAGGTCTTCGGGTCTCAATGTTTAGTCGCAGTACGGTCGACGTTTAGTCGCGGCGACCCAAATGGGGACGATTGGTAACAGGCACAAATGGTCACAGAAGTGACAGAAGTGTGCACTACGCGTGCACACATTGTTACCGTTTGGCGACTACTTTCCCAAAATCATTCGTTCATTTCATTCTTTTCAAATGGCGACTGTCAGAGACGTCAAAGTAAAAAAGAAATAAAACCATTTGACATTAAAATGTAATGGCATAAGAATTTGTTAAAGACAAATATTGTTTGCATTTGTAATATAATGTGGGCTAATTACCATGGCCAATTAAATTGCTCGAGTGATTTCATAAAATAAGTCTAAATTTATCAACGCGCCATCAATTTACCTCAGTTTAACCAGTAATAATATTATTGACTACTCGGTGTTTGCGTGTTATGTATATTGATTGGTGAAGTTTTAGTGCTCCGGTGCATATACTATACTGAAATATTAAAAATAATGCCTAGAAAACCAATAAAGTTGTTAAAATATGGATTAAGACGGTAATATTCCATGTAAAAAAACAGTCGCCAAACGGTCACCAAACGGTCGACAAACGGTCGCAAAATGGTCGCAGCGTACACGCGTGACCGAAAGCTATTTTCAAAATGGCTTAATTCTTGTATTAATTTTTTCCAGGTATCCTCAAACTTTATAAACAATTAAATATGCCGTCGTACTCAGTTGCCCTCACTAAAGAAGATTAAAAAAAAAATGTAACGTGCGTACCGAGCTGCTGGGTTGTAAAGGATCGGGGATCATATTATTATGGTCTTCTATAGAGCAACTAGTATTTTGCGGCATTTCACAATTGACACTTGTTGAAGTAGTCGTCAATAATATTACTATCAACATTAATTTCAGCGATCTGTACTTCTTTTGTCAAGATTTTTGTACTTATAGATAAGTGTCTACAAATTTGTAATGTTAAAGAGACATAAATAAAACGTAGTAGAGTAAATAATGTGTTTTTTTTTGTAACCCAAACAAAATACTTGTAGATACGAGTGCGGAAAAGAGGAAAATCGATACGAGTAGCGATAAATTAATACACGAACGAAGGGAGTGTTTTAAATCGACACGAGTTGTGAATGTCCTTTTCGCACGTGTATCGTACGACGATTTTCAGTACCTAAATCTAAGCTAAGAGTTTCGACCAGACAAAAAATGAATCATTGCTTGATTTGCTCGCACTACTGCGTGTAAAAAGCAGCATCTGTACTGAAAAAAACTATCATTGCGCAACAGAAATTCTATTAATATCACAGTAAATACTCTATTTCATTTAATTCCTACTTTTATTGTGTAAAGCAACACTGCACTTCATTTTTATCAATAAGAATTAAAAATTATATATTTAATACATTAAGTAACTATAAAGTGCTTATCTATTTGTATTATCATTCTGCACTTTTCTTAACTTTCCCACATTTCTATAAAATGTCGAAGAGTGCTTAAATGGTCGTCGTCGTTTATTATTATTTAATTCGCTCATATTTAAATGATTCAAAGCAACCAGTCCACAACTTCACAAGAAAGTTTGAGAAACCTTCGTATTTCAGATTGTCATTTGCGGTTACAGTGGTTTAGGAGCAGTTCGGTAATCAGACCTACACATGTGTGTACAAATTCTGTCAATGTCACTGTCAGAAACCGTTCTGACAGTGACAATGACAGCCACAAATTCGTCCACATGTTGTTACCGTTATGTGTGCAAACGTCGACTAATAAAGTGTCGTTAAAAGTCATTCTGACAGTGACATTGACAGCCACAAATTCGTACACATTTTGTTACCGTAACGAGTGCACACGACGACTACACTTTGTTATTGTAACAATACGGTCGCATTGTTTGCACGACGTTACCACGCGTTATGTCACATTTGACAGTTAGTTACTGATTTGAAGATTTTGCGACTGAAATGGTTGTATGGGTAATTATCGTTTGCAGAACGCGTTGCGTTGCGTTGCCTTGTACGGTGGTGGCAGATTTGCTGGGTGAATCAGTCGGCTCGGATTTGGCGCGCCTCAAGGCCGCATCTAGGTGTGAGTCGGGAGCATGGCTTCACGCGCTACCTTCCCCCCAGTTAGGCACTATGCAGTGCTAGATAATGATTCCTTGAGGATTGCAGTTGCTTTGCGATTGGGATCGAAGGTTTGCAAGGTGCACAGATGTGTGTGTGGAGCCATGGTTCAGGAGGACGGCCACCATGGCCTTAGTTGCCAGAGGTGCGCGGGGCGTTTTTCACGTCACCACGCGATAAATGAGGTGATTCGCAGGGCTTTGGTTTCTGCCAATATACCCTGTGTCCTGGAGCCTCCGGGATTGTGCCGTGATGATGGCAAGAGGCCGGATGGTCTTACGTTGGTTCCTTGGCAGAAAGGTCGGTGCCTCTTATGGGACGCAACGTGCGTTAGCACCTTTGCACCGTCCCATCTGAGTCACACCATCAGTGCTGCTGGTGCAGCTGCGGAGTATGCGGCGAAACAGAAGCACTCGAAGTACTCTGTCTTGGAGCCAAAGTATGATTTTATACCAGTTGCGGTGGAGACTGCAGGGCCTTGGGGTGCAGAGGCTAAGAAGTTTGTGTGGGAATTGGGTCGGCGGCTTAGAGACGGGGGTTGCGATCCTCGCACCGGATCGTACCTGGTCCAACAAATTTCCCTGGCTGTACAGCGAGGTAACGCGGCCAGTGTCATGGGAACATTTGGGCCAGCTACGATCCGGGGTGGCACCATAGGGTAGTTTATAGTGTTTAAGTTTGACAAAGCCTGTTGCGGATTATTTCATTTGTATGTATGTAGGTGACAAGGCCTGTAGCTGTTTTGTTTTATGTCCACTTGACGAAGCCTGCGCTGCTGATCACGAACTATTTTTGTTGGTATGATTTTTGGGTTTGGTTATGACTTTGACTTTTTTTTATTGTATTTTTTTAACCCTGAATAAATTATAAAAATTATCGTTTTAAATACACATGTTCCTAGCTATCAGCAAATATGTAATATAAAAATACATCGCATGAACAATTAATATGAAAAATCAAAGGTTCAAAATTATATTTACAATTTAAGGCATTGCTGTCCTAAATACTGAAATTATTCAAACATAAAATTGGTACGTACTAGATGATGACATATTCAATTATAATATATTGCCATTTTGTAAAGAAATTTAGCACGATTACAGTAATCAAAGCAACCCGACGCCAGGCTGAATATTTTTAGTGAATTAATTGTACGAAACTCATTATCCGTGACAAGTCATTATTCTTTCGTAACATTAATCACTTCTTTATCGGACAAGTCTCGGGAAATCGCATTCTCTTGGCTAGTGTTTGAATAACGTTTCCTGCTTAATTTGTGCACTCTAGAGAGAAAAGTTTGAGCTATATGCACTGAGGCGTAATATATGGCTTCAACTTTCAAGAACTTGGGAGCTCTGAAAATGGAATGGATGATAAAATGGCATAAGCGTGTTTTTCGAACTGCAGTGTATAATTTTAGGGGATTTGTTGAATGAATTCAAGCTGACTTTATAATTTGTTCTTCATATTATATGCAATTATGCATCCAGAATCTGAAACGGAAAAAATAACAATGTAGTGCCGGCATGCCATTAAAGACTGTATCGTTAAGTATGAGGACAACTTTGAGTAGCCGTATTTATTTGCTATTATATTTTTTTCTTAAAACAAGACATAGGCTTAATAAGGCACATAATAAGGTTCACATTTTGTCGTAGAAACTCGACGTAAAGCAAGTGGTTTAGACAGTATTGACTTAATCCTCCCGAGTAACAATTACGATTCCGGACAAATGCTACTAGAAAATTCACAAAGTGCGTAAAAAACGATACGATTGCGAAAAAAATTGTACTGTGTGAACCTCAACGACATATGATCCACAAAGCAGAATATCTGGACATAGTCTAGCCATAGTTATTTTTAAGAAATAAAGTTCAGGATCTGTGTATGGCGGCCATTTAGAGAATGTGGCATGGTGCTTCCTCTAACTCCGACTTTGATGTCGAATTTAACTATCATACACTGTTTATATCGATTTGGTTTAGGCACTGTTCAAACACCGTGAATGTCAGTTAGACTTTGGCCTATGGCTAATTTTTTTATCTGTTTCTCTCATCCTGCTTGCATCAAAAATTTACGACAATCCGGAACGTTGCTCAAAATAGCGTTTTTTTAATTATATAAATTCACCGCATTTATTCTGCAAGTACCCAATTGAAAAACCATGAAGAGGACTCTTAAAGAATATATTTTGGCAGCATATTAACCTTTGTTTGTTGAAATCGTACAAACAGTCATTGAAATATTCTCAAATTAAGCCAGATAGGGGTTGTCCGAAATTTATTTGCTAGACCTTAATGAAAGTACCATAAAGTCTCTAAAATAAAAATAAAATGAGGCCTTCTTATATCAAATAGTGCTTACCAATACCTTCAGATCATACTCTCGGAACATAATAATATAAAATTATGCACACGTCAACATTTAGACGAGGTTTGTTTTGTCTTATACTTATCGATACAGTCCTTAGTGCCATTTCTTGACTCCACTCCACTTTTGTGGAGCACTGTATATTTATACTATAGTTACCTTCTTACCTTTGATTGTAATAATTAAATAATAATAATTTAATTAATGTAATGATGTTATTTACTTGTATTTACAAAATGACAATATTTAAAATGCTGATCAAATAAATCATTCACAAGTCAAATTTTCGCAACAATAATTATATTTAAGTAGTACTTTTACGACTCAACTAGAACTGCAACCGCCAGAAAAAATAGGTATAGGTATCTATTTTTGTTTTTGCACTGCCTGTTAGCTTTTGTTTCTGTTCCTTTTTTCCAGCTACCCTGTTGTCTGGAAGAGTTCGCTTTTTAGCGATAAGGCCGCCTGTTGTTACTCTCACTCCATATTCTGTATAATTTTACATGTAAAATGGTGCAAGAAGCAATATTTAGAATATTTACTTACTTACCTATACTGGTATTTGTATGAATAGTTTTCATTTAAATTTTGGGTATATTATTACAAATAACATGGTGATAGAGAAAATCATCGAATCATTCGTCGTCGTCGCGATAACCATGAAGTGAACAACTGTCAATGTCATGTTGGTTACTCGCTTGGACCTATTTTGTGAATAGTACTCGTTTTCGTCAATCAACAATCTGTGGAAAACGATAAACAAGTATTTTTAAAAGGTCACATTTGTCTTCAGTTATAATAATATTATTATTGTTCCTCTAAAAAAAATATGCGTGATGTTTAATATAACAATAATTGAACATAACTGTGTACCCTTGTTTCGCCGACAAACTTTTCATCGAATATCATTTCATCGACAACAAATCATCGAAAGTTTAGTTCGAGTAAAATTGTTTCGAGTAATTTTGTTTCAACTACTATTTATTTGAAATTTTCTTAGTTATTATAAATACTATTCAACGAATATTGTTTCATCGCTGATTCGTTTCAAAGTACTTCAAATAGCAGAACTACAAAAGATCGCAATTCATTTATTCGACGTATTATTACAATACTTTCTCATTTGTCGTACTACACGTTAATAGATGTTTCTATTCTAGGAAACTTCAAATTGTCGATTTTATCGTGGCACATCACATATTTACGTCCATAATTAAACTATGACCATTGGCTTAAATCCTAGAGTAGGTTTAGGTTAGGTTATAACTGTGACCACACACAAAAACGACCGGCTTACAGAGTAGGTTTAGGTTAGGTTAGAACTGTGATCACACAGAAACAAACGGCTTACCGAGTAGGTTTAGGTTAGGTTAGAACTGCGACCTACACCACAACCAATGGCTTTTAAATTAGGTTTAGGTTAGGTTAGAACTGTGACCACACACAAAAACGACCAGATTACAGAGTAGGTTTAGGTTAGGTTTGAACTGCGACCTACACTACAACCAATGGCTTTTAAATTAGGTTTAGGTTAGGTTATAACTGTGACCACACACAAAAACGACCAGCTTACCGAGTAGGTTTGGGTTAGGTTAGAACTGTGACCAAACAAACAGTTTACAAATTGTACAATTTTAGAAAGAAACATAATTGAAATAATATTATGCGTAATGAATTGTATTTAATGTAAAACAAAATGAAATGAAAAAACACGAAATGAAATACCACGATATAAAGTATACTCGGAATAAGTTATCTACGAAATAAAAGTCTACGGTTTGATTTTACTTGTTTCGATTGTTCTATGATATGAACTGTCGATGAAATGAAATTATTTGAAACGTTGTCTTTGAAATAATATTCAAACAAGTGTCTGTCGGCGATTCAAGGGTAAACCCATAACATAGCTATCGAAGTGCACAGCATTTGATCACGCACATGAATGCAACTCGCGCCGGATGGCTTGCCCGCAAGCAACGCTTTGCGAATAAACATCTAATGACCTCCGGAGCACACAAACACAAGCTACCAACTTTAAACGAGGTTACAGAAGTTGTCAAACTGTCTTATAAACTTTGTTATAAGTTGACGGCGACGCATATTCGGATGGGGTTTTGTAAAGTATTCTGTTCGACAGAAAGACGTGGTCTCGGTTAAATATATAGTCCCTAATTAACATGTACCTAACCGTCCCACTTTGTTGCTTGCCACTTGCCAAAAGGGCGGTTTGACAGGTTCGACAATCGAACTCATCTCTTGGAGGTTGCTCTAAATCTTGGTCTTATAATACTTTACAAAGTGGGAGCTCTGACTATACTTTGACTTATGTATTCCCCTGTAGATGAGGTACCGTAGTACCTACACACACAGAGACGTACGTACGGATGTGCAGTGTACTGTACTTCAGTACACTGTACGTCCTCCTAGTCCTAGTTCTCGCAGTAGCTTTTTTCTGGTTCTTAATATTTATATACCTTATGTAAAGCTTTCTAAAGTCAAGTTCCAATAGATTGCAAACTGAAATTTTGTGTTTGTAGAGCTGTGATGTATATCTTGGAGTTGTGTGCATGCGACTAATAACTGAAAGCGTCGCTTTTATCAAGTTGTCAGCCTGGCAGTAAGAAAACATTTGGCACACATCAAACCTTAACTTCTGGACAGCTTGTTTTGTACGACGGTTGTTTTTAAAATATCAAGTTGCCATGTTTCTGTGCCATTATACAACATGGTTGTAAAACAGACCACCCGGGTAGACCCCGCAGTTCTGCTTCTACTTACAACTTGTTTCGTAACTTGAGCTTTAGCCAACAAACTACGAAATATACACATACTAGCTTTTGCCCGTAGCTTCGCTCGCTTTAGAAAGAGACAAAAAGTAGCCTATGTCACTCTTCATCCCATCAAGTATCTCCACTTAAAAAATCACGTCAATTCGTCTCTCCGTTTTGCCGTGAAAGATGGACAAACAAACAGACACACACACTTTCCCATTTATAATATTAGTATGGATTAGATTCCTTGCATAGTATATGACGACAAGGGTAGTAATGTATTGGTAATGCATGCATGCAAATTACAATAGCAGTTCTGAATGTTTCATGCGATTCAATTTTGGAATAATAATTACGGGAAAGTTTGAAGCTGTTGTAGAGCATCTTTCCGTTAACTCACAATGAATTTGATCATAGGCTCTATTTCACCAAATATTTTACTTATATCATTCTTAAATGAGCATTACAGAACAAATTGTCAATTCAGTACCAAATGTCGCCGTGTCTTGCGTGGGCGACGGTCGCGCGACCGTCGCCGTCGCGTCTCATACTTTCGTATCGATAAGGTTTGATTTCGTATGCGTCGTATCGCCGTCGCGTGACCATCGCGCGACCGTCGCCCACGCAAGCCACGGCGTAAGCTAAAACCTCACGTACTTATAATATAACTGTCGAAACGCACTCACAGAGTAAAGCATACCTAATCTAACAGCTGATGGCCTTGTTGCTGCTACTTATATAGGTAATTATCAGAGTAAATTTTTACCTTTAAGTAACAGACATCTTACGAATATTTTCATCTTAAAAATAATTTATTTAGAAAATACATAACTGTTCAGTGGTCGCTCTTAAATACTAAATTGTTAAGAGATGATTTATACAAAATGCTAGCAAAGATAAATATTCCATTTCATACTCAAAAATAAGCAAAGTCTTACGTCTTACTAAAGTCTTGAACAGTTTCACTTTCCAGCGTTAACTGAATCTAATACATTTTATTCATCCGCGCACCGCCGTTGCCACCATTAACATCCATTTGCTGCACTTAGACCGCTGCAGGCAGCTAAATAACAAAGTGCAGGACAAGTTCGTACTGCAAATGGGTCCGTTTTATGAGCCATCGAGTATGGAGCGCTACTGCGTCTGCTGTTGATGTGGTAAGGCGTTAGGTTTAATAGAGCTGTTTAGTGATTAACATGATAAGTAATGACAAAAGTACTTAAATTAGTATGCACCTGCAGCAGCAATGCTACTTAGATACGTTTGAAAGAATGCGGTGATATACAGTCAACCAGACTAGTCTAGAACCCTAGGCCACTTTACAACCATGTCAAAATGACAAGCAGTAAGAGATTTCTTACAATCTGATTTATAACGTCACTATGACATAGTTCTCCAGTGGCCTTGTGTTCCAATTGGTTGGCTGTACCTAGACATATTATTATTTATAACCACGTTCTTAATAGCAGGATATCTATTCTGGTTATTAGAAGCTGGCTGAAAATAAAAATATGTCTGTACATCATATTATGTACTTATAGTAGAAGTATGAAAAAAAATGCTATTTGGTCAGACATGCAAAGAAATATTGTCTTTACTTTCCGTACACTTAATGGGCGCAATAACTCGAAAGGCCTGAAAAAGGTTTAATAGTACTTGTCAGGCCTAGGCCTTGCAAAGTAACTGTTATTTTTGACCACATTGTAATTCATACAGCTGGCAGGTTTGACAAGAAGCAGGGTTTGTTTTTAAAGGTTGGTTGTCACGTTGTCAGACTAAAATCAAACAAAAAATGTTGGCAGCAAAGGCTATTTACACACGTCACACGAATTGGAAATAATCAATCTTAATTTTTATTACGTTACGATTGTAATTAAAATTGTTTATAATGTCAACCAAAAAGTAGGCCTCGTATATATCCACTTGGCCGGAAATCCTCATTTCCCCGGCTTCTGATGCAAAGGGCAAATCTCGACTGGGGGGCAAACGACGGTGTCCACTGGTAGGTATATGGTAAGCGTGTTCAGTGGTTACATGTAGAAGTCAACATGACAGTGTAATAATGGAGTGTATATGACGAAGCCTGCGCTGTGAATCTGAACAATAGTATTTTTTAATTATTTCTTTTGATACATAAATTATCTAATCTTATAGAAAAAATTAACCAGTTACAATTGTCCCCTAGTCGAGATTTGCCCCGTTGTAACTTAATCGAAATGTACCTACATAAAGGTTGAACACGCCAAAAATGGGGCACACTTAAATGTTTATTATAATAAAAATATAATAAATAAATAAAAGATGTTTGATATAAATATGAGCAAATTTAATGTATTTTAAATGCAAACCATAATTAGTAAAGGTTTCTCGACGAATAAGCCCTCGATGCCGTGCAACTCAGAATATACTTTTCTTCGAACACGACTTATAAGAGTTTGCACCATCACGTCAGGATAACTCTTTGTCGCCAGGTCCACAGTTTTCGCCGCTCCTTCGCGGAATTAACCTCCCCGCCTCTCTGGAGTTTTAAGAAACCCTTTCATTATACTCCAATATTCCTCAATAGGCCGGAGTTCTAGGCAATTTAGTGGATAGCTATATTTCGGTACCACGGCTTTATTTACACCATTTGCTTTGTACCACTTCATGACAGGTTTCGCATCACCAGTAACACCTGGGCAAGGTCGGTCTTTTTGACGTTTATTTTTAGACCAAATGTAGTGCAAAATGAAGGTTTGAAATTAGGCCAGCCAGCGTATCATCCGCATACATAATTTCTGTTTTATCACTTGAAATGTTTATCCACGTGGATAAGACACCTGTCACTCTCACACTGAAACGGAGAAAAGACGTACTTGCCGAAGTGTAAAGCGTGACGGATGCTTTATCCACGTGGATAAGTGATAAAATTAGATGTTTCAAATTTTTTGAAAATTTGATAATACGCCCGCAGGAGTGGTGTTTCTTAATAAACATAAGTATAAGGAAGTAATCGCTTTTGTAAGCACTCTTTTTGATAGATGCTGCCGATTGAGTCCATTTAATATTGTAAATTTTCTTGTAGCTACCAGTGGCGGCATGGCTATCCGGTAGTGACAAAAGAGCTGCTTCTTTTCCCGCAACTGCTAATTGCCTGCCAAAGTAGTCTTTTTTTTTAGTTTTTTTTGGAAACTTAGACCTAATTCTTTTTTATTTGACAGTCTTTGGGGTCCTCTGTTTGCTACTTTTGCTAGTATAAACCTTCTTGGTCCAGAAAGCGATTTCTTAGAAATCGGAGCCTTTTATGTAAGTTTCACCATCCATCAGAACGCAGTCAAATTTGAATGTGATACTTTGATCGTCAAATTTTCGAAGAGTATAGTTTCTCAGCTTTCGAGTTTCTGTGTGACAAGCTTGATTTCAAATGGGTTTAATTGCCGATCAACGTCACCTCCGACTTTTGTGCTTTAAAAAACTTATGCTATTAGTCCCTGCTCTACGTTTCATGTTTGAACATTACTGGCAAAGAGATGGCGTTATGGAGGATGTCACATCTTTATCATTGAAGTAGCCACGATCACGAGGTAACATCATCAAGTTCAATTTGAAGACAAATATGCCTTAAGATAAACGTTCCTTCATTATGTTATTTTTATAAATTTTAGTTATAGTGCCTGCAACCCACTAAATATTCTGTTTTAAGTTCTTTTTTCGTGTTTAGCTTTTGTCTAGTTTAGGTTCGTTCCCTGACAAAGATGTAGATATTACGTAGATACCACTAAAACATACAGTGGATTAAATTAAAAAATTTTTTTAATCATTTACTTATCCGGTTATTATGTAGCTGAGTTTTGGATTTTTTAATTCATTATATTTCGTGTACAATGGAATAGTGGAGTTCACGTTGTTTAAGTAAAAATGCCTAATTGCCCTACGAATATCGTTATATCATATAAATCTTTCGACAAAATAACTGGTCATATTTCAAAACTATACATTCTTTTTACGGAATTTATTTGTATAAGCCTGCGCTGTGAATCTAAAAAATTCTATACTTTTTAATTATAACGAATCTTGTGGAAAAAAATGAATCAGTTACAATTGCCTCAGTTTTGGCGTGTTCAACCTTTACTACATAGAAACCTACGGATCAAATGAAAATCTTATGTTTTGTAAACGCTTGAATAAGAATACTTTTAGTACGCGGGCGAAGCTGCGGGTAAAAGCTAGTACTAGTATAAGCATTTATTGTTTTCCTTAATTAACACGCCGTTTAGCAGTAGGTATAGTCCTCACGTTATTACGAGTTCCCAGTCCATATTAGAAAGCGCGGTTGCATTACGTAGGTACTTACTCGTATATTAAAGCAAACAATGTAGAATATAATTTTCTTGTTATTTGCTGATTTGATCTTAGGTATATGGTTGAAACATAAAAGAATCTTCAAATAAGCAAATAATAAATAAATTAATATTATAGGACATTCTCACACAGATTGACTGAGGCCCACGGTAAGCTCAAGAAAGCTTGTGTTGCAGGTACTCAGACAACGATATAGAGGTATATAATATGTTGTTGTTGAATGTCCTAAAGCACCCCATAGGTGCATAGATAGGGCCTCCACAAGATCCTTCCACGCCTTTCTATCTTGAGCCACCGCTTTGGCCTCGTTCCATCTCAGTCCATATTCCCTCAGCTCGTTCTCAATACTCAGCCTCCAGGTGTGTAGTGTACGGGGCGTTTGCGGGCTCGCTTCCCTCCTTGAGGCCACCACTCAAACGCGATACTGGCGCTGTTGGTAGTTCCTCTTCGAAAGGTATGTTATGACCGATCCATCTCCATTTCCGCAGAGCCACTTCCTGGGTGATCGGAGGTTGTCGGCACATACTCCACAGATCCTCATTTCTTATGGTTTTCGGCCAGAAGATACGGAGGATCGACCGGAGGGACTTATTGACAAACACTTGTAGTTTGTGCATTAGCTCCTTTGTCACTCTCCATGTCTCACAGCCGAAGAGAAGCACGGTCTTGACAATAGATATATAATATACAAATACTTATATACATAAGAAAACATCCATGACTCAGGAACAAATATCTGTGCTCATCACACAAATGAATGCCCTTACCGGGATTCGAACCCGGAACTCCGAACGATGAATGACAAGTAAATTTAAAAATGAACAACCACTAAAAATAATGAAATGCAAAATTTTAATACACATGGTACTTATACAATAATAATTAGTTTTTTGTTTCACTCTTCACAATCAATTCCCCAACGATTATAAAAGTAAGTCTTTGTTCACATATAAACCCTATATAATTTCTCTTAAAGGCTACAAAATGTTATTCTTTGATGGTGAAGTGCTTATCCTCGGCGACACCAAGGGTTATTTGGCAATATCGTGAGTTAAACAAGGCATTTGCAACGGAATATAGTCCTTATCACTTTGACGATGGCGTTCGGTTTCCGGGTTTAGAAATGGTTAGATGAAATTGATAAAGTTGCACACGCAACGTTATATCCCTGCGAAGACTGATTGCCAACACACCTGACGCCGCTAGGAAGTTACTGCTTTATGCTGGAAGAAGGGTACATAGGGATAGGTAGGTAAAACGAAAGGGGACGATCGCCCCAGCAGCACCCGCTTGTTATACAAACTGGATATTGGCATTTTTAGAAATTTTGTACATTATAATGATGCTAATACGCAATAATGTGTATATCCCATAAGTATTTTGCAATAAAATGTCAAATTTAATCATAGAATTGTTTAGTTGACGTGGGATGGGATGACACATTATTGCGTAATATCTGGGCAACCGAGCTTCGCTCGGTTCTGTTTCGTATCCTTGACATGTGTCGCCATCTAGTTCAAAAATGAATAGTACCTACATCGAGCGAAAGAATTCTCAGCCTTAACAACACAACTACTCCACACGAGATGGCGCGCATTTCGCCACAAAAACTCAAATAGTGTATTTTCTATTCGTTTTAGCCTTGACCTGTGTCGCCATCTAGTGTTTGCAATAAATAGTACTTACATCGACCGAAAGAATTCTGTCTTAACAGTACCACTACTGCACACGAGATGGCGCGCGAAGAAAAACGCATGAAAACTCGAAAATTCGCGTTTTCCGGGACCTAAGGATAAGTTAGACCGATTTTTCACCCCAAAAACCCCCACATAACAAATTTCTGCGAAATCGTTAGAGCGGTTTCCGAGATCGTCAGTGTAAATAAATATATATATAAATAAATATACAAGAATTGCTCGTTTAAAAGTATAAGATTTGCGTATCAGTATCTTATTATTTTCTGTCCATTTTATGTTCATGGTAAAAAGTGGCGCGAAAAACTAATTTTCTAAAGTATATAATATATATATATATATATATATATATATATATATATATATATATATATATATATATATATATATATATATATATATATATATATATATATATATTTTATTGACATAACTCATATTTCTCATAATACGAGTAGTCATAATATTTAGTTTAAATTTCGTAAAAAATCAAACGCAGGGGCATACATAGTAGTCAGTTTTGATTCAAATTTTTATTTAGTTTGTTGTAAACATATTTTCCATCATAACAATAAACACATACATACATGTATACTCACGCCTGTAGTCGCGTAAGGTAGGCAGAGAACATGAAACTGCTCAATTTGCTGCGCCACTTGTGGCAATTAAGGGGTCGAAAGAAAACGAGATTGTGACATTGCAGTGATAGGTTGCCAGCCTCTTGCCTACGCCACAATTGAACCCATATCCAGTCGACTTCTAAAACACCACGGGAGGTGAAATTCTAAACTCGCCACCACACGGGCAAATTATATAAATATCCGAAAGAATGAGTTGTATGGATAAATAAAAAAAAACATACAGTCAATTTTATTAAATGCACACTTACGAAAAAAATACGATACCATTGAAACGTTAAATAATTTGATAACCCAATTTGATAATTTATATTTCAATTTCAATTTTGATAGAAAGTGTGTATTTTAACTGTTATAATATTCTGCCGTTTGTCTGGTATGTACATACTCAGTTACATACGTAGATATATATAAAGGAGGATGGGCATTTTGGGCCACGAGCGAACAGAGATGACACCTACAGTAAAGTGTAGATATTATCAAGTTATGCATGCCGTATAATTTGTTAAAATAATTCACATCGCCCGATAGGGTGATTTGAATGCTCATTTCAATAAGTTTTGTCAATGATTTCAGGTATAATCACTATTTTTAACACACGAAAGCCGTAACCATTGTAGTTTATGGCCATTTTAGTGATTAATGTACTTAAAATAATAAAAAATACAAAAATTAAAAAAAAAAACGAAAATGTGATAACTTTTTTATAACATTATCCTATTTTGTTCTTTCTATACAATATTAATCTAATAGCAATAAATATCAATGAAAAGCCACATTCATGTAGTTTATAAAAATATATAGTTTGTTATATAAATATATTACGAAACGCGAGATAAAAAATAATGAAAGTGACGTGGCAGGGCGATCGTGATGTACGGTACGGGTCAGCTTGTATGATTCGATGAGGTGAGGTAAAGGCACTCAAAGCTCTCAAAAAGTGTAGTTATTTAGAGTACTTCAAATTAAACAACATACTCCTATATAGTCTCAATTTAACTATTGATATCACATGTAATGATCGATTGATATGATAGGTCAGATATATACATCTGATCCTAATACATCTTGGGAAATAGTAGATATATATATGATTTGCATAATTTATGGATAATTCTTACTTGACATATTTATTATTCCAGATCTGCGTCCTGTACTTTGGTTAACGAGTGCCGAAAATAGTTATTAACCAAAAAAGACCGCCAAATTAACAGCATTTCACTGACAAAAGCTGCCTTACACCATTTTTGTAAGGGTTATGTTATAGGTATATCAAGGTGTCCATGTATGGGGTCAACTAAACTCAATTCAAAATTTGCCATTTGACATTTGACGAAAACTCTGGTGTCGAGTGAACAGACTGAGAACTGGTCACGGGCGCTGTAATTACTTCCGCCATAAATGGGGTTGGCGGGACTCTGCGCTCTGCGAGTGTGGTGAAGAGGCTCAAACCATTGAGCACATTATACAGCGCTGCCCTCTGCATGCTTTCCCAGGCCCTCCGGAAGACCTGTTTAAATTAACACCTGACGCAATCTCGTGGCTTGGGACCCTGAATGTGGACTTATAATTCTAGCTACATATTGTTTGAAAGTTTATGTAAATGCGCCATACGAATAAATAAATAATAAAATTTGCCATTATTTGTTACTTGTGGCTGGACGAAAGTCTGTAACAATTGGGATTTGGGAGCCTACTCGCCCGCAACGTTGCCTGTTGCTGCAGAAACATGCCTCGAAATTGTCGGATGCAGGTGTAAAAAACAGTGCCGCGTGAGGTGCAACCGTAAAAAAAGACTTTTTAAATTAGATGTTCGGAGCTGATGTGCTTATGCAGTGGGTGTTGTGATATATACATAATTAAATTCAGACTATTCATGTTGTTTTATTTGAATAACTCAAAATAGCTACAATTTTTGAGAGCCTTGAGTACTAGCCCCGATACACATGTTTTCGTCTAGTCAGACCATTTTTTGAGGTTCTCCTTTGTACAAAAGCAATGTCTTAGTTCTAAAATCATTAATGTTTAATGCTAATACGAATCTAGTTTATTTTTTATGGCACTATTGCGCAATAACTAGCTATCATTGATACTGAAAGGAAGAATATGACGATTTTTATTTTATCTTTTATGGATGGGTAAAACCGATTTAAGGGAGCCCAAAGGAAGTAACTAAGTTCTGCTAGTAAACTAAAAAATCTTCAAGCCTATGCATGCAGAACTGCTTTAGGAGAGAAGAACGTGATTAAAATAATTTTTCTTTTACATTATAAGTCACATGCAATTTTATTTTACAATCAAAATAAACTATATTATAGGATTTTTACAATTTTCTCTACTGGGTCGTGATATACCTACATGTGTAAACGTTATTAGAATAAGTATATTTCTGTATTACTAGACGAACTCCACTGCACAGCGGGTAGTACCTTTACCTCACCTCATCGAATAATGCAAGCTGACCTGTACATTAAAATTTTCATTTTCATTCTTTTTTATCTCGCGTTTATAATAAGACATTGTCCTTAAAAATCAGTCTTTGACTTAGTTATGGTACAATTAAATAGTACCATAAAATCTGCTTGAAAATGTGAAGTTTCTTGACGTTTTCTAAATAGATACTAAATGAAATTGATGACGCTCATGGACCAAATATCCATATAAAATGCGCATGGTCCTTTGTATGTATTATACTTACTTAATTCAAAGCACATGACACCACAAATTATGCTTGGTTACCCACATATTGATCAAAGCAGGATTTCCTTAATATTTCACGAAATCGTGTTAGTTGTCTACAGGCTTCACTGCGCGATCATAATAGTTATATTGGTAACAGTTTGCGAAGGCTTGACATCGATTATTGCGGGCTTAACCTTTGTGACCTTTTTGTTGCTGACTGCTTTGAACTAAGTACCTACTATACTATTGACGAGTATATATTCGTGTTAATACTCTTTGGTAAAACCATGGCTTACGCAAGGTGCTGTTACTGATCAATATTGCTTTTTTGTAGTGTAATGCTTTTTATCTAGGTACATACAGTCCCTACTGGGTACTGTTTTTCTGACAATAATATCCACGGGGAGTTCAGTAAACTCTTTAAATCTTTAACACATTCGAATATTTCCAGTGTCCGCCACCTTATTTCATCAGGCAATGGAATAAGTTCGGCGAAAATTATCCTATATGAACTGGCCTAACTATATAAGCATGTTATTTTACACTCTTGACCTTTTTTGCGGTGTTTTCCACTAACACTACATTATAATTGTTTTCATTTTTGCATTCATATTTTAACGTGGTAACTCGGTTTGCTACAACAGCCCCATTTATTTGCACCAAATCGTTGAGGTTGCCGACAGTCGGAGGGTCGACTGACCTATATTGTACGCAGATACCATTACAACCGCACAGCGTTAAAATATTTTTCATATTCGCTTTCGAGTTTCCCTCGGAGGCTAATCTGAGTTCCATCGAAATTTTGACTTTGATGTTCAGTTTGTGTTGTGTGGGTGCTCGTTTTATGTTTGTTAAATTTTCCTTATTTTCTGATTACCTTTTTTAATAGGTTAGCATAATAATAGCAGTAAATTGAGTTGGCAACATTATGATAGATGGGCTTCCGCCAGTTAACTAGGGCTGTTAAAATCATTGTCAATTTAGCTTTTAATGACTATAAATTTAATTTCAAATATTTTTTTTTATTTATCTTCATAAATCCTACAGCAGCACGGACCGCTCATTTATATCGATACCGATGAAATATTAGTTAGGTATTGGGTTTGTCCAGTGTTGCTCTTTTGTGCCAGTAGTATTGACATACTATATTTCGTAGTTTGTCATAAAATACATTGATAAGTCGGCTTAAGGCTTGTTCGATTGTGCCGACTCCTGCAACGTAGTTATTTAATGCTCTTTGGTGCAAACTATAGCATGAAATGGTTTTCCTTTTAGTTATAACAAAAATCCAACCTTTACTTTCAACTCATTAAACGAGTCTGCGACTTTGTTGCCACCAGCTAATGCAGGGGGAATAAAATATGTTCCTTACATGTATAAAGTTGCTTCAAAGTATCTCGAGGGCAGTTAATTAAAAAAAGTAATAAAAATTTCAAAGTTTTAAAGGAATGTTGCCATAGCCAGCAGACAGCAAATTACTTTGCTCGGAAAGCCTTCAAGTTGGCCATAAAATCAACCAGTCTAAGGTTAAACAGGTACCTTTAAACAGGCTGACAAGTAAACACAAATACTATGGTCAATAATATTAATTAAAATGGTAACAATGAGCATTTTCAGAATTTGGGACCCACCAATTAGCGTAAGTTGTTAACAAAAATTAACTCACTGTCAGTTTTGTGACAATAATTGAGCAAGAAATTTCTATAAAAATATTGATATTGTGATAATTAAATAAACTTTAATCGATAATCTACATTCAGAATGTGAAAAAAAGTAATTTTTTAGACGGATTTTATGCTAAATTTTCGTCACAAAACTGACAGCGACTTAATTTTTGTTAACAACTTACGCTAATTTGGGCTGTCCCAAATTCTAAAATGGCCGAATACGTCCTTTTGTCTTATATTGATATTTTTGTATAGGTACCTAAATAAACTAAACATTTACCCTACTCGCGATCCAAAGAAGCAAATAACAGTTTCCTTGCCAATAATTAAGGGTCTCCATTTACACCCAATTCGATATAACAAACCCCACTGATTTATTCCTCGAAAAGCAACTCCGTAGCAACTGAACCGGAAAGACAGGCCGTTTGTCAATAAACAGTGCCTCGGATTTAATATATCGAGCCCATTTAGCAAGGTTGTATTCTTCTCACGAGTCTCGCGTTACTGGAAAGTGTGCAAGGACAAGCGTCAAGACCCCTCTTAAGGCTTTACAACTTTTCGTTATACTAACGATGTTTAACGTTCACACGAGGTTGACGTGGAAATTGGGCGGCCATTACGCGAGGAAATCTTTAGTTTGATGTGGTGACGTAATATATAAAAACATAATACGCTGGCACATAGGGTTAAAAATTATCAAACCGAACTGTTGTGTTTACTATTTCACTGCAGTTAATAACTTAATTACATACTTTTCAATTATTTATAATGTTTGCTATTACGGTTCACTGTGTTTATTTAGTACAAGATGCAGTAAGTAATGAGAATCCTGGGTATGTAGCCGAATGGCACAAATGCTCACGAAACGAAACGCTCGTAGATATCTATCTCTATCGCTCTTGCGTATTGGCGCGACAGAGCCAGACTACCTTTCGCGGCGTTTCGTTTTCGTTTCGCGTCGCAGATATGCCATTCGGCTACGGCACCAGAAATGTCCTAAATATTGGGTATCGTGTTGTGATTAAAAATTTGATGCAATATTTTCTTTGCTTCATAAAGAGTTCGACAGCACCTCGCGTAAGCCAAGGTTTTACCATAGAGTATTAACACGAAATATAGTAAGAGTTCGGCATACTTGGATGTCCCTAATAATAGTTATTTGTTATACAAGGGGGCAAAGTTGTATTTTAACGCCGAGTGTGGAATTGAAAAACGAGCAAGTGAAAGGATTCTATAGTTGAACCACGAGCAAAGCGAGTGGTTCGAGAATAGAATCCTGAACTTGCGAGTTTTTTAACACACGAGAAGTAAAATACATTTGCACCCGAGTGTAACACAAAACTTTTCCCCTCACTATAACGAGGAAACTACAACGCAAAAAAATGTGTTTATCACTGCTTCCAGTAGTTCCACAGGTGGTAAATCATCTTTATTACTAGATTCACCTACTTTTATCAATTTTAAAGCAGTTAATTTGACTTTATTCAAGGTCAAATTACTTTACCCACTAGTGGATAAAATGCGTTTTTACCCGCTGGTATTAAAGGATAAAACACGTGTTTCCGAGCTAGTGAGGGGAAAAATATATTTCTCCCGACGTTTGAATAAAACAAAGATGTTAGAAAAAAATTACCGTTAGTTACGCACTTAAAACTCGACAATGACATACATTTCAATATTTAAAGGGGCTCGTTACGACCCACCAATTTATGAGTCGCGGACCTAAGAGAAATTCAAGAGTCGTAAAAATTTACGTGTTTAATGAGAAACTTTTGCGAGTTCGGTCTTGCAACGGCTCAGTTAACACTTTGAATATAACTTTTACAAAGAAATTATAAAGTTTTTAACTTGGATTCAATAAAAGGTTGCCGACAAACTTACAGGAATTTTCGCAGTATCTCTTTTGCTTAAAAAAAGAGATAAAAGTAGGTGTTAAATATGAACTGCCTAATATTATTTGGGTGAATCAACTTTTCTTTGCCAGCAAAATTTCGCATACTTCGACTACATGTGGTCAGAAAATTTAATTGGGATTTAGTCTAATTAATGTATACTTATTATATTAAAGAAATATACTAGCTACGCAATACAACATGTAATTATAGGATTTCCTATTTTATAACTTTGTTTCGAGCAGTGACCCAGTGGACATAGCTGTCCCTCACTTTTGTATGAAAAAAGTGTCTCTTCCACTGGGTCACATATTGTTTTAATTAAAAATGAATCGTTTTTAAATTTTTCCCTAATTGGTATACGTGAAATAAGGATCTTTATTCACGATGGTAAGGTTAAAAATCACAAAAGTAGACCTAATAATAAGTAAGGGTAATTCTTGCAAAAAGCAAGAAAAAGTTGATTCACCCATTTATTGCGTGACTTTTTATTATTAGGGTACATTTTACCATTAAAATAAGTTACTTAAATAATTTCGGATATACCTCCATATTTACTGCACACCTGGTTTCATAATATTAAGTAAAGTAAACCGAAAGTTGCAGTAAAAAAATAAAAGAAATACTTAGCGCTGTTTATACAAGTACTCATGCAAGTAACTATAAAATAAATAGGTATTAGATTAACAATTAAACAGTACCCGCTCACTATTCGTGACCTTTTCATAACAAAGAGCATTAGAACTTATCTGTTATTATAATTTTAAATCTCTCAGATACTGGACCGCTCGCTCTGTAAATACGTCTTGTTGTTGGAAAGTACACAGAAACTACGTAGGTACATAGCTAAGTTGCTATGAATTAGTTTCAACAACTTACAATACGTTTACATTTGCTACTAGGCCACAGGTATTTTGCCATAGTTTGTAGATTAAGGTGCCTTACATAATGTAATGTTTTTTGATGATGTGTGAGATTTACTCGTATGTATTAGTTACGACTTATTAATAGTTTTTGTTCTTGTTTTAGCATTTTAATGTAAATATTGTCATTGTAATTGTAATGGGTTTTGTTAAGTATCTGAAATAAATGATTTTATTATATTAAATATTATATGATACTAACTTTAAATTTAAATTGGTTACTCATCGTTTTAATTCGCTTCTACTCATTTCCTCAAAGGTTGACTGGAAGAGATCCCATTAAGGGATAAGTCCGCCTACATTGTATATTACTGACTGTAACTGTGTCTCTTTTGTTTCCTTTATATAAAGCTTATACATACATACAAACATACTTTGACCCCCGATTTTAAGGAAAAGAGACTCTCACTCTCAATTCCTTTATCTATCTCCACTTAAAAAATCACGTCAATTCATCGCTCCCTTTTGCCTTGAAAGACGGACAAACAGGCACACGCACACACTTATAATATTAGTAAGGATAATCCAATGAGAGATTATTATAATTAAGCAATTAACTCCAGAACAGGATTTTTAGCTAGATACAAGGATGAGGCAGACAAAACATTAATTAACGTTCACCGGAACAAACCCCCGCTATGCATGTCGTTAGTCAACCTAAAAGGGCGTATTACGTGTTTATTATTAGAATACAAACTCGAACTATGACCTGTAATGTAACAAAAATAATTGGAATTAATTATAAAAACGATTCCATCTTAATTTTTTTTTAGTTATGATTGGAACTTCTAGGCGATCATTATCAATTTAGAATGTACATGGATTTATATCATATATTAGTAAAGCATGAACCTATATTGAAGTGCCGTTTTAAACAAAAAGGATCAAAATACTGACAGGTTGTCAGTCCCTATTTCCAAAAAGATTCAGTTTTACCTTATTGTTAACCCATAATGTGGCCTTTTGATGAGTTGAAAACGTTACATGTAGTTAAACTAATTTAATCAAAAATGTATTTTTCTAAAAGCCGTAGTCGTTATCATTTAGAAAGACACTGGTTGTGGTTATATGATATTTGCATTCATCAACTTTTGGTATAATGGCGTTATCCATAAGCGCTTGTCAAATCAAATGATAATCGTTTGTCTTTAATTGCCCTGTTCAACGAAATATATTAATAATTTATATAAAATCTAATTACGTTAATGTAAATGTAAATGCTTAACATCAATAATCCTTTTTCCTCCTTACAATAATAACATTGTAAAATAATCAAAGAAGAATTATGTCAGAATAAACCTACGTATAAAATAATAAACAAGTAAAATGAGGCAACGTTGGCAGAGTGCTTATGTCTAATTAACGAGATTGTGATGGCAATCAAGGTAACATAATGCGACCTCTGATGAACGTTATTAATAATGGTGCACTGACAGCACCAGATAAGGAAGGGCCGAAATAAGGGCGGTATATTTTATTAGATAATTATCGTTCGGGTTAACAGCTTGGTAATAAGTTCAAAAAGTTTCAGTCATTCACTGGATAGGTCCAGAGAGTGACTGAAAGTAACTTAATTTTGTGAAAGTCAATCTTTTCTGTTGAGTGTAATCCTTTCTGCATTCAATCATGAATGCATATCATGTTACTTATGTTATGTTTAACTAAATTACTGTGTTTACACACTACCGTAGTTTTCGATCTTAAATAAACGTACAATTCTATTAACTAAAAAGGAAATTGTTGTGGCATTCATTTTCGTTTCGTATGTATATAAAAATCAATATTTGAGACAAGTTTTTTGTAATATTTATACAGCGCGTAAACGTAATAAGGGCGATAAATGAAACCAGGCGTATAATTCAATATTGTTATCATTAATTAAGAGGTGTTTTTGATTTACTCTTAATTTTCACCCCATAATGAATTTTTGAAAAAAATCTCAGCAGCAATGAACTTACTGTAAACGTGGTTGCGATGACAATCAATGACAACTGTCAACGAGCGTTTAACGGGAGTGTGTTTGCATTACGTTGCGGGCCGAATTAATTTGTATGGATAAAAAAAAATATTTCAATTTTAAGTAAAAGTTATCTAATTACATTTTATACGTCCTATACTCACCACCGTTAAGAGGTTCGCCCGTATTAGGTTTACACCCTGTATATTGTGTTTTTATATGATTTAAGTGTGTAACATTAAGTTGCATTATGACACAACTTAATCATTCAAATTGTTATGTTTTTATTTTTATATTATTTACAGTTAGTTACTGGTATGGAATAGTCATATAATCATAGCCTGTGAAACATTGTGTCATAATAAAAATTACAAATGGGAAGTCCCATTTATAATTATTTTTTTAATCCATCCATACTATCCATACTAATATTATAAATGCGAAAGTAACTCTGTCTGTCTGTCTGTCTGTCTGTCTGTCTGTCTGTTACGCTTTCCCGCTTAAACCACGCAGCCGATTTTGATGAAATTTGGAACAGACAATCTTTAGACCCTGAGACAAAACATAGGCTACTTTTTATTTCGAAAAAAAGGGATGAAGGGGTTGAAAAAGAGGTTGAAAGTTTGTATGGGATTTCTTAATTTTAAAAGATAAAACCATGAAACTTTATATTTTAGCACTTGATAAGAAATCATTAAACATATATTTAAAGTCACATACAGGTCGAACGCGATTAATTAACATTATTTTTACCTTTAAAATAAACATGGTGGGAAATAAACATTAACTAAAAGCGGGTAGATTATATTTATTTGTCTACCCCGAACATTTATATAAATTAATATCGGGTAGTTTTGTGTTGTTTACATCTCTGGTGACATTTTGCTGGGACGTCAGTCTTCCGCGACCACGGCCAGTGCAACCTGGCCGAAACGTTGGGAAAAAAGGGAAAAATAATGTTAATTAATCGCGTTCGACCTGTATGTGACTTTAAATATGTGTACAAAGCGCGAGAACTTAAAGTGTTATATCATTAAACATCTTGATAAGGGATAGGGATAGGGATAGCGATAGGGATAGCGATAGGGATAGCGATAGGGATAGCGATAGGGATAGGGATAGCGATAGGGATAGCGATAGCGATAGCGATAGCGATAGCGATAGCGATAGCGATAGCGATAGCGATAGCGATAGCGATAGCGATAGCGATAGGGATAGGGATACGGATACGGATAATATGGGTATCGTTAGAGGGATACGGATAATCGGTCGGCGGTCTCTTACAATCAATGTGCTCTAAGACGATCGTTGTTTGCTTGCTTGAAGATTACGTTTGCGATAAGTATAAGCAAAATGTAAAAAATTGTAAGGGATAATAGAAAAAAGTACTTTTTACCCACCGATCATAGTGTCGAAATACGGGCTATGTGGGATGTTTATAAAGGTTTCCCCAGCGTATATAGAATTACCTACGCTGTGGTCGATGTGTAATATTTCTACAATCATTGCAAGCAAAAGTATTATGTGCAATCGAAATAATCGCAGATAAATATTAAATATACCTACAGAGAAACCTAAGGATTCAAATGAATACTTTTATTACGCGGGCGAAGCCGCGGGTAAAAGCTAGTTATGTATAAAAATCGAGAAAGTTGTAATCATTTGGTTTAAATCATTGTGTTATACAGGGTGTAAAGCTAATAGGGGCGAACCTCTTAACAGTGGTGAGTTGAGGTGAGTGAGGTGAGACCTATAGGACATAAAAAATGTAATTATATAACTTTTTTTTTATCCCTACAAATAATTCGGCACACAACGTAATGCAAACACACTCGCGTTAAACGCTCGTTGACAGTTGTCATTGATTGTCATCGCAACCACGTTTGTACAGTACATTGCTGTGTCAAAACATTGTGTTGTAGTAGCGAATGACATTTCCCGGATTTCCTTAGTTCCGGCATCATGAAACTTAACACTATTAAGTACTAACCAAGCTGTTCCGGTGATCAAAGTTCACTAGCACTTGGACCATTCGACTCGCTAATTACCCTTGCCCATCAATTATCCCTAACGAAGTGTCTTAATCGAGTTATCGTGACCCTCATCGGCTTTTGTACCGGGTTATTGAAGCATGCGCTGTAAAAACGAACATTTTACATAAGGTCAGTGTGGGGAAGACCGTCTAGTCTACCCAGAAAGACCGTATACTGAATATAACTTTTGTATTTATATATCTATCACTTCTTACACCTCCGAAGGTATACCAGTTTTTCATCCTTAATCCATTGGTCTTCAATAGATACCCCTAGGACAAACACTACTTAACAAAAAACTTGATTCGTGTTTCAAACTCGACCATCAAGTTCAACATGGTTACGCAAAAAATTTAAATAAAATAGAAGCAGTTGGAATAGTTGTGCATTATGTATGGTATGTAACGTAGTAATTTTTTTAAACATTTAAATGTATTTATTTACATGAACATGTTTACATAATAACATAAAATTATAAAATACTATAAGATAAGTAATAGAAATATATACAATAAAGAAAATACATTAACTAAACTATGTACTAACTTAAAAATAAAAAAATACTCCCTAAGTCGTCACTATATATTATGGCATTAGGCGCTGGGATATCTCATTAAAAGAGATTTCGCGCATTGTTTAGGATGGATGAAAGGGTGGTTTTCAAATTGGAGTCCAGTGGTTCAATGAGGTGAGGATGTTTCCAAACAGGACTACACCTGAGTATGTGAACTTCGGAACAAAAAGGCAAAACTTAATGATGGTTAATGCCATGTGTGCACTGATTTTTAGAAGGCGGTCCGAATAAGCTTTATGAGTGTTCAGGTGTTCATCAATGAGTTGTGGAATTGATTCAGGGAAGATGGGAGCACCTAGGAGTCTCAAAGATGTTTTATCTATTATTTTAATGTTAGGGGCCAGGGCATTAAAATGCGAGATTAAATTTTGAATTTCGTTCGAAGGGAAGGGTTTGTTGATAAATAACTTGCATTTGGAGAAATTTATCTCAAGACCTAATGAGGTAAAAGAATCTGTAAGCGTTCGCAGGTCGTCCAAAACTGTTTTCCAATCTCCTCCAATCAGGCTCAAAATGGCTGGTCCAAGGGGATCACCCTGCTGGCACCCGACTACAGATGATAAGCGATGGGACTTGAATACTAAGTGCGAGATTTTGGGTGTAGCTTCCTGAACTTGTATGAGAAGAACCCCTCTATCTATAGAATTAAAAGCGTTCTTCACATCCACCTTCAGCAACACCTCACAAGCATCGTTTCTGCAGCTTCACAGCCGCCTTTGCTGCCGAAACCGAGTTTCAGTGGCTGAAATATTTTTGTTTATTTAGAATATATGTATTTACAACAGATTTTCGAGCATATGCACCTAATTGTGAGGCCTACAGCGATAGGTCGTATGCCTCCGCCTTTTTTCTTAAGGGCACATATGCTGGCTCCATATAAAATAGATAAAACCTCATTGCACACTTTTCCAGATAGCATGAGGTTTACCAGCTGCGTAATGTCCTCCAAGAGCTGGTCGCCGGCGTCACCAGTGGCGCCGCATAGCAGGTCTTTAAAATGTTGCGGAGAGAGGCCGTCGAGGCCGCCGGCGGAGCCATTCTTGAAAGACATTACAGTAGCTAGCACATTCTTTTTAGTCGCCACCAGGTTTGGCGCTTCTGAATCTGGGGAAACAGGCAAATTGAGAGATGTTGCTGGATGTTTGGATATTAAACTGTATCAGGGGTGTCTGGTGCAACAACATCACTGGAGAAAAGCAATATGGAGGCACCTTTAATATCGCCATCCATTACTTTTTGCTCGACTGTATGAAATAGTTTTGTGTCCTCTTTCGAGCTGCGTTTTAGCTGCGGCCGAGGGGGTGAGACTTGGTTTGTGGGATTTAAACAATTTAATTTTATTTTTTGGGTAAGTGATACATTATTATTAGTTTCTGTATGAATATGAAAATATACGTAAACAGTCACTTGAGGACGACTCTTCAGAAGAACTTGAGACACTAAAGACACTTCCTCATGCACTATCCTGAGTATCCTGGTTATCACTGCATTATCATGAGGATACAGACCACTTATTATTAATATATTGTGCTTTGGAATACATTATTTATTTCGTGTAAACAATTTTCTGTCATGTGTCTTCTTAGATTGACGTGACGTCTGTCAAATCAAGCCGGCGCCCAGATAGAAGAGCCCGTTTACTCGGGCTGCGGTGTCCGCAGGGAGAATTCGCCAGCGGTATAACGATTTAAAACTCGTGTAGATTTGTTTAAGCCAAAAAAAAAACGGATAAAAAGGCGACTTTGAGACTTATAAACATATTTACGACAGAGAGCGACGTTATAGCGTGTTTTTCTGTTGCTAATTTAATAATCGTTGTTCCTGTCTAGTACAATTAATGCTCTTAAGACGCGTTCAATTTATTGTTTTATGTTCTGAAATATGTAACTTCGAAATTGTGCCTAGTCGGAAAGACCGGCATATAAGAGTAAGGCACCTTTTTTAGGCTTTATGGGAAATAAGTCGAGTTTAAACGGGTGTTGTAGGTTATTTTAATTATAAGTTTCGGCTTTGCTTTTGTCTGGACCTGAAAAAAGAAGGTTATTAACCTCATTTACGGGACATATGACGGTCTTGCCTTATAAATAGAAAAATGCTGATATGTTGAAAATATCAACGTTATTTGTTTTAATATCTATCACATTACTCCCTGTTATTACAGAATATAACAATGAACATGATTTTGATACTTATTTCCATATGAAATTACGCGACAACGAGCACTAGACGGGAGCCTTAGCGCGTGGGAACGGTCAACCCGCCGAGCCTTAAAAAAAGTGATTTTTATCACATAAGTTTACTTTAATTCACCAAAGTATTATAAAAGATGTGTAGAATATAAAATTTGCTAGCCCATAGGACCATGCGGATCACTCCAGACTACTTTAATAGTCTAGTTCACTCAAACTTTATTTCAAATAAAGTATGCCGGTCTTGCCTGCACTGACCTTAAGCGTTTGATTTAACAGAGTACCTAAAAAGTTATCCCCTCATTCATAAAAAAGTTACTGAACTGATTAGGTACAAAGTGTTTTGTCCCTTTCTGTAATGTTGACTTATGTAACAGTGGCAAAGAGACAAAACACTTTTTAACTTAGGTATCAGTACAGTAACTTTTTTTATGAATAAAGGGGTAAGAATATAAAGACAAATTATTATCTTATTTGTTAAAATATGTATTTTTACCAACTCGTTAAGTTACCTGCAACTAATTTTAAACAACCAAATCTGATACAATTTTTCAGGTTCAGCGTTACTGCCATTTATATGTGACCTTATGTATGACTTCCTTCCAATCAATTCATCACTAAAAGCGATGTCAAAACGCTTGGAGCGATTTCACAGCACGTAAATATTTGGCACACCGAGTGTTCCGAAATATTTTCTGAGCAAACACGACCCAGCAAACTTTACCGGCATTCCAGGCAGCCCACGTAAAAGTTTAAATTCTAACCACCGAACAAAATAGTTTGCGGGATTCCTGTCTTTGTGTATCTACTACTAGTTTATGGTCAACGCTTTTTAAAATCCCTTTGGTCGCACAAACTATTCTGCGTGGTTTTATAGCTTGGACCAACCTAGGTCGGGAAAATTGAAGTTGAAAATTTTAGTTTACTTCATAGTCACATGGGACAGTTTACCTCTACAGTTATAGACGTTGTTTTTTTTTGTTCACAATGCGGCTACCTTAAATTGAGCGATTAACTTTTTGACAATAAAAAAAGTCTGCAATTGGTACCACGAGACTTAGAATTAATTTAAAAGTGGAAAATTAGTGCCTTGGAGGGTGCTTGGAGGAGACTTGAACTCGTTTAAATAGGTCATTCTCAAATGGTAGATGCAGCTTTTGCGGTCTTTAAGGCATTTAATAAAATAATTCTTGCCATAACCTGTCAATTACGCTGCCGAAGCTCTTAAGTTCTGTTATTGATTTACCGCCTACCTACATGTATTAGGGACTCTAAACTTACAGCGTTACTCATCAGTGACAGACTGACAGTCCAAGTTTGTTATTGAGTCCGCAAACCGTATTTCCACAAAATAAAATTCAACTTCCCAGGCTTTATATCAAACTCACATAATATTTTCCAACGGAATCTCTGAACTTCAGACATGAATAAACTTTTAACGATTTATGATAACATGAACAAGTGATATACGAAAGTTTAGACCACAATCGATTCAGTGTATGTCGATAGTTCCTCCGTGCAATTTAAGTGATATCGTCTTGTTGGAAAATATTGTTAAAACAGGCGCTATAAAACAAATTGTGCTTAGACAGTTTAGTCGTAAAATAAGGGAGAAATGTCGTGAAATAGAATTATTAATAATAAAATAAGTGCCTAAATTGTTTCTTTTGCTTTTTAGGGTTCCGTAGTCAACTAGGAACCCTTATAGTTTCGCCATGTCTGTCTGTCCGTCCGTCCGTCCGTCCGCGGATAATCTCAGTAACCGTAAGCACTAGAAAGCTGAAATTTGGTACTAATATGTATATCAATCACGCCAACAAAGTGCAAAAATAAAAAATGGAAAAAATGTTTTATTAGGGTACCCCCCCTACATGTAAAGTGGGGGCTGATATTTTTTTTCATTCCAACCCCAACGTGTGATATATTGTTAGATAGGTATTTAAAAATAAATAAGGGTTTACTAAGATCGTTTTTTGATAATATTAATATTTTCGGAAATAATCGCTCCTAAAGGAAAAAAAAGTGCGTCCCCCCCCCTCTAACTTTTGAACCATATGTTTAAAAAAATATGAAAAAAATCACAAAAGTAGAACTTTATAAAGACTTTCTAGGAAAATTGTTTTTAACTTGATAGGTTCAGTAGTTTTTGAGAAAAATACGAAAAACTACGGAACCCTACACTGAGTGTGGCCCGACACGCTCTTGGCCGGTTTTTTTATTTAAGCGTACCTACGTAATTTTGGCGAAGATGAAAGTTACTTACAGATCTTTTAGAGTTATTGTTTCCTTATATTAAAATTTTTCCTAATATATTTTCAAATTTAATTCCTAATAAGAAAAAAAAATTGAAGTAAAAAATGATGACGGAACGGAAATAATAACATGTTTTATTTTTTCTCTTATCAGGATAGAAATATGATTTTAATTAGAAAGAGTATAAGATATAAGATAGCACGAATCTAAAATAAATTCAACTTTTTTTATAATTACAGAATTGAATTCAATTCATTTATTTTAAAATAATGGTTGTATTCTTTCAAATAATCTTTAACAAGACAAAGTAAATAAAATTAGCGTTGTCATTTTTGAATGCTGAAAACTCGATACAAAGGTGCGCCGCGCCGTCTCACCTTGTTCTTATTAGCTGCCAGTCCCACAAAAGGCCGTAATCTCGTAATTTGTCCTAACAAAGGATCCTCGAGAGGGGCTAATATCACCCTCAACACGCATATCGACCTATTATTTTCCCAAATAGACTGCTTTCTTCATGTGATGCCGAGATGAGTGGAAGAGACTGCGCTGTAATAACTGAAATATTTCATTTACTACTTCTAAATGATAATAAACGTTATTGAAATTTATAAATAAATAAATAAATAAATATTATAGGACATTCTTACACAGATTGACTGAGGCCCACGGTAAGCTCAAGAAGGCTTGTGTTGTGGGTACTCAGACAACGATATAATTATATAATATACAAATACTTATATACATAGAAAACATCCATGACTCAGGAACAAATATCTGAGCTCATCACACAAATAAATGCCCTTACCGGGATTCGAACCTGGGACCGCGGCGCAGCAGACAGGGTCACTACCGACTGCGCCATACCGGTCGTCAAATTTATTAATAATAAATTTATTTTATTTATAAGGTCTTAAGTATATATTTTTTTACAAAGTTTGCTTTTATAGCATATATACCTAATAAAAAAGGAATATTCCCGTGATATCATTATCATTACTAACGCATAAAGTCATGCTGTGGATCGTTTTCAATTGCTGCAGCTTTAGCCTGCAATACCTTTCTTCCCGGTCTCTGCAATAATGTACAATTTTAATAGTATTTATAATGCAATAGCTTACTTTTATACATTACTATTCTAAAACATTTCATTCAGCGTTTCGCATGAGGAATCACAAAAATGGTCAATAGCGGAAATTAGATAAGATTAGTGGAATGTTATTAGAGCCATTCTAACATTTGCATATAAAGTAGTGAAAGCGGCAAAATAGTATTAAGACTAAGTCTCAATCTCGCGTTTTTGCGGCTTCGGATCACCTGCCCCTTGCACTCCAAATTCTACTCAATCCGAGTAAAGCTACTGAATCAGAACCATTAGGTACCATTGGAATTGTTGTTATTGAGATCACGTTTTTGGCGATGTCGTGTCGACGCCTAAATTATTTTTGAGAATGATCTAATACTGAATTACATTGGAACTCGTATAAATGCAGTTAACTTTAGTATTCGTATCACTGTCAGTTAATAACATTAAAATGTTAATAAATTATATTAAAATAAACATCAATTGATATTACATAATAGGTGGTAGATAATACGGTTACGATAAATAATTATTATGCTTTCCGCATAAAGTTAATGCCACAAAAAACCTATTTAATAAAAAAATATGCAAATTTTTGAAAACTAATAATCAACTAATTAAGATCACAATTAGGTAAGTATATATAAATAGTATTAAGTAAGGTACAGCGGGATAAATCTCGACTGGGGGGCAAATGTAACTTGTAAATTTTTTCCATGATTACAATGTTTGTATTATTGAATAGAGTGTCCACCGTTTATATATGGTAGGCGTGTTCAGTGGATACATGTAGATCTCAACATCATAGTTAAGTGTAATAATGGAAAAAATGGATTAGTTACATTTGCCCCCCCACAGTCGAGATTTACCCCGCTATACCTTACTTAAAAAATTGAGTAAAGTAAAAATAAAAAATAAATAGTTCATAACTTCATAAGTCAGCACAAAAGGTTTATACGTTTATACTTTAATATTGGAATGATTTGCCATACTTAATAGCCTCAAATCGGATTTGTTAAAAATGTAAACTTTAAAATACTTAGTAGGGGTCGGTTACAAACCTCTTAAATCCGTATTGGACTGTCGATCTTCTAATGAAAGAATGTCTATCCCCGTAACTGTTCGTGCCCTCGAGATGTTTTCAAGTTGGAACGGGGTCACCCAAATTCCTATTTGCAAGTTGTTCTTTACCCTGTCAATTAAGAAAAAAAAACAAGGCAATAGGAGGACAACATTTCTTGTGGTGATAATAGCTGTTGTAGTAATTAGGTGTTGTTTATTTATAATATTTTATGTGTCCCTGTTTATCCTATAATAAGTCAACATTTATAAGTGTTTTCAGGATATTATAGATAATAGTTATAATTACACCCATCACTTTAATTGTACGTGGAACTATAATGACTTCTATATTTATTTTTAACTTTTTAAGGACTAATATTGTCTTCGGTTACCGCGATAGTTACTCATGAAATAAAACTATGGAAACTATGGAATTTAATCCGTTTCCATAGTTTTATTTCATTTTTATTTATTAGCAGAAACGTCTGCAATGGATGCCACTAGGCTTAGAATAAATTTAAAAGTGGAAAATGTCTGCCTTGGGTGAGACTTGAACTCACGGCCACTGGATCGATACTCCAGCGCTCTGCCAACTGAGCCATCAACCAAGACTTCAACCAAGCCAGCGAAATTTTCCACCACTAAGGTCAATGGGACCAGTATCGATCCAGAGGCCGTGAGTTCAAGTCTCACCCAAGGCAGACATTTTCCACTTGTGTGTGTAGATAAATTACTTTCCTGTTGCGTCTCTTACTTAATGTATCTTAATCTCAATACTTGATAATTCTCAGTAACGACCGACAGTTATCATGCAACCGAACAGAAAATTCGTTTGATGACATGCGAATGCATACCGTTGCCACACCTCGGACACTGGCGATCAAATATATGAAAGAGGCGTATTCCTTGCACACGCTCTAAGCTCGTGTAGGTGAACGCGTACTATGCTTGTATGAGTGAAATATGACAGGTCGACTGTTCGCGTTTTTGACAGGCGGAAACTGTGAGGTATAACCGAGAGGGGGTGGGCAGCACTTTCAACGGGTAGCGGGAGTGGCCATACTGTACGATAGTACTCTTTATTATACTGTGCCGTTGCCCATCGACACCCGAAATCAACTAGTAGGCTATATTTACACTCTTTTCCTCAAAAGGTGTAAAAGTTGCCTCCGTCTCGAGGATTCGAGATGCAATTTGATTATGTTTACAGCTCTTGGATACAAATAAGAAAGGTTCTAAGAAAATTGCCCTAGTTTGATAATTTTCACAGCCTGCTTTATCGCAGCACGCCCCATTTCGCAGCACTCAGGCGCACTCTCTGCAACCATCCTTATCCGAGCTAGCAGCCCATTTAACATGCGACTCGTTTTAGTGGCCGTCTCCTTATGCAGCTTTCTACATCAGTTATTACGTCGAGGTCTTTTCACTTTATTTTACGCGTCTATGTCGTGAGTCCTGATTTCCTACACTCCCGACCTTCCGAAGGCACTGGCAGGGATGCCAATGAAAAGCTATAAATCTTATACTTTTAAACGAGCAATTCTTGTATATTTATTTATTTATTTATATATACCGACGATCTCGGAAACCGCTCTAACGATTTCGCTGAAATTTGTTATGTGGGGGTTTTCGGAGGTGAAAAATCGATCTAGCGTAGCCTTAGATCCCGGAAAACGCGAACTTTTGAGTTTTCATGAGTTTTTCTTTCGCGTTAGTAAACGTAAAATATGGTCGTTAATTTCGCCGCGCGCGCATCGATTCCGCTTAGCTCAGTCGTACGAGGTCGGTCTAATGTACGCAGATAGATCGCAGATAGATCGTAGGTGTTTCGTAGGTGTATCGTAGGTGTCAGGGTTTCGAATCCCGGCCAGAAATTAAGTTTTTGTTTTTTGTCTTTTTTTTTGTTTTTGTATTTATAAGAGTTTTTTTATCTAAAGACGTGATATATTAAAATAGAACCGAGCGAAGCTCGGTCGCCCAGATTATCTTTTAATTATATCTATTCTCTCTCAAAATACCAACCATACTTTTGAATAGCACGGTCCCAATGATATTTAGCCGCTGCAGATTTTGCGGACTATGTGATCATGATGTTAGGAATCGTTCATAATATATTTTCTGGAAAAATTCCCAGCTTAGGTATGTATTTTCTGCAAAAGCTGCGCGACATATAAGATAAATAAGTAACTGTCGATTTTTTATCACTTGTCTAATTTTTTATTGTACTCGTAACTCCGATGCGTACGTTTGTATGATGTATGATGTGTTGTTGTTGTTGCGTACGGACACGCTGCGCTGGGTGCTGTAACAGTCAAAAGGTGACCTACCTACACTACCCTATACTCTACTCTAAGCACCCCATATATTTAACAACCCAAAACCCATTAAGCTCAATAACTACCCCTGAATTTAATCCCAATTTATTTTGTTTGTTTTGTTCTGCATTTAAAACGATTGGCCATAAGAAAAATAATAAAATGTGATCGTTTAGTAGAGGAAGGACGCCTAAGTTGTACGAAGTAACCACAAATCCTTTTCTCAAGTGTAGGAAGTTTCAACACACTAGATATTCCCCTACTTTTACAAATTCTACCCCCAACATGATAATAGTTTCCGCTATTCTGATATTCCCTATAGATGAGTACCGATACATAATTTATTTTATAGAGCAATTACAACCAACATGTTCATTCAATTTTCATAGTCAAATATACACTTTATGAAGTAGAAAGAAATAAAATACAATAATTAAGGTGAAAAATTTCAATTTATTAGTCAAATTTTTAGGAATTTTATTTTTAAAGGTGTTTTATCCCCAACGCGTCTTAGTATGAATTACAATACATAGTCGGTAATACATACGAGACTGGACCATCAACGTAGAGCTATTTGCCAGTTCAATTCTTTCTTTGAATCGAATATAAAATTGGAACTCTATTTCTATTGTTTCTATTTTAAATTATCAGTGAGAATCAGCGAAAATACAACTTCACTATTAATACTATTCACAGATAATTAAAGGAAAACTCTCAGCAATTCAAGAATTCCAAGAACCCCTTGTTTTATTTTGTATTTAGGGCTTTATTTAGGCAAATACCCCCTGGTTTGCGCATGAGGTAAGGTCGCCTATTCTGTCATCTAAAATACCAGGCCTTGGATCCTTTCTTAGAATCATCTTTTCTGGAATGTGAACCTATCAACCGGTTCTCTCAAAAATTTTGAACCATATAAACCATAGAACCCCAGACTCCTCTCCAACATATCGACAAATGAAGACTACAATTACTATATTTGAACAAGACAATTCCATTTAATGGCCATCATTGTATGTGGTAAGCTTGTACGCATTGCTATACAAAACTTGCCTCAACTGTCACGTTACGCTTAGCTGATATACTCAAGCCTGGACCTCCTGCCCAAACAAGCATCATAACTTCAATGCCAAGTAGCAAGAGAAAAGACCTGAGTCTCTTTAATTTAACAAAAACAAATCCGAAATAAAAATACTTAATTCAAACTGGCATTCCCGACAGAACCTAGTCCCTAAGCTTCTCAAAACCCGGCTATCCCATATACTTCAGCAATTAAACCTCCAAAGATATAGTCCCCATTAGCAGCTCATTCTACAGATATAATAAATAATAAAAATATAATATCACGTATAAAGAAATAAAAATAATCTTTTATTTCTGAAGAATAAATAAAATATAATTGGCTTCAGCATTTTCTGAAGTTGATTAAGAACCTTAGTTCATTTAAAAGCAAAAGCTTGTACAGTTGACCATATAATTAACACATAAATATCAATTAGTTTGTTTCAGGACTCCTTGGAATATGTAAGACCCTTGGATCTCAAACACAAAAGCATGCAGTTAAGCATTGTTTTTCTCAAGTTGTTTAGAACCTTAGTTCACTTAAAAGCAAAAGCTTGTATAAATAACCATATAATTAACATTTTAATAAGTTCTCATATAAAATAATTTAGTTTGCTTCAGCATTCTTTGGAATTAATGGAAGACCCTTGGATCTCATACACAGAAAATATGCAGATAAGCATTGTAATAAAATTATAATATAATATGCTCCAGAATTTCAGAGAATTATTTAAAATCTATAGATTATTCAAAGTGTATAATAAAAACCCTTAATAAATCAGTTATGTTTCAAAGTACCACAAAATAGTCATATAACAAAGCACAATAGAACATCATAATGAAATCACAAAGAAAAACAGTGATAAATATTAAAGAACTCACATGACTCCTTCATATCTTTGGAGAGATCTCCCCGTGGCTGCCTCGACCCGCGACTCGTTCCTGAATGTTCCCCCTGCGCCCCGTGTTAGGCTTATATAGCCCGCTCGGGTGCCGGCCCCGCCCGAACCTGCCACGCTAGCGTCCCCCGGAGCCCCGACGACCCTGCTCGCTTGTATTACCATATATGGGCATCCGACGCGCACCCTGCAGCGCCGACGCGCTCATCTCGATCGTGATTGGCTGCGCACCATCGCCTGACGCCAAGTCGAGTTTCGACCTGTTTCCTAGAACTTTTGCTACCGATGTTTTGAATGATGTTTCTACTTGGAATGAAAATAATATTAAATTTATGCATGCATAGGTTTGTACGAAACGAGATTATCGGATCGTCACAATTGCCCCCAACATTTGTCATAGAGGAAAGGTTTTGTAACCCTTGACTCGGAGCACAAATGTTCCCACTCTAAATCAGATATTGTTATTTAACCCTTTGATGTAAATGTGGTGTATAAAGTGACCATTACTAGAAAGGAAACAAATTATCCGGCATGAAATTATAAACCCACAGAATTATGACCCATGAGTCCAATTGCTTTCAGACAGAATTTCCACCCTCCATGCGACACTTGGTTGTGAGGCAAGTGAGCCCTATGTAGCAAAGTCCTCGCGTTTCATCCGGAATCTACGACCGTAGCCATTGAGATTCCACCACCTACATTGCCCAGATGTCCAGAAACAACGAAAACCTCCCCATAAAGAATGGAAAAACCTTTGCGGTAACCTCCAACACTTTTTCCCAGTGGCAATAACTCCAGTCAATAACCCACACAGGACAACCGGTTCCTTTGTTTCTTGGCGTGATGTAGTACTCTATTTCCAAGCAAGAAAGCTAGAAGTATTTTGAATTCATATATATTACGTTATGGCTCAAATGATTTCCACTCGATTTTTTTTTTTTTTTTTTATTCGTGTGGAACCCAAACGAACTCTAGATTCCTTATCTGAGGTTAGCGTCAGGATAGATGGACACGAAGTAATTCAAACATGTGTTTTAATTCACATGCTTGACCACCCCACATCACGTAAGCTCAGGAGTCAGCCAAATGGTCAGTTAAGAATGTAGAAGACATCCTTAAAAGTATTTGAAAGTCTCGACCGAGTTACTGGTACTACATATGGGCAGGAAGGAACTCCTGGACAGCCTCAGCCTTGCTATTACATTAATAATAACTTTATTTTATTTTGTGGAAGTTATTATTATCATAATCCTACTTATGATGAAAAATTACTATAAAAATTATACATATCTGGATGTATATCGGCTGCAAAATGCCATACTAATCTACAGTGCAATTGATTTCAAAAAAATCATTTCTAAAGAAAGCTTTTCAGTTAAATAGCAATAACCAAACCTGTCCATCAGAGGCACACATTTCTCTCCAAAGGTAGGACCGCCACGTCACTGCAGTTCAAACACATGGTTCTTTTTTTTTTTTTCCACGTGCTTGCTGTGCAGCCCGGTACCCCGGATCCCCTAAGATAGGTTAAGCAAACTAAATCAAAACACTCCTTCTGCAAACCCACTCGTTCATAGAGAGTGTGACGGACGAATAGTGATAGCTTCTTGTAGAGTATTGTGTTATCAAAAAGAATTTACCTATAAAGGTATGACCTTAACCTAACACCAATATTCTCTTGATAACACATCTTTGTTCCCCTTTTCCCCGTTTGCAAATAACAATAACTGTTGTCAATATTTGATGATAAACAACTCTTAATAAACTCTCTCATACAAAATCATACATCAATTCTTTCATCCATCCTCTCTTACATCTACACATAACATACATCATCTGAGTCGTACACACATATCATACATGTTCCATTCAATCATCTTTTATTCTTCCTCACTCGCTCTTTCATACAGTTTAATACAAAGTTGCAAACAATCAAAATATTGACAGTAATAAAAATTAATCCCATTTCCTTTTGAATAAAATATTTACTGCATTGTGCTTTATATTGAAAAAATCTACATAGTATACTATACTACAAAACATAACTTATAATTAAAGTTTACGCTTACGCTTAATGTTTAACGTAATTGGTTGAGACAAATTACGCTAAAAATAAATATAGTCAGAGCAACGTTAGAATTAATTCCTGATAGTCATGAATAAACCCTTACACATACGAAACCATGACTTGCTGTTCAACAAAAAGCCATAGCCCCGCACATGCACTGGCCACCCACAACCACCAAAAACCAATCCCACATTACTCCAACCATAAAAGTTACGCCTTATATGCTCTAAAAATTACGCTTGGTTACGCCTTATATGCTCTAAAAATTACGCTAGGTTACGCCTTATATGCTCTAAAAATTACGCTTAAACATTTACGCCAAATTGCAATTAAATTTACGCAAAATGTATTTTAATTTACGCTAATTTAGTTACGCCAATTGCTTTAATCAAAATTACTACGCGCTATGCCACTTAACTTAGGTATTCTAACTACAAAATGGTAACATGTTCATCTTACATTTGACCAGCCACAAATATCCTGAACCAACGATTACCCACGTCTCATTCTTCACTATCCAGATCCTCTTCAGATGTTTTTGAACTTGTTTATTCTGCCGAAGTAGTAGATCCTACTGACTGCACAAATATGTTCTTGGAGGGCTTCAGGCGAAGACCGCCACTTCAAATCGTAAATTTCCTACTGCAACTGCTGGCCCGTACTACTGCTGCTGTCCCGTACAACTGCTGCTGGCTCTGTAACTCAAAAGCTCGAAGCACGAAACGCGTCGAGTTAGCGTAAATACAAACAAAATATGAACTTTGGATTATCCTTTATTTTTAGTTTCCCCAACACAACATTGCAAAATTAATTACTGTTACAGTTAAACGATATTTTTAGCTAGGTGGAGGATAAAATGACGGCTTATAGACAGATGACCCTTATTTACAATCAGTTTTACTTGGGAATAGAAAAACATGTCAAAATCTATGCCTGATAAACAAAATAATAAATTTTAGTGTAAGTAGCTAATTGGTTCATCAAGCTAAGGTCTAATTAATAGGTTCTCGTACAACTTTCCAAACAACGAGATTCGCACAAAGTCATTACATTGTAGTTCATTGTTGCTAGGTCCTTGAATAAAATATTTCTATTCATTTCCCATCCACATGATAAGAAACATACTTTAAAGAACAATATTGTCATGTAGCGATGCATAAATAGATACTACTACGCCACCATAACTAGATATCCTAACACTAAATTTAACGCATGTTACTTATGAAACTTGCCCCCATGTCATTGCAAGTTTTATGCTATTGACTAACACTGTAAATGTAAAACTGTTAGTTACTGGCTTCTAACCTTTGTCGAATTATGATGACGAGCACCCTCAATTATTAATTAAGTTAATCGGAAACAAAAGTAACATACACATACACTTACAATTTAATTCATCTGTTGCTTACTCAAACTAATTACAATTATACAAATATACCCCCTGCGAACTAAACTTTTACATACTCAGTTGTGATAACCAAACACGGAATAACTCACAACAAAAGTCCTCTTTAACACACGTCGTAATAATTACAACTAGCTCTCTTTACTCGCTGGCATACATGCCCCCGTGACAACTAAAATTTAGCGTATTCTAAAGGGTTCAAATTGTGAGAAGCTAAATAAAGGAAACAATTGACCAAAGTTTAATCACAAATGGATAACCTTGAACAATAAGATTAAAAACAAAACTAAAATAAATATAGAGGAAGAACCTTAAAACTAAACTAAAACAAATTAAAAGGAAAAAACTCAAACAATAAAATACACAAAAATATTTCATTGCCGGGGTTCGAACCGGTAATCTACCGCTTCGTAGCCCAATCCACTGAACTAAGTGTGCTACGGCGACTGTGGTGAAATAGGCAATGTATATCGACGAAGACAGATTGCCTTGATGTTTAATTTTCTTTCATTTATCTTTTCTGATTATTTTACCACCGTAGGAACAATTGCGTTTCGGACAAAATGTCGCACGAAAAATATGAATGAACACTAAGCACATTTAGAACTAGTCCTGTAAATACACAAACAGTCGTATAACACTTACCCCGCGACAATAACACACTCGCACGTACCGCTTGTACATATGATTACAGTATACACCGTCTTTTTCACGTACGTAAAACAATTAAACTTTCCAGTTTACATTTCTAAAATGACGACATTGACGGAATTTCTCATTGACCTCTCACCTTTCTTGACGGTCCACTTTCCTTCTTTTCTTCGCGACACCCTATATTTTAAAATAAAAAATGTATGTTGTCACCAATCTACCCATTACCCTCTAAAGTCTACAAATTGAAACTAGATGGCGTTATTAGGAACATGTAATGTGATGTTATGCTAAAACATCATGTTTCAACCACAAGCATTACCGTATCACTTGAAACAAGCGAATACTAAAATAACATACATACACATACCTACCATTACATTTAAAATACAAAAGTGTTCCTTTACATACTTGTTGGCCTACTTCAGATCCTCTTTGCGAAACTAACTTTTCTTCTTCTGTCACAAATTACACACAAAAAATCTAAGATTTAAGTTTTGGTGATGAAAATGAATAGTGATAAATACGCTGAGTTTCTTTCTCTTACTTTAAGCTTTATTTAATTACGTCAACGATTTCAAAAGGAATTAATAGATGAATAGCCCTTAATAGAAAATAAAAGACTTCTAAATAGTCTCGTAACATACATACATTACATACTTACTTACGTTTAAAAACAAAACTATACATACCTACATTCAAACACAACTATACATACATTCAGAAAACACACAACTATGAAAATTGAAATCTGTCTTTAAGTGTGTTCTCACACTATCCGATCCGACCTCCGATATCGCATTGGACAATGCGACAACGCCCTAACTATGATGCATATTAACCTCTTAATGTAAGTGTATCTATGTATAATGATAGTAATGACAAACTACTTACGTCTTATTTCGTTAATCTGCTTATAATTAAAATACCTAATTGATAATAGTTAGCTTATACATCACGCAAAATACGCGCAAGACATCGGTTGCGGACAATCGCCCGTACTACAATACAATATCATACAATAGTTAGTACATACTCTTACCCTCTGCTGACCATTACATTGAGTTGAAATTCGACGTACCTAACTTTTACTATTTCTAAAAATCACGTCTATGTTTTTCAAAATCAAAATCAAACAACTAGGAGGTATAAATAGGTATATCTATGTTTATGAAAAACGTGATGAACTATCCCTTATTTACTGAATCGATACTATAGAATTGGAATGTAAAATTGGATTTAAACAATTGAATATAATAGACGCAGATTTTACTAATTTACATTGGAAACGCAAATATTATACAAAGTTGCAATTTCTAGGGTTACATATGAAAGTGGTGGGTTCCTTAACTAGGTATGAAAAACAATTTTCCTTCCATGTAATATTATGAATACCTACTTACATACCTACTTCCACAGAATATATGATAGAACAAATACTTACTACTTACTTGTTACTTACTTATACCTATTACTTACTACTTACTTCGCTGGCACGATAACCCAAAATGAGTTTCGTCCTTCAACACAAGAACACACCGTTTCGTTCGGTTTTGAGCGGTATCGTTACCTCACATTCGCCTTGAGAGCATGGGAGAACACCGTCCTGCTGGTCTCCCTAAATATCGTTGAACGGATAGAGTAGAGGTAGACCTTCGTGAGCTCGACGTTGACGAAAGCAATATTATGAATACTCGACGATAATGGTAATCTAATAATATATCTAGTAAAACAAGTACTTACCAGTTACCTTGGTTTAAGAAACTAATTAAAGTTAAGAGTGAAACATTTCATAATACTACTTGACTCTATTTGACCTTACTTGACTCTAATGTTAATCTGAAAGTTTACTGATATGAGTGCTTATCAAAAATTTAAAAGACTGGTTAATTTAAGGACTAAAATGTTTAATATACTACGTCTCTAGTTTTGTTCAAGGAAATATAAAAGAATAACATGAAAATCCTTTCTAATTTTAAATAAACGGAGTAATGTTAAAACTGACAATTACGGAGCAACATAATCTACAATAAAGCTCAATGAAACTACGGTTGCACTCACGTTGTTATATCGCTACTGTTGCGACATGGTTCGAACCAATAAAGTACCTACCTACCTAATCATAAGAAGATTCGAATTTAATCGAATGCATTATATTGTAGGTCTATCTCGCCGAATCTATAAAGTTACATAAGTAAAACACGAAGATTATAATAATTCAGACATGCTCACTTACCTCGACATAATATGAAACTGCTAACTGACTCTAACTAGTCTGACTTCATCTACCATTTTACCAATTTCTTCTACCACGTCGATGACAAACAGGTAATTATACGGCCCGCCGGATGGAAAGCGGTCCCCGCAACAATTTTTGAAACCTTTTAATATCTTCTGGCTGATATTTACTCCACTGTGCCTTGAGTCAATTCCGATATACTTCTAAGTTTCCTATGCTATAAATGGGGAAACAAAACAATGGAAAAACATAACAGTACATAACAAAAGTATATAGGGTTAGTGAAAATCAATAAAACAGTAAATAAACATCTCAAATATATCCCGTTAACTTGTTAATCTTCATTCCTTCAATCTTGCTAACTTCTTAAGTTTCCTAAGCTACAAATGGAAAAAAACAAACAATAGAAAAACATAACAGTACATAACAAAAGTAAATAGGGTTAGTAAAAACAACAAAAGAGTAAATAAACATCTTAAATATGTCCCGTTAACTTGTAAATCTTGGTTTCTTCCAACTTCGAACTTCCTGCATCTTCACGTGCCCCCCCTTATAGTAAAATCTTGACCCACCATTATACAAGAATAAGATAAGTAGTGTAGACCTAAAAATATAAAAACACAATGTTATAAGAGGAATAAAAATTATGCAACTCCCATCTACTTTTATTCTGGTTTCGAACTTTACTGAAAAGCCCGCCTTCAACAGAATTTCACCCTAAACGTACTTACATAATATTTACACATTATGTGACTATGTTTGGTAAAACACATAACTTTTTATGGGGTAGGAGGCAAACAAGCAGACAGGTCGCCTACTGGTAAGCGATCACTGCCACCTATGGACACCGGAAACACCAGAAGTGTTGGAGGTGCGTTGCCGGCCTTTAAGATAGGTGTACAGTACACTTTGAAGTTTTCAAAGTAGTATCGGTCCGGTCCGGAAATAACGCCGATGATGATTCATTCTACAGTTTAGCTGTATGGGGCAGACATAACAATCAAAGACATTTAAAACAAAGTTCGGATTTGCGAGCCATACTTATAACATATTCATAAAAGAAAGTTGTAAAAGTCGCTGAAATGGACTATATTTTATTCGCTTTTTAGTGATAAAACCGCCTATTGCTACCTATTTATACTCTCACTCAACATTCTGTATATATAAATGTAATGTGTAAAATGGTGCATTAAAGTATGTTTACATACTTACTTACTTATAATATTAAGTGATGATGATGATTAATGATATGTACTTAAAGTGTTAGTTCCTTATAACAATCCCTACAAAAACGTTCCTTCAATGTTGTTCTTGAAACCCTTTCATATTTCTACTCATACATACATATAATCACGGCTATATCCCATAAAGAGGTAGGCAGAGCACATGAACTACCAAGTTTCAGTGCCACTATTCATACGAAGAAAGCTGAAGTAATCTTTGCTTTAGTTGCTAACACTAAAACCCTGACGACATATGAACGTCTTATAAACTATATGGCAGCTCATTACAAAAACTGAAGGATTACAACGAGCTTTGAGACTAAATAAGAAAGTTAATTAATATACAATAAAGATTACATGAAACCTTACACTAACCGCGTATATAAACAATGGTATCCTAAATGTTGAGGACGACAATCGTTCACTACGTAGAATTGCTATTACAAAATGACAGGCGTTAAGTTTGTGCACATACTAACTAACAAAATCCAACTCACTAGACTATCCTGTTTGCCGTTGGTAAACACAAATCTATTCTATTTTGACCATCTATCAAATTATAGAACTTCCTACTCTAATGTTGATAACCATACAATAGACCTATACATATCAACACTAAGATTAAGTAAAGATAAAAGTAAATTAAGTAAAGGTAAGTTAAGAACATGTTAAGTTTTAAGTGAGAACCCTTATTCTATAGGATAAAGTCCTGCTCCTAGGTTTTCCAGAGCTCTCTATCTGAAGTAGTCGTCAACCAGTTGGGACTAGTCGGCGACGGCGGGCGGCGGCGGCGAGGCGGCGACGGCAGGCAAGGTGGCGTCGGCAGGCAAGGCGGCGACGGTAAGCGGTCTGACTAGCCCATGGAGCATGACTAGGCGAGGCGGTGCATGAGGCGGCGGCGGCGAAGGCTGACAAACGCGTGGCGCGTGACGACACGGTGAGGTGAGGCGGCGGCGGTAGGCGAGGAGGCGGCGCGGCGGCGCGGATGCGGGCGCGGCCGTCCCTCTTCTCGTTTGAATCTCAAGATTTGGCGTAGGCACTAGTTTTACGAAAGCGACTACTGTCTGATCTTACAACACTTAATTACTAAATAAATGCTAAACAAGTAGGTATGTCACAGAAATAAACTAAAACTACCTAAAAATAATACTTAAACTAAAAATAAAACTTAAAACAAGAAACTTAAGCTACCTAGAAATATGTGAATATAAATTATGATGTATTATTTTTGGAATTTCCCTTTTTATTCTACTTAAGTAGATTTTTCTTTCTCGCTGATCCAACAACAAAATCTATAATGGTCGTTAGAACTTTAAACTGAATCATTCATTACGTATCGAAACGTAGGTGTAACAATAAATCGGCGACAACTTTACAAACAATAGCATAAAAGTATATTCATAAATTCTATAGATAATCAAAATCAAAAAATCAAAAATATAACTGTATGTATATAAATATAAATTACCCAAATATCCTAGAAAAACAGGAAAAGTAAAAAACAGAAAAATTTGATTATCCCATCGGAGGTTCGAACTCTGGACCCTCGAATCACATGTCCGACGTACTGCCGCTGAGCCACTTACGCTGTTAACGTACGTACAAATTTGTTGACCAGTATCCTCCTGTGTGACATAGTTTGAAAACCCCACAATCCCTAAATCTGATCAATTTTACCTATAAAAGATTTTAGCTTAAATTTTAGCTCGCTAACATTACTAAACACTAAAACTAACTTTCCTACGCTTTCTTATGAAACATGACTAAGTACACTCCCGACTAATTCAGTTTTCAAACAAAAAATAATCTAAGTTGGTTCCTGCGTTCAGGAGCTACGATAGCACAGACAAACACACACACAGACAGACAGACAGTCGAACAGACAGAAAGACATACTTACATACAGACAGACAGACAGACATACATACATACATACAGACAGACAGACAGACACACGGACAGTCGAACAGACAGACAGACAGTCAGACATACATACAGACAGACAGACAGACAGACACACGGACAGTCGAACAGACAGACAGACGTACAGACAGACAGACAGACATACATACATACATACAGACAGACAGATAGATACACGGACAGTCGAACAGACAGACAGACGTACAGACAGACAGACAGACATACATACATACGTACAGACAGACAGACATACATACATACATACAGACAGACAGACAGACAGACTTATAGCACTCCGTAGCGCGTCGTTTTTACTCGCTACGCTCGTGGTTCAATACCCTACTATCAACTTTGGCATGACCGGTCAAACAACAAACCACTCACTACGCTCGCGGTTCAATACTAGAATCCCTCGCTTAAGTACTCAAGTATCAACATCGGCACAGCCGGTCAAACAACAAACCACTCACTACGCTCGCGGTTCAATACTAGAATCCCTCGCTTCCGTGAATATCAACATTAACAAATACGATTAAACAACAACTTTGCCCCCTTGTAAAATAAATAACTAGGTATCTATTATTATTTATCTAATCCTACAATACAATACTAAATTAACCTTCCAAACCCCTGTTTACAGTATTTTTGAACAATTTTGTCGAAAAAAGACATAAAACCCTCTAAAAATCAAAATCCGTTTTGTGATGAAATTTTGAGTCCCTCATATATTTTCAACCTGAGCGCACCGTCTAGTAACCACGTAGTCCACCAGACTATACTCGCTCTGTCAGTGTTGCCCGCTAAAGTTTACTGACAGATGGCACTTTTCCTCACTAGTAACAATAGTTCCATAGTTTGTCAAAAAAACAAACAACTTTCTCCGTGTTTTCACTTGTTTATCAAGTTTTTAACGTAATATTTATTCTATTATCAAGTGGAAATATATTCGTATACATAACAATCAATGAGGTAAACCCCCCGTACAAAAATAAGTGATAATTTAACCGCAATTCCACGACTATTAAAGCCGGCAAAACAACGTAACCTATCAGTGAAATTCATCATTTACTGTGAAACGAAATATAACAAATCTAGTTAAAATATGTAATGTGTTAGATATTCAGTAACTACCACATGTTGTGTAAGTGAATTGTGAACTAGTGTTAAGTGATATGTGGAAAGAAAATGGTCAATCACCATTTATTGTCTTCAAACCCGTTGAATGCTGTAAGGTTAGTAATCAATTTATAGTTACACTGTATATAAATAAGATGCGTATAATCAAAACTACTCAAACTTAATACAATGAGTTGAAACTACAACTTGAGTCCTTTTTCACTGCAACAAATTGTGACATTAAAACATGTCACTTGCAAGACAAAACAAACACACTCTTAAGTATAACAAAAACATGAACAAATGTAAACAAATGAAGCTAACAACATTCTAATGTGGCAAACAACCACAACATGGCATACAAATGCCCGTGCTGGTCGCGGCACCAAATTGTAACAGTCAAAAGGTGACCTACCTACACTACCCTATACTCTACTCTAAGCACCCCATATATTTAACAACCCAAAACCCATTAAGCTCAATAACTACCCCTGAATTTAATCCCAATTTATTTTGTTTGTTTTGTTCTGCATTTAAAACGATTGGCCATAAGAAAAATAATAAAATGTGATCGTTTAGTAGAGGAAGGACGCCTAAGTTGTACGAAGTAACCACAAATCCTTTTCTCAAGTGTAGGAAGTTTCAACACACTAGATATTCCCCTACTTTTACAAATTCTACCCCCAACATGATAATAGTTTCCGCTATTCTGATATTCCCTATAGATGAGTACCGATACATAATTTATTTTATAGAGCAATTACAACCAACATGTTCATTCAATTTTCATAGTCAAATATACACTTTATGAAGTAGAAAGAAATAAAATACAATAATTAAGGTGAAAAATTTCAATTTATTAGTCAAATTTTTAGGAATTTTATTTTTAAAGGTGTTTTATCCCCAACGCGTCTTAGTATGAATTACAATACATAGTCGGTAATACATACGAGACTGGACCATCAACGTAGAGCTATTTGCCAGTTCAATTCTTTCTTTGAATCGAATATAAAATTGGAACTCTATTTCTATTGTTTCTATTTTAAATTATCAGTGAGAATCAGCGAAAATACAACTTCACTATTAATACTATTCACAGATAATTAAAGGAAAACTCTCAGCAATTCAAGAATTCCAAGAACCCCTTGTTTTATTTTGTATTTAGGGCTTTATTTAGGCAAATACCCCCTGGTTTGCGCATGAGGTAAGGTCGCCTATTCTGTCATCTAAAATACCAGGCCTTGGATCCTTTCTTAGAATCATCTTTTCTGGAATGTGAACCTATCAACCGGTTCTCTCAAAAATTTTGAACCATATAAACCATAGAACCCCAGACTCCTCTCCAACATATCGACAAATGAAGACTACAATTACTATATTTGAACAAGACAATTCCATTTAATGGCCATCATTGTATGTGGTAAGCTTGTACGCATTGCTATACAAAACTTGCCTCAACTGTCACGTTACGCTTAGCTGATATACTCAAGCCTGGACCTCCTGCCCAAACAAGCATCATAACTTCAATGCCAAGTAGCAAGAGAAAAGACCTGAGTCTCTTTAATTTAACAAAAACAAATCCGAAATAAAAATACTTAATTCAAACTGGCATTCCCGACAGAACCTAGTCCCTAAGCTTCTCAAAACCCGGCTATCCCATATACTTCAGCAATTAAACCTCCAAAGATATAGTCCCCATTAGCAGCTCATTCTACAGATATAATAAATAATAAAAATATAATATCACGTATAAAGAAATAAAAATAATCTTTTATTTCTGAAGAATAAATAAAATATAATTGGCTTCAGCATTTTCTGAAGTTGATTAAGAACCTTAGTTCATTTAAAAGCAAAAGCTTGTACAGTTGACCATATAATTAACACATAAATATCAATTAGTTTGTTTCAGGACTCCTTGGAATATGTAAGACCCTTGGATCTCAAACACAAAAGCATGCAGTTAAGCATTGTTTTTCTCAAGTTGTTTAGAACCTTAGTTCACTTAAAAGCAAAAGCTTGTATAAATAACCATATAATTAACATTTTAATAAGTTCTCATATAAAATAATTTAGTTTGCTTCAGCATTCTTTGGAATTAATGGAAGACCCTTGGATCTCATACACAGAAAATATGCAGATAAGCATTGTAATAAAATTATAATATAATATGCTCCAGAATTTCAGAGAATTATTTAAAATCTATAGATTATTCAAAGTGTATAATAAAAACCCTTAATAAATCAGTTATGTTTCAAAGTACCACAAAATAGTCATATAACAAAGCACAATAGAACATCATAATGAAATCACAAAGAAAAACAGTGATAAATATTAAAGAACTCACATGACTCCTTCATATCTTTGGAGAGATCTCCCCGTGGCTGCCTCGACCCGCGACTCGTTCCTGAATGTTCCCCCTGCGCCCCGTGTTAGGCTTATATAGCCCGCTCGGGTGCCGGCCCCGCCCGAACCTGCCACGCTAGCGTCCCCCCGGAGCCCCGACGACCCTGCTCGCTTGTATTACCATATATGGGCATCCGACGCGCACCCTGCAGCGCCGACGCGCTCATCTCGATCGTGATTGGCTGCGCACCATCGCCTGACGCCAAGTCGAGTTTCGACCTGTTTCCTAGAACTTTTGCTACCGATGTTTTGAATGATGTTTCTACTTGGAATGAAAATAATATTAAATTTATGCATGCATAGGTTTGTACGAAACGAGATTATCGGATCGTCACAGTGCACACAAGCTACGTTTGTTAGGAGAGTTACTGGTAATTACTGGTTTTATACTGTGTCTTGGATCACCTACATAATACGCAATCCTATAAATATCCTTTATATATTAAATAAACATCTGTCGTAATTTCATTATTGTATTAAAATGAGTGTACCAAGTGGCTCGTATCTACGGACAGAGAATACGTGACTCTTAGCCAGCTCCACAGTATTTACCGAACGTCTCCAGATAAAGCTGATAAGCTCTATTATCTTCATACGTGACAACTATTTCCGTCTAACTTCTTCTAAAGAAATAGTTTTACTATATCAACGTGAACTCCTTCGGTATTACTATACAACAACATACAATATACAATCGCCTGTTTCCCATAAAGGGGTAGGCAGAGCACATGAAACTGCTAAAGTTACAGTGCCACTCTTGGCAACTAAGGGGTTGAAAGAAAACGAAACTGTGACAGTAGGTACAGTGACAGGTTGCCAGCCTCTCGCCTACACCATAATTTACCCCATGTGGGATATGGGTGAGGTGACGGGTTAAGAATTTCACTACCCCCTTTCTTCCCGTGGGTGTCGTAGAAGGCGACTGTGGGATATGGGTTAAATAAATTGTGGTGTAGGCGAGAGGCTGGCAACCTGTCACTGCAATGCCACAGTTTCGTTTTCTTTTAACCCCTTATTTGCCAAGAGTGGCACTGAAGCTTTAGTAGTTTCATGTGCTCTGCCTACCCCTTTATGGGATACAGGCGTGATTGTATGTATGTACGTATGTATGTATTGATTAAATAAACAAGAGAGTTTGAAATTTCTACAATCTTTAAATGGCATTTATGGCACATCTTTAGTAGGTATGTAAATACAGTTACTTTCCTGCCAATTAGTTTGTAAATTTTTTGCTGATGTCAAGATTTTGAATTTAATGGAAACTCATTTTTTTCGTTGTGTTATTATTTGTTAATAGAATCTTAAAATATACTAAACAGAGTTATGTTATGAATAACGCGTCAGCTAAATGTTATCCACGGTTTTGCTGACACATACGCACTCTTTTGTAAAAAAGATGTTTCCCAGGATGCCGATGATGTTCTTGGATGTTTAGGGACATTCGGAAGCACTGATTCAATATTATCATTTGAACAGCTTGTTTTACGATTAGTGAAATGACCATGAAGATGATCCATTCTCCCTGAATATTTATAAAGAAATGCAACTTTTATAATTTGTAAATATTTATAATTTACGAAATGTAACTTTTATGATTTGTAAATTGTCATAATTTACAAATTATAAAAGTTACATTTCTCTATAAATATTCAGGGAGCGTGGATCATCTTCATGGTCATTTCACTAATCGTAATACAAGCTGTTTTAAAATTTACAAATTATAAAAGTTACATTTCTCTTGATGTACATATGTATTAAGCGCAGGTAGCTTAGCAATATTTCTCGATCAAAGAACACGATATTTTAGTCAATCCGCAACAATAATTATTTTATTATTCCTGCCACCTTTCAGAAACACACCTCTCTTATCGCAAAAGTACAAACTTATTTGAATTGATTGTACCCACCCGAGTCAATAATTCAAACAAAGGAAGTTCAAAAGTCAAAGTTGTTATAATTGAATTTCGATGAAACAATTTCAAAAGAGCCCGGTATAAAAACTTGTAAGTCTGCTAACGAAGTAAACTCGGGTAAATGTAAAGAGTTTACCAGGTGGCTAGGAATTCGCATAGGCAGTGTAAACCTCATTTCAGACTCACAAAGGGGGCTGTAAGCCGTCAGAAAGTTTTGAAGCGTTGGCTTACTTTATAAACGCCGGCGGTGCCCGCTTTGTTTGTTTTGAATATTGTATTGGAATAGTACATAAATTCAATCGATACAATTTTGTTTACTATTGACATTAATCACTTAAATAAATACGATTCATTTTATGGTAGCGTTAGTTTAGTGTCCGATACGATTACTTATGACAAGAAATATGAATCGTACGAGTATAAAAGTAAACATTAATTTGTAAGCCAGCATATACCTACAGGGTTATTTTGAAGCAGATTTTTTAATAAAAATATAGTAGGTAGGTAATTCACTTTTATGCAATTCCGTGAGAAGAATCATAGGATTCATCACACGTTGGGGTTGGAATGAAAAAAAATCCATAATGTAGGGGGGTACCCTAATAAAACATTTTTTTCCATTTTTTTTTTTACTTTGTTATTGATATACATATAGGTACTAAATTTCACTAGTTAACGGTTACTGAATTATCCGCGGACGGACGGACGGACGGACGGAAACGAACAGTTGTTTTAAAAAACCTGTTCATTGTAAAATAGTTACTAAACTACAGAACTGCACTCAAAAATCGGGGGTATCGTGTATAAACACCCTTGTATACTTACCTACTGCTTATTTGAGAACTTCATATAATTCAAAACAATTTTCTCACAGATCTATATATCTGAAACATATGGGAACCTATGTAGTCTTAGAACGCTCTCACATACATCTGATCCAATATCATATGTAAGACCGATTTCATACATATTTTTAAATTAAAGGAAAAATGGAAAAATTCACACCTCCGGCAGGCTTTAATTTAAAAAAAATATGTAATATCGCTCGCAGACGTTTCTGCATGACAAAAAACGGATTTGATACAGTTTAAAGGCCACCTTTATCGCCCTTCACCCCTGCCACATTGCTTTCAACCTTCACGCCACTACCACCAACATATCGTCACTACTTTTAAAAAATCTCGTATCTCACGCTGTTCCTCAAAGTTAAAACGCAGTAAGTCTATATGCATTCCATACATACTTACTACAATTTTCTTTTCATTGACAGACGAAGATACAAATTTTTAAAAATAGTGACGATATACCTACAATTAGGGCTGCCATCTCGAATTTCGCCAAACCCGGACAAAGATACAAAAAACCCGGACATTTGACGTAAATCGCATTTTTTCCCCGGACGAGTCAGAATTTATTTTTAAAAACATGACCTTTAATTTTCATCCATGTGTTTTTAATTTCATACAATGTGTAATTTGGTCATTTTCGCGAGAAACTGAAAATCACGAGTCCTTTCGATCTAGGAAAAAACCGGAGACAAAAATGTGGTCACAAAATGTTCTATTATTTTGCGTACTTTTCACTTTGTAACCGCTGTAAAAAGTGTTTGAAAAATGGTAACGAAGCGGAAATATTAAATTTGGAACGCTTTTTTTATCTAGTAGGATCGAAAGGGCTCGTGATTCTGAGTAGGAAAAACATTAAATTTACCTCTTTTACAAAAAAAAAGTTTTTGAATCTTTTTTCGCGAAAAGGCCTATTTGCAATAAAAATAACAAAAACCAAACAATTTTCCTTACAAAAAAATAAAATTTGTCTTTTTTTATGTTACTAAGTTACTAGGTTAAATGGGGTATCGTTAGAAAGAGCTCAAATTGCGCATAATTCAAAACTATTTTTTATAATTTTTTTTTGGAGAAAACAAAAAATAATTTTGAAGGAAAATGTTAAAAAATACCGTTCTACCCTCGCCCCCCTTATCTCCGAAGTTTACCACAGCAATTTCCGTTAAGTTTGTACATTTGGATCACGTCTCCGATTTGGATAAAAATTGGTAGGCTGATAGAGTCCAGGATGCTGAGCAAGATCCACTAGGTTTCCCAAAATGTCCTAGGTTGATTGTATGAAACTTTTCTTTTTTGTTACCGAAAATGTATAGAAATCTGGTACTTAATAAAAAAAGAAGGTTTCTTACAAACTAATTGGAAAATCTAGTGGATCTTGCTCAGCATCACGGACTCTATCATCCTACCAATTTTTATCAAAATCGGAGACGTGATCCAAATGTACAAACTAAACGGGAATTGCTTACCAACGAAAAATTGTGAAAATTTTACGTAATTAAATCGAGTGTAAGATGGAAACTGTTTTTATAATTGACAAAAAACTTTTCAATTTCAATTTTTAATTTTACCACCCTTTCATATACACTTCTTGACTCCCCGCCCGGAAGGCCCCCGGACTGCCTCCAAACTAGGACAAATCCGGGGAAGCCCGGACGGATGGCAGCCCTACCTACAATAAATCGTCCGACAGCTGGCAAGGGATCCTACATCACTAATCGTAAAATTTTACCATTAAGACTTTTTAATTTTAAATTTAATTTATTTATTACAGAAACACATTACACAAATCATGATTTGAATCTTCGCCAAGCTGCACAGAAGTTTGTATTAGGCGAAAAGAGACACCCTTTTTACATATTTTTACATTTAATTTTTTTTATAATTTAACATTTTTTTTATGTCGTAAGTATAGTGATTTATTAAATATATTAATAAATACATAAAACACATTAGCCTTACATTTTACGTCCTTCTTACATCCGATATGTGATCGGATAATGTGAAAACGCTCTTATCTCAACTGTCTTAGAAGTCTCAAACCTACTTATATTCGCGGCTTTATATAACGGCTTTGTAACTGCTTGCAGTAATACGAGCGAATTTCATAGAAAATTAAGTTAAGCACACTCTATCGAATATGTTAGTGTCAGACACAATGCAATTCAAAAATTAATGTAAAATTGATGAAGCCTAACCTTCTAGCTGTTATCCGCTTAACAATGCTTAGCTTTACAACATTTAAATGAAAAAAAAAAAACTTGTTTGCCTACTGTTGTGAATCTCTGTACTTTATTATGACGGTGGGGATGGGATTGACCACCTCAAAGCTGAAGTTTCCTCTGTAATTTGCGAAACAACGTCATTCCCGGCCAGCCGCGCGTGTCAAACGTAATTCGCTTAAATTTCGGCCTGGTTTGACGCGAAACTTCTTTTCAATGGAAACACAAGGGTCAGTCAGAAGGGCCTATTATCAAGCCACTCTTCAATCATTCAAAAACCTCTGACGTAACAAACATTGTTAACATAAGTTTCATAACACTTTAAGTTCTCGCGCATTGTACACATAATATTTAAAGTCACATACAGGTCGAACGCGACTAATTAACTAAAAGCGGGTAGATTATGTCTACCCCGAACTATAAATAAATGAATATCGGGTAGTTTTGTGGTGTCTACATCTCCGGTGACACTTTGCTGGGACGTCAGTCTTCCGCGACCACGGCCAGTGCCAAAGAGAATATAATCACTACGTTTTAAGAGTCGGGACTCCCATACTAGCGAGTGAAGTCAGTTAGTATTAGTTTGTTATCAAAATTATTACCACAATTTACGACAAAGAACTGTCATCATGACAGTATCATGTGTCAAAGATCTGTCAAATAGGGTTGGATGCTACATGCTTGCGTTTGTTATCGATATCGATAAAATTGAGAGGGTTGAAACGTAGGCTCCACGCAAAATGTACTTTACTCGAAGTCAGGGTAAGGTCGCATCCACATTTAAGTTGTATATTATTTGATTCAGTAGACTAATTCATGGATAGGCTTAAATGTGGACGCGAATTTATTAGTTAAAATAAAAAAATGCAAACAAATTGTACTGCGTTTAATTAACTCGAAATACATCCCGACGTTTCAACGGTCAACGAGTCTTACGATAATACTACAAACACCCGGAAGACGGCACTATAGAAGACGTGGGAAGGTAGGACTTCATTCCCCAGATATTTGACCCACTGCCTGCATTTGAAATCATACAGCATTAAACAACCGAGCAAACTTGCTCATTTGATGATCAGCTGATAGCTAATTTCCATATAAATAATATTTGTTGGCATCCATATTAACAACCCTTCATTAATGATCTAACTTTATTAACAATGGATATTAATTATATTATAGGTAAATTTCCATTGAAAAGTTTCAATAATAAATTAAAGTCTATCGCTTGCAAGTTGTCATGAAATTACACATAATTATTTTCTTTAATTATGTACATAGATTTACTAATAAGATTATAGTTATCGATAGTTCTAGTACATCCCTAGCTAACAATATAACTTGATATGAAATATCTAATATTCGACAGATTTATAGCCTGCTGCACGAAAATAAGATCAAAGGTATCTAAATTAATGCTCACGGGTCTTCAGCTAATGGAAATTTCCCCATAAATTCCGTTTTTGGTCATTTTGGCGATTATTTCATTTGCCACATAATTATTTCGTAATTTGTATAACGTTTTTGCATTCGCTGCACTGTGACACGGTGGCACTTTGATCACAGTTCACTTTTTAGTTCAGTTCAAATATTTCACCAAAACACGGAGGACTCCATCACAAGTAAATGAATCAAACTGACAGATGCCTCGAATTTGAAGTTGACAGATAAATAGCAGGGACGTTTTCTTTTTTTTTAATTATTGGCAATGTTATCGATTACAAATTTCATACAAAAATTTGTTTTGTTCCTAGTTGCATCAGCCTGGCCAGTGCAACCTAGCCGAAACATTGGGAAAAAAGGTAAAATAATGTTAATTAATCGCGTTCGACCTGTATTATGTGACTTTAAATACCTATAAGTTTCATTTCAACACAACAGCATGTTTGTTATGTAATTATGCTAATATTATTACAGAGCAAACAACAAAATATTACAACTAGTAAAAAAATCCAATTATTTTATTGAATATTTTTGATTTGTTGTTTTTTTCAAGTAGTCACACTACTATATATAAATTATAAATTGAAATAGATATCATACACGAAAGAAAAAACGGCAAGGCCCACTGGTGGCCGAGCCGGGAATCGAACCCGGGTCTTCAGCTTACGCGGCTAACGTCTTTACCACTAACCACTGTAGTAAGCTAAAGACCCGGGTTCGATTCCCGGCTCGGCCACCAGTGGGCCTTGCCGTTTTTTCTTTCGTGTTTGATATCTATTTCAATTTATAACAAAATATTAATTTATAGGCGACCGGTCTGGCCTAGTCGGTGTCGGTAGTGACCCTGCCTCCTAAGTCTCGATCCTGGGTCCGCGGTCCCCGGTAAGGGCGTTTATTTGTGTGATGATCAGCCGGCGTATCATGCTTCTAATTTTATCACTTATCCACGCGGATAAGACTTCTGTCACGGTTTGGCAAGTATGTCAGTGTGAGAGTGACAGATGTCTTATCTACGTGGATAAGTGATAAAATAATTAATCGGCTTATTCATCAACATTCATGCCGATGACGTCAATTTGACGGCACGCTGCATATAGGATGATTCAAATAATTTTATTGTAATAATTAATCATTATTCATCAATCATACGTGAAATAATTAATACCTACTTGATACGTGAAACGAAAAGGAAACAATTTTGTTTTGTTTTTATAATTTATTGAAATATGGTAACAAAACTATTTAATAAAAGGTATGTATAAAAATAAACAAATAATTTAATTTACTATTCACGTATCAAGTAGGTATTAATTATTTTACGTATGAATGTCTGAGTACTCACCACACAAGCCTTCTTGAGCTTACCGTGGGACTCAGTCAATCTGTGTATAAATGTCCTATAATAATATTAAATACTTGACATTATCATAGATATTTCTCCGGGAGGTACTTATTGTATATCTTCCCTTAAGCCTGTAACTAAAAGTGCCATAAAAGTGCTATCAAAATCATTCGACACTCGACAGTGATTTCAATGATACTTCCTCACGAATGTAACGTGAAAATGATCTCAAAGAGCAATCTACCCGCGGGACTAGAGGGCCGTCAACTCGATCCTGATCAAATTATATTTTTTATTAGCCCCCTGGCGATTTTACGGCACTAACAAGGTCCCGGAAAGTTGAGACGTATCTGCGACTTGAAATAAAATCAGTTATCAGTTCCTGTAGTTTGGGAATTAGAGAAATGACGTAAGTTGTGATGTTGCTGGAGTGAAAGAGAAAGAGGCCGAAAGCCAATGAGTTTTTGGTTCTTAGACTGCCCTTGTAGGCAATAATAGCTACGATGTATTTGTACAATGTAGGTGTTATCCCACATTGGAACTTGAACCTACAAATATATAATTTCTTATCATTTAAAGTATTAATAATAACTGCGGGAAATTGTAAGTAATGGAAATATCTTCCATATTAAATATTGTATTAAATGATATTAAATATATAGATAAATGACTGGCTGAAGACCGACCCACGTCTTTGTCTGTCTTGTTTGTCTTGTCCATGACGGTCAATCCAAGCACGACAATGCTTTTCTGCTCTTTGAATGATAAACGCATGAGGCGTTACGAGCAGGCCTCTAACCCGGGCCCATCTGAGGGAGCACACACCTGTCGTGTATTTGGACGAGGGATCCTGTCTCGAAATGGGCTATACGGCCACGAACGCAAGTGTCGTAAGGATGCTGCTTAAATCATCGTTATTAAATATTTACTGTAGTGCCATATATATGTCCAGACAGCGTACAAACTCTTTCATAATTGCGCTATGTAGACTAAATGATCTCTGATCTACACGACCGTGTAGTTTTTGACGAAATGCGCGTGAGAGACGGCCTCTCAAATATTGTATAAAAAATCTGGTTCTAATGTGTGACACATTTCACGGCAACACAATTATTTTCAAAGCATTTTGGTAATATTTTACTTGATTTGAAACAGCAAATTCATTTTATAAGGACTCTAAGATGGAATTTACAAGTGCCAACTAATTAAAAGTTTTTCTTTTCTCTCACAAGTTTTTCTTTTCTCTCTCTCACATGTCTGTGGAACGTTTTTGGAAAACAGTTTTCAGCAGAAAAGTTTCCCCATTACGTGACTATTGGGCGCCTGTATTCGTACGATTTGGTGAACTTGGTGGTTCCAGGCGTTGTTTTCGATTTATTACACGTCAACAGTTACAGTTCATATATTAAAATTTAGAATAATAATTTTTTGATATTCATCGTAGAAGGTCTTATGCTCAAAAGGTGTGAAATGACTCGGTGTGCCGTTTTAAAATCAATTTAATTCAATTATTTATTCGTGATAGCTAATTAAATACATAGACATACACTTGTAAAAGATAAAAGAACAAGAATAGTTATTTGTTATGTTGTTGTGTCTGAGTCATGGATGTTTTTTTATATATTGTATATATCGTTGTCTGAGTACCCACAACACAAGCCTTCTTGAGCTTACTCTGTGTAAGAATGTCCTATAATATTTATTTATTTGTTATACAAGGGGGCAAAGTTGTATTTTAACGCCGAGTGTGGAATAGAAAAACGAGCAAGTGAAAGGATTCTATAGTTGAACCACGAGCGAAGCGAGTGGTTCGAGAATAGAATCCTGAACTTGCGAGTTTTTTTAACACACGAGAAGTAAAATACATTTGCACCCGAGTGTAACACAAAACTTTTCCCCTCACTGTAGCGAGGAAACTACAACGCAAAAAATGCCTTGATCACTGCTTCCAGTAGTTCCACAGGTGGTAAATCATCTTTATTACTAGATTCACATACTTTTATCAATTTTATAGCAGTTAATTTGACTTTATTCAAGGTCAAATTACTTTACTCACTAGTGGATAAAATGCGTTTTTACCCGCTGGTATTAAAGGACAAAACACGTGTTTCCGAGCTAGTGAGGGGAAAATAACTATTATTACTAGATTCACTTACTTTTATCAATTTTAAAGCAATTAATTTGACTAAATTCGGGGTCAAATTACTTTACCCAGTAGTGGATAAAATGCGGTTTTACCCGCTGGTTTTACTCTACCAGTCAACCTTTGGGCAAAGCAGAGAAGATTGTAGGATCTTTTTTGTCAATATCCAGTAAAAATTATAGATATGATGATTCTCAAACATATCAATCAAATTCTTCACGTCTTGTTAGCTATATTTATAGGCTGACATCCTACGCATCAGACGCCTGATTAAAGGAAAATTCAATGTACCGTTTACGTAATTTCGGTTTTCCGGGTTGGCGCTCCGCGTAATAGCGTGAACGCGGTGTCGCGGCGGTTAATGATATGATAGCACAGAAAGGTTCGATCCCTGGACTGATCTCCTACGCTTACAGGATGAGCGACTCATACACGTTAAACAGTACCAAGTATAAGGCAGACCTCCAATTGCGTACATTACACACTCGGTATGGAGTCGAAAGAGAGTCGATTATAGGCACTCCAGACTACAGGAATAACATAAATAAATAAGGATTTAGCAGAAACTTGTCACTCAATGTAATGAGATCTTTGGTAAGGGAATAATAAGTTAGTATAGTAATCATTCTTAAAAAAATATTTTAAACTACCTTTTGTCCGCGGCTTCGCCCGCGTTAGAAGGAGACAAAAAGTAACCTATGTCACTCTCCATCCTTTCAACTATCTCCACTTAAAAAATTAATGTCAATTCGTCGCTCAGTTTTGTCGTGAAAGAAGGACAAACAAACAGACACACACACTTTCCCATTTATAATATTAGTATGGATTAACATGTCATCCTCTGGAGTATATTTGTCGTTATACATATCAAAAATTCATTTTATACCTTACTGACCCTTACTAGTGTAGATTACAGTGGTACCTATTGGTGTGCAATGCAATTGGGCTACATCAGCTACATGTAATATAGCCCAATTGCATTATGTAAAGGTTCATAAATTACAGAATACAGATGAACGGACGGATTAGCACAAGTGTAGTAGTAGAATTTTGTGCCACCCTTCGTGTGGTGTAGGTACCTTACAGATCCGTAAAAGTGACCGATGCCCGCCATCAGCAGCGGTAAACAATGAAAACTCGTTTTAATTTTGCTGAGATATTATTTGGCAAGAAACCCCACTTCAACTCTGGGAAGTGGCTATTATTCAAAGTAGGTAGCGAAAAATTTGATTCAATTTATAACAAGGAGGAAATCAGCGTTTAGAATACGGAAGCCTATTAGGGTTTTCGTATTATGGGACAAAATTTAATCTAAAAAAAAATGTGTGCAAAATCTGTAGATTCCCATAAAGTTTCATATATACTGTTAGTTGCGGAAATCTCCATACATAGAACAAAATAAATACATTAGTGTATTTCGTGTCAAATAACTAATTTATGTTCAACGATTTGTAGATTTACTTACTAGGTATGTAAAGACAACATACCAAGATAAGGAGGGATGCGCGGTGCATTTACCGCTAATCGCTTGCAGTATGTTATTCCAAGTTCCGTCCAAACACTCAGTTAAATTATCACTAAACTACAGTAATTACTCGCACTGACCGCTCATACCACTAATTTTATTACATAGCGATATGATATATCGATTCTCCCAAGCAAAATTTAATTCAACCTCATGGTGTTTTCATTGTTTTGGACTTGTTTAAAGTTGTCGGAGTTGGTAATAACAAGGTTATAGATAAAAATAAAATTTTAAAATGTGTATTTTTTTAAATCTTCTTCTTTTTATTTTAACTTGCCATTTGAATTCATTTATATTATTTTTAATATCCATTAATTGCCATAGGTATGAAAACAAATCAAACATTGTAATATCTATGTACAGTTCAAAGATGACCGGTCTTGCTTAGTTGATAGTGTTCTGATAAGTGCATTTATTTGTGTCATTAGTACAGATAAGTATAATGTTCTTCGGTAATGGATATTTTCTATGGTATATTAGTATTTAAATATTGTTTTTTATTAAAATTATTAAACAATGTTTAAGTGCTCACAATTGGCACAATAGTTACAAGTGTTCTTGTACTTATCGCGGAATGCAATCAATAATAAATAAAAAAATAAATATTGGGGGACACCACACAGATCAACCTAGCTCCAAACTAAGCAAAGCTTGTACTATGGGTGCTAGGCGACGATATACATACTTATATAGATAAATACATACTTATAGAAAACATCCCTGACTCAGGAACAAATATCTGTGCTCATCACACAAATAAATGCCCTTACCGGGATTCGAACCCGGGACCACGGCTTAGCAGGCAGTCACTACCGACTGAGCCAGACCGGTCGTCAATCAATATGTACAATAATGTCCTTTAATATGTTTAATTTTTATTTAAGACTTTTTATACAACTTCTTTACAAAAATAAGCAGTACGCACACGCAGCCGATGTTTCAGTGAAGACTATATTTTCATTGAATGCACCGAAAGCGACAAATAAGCATACGAGAACAAGTAATTTACGCATGTAGTGCCCTTTACTCTAGCGTAACAATTGTGAGTAACATTGGCTTGTTTTCGTGAAAAATGCTGCCATTTATCCAACAGGGAAAACGAATCGACAATCAACATTACAGCAGACAAGATTGATGCAGTTTTTGATGGAATAAACGGGAAATGTTTCCCAAATACTTTTATGGTACCTACTGACTGAGTTATTTCGTTAAAATTATGTATGCTTGAATGCGTGTTATTGTGAAATTATTGGCCTTAAAAATGATTATTCCATGCCAAGTGCTGCACGAAAATGTGATAATAAATGCAATATGGCAGTATTATCATTATTAACGCACTGTTAATTATTTTTTTCTACTCCCGTAGTGTTATTCGTCATTTACAGTGTCGTGAATAGATCTTTAAGAGCCTACATAAAAGATGCCAGCCTCCGTCCCGCGCCCCGCGCACCCACGCATACGATATAGCTCTTAAAGCATCGTGGTTAGGAAGCCATTAATGGATATAGCGGGGCGCGGGGCACCGGGGGCTGGCGGCGGCGCGGGGGAGTGCGGGCGCCAGGGTGAGGCACAGAGGGCTGACAAGTGAAAATACAGGAAAAATGCGAATTTGACTAAAATTATTCTAGAAAACTATTGAAAAATAAGTGCATAATCGTAGAAAAAGTATTGTATGCAACAGTGTTTAACTGAGTCAAAAAATACTCGTGGCGTCTTTATGTGCTTCGGCTTCGCCTCAAATTGTTACTTAAGCCACTAGTCTTTTTTTAACCTCACTTAAACGCCAGTTGCATGAAATGAAATACTATTAAAATCGGGACTTAATCGCGTATGACTACATATTAAACTGACCTCCAACGTTTCAGGGACGGCGTTGTCCCCGTGGTCTCGGAGAAGACTGGCTTGAAATGACATCAACACCTTCTGACAGCCGCGCGAGTTTTTCGAACTACCCGCACTTGGTTTTTATTATCAACTTGAACTGTTCGCGCACTAGGCCGTCGCCGCCCTTGAAACGCTGCAGGTCAGTTTAATATGTGGTCATACGCGATTAAGTCCCGATTTTAAAAATAATTATGTGTAATAATCATGAAAGTTTAAATCAGTGTAAAGAACTGTTGTTACGTTGCTATCTACTGCTTTATGCTTGGGAGCATAATATTATTATTTTATAATAATTGTTGACTGAAGCTTGTATTTATTATGTATTTTTATACCACACCTCCGTCACCGTAGCCTATAGACCTGCAACTCCAGTCATGCATTGCAACGTAAATTTATGTCAAATTTTTGTTAATTTAACAAATAACATAAAACACACCAATGACAGTGTATGACGAGTATTCAGTACATTTAAAATAGTAATAACCTCACCACAAAATTAAATTTTTGAAAAAAACCCCGACATAGTGAATCGATTTTCATGAAACATGGCTAAGAACACTCCCGATTAACTCAGCTTTTAAACAAAAAAAGCTAAATTAAATTGGTTCATCCGTTCGGGAGCTACGATGCCACAGACAGACACACACAGAGACAGACAAACAGACAGACACGTTAAACTTGTAACACCCCATCGTTTTTGCGTCGGGGGTTAAAAAGGAAACTAATGTAATATCAGGGAGGTAATCCATAATTTAGTTACCTTATTATTTGTTCGTATTACAGGAAACTCCCGGTATAAAGAGTTTAGGTTTAGGTAATGTTATGTACTTACGTGCATACTGGGTGAGTAAGATTATCAGAGAATTATATGATCTGTGCCAGAGCTCAACTACGCTGCGACTAAGTACTAGACTACCTAAGTACTTACCTTCAGACGGGCCGTATGCATGTTTGCCACCAACGTATGTTTGTTTAAGGTAGTGTAAAAACACATATATATTTAATGCAGGCTTCATAAGCTACTGTAACGTGGGCCGCATGCTTATTTGATTTAAAATCGTTACTACAGTTCTTTTACTGGTAGTTAGAAACAATGTTATTGAAAGAAAACATTTTATTGACAACGAAAATCATCCTTATTTGGCAACCTATACTGTAGCTTTACATTTTATACATATATGTAGCACACAAAAATAATACCTACTGTGAGAGCGTCATCCCCTGGGGACAATCTCGGAAAGGGATCCGTTCGATTTATAAACAAAAACCTGGGAAAGGTAAGGGTTGTTAGGGTTTCCATCACTTTCCTTCACGTTTCATGAAGGAAATAATGTCACCCTTTCGAACCAAGAAGTAACAATGCCAATCTACGAAGACTTTTCTTTGTTATGTGACCCATTGTAGGTATTACTTCGGATCATGTTCCCTAAATACTGACACATTTTCCAACAAATACACATAAGAAACGTATTAGATACATACCCAAGAAACAAAGAGTCAAAGTAAAAGGGTCGGAATGATAACAGCGATAGATGTGAGTATACCTATTACCAGATAAAATAATGACAAAAGAACAGATGTAACAAAACGGATTCTAGTTCTCTACTCATAGTAGCCGTACAGTCGAGTTAGTTTACAATACTTGTCAGTAGCTAATAGTATTCTTCCCCTCACTAGCTCGGAAACACGTGTTTTGTCCTTTAATACCAGCGGGTAAAAACGCATTTTATCCACTAGTGGGTAAAGTAATTTGACCTTGAATAAAGTCAAATTAACTGCTTTAAAATTGATAAAAGTAGGTGAATCTAGTAATAAAGATGATTTACCACCTGTGGAACTACTGGGAGCAGTGATAAACGCATTTTTTGCGTTGTAGTTTCCTCGCTATAGTGAGGGGAAAAGTTTTGTGTTACACTCGGGTGCAAATGTATTTTACTTCTCGTGTGTTAAAAAACTCGCAAGTTCAGGATTCTATTCTCGAACCACTCGCTTCGCTCGTGGTTCAACTATAGAATCCTTTCACTTGCTCGTTTTACAATTCCGCACTCGGCGTTAAAATACAACTTTGCCCCCTTGTATAACAAATAACTATTATACAATCGTGACAAAGCTTTTCAGTCGAGTACCATGTTTAGGCCACGATGCTTCCTGAGTGGCCTAATAGTACGGTACGAGAGTGAAAAACTTAATTATATCACTATTGTATACAATACTTTTTTCTATGAGTCATCATCAATTGACGAAAAATATCATCATTCAAGTTAAAATTAATGTTAATAGCGTCGTTCACCGTTGTATCAACATCGAATTACCAGGCAACCAATTGTAAGTAATAACCGTCTCTGATTGGTCGATAACGCGATAGATAAAAAAATGTGTTTCAGATGCAGAAAAATTTGCCAGCTATCGCAAATTAGTATAGAGCTTGTATGAAGTTCTATTTTTGAATTTTTTAACCCCCGACGCAAAAACGAAGGGGTGTTATAAGTTTGACGTGTCTGTCTGTCTGTCCGTCCGTCCGTCCGTCCGTCCGTCCGTCCGTCCGTCCGTCCGTCCGTCCGTCTAGATTTAGATTTAGTCCGTCCGTCCGCCCGTTTTTTTTGTCTAGCTCCCGAACGGATGAAGCGATTTAGATTTAGTTTTTTTTTGTCTGAAAGCTGAGTTAGTCGGGAGTGTTCTTAGCCATGTTTCATGAAAATCGGTCTACTATGTCGCAGTCGGGGGTTTTTTCAAAATTTTAATTTTTCCTGTAATATTTATTTCAGTTAACTAAAGTGAAGTGTAATGACATTGAAAAGTCAGCACGTATAGTTTAGTCTGTGGTGTCCTAATTGACAGATTAAAGTCGACGAGTAGAGAAAAGTTATTACTTATTTACTAGTCTATATATTACGACGACGTCGCGACACTTTCTTATTGAGTACCTCACCTGAAAATAAATATATTAAAGTTTTCATGTAAGTTAATAAGTACTTGAAGTGCTGCAATATTAATAAATAATGCACACATAGCTTAATCAGTATACATATTATAATTATTATTTTCTTTTATTCAAGAATCAATGCATGTAACCTCTACAAAAAAAAGTTAAAATTTGTATGAAATTACTTTGCATCTCTCGTGGATAAAATGCAATTTTCCTATCTGTTTTCGAATAGCAAAGTAAGCCTTTATCAGTTGGTGTGGTGAAAATATGTTTAAAATAAAGCAAAGTTTTAGTTGTAATGCATGTAAGCGGAATTAAAAGCTTAAAATTTAAAAAAAATATATTTCCTATAATCATATCTCAAAGGTTAACTGGAAGAAATCCCTCAAAGGGATAAGTTCGCCTTTGTACTGTTCTTTACTGTAATTACTGTGTTTTTTATTATTAATTGTACAATAAAGAGTTTACTACTACTACTACTACATATCCTGTAAATAATGAATTTTAAATTTTAAGCTTTTAATTCCGCTTACATGCATTGATTCTTGAACAAAAGAAATGGTTCCAATATTTATTTATTCAATTTGTGTGTGCGAATAGTTACCCTTAAAGTAGTCACGACGCAAAGTCTAGTTCTGTTTTCGTGCTATCTGTTGTTCTTTAATGTCCAGTTAATTTTTTCTTAAACGTAACAACGAAATTTACTTATCAGATTTCAATCGCAGAAACTTAAAAATCGAAAAGCGATGGATAGCCCGTAAAAAAACGAATTACTTTTGGAAGTCCTTTTCCCAGTTTTAATTAAAACCGTTGTCAGTTTATTTTGTTTAAAGAAAATGGGGTTGAGGAAAAATTTGCGCATTTTCTTTGACCGTTATAATTTCAAAAAGTAACTAATTTGTTTACGGGATTTCAAGTATTAGCGGCGAGCAAATGAAATCATCTCTAAATAATATAAATGTCTCGTTTTAGATAGCACAAAACGACCAAAAAATAGATGAACACTTATGATAAGAGGTTTTTCAGCTCTAGGTAATAACATAACTACCTAGTACATCATTCCACTGTGATCACCTATCATCGTTTGGAATTGGACATATTTCATCAAAATGTATTATGGCGTAGTAGTTGCCTGGACAGTGACAATCTCAAGGTAAGTTTGATACCTACAATTCTTTAAACAACATAAGTACTAAAATGTGAAATGTCGTGAATAGAGCCATTTCGATTCTGCCACCGACGACATCGTTTCTTATTTATAGGTTATGTTCCCAGTAATTTAAATTTAATTTTATTCTCGCAATTTATTTTGCTGATAGAGAATTGTGATGCTGATGCTGCGCTATTGTGTTTAGTGTGTTCAGTGTGTAATATGTCGTCGTCGTTGTCCAGCACAAATTATGCTGTGAGTGTGCCTAAACTTAAAGGCCGTGAAAATTACGCAGAATGGGCTTTCGCGGCGGAAAACTTTCTTGTTTTAGAAGGGATTTCAGCGTACATTACAAGCGCTAAGCCGGAAGACACCGCTGTTGACGCGAAAACCAAAGCCAAATTAATCTTAACGATTGACCCGTCGCTTTACGTGCATATCAAAGACGTAACAACGACAAAGGAGCTTTGGGACAAACTAAAGAAATTGTTTGATGACTCAGGATTCACAAGGAGGATTAGTTTGCTGAGAAATCTTATTTCGATTCGTCTGGAAAATTGTTCCTCTATGACGTCTTATGTCACGCAAGTCATAGAAACTAGCCAAAAGTTGAATGGGTTTTAAGATTAATGACGAATGGGTCGGATCGCTACTTCTAGCTGGATTATCCGACAAATATTCGCCAATGATAATGGCGATTGAGCATTCAGGTATCTCTATATCTGCTGATGCGATTAAAACCAAATTGATGGATTTGGAAGAGGACAGTGGTGACGTAAGTGGAGCATTTGCGATGTTTCGGAAAAAACGGTTTGGTCACAACACTAGCGGGACCAAAGACAACAATGCTCATATGTCAACGTCAAAGTCAAACTCAAATTTTTCAAAACAAAAGATGATTTGTCACAAATGCAAAATGCCGGGTCATATTCGTAAATATTGCAGATTAACTGATAACAGTAAGAGTTCAACTGATAGTAAGTCGCAAGAACATAAACAAACAAATGCGTTCAGTGCAGTGTTCATGAGTTCTGATTTTGGGAAGGACGAGTGGTATGTTGACTCGGGATGTAGTTTTCATCTCACTGCAAACGAGAACTGGATCAGAAACATGTCAAGCGAGCTTACTACGACCGAGATTGTAGTCGCGAATAAAGAAAAACTACCCGTGAAATGCTGTGGCAATGTAATGATTACGACATTTACAAAGAAGTGTGAATATGAAGTCGTAGTTGAAAATGTCTTGTGTGTCCCAAGTTTGACAACAAATCTGCTATCTGTCAGCGAGTTAATTAAAAACGGAAACACAGTTAAGTTTACGAAAGTTGGTTGTAATATTTACAATAAAATTGGAGAGCTTGTTGCGACAGCGTGTTTGATAAATGGAGTATACAAGTTAAATGTCACTGAAGTTTTTGGAGCTGCTGCAATGGTGTCAGGAGAGACATGGCATCGTCGTCTCGGACATTGCAACAGTAACTACTTGAACAAAATGCAGGACGCCGTGGAAGGGCTCACACTAGACAGTAAGATTGATATTTCTAAGTCGTCATGTAAAGTGTGTTGTGAGACTTGTGAGGGAAAATTGACACGTTTGCCTTTTCCACAGAGTAACACCAAATCTACAGAGCTGCTCCAAATCATACACACGAATGTCTGTGGCCCCTTTCAAAACGTATCTCTTGGAGGTTCCAGATACTATATAGTCTTTGTCGATGACTATAGCCGCATGGTGCATGTTTATTTTGTAAAGAATAAAAGTGAAGCGTTTGATTGTTTTAAAAAATATAAAGCTTTGACAGAAAACCAACTGAATAAGAAAATTAAAATCCTAAGAAGTGATCAAGGTAAGGAATTCTGTAATAAAGATTTTGACAGTTTTTTGAGTAAAGAAGGAATTATACATCAGAAGACAAATGCATATACGCCAGAACAAAATTCATTAGCAGAACGCTATCATCGAAGTATAGTCGAAAAAGCAAGATGCCTGTTATTTGATGCAAAATTGGAGGACAAGTTTTGGGCAGAAGCGACTAATACTGCAGCATATATACTTAACAGGACTGTAGTGTCAGCTCTGAATGGTAAGACACCTTTTGAGATCTGGACAGGCAGAAAGCCAGATATAAGCCATCTCAGGATCTTTGGAAGTGTGGTAATGATGCATATTCCCAAGGAAAAGCGGCTCAAGTGGCATAAGAAAGCCGAACAAGGGATATTTGTGGGATATCCAGATGATATAAAAGGCTACAGAATATATCTTCCTAGAACCAATGACATCACAACCAGCCGAGATGTGGTGGTGATGGAGAACCCTGTGCCAGCAGTTACCACAGTTGAAATTGAAGAAAAACCCATCTCGGAGAAGGTAAAAGATAGGATGTCATTGGATTCAGTGGGGGATGTTTCCAATATTTCAGGTAGTGAATATTATGATGGAGATGACACATATCAGCCAGAGGAAGAGGACTCTTCAGACTCAGCTTGCAGTATTAACAGTGTTGTGGAGGTCATCCCTGAGGTGAGAAGGTGTTCCGAGAGGCGAAGAAGCGCTGGAAGGTCCAGAGAAAGCTCAGTGGTTGGAGGCCGTCCATGATGAACTGCAATCCTTTGATGACAATGAAGCCTGGGAACTCGCCGATGCACCCAAGGAAAAAAAGTATGACAGTGACAATTCAGTGAGGTTTCGTGCTAGACTTGTAGCAAAAGGCTTCACTCAGAAAGCCGGTGTTGACTATACAGAAACTTATTCACCTGTTGTCAGGCATACAACCTTACGGCTGTTGTTCTCTTTAGCAGTACAGTTAGGGTTAGAAGTTACTCACTTAGACGTTAAAACAGCCTTTTTAAATGGTGAGTTAGAGGAAACTATATATATGCAAATACCTGATGGTTTTGACTGCCCTGAGAGTTCTAAAAAGGTATTAAGACTTAAAAAGGCTATTTGTGGTCTAAAGCAGGCTTCTAGGGCCTGGAATAAGAAAGTAGACACTTGCTTGGTTGAGAATGGTTATGCGAAATCCAAAATAGAACCTTGTCTGTATACAAAGCTTGATGGTAATCGCAGAACCATTGTCACAGTCTATGTGGATGATTTCTTTATTTTTTCAAATGATGACAATGAATGTAAACAAGTCAAAGACATGTTATCAAGTCACTTTCAAATTAAAGACTTAGGACAGGTAAAGCAATGTCTAGGAATGAACGTTACATTTAATAAACTGGAAGGTTCACAATCACTTTGAGCCAAGAAAAGTACATTGACAGTTTGCTGGAAAAATTTCATAGGACTGATTGTAAAACTTTTGATACTCTAATGGAAAATAAGTTGCATGCTGATTCAAGTCAAAATTTTAACAATGAAGTACCATATCAGCAACTCATAGGTAGCTTAATGTACTTATCAGTTTTGACCAGACCTGACATAACTTATTCTGTAAGTTATTTAAGTCAATTTAACAATTGCCACACCAATGAACATTGGTCTTATGCTAAACGGATCTTAAAATACTTAAAGAAAACTAAGAAACTCGGTATTAAGTATTCTAAGAAAGGAAATTCAGAAATTGAAGGTTTTGTAGATTCGGACTGGGCTAGCGACACTCAGGATAGGAGGTCATATACTGGGTTTTGCTTTTTAATGTCTAACGGTGTTATATCATGGGAATGTAAAAAGCAAAGGACAGTGGCCTTATCAACTTGCCAGGCAGAGTACATGAGTATTTCGGAAGCTTGTAAAGAGGCAGTGTACTTAAGAAACCTGCAGTTCGAAATTACCAATAAAATGTATACTTTGAACCTGTTTAATGACAATCAGAGCGCACTTAAGCTGTCGTCAAATCCTGTGTTTCATAAAAGGTCAAAGCACATCGACGTCCGCTACCACTTCATTAGAGAGTGTGTTTCTGATAATTTGGTTAAATTGCATTATTTGCCCACAGCTGATATGCCCGCTGATTTGCTTACAAAAAGTTTATGTGCAAAGAAGCATTATAATTTTATAAAAGCCTTAGGTATGGTTAATGTTTAATTTGTTTTCCTATTATTAGTGATAGTGGGGGTATTGTGTTTTTATAACTGAATAATAGCGCCCTCTATATAGTTATGGAAACTCTTTAGTTGATAAACTCTTTTGATACTCGCAGTGTAATAGTTGTCTATGTATTTCATTTGAATATGGAATAAAGTGCTTTTGCTATTCTGCCACCGACGACATCGTTTCTTATTTATAAAAACTTCTATACATAGTGCTTTATCATATGGGAAATGGGCGAAGACATTGTTCAGATCCGGAACTAAATTTTTAATATGGTGCTTCACAGTTTCTACCTATTTAGTTTCGCAAAAATACTTGTCATTTTACAATTACATTTATTTCAATCAAGAGATCATTGAGACCTGTTTATTTTCCTGTATCCGAGACGACATGAACGAAAAGTAGGTGACCCATAACATAACCTATTTTTACGGTTAGCTAGCACAAGTACACATGTTAAACAATTTTGAAAATAATGTTTTACTCTGGAATTTAAATTTATGCATACAGTGTTTTAGAATACCTTTCATTTAAAATTCGAATTAACTAGCAAAAACTATAAAATAAATAAATAAATATTATAGGACATTCTTACACAGATTGACTGAGCCCCACGGTAAGCTCAAGAAGGCTTGTGTCGTACCCAGACAACGATATATATAACATACAAGTATATACATAGAAAACATACATGACTCAGGAACAAATCTGTGCTCATCACACAAATAAATGCCCTTACCGGGATTCGAACCCGGGACCGCGGCGTAGCAGGCAGGTTCAATAGTCACTACGGACCGGTCGTCAAATATGTACCAGTTAATAGTTGCTAAAGCGCTGTTTTCAATCAGGTCGTGGGTTCAAACTCCGACTTGAACGAATAAGTTTTTCGGAACTTATGTATGTACGAAATGTCATGTTATATTCGGCAGTCGCTTTTAGCAAGGTCAACGTAAAGAAACTAGACCAATAAGGATTGCCCTCTGAATTAGAACGTCAGATGGTACCTACACGCTTTCGTAAAAGTAGTTTTTTCGCCAAATCCTTGTTGTGAGAGTCTTGATAACGAATGATGAAGAATGTAATTTTTTATTATTTTCATAAAGCTATAGCACTAATAACAATTCTTGTTTGTTCCCTTACCATTTACCGGTAAGGTAAGGGTGAGGTAACTAACTCGCGAGCAAATGAGAGATGATACCTATTTCCCAACCGTATTCCTAATTCAATTTTGTGAAGTTACTCGGGTGAACGGAGCATTTGTATAGGGAAATGATTCTTGACTTAGGTACTTACCTTAATTGTGCTGTTTAGACTTGTGAAGTTAAGGGTGAGTTGATAATATCATACTTGTTTTTACAAAAATAAATTACACAATGATTTGAAGATATTTGAAGATATTCGAAAATTTTTTACGAAACTATGAATTGGTTATGGAACGGATGGATGTGAAATTGATTGAAATGAAAAAAAAAAAAAAAAAATGCGCCTCTAAACCACGACGCTCCGGCTGTGAAATGAGCTCTGCCGAGGTATTCCCGATGAACTACAGTATGGGGTTCTTCAAAAAAGGAGTGTACAAGTTTCTAATGGGTCGGCAACCCGCATGTGACACCCCTTGAGTTGCAGGCCTCGATAGGTTACGGTGACTGCTTTCCATCAGGCGGACCGTATACCTGTTTGCCACCGACGTGGTATAAAAAATATATCAGGAGGCGCCATAAGCCTTCGGTAATTGAGCCATATAAGTAGTAGGGTACCCCCGTTACCAGCCCGGGTCTGGAGCCTGCTCCCAGGACCCCACCACCGCCCATCCATGGTCTTACTGAACCTAAAAAAAAAAAAAAAAAAAAAAAAAAAAAAAAAAAAAAAACTAATAGCCCCCATTTAGATTCATTGCGCTGGGTCTCGACGCTCTCAGAAGCCTCCTTCTAGTATTTACAGAATACGTTCTTTACACAATAAACCTTGTGCACGACGGTCACAAAAGGATTACCGACCCTTTCTATTGTTCGATCTGGACTCGGCGCTAGACCATTGTTACCCTACCCAGCTACCTGGCAGTGTCATGCACACCTTTTCCTTGTGTCTCATACTGATAGGTATTTTATAATTAATTTTTAGTATAACTTTGTAATCATATGGATTGCGATTCTAACCTAACCTAACCTAATTAAAATACCTAACTTTTCCATTCGTAACCTAACCAAATTTAATTAAAACCTACTCTTAGTTAACCTAAGTAGTCTAGACTTACCTTTATGAAACCTAACTGAGTTTCACCTACTTTTACTTTTATTTCTATAAATGTAGGTATTTATGAAATGTATTATAATTACGTTTTAACTTAAGAACTTCTGAGTTACATTTAAGTTTATCCAAATACCTAAACTTAACGATCCTATCTAGCGTATCTTTCTTTTTCTCGAATATTTATGATATCTTATACCTATTTCTATCATACATCTCTTTGTTGTATTACCAAATTTGTACATATGATTAATAAGTCAATTTTTTGATTACGTCTTAATAAAAGTTAATTTCCCATCTTATCAAACTTTCTTTTTTTACATATATTTCAATGTTTTGTATCTGAATAAACCTCGGTAATTTTGTGAAGTTGCGTTTTTGCTTAATTGCTTTATTTATTGTACCTTCTTTGAATAATTTACTTACCTATGTCTATTATTATTTTTTATGACTTGTGTATTGTTTAAGAGAATGCATACTTTCAATAAACTTGTTACGACGTGAGAAACTGAGAACCGGTTAAAACATGTTTAAGGCTAATTCTATGTGAATAAAAATGTCTTTTGTGCATTTTTAAAGATAATATATATTTATTGTTTCCGCTTATTTGAATAATTCGGGTTTTGGGTAAAGAGATCCTTCGACGAACATGTCAAGGCATGATACTTTCTATTCATATTTAACAAAGAGCATTAACTGGTGTAAACATGTTTTAGACTAACGCACCGGTAATTCTTGTGACTTGAATTTATTATTGTAACAACTTAGTTGCTTTATTATAGATGTTTATTGAATTGTAAAATGACAAAAAGTTTATTGTTTGCGTTCAGGTATAAGATGAACTGGTTGAAACAAGATTTATGGTACGTTCCCCTGCTCTCTACCATATTACGAGTATAAAAGCCAAAGAGAGTCGAGGCTGAATAAGTATTCCTGTAGAGGCAGCCTTCTGTACCAGAGCTCCTTGTATCTAGTGTGGTATATAGAGAAGTGGAGTGTGCGTTCAAAAGTGAAGTGTTTATAGACAGATCCAACAATGGACGTGAGTATGTTTTTCTTTTTAAATTACTGTAACCCATATTGCCTTTTTATAATATTGTTTCGTCTAGTGTTCTTTGTATTTAATTAATAGAATTGTTAATAGTGTTTAAAATATTGTCCTTCATTGTTTCAGTTCTCTGAAAATACTTTCAAGAACTATTACTACCCGGAAAATCAGGGTGATTCAACCGATGAGGAAGGTACAGCTGGTTTCAAAGTTAAGCAAGCCCTCGCAAAGAAACGTCCTGGAAATAATATTGACAGCTTCTTTGAACGACCTAAAAAGCAGTGTAAAACCTTGAAACGGTCTTCGAATGTAAGCAAAGGTTCGCCAGAAGGCGTGGCTAATTTATCATCTGGACAAGATGATGGGGCGTATTCATCTCACTTAATTAAAATAGAGATATATGATATGCAAACAATCAAAAACATCCCAGCCACGGAACACTGGAAGCACGCGGACGTCAGACTGAAGTATTTTGCGTTGGAAGACGACTTGGAATTACAAAATACGCGAAATATTGTATATAATATTACAAAACAATTAGCTTCTAAGGACACATGTGTAAAATATTTTATAGATAATAAGAAACAGTGATAAATATAATTTTTAACGATAGCAGTAGGATAGTGTTAAAGTGTTTCACATTTCTTATCTTTCCTTTTTATGATTTAAGTAAATTTCCTTGTAAGATATTCTTTTGCATTGTTTCACATTAAAAATGACGAAAAGTGTTAAGTCGATCCATTACATTTGTTAATATGTAATAACCCTCTTTGTTTTATAAAATGTATACTCTTTATTGAATTACTGAACGCAGAAACTCAATGTGGGGAGGCGGCCTCGTTTGACAATGGATTCTCTGAACTGTGATGTTTTTGATGCGGAACTTATAAGACTCTGTGAAGTAATCGAACTAGATGAAGAGTTATATGAAGCCGCCCGACTTGTGAGCCAATGTCACGGAGAGACGTAAGTTATTTTCACTTATAATATTCATGTTCCTGCATGTTCAAACCATTTAACGAATACCTGCTTCATGTTGAGTTCCAACTTGTTATGACCGGATCTTGTTTCTACTTGTAACGATTATTTCCATTACCTGCTGAACAATAGGATAGTTTTTTAACGAGACGATACTTGATCTTATTGTTACGTTGATGGTGAGGTGGGAGAGCCCACATATATAAACGGGGTATCTGAGATTGTTATCATTCAGTGTTTTACCACCGTGCTTCAATAATTGTAATACTTATTTGTGACGTTCATTTCCAAAATGGTTTTTACTTACTATCATATTGGTCCCACTTTACCTCGTGACAAGATTGCACAATTAAGTAAAGAATTTATTTTAAAATGTTTCCATAACAGTATAAGGCTCTGGTACACAGAAAATAAGTTACCTTCCACATTAGTTGATGATTTTGATATTAAACCATACTTTACACCATGTAGTGGTCATTATATCAACGATTCCAAGAAGAAAACTGTATCTGAAGATGTAATTGACGGTGTTTTAATGATGCAAGCCTATTGTCAGCAGTGTCGAAAAGATTTGAGTTAGTATAAATGAAGTAACATTTAAATATTTTTAATTATATCTCGCATCAGAGTATTTATAAATGTATATGTTTTCGTTGTTTTAGATCTTCTCAAATAGGAGGTGGATTGAAAAGGTCGGCTACAGTTTTAGAGACAGAAGAAGAAGTATCTGTTAAGAAAAGTCGCCTAGCTGTTGAGCCTACATCATCAACGTCATCTAAACCAACCCCTTCTGTCATTGTAAGTACAAATAATAATGCTGAAATTGAATGTTCTGTATGTAAAAAGTTAGTGTCTAAAAGATATTTTAAAAATCATTTAAACAGTAATCTCCATAAAAATAATGTTATAAGATCTGACTTAGAATGGATTGATGTTCAATTAATTGAGAATGCGTTTAAGAATAGGGTGGCCACTTATAGAATACTACTTAATGAAAAAGTTTACCAACCTTTTACACCTGAAACTATTTTACAAAAGAATAGAGATAAAATCTTTGCATTATTGGATCGTTCCCTTAGTAATCATTTTGCATTGAAAGTTAACTTTATTCTAAATGCCGATTTTACACAAGAGAGCAAACAAATCAATAATACTTTTGATTTCCAATTATGTAACAATATTATTGATACTAGTAGCGACAAGGATGAAATTTTCGAGTCCGTGGTTAAGGATATATTAACAAAATTATCTAACTTTGAAAGAAAAGACAGTGGGTGGGGTTTAGTAAAATTTAACTATCTAGATGTTAATGTTAACAAATTTAATCCGTTGCGCGGTTCTTCTTATATTGAGTTACCACGAGATATTCAAAATAAAAAAGCAGTTATTAATGTAAAAAATAGTGATCAAGAATGTTTTAGATGGGCAGTATTGTCAGGATTATACCCCCAACAAACCATCGTTCAAACTGTACTAAATCGTATATTGCTCATATAAATAAATTGAATTTTAGAGATTTAACTTTTCCAATAAAATTGGGGGATATTCCAAAATTTGAAAATAATAATAATATGAGTATAAACGTTTTTGGAATTGAATACAATTCTCAAAATAAAAAACATGATATAGTAGGACCATTGCATTTAACAAAGTGTAGAAAAGATATCCATTTGAACTTATTGTATATATCCAAAAATAGTAACGGACATTATTGCTTTATCAAAAACTTATCTAGATTAGTATCTAAGCAATTATCAAATACACAGCATGCTGTTCATATTTGCGATGGATGCTTATCCAACTTCACAACTCACGAAAATTTAATGAAACATCAAAGAAACGATTGTTTCCATGTTTGCACACATTTACCTTCAGAACAAGATAAAAAGAAAAACTGGTTCAATGAAAACGTTCCCACCAATGAAGTTACCTTCGATAATTACGAACGTAAATTAAGGGTGCCTTTTGTTGTTTATGCTGATTTTGAAGCCTTTTTAAACCCAATAGCAACACAGTCAAATAACCCTACAACATCTTCTACTACAAATATTCAAAAACATGAGGTATATAGTTTTGGATATTATATTAAGTGTTCTTATAATGATAAATTGTCTGTGTATAGAACATACAAAGGTAAAGATTGCACCCAGGTATTTATGAAGTACATAGAAAAAGATTTAAAAAGCATTTGTAAGAGGAATACTTTCGGAAAAACTCCATTGCCTTTATCCATTGAAAATAATAAACATATTGCTCAGAGTAGGACATGTTACATTTGTGATAGAAATTTAAATAGTGATTCTATCATTTCCTATAATTTCCATACTGGTCTTTACGAAGGCGTAGCACATACATTTTGTACTGAAAAATACAAAGCACCTCAATTTATACCTGTATTTTTTCATAATTTGAGTAACTATGATAGTCATTTCATAGTACATGGACTTGGTTTGGTGGAAGGGGACATTGAATTGATTCCACAGAACAAAGAAAAATACATTTCATTTTCTAAGAAGTTACAAATAAATAATCGCACAATCAAATTGAGGTTTGTAGATTCACTTAAATTTATGCCCAGCAGTCTTGATAAATTAGCAAAAAACTTGTTCCCTAAACAATTTCATGAATTAAAATTGAATTTCACTTGTGAGGACGATTTTAAACGCTTATTACGAAAGGGTGTGTATCCTGAAAATACATGACATCATACGATTCTTTAAAGTTAACTGATCTTCCCTCTAAAGACAATTTTTTTAGTTCTTTGACTGATAGTCACATCTCAGAAGATGATTATAATCATGCAAAAGATGTTTGGTCCCATTTTCGTTGCAAAAATATGGGCGATTATTCCGATTTATATCTAAAAACAGATGTTTTGTTACTGGCTGACGTATTTGAAAATTTTAGAAACCTTTGTCTTAAGACGTATGGTTTAGATCCCGCGCATTATTATACTGCTCCAGGATTAAGTTGGGATGCAATGTTATTTACGACAAAAATAAAATTAGAACTCCTAACTGATATAGATAAAATATCATTCATTGCAAAAAATATTCGAGGTGGCATATCGCAGTGTAGTAACAGATATGCGAAAGCTAATAATAAATTTATGGATGATTTTGATTCAAACATACCATCGTCCTATCTTATGTATTTTGATGCAAACAACCTTTACGGATGGGCTATGTCTCAATGTCTCCCTACAGGTAAATTTGAATGGGTTCATGTAGATACAGACTTCAATATAGCCGATGACGCTGATCATGGTTTCATATTAGAAGTTGACCTCGAATACCCTAACGAAATTCATGACTCACATTCAGATTTACCATTCTGTCCTGAAAACGTTTGTTTGGGTAATTGTAAAGAAAAAAAACTGATTCCTAATTTAAATAGAAAAACTAATTATGTAATTCATTATCGAAATCTAAAACAGTGTTTGAAGAATGGTTTGGTATTAAGTAAAATACATCGCATTCTTAAATTTCAGCAGTCTATGTGGTTAAAAAGTTACATAGATTTAAATACCCACATGAGATCGCTGGCATCATCTGATTTTGAAAAAGATTTTTTTAAACTAATGAACAATTCAGTGTTCGGTAAGACAATGGAAAATGTTGCAAAACGTGTAAACGTCAAATTATTAAATCACTGGGAAAATCGAGGGAAATCGCAGGGGGTTCAGTCTTTGATAGCTAGACCTGAGTTCCACAGTCTATCCATATTCTCAGAGAATTTAGTAGCTGTTCAATTGAATAAAACTAAAGTCTTTTATAATAAACCGATTTATTTGGGGTTTTGTGTATTAGATATATCAAAAACTTTAATGTATGACTTTCACTACAACTACATGAAAATCAAATATCCTAACAAACTCAAACTTCTTTATACAGATACGGATAGTTTAATTTATCAAATTTTCACTGAAAATTTTTATGCAGATATAAAAAAAGATCTTAATTTCTATTTTGATACATCTGACTATCCTCCTATCAATAAATATAATTTCCCACTTATAAATAAAAAGCGATTAGGATTTTTCAAAGATGAAAATAATGGTAGAATTTTAAAAGAGTTCGTTGGTCTAAAATCTAAAATGTATGCCTTAGATGTTGAAAAATATGATGAGAATGATGACAAAAAAGGTAAATATGGTGTTTTATCAAAAGCTAAAGGAGTCAATGTATGTGTTACAAAGAAATTTACTCTAAATAATTTCAAAACATGTTTATTTAACAAAAATGTGCAACGTGCTCAAATGCTAAGATTTAAATCTATAAAACATGTAATATTCACTCAAAAAATTAATAAAATATCATTATCTCATGATGATACAAAACGTTACTTATTAGAAAACACTTGTGACACCCTTGCGTGGGGACATTGTAAAATAAAAAAATAATTTAAATTTTGTCATGTAAATGACAGAACATTCAAATTCGAATTATTGTTTGTAATATATATTTTGTATGTAAATTTGAATAGTTAACTTAAATTTAATTGTAAATTATGTTTTAATTAATTGTTTAATTTAACATTTATTCGTGTTTTGGCAATAAGAATATTGTAAACATAGATTTATTGTTTTTTATGTTTAAATTTAAATTGGTGGTTGGGTATATAAAATGTAACAATAGATTATAAAGAAAAGTGTTAATATCAGAATAAATATACATATTTTTTATCAGTTTTTTTTTTTACTCTACTTTAGTTTAAATAGTAATATGTTTATTGAATAGCACCATTTAATGTCTATCCGCATTCATATCAACACTGTTAAACATATTACAGCATTCAAAGATGATTCATTTTTATCATCCTTTCACTACCATTGTCGCAGGTCCCAGTGGGTGTGGCAAAACTCAATTTGTTACAAATTTTTTGAATAATACTAAAGAGATATGTAACATAGAATTTGATGAAATTATTTGGTGTTATGATGAAATGCAACCTCTTTATAATCTAGAAAATGTAAATTATAGTCAAGGAATACCAGATTTTTCAATTTTCGATGGGAAAAAACCTAAACTTCTAATAATAGATGATTTAATGAGAGAATCAGATGGACGAGTTGTTGATATTTTTACTAAAGGAAGTCATCATAGAAATTTAAGTGTTTTTTATATAACACAAAACATATTTCATCAAGGAAGAGGTCAACGTGATATTTCACTGAACACAAGCTACATTGTATTTTTTAAGAACCCTAGAGATAAAACTCAAATACGATACCTGTCACGACAAGTTTGTCCTGAAAATTCAAAATTCGTGGATGAAGCCTACAAAGATGCTACAAAGGATGCTCATGGTTACCTTATGATTGATCTGAAACAAAATACAAATGACATATGTCGTTTTAAAACAAAAATATTTCCATTTGATGGACATTGCACAGTGTATGTACCTAAAAAAGGATTTAAATATGATAAAAATCAACAAATTTTAGTCAGTTCTACATGATGCATGCAAGAGTAAACACATATAAACATTTATTAGAAGCATTGCACTTGCTTAAACCCAAATATCGTACTGCATTACTTAAATCTTGTGATGATGAAGAGATCAACATTATATGCGAGTGCATTTATAACGTTCTGAATGGGAAAATTCCTTTAGAAAAAAAGGAAAAAACAAAGTTAAAAAAGTACAAAGACATATTAAGGAAATTAGTTTCAAAAGGTAAACATAAATTAAGAAAAACGGTTATAATTCAAAAAGGAGGTGCCTTTTTACCTATTATTTTAGGAGCAGTTCTAAGTGCCTTAGTTAACTCTTTATCATAAATAAACAAAATGGAAAACACGAAAAAAATGTTATTAGTTGAATCGGACTTTATTGAAAAGTTAAAACGCAATGAGAACCCTCCTGAAAATTCCTCATCTCGGCTAGATGAAGAGATGCAAAAAATTCTCAAAAGTAAAATGAACGATCGTGAAAAATGGATGCTTTATTCTCAAGCATTGCAGCGGTTTCTACATTTTATTGAAACAGATCGAAAACCGTTTAAGATACCTATAGTAATGGAGGGTTTCGATCAATTCAACAAAGAAAGTAATGATATCATAAATTCAAAGATACCCAAAAAGGAGGAGACAGAATATAAGGAATCAGCGAAAGGTGATGTAACTGAGATAGCTGCACCATCTTTGTTTAACACGACACCTGGTGAAATAAATCAAGAATCAATGCCGATCAGTCCATCAAAAATAATAGAGATATTACCTAAATCTTATGAAAAAAAAGCTAGAACGCTATTAGATTACATTGTTTTAAGTAAACCTAAAATTTGGTGGAAGCAGACTGGTGAAGTTGTTATAAACAACCAGACTATTCAAAATAGCAATATTACTGATTTGGTGAGTGACACGGTTAGATGTCTTAAACGTCCTAAACCAATTGGCTGGGAAGTGTTTGCTTTACTTTTAAAAGATATCAAAGTTCCTAAGTCATGCATAGGTAATCCTACAAATTTAGCATTTATTAATGACACTCCTTTGATTGAGCCCTTTACCCCCTCTACTTCTATAAGAACACGAGCCTCGTTAGATAAAGAAAACAACACATCTACTCCTCTTACTACACGAGTACAAAAATCATCTGCAAAAACTATAAATTGGGAAAGATGGACTCCTTATTAGATATTAACAGAATCTACTATGATATCTCTCACCCCGCTGGTTATAGCAGTTTAAATAATTTAACAAAGGAAATGAAAGGTCAAATGAATAAAGAAGATGTAAAAAAATGGTTACAATCTCAAGACACGTATACACTACATAAACCTGTTCATAGGCGGTTTACTAGAAATAGATACATTCTATCTAACTTTAATGAACTTTGGCAAGCTGATTTGAGTGACATGAGTACATATAGTCAATTTAATGATGGTTACAAATATATTCTTTGTGTTATCGATGTATTCAGTAAATATGCTTTTGCAAGAGCCATGAAGAAGAAGGATTCAGCAACAGTTAAAGAATGTTTTGAAAGCATATTTACTGAAGCCAACTCAGTTCCTCGTCATATCCAATCTGATAAAGGTACGGAATTCGTTTCAAAGGTGGTAAGAGATTATTTCAAAAGTAAAAATATTAATTATTATACCACTAATAACCCTGATATTAAAGCAAGTATAGTAGAAAGGTTCCAGAGAACTCTTAAAACGAAAATGTGGCGTTACTTCACTCATAAGAATACATATAATTACATAAATGTTCTACAAGATCTTCTTTATTCTTACAACCACAGCTATCATTCAAGCATAAAAATGTGTCCAGTTGATGTTAACTCTAATAATATTATGACTGTTTGGTGTAATTTATATGATCGCAATACAGATAGACAAATCTCACCAGAAACTGCAAAACTAAACGTAGGAGATCATGTTAGAATCACTAAATACAAACATATATTTCAAAAAGGTTACGAAAGTAATTGGAGTGATGAAATATTTATAATTAATTCAATTATTAAAAGATCTCCTCGGATTGTTTATACACTAAGGGATTTGGAAGGCGAACGCATAATTGGGACGTTTTATTCAAAAGAAATACAAAAAGTAACTTACCTCCCCTCCAACGAGTATAAAATTGATAAAATATTACGTTCACGTCGAGTTGCTGGCAGAAAGGAAATACTAGTGAAGTGGCAAGGTTATCCTAATAAATTTAATTCTTGGATACCTGAATCAAGCTTAAAGAAAATATGAGTGATAATAGCTTTTATTTAACTTTGTTAAGTAATAGTTCATCCGATTATTACACAGATAATACGACTGCACATTTTTTAACAAAATTACCAAAGACCATTAAATTGGATGGAGAATGGGTAGTTGGTTTGGTGGAATTTCAATACCCTTGTTCTATGTATAATGTACAAGAGCATGAAAACATAATTTATATAAAGAAAAAGTATTTTCGCCTGCTGACAAGACTTCAAAAATTGTGGATATAAAAGCTCATATACCAGCCACTACTTACGATAATATAGATCACTTTCTTCAAGCGTTTAATGAAAACCCTCAGTTAAAAAATAATGTTAAATTTCGTTATGATGAACTAACAAAAATGATAGGAGTAACAACATCAAATAAAGATATCACTTCTATCATAACAACTCCAATACTAAGTCTTCAAATGGGTTTTAAACCAAGAACAAATTTGAAACAAATCACATTGGGAAAAAACCCAGCAAATTTATATTTAGGTTTACCATCTCAAATATTTGTTTATACAGATATCATTCATCCACAAGTAGTTGGAGATGTTATAACATCGTTACTTAGAATAATACCTTTAGATCCAACTAAGTTCATTTATGGAGCTTATAAAACACATATTTTCTCACCTGCTCACTATGTACCAGTTTTACGAAGAGAGTTTGATACAATTGAAATAGATATAAGAACAACAACCGGTGTCAGAGTACCATTTCAATTTGGGTCTTCTTGCGTGAAACTACACTTTCAACGTGTAAAATGATGTATAACAGATCATCAACCTCTTGTCCTTACGAACATTATTATTCACACCAAGCCGGCTCTGGTGTAGGAATTGTCTATAAGGGAGTTCCATATCAAAGAGGACATGGTATAGGCAGTTTTTTGGGAGGACTATTTAGATCCGTACTCCCTTTATTATCTAGTGGTTTAAGAACCATTGGAAAAGAAACTTTAGGAGCAGGAGTTGGACTCTTATCTGATATGGTAAATGCTCGCCCTATAGACAGTTCCATACGATCACGATTCAAGGAAGCAAGTGCAAACCTGAAAAGAAAGGCCGATGAAAAAATTGATTCCCTTATGTCAGGATCTGGGTATAAAATGTCCAATAAAAGAAGGGAACCGCTCATTGCTCTAAAAGCATCGCGACGAAGAGGAAGTAAAAAAATAAAAAAGGTATAAATAACGATATATTTTCAAACTAAATAATGTCATTTTTACATAATCATTCATGTGAGTGTGCGAAATCTGAATTAGATATATTTGCCCTTCCATCAACTCAAACAAGCATTGAAAGCGGACAGTGGATTCATTATAAACCAATTTCATCTTTAAGCGATGACGGTCCAATCGAATTTCAAGTACCTGGATCAGGTGATGACTACATAGATCTATCACACACAATGATACACATTACTGCTAAAGTGTTGAACCAAGATGGTACTAAATTAAAAGCAGATGCTGCAGTTGGACCCACCAATAACTGGTTACATTCTCTTTTTAATCAACTTGATGTATATTTAAATCAAAAACTCATATCACCACCAAACAATACATATGCCTACCGTGCTTATATGGAAAATCTTCTCAACTACGGACCAGCAGCCAAAACAACTCATCTTACTTGTGGATTGTGGTATGAAGATACGCCGGGCTATATGGATACTGTTGACGTTAACAACAAAGGGTTTAACAAAAGGCTGGAATTTATCAAGGAGAGTAAGGAAGTAGAAATGATTGGTCATTTACATGGTGATATATTTAATCAAGAGAAATTCTTAATAAATGGTGTAGAACTACGTATTAAGTTAGTTCGCTCAAAAGAATCATTCAATCTTATTTGCCACCAAGATAAAAAATTCAAAGTACAAATAATGGATGCCAGCCTCATTGTAAGGAGAACGAGAATCAATCCTAGTGTTTTGTTAGCCCATCAAAAAGTATTAGCCACAACAACTGCGAAGTACCCCATTACGAGGGCAGAAGTTAAGGTTCTCACAATACCAACGGGGGTTCAGGGTAAAACATTAGATAATATATTTCTCGGACAAATTCCTAAAAGATGTATTATTGGATTTGTATCAAATTCAGGTTTTAATGGTAATTTAGCATTAAATCCGTTTAATTTTCAACATTATAATATGAATTCATTTAGTTTGTTCGTAGATGGTCATGAAGTTCCTTCTAAAACATTACAACCTTCATTTAGTTCTGGTACAATAGCAGCAGCATATCACACTCTATTTTCTGGAACTGGTATTCATTTCCATAACGAGGGTAATGGAATAAGCAGAACAGATTTTGGTCAAGGTTATTGTTTATTGTGTTTTGATTTAACTCCTGATTTATCTGCTAATTCAACTTCACACTGGAATCTTGTTAGACATGGTAGCGTTCGGATAGAAGTACGTTTTGATTCCGCTCTAACTAGTACCATTAATTGTATTGTGTATGCAGAATTTGATAATATAATTGAAATAAATAAAAATCGTGATGTATCTGTAGATTACAATAGTTAAGAAACATATAAATACCCCGTTCTCTTTAATTTATTTTATTTGGAATTCATCATTGTTTGCATGATCATCAATAATTTGTATATGTTACTTAACTATGGATACTAAAGAAATTCAATTTTGTATGAGGAAACTAAACCCATTGTTTAATTCAAATGTTTTTGCTGCCAACAAAATACCTATTCGGGTTAATCTACCTACCTTTATTGTCAGTAATTTGGACCCTGATTCAAAACCGGGTTCCCATTGGGTTGCTATACACATTGATGTAAATGGTGTAGGTGAATATTTTGACTCCTTTGGCAGGAAACCTTCCGGTTATCATAAGTCATTTCTAGATAGAAATACGAGACGGTGGTTTTACAATAATAAATCACTTCAAAACCATTTCACTTCTGTTTGTGGTGAATATTGTTTAGTTTATTTGTATTTTAAGTTTCATGGAAAATCTATGAAACATATGCTTAACTTGTTTTCTGATAATTCTTTATGTAATGATCTAGTATTACGAAATATGTTTAAGACCTTTTTTGTGAAATAAATAAAAATACGTGTACTGGTAATAATGATTTTTATTTTGAATTCTCACATAGTAACCTTTATAAAACTACAGACATTTGACACCATTTTATTTCTTATTTATTTTGTTTGGAATGTGAAACAATGCAAAAGAATATCTTACAAGGAAATTTACTTAAATCATAAAAAGGAAAGATAAGAAATGTGAAACACTTTAACACTATCCTACTGCTATCGTTAAAAATTATATTTATCACTGTTTCTTATTATCTATAAAATATTTTACACATGTGTCCTTAGAAGCTAATTGTTTTGTAATATTATATACAATATTTCGCGTATTTTGTAATTCCAAGTCGTCTTCCAACGCAAAATACTTCAGTCTGACGTCCGCGTGCTTCCAGTGTTCCGTGGCTGGGATGTTTTTGATTGTTTGCATATCATATATCTCTATTTTAATTAAGTGAGATGAATACGCCCCATCATCTTGTCCAGATGATAAATTAGCCACGCCTTCTGGCGAACCTTTGCTTACATTCGAAGACCGTTTCAAGGTTTTACACTGCTTTTTAGGTCGTTCAAAGAAGCTGTCAATATTATTTCCAGGACGTTTCTTTGCGAGGGCTTGCTTAACTTTGAAACCAGCTGTACCTTCCTCATCGGTTGAATCACCCTGATTTTCCGGGTAGTAATAGTTCTTGAAAGTATTTTCAGAGAACTGAAACAATGAAAGACAATATTTTAAACACTATTAACAATTCTATTAATTAAATACAAAGAACACTAGACGAAACAATATTATAAAAAGGCAATATGGGTTACAGTAATTTAAAAAGAAAAACATACTCACGTCCATTGTTGGATCTGTCTATAAACACTTCACTTTTGAACGCACACTCCACTTCTCTATATACCACACTAGATACAAGGAGCTCTGGTACAGAAGGCTGCCTCTACAGGAATACTTATTCAGCCTCGACTCTCTTTGGCTTTTATACTCGTAATATGGTAGAGAGCAGGGGAACGTACCATAAATCTTGTTTCAACCAGTTCATCTTATACCTGAACGCAAACAATAAACTTTTTGTCATTTTACAATTCAATAAACATCTATAATAAAGCAACTAAGTTGTTACAATAATAAATTCAAGTCACAAGAATTACCGGTGCGTTAGTCTAAAACATGTTTACACCAGTTAATGCTCTTTGTTAAATATGAATAGAAAGTATCATGCCTTGACATGTTCGTCGAAGGATCTCTTTACCCAAAACCCGAATTATTCAAATAAGCGGAAACAATAAATATATATTATCTTTAAAAATGCACAAAAGACATTTTTATTCACATAGAATTAGCCTTAAACATGTTTTAACCGGTTCTCAGTTTCTCACGTCGTAACAAGTTTATTGAAAGTATGCATTCTCTTAAACAATACACAAGTCATAAAAAATAATAATAGACATAGGTAAGTAAATTATTCAAAGAAGGTACAATAAATAAAGCAATTAAGCAAAAACGCAACTTCACAAAATTACCGAGGTTTATTCAGATACAAAACATTGAAATATATGTAAAAAAAGAAAGTTTGATAAGATGGGAAATTAACTTTTATTAAGACGTAATCAAAAAATTGACTTATTAATCATATGTACAAATTTGGTAATACAACAAAGAGATATATGATAGAAATAGGTATAAGATATCATAAATATTCGAGAAAAAGAAAGATACGCTAGATAGGATCGTTAAGTTTAGGTATTTGGATAAACTTAAATGTAACTCAGAAGTTCTTAAGTTAAAACGTAATTATAATACATTTCATAAATACCTACATTTATAGAAATAAAAGTAAAAGTAGGTGAAACTCAGTTAGGTTTCATAAAGGTAAGTCTAGACTACTTAGGTTAACTAAGAGTAGGTTTTAATTAAATTTGGTTAGGTTACGAATGGAAAAGTTAGGTATTTTAATTAGGTTAGGTTAGGTTAGAATCGCAATCCATATGATTACAAAGTTATACTAAAAATTAATTATAAAATACCTATCAGTATGAGACACAAGGAAAAGGTGTGCATGACACTGCCAGGTAGCTGGGTAGGGTAACAATGGTCTAGCGCCGAGTCCAGATCGAACAATAGAAAGGGTCGGTAATCCTTTTGTGACCGTCGTGCACAAGGTTTATTGTGTAAAGAACGTATTCTGTAAATACTAGAAGGAGGCTTCTGAGAGCGTCGAGACCCAGCGCAATGAATCTAAATGGGGGGCTATTAGTTTTTTTTTTTTTTTTTTTTTTTTTTTTTTTTTTTTTTTTTTTTTTTAGGTTCAGTAAGACCATGGATGGGCGGTGGTGGGGTCCTGGGAGCAGGCTCCAGACCCGGGCTGGTAACGGGGGTACCCTACTACTCATATACTTGAAAATTTCGACCCTTGCCACCGTGTCCGAATGGCCGAGTGGTTTAGGCATCCGTCGCGATAACGGAGGACGATGGTTCGAATCAAGCTTTGAACACTTGGAGGCCTTGGTCACTTTTTCTTTGTATATGACATTTATTTCAGTTTATAGTTAAAATAGTAGTGTGTCTACTAAAAATACAAATTAAATTATTCTCTATGAGGATAAATTAATTTGTTCTAAGAATTATGATGATGCTTATCCATCAGTATCAGATTCAAATCTTTTTTTTTTGTTCTGAAGTTGATGTAAAAATTTAAAATTTTATTTGGCACTAGAACATCATTAAATTAACATTAGCATGATGGACTTGGGATCAGGGATCGCCGATGTATACGAGGCTTATCTGCAGTCTAAAAGCTATAAAAATTGATGAAGCTTCCTCAAACCGCCCATCTTTAATGGCTCCGATAATTGAAAACTTGGGTTTAATCTTCCTTGCGTAAATTGAAACTCGGCAGACTAGAAGAATGCCTGAAATTAATAAACACTAGCCTCTGTTCGCGGCTTTGTCCACGTAAAACTGACACTGTTCACCACTTTCCCCTCTTTTTCTTCCCTTACTCTATTTTTATTGTCTACATAATGTAGGTATTGTTAATATTAGCAGGGGCGGCTCACTCCGCGATTCTATCACTGCGCTAAGTTATCGAGTTTTCACTGATGACGACCTTCACGCGGCGCAATAGAATTCAATGTCGGCTGCTCGCGTGCGGTCCGTTTGTTAATGTAGGTAAGAATTTAGAATGGCGGCATTTTGTGAATATCAAAGGAGTGAGCCTTCTGTACTTGTACTATTATATATTCTGTGATATTAGGAACAAAAAACACTTTTCTTACTAAGTTATCTTTTTAAATCATTCAAAATCGAAAAATGTAATACAGAATTTTTGCCTAAATTACTAATCCGACTTATCACCACCGCATACTGTTTGTACTTTGCAGTGTTTGTGTTAGTGACTCCTTCTACGCAAAGTTTTGCGTAGGTGAATTTCCCCATTTATCGTAAAAAAATTATCAATAATGTGCCTAGGAAATCTGGCTATGTTTGTATGAAAAACGATATACAGTCACATCTATGCTAAAAAGAACATCAGACAAGGTCCTTCAAATTTCACCCCAATAAATAACCAATTTCAAATCCTCAGTGGCCCTAAAGTTAACAAAATAAGTGCCTAAATTGTTGACATTATATCCCCTTGAAACAATTCCCAAGATAACCATTGAAAAATTGTTTGTTCTATTGCCATCCCTTCTCACAGAGGTCCTACCATCTAACCCGTGAAATCGCTCACCGGGCCGTGCATATTTTCACACCCAAAATATCAAGCAATTTGATTTATCACTTTTTATAACGTAATGGAAAATATTTGCGTTCGCTTTTGTCAAATGTAGTTAGTGCGAGTTGTAGGTAAGTACAAGTGATTTATAAGTAACATTAGGCGATTTTATTTTTGAACACCGGTCAAAGCGGTCAAAGCGGTCTGAATATACCTAAATCCCTAATATAATCCCGAATAATATTCGGGAATAATATTCGGGATTATATTAGGGTATATTATACCTAAGTCCTGAAAATCAATTGCATGGGGCATTTTTGCCAATTTCGACATTTTTGGCCAAATCAAACAACAAACAAATCTTTTTTGGTCAGTTAAAATATCGCAGTATCACAGTTCTAAACCTAAGCTTTGCGACAGGCATTGTTATTTGGTTATTTGGAACTCTCATTCTGTTGGTACGTACGTACGTAATACTACAGTAAAAACGTGACGCACGTGAGAGACGCTTTTTGACCAATTACGGGAGGGTTTGTTTGCAGCACCTAATTCTGTTCTTTGTAGTTCATAATCCCTCCTAGAACGTAGTAAAGTAAGGTATCTACATCTGCCTAAACTAAAACTGAGAATATCTATTCGTACATATAAATGCTGTATTTAGTATATTCATCGGAACAAATGGCATATTTAAAAATATTTTAAGCGGGTTACCCACGTATTAAGTCGATATAGCGTTCGACATGTTTCGGTTCAATTTCGAGAACCTTTCTCAAGAGTAGCGACACCCCGCCTTTACATGTCGAGAGCGCGACGCATACTGCGGGCGCTTGCTCGGTGCGCGCGGCTGCTGAGGACAGGCGCAGGGGGGGTCACCGTGGCGAGATCGGAGCTACCCACTATGGGGTCAATCAACTTTTAGAACACTGATTTGGTGTCCCCAGTAAAGAAAAATCGATTTATCAAAAACTCCACAGAATTTATAACTTCTTTCAATACACGATCATTATTAGATCCCTAAGCATTTAATTAAAATATTCAAATTAACAATTTGATTAGATATAATGCAATTTTTTGCAATAACGCAGGAGAAAAAAGTACTCTCCCATACAAAAATGGTGTGTCCCTAACCATAGGCATCTTCAAAATCATAGTTGTTTTTCAATTTTATTATATTGAACCTATTTACATTATATCCTTTTTATAAAATGCATGAAATTACACATTAAATACTTCTCATGCCGAAAGTAGATCTGTTAAGACAATTTATCTAGATTTTTTAAGTTTCTGTCCCTATGTTTGTGTCAAATTTGAACTCTACTGAGTTACTATACAAAGTTGTTTAAAATTTTGGAGAGATGGCGCTATTTGTGGCTCGCGGCCGAGCGAAATATACCTAAGTTTCTGAGAATCGGCTTAGTCAAGGCGAAATCCCCGGCGGGGGATTGTCAGTCAGCGACGAGCAGCCGACGAGCGTGCGTGATTTAATTGTTGCTCCCCTCCGCTCCGCTGAGTTACGACGCCTAATTTGGTAAGTTTTTAACTAAATTTATAAAAACTATTTAAATGTTGTGTACTTGGTGTCTAATATTAAGGTGTTATATATTTAAATATAAATTTATTAACAAATAACGTAATAAGCTGAAATATGTGATATTTTTCCCCTGCGTTACTGGTAACGCTGGGGAAATAATCTCTGGCGTTACCGGTAACGCCAGAGACAGTACAGATAATCCCATTTAACTCTAACACCAGCTACCTGAAACTGTCACCTTTATAATAATATGTGAAATAACCCTTTTTAAATTCTTATGTCCTTGTCCTTACCTATGAAATTGGCATTTTGTATGTAAAATTTCAAGGAAATGCGATTTTCCATACATTGTATTTTGCGGATTATTTTCTGGTATCAAATTGAAACAAAAAAAAAATTACAGTATTTACTGTCAATTTTATTTAAAGTATGTTTTGATTACCTCGATTGATAAGTAATGTAACAAACACCTAAACCGCAGCACACGAAAATAAGTATTTTCAGGGCCAACTATACTCTTCATCTTCTTCCTAGCGTTTTTCCCGTCTCATGCCAGGTGTGGCTCGGAGACTCTTGACAACTAATCCCAAGATGTGGCCTAGGTACTAGTTTTACGAAAGCGACTGCCACCTGACCTTCCAACCCAGAGGATAAATTTATATTGACAGAGGATAACTAGACCTTATTGGGATTAGTCCGGTTTCTTCACGATGTTATTCTTCACCAAAAAGCGATTGGTAAATATCAATTGATATTTCAGGGGAAATTATACTCAGGAAGAAAATAAAGATATCAATTTGTAATCAAACATTTTAGAACCAGATATTTCGAAGTTACTATTCAAGTAAATAAAAAATTAACTTACTTAGGTCCTTAAAAAACAAAGCCGCCAGATCTGTCAGAACAAAGCCGCCAGTATCGTAGGTGAGGACCCAATACTAAGTTAAGGATTTTCGCTAGAGGGCAATGGTTTTGACATATTGATTGTTTTTTTTAGCATCGAATGGTTCAGAGCGTAATGAAAAATGCCTCTAAGTGCAGCAGAAAAACAAAGACGGTATCGAGAACGTCTAAAAAGCAAACCAGAATGTTACGACGAAGCTAAAAGAAAACATAGAGAACGGTATCACAAAACTAAAAGATTAGTAAAAGATTTAACGGCCAAAGAAAAGTACAATGCCAACTTGATTTGGCGTTTACGGAAGAGAGAACAAACTCGGAAAAAACGAAATGTAGAAAGATTACTGGAAAATACACCACCAAGCTCTCCACAATCAGACTATAGATTTCAGCCATTAAATATACAGGATGAACCTTCACCGCCGACTCCTCCACCTGTGACACCGCCGCCAGTGGCGGATCTGCTCATACCGTCTACTACGTCTTCGCCGAGAACACCTCAAGTTAATAGTAGTCAACCAGCAACGCCTATCTCAGCTACAGCTCCCTTACCTTCACTTCCACCTGCAAGCCCCTTGTCAGCAACGCTTTCACCACTGACGCTTCCACCGTTAACACCTCCACCAGTGACACTTTTGTCAGCAATCCTTTCAAATGGAACACGCTCGCCGACTATGTTTTCTCAACCAACGGAACCTGCTGCTTATACAAAACCAGCGGCGAAGCCACCTAGGTATATATCATCAGGCATCAAACGTACGAAGGGGATCAACAACCTTACTGAATCGCCAAAACAACGAGGGCGAAAAAAAATAAGAAGAGATAGAGCTAAAGTACACAGAGAAAACATCAATTTAGAAAAAAAGAATCAAAATTTGAAAAAGCAATGTGAAAAGTATAAAAAGAAATATTTGAGGGAAAAGAATAAGTCAACATTAATTCAACAAAGCACGGATGATCCAAAATATACAACTTTAGCTAATTCGATCAAAAAAATATTTAAAAATACAAAGTCAAAACAAGAAAGAAATACATTAAAGAAAATTTTTACATCATCAGAAATTCAAAATTCACGGATGAAAACAAAAATATTGTTGGATTCTATAGGTACTGACAAATTGATAATGGGCAAATCGCGTTTTGATAGGGAAACGGTCCTAAAGAAAAAAATTAAAGAGTTTTTTCTCAGAGATGACGTTACCCGCCCTACAGCTGGAAAAAAAGAGGTCAAAACGAAAAATGGCATTACAGTCCAAAAAAGATATTTGTTAGATTCAATGAAAAACCTCATCAAGGAATTCCGAGCTGAAAACCCTAACACGAAATGTTCCTATTATTATTTTACGCGAAATAAGCCATTCTATGTAATAAGAGCCTCAATTGATGCCAGGGAAATGTGTTTGTGCAAATTGCACGCCAATTTTACATACAAAGCTAAGGCTTTAAAAAAAAAGGCATTACTGGAACCGATGATCCAAGCTTGCTAATAGATGCAACCGTTTGTGATGTTAATTCAAAAGATTGCATGTACGGAAATTGCAATGAGTGTAAGAACAAAACTAATAGATACAACGTCGAAAAAATAAATGGGGTCATAAAATGGACTGAATGGACTAGAAAAGAAGAGACATATCAGAAGGAGGGCAAAGTTATGAAAGCTTTTAGAAATATTCGAGAAGATAAGAGCGAAGAGGCAAATGTTTTCATGGAAACGTTTGAAAAAGATGTAGCAATGTTTCGAAAACATGTTTATAATATTAAATGTCAATTCCGAAACTTCAGGCTGTGTCTGCAAAATATTAGGCCATCTGAATGTCTGATAGTAGTTGATTTTAGTGAAAACTACAATTGCAAATACCATGAGGAAATCCAACACCATCATTTCGGAGGTTCTCGTAATCAAATTTCGCTGCACACGGTAGTTGTTTACACCTACAACTTTAAACCTGGCACAAATTATGAAGTGCATAGTTTTTGCTCAGTCTCGGCCTGTAACATTCATCAGCCGGCTGCAATTTGGGCCCACATAGATCCCATTCTGAAATTAATTAGATCACAATTTGTTCGTATCGATACTGTTCACTTTTTTTCAGATGGCCCAAGCACGCAGTATAGACAAAAACAGAACTTTTATCTGATGTGTACCAAGTTTTACGACTACGGATTTCAGCATATGACGTGGTCATTTTTTGAAGCTGGGCATGGCAAAGGCCCAGCTGATGGTGTTGGAGGATTTCTTAAAAATACTGCCGACAAAAAAGTTGCAAATGGTGAAGATATAGCTGATGTTTTTCAATTTTACAACAAGATGAAAGACGCTAGTAAAATTGGACTATTTCTGATTGACGAGAAAAACATAACTGACGAACAGAATACCTTGCCAAGTAACATTCCACGGCTTCTAGGGACACTTAAAGTACATCAAGTTACCAGTAATTGTCGTGGTATACTATTTTACAGGATGCTAAGCTGTTTCTGCGAAAAAAGTGTTACAGAAAAAAGAGGGTTCTGCATGTGCCTTGAGCCAAAACAATACAACGTGAGCAATATAATACAACAAATAGAAAAACGTGCAGCTGAAATTCCTGTTTCAGATTTGACGTTGAGCCCCTTGATTTCAAAAACACCAGAACTTTCAGAGTCTTCAGATGACGAAATACCGTTGCAAGTACTGAAAATGTCTAAAACTTTGCAAGACATATCCAATAAAGGTCAAACCATATATAAAGATATATACAGCAGTTCGTCAGACGATGAACATCCTTGCACAAGTTACGGTAAAGAAAACTGTCAAATAGGCATCGGTGACTTTTTGCTTGTTAATGTTTATGTAGATGTCACAAAACCAAAAGTAAACACTTACAAATATATATGCAAGGCATTATCAGACTTTGAAGAAGATGGCGAGATTAAAGTAATGTTTATGCGAGTCGTGGATAAATACGCTAAACGATTTCGTTTAGACGAAAAAGATGTTTCATACGTTCACAACAATGACATTATAGAGAGGCTGCCAAATCCTGAAATCGAAAAAAAAGGCCAACGTACCTTTTATGTATTCAAGAATTCCGTTAAAGTTTTTGAGAAATAAATACGCATTTAAGAAGTACTTTTGAATGTTAAACTAGATTTGTTGCTTATTGTATGTTTATTGCAACGTTTATTGCAAATTAAATTATTGCAACGTTTAAACATTTTCTAGTTTTTGAAAGTTATTGATCTCATGATTATTTAAGGCTTTTGTTTATGTTTTCGAGAAGAGTTGTTTATGTTTTGTTTGTTTAATTGTAACTAAGATACGTTGTTTTGTAAGGTTATTGTTCAAATATTTATATTACAAACGTATGTCCCACAAAAGCGGGCACCTTCATACTGGAAATTGAAATAAATTCCCCAATTATATTACCTGTGCATCTATAAATTCGTGGTATCTAAACGTTATAATGACATTTACATACCTAACTATTAACTACTGGCTTAGATTTTTGAAATATTACAAAAATGCCCGCTAGATGCTCGCTTTTCTGCGACGTATGATTACAACATTGAAACTTATCGTAATATTTTGAAGTTCCTCGATATTACTGTATTGGCAGTATTAATACTCAATTTAAGACTGATCTTAAGCATACCTGTGCTATAAACCTTTATTTAGCTAGTTACCATTAGGGAAATTGTCAAATTGTTAAGTATTTTTATAAAGTCATGATCTCATGATTGTATTTTAGAAGAACTTTTTTATTTTTAGTTATAAGTAAGCATTCAAGAATAATTTTCAATAAACATTTGATGATAAATAATGAATACTCTTTTATTTCGTTATAAGAAAAAGACCAGTAACGCCAGAGAATACAGCCAAGGAATCTCCGGCGTTACCAATACTTTTCTCTTGCGTTACTGGATGTCCCCAAATTTTCTTACCTTTGAGTTTATTTTTTTATCAGTTGGGCGGTTATTCATGAATAAAATTTGGTTAGATATATATTCCCTGGTTGTGTGTTAACTTAGATGTACATTTTTTACATACAATTTTAACCACAGCAGAAATAATCCATAAGTTTGACTATGAAAAATACTAAAGTAACGCAGTGGATTTGTAAATGGCCATTTCTTATATTAATACTTGAATTTATTTTAAATAAGCTCTATTATAATGTGCGTTTGCACTATATTAAATAAATAAATCCATTAAACCGTCCATACAGATATGAATGTCGGTGTAATGTCATAAACTAGATTACGCGACGCAAACCATTATTTCACTCCGACTTGAGCAAAACGTCTTTAAAATCCGTGTAAAAGTAAATTTATCTCGCTGCTGCCACTAAACTAAGAAACTATAATAAATAACCTACACGACAGTTTAATTATTTTTTAAGTATTTTGATAAAATAAATTTTAGATTTTTGTCAAAAAACCGCTCCCAAATCAGTGTTGTAACGCTCCGTCTTGCGTGAGCGACGGGCGACGCGACGCGACGCGACGCGATGCGACGCGATGCGACGCGATGCGACGCGATGCGACGGCGATGGCTCAAGGTCATCGCGTATCCATCGCGCGAAACTTCGGCACTAGCATTTTGGTGATTAGAATCACAAGATTCGCCGTCTTTCACAATGTGCAAATGGTCTAGCGGGTTTGACTTCTAGGTAGAATCGTTTGCGCCATGAGTGTCGTGAGTTCGAATCTCGGCTCACGCAATCTTTTTGCATTTTTATTTACTTTTTTTCTTTTATGTTCTACTAGCTTTTGGCCGCGGCTTCTCTTGAAAGACAAACAAACAAACAGACACACACACACTTTCCAGTTTAATCAGTATGGATTATTTGATTTTGTTTATAGTATGAATTTTTTGAAACGAACGTTTCTAAACAAAGGTATTGTTCCTTTTGTGTTGAGCGGGAGCTTCTGTATTTGCACGCGCTAAGACAACAAGAAGCAACTGTATCCTGATAATTGTAAGGTTCAAATCTGTACAGCAGCAAATTTGAGATAGATTATTTTGGAAATGCGAAGCGATAGACCACACCGCTATAGGTGCGAAAATACAGCGCTTCTAATACTTTGATACTTGATGGTGTAAGTATAGTACATATAGTTATAATAATCATCGGTAATATGTCAGTCTGTATAATAAAAATAACACGTTTAAACAGCGAAACTGCCAGATTAAAAGGTTGATAAGCACCTGGCACCTTAAGGTGTCATCGCAAAGTGACAATAAACACTGATAAGGTTTTTCAATCTGACCGCCATTGTTATGTTTTGTTATAAATACGGTTTACGGTTTGTTTAGTTATTTATGTTATTTTATATATCAAGACTTGTACCTAATATTTATGTAATTACTATTTATATATTGCTATATACAATTGGTGATTGTTAACAAAATCATTAATAAAAAATAACAGTGATAATATACGTGTTTCATTACTTACAGCACCACCACCAAGTATCAAAGTATTAGAAGCGCTGTATTTTCGCACCTATAGCGGTGTGGTCTATCGCTTCACATTTCCAAAATAATCTATCTCAAATTTGCTGTTGTACAGATTTGAACCTTACAATTATGAGGATACAGTCGCTTCTTGTTGTCTTAGCGCGTGCAAATACAGAAGCTCCCGCTCAACACAAAAGGAACAATACCTTTGTTTAGAAACGTTCGTTTCAAAAAATTCATACTATACCTGCTTATTTCTTTCTCTAAGATTCTACTTTCTTATTTTTTTTTAAGAACTCCGGGTTTTATACTAACAAGGAAAGTTTTAAGTAGCACACAATAATACTGCATTTTGTTTTTATTAACTTAATGTTTATTTTAATCCATACTAATATTATAAACGGGAAAGTGTGTGTGTGTCTATTTATTTGTCCGTCCTTCACGGCAAAACTGAGCGACGAATTAACGTATACTATTTACTTATAACGAATGCTATTTACTTAATGTTGAAATGAAAAAATGTCATACAGTGTAACCCAGTGTTTTTTAATGCTGCCATCTAGTGTCGACTGGCATAACCACTACACTAAGAGCCCTTATTCCTTAGAGCGTTCATCAATTTCGTGAAATAGCCATTGATAGATGGCGTTGGTGCTCGGTACGCGAGCCACCGGTAACGCAACACACAGGCAAGAATGATCTTGATAGTTTTGAATTTAATTGCTAGTAACAATTCTTTTGGTTTCATGTGTTAACGTTTTTGTAAAGTTTACAAGAGATAAGAATATATTATTATTATATGGTACCTACTAATTGTAAGTAACTTAAAATAAACAGTTTCAAAGAGCTGAGCTGTGTGAAAAAAATTACATGTGTTATTGGCCCGGCTAATGAGATCAAACATGGTCGAGTTACGATAAGTAGAATAGCAGTTCTGTTATTCATTTCCTGACTCGATCATGTGACCTTGGACATCATCGAGATCGACGCTGCTCATCAGCCCAAATGTAATAAGCCCAAACATAGTGGAGTTATTATGAGTAAAATAGCAGTTTTGTTGACCATATCCTGACTCCACCATGAAAACCAGAACCTCATCCTGGGGGCCGGTTTTTGAATTTCACATATGGGATTTGTCACTAAAATACCGGTTGAAAACAGTGAATTGCTTAGTATTTTCAGTGACAATTTTCTGAATTCGAACGCGTGAGACTCAAAAATCGGTCCCCTGGTCCCGAAATATAATAATAATTCAAACTCTCATCAGATTTCAAGTAAAATTTCTTGGATAAAATTGCATGTGTAAAAATCAGGCGGACCGTATGCCTGTTTGCCACCAACAGGATCAAGATTTGTTTAGTCGCAGTACCTATACAGCACTTCTCAGAACTATCTAGCTGCTTACGCTTACGAGAGCACGGTGAGCCGGACTATCGAACGTAGGTCCACTGTCTATGAGCGCTGGGCGCAGACTGAACTGAGCAGTGAGCGGGCCCGTGTCAGCAGTGTATTTTATTCGAATTTTATGTGCTTTAAAATAGTACATTACGATACAAGTGCGTAAAAAAGGAAGTTCGAAACGAGTGGCGATAAATTAGAACACTCCCGACACGAGTTACGAATTTCCTTTTCGCACGTGTATCGTACGACGTTTTTCAGTACAGATGAGCCTCCGAAGTTTCGACCTGGCATATAATGAACCACTTCTCGCACTAGTGCGTAAAAAAAACACCATCTGTACTGAAAAATATCTATCGACACAAAGGTATATGTCTTATATGTATTTTTTTTTATATGGCATCAAGAAGTTCTGGTTTAGGATAATATTATTATTTAAGAGTTACAATAAATGCAGGAATCGCAGGAATTACAATTAACGCCCCTTAAAGAGTAGTCTAATTATTTTTTTTTGTATGGGTACCTTTCCTTGTTAGTATAAAAGCCGGAGTTATTAAAAATAAAATAAAAATAAGAATGAAGATTCTTACAGAAAGAAAAAAGTAAACAATCAAATAATAGAAAATAAAAGAAACAAAAATAAAACTGCAAAAGCACGCCTCAGCCGAGGTTCGAACTCACACCGCTGGTGCGGCGTTCAGACGTCGAAACCGCTAGGCTACGAGCCCGTTGTAATAACTAGTTAATTTTGTGATCCTATTCACCAAAGTCAAGTGCTAGTACATATATCGTAAGGTCATCGCACTAGTGTTTCATATTTTTAGTTCACACTTAAATTTTCATATTTTACGCAGACAATCTCGTATCACCGTGTACATAATCAAAGGCTGTCAATACAAGTTACAAAAGTTGTAATTTCCTTACTTTTTAGGCACATTACTCCTTTGGTCAACTTATGTTAATTTGAATATTTAGAATGTTTATTATAAGAAAATATAAAGAATGAAATGTGAGACTAGTAATCAATCGTTATTTCTCTAGTCCGACCTCTCTACGTATTGAATTTGCTTCTAAAAATCAAATAGCTTGATCGCGCGCCCATCGCCATCGCATCGCGTCGCATCGCCGTCGCGGGCCGTCGCGGGCCGTCGCTTACGCAAGACACTCCCATATGAACACAGCGGTTTGATCGCATCGCGTCGCATCGCGTCGCTTAACATTCGCATGTTCATCGCTAGTTCGTCGCGTCGCATCGCCGTCGCGTTCCGTCGCCCACCTAAGACAAGTCCATAGAGATAGAAGGTTTGATTTCGTCGCATCGCATCGCATCGCGTCGCCGTCGCGGGTTCGTCGCTCACGCAAGACGCGGCGTAAAAGTTGATTCACCCTATGTTACTTTGTTGGAACAAATGGCATTTATTTTTATAAAATTAACATTAATTATCTTCTAAATAACAATTATGACAATCGGTAGGTATAAGTAGTTGTTTTTGAGAAAATAATACACCCGTAAATGCGGTAATATACTGCCTTTCACTTGAAAACTTGATTATAAATAAATATTATAAATTAATTATTAGTATTACAGTAAAGCAATGTTTATATATTTTTTTATAGAAAAAATGCGTTGCTTGGACCTATAGGCTACTAGACTCATATATCAAATTAGGCACAGCAGGGTTAGCACATGATTGCCTCTCGATAGTATGTCGCGGCGAGATAGACTACCCGTCCTTATGTTATTAATACAGTTAGAAGAAGACGTGTGATCTATCTCGCGGCGACATACTCTCGCGGTCATCATGTGCTAGGCCTACAGTAAATGATTGTATTTTGTAGTATTTGCCATAAAAAAAAACAATATTTATAGATTTTGGGTATAAAAAGTGTAATTTGACTACGTACTTTCGATTAAAAATGTTTGTAATTTTTTATTTCTTTTGGCCACCGAAAACGCTGTCAGCGATGGTGACGTCATCGTATTCGTACCTTACTGCATGTCAAAACAATCACTGACATATTGAACTTTATGCCTTCATACTTAAAAAGTCAGAAAATGTTGTTTTAGAATAGAATGACCTGATGCACAGTTAATCTGTAGATTAACATGACTGTGTTGTTTTCGCCTAATTATGTAAAAGTATACTTTAATACTACATTTCGTTATAAGTGCGAGAAATATGTCATTACTTCACGAGTCCCGAGACATTTTGCCACGAGCGGCACGCGATTGGCAAAACTCGAGACGAGTGAAGAATGACATTCTCGCACGTGTGACGAACGACGTTTTTCAATACAGTTGCGAAACAACACTACTTCAACGAAATAAAACGATAAACAATCCGAACTCCCAATTTTCGCATTGACATTGACGTACCTATCTTTGAAGCTTTTAAACTTGCGTTCATATTTTCGATTTTGCTATCCATCCAACACTATTTATTTATTTCATTGTGTGCCATAAAAACATAAACATTTACGATTTGAGACGATTGTTTAATATATACCTACATTTTAATTCAATCGACCATTTATGCCTCGGAAGTAAATAACATAAAATACCTAATTATGACAAATGGCGTAACATTATTAAGGTTTTTGAACGACTGAACGTGCTTGCATTAAGTTGGTAACATTGGTAAGACGCCATTACTATGACAGACGACGCGTTTCGTTCCATTTCACGTTCTGTTTACACGATATGAGCCACTTTTTCAAAGTATAAACCATTTTATAAATTATGTTTAGTATGACTAAAAATAAACAATTACATATGAAATATCAATGTTTTACACATTAATCACTTAATAGTATGTTTATAGTTTTATTCCGTCTTAGTAAAATATACTAATATTAAAACAGCTCGGTATGTAGTCGTAAAATAGAACGCATACTTTTTACGCACTAGTGCGTAAAATACAACTTCTCGCACGCTAAACAGCCAAAAACGGGCACTTTTTGAGCAACTGTATTAAAAAATATTTTTTCTACTTGTCGACTGTAATCTGTCAATTAGGACACCACGGACTAAACTAAACCTAAGTGCTAACTTTTTAGTGTTGGATACTCTATGGCAGTTCCGACTCAATTATAATAAGCTCATTATAGTTGACTTTAGTTAACTGTAATAATTTCAAAAATTCATACAATACATACAATTTCTATACTAATTTGCGATACCTGGCAAATTTTCCTGCATTTGAAACACATTTTTTTTTATCTGTCGCGTTATCGGCCAATCAGAGACGGTTATTACAAACAATTGGTTGCTTTGCTAGGTATGTCGATGTTGATACAACGGTGAACGACTCTATTAACATTAATTTTAACTTGCATGAATGATGATATTTCCGTCCATTGATGATGAAGATGATGACTCGTAGAAAAAGTATTGTATACAATAGTGATATAATTAAGCTTTTTACTCTCGTACCGTACTATTAGGCCACTCAGCAAGCTTCGTGGCCTAAACATGGTACTCGACTGAAAAGCTTTGTATTATATCACGATTGTATAAAATACTATTTCAGTACAGATGGTGTTTTTTTTACGCACTAGTGCGAGAAGTGGTTCATTATATGTCAGGTTGAAACTTCCATTCCACTCAAATCCATTCATCCATTCATTTATCTTCCATTTCATTCACTTCCATTGGAGGGCCATCTGTACTGAAAAACGTCGTACGATACACGTGCGAAAAGGAAATTCGTGTCGTGTCGAATTAAAACCCTTCGGTCGTGTTTTAATTTATCGCCACTCGTTTCGAACTTCCTTTTTTACGCACTTGTATCGTAATGTACTATTTTATCAAAATGTGTATTGACCTGATAGCATGATATTAAAATAAAGAAATATGTCATTTGTTCTTATAAAAAAATAAAAACACGCAAAAATATTGCGGGAAAATAATTATGATTTTTGCCACTTCCAGGCTGCGAAACAGCCCCATTTAATTTTATCTCTAAAAGGTCCATACATTTCAGGGGTACACTTTTTTCTATGGACTTTATCAGTCCCGGTATATATCGTCCTTGGCCGTGAGATTTGCTTTATCGGTTCTCCTCAGGCCCCGTAGCCGAATGGCATTTCTCCGACGCCAAACGAAAGCGATACGCCGCTGGCTCTGTCGCGCCAATACGCAAGCGCGATAGAGATAGATATCTACTAGCGCTTCGTTTCGTGAGCGTTTCGTGAGCGTTTGTGCCATTCGGCTAGCCACCCTGGTATAGTATTCTAAATCGTTGAAAAATAAAATTTGTAGGCTCTGGTAAGTATATAAGAATATTTGTACAGCTATGAATGCTTTTTTTACCGCCGCACCCAAATCTCAAGGAAGGTGGTTCTCAATTCGTCTGTTTTTTTATGTTTGTTCCACGATATCTCCGTCGTTACTGGACCGATTTTGAAAGATTTTTTTTGATCGAATGTATACAGATTGGTCCCATTATTATCAGAACCTAGTTCAGATGATGGGATCCTGGAGAAATCGAGGGAACTCCTCAAATCTGAAAGGCATACATATGGTGATTTTTGTGTTTTATAAGAACAGCATGTATTTACGTACGGAACAGTGAAATTTGGTGCAGTGGAACTGCTGATGATGGTCAGAACGGAACTCCTCAAATCTGAACGGCACACTTATAGTGACTTTGGTATTTTTATAAGAACAGCATGCACTTACGTCTAAAACAGTGACATTTGGTGCAGTGGAACTGCTGATGAAGATCAGAACGGAACTCCTCAAATCTGAACGTCACACTTATAGTGACTTTGGTATTTTTATAAGAACAGCATGCACTTACGTCCAGAACAGTGACATTTGATGCATTTGAACTGCTGATGAAGATCAGAACGGAACTCCTCAAATCTGAACGGCACGCTTATAATGACTTTCGTATTTTTATAATAACAGCATGCATTTAAGTTAAGCATAGTGATATTTATTTGTTAGGAGATTTGTTCTCTTTGTTATGCTTACATATTGAGTTTTCAAGTCAAATTCTGTCAAGCTCAATTTTTTATATGTAATTTTATATCGGTTCATGAGGAATTGAGGAAACTCCTCAAACCTTAACGGTATACGTATACCTATTCATTAAATTTGTGTTTCCATCAAATAATCAAAGATTTATATTAAATGCAGTTTTAAAATTTACCTAAGCATTTCTACATAATCCAACATTCGCAAGTACCTTTCACCAGAACCCCAAAAGCGGCGGTTTTTTTTTCTTAAACATTATTTGAATGAATATTTGTGCAGCGTTTGGAGCTTGGACAAAGCTATGACGAGTGGCGGAGAACACGAGAAGCCTTTGCCCAACAGTGGGATACAATACAATAGAGGCAAAAAAATAAAAAAACCGGTCTGGCCTAGCGCGTAGTGATGCTGCCTGCTAAGCTGCGGTCCCGGGTTCGAATCCCGGTAAGGGCATTTATTTGTGTGATGAGCACAGATATTTGTTCCTGAGTCATGGATGTTTTCTATGTATATAAGTATGTATTTATCTATATAAGCAAGTATATCGTCGCCTAGCATCCATATTAGTACAAGCTTTGCTTAGTTTGGGGCTAGGTTGATCTGTGTAAGGTGTCCCCCAATATTTATTTATTATTTATTTATTTATTTATAAAACTTTGCGAGCATTTTCGGTCCTAGTAGATGATTTTAAAGCAATTAAAATAAATAAAAGGAGCTCTGGCTCTTTAATAGCTGTTATTCTTATTTCAAAATAGGGGTTCAGGCAGACCAAAAAGGAGATGGCGGGACGACCTGGACGCATTCTACCCAAAATGGTGTCAAAATGCCGACAACAGGGTCGAGTGGAGAAAGCGAGGGGAGGCCTTTGCCCAGCAGTGGGACACAAAAGAGGCTAGTTAAAAAAAAAAGTATAATTTCGTTGCAAAAAATTAGCTATGACCATGAGTGAAGAACATGGGTGGTACTTAAGCTGAGTCACAAACACATTCTATTATTCATTTCATATTGTAGCCCATACGTATTGTTTTAATTATATTTAATAGCGGTTGTAAATTTTTCAATGGTTGATAATTTTCAAAATCTTCATTTACTAAGTTTATCTGCAACTTTCCTCTGTTTTCGTCTAGAGTAAACAACAATGCACAATATCACACACAAGTCCAGATAAAAGAATTTGACTTGCGTTAATCGAGTAGAGATTTTCCAGAAATTTCTCGGCGGATTCTGTCGAATTTCTTGGATAGACGTTATTGGGAAACTTTTTCCATTATTTGAACAGGAAGCGTTGTTAAATTGAACGATTGTGGCCATTTCACGCAAAATTCTTCGCTCCCGATTTCGATATTTAAAAACCGCCATCACTCTCATATAGAAAGTTACCTAGTATTTTTTTCTGCTTTATTGCCTTAAGAAATCTTTATGTGTACAAGGCGGGGCTATAATGGTACAATGCATTCAGTGTTATAAAGCTAACAAAGATAAGAACGAAAAATAAGACGTTATTATTTGTATGTTTAGGTACTTGTAATATGTAAGCAAAAATAAGGGATTAAATCAACAATATAGCTACTCAATATTAATTCAAGTTGTACGCAATATTTTTGAGAAACTTATAATATGCAAAAACTGCGTGAATTTTTTTATTCATCATGCCTTATACGTATAAGGGCGATGAAAAATCTTCTGAATAACAAAGCACTGCGTGCGTTTTCATATCTTTATCACCTAAAAGACCTAAAATAATAACTTTGAAAATAGGTATCCGTGATTTTAGTATTAGGAATAATTTAGGTATCTAAGTTTTTTTTTTATGAAATAGGCAGCAAACGAGCAGACGAGCCGCCTGATGGGAAGCAGTCATCGCCGCCCATGGACATAAGCAACATCATAGCGCAAGGGAAACACCTCAGAAGGTCATTCCACAACTTGCACGTTCTGGGCAAAAACGAGCGTTTGTGGGCGTTATTTTCATAACAAACAATATTCAAAGTAATTTATAAAGAAAAAGACTCTTTCTGTGTTTGTTTGGTGCCGTAATGTAATTCTAAATGTTATAATGACGGTCTTTAAGAATGATGTAATTTTATGACGAAGGTCAGTAAGCAGGAGCCGTAGCCGAATGGCATTTCTACGACGCGAAACGAAAACGAAACGCCGCGAAAGGTAGTTTGGCTCTGTCACGCCAATACGCACGAGCGATAGAGATAGATATCTACGTAGCTCATTCCAGAACGTGCAAGTTGTGGACAACTTGCACGTTCTGGGCAAAAACGAGCGTTGGTGGGCGTTATTTTCATAACAAACAATATTCAAAGTAATTTATAAAGAAAAAGACTCTATTTGTGTTGTTTGTTTGGTGCCGTAAGGTAATTCTAAATGTTATAATGACGGTTTTTAAGAATGATGTAATTTTATGACGAAGGTCAGTAAGCAGGAGTCTGATTAATGTTCAACGAGGAATAAAGAAAACGAAGAGAATTCTATTACCTGCGGCCAGAGGCGTGCCAGGAATACGAAGGGGCGGCACTCTGTTCAGAGATAATACTTATGCTCAGTTGTGTGAAAAACGAATAGTACATTGTGCAACAAGGGGAGGAAGATGAATATTACTAACGAGAGTAAGTTAAATCGCGACGGCTTGCCGGAGCGATTTAAAGACTCGAGTTAGTAATATTCATACTCCCCGAGTTACACACAATGTTTTTCATCCCACTCGCAATGTAAAAAATATGTAAATAGATGTAAAAAAGTTAAGTACGGTACTAGAAATTTCATTATTCCCTTGGGAGAACGATGTTTCTATAACTCACGCTTCGCCTACGTGCAATAGCACATTTGAAGTGCGGGTGTGATGAAAAATATATAGACTTTTCGTACAGCACTTACATAATAGTCTTCTTAGGACCGTGCACAAGGCAGCGCCGCGTTGTAAGTAAACGCGTCGTTTAAGTACTTACTTATGTAGTTAATAAATTTAATAATGCAACAACTTTAATTAATGAAAACTACGGATTTTGTTGTGGCCACTCGAGTCATAGATGAAATTTAATATGACTCGAGTGATTCTCGGATAAGATTAAAACATAATTTGTTATGGAGCTTAACATAGATAAGTTAGATTAGAACAACATAAATTAAGTAAGTAAATGATGTGTTTTTTTATTTCAACATCATCTGTAAACTATTTACTTACAAACACAGTGAAATAGATGTTTAGTTAAAGCGCCAACAAGACAAAGCGAGCGACAGCAAAAAGGGCACTTTAAGGAACAAGCCTCAAGGAAAACCGACAAAAAATAACCAAGTAATTTAGTGAAGTGACGTAACTATACCCCAATTGTTAATTCGAGTCCAAAAAAACTACGACAGATACGTCAATGTCACAGCTGTCAATGTCACTTATGTCACTGTCAAAATACTTTTCAGGTTTCGCCAACCTTCTACATTCTTTATTTGGCACGTAAGTGCGTTTTCACATTATCCGATCCGATATCGGATGTCGGACCGATATTCCATACATTACAGGCGCCATCTTGGATTTTTTCTATTGAAATCCTTCCGACATCCAATATCGGATCGGATAATGTGAAAGCGGCCTAAGAAATCCAAGAATACCAAATAATCCAAGAAATCCAAGAATACCAAATAATCCAAGAAATCCAAGAAATGATGATAAAATTGTGAAGAAAATTCGTTTTGGTTTTTTTGTTTTAATTCTCATACGTCAAATTAGTTCCACCGGTCGCCACTAATGATAAATGTTGGTAATTCGCATTATATTACGTGTATATGTGACAATCAACATCACCTTCATTCACGTTGCTAATAATAATAAAACTTAAACCAGACAAATGTATGCACTAAAGCTGCCCTATCTCAGTCAGGTGCAATTTTCGCCAATGTTTATTAAATTAGTCATTGGAGTCTAACAACCCATTACCAATATTAGAATGTTATTGCTGAAGGGTAGCACCTGAACTGGCTCTCAGAATGGCGCATGGCGAAGTCAGGGGCTCACGAAAGGTATTTCCTTAGCGTATTGAACGAGTGCCCAATGTATCTCTGAGACTCCTCAGGAGATTTGGAACCATAAATTGAAGAACATTACTCAAACTTACTTACATACTCTCTTTAAGGTAAAACAATAGATCATTACATGTGCCATTTTTTATCTAAAAGGTTCATAAGTGTCGGTTGTCAATAAAGCGCTACTTGCATATTAACGTCTGTCTATCATATATTATATCAGAGATGTAGTATGTATATTTGTGTATCATACATAATAATAAATTCAAATACAGTTTGACAGACCATGGTGTCATGGCCGCTTCCAAAACAATGGCGGCCGTGGCAACCATAAAGCCCACTATACACTATTTCGCTGATTAGCTAATTGTAAAATATATGTATAAAAAATTGGTCACAATATCTATATCATCAATAGTTTGTTCTATACCGCAAAATATAGCACCAAATGTTATTGATACCTGAAGTGATACAAGCGCAATACCAACTTTACAACTAAAAATCACGGAAAAAAAGAAAAAAAATCGAGCGTCCTAGTATTTATGTAAATAATAAAAGACTATTAAATATATAAATCAAAGGATTGAAATAAATAATAAATAATTTATCTTGGCGTGTGTTTTTATAAAAAAGGATTATACTATTTTACAAACATTTTATTGCAGTGGCAACATCGTAGTAGTTTTTTTGGACTCGAATTAGCAATTGAGGTATAGATAGCCATTGTACCTATTAAAGGAACTCTCGACGCGACAGATGCGGGTAAAAGGCAATAATTTAATTAGAGCAGTTATTGATGGGACGGCTTAAAGCCGACATTGCTTTTGTAATAATTATTGAAGCAAAAAGCAATTTCACAGAGCTCAAAATTAAATACTGTGTGCAGTATTCTAGCTCTGGAAACTTAATGTATCGTTTGTAATATTAATTTACAGGCTGTGGAAACGTGACACAAGACATAACTTAAAGAAACGGTAATTTTTTAACACATTATCACAAACTGTAGACTAACTGTGCTCTAGTTCATCCGGTAATACGTGTTAATGTTTTCTAAACTTTAAAGCGAAACTAATAAAATATGTAGAGTGGTCTCGAGGACTTTTTGTTCGTGTAAAAAAAGCACTTCTTACAGTTACGAATTGTGTCACAGGAGTGTGACCCAGGGGGGAGCAAACTGACATATTTACGACGAGGGCGAATCCTGAACTTATGCAGGAATCTCGAGCTTAGCGAGGGTTTCTAAAATGTAGTCTTGAGCTTAGTGACCAAAGGGACCTAAGAGATTTTAGTGTATGAGTGATCAAGTGACCCGTAGGGGAGACGGAGAAGTGTTGTGACAAAGTCGATTTTTGAGAACTTATTAACTATCAGCAAGTTCGCAATTTAGCACGCGTTTGCTAGCTCAAAACTTGAAGTAAAAAACCAGCGCTGTTGCGAGCTTGCTAATAGTTAATAAGTTCCCAAAAATCGACTTTGTCACAACTCTTCTCTGTCACAACTAACCTCGGTCTCCCGTACTTGCTTTTCACATGACCAATGAAGACATTGTTTCAAAATACCTGGAATCACTAGACGTTTTGAATAATTTCTTAGAACCAATATTTTGATTAAATATTCCGTTGTAATGTTACGTTGCTCCTTGATATTGGAGCAGTGTAAAAGGAACGCTTTGCCGAGATAAGCTACGTATTCTAGAGGGGATCTTGAGATTATACTCTTTGCCTACACTATTTTCCGTGCTCTTGCATAGATTTTCTCACAGCTATTTATCCGGTAAGTTGCTACGAAACAATTTTTGCATGGTTTTTATGCGGTCATCCTGATTGTTTTCCTAAATGAAAGTAGACGTGTTTTGATATTTTAATAACCTAACCACAAAATTAAAATTTTGAAAAAACCCCGACCGCGACCGATTTTCATGAAACATGGCTAAGAACACTACCGACTAACTCAGCTTTCAGACAAAAAAACTAAATTTAAATCGGTTTATCCGTTCGGGAGCTACGATGCCACAGACAGACAGACAGACAGACAGACAAACAGACAGACAGACAGACAAACAAACAGACAGACAGACAGACAAACAAACAGACAGACAGACAGACAGACATGCCAAACTTATAACACCCCGTCGTTTTTGCGTCGGGGGTTAAAAATTGAGGATAAAATGAGGGACGAGGGATTTCATCTTCGTGGAATCCCCTGGTTAGCAAAAGTGAAAAAAAAAAAAATCAGTCACATACCATCAGATGTCGTTTAAAAGTAGTCCTATTTTACATTACTTTAAATTTCGATACCAAATTAAATAAGCAATCTCTTTTATAATTTAAATCACGATTGAGACTATATAATTAAATCACTCAAATAACTGTTTATTTTTTACTTATAAATTTGATTCCCAGCCATAAGCCCACTTGCACCAACCACTTAACTCAGGGTTAGTGGGCTGTCAACTGTCAAATTCTCGGGTTAACCCTCCATTTTCGTTGGTGCATATGGCCCTTAGACTGACTAACATTACCCGAAAATATTCGGACGGGAGTCGGCGTACACCGCGTCAATAGTTAAAGTCGGAAATGGTACCAAATACATACTGGGTGTATTTTGGTAGCGGGTCAGTGTGCAGTGAGGGCAGCTACTAGATCCCGTGCTGCTACGCGAAAACGGTCGCAGGATACCTTCCTTCGATTTTTAATTTATGAAAATCTGGTAACTCCATAATCCCAATATAAGTACAATATCTCATTTGCAATGTGGATAATTATGTTCTATTTAATTTATTATTATTTCAATGACGTGCAACAAACTTTAGCTTATGATTTATTTTTCATTACCAGTTACTTAGATATATATTATGTTTTGTATTTAATTTTCTTTACCATCTTTAATCTTGATCGTGCTAAGTTAAGTCCATTAAAGAGTTAAATTAAATGAATAAGCTCATTTCTAACTAAATTTCCATGAAACGAAGTAAGTAATAAGACATTAAAGTGTTAAGAGTCGTAAATCGCTTTAACGCTACGCCGGCTACTTGAGTCTTAAAGCAAAATATTCTGCAAATGACAGTCACAAGATAGCAATCTCGTTAGTTCAGATTAGAACCTGTCTTGTCTTAAGAGACTTAACATAATTTACGCACAAACACTGTTCAGAAGCATTATGATAGATAAACTATACTAACGTTGTTGTTATTTGACTATTTAAATTACCTCGTTAACCTCATTTTAAGCACTAAGTACCTATTTTAAAAATACGCAACTATTAAGAGTAAGATTTGCTACCTTAGTAATTTCTTAGTTAATTTTATATTATTAGGTATTAGGTGAACTAAAACCACAGTATAATAAAGAGTATTATACAGTATGGCCACTCCCGCTCCCCGCTGAAAGTGCCGCCCACCCCCTCTCGGTTACCTCACAGTTACCGTCTGTCAAAAATGCGAACAGTCGACCTGTCATATGTCACTCATACAAGCATAGTACGCGTTCACCTACACGAGCTTGGACTGTGTGCTAGGAACGCGCCTCTTTCATATATTTAATCGCCAGTGTCCGAGGTGTGCTAAAACATAACAAAATATGTCTCAGTAAATCACGTTCACCAACTTTCACTAATTACCGAAGTTACAAGAAAAACGTTCATTTTATTTTCATTCTTTGGACAAGATAAATGACATCGTAATTATTAATTTAATCTTTTTCTCAATATTAAATATGTATACGTTTGCGTAAATATCTAAACAACGAATAACAATTAAACTGGCAATGGAGAAACTCTCGAAGATCTGGAAAAACCGCAACATAACAAGGGCAACGAAAACTCGTCTCGTAATCTCTCTCTCTCTCTCTCTCTCTCTCTCTCTCTCTCTCTCTCTCATTTTCCTAGTGTTTCTCTACGGGGTCCCCGTCCTTATGTAATTAATACAGTTAGAAGAAGACGTGTTATCTATCTCGGCGACATACTCTCGCGGCAATCATGTGCTAGGCCTACAGTAAGAGAGAGTGAACGAAAACGCATTGACGCCTTGGAAATGTGGTGCTGGAGAAGGATGCTACAGATATCGTGGAGTCACTGTCGCAGTAATGTGTCCATTCTTCGGGAGCTCAAGCAAATCAATTAAAGACTGTCAGACATCGTTCACTCTTACAACATTAGCTACTTCGGTCACGTTACTCCATGGGAAGACTCCGCTATAGAGAGGCTTGTTCGGGAAGAGAGGCCGTACAAGAATCAGACTGCGTCCCTAAATGCGATAGGCATACATACTTTATAACTTAAAAATGAAGGGTAGAGAATTGGCATTAAGTCCGCCATTTGTATTTTTTATGTTTTGTGCAATAAGGCTTTAATAGTGTTTGTTTGCATGTTTGTTGAGATAGAAAATGTTTGTAAGGTCTTAAGGAAAAAGATTTTTGCAAAGGGTCGGCCTGTTTGGTTTGCCCATTCAGTTATTGACGCAGCAGTTAACTCAGAATTAGATTAGCTTAAGTTTCGATAAATAATTTAGCAGCCAGTCTGACAAAGTGTAAATAGATATGTCAGCTAACGAATCACCAATGATGAATAAAATAGTAAATCTTGGACTGTACAGTATGTAATACAATTACTCGTATAAGTATACACAAATACTAAAAAAAACACAATATTACAAATAACAAACTTTTTACCAACGTAATATTGTATATAGTCCCAGCCAGTGATATATAAACTCCATGGTTTTACTTAACTTAAATACTATTCAATATGAGTTCGCGACTCTGTAATCCTCCCACCTGTATCAAAAATCTGTCGCATTACATCTTGCATGACAACCTGTCTGGCCTAGCTTAGTGCGAAGAGTCAGAGCTAGCTCCAACAGTATTCTGAATTTGTTATTAGCGAATAGGTTTGATTGGCTATATCTGAATGCCTGCTGCTTGTTGCACGCACGCAGGAATAGATAACCTAGCTATTAAGTTTCTGTATAAACTAACACTAGACTAAGATTATTTATGTTACTAACACTATGATCCACGTTGGTCTTAAATAAATGATTTATTCTCTTTATTTCTTTCAAATCTTAGGCTAGGCTGTTTATAATATGAATATAAAAGTAAAATACAAAACCACTTACAAAACAATATAAAACACATATCTGTCAGTGATAATAATGATTTATTATTATTATAGTGACCCTGCCTGGTACGCCGTGGTCCCGGGTTCGAATCCCGGTAAGGGCATTTATTTGTATGAGCACTGATATTTCTTCCTCAATCCTGGATGTTTTCTATGTATATTATATATATATTGTTGTCTGAGTACCCACAATACAAGCCTTCTTGAGCTTACCTGGGGCTGATGGGTGGGTCAATCTGTGTAAGAATGTCCTATAATATTTATTATATATTTATGAATAGGTATTGAATTACATCTTAGGAACATAAAGGAAATCTTTTGTTCAGCCAGCATTCTATTTATCCTTTTTTGCACTATCATCTATACATATGTAAACAGTATGTTTTGCAACTATTTAAAACGTGAAAAAGCTAAAGTAATCGGGTTTTATAAGAGAAATTATACTTAGTCTGCATTTAGTTTGATATTTTTGTTCTCTATTAGGTTACTAGGTGCAAGTACTGTGCATTATTATTACTGGAACCTTATACTCATCTATACATAATGAAATTTATTTTATGTAAAAAACTAAATTAAAACTGTTTATTTCAGAAAAGTAATCGTTACACATTCTTAAACCTAGTAATAATATTTAATATCTAATATTGTAATAATGTATTGTGCTACAAAGGAATTAATTGTAATTCTACGACTACGACCTTATCCTCTAGCAGAAACTATTAAATTTAGTGACCGTTCACAACGTCCTATTAATAAATTTGTTTATAAGGGGCAAATTACGGTTGTAAAAGGTAGAAATAAAAATTTCACGAATATAATTAGGTATAACTCCTACTTTCGTATCTGTGAGAAACAATAGAAGGTAGGACAATTTTAGGAGCCCGATCTGCTTTGAGATATCCAATTCCGAGCCTACCTTCGTCAAACCGAGGACACCGCAATAATGCCAGCATCGGAATTTATGTCGACCCCAGGCGCCCCCTTATCCCATCGAAATGGTCACTTTGAATAAAGCACCTGACAGACTAAATAATACCATAGCCACGATAGGTAGCCTACTTAAAGGCCCTGATTTGAAGAAGGGTTGAGGCGATTCATCGGGTATATTGTCTACGCAATTATACTTAGCCACAAGGCATCAACACACAGACATCTATGAAATAGATCTCGGTAAGTTTTAATGCGATCGGAGGCAGTGGGGCGGGCGGAATATGCGGGTGGGTGACGTGAAGTGGCAGGAATATTTTCTGGGTTCGGATCGGACGTAGTGCAAAACCGCCCTAACCCTAAGTTCGCTTTTAAGAAATCTGTACGTTCTTTCTTTGCTGGTAGAATGAAGGATTCCTAGTTGTTTTTTATATATGTATGTATGTATGTATGTATTTTTGGAAATATATATTTAGGTTTATGTATATTTATTATGTAACTTCTTATGTAGGTAACTATGTAAAGTTTTAGTAATATCACCGCCCACAATATCTCTGCTTTGCCTAAAGGTTGACTGGTAGAGAATGCTGTCTGGCATTAAGTCCGCCTTTTGTACTATAAGTATATTTCTTTTATAACATTTACTTCACTCATTTTCTTTCTTTGTGTACAATAAAGATTAAATAAATAAATAAACCCTGTATATTTCTTTTATAACATTTACTTCACTCATACATTTCCTTAATTTTCATTACGCTGGTATTAACAGTACGTCATTTTAAAAATATATATGACAGCACCTATGTCAAATTCTGTCAACCAGGTTGTATGTAAACAATTATAATTTAATTTATTTTTACATATTTAGATACTTATTAATCGATTCTTACTTAGAATAGAAGGAAGGGAAATGCGGGCGGGTATATAAGTACCTATTTATTAAATACAATATTCCGTATGGTGTGCTCCTGGTTCAAATTTTTATATAAAAAAATGTTTCAATTTCATTAAAGATTACCCTGTGCATACCACGAACACGTAAGTTCATCGTTGTTTAGAAAGTAACGCTCGTTTTGATTGGCACTTCTCCATTCAACTAGACCAGATGGAACAGAATGATGGAACAGTCACCAGCATACGTATATGACTATGAACGGCCGTGACAACATATCCGATTCTCTATAGGGGCCATAAGTATATGACGACATATTCCCGGCAAGAAATTGCACTGATGCTTCGTGACCGGCAAAAACATAGTCTCTCTTTCTAGCGTCTCGCGAGCGTAGCGTCGGGCCAACTGTATGGAAAAAGACGTCGCGTCGCGTCGGCGCGGCTTAGCCATACAGTTGGCCCGACGCTACGATCGCGAGACGGTAGATGTGGGAGGGTCCTTATCCGTATAAATATCTGATCGGGTCGCTTAAAAATATTTGTTTCCTTATAAAAATCTAAATTACACTCTCACTCGCATAATTATCTATCCATTGTTAAAGCAAATATATATCTTACGAGCTAAAAATCATTAATATGTAATTAAAGTGCAATAACAAACCCTACCTTAGTTGCCTTAGAGCGGTAAATTGTATGAGGTGATTTGACATCTCACGAAACACGTGCAGTATTATATTGTCGTTGCATATGTCTGTCTCATTGTTCTTAAACTATAACAACTAAACTTATAGACCCAGAGCCCAGGCCCGCCAGACCTTCCTCAAATTCTCAAGGATGAAACTTTGGGACAATGTAGAGTTCACATCGGCGTTTAATGTGTGCATATTTTCTAGTTCGGCCCATCGGCCAATTTTTTGCTATCAAGTGATGAAGGTGAAAAAAAAAAGTGCTTACTTTCCTTAAATTCTCAAGGCTGATTTTTATATATGTGTTAGAGCACGTTGTTAGAAATTGGTTATCATCAATGCCAGACCGTTTCCGCCGGCCATAACTTTTACCAGACGCGACAAAGTTGGCAAAAAACGACTCTAACTTATCTCATTTTCTCAAGCCTGATTTTGATATATGATACGCAGGGACCTATAACTAGACCGTTTGTAAGCAGCCAGACCAATCGGATGGACCCAACCATCCGCCAGACCGACTTAAAGTTTCGATATGAGCATTAGTAGAATTGAAAATATTGAAATATTCCGGGTCTATAAAAGCTAAAAACTTGAATTTTCTACATCAAGCTACGTGTATATTGTATACTTGACGTAATAAGCGACTTTCAAAAATTTTACTTCTAAGGAAATAAAAAAATCCTCCTCCTACCCTCCCGGTAGTAAGCGGTTCTGGTCCCTGTCGAAAGCGGTCGAATCCAACTTCTGCCGTCCCACACTGCCACCTCTGCAGAAACCGGATGGTACGCTGGCCCACTCCGCGGCGGAGAAAGCAAACTTGTTTGCTTCTCTGTTTGCGAGCAATTCACGTCTAGATGCAGGCTCAAAACTCCCACCTACGCTACCTCAGTGCAGCTCCTCTATGCAAGGAATTGCTATCCGGCAAAATGAGGTACGCCGAGCTCTGCAGACTCTTGACGTGAATAAGGCTAATGGTCCAGACGGTATACCTGCACGTGTTCTAAAACAGTGTGCGCCTGAGTTGTCTCCTGTACTGACACGCCTGTACCGCCTCTCTCCAAACAAGAGTGGTGCCGAAATCCTGGAAGCTTGCAAACGTGCAGCCAGTACCCAAGAAGGGTAGTCGTGCTGATCCCTGCAATTACCGACCAATCGCCATTACCTCCATGCTCTGTAAAGTCATGGAAAGGGTACTTAACGGCAAGTTGCTGACTTACCTCGAGACAAACGATCTGCTCAGTGACCGTCAATATGGCTTTCGCCGGGGTCGGTCTACTGGAGATCTCCTAGCGTATGTCACGCACCGCTGTGGCGAAGCCATCGAGAGGAACGGTGAAGCGCTTGCTGTTTCACTGGACATCTCGAAGGCCTTTGACAGGGTTTGGCACGCAAGTCTCCTTAGCAAGCTTCCTGCATACGGCATCCCTGCTGACCTTTGCAGTTGGCTATCTGACTTCCTGAGTGAACGGTCGATCAGAGTGGTCATTGATGGCTGCTCTTCGGACCTCATGGCCATTGACGCCGGTGTTCCTCAGGGGTCTGTTCTCTCCGCAACCCTTTTCCTGCTTCACATAAACGACATGCTGCAACCCAGCATTGTTGGCTATGCAGACGACAGTACGGTTGTTGAGAGATATTTAGCTAGTGCAGGGGACAGCAGGGACGACATACATTCACAGAGAGAGGCCATGGTTGAGCGAGCGAACTTGACTCTTAGTCGCGTTTCCCAGTGGGGGGAAGACAATCTGGTCAAGTTCAATGCCACCAAAACGCAGGCGTGTCTGTTTTCGGCAAAACGGAGTCCGTTCGATCTGACTCCTACTTTCCGGGGTGCATCTGTACCTATTACCGACAGCCTAGAACTCCTCGGTGTGGAGTTGAGTTCAGTCCTCAACTTTGGCACCTTCATTGAGTCTAAAGCACAAACTGCGGCCAGAAAGCTAAGCATCCTAAATAAGGTGAAGCGATACTTCACACCTGGACAGCTTCTAACACTCTATAAAGCTCAAGTCCGATCCTGTATGGAGTATTGCAGCCACCTGTGGGATGGCTCAGCCAAATACCAACTCGCTGCTTTGGACTCAGTGGAGCGCAGAGCCAGGAGGATGATTGGCGACAAGAAGCTAACGGCCAAGCTACAGTCTTTGGCCCATCGGCGAAAAGTCGCTAGTCTGTCGGTGTTTTACAGGTTGCACTTCGGGGAGTGTGCTCAAGAGCTACACGAGCTTATTCCACCGTCCCCATTCTACCATCGGACTCTTAGACGCACGGCAGGTCTCCATCCTTACTTGGTGGATATTCCACGAATCCGCACGAAGCGCTTTGCTTCTTCTTTTCTTATGCGCACTGCCAAGGAGTGGAATTCCTTGCCGGCGGCTATATTTCCGAGCTCATATAACCCGGCAACCTTCAAATCAAGAGTGAACAGGCATCTTCTGGGCGAGCTCACTCCATCGTAGGCCACGTCTTTGCCTTTGGCTAGTCTGTGGTCAAGAGTAAGCCCATTTATAATAAAAAAAAAAAAATGAAAGTTTATATGTGGTGCAAGATTAATTTTAAGCTATGAATTCTACTAATGCTCATATCGAAACTTTAAGTCGGTCTGGCGGATGGTTGGGTCCATCCGATTGGTCTGGCTGCTTACAAACTGTCGGGTTACAGGTCCCTGCGTATCATATATCAAAATCAGGGTTGAGAAAATGAGGTAAGTTAGAGTCGTTTTTTTGCCAACTTTGTCGCGTCTGGTAAAAGTTATATTTATAATAAAATACACATGTACTTACGCAGTGTAAATAAAATTCATAGCTTAAAATTAATCTTGCACCACATATAAACTTTCATTTTTTTATTTCCTTAGAAGTAAAATTTTTGAAAGTCGCTTATTACGTCAAGTATACAATATACACGTAGCTTGATGTAGAAAATTCAAGTTTTTAGCTTTTATAGACCCGGAATATTTCAATTCTACTAATGCTCATATCGAAACTTTAAGTCGGTCTGGCGGATGGTTGGGTCCATCCGATTGGTCTGGCTGCTTACAAACGGTCTAGTTATAGGTCCCTGCGTATCATATATCAAAATCAGGCTTGAGAAAATGAGGTAAGTTAGAGTCGTTTTTTGCCAACTTTGTCGCGTCTGGTAAAAGTTATGGCCGGCGGAAACGGTCTGGCATTGATGATAACCAATTTCTAACAACGTGCTCTAACACATATATAAAAATCAGCCTTGAGAATTTAAGGAAAGTAAACACTTTTTTTTTCACTTTCATCACTTGATAGCAAATAATTGGCCGATGGGCCGAACTAGAAAATATGCACACATTAAACGCCGATGTGAACTCTACATTGTCCCAAAGTTTCATCCTTGAGAATTTGAGGAAGGTCTGGCGGGCCTGGGCTCTTGATCTATTATTACAAATCTGATATCAGAAGCCTTTTTACAAGCTTTTATTCAACTTGCCTTGTTAGTTTGGGTCAAAACGTAGAAGCTAAATTTGACCCACTTTCCGGTTTCCGATTGAGCTGAAATTTTGCACACATATGTAAATCACGTGACATTGCAATATTATGGTATCATGGAGGTGATCTGATGATGGAGCAGAAAGGTGGTCAGAGGAACTCTGTTATGAAACGTCGTATCCCCATTGAGTAAGGGGTTTTTAGAAACATCTCGGAGAGCAATAGATGATTGTTGAAAGAAAGGTACAGTCGGCTAAGGTAAAGCTTGTGCAAAAAATGAAATTTTTGCAAAAAAAAAAATATTATAAATTGGGAGGTGTAATTTTTTATTATCTCTGCATTTCATTGAGGAGAAAAACCGGCCAAGAGCGCGTCGGGTCACGGTCAGTACGTGTAGGGTTCCGTAGTTCCAGGGAAAATAATATATTTAGGGGCATGAAAATGTCTGTCAAAGTTGGCATTTAAATTTATTGTATTATTTACTCATTTTAACTTTATTTTTGTGTGAAATTTTGCTCAGAATTTGTTCGTTATCCTTTTGAATGTAGTGTATACCTACACTTCTAAAGTTTATGTTCCATACATACTTACTACAATTTTCTTTTCATTGACAGACGATTTCAATTTCAATTTGATGGATAAATATCCGCGGCCTGAGGGGTGAATAGGATCAGGAATGGGGGGAATCGGGTCGCAAAGGGGGTGAATAGGTTTACGAAGAGGGTGATTAGGGTCGGAAGAGGGGTGAATTGGGATGTGTGGTCAATGGTTGTCAAATTGTATAAAAGATATATAACTTACCTAAAGTGATGTTTTTATGAATGACCTCTCTGTATATGGACGCAATTTATACGTCAATGTATTGCTTCGTAGTTAGACTAGATACAAGAAATCAACATTTAGAAATGTTAATTACACTTCTGTCAACCTCCACGTTTCACCCATGATTGCTATAATATAAATGGATTACTTTAAAATAAAAATCATAAGTATGAAACTATACAACTAGGGAAGAAATAAAATTATTTTATTGAATAATTTTTGATTTGTTCTTTTTCAAGTTTATATAAATAATAAATTCTCAATTCGCTCAAAGGTTGTAAGAGACACCTTATAGGGATAAGTTCGCCTTTGTACACCATAACTATACTGTATTTATATGTCCTAACTTGTCTTATGTACAATAAAGTGTTCACATACATACATACATAAATTGAAATAGATATCATACACGAAAGAAAAAACGACAAGGCCTACTGATGGCCGAGCCGGGAATCGAACCCGGGTCTTCAGCTTACGCAGCTAACGTCATTACCACTAGGCCACCCGCCCGCTGTGTGGTACCCAACGAAATATATTTCTCTAGTGTATACATGTTATCTCTGATAGGTACATTTTGACCACCTCGTATATGAATCTTATAAGGCCCATTTGCACCAACCACTTAACTCAGGGTTAATGGGCTGTCAACTGTCAAATTCCATGTAAAATAGTGGGTTAACCCTCAGGTTAATCCTCCATCTTCGTTGGTGCAAGTGGCACAGAGGATTACGGTATAGCGAGAGACATGGCGGGTTCGATTCCCGGCTCAGCCACCAGGGGGCCTTGTTCTTACTTTCGTGCGTGATATCTATTTCAATGTATAAGCATGAAAACGGTTATGACTTTATTTTCAAATAAGTATTTTTTACTGATTACTGATAAAGTTTTTGGCATTTAATTTTGTAAGGTATGCTCCCAGCCGAAGATCAGCGCTGATGAAGAGGCACCAAAGAAAACACGTCCGTTCCATACAAGATTTATTAGCAGAGAGCGAAAATATAAACCTACCCACAATCAGTCGGTGCCTATAATTACTAAACTACCCACATATGTCACAAATTTATTTCAAAAAAACTTAATGTCATTATCAGTTTGCCGTTAATATTTGTGGGGTTTGAAATTGGACCAGAAGTGATATTAAAAAAAAACTATACATTTATAACCTTTTGAATTTTGGAAGTCGGTTAAAAAATCTCGCCAAATGAGAATCTTTTTTCGCACAATTGTAAAACTAAATTATCTTTACTAGTTACCTCTAAAATACTAAATGAAATGACATCTATTGCGACTTAAGTAGCATTGTATTGCATAAATTAGTAACCCAATTCACCTAGAGACGGCGCTGCACTTTGGGCTACTTAGTACATCGTTTTCTGAAGATTTTGGGTTCATGGGGTCGGAACGGGTATGAACTACCGTAATTTGTGCTGAATAGGACCAAAACCGACTTTTGAACGTCGATAGCACTTTTTTATATGTTCCATGCTAATTTTTTACACAAAAAATCTTCCAGCGGTGTGAACTTCGGTTTGCCTTTGAAAATATGTCGTTTTATTTAGTAATTTTCGCTCACCCTAACGTTGGGGTGAATAGGGAAATGTGCTAGGGTTGACCCTTTTGGACTACGAACAAAACCTGACTAACTAATATGTTATGAGTAGTCGGTTATGTATTAATAAAATAAATTTATCGAAATCTACACATATGATAACCTTAAACCAACCTTTATAAATGGTGCTCTGATGCAGTGAACAAGTAAGTATGGTCGTGGGCAGTGCGGATAACGTGTTAAAATATAAGCATAGTTTGTTGCTATTTTTCATGTTTAAATAACTTCTAAATTAACGTAGTGGTATTCAAGTAAGGTAAATCAATATATAAAAGGTTCACAGTGAATATTAAGTAGCTTGCCAGAAATGTGTTTCTGCTTAGCTATACCTACCATTGTAAGTATTGAGTTTTGTATCATAAAGTCAAACTAGGCATTTATTACTAATGATTTACTCTGTGGGGTACCTTTGATCACTTGCATGGGGTAATATTGACCATAATGACACATAGTTGATTATTGTCTGATTATGTCACGGTACTTGTTGAGTTGAGGCAGATAATTTGATCTCTTCGTGTGATAAATATTGAAACAATTGCAAATAAAGTTGGTTTTTCGAAGATGGTAGGTAATTTTTATTTTTGATCTAAGTAACCCCAAAATAGCGTTAAAGAGTTGTAATATTTGACTGTGCGAACCGTTTTTTTATCTTTTCTTGAGATAAAATACTTTTGCAAGGGGTTACATTCGATTACCATTTAAAAAAACATAGGGTATCAAACTAACCCCAATGTCAGTTTATGTTTGATCTCATAGTTTTTTTTTTGCGTACATTATTTTGTTACTTTTCTAGATTTTTAGCAGGAAAAGACTAAAAAAGTTGATGGTCCCATTTTTTTTCTTTCTTTACATTAATAAATACCCATTAAATGTAGAAGCTAGCTATAGCTACCCATTACATGTAGAAGCTAGAGAAGTTTAAATTCCCAAATTGGTCAATGTAACCCCAGTTTACGGTAGACACCGTGAATCTATTCTAATAATTCTCTATTTATTTGAAAGAAAAATCGTTACGATTCTAAAATATGCAATCTAAGATAAAAATGCTTTTCATATATAGTTACAAACTTAGTTCAGAATTTTTTTTTGTACAACTTTTATTAAATTGGTCTACCTATCAAGTTCAAAATAATTTTCCTAGAAAGTCTTTATAAAGTTCTGCTTTTGAGATTTTTTCATATTTGAGAAAACAGCCCTTATTGCCTGAAATACGGCAGTGATATTGACATTATTGACATTAACATTTGCTTTTTCGTATTTTGACCGCACTGTTGTATTTTTTGCCATGCTAATTTGAACCTTATCTCTGAGCGATGTTTTTTAATTTTCAGTCACGTCACAGATGTTTATGACATAACATCTAGGTATTTAGCCATTTAAAAGAAACTACAAGGGACTTTACAGACGTGGCGACTGCAACTGGTACAGGGCCTAAGCTATAATTTAAAATTATATTGTGATTTTTAGATGTTTTTTTGTGTTTTATTTATTACCAAGTATGAGTTTCAACATTTTCAACTCAAGAAACTGAAATTTAGAGAAGAGACTCGGAAATTGGGTAAGATAAAGAGTCTGATGCAGATGGCGATGGCGATATTGGGGTAAGATAAGATATGCGTCGATATTCCCTGTCTTTCTTTGTGTCTCTGACTTGACTGCTGCTAGCTGTACTCTATTCATTAGGTTTTTATTTTATACACAAACTTTATTTTGTATCAAACTAAATGATAAAAAAACCTAACGACCAAAAAGAATAAAGAAAATATCTGATAGTCTTTAATACACCTCTTAACAAGCCAGCAAAATGATAGACGAACGAATTGTCAGGAAGAAGTTTTGTGAATTTCGTTTATCAAAAATGATCCTTTCTTTTTTCCACAACCTAATAAAATTGAATGAGGATTTGATTAATAAAACATAAAAATGTATAACGCATTCTTCCACCGTTTGTGCTTTTGTTGTTGTGCCGTGTCTTCATTTTCAAGAATTTGCTCTGCTCGAAAAAAAAATTTCTTAGACAGAATTAAGTTTCCATTTGTTAGTTAAATCAATTGTCTACCTGAAGTCTTAGCACCAAGGTTATTTAATTAAAATGTTTGCGTTCTTAACGTCCGCAACAAAACATTGTCCTGTTCTCAAGAAATTGTACAGTGCCAATAATAGAATTTTATCGCAAAGCTTTTTAGTGTAAATAAGAAAGTCTCTGTGGACCTAAGAGGAAATAGTTTTCAATCGTGCCATGTCATTTGGCATTAGACCAAATTGCAAGACCAAACCAATTTCGTTTAAATACTTAAGTGTTCAGCAATGTTAACAGATATTTTTTAGGAATAAAGCTGTTTGTAAATATAATTTATTAGTGTGGTTCTACTCGTATTATATTGTTGAATGAAACTAAATTTTTGGGTGTTAATTCTAATCTAGAAAAAAAACAACGATAAAAAATACTTGAAGAGTCCCAATTACTTTAACAGTGTTTTTTTCGTCTGTTACAAGCTAAGCTAATCACATTTGTTAAATTAACACGAAATATAATCTAGGCATACTAAAAGTAGCATTTCTAAATATAACAGGTTGCACAAGATGGCTCTAGAAAAAGTACTAAACAATATGTCCAGAATATTTGTAAACCGGATATTGAAATAACGCAACGTGGCGGTCTACAGTTGAAGAGTAGCCTACTATTTAAACGATCATTTAAAAAGTTTAAGGTTCACTCGATGTCGACAGTTGCTAAGAAGATACACCATGTACACGTTTCCGTGATGGTAAAGACATAGGTACATGTATTTATACACTAAACGTTAACCAATGCGAGTGATATTTCCAGCCTCGGCTTCATATGTGCGCTGTAGCCTCAATAACGATTGCTATCGGACCGTTATTGTTTCCGCTTGAAGTGCTCGGGGTGGGATGCAACAACTAAAGCTTAGTTGCCTCGGTTTGAACTTACAGCTAGATTTCGAACGAGGATCTAATAATGGCCACACACGTACTTAAGTTTGTGTTTGTATCCTTCTATGCTGAATATTGTTCCTACTTCCTTCAAGCCAATCCGAACGTACCTAATAGCAAACAGATATTAGAAAATCATATTAGTTTGTTGTCATTTGCAACTTAATTTCGGTCTCCGCATTTCGGATCATATGACACTATTATGAATATTACCGCTAATATTCGGTCAGCAAATTCAAGCAGCTTTAAAACACTTGCTTCACCTGACAAAGTCGCAAATTAGTTCAGTCGCTGATCGGGTTTGTGTATAAAAAAAGTCACTGATTATGACCCCGCATTACTACATCATTTCAATTATGAACGGATTTCACCCTCATTGAGGATACAGTCAGTGAAAACCTCTGTTATGGCGAAAATACCTATTTATTCTTGTACACATTCTTAAATTAGCCTAAAATGCGAGATTTTATAGGTCACAATTGAATATAAAGTGTTGTTCAGGCACATCTGAACACGATATAACTGCATATACGACGTTAAATTTAGAGCAATGCGGCGTGAAAGAAAATGCACAGAACAATCTGCTTTACAAGGAAAAGTGTAGTAATAGTATATTATATAACGGTAACGATATGAAGGCTATAAAAGTTGAGTACCGCGGTTAGGTCACGAGGCTTTGCCGAGTGGCCTAAGTAAGGTACGAGACTTTTATAGCCTTCATAATGTTACGATTGTATACTATACTTTTTCTACGACAGCCAAATAAAAACCTATTCGAAAATAATAAAATGGGTTACAAACCTATCTTATATAATGAATGGGAAAATTTGTGTGGATCTCAGCATTGAGTATTCAGTCCACAATGTTGATGGCGAGAACTTGTTGCACAAATCTTCAAAATATGCCAACAACGCGGTTTCAGAGAAAGTTTTAACATTTTTTTGCAATTTCCATGTCAAAACAATCATAACATTTTTGGTACGCTGTATCCGACTTTTCAGGTAACAAATTGTCAGTCACTTTGAGCGTCATAGCCTCATAGCCTTGATTTCTTTGGAAGTACATACATTGTTCACCAGAATCACTCATAATTACTTAAGTTTTTGCACAATAACGTCGAATTAAAATAAACTACAAAACACTTTAAATAGTTCAAATACTTTCGTCTAAAGTTTACAAATGTCAAACATACCATAGACAAGAGAAATAGAAAATAAGCCGGTTTTCAATTACGAAAAATGTGGTTGCATTCAAGAATATTTAAATGTCGAATGTAAAATTATTTGATAAACTTATGATTTTTACCTTTGTTTTACAATATGTAATATGTAAAACGCATTTCAATTTACTTTTTCATCTTGATTTAAATTATGAACCTAAATATTATATTATTTATTAAAAGTTACTTATTATTGCAAATGAAAACATACCTGATAAATGGAAGTTGTGCTTTTAAAAAAAAATTAACAGAACTCCTATATTCATATGATTACTGCTAGCAGTAATCATATGAACCTATAGACAAATAGACTTTCTTATCGTTATTACTCAAATGAACTCAATTTGGATACCGCTGACAATAATCTAATTGACAGATTTAAGTGCTGGAGTAGAAAAAAGTAATTTATTCCACTTATTATGATGCTTTTATTTTTATGGTCCAGAATTCGATTTGTTTGTTTCTGACACTACAATGCTACGAGTAACTTAGTACAACCGTCCATAGATATATATAACCATGCATATACATCTTTTTATCTAATATGCAACTCGAAGATATTCATATTTATGCATTTTCTTAAAATAAACGGCATCGACGACCGGTCTGGCTCAGTCGGTAGTGACCCTGCCTGCTAAGCCGCGGTCCTGGGTTCGAATCCCGGTAAGGGCATTTATTTGTGTGATGAGCACTGATATTTGTTCCTGAGTCATGGATGTTTTCTATGTATATAAGTATGTATTTATCTATTTAAGTATGTATATCGTCGCTTAGCACCCATAGTACAAGCTTTGCTTAGTTTGGGGCTAGGTTGATCTGTGTAAGGTGTCCCCAATATTTATTATTATTTATTATCACAGTTTGTCGGAAGAATATTCAGATTTTTATCACCTAACGCGTCATGCATCGCTTTTGCACTCATATTATACTGGTTTGAACGGGATAGGCAAGGCGGCAGGGGATAAAATGCGGTCATGCTACTTCCGCAAGACTTACAAGTTAGTCATGGCTTGTCATGTCGAGCCGCATTGTCTCGTTTATAACTCGGTCAGTGTCAACACTAAACTTCAAGTCCCCGTGTGTTACGAGAACGTTTTATCATATTAGAGCCCGTCGCACTGCTACTGTCATTCCTTTTTATTTTATCGCGTCATGGTCTGAATAGAACTTTATCCAGCTGCCTTTTGCGAAACATTTTCAAATAAATAACCTCGATTTTACATTGTTATAGAGGGTATCGTTGTAAATTCAGGACAAATGTACCTGAAAAATGAAACCGAAGAAAGGGCCGGTGTAACAAAATTGGTTATTACACAGGATAGTTTTATATCGAGAAGAATATTTTATTATTATTTTATTACGATTGATAGTTATTTACAATGAACCATTTTAGTGAGAACCTATTGTATGCCTTTATGTAAACGTCGGTTTTAATAATCCGCTACGACGTAGGGCTACGACCGTAGCTCAGTTTCAAATATTAAATAATCATGAAACTGCTTGTAGCAGTTAGCAGGTTAGTTGAATACATTCGTTGTTTTAAGAACCCGAATTGATTAAATATGACGCAAAGGAAATGAAAATGTTTATGTATAAAACATTAAACTACACACTTACATTATAAGTTTCGGGTATTATGGGGATTTACTGAAGCACGTAATTTGCCGAAATTGCCGCAGTTAATGCGGTAAGCATGTCGAGGATGAATTAATCGGCCATAGTCGCTGTCTGTCGTTAACCTTTATGCGTGTACGGGTAGGCTTTATCATAAAGCAGAGTAACAAAAATTTCCTTGCCGGGCGCCGCCCTGGCGCGCTATTAAACGTAATGTGGCCACTGAGCTGGTGGCGTATTATTCATATTGGTAATGTGGGGGTAGATCGGACTGTTTGACCAGTGGGACAACTTCAGGATCGAGTGTTGACATTTTATAACTTCAATTTTTAATCTGTTTAAGTATCTTTTGCATGCCTGTTGGTCGAATACACTGACGCTTCCCTAGTTTTAAGACCTATTATGTATTTACGTGTATTCTTGCAAAATAAAAAGTTTGAAGTTTGAAGTTTGACTATCTCGTTACTAAACATGACGTGGTTCGTGCCTCATTAAGAAATCCGTACTAATAATGGGAAAATGTATGTGTCTGTTCGTTCATCCGTATTTCACGGCAAAACGGAGCGACGAATTCACGTGATTTTTTAAGTGGAGATAGTTGAAAGGATGGAGAGTGACATATGCTACTTTTTGTCTCTTTGTAACGCGCGTGAAGCCGCGGGCAAAAGCTAGTAATTTATAAAAGTTATGTTTCAGGTACTACAAGCAGATACAATGGCGCAGTTCTAGGTAAGTTTTATCATTTAAAAGTAATGTAAGATTTTATAGTATGTTCTTGTTCGTTCACATGCAGAGTCCGTTTCGTAAATTAATCAAAGAAGTTATACTAGCAAAGTAGTTATTAATTCTAAATTCGCTTAAAGTTGCCATAAATTAGTTAGTACTCTGTGTACTAAAACCATTTTTGGCTGATGTTATTGACCTAATAAGGACAACTTTTAACGCATATACATATACATGCCTGCATCAGCACCCCCGAGAACCTGTTTGACCACACCCATGACCACTTTTGTGTCAAAGTGACATTTAATCACAGACAGTTAATCGTTAGTCGATTACTTTTTGTCCAACTCTGGTATGGAATATAGCAAAACCAAGCATTGCTAAGAAATGTTACCAAACTAATACACGTATCTTAATATCCTATTCATCATCATCATCAGCATTTCAGCCATTAATCGCCCACTGCTGAGCATAGACCTGGTAAAGTAGTTCTACGGCTACTACGGAAACCGCTCTTAACACGTTTGCTGCGGTACTGGGCCGAATGACCTTATACAAAGTGTTATGTAATAGGGGTAGCCCTAACTTTACTTGCGCCGACTAGAGGGTGGTTGTATGTATATTCCGACTGTCAGTTCCGAAATACACACGGTTGAGCTAACTTGGTGTTTCATTACTGCTCCTAGAAATACCTAAAGAACCTGATGGCTACTATCTCCGGGCTACATACACAATAACTGCGATTATGGTTAACTGCGAGTTAACTTAATTGCTGCAGCGAAGGTGTTAATGTCAAATTAGTATGTATTCATATGTGCGTTGGAAGCACTAGGTAGTACCTAGTTGTTGAAGTGACACTGGGCTTTAGGTCATTCAAATTGGCCAAAAAGAAAAGTTACGTTGGTGGGTTTTTTTTAAATCGAGTGATTGGGCAATCCAAAGGAAAACGTATATTTTTGTTTCTGAAAAATGTTCTTTGACTAAGATAAAGTTATTTTCATCACACCCGCACTTTAAATGTTACGAATAAATATTAAGTTTATTACGAATAAATATTTTGATTGATTGATATTTTTTGATTGATTGAAATGTGCTATTGCACGCAGGCGGAGCGTGAGTTATAGAAAACTCGTTCTCCCAAGGGAATAATGAAATTTCTTGTACCGTACTTAACTTTTTTACATCTATTTACATATTTTTTACATTGCGAGTGTGATGAAAAACATTGTGTGTAACTCGGGGAGTATGAATATTACTAACTCGAGTCTTTAAATCGACTTGCTCTCGTTTGTAATATTCAACTTCCTCCCCGTTAGTCCGTTATTCAACTTCCTCAACTGGGCACTAGTAATAAATGCGTGAGTTATGCAATGCTACTATATCGATGAGCGTTTCTGTGGGCGTTTGTGCAGCGTTTCGTGGGCGTTTGTGCATTCGGCTACACACAACTGGTCACTAGGTTCATTCTGTGAACGCAGCTCAAGCCGTGCTTGTACGAGATAAAATGTCGCTGTTTATGAAAGTTTCTAGCTGTTGTGTAAAAGTGTTACAAATTAGATAATAGGTAAACCACAATTCGTGACGATTATAAAAAAAATCCCTTTCATTGTTTTAGTATTCGCCATTCGTTGTTAACCCTTTTACGGGCAAGACTCAAAAAAATCGTGAATTCAAACCTCATTGCCATCCTGTAGTACTAAAAATTCTGTACAGGAAAAAATACAAAAAGATAGTCAAACTGGGTGGTCTTTTTGACACCAGTGCCCTATAAAGGGTTAAATGCCTACTTTTTGCACGCATCGTTTGCTGTCATAGAAATTAGACGTCCAAGAGTGCATTTATTGTTTTTAATAATTTCCTGCTACGGAAATAATGAGAAAATGTATTTCGAAATAGCCCTGTGGTTTTTCGAATTCCCCAGTAGGGTGGAGCGTGCTTGTATGGAGAAAATTAAAAATTAGAAATTCATAACGGAATAGGTATCGAAAGTTGTGGAAAAAATTGTAGATTATATTTCTGGTATCAAATTTAAAATTAGGTACTACTTTTAGCCCTCTACCAAATAACCTGTTATTAAGTGAATTTAACCATAATAATGTTTAAATTTATTAAATAATAGTAAATAATGATACTTCAATATTTCATTTTTAACTCAATAATCACGTTATCATGCGAAATACGATAAACGAAGTAACAAGTACAATATATTTTTTGGGTTGTCTTTTATATGAAAGGACATCTTTAGATATAAATAAAATGATTTGGGTTTTTGCGTTTTTCTTCATTTTTCCTACTTTTACATGATGACCAAAAGTGACATTTTAGGCGTTAATTGGGCAATTTAAGCATACTTTGAAGCGTTATAACCAAAAATGTTGGTTGGACTGATATGTTGTTCAATGTGCTATGAGTTTATTTCGATTGATAGCTTTTCTGTCACATGCTTATAATATGTTTTTAAGCACGAGTTATACACGGTGTTTCCGGTATCACTCAAAACCTCAGACACCCCAACTGATTTTTATTTTTTTAAACTCATCTAGAGTATTCATCTTTTAATCTGATCGTTACTTTTTTTTTAATTGAATTTTTAATTTTCTGTACAGCTCTACTTGACTTTTAGCTCTACACTCAATAAAATAATTGCTAACTACCATCATAAACCATAAGACTATTTATTTGTGTACGTTACTGCAACGACATAAGGTTTACCAATAGACAGCTAAGATGTCACTGCAAAACACTTTAAATCTTTGTCACAGTAAACTTCAAATTGGACAAGTAATCGAAGTAAGCAAATAAACTCAATATTCAAAATGACAAGGTTGTAATTAGGTACGAGTTCAATTTGTTATGACTTATGATAAACATTAAGATTAAACTGACAAACAACGTCAAACTAGTAGCGGAAAAAATAATCGTCCAAGTAACCAGCCAGTATTAATACCCCTAAATACTGAAAAAAGGTAAACAACCTCTAGCAATGCGATATACACAATGTTGTATTACGAGTACAATAGAATGGGCACGTAAAAAATAACTAATAATACTAATTTAAATAAAAATATTACCCCCATCAAGATATAGATCAATCGATTCTACTCTCGATTCTGAACAAACTGTTTTCAGGTTTTTAGTGTTAAGTGAAACACGGTGTATATAAATAGGATTTTTTGGAAAATTCCAAGTTTACAGTAAATTTTGGTCTCAGAAAAAAAATGTTTTAACGTAAAAAAAAACTGAAATTAAAATCATTTCTGATACCAAAGGTGGTATTTAATATATAAATGTAAAAAAAATATGTAAAATTAAAAAAATATATTTTGCAAAAAAATAATAATATTTTTTTATTAAATTAATGGTAGAGGGCCAAAAGTATATACCTAGATTTTTTTTATTATTTTTCTCATAATCTACATAAAATTAGGCATTCTCTGAGTGGTATTCAATTGCATATTTCCAAAATTTTTAAATTCGCTCCACCCTATTCCCCAGTTTTCAATTATTTCTGCGGTGCGCAACGCGCTTCTATGTGTATAAACTGAGTAGAGAGGTTTCACTCAATGAGTCAGCTACAAAGGTAGCTGATACAGTAAACTAAATATATGTGAGTGTGTTTAGTAAAACATCCCACTTTGTCGGTTACCATTAAGGCGAGATTTACTTGTATATTATATGAATAAACTGACAAAGCGGCTTTATAGCAATCGACAAAGTGGGACGTTTTCCCGTGCACACTCACATATGACAGAGTTGTCAAAAGATTTATTGATTTTTGCTACTTCTTTAATACTCGTCTATCCGGTTTTCCATCACACTGAACAAAAGAAAAAAATAGAGATGACAATTTTTAAATTTACTTTTCAAATCCATTTGTAACGTTATTCGATAGCGTAAACACCACTAAAAAATTACACTTATGGAGACAGTGAACAGTTACTTACCAGAACCAAAAATTACATACATTTTCCATGACCGTTACATCGATGAAAAACACAAATAGATCAAAAACTCACGGTAGAAAGACATGGTAATTAGAATTAGAAATAAAATTAACAAACATTTTATTTACGTACTGGATCCCATTTCTCGAATCTAATAGTCAATGTCTAATATGACAAGTTGGAAAGAGACTTCCGCGTGTAACTTTCAGTTTTGAGAAATGGGCCACTGGTACTAGAAACATCTTTTTTCTACTCCCGTAGTGTTTGTTATTCGTCATTTACAGTGTCGTGCATAGATCTTTAAAACCCTACATAAAAGATGCCCGCCCCCGCCCGGCGCCCCGCGCACCCACGCATACGACGCATACGCTCTTAAAGCATTGTTAGGACGCCTTTAAGGGATATAGCGGGGGTGCGCGGGGCGCCGGGGGCTGGTGACGGCGCGGGGAAGTGCGAGCGACAGGGTGAGTGCAGGAACATTGCAGAGGACAAGTCAAAATACAGGAAACAGTGTGAATTTCACGAAAGTTATTCTAAAAAACTATTAAAAAGTAAGTGCATGGTCGTAGAAAATGTATTGTATGCAACGGTGTTTAACCGAGTCAAAAATTACTCGTGGCGTCTTAATAACAATTTTCGGCTTCGCCTCAAATTGTTACCCACGCCACTCGTCTTTTTTGACCTCCTTTAAACGCCTGTTGCATACAATACTATAATTTGTGACTGATTGACTTCTGACTGATCAAACATCTTTACTTGTGTAACCTAATATTTCTGGATAATAAGTAAACATATTACCCTTTATATCAAACCAGTAAACTCTTCATTATCCAGTTGTTTAACATGTTAATTTAATCTTCCCCATCGTTGAGTTGTCACGACTCACAAGCTACACAAAACATAATCAAACATTTCGGAAAATAACCCAAACATTTTGTCGACATTATTTTTAGGGTTCCGTAGTCAACTAGGAACCCTTATAGTTTCGCCATGTCTGTCTGTCCGTCCGTCCGTCCGTCCGTCCGCGGATAATCTCAGTAACCGTTAGCACTAGAAAGCTGAAATTTGGTACCAATATGTACATCAATCACGCCAAAAAAGTGCAAAAATAAAAAATGGAAAAAAAAATGTTTTATTAGGGTGCCCCCCTACATGTAAAGTGGGGGCTGATATGTTTTTGGATTCCAATCCCAACATGTGATATATTGTTGGATAGGTATTTAAAAATGAGTAAGGGTTTACTAAGATCGTTTTATGATATTATTAATATTTTCGGAAATGATCGCTCCTAAAGGAAAAAAAAGTGCGTCCCCCCCTCTAACTTTTGAACCATATGTTTAAAAAATATGAAAAAAATCACAAAAGTAGAACTTTATAAAGACTTTCTAGGAAAATTGTTTTGAACTTGATAGGTTCAGTAGTTTTTGAGAAAAATACGGAAAACTACGGAACCCTACACTGAGCGTGGCCCGACACGCTCTTGGCCGGTTTTTTAACATGATTAACTAGATGTCGCTTTTCGGTGAAGGAAAACATCGTGAGGAAACCGGACTAGTTACCCCTTTGGGTTGGAAGGTCAGACGGCAGTCGCTTTCGTAAAAACTAGTGCCTACGCCAAATCCCATGAGCCACGGCAAATACCGGGATAACGCAAGGAGGATGATGATTAACTATGTATAAAGTCTTAAACCAAAATGACTGAATATTTATTAGGGGTCGGTTTTTTTCCTTTTGAGGAAGAAGTGATACCTCTAGTGCCAGAGACAGAGACATTTCAGTTTTGAGCCGCTTATCTTCTTTTTAACAAAAGAGTGTAGGTACTTTCATTTTCTGCCCCAGTTAGCCATTTCAAGATTGAATGAGGGACGGTTTACCCTTATGTGCCCTTATTTATACTCTAACAGGGGTTTAACCTTCCGAGATTAGATCCCGTGTAGGTACTGACTTTGTGGTTTTAGCTTAGTAAAGACTAGGTCAGTCTAGTACAAGAGATGTATGTTAATATGGCATTGACCATTGAATTTGACGACCGGTCTGGCGCAGTCGGTATCGGTAGTGACCCTGCCTGCTACGCCGCGGTCCCGGGTTCGAATCCGCGTAAGGGCATTTACTTGTGTGATGAGCACAGATATTTGTTCCTGAGTCATAGATGTTTTCTATGTATATAAGTATTTATATTATTATATATATCGTTGTCTGAATACCCACAACACAAGCCTTCTTGAGCTTACCGTGGGCCTCAGTCAATCTGTGTAAGAATGTCCTATAATATTTATTTATTTATTTATTTAATTATGATTTTTTTTTGGATTTCTTTCAACCCCTTTTTGCCAAGAGTGGCACTGAAACTTGTAGTTCATGTGCTCTGCCTACCCCTTTATGGGATACAGGCGTGATTATATGTATGTATGTATGATTTTACTTTAGGTACTTTAGGTAGTGAAAAAATACAACTATATGCATATCTTTTTAGGCAAGGGGCTTTTTAAAGAAGTCATAAGTGCCGTAACCATCGTATGTAAATATTGTTTGTTACGAAACGACAATATTTACTTCAATGAAATTGAGAAAAAATCCACTGTTTTAATACTGTAAGTGCCAAAAATAATAAACTATCTGCAAAATCACAATTCCCTTTCACTCAATCATTGACCAAAAACATACAACTCTATTTTATTATTTCTAACGTCGTCTAATTGGGAAAGAAGCTGAATGGAGCCCCAGATTGTCTTTGATTGGTACACAGATGTTAAAATGGAGTTTAATTTGTTGTTGACTAAGTCATTAGGTGAAGAATCTTGACTTGCTTGAAATTCGCCATTTTAAACTTTACAGGCCCCGTAGTTGAATGGCATTTCTTCGAAACGAGTCTGGCTCTGTCGCGCCAATACGCAAGAGCGATAGAGATAGATAGCTACGAAAGAGATATTATCGTGACTTGAGCGTTTTGTGAGCATTTCTGTGCATTCGGCTACGCACAATGATTACTCGTCCTTTTAATCGCTTTCGGGCTGCTGAGAATTGTCAAGTAGCTGTGAAACGAATATAAAATAATTTTATTTATAAAGATTTAATTGAGTATCTGCTACTATTTGTCAATAACAATTATTTACATGGATTACCCTTTACATTTTATTCGACGGTTTAGCTTTGAATTTTCGATCTTGATACAGGAAAACTAACACATTTTATCGTGAAAATATGTACATTACTTAGTCGGTCCTAAAGTTCTGTCACAAATGCGGTAACTGATAAAATTGTATATAAAGGTTTTTATTCAATAAAAAATACATGATATCAAAACCTGTTTTATACTTATTAAAATGTGATATAAACGATCGAAAATGTAGATCGTGATTTTTAAGAATCCTTGATTACTTTGATTCGATAGATCTTACATTAGCCAAATAAAATAATTATTTTTTTAGAACTTTAAATGGGGGTGTATAAACCCGATACATTCAAGGAAAGACATGATTTATGTTCATTATTTTCTAAATGGATTTCATCTAACAAAAATAAATAAAAAATAAAAACGTCGATTACTTGTTTTTTTTTACCAAATTTTTGTTAAAACTAGCAAAGTACTTTAAGTAATATAAATTTATTAGTATTTTATGCAACTGAAATATCTGTCAATAAAGTTTTTATCACTTAAAACCTTTTGACAGAACTTTAGAAAAGAGGTATTTATCTTGGAAAAAGGTGAGATAAATTCAAGGAAAGACATGATTTATGTTCATTATTTTCTAAATGGTAACTTGTCGATTACTTTTTTGTTAAAACTAGCGAAGCAACTGGTGGTTAAAAGAGGTCAAAAAATTGTTAATAAATTGTTAACGACGCCACGAGCATTTTTTGACTCAGTTAAACACCGTTGCATACAATACTTTTTCTACGACCAAGCACTTATTTTGAAAGAAAATTATAAATCAACAAATACCTACTTTCAGTCATCTTAGTTATCTAGTGGACCGCCTACCATTTTGAATATGCAGTTTGAGTGCAAACATGAAAATAAAACTGTCTATGGTATGGTTCTTTGAAGCCTGGCCACTAAGACGAATCGAGCCGAGTTGAATCGAGTTCTCATACATTTGAATGCGATTCGACGCGTCGCCAATGAACGCAGAAGAAAACGAAGAAGTCTCGACTCTGCGAATTGGTTTGTTAAGTTGGTAGCAATGTATTTACTGAACTGTAACAGCTATATCGTGCTACTGCTACTAAATGTTTTCAGGGTATAGACTAGATAGACTTGTCCTGACATCTTTTATGTAGGGTTTTAAAGTTTTATGCACGACCTTGTAACTCACGAATAACAGTACGGGAGTAGAAAAAACATTTAAAGTGATCCGTGTCGTTTACGCTCACGTGAGTCGTCAGTCACTGAGAGTCGAGAAGTAGCTGTACCGCGCCTTAAAGTAGTGCTTTAATTTATTTAATCCTACCTGTTGCCAACATTCCACTAGGATTTATATCGAGCATCAATCACGAGCGCACAACGTGTGCGTTCAATTTACAAAGCCATATCAGGCCCATACATTAACGAATAGTGCATTTATCACGGAACACAGACTAAAGTGCTAGTAAGTGAAATAACGTGTAAACCTCAGAATAATGTATATTAATTCCTGTTGATACTCAAATAACCTCCTGTATTTCATGAGTGTAAGTATTCCACGCCCCAATTTGTAGAATATTTATAGTATTTTAGGCAACCGGCGTTTAATGGGTGTAAAAGGCGATTTGAGGCGAAGCCGAAAAGTGTTAATTAGTTAAGACGCCACGAGTATTTTTTGGCTCAGTTGCATACAATACTTTTTCTACAATGATGCACTTAGTTTTAAATAGTTTTCTAAAATAACTTTCGTGAAATTCACACTGTTTCCTATATTTTGACGCAAAGGTTTGCACTACCCCAGCGCCCCCGCCAGCTTCCCAAAGTCAGCCCCCGCCGGCACCCACGCAATAACGTTATAACAATGTTTTGCCATGGTTACACAGCCAAACAGTGCTTTTTCAGGATATAACGGTACTGCGTGGGTGCGCGGGGAGCCTACCGGGGGCTGGCTTTGGGGAATAGACTTTTAGGGTTTTAAAGATATATGCAGTATGCACGACCCTGTAAATGACGAATAGCAGTACGGGACTAGAAAAATAAGTAAATAGGTAAAGTAGGTAGGTCCTATTTCATCGGACCTTGGCGCTGGGCCGGGAAAACGCTAGGTAAAAGAAAAAGAATTTAATTAAAAATGAATACAGTTACAGTACTATTTTCGACTAGGATCTCTGTCCGGTGCATGGTGCGTTAACTCATTGTGCGAGCCTATTACTTACTAAATATGTAGAAGATTATTAACTGATGCTAAGTATTTTTTTCGTACTAACTTAGGTTTGGCACATCTCGGACACTGGCGATCAAATATATTAAAGAGGCGCGTTCCTAGCACACATTGCAGTGTAGGTGAACGCGTACTATACTTGTATGAGTGAGATATGACAGGTCGACTGTTCGCATTTTTGACAGGCGGTAACTGTGAGGTAACCGAGAGGGGGTGGGCGGCACTTTCGGCGGGGAGCGGGAGTGGCCATACTGTACGATAATACTCTTTATTATACTGTGGTTTTGGTGTGTCTTCATTTTTGTTTTCATTTATTACTTTGAAGTGTTTCTTATTTTTTCTGTGAAAGTATAAGTAGTAGTAGCAACTGAATTGGATTACGTTTGATAAATAGCTTTTATGGCTTTTTGTTTTGCTGATTTTGAAGCCAGTTTTTAGATATGTTTAAAGACGTACTGGGCATTCACAATGGATACATTTTATTACGCAGGTAAGTGTTTATAGAAAATGTTGCGAACATGAATGAGAATTGGTTTTATTGTGTCCTGTCCTACGTTCGAATACGCCGTCAGCACTAATAAAATACGTTACCAGGCATCGGGCAGGACACATTAAGCCAGTGATACATGCGTGGCAATCTGCCTGCACATAAACACAGTGTGCCCGTACCATTATTTTACTCTGTTTATTTCCAAATGTATTATGAACATTATTCGAAGATTAGGCAATTTATGAATTGATTATTAATTATTGATATTACATGTATACTAACTAATTATACTTATACTAACTTGTTACTTTTTGCCTTAATAATGTAAAGGACATTTAAAGGTACAAAAAAACTGGCTGAAAATCTGTTAGTCCAGTGTCGTAAAGACTAATTAAATGGCGCATCTTAATTGCTCGTGAGCTCCAAACCCCGTAATAATGGAGGGCTTTTGGCCAGATTTAGGAAGATAAAAAGTAAAATTTATCGTTCCACTATTGATTGGAGGTCACGCAAGGTTAATGGTTAATTGAAAATACGATGCAGACAATTTGTGAATTATAAAGTAAAACGGTTAATATAAAGCTATTTTAGGTTAGAGTATACACTATGTACTATCGGCTGCAAAAGTGGATGGCGAATTTATCAATGAATTCATTCATAATTTCTCCATGTACTTTTGCAGCTGATAGTACATACATTTGGCTACGTTACGTTATTACTGAAGGCACAGACACAGCACTGCTGTCGACTGCTCTCTCTCTCTCTCTCTCTCTCTCTCTCTCTCTCTCTCTCTCTCTCTCTCTCTCTCTCTCTCTCTCTCTCTCTCTCTCTCTCTCTCTCTCATCTTAACGGTTTCCCGGTTTCATCCTCAGCTCGGGCGCTTCGGAGCCCGGGGTCCGCTTTCCGGCTTTTTCTCCTCCACTTCGCACGGTCTTCTGCATCCCTTTTAGTGAGACCATTAGAATGCATATCAACCCCAACGACATCAAGCCAACATTTCTTGGGTGCTCCCCTTCGTCCGGGGCCAGGCGGAGGTGGCATGGCATTGGCAAGACATTTGTTCCCTACGTAACTTACCGGTTTACGTAAGACATGGCCGTACCATCGTAGGCGGCTTTCTTGGAGCTTGTCTGCTATGTCACGGACATGAACTGCCGCGAATGCGGGAGTTTCTCACGCGATCTCTCCGCGAAACTCCACACATCCAACGGAGCATGTTCATCTCCGTGACGCGCAGCTCCTGCTTGTGCCGCTCAAGCACAGGCCACGCTTCGCTTCCATATAGGAGGGTCTAATGATGGATTTATAGACCTGTCCCTTCAGTTTAACCGGCATTTTTGGGTCGCAAATGACACCAGTCACCTCACGCCACTTTGCCCACGCAGCCGTTATGCGAGTCTTGATGTCGTTATCGATGTCCCCGGACGCATGAAGTACGGATCCCAGGTACTTAAATTGGTCAGTAAAGTCGACAACTTTATCGCCTATGCGTACTGGCGCGGGATCCTTAATATTGCAGGCCATATTGCACTCCGTCTTCGCCACATTTAGTTTGAGACCGCCGTTCTCAAGCGACTTCTTCCACGTAGTCGCACGTCGCACCAGTCTTCCTCTGTCCGCATCTGCCAGTGCGATATCGTCAGCATACATGAGAAGCCACGGGGGTTGTTCATGTGTATTTCTGATGTTTCTAATGGGGTGGCAACGCGCATGTGACACTGTTTGCGTTGCATGCATTCATAGGTTACGGTGACCGCTTTCCATCAGGCGGACCGTATGCTTGTTTGCCACCGACGTAGTATAAAAAAAAAACTTCATCTAATATTTATCGCACTGAACAAGAAGGGACTGAGAACCGAGCCTTGGTGGACTCCGACTGAGATAGGGAAGCGTTTGGTGTCATCAACAGCAGTTCTAACCATTTGGAATCACGATACATTTCACGGATCATGTCAACATAGATCTCGGGAACCCCTTTGGCCCTCATTGTCCACCAGATCATCTCTCGGGGAACAGAGTCGAAGGCCTTCTCCATATCCAGAAAGAGGAAATGGAGAGGCGTTTTCTTCCTTCTGCATTTCTCCATGACGATCCTTAGGGCAAAAATAGGGTCCATGGTCCCTAGTCCACACTGCTGTCGACTGCGTTACTGCAGATAGTTTCATACGAGTCATTGAATCGCACCATTTTGTGTTATGTGTTAAGCTTCCTGGAATTCACCGGGATCGGGAGTGCCAGAATTTTTTATAATTCTGTATGCAATAGGAGGTAAACGAGCAGACACTTCGAGTCACTTTTCTTTGGATGCAGTCCAGAGGTAGAAGCTGGTACGGATGCCCCTGTCCAAAGATAAGAACAGTATTCCATATAAGTAATAATAAATTATGAATTTGTAGCAGCTCCTGCAATTTATTTCTTTCTGACAATCCGTTTTTGATGGAGTCCCACTAGAAACGAATTCCATTGTCCCGATGCTTTCTCGAGAACTCTATAGGGAGTACGTGAACATTTTACATCGACCCGAAACAAAAAGCCTATTCCACTGTTTGGTTTGCATAGGGGTGCATATTTTAACCGAGCACTTCTGAGTAACTTTCTTTCATTATTCTGTTTAAGTGGGATATAAAATAAAATGCTGCGAACTTTTTTTATAGTCAGGTATAAACCGGAGTACCTATTCGAAAAGTTATTGTAGTATATTTCAATGTCTACGACTGTACTTAAACAGTTAAAGTAGGTATGTAATCTGGAAAGCAGGTGCAAATCTTTAAAGTAAGGAAGTAACGAATTAGCAACAGAATTTCAATCTCAGTTAATATTTATCAGAAGAAGTTTTTTCAATAACTTATTGGCGTGTGGGTGGTCAATGTGTAACACTGAAATTGCAATTTGTAATGAACAAGAAATTAGAAAAAAATCGTATAAATTTTGCTACTTAAATACAAACCTACATGACTGATAGGTAAATCATACTTAAAACCCCATGGGGTTGGATATCATGGGGTTGGAGTCTCTAGCGCCCGCTGACATCAGGCTCGGCGATGACTCTCTTAAGCAAGTAGACAGATTCCGATACCTGGGGAGCACAATAACATTCAAGTGCCACCTTGACGACGAAATTAACAGCAGAATTGGAGCGGCTGCCGTTGCCTTTGGCAAACTGCGCGTCAAGGTGTTCCGATCACACGATATTAAGCTCCAGACAAAGATCTCTGTGTACATGGCAGTAGTTCTGCCCAGTCTCCTGTATGCCTCTGAAACATGGTGTCTCTACCGAAAACACATTCGTACATTGGATAGGTTTCACCTTAAATGCCTGCGTGACATTATGAACATCTCTTGGTCCGATCGTGTCAGGAACACCGCAGTACTACGCCGTGCTAATGTCAGCGGCATTGAAGCCTATCTGATGCGACGACAGTTGCGATGGTGTGGTCATGTCTCCCGTATGTCTAATGACAGAGTTTCTAAGCGCATCTTCTACTCAGAGTTGCAAAGTGGCAAGCGGAAACAGGGCGGCCAACTTTTGCGCTACAAAGATGTGCTTAAGCGCCACATGCGGAGATGTGACATTGAACCATCGCACTGGGAGACTTCGGCACAAGATCGGCCAAAATGGAGGCATACAGTGAGAACAAAAGTGCCTTCGAAGAACAGAGACGAGTGGAACTTGACGCCAAGCGCGACGATATAAAGGCCCGACCACCTGCAGCCATCAACTATAATTTCATCGGAGGGGTGCTGACATGCAGTGAGTGTGGTCGTACATTTACTGCAAAAATAGGCTACGTCAGCCACCTGAGAGCTCACGACCGTCGCTCTCAATAATATACCAATACATTCGGGACAGGATGATGATGATGATGATGATGATATACTAAAAAAAATAATCAGGGAATAAAGTAGGTTAAGTATAAGTAGATTATCTATCTCGTGACGATTTTAACACAAATTTGTAATATGCTATAGTATCTATTACCAACTGCAACTAAATAAATAAATAATACATATGGTCGAAGGATTTGTCTTGATTTGTCTTTACGACAAAATAACCGTGAACGGAGCGAAATGCAGGCGTTTTATTTGCGCAATTGCGTTCGCTGTGAATTTAGCTTCCAAAGGAACGAAGCGAGAAATCGCTTGATCACGCAGAGGGTAGTGGCCACAGTGTATCTCACAGGATCAGCATGCCAAGCAGATGGTTGGTGCGATAGTCAATGGGCGAGACAAAGCCGCGAAATAAAGCTCTTTCGCGACTATGACAAGCGACGTGTTTACGCTAATTAACGATCTGCATTTATTTACAGTATTTTATTTTAGAAAATGACGGTCTACATTTTTTACGTAAGTGCATTGTAGGTATGTTTTATACACTAGTATTCTGGTTACAATTTATTGAACTACTTCCGCTTAAAAGTGACCCATCTCCTTTTTAACAAATGGCAAACCGTTATTGCATCACTTGAAAGGATTCATTTTAGAGAATAAGTCTAAAATAATAATTATCCACCCTACTCTATTTCATAAAATTGATTGGCATCAGTAAAATATTGTATATGTTATTTGTTATTGTTTTTAGAAAACAGGACTGTGTATTAATTAACAAAAGTCGGTTTAGAATAAAAAACCGGCCAAGAGCGTGTCGGGCCACGCTCAGTGTAAGGTTCCGTAGTTTTCCGTATTTTTCTCAAAAACTACTGAACCTATCAAGTTTAAAACAATTTTCCTAGAAAGTCTTTATAAAGTTCTACTTTTGTGATTTTTTTAATATTTTTTAAATATATGGTTAAAAAGTTAGAGGGGGGTACACTACTTTTTCCTTTAGGAGCGATTATTTCCGAAAATACTAATATTATCAAAAAACCATATTAGTAAACCCTTATTCATTTTTAAATACCTATCCAACAATATATCACACGTTGGGGTTGGAATGAAAAAAAAAATCTGCCCCCACTTTACATGTACCCTAATAAATTTTTTTTTTCCATTTTTTATTATTGCACTTTGTCGGCGAGATTGAAATACATATTGGTACCAAATTTCAGCTTTCTAGTGCTAACGGTTACTGAGATTATCCGCGGACGGACGGACGGACAGACAGAAATGGCGAAACTATAAGGGTTCCTAGTTGACTACGGAACCCTAATAAAATGAATGTATAAAGTATGAAAAACAGCATACCAACAGCACATGAAATAAGTAGAACTACCTGATGCCTACCGGTTATATCTCGGCAAAGCACTATTTCTCTTGATTACCTTTGAATCTGGAGCCATAATAGCATTGGCTCCGTAATTGTGCCCTGGTTTCTATACACAAGTTCAAGGTACTGTTAATGTATTTCCACCGTGGATGTACCTACATATTGCGAACCGGACGACAATCGCCAACTGCGCCACGAGCCACTGGCGGCGCGCCATAATCAATTCCAATGGAGCGTTTATTCTAAGTAAACTAGATATACTCTACAGATACTGAGCCATATTTTTTTTTGACAGAATAAAGTAAATTTTTAAAACCGGTTCAGTTTGGGTTTGTTAAAATCGAGGGTTCCACGTATTAGTAAAAAACAACTAGAATACTTACATTGTACATTACATATTATGTCTTGTTCAAGTACATACGCTAACAGGCTAACCGCCTTATTTTTTTTTTTAAATTCCGATTCTTTGTATCGATGCGATCAAAATCAAAAATCAAAATCAAAATAATTTATTCAGCAAATAGGCCACAGGGGCACTTTTACAAGTCACATGTACATAGGTATTTAAAAAATATTTAAAATTGAGTTAAAATTACAATTGATACTATTATACGAGTGGGGCCTGTAACCAAGGTGAAGAATTGAACCCTAGGCTATTCTCCTTATACTGATCAACATTTGTTCGGCGACTTTTAATTTAAATATTTTTATCACCCTTGAAAGTTTTTTCTAAGAGGTAATGTATTGCGAATTCTGTTAAGTCTAAAGTGTGACAGACAACGTCAATCACAACAATAATGGCGTACATTGAAGCTAATATTTATTTTGTATGAAAACTTAAAAATTTAAAACTTCATAATTTTTAAAAGTCACTGAACAAATGTTGATCAGTATAAGGAGAATAGCCTACAGTTCAATTCTTCACCTTGGTTACAGGCCCCACTCTGTATTATACTAATTCTAAGTTCTAACTAAAGTTAACTCTATACAATTAATTAGAGATGTAGGTCTCTAAATGTCGAATTACAACCAAGAACTATACTAAATTTTAATATAAAAATTACAAATACAAAAAAAAGTCTAAAATTACTTTAGAGGTGCAAATGACTCTAAATGTCACAACTAAAAATAAAATGTATGTCTACTTAATCTAATTCTTCTTAGAGATGTATATGGTCTCCATGAGTCAAAATCATATATTTAAAATATTCACTAAAAAAAAGGAAGGGTGATACCGAATGAGTACTTGGTCAGAGTCAAAATTGACGTTTTTGTCTGAAGAAATGGTGTCATTTCAATTTGGTTCAAGTCTAACTTCTAAAGATCGTGGATAGATCCATATCGTAGTATCAATTTCATGCAACGCATTCGATGTGGAGTGTTATGTGGTGTTATGCAGATATTAGTCTGTTTCATTTACCATAGAAATATGATCTGATCATTTGTATGCTTGCTGTAAAATAGGATCAAATTTCTAAGCAATATGAACCAAGTTGTTAATGTTGTTATTACACAGATGACAGTCTTAATATCGACCTACTTTTAAGGTGTGAAACCTTTGAAAGTGTTTTGTTGTGTATGATATAGTCTCTTATTTGTAGTATACCTACTTACATGAGTAAACTGTTAACCTTGACATAATTATAACCAGGGTTTTTTTTTTAAATCTTTATTTACTGAGCTTAGTCTAAGAGACGATGTCGATAACCAGGGTTCGGATATCTCGTAATATGGTAAGACGTTAGAGAACCATGGAGTCGATATTAACAATAAACTTAATTTATACTCATACTCATTCATGTATATAATTTGTCACAAAATGCTTTTAATTTCACCTGTATCTACGTGTTCTATGGATATTAGAAACTAGAATCTTAGTTAATATTATTTTTTGTTTGCGTGTTTTTTACGTAGTACTAAGTACCTATACAACATAGTTCTAGTCTTTTTTTCATTTAAAATATAGTTTTATCAATTCCAAATAATATTTATTTCATTTATAATCAACTTTTGGAATGAGTATGAGTTGACTTTTATGTTAAAATCGACTCCATGGTTCTCTAACGTCTTACCATGCTACGAGATATGCGTACCCTGAGTATAACGCTACACCAACAACATCGAAGGAGTAGGTACTACTACTGCAGTCGGAATTTGAATAAGGGCCACCTTTATGCATTTGGTTGTTATATAAATAGAAAAGCTTTTTTTCCTTTTACTTAATAGTCAGATTGACCGACCCGTTCCTGCTCTCCATCCGTCACTGTCGACGAAATACGTAGCTCAAAATGGCTTACCAAAGGACTTCTTAATATCCCTGCCCTTTGACTACCTACTGTCTTTTACAACTCAAATCTGGTGGAAAATAAATCGAATTACAATTGTGAAAGGTGGCAATGATACAATTGAATATTCCAAGTCGTCTTCAACATTTAGCTTAATTTAATAGACGGTGTTCCAAATTTGTAATACAAGCTGATGGTTTAAAAAGCAATTGTTGTTATAGATATAATAATTACCATAAAATATTTACCTAACGCGAACAATCTATCTAAAACTTATCTATTATCTAAAACTTTAAGCTTGTTTTTCAAAATCGTTGTCTATTATCAAATATTTGGATATAAAAATTTATTTGATTCAAATTTTACTTCATTTGTGAATTCTGTGAATCGATTACTATTTATCGCGTCTATTACGTATAATATTTAGTACCTAATACTTACCTACTTATATTGTAAATGCGGACGTAACTTCGTCAATATGCTACTTTGTTTATTATGTTGAAGCGTAAAGTTAAACCGCCGCGATAAATTTAGATGAAATTTTATGAAGGACGAAGAAAGTAGTTTTATCAACCAATCCATAACATACCTAGGTACTGTAAGTAAACATAATATCACTTCAGTACATCGTTTTTATCATACATTATGAAAAAAATGTGCTCCAGAAAATATACTTTTTAAAAGCTTTCTTCCTTAATAGCCAAGGTAATATGTTCCCGCGTTCAATAAAAGGGTTGAACCCTGCCTGGCTAAAATGTGAAGGCCGTCACACAAATATTTTTGCATGAAAATTGTACAATAGATTTATAGGAAAATTCAGATTTAAGGAGTTCCGTTCTGATCTTCATCAGCAGTTCCACTGCACCAAATGTCACTGTTCTGGACGTAAGTGCATGCTGTTCTTATAAAAATACCAAAGTCACTATAAGTGTGCCGTTCAGATTTAAGGAGTTCTCTGTCATCAAATTTGAGGAGTTCCGTTCCGTACGTAAATGCATGCTGTTCCTATAAAACACAAAAATCACCATATGTAATATGTATGCCTTTCAGATTTGAGGAGTTCCCTCGATTTCTCCAGGATCCCATCATTAGAGCTGGGGTCTAATAAAAATGGGACCAATCTGTATACATATACATTCAATTTTTTTTTTCAAAATCGGTCCAGTAACGACGAAGATAGTGTAAACAAACATAAAAAATACAGACGAATTGAGAACCCCCTTCCTTGAGATTTGGGGCGGCGGTTGAAAATCATATTGTACATAAAACATGATACCTATGTGACAGAAAGCTACATTTAAATAAAAGCCCTATTTTCTTGGCTGTGGGTAGGTGGTAAGTTTCACGCTATTTATAAATTGTTTATCATGTTAGGGCTATTCTCAACAGAGTAATGTTCACCAAAAATATATCACTTTTGAAGGAAAACCTATATGAACAAGTATTTTATTCCAAACTATCAATGAGAGGAATCCTGTAAAAGTTATTCAGATGTAAAAAATCATTTCGTCTGCGGCCTACTCCGATAACAGTGTACCTTGGATTGATTTACTCGGGCTCTCAGGGTTTTTGTAATCTAATACCGTTGAGAGTTTTTCCTAAGAATATCTATCATACCCTCATTCGTCCGAAATAACTTGAAAAAGAAAATTCCTACAGGCTTATTTGGTATTTAACTTCGCTGAAATGTTAGCTTCGGAAATCTTGTTTAAAAATAAGTTACAAATATTTTTGCTAAGTGTACCTATCTTTTTTTATAAAACAAATCATCTACTATAGGATGAAACTCGAAAACACGAAAAATATCGTCGCCCCAAAAGCAAACTAGCGAATCTGCCAATTTGACAAAATTTACTTTTAATATAAATATGAACCAATCAGAAGAATGCATCTACTCAAAAAATTTCGTAGTTCTATCATTTATGGTTCCAGAGTTACATTTGTGCAATTCTGAATTTTTATGTAATTAGTCCCATTGTAAATCTACGAATCCGGCACTTTCGTGAATTCACCATGTTAAGTTTATACATTAGCCTATAGCAAATGAACGAATCTAGTCTATTCGTTACTTTGCTTTGCTACTTTTGCTATCGATCATTTGCCTAGAAACATGACTAGCCGATATAATATTTGCGAAAGTGTTGTATTCGTCATTTTATTATGGTGTAGATTATTATCCTGCAACATAAAAGTAGCGGGATTCTGCCTTATTCGCGAGTTATGTTGTTTGCAGTAGGTAAATACGCGAATTAGGCATAGCTCCCGTCTAATTCAGTAGTTTACTTAAAATTAGTTATAGGTTTTTATTGAAACGAAAGCTTCCATCCACCATTGTGATCGTGATGACGATGAAATCAATTTTGATTAGGCACGCCATAGACAGTCTTAACAATTCATAATCTTAAAAAATATTTGTATGCAATCTGTCAGTTCAATCTACAAATTCTGTCAGTTTGAACTGACAGATTGCATACAAATCTTTTTTAAGATTATGATTTTTTAATTGTGGCGTTCCTTAACTGGTTTTAAAGATTTAAGCTTCACCAAGCTAGAATTAAAAGGTAAAAGGGGAAAATCTGCTTATGATAAAGAAACGAGAGAAAGAAATCTCGTGAAACTTTGCCGTGATAATCAAATACCTAAGTACTATCACACATATTATCCAAATCTTCCAGAGAACAGTAAACAGTGTTATGTTGTGTACCTACTGATTTGGTTATGGTTTGGTGTTATTAAATACTTATATAATTGAAATGTTTTTTATTGGCTTAAATGTAATAATGATATCAAATATAACCATTATGAGCAAAAAGTATCTTAAAAATCAACTCTAAACTAACGTTATTGCTTCGTAATATAATTGAAATTGCATAAGAAAGATGCCGTTATATTTTTTGAGATAATTAAAATAACATATTTTGAAATATTACTGTCATGGTAAATGTAAATGGAATGGTTCTGTGTAAGAATGTCATATAATAGTTATTTATTTATTTATAAATGTCTTCACATTCGCAACTTTACAACTAAATACAGATGAATAAAACCTGCTATTGTTTTCACATGCACCATAGTAAACATTCAAATGTGGCATTTTCGCCACTTTGCATTACCTCATAATGATTAGAGGGTACATTTTTCTTACGAAAGTGCCAATTTCGTTAGTTTACTGTGGTAAATTTTCCGACCTTTTTTCTCAATGTATGGGATCAGAAAAATGCGAAAGTGCATTTACTTCGAATTCCAACAAAGTATGTATATATGAAAAATAGATAAATATAGTGCATAGATTTAAAGCCCCTTACGCAATAAAAATAAAACTTCAACTACAAGTCATAGTTAAGAAAAAAAAATCACAATTTAGTGTTGCCCCATTATGAAAGTTGCTCAGTGTGACCCTCCCCAGTACCCTGTTCACTCCCTGCTCACGACTCATGAATCACCCTGTATAGCCGTTACAGTCATTTTCACTAATTAGACGTAAAATATTCTATGGGAGAGCTGTTACGCCCTCGTACGGCGGTAGCAAACAAACACATGCTTCGTGATAATCAATCGCTAAGGTGACTAAGAACCTAACACTCGCATTCAGATATTTGTTCCTGAGTCATGGATGTTTTCTATGTATAACATATAAGTATTTATCCATACTAATATTATAAATGGGAAAGCGTGTCTGTTTGTTTGTCCGTCTTTCACGGTAAAACAGAGCGACGAATTGACGTGATTTTTTAAGCGGAGATATTTGAAGGGATGGAGAGTGACATAGGCTGCTTTTGGTCTCTTTCTAACGCGAGCGAAGCCGCAGGCAAAAGCTAGTATATTATATATATCGTTGTCTGAGTACCCAACAACACAAAGCCTCTTGAGCTTACCGTGGGACTCAGTCAATATTTTGTGTCTTAAAATATTTATTTTTATTTGTCCTATGAGCCTCGTCAAATACCACAAATTTCGACAGCTTACCATTAGCATAGTATTCTTTCATATTATAAATATAGATAAGTGATATCCTGAGATTTAAACCCAGGAAGTGCCAGTATTTCACTTTATACTGTCTGTAGTAGGTAACTAATGAAATATTAGCTTCGCTTAGTTTTTTTTAAAGATCGTAGTCGTACTTAACATCCTGTAATCAATGATATTCTTCGCAATTTATCAACGTCAACTTGCCTGTAAAATCTTTTACGATTAAACGGAAAAGTCTTAAGGCTAACGTGGCTTACGCAACATTTTATAGATTGTAGTTCCTTGACAGTAGAACAAAATGTTAGTAACTAACTTACGTAGATAGGCGTGAAAGAAATAAAAGGAATTTACTATTAACTATTTTAGAATAGAATAGAAGAATAGAAATCATTTATTCAGGCAACACATCAGTAAGTACGAATCAATAGATAAAGCAGGATAAAACACATCAATAGATAAAATAGGATAAAAAGTTGCACAAAGTAAAAAGTAGTAATAACGATGTGAGGCCTAAAATGGTCTCCACTCAGCATTGCAGCTGATACGGCTAGCGTGGTCAACGGCGCTGGTTTTCTGTGGAGCCAGCGGGGTTTGCGGACAGCACACTGAACGGCACTGACGACGTAAATAAATAATATTATAAATATATACTTTGTCTTATTTGGTTAGTAAATAACTACAAAGTAGGCAATGCAATAAGAAGCAAATACGTGAATTGAATCCGGAAAAACAATACAGAGCAGAAGGCTTTTTTACTAGGTTTCAAATTTCACAAGCAGATGCGTCTTTAAAATAAAAGAAGATCGATATGAAGACCTCAGAATAACATAGTCAGGGTAATTTTCCACCACAATAGTTCAAGGGAATTATAGCGACATTTATCGCAAGACATTTGTGCCCCGTGTGGATATGGGTTAAATTGTGGCGTAGGCGAGAGGCTGGAATTTGGATTTCTTTCAACCCCTTTTTGCCAAGAGTAGCACTGAAACTTAGTAGTTCATGTGCTCTGCATACTCCTTTGGGATACAGGCATGATTATATGTATGTATGTATTTATCGCAAGAGCATTGCACTTCTTAATCGGCAAAGATTGTAATTTATTACTTCTTGTTTATATGACGTCCAGACGCCAGCCTACCAGGTTTTTTTATACCACGTCGGTGGCAAACAGGTATACGGCCCGCCTGATGGAAAGCGGTCACCGCAACCTATGGACGCCTGCAACTCAAGGGGTGTCACATGCGTGTTGCCGACCCATTGGAAACTTGTGCACTCCTTTTTTGAAGAACCCCATACTGTAGGTCAATACTGTTACTAAATAATAGGTAACTCTAATAAACGTATTACTTACTTGTAAGCATTATGACACGGCGTAATTGCGATATGACGATTCTAGCGGCCGATGGCGCTTATAGGCGAGTATAATACATAACAAGTTTCACCAAACATTTAATTTAAAGGAGCCATCGCTATCAGTATATAATCTTATGTCCTATTGAGTTAGTTGTAGAAGCCCGTTTATTAATATTTATCTACGAAACGCTTAAAGGGGATGAAGCGTGAAATAAAAATAACTGCTACATTATTGGCTATTGTTTTTATCTCAACGCGTATTAATTATAGTTAAATCATTACAACATATCTCAAACACCCGCATTCTGTTTTTTCATTAACCTCGCTACTTTTGTGAACACGGATCGATTAGTCATTGGAGTGTCGACATACGCCAGTCATTGTATAGACTAACAATACAAACATCGGTTCGCTGTAGGCACAGTTTGGAATAAAAATGATGTCGTTTATCACACCCTGTACACGCCAAGCGAGGATTGCGAGGCATGATACAAACGTGTTTTTTATCGAAGTTTTCGAAATTCAAAATGAATTGTTAGGCCTTTTAGGCGTTTAAATACGATCGTTTCCGTAAAAATACGAAGGAAAATCTTTTCGTGCTACTTACATCAGATCTGTACAAATTCTTCAACTCTCCAAACCCTAAATTTTCAAGTTTTAGTCAAATCTGTTGGTTCTCCATAAAAATAAGTCAATCTTATTGCCTGAAATGTGGCTATGATTTATCCTTACTATAGGTACATTAAGTATAGAGGTAAAGTCGCCGTCAATAGAACTTGTGAACAATGTAAACAAACCTTGTAGTCAAAATGTTATTAATTTTCATTCGTACTCATCAGATACTGACTAAATCCATGTGTTATTTAATCAATTCATATCACATTATGATCCTCAACCTTTAAAGTAATAAAATTGTGCTAGAATATTGATATTTTATACAACGGTTTGTTTACACTGTTGACAATTTCTATTGACGGCGATTTTAATGCGTTTCCATAGACTATCCAAGCTATTGTTACTGCACGTGCACACGGCAACGGTACCGTGGTATAATAACAAACCTTCTGTTAGCACAGAACAATAAACTCGGACCGAGTCGATTTGAATAATCCTTACAATAACCAAGGGATTGTTATTGCATCCCACTCCGCAATTTAAAACGGGACCGCGGCTTTAAATTAAGACCGAGTATCTATCGGTATTGCGGTGTACTCATAAAGGGCCGAACAATGCGTGGGGGTGAGGGGGTGAAAAGAGAAGGTCGTGTATTTATAATATGTATAATATGTAAGTTTACTGTTTATTATATTATGTTTGTATAATAGTTAGTATAAGTAGATTACGATACAAGTGCGGAAAAGAGGAAATACGAAACGAGTGTCGACAAACTAAACACAACCAAAGTAAGTGTTTTAATCGACACGAGTTAGTCCCTCTTCGCAAGTGTATCGTACGACGTTTTACAGTATTTAAATTATGGCACTTCGAAGTTTCAACATAGGCACATAAAATTCTACTTTACATACTAGTCCCTAAAAAATAGTGGGCGATATAAATATTTTTCTTTTTTATTTAATATACATTCATTATATAATATTAAAATAGACGTTATTCGATAATTTGCTCGAGATGTCAACTAATGAAATCTTTAAACCAGCTATGTAGACAAATACCTAGTACGGTTTGGAAACAAATGATCAGCAGTTTTATTGAGTTTAACCTATTTGTTGGTGTGAGAATTCACACAGCAATAAATAATTGTAATTTGTTAGACGTGACATGGCTATGAAATATTGCGTAGGGTGAATATACATAAAAAATAAAACTTTGGGGTGATATGTATCAAATCAAGGATGTAGCCTCCTTCTGGGCGTCTTCGTTTCGGCTAGTCTGTGGCCATGAGTAAGACCATTTATTAAAACCGAAATAAATTACACATATGAAAGAAAACTTTAGGATAGCACAAGTTGAAATATTTTTTCAATAGAATATAATTTGACTTGTGTTAATTAGAAGACCATTAATAATTATAATAATGTATTAATGTCACAATTTCGATTTCTTTCACTCCCCTTATTGCCAAGCGTGGCACTGTGAGACTTGAGTAGTTTATGTGCTCTGCCTACCCCTTTATGGGATACGGGCGTGATTATATGTATGTATGTATGTATGTAATAATGTATTACTTGTACAGTCAACCAATCTGAATCCTAGGCCACTGTTAGAACCCTTTCACAGTACATGTCAAACTGATGACCTATAGCAAATTAAGCACGGTGTGTCAATACGACAGGGTTCTAGGGTGGCCTAGGATTCTAATTGGTTGGCTTTACATGTAGATAGATCACTCCCGTAAGTCATTATGTTCTATTGTTTTTTGTATGTATGTGTAGATCCCAGGCATAATTCGTTAAAGATTTTTAATTTTGTTTCATAAAAAAATACGAAAAAGTTTTTGCTATGAAGTTGTTTACTAATCTGAGATTTGCGTTTGTTATTTGCTATAATATTACACGTGTCACAACAACAGTATTCGTGGATATTTTCTTCTCTTAAATATCTTGTATGACTTAAATTACGGCCCAAATCCGGCCGAATTTGATTATTACGTTACCACAAACACGGTCAAACAAAGTCCCCTGTATGAATTCTCATAAAATAAAAGTTTTTGTGTAAAGGACGTTGTTTAACGACCATCCTTGTTGGCAATTAGGAAAATAAACAACGAAATGCTAAAGCAAACAAACATTTAACAAACTTATTAATTAGACTGGTGTCAAATTTGCGTGCTCTTTTGATACCGTATCGCTGTAAATAGGTATGAATCTCCGCATAGCGTAGCTACTTTAATCTAACTTTAGCAAGTAATCAGAAACGTCTGCAATGAATGCTACTAAGCTTAGAATTTGGAAAAATTCACTTCTGGGTGGGACTTGAACCAATGACCACTGGATCGTTAGCCCAGCGCTTTTCTATGTAAGCTACCCTAAACGACACCTGCCGTAATAATTTCACATGCCGAATGGCAGAATATAGTATATAAGTGCATGCCCTGTATCTTATATGTATGTTCTTGTGAATAAATCATTCATTCATTCATTCAATGATGCTGCATTGGCCGTTTAGTAAAACTCGTGGTTATTAAATATAAAGAAAACAAGTACAAAAGTGTCAATATCTCGAAACCATGACATTTTCATTAAGGTCAAATTCACTTCATGTGATATCTTATGAGATGACCTTTCATTTTGGCGTTGGTTTTAGGAACATCGGGTATAGTGTTTTGGACTTAACAACTAATTGCTCTCCTGTACCGTACTATACATACCTACTCGTGACCTAATGGTGAACAGCAGAAAACCAATATTTCAAAGCAAAGGTACGCCTTGTCTTACACACGTAGTAGAGTAAATATCACTGCGTTTCAGCTGCCTTCATATTGTTGGATAAGTACATTCTTGAGGAAGTCAGCGATCAAAAACCTGTAGTAATAATTGACTTCGAAGTCGTGTTGATTATAAAATTTCTTCAAATTCAGCAAATATCTTTCAGACTCATTTTGCTTTCCAACGGAACAAACGATGTCATTTAACACTTGTATTTGGTGTTATGCAACCCGTCCTGTACAGTAAGCTAGAGAAATTCTGGAACTCCCGTTGAATGCCAGGAAGCTTAACACATGACGCGAAATGCTGCGATTCCATGACACGTCCGAAAATACGGCTTAGCATGTCATGTGATAAAGTGTTCAGTATTATATTTTGTATTACACACAGACTGATTATTATCATATAATTTGTCTGCTCGTTTCACATATAGGATTAAACATAATTATTTAAACAAAAACTAACGGAAATAATGTGGTGAAGCGTAAAGGTTTATTCTATGCGATATACATAACAAGTTTCACCAAACATTTTATTTAAAGGAGCAATCTCTATCTGTCCACTACTTCATCTTATCACGATGTCCTTTGGGACACAGTACCTCTAGAATGTGTTGCGGCTGTGGTCATCCACGTACCGATATCAATCTTTCTCTGTTCGATTTACTGCCAACAAATGAGGGGCCATCAAAATAAAATAGTGTGGAAAACGAATAAGACACGTTGCGGTTTTCATGACCCAACAGGGTTTTCGGGTTTCGCCACGCAAGTATTCAATTATGTTGCTTTTTATCGATTTGTAATTTAGTATATTGATTTAAACTAACACGATCTTCATTCATATTATTAAATTAAAACGGGACTTAATCGCGTAAAACTTACGTTTATATTTAACCCAGATAAATATAAACGTCGTTTATATTTAACCCAGATAAATATAAACGTCGTTTATATTTAACCCAGATAAATATAAACGTCGTTTATATTTAACGCGATTAAGTCCCGTTTTAATTGTTATTTAGTTTTTATTAGGTACTTTTACAAATTCCTCTGACAACAGTGTTTTTGTTTTGTAACTACGTAGGTGTACTAACTTAGAACAATGTTTGCTTCACATCATGAATTCATAACTTTATCAAAGTTTTTAAGAAGTAACACGAGCGAGAAAATGATAAAATGGAGAGGAGTCCAACCATTCAATTGGGGAATTAAGGTTAAACATACTCGGGTTACTAGATTTGTAGAAAAAAAGTGGGTTAAGAACAATTCAGGTCAAATATACTTATTGCGAAATAGTCTTAAAAATCGAGGTACCGCTCTCGACTGCTTCTTCCTCCTAAGACAACCAATCGGAGCAATATTTGAGAATCTAAATGTCAATGAAATAGTTTGTGTCGGACTGCTTACTTTTTGACAAATTTTTATCAATTTTAAATATCACGCCAGTTTGCCGGAATCTCCGGGGGATCGCTTTTAACAACAAAAATATCAAAAAAAGATGAACAGTCCGACACGGATAATTTTTAATATTTCTTTTATAAGGGATCAGAGTTATTGTTTAACCGCATGTCTTAATATTGATACCCGAGCAAGCGAATGATTCCAATATTGAACGACGAGCGTAGCGCGAGTACTAACAGCAACACTCTTAGCTAACCATATCGGTAGACTTTATGCTCTTGTAATAAGGATTACAAATGTACAGCTAAGATTGTTGTCGATGGTACTATAGCGTAACCTATACTCGGCACGGGAATTCGAGTCCGAAAAATCTACTACGATGTTGCCATTGCAAGAAAATGTTTGTATTGGGTTGGTAAGAAAGTAATGAGCGATCGATTGAATTCCACATAAATTTTTTGAGAGAGTTCTAGAATCTTCTATGGTCGAAAGTATATAAAGGGCGAGTCGCACAGTTTCTCGTCAGTCATTCACTAGCTGTCGCCGAGCTAATATAAGGAAGAAAATGGACGAATTAAAAGTGCATGTAAGGCATTGCTTACTATATGCTTACTAATTTCTGTCTGGCCATTCAGCCGCCGAAGCAGTGCGTAATATATGTCAGCGTGTTGCTCCTGAAGTTGTGTCTGAGGCCACGGTGAAACGATGGTTCCAGCGGTTTCGTAGTGGCGACTTTTCATTATCAGATCAACCTAAGTCTGGTCGACCGGTGAAGATTGATGTAGCCAAATTAAAAACCTTAATTGAAGGAGAACCGAGGCTAACGAGTCGTAGGTACTCTTGCTACCGAGTTAGGCTGCTCTCATGTCACCATAGAAACACATTTACACGAGTTGGGAAAAAACTACAAATACAGTGTTTGGATACCTCACGAACTTGATAGAGATCAACTAAACCGCCGTGCCGATATCTGCATACAACTTCTGTCTTTTCGCCGCACATTCAACTGGTTGGACCATCTTAGGCATCTTATCACTGGAGATGAAAAATGGGTCTTATATATAAATCACACACGCAAACCTCACCCGAAAAAAGTTATGCTGTCCGTTTGGTGGGATATTCATGGTATTATTCACTGGGAACTCCTACCAAGTGGAATGACTGTTACTGCATCAGTATACTGTAATCAGCTTGAAAATTTAAACCAAAAAATCTGTCAGAATCGTCCACAGCATGCTAAAGTTTTTTTCTTACACGACAATGCTCGCCCACACATTGCAAAAGTGACTCGGCTAAAGCTATTGGAGCTAGGTTGGAAAGTGATACCTCATCCACCGTACTCTCCAGACTTGGCACCTACGGATTACGCATTGTTCAGATCGCTAAGCAATGCCTTGAATGAAAAAAAGTTCGATGATCAAGCCCATCTACGACAGTACATAGCTGAGTTTTTTGAATCTAAACCTAAGAACTTCTTCGCCGATGCTATTCATTATTTACCAGAACGATGGAGACAAGTAGTAGATAACGAAGGCCATTATATTTTTGATAAATGATTAAAATAATAAATTAAATAAAAATTACAATATTGGTTATGATTCGCTCATTACTTTCTTACCAACCCAATAGAATAGTATAATCCTTTTTAACCCCCGACGCAAAAACGACGGGGTGTTATAAGTTTGACGTGTCTGTCTGTTTGTCTGTCTGTGTGTGTGTCTGTCTGTGGCATCGTAGCTACCGAACGGATGAACCGATTTAGATTTATTTATAAAAGCAAACGTAAAGATAATTTATTTATTGATAATTTCAATCCATTGAATTAAATATTTAATAGTATTTACTTATTTACATAATTACTAGGACGCCCGAATAAAAACAACATTTTCCATGATTTTTAGTTGCAAAGTTGGTTTTGCGCTTGTATCACTTCAGGTATTAATAACATTTGGTGCTTTATTTTACGGGATAGAAGAAACTCCAATAATGTGATCATTCTTGTAAAATACACTTAGCTTAGCAACGAAATATACATCGCGCGTTGTGGCCGTCATTTTTTTGCGGATGCGGCCATGACACCCTGGTTTATCACCTTCTGAATGTTCGAAAGTTTTATTTTGTTCCATGGTGATTTCTGTCTTGTTGAGTTTTTGTGTTTTGTTAAGTTTTTGTTTCCAGTTGAGTTATCGTGTGCCTAATTTAATACACATGCGCAGAAATTGCACCGGTCTGAAAAATTCCATCTTAAGTGCAAACATTTGTGATTTATTAATTCAATGTCTATTGTGAATTTAAAACAAAGAAAAACACAACATGATGACAACACCAGTAGCGAATTACCTTCAATTAAATAATAAGTATGATTTTGTATTTGGAGTTTCTTACCTGCGAAATAAAATAAAAATAAATATTAAAAGGTTGACGAATCCTGAATAGTATTTTGACAGCACTGACATAAGTGATATTGATAGTTATGACATTGACGTATCTGTCGTAGTTTTTTTGGACTTGCATTCGCGTGCCGAGTATAGTAAAGCGCACAGGTAAACCATACTGTTAATTTTCAAATTGCAGAATCATCATTTTGACATCCATTTCAGGTCGTTCCAAGCGCAGGGGTTTTCCATCGCGGTATTCGCGGTTCGATATGGAAATGTAGCAAGCGTGATGGACATCTTTGCGATTAAAAAAAAGTGCGATTTTGTGTGGGATGATTTTGATGTAGGCTTTAAGTTTACTTTCGTTTATATTATGTTTTCTGTATGGTTGACTATGATGTATGTAAATGTGTATTCTTTTGTGTTGTTTCTGTCTATAGATGTTATTTAAGTAACCCAATTTCTAGTGAAAAGTTTGAATAAAGTACCTACTAATTACATATCGCGCTATCAGCATGAAATCAACGTGAATCTGTGCAGTTAATGTAACCGCAAATGAAAAAGCATTGTGGCTAATCAATAGTCGTTTAATTGATTCGGGATGCAAATTAAATTGAGTGATAATTGGTTTTTCTCAAACATGCAATGAAATATTGTCTTTACGTTCCTTAAAATGGGCTGGGAAGTGTCGCTTTTTGGGCGCAACAACTCGAGAGGACTGTAAAGGGATTTCATATTATTTTTTAGGCCTAGGCCTGCAAAGTAACTTTTTTAAGTAAGCTGTCAGTACTGTCATGTCACTTTCTTTTTTAATTTTTGTGTGATCTGGATACTTGTCACACTTGACGTTTGAGTGTATTTGTATTTTGTCACTTAATAAATAAAATATTGTCCTTTAGAGCATTTTATTTTATTTCATTGTATGTTTGAGAAAAGCACTATACATGCCTCGGCGTGAAAACGGATTCCCGGCCTCGTATCCCTATCCGGCCTCGCTCGCACGCTCGCTCGGCCGTATATACCCACTTGGCCGGAAATCCTCATTTTCCCGGCCTCTGATGTAATGTACTATTAATGTCACTTGACTATCATGCTATTTAAAGAAATATGTGCTTAGTATTCGATTTATACACCCTGTTTTAACCCCCGACGCAAAAACGACGGGGTGCTTTAAGTTTGACGTGTCTGTCTGTCTGTTTATCTGTCTGTGTGTCTGTCTGTGGCATCGTAGCTCCCGAAAGGATGAACCGATTTCGATTTAATTTTTTTTGTTTGAAAGCTGAGTTAGTCGGGAGTGTTTCATCTAGCCATGTTTCATGAAAATCGGTAAACTATGTCACGGTCGGGGTTTTTTTTTTCAAAATTTTATTATTAATTTCTGTTTACATTCATTGAATGTTCTTTAGGTCGAATTCAATTAAGTAATTCGTCTTAGCACCTCCTACCACCTAGTGTCTTAACTGTTTTGACGAGTTTTATAACTAACATAATGAGTTGAATGAACTAATGTATATAAGTAATTAATTAACTAATGTGACCTTTAGGTACTTTATTTATTTTGACATGTTCTGTCATTTTTAAGGCTTCTAAATTCACAAATAACCATTAAAATGTTTTTTTACAGATATACATAGGCAGGCAATCATGGTCGCGCGATAAACGATAAAACATCAGGCCGTCCCTTTGATTCGGTCAAACTGTGTTTTTTGAAAAAAAAAAAAAAAAATCCAAATAAAAACAAATGCGGTTTGATACCTTAGGGTAAGGCGCTTTACGCACACTAGCGTCCCCTCCCCTCCACCTAACGCAACCCCCCTTTTACCCTAAAATATGTCCCAAAATTCAGTTTTTTTTAATTTTTGGGGAAGTATACATTTTAGAAAAAAGTTGTCAATGAAAGAAATAATGCTCATGAAATTCCCAATAAGAAAGGTCATATAATATTTTTTATATAATGCACTATTTTCATGTTATCTATATGTATAAACGGCAAAGTCCTGAGTGACCGACTGACTTAAATCAAGGTAAAGCCCAAACCACTGGTGCTATTAAAGAAATGAGAAATTATAAGGTCTACGAACCCGCTAAGGAAGGAATTTTCAAAATTCATCCCCTAAGGGGGTGAAAATGGGTGTCCAAAGTTCGTATGAGGATCTACCTTTATTTTGAGAATATGAGCTTGAAACTTCGTATTAAGACTATAAAGGTAAAATTAAAATGGAAAGAAACTAATTTCAGCGTTTTTGGATTTTTATCCTTTAAGAGAGTTAATATGAGGTTGGCTGAAGTTTGTATGGTGAATAAGTTTTATTTCAAGCTACAGGCCTGAAACTTGGTAAAAAGGTACTTACTTCAGAAGGGCAAAAACTAGTAGCTTGATAAACTTTGACAAAATTCCGAAATTAAACCACTAATAAACATATTACTATTTCATTAAGTACTGAGTCATATAGAACTTCAACAAGCTAATGCACAAATATGGTAAGTGCTACAAAAAAATGCATTGAATCTTTTTTGTTTAAAATTTAATAAGAATTAATTCTTTCATAGGCACTTTTTTCCTAACTCTGATACTTTTCTCAAAAATGAAGAAAAACCGTAAAAAGGAATCTATTTCGTGCTAAAAGGGGGTGATGCGTCAGGGGGACGGTAGGGGACGCTAGTGTGCGCAAAGCACCTTACCCTAAGGTACCATACTACATTAAAATTTTGCTGGATTTTTTTTTCCATACATTCGAACACAACTTGACCGAATCACTTCCGCACTTTTTGTAAGTGTGATGGGGACGGCCTGATGTCTTATCGTTTGTCGCGCATGCTATTGGTGCGGTCGCTTCTGGTAATCAGGTTAGGCTCAGTGACGTCGAATTTTACTGAAATAAACAAAGAACACAGTGTATTGTCATCGGGTAGGTATATATATTTTCCCCTCACTAGCTCGGAAACACGTGTTTTGTCCTTTAATACCAGCGGGTAAAAACGCATTTTATCCACTAGTGGGTAAAGTAATTTGACCTTGAATAAAGTCAAATTAACTGCTTTAAAATTGATAAAAGTAGGTGAATCTAGTAATAAAGATGATTTACCACCTGTGGAACTACTGGAAGTTGTGATAAATGATGTTTTTTGCGTTGTAGTTTCCTCGCCATAGTGAGGGGAAAAGTTTTGTGTTACACTCGGGTGCAAATGTATTTTACTTCTCGTGTGTTAAAAAACTCGCAAGTTCAGGATTCTATTCTCGAATCACTCGCTTCGCTCGTGATTCAACTATCGAATCCTTCCACTTGCTCGTTTTTCAATTCCACACTCGGCGTTAAAATACAACTTTGCCCCCTTGTATAACAAATAACTACCTATTGTTAAAAGGAGCTTACTTCTTAGGACTGTTTAATGGAAGAGGCCTGGTTCACGTGAAACCCCTGAAATTAAAGTTTGTTATAAAAGTCGAAATTATACAAGTTTCACCATCAGGTTTGCAATCCCGGTAGATATCCCTGAGCATTTGTGGCCCGAACCGCAGCACCAAAAGGGATGCTCATTAATAATTAAGTGCCGACCTACGAGCCTTATTTGTTAAGCAAATTACCAGGTATGTACTTTACCGAAAAGCTTTTAATTGACAACCAAGTTTGGGTTACTTTATGGAATGGCGTCATCTCTAGTTTTATGTTATAGTAAAAAAAAGACAAAACACTTTAAAAAATGGGTAACAAGCCATTACGAGTATTAAATAACAACAGCGTCGCGCGTCGATCAACTCAAAATAAAAATATTTTCCCCTCACTAGCTCGGAAACACGTGTTTTGTCCTTCAATACCAGCGGGTAAAAACGCATTTTATCCACTAGTGGGTAAAGTAATTTAACCTTGAATAAAGTCAAATTAACTGCTTTAAAATTGATAAAAGTAGGTGAATCCAGTAATAAAGATGATTTACCACCTGTGGAACTACTGGAAGCAGTGATAAACGTATTTTTTTGCGTTGTAGTTTCCTCGCTACAGTGAGGGGAAAAGTTTTGTGTTACACTCGGGTGCAAATGTATTTTACTTCTCGTGTGTTAAAAAACTCGCAAGTTCAGGATTCTATTCTCGAACCACTCGCTTCGCTCGTGGTTCAACTATAGAATCCTTTCACTTGCTCGTTTTTCAATTCCACACTCGGCCTTAAAATACAACTTTGCCCCCTTGTATAACAAATAACTATTTCACCACACCAACCGGTAAAGTCTCTCGTTGCTATTCGAAAACAGGTAGCAAAATTGCATTTTATCCACAAGAGTGCCAAGTAATTTTATACAAATTTTGACTTTATATCTTAAGCTGGCTGGTAAAAATGAAAATGAAATGAAAATGAAAATGAAAATGAAATATTTATTTTTCAAGTAGGCATATTACAATGCGCATATGAACGTCAAATAAAGCTACGCCGGCTCTAACCCTACGCCTCAGCCTCGAGAAGATTTCAGTCCCCCCTCAGTTGGGAGGGGGGTATCCACTATGGGACCGGCAAGAAACTCGGCGGGCAACTTCTTTTCAAAACATTACATCTTATAATTAACATGCATTAAATAACAACATACAGTTTAACATGCAAAAGTATTCATCAAAGAATATGAAGTAGTTTTTATCTTTAAATGATGATTTTGAATTATAATTAAATATTGAATAAATTGATGGATTTGATTTAGTTTGATGTTTTATAGTCAGTATTTTGTTCTTGTTGGTGTGGTGAAAAATGTTGTGTTTCACTCGGTGGCAAAGTTTTTTTAATCTTCGTGCCTTAAAACCCTCGCAACGCTTAAGATTCCACTTTTTGGGTACGCTCGCGGTTCAATACTGGAATCTTTCGTTTGCTCGGGTATCAATATTGGCACGTGCGGTTAAACAACAACTTTGCCCCCTTCTAAAACAAATAACTAATAACTAAGTTTGGTACCTAATTATTAGTTCCTAGTCGTACACCGACCTCTAGGTATACATTCGATGAAGTTAGCAACCTTTTTTTTTTCGAATGAATTGGTTTATATAAGCTACGTTTCCAAAGACTTCGTGACTGACGCGCTGTTATAAATCCCATAAAAATGAGGCTTACTGAAAAGTTACGTTACATCACGTTTTTGTATAAATTAATTTGGAGGTAAAGGCAGTTTAGATAGAATTCGCGAGAGCTATGTGAGTGAGATTTTATCAAGACATTCCATATTTTATAATGTCTCCAGTCTCCACTCTCGTACTTTTCTTTGTCATGTACCTACTGAGTCGTACACTCATCTTTAAAAGCCTATCTTATATGTCAAGACAAGTCTGTAGTCTATTTCCCAAAAACACATTTGTGCAGTGACCAGCATAAATAAGTGATGATTACTGTACCTTGTCACTTTTAATTGTTTGACAATTTCGTATGACATTTCAAACAAGACGTTAATGTGACAAGGTATAGAAATCATCACTTAGTTATGCCGGTGACTGTGCATACATGCAGTATCCTTTTCGCACCTTTTAATATATATTTAACATGCCTATATTAATTATTTCGCATAAATTGTATAAGATACATAATGTATTTTGATAGTGGGTCAGTGAAGGCAGCTACCAGATCCCGTGCTTCACGTGAAAACGGTCTTAGCAGACTTTCCATCTATTTCAGTAAAACGTCAATCTACAGACTTTCCATCTGTAGATTGACGTTTACAGATTTTGGAAAAAGCACACAGGGGTAAGGAAAACGTCATTTTCACATTTTCTTACATCCTGTATACCTACGAGGTACCCGTCAAAGCAGTACAGTAGAATCGCATTATATGTTACTGTTGTATAATATATATAAAAATAAATTTAGGGACACCGACCGATTCTTCGTCTGAAGCAATTTATTTACGTCTCTGCGGATAAATAGATAAACCCAAACGATCCGGTTATCCTTTTTACTTGCCAGATAGATAGTACTTAAAATGGGGGATGTCTGAAAATTTTAAAATCGCCTGATATTTTTTCTGGTGATAGGAATAAGCATTTCTATTTACAGAAAAAAGTTACAGATTTTTTGGTAGCACCATACATTTTATAAAAATAAAAACGTGTTGCTCGACTGCGCGTACGACACACTTCGGCAGTTATGAGATTTGTCTTAGTCTTTAAAAAATTCCATTTTGAATCTGTGCTGGCCACAGACACTGACAGTTGATTGTCAGCTTGACATTTTTCTCGGAGAATTCATAACCATATCTGGTGAACTATTTATTACTGTTTTCGACTCATTTTCTCTCCCTGGCCTCTGATTTTGCCTCCTTCTACGACTACCTTCGCTCTCGAACCCCGGACGTTGATTTTACTGGCTTAAAACGACGACCTTTGATATTAACCTCTGGACCTGATTCTGCTTGCATTAACGAAGACGTTTGCTTTTAAACACTGGACCTGATCCTGCTGAACTGTTTACGATCCGTTTTGCCTCCCTGACTTCTGATTTTGCTTGATATAAGGACGATCATCGCTTTTAAGTTCCGGACACTATTTGTTATAATGAATACAAGTACATAAACACGATATAAGGATCCCAAAACATGCTTTATACCAACTTGTTCTAAAACCAACCAGAAAAACCCAGATTTAAAATTGTTCATATTAAGAAAGGAGCTGAAGGAAAGTTGGTGTCAATAGGTTGGCAGGAACTGCCCAACCAGAGTGTGATTTTGCTGTGAAGACCACCTGAGTGTAAGATACCGTGTCTTGTTTACCAACCTTAAAATGCAGTTACACGCTGGCAATAATATCATAAAAAAGAAAGCCATAAATATCTGACACGGTGGCATTTTATAAAATGTGTATTTTGTTGGATAGACCAATAGGAAAAATATGGTAAAATACATTTTTTTTTATAATTTGCAATGTCCTATAATAAAATACAATTGATTTATTTTATTGTGTTGTTTTATTTTACTTCTGAGTTGTAGGTGTGTCATGTGTGTCGAGTTACTGTCAAGTTACTATCAAATTCAGTCGGCTATGGCTTTCCATATTCTTCTATGGCCCTCCATACTGTTAAAGCATGATTAACAGCACTATAGTAGATTGTGTTACGAGGGAGCAAAATTGCATATTTATAGCGAGGATATAAATTGAATTGTGAACAAAGTGAAGTATTCTATATGTAATTGAATACTGAGTGTAGTGACTGGGATTCGAAAAGAAAGGGTTATTTTCTTCCCTGCACTGCGAGGAGGGTGCAAAGAGGCACTTTTCCTCTTTGCTATTAGGGACCAAAGTGATACTTTTCCCTTCAAGGACACATTTTTTTTACATGGTTACATAACATACCATTTTTTATGTTCATATAACATATCATTATATATAAATTTCCTAAAAGTTCATATAACATATCATTATATATAAATTTCCTAAAAGTTGATGTTAATATGTGTAGCAAATTTAATTCCACCTTGTGTCTTAACACTTGAATCCCTCACTACGCTCAGGATTAAATTTAAGAATACCTTGCTACACTCAAGATATATATCTCATTTTTCTCCCTTGTTGCACAATCTACTATTGCTACCATTTGACACTTTTTTTTTCATATCATATAAGCAAAATACTAAAATATGAATCAGGTCTGTTGTAAAAATATTATGCACTTAATCGACACAATTTTTTTATACATAATATTAAAATATGTTGCAACATAAAAATGTTCTCATAGCAATATAGGTATTAAGATTTATAAGATTATAAGTATTAAGATTTTTAGTTATTAAGAACTATATTTGCAGTGCCCTTACAGGGTTCATAGCTGTGCTATACCTACTGAAATGTACCAACTTATGTACCTATGATAGCAATAAAGAATTACTGATTACTGATTATTACTTATGTGCAAACACTTTCCGTGGCGTTAATATTTTATACAGGCCAGACAAAGTTATTGAACAGAAAAGTGTCACTTAATTCCCTCCTAACAGGGCCGAAAAGTACCCTTTCTGAATGGGTGATGTGAAAAGCAGTAGGCGTCACATCGCAAACTCATTTCCTTTTTGAGCACTAACTACTTAAAGCAGACAATAAACCAACAATCTAAAGTTATTTGTTTAGGGCACAGGTCCTTCTCTAGTTCTCATCTGTAGGCAGGTGCGCTTATGAATCACTACTAGGAGTTAGCCTGTTTTCACATTACCTGATCCAATATCGGATGTCGGAAGGATTTCAATGGAAAAAATCCAAGACGACGCCTGTAATGTATGGGATATCGGTCCAACATCCGGTATTGGATCGAATAATGTGAAAACGTACTTATGGGTGCTAAAATGAGTAATAATGTTAATATAGATCAAGACAAATTTATGTTTATTACACTCTAATAACATGTAGTTGCACTTTTCAAAATTAATGGGATACACATTCTCTGTCCAAAATATCTCTGCATCTTTCATCAATTTCTTCTTCACAGGCATTGTGTTTGTCGCTGTTCCACATTTTGGCAAATTAGATGAACTAGCTCTTACAAAATCGCTAGTACCTATCCACGTTTTCCCAACTCAATGGGCTTAAAAATTGTAATCAGGTCCGGGGTTCAACGCAAAGGCCGTCGGCAGCAAGCAGGGCAAGCACACGTCTTCGTTAATGCAAGTAGAATCAGGTCCAGGGTTTAAAATCAAAGGTCGTCGTTTTAAGCCAGTAAAATCACGGTCCGGGGTTCGAGAGCGAAGGTAGTCGTAGAAGGAGGCAAAATCAGAGGCCAGGGAGAGAAAATGAGTCGAAAACAGTAATAAATAGTTCACCAGATATGGTTATGAATTCTCCGAGAAAAATGTCAAGCTGACAATCAACTGTCAGTGTCTGTGGCCAGCACAGATTCAAAATGGAATTTTTTAAAGACTAAGACAAATCTCATAACTGCCGAAGTGGGTCGTACGCGCAGTCGAGCAACACGTTTTTATTTTTATAAAATGTATGGTGCTACCAAAAAATCTGTAACTTTTTTCTGTAAATAGAAATGCTTATTCCTATCACCAGAAAAAATATCAGGCGATTTTAAAATTTTCAGACATCCCCCATTGTTGTACGTCTTTCACGGCAAAACGGAGCGACGAATTGACGTGATTTTTTAAGTGTAGATAGTTGAAGGGATGGAGAGTGACATAAGTTACTTTTTATCACTTTCTAACGCGAGCGAAGCCGCGGGCAAAAGCTAGTATTAATATAAAAGCTAGTATTAATACCTATAAATTACTTTGCACTCTTGTAGATAAAATGCAATTCTGCTATCCGTTTTCGAAGAATCAAGAGAAGCTTTACTAGCTGGTGTGGTGAAAATCTTTTTAAAATTGACATTAGGTATATTTTGGCATTTAGTTCCCATGCATGCCAGGGATACCAGGAATCTTTGTTGCCTCTATTGCTCTTCCAAGTGTATGTATAAATGAATAATTAAAATACAATGTATTTACTTACTCAAATATTTGCATGTTAAATTTCCTAATGTAATGTTCACTAACAACTAACAGTTGCCGAAAGGTGAAACTTCGAGTGAAGTTCGATTCACAACACAAATTGCATCCAGTAATAAACTAAGTAAAGTCCGAGTAATTCCGCGTATAACACTTGAATATCTGCGCCAACGACTGAGGCTTATTTAATTCAGCGCACTTAATTAAGGACGGTGTGAGTGGGAATCGTCGACGTTGATGGAACCTGCCACAGTAGAACCACAGTGCCGTAGCCGAATGTCATTTCTGCGACGCGAAATGAAAACGAAACGCCGCGAAAGGTAGTCTGGCTCTCGCCAATACGCAAGAGCGATAGAGATAGATATCTACGAGTGTTTCGTTTCGTGAGCGTTTCGTGAGCGTTTGTGCCATTCGGCTACGTACCCTGTCCAGAATCAGTATTGTTACGCACATGTATTTTGGACATAAAATCTGCTGTTTCTAGTGACTCTCAGCTTCATATTAGTTATTTTAGCAGACAACCTCATTCTGATAGCTTGTTCAACTATGATAAACCACAGCTCTGATATATAGAAAATTAAGGAGAACGTTCAAGTACAAGTAGGTAGCTAATATATATATATATATATATATATACATACATACAATCACGCCTGTATCCCATAAAGGGGTAGGCAGAACACATGAAACTACTGAAGCTTCAGTGCCACTATTGGCAAATAAGGGGTTGAAAGAAAACGAAACTGTGACATTGCAGTGACAGGTTGCCAGCCTCTCGCCTACGCCACAATTTAACCCAATTATATATATATATTTATATTAATATATATATATATATATATTTGACTGTTATTCAATGTCGTGTATTTCCCTCGTACTTAGGTATATGTACGGACATGTATGGGCGCGAGCAGGACGCACAATAATTAAACGTGAGTCAGATACCTATGATTTCGGTCAGTGTTTATTCGACTGACCCTTTGTTGTACATTATTGTCAATGTACTAAGTACTGTCTAATTTTATTTTTGGTTTTCTGATCTGTATCTGTCAGTATCAAAGTTAGTTTTAACAGATCAAACATGAAACAAATATCTTAAACGTAATCTTCTTCTTCTTCCTCTGTCCCTCATGGCTGAGGGTCGCGATCACATCAGGTCGCTATTTTACGCACCAAAGCTCTCCATTGACCACGGTCTTCTGCAGCTGTGCAGTCCTAATAATAGGCGCCTGTGTCAGAATAGATCTAGTAAATAAGATTTCAATAGGCACGCACGCACACACGTGTCACAATATTTTTTTTCATGTTACTCGTATTTTCTTACCTGCCGATTTTTGAGTCTCACGCGTTCGAATTCAGAAAATTGTCACTGAAAATAGTAAGCAAGTCACCGTTTTCAACCGGTATTTTAGTGACAAAATCCCGTATGCGAGATTCAAAATCGCCCTCCGTCTACAATACTGCTGGCTGCTACAACGCGTCGACTGTGACTTGGCGGACTAATGAGCACCAGTGCGAATAATTGATTATACTCATAACTGATTCTGACTTACCTACCATTTCGCTTGGCGTGGAATGTGTTATTAAAACTTCGTAGTAGTAAATAGGCGTACCTCTAGCTTAAAGCATGCATATTTTTCTCGTAATTAGGAAATGAAAGTGGGATGGGCATTATTCAAGTTTTAAACTCATGAATTTGTCCAAAAATGAGCTCTAGATACGATACAAATCAGAGACCTCTGTTCAAAATCAAATTTCTTTTCAAACCAAACGTCAATTTTGGTCGGTCCAAAATTGAGTGCTGTGCTCTTTCTAATTGCTCTTTTTTTAAATCCTGAGGCGTGGGCTACAAAAAAGTACATAATAGACAAGTGCAGTACATAATAGAGAAAAGGAAATTCGGAACGAGTGACGATAAATTAAAACAGGACTAAAGGCAGTGTTTTAAATCGACACGAGTTAGGAATCCCCTTTTAAGTCGTGTATCGTAGGACGTTTAGTAGTGCAAATTAATACATACATATACATTGAGGTATATGTACTACGTACGTCGTACTAGAGGCGACGTTGCTAAGAGAATTTTTACACAACGCACTGCGGTCCATGGACCGCAACGTTGTCAATCCACCAGGTCCTTGCGGTGCAGTGACGTGCCGTGATGCATTTACTTTCCACGTGAATAATGCCTTCTTGTGTGCTTAAAAAATATACTAATCACTCGAGGAAATCAAATAAAAGCCAAGGTGTGACATTTCATCGGTAAATTAAACAAAAAACTCGTCTATAATATTTTAAGATTGAATATTCTACAAACTCGCGAGCGGGAGCGACACTGCCGCCATTTTGGTGACGCAATCATAGACTATAAAAAGTTAACCGCGCAGATGTGCCATTTACACTGTTCCTACTAATGTGTTTCACCTCTAATAGAGTTGCGAAATAAAATATTTCTATTTGGAAAATTATTAAGTAACTACTTACTATTTTATTAATCATGTTACTAAAATATAAAAAAAGTTTATTTTTTTAATATACAGTGTGGAAAAATCGAATGCCACATCAATGGCAATTGTAAATAGCACATTTTGTGTAAGGGAGACTTTCCTTTGTTTTTAAAAACAATAAATTCTGCATTTAAGGATTTATGACAAATCGCTTGCCTCAGTCGGGACTCGAACCGGTCAAATGTGACAAAAAATAACGTGCCGTATTTTATGATGCAGATTGAAAGGGTTACTGATAAGGTTCATTTTTCTCTAAATAAAAAATACAATCAGAATAACGGAAGGCCATGAAAATTTTACACATTATTTGGCACGTTATTTTTTGTCACATTTGACCGGTTCGAGTCCCGACTGAGGCAAGCGATTTTTCATAAATCCTTAAATGCAGAATTTATTGTTTTTAAAAACAAAGGAAAGTCTCCCTTACACAAAATGTGCTATTTACAATATTTAAGGTAGTTGCCATCCATGTGGCATTCGATTTTTCCACCCTGTATATAGTTAATAGTTTTTGAGTAAAATTGTATTTTTATCACGCTCACTTTTTGCAGTTTTCTTCGGCCTGGTCATGAAAAAAGGGAACAATTGATACGCTTTGTCCAAAAAAATCGTGCTGAGGAAACTTGGTTACCAACTGACCACACATATATAATATGTTCATTGTGTATTTTAAAGAAGAAGATAAATACAGCACAATTATTTTGTATTAATTTACATATATGACCCTTTAATGTTTCGACAAATACACGTAAAGTACTACTTTGTGCTCTAATGCGAGTAATTCGCTTCATATACCTACTGTAGAACATATTTTTAAATTCGTATTCCGCGGCCGGTAGTGTATTAAAATTGTAGAACGCAGAAACTTAATCAAACTACTAAATACTATAATTAAGGTATGGTCCGTTCTCTCTCGCCGCTACGCTCCTATTTCACACTGGCTGGTATAAATTCATGTGTATTATTGTATGTATTGTGTGTCACCTCGTTATTAGTTACAAACACCGACAGCGGAACACGATAGCGGTGGACCCATTTTGCAACTTCAGCGCATTGTGAAACCCACAAAGGTCTGTAGAAAATCGTTCACTTGCTTTATATAGCCAGTGCTGCTTTTTGTCTTACAGGTAAATAAACTTTTCCCCCACTTAGGGTTACTTTATTTTAGGTTGTCCCCTACCCTTGTTCATATTTTTTAATTTTAATAGACTACTAAGTAGGTACTACACTAAGAATTGCGAGCTATTTTAATAGAAGAAAAAAGTGTCCCAAGAATTTAATTTCCATTCACTTACGTGTATACATGTCTCGTCGCCTAGCACTCATAGTAATCCATACTAATATTATAAATGGGAAAGTGTGTGTGTTTGTTTGTTTGTCATGGCAAAACGGAGCGACGAATTGACGTGATTTTTTAAGTGATGGTAGTTGAAGGGATGGTGAGTGGAAGTTTGTATGGAGCATTCCGCAATTTTCGAATTTAACGCGAGCGAAGCCTTAACATAATAAATCTTAGCCCTATACACTCGGGTGTATAGGCGCCCCGTCCTATAACGAGTAAAGGGCGCTTAACCCGCCCGACTCAAAGAAATTCCAATTAAAAAAAAAAAAAAAACATAATAAATCCCACATTGTGCGTGATTCCAGTTGTTTAAACAGGCAGCAAGCAGGGCAGTTATAAATTAAATATTTAAATAGTGTTATGTATGCCTGTTGATTGTATATTGTATGTTAATTTTTTTTAATAAAAATTTAATATAAAATCATAACCCTCCTTTTGCGTTGCCATAGTCGGGTAAAAAGTAATTGGTTAGCAAGTTCGTCACAGTAGGTACGAAAATATTGAAATATTACGAAATCATTAATTTTATTAAAACCCCCATATCCTTAAAGTGCAATTAAGACGTTCTCATCTGAAATACGAACAAACAAAAACCGGCCAAAAGCGTGTCGGGCCACGCTCAGTGTAGGGTTCCGTAGTTTTCCGTATTTTTCTCAAAAACTACTGAACCTATCAAATTCAAAATAATTTTCCTAGAAAGTCTTTATAAAGTTCTACTTTTGTGATTTTTTTCATATTTTTTAAACATATGGTTCAAAAGTTAGAGGGGGGGGGACGCACTTTTTTTTCCTTTAGGAGCGATTATTTCCGAAAATATAAATATTATCAAAAAACTATCTTAGCAAACCCTTATTCATTTTTAAATACCTATCCAACAATATATCACATGTTAGGGTTGGAATGAAAAAAAAATTCATCTCCCACTTTACATGTAGGGGGGGGGGGGGTACCCTAATAAAACATTTTTTTCCATTTTTTATTTTTGCACTTTGTCGGCGTGATTCATCTACATATTGGTACCAAATTTCAGGTTTCTAGTGCTAACGGTTACTGAGATTATCCGCGGACGGACGGACGGACGGACGGACGGACGGACGGACGGACGGACGGACGGACGTAATATCTGGGCGACCGAGCTTCGCTCGGCTCTATTTTATTATATCACGTCTTTAGATAAAAAAACTTATAAATACAAAAAAAAACTCTTTTTCTGGCCGGGATTCGAAACCCTGACATCCGCGATCTGGCTGCGATCATTAGATCGACCTCTTACGACTGAGCTACGCGGAGTCGATGCGCGGTCGGCGAAATTAACGACCATATTTTACGTTTACTAACACGAAAGAAACACGCATGAAAACTCGGAAATTCGGGTTCTAAGGCTAAGCTAGATCGATTGTTCACCCCCGTAAACCATACATATTATAGGCATATATGTATATAAATAAATAAATATAGGTACAAGAATTGCTCGTTTAAAGGTATAATAAAGATATCCAATAGATTATATTGAGGTGTATCTTGATTGGCTTGCCCCTTTCCTTTACTTAGGTATATGGTGCATGGTGCATTTAAATAGGAAGATAAAAGGATAGATACAGGGTGCTACGAGGTCATTATGTACAGTTTGAATCCTAGGCTTCCCTGTCTTAATAACACCTTGTTCTATTTGCCATAAAAATCTACAATGGCCTAGGAGCTAGGATCCAAATTGGTTGACTGCACATAAATAGTAAAATAGTATATTATATAACGGTAACGTTATGAAGGCTATAAAAGTTGAGTACCGCGGTTAGGCCACGAAGGCTTGCCGAGTGGCCTAAGTAAGGTACGAGACTTTTATAGCCTTCATAATGTTACGATTGTATACTATACTTTTTCTACGACAGCCACACACATACCTATTCGAGAATAATAAAATGGGTTAGTTACTTACTTCATGTAATGAATGGGAATACGTATTTGTGTGGATCGTCGTAGCATTGAGTATTCTGTCCACAATGTTGATGGCGAGAACTTGTTGCACAATTCTTCAAAATATGCCAACAACGCCGTTTCAGAGAAAGTTGAAACATTTTTTTGCAATTTCCATGTCAAAACAATCATAACATTTTTGGTACGCTTTATCTGACTTTTCATGTAACAAATTGTCAGTCACTTTGAGCGCCCATAGCCTTGATTTCTTCGGAAGTGAATTTTTCACCAGAATCACTCATAATTACTTATGTTTTTGCACAATAACGTCGAATTAAAACAAACTATACACCACCGAAATAGTTCAAATAGTTTCGTGATAAGTTTACAAATGTCAAACATACCATAGACAAGAGAAATAGAAAATAAGCCGGTTTTCAATTACGAAAAATGTGGTTGCGTTCAAGAATATTTATACTCTGTCAACCAAGTTTGTCAGTAAATAAGAACAAAGAAAACTATATGCATCCTTTTCTTTAGGGTGCTAGAGAAAAGGATACCTATAGTTTTCTTAGTTCTTATTTACTGACAGACTTGTTTGACAGAATATAAATGTCGAATGTAAAATTATTGGATAAACTTATGATTTTTACCTTTGTTTTGCAATATCTAATATGTAAAACGCATTTAAGTTTATTTTTTCATCTTGATTTAAATTATGAACCTAAATATTATATTATTTATTAAAAGTTACTTATTACTGTAAATGAAAACATACCTGATAAATGGAAGTTGTGCTTTTAAAAAAAAATTAACAGAACTCCTATATTCATATGATTACTGCTAGCAGTAATCCTATGAACCTATAGACAAATAGACTTTCTCATCGTTACTCAAATGAACTTAATTTGGATACCGCTGACAATAATCTAATTGACAGATTTAAGTGCTGGAGTAGAAAAACAACTTTACATTATCAGTTTCATGTGTATTCAATTTGAATTTTTACCATAACATACTAACATTAAGTTTAATATCACAGTTGCGAAATTAATTTACAATCATTTTATATTTTATGTACAAAATAACTAACATACTATATGTTATTATGTTCACTTATCTACGCCGTACGACACAGATTAACTTACAAATTAGCAAATTCTCTGCGTTCTTATAGTTTGTGTCTTTAGGTAGGTATTTATCAAATGTAAAAAAAAACACAATACAAGGTATTTTTGCATGGGTAGGAATACTTGTCTTCTTCAAATAAAATTTGAGTAATTATTACGTAGGTATTGCGAAACTTACGGAAATTACATGAAGTAAGTACTACTAGCCCCGATGCAAAAGAGTTCGTCTAGTAATACAGAAATATTTTGTTTATTCTAATAACCATGTAGGTATATCACGTCACAGTAATGAGAATAGTAAAAGTACTATGATATAGTTTAATTTCATTGTAAAATAAAATTGCATGTGACTTATATTGTAAAAAAATTGTACCTTAAAAAAATGTTGTCTTAATCACGTTCTCCTCTCCTATAGCGTCGTTCATCGTTCTGCAATTTCTGCATGCATAAGCTTGAAGATTTATTTTTAGTTTATTAGCAGAACTTAGTTACTTCCTTTGGGATCCCATGCAGTGTAATTACCCATCCATAAAAGATAAAATAAAAATCGTAATTTTTTTCCTTTCAGTATCAATGATATTTCTTGTAATATATTTATTTAATACTGCCATAAAAATTAGATTAGTATTAGCATTAAACGTTAATGATTTTTGAACTAAGACATTATTTTTGTATAAACAGGAGAACCTCAAAAAATGGTCTGACTAGATGAAAACATATGCATCGGGGCTAGTAAATGGTAAAAATCTGATGATAAGGTCTTTGGATGATATGATTTATCAATAATATTTATGTAAAATAGGTTGTAGACAGAACGGAGCGGTACAGGCCCCGTAGCCGAATGGCATTTCTACGACGCGAAACGAAAACGAAACGCCTCCTTTGGGATCCCATGCAGTGTAATTACCCATCCATAAAAGATAAAATAAAAATCGTAATTTTTTTCCTTTCAGTATCAATGATATTTCTTGTAATATATTTATTTAATACTGCCATAAAAATTAGATTAGTATTAGCATTAAACGTTAATGATTTTTGAACTAAGACATTATTTTTGTATAAACAGGAGAACCTCAAAAAATGGTCTGACTAGATGAAAACATATGCATCGGGGCTAGTAAATGGTAAAAATCTGATGATAAGGTCTTTGGATGATATGATTTATCAATAATATTTATGTAAAATAGGTTGTAGACAGAACGGAGCGGTACAGGCCCCGTAGCCGAATGGCATTTCTACGACGCGAAACGAAAACGAAACGCCGCGAAAGGTAGTCTGGCTCTGTCGCGCCAATACGCGCAAGAGCTATAGAGATCGATATCTACGAGCGTTTCGTTTCGTGAGCGTTTGTTCATTCGGCTACGCACGCATATCCAGGCGGTTTTCTATTTGGTCGGTTGACTGCAAAATTTTCTCGTACCCAAAAATAAAGTAAAAAACACATTGTTTACATTTACTAAACCTGTACTATAATTAATTACAATTGTAACACAATTAAAATGTTATTTCATTAATGCAACTAAATGTGAGAATTGCCCTTAGACCGTGACAAATTTAAATGGATGTCATGTATTAGTGGTCCGCAATGAAGAGAATTTTAGTACTGTAGCTACTGATTCTCTGAGAATATATCATGTGAAAGTCAGTACTAACTAGGATGATGGCTAGTTTGCTCAAAATAGGACAATTTCGAAAAACGACTAGAAAGTAAGTAAAATCGAAAATCAAATTTTTTAATGAATTTCATTGATGGGTATATTTTTGTGACACAATTTTTATCGTGTTTTTTGGCTAAGCGAAATAAATATGCAATTCCAGAACATTATAATATGTGTCAGCTAAACTTTTTCGCAATTCTAGTGAACGGTGTTTCTTTAAAGTGATATAGATATACCCTACCTAAATGTCCTTATAAAATATCCGTAAAACATTTTATATGATCCTAGGTAATATACAATTTCATTGAATGAACGTACAAAACATTTTTTTAATCAGATATAAAATCTGTACACATTTTTGTCTTAAAAATATTATTTATATTTTTAACATACCTTATATACAATAATTGTTTTAATATGCAGATACAATCCATAATTTATTAAAAAAAAAATTACTGAGATATTCTATAAACCTATAAAATTATCTGATCACTGGGTAAAAGGATCTAAGATAAGTTAACTTGAAACACAATTTTAACTATTTATTTATTTAGAATATAATGGAGCTCCCACACTGGGCTGTTGTCCCACAAGACTGCGCGATGGCGCGTTGTGCCTGTCACACCGTGTTGTATAACATTTATAACAGCCCAGTGTGGGAGCACTATCATAGAAAACATTTATGTACTTAACGCCAAAAAATAGCACATACTACTTACTTACTTACTTACTTACTCCGTTGGCTCAGTGCCCCAAAATGAGACTTGGCCTCCGATACAAGACAGCGCCACTTTTCTCGGCATATAAAAAATAGCACATACTTATATATTATACAAAAGACCATGTATTTGAATACAATATGTGATTAATAATTATAATACATACGCTGAAGCGGCATACGTCGTAATGTGATTGTGACGTAAACATGTGACAGTATCATATCCATAGATAGACAGCTGTCATCATGGCATGTGAGACAATTGACATATAGGTATCAGACGTGAAACCATGGAGAATAGAGGTAAGGAGGACAATCTGTCGAAGTAGAACAGTCGCAAAAATGACCAGCTGAGGCCTATTAATTGCAGTTACAAATCTCTCCGGTAGGAGCGCATGTCTCGCTCAATACTCAGAGACGTGACATGACATTAGACGTTCTTTACTCTAGACTGATTTCGTCGGACTAAGCATTCTAAGCAAGTCAAGATGTAGTCCCGTAGTAGTGCGCTGACTTCGTATGCGGATGTTCTCAGGTTCGATCCTGACAGAGATTTTTTTGTTTTTTGATTTTTTTTTGTATTTTAATTTTATCAATACTAAACAAAATATTTTTGGATATTAAAAAAATAAAATAATTGAGGAAAAATATCTGTAGAAAAAAATTAAAAAGCTCTCATCAGGATTTGAATCCGGGACCTCTTGCTCCGTAGCGGGGTCACTACCGAGAAGTCTAAGAGATTGTCAAACCGTTATGCACCTGCGATTGCAGCGCCACCTATCTTTTCTTTAATATGTGCACTTCTGATATATAAAGAGGTTGCTCCTTTATCTCTATTCTTCATGCGTGAAACAATTTGAGACGTCAGTATTATAATACTTACTTCATTGGCTCAGTGACCCAAAAAGGATCTTGGCCTCCGACACAAGAGATCGCCACTCTACCCTATCCTAAGCCAATTCAAGCCAGTTATTATAATACAATAGCTTTATTATTTCCTACAAGTACTGCTCTAAGATCCTTTCCCCACATTTGACACACACAATTATGTAACAATATTTACAAGACTGATTTCAAAACTGTTAAATTTAAAATACTTAAGTGGAAATAACCTGAATATCCTTATCGTCCCTCGACTTCCATTTCGAATAGTCGATTTCACAGCCAATTATGTCACCAGCTACCTGTAAATTCAATGATGTTATATAGTTCATTACAATACAAGTGCAAATTACTCGTACCTATGAGCACAACTGTTTACAGTACCTACATCCTAATCCTAAGTAATATATCATAATTACCCTTTGAATTCATGACTTATATACGTAGTGTTCTAATAGAACTAGTGCTGTAAAGTGTTAATGTAGCCTAAATAGTTAGTTGCATGATAGATATAATATAACTTAACTGTAAAAATTATTTTGCGACAATACATGTTTTTTTTTTTAATATTTAAGTATAATTATTTTAGTACATAATTATTATTTGTAAATCATCGATTTTTTAAATTTTGAACAGAATTATATCCTCATAAGGTGATGTGAAAAGCAGTATGTGTCACATGGTAGCAAAATAATTTCCGCCTCGGGCGTTAACACTTCCAACCCTCACTACGCTCTTTCTTGCTTTGTTCAGGATTCAGTGAACGTCCCCACCATACATATTTCATTGCTCCCTTGTGACACAATGTACTTTTTTCATCCTCACTCCATATTACGGTACCAACTAGTTTCAAATATGTAAACAAAACGACTATCTGAACAAACATTCCATGGTCACAGGTGTTATTATGCATGGAATGGACTGAATATTGAGATACAAAATAATACACGTAACAGCAGTACTGCGTTGAATAATATCCGCGTGAAGCGCGTCCAACTAGTGACGCTGACGGGCGTACCTACATCCATACTAATATTATAAATGGGAAAGTGTGTGTGTGTCTGTTTGTTTGTCCGTATTTCACGGCAAAACGGAGCGACGAATTGACGCAATTTTTTAAGTAGAGATAGTTGAAGGAATGGAGAGTGACCTGAATACATTTTTCTTCTTTCTTATTCGGTATACTATTGGCGACTGTTTGAAATCATGTCTCTTTTTATACTTTTTTGAAATAAATATGTCATATTATTAATGAGTCGGCCTATTGTCACCGAACTATCGTTTTGTTTACCAACTTAAATTAATTAAAAAAGTGTTTTCAATGCGTGTTTTTATCATCCACATTAAGCTATACAGTCCACAACCCCGCTAGCTATTAACTAACTAATTACTAATGAAATAAAACTATGGAAACGGATTAAATCGCGTATAATGAATTTAAAATACATCCCGACGTTTCGAACTCTTTACAGCGTTCGTGGTCAACGGGTGACTGAGGAAAAATTAAAATTTGCAAAAGCTACCCACTTACAAGAAATATTAACGAACCATGACCACAAATAATATAGATTTCTAAGGCAGGTTCACACACTATTAATAAAGCTAGTTATACAACATGTTGGACATTTGCAGTTTGTTTCTTTGTCAATTTTGTGTAGATTAATTGGTTAATTATTTTTTAACAGAGTAATGGTAATTTTTTTTTTATATTGTATAACTAGCTTTATTAATAGTGTGTGAACCTGCCTTAGAAATCTATATTATTTGTGGTCATGGTTCGTTAATATTTCTTGTAAGTGGGTAGCTTTTGCACATTTTAATTTTTCCTCAGTCACCCGTTGACCACGAACGCTGTAAAGAGTTCGAAACGTCGGGATGTATTTTAAATTCATTATACGCGATTTAATCCGTTTCCATAGTTTTATTTCATGAGTAACTATCGCGGTAACCGAAGACAATATTAACTAATTACTAATTTACAAATAATATTCGTAGTACCAAAACTGTTTTCCTTTTCTAGGCCACGGACTTGGCGATAGAGCGTAATGTATGAGGAACGTCCATTTCCGCGGATAAAGAATGTCCTGCCGGCTTAACCAAACACAATCGCTATCTTCCATATTAATTCGACAATAACAGTTGCTTTTCTATTTCCATGGACGGTAGCAATTGACCTTAGTCTTCGGGCCGTGATTTGTCGATATACGCAAAAATGATATCTAAGTACATAAGTAGTTTACAATATACCTAGAAATAAATAGTGATAATTTTATATACATAATTGATTCTGTGCCAGCAAAGCATACTAGTATTTATTTACATTAGGTATATCGTATACAATATGAATTTAATAGAGTTTCACATCACATCACTATTTGCTTTTTTGGATGTACGTATATCGACGCCATTTTACTCGGTTTCCATGGAAATGGGACATGCAGGTTGTGCTCATTTAGTTCTAACAGTATTGACGATAAGTTGAGCGCTCGTGAATAGCTTGAATAGTGAGTTAATGCTTGCTTTGCGGTAAATCCTAATGGACTATGCGGATAAATCAAACAAGATTTATTACGATGTTTAATTACTTAATAATAGTGATGTTTTTACCTTCAATGTTGAAATGGAGGTAAGTAAAATACTATGTAAATATGTATTTATTTTTGGGAGAGGTACATTAAGTAATTATTTGTTAAAGCACTCATTAACAAATCAGTGATTAATGTATTATTTGTCAATGGGTTAAATATAATAATTCAAAAAAAGCTTTTTGGAAAAGTGTGTGATATCACGAATCGAGTTTTATAAAGTCATTACCTACTTTAAGTTGAATTTATAATATTTAAGTCTTTAAAACTTTACCATCCCATTTTTTTCTGATTTAATTCCAGTTCAGCTCATATTATTATAATTGTATTCTAAAGTTTGTATAACACTTAATATTATGAGGTCACACGCACTGATCCCGTGTCCGTACTGCTCGTGTCGAGAGCCTAATATCTATGCTAATTATATTCTGATATTATACAGCGGGCTCTAATCGCTGTACCAAATCGATACCACGAATGAGGTCGCTACTTGGCGACTCCGTATTAGGACATTTTCACATAGTTTTTTTTAATAGGAGGGTAACAGGTCTTCTGATGGTAAGCGTCAAACGATAACCGCCGCCTATGCACCAGAAAGGTTGAAGGTGCGTTGACGATGCCTATCTCTCCTCCATGCTTATTGTTTTACTACATACATAATAAGCGTAAAGCTATAGAATGATAACTCTTCTCTCATTTTCATACATAATAAATGAATTTATTAGTGTGAGAGACCCTTAAGAATAACATTCAAGTTAGTGTCAAGTGATTGACGGCACATGTCAAAACAAATAACATTAGGAATTGCTAAAGGTTGTCACACACGTGTTCAGTAATTATGTTTATTTTTTTAATAACTCGATAACCGTAAGAGGTAAGACGCTAGTTTCTCAGAGAAATTAATTGTATTTGATCTAAAGAACCTTCCCTTAAAGTTAACGGAATTCAATAAAAACAGGTTGTATAACCACACCTTTTTTAAAGTCACACACGGGTCGAACGCGATAAAATAGCATGTGTTTTAACCTTTTTCCCAAATTTTCGGCTAGGTTGCACTAGCCGAGGTCGCAGAAGACTGATGTCCCAGTAAAGTGTCAACGGAGACGAAACGTGTTTATTGATCTAACCATATTTGTTAAATGTTTATTGCATATATGTCCACCGCACTAAACAGTGAAAAAAAGGTTAAGAAAATGTAATTTTGTCGCGTTAGACCCGTGTGACTTTAAAAATGTATACAAAACACGAACAATATAACGACATCTACCTCGGGTACACGGTGTGTAAATCAGGATGCACAGGTACGTGGGTAGCGTGGCGGTGCGCGTGCGGCGAGGCGGCGGCGGCGGCGTTGATCGCTCGTATGCGCGCGCGCAGCCGCTCGTACTGCTCCGGCTGGTACTGCGCCGCTATCGACACCGCTACGCCAGAGTATTGCTGTGAAAACACGCAACATTCAGAACAAATCAAATTATTTCATCAAATATTTTGATGTGTTTATTAACCGATTCGTTGCGTGTTCCATTTTTGAAAACTTTACGGTGTGGCGGCGATCAACTTTTGTTCTATTAATGCGCTTTCATGCGCCACACGTAAAAAACCTTGATGGCACGTCTCTCGTGTCATCCGCACAGAAATCCAAAAGTAGTAACACTACTAAGGCCCACTTGCACCAACCACTCAACTCAGGGTTAGTGGGCTGTCATCTGTCAAATTTCAAAATCGTGGGTTAACCCTCCATTTTCGTTGGTACAAGTTGCTCTAAGTTACACACAGAACAAAAGTCTCCTTCTTTGTCTAACTCGGGTGTTTTAAGAAATATAACCGTGACAATTTACAGATACATTAGATAACTTTGTAAAAATGAGTGTAAAATGTATGTAAAACGGTTCACTAATGTCTTGCAGAATCTTTTTTCGCATATATTTGATTTGTATAATAGTTTTTGGCAGAAGTCACATTTGGCAGAATCACCTTACGCACAATGTGCTTTGGCATAAATCATTTCGCAGATTTTTATAATATCGAATCTTACGTTGGCATAATGTTGATTAGCATAATAGTCGAATAGTACTTTCGCAGATAATATTTGTGCATAATGTTTAGGCGGCATAAAATTGTAATTTGCTTTTTGATAGCGAGTCGGATATGTTAGGGATGCAATATATTAAAATTATGCTAAATCAAAGTCGACCAAAGTAATGTTAAAAATATGTGGTATGCGTGGTAGTAATAATGCTAATTAAGTTTTCTGCAAAATTACCATTCGACCGAAAGTGTTTCTGCGAAACATGTTATGCGAAGTGTGTTTCTGACCAAAGTTATTCTGCCAGATGAGGGTAACCCATGTAAAACCGTTAAACTAATTATCAATAGGCTTATCAAAGTCTGGTTAATACATAAACATCATATCGTAGGTACCTATTACTTAATGGTAAGTTATGAGAATGCAAATCAAAAAGCAAATTTGTATACTTAAAACCAGTTTACTTAACTTTATTTCATATCTGAATATTATAACGATCTTACAATACTTACGAAAATGGAATGTAAATATTTTTGTTTATTTATATCTTCATCGTTTTCACAGATTTCATGCTTTGTTTACATTTAATTAATGTATTGCATAAACTGCGGCATCAAACAGCTTCACCAAAAACAAATAATTAAACAAAACAAAGTACTCATTGACAAATAAATTTAATTTTGGCATAATACAGCATAATTATATTGTATATATTTTAAGGACCTTCCTTCACTCCTTGAATAAAATAGACAATACTAAAACAATGCTATTTGTATTATTGAATAGTCCATTATCGCTTTGCTTTCCGTTTGCATTATAAAAACGATACCTTATATATGTCTGATTAGTCCTTGCAGTATCCGGCATTGTGAAAGCATCTATAATTGACTCAGCAATAAAATCCTAAACCCGCTAATACTATGTACGGGTACTGACCGGCGTGAAGACAGCTCGATATATAATGTTCCATCCAACAACATCGGCAAGGAGTGGCAAAATATAAAAGCAAGTGACAAGATAAGCTAAGAATATTATTGGAGAAGTAAAGCGTTAAAAAATATGGAATGGATTGATGAGGAATACGAGCAAAGAGATGCGGCTTAGATACCTCCAAAACGGCGACTTAGGGTAGGTTCAGATGTCAGGCGTTCAACGCGCATTTTGCGGCCTGAATATAAACCTATGTAGTTGTAAACGCGCGTTGAACGCATGTCATCTAAACCTATCCCTTAGAAAACAAGCCCGTAGCGAATTTACGTGCCATATACCTTCAACGCCGCCGCAGCTTGTTCGTGCGTAGCCCGCGTCAAGTCCCGTCCGTCAACGCTCAGAATCCTGTCGCCCCGATGCAGCATGCCGTACGCCGCCCCTCCCACCGACACGCCGGACACGAAGACGCCGCAAGCATCGTCTTCGACGCCGCTCGCCGCGTCCGCTTCCCCGCCCAGCCCGCCAACTATGTCCATACCGAGGCGGGACCCCGAACGGACTAGTCGGACCATTCGCACACACCTGTTTGTGTAAATAGCGATTTATTAAAACAATTCCAGTTTTTTATTGCTTGCGAACATTTTAACAGTTGCTATACACTGATTAAAACTTTCACGATTTTTACACATACCTATAAAATATTGCAAACGTGACTTAATCGCGTATAACATCAATCGGAGAAGACAGCATGACCAACCACTGAGACCGGAATAACACCGTCCTCGAAACGTCGAAGGTTAGTTCACGCGAATAAGTCTCGAGTTTTCAATTTCAAACATTTTCCATGAGTGTTATAATGGTTACGAAAAATATACATATTATAAATACTTAACGCAAAATTATGCATAATTGCGTTTATTTAAATTATTTACTTAGGACAGTCATTCTATCACAATATAAAATAAACATTCACTGCACGTAGTTCACCGACTAAATTAACTTGTAATTAAAGCACGATAGACGGGCGTATGTCCTTTCAAATTTAGACATTTTGCCCAAACTAAATGCCATTCCATTAAAACTTTAATTTTAGCACCCCAATCTCTGTATAGTTTCATAATTTGATACCATTCAGTTTTTTAACTATTCATATTTGATTGATAGTAAATTTTACCATATAGTATAATGGGGGATGTCTGAAAATTTTAAAATCGCCTGATATTTTTTCTGGTGATAGGAATAAGCATTTCTATTTACAGAAAAAAATTACAGATTTTTTGGTAGCACCATACATTTTATAAAAATAAAAACGTGTTGCTCGACTGCGCATACGACCCACTTCGGCAGTTATGAGTTTTGTCTTAGTCTTTAAAAAAATTCCATTTTGAATCTGTGCTGGCCACAGACACCGACAGTTGATTGTCAGCTTGACATTTTTCTCGGAGAATTCATAACCATATCTGGTGAACTATTTATTACTGTTTTCGACTCATTTTCTCTCCCTGGCCTCTGATTTTGCCTCCTTCTACGACTACCTTCGCTCTCGAACCCCGGACCGTGATTTTACTGGCTTAAAACGACGACCTTTGATTTTAAACCCTGGACCTGATTCTACTTGCATTAACGAAGACGTGTGCTTGCCCTGCTTGCTGCCGACGGCCTTTGCGTTGAACCCCGGACCTGATTACAATTTTTAAGCCCATTGAATTGGGAAAACGTGGATAGGTACTAGCGATTTTGTAAGAGCTAGTTCATCTAATTTGCCAAAATGTGGAACAGCGACAAACACAATGCCTGTGAAGAAGAAATTGATGAAAGATGCAGAGATATTTTGGACAGAGAATGTGTATCCCATTAATTTAAAAAAGTGCAACTACATGTTATTAAAGTGTAATAAACATAAATTTGTCTTGATCTATATTAACATTATTACTCATTTTAGCACCCATAAGTACGTTTTCACATTATTCGATCTAATACCAGATGTTGGACCGATATCCCATACATTACAGGCGTCGTCTTGGATTTTTTCCATTGAAATCCTTCCGACATCCAATATTGGATCGGGTAATGTGAAAACAGGCTAACTCCTAGTAGTGATTCATAAGCGCACCTGCCTACAGATGAGAACTAGAGAAGGACCTGTGCCCTAAACAAATAACTTTAGATTGTTGGTTTATTATGTTGTAACATATTTTAATATTATGTATAAAAAAATTGTGTCGATTAAGTGCATAATATTTTTACAACAGACCTGATTCATATTTTAGTATTTTGCTTATATGATATGAAAAAAAGTGTCAAATGGTAGCAATAGTAGATTGTGCAACAAGGGAGAAAAATGAGATATATATCTTGAGTGTAGCAAGGTATTCTTAAATTTAATCCTGAGCGTAGTGAGGGATTCAAGTGTTAAGACACAAGGTGGAATTAAATTTGCTACACATATTAACATCAACTTTTAGGAAATTTATATATAATGATATGTTATATGAACATAAAAAATGGTATGTTATGTAACCATGTAAAAAAAATGTGTCCTTGAAGGGAAAAGTATCACTTTGGTCCCTAATAGCAAAGAGGAAAAGTGCCTCTTTGCACCCTCCTCGCAGTGCAGGGAAGAAAATAACCCTTTCTTTTCGAATCCCAGTCACTACACTCAGTATTCAATTACATATAGAATACTTCACTTTGTTCACGATTCAATTTATATCCTCGCTATAAATATGCAATTTTGCTCCCTCGTAACACAATCTACTATAGTGCTGTTAATCATGCTTTAACAGTATGGAGGGCCATAGAAGAATATGGAAAGCCATAGCCGACTGAATTGGATAGTAACTTGACAGTAACTCCACACACCTACAACTCAGAAGTAAAATAAAACAACACAATAAAATAAATCAATTATATTTTATTATAGGACATTGCAAATTATAAAAAAAAATGTATTTTACCATATTTTTCCTATTGGTCTATCCAAAAAATACACATTTTATAAAATACCACCGTGTCAGATATTTATGGCTTTCTTTTTTATGATATTATTGCCAGCATGTAACTGCATTTTAAGGTTGGTAAACAAGACACGGTATCTTACACTCAGGTGGTCTTCACAGCAAAATCGCACTCTGGTTGGGCAGTTCCTGCCAACCTATTGACACCAACTTTCCTTCAGCTCCTTTCTTAATATGAACAATTTTAAATCTGGGTTTTTCTGGTTGGTTTTAGAACAAGTTGGTATAAAGCATGTTTTGGGATCCTTATATCGTGTTTATGTACTTGTATTCATTATAACAAATAGTGTCCGGAACTTAAAAGCGATGATCGTCCTTATATCAAGCAAAATCAGAAGTCAGGGAGCCAAAACGGATCGTAACCAGTTCAGCAGGATCAGGTCCAGTGTTTAAAAGCAAACGTCTTCGTTAATGCAAGCAGAATCAGGTCCAGAGGTTAATATCAAAGGTCGTCGTTTTAAGCCAGTAAAATCAACGTCCGGGGTTCGAGAGCGAAGGTAGTCGTAGAAGGAGGCAAAATCAGAGTTAGTAATAATATGACATTTAGAGACTTTATACATCTCTAATTCTATATCAGTGTATAGCTACTTTGCTTATGATTAATATTTTTAGTTAATATTTCTATTAATTTCATTTGTTTAACTTTAATGAATACTCTGTAATGTTGACATGTAAAAGTGCCCCCGTGGCCTATTTGCTGAATAAATGATTTTGTATTTTGTATTTTGTATTTAGAGGCCAGGGAGAGAAAATGAGTCGAAAACAGTAATAAATAGTTCACCAGATATGGTTATGAATTCTCCGAGAAAAATGTCAAGCTGACAATCAACTGTCAGTGTCTATGGCCAGCACAGATTCAAAATGGAATTTTTTTAAAGACTAAGACAAATCTCATAACTGCCGAAGTGGGTCGTACGCGCAGACGAGCAACACGTTTTTATTTTTATAAAATGTATGGTGCTACCAAAAAATCTGTAACTTTTTTCTGTAAATAGAAATGCTTATTCCTATCACCAGAAAAAATATCAGGCGATTTTAAAATTTTCAGACATCCCCCATTATAAATATTATAATACAAGAACACAATATGCTATGATGGTAACATCAATCTGGCTCAAATGGCCAATTGCAATGGTTATTTATAAATATATGATTTATATTTAAAGACATATGTATCAGATGTGACCATTTTATATTGGGTTTCCATTTATTTCGAGCCAAATTTATGGTTAATATAATTTTTTGTATCTTCTTTTGTACTTTCGTTCAAGTGAAAACACGATTTGTAATTTCCATTTTAAAAACCATTGTAAAATTTGACGTGAAAAGTACCTATTTATGTTCCTAGTGTACATATACGAACTTGAAACTGCACTGAACTTTATTGCGTTAAGATATTTTTCCCCTCACTAGCTCGGAAACACGTGTTTTGTCCTTTAATACCAGCGGGTAAAAACGCATTTTATCCACTAGTGGGTAAAGTAATTTGACCTTGAATAGAGTCAAATTAACTGCTTTAAAATTGATAAAAGTAGGTGAATATAGTAATAAAGATGATTTACCACCTGTGGAACTACTGGAAGCAGTGATAAACGGAATTTTTGCGTCGTGGTTTCCTCGCTATAGTGAGGGGAAAAGTTTTGTGTTACACTCGGGTGCAAATGTATTTTACTTCTCGTGTGTTAAAAAACTCGCAAGTTCAGGATTCTATTCTAGAACCACTCGCTTCGCTCGTGGTTCAACTATAGAATCCTTTCACTTGCTCGTTTTTCAATTCCACACTCGGCGTTAAAATACAACTTTGCCCCCTTGTATAACAAATAACTATTTTCTTGGCTCGCACAAAAGTTCCTTTAATCAGGATAAAACGCTTTGCATGTAACCAGCGAGCGTTGGTCTTTGTCTACAGAATAATAATCCTAAATGACATGTGACCACAATTCACAAATAAAACGTTCTTACGATTACAAAAAAGGATAGTAATCAGGTTTTTATTTGCATAGAATTTATGAAAAATACAATATAAAAAATATATATTTTTATTTTCATAGCATCAATAGCCGCTACATGTATCGCAAACTCTTCAAGATGACCAAATTATTCTTTATAACTATTCTTTCACTAGAATTGGGCCTATTTACAAGAGCGCGCGAACTAGAATTAGTATTTTAGTTACTGAGAAATGTTGAGGTTAGATAGTTTCAGCTAATAATACTATCAGCTGCAAAAGTGAATGGCGAATTTATCAATGAATTCAGTCATAATTTCTCCATGCACTTTTGCAGCTGATAGTACCTATTGAAATTCGTATAAGAGTTATCGCACCGTGTAAATAAGTCCTTATTTTAAATTCGGGCCATTATTTTATTTAGTTCGCAGTCTACAGCAGTTTCTGTTTTATAACACATAAAAATAAATCGTATCATAAGTGCCACGCAACTACAACAAATCAACTTGTATGTATCTGGCTGAAGCATTTTCTGTAATTTTAATCGCGTTTGTTGTAACACCAGGCATACGCGATACGTTCTTGCCAAAAGGGGTTGCGAGTTAACGTTTTATAGTTTTTGACTTAGTGCCAAGCGGTGGTGGTGGCAGCACTGGCAACACGTTAGCGTATAGTGTACAGTGAAATGTAGAAATATCATGACCAGTACATTGACTTATGAATGTGATACTTTATTTAAGTTTAATGGCCAGTTGTATCAACCATATTTGACAGACACATCATCGTCACGCAGCAAACTTCTATGGAACTTTCCATACACAAAAATTTAACGAACGCTTTAACGGTGACAGGCGGTTTGATGCAACCGGCCCTAAATCTCCAATTCGAACAAGAGATCAGCTGTTGAATAACTAAACTAAGAGATAGCCCGCAAAAAGGAAGCAGGATCAGCAGGTTTATTGTTCTTAGGTCAATATTGGACGAATGCATAGAATGCATTTGAGTCGTCGGCAACCCGAACCCTCCTTAGAACTTGTACATTCCTTTTTGCTGTGTACTTAACACAGCAAAAGGGAGTGTACAAGTTTCTAATAGGGTGGCAACGCGCTTGTGACACTGTTTGAGTTGCAGGCGTTCATAGGTTACGGTAACCGCTTTACATCAGGCGGGCCGTATGCTTGTTTGCCACCGACGTAGTATTAAAAAAAAAAAAAACATTTTATCTTTCAATAAAACAATATTTTAAGATTGACGCCAGATTCTTACAAATACATAGACAGATTTATACAAAGTCGTATAAATCGTAACATTCAGCTTCATGGAGGTTTAACTATTATCGGTAATTTACGCCAATTTCAAGGCTCGAGTCAAGATACGTGAAATGATTCGTAGTCTGGCGAAATGAAACGTGCACAGAAACAAAAGAGGGGAGTACCTCGGGATTTCACTCGGCTCCTCTTCCAAAAGTTCATGAAGCGTGGAACACGACGTGGCTTGAGTTTTAGCTGTGCGGACAAATGAAGATTAAATTCCTTATTCCGTTAGTGTCTGCATGCTCATTATTTTAAAATGAAGGCTCTACTGTTTGATGTTACACTTGTTTCCGTAAATTATGCAGAGACGTAAAATCAGTACGAACAAATTTAACTAACTTCAAAGCCAAGTTAGTTTTACCTGCCTTTAATCTGTAGGTACACTTACTTAGTTTAAATACCTATGCTGTTTTTTTTCTTGAAATGGTGCTATTTGTGAATAAATAACCAACAATGAATAGATATAAATATTGAATGGTTATCTCTTGTACACTACCTAATAGGTAAAATATCAAAAATTGGTTAATGTTCCTCAATAAAATAGATATAACTGAGAAAAAATAACTATAAAATAGATATAAATGTAAAACCCGTGGTTTTTTCATGATATCGTATTGTAAAATCATATATTCAAATTTCATAAGCAAAAGCTAGTGAATTATTTATATCACAACGATTTCATTGTAGATAGGTACGCCCGCGCCGTGTTCTATTTACTCCCGCCGGCGGTGTATAGAATTCTAATAAAAGTAGGTACATATATATTCCTATTGCTATTATAATTTTATCGTAGATATTTTTAAAGTCACACACGGGTCGAACGCGATAAAATAATATTTTTTACAACGTTTCGGCCGGGTTGCACTAGCCGTGGTCGCGGAAGACTGACGACCCAGCAAAGTGTCAACGGATATCAAACTACCCGATACCTATTTATGTTATAAAAACTGTATGTGACTTCAAAAATGCGTGTGTGAGAATTTAGTGTTTTATCGTATATTTCGAAGGCTACACACAAAATTAAGTTAGTAAAAACGGTGATCTTACTAGAGTAAAGCGGAGCTGTTCTGGCCACGGGCGGGACGGAGCCAGCGGGTAGCACGACCAGCGTCACCTGCTCGCCAGTGCTCCGCAGGGCTGTCACGGCTTGCGCGTGTGTCGCCCCTATTAGTGACGTTTCTATACCCTGGACAAATTCATTACATTAAAGGTCTTACGTACGTTTTTTACTAGACACAGGAGGTAGACTAACAAACAATGAAGCATTTATAAAACTTAGACTAATATTGACCGGGATATAGACCGTGATTACCTTTTTGATTTTTGTCGAGCTCCTGATATTTCGACGCAGTTGCATGCATCATCTCGGAAAACTGGCGAAGGCGGGTGAATGTCAAAGTTGCGTAGACAGCGCGCGATCTACCCTCCTTCGCGCGCGTCGGCTGCGTTCACTTTCAGCGTTACCACTGGTCGCATTCACACTCGATGGTCTGTTCAAACACACTACACTCACAGTGTCACTACGTTTGTATCGGGAGCTCGACAAAAATCAAAAAGGTAATCACGGTCTATATCCCGGTCAATATAAGTCTAATGAAAATAACCGTGAACCATTCAAAACTATTATTTATAAAACTTCACAAAGAACCAAGGTATAAGTAATCTAATGCTCAGCTACTGCTAGCGTTAAGAGTTGGTAGGCTAAGGTTTGTATTTATCTATCTCTTAACTTTTACCAAACCATAGATTATCTTAAATAAAACTGATAAATACTTACATCTTCATCCCTAACAGCCAATATCTTATCACCTAGCCTCAGTCTGCCGTCGTGGTGCGCCGCGCCGCCGACCGCGATATGCGATACGAAAACGCCCCCGCCGCCCGCTGCGTCGTCCGCTCCGCCCGCGATGCCGAGGCCCAGGCCCCGCGCCCCTCGCCACAGTGTCACCACCCGCGGCCTCCGCGCTCGACGGACCCGCTGTTGTTGACAAGCAAATGCCAGAATAAAGTAACCTGCCTATTGTAAAATACACAATAACTATATCACTATAGAACCACTCTCGGCACGACCGCTCGGCGCCATTGCCAACAACCAACTACCCCCACTCCTGCAGGTGCAGTATACTACATCCCTTCCTTATTAACGAAAATAAAAGAAACTCCCTTAAAGGCAGAACTTGTAATCAACTTATCATGGAATTAGCTTTAAATCGATACATTAAACATTTTCGCTAATCAAAGATTAAACACAGAAATCATATTAATCTTCATCTTGATCGGAGTCCGAATGAGTTACACTCTCACTATTTTTATTCACCACGGCCCATTCACCAGCTTCAGCTCTCTTGAGGTGTACGACATTTCTGCGGTATTCTTTGCCAGTCACGTCATTTCTTACTCTAACATCACCCCCGTCTACGTCTGTTACCGTGTGCGATTCAGGATTAAAGTTGGGAGTAAGTTTGTTGTCTTTTATTAGGTTCTTAACATAGACCTTTTCACCAATATCTAGGTTGCAATCTGATGCCTTTCTCTTCCTATCCGCATATTCCCGTCCTTTTTCTTTCTTTTCTCTATCCCTATCTCTTACTTCCGAATCTAGTATTTTGCATTCCATATCAGCCGCTGTGGGTATTTTGTCACGGAACTGCCTTCGGAAAAAAGTTCCGAAGGTGTTTTTCCTGTAGTGGTGTGTGGAGTGCTATTGTACATAACTAGGTATTCTAGGAGGTCATCTTTCCAGTCCTTTCTTTCAACTTGACTAATCTTGAGCCGCTTGAGTATGTCTCTGTTTTGGCGTTCGACTTCGCCGTTCATCTGCGGCCAATAAGGGATCGTATTATACATAACAATATTGCATTCTTTACAGAAGGACTTAAAGGTCTCGCTGGTAAATTGGTTCCCATTATCGCATGTCAGAGTCGTAGGATATCCTAACCGGGAGAATATTTCCTTTAGTACCTTAACAGTGTCTATAGCCGTGATGCTTCGCATAATCTTAATTTCTTTGTAGCGACTATAGTAGTCGACGAGAACCAGCAAATAATCGTTTGATGGCAGGGGTCCTAAGAAGTCTAATGCAACATCGATCCAGGGGTCAGTTGGAAGCTCTCGTCTTTTAATTGGGTGCGGGGGATTAGGCGCTGAAACAAGTGTGCATCCTTTGCAAGCCTTAACTTTGTTTTCAGCGTCTCGATCTATCTTTGGCCACCACACCTTTGTTCTGAGACGTGTTTTCATGGCTACGATGCCGGGATGACCTTGATGGGCTGCTTCCAATACCCTATCTCGAAGTCCTTTTGGGATAACTAATTTGTTTCCCCTTAGAGCAATATTTCCTTGAAAACAGATTTCAGTTTGGAAAACTTTGTAAGCGCTAACTGATTCATGCCACTTGTTTTCGTAGATTCCATTTTTAAGTGCCATTATCTCTTCGTCTGTAGCACTGACCGTGTCAATTTCCTTTAACGGTACTGCGGTCGGCCTACTGTATTGTACGATTGCGTTAATGTAGTTTTCATTGTCGAACGGCTTGGGGCTAGTGGACTCACAAAGTCGCGAAATGGAGTCGGCGATATTATCCTTTCCTGGCCTGTAAATCACCTTGTACTTATAAGCCTGCAAACGGAGGACCCAGCGTTCGATACGCGCACAAGGTTTAGATCTGGGACCAAATATTGTTTCCAAAGGCTTGTGGTCGCTTATAATTTCAAACACTTTGCCAAACAAATATGTTTTGAAATGTTCGACGGCCCAGACGATAGCTAAGGCCTCTTTCTCGGTCTGGCAATACCTTTTCTCACAGTCGGTTAGGCTCTTGTTACCAAACGCTATGACACGGGGTCCATCTTGACCTATTTGTATTAGCACAGCTCCCAGGCCCACAGGCGATGCGTCAGCTACTATTTGCGTTCTGTCAGCTGGGTTATAATAACCTAGTGTTTTTATATTTGACAAACTCGCTTTTAATGTATCAAACGCTTGTTCTTGAGAGTTAGTCCAATATTTACGAAGATCCGTCGATTTGCTCAATTTAAGCCGCACAAGCTGACGAAGGGGCTCCGTTAGTGATGCCAGATTGGGGATCCACTTCCCCACATAGTTTACCAAACCGAGGAAACTTTGGACCTCCTCAATATTAGCTGGCCTCTTCGCAGACTGGATGGCCTGAATGTATTTATCAAGCGGTTTCACTCCTTTTGCCGTCAGCTCATGACCAAGGAACTCAATTTTATCTGTCTTGTAAATGCATTTGTTTTCATTCAACAGGACGTCATCATCCTTCAGCACTTGGAGTACCTTTTTGAGCCGTGCATCATGTTCTTGTTCATTAGATCCGTATATAATTATATCATCAATGAAGTTAGCAGTACCGTCGCACCCTAAAAGCATCTTCTCTAGCACCTTTTGGAACATTTCCGGCGCGCACGACACGCCAAACATTAGCCTCTTGTACCGAAATAATCCTTTACTGGTGCTAAAGGTCGTTATGTGTCTGCTATCTTCATCAATCTCCAGCTGGTGAAAAGCATTTTTTATGTCAAGTCGGGAAAATAATTTTGCTTGTCTGAAATTTGGTAGCAGTTCATCCATCGTAGGAAGAGGGTGGTTCTCCTTATAATAGCTTCATTTGCCCTCCTCATGTCGATACAAATCCGAAGGTCACCATTTTCTTTGAGTACAGGTACCATCGGCGATACCCATTGCGAAGGCCCGTTGACCTCTTCAATGATGTCAGCTTCCAGGAGTTCTGTCAGCTTTGAGTTTACCTTTTCTTCCAAAGGTATCGGTATTCTTCTATACGGCTGGATAACTGGTTTTACTTTGTCGTCGATTGGTATTTGAATTTTAACACCCTTGAATTTGGGAAAAGTACTGATGTTGTTGACCGGTATGCCAGTCCGTAGGACGCCGAGTTTTTTCGCAGTTACTCTTCCCAAGAGGTTACGTGATCCGTTTCGAATGACAAATATGGTCGCCGTTGTTTCAAGTCCATCACGAATGTATATTTGTGCGTCGAATCTCTCTGCTACATCCAGTGGCGTTTTACTGCCATAAGGAAACAATGTCTTCTCGGGATTTGAGATTTGATCTGAGACCTTAACGTTGTGGCTTTTTAAATACTCCCACGTTTCATGAGTAATGATATTACATCTACATCCGGAATCTATCAACATCTCAATAGTAACACCCCCGACTTGACAGCTGATAACCTCATCGTTATCTAGATGGAATACATAATCCACTTCTTCGGCATCATTTTGTGGGCGTTCGAACTTTTGTCGTTTTGCTTTATCAAACTTATCATCTTTTTTGTGTTCGAATTTCCGCTTTAGTTTTTTAGTTTTACAATAATCCTTAAAATGTCCGATAATACCACATTTTAAGCATTTCTTGTCCCTGGCAGAGCATTCGGGAGCAAAGGATAAGTGTTTATTGCTACCGCATCGGTAACAAGTCTTTTGCACTCTGGTTGGTAATCTCCTAGTATCAATTTTATTTACGTCCGATTCACCCGCCTTAATTGATCCAGTTTTCCCAAACGTGTCTAGCTGCCTATTGACAGTCTCCAGTGTGGTAGCAATTGTTATCACTTGCTGTAAAGTGACACTATCACCGGCCGACAAAATCTTTTTCCGCAATTCAGAGCTATTTCCTTTTTCAATAATTTGGTCAATTAAATTTTCATCTCTCGCCGTAAATTTACATTTGTCAGCCTGTTGCCGAAGTCTCACAAGAAAAGCTTCAAACCTTTCCCCTTCGTCCTGTTTCATAAGCCTAAATCTGTAGCGTTCGTAATATCTGCTTTGCTTTGGAGAGAAATAAGCGTCTAATTGTCCTATAGCCACATTATAGACATCCACGCCCTCAGCTTCTTCAACGTGAGCACCCGGCAAATTATAATAGACTTCTTGCAGAGTGAGCCCGCCAAGATGTAGTAAAGTGGCCCGTTTTGCCACGCCTTTCTCAATATTAGCAGCCAGAAAGTATATTTCCAGCGCCCGTTTCCATTTTTCCCATCTTACACCGACAGAAACCGGGTCGCCCGCACAATCGAAATGGTCTAAACTTGGTATCGTTGATGTTACTTGAGTCATTTTGGTGCGATCTGCAACAAGACGTGATTCCGTATAGTCAAATTTGCAACCACACGACATTTTGACCACCAAGTAACATTCACCACGTGACCACATCACACAATACATGTCCACCATATCTAGTAAACATCCACATTTAGGGTCTCTCTTATTGACCTTTCATATAAAAGTCTTTCAAATCACTTTTATACAAGACCTGTCAAATTGATCTCTAGTACCATGATCTGTCATATTGACCTTCCATATAAAAGTCTTTCGAATCACTTTTATTATCATGTGGTCTATCAAATTGACCTCTCACACATACATCAGCTTTAAGTGGACAAAACCGTGGTCTATCATATTGACCTTTCATATAAAAGTCTTCCACAAAACTCTTCATATCCACTAATTGGTCTATCAAATTGACCTTTCATAACCGTACAACAATATCAAGAAAAAATAGTGAAATGGTCTATCATATTGACCATAATTACTTATATTGAAATACCTACTCAAAATAGGTACTGGCTTAACCTATCTTATCGACCTTTCAAACCAAACATTTAATCGTAGGTATACACTGCCCTGAGATCTTATTTTACTTAAATACATTTATTTATAGATCATATACAACTTATTCCAAAATACCGGTAATGACTTTCACAATAAAATGGATGACACCAATATTTGTAACTCAAGAAATCAAACAGGTAATTATTTTTATGTTATTTGGCCGTTAGGTAGCACGCGTCATCACAAATAATAGTGTAAGTACATAGTCGTAATAATTATGCACCATAGGTAATCAATTACCGTTGTAATGCTGTTACTATAATTTCGTATTTCAACTTTTTTTTTTTCAATTGTTGAATTACATTATTAAGGTTTTCGAATAAACATATAACATAGGTACTCGAAAAACCTGTTAAATATCCGGTCATTCATTAACGGTACTTTCTAAACATAGGGTAGGTACGTAAGGTAAGCTGATTATGTTTAGGTACGGTTGCAAGCAAACAAAACAACAACACAATGATGTAGGTATCATTTTCCCCGCGCTTATTGTTGGCCGGTGCAAATTTAGTAAACCAGACATTTACCACCTTTCCAGTCAATCAAGTCGCTAATTATTTAAATACATTCCATTGCAATAAACAACACCTCAGTTTAAGTTTGCTTCCATTCGTACCTACACTTTTAGTTATCTGTTCCTTCCTTTTTCTTTAGCAATTCGAATTTCTCAATGTACTCACGTTTTCCTCGTTCGCCACTTGTAAAATACACAATAACTATATCACTATAGAACCACTCTCGGCACGACCGCTCGGCGCCATTGCCAACAACCAACTACCCCCACTCCTGCAGGTGCAGTATACTACACCTATCTGCATACATAAACCGCTGATAGATATCAACATCTGAGTGTGTACTTGGAAGGTTGCCATCGGATGGAGTGGAGACAAATTGCTACAACGGCCATCCGAATAGAGAAGAATGAGGATAGAAATCAATCATATACATACGTATTCATATAATTAGATCATCGATGCCTTTTTTAGTACAGATGTAGTACGGAAAGATTTTCCTTCGTATATTTACGGAAACGTACCTACAAACATGTAATTCTATTTCAGTCAGTCTCAGTACAAGACGTACTGACACTTTGAACTAGCATGACCTTTTCGTACTACATCTAGAGGTATACCTATCTAGAAAATGGAAGTGTTTTCAATATTGAGTTCTAACTACGACTACTACTACCCTGTCCCTGTAGCGAGGCATAATAAAAATATCATTCATAACACAGCCATATAAGCGGCGAACGAAATGTTCCAATTTATTTTAAGGCTGTGGTCTGCTTGACCAGACATCGTTCGTGGCGGGCGACTGCCAACCGCCCGCTTCAGACGACATCCGAATGCTATTTCATAAATGTATGGGAATATCACTTGAGGAATTGACGGCGAGTAGCAGCGGTATTCAAACATAGCAATACAACGTCCAAACCATACCTCCATATGTTCGTACTCTGAATAATAAAGGTGGCTACGAGTCAGAGTAGATATCCAAATATAGAACGTTACTGACTTTACGAAGATGTTTCAGTGTCTCAATCTGTTCAATGTAACATCGTATTCAAACCTTCCCGTTCTGATTCAAGGTGCTAGTTCATAAATTATTCGATATCGGGACCTCGTTGCTTGTACATGCTTGCACACTATTGGGAGCGATAAATTATGCATGACTTGCAGGGCTTGAGACACCCGGTGACCTGTCGCAGTTATGCAATCAAAGACATATTTGTACGACAGGCAGCGCCGTAAAGATATCGGCGAGAGGTGGAATGACTAATAGTTATTTGTTTTACAAGGGGGCAAAGTCGTTGTTTAACCTCACGTGCCAATATTGATACCCGAGCAAGCGAAATATTCCAATATTGAACCGCGAGCGTAGTGAATGGTTCAGAATGTGGAATCTTGAGCGTTGCGAGGGTTTCAAGGCACGTAGGTTAAACAAACTTTGCCACCGAGAGAAACACAATTTTTTTCACCACACCAACACGAACAAAATACTGACTAAAAACATCAAATTAAATCGAATCCATTAATTTATTCAATACTAGCTTTTTCCCGCGGCTTCGCCCGCGTATGTATTCTTGTTTCCCCATACAAACTTTGGACCCCCATTTCACCCCCTAAGGAGGTGAATTTTAAAAAAACCCTTTCTTAGTGCTCCTCTACACCTTATAAGGAACCTACGTGCCAAATTTGGGATCTCTAGGGCCAGCGGTTTCAGCTGTGCGTTGATATGTCAGTCCGTCAGTCAGTCAGTTTCTTCTTTTATATTTATTCAATATTTATGATTCAACATCATCATTTATAGGTAAATTCTACCAGCCAGCTTAAGACATCAAGTTAAAATTTGTATGAAATTACTTTGCACTCTTGTGGATAAAATGCAATTTTGCTATCTGTTTTCGAAGAGCAAAGTAAGCCTTTACCAGTTGATGTGGTGAAATAGTTATTTGTTATACAAGGGGGCAAAGTTGTATTTTAACGCCGAGTGTGGAATTGAAAAACGAGCAAGTGAAAGGATTCTATAGTTGAACCACGAGCGAAGCGAGTGGTTCGAGAATAGAATCCTGAACTTGCGAGTTTTTTAACACACGAGAAGTAAAATACATTTGCACCCGAGTGTAACACAAAACTTTTCCCCTCACTATAGCGAGGAAACTACAACGCAAAAAATGCGTTTATCACTGCTTCCAAGTAGTTCCACAGGTGGTAAATCATCTTTATTACTAGATTCACCTAATTTTATCAATTTTAAAGCAGTTAATTTGACTTTATTCAAGGTCAAATTACTTTACCCACTAGTGGATAAAATGCGTTTTTACCCGCTGGTATTAAAGGACAAAACACGTGTTTCCAAGCTAGTGAGGGGAAAACAATATTAAACATGGTGCACATAATGTTACGTACGCTTGAACAAACAGTAAAGTTACCAGCGATATTGTTTCTTCGAAGACCGCAAAAACATGTGACATGCTCTTATGGCTTTACTAATAAGATCGCGTCATATATTGAGATTGCGGCCTTCGAAGAGTAACAGTATTATTATTGCTGGTTACTGTACTGTTTGTTCAAGGTTACATTATATCAATATCTTCAAAAAAACCGGCCAAGAGCGTGTCGGGCCACGCTCAGTGTAGGGTTCCGTAGTTTTTCGTATTTTTCTCAAAAACTACTGAACCTATCAAGTTCAAAACAATTTTCCTAGAAAGTCTTTATAAAGTTCTACTTTTGTGATTTTTTTCATATTTTTTAAACATATGGTTCAAAAGTTAGAGGGGGGGGGGACGCACTTTTTTTCCTTTAGGAGCGATTATTTCCGAAAATATTAATATTATCAAAAAACGATCTTAGTAAACCCTTATTCATTTTTAAATACCTATCCAACAATATATCACACGTTGGTGTTGGAATGAAAAAAAATATCAGCCCCCACTTTACATGTAGGGGGGGGTACCCTAATAAAACATTTTTTCAATTTTTTATTTTTGCACTTTGTTAGGGTGATTGATATACATATTGGTACCAAATTTCAGCTTTCTAGTGCTTACGGTTACTGAGATTATCCGCGGACGGACGGACGGACGGACGGACGGACGGAACTCGAAAATATGCACGCACTTCAAAAATACGCCTTTGAATTGTCAAATAATCCGTCAATGTCCATGGGAAAATTATTTTTTTTTCGTTGTAGTAGTGCTTTTTCGCAACTGTATTAAAAAACGTCGTTCGTCACACGTGCGAGAATGTCATTCTTCACTCGTCCCGAGATTTGCCACTCGCGTGCCGCTCGTGGCAAACTGTCTCGGGACTCGTGAAGTAATGACATACTTCTCGCACTTATAACGAAATGTATAGTCAATTTTTTATTTTTGCACTTTGTTGGCGTGATTGATGTACATATTGGTACCAATACCAAATTTCAGATTTCTAGTGCTAATGGTTACTGAGATTATCCGTGGACGGACGGACGGACGGACAGACAGACATGGCGAAACTATAAGGGTTCCTAGTTGACTACGGAACCCTAAAAAGTAGAAGGTTCTTGGAACGACTGTCCGATACAAACGGAATGTAATCAGAATAACAAATATAACGATTCAGCGTCATTGTTGCTTATCATCTAGCCATTGAGATGAAAATTATAAAGTTTATGATACTAATGGTGCATACACTTTATCATATACGACAAAGTTTATGCCAAAAATATATTTTTTTTGGTACAAGCGTTAATTGTTGACTGTACTTTTTGGGGTTCCGTACTAAAAAGGAACCCTTATGGTGCGACTCTGTCCGTCTATTTTTCTTAAAGCAACTCATACTTATAATTAATCCTAACAACCCTGTCTTCATTATCAAATCAACTCCATGTCATTATAACACGAATATTATTTTAAGCAAAATTTCATCTCAATCCGATTTTTTTTATATAGGAGGCAAAATAAAACGGGTAACCTGATGGAGTGATGGTAAAGAACTAAACCTGCTACACCAGAGGCGTTGGAAGAACGTTTAGCTGCTTTAAGGTGGATGTGACGCTCTTTTATACATATTAAGGTTTGGCGGTCGTTTTGGTTATATTTCCCTTCTAGTATTTTTGAATCTCAACAAACAACAAAAACGGCAACTGAAATGAAAGCTTGTAAAATTAAAAGAGTCCACTTACTAATCTTACAACATTCCCAGCCTTTTGTAGAGCATCAACGGCTACAGAATGAGGGGCATTCTCCACCGAAACGTCATTAACCTGTAACAGGAGCGAAAAATTAAGCGGATTCATACCAAAAACTTAAAAATGAAGATTTCGTGCACAAAATTTGCAACTAAATGAGGGTTTCTGTCCAGCTTTTTCGTTCCGCTAGCAAAAGTTACGGTTTACGTAAAGCGAATATAAAAGAACTCTTTTTAAAATAAATCTCATTTGACTGTCTCTTTATAATAAATCTGTAGAAATAATGTATTTAAAGGGCTTTTCTCTTATTGTTCACAATGCATAACAATGAAATTACTTTGAATTAAACATAAATTCTATTCTGTATTTGCCTCAAAGCGTTAAGTTAGGTAAATCTAGCTGAAATAATTCTCTTTCTACTGATAAATGTAACAAATTTGAAAATTTCACATTTTACAAGAAATACGAGACTTAGACAATATTACGTTTGTACAACTTATGCAAGGTTCACAAAAGTAAGTGCCATAGTTCAAAATCATATAAAAAAGAAAACTATTTCTTTTAGACATCAAATTTAATAACTCGCATAATTCACCTAATAAAAGGAAAAGTTTGTACAGCATGTTTCCTAACTACGACTTTTTAACTAGGCGATAAAAAAGTTAGACACGTCGAAAGTTTCCGATTTCATTTTCCTGCCACCGTTAAGTTCAATATTGCGAACGATTCTATTTTTTTTTTCTAATATGTAGCGGTTATGTATTTTTCTTGTCATTTATGCTTGCTTATACGTTTAGTTGGCAGTTTACTGTGGTTTGATGTCATTTATGACGGGCGCAACAAATATTAAAATTCTGGTGATGTTTCAGTATAATTCTGAAGTTGAATATGATTGCCGCTACTGACGTGACCTCACATATGTATTGAGTAAATTTAGTTTTATATTAATTATTTCCACTCGTTTCACTTCAATCTTTATTTAATGCCAGCGCTATTAATCTTCAGCCGTGGTTGATTTTTTTATAACTTTTTACAGCACTCATGCGTTTAATTAGCAATTTAAAAAGGGTTATTCTATACAGGGTGTAAACCTAATACGGGCGAACCTCTTAACGGTGGTGAGTATAGGATGTATAAAATGTAATTAGATAACTTTTACTTAAAATTGAAATATTTTTTTTATCCATACAAATTAATTCGGCCCGCAACGTAATGCAAACACACTCTCGTTAAACGCTTGTTGACAGTTGTCATTGATTGTCATCGCAACCACGTTTACAGTACATTGCTGCTGAGATTTTTTTCAAAAATTCATTATGGGGTGAAAATTAAGAGTAAATCAAAAACACCTCTTAATTAATGATAACAATATTGAATTATACGCCTGGTTTCATTTATCGCCCTTATAACGTTTACGCGCTGTATATACTCAACAAAGTGAACTTTATAGGTACGTAATTCGCAAGTCGTGATGAATTATCAGTACCTTTGATTGTGTTCTAATTTATCGCCAGTCCTTCATGATATTTTTTGCATTTTAATCCTAAAGTGAGATATTAATAATTAAAAAAAAAGAGTGTAAAAATATGGAAATGATTTCTTTGACGGAGTTTGATTAGAACTTTTACTATAAAATCTTAGAGACTAAGAGCTGGCTACGAAATAAAGCACTTGACTACCCATCACGGATAAGTTGCCATTGTGAGACCATGGACACATTTTTGTTTGATGGCAATGGAAAATTAACAAAATTAATGCAAGTTTAATGCAGAATAGTATTTTTCTTGTTGGCATTCTTATAAGAATTAAATTGCGTGTAGCTGTTAGAAGAAAGTAGGCATTTATTTATTTAAACTTTATTGCACATAAATAAATAAAAAATTACAAATGGCGGACGTTGTTAGTATTACATCACTGTTTTCAAGCCAACGCTAGTAACGAACAACCTTATCATAAAACCGAGGGGTCTATTAACTTCTCATCTGCCGGCATATACACGGTGTAATGAGGAAACCGAATCATTTTAACATCGTATTCCTCTTCAGATTTCGCCTACTTCCAGAGTTATAAGCATTTAAAAAACCGGCCAAGAGCGTGACGGGCCACGCTCAGTATAGGGTTCCGTAGTGTTCCGTATTTTTCTCAAAAACTACTGAACCTATCAAGTTCAAAATAATTTTTCTAGAAAGTCTTTATAAAGTTCTACTTTTGTGATTTTTTTCATATTTTTTAACCATATGGTTCAAAAGTTAGAGGGGGGGGGGCGCAGTTTTTTTTCCTTTAGAAGCGATTATTTCCGAAAATATTAATATTATTAAAAAACGATTTTAGTAAACCCTTATTCATTTTTATACCTATCCAACAATATATAACACGTTGGGGTTGGAATAAAAAAGAATATCAGCCCCCACTTTACATGTAGGGGGGGTACCCTAATAAAACATTTTTTTAATACAGTTGCTCAAAAAGTGCCCGTTTTTTGGCTGTTTAGCGTGCGAGAAGTTGTATTTTACGAACTAGTGCGTAAAAAGTATACGTTCCATTTTACGACTACTTACCGAGCTGTTTTCATATTAGTCTAGTTTACTAAGACAGAATGAAACTATAAACATACTATTAAGTGATTAATGTTTAAAACATTGATATTTCATATGTAATTGTTTACTTTTAGTCATACTAAACATAATTTATAAAATGGTTTATACTTTGAAAAACCGGTCATAATGAGTCGTGTAAACAGAACATGATTGGAACGAAACGCGTCTTCTACTGTCAAAGTAGAGGCACGTAGAGGCGTCTACCATGTTTTAACTTAATGCACGTTCAAAAACCTCAATATGTTTCGCGATTTGTCATAATTATTTTACGTTATTTGCAATACGTCGGGGCATAAATGGATCGATTAAATTAAAATGTATTTGTACATTACACAATCGTGTCCCAAATCGTAAATGTTTATGTTTTTATGGCACCCAATGATATAAATTATGTTAGATGAATAGCAAACTCGAAAATATGCACGCACTTCAAAAATACGCCTTTGAATTGTCAAATAATCCGTCAATGTCCATGGGAAAATTGATAGTTCGGATTGTTTTATTTCGTTGTAGTAGTGCTTTTTCGCAACTGTATTAAAAAACGTCGTTCGTCACACGTGCGAGAATGTCATTCTTCACTCGTCCCGAGATTTGCCACTCGCGTGCCGCTCGTGGCAAACTGTCTCGGGACTCGTGAAGTAATGACATACTTCTCGCACTTATAACGAAATGTACTATTTCAATTTTTTATTTTTGCGCTTTGTTGGCGTGATTGATGTACATATTGGTACCAAATTTCAGATTTCTAGTGCTAATGGTTACTGAGATTATCCGCGGACGGACGGACGGACGGACAGACACACATGGCGAAACTATAAGGGTTCCTAGTTGACTACGGAACCCTAAAAAATAACATTTACTTATTATTTCTCAGAACAAAACGCTATTTTGATGGCGATGATGGCGTTATCGGACATAATCTAACTATCCTCATTGATAGATGTCAAAAAATAATATTACAACGTTACTCAGTGCAAAAATGTATTTTTTTAGAAGAAAAATGTGAATTTTTATATTAAGTGCCAGCTTTACCAACATTTACTTTTTATGTAAAAATACATCGAAAAGAAAAACAAAAAAATATGACAAAAAAAAATTGCGAAATTTGTTTCACGTCATACATTTTATTTTTATTTTGCCCTCAGAAATGCGTAGTTAAAATCTTTCGATCCCTTCATGTTACACCGGTATAAAATTCAATCACTTTTTTTGAGGTTCACTAATGCATTAGTTAAGGAATATGTAGTTGGAGATATATCGAGGGATATAGTATAGTTGCTCCGTATATTATGTGTAGTATTTCATAGCCAACCCCCAGATATTTTTTCCCTTCCAGTGTAGTGCTAGTGTACCTATGTTCTACTTCCAGTAGAAAAAGTAAATATCCTTATGCGGCCTTGTCCAATCAATTGTTATACTTGAATTCACCTTGTAACGACTATGTTTGTCCTTCGTCCCAACAACAACGTTATTAACCTCTTATATGGCTACTCGGAAGGAAGTCATTGTTTTATATTGCCACTTTACTTGATATTGTATTTATTAGTTCGCCTCTGGCTGCAGGACGTCCCTTTGTAAATGTATTTACTTAGGCCTGAGTATATACATATTCATTGTTTTTTTGAAAACTTATGTTAAAGCAAGTGGTTGCAGCGTAGACCGTGGCAGACGTATAAAGTTTAAAAGCTAACTAGTTATCTAGTTCATACTTTGTTGTGACTGTTCAGTGTTCACGTCATTATATCATTTGAAAGTAATAAAACTAAATAGAATGTCTTCTTCTTCCTCCTACCCTTATCCCACGTTATGTGGGGTCGGTACAACACGTCTTCCTCTTCCATTCTCCTCTATCTTTCGTCATCTCAACACTCACATCTTTCTTCCTCATATCCTCTTTCACACAATCCATCCAGCGTTGTTTGGGTTTACCCCTCCCTCTCCATCCATCAACCTTCATCTCCAACATTCTTTTGCCTATATGACATTCATCCCTCCTCATTACATGACCGAACCACGCCAACCTGCCACTCCTCATCTTTTCCGTTATAGGCGCAACTTTCAAACTTCCCCTAATATACTCATTTCTGATCCGATCCATTCTGGTCACTCCACACATCCATCTCAACATTCTCATTTCCGCTACGTGCACTCTCTTTTCATCCTCCACCTTTGTCGCCCAGCATTCAGATCCATACAATACAACAGGCCTCACAATCGTCTTGTAGATTTTCCCCTTAAGTTTAACTAAATAGAATGTAAATTTATTATTAATAGCCTACATGGTGTCCCACTGCTGGGCAAATGCCTTCCCAATGGATCTTCATCCGTCACGGTCTTGAGCAATCTCCGGCCAGTCGCTATAAATGTAGTACGTTTATTACTTTTGGATAATTATATCTTCAATGAATTTCAATACTGTAAGAAATATGTATGTATTGTTTATGCACGCAGCCAAAATTGGTAGTTATCGAAGATTGCACCATACTAAAGTCTAATCAAGTTTGAAAAGAATTTCATTCAAATTGGGTCACAGCATTGCGCTCGCAACATACGTGACTAGACTTTCTTTGGTGAAAGACAAACAAAGTGGATCCAGTAAACTCTGCCGGAATTTTCAAATTGGAAAAACATAAACAAGTTTAGATTTTGCATTTTAACAAGATTCCGTTGATTACTTAAATCTTTTCCTCAACCCGAAATTGATTAATATCTTCATTAAGTAAGGTTGTAGCATACAGCCCTTACCTCAATAAAACACGCGCCGAACAAGCCATAGACAAGATAAATAGAAAATAAGCCGGTTCTCAATTACGAAAAATGTGGCATTCAAGAATATTTCAATGTCAAATGTAAAATCATATGGTTTTTACCTTTATTTTGGAATATCTAATATATTAAACGCATTTCAGTATATTTTTCATCTTGATTTAAATTATGAACCAATATATTAATTATTTTTAAAAAGATACTTACTACTGCAATTGAAAACAAACCTGTTAAATTGAAGTTTTACTTGAAAAAAAAAAATAACAGAACTCCCTATATTCTTATGATTACTGCCCAGCAGTTATCGTATAAACCTATAGACAAATAGACTTTCTTATCGTTACTCAAATGAAGTAAATTTGGATGCCACTGACAATAATTTAATTGACAGATTTAAGTGCTAGAGTAGAAAAAAGCTTGTAAAAACAAACAAACCTGTAACAAGACATCTCCAATTTGCAACCGGCCATCCTTCCTGGCCGCGCCGTGCTCGGCTATCCGCGTGACGCTGACGTCGCCCCCGGCCTCGCCGCCCGCGATGCTCAGCCCCAGCCCGCCGGCGCCGCGCTCCAGTGTCACGTCCGACGTCTCCCACACGGACTCGTTATCGGAATCAGATGGCTGCGGAAGATGTTTGTTGTTGAAGTGGGCTGGTTTAAATACCTAATATGAATATTATAGGACGTGCTTGAGATTGACTACCCCACACACACACCGTGTTTCACTTAACACTAAAAACCTGAAAACAGTTTGTTCAGAATCGAGAGTAGAATCGATTGAGCTATATCTTGATGGGGGTAATATTTTTATTTAAATTAGTATTATTAGTTATTTTTTACGTGCCCATTCTATTGTACTCGTAATACAACATTGTGTATATCGCATTGCTAGAGGTTGTTTACCTTTTTTCAGTATTTAGGGGTATTAATACTGGCCGGTTACTTGGACGATTATTTTTTCCGCTACTAGTTTGACGTTGTTTGTCAGTTTAATCTTAATGTTTATCATAAGTCATAACAAATTGAACTCGTACCTAATTACAACCTTGTCATTTTGAATATTGAGTTTATTGGCTTACTGCGATTACCTGTCCAACTTGAAGTTTACTGTGACAAAGCTTTAAAGTGTTTTACAGTGACATCTTAGCTGTCTATTGGTAAACCTTATGTCGTTGCAGTAACGTACACAAATAAATAGTCTTATGGTTTATGATGGTAGTTAGCAATTATTTTATTGAGTGTAGAGCTAAAAGTCAAGTAGAGCTGTACAGAAAATTAAAAATTCAATTAAGAAAAAAGTAACGATCAGATTAAAAGATGAATAGTCTAGATGAGTTTAAAAAAATAAAAATCAGTTGGGGTGTCTGAGGTTTTGAGTGATACCGGAAACACCGTGTAATAAAGAGTACTGTCGTACTGTATGGCCACTCCCGTTCCCCGCTGAAAGTACCGCCCACCCCGTCTCGGTTACCTCACAGTTACCGCCTGTCAAAAACGCGAACAGTCGACCTGTCATATTTCACTCATAAAAGCATAGTACGCGTTCACCTACACAAGCTTAGACTGTGTGCTAGGAACGAACCTTCATATATTTGATCGCCAGTGTCCGAGGTGTGACTCCACGGTAAGCTCGAGAAGGCTTGTATTTGTGGATATACAGACAACGATATAGGTACAGTCGACTACAAAGCGATGTATCCATTTTTCACCTTATTACAAGGCAATAAGGTGAAAAAGTGGATACATCTCTTTGTAGTCGACTGTACTGTACCTTTAATAATAAAAATCTGAACACAGAGAATGCAATATCCTTAGTTCATCGCCTATCGGATAGATTCATACTTACTTACTACTACTACTTGCTTACTTGGCTGCCTTCAGGTTTGAGTAAGATATCAAAACGAGCTGTTTTAGGCACTGGTCCCATCGCGAGCTAGCAAGCTATCAGCTATCGGCTACAAAAACGAACAAAAGATAAGCACCCCGTGTAAATAAAAGAGACACGGCGCTATTAATAGCTCACCGCTAGCCGAGTAACTATAAACATCGCCGTGTCTCTTTTATTTACACGGGAGTGCTTATCTTTTGTTCGTTTTTATAGCCGATAGCTCATAGTTTACTAGCCCAGTGCCTTACTCATGATGACAACATTGGTAATAATAAAAATTTGAACACAGAATTAAATATATCCGTAGTTTTGTGCCAAATGTGTAGAGTTTGTAAAAATAGCCTGTAAAGCGAAAAGCTTGACTCTACATTGGATCTGATAATGATAACTGGATAGTGCGACCTGTAAGTGGTCTTGGCCCTCTTGGCAAAATTTTACATAAAAATGTTTTGGTGTGATAGAATCTACAGGTCGGATGCGACCAATGTCTGCTGGTGCGGCATCACATCTCTGATATTTCGCGATTTTAGCAATGATCTCGTAAAGATGTAATAAGTATGTCCTAAAAATTCACTAATAACATCAAATAGTATCGATAAAAAAACTCGTTGTATTTTAGCGTTATTTTTTGTTATCTCGTTTACTAATCTACTATCTAACTATAACATTAACACATTTTCAAATAGGTATTATATTCACTTTTTTTGTTTTAGGACAATATCAAATGTTACATTAAAGTTGTTGAAATGATAACGGATAACAAGTCACCCGCAAGGCGGGACGTCACGTACACTCGCACGCTCGGTTGACAACCCTATTCGAATAGGAAATGTTTCTCATGCGTTCCACTGGAAATGTCAAATTAATGAAAGTCATCCGCAGTGACTAAGCGTTGACTTGAAATTGGTTTACTGTGTTATTTTTTGACGACACCTATTCGGAAAGAAGCTTTTTGTTTCCCTGCTGCAAGGGATAAAAATGACCCTTCTGTCTGTCTAGAATGTTTTATTGCATGAAAAAATATGAATGTCATAAAAAATATAAAAATATGTAGTAAGCACTATTATGTATATACTTAATTAGTTCTTAGACATAAGTACCTAAAACATAATAAATAATAAACTAAAACTAACTTAAATTAAGTATATACAACGTGTTTCCGGTATCACTCAAAACCTCAGACACCCGAACAGATTTTTATTTTTTTAAATTCATCTAGAGTATTCATCTCTTAATCTGATGGTTACTTTTTTTTAAAATTGAATTTTTAGATTTTTGTACAGCTCTACTTGACTTTTAGCTCTACACTCAATAAAATAATTTCTAACTACCATCATAAACCATAAAACTATTTATTTGTGTACATTACTGCAACAACATAAGGTTTACCAATAGACAGCTAAGATGTCATTGTAAAACACTTTAAAGCTTTGTCACAGTAAACTTCAAATTGGACAGGTAATCGCAGTAAGCAAATTTAAACCCAATATTCAGAATGACAAGGTTGTAATTAGGTACGAGTTCAATTTGTTATGACTTGTGATAAACATTAAGATTAAACTGACAAACAACGTCAAACTCGTAACGGAAAAAATAATCGCCTAAGTAACCAGCCAGTATTAATACTCGTAAATACTGAGAAAGGTAAACAACCTCTAGCAATGCGATATACACAATGTTGTATTACGAATACAATAGAACGTAAGAAATAACTAATCATACTAATTTAAATAAAAATATTACCCCCATCAAGATATAGCTCAATCGATTCTACTTCCGATTCTGAACAAACGGTTTTCAGGTTTTTAGTGTTAAGTGAAACACGGTGTATATTTCAAAAGGACTTACAGAAACTCAATCATAAATGACTATTTGACTATGTTTTTCTTTATTCGTGTTAACTTAACATACTGATTATGCATAATGTCATCAGATATCGCGAAATAATATTTTATCATGACCTAAACTGCTTAGAAAGCGTGTCATTTTGAAAGTAGGTATTGTGTAACATAATTTTCTATAGTATAAGATAAGTTGGAGCTTTATTTTTTTATTAATTTTTGATTGTACAAACCAGTAACCGTACATAATTATTTAGTTAAGCATGAAAGTTCAAAAGTTTTTTCTAATAAAATGTTTTAAACACACGTTTACTGTACATCACTGTCTCTAAGGTTTATTTTTAGAAAATAAGTTATGCGCATACCCCCGGGCATACCAGAAGAAGGTTGTCGGACTAAAATAATTACTCTTAAAGAGCCTTACCGGATGCTGGCGCGTGAGCGATAATGTTTCTCTTGGAAAAAATGATTACGAATTATGTTTTCTGTGTTTTGATCTATTGTTTGTCTTATTGTGTAGCCAAGGAAATTATTGTATAGCTAAAATATCGACACGGACATCGCTGAAATATATTGACGGCTGTTATTTCCTCAAATCAAGTTTTTGTATGAATAAATTTGTTGGAATTGTAGAGCGTACCCCTTAATTAGGCCTAACATTTGCTTTTACTTTTGAATGTCGATTATGGTAGACAGTAGTAATATAGCATTCATAGAAAATTAATTTCTTGTTAATAGTAGACCGGAAATTTGGATATAATGCCGGCTAGGCTAGGTAGTGTCTTTATCAAACATGCAATGAAATAAATACAAATATTGCGTGACAACATTTTAGTGTAAAAAATCACTGTTTGCCTTTATAGAACCTTCTACGTGCTTCTACCTAGCAAACAACGAACCAACGAAAATCAAGTGAAAATGTCAAAACGTACACAAATCAAATATTGCTTAGGGCCTATGTTAGAGTCGCGTTGCACTGTAAACCGTTTGTATCAGTCCTTCTGTTTTCTTTCTTAATTGCTAAATGCTTAGCTGTTAAGTCCCATATATATGTGAACTAGAAATAAAAAAAAATGCTTCCCGGCTATACATTCAATATTGTATGAAACCTCTCTATCGAGTTACAACCGCCTGCGACGAGATTCTTTAAAGCCTATTAAAATGAACGTAATGACAACATTTCATACCATGTCTGAGAAAATCCACCAACGGTGTTATCTAAGTATTGTATATGCGTTATCGGACTGGGTGGTACCTACTTTTTAACCGACTTCAAAAAAGGAGGAGGTTCTCAATTCGACTGAATGTTTTTTTTTTTTTTTTTTTTTTATTTTTTTTTTGTATGTATGTTACTCGATATCTTCGAGAATCGTGGACCGATTTTCAAAAATTTTTTTTTGATCGAACCGGTATAACCCCGAGATGGTCCCATTGGCACCAAGTTAGGGTCTGATGATGGGATCCTGGAGAAATCGAGGGAACTCTTCAAATGTTATAGGCACATGTAATGTTTTTAGTCTATTTTTCAAAGGTACACCAGTATTTACGTCTGATGGTAATAATTTTATGTGGCTGAGCTGATGATGGAAGGTCAACTCCTCAATGGTTAGGAGTTTAAGGATAATTCTTTCACTACTGTACATGTATTCGGACTGATACATATAATATCACTAGGAACCACTAAAAATCAACTGAGCTGATGATGGAAGGTCAACTCCTCAATGGTTAGGAGTTAAAGGATAATTCTTTCACTACTGTACATGTATTCGGACTGATACATATAATATCACTAGGAACCACTAAAAATCAACAAATAAATAAACTTTTTAACAAAAAATAAAACCGCCTTCAAAAATAAGCGCGTTACAAAACACGGAGAAACTAAAAAGCCAAAAATAATAAACCTTTCAATTCAGATTTCTTATCGTATTGCAATAAGCTAAACATCCAAATTATAAACAAATCAATTATTTTTGGAGTCGGTACCAGCCCGTGTATGGTTGGGTGGGGCAAACAGGCAATAGCAAGGCGACGAACAGGTCTGGTACCGACTACAAAAATAATTGATTTGTTTATAATTTGGATGTTTAGCTTATTGCAATACGATAAGAAATCTGAATTGAAAGGTTTATTATTTTTGGCTTTTTAGTTTCTCCGTGTTTTGTAACGCGCTTATTTTTGAAGGCGGTTTTATTTTTTGTTAAAAAGTTTTCTTATCGTTGGTTACCACTCCTTTTTCCGGTCACATTCTTAAGTGCAAACCTACAGCTTCCTGTCGTGATAACACCCCAATCTTTGAAGCAAATACCATAAAATTGTAAGAAAATTTCCCTCGAGTTACAAATAAAATGTTGCAGCGCAAGTAACAAAAGTGTTGTTGATAATATTGTAAAGTGAAACCTGGTAGCTTCCTGGCCCGCGACGGGCGCTTTCCGGGCTTTGCGCTGGCTGCTCCCGCCCGCCTTCGAAGTTGCTAACGTTTGCTGGGAACAAACAGAAAAATAAGTTCGGTCTTCATTTAACGGTATTGATATGTACGGGTAGATATCGTTTTTGGATATTTGAATAGTGTACCTCTCGAAATAAACATTCAGTTGACTTTTATAAAGCTTTAAAAGCTACCTCTAAGAAACAAACGACGGGGACAGATCTAATAAATCGTTACATCTATTACAATTTCGGTAAGTTCATAATGAATTTACTTATTGAAAGTTTATGTAATATTCCATTTAATTTTGAATACAGGTTATAAAAAAAATAATCTGGTAGAGAAAGTCTGCTAGGAATATTACGTTTCCTAATAGTTAGGTAAATCTCTAGATTCAATTCGACTACTCATATATATCTGGCAACGGGTTTCAAAACTCTGATGTGTTTGTTTTAATTAATCTTTGGGTTTTCTGATAAATAGTTAAGTTGAGCTTTGAGCTGAGAGATTGCCGCTATTAATAAAAATAGTTAAAAAGAGTAATGTACGAACTAGATACCTATTTATCGCGAATTTCTTTTATTGCTTTCTTAGTAGTAGTAGTAGTAGTAGTAAAACACTTTATTGTACCAGAAAATAATACAACACACAGGAAAAAGAGCTTATTATAAGTACAAAGGCGAACTTATCCCTTTAAGGGATCTCTTCCAGTTAACCTTTGAGCAATTGAGGGAGAATTGGAGATGGTAGGCATACAGTACAAACGGCGCAGGAAACGAATTCTAGGTAATAATAAATTATAACTTACACTAACATGCAATATATACGAATAAATACATAATATACAACTATACAAATAGCAAATGACATAAATATATAATATATAAATTAAATATATATTTACATAATAAAAGCTACAACTACAAAACCGCATACATCCAATACCTTAGTCTTCATCAGAGAGCCAAAGCTTTTTTAGATTAGCCTTCAGCGACGCGACCGACTGACACTGTCGAAGAGATAAAGGCAAGGAGTTCCACAATTTAACTGCGTAGATTGTAAACGATTTATTATAGGACCTATGTTGGTGGGGCGGGATACTCAAAGTGAGATTCACACTGGAACGGAGCCGGTGCCCGCTACCGTCAGCCAAGTATTTAAATCGTTCTGAAAGATAGGGAGGGGAAGTAGGAGAAAATAAAACATTATACAGGAGAGAAACCACGTGCATGTCTCTACGGCGACGGATGGGCAGCCACTCCAGCTGGGAGCGGAAATGAGAGATGTGGTCAAATTTTCTTAAATTAAAAATGTATCTGATGCACACATTTTGCAAACGTTCGAGCTTGTCAAGTAGCTCCTCGGTAAGGTCCAAAAATGCGATATCCGCATAATCCAGAAGTGGAATCAAAAGCGACTGCGCAAGGACAACCTTTGTACGGAACGGAAGGAAGCTTTGGAGACGTCGAAGCGAGTGAAGAGAGGCAAAGAGTCGCCTGCTAATTTCAGTCACATGGGGTGCCCACGAGAGAGTCTGATCAATGACAATGCCTAAGTTCCTGACAGTAGAAGAGAAAGGAATGAGTGTTCCATCGAAGAAAATTTCAGGCACTGTCATTTCAGACAACTTGGAGATGAAATGAGGACTCCCAATCAAAATCGCTTGCGACTTCTTCGCATTAACCATAAGGCCAAAAGAAGCTGCCCAAGAACAAATAGAGTCGAGATCCCGGTTGATTCGGCTTATTAAAAAATCTAAATTGTCTATGCTTGCCGCTGAGTAGATTTGCAGGTCATCTGCATAGAGATGATAAGACGAAGCAAGAGACTTCGTGATCCCATCGATAAACAACGAAAAAAGTAAAGGAGATAGCACAGCGCCCTGCGGCACTCCCGCTGACAGATCGCACCAGGAGGAGACTGTGTCATCGACCATGACCCGTTGGCGTCTTCCAAGTAGATAGTCACGAAACCAAGAAAGAGTTAAAGGAGATAGGTTATAATTACGAAGAATAGCCAGAAGAATATCAAAATCCACGGAGTTAAAGGCACTGCTGAAATCTAGGAGAACCAGAGCTGTAACCTCTTTGTTTTCTATGTTGAGGCGGAAGTCGTCAGTAACCTTAACTAATGCCGAAACAGTACTATGCCCTGGGCGGAAGCCAGATTGAAAGGGATTAAAGAGATTATGTCTGTTAAGAAACGAAGAGAGAAGTCTGTTGGCATAGTGTTCAATTACTTTAGAGAGAATTGGGAGAATAGAGATTGGGCGGTACTGGGAGAAAGAAGTCGGACTAGAGACCTTTGGTAGCGGGATCACGTTAGCAAGTTTCCAAGATGAGGGAAAGGAGCCAGAAGCAAAAGAGAAATTGATGATCTCGGCCAGGACAGGTGCGATAATATCCGCCACTAACATGATCATGGCCAGACTGAACCCATCTTCTCCGACGGCTTTAGTTTTGATGGTTCGCAGAATAGCAAGAACCTCCTGTGGTTCAATAGGGCGGAACTGAAACAGAGACGAATCGGGTCGAGGAACACTGGCTAGAAGGGAGAGAGTTCGTTGCTTAACTGAAGAGTCAAGTTCGACCGGAGAAGAACTGAAATGTCGATTAATGGCATCTAAGTCAAGGCCACTCACCGGATCTTGCTGAGTTTTGCCCACCCCAAGAGATTTGAGAAATTTCCACAGCTTTGTGGGGGGACAGTCATCAATTGCCTGGTGTATATACCGACGTCTTGCATCTCTACATGCCTTATTACAACGGTTGCGTAAGGTCATGTAAGCACTCTGATTAGCACACGAAGGATCATTTCGGAGTCTGACGCGAGCACGATTCCGCTTCGCCATGAGGGCCTTAATCTCATCTGTAAGCCATGGCGCGGGGTAGTGCTTGACTCGAGTAGGCTTTAGAGGAGCGTGCTTATCAAAGATCGCGAGCAATACGTCGTTGAAAGTCCCCAGTTTTACGTCAATATCATCAGCCAACTGTAAGGCTGACCAATCAGCCATGCGCAGGTCATCTTGGAGAGCCTGTATGTCAACGTCTAGAAGGTTTCGGCGCAGCACTATTTTATGACGCTTTTTGGGGGACGAATTTTGAAAGAAGCGAAAATAAGGTCGTGATTAGAGAAGGCTGGTGCGTTAAATTGTCCATGCCGTGCCACTATTTCGGCGGAAGAAGTAAGAATTAAATCAAGTTGGGAGGGAGGACCATTATGTGGAAAGTGAGTGGGGCCGAGGGGTAAGATTTCAAAATTTAGGGAGGATGCCAGTGAGTTAAGCTTGCGAGACCGGTGATCGTTTTTTATGAGACACGTATTGAAATCCCCCATAATAATACGATGATCAAAGTTAGGCGATAAATCCACTAGAGCATTCTCAAGTGCATCGAAATAATTAACCATAGAAGAGGGGCTGTAAAATACTCCTAGAAGAACTTTGCTGTGATGTAAGATGACTTCCAGGAAAAGATATTCCGGAGCGTTTGAGTAGACTGCGGGAGATTGAGAAACTACTTGACAAGCTATATCGCTTTTAATATATATGGCAACACCGCCACCGCGAACCATGCTGCCGCCATTACCATCTCTAGTGCCGATTCGGTCATTTCGGAGTAGACGGTAGCCAGCTAGTGGGTATAGTGTTGACGGCAAAGAGGGCTTAAGCCACGATTCCGAGATGAGGATTGCGTGTATGTTTTTAACGTCAAAAGTGGCTAATAAATCAGGAAAGTGTGCAGGTATACTTTGTGCATTGATGTGAACAATATTGAAACTCTTCCCCGCGTTATCGAAAGTGTCATGTAACCGCTCATTCAAATCTGGAATATCGGGAGCGTCGCTAAAAGAATCGTAAGTGCTGGACGAAGACAGTGAAAAAAACTCGCTATCAAGACTTGTATTCAAAATATCAGACATCTGCGGTAAGTAGAACAAAATAAATAACTATATATATAAATAATTATTATTATTATATTCCTAAAACTAAAAATGTACACTTGCAAGCAGAAAAACGTATCTAAAAAGAAATTAAGACGAAAAAATTAAAGCTATATTCCGTAAATTCACCTCAAATGCTCGCCAGCAGCTGAACAGTCAATTAAAGCATAAGAAAAGTACATCGTATTCATTTGGATATTACTTAAAGCATTTAAACAATAGGGCAGTAATTAAGAACTACTTATTAAAATAATTGGATGGAAAAAAGTCGAGAAATTATACACTTCACCAAATACACTAGGGGAGAAACGGAACGCAATTGTCAAACCATTTTGACAGTGACGGCGGTGACAGTGACAGCAGTGTTGTCAGATCTACTGATTTAGCAGTAGATCTACCTGATTTTGAAAAAATCTACTGATCTACTGCTTTTTTTGTAATTTTTCAAGAAATCTACCTGATTTTTTCCAAATCGATATTTTTTAGTATAAACAATTTGATTGGCTTCAAATTTTTACTATAGACGGGTCAACAACTTAGTCAAGGCGCGAAATTAAAATTTTCTGTGGATCAACTTGCATCCCTTCATTTTTTAAAGTTGCTGATTTTTTCTAGTGACAGAAATCGCTTGACAGACTTTATATCAATTATATCTGTGATTGTTCGTAATGTAGTGGTAGCTTATTGGTATTAGAAATAGCGATTTAGGGGGGTGCAAGAAGTTTGATGTTTGTATTCTAACTGGTTTTATATGTGTTCATATAAAATAATAGTACATTACGTCAGATGCCGGGAAAGAAGGGCTTACATGTGATACGAAGCCTGTACGCCCTTTTCACGGCGAGGCATGTATAGTGCTTTTCTCAAACTTGCAATGAAATGAAAAAAAAAATCTCTTGATAGTTTTGATAAAACTGGGCAAAAACAAAACTTTTCTAATTCCGCGCCAAAAAATTTTTTTTACTCTGAGGTAACTTATTAAACGGTGACATTCAGGTGCATTTTTACTGGTACAGGTGAACTGTACTATGAAATATCATCTTCACTCAGCTCACCGGATACGTAGTAGTCCCGACAACATTTCATTGCAAGTTTGAGAAAAAGTACTTATTTGTGCAACTGCCCCATCGATACTGAATAGGAATGGAATCAATTGAATGCATCCTACACCTGATAAAACAAAGTCCCCCTTCGCGTCTGTCTATGTGTGTTCGCGATAAACTCAAAAACTACTGAACGGATTTTCATGCGGTTTTCACCTATGAATAAGTGATTCTTGGGGAAGGTTTAAGCATATAATTTGTTGAGACTTTGTTTGATATATGATGATATTTGCTAAACAAGTCAGACAAAATCCCACAGGCTGAGAGCCTTAATCGAAAACGCCGCTGCCCAACCGTTTCAGCTATATCAATGAGATATATAACGAAATACTGTATCTCTCATAGGTTTACATAAAAGTCCGCGAAAGCATATAATTATGCCTATCTTTTACGGATAACTTACTATGTATATATAACCATTTCTAATTAATCCCCATGCGTAGCTGGGGCGGGCCGCGGGCCGCTTGTGTCGAATAAGTTTATCTTCGTAAAAATTGTATGGGATAAGTTTTTTCTTGATGTGTGGCTTTTCGATTCGGTTTTTTTTCATACAAAAATTTGATCATGGATAAGAAAAAAAGTTTGCCAAAAATTACATTTGTATGTTTTTTCCAAAACCTATAAACGCAAATCTTCATGAATTTGAAATCGCGAGAAGTCTAAAAGAGTTCCAGGACCGTTTTCGTGTAACAGCATAATTTTTCTTTCATTCTTCTTCACTTGGTATCAATATTTGTAGTCTACTGCTTTTTCTCCCGATCTACTGGTTTTTTATTCATTTTTCTACTTCATATTTCAAATTCCGTCTGGCAACACTGAGTGACAGCTTAAACTTACAAACACCCTGCAGACAAGATTACTCGAGAATTGAATATCATTTAACCTACATAATTGCCGTACAGAGTTAAAGTAAATGTGACGTGATATCCGGAACTTCGAATGGCTGACCTTGAGAGTACATATTAGGGAGAAGTGCTCACACAGAAGAATTAAATATATTAGTTAAGAGATCATTGCAGTTAAACACCCATATACAGTTGAATAAATGACACTATGCCGTCGATTGCGACTGACATCGAGACTTCACTTTCGCGAGCCTCGATTTGGAAGGACCCTGCGCTCCGCCGAGGTGGCAGTACTCCTGGCAGCGTTAGGCAGCACGGGTACACCGCTGAGCTGCTCATCTCTATTAGTGGACGTCACTGGGGCGGCTCCGAGGGCGTTCGATGGCACCGGTAGTGCACGGAGCTCCATCAGAGTTGTAATTTTGTGTCGCGAGCCATCTGGACATATGACAACAACCCGGCCATCGCTAGTCCAGCTACCTTTGACTCCGTAGATGCGCCGGGCTTCAAGGAATACGGCATGCCGAGTGTTGGTTAGGAACTCTGATAAAGTGTAACCGGAACCTTTAAGATGCTTCTTGGCAGCCCATACAGCGTCCCTCGTTTTAGGGCAGGAGAATTTTATAAGTACCGCCCTGGGCTTGGAGGCCACTTTGTTCTTACCAAGTCGGTGACAAGAGATGAAGCAGTTAGCAGAGATGTCACTTAGCTGCAGCCTGTTTTGACAAATGTCCTGTACCGTAGATGGGACAATTTCACCCTCAGCCTCCGGGACTCCATGCAGCAGCAATATTCCAGCCCGCGACCGAGTTTCCAAATCCTCCAATGCCTTAAAGACTATGTCCAACTGAGTCTGCAGGCCTGAAAGCATCTTTTTTACGAGATCCTTGAAGCTATTGAAGTCGTCTTGGACTGCTGGTGGTGCCACAGCCTCTGTAGAGATTGAGTTCTCAAAACTGTCCATACGAGTGTTGAAAAGATCTTTCATACCGTTCACTTCCTTTTGGAGCTGGGACAGGAGATCCATGGCAGTATGTGTTGTGAAAGTGTTGTGCAGTTTAGTCCTTATTTGTAGAAATAATGTTGAGAAAACAGCTGTGGGTGGCACTGAGGTGAAGTATTAACACATTTGAAGCTCTTTGTATTGTTAAACTGTTGTAAATTAATTTAAATAAAATAAAATTCGCCAGTAAAATTTAAATACGTGTTTACACTTTGCCTACCCTTTTTTTAGTACCTACATAGCTTGCGGCTTATTTGAAGATACTTCTTAAAAGGTCGTGGGTTCGAACCCCGGCTCGAACACGAATTTAGACGGTATATAAATATGTAAAATTTTTAGAATAAGTATCATAATTTCGCCAGCCTACGTATAACTCGCTGTGGCGCAGTAGTAAACCTTTTGCTCACGAGATTCTGAGTTCCAATATCCTCGGTGCCATAACTTTTTGTATTTTTGGTTTTGAATTTTAATATCATATATTTAAGCTAGTGAAAAAAGACAAGCCTCTTTAGGTTAAAAAAAAATGTTTTTTATTTTATTTTCATGTGTTCGATTGAATTTCATACTATTTTAGTTGAATCATTTTTGACATTAAATATGAGTAAACGTCTTCAAAAAGTAAGGCAATAAACAACATGTATTAAAAATACATATTTTTGAATAAATAAATTGATTTATTTGAGCGCTAGAAAATACAATAAAATTCTTTCAGTCAAGATTGACTGCCATCTCTCGACAGAGGGCTAAAACATTTAGAACCTCAGTTTTGACATTTTGACTGTCTTTACTTAATACACTTTCCACTACATTATGTGATTCATAAATTTCATAATAAGACTACATGGGAGGTATGCACATAAACTGTACGTTCCTAGACATAGATTAAGCATATATAGTAAAACTGTATATATTATGGCAATCAAATTGTATAAAAAGATTCCTAAAGACATTGTATCAATAACAGACTTAAATAATTTCCAGAGGAAAATGTTTGTTTGATTACTAGACATGTGTTTTTATTCAGTTAACGAGTTCCTTAGCAATAAATTGTAATATTTCTACGCCGATGTAGGCAGAATATGACGCACCTATTGTAACTTGACCATCTCTGTATGTACCATATTCTAAGAAATAAAGATTTATATTTCTATTACAACTTATGATGACCTGATATGTATCAATCCTCAAATCCTAGATGGCGTTATTGTTACTACTGAAATAAATGCTTATTACTGTTCACAAAGAATCATGAGTCTCAATTATCATTAAAATATTGCGAGGATATCAGAAATTGCCCATCCTTTCTCTGTATGAAATCCTCAAACGCTCCTGTCTATAAGATTTAGTTATTTCGCATTTATCAAACATCGTTGGTGCAAACAAACATTTTTCACACACGCTAAGCTGGCGTTTTTATTTTGATTTTACATTACCCCCGGACGGATATTTTTTAAGTTAAACGGTTTTATTTAAACCTCAAAGTGTACTAAAAACTAGAAAATAATATTTGGAGTCCCAGAGTGCTTCTTTCTGAACAGTAACAGTACAGTCCTTATAGGACGACGAGTAGCAATATACATAAACTGTTTTTGAGTTGTAATCAAAACACGAGTTAGGATTTTTTTTGACCCTTAAAAGCGAAAATAGGCAGCCCACTTCCCGGGCTAGCGTTGATACACTTACAAAACTAAAGTTGATAACAAAACCAAAATGGACGACTTGGGGCAAAGGCACAAAAGGGGCTCGGGGCCCCACCAAAAAGATAAACAGACTCAGTACCTATTTCAAATAAGTAAGGTTAGGGTTGTCTTGCTACCCTTAAGACCACAACTAAGGGAGGAGGCTTATAACAAAAAAAATAGAATGACCAACGAATTATCTAAACTAAATTAGGTTGGGGTCTTTTTCGTGACCCTTAAAAGCGAAAATAGGCAGCCTACTCCCCGGGCTAGCGTTGACAGTGACACGCTTATAAAACTAAAGTTGATAAAAAAACCAAAATGGACGACTTGGGGCAAAGCAGCCACAAGGGGGGCTCGCCCGCCGCCAAAGAGATAGACCAACGCAGTACTTATTTTAAATAAATAAGTTTGGTTAGGGTTATCTTGCGTATCGGTTGACTCAGGTGGTGACCGGGCACGGGTGCTTTGGACACTACCTGCACCGGATAGGGAGAGAGCCGAGCACCCAGTTCCTGGACTGCGGTGTGGAGGACGATACGGCCCAGCACACCCTTGAGGAGTGTAGTCGCTGGGCTGTGGAAAGGGCTGCGCTGGTCGCAGCCACAGGACTGGTGGACCTCTCGCTGCACAGCGTCATAGCGGCGATGCTGAGCAGCGAGAGAAGATGGGATGCGGTGGCCTCCTTCTGTGAAGACGTCATGTCACAGAAGGAGGCGGCGGAGAGAGAGCGTGAAGCTGCGGCTGACGCGCTGCCTCTCCGTCGAAGACGGCAGGGTCGAAGGCGACGAGCATTCTTGCGCCACGACCCTTAGTGGGGCCAGCGGGTACGGGACCCGCATTGCACCGGCCCCACTAACCCCGTCGAGGGAGGGATCAAGCGTTTCTGATCCCTCTCTCCCTAACCTGTGCGGATGCCCTGTAACAATTCGGGGTTGCCGGAGGGCGCCAACGCCATGGTGGACAGAGGAGACCCGATGATCCCATGACGCCCTCGCGAACGGCACAGAGGGCGAAACGCCGGAGTGGGGTTTAGTGGGTAAACCTCTTTCCCTCCCTCTCGACAAGAGAGGGGGCCGAAGGAGGGAGTCCCCCCCCCCTTCAAGGCCTTCCCGCGGCTGGGGGGACGGTGCGTAACGCATTCCCCACTCCGACAAAAAAAAGGGTTATCTTGCGACCCTGAAGAGCGAGAACAAGGGGGGGGGGGGCTACTTCCGTCTTCCGTTATCCCACTTCCAGGGCTAGCGTTGATAAAATAACAAAGCCAAAATTGACGACTTGGGGCGAAGCAGCCACCAGGGGGGGCCAAAAAGGTAGACCAACGTACCTTTTTCAAATAAGTTAGGTTAGGGTTTTCTTGCGACCCTTAAGACCACAAATAGGCAGCCCACGTTGCGAGCTAGCGTTGACACGTTTACAAAACAAAACCAAAAATGGAGAAGCCCCCGCAAAAAAAAAAGTTCAACGTAGTATTTAAAATATGTTGGGTTATTTATTTCTTGTGACCCTTAAGAGCGAAAATAGACAGCCCACTTCGCGGGCTAGCGTCGATACGCTTACCAAACAAAAATTGATAACAAAACTAAAATGTGGGACGGAGGGCAAAGCATCCACAATGGGGGCAGGGCAAGGCAAGCATGATAGCTCCGCAGTTTTTATACATTTTGTTAAATGCAGTAATTGCCATAAAAGGGTTTGAGTTGAGTGCCTATTATAGCGTATTATTAGTATTATGTCGCTGTCGTGATTTGACTGTGACAATCACTAAATATTTTTCAGCTTTGCGTTTTCTAAGCATGTCGCGAAGGTCTACAGCTCACAGAGCCACTATAGTATACATACAAGTAAATAATTAAATCAGATAAGTCCAGTACTGACTAATTTCTTATTTAGGTATATAAAGCAAATCAAAAATTATGGAGGCACAGAATCTGAAGGCATCAATATAACTTATTATAATAGTTTATTCTAGGAACGAAGAGCTAATATAATTTTTCAGTGGCAATAAAAAATAACTGAAAAGTTATTTTCTAGCGAGGGAAGCTGAACAATATTTTGCTTTGCTTTCATTTATTCCGTGGTGGCAATACTGGCAATGCAAATTGAACTTATGGGATATCTCGCCTTTCCTTGAAGTATAAATTAAATTATTACCTATTAGATTTGCATTTAGCTTTTTGTTTTATTTTGATATTGCATTGCGAACCTGTAGGTTCTAAATGTATTTAGACATGAAAAAAAAATGAGCATAATATAATCAAACTAACGATTTTATCCACTGGATATAATAATAGAAAAGGTAAGAGCTAAACGCCTAGCATGGTATAGACATGTAATGCGAAGAGATGAAACTCAATGTGACGAGAAAGGTACGAATGAATGTAAAGGAAGTAACCGGGAAAGGAAAACCAAGGAAAGGGTGGATTGTGAGAAAGATGATATGAAACGAAAGCAAGTGAATTATGAGATGACGGGCGATAGAGAGGTGTGGAAGAGGAATACATGCTGCGCCGCCGCCAAATGACTAGGACAAGGGCAAGTCTAGATCAAGAACTCAAGACGATGATGATGATTACATACACCGGGCAGACGGGGCAATTTACATTTCAAAATAGTTGAAACGCAACGTAAATGTTTATTTGTCTGCATTATTGTTTAATAATAATAGAAGTTAAATATGTATTGCAAACAAGAGTATGATATATCGCGACGGCTTGCCGGAGCCATTTTTAAACATTCGAGTTTGCAATATGCTTAGGCCCCACGTTCACCACACTTGCAATAAATATGAAAACGATAAGAAAAGTTAATAATTAAGTTAAGTTAGTAATTTAAATTTCAAAATCCCTCAGTAGAACGGTTTTTCTATAACTGCCGTACCGCTCCGCCTGCGTGCAATTTCACATTTACTGTGCGAGTGTAATGAAAATGATAAACACAATTTGTCAAACTCTAAACTGCCTCCGTCCATCCGGAGTAGATACGTAATAGTCGTTAATGAAAAGTAAAAATATGTTTTCCCCTCACTAGCTCGGAAACACGTGTTTTGTCCTAAAGGACAAAAGACAAAGGGTATTAAAAATACCAGCGGGTAAAAACGCATTTTATCCACTAGTGGGTAAAGTAATTTGACCTTGAATAAAGTCAAATTAACTGCTTTAAAATTTATAAGTAGGTGAATCTAGTAATAAAGATGATTTACCTGTGGAACTACTGGAAGCTGTGATAAACGCATTTTTTGCGTTGTAGTTTTCTCGCTATATTGAGGGGAAAAATTTTAAAATAACTATTAGTCCTCGTTAAAATGTTAAATCTAAAGACCCTTGTGTTTCGTTGACTCATGTTTGTGAAAAAAATGTCTTAAGTTCATACTTAACTTAAGACATTTTTTTCACAAACATGAGTCACCGGTTATTCAGCTATTCACATTCACGCCATGGAACTTGCGAATACAAAATTTTGCTATGCTGTTAACAGACGCTGTGGGACGAGCTTTATAGCCTTATTCTCGAGAGACAGTACTATCGGAGTTCTACAAAAAGGGTGACCCACATATGTAAAAAGGTTTTTGATCTGGATATTTGGATATACATGCGTCTCTTTTCTACAAAAACCATTATAACATTATATCAAGTTACTCAAATTAAATACTTGTCTAGAAATATTATATACTATAACTCTAATTGCTAATTCGAGTCCAAAAAAACTACGACAGATACGTCAATGTCACAGCTGTCAATGTCACTTATGTCACTGTCAAAATACTTTTCAGGTTTCGCCAACCTTCTACATTCTTTATCTGGCACGTAAGAAATCCAAGAATACTTGATGATAAAATTGTGAAGAAAATTCGTTTTAGTTTTTTTGTTTTAATTCTCATACGTCAAATTAGTTCCACCGGTCGCCACTAATGATAAATGTTGGTAATTCGCATTATATTACGTGTATTTGTGACAATCAAAAAAATGAAAAAATGTTGCAGGCGTCCATAGGTTACGGTGACCGCTTTACATCAGGCGGACCGTATACTTGTTTGCCACCGACGTAGTATAAAAAAAAAATCAACATCACCTTCATTCACGTTGCTAATAATAATAAAACTTCGTATGTTACACCCGCGCTCGTCTGTTATGAGATTGTACATCCCACGGAAGTGTGGAGGTCGAGGCTTCCTAAATGCCAAAGATCTCCACAACCGTGAGGTGTACAATCTCAGGAATTACTTCCTTAACAACGAGTGTGGGATGCATCGTGATGTGGTGGCAGTTGACGGAAACCTCACGCCGCTCTCCTTGGCGAAAGAGAACTGGCGCAAACCTGTGGTACTAAGTACTGCGGACCGCAAGGCGGTATGGGAGAGCAAGCAGCTCCACGGGCGGTTCTACAAGGCCCTCACGGGACCCGATGTAGACCTGCTCGCATCGGTGAACTGGTTACGATTCGGGGACCTCTTCGGAGAAACCGAGGGTTTTGCCTGTGCAATTGCGGACGAAGTTATGATGACGAACAACTACCGGAAATATATCCTGAAGGACGGTACGGTAGACATTTGTCGGGCATGGCGCCATCCCGGAGAGTCACTCAGGCATATTATTTCCGGTTGTTCTCATCTTGCTAACGGCGAGTACTTGCACAGACATAATCTCGTAGCCAGGATTATTCACCAGCAACTTGCTCTTCAATACGGCCTTGTGGACACGAAGTACCGTACTACAAGTACTTACCTGCGCTAGTTCTTGAAAATGGTCGTGCCACGCCCTATTGGGATCGATCTATTATCACTGACAGGACTATTGTAGCCAATAAGCCTGACATTGTGATAATAGATCGACTGCAACGCCGGGCAGTGCTCGTTGACATCACCATCCCCCATGATGATAATCTCGTGAAAGCCGAGAAGGACAAGTCCAGTAAGTACCTAGACTTGGCTCACGAGATAACCGCCATGTGGGATGTTGATTCAACGATCATTGTTCCGATAGTCGTTTCAGCGAACGGTCTCATAGCGAAGAGTCTTGACCAACATCTTAAGAGACTCTCGCTAGGTGACTGGATCAAGGGCCAGATGCAGAAGGCGGTGATCTTGGACACGGCGCGGATAGTCCGACGGTTCCTCTCTCTGCAGCCCTAACCACCGGCAGCTTAGGCCCTGCCCCGCTGCTGGCGGCACCCTAGGTTATGTTTTTTATAATGTGTTTATATGTTTTTTCTACTCCCGTACTGTTATTCGTGAGTTACAAGGTCGTGCATAGAACTTAAAAACCCTACATAAAAGATGTCAGGACAAGTCTATCTATATAGTCTAAACCCTGAAAACATTTAGTAGAAGTAGCACGATATAGCTGTTACAGTTCAGTAAATACATTGCTACCAACTTAACAAACCAATTCGCAGAGTCGAGACTCCTTCGTTTTCTGCTGCGTTCATTGGCGACGCGTCGAATCGCATTCAAATGTATGAGAACTCGATTCAACTCGGCTCGATTCGTCTTAGTGGCCAGGCTTCAAAGAACCATACCATAGACAGTTTTATTTTCATGTTTGCACTCAAACTGCATATTCAAAATGGTAGGCGGTCCACTAGATAACTAAGATGACTGAAAGTAGGTATTTGTTGATTTATAATTTTCTTTCAAAATAAGTGCTTGGTCGTAGAAAAAGTATTGTATGCAACGGTGTTTAACTGAGTCAAAAAATGCTCGTGGCGTCTTTATTAACAATTTTCGGCTTCGCCTCAAATTGTTACCCACGCCACTCACCTTTTTTGACCTCTTTTAACCACCAGTTGCATAAAATACTATTTTTATATTGTTTTGTATGTGTTTTTGTATTTTACTTTTATATCTATATTATAAACAGGCTAGCCTAAGAAAGAAAATAAATACTGAGAATAAAACTTAAACCAGACAAATATATGCACTAAAGATGCCCTGTCTCAGTCCGGTGCAATTTTCGCCAATGTTTATTAAATTAGTCATTGGAGTCTAACAACCCATTACCAATATTAGAATGTTATTGCTGAAGGGTAGCACCTGAACTGGCTCTCAGAATGGCGCGTGGCGAAGTCAGGGGCTCACGAAAGGTATTTCCTTAGCGTATTGAACGAGTGCCCAATGTATCTCTGAGACTCCTCAGGAGATTTGGAACCATAAATTGAAGAACATTACTCAAACTTACTTACGTACTTGCAAATACTCTCTTTAAGGTAAAACAATAGATCATTACATGTGCCATTTTTTATCTAAAAGGTTCATAAGTGTCGGTTGTCAATAAAGCGCTACTTGCATATTAACGTCTGTCTATCATATATCAGAGATGTAGTCTGTATATCTGTGTATCATGCATAATAATAAATTCAAATACAGTTTGACAGACCATGGTGTCATGGCCGCTTCCAAAACAATGGCGGCCGTGGCAACCATAAAGCCCACTATACACTATTTCGCTGATTAGCTAATTGTAAAATATATGTATAAAAACCGGCCAAGAGCGTGTCGGGCCAAGCTCAGTGTAGGGTTCCGTAGTTTCCCTATTTTTCTCAAAAACAACTAAACCTATCAAGTTGAAAACAATTTTCCTAGAAAGTCTTTATAAAGATCAACTTTTGTAATTTTTAGGGTTCCGTAGTCAACTAGGAACCCTTATAGTTTCGCCATGTCTGTCTGTCCGTCCGTCCGTCCGTCCGCGGATAATCTCTGTAACCGTAAGCACTAGAAAGCTAAAATTTGGTAGCAATATGTATATCAATCACGTCAACAAAGTGCAAAAATAAAAAATGGAAAAAAATGTTTTATTAGGGTACCCCCCCTACATGTAAAGTGGGGGCTGATTTTTTTTTTCATTCCAACCCCAACGTGTGATACATAGTTGGATAGGTATTTAAAAATGAATAAGGGTTTACTTAGATCGTTTCTTGATAATATTAATATTTTCGGAAATAATCGCTCCTAAAGGAAAAAAAAGTGCGTCCCCCCCCTCTAACTTTTGAACCATATAATTATTTAAAAAATATGAAAAAAATCACAAAAGTAGAACTTTATAAAGACTTTCTAGGAAAATTGTTTTTAACTTGATAGGTTCAGTAGTTTTTGAGAAAAATACGGAAAACTACGGAACCCTACACTGAGCGTGGCCCGACACGCTCTTGGCCGGTTTTTTTCATATTTTTAAACATATAGTTCAAAAGTCAGAGGGTGGGGGACACACTTTTTTTTCCTTTAGGAGCGATTATTTCCGAAAATATTAATATTATCAAAAAACTATTTTAGTAAACCCTTATTTATTTTTAAATACCTATCCAACAATATATCACACGTTGGGGTTGGAATGAAAAAAAAAACCAGTCCCCACTTTACATGTAGGGGGGGGGTACCCTAACAAAAGATTTTTTTTTCACTTTTTATTTTACCACTTTGTCGGCGTGATTGATTATACATATTGGTACCAAATTTCAGCTTTCTATTGCTAACGGTCACTGAGATTATCCGCGGACGGACGGACGGACGGACGGACGGACAGACAGACAGACATGGCGAAACTATAAGGGTTCCTAGTTGACTACGGAACCCTATTTTATTGCAGTGGCAACATCGTAGTAGTTTTTTTGGACTCGAATTAGCAATTGGGTACATCCTATCGGCGATTGAATCGATATTGTAAGTAGTTCTCGAGATAAATATTTAAAAATGTGTCAAATGTATAGATAGATAGACTGAGTTGTTCTTAATGGACAATTTTTTTTCGATAAATCTAGTTAATAAGTTATTAATAATAACACTTCTATAGTTAACTAAAATTCCCAAGTTGAAAGGGGAGCTCCTTTCCATTTTAGCATTTTCGCTACCGTATCCTCTTAATAGGATTCCCTATTTTGTGTTATTATAATAAGAAGTTCAATATTAGTAACATACACGATTGGTGTGTGTGAAGGTCTCTAATCAGCATCAGGCTCTCGTGGCTGCCCATGGGCCACGTGCAGTGTCCTTTATGTATTCTAATGCATATTTGTAATGATGATACAATTTATAGTCGTTTACTTGATATAGAAGTCTAATTTTAAGAATTTTCGACCTATTGTTTTCGATCTATAACGAGTATGATAGTTTTTTTCCGCTACTGTAATACACTAATTAGTCAAAAGACGTAACAGCAATTGCTTTTTCAATGTAGATAAAGGTACTAAGCAAAGGCTTAAATCCTCTAATTAGCGTTCATGACGCGGCTCTTGGGAATTACTAGGATCTAGGTATTCTAGATGGTGAATGCGCTTTGGTCTGTAGACGAAAATTACTTAGAAATCCCTCAGCAAAACGGCAGAGAAGGCAAAGCGGTGGGACTTGTAAAACTTACGTTTAATTTTGGCGCAATATTTTCCATATTGATTACTAGATGGCTAAGGTACTCGGGTTCGCTCTGGAAATTCATTTGAAATTGTGTTGTAGATGGAACATAAAAATAATCTTAAAAGTTTAAAGTTACAACCGTCTATGGGAAGTTTCTATAAGTATTGAATTTTCTTAACAGTTCTAAGAAACGTGTAGAGAGCGAAACTATACAGAGAGCGTTCTTCAGGTAATAAGGTTTCGAATTATTGTCAATTTTCTTCCATACTTTACATCAAGAAACTCCCTCGCTACTATGCTATTTTGAAGTAAGTCACTAATTTTAAAGTTCGCAGTTTGGTGCATTTGCAAAATGTACGTTTGGTTGTAATGGATTAATGGAATTGAATCAGTATTTTTTGAAAACAGCAACTGTTGTTTTTACAACACATCGTTTGATTTATAGTTTGAAAGCTTTTACTAAGCTTTGTTTTCACTTTTTTGTATTTTTGGTAGGACATGATTTTTTTTCTTTTAGACCGAGCAATACGCCCAAATGCAATTAAATGCTAATTATTAAATTTAAAACTGCCTTCCTACGTTTCAAGGACAGCGTGGTTCCCATGGCCTCGGAGAAGACTCAACAACGTTATCCTTGAAACAGCGGAGGTAAGGTTTGATAACTTAATTATAAGTGTGACTATGGATACGTTACAATTTTAATTATTTGTAATAATCATGAAATTTAAATTAGTGGCTTGGCCAATAGCAATGAAAGCGAGTGAATAAGTTTTATTGGTGAATCTTAGATTAACTCTTACTTTGAGACGTGTCATTACAATTTGATAATTCTCTTATGAATCACAATTAGATTCTATAGTTGAGATTGATTATTAATTCCAAGCGTAGAAAAGGCAGTATTTTTTTACGTTAAGTACCTTAGGAGTATTAGTAGGTATAAAAAAATACATAGGTATATGTATACTCATCAAACAACGATATACCGCACGATCTTAATACATACCTCTGCTAAATACATACATTACTTTCAAAATCCCGAGCACACTTAATTTAATAAATCCCTATCGTTCATTTTATATGACTTAATTAACATATCCTCAACAGCCTTAAAGCTCGGCCACACATGCGCGTTTTGAGAGCGTAGGCGGAGTGTTAGCGGAGCGCAATGACAGCGGTGCGCCGGACGGACGCTGGCGTTGCACTCAGCGGACGCCGACGGGAACTAACGAGCGCGGATTTCGTTTGGAATGCGCGTGGATTGCGAGCGGAACCTGCGGAACGCGCGCGCATTCCGCTCCGCTAACGCTACGCTATCAAAACGCTTTATGTGTGGCGGAGGCTTTAACAAAAATAACATAAATAAATAAATATTTTGAGGACGCCTTACACAGGTCAACCTAGCCCCAAATTAAAATATTCCATGAATGAGACAAGTTTCAGCGGCTCTCTTAGCATTTAAGCATTATTTGGATTATAATGTCCTTCCTTATAAATACATATAAGTACGCTACTTTTATATTTATAATAAAACTCTGTACAAATCCAGGGAGTTAACGAACAAATGAAAAGACTAACTCTAAAGTAACTATATATCTCGTATAGTGTAAATTGCTGGTACTTACTTACTTTAGGGCACAAAGCACCAAAGAGTTTAGTCTGGCTGGACAGGCCAACGACTTTGTCTAGTCTAGGGTGAAAGTCAATTTAAGCGTTAGTAATTGTGTAGGCTGATTATTGGTCTGCATAACATTTTATATAATTTAAGCTTCATGTAAAAATTTATGCCAATTATATTTCAATTTGATATAAGTACATACAATCATACATAAGTAGTAAGTACATAAGTTACGAATGTATATCTATTCTTTAATCAATGTCACAGTTTCGTTTTCTGTCAACCCCTTATTTGCCAAGAGTGGCACTGAAACTTGAGTAGTTTCATGTGCTCTGCCTACCCCTTCAAGGGATACAGGCGTGATTGTATGTATGTTGTATGTATGTATTTATCATAATACTATTAAGACAGTAAAAACCTCGTAAACAGCAAATATATTAAATAAAGTAATCAAGAGTTATCGGCCGCCCGTACTGAAAGCGGGACCGTAAAGTTGAAAATGGACATTAAAAAAAAAAAAAAAAAAACCTTATAAGTGAAAAGACGCAAAGGTAAAAATATCGTAGGACTTTCTCAAATAAGGAGAGTCGTGTATACAGTAAACAGGTATTGTTATGTTTTTTTCCTCCCGTGGGTGTGTTGTAAAAGTCTACTGTGGAATATGAGTACAAAGTTGTGGTGTGGGCGAAAGGCTAGCAACCTGTCACTACAATATCATAATTTGATATTCTTTCCACTTGCAGGGTTAGCACATGATTGGCGCGAGAGTATGTCGCCGCGAGATAGATCACACATATTTTCCTAATTATATTAATGACTTAAGGACCTTGCTGCAATGAAACTTGAGCACTTATGTATAGGCGATGTTTATAATAGAACTACATAAAGGTATTGAAGACTAGTGGACTTACTAGATTCTCACTTTTTAGAGTTCGTATTTAAAAATAGCGATGTTTTTACAGCGATGAGATCGTGCGTTTGAAACTCAAAAATCAATGGCAATCGTCGACGCCAGACGCCGACAGAAATGCAATCTGGCTCTGTCGCGCCAATACGCAAGAGAGATAGAGATAAATACGAAAGGGATATTATAGCGTTTGTGCATTCGGCTATGAAGTTCTTACATGCTCAATTGCTCATATCTTTCCCACCAAAATGGTTTAAAGTATAGCGATTAAAAAGATACTTACAGTCTTCCGTGATCTGAAGCTCGATTTTATCCAAATCGTCTTCATCATCGAAGTCGGTCTGCACGGTGACGTCTCGCGTGTACTGCTGCAGGGTGATGACGTCGAAAGGCGCGCGCTCGTCGGGGCTGGGCGCGCGCGCGCCTGGCGGCGCGTCGTGCTCGTGCCGCGCGCGCTTGCACGCCGCGCAGCCGCACAGCGAACCCCGCACGCGTAGCAGCCATACTAGCCCGAACAGCGCCATCCACGTTGTCATACTGACTTTAGCACCATCACGCTAGGTTGCACTGTCACACGCCATTGCCAGCCCTCACTAAGCTTTAGCTTTTGTGTTTTTGCACAGGCATTTTATACGTCACTTTCACTTTTTATAAAAAAAACACATTAGTCTATTGAGTTTAATACCCATTGGTCATAGACCTGGGGAATAACTAAAATAAAACATGGCGATAAAGTCAGTGTCAGAGATATGTTTGGTGTGTGTCTGACCCCTAATCTACCTATGCGTAGTTAAGAAATTTATTTTTTCTTTATTTTAATAAAATATTGTTCTGTCCGTACCGTACCTATAGAAGCTACACCTGCTTATTCATAAGAACAAAGATTATGAACAAGTATTTCCGTAGGTAAGTAAAAAGTTGTATTTTGATATAGTGAGGGCAACTACCAGATCCCGTGCTACGCGAAAACGGTCTTAAAAGCAGAGATCGAACAATTGGGCGTCATTTGTTAGAAATGATGCCAAGAGTCAGATTACTGCTTATAAGACCTTCCATCGACTTCAAATTATTGACATGAATTATTTTTACAGTTTTTAGTAAAAATTATGCCAATTGATCCCATTCCTATACAACAAGAGCAAAAGCTGGAACAAAAAACGGAACATACTTTTCCCTTAATTTCACACAAAACCCTAACAAATGACATACTTACTTGAACCTTCCTCATGAATCACTCTATTCAAGTGAAAAATGCATGAAAATCCGTTTAGTATTTTTTGAGTTTATCGCGAACATACAAAAACACACACACAAACACGATGGGGGACTTTATATTATAGGAGTAGTTGTGTATAAGGAAATAGCGAATAGTCATAGTAGAGAAATTTTAAATTAATATCCAATGTGCCAGTTACATTTCGCAGCGTAAGTAATTCCATTTTCCAATTAGCTTGTTCAAAAGTGAAAGCCTATGCCCGATTATTAAATGTTTAATTAAAACATAGGCTTTAATCCTAAAACAAACAAATGTTTTACTGCTAAAAATAAATGGCAAAACAATGTAATCTAAAACTTTTAGATGGAGTTTTGTACACAGTGAGACACGTGAATCATTTTAAACCGTGACTATCATGAAATTTATATTTTTAATACTCGTAATAAAAAAAACTACAGCGCTCTTACTAAGCTCTTACAGCGCCTTAAGGATCCACGGACCAACTCAGTTCTCCAAACAAAAATATGTAAACAGCGTTTTGGTTGGCAAACTCATTCACTCACTCACTGGATAGCAAAAGGTCATGGGTTCAATTCCCACCCGAGGCTATGATTTTTTTCCACTTTTATCTGCTGCTGTAAAACTTAGTAACGTATTACAGCGGGGCAAATCTCGACTGGGAGGCAAATGTAACTGGTCAATTTTGACATGTTTTACAATGTTTGCATTATTAAATAGAGTGTCCACCGGTTACATACTCGTATTGCAGGCGTGTTCAGTGGATACATGTAGAACTCAACATCATAGTGTAATAATGGAAAAAATGGACTAGTTACAATGGCCCCCCAGTCGAGATTTGGCCTGCTGTACCTTATGCGAAATTTGACCGAGCTTGCCAAGGATTCGTAAGATTACTTACTTAAGGTGGCTCGCCTAGGTTACCCGAAGCTCAGGCTGCGTTAGATGGCGTTAATCTGCAAATTACCAGTCTTATTTTTTTTGTGGAGTCGTACAGGCATTTATATACTTTCAATTATGCTTCGCGAACATTTTAATATTAAAATTGACGTATTACAACAAACATTCAACTTCTCATTGTAACGTTAATCCCCTTAATGTAAATAAATTTACTATTTTACACTATTTTTAAGTACCACTCACACATACAAACAGTGTTTTTGTATTCCTTCTAGTCGATAATTTCACGCGGCGACAGCTTGTTTAAATAGCCTTGCGGTAAATACGTGCCATCGCATGATTTGCATGGAAGTACTGGGTTCGAATCCAGGACTTTTTCTCTTTTTTTTTTTTTTTAATACTACGTCGGTGGCAAACAAGCATACGGTCCGCCTGATGGAAAGCGGTCACCGTAACCTATGGACGCCTGCAACTCGAAGAGTGTCGCTTGCGCGTTGCCGCCCCATTAGAAACTTGTACACTCCCCTTTGCTGCGTATGCACAGCAAAAAGGAGTGTACAAGTTCAAAGGAGGGTTTGGGTTGCCGACGACTCAAAGGACAATAGACGGAACAAATTAGTTCCGTAAGTCCTCCCGTCGTCAGCACCCCGCACCCTCGTTGAGCTCTGGCAGCCTTACTCACCGGCAGGAACACAACACTATGTGACACTATTTTTTGTTCGTCGAACTCAGAATTTCTAACATAATTATCCTAATCTGATATTTTAAAAAAAATCCAAAAAGTATAGATAAATTTTAGTTTCTAAACTACGATCCGAATGATTTTTTCTCTAATTGTTTATTTTTGATGGAGCAAGGGTATTCAAATCGCTTTTGAAATCTTAAATTAGTAAATGAAAATGCAATAGTTAACTGAGTAACGTAATGCTTTAAAAACTCAAGTGGACTTTTTTTATCTAAGGAGTGATTTCGATAAAATATTTTATATTTAGCGAGGGTATTAAAAGTTGTGTTTCATATCTCAACTTAATAAATAGAAAATCAAAATGACAATAAAAAAATCAATATGTTCTCTAAGACAAAATTGATACCTTCGGCTCTCCATTCTTGCTCAGTCAATAAAAAAAAAACGAATTTATATCCAAAAAAATACAAAAAGTTTATATAATCCTGGGAATCGAACGCACCTTCACGGCGTGACAGACGATTGTTCCCCAACGACGCCATTACATAACACGCTGTTACCGACGAAATTGGGCTATACATATATAATTATTTAAATATAAATAATAATGTCAAATCCATACTAATATTACAAATGGGAAAGGGTGTGTGTCTGTTTGTTTGTCCGTCTTTCACGGCAAAACCGGAGCGACGAATTGACGTGATTATTTAAGGAGATTTAGTTGAAGGGATGGAGAGTGACATAGGCTACTTTTTGTCTCTTTCTTACGCGAGCGAAGCCGCGGTCAAAAGCTAGTTTATTATAAATGGGAAAAGCTGGTTACTCTATAATCTGAAGTGGAAGAATTCGTTGTTTCACCAAAGATAATTTGTGTTTGTTTGTTTGTCCGTCTTTCACGGCCAAACGGAGCGACGGATTGACATGTTTTTTAAGTGGAGATAGTTGAAGGGATGGAGAGTGACATATGATACTTTTGTCTCTTTCTAACGCAAGCGAAGCCGCGGGCTAAAGCTAGTACAGCACGGGAAGCATGGTCGCGCGATAGACGATAAAATATCAGGCCGTCCCTGTCGCACTATTAGTAAGTGCGATTATAGGGACGGCCAGATGTTTTATCATTTATCGCGCGACCATAATTGCCTGCCTGGACCAGATTATATTGATGATAATTATTATTTGTAACCATTTAGTTAATATTGTCTTCAGTTACCGCGATAGTTACTCATGAAATAAAAACTATGAAAACGGATTAAATCGTGTATAATGAATTTACAATTTATCCCGACGTTTCGAACACTACAGCGTTCGTGGTCTCTGAGCTCAGCGGGTGACTGAGGAAAAATTACAATGTGCAAAAGCTACCCACATACCTACATACATATTCATATATATAACTATTTAGTTGTTGAAGAAAAACATTCACACAACAATAACATAGGTCAACTAGCTCAGTAAATGTAAGGAAGTCAGCACATTACTAATACTAATACTATGCCACACTATGACCTATGTACCTGACCTGACGTGTAATATTTTATTTTATCAACAAAGGCATAATAAAGATTGTAATGTATTTTTGTATGAAAATAAAAAATAGGAAAGAAATATAGTAAGAGTCTTTTTTAATAGAATATTTATTCTATTAAAAAATAAAAATAAAACTTAATAAATCCAAAAAAAGTTCAAATTATTAAAACTTAAATGTCTAGAGAAGGTTACAACATTTAAATACAGTAATATTGAGAACTAGACATAAGTTGTGACCGAATATAGCGTTTAGTAGTATCTAACAGTGCAAGGTGGTCCACATTCCTCGAGTCCGGAACGAGTGGGCGTCGACCACTTTCCGAGCCCTTACCGTCCCACTTCCTGGTATATACTTATATATATAGCTGCTTGAGACAAATACGTCCCGTATAACTTTGAGATATGTGGCTTCCAACAAAGCTACGTATGAATTTGAAGTATCTTACAACTCGAAATGCGCCGATATTTTTTTTACAAATCTGCAGTTCACAAACGTACTTTGTCGGATAGTACTCCAAATATTTAATTTAGCATACCAGAGATTTGATTTTGATTGATATTTTTTTTCCACGCTTCAACAGTACACACGTCATGGAAATATTTGATCTCATCTTATTTGCTTGATTCTATTACGTGTGGATTTTGGTTATATTGTGGTTTTATTGTATCTTTCCGTGTTTATTAGGGGACCCTTCCAGCTACACTTGACACCATAGAGATCATTTCTGTATGTAAGTAGTTATCGTCCACTTGAGAGCTATCTAGTGCCTACTTACGAGTAGGTAATAGCTTTTTCGACCATCTAAGTCGAATGATAGATAGAACTATAGGGTAACGCTTTTAATATATGTAGTGAAACATGACTGTGATACGTAGATGCTAATGCGTTAAAAGAAATATTTTATTATTTTTCCACTATACTAAGTTTTGACGAAAATTTGCACTTCATCTTGTTTACATAGTCGGAAAGCATTTTGGTGTCTTATGCCCGACTGTTTTGATTACCTCTAGGTCGTATTTATTCGCCGGTTAGCCATAAAATTTTATTAAATATGAATTTTTGAGCTTACGGTGCAGTGCGTAATAATTAAACAAAGCATTTAATAACTTCAATTCAAACTTTATTAAGCTCCTTTTAGCCACCACACAAAAACTCCAAAGGTTATATTAGTAACCGCTAATTATAATTGTTTATTGCGGAAGTACCTAATTTGTAATATTTTTAAGATATTATTTTTATAAATAAGTTGTCTTGTAAGTAAAATGTCTGTAATTTCTTAGACAATAAAATTTATTTAAGTGTCAAAATGCTGTGTTTGCGTCAATCTGCGTTGTACTTAAGTACCCTTTACAAATAAAATGGCAAAACTACTTTACGTGTCGGTGTTCGCTCCGTGTGCTCCGGCCAAAGATCACCATTATTCCGTCATTATAGAAATGGGTTACAGTTAAATCAATATCTCCTTTTCAAATAATCGATGATCATTGATCATTCAACAGATAGTCAATAACAATAACGACACGAGTAAATTGTAGTAGTAGTAAACACTTTATTGCACAGAACAAATTACAAGTACAGTGAATTATTATAATGGTTATGCACAAAGGCGAGCTTAGCCCTTCAAGGGATCTCTTCCAGCTAACCTTAGAGTAACTGCGAATAATTGTCACAATTAATTCAGTTAACAATATACCCATTTCCAGCAAGAAGATTCGAAAGACCTATAAAGTGATAAATGTGGAGAATAAATTGCCGCCCCAAGGTTATAAATGACTATCCTTACGGTAAGAGACTATGAAAGATATCAATTCGTCACAAACGAGCGAGAATTCCTCCCCACGAGAATAAAATTAACGTTAAGAAAAGAGGTCAAGTGTGACATTTGAGCTAATGTAAAAGGTCTCTTTGGTATTTATATCCTACAGGCAATTAATTATTTGTAATTGAGCCCATATTTTTTTTCCTTACAACTCAGTACAACGAAACTGTGTCGATTTTGTTTCGCCACAGCCCACAATATTCCTAACAAGTATAACAGATTAGTTTTGAATTTTTAAAACAAAAATATAAATGGGGTAAAGGAATGTTTAACTACATTTACAGATATTCAGTCATTTGTTTCGGGATCTTATTAGTTTTTAAACACGTTGACAGGTGTCAATTCTTGGAATACAATTTATAAACCGAAAACGAAATCTCCCTTGTATTCAGATGACTACTCCTTTCAGCGTAGACTTAATATGAGCCGAAGAGAAATCAGCTTAATAAAATAGTAAAAATAACATGTTTCAATGTGTACATGTAATTTGAGCGAAATTATTTAGGTATAATACTAAGAGGGAACCCTGAAAAGCGCCAAAGGAATTTCGCGGTGTTATCAATTTTTAAATTTGTGAAAGCTTCCTGATTCTAGTCTCGTATTTTTTTTAATGTCTGTGCACAGCGGCTTCCCTTAATAGTCCGAGACAACGAAATAAAAGAGTGAGGAATTTCAAATTATGAATTTAATGCAGAGTGGAAATTTCTGTCTATGCGTTGAGTATTTCTATTTACCTACTGCTGAAGCTCCAGACATGATGGCCTATATTTGAGACATATTTATGTGCCGTAATTTTAGTATGATTGAAGTTTTAAATCTTACTATTCAGTTAATAATTATAACTGTGTCAATTTCTTTGTGCCTGGTGTCTACGCCAATTACTGAGATTTGTTACCAAGCGGACCTCAGTCGGTCATCAGCTAAGGCAAGATATTGGAATTACCCTAAGAAGAAGAAACATAATAAATTCTTAATTCGATCACTATATTTACCATTTTACCATTTTTATTTATGGAAAACGGCACGATAGAAAATGCATTCGGCTTTGTGCCTAACTACTGAAGCTCTGAGAAAAAAAAACTCTTATCTTTCTACGCACAATCGCATGAATTGTTCACATAACAACATTTTCACATATCTATTTATTTTATTGATAAGAAGTACATTTGCGACAGAAAACTCGACAGCAAAATCTGGTTAGGAAAGATCAGGGATAATAAATAGCATCTTCAATTTAATATACGAGCAGTTTCATGTGTCGTTATGGCGGAGCTTTGGTAATTATTGTTGACGCGTGTTCGTAATCTGTCGTTAAGTAACGCTTCCTTACTGGGAATTAATTATATTACCTACTAAATTGTGTAGCGTCACGTTTGTTTTATCATCATCATTCTCTTGCCCTTATCCCATTCACTTGGGGTCGGCGCAGCATGTCTTTTTCTTCCATACATCTCTGTCACTCGTCATCTCATCATTAACTTGTTTTAGTTCCATATCATGTCTCACACAGTCCATCCACCTCTTCTTCGGTTTTCCCCTCCCGTTACTTCTACCACCTTCCACATTCATTCGTAATATCTTTCTCGTCACATGCCTTTCATCCCTCCGCATTACATGTCCATACCATGCTAGTCGATTCGCTCTTACTTTTTCAACTATCGGTGCTACTTTCAGGCTTCCTCTGATATAGTATACTCATTCTTTATCTTATCCATTCTTGTGACGCCACACATCCATCTTAATATTCTCATCTCTGCTACATGCAATCTCTTTTCATCCGTCACCTTTAGGGCCTAATTTAATAATATATTACGAAAACTCCTTAGGTGAAGCTTTGTTACTGAGATTGTTTTATGTAAGTACTTAATTAGAAGACAAGTGATCCATTAATTTACTGCAAAATATATGTTCAACATATAAAATTATACTTGTATTAGAAACTTTCACTTGATTAAGTTGTTTTATCACAGGATTATAGCAACAATGATGCAACAGGATAACAGTATTTAGGGGAATAACAGAATACATACATACATACAATCACGCCTGTATCCCATGAAGGGGTAGGCAGAGCACATGAAACTACTCAAGTTTCAGTGCCACTCTTGGCAAATAAGGGGTTGATAGAAAATGAAATTGTGCCATTGCAGTGACAGGTTGCCAGCCTCTCGCCTACGCCACAATTTAACCCATATCCCACAGTCGCCTTCTACGACACCCACGGGAGAAAGGGAGTGGTGAAATTCTTAACCCGTCACCACACGGACAAACACAACATAATGTATGCCGTTATGCTTTATATGCCGCTATTAATCTAACCTGGAGGGTCAAAATTCATCAAACTACGAGTTCATACTTACATGTATTTGTATATGTCACCGTAAAATTATAAAAACCGTTAGTTTATAATTTCACTAGCGAGATTATGAACTAACGAAATATTGTGAACCGTAACATACAGTTCACAATTTGACGGATTATTTTTACGTTAGATTATAATCTAATGAAGCGAAACCGTCAAATTGTAAACTGTCATGGCGTCGGAACGAAGCTAGCGCTCTGATTGGTCGGTTTTATAGTAGATCGTTCTGTGGCCATAGAGTGACTGACACAAATAGACACTGCAATCATATGTCAATCAAAAACCTCATTAAACTTTTATCATCAAAATTCGATATATTCTTTAAGGAAATGGTCGAACTCGCCAAATAAACAAAATTGCAGTTACTTTGCTTATTATGTGGCGGCTTAATTGGTATATTTCTTGTGATTTAATATTCCGTTTTCAAAAAAACAAACCGTTAGTTTATAATCTTACTAGTGAGATTATAAACTGACGAGTTATAGTGAACCGTAACGTTCACAATTTAACGGATTATTTTTCGTTAGATTATAATCTAACGGAGAGAAACTGTCAAATTGTAATCTGTCATATGCGTCAGGAGCTAGTGCCCTGAATGGTCTGTTTTTAGGGTTCCGTAGTCAACTAGGAACCCTTATAGTTTCGCCATGTCTGTCTGTCCGTCCCCTCTAACTTTTGAACCATATGTTTAAAAAATATGAAAAAAATCACAAAAGTAGAACTTTATAAAGACTTTCTAGTAAAATTGTTTTGAACTTGATAGGTTCAGTAGTTTTTGAGAAAAATACGAAAAACTACGGAACCCTACACTGAGCGTGGCCCGACACCTGGTTTTTTTTTGTTAGATCGTTCTGGGCCCATAGAGTACCTAACATAAATAGACACTACAATCACAGATGTCAATTATTAGTACATTACTCTTCTTTCAGTCTTGTTTTGATTTATCGACACCCGTTTCAAACTTCCTCTTTTTTGCACTTATTGTATCGTTCGACGTTTTTCAGTCATACATATGGCCCTTTAAACTTTCATATGGGCACATAATTAACTACATTTCGCACTAGGTGCCATAAAACTGCATCATGTGTACTGTGTACTGAAATATACTTTTCAGTACAGATGGTGCTTTTTTTACGCACTAGTGCGAGAAGTGGTCCATTATATGTCAGGACGGAACTTCGGAGGGCCATCTGTACTGAAAAACGTCGTACGATACACATGCGAAAAGAAAATTTGTAACTTGTATCGTGGCGTGTCGTTTTAAAACATTAATTTATCGCCACTCGTTTCTAACTTCCTTTTTTACGCACTTGTATCGTAATGTACTATTTTAATATATTAATTGACATCTGTGATTGTAGTGTCTATTTATGTTAGGTACTCTATGGGCACAGAATGATCTAACAAAAAACTGACCATTCAGAGCGCTAGCTCCTGACGCATGTGACAGTTTACAATTTGACGGTTTCTCTCCGTTAGATTATAATCTAATGAAAAATAATCCGTTAAATTGTGAACGTTACGGTTCACCATAACTCGTCAGTTTATAATCTCACTAGTAAGATTATAAACTAACGGTTTTTTTTTCGAAAACTGAATATTAAATCACAAGAAATATACCAATTGAGCCGCCACATAATAAGCAAAGTAACTGACAATTTTGTTTATTTCGCGAGTTCGACCATTTCCTTAAACAATATATCGAATTTTGATGATAAAAGTTTAATGAGGTTTTTGATTGACATCTGTGATTACTGTCTATTTGTGTCAGTCACTCTATGGCCACAGAACGATCTACTATAAAACCGACCAATCAGAGCGCTAGCTTCGTTCCGATGCCATGACAGTTTACAATTTGACGGTTTCGCTTCGTTAGATTATAATCTAACCACAGAATATATAATAGTACAAGTACAGAAGGCCCACTGCTTTGATGTTCACGAAATGCCGCCTTTTAAATGCCTACAAAATTCTAACAAAGAAACGAACCGCACGTGCGCAGCGTCGGACGATAGGGTTGCCTATGGATTAAAATGAATTAATACTCAGATAAAATGTTACACTATTATACTCCAGTCTTGTGTAATTTGTAGGTATATAGTTATACAGTAGGTATTTATATATTTTTGTTTAAGCTCCAACATCACAAGCCTTATTGAACTTTTCCGTGGGACTTAAGCAATAGTAGATCTGTGTAAGATTGTCCTATTTTATTCATGATGTCTATTTAACTAAGCACTATTAGCCATTCACACGCCGACACCGCATATAAAACTTTAAAAAATCTCGCGACGTAAAGTAACAATAGAAAGTGCGAACGTGCGTTCCGTGAGAACGCGCGCCACCCCTGACTAGGCCGCGAACTCGCGGCCGCCAGCATGTACTTGTAGCGCGGCGATAGAATCGCGGAGTGAGCCGTCCCTGATCTAACGTAAAAATAATCCGTCAAATTGTGAACTGTACGTTACGGTTCACAATATTTCGTTAGTTCATAATCTCGCTAGTGAAATTATAAACTAACGGTTTTTACAATTTTACGGTGACATATACATGTAGTTTGATGAGTTCCAGACTCCGTAGCTGAATGGCATTTCGCTACGCACACTGTGCAACAAGGTTATGAATCGTGATTTGAAATTGATCTGTACGTATTTTCCACGTGTTTGCCAGTATTTTAATCAGGCGTTCAGGATAGAAATGTAATTATATATGAGCTGCAACTGCAATTGTTTGTGGAGATATAATTAAATAAGTAGCTACCTACTTTAATTAGGTACTTTTGGACTACTAAAGGCCACTTGAACCACTCGCTTAACTCAAGGTTAGTGGGCTGTCAACTTCCATATAAAATGGTGGGTTAACCCTCCATTTTCAGTGGTAGAAGTAACCCTAAGTAGCTGTCGTAACATAACTTACGGACACATAAACATAAGTATATCATGTATATTAGGGTGGAGCGAAAAAACACTTTTCTGGAATTAGCAAACCTAATAGTTATCAATCAATGACCCTTAGTCTATGAAGCCTTTGTGCAAATTTTAAGCTTTTTAAATCAACATATTCTGCAGCCTCCGCATTAGGTTTGAAATTTTGAAAATCTCATATAAACCTGAATATTCAACTTTCAGATAAAAAATGTTTTTCGGCAGTATTATGTTCAGTATACATTTTTTCGCTCCCCCTAATGTATATATTTTTCAAAGTCATTACTACTACTCATTACTGTCATATAACGGAAAATAATTTGGTTCTTTTGTGATAAATTGATAATTCAAACCATTTGTGAATATTCAATGAATTTTGCGAGAGATGCTGATTTTTAAATAAATAACAAAATGGAGTTAAATATTATAACCGTGTGCCATGCTATCCTGAGTGGTGTTCCTGAGTGGAGAAGGAAGAATAGAAGAAACCCGACTACAGTAGCGGAAAAAATAGTATTAGTAGCATTCACTATTTTGCGTTTTTATAATAAGAAGTTCAATGTTAGTAACATACACGATTGGTGTGTGTAAAGTCTCTAATCCGCATCAGGCTCTCGTGGCTGCCCACGGGCCACGTGCAGCGAGTCCTAAAACTCGTAAGTATTCAAATACATATTTGTAATGATGATACAAATTGTGAGTGTGCACGGGAAAACGTCCCAACTTTGTCGATTGCTATAAAGCCGCTTTGTCAGTTTATTCATATAAAAATACAAGTAAATCTCGCCTTAATGGTAACCGACAAAGTGGGACGTTTTACTAAACACACTCACCAATAGTTGTTTACTTGATATAAAAGTCCAATTTTAAGAATTTTCGACTTATTGTTTTCGATTTACCAGTATGATAGATTTTTTTCCGTTACTGTATGTACTGGAAGAAAACTGACTTAAAAAGGCAAACCTCACCATGTGTCGCATTATTACACTTTAATACGGAAGATATTAATTTAGTATCTTAACCCTTACTCTGCCGAAACAACCACACATCCCTAACCAATTACGGGGTTAACTAATTAGATGCTAAAGTTTTGCTTTGTCGCTCTGTGCCGCATCAAACATTTTAACACGGATTACATTATACTATAATGTCAATCACTGCCTGATTATGTTATAATTAGGCAGGCTTATTGCTCTGACCAAACGTATGTCAGAAGAGCGCAAATTCATCATTTTCGAATTATTTAAGAATGCCCAAAACAGTAAAATTTGCCTGTCTGACAATTATTATGCTTTACGTATCTCTTGCCGTAATATTATCAATATTTATCGAAAAGACATTAATAATTAAATGACCATGTACATTTTATTATACATTGATGGTGGTTTAATTTAAATGGTCTCCGCACGTCGTTTCCGAATGCTGCATTTGCGCAAACACTCACTCACCCGCAAACGGCAAATTTCGAATATTAGCCGAGCTAACTCAATTTGTCTGCGTCACTTTACGTCACATTATACTCAATTGATTTCTAAACCGACGACAAAGGTTAACAAATTGTCCCCCCCCCCCCTCCGTCTGTAAAAAGGTTTTTTTCTTTCAAACCATTGAGATTGATTTTAGGCCGTTAAGATCAGAAATTAAATCGGAATCCTCGGCGCCTCCCGTTTTATTTTAATTTTATGCATTTCAAATTAGTTTTCCTTATAAATCGAATTTGATCTAATCTTGCTCTTAAACCTTCATCGTTTCATTTATTCATGGGCGGACTGTTTATCTAAGACACTGACTTTTTATGATTTACTTTACTTTTTTCATTTGAATACCAACCTACTACCGATCACATACATAGTATGAACAACGTCACAGTTCAACTCGTCACTTTACAAGCACTGGTGTAACATCACTGAAACTTAATTTATTTTCAGTGAGATATATGATTCGCGAACGTAAGTGAAATCCGGACATCGGCGGGACGTCTTCCCGCCCCGGTCTCTGGTAGGGTACTGAATGTTACTGATAGGGTAGGGTGGTTTACGCATGCGGATGATGGTGTGCTGGATGCCTTTAACCCTGACGAGTGAGTTGAGTGTTTGATAATGAAGCTCAGCTCTTAAACGGTTTAAGAGTCGTGAACTTGCACGACTCGGTTTTTGTTTTCCACCGTGTGTGCTCAGAAAAACATTGCTATTTTTAACCCCCGATGCAAAAACGACGGGGTGTTATAAGTTTGACGTGTCTGTCTGTCTGTGTCTGTGTGTGTGTATGTGTCTGTCTGTGGCATCGTAGCTCCCGAACGGATGAACCGATTTAGATTTAGTTTTTTTTGTTTGAATGCTGAGTTAGTCGGGAGTGTTCTTAGCATGTTTCATGAAAATTGGTCCACTATATCGCGGTCTGGGGGATTTTTTTCAAAATTTTAAATTTGGCATTAGGTTATACATGATGAAAATTATTTTACAAAAATTTTAACTTGGATGCACTCAATCTATTGCTTGATCAAATATTCGTATAAGTAATTATACAAATTGTTAATTTATGTAAAATATTCAATACAAATGTGTAAGTAGTTTCCTAAATTATAATTATAGTTATACGTACTAAAAACCACGACAAACGTAAAATATTACTTAGGAAAGTCTGAATTCTGAATATATCAGTCTGAATGAATTTCCACTTTACTACTGTACCTACTTTCTAAATATTTTATGTACATACTTCATGATTGTTTTTGTGCTTATGTGAAAATAGTATTTTATGCAACAGGCGTTTAAAGGAGGTCAAAAAAGACGAGTGGCGTGGGTAACAATTTGAGGCGAAGCCGAAAATTGTTATTAAGACGCCACGAGTATTTTTTGACTCCGTTAAACACCGTTGCATACTAGTATTTTATGCAACAGGCGTTTAAAGGAGGTCAAAAAAGACGAGTGGCGTGGGTAACAATTTGAGGCGAAGCCGAAAATTGTCATTAAGACGCCACGAGTATTTTTTGACTCAGTTAAACACCGTTGCATATAATACTTTTTCTACGACCATGCACTTACTTTTGAATAGTTTTCTAGAATAACTTTCGTGAAATTCGCACTGTTTCCTATAAGTATTTTGACTTGTCCTCTGCAATGTTTCTGCACTCACCCTGTCGCTCGCACTCCCCCGCGCCGCCGCCGTCCGCCCCCGGCCGGCGCCCCGCGGCCCGCTATATCCCTTAAAGGCTACCTAACTATTCTGTAAGAGCTATATCGTATGCGTGGGTGCGCGGGGCGCCGGGCGGGGGCGGGCATCTTTTATGTAGGGTTTTAACAATCTATGCACGACACGGTAAATGACGAATAACAACACGGGAGTAGAAAAAATACTTTTTCTACGACCATGCACTTACTTTTGAATAGTTTTCTAGAATAACTTTCGTGAATTTGCACTGTTTCCTATAAGTATTTTGACTTGTCCTCTGCAATGTTTCTGCACTCACCCTGTCGCTCGCACTCCCCCGCGCCGCCGCCCGCCCCCGGCCGGCGCCCCGCGGCCCGCTATATCCCTTAAAGGTTATCTAACAATGCTTTAAGAGCTATATCGTATGCGTGTGTGCGCGGGGCGCCGGCCGGGGGCGGGCATCTTTTATGTAGGGTTTTAACGATCTATGCACGACACGGTAAATGACGAATAACAACACGGGAGTAGAAAAAATTCGTAAACGTTGAAATCAGTATTTGTGCTGTTATTTAAATCTTGCAGATTGTAATAATAATGTTATTTATTCTACATGACATCAAAGCTCTCAAAACGAGCCTCTACGTGTTAGATCTATTTTAACCCCACGCAAGCTAAATATCGAAAGCTCGACAAAAAACTTTTAGGTAATCACAGTCAATACACCGTGTTTCACTTAATACTAAAAACCTGAAAACCGTTTGTTCAGAATCGAGAGTAGAATCGATTGAGCTATATCAGGGGCGGCTCACTCCGCAATTCTATCGCCGCGCTACAAGTACATGCTGGCGGCCGCGAGTTCGCGGCCTAATCAGGGGTGGCGCGCGTTCTCACGGAACGCACGTTCGCACTTTCTATTGTTACATTACGTAGCGAGTTTTTTCAAGGTTCTTATGCGATGTCCACGTGTGGAATGGCTAATAATGCTTAGTTAAATAGACATCATGAATAAAATAGGACAATCTTACACTGATCTTATTGATTAAGTCTAACGGAAAAGTTCAATAAGGCTTGTGATAGTTGTGATGCTGAAGGCTGCAACAAAAATATATAAATACTGTATATATACCTAGAAAGTAACCAAGACTTGAATATATAGTATAACTATTTATCTGAGAATTAATGCGTTTTAATCCATAGGCAACCCTATCCTCCGACGCTGCGCACGTGCGGTTCGTTTCTTTGTTAGAATTTTGTAGGCATTTAAAAAGGCGGCATTTCGTAAACATCAAAGCAGTGGGCCTTCTGTACTTGTACTATTATATATTCTGTGGCTATATCTTGATGGGGGTAATATTTTTAATTAAATTAGTATGATTAGTTATTTTTTACGTGCCTATTCTATTGTATTCGTAATACAACATTGTGTATATCGCATTGCTAGAGGTTGTTTACCTTTTTCAGTATTTAGGGGTATTAATACTGGCTGGTTACTTGGGCGATTATTTTTTCCGCTACGAGTTTGACGTTGTTTGTCAGTTTAATCTTAATGTTTATCATAAGTCATAACAAATGGAACTCGTACCTAATTACAACCTTGTCATTCTGAATATTGGGTTTAAATTTGCTTACTGCGATTACCTGTCCAATTTGAAGTTTACTGTGACAAAGCTTTAAAGTGTTTTACAATGACATCTTAGCTGTCTATTGGTAAACCTTATGTCGTTGCAGTAACGTACACAAATAAATAGTTTTATGGTTTATGATGGTAGTTAGCAATTATTTTATTGAGTGTAGAGCTAAAAGTCAAGCAGAGCTGTACAGAAATCTAAAAATTCAATTAAAAAAAAAGTAACCATCAGATTAAAATATGAATACTCTAGATGACTTTAAAAAAATAAAAATCTGTTGGGGTGTCTGAGGTTTTACGTTGTATAAGTTCAATGAAACTAACCAAGAATCATTCAAGACTCTTGTAAAGGTAAGTAGTCTTTTTTTAATGATTTTCCATTGACATAGAAACAAACAAACAAAATTTTCCAGTAAAATTTAAACGTACTTAAAGGTTAAGATGCAGTGCTTTATACTCGTTCCTTAACCATTCCCAATAGGTTTAATTTAACGTTTATTTTGTTACGAGACTTAAAAGAAATGCACTGAAACTACACAATTAAAAACCTGTTTGTGTGTTTTCGCTTAATCGGAACACTAGTTAAAGGTTTAAAAACGATTTTACTTTTTCTGATCTCTGGCTACGAGAAATAATAGGTATGGTTAGGTACCATGTCATGGTAGCAAATATGTTGTACCTACCTTATCTAAACATAACTTTATCGTAACTAATTATATTATTTCTGAAATAGGCCTTATTGATAACCTTCAAATAGGTAGACACTATTTATATTCCTCGAAGTACCTGCCCAGACAAGCCTGTGTGCAGAACGACGGCATTTTTACGTCATCCGCATGAAATATTCGACTCTGATAATTATGGTTTGGCGGACAAATAAAATGACAAACAAAATAACATGACAATCAACTGACGATCAAAAATTTCATTTATCGAGACTTATACACATATAGAAATGTAGCTATAGAAATACAAGTAATACTCTTCTTCAACTAAATTCAATGGAAATACATATATAGCACTATAATTGGCATGGCAAGAAATCAATGCCCGAAAAGCCCGTGTGGTGACGGGTTAAGAATTTCACCACCCCCTTTCTTCCCGTGGGTGTCGTAGAAGGCGACTATGGGATATGGGTTAAATTGTGGCGTAGGCGAGAGGCTGGCAACCTGTCACTGCAATGTCACAGTTTCGTTTTCGTTCAACCCCTTATTTGCAAAGAGTGGCACTAAAGCTTGAGTAGTTCATGTGTTCTGCCTACCCCTTTATGGGATACAGGCGTGATTGTATGTATGTAAGAAATCAATGAAAGCACTTGTAAAATCTACAGAAAGATATATTCTATTATGCGTCGACCTCCCTTCTTTGCATATTTGCCATATTCTAATCCCGGTATAAAGGTTCTAAATGAGAAAGAAAGTCTCACCTGCTGTCAAAATGCCTCTGTATCTAAAATATGGAGGGAGTAATAAATTTCTCGGCAGGAAAGCAACAAAGTATTACAAAGACAAGGATAGTACATATCATTCCCTCGCAACGTCGTAAAATGCAGGTCTGCTGAAAATATTCCGACATTTACCACAAGTCATTAAGCACACGAGTGATAGATTGTAATATCGCAAAATTAATATTTTTTAATGACGGATACGATCTTTTTGGAACGTGTGCGGTTTGATGGCATCCGTCACCGTGAGAAGTTTGAAACGAAAGCAATAAATCATAAAATTCTCCGAGAAACCGATACCGCACAGTTTTATTGGAAAATTTCGCTTCGACATTAAATTCTGGAATGTTACTCGTGTTGCTTCTAATGGCGGCTTAAATTCTGTCGTCAAAGGATTTATGAAATGGCTTTGCATCTGCGTTGCAGTAAAATTTCGAACAATGATTAAAATTAACTTTAGTACTTATTACTTTCACGTTCATACGACTATACTATGTATGTAAATAACAAAAACAATGACCCCTATCGCAGATTTTAGATTTACAATTTATTCATATGCAAAACAATAAAACGAAGTACAAACGCATCCATCATAGCGAAAACCTTTGATATTGAATCTGCTAACACAGCGACCCCGAGCAAGTTATTTCCGGAGCAAATGTACTGATACAGATACAACAAACAGCATCGATTCCTCTTCAATTTACATCAATCGATGCGGTGAAACGAATACGATTGTGTGTTATTTTACTCATCTTTAAATTAAGATGTGAGTTACATTTATAAATTACACTGTGCTATTATGGGGCGCGAGTTTAAATATTGCAAACGCTTGCTGTCTTGGGTCTTGTTTTAATTTATCGCCAATCGTTTCTAATTAACTCTTTTTCACACTTTTATATTGTAATTTACTAATATGCAAGCTGCCTAGTCATTCTTACTTACCAATGCAATGTCAACATTGTCGTGTCATCCCATTACTTGTGTACCCATATTTATTTGAAAGGGATGACACTTAGTTTTGCCATTTTTTGTCGGACTATAGGACGCATTAACGACATATTCTGGTTCATTTATGTTACTCGTATTAAAATCCTGATCACGTTTTGACAATCCACTGCTTTTTGTACTAAATCTAATTTGATACAAGAATCTATAGGAAGGAAGAAGCATTCATAATTCATTCATGTATTTTAAAAGATTAAACATCACTTCCGGCAGCTGAACTAAGACTAGGAAATTTTGCAGCGATTTGCATCAGTTGCAAAACTAAGTTATGGTAATCTGAATATAAGTTTCAGGCTTGAGCGGGTAAGCTTTTCAATTTTATTGGAAGATCTACGGATACTTTCCAGCCTCCACACCAAAGGAAAATCGAATTAATTCACCTTTTTAATATTTCCTTTGATTTAATTTGATTCGAATTCAGGTGTCGCTAATGGATCGCGAATGAAACAATCGTTAAATATAATTTATGCGTGAAGTTAAATCTATATTTGCAAATTGTTGACTCAATAATTATTTTTTATATCCCGAGCAGAGTTCCGATTACACGATTATTTGTTAACAGACGATAAGGTATAGTAGTTTCTAGGCTAATAAATAGGGATAGAAAGTTTTTAACTTCTTAGTACCGCAAGATCATAGGCACAATCAAACGGTGTCTGTCTGAAGCGTTTCTTATTGTCATTGAATTTGGAACTATTTGGAATGCCACAACGCTTCTGTTACCAAGTCACCGAAAAGTCCATAAATAGGCTTGGATGTGTTCCAACTCGATCGTGGGTTACTGTAAGAGAATTGTCTAATCGAATAAGGCTTTTAGGCGGGTGTGTTGTCGCATAAATGGTGGTATATATGTACCTATAGCGGCAAGAACGTACAACTTTCAATCCGGAGGATCTCGTACCAATGTTTTTTTTTGGAATTTATGATTGAAATGTAATTTTAAATTTTTAGTCGCTTTTCGATAAAGGAAAACCTCGTGAGTTAACTGGATTCTGGGTTGGGATGTCACATGGCAGTCGCTTACGTAAAAACTAGTGCCTTAGCCAATAGCGGGGTAATCCCCCGGTAGGGGTACCTAATTAGGTAGTTGTCAAGGTGGACCCCAAATAATGCAAGGTAGGATGATGTTGTCACGTCACGGTTTATTTTAAAATAAAAAAACCGGTCAAGTGCGAGTCGGATTCGTTCACCGAGGGTTCCGTACAAACCTTGTGAGCGTCAGAATGGCGGGTGTACATCAAGCAATCCTGGTGTGGTATACGTGAGGAGTTAGTGCCAGCAATGTGCCAAATGTGCACCAAAATTCGAGCAATGTGCTCTTTAAACTCCAGAGATATTTAAGAAATTAATGATACCCGCCATTCTGACGTCAGGTTGGCGGGTGCACTTCCAGTTCTAGCTAATGGCTGCCTACTCAAGGGTGAAAGTACTGCCTAAGGTTAGTGCTCGCAATGTGCTTCCACATGTATGAAGCACAAACTAATTCAGAGAGCCGTTGAAGAGTAATATGGGATTGAATAAATATATCTATCAACGCCTGCTGAAATAAAATGGCAATGTTCATTGCCTGCAATGCAGCATTAACATGCAGGCGCTTTACACAAAAAAAGTGATACACATACGATGATTACTGGATACTAAACGCATCGTTAGACATTTTTTTATTATTATTAGTAGAGTTGTGTTACTTATACGAGTATAAGCTAAGGGTTAAGTCACATCTATCAGCATCGAGTCACATTTTGTGTCATGTCATGAGAAATCGCTCGTTAGTATGAACATGCGTAGTTCGTTAATAACGTTTGCGCCCAACAGGTTCACAATGTTTTATAACTATTCCAAATTTCATATCGATAGCATAAGTTCTCGAGATATTTAACAATGTGACAGACGGACAGACAGACGGACAGAGTCGCACCATAAGGGTTCCTGTTGTACTTTTTTGGTACGGAACCCTAAAAATTGTGTATGTACCTGACTATACATAACTGGACCCTATCCATACTAACATTGTAAATGGGAAAGTGTGTGTGTCTGTTTGTTTGTCCGTCCTTCACGGAAAAACGGAGCGACGAATTGTCGTGATTTTTTAAGTGGCGGTAGTTGGAGGGATGGAGAATGACATAGGCTACTTTTTGTCTCTTTCTAACGCGAGCGAATAATAATTAAGTTATTGTGCGGTGAGTCCTCGAGTGAATTAAAAACCTAGTTAAGAGCGATTTCGCACTACGTCTGATCCGAATCCGATCTGAATCCGATCCGAACCCGTGAAAATAATATCCGTAGTAGCCATATTTATCAATAAATAAATCATCCAAATTTCTACTGCACTATCAGATGCAATTTCTTTACACGTCGATTCTCAAAGACGTATTAAGCTTTCAAATTAACTTTAACGCTAGGCACTTTGCTCCCACTAGCGCTAACGAACTCAGAGAACTTAGAGCAATACACAGAATAAACATCAATATTAAACAGTACTTTGACTTTGCAATAATTCTTACAGATAAAGTATAATGCAATAAAGGATTTTATGCAAAAATCTGTGAATATCTTCCTAATCAATCAAATAAAAAAATGTAACTGTAAGCATGTTGATGTTCAGATAGGTCAGTAAATTATTCAGATTCCGAATTAGTTACCAAAGCTAAAGAGACGCTTGCAAATTTAGTTGTACGTATGTAATTAAAACCATAAAAATCACAATTTGTCATTTGCTTTTATCTTGCCATCAATTCGACTTCTTGAGTTCAATCGTTTGCCAATACTTATGTAGTTCTTTTTTTAATACTACGTCAGTGACAAACAAGCATAAGGTCCGCCTGATGGAAAGCGGTCACCGTAACCTATGAACGGCTGCAACTTAAGGGGTGTCACATGCGCGTTGCCAACCCATTAGAAACTATTACACTCCTTGTTAGGTTGCCGACGACTGTAAAGGAGTGTATAACTTATATAGTTCAACTGGGCATATTATAGCATCTCTTAAGCATGTGGAATGTTTCATTTGTCAAAATATTCTAGAAAAACTTAGCTTACTGTACCTGCCTCACTCATCCATCTTAATATGGTCACTTATCGCAATGTCTTTAATAAGTTTATATTATAACAATAACGGTACAATTAACAAGTTTTAGGCACCTAGTTTCAAGTCACGATACTGCACATGATTCAAACTGTGTTCTCTGTCTACATTGAACAAGCAAGACAAGAGTTTTTTTCCAAGCACTCTTCGCAATTGGCTTTATCTTTTCTAGGCAAAAATACTGTTTATTAATAACATGCGTGCGTTCGGTTTTTATTACATAAGGCTTATCTTTTAATAAGAAACAACAAGTCGTCATTATTTCACTTCTATTGTACTTATAAATGATATCTTTCGTCTTAGTTTCTACGGAGATTGACACTATATTACATATGATACCTACTTTAAAATAGAATATAATTATGTTAGAATATTAAACTATCCTTAATGTAACATTTTATTTCTATCACTGTTGTTAGTTATGTAAATAATTACCTGGCCCCGTAGCCGAATGTCATTTCTCCGACGCCAAACGAAAACGAAACGTAGTCTGGCACTGTCGCGCCAATACGCAAGAGCAATAGGGATAGATATCTACTAGCGTTTCGTTTCGTGAGCGTTTGTACCATTCGGCTACGCCTGTATAGTAGCGGTCAATAATTTGTCATACCTTTTCACATTTGCTTACTTAAATGTAAATCTGATAAAATTTTGATAAATAGCTGTGTCGCGTAACGATGTCGATGAAATTTGTGCGTATAAAAACGACGATTTGTTCAACCTGACACTCATTTTAAAAAGAATTCGATAGTCTCAGTTTTTAAAGTTGCACGGGCATGGTCCATGTAGCACGATGTGTAAGATTTCCTCCCAGATGTATTAATTTTGTATCAAGTCTGTCACGAATTTTCATTTACTGCTTAGGCACTGGTCCCACCGCGAGCTAGTAAACTATGAACTATTGGCTGTAAGGACGAAATAAAGATAATCACTCCCGCGTAAATAAAAGTGACACGGCGATGTCTATAGTTACTCGCCCAGCGGTGAGCTATCAATGTCGCCATGTCTCTTTTATTTGCACGGGAGTGCTTATCTTTTGTTCGTTTTTATAGCCGATAGTTCATAGCTTACTAGCTCGCGGTGGGACCAGTGCCTTACGAATACGATATAGGTATAGAAGTACATACCTATGATAAAGTTTTTAAGGAGCGTAAGTACATTTACGGAATTTCTATAGCATATAAATTCTCGTTTCCTATCATAGTAACGCTATCTACGTTGAAGCCTCGTTGAATCGCTCAGGCATTGGTACGCAAGACAGGCAGATTTATGCGTCACGGGTCAGGAATATACGAGTAACCTATCAGGATATAGATAGACAAGCACGTGTCTATATGGCAGAAACTTCTAAAAGTTATTTTACTGCATGACTTTGATTTTGATATCGTAAATAGAGAATAAGTATTTCGGTACCTATCTGCCAAAGCAGCAAGGTGAATACGTATTATATAAAAAGGTTTATTCCTCGGCTTTATTAAAAAAAGCTCCACACGATTATTTGCCCCAGCAGTAAATCAAGGTGAGGGTAGGTAGGGATCGGACTCGATTTCCGTCGGGCAGAAAGAGTTGAATATAAATCATTACTTCAACGCCTTCCTCTGATTTATTCATATTCGTGAGGGAGTGTCGCACGCATCCGGTCGCGGTGTCGGTCTGTTATTTACGATTTCTCGTCGTTTAGAATGCTGCTGATTTGAGAAATAAATTGGATTCGGGAACGGATTAAGGCTTATCCTAATTTGGCAGGCGAATGTTGAGATTGAACGACCCCTCTTTACAAAATGTACCAATTACTTGGTAGATATATTTTAGTATATTAATAACAATTTGTTATGCACTATTTATATAGCAAAAAATCACAAAAGACGAAACAGTTAAATACTAAGTACATAGCAACACGTGATCTTATTACTAAGAAGCGATCTCTTCGAGATAACCATTCAGGCAGACTAACACAAGAACAAACAGAACATAGTTATTCACTTCTAATATATAAAATTGTGTAAGTAATATTTTTTGGACTATCTGCTATCTACAAATTATCAAGAATGTATCGTTGTAATTAACACAAGTTAAATTATAATCTATTGAAAATATTTCAACTTGTGCTATCTTAAAGTAGTTACACCACTATATATTTATATAAATTAAAACCGAAATAAATTACACATTGGAAAGTACAAGTGACCAAGGCCTCTGGTTCCTAAGGCTGGAAACGAACCAGCGTACTCTGCAATCGCGGCAGATGCCTGTTTATCCGCTCGGCCACCAGGTCACAGTTGCTGAGGTCGAAACCTCCAAAACTGTGACGGTGCCTCAGGCACCAGAGGCCTTGGTCACTTTTTCTTTCATATGTGTAATTTATTTCGGTTTTAATGTAGCGTTGACTGTATTTTTCTTTCGACATGCAATTCTGATCGAAACTAACCCTAAACACAACTGTCACGTTATTTTGTCACAACTCAGTGACAACTCTCCCATGACTTTCACCAGTCTACAACATAATATTGCATTGTCATTGGATTTACATATTTACATACTTGCCTATTCAAAATTAATAACTTCATGGGAATATGAGAAGTAGGTAAGTTAACTTGAATAGTTTGACCTGTACAACATTTTGGAAAAAATATTTATGATGGAAAACTTTATCCTCGTATTTATGATGGAAAACATTACGTCGCACGTCCTTTACTTATATCAGAACGTCGATGAACGCGATTGTGAATCAGATTAGTCCCTAATTAACCAGATGACTTCATTGTCGATGTCACGTTTCTCCACATCAATAGGCAAGAAAAGGTCTAACGAGTTTGTCGTCGATTTAATAAGATTAATGATTTAATTGGAGGCAGACGAGACGGCGTAATGAACTTGCCCTAAAACTTTCCACCTACTTCTTGCCCAGGCCTGTCGCTTTAGCAAGGACACAAAATAACGTCAGGCTTTTTTTATACCCCGTCCATTCTTCCCATCGATTTGTTTTTAGAACTACCTTTTCTGCCCTCCGGCCGGTTAGTGTAAAATTTCAAGCTGCTCTAAACTAAACGAAGGCACCGCTTCCCATCACCGTCGAACAGTTACACACCTTTGCCAGTAAATATAAAGCCTCATATCACAGCTTTAAATGGGGGGGCGACCGGTCTGGCTCAGTCGGTAGTGACCCTGGCTGCTGAGCCGCGGTCCTGGGTTCGAATCCCGGAAAGGACATTTATTTCCGTGATGAGCACAGATATTTGTTTCTGAGTTATGGATGTTTTCTATGTATATAAGTATGTATTTATCTATTTAAGTATGTATATCGTCGCTTAGCACCCATAAGTACAAGCTTTGATTAGTTTGGGGCTAATTTGGTCTGTGTAAGGCTGAAGAAGAGAAGAAGAAGAGAGTATTGTAGGTGGTTTGATGTAATTTAGAACTTTTTTGTCTTTAAAACAATAACAAAATAAATGTACTATTATACGTAGAATAATATTTACCTACTTATGCTTACCTCAAGAGTTATTATGCTTCATCTGCAATAACGACGAATTTCTGATGGAATTTATTAATATTGAACTAGAAGCCTTCAAAATATCCTTATCCTTCGTGGAACGGTAGAAATAGCTAAAAAAATAAAAAAGATAATAGTCGTAAGCCTTAAAATGATCTAAGTACACATTTATTTTACAAAATATACCAAATCTAATTCTGAGTGGGATAGTTAAAATATCAAACTATTATCACGTAGTCATCGTCACTAGGTCCATTCAACACAAGTTATTGGCTACGCTAAGGTACTAAAATACTATTTAATGTTAATGTGATCAAAATTACATAACAAAGGCTACTTTCTCTGAATACGCATGGCCACGAGCACAATAGGTTCAGTTTGCCTGACGTAAATAAAGGGGCACCCCTTTATGTGCATATACAAGAAATACTTCTTTATTAACGATACCTTTGGGTTCAATTGGCGTAAAGGACAAAATGCAGGTTTTCAGGAGAAGCAAAAAACAACTTTTTTTTTAGAAAAATGTTTATATCTTTTTTGTTTTTTGACCTATATTTGTGACGTATATAGAAAAATATGTAGATTTTTAGTATCCTTAACCTAGTGTAGCACCTGTAGTGATAAACTAAACGGTTTAGAAGTTAGATGGTTGTAAAGGACATGTCAAAATGCTATGAACGGCCTTTACACCCACGATTTTTTTGAACAATTAGAGTTGATAGGGTCGTAAATGACGGTCTTAGATGATTTTTATACAAATTCGGGGCGTAAATGTAACCGGAATGGTACAAATGGCAACTGTTTTTAGCTTAGTTTACAATTGAAAAACTTGAAAAATGTATCAAAACGTAGTTAATATGCCATAGAATAGCCACAATAGTGTTACAGTGTATATTTATCTAAATATTTAGCAAAGACAAAGAACAAGACTATTTTATACCCAGTTTTGCAATAAAGAAACAACATTTGCTTAAAAACTATCTAGTATTTTGGAAAGTTATTATTTTAGTACTCGCCGCTGTCTCAACTCTCAATAAGTACGCATTCAGTATTTAATTCTAGCAGGGAAACGCTTTCGTAGTTTAAGTAAATATATGTAAAGAAATGAGATTTCTTTGAATGGTCTACAACTTATGACTCGGTCGGTAAAGTAGAAGTTCACATAGCAAGATAACAGATGGCGTGGCAAACTCCATAACTGTTCGGCGTGTAGGTGTCATCCATCTGTCATGGCGACTATGAGAGGTTATAAACCCGGAGAGTGAAAATCAAGAGACTAAATAATTTAAGGTGTAAAGTGGGAATCGACATGCCAATTAATAGACTTTGAATGTCGTTTCTTTGTTTTCAGAGCAACACTTCGTTTATTTTGGTTGATTCCTAATAACCCATAAGAATTGTCTTATATATAAAAACACTAATGGTAATCACGTCAACTTTAATCAGCAACTGTGAACAGTAGACTATATTAATACGACAGTAATTTTAAGTCTAAAGTAGAAAGAAGTTCTAAGAATAACTAAGAGTTAAGTACCAATTTATAAACGCAAGTTAGGACGCGTGCGTATACAAACTGTGACCAACTAATAAATAATAGTAACTGTAGTCAAGACTACCTACGATGTTGATTCATATTTTTGATAATTTTAAAACAGAAGATTGTTATTTATTCTTTAACCTGTTAAATAAGAATAATCTTAATTATGATTTCAATCCTAGAAATATTATAGTCAATGCTTTAAGTACCTGTGGGTACATAGCCAAGTCACCAATCGCTAACGCTCATTCGCTAGCGAAACGCACCTGTTATTGTCGCACTAAATGTTAGTATAGTCTACTGTTAAAGTTTACTGGCGGCGTAGCTGAATGGCCATCGTCGACGCCAGACGCCGACAAAAATGCAGTCTGATGCAATACGCAAGAGCGATAAAGATATATAACTACGAAATAGATATTATCGTGAGCGTTTGTGCATACGTTGTGGGTACGTACCCTGATTACCATAGTGTTTTTTTTAATTACCTACATGTCGTCGCAGTATAATAATACTACGAAAGCGTTTCCCCGCTAGAATTAAAGGCTGAATGCATAACCTACTGACTATTCAACAGCGGCGAATACTAAAAAAATAACTTTGAGCTTGTTGCCAAAGTATTAGTAGATCGTTTTTAAGCAAATATTGTTTCTTTATTACAAAACTGGATATAAAATAGTCTTGTTCTTTTTTGTTTCTAAGATAGCTTAGATAAATAATACACTGCATTAAACTAATGTCTATTCTATGCCATATTAAGTACGTTTTGACACATTTTTCCAGTTTTTAATTGTAAACTTAGCACAACATTTGTACCATTTCGGTTACAATTACGCCCCGGTTTTGTATAAAAATCATCTAAGACCGTCATTTACGACCCTATCAAATCATGGGTGTAAAGGACGTTAATAGCTTTTGACGTGTCCTTTACAACCATCTATCTTCTAAATCGTTTAGTTTATCACTACGGTTGTTACACTAGGTTAAAGATACTCGTAATCTGCATATTTTTCTTATACACGTCACAAATATAGGTCAAAAAACAAAAAAGTGGGTTTATCTTTCTCTTGGAAACCTGCATTATATGTCCTTTACGACAATTGAACCCAATGATATCGATTACAGTTGCGGATAAAATATTTTTGGTGCTGGTCGTAAAGGACGAAGAACAAAAAAAACTTGTCCTTTACGCCCAACTTTACCACACTACTATAGAAAGTGATCCTTAAAAAGTCAGGGCTTAAAGGTCAACAATATATAACAAGGTGACTTGCGACTATATTTTTATTTGTAGATTTCCTTTACGACACAAATAATAATTTATAATTAATGACTTGATATTTACGCCCCTTCAGAAAAGCTATTTTTGCAAGTCCATAGTAGAAAATCTTGGTCGTAAAGGCAACTTTTTAAGAGATATCGAAATTTTAACTACACAGATCGATAGCGCTTGAAATTCTGAACAAAACTGTATAAATATAACTCATTTTCGCCAAAATGTCCTTTACGCCAATTGAACCCAGAGGTATCGTTAAGTATTACAAATAAAGGATAAACATAGCATGGAGAAAATACTGGTCACATAAAGAAATCCTAAAAGAAAATTACAGTTTAAAAATAAAGAAAAATATGATTATGTATAAAAGCTAAGTTAGTTATAAGAATTAAATATTTGAACGCCAAACTGTGGTAAAATAAGGATTGAAATGAAAATGTATTGCCCATCTATTATGTACCCTTATTTATACAAATAAATATTTTTGATTCATTTGATTTGATTTGATTGAAACTAGTCATGGATTCCTGCATACTACCCCCTACGGATTCCAGACATGGGTTTTCACCGAGAAAGTACGAGGAAAAATCTTATCTTGCCAACATGGGATGGAGAGAAGCCTTTTAAACCTGAAAAGAATAAATAAAGTCAGAAACACCGTTATTAGATCAGTAAACTATTAAGACAAGACTGTCTTAAACTATTAAGACAGAAATGGAGATGGGCCGGACATTTGGCAAGGTACAAAGATAATAGATGGACTGTCCTAGCAACCAAATGGAAAGGTCCTCTTGGAAAAAGAAACGGAGTGAAATAAAGAAAAAGATGGAATGATGACATCATACAAACCACATTGCGGAAAACAAAATCAGATGGAAGAAGATGAAAGAGGCTTCTACCCTCAAGGGATCACACAATCAATGTACAATAACAAAATAAATATGGGATGTGTGAGAACATAGCTAAATAATGCAAAAAATTAAAATGAGGGTTTTGAATGATTCATGGTTATTTTCATTAGACTTATATTGGCCGGTATATAGACCGTGATTACCTTTTTGATTTTTGTCGAGCCGTCGTCCCGATATTAAACCCGATATGTCTGTATCCCGGTCAATATAAGTCTACCTACAATTACGTTAAACGGTAGACGTAGTAAGTAATGCTTCGGTTAATTAACTTAGGTCCATGACATAAAATAAAACTTATGTTATCGTTATTTAATCATAAATGCGGAAAAAGTCAAAATACACTTGTACACATTACTTTATGCATAATGTAAAAACCCATTTTCCTGTTCGAAAAACCCAGGTAAGTAAAATTCCATAGTAGTCAAGTGCTTCTTTCATTATGTGTCAGAGTACATTTAATTAAATTGGCTATTACTTGACAGGTTTTTGTTAATAAAGTTTTACATAAGGATCAAGTATATATTATAAGAACCATGGCATAGCAACTCAAAGGACAAACATGACGGCCAAAGTCTGACGCTCGCTCTCGACGATTCAACTCGATAACAAAATGACAATATTTAAGTGGAATAGAAATCTTTTATTTGTTTCAATATTGGAACAAATACATCTTAAACTTATATAATCTTTACAACTAGGGAACAAATCAAATTATTTTATTGCCGGCTCGGCCACCAGTGGGCCTTGCCGTTTTTTCTTTCGTGTATGATATCTATTTCAATTTATAATTTATATATGTGACTACTTGAAAAAAGAACAAATCAAAAATATTCAATAAAATGATTTGTTCCCTAGTTGTATAGATGGCAGCACCATCTCTCTAGCTATATCGTAATCCTGCAAGCACTAATTGTTCGCCCTTAGAGTTGGTCAAAAGGCGCCTAGCCTTATCAGAGATAACATACACTAGAGAAATTTCGTCGGGTACTACGGCGGGCGTGTGGTCTAGTGGTAAAGACGTTAGCCGCGTAAGTTGAAGACCCGGGTTCGATTTCCGGCTCGGCCATCAGTCGGCCTTGCCGTTTTTTCTTTCGTGTATGATATCTATTTAAATTTATAATTTATATAATCTGAAGATGAGTTTAGACTGGCCAGCAAGTTATTGCTGCAAGTTTTAAGACGCAACTATAGGTAAGAGTGGCAAACATATATCTGCATCTCTTTCTTGCATATTTTTTTTTAATACTACGTCGGTGCCAAACAAGTATACGGCCCGCCTGATGTAAAGCGGTCACCGTAACCTCTGGACGCCTGCAACTCAAACAGTGTCACATGCGCGTTGCCACCCCATTAGAAACTTGTACATTCCCCTTTTGCTGTGTTAAGTACACAGCAAAAAGGAGTGTACAAGTTCCAAGGAGGGTTCGGGTTGCCGACGACTCAAAGGACAATAAACGGAACAAGTTAGTTCCGTAAGTCCTCCCGTCATCAGCACACCGCACCCTCGTTGAGCTCTGGCAGCCTTACTCACCGACAGGAACACAACACTATGAGTAGGGTCTAGTGCTATTTGGCTGCGATCTTCTGTAAGGCGAAGGTACTACCCCAGTCGGGCTTTGCTCTAGATTCGAGCGAGACGATATCCGCTGTGCTGTGCCCTACCACACAAAGCGGAATATCATTCGCTATGCCCTACCTCCACTAAATTCTTATACTTCTGTCTCAAAACTTGCAGCAATAACTTGCTCGTCTAAACTCAGCTTTACACCAAAATGGATGACGCTGACGCTCAGCACATGCCTATAGCGCCATAGCACAATGGCGATCAAATATAATATATGAAAGAGGCGCGTCGCGTTCCTACGCCTAAGCTCGTGTAGGTAACCGCGTACCATGTATGTATGAGTGAGACATGGCAGGTCGACTGGTCGCGTTTTTGACAGGCGGTAGCTGTGAGGTAACCGAGAGCGGGTGGGCGGCACTTTCAGCGGGGAGCCTGACTACGATACGATTTTACTTTATTATACTGTGGCCATAAATACTATTTTAAATAATGGCGCTAGTTTTCAGTGCTCCCATAATTGTGTGACGTCATATACTAAGTATTACTTACCATTCTGTCCTAATGTATGGATGAGCAATTGAGCAAGACAATTGCGAATATTATGATGATCTTATATAACATAATAATATATAATAAGTATAATATATGTATTGTTCACTATATTGTAAGCTGTCGATTGGTATCATTTTCTATTAACATTTTTAAAATAAGTAAATAAAAAAACTAAAACAAACGAAAACACTCAATTTAACATTGGAGTCATGTATGTTTTTACAATATCAATATTATACACGGTGTAACATGAAGAACCCGAAACATTCTAACCACGCGTTTCTAAGGCGAAATATGGAAAACAATTTAGGTACATGTTTGAGTAATATTTTTATTATTGTAATATGTTATAATATATTAATTTATTTGTATTTTTAGTCTACATATATTTATATTTTTTATGACTGTATGACACATAAATTTTCTTAATTAAAAGTAAATGTTGTTTAAAGTGTAAAAGGGGATATAAATAGGTACATGTTGTCATCGGCTCAGCGTACGCCTCCTAAAAGTCCAGAAAACCATTTATCCGTAAAGGAAACGATGTACAGATTAAAATTTATTCAGTGGTAGGCAGTCAGTAAGTACCAAGTGGGTCTAGACTCTAGTTGTTGTTAACCTGTGGATGATGCAATTTGACCGACTATTGAGTGTACATGGTTTCCTTTATTTGCTACAACCAATTTACTTATATAAACAAGTCTTTCCTTGCTCGTAGCTTTGTTGTACGTCAATAATCTTTTTCTACTCGTCGACTTTAATCTGTTAATTAGGACACCACAGACTAAACTATAAGTGCTGACTTTCAGTGTTGGATAGTCTTTGACACTTAGTCAACTATAAACTAAGCGCACGGCAGTGCGCAGGCCAAGTTCCAGCAACAGGCCGCGCGCATGCCGTGCACTATTTACACGAACCGTTTCGACCCACTTTTGACCCCCCTGAAGCTCAGTGCCTATTGCAAATACAGAGGTAAAATGATATCTACGTAATCATATACTAGTACTAAAGCAGTATACCAAATTTCATTGATATAGCTTCAGTAGATCCTGAAATATGACCCTGTGAAAACAGCTAATTTTGGCACTGACTCATTCACTGACTCACTGACCGGTAATCAAAACCTTTCGGCCACTTCCAATTGTCATAGGGTTATAAAATTTGGCACACAGGTTATATGTAGATTTAAGAAATTGGTCAAGCGTGAGTTGGTTATCTATCGAACTTTTAATAAAAATATTTATGACCCAGTGATACAATAAGAATACGATGAGGAGGGGGGGGGGGGGGAGGGGGGGGGGGGGGGTTTAAAATATGGTCATAACATGACACAAAAAGAAAAAAAAATTGGTAAACATTCTTGAAAAAGGTTTTGAGATCCCACCAAAAACATACCTGTTAAAAAGGGGGCCAAGTTCCTATCGGGTTATTGTTCCCCTAAAAGAGTTGAAATCCAATTCATTGCCAAGTTTATATGCAACTTAAAATATGGTATAGTTGTGAAACTTGTGAAAATACGTAGGTACTTGGTTAAAAATTATAACTTCTAAATTTGAACTTATGTAATCATGATAAATAATTATGTAATCCCATGGTATTTTAATACGCTCGCATTTTGCCCAAAAAATATTATAGGTAGATTGTGTAATTCACTAACTACCTAAAATGTATGATATAAAGAAGAACGAGAAACTTTTAGTCAATTCAGTAAATACTTATTATTACTGTTTTTTGTTGCATTGTTGCCTTTGAAGTTTTTCTCAAATTATATTCAGAAACTTGTATTTTGTATGTATACGAAATCGTGACTAGTCAAACCTATTTGGAGCAGGAAGCGAGTTAACTCAATATTTACACAGCAATATGCAACGTGCTTATCCGCTAAGTTTTATTATTCTGTTGTAAGTATTGTTTAATACGTGTATTTGTGTAAGCGCTGGTAGCCTAGCGGTAAGTACGTGCGACTTTCGTTCCGGAGGTCGCGGGTTCGAACCCCGGCTCGCACCAATGAGTTTTTCGGAATTTATGTGCGAAATGTCATTTGATATTAGCCAGTCGCTTTTCGGTGAAGGAAAACATCGTGAGGAAACCGGATTAATTCCAATAAGGCCTAGTTTACCCCTCGGGTTGGAAGGTCAGATGGCAGTCGCTTTCGTAAAACTAGTGCCTACGAAAAATCTTGGGATTAGTTGTCAAAGCGGACCCCAGGCTCCCATGAGCCGTGGCAAATGCCGGGATAACGCAAGGAGGATGATGATGACGTGTATTTGTGTAACGGTAAATACGGGCATCGGCACACTTTAAATAAAGTAGGAAATTACATCAATAAAATTTCTATTGCCTTAAGATTTTATGTTTTATTTGTAAGCTTTTTCTGGCGTTATATCTGATTCTTACAGATGTAAGTACGCCATACTTGATTGACAGTCACTATTTTTCTCATCGCGTCGTTTTACCTTGGAAAATGTCAGAACTACTCACACATATATTTTTCTATGCGTGCAAAACTTACACGTGCACATGTACTGAGCTCAGACGCTTTCACGGAATCAAATATTACGAATGCATTCACTTTTGCAGCATGTTCATAATTCTTAAGTCAGGGTTCTATTTACATCCCGTTTCCATTCCAGACTGTCTGTCCAACTCACAAAGTTTGAATAGCCAGTGTTCTAACTTTAATGCTTATTTCGGGAACGTCGAATTGGTTCCTCAACTGTTCTATAATTAAGTGGTACAAGTTTATAAGTACATAATAGTGTGTTGGCTATCTAGTAAAAGGCAATGTCGGAGCGTTTGAAAGTAGAAAATCATTGATGCCATACTTAATTAAATCTATAAAATATCCTCAAGTATATGCGATTATCCTCGACTTAAGTGTTTATGGGGAAAATCGGTACAACGGTATAGACCTAAAGTATATAAAAATCCCGCTCGAGCTGAAATTAACAACCAGCGATAAATTTAATGTTTCTTTAAAAAACTTAAATCCCAACAACAGGGCACGTAGCCGAATGGCAGAAACGCTCACGAAACAAAATGCTCGTAGATAGCTATCTCTATCGCTTTTAACAGACAGAGCCAGACTACCTTTCGCGGCGTTTCGCGTCGCAGAAATGCCATTCGGCTACAGCACCGTGTCTGACGCACGCTATTCAATTGATTCCTATTCCAAAAACTAACACTGTATCAAATGGTAAAACTGTAGGTATACAAATACACATAATTATCTAAATATATAAAAGAAGAAGCTGACTGACTGACTGACTGACTGACTGACTGACTGACTGACTGACTGACTGACTGACTGACTGACTGACTGACTGACTGACTGACTGACTGACTGACATATCAACGCACAGCCGAAACCGCTGGTCCTAGAGATTTCAAATTTGGCACGTAGATTCCTTATATGGTGTAGAGGAGCACTAAGAAAGGATTTTCCAAAATTCACCTCCTAAGGGGGTCAAATGGGGGTTCAAAGTTTGTATGGGGAAACAAGATTAGTTTGACTATTTTATTCGAAACTTCACAGGAAGATTCCTTAAGACATATGACTGAATACGTGTTTCAGGTTTTTTGAAAACTTAACCCCTAAAAGGGTGAAAAGGGGGTGATAAAGTAAAAAAATCAATATGGGTATCGTTTTTATGGTTTATCGGGTCGCTGATCACGATAAATACAACGTTTTTAAAATCTAACGAGGCGGAAGTGAAATACCTTCTCCCCTGTTCCGGTGCAATGGGGTTTAAATATCAAAAAAATATATAAAAGAAGATATTGACTGACTGACTAACATATCAACGCACAGCCGAAACAGCTGGTCCTAGAGATGTCAAATTTGGCACGTAGGTTCCTTATATAGTGTAGAAGAGTACTAAGAAAGGATTTTTCAAAATTTGTCTCCTAAGGGGGTCAAATGGGGGTTCAAAGTTTGTATGGGGAAACAATGTTAGTTTCACTGTTTTATTCGAAACTTCATAGGAGAGAACATAAAAACATATGACTAAAGACGTGTTTCAGGTTTTTTTGAAAATCTAAACCCTAAAAGGGTGAAAAGGGGGTGATAAAGTCAAAAAACTAATATGGGTATCGTTTTTACGGTTTATTGGGTCGCTGATCACGATAAATACAACGTTTTTAAAATCTAACGAAGCGGAAGTGAAATACCTTCTCCCCTGTTGTAGTGCAATGGGGTTTAAATATCAAAAAATATATAAAAGAAGAAACTGACTAACTGACATAATATATCAACACACAGCCGAAACCGCTGGTCCTCGAGATTTCAAATTTGGCACATAGGTTCCTTATATGGCGTAGAGGAGCACTAAGAAAGGATTTTTCAAAATTCTTCTCTTAAAAGGGTGAAATGGGGGTTCAAAGTTTGTATGGGGAAGAAGATTAGTTTGACTATTTTATTCGAAACTTCATAGGAGGATTCCTAAAGACAAATGACTAAATACATGTTTCAGGTTTTTTTTTAAATTTGACCCCTAAAGGGGTGCAAAGGGGGTAAAGTCAAAAACACAATATGGGTATCGTTTTTATGGTTTATCGGGTCGCTGAACACGATAAATACAACGATTTTAAAATCTAATGAAGTGGAAAAGAAATTTTCTCCCCTGTTGTTGTGCAATGGGGTTAAAATATCCAAAATAGCCATAAGTATAGGTTTAGTTTTTATCTTTACTTCTGGTTCAAGAGATTTCAAATTGACACGGAAGTTCCTTAGAGGACCACTAAGAAAGGATTTTTCAAAGTTCACCTCCTAGCATGATAATTTCACAGGGACAGGGACAGGTACAGGGACAGGAACGGGATAGGGATAGGGATAGGGATAGGGATAGGGATAGGGATAGGGATAGGGATAGGGATAGGGATAGGGTAGGGATAGGGATAGGGATAGGGATAGGGATAGGGATAGGGATAGGGATAGGGATAGGGATAGGGATAGGGATAGGGATAGGGATAGGGATAGGGATAGGGATAGGGATAGGGATAGGGATAGGGATAGGGATAGGGATAGGGATAGGGATAGGGATAGGGATAGGGATAGGGATAGGGATAGGGATAGGGATAGGGATAGGGATAGGGATAGGGATAGGGATAGGGATAGGGATAGGGATAGGGATAGGGATAGGGATAGGGATAGGGATAGGGATAGGGATAGGGATAGGGATAGGGATAGGGATAGGGATAGGGATAGGGATAGGGATAGGGATAGGGATAGGGATAGGGATAGGGATAGGGATAGGGATAGGGATAGGGATAGGGATAGGGATAGGGATAGGGATAGGGATAGGGATAGGGATAGGGATAGGGATAGGGATAGGGATAGGGATAGGGATAGGGATAGGGATAGGGATAGGGATAGGGGAAGGACGGGGACAGGGACGGGACGGGGACGGGGACGGGGACAAGGATAGAGATAGGGACGGGAATAAGAATAGGGATTGGGGTCGGACTAATCGGTCGGCAATCGATATCTAGGCAGTGTAAAATGCAGGTGGCTCAGTGCGAAGGGATTAGTAAGTAGGCATCGGCGAGTATCCTGCATCCGTAATAACTATTGCATTCAATGAACTGTAAGAAGATCGTTGTTTGCTTGCCTTATATGTTTACGTTTGCAATAAGTATAAGGAAAATGGAAAAAATTGTAAGCGATAATGCAAGAAAGTACTTTTTACCCTACCGACCATAGCGTCGAGATACTGGCTATGTGGGTTGTATGAAGTTTTCCCAGTATAAATATTTATATAGGTAAAATACAAACATATTCGTACCTACTACCTACGCTTTGGTCGCTGTGTAACAATTCTACAATCATTGCAAGAATTTCTTTTAAAACAATAGTAATATGTGTAAGGTACAGTCAGCCAAAAAAGTGGTTTAAGTACCACTTTTCGATCAATAGAGTCGAAAAGTGGTAAACCGCTTTCTTGGCTGACCGTACAGCAAATAGATCAGTTACAATGGCCCCCCAGTCCAGAATTGTCCCGCTTTACCTTAATCGAAGTAATCGCGGACAGATGTACCTACAAAGAAACCTACGGATCCAAATGAAAATCTTATTTTTTGTAAACGTTTCAATAAGAATACTTTTATTACGCGGGCGAAGCCGCGGGTAAAAGCTAGTGTACATATAAAATTCGCTCGCTCAGGCTTGCCTGTTAATTTTAAATCTAGCAGTAAGCATTCCAATGTAGGTACAGTCAACCAATTAAAACACTAGGCCACTGTAAAACTATGTCATAGTGACGTTTATAAATCATATTGTAAGAAAACTCTTAATGCTTGTCATTTGACATGGTTGTAGAGTGGCCTAGGGTTCCAATTGGTTGGCTGTACCTGATGTGTAAAATTTTATTTTATCACTAAAGGATTATAATTATTGTATTGTAACACATGCCGATCGAGCGAAATTTTCTACAAAATTGACCTTGACCAAGATAAGTGACCAAACTAAACGATATCTAACCTCGATTTGGGTTTTTTCTTCTCAAGGTTTCTTAATTGTATATATATTCTTAAAGGTAATTTTCTTATAGGTACCTAAAAACCCAAAAGATCAAAGATCTCAATTTAGTTATTACAAACGATTGAGACAATCAATAAAATGATTAAGCTCGTTATACTTAATACCATAATAGAATAAATGTAATAATCATTCACCGTTCCTTCGGATGAACCGAAGTTCATTAATAGGTGATAATTAGACAACAATAGCCCAGAGTACACAGTCTGTTTCTAACTAGTAAAGTAATTACTGGGCTACCCTAAGCTTCTTACGTACAACACTGAACCTTTATAAGTGAGAATAAGGATTTATTTTGAATGTTTTCTATGCGGTCTTTTACGCTATAGTAACAACGGGCTGTGGTTTGAAAATGAAGGGATTAGACCCCATGTGAACGGAAATGGTGTGACGATTTTTAAGTCTCTTTTTATTACGTCTGGAATTAGGTCGGTTTAAAGTTTTAATGAAGTCATTTTCATCTGCGAATTTTTATGCAGAGAAATACCTATGTATGTGATCATTGGCTTCTATTTACCTACAGCTTTCTTTGTGTTATTTTTGGAAGTATACAAGGTAATACAATATTCAACTATACAATTAATTATTAAACACTGTACCAGTAAACCACTGTTAGTACTCGTTAATGTATTCCACGAATCTTTTACACCTGCATTTATATTTGAAATTTGCATCTATAAGTTGCATTATTTCTAGCCATATTTATTTATGTGAGTTAACTACGAGTATAAACAGTTATGCCTACTGCTTAGATTACCTCCTAGTAGTAAAGAGGTAATGTGATGAAATTAACAAATTAGTTATTCAATGAAAGTGATATTTTGACTGCGAGTGTTCACTGTTAAACAGAATTTCAAATATGTTAGCTCGATCTCAAGATTTATGGAAACATGTAGGGATTCCAATGAAAGAAACGCCATTTACATTGCGTGGATGAGTATCATGCTGCGCAATTTTTTCCGAATGATTTTTATAAAGAATACCTTTTAAATAATAAGATTAGTACAGGAGCCAATTTCGAGTAGTGGCTAATTTCAACTAATCAATTATCAAATATTAAATATTAGAGTGTCCACTGGTCACATATGACCCTCGTGTTCAGGGGACACAATGGACGAATACGACATTCGCGTTAATATTGTATTAACATGAACAATATTTAAATAGATTAGTTGAAATTAGCCGCCAGTCGAAATCGTCCCTCTGCGCCTTAATTTAAATATTTGTCATCGAAAATCGGTAACGAAAATGTAAGAGCGATACGGTTCAACCCAGTTAAGCACCTAATAGCTAAGTATAAGTAAAAGAGTTTTCTTACATTTTATTTTTATTGCTACGCTCAAAGTCGTAACTGCGTTCGTATAGTTCCATACTTTCAAGGATAACCATAATGTTGTAATCAATTTAATGCCACATGTTAACATCGTCTTATTTTTAAGACCTGTTAGGTTAATATTTCCTTCCATTTTATGGTAGATGGTATTATAAAGCTCAATTTTTGAATATTTTTTTTACATAGAAAAATTTAACAGGTATCAGACTAAACAGTAAGTTGTAAATCACTCGCTTCAAGTTTAAATGTTTTAGCTTAGTAGGTACCTACGTCTAATGTAAAAATTGTAACTTTAGTTGGTACTTATTTGGATGTTTTTTTATAAATTACAATTTGACATTTAGGACCTGTTGCATCAACTAGAGTTAGAAGACACATGTAAATATGTCACGCGCAGCAGAAGTCTATATTGAATACTGTACAAAAACATATCGAACGCTAAATTTGGTAACAGACGCTTTGGTGCAACCGACCCTTAGAGTTATACCTACAATGTAAACGAGCGACAACGGCGGCAGATAAACCGTTAGCGGTTTTCACTCGCTGTTCAAATGTAAAACAATAAAATAAATAATTAAAAAATTAAAAACACGACTGCGGTTTTAAAGCGAACTGAAAAGATGAAAATAATCTTTAGATATGCTGGTCAGTTAACTTGATTAATATAAATTAGAATAATGAGTGTTTAGTCAGGTACATAAATAGCTAAAGCAAAAGTTAATGCTCATGGAGGATATCGTGACCGTACCTAGATATTTTATTTCGATTGCAGTCGGGGGACAATGGACAAAAACCTGACAAGAAGGTCCCCCGACTGCAATCGAAATAAAATATCTAGGTACGGTCACGATATCCTCCATGAGCATTAACTTTTGCTTTAGCTATTTTATGTACCTGACTAAACACTCATTATTCTAATTTATATTAATCAAGTTAACTGACCAGCATATCTAAAGATTATTTTCATCTTTTCAGTTCGCTTTAAAACTGCAGTCGTGTTTTATATGAGGGCGCCTTGGGCGCCCGGCCTTCAACCGAGTGCGTCGGGCTTCGCCCGACTCTATATATGAGGGCTCCTTGGGCGCCCGGCCTTCAACCGCGTGCGTCGGGCTTCGCCCGACTCTATATATGAGGGCGCCTTGGGCGCCCGGCCTTCAACCGCGTGCGTCGGGCTTCGCCTGACTCTATGTATGAGGGTGCCTTCGGCGTCCGGCCATGGACCGCTTGCCTCAGGCGTCGCCTGATTCTAAGTATGAGGGCGCCGTCGGCGCCCGGTCTTGGACCGCGTGCGTCGGGCTTCGCACGACCACACCTCGGACGCTGGCGATCAAATATATAAATAAAAGAAGCGCGTTCCTAGCACACAGTCTAAACTCGTGTAGGTGAACGCGTACTATGCTTGTATGAGTGAAATATGACAGGTCGACTGTTCGCGTTTTTGACGGGCGGTAACTGTGAGGTAGCCGAGAGGGGGTGGGCGGCGCTTTCAGCGGGGAGCGGGAGTGGCCATACTGTACGATAGTACTCTTTATCACGCATCTTTATGTGGCACGACTCTATGTATGAGGGCGCCTTCCGGCCTTCGGCCGCATGAAATTGGTCAATATGCTATCTCAGGCTCGGAATAAATGGCTTTGAATAGGTATAGAACTCTCAGATATTTAGAAACTTTTTAGAAAAGTTAAAGGTAGGTAGTAGCTTCTTGAATCCATACAACAAATTATACGCGAGTCCCAGAAAACTACCAGTACCTAATGCCAAATGATCTACAACTACAGATGAATATTATACTATGCGTAATGAGCTTCTTCTAATTGTTATTCGGCCAGAGAAGCGGTCGGCGAACCGCTGTTGGTCTACCGAAAACGATTGTATTTTTTCTCGGAAAATCAGTCGGGCACCTGCTTTGATCTGTAAGTCGACGCAGATTTCTTTTGGTATCTTTATGATCGTATTGCCTAATAAACAGACGTAAATGTACCTATCTAGATTAAGTTTTAATGTTTTCAACCCTATTCGCGCGATTCATAGTCTATTAACTATTAGGTCCCCGAATAACACCTATTGTTATTCCGGATTCTATTGGGTTGGTAAGAAAGTAATGAGCGAATCATAACCAATATTGTAATTTTTATTTAATTTATTATTTTAATCATTTATCAAAAATATAACGGCCTTCGTTATCTACTACTTGTCTCCATCGTTCTGGTAAAGAATGAATAGCATCGGCGAAGAAGTTCTTAGGTTTAGATTCAAAAAACTCAGCTATGTACTGTCGTAGATGGGCTTGATCATCGAACTTTTTTTCATTCAAGGCATTGCTTAGCGATCTGAACAATACGTAATCCGTAGGTGCCAAGTCTGGAGAGTACGGTGGATGAGGTATCACTTTCCAACCTAGCTCCAATAGCTTTAGCCGAGTCACTTTTGCAATGTGTGGGCGAGCATTGTCGTGTAAGAAAAAAACTTTAGCATGCTGTGGACGATTCTGACAGATTTTTTGGTTTAAATTTTCAAGCTGAGTACAGTATACTGATGCGGTACCAGTCATTCCACTTGGTAGGAGTTCCCAGTGAATAATACCATGAATATCCCACCAAACGGACAGCATAACTTTTTTCGGGTGAGGCTCTGTTTTTGGTGCCTCTATTCCTTTTTCGTTTAGAGCTAGCCACTGACGTTTGCGTGTGTGATTTATATATAAGATCCATTTTTCATCTCCAGTGATAAGATGGTCCCACCAGTTGAATGTGCGGCGAAAAGACAGAAGTTGTATGCAGATATCGGCACGGCGGTTTAGTTGATGTCTATCAAGTTCGTGCGGTATCCAAACACTGTATTTGTAGTTTTTTCCCAACTCGTGTAAATGTGTTTCTATGGTGACATGAGAGCAGCCTAACTCGGTAGCAAGAGTACGACTCGTTAGCCTCGGATCTCCTTCAATTAAGGTTTTTAATTTGGCTACATCAATCTTCACCGGTCGACCAGACTTAGGTTGATCTGATAATGAAAAGTCGCCACTACGAAACCGCTGGAACCATCGTTTCGCCGTGGCCTCAGACACAACTTCAGGAGCAACATGCTGACATATATTACGCACTGCTTCGGCGGCTGAATGGCCAGACTGAAATTCATATAGTAAGCAATGCCTTACATGCACTTTTAATTCGTCCATTTTCTTCCTTATATTAGCTCGGCGACAGCTAGTGAATGACTGACGAGAAACTGTGCGACTCGCTCTTTATATACTTTCGACCATAGAAGATTCTAGAACTCTCTCAAAAATTTTATGTGGAATTCAATCGATCGCTCATTACTTTCTTACCAACCCAATATTATCCTCTATCTAAAGTCTTCATTTTAATGTCTCATTTAATAATATTTGTTTTTATTATTAGATTTGTTTAAGTTACATATTTTGAAAACTCTTAATCTCTCAAAACAAGACATAAACGCATATAATGTGTATATATTATTAATCGCCTTTAAAAGCTCTTCATTTTGATACCCCACTCGATAGATTTGCAAAAAATGTTTTTCTAAAGTTTGCGCATTATGACGTAATACGCCCGCCATGTTGAATTTTAAGTGACGTCACATATCCTATGTTCATTGGGCAAGGACGATTATAAAGGACCAGCAGAGTCCATACTAAATACCGTACCCCGTTGGCAGCCGTAAATCTATGTCACTAGATGTCACTAAGAGTGTCATTTGAATAAAAATGTCGTTTTTTTTTTAAATACGCACGCGGTAGTTCAACGGCATTACAAGTGATACAGTGAAAAGTATATAGATGACGCTAGGGGCCCGTGTCATGTTTCAGTCCCTGTTTACAACGCAAACCATCGTTCTTATTTTGAATTATGACAATCATGCAAAAGAGTACCATACTGTCAAATTTTCTATCTCTTTCATTTTGAGCGTGACGTCAATGATTAGTAATATTACTTTCAATATATTTAAAATTTAGATTTTAATGAGGCCATTTCGAACGGTGTTTATGATAGATATCATGTTGACAATCAATCTCCTGACCGTCTCGCTCATACCAATCCTATCCTATATTTGAACGAGTGCGACCGAAACAGTTGAGTATTATTGAAGATTTTTGAATGTCTAAAATCTTATTGGTACTTAGTTGTCGAAAACCCGCTTTTTCCATAAAGTGTTGGCGCGACGTCAAGTGGGTGATAGGCGTACGAGCAAGTACGCGTTGGATGGTCGACTACTATGCGCAGCGGTTTTTACGCGTACTTACGGTGACACACAATCGAAAAAGGTGGTCGAGCCATAAGTACGCATACCTGCTCGTATCGTACGTTTATCACCCACTTCAGACTGCGTTTCGATCGGCGTTTAGCGTCAATGATTATCAGCTCGGCTTCATGGCTTTACGAACCTTAGCTCGGACCATCGAATATGAAACTTATAAACTTCTTTATACACAAGGGTATAAAGAAGTTTATAACCAGGTGCTCCATGACACCATTGCACCAATCTGTCGCCAGCACCGCTACACTTCAACGGCCAAGTCACACAACATCCATACTAATATTATAAATGGGAAAGTGTGTGTGTCTGTTTGTTTGTCCATCTTTCACGGCAAAACGGAGCGACGTATTGACGTGATTTTTTAAGTGGAGATAGTTGACTGGATGGAAAGTGACATAGGCTACTTTTTGTCTCTTTTTATATCCCCCCACTTCCTTAGAATGGAGGATGGAAGTTTGTGGAGAGATTTTCGAATTTAACGCGAGCGAAGCCGCGGGCAAAGGCTAGTTAACTATAATAATAAAGAAATCGCAGTAAGGAACTTTATGTAGATTTCATTACTTTTTAGAGATAAACAAGCAGCTCCATCGAGACGGCTATTTTTTACAGAATGTTTTTGGTGGGATATACATAGGCATAGGTATATAACACTAACAAGGTATCTATTGTCTTAGTCCGTTTTCACATTATCCGATCCGATATCGGATGTCGGAAGGATTTAAATGGAAAAAATCCAAGATAGCGCCTGTAATGTATGGGGTATCAGTCCTACATCCGATATCGGATCGGATAATGTGAAAACGCATTTAGTCTCATTAATTATTACTTATATCAGAGTTTCACTAATTATTTCCTTTTATTCATTTATTATCTCAGTTTAGGTTTATACGAGTACCAAACGAGTATAGTATACGAGTAGAAAATATATTACCAAAACAATACAAACTATCATTAATCCATCCATCCATACTAATATTATAAATGCGAAAGTAACTGTCTGTCTGTCTGTCTGTCTGTCTGTCTGTCTGTCTGTTACGCTTTCCCGCTTAAACCACGCAACCGATTTTGATGAAATTTGGAACAGACAATCTTTAGACCCTGAGACAGAACATAGGCTACTTTTTATTTCGAAAAAAAGGGATGAAGGGGTTGAAAAAGAGGTTGAAAGTTTGTATGGGATTTCTTAATTTTAAATGATAAAACCATGAAACTTTATATTTTAGCACTTGATAAGAAATCATTAAACATATATTTAAAGTCACATACAGGTCGAACGCGATTAATTAACATTATTTTTACCTTTAAAATAAACATGGTGGGAAATAAACATTAACTAAAAGCGGGTAGATTATATTTATTTGTCTACCCCGAACATTTATATAAATTAATATCGGGTAGTTTTGTGTTGTTTACATCTCCGGTGACATTTTGCTGGGACGTCAGTCTTCCGCGACCACGGCCAGTGCAACCTGGCCGAAACGTTGGGAAAAAAGGTAAAAATAATGTTAATTAATCGCGTTCGACCTGTATGTGACTTTAAATATGTGTACAAAGCGCGAGAACTTAAAGTGTTATATCATTAAACATCTTGATAAGGGATAGGGATAGCGATAGGGATAGCGATAGGGAAAGCGATAGGGAAAGCGATAGGGATAGCGATAGGGATAGCGATAGCGATAGCGATAGCGATAGCGATAGCGATAGCGATAGCGATAGCGATACGGATACGGATAATATGGGTATCGTTAGCGGGATACGGATAATCGGTCGGCGGTCTCTTACAATCAATGTGCTCTAAGACGATCGTTGTTTGCTTGCTTGAAGATTACGTTTGCGATAAGTATAAGCAAAATGTAAAAAATTGTAAGGGATAATAGAAAAAAGTACTTTTTACCCACCGATCATAGTGTCGAAATACGGGCTATGTGGGATGTTTATAAAGGTTTCCCCAGCGTATATAGAATTACCTACGCTGTGGTCGATGTGTAATATTTCTACAATCATTGCAAGCAAAAGTATTATGTGCAATCGAAATAATCGCAGATAAATATACCTACAGAGAAACCTACGGTCCCTACGGATCCAAATGAAAATCTTAATGAATACTTTTATTACGCGGGCGAAGCCGCGGGTAAAAGCTAGTTTATTATAAAAACGTAATCCAAAGTGCCACACCTGGCGGCCTAACTATCGGCGTTGTGTCCAAGACGAAGCCTGACCGACGAAGCTAGCAAGTCTCTCTACATGTTAGCTGAAATACTGTCAAACCATTCACTGTGATTACTCAGATTATTATAAGCAAAATGATCTTCGAATGAACTTTCTGGACAATTGAGATGCATGGGCGCAGTCGAAACCAGCTCGCCCCTTCAGCCGTGTCCCGTTGAAAATCGGAAAGATTCTTTTCCTTAGCACATTAAATTTAATGTTTACAAATTGGATTCGCCTTCTGTCACCTAAACTGGTAATTTTATGTATGAGGTCATTGGTCATACAATTATTAATTTATACAGTTATTAATTCTGTATCTCTACTCGCATTGCTGCTGCGATTCTAAAATATTTAATATCCATATATTATGAATATTCAATAAATCATACAATGACATTTGTGATGTGACATGGATGTCAGATGTCACTGGATGTCACATCTGTTGGCACAATGATTGCGTTTTGTTGAACGTATTTGAGCTCAACATATAGGTTTATTATCACTAAGTATATTATATTAATGAACAACGAAACGGATGTGACATTTTCCTAGTCCACCAACGTCATCTAGTCATTTTATTTGGCAATAGTTAGACAACATGCGAACAAACTTAGCCAGCGAAGCGATCACAACTACGTCGAGGCCGACCAAAAAATATAATTTGTAAAAATTATGTTTTGAGCCAATATTTTGATATTAAAATAAAGTTTTTTGATAGTTATTCATAGTATAATATAAAAACAAGTAAACATATGTGTGAAAATATGTTTTTTTCCACTCCCGGGTTACGAAACAACGCCATCTAGTTTTAAAGCAAAAACTAAGCTTTTTTCAGGGGTACGCTTTTTTGTATGGGCTATATCAGTCTAGTATTAAATGGTCCTTGATTTCTTCTTCGTGGAATCCAGTGATTAGCAAATGTAAGCGGGAAAAACACCGAGGGACACACCGGCTGATGTCGTGAGTGTTGTGTGTAGGCAAAGTGACAACCCTAGCGCAAAAGTGAATAATCAAGAACAAGTGCGGGTAGTTCGAGAAACTCGCGCGGCTAGAAGATGTTGATGCAATTCCTCGCCAGTCTACCCGTGACCACGAACATAATGTGATGTTCGAAACGTCGGGCCTAATATAAATGTAAGTGTTTACGCGATTAAGTCCCGTTTTGTTTCTAAAATTATGGGCATCATGTTGATTGATATTGTGATAATTATGGTATGTAATCCATACCGCCTAAGGAAGTAATCAGATAATGATCCCTTCGTTACCCCAGGCCAATTAATTTGTTATACAATAGCTGCTAATGATAGCTGTTTCCTTAATATAATCTGTTTAAAATTTGGAAAAGGGAATGTAATACGTGCCACTAATGGGAGTTATCAAGTAACTACATACACAGAGCGAAACGAATCACGCTCAGCTTTTGAACGGTATATAGAGCAGAGGTAAAAAAATTTTTACAGCGACACACATATTTCGCCTACAAAAATATCTGAACACGATCTAATGTTAGGAGAATAATGGTGGCTTCTGTTTAGCGGCACAGATTCACCATCATTTCAGGCGAGAGACATCTACTGCTGGACAAAGTAATCTCTCCCTTGACAAAGGATCTCCACAGCGATCGGTCATACGCCGCCCTCAATTAATGATCGTCGATACATGTAGTGTTCTACAAGTTACTTGTCATTTGAATCAACAATATATTTGAATCAACAAGTCGATTTTATAAAAGCAACATGACACATATCGTTTTAAACATATATTTGGCTGATTCAATCAAATATCTTTTAACAAGTTTGACCTTGTTGTTTGAACAAATTCGACTTGTATCATAAATATTGTGATTTATTTTATTTACTAAAATACTTTTGTTTCAAACGGATAAACCCGCAACAAGTCGAACTTGTTAAATTCACAATGCAAATTTCTCTCAGACAGAGCACGCTGCGTCTTACGGTACGTGGTCGCCACTCGAAAACATTCCTGCCGATGGATTGCAATGGCCTAATTAAATAAAAACCGGGAATTTCGTCGCAGTCATAGGTAAGATATCGATTTCATAGGTTTTTAATGTGGATTCATGAAATTATGAATTGGTACTCAAAACAGCTGACTACTCTGCTACTGCTGAAGATAAACAGGCAGGACAGGTACCTAACTAGACACATTGTGTGGATGTTTTTTTGACATGGTCCATCCGTTTTTGTTAGTTCTATACATACTTTTTTTTTTATACATTTTATAGTGTAATATAATACTTACAAAAGATACGTACGAGTACGGAAGGAACAGCCTGGCAGTCACCGTGCGGTTTTCATATCAATTACCTATTAGTCCACTAATGATGCAAAATTCTAATCTATGTGCATAATCAATTATTCTAAGTATATGTATGAATCATATCGTAGGTAGGTATCTTTCTAATGTAGGTAAGTAGTATAGGTACCTACCCATATTGATTGTTTACCAATCTGTCGTGTCGAGTAACAGTGCTCAAAAAATTTGCAAATTACTTTATCCACTGTAACCGTGAATATGCCCTGTAACAACCTCAAAAATCTAACGCGTCTAGTAGTGGTTTAGAAGTGATATAAGTATCAACTCCAGGCCTTGCAGAATACATTTTAGCTTTGGCTTAATTAATCTTTGTTTACTAATAATGATGGATGACTTGTTATTCTTGTTCTTGCCAGCCAATCTGTTATTATAACTTTTACTGAAGTAGTTTGTTTTGTATGTATGTATGGAACATTGTTGTGTTTTTGTTAGTCGGCTTAACTTAGACTGTCTGTCTTGTAGGAGTTTGGGGTATAAACAACATTTCGGATCATATAGTAATAACAAAAATATTTTTTGTTTTAATAATAGAACTACCGTGAGACACTGACATATTAAACATGTAAAATCGGGTAACTCACGTAAAATTGTCATGTCGTGTCACGTAAAGTGTCATGTGCGTCAGGATACCATCGGCATCGCACGTGCTCAATGAAAATGCTCCTCGTTCGAGCGAAACATTCGACAATTTTACGTGAGTTACCCGATTTTACATGTTTAAATATTTTTTTCATCACACCCGCACTTTAAATGTGCTATTGCACGCAGGCGGAGCGTGAGTTATAGAAAAATCGTTCTCCCAAGGGAATAATGAAATTTCTTGTCCGTACTTAACTTTTTTACATCTATAAACATATTATTTACATTGCGAGTGTGATGAAAAACATTGTGTGTAACTCGGGGAGTATGAATATTACTAACTCGAATCTTTAATCGCTCCGGCAAGCCGTCGCGATTTAACTTACGCCGTGTCTTGCGTGGGCGACGGTCGCGCGACCGTCGCCGTCGCGTCTCATCGCATCGTCTACTTCCATATCGATAAGGTTTGATTTCGTATGCGTCGCATCGCGCGACCGTCGCCCACGCAAGCCACGGCATTACTCTCGTTAGTAATATTCCATTTCCTCCCCTTGTTGCACAATGTACTATTGTTTGTCAACGACAAAGTAGCGATCTCGTAAAATTAGAAAATTACATACCTAATAAGATTAACCAAGTATGTTTTCAAATTAAATACTATATTATATTTATTGAATTGAAATCGTTTTCCCAACTTCTCATAGTTATTACTTTTTTTCAGGGTTGAATATTTTTTTTTTTTGTCTTTAATTGTGTTAATGTACTATTAATTATTCTCAATTCTTAATGAAGACTCCTAAGATATTTAATTTATTCAGTGATGCTAACTAAGGCGAAGACTCTATTTACAAAGATTTAAATTAAAACATGTTTTAATTACAGAAATCAATTCAGAATCAGAGATCAAATTAAATTAGACACCTTAGGAGACTCTGTCTTAGCCTACTCTGCACTGGCTTAGAAGTGAGAAGTATGGAAGTACCTCTACGAACATTATACTCTTATACCGATTAGTCTTTTGTGATGGCAGTTAGCGCTCAAACTTATCCGGTTCTGATAGCAGATAATCTCGGAAGTAGCGGAATCGTTCTTGTTCTCTTAATTACCAGGTGACGTTAATGGTATCTCAATTGTAAAGCAATTATAAAAATATGAAGCCTGATGATTAATTCATTAAAAATACAATATACTCATATGTGTGTAATACCTTTACTTAATAAAAATTAATTACAATTCTTAATGTACCTAATATTTATTAACTTAATCTTATATTTGATACATATAAAGGAATGTGGAGTGGTTCGCTACTACAAGGCACAATACTATGTAATCGACGCGACAAAAACCTTTAAGTCGCCTATTTAAGCGACAGACTAGAAACTAGGCCGTTGAAATTCCCTAACATACATATAAACGGGATTGAAAAGATCCTCCACTCTGCGAGTGTGGCCAGGAAGAGCAGACTACCGAGCATTTATTATACAATATTTCAACGCATCACACCTTAGGTACCTCCTTGAGTTAAATTTAAAGGACAATCAGAATATTGAGGTCCCCATGCCATGTAACCAATTTATAGTTATTTGTTATACAAGGGGGCAAAGTTGTATTTTAACGCCGAGTGTGGAATTTAAAAACGAGCAAGTGAAAGGATTCTATAGTTGAACCACGAGCGAAGCGAGTGGTTCGAGAATAGAATCCTGAACTTGCGAGTTTTTTAACACACGAGAAGTAAAATACATTTGCACCCGAGTGTAACACAAAACTTTTCCCCTCACTATAGCGAGGAAACTATAACGCAAAAAATGCGTTTATCACTGCTTCCAGTAGTTCCACAGGTGGTAAATCATCTTTATTACTAGATTCACCTACTTTTATCAATTTTAAAGCAGTTAATTTGACTTTATTCAAGGTCAAATTACTTTACCCACTAGTGGATAAAATGCGTTTTTACCCGCTGGTATTAAAGGACAAAACACGTGTTTCTGAGCTAGTGAGGGGAAAATCATATGATTAGTACCTAAATATCTTATAATTTATTAGAATGGGTAGATGAGGTTGGATTTTTTATAAAATTGAAATTGATTTTTTTGGTTCGCACTATTTCTCGATAGTTAATCGCCGAGAGTTTTGGTGTCCTGGTTTTTTCTTCGCTGTCGAAGTCTACATGGTACAGACCAAATTTTGATCTGAAAAAGAAATAAAATCAGTTTTGATACTCTTTGTATACCTAATTTTGCTACTCTCTTTACAATTTTATTAATAGGTGGGTATAGCATAAACACCAAACACGTGTTTCGTAGTTAGGTAATAATTGAGGCCTTGCTAAACTACTGTTCCTATGACCAGAAACTCGCTGGTAAAACTGGTTCACTATTATCTGGCAGAAACTTTTTACGCATATATTTGATTCGTATAATAGTTCTTGGCAGAAGTCAACTTTGGCAGAAACACCTTACGCAGAATATGCTTTGGCACAAATCATTTCGCAGATTTTTGTAATACCGAATCGTCTGTTGTCATAATGTTGATGAGAATAATAGTATTCTAGTCGAACAATACATTTGCAGATAATATTTTTGCATAATATTTAGGCGGCATAAAGTTGTAATTTGCTATTTGATAGCTATTTGGATGTGTTGGGGATGCAAGATACCTAACATCCTAACACTCTGGGGCAGTTTTTCTTTTCTGATAGCGGGAAATAATTCTGCTAATGTAATATTATGCTATAAGATTATTATGGTACATACAATTATGCTAAACCAAAGGCGACCAAAGTATAATGTTCTGTAAACCAATATTCTGCCAAATGTATCTTATGCGTGGTAGTAATAATGCCAACTAAGTTTTCTGCAAAATTACCATTCGACCGAAAGTGTTTCTGCGAAACATGTTATGCGAAGTGTGTTTCGGACTAAAATTATTCTGCCAGATGAGGGTAACCCGGTAAAACTCGCAATGGTCTACTTTTGATCGAACTCATCGATTACCTACTATTTTTGGTAGCACCTACTAAAAATACCACAGCGTCTCACTCAAACCAAAAAGTGATGGTTATTCTATTCACATTATTATTTCATTTAATGTCATTTAAAAACTGCATTTAAAGGTAACTAAAATCACACTTCCGTTTCAGTGTTTTATTGATCAAACATAAGACGCAATTAGCAATTAATTTAAAAATGTGAATAAACAACACAGCAGCAAATAGGATTAATCGTGATGCCAATATTATACGTAGCATGCACGTTACAATATTGCTGTTTTATTATTGTATATCTCATGATACAATCTAGTAAGTTATGTACATAATCAAACGAAGGTAATGTGATCCTACATATCCTTCCACGTTTAAACCAATTCTACCTCTATAATAGAAAAAATATATATGTATATATTTGTCTTGGAACATGGAGCTATTTATTAGTTCTTCATTACGCCGTGAACAATTATAGCACAATAGGAACAGTTTGCGTTTATAGTAGGTATTTTAAGTTTTATAAATAGCTTAATACTTACGTGTAACCATCTTTCCATTCGAAGTCGTCCATCAATGTCCACGCAAAATAGCCCTGTATGTTACAGCCATCGGCGTACATTGCTTGCAGCATTTGGGATAAGTATTCGTTGAAATAGTCTACTCTCGCGTAGTCTTTGACGCCTCCAAAGTCGGTTAAACCATTTTCGGTAATGATGATCGGAATTTCCTTTCCGTACTCATGGGTTATCCAGTTAATGATTTTCCGAAAACCAGGAGGATATACCTATAATGGGTATAAGAAATGAGTTTAGTAAAAACGGCTAATTTCATTTGACTACTGCGTAAAAGCCCGTCTATTTCTGATATGACTACGCGCCATCTTGCGGAATTTCATTAGAACTATTTTCTTCATACTAAACTGAACAGTCACCCCATACATGAGAATAACAGCCCCTCCTGACAATAGGTCTTCTAGTCAGGCTTTACTTCAATTTAATATAGGATTTTAACGTTTATCTGTGACTTATTGCTATGACTAATTTTAACGTTAACTAAAATAGTTTTTTAACGTTAGATAATTAATGTACTTATCATAAAATGGTCCCGATAACATACATAAAGAATATAGTAGTTTTGTAAAAATTATTTATTGCATACAAACGATAATAATATTAAAATGTTACCATACCACGTGGAAAGATACAGGTATACCAATAGTTGTTACCTACGTAAAAGGATAAACCGCAAACAATAATCATAGTGACATCATTTAACAGAACAAGTTAATCCAATCATCTATATTGTGATCAATATTATAGGTACTCAGTCACGCAGATATATTATTACTAAACTTGTACCTAGTTGCTGATGCTATATATAAGGTCCTAATTTATTATATGCAGATATTTTTACAGCTGATAGTACTCGGTCTCTGGAGTATATTAAACCGTGAAACATTATAGCTTTTACGATGTTTTTTTGGAGAAAACGGAAAAACAAATTTGCTACGTAAAAACACCCTGTTTATGTGATTATTAAATGAAAACTCATTGAACAGATTCTAGTACCTCTTTTACGTACCACTTAACTGTAACTGGCCACTTCAATGACATCTGCAGTTTTCCCGCCGAACCTTTACGACATTTACAACAAACAATTGCTGACATGACAGACAGTGTCATTGTGACATGTGATAATGCACATGATGATTTTTTTAGACGAAATTATAATTAATTTTTTTGTTAGGAAAATGAAATCAAAAAAGTTACATGAAAAGATTTCTTAATTTATATTTAAAGTTAATTATTTTAATGTAAAGTATCATGTGTTAAAATATCTGCAACTAATAAATTAGGACCTTATATTAAATTATAACATTTTATTGGAAGTTATGTGATAAATGCAGCTAATTTTTTGCTGCAGAAAAATATAAACGAAAAAAAATTATCATTTGCGGTGATTGGAATTTGGACATTTTGAAAGATGATACAAATACTAAGGAATTATTAAGTATATTACACAGCTACGATTTTAAAATTCATATTAAGACTCCGACAAGACAGAATGCGTGCATAGACCAAATAGCAAGTAATATAAAAAATGTCAATTCAGAACTAGCATACTTAGGATTATCAGACCATGAAACCGCGCAAATTTTAGAAGTGAAAGCTCCTAAACAAAGGGCCATAGCCACATGGTTCGAGTACAAAAAAGACTACAGTAAAGATAATCTCCAAAAGTTCGCGAATCACATCTCCATGTTATCTTTTAATGATGTTTACGAATCCCAGGTGGCCTCAGAGGCGTTTAAAAATTTTTACGATATCTTTACTCTACTATACAAATTATGTTTTCCAACTATCAAAGTAAAAATAAACAATCGACCTAGGAAAATTAAATGGCTAACGCCGGGTTTAAAAAAGTCTAGTAAAACCAAACGGACCTTATATTTCAAATACAGAAGAGCCGGTAGAAACAACAAAATAAGTAAATTTAAGTTTGATAAATATAACCGTATGTTTAAATCGTGTATACGTAGAGCACAACAGATTTGCAATAGTAAGTTCATACAAAGTAACACAAATAAATGTCGCGCAACTTGGAAAACCATATCTACATCTATATCAAATGACTTTCACAAGCACGAAATTAACCACATTGAATATGAAAATAGTTCTCACAGTGATCCTAATGAAATATGTAACTTTTTCAATAAATATCTCATAAATCAGACAAATATTACACAACCAAAGCCGTCAAAAGTAAAACTAGACAGCTCATTATTTAACACTAAAACGATTTTCCTTAAGCCTACAAATGAGCAAGAAATTTATAGAACGATTATGTCCTTAAAGAACACCAGAACAACAGGTCATGACGAGATCACAACAATGGTTCTTAAATTATGTGCTCCCGAAATCTGTCGACCTCTCTCGCATATAATTAATTTATCTTTCACGGATGGAGTCTTCCCAAATGAATTAAAACTATCGATTGTGAAGCCCCTGTTTAAGAAAAGGGACAAGTCAGACCCAGCCAATTATAGACCCATTACCATGATACCCGTTCTGTCTAAAGTGTTTGAAAAGTGTATATTAAGCAGACTAAATGACTTTCTAGAGAAATACAACATTTTAACATCAAAACAATTCGGGTTTCGGAAAGGAAAATCGACTACATTGGCCGGCATTAACTTGGTAAAAACTATTACACAATGTCTAAATAGCAAACACCCAATTATGGCTATCTTTCTGGATCTCAGCAAAGCCTTTGATTTTGTCGACCATTCAATACTCACAAAAAAACTAGAAACGTACGGAATAAGAGGCAAAGCACTTGAATGGATAGAAAGTTATTTAAGGGGAAGAACGCAATACACGGTAATTGAAAAAATGGTTAGGAAGAATACAAATACACTCATAAAGGAAAAATTCAAGTCCGATGTAATGACCAACAAAACTGGTGTACCTCAGGGAAGCATTCTCGGACCACTGCTATTCTTAATTGCAATTAATGATTTTCCAAAGGCCATAAAACAAGAATGCATTATTTTCGCTGACGACACTACTCTTATTATAAAAAGCGACAGCGGAAATTACACAAGTCTTGAGTCAATAGCCAATAATACATTAAAAGACGCGATTCAATGGTTTGAAATAAATAATTTAAAAATCAATATAACAAAAACCCAAGCTATGAATTTCTGTTCCTACAACTCAAACCCATCACCTTTACAAATTAAATATGATAATTTAATAATTGAGATGGTCGATACGGTTAAGTTTCTGGGTTTTAATATCGACACTCATTTAAATTGGAAAGCCCATGTAGATCAGATTTGCAAAAAGCTAGACAGATTTATCTTCGCGCTCAAAAAACTTAGGCAAACGGTGTCCACCGATGCGGCCCTGATAGCATATCATGGTTACGTCTCCTCAGTTTTAAACTACGGATTATTGTTATGGGGGAATTCTGTGGACTCTGAACGAGCATTCATTATTCAGAAGCGATGTATTAGGGCATTAGATAACGCGTGGTTTTTAGAAAGTTGTAGACCTTTATTTAAGAAATTCAAAATTCTTCCACTTCCGTGCCTCTATATCAGAGATGCATGTCTCCACGTTAGGAATAACCCCAGCCATTTTGTTAATCGTAGCGATTTTAGCACAAGACATACAAGGGCACAATACCAAAACCTTTTACATCAACCTTCCTGCCAAACAGCCATTTACAAAAAAAACTGCTACAACATGTGTATAGTCATTTATAACAGCCTGCCCGATCACTTAAAATTAAAAGATAATAATTTATTTAAAACTAGATTATCGAAATGGTTACTGGACAATTGTTTTTATAGCGTTAAGGAATATTTGACTCGTGAAGCTTAATTGTAATTGTTAATAATTCAGATTTACTACTTTTAATTTATTATTTATTGCAAACCTTTGACATTTAAAATCATTATAGTTTATTTAGAAATTTAGAACTTGCAGGACACCTAATTAATTTGTAATTTGTTTATTCAATGTGCATGAGATAAATTATTTAATATTAAAATGTTAAAAATTTGCACGCCTGCATGCAGGTTGAATATGCATGGAAAACTTAGCCATAAGACCTACCTTGTTACCATATTCAAGCAAATAAAGATATTTCATATTTCATTTCATTTCATTTCAATGTTGACTGCATTTATTTATCATAGTGCAGCTTCTATTAAACACGAAGATAATGCATTTTAATACACAACACATTCAAGTTATTATCTGATTGCTTATGTAACTATCGTGGAAGTTTACGCAGGCGCAGCTGCCGACCTAGCCGAAATGACAATCGGACAATTGACGCTAGACGCTGAGCAAAACGCAGTCTGACTCTGTCGCGCCAATACCACAGAGAGATATAGCGATGCATTTGGCTACGTACCCTGGCTTGAAAGAAAAAAAAGGCGGAAAATATTCAAAACTTGGCGGCTTTTTTCCTGACAACTTGACAAGTTAGGTCTTTTGGTACATAAATAGGTATGATTACTTGTTTATGGTACAAAATGATTTTAAACATGTTCATAACTGACAAGCAAAATCATCAGAACCTAGATAAGTAAGATAAAATGTGTAGTACTAATTGGGAGATATTATTTTTACATTGAAATTTAAGAATGACATTATATTTTCATCTTTTATCTTTGTGTGTGACATTTCTTTAATAATCGATTTGTATTTTGATTTACAAGTATTTACTTTGATTTGAATTTGTATTAATTATTAAGTTGTTTTTATTGTAAAATTTTAAAAAATGACGATCCTTTTTGGGTATACAATATGATGATTTATTAATATTATTCCTGTTATCCCTAACTTTTTATAATTTTATGATGATCATAATGGGAATTCTTATATTTTTGTACAGATACGCAAACTTGTAAAATCGCTGTCAATAGAAATTGTCAAAAATTTAAACAAACCATTATATAAAATATCTATAGTTTAGCACAATTTTATTATTTTAAAGGTTGAAGATCATAATGTGATACGAATTGATTAAATAAGACATGGATTTAGCCAGTATCTGATGAGGTAGAATGGAAATTAAAGATATTGTGATTACAAGGTTTGTTTACACTGTTCACAAATTCTATTGATGGTGACTTTATTATTATTATTATTTTTCGTGAAATAAATCATCTGATGTAGTCTATTGGTCTGGGTTTTCTTTTCTAAGCCATTACTATTTACATTTCTCGAGGTTGAGGCGGTCAGACTGATTGATGAGGAGTGGAACCCGAGTACTTAACTAGTGCGGTTGTCGTTCAGGCTTCCTTCTGGCAAATGCCCTTACCAACAACTAGTTTAGTGACCAGCATTTGTTGGTAAACTGGTTCTCAGAACGCCGCCGGACTACTCAGAAACCGAAAGTTTGATAAGGCCGCACGCTGTAGGTATAGTTATAAAATGCGGATAACGACATAATCGTGATATTTACATGTTAATAAAACGCGGTCAAGAATCAGGAAGTTAACGAACTGGTTAACAAGTGCTAGTTACCTTTACTATGTAACGGGCCCTTTTTCATCTATATAAGGTGTTACCAAATTAGTCACGGATATTTTTACAGCTGATAGTACTCCGCTCCTGGAGTACCTCTTTATTATTTATGTATGAAACATCATAGATTTTGTTATGTCTTTTTGGAGCAAACTAGGAAACAAATGTGCTATGTTAATACATCCTGTTAATAAAATAATTAAATGAGATCTCTCTAGACACTGTTAACGTGATATGAGAGACAGTGTTAAACATCCTGACAGGCAACATACTACCTTACATTACCTGTAATGTAAGGTAGTATGTTGCATCCCCTAGGATGTTTATTTAGAAAATAATTTTTTTTTTTTCTGTTAAGGAAATGAAAGCAAAACAATCATATTAGAATTTTGTTTTAATTTTTAGTGAAAGTTAATTATTTTGATGTGAATTAACGTCCCTTAAAATATCCGCAACTAATTTGGTAACACTCTGCGTAATTATTATTATTTGGACACTATGCCTCAGGGGGCCCCTGACTCTTTTGACTCTTTAGACTTAGATTTTGATTTTAGTTTTCGAGCCTGATAAGATCTTAGACACATCTTAAGGTAATTTTGATTGCTCTTACTTTTGCAATGTAACTGAATCGATTAAGATCTTGTTCAATTTATGATAGTTATTGTACGGAATTTTCATTTAATTGTTATTAATTAAAATAAATCATTATTATTTAGGAATTATTAAACGTATAATTATATTAATTATTTAACATTTTTAAGAAGTGTAGAAAATCCAAATTCCGAAAACGTGTAATACTCGTGTAACATAAGTATGCGATAATGTATTATTAGTAGTATTTAGCTTCCAAATATTCACCACCTCCGTCTATCACTATATCCTCTGAAAATACTTTAGGTACTTATCAAAATTATGGTAATGAACGGAGAAAACATTTTTGACAATAAATTTGCACAAGTTTGTCGCCTTGAAGTCAGAACTTGCCAACATAAATAACGGAATTTCCATACTTAACGATTGCAAACACTAAGATTAAAGTTAAGTTTGACTTAGTACAGACCAATATTTAGACACGGTACGTACCTAAAGGCCACTACAAAGAGATGTACTTATACACTTTTCACCGTATTACTTATCATAAGCAAAAAAATGGACACATCTTTTATTTACTTTTATGGTGTACCTACGATAAACGAAAGTGTGTGTGTCTGTTTGTTTGTCCGTCTTTCACGGCAAAACGGAGCGACTAATTGTCGTGATTTTTTAAGTGGATATAGTTGAAGGGATGGAGAGTGACATAGGCTACTTTTTGTCTCTTTCTAACGCGCGGGAAAAAGCTAGTACGACATAAAACAAAAAAATGCTACCTACAGTAACAAGAGTACTATTATCATTTATCAATTTAGTCTGAAATGACATTAAAAAAACCAATAAAGTTTGTCTCATCATCCTCCTTGCGTTATCCCGGCAGTTGCCACCTGTATTTCAGGTTATAAAATCGTACTTACCGAGAACCAATCAGATCCTGGTTTTGGCCATTTTGGATCTTGTTCTAATTTGACACCCGTATCAGAATCCATTGAAGGTATTGCCCACGTCTCCTCAAAATTGGACGGAGACATGAGGAAGCTCGTATAATGATTCAGTCCAAAGAAGTCAGAGCTACCTCTCAGCGAAATTATCTGAAAACAAATTGGCAATAAAACATCCATGTGACATTTATTTTCTATTTCATTACAATTTTGCCTTCAAATCAATGGCAGGTTAACAAAATGTACACCTTTATGTCGGGTGCACGCGGCAGTACGATTCGACCAGGTGATGTGCGATCACAAGCCCTACCTACTAAATAGAACACTAGTCTCGTTCCTTAAGCGGGATAAATATACGTCGTGGCATGCCTAGAACGCTGCACTAATAAAAAACGAGTGCAATAAGTATGTTCAGTCACCGTCGAATATATTGAACGACAATGGAGTTTAATCAAGCTAATGCCTTTGAGGTGTGTTCAGATATTTGTTAGCGGCTCGGCTGCGCCGCGCCGATACATCTGATGATGTCTGTATATCATGTCGTGCCAGACTGCGACCATAATAATATTACGCCTGTAGATAATACAATTTAGAAATGTGTGTCAAAGCCAGACTTGTCGTTAAAATAAATTAGAAAGAGCCACTTGCCTCTTTATGGAAATTCGTTTTCAATAAAGTGAAATATTTTTGGTGTATAGAAAAATTATAATTGCGTAATACTATTTTTTTCTCGCCAATTCAATTCAGTACATAATTATTTATTTCTTTTCTAGCAGCTATTGTTGTGCAGACTTACGGCACTTACGTAGCAAATATAATATGGAATCTTTGCAAAAATACCTCTTCAGGCGTGAAATATGGCAATCGAGATCTTGTATATCCTTGCTGCAGACTCAATTTATCCACTCTGTTGCGTACCACCTCCGGATAATCACCCTGCTTAGAGAAGATTGGGTGCGCGAAGGTACCTAGCTGTTAAAAAAAAAATATATATATATGTTGATAAAATATATCGTACTGTATAAAAAAATACTGTATTTCTACATACATCATACTTAAAAGTAGTCTTCATGTGAGGTATCATCAAGGAAAATATACACCGTGTTTTTTTTTTTCGTTAACTTCGACACGCAGCTACACTCTAAAAAAAATTTGTTTGCTCCTATCAATATTTTGATCGTCGTAGTCAAGCATCTTGATTCCATACGAGCCTGATAAGATCTTAGACAAATGGAATAAGGTAATTTTGATTGCTCTTACTTTTGCAACGTAACTGAGACAATTAAGATCTTGTTCAATAATTACATGAAAAATAATTAGGCGAACTAAATTACCTTAGTAAGTTCAACTAAGCACTTGATAATTATTATCATGATACGTAACTGTATCAACTAACGCAAACCAGTTAGTTCAACTATGACGTTGCTCAACTAAGATATTTTTCTATTTGAACATGAATTGTTTAATCGATTCAACCAAGATGTAGGTCAATATTAACATGAGGCATTACTGTAGTAACCATTAAAACCAAATAAGTTCAATTAAGGACATGATTACATCGATATACACACTTTGTGAGAGTGAACTATGATATTGTTCAATTTGAATCTTTGTTTTGTTATACATTTCAACTGAGAAGCTTGTTCAGTACTATCATTCATGTTCAATTGTACTATGACTTACTTTGTCTCATTTACTAAGACAACAACCCCTTATTGATAATTGTCATAAAACACCACGGGACTGAATTAGACAAATTATGTTTTATACCTATTTACAAATACATACGTTAACTTGACAGATAACATAAAACGATTCATATCTAATTCAGGCTGGTGATGCGTTTATGAATAACGCCATAAATAAAACAAAAGTTATAAAAAAATGACATTTATTCATAATATACTTGGCACCTACTACTACTACCTACTTAGAATAAATAGTTTTTTTCTTGCGGCGGTTATCACATCACAGCTAACCTAACAACTTACAAGTTCAATGGAGGAAGAAATCGAAATTTTAAAAACATGGGAGTTGGAGAACTTAAGACGCTACAGGAGCGAAAATGCTAAAATGGAAAGGAGCCCCCTTTCAATTTGGGAATTCAAATTTAATATACAAGTGTTATTAACTAGATTTATCGAAAAAAAATGTCCATTAAGAACTCAGTTAAAAAATATTGCGAAAAAAATCTTTAAAATCGAGGTTCCGCTCTCGACTGTTTCCCCCTTCAAAATTAAGTCAATCGTAACTAAATTTGAGAATCTGAATAACAATGAAATAATCAGTGTCGGACCGTTCAGTTTTTGTGGCTAATTGTTACCAATTTTGAATACCACACCTTTTTTACGCCATAATCAATAACACCGTTTTTGAAAATTTTCGATGGGCTCTAGCGTCTTTAAAAATAAGAATCTCAAAAAATCAAAACGGTCCGACACAGATAAAAATTATTATAATCTGTCTTGAAAAAAATCATTGCTGTATCTTGAAAAACCAGGGAGGAAATAGTCGAGAGCGTTTGTATGGAGAATAGATCACTCCTGTATCGTCTTAATACCAGAGTTCACCAGTAAGTACAATGTATTATATTTTCATTGTATTATATATTTTGTAGCACGTATCTACTGCGTTCATAATGGACTGTCTTTCATAGATTATCGATCTGCTGACAACAACTAGAAATGATTCGATTTTTTCAAGAGACTCACCCACAACAATTATGTATGGCTGGCATGACAATCCTATTTTTTGAAGTGTGGCTATGCGAAGTTCGATGGTCTGGCTAATTTCTACACTAGAGCGGATATGCTTTATGAAACCTTCCCTTACTTCCATTTTACTGGGCTTCCAATTTTGACTTGCACCGGAACCTCGCTTCTTCTTTTGGCGGACTGCCGCAGTGTTCAGCAAAAATAGAATGGTGAGAAATCCGGCTATATTCGTTGTTTCCTCATAGGGCGCTATAAAAATGGGACTAGTTAGTAAAATATTATTACAAACGATATAATATAAGGAAAGATCAATGCGGGTAAGTGAACAGTGGGGCAACTGAAACGAGCCACGAAGGGCACGAAGGTTAAACAAACTTTGCCACCGAGTGAAATACAAAATTTTACACTACTCCGACACAAACAAAATATTAACTGTAAAACATCTAACTAAATCAAATCTATCAAGCTTGAGACATCCAGTTAAAATTTGTATGAAATTTCTTTGCACTCTTGTGGACAAAATGCAGTTTTGCTATCTGTTTTTGAAGACTAAAGAGAGCCTTTGCCAGTCGGTGTGGTGAAACTAACTATTTTAACATAGACAACATCTGCTTTATCAATTTTATCATATACTTACAATTGGTAAGTGCAGTAAGTTCGACTTTTTGTATTTCAGCTGTTCCTGAAGATTTATTTTCATTGATGGAAAATTTATAAACAAATTGTCCTAGTAAATTTCATGTGCTTTTGAAGTCGTTAAGCCGCTGGAATGATAAAACAAACAATTAAAAACAAAAAGTAAAAAGAAACGAATGCAGTATTCAGTTATACATATAATAATTATTTTAAAGTTACATAGTAAAAAGTGACTTAGCTAGTTAATGTTATTATATTTACCAAAGAATATCCTTGTGGTTTTTTGAGAGCAGAATATTTTCAAAATAGTGATGCAGAGTCCAATGACTTTTCCACAATCTGAAAAATATTTAGAAACTTTACTTTTCATTTGCCTCTTTAATTAATATAATTATAATACAATTAATTACAGTCATAACCTATACACTCACAGTATAATGTATCATAATAATAAATTAATTAATTAATGTAATAGGACATTCTTACACAGATTGACTGGGTCCCACAGTCGTGTGCAATGCGCGCTGCAACGTAGACGCATTGATGTATTTAATATTTAAATATAAATTGTGAATTGGCGCGGCGCGGCCGCCGCTAGTAAATAGACACGATGGGTGATTCTCAGCAGAATAAACCTATTGTGAACGAGTTCCTCGCTTTTCTTCAACGCAAAAACAAGCTGGTACTGGAAGGAGCGATGGATGCGAAGACGGCTGTCCAGATGAATTCGCGTGCGTCCAGTTTCACCATCGATGACATCTGTGAAGCTAAGCAAGTGCTGTGCCAGTCCCTTGGGATTGCCGGCACCTATGTTCCACATCGACGAGGGGATGAAAACGGACAGAAGACCCTTGAAGATATAAAGAAAATCCTCAGGGAGAATCAAGACCGGATTCCGGAGTTCGTGGCGACGGCGTCGTGTATTCCGGAAAATCTCGACATTAGCAGCTTGTTTAAGGAAATCGAGGTCCTTAAAACAAGTTTAGCCGAAATGAGTAGCAAATTTGAAGCCAGCCTTATTACCATTGCTGATTTACGCAACGAAATAGCATGTTTGCGGAATGTCCCAACTCAGCCGGCCGCTTCAAATTTCGAACGTGACTCGCGACCTGACACACGTGTCAAGTCAGTTCGATTACCTGTTGACGCTGTAAAAAGTGTCGCAAGCGCCGCCCCGCCGCCCGCGCGCCCTCCGCGCGTGCAGCCGCCTGCCCCTTCGAGCTTACGTCAGCGTTCATACGCTAGCGTCACCGGCCGGCAGCCAGCAGCTGACGGGGTTAGCATTCCTTCTAAGAAATGTGAATCACGGGCTCTTTTAAGGAGAAGTCCTCCCGCACCAATGTAGATACGGAGGGATTCACATTGGTGGAAAGGAAAAGCAAGGCGCGTAGGGCGCCTCGTAAGACTGTGAGTGGCACTGCGGATCCGGGTAATTCTGGTCTTCGGGTCGCCACACCAAGTAAGCCGCTCTACGTGTCTCGCCTGCATTACTCCGCCGTGGCCGACGAAGTGGTGGAGTACGTTCGCCGGAAGACTGGCTTCACGCTGAGGGTGCAGCAGCTGCAGTCGCGCCGCTACGTGCACTTCAGCTCGTTTGTTGTGCGCGTGCCGCGGCCGCTGCAGGACACCATCGCGAGTGCAGACTTCTGGCCGAAAGGTGTAGTCTTTCGACGGTTCCGGGGCAACCTGCCGAATTCTACGCCCGGACAGACGACGCAACGAAGCCTCGACGTTACGTTGTCACCTAAATCTAGATGACGTTTCTTACTTTTATGTGTTTATTTTTTATGCTCTTATGTATTTTTTTAGTTACTCAGTGCTTTGGTTTTTACTGTCATACTGTGTAACATATTTGAAATAAAAATAAAATAAAATAAATAAATAAATAAATTAAGCTCAAGAAGGCTTGTGATGTGGGTACTCAGACAACGATATAATTAATAAACAAATAATTATATAAATAAAAAACATCCATGACTCAGGATTCTCAGGAACATACCTGTGCTCATCACACAAATAAATGTCCTTACCGGGATTCGAACCCAGAACTGCGGCTTAGTAGGGACGGTCACTTAGTCACTACTCGCTAGGCCAGCCCGGTATCTTGCCTAACAATGCAGTTATATTAAAAATATTATTGTGATGAGTATGTTACTTCAAAAATGGTTGGAATAAAATCTCTCTCTGGTATGTTCATTATTCATTTATTGAATTGAAATTCTTATAATGTTTTTTACAATAAAATACAGAACCTCCTCCTTCTAGGTAAAGAAGTCTGTTAGAAACTGCTTACCCTGGAATTATAACTGGGCTCTGCTTTCTTCTCAGCAATTGCAGATGGCACATTTTCCTTTTCCGAGGACAAGTTTTCCTTTTCTGAAGTTTCTATAACTATTAGGTCTGTGCTTATGTTAAACTCAGAAAAATCCATCAGGGTCTGGAAATGAATGATACAATTAATATCACATACCATACTACAAAATTATGAACAGCGTGGAAAAATATTTGGCCCTAGAGGAACCGTATTACATCTTTTTTTAACTCAAAGTTAATATTTTTCAATATTGCTACAATATCTATAATTGGGGGCCATTATGCTAGCAGACAAGATTTAAAATTGAAACAACTCTTAAGGGCAAAAGGTAATTATTTCTCTGTTAATTAATCTATTACAAAGGACTCCACTGAGCCTTGCCTTATATTATGAAATTACTCTCTAATTTACTAAGTTTACAGAGCCGAGGGCTAGCTACACTTGAACATGAGACTAAGGTTTTACATTATTTAAGGGAACAAACGTGGATCAGCGAACTCTTGAGTTAAAACTACGGGTAGAAACGGTGTACGGCGGATATTAAAATAAAAGGTATAGTAACACGGAGGGTGCCAGAACCATAATTATGCCGGTTCGATGATGTAGATAAGAGTGATTGGAAAGGTCTAACCTCAAACGTGCTACGTCAGCCGCCTCAGACCACCACGACTGCCACGTCAGCCGCCTCAGAGATGGTGTCGTGTGGATGACGGCAGCGTCAGCTTGCCGCCTGTAGGTTACCGGAACACAGCGGGGAATGCTGGCGACCGGCGCGAGGATTAGGCGACGCGGCGTGAACCCTGAAATGTGTATACCAGTCTTTAAGTAAAATTCCAAAGACGGCGTCCGTGAGACTTGGATCGCCCGTAGGACAGGGGAATTGCCCCGGAATTCGAATTCCGAACGTCAACGCGTTCTGTGAAACGACCTACTGCTAATTTGGAATTACACATAACCTAAGTGACAATTTGACAAGGTTTTTAAAGAATGTACAATTTACCGTTGGTGGACAAAAGGCGAGCGGAGAGCAGTTTTGCACTTATTTCAACACCCGGGCACGCTGGGCGTCGCCTATTACCAACGGAACATGGTTTTATTAGCGTCCGATTCCGGGCTGGAAAATATGCAACGCTTTGTTAGAAACTATCCAACTATAAGAAAATACACAACAGAATCACTATCAAAACTCACTCAAACGGGCGATTGCGCCCGATTTTGACTCGGGCTAAAGATCCCCTCGCAATTCTCTCCCTGGCAAAAATAATTCCGGTCTCTCTCATTTTGACGGAACTATAGTTACCATACCAAGTCTAAATCGGCTCGCGCCGCGAAAGCACATGCCGGACGTTCAACGAAAATTGAGCCAACTTAAATGTGTATTTTATAGACAAGAAATTTAAATGTGTATTATTACGAGATTGCATCCATTATCGGCCGGGGCCGCAGCCCAGCAAGCTATTGGCCTCGTGTCATTAGCAACTTGACTAAATAATGAAAAAAATACATTGTACTTACTGGTGAATTTTCGTATTAAGTTCTCCAACTCCCATGTTTTTAAAGATTCGATCACTTACTCCATTGAACTTGTAAGTTGTTAGATCTGTGATGTGATAGATAACCGCAAAAAAATTAACACAAGACGCGTTGACAAATCACTTCGGCGTCAGTGTTGCCAACTCCGATTTTGAAAAACGCTAGGCTAATGTATAGAAGATGTCTAAAATACGTTAACATTTTTTTTTAAATGAGTCTACCTCGAATTAAAGGCATAAAGGTACTTAAAATAAATGATTAAAAATAATTCATAAATGATTAAAAATAATTCAGTACCTATCTAAAATTGAAATGCCGTCAAATGATACCTAATGTGCAGTAAAATTCACCTTTGTTATTTGGTTACGAGTCTGTTGTTTTTTAGCAATATATTTGATGGAATTTTTATTTTAACTAATAGATAGTAATCAATAGTAAAGTAATCAATAGTAAATTACGATACAAGTGCGAAAAATGGGAAATTTGAAACGAGTTGTGATTAAAACACGAACGAAGAGAGTTTTTTAAATCGACAGGAGTAGTGAATTAACTATAATACTTATTCTATTCGTACATGTATCGTACAACGTTTTACAATACATACCATAATTATGTAATAGTACATTACGATACAAGTGCGAAAAGGTGGAAGTTCGAAACGAGTGGCAATAAATTAAAACACAACAGAAGGGAGTGTTCTAAATCAACACGAGTTACGAATTTTCTTTTCGCACGTGTATGGTACGACGTTTTTCAGTACAGATGGTCCTCCGAAGTTTCGACCTGACAAGAAATGAATCACTTTTCACACTAGTGCGTAAAAAACGCAACATCTGTACTGAAAACTATATTATAAGTCAATAAAAATATATATTAGCCCCAGTGTCAATATATTGTAAGTAATATATTATATGTTGCCCGTGTGGTGACGGGTTAAGAATTTCACAACCCCTTTCTTCCCGTGGGTGTCGTAGAAGGCGACTGTGGGATACCTATGGGTTAAATTGTGGCGTAGGCGAGAGGCTGGCAACCTGTCACTGCAATGTCACAGTTTCGTTTTCTTTCAATCCCTTATTTGCCAAGAGTGGCACTGAAACGAGTAGATTCATGTGCTACCCCTTCATGGGATACAGGCGTGATTGTATGTATGTATGTATGTATATTATAAGTCATAATTTATTGATTATTTCTCCTCATTTCCTCGCAAATTAGGACAAATTAAATAAATATACTAAAGCAATCTAAGCCTTGGAATGCTTGAATTTTCTGCCTTAACATGTACCTATATAATTATATTATTATTATTATTATTATTATTTATTTGATACACTAGCAGCTCTTCGAGCTGATGCGTGTATATCACTGCACTTGTGTTTATTTTGCACTCTTCAAAGTTCTAATATAATTGTCCAGTCTATTTTTGAAACAGTTCACTGACGGCGCGCTAATAACAGTTTCTGGTAGAGAGTTCCACATATTGACTATGCGATTCGGCAGGAAGTGTTTCTTAGGGTTGCTAGCACATGGAGGTTTGATAAGCTTTTTAGAATGCCCTCTTAGTTTTGAGTTCTGGCTTAGTATATATAGGTCTTTCATATTATTCACATTGTAGTGTCCAGACAAGATTTTGTAAGTCTCAATGAGATCACCACGCTTTCTTCTATCCTCCAATGATGTAAGACCTAATTCCTGAAGCCGTTCGTTGTATGGCTTATCTTTCAGTGAAGCGACCATTTTAGTAGCTCTTCTCTGGACTTTTTCTAATAGTGTAATATCCTTTTTGAAGTAGGGGGACCATACCTGAAAAGCGTATTCAAGCAAAGGACGTAGGTATGTCTTGTAAATCCCAACAAAAAGATCCTTAGTGATCACATGGAATGCCTTTCGAATCATATACAGCATAGAATTTGCTTTCTTCGTTATATTGGTGATATGCGTGCCCCATTTCAGGTCATGCGAAACAGTGATGCCCAGGTCTCTTTGACTGGTAACAGCTTGCAGGGGAACAGAATCAATGTTGTAACCTAGTTTCGGGTTGGTTTTCCCAATGTGAAGAACTGTGCATTTGTCAGGATTTAGCGATATGAGCCAGTCTTTAGTCCACTGGACTATGCGGTCTAAGTCACTTTGGATAATGTTATTAGTTATAAGTGGATTACCCATAACTTTGGTATCGTCAGCAAATATTGATAGTTCTGATTGCACTACACTCTTTAGGTCTGTTATAAATATGCCGAACAGAATTGGTCCGAGCACTGAGCCCTGCGGGACACCACTATAGACATTGTGAGCACTAGATAAAGTTTCTCCTACTCTTACTTTAAATATCCTGTGAGATAAAAAGTCCGATATCCATTCAAGGAGTTGACCACGAATCCCAAAGTGCTCCAATTTAGCAATAAGCCTTCTAATAGGTACACGGTCGAATGCCTTCTCGTAGTCTAAGTATATAACGTCCGTAGGCTGACGATTGTCCCAGTCACGTGTCCACTTATCAAGGCATAGAAGAAGATTCGTTACGGTAGATCTCTTGGGTACGAAGCCATGCTGCTCATCGATTATTACATTCTCCTTATTGATAAAATTCCTCAACTCAGTGACTATAATTTTCTCCATGGTTTTGCAGACTATGCTTGTGAGGCTGATAGGACGGTAGTTAGCAGCAACAAACTTATCACCTTTCTTGTAAATAGGAGTTACATGGGCTTCCTTCCAGTCTCGCGGTAGTTTTCCATTCTTGAGGGATAAATTCATTATAAGAGTCAGCTCATCAACAAGCACGCTCCTGCACTTTTTAAGAAAAAATTGAGGGCAAACTATCTGGGCCCATTGATGTAGAGTCACTGAATGTTACTAACGCTTTTGCCACATTCTCAGGCGTGAAGCATACTGACTCTATTGAATTCTCCACTCGCGGCAGCTGAACGTCTGGAATGCTGATGTGTGGTGGTTCACAAACAAAAGATCTCTCAAATTGATGAGCAAAAAGCTCAGCAACAGCTCTTTGATCATTGGTGACATTACCCTTCTCATCTCTCAGTGAAGGTGGCACGGACACCTCAGAGGAAAGCTGCTTACGAATGTAACTATAAAATGATTTCGGACCACAGTTGACTACTCCCCTTTCAAATTCAGCTCTTAATTTTCTGACCAATGTCACCAATTTATTATTTTCAGTTCTATAAGCTTTATATGATTTTTCACTGCCATTTAATGTATACTCTCTCCAAAGTTTTAATTTATTGTTAACCTTTTCTAGTACTTGCTTTGTAATCCATGGTTTGTTTATGTTTAACTTCCTATATGCTTAAAATCCTTGCACTTTAAGATGAAGCCTCACGCGCCACGCCGAGTCACGTGATCACGCGTATATATATAGCGTAACCGAAATTGCTCTAGTGTGGCTTCACCCTTTAGGGCTTCTAGATAGAACTTGCTACAGGCTCTGCGCTGCTTTATCCGGCACTGCGTCTGAGCTGAGCCAATTATAGCATTTTTTCTGGGAAGGGGTGGATCCGTTCCTGACTTGGATACTCATGAAGAATACAAAACTGAACCCATATCGAGTCCGGCTATGCTAACGCTGCAGCGTTTTTGATAACAGTGTGCAAGCGTTATTGCGATTATTAAATAACTTTAACGATTCTGACAACACTTTCATAGTGGGCTATCAAATATGAAAAGCATGGTTAGCTTAATAGGATCAGCATGGCAATCCGTAAATAACTCACCCTTCCATTTATTTTGAAAATTGTTATATTACATCGACGTCCGCCACACACGAAAATTCATAATAAAATTGAATACCATATGGAGGACCTTAATCATAACTTTAAAGTCATTGTCAAGTGTTTGACGGCACATGTCAAAACAAATAACATTAGGAAGTGGTAAAGGATGCCACACACTTGTTCAGTATTTTTTTTTTTTAAATAATTCGATAACCGTAAGAGTTAAGATTTCTTAGAGAAATTGATTGTATTTGAACTAAAGAATCTTCCCCTTAAAGTTAACGGAATTCAATAAAAACAGGGTATAATAAATAAATAAATATTGGGGGACACCTTACACAGATCAACCTTAGCCCCAAACTAAGCAAAGCTATAGGTGTTAGGCGACGATATACATAGAAAACATCCATGACTCAGATACAAATATCTGTGCTCATCACACAAATAAATGCCCTTACCGGGATTCGAACCCGGGACCGCGGCTTAGCAGGCAGGGTCACTACCAACTACGCCAGATCGGTCGTCATATTGAGCTTAAAGGTTGTTAATGCACGAGTATACTCACTTCTAGTATCAGCAAATTTTTAAGTTATTCGATTTAGAGATATTATTTTATAAGTTATAAAATTTATAATACATACTATTTAGGATAATAGGAACGTCGGATATACATACATACTCGTAATATTATTATATATCCATAATATTGTATTGCGAACAGACATTGTTTTCCCTTTCTTCGATAATTAAAAGGCTTCGCTTACGCTTGCCCCGTTTCCATGGTGGATTTTGAAGGGTTAGCGTATGGGTTGTCCATATTGAAAAGTTATCATCATCATCATTTCAGCCATTAATCGCCCACTGCTGAGCATAGAAAGAAGAAAATATGAAAAGTCCAGGCTGTGAACTACGTTCCTCCCGCTCTCTCAAACTCTCCATTCCTTCTCACCGTTCTGGTTTCGTCTCTAACTCCTTCGCCGTCGAGGCAATCCGCCTTTGGAATTCTCTCCCCCTCTCTATTCGACAAGCCCCAAGCAAACTCGTTTTCAAACGACTGCTCCGCAAGCATCTTCTGGCAGAAGAATTCAAATAATGTTCACCATCATATATATGTAATTATATATATTAGTCTATCTTTATATAAATTTATATAAGTATTAGTATTCAACCTGAGTTTAGTAAATTTATGTTTGATGTCACGATTATATTTGTCTCTGTTAGCTATTATTTCTCCTGCGCCAACATATATGTCTCTGTTTAACCCAATGGTTGACTGGTAGAGAATGCCTTTTGGCATTAAGTCCGCCATTTGTACATGTTTCTTTAGTTGTGCAATAAAGTTTAAATAAATAAATAAATAAAAGTAAATATTTATTAAAAAATATTATATTTAGTAAATATTTATTTGAAAAGTAAATATTACGATGCACTAGGTTATTTGCTTATCGCTCCTAATCATATTATAGAGAACTTTTGATATGGATGTAGATAAAATATAAAATATTATTAGTGAAGCTTTCTATGTATACACCGTGTTTCACTTAACACTAAAAACCTGAAAACACTTTGTTCAGAATCGAGAGTAGAATCGATTGAGCTATATCTTGATGGGGGTAATATTTTTATTTAAATTAGTATTATTAGTTATTTTTTACGTGCCCATTCTATTGTACTCGTAATACAACATTGTGTATATCGCATTGCTAGAGGTTGTTTACCTTTTTTCAGTATTTAGGGGTATTAATACTGGCCGGTTACTTGGACGATTATTTTTTCCGCTACTAGTTTGACGTTGTTTGTCAGTTTAATCTTAATGTTTATCATAAGTCATAACAAATTGAACTCGTACCTAATTACAACCTTGTCATTTTGAATATTGAGTTTATTTGCTTACTGCAATTACCTGTCCAATTTGAAGTTTACTGTGACAAAGCTTTAAAGTGTTTTACAGTGACATCTTAGCTGTCTATTGGTAAACCTTATGTCGTTGCAGTAACGTACACAAATAAATAGTCTTATGGTTTATGATGGTAGTTAGCAATTATTTTATTGAGTGTAGAGCTAAAAGTCAAGTAGAGCTGTACAGAAAATTAAAAATTCAATTAAAAAAAAAGTAACGATCAGATTAAAAGATGAATACTCTAGATGAGTTTAAAAAAATAAAAATCAGTTGGGGTGTCTGAGGTTTTGAGTGATACCGGAAACACCGTGTATAAGTATGTATTTATCTATATAAGTATGTATATCGTCGCCTAGCACCCGTAGTACAAGCTTTGCTTAGTTTGGGGCTAGGTCGATCTGTGTAAGGTGTCCCCCAATATTTATTTATTATTATTTATAGTTAGAGGATGTGTTATTTCACGAGCCAGATACCTTACTGTCTCGCGATTCATGTGCTTATCCTGCAGAAATGACTTTTACGAACTTACGTGCATCTGAAGATATCTTTCAGCGGCTTCGATGTCATCTGGATTACTGCTGTTTTTCGGTTCAGCCCAAAATGCGTCCAGAGTCAGGCCAATTTTTCCTTAAAAATATAACATTTGTACTTTAAGTATATTCTCGGACTTAGAACTATGTCTAAACGGTAGACTACGTGCAAACTCGTATGCGATTATTCATGTAATGTAAGTCGAAACATTGCGGATTATTAAGTTTAAAAATCATCATCATCATCATCATCATTTCAGCCATTAATCGCCCACTGCTGAGCATAGGCCTCCCTTCGTGTACGCCACTTATCCCGGTCCTGGGCTAATCTCATCCAGAAGAAAAAAAAATAAAAATAAAAATAGGTACTTAATAGTACCTATTAAGTACCTATTTTTAAACTTAATAATCCGCAATAATTGCCGCATTGGTAACATTCATAAACAAAATTTAATCAGTTAACGGAACCTTTACCTTTTTGTGTTGGTCTAAACTCTTTGTCGTACAGATGGTATGCGGCAGCGTGGCCCAGCAGCATGTAATGGACACATAAATATTCGCCCACTCCGTGAGATTTTAAAACAGGAACAAAATATTCGCCACCGTAGCCCTAAAATCGGTAAAATATCTATGAACCATATGTAAATAATTGGACAGTTGCGCCAAAAGTGTTCGGTTCAGGAGCCTTATAAATCGATTTTTCATGTGGTAGTTAGTACATTTAAATTCTATTATATGTAGGGAGTAGGATGTAGGTATGGTTTATTATGGGCAGTTGATTACAGACGCAGTAAAGAGTTTGAAACCTCGGAATGTAGCATAAGTTCATTAGGTAAACGCGATGTATTCTGTTTTCGTAGTTTTATTTCATGAATAATTGTCGGGGCAGCAACGCAGAGCCAATATAAATTTATTGACGGTATAGATACTTATTTAGATTATCTACGAGATTAAATTTGCTTTTGTATAGGAATAACTTTTCTGAAAATTATTTAAGTATGTTATATTACTGGTTAATACTTGTTACTTTACATTTCAAATTAATAATCATTTGTTATATTTTTATCTATTTATAAAACCTCACCCTACTAAAATAAAGCCGCGTATTATTCTCCTTTATCTCAGGCTTGCATATCTACATACAACGACAAATGAAAACATCTCACCGGTGTTTTAAACACAACAAGAGAACAAAGGGCATTTTTAACATTGCACCATACATTTTCGGTGGGCCGTTTCAGCTGTGTTAAGGGCTCGTAAAATACAAAGTACAAAGCGCGCCGTTAATTCGAGAGGGCCTAATTCGGAACAAATTATCGTACCCCCATAATTTATGATTGCATCCATTCCAATAATTATATTCAGGTGTTTCTTAAATATGTTTGTTCTTGCTCTTGTTCTAAAACTATAAGAAATAGCATATTACGATACAAGTGTGGGAAGAAGGAAGTTCGAAACGGTCTTCGGTATTTTAATTAATTGTCGTTCGTTTCGAATTTCCTTTTCCCAGATAAATAAATAGTATATTTATTTATTTGTGAAAATGTATGCTAATTGTCTTGTATTTCTAATGTTATTTTAGACTAAAAATATGAATACGTAATATCTTGATCGTAAGCTACACTGATTTTCAACTTGGTAAGTCGCTGCTTAACATTAAATTACGAGATTGCCACTTAAAAATCAATTAATTAATTAATTTTGCTTGTTTTTACTTTATGGAACCAGCACGGGAAGCATGGTCGCGCGATAGACGATAAAATATCAGGCCGTCCCTATCGCACTTACAAATAGTGCGATAGGGACGGCCTGCTATTTTATCACTTATCGCGCGACCATAATTGCCTGCCAGGTCAAGGTACACATATTGATGTTTTAGATACCTTTGTACTTACATACGTCTAGTGCAATGCGAGTACATGTTTATATTATATTGATTAAAAAATGTTAAATTTGGAATGCCATTTATTATTCTTAGTGTCATAAACTTCTCATTAAATATACCATTTAAAGCATTCGCAGGAGCTAATGAAATAAATTTTTTAATACAGTTGCTCAAAAAGTGCCCGTTTTTTGGCTGTTTAGCGTGCGAGAAGTTGTATTTTACGAACTAGTGCGTAAAAAGAAGTATACGTTCCATTTTACGACTACTTACCGAGCTGTTTTCATATTAGTCTAGTTTACTAAGACAGAATAAAACTATAAACATACTATTAAGTTCCTAATATTTAAAACGTTAATTTTCATATGTAATTGTTTACTTTTAGTCATGCTAAACATAATTTATAAAATGGTTTATACTTTGAAAATTCGGTCATAATGAGTCGTGTAAACATAGCATGATTGGAACGAAACGCGTCTTCTACTGTCAAAGTAGAGGCGTCTAACATGTTTTAACTGAATGCACGTACAAAAACCTCAATATGTTACGCGATTTGTCATAATTATTTTACGGTATTTGCAATACGTCGGGGCATAAATGGATCGATTAAATTAAAATGTGGTTGTACATTAAAGAATCGTCCCAAATCGTAAATGTTTATGTTTTTATGTCACCCCATGAAATAAATTATGTTAGATGAATAGCAAACTCGAAATATGCACGCAAGTTTAAAAGCTTCAAAAATACGCCTTTGAATTGTCAAATAATCCGTCAATGTCCATGGGAAAATTGATAGTTCGGATTGTTTTATTTCGTTGTAGTAGTGTTTTTTCGCAACTGTATTAAAAAACGTCGTTCGTCACACGTGCGAGAATGTCATTCTTCACTCGTCCCGAGATTTGCCACTCGCGTGCCGCTCGTGGCAAAATGTCTCGGGACTCGTGAAGTAATGACATACTTCTCGCACTTATAACGAAATGTACTATTACATATTTCATTACTTTAATCGACTTGATCACCATGGGTATGAGTTCTGCAATTTTGACCATGATACTAACGCAATCTAATGGTATCAAGAGGAAATGGCCTCGTGGCGATTAAAACATATGAATTATTCATATAGTGCCGGCCAATAATATATCAAATTCATGTTTTTTTTAGAACTCTATTTTTTATTTGTAGTAGGATTCTACCACATTTTATTTGTCACTTTATGCTAGCAATGAAAAAAGTTCTTCATGTAGGTTTTTTGTACAAATAAGTCGAAAGCTCGCCTTCAACCCTTTTTATTCAGTGGAGTGAACATTGGGATGTAATGCAAGACATAATTATAATTCTACATGGAAAACTGGTTCCCCTGTCATTTGGTAGGGGTGAGTCAGTGAAGTCTACACAGGTACATTTACCCGAACCGATGACTGGGGTTTAAGACTATTAAGAGATTCTAGTGTGTGATTCATATTTTTCTGTACGAAATAAATATGTTTGAATTAATAATTATCATATGTAACTAAATGCTATGCCGTACTTTTTACAATTTATTCTATATCGGAAAGAGGATGGCAACGAATTAGAAAGTGACTATTATTACATACATACATACATACAATCACGCCTGTATCCCATAAAGGGGTAGGCAGAGCACATGAAACTACTAAAGCTTCAGGGCCACTCTTGGCAAATAAGGGGTTAAAAGAAAACGAAACTGTGGCTGTGACTATTATTCATTATGTTTTTACTGCATCTACATCGAGTAATACCGCAGAGAGGCAATTTTAACACTCTTTATTACACGTAAGTATATCCGAATGATGAACTGTTTTACTGCATATGATATGCATCAAGTGGCTAAAAAGATCACTTGCTCTGAGGGCCGATTTTTGAATCTCGGCCATTCGATTTCGCGAAATTCGTTCAATGATAGGTATCTCCACTACTAGCGATTTAAATTATACTAATAGGATCAAAAACGAGTAGTCTTTACCACTGGATTTAACATTTCTAGCCGTCCTTTTTCAAAAATAGCATTACGTCGTTTTCCGCAGACTTTCGAATGGCGAATTGATGCGTTCGAGATTCAAACATCGGTCCCCTGGTCGGGACAAAATTTACTCACATAAATGCAATGTTGGTGTAGTTCGTTCATAGTAGTCCATGTCTTCACCACGTCGCCAAACAGATTAAACACCACTCGTGCGTAATCTCTAAAGTAATTCACCATTTGTGGATTTGCCCAACCGCCCAGATCCATAAGAGGGGTAGGTAAGTCCCAGTGGAACAATGTCACAACAGGTATTATCTTGGCTTTGATCAATTCCTTTATCACCTTCCGATAATATCTAACCGCAGCTTTGTTAATATTATTGTCAGTGCCATTCGGAAGCAACCTGTCGATAAATTTTATATTATGTAGGTGTGTATAATGCACAAGAAAGAATCTCAGGCAGTAAGCCGTCACAATGAGCAGTTTGACTAATTAAAATTAAATGAAATTAATAGTTTCAATAACAAATCTAGTTATTATAATCTATCAACTTGTATCTCTCATCATCTGTAATCAGTATTTAGTCAGTTTAATCTAATGGTTTTTGCAATTTTACGGCGTTCGTGTCGTTGTGGTCAACTGATGTTCAAGTAAATATTAAAACCGAGATTTTTGTACTTACCGCGCGAAGAGTCATTAAAAATCCATGCATTTCCTAACATTACATGTTAAAAAATAGTACATTGTGCAACAAGGGGAGGAAGTTGAATATTACTAACGAGAGTAAGTTAAATCGCGACGCTTGCCGGAGTTATTTAAAGACTCGAGTTAGTAATATTCATTCTCCCCGAGTTAGTCGCAATGTAAAAAATATGTAAATAGATGTAAAGAAGTTAAGTATTTCATTTCAATTTCATTATTCCCTTCTTCTTCTTGTTGTGCCATGTCCTCATCGGACGTCGGCGACCATCTCTCGGAACTTATTCCTGTCCTGTGCTATTCTGCTCAGAATGGCAGCGTTCTCATTACTAGTCCAGCTTTTAATATTATTCATCCAGGTTAGCTTCCTTCCTCCTCTACTTCTCTTGCCCTCTATTTTGCCTTCTATTATTTTCCTTAAAAATTGATATTTATTGTTCCTGTATATATGTCCAAAATAAGAAATTTTTCTTTTTTTTACTGTTTGTAAAAGTTCTAATTTATTCTTCATTCTTTGTAGAACTTCTACATTGGTTATTCGATCTCTCCATGATATTTTCAGCATTCTTCGGTAGAGCCACATTTCAAAAGCATTTATTTTTGCCTCTATCTTTCGGTTTATGGTCCAGCTTTCGACCCCATACAAAAATACAGATAGCACGTAACATTTAACCATTCTCCATCGAAGTTTCAGGTTTATGTCCTTGTTGGTGAACAGTTTGTTCATTTTCATGAATGTGCTTCTTGCCATCTCCATTCTTATACGTATCTCTTTCTGTGGATCCCAGTTTTCGTTAAGATAGCTTCCTAAATATTTGTAATGTTTGACTCTTTCAAGTGGTTGGCCGTTAATAGACAGTGTGGTCGGACCTTCTGATGAACTTGTGTTCTTTCTCATTATCATATACTTGGTCTTCGTTATGTTCATTTTTAAGCCGTAATCTTCCACGACAGTATTTAAGCGGTTTAAAAGAGTTTGAAGTTCTTGAAGGGAGTGAGCTAAGATAACGGTATCATCGGCGTATCGGAGGTTATTAACCACTGTACCGTTCACTTTGATACCAGTTTCAACGCCATCGAAAGCTTCTTGAAATATAGTTTCAGAGTACAGATTGAATAATAGTGGTGACAGGATACACCCCTGTCTCACTCCTTTACGTATTTTGATATCATCAGTGCCATATGGTCCGATTTTAATGTGTGCTGACTGGTTCCAGTACAGGTTTCTGATAATTCTTTGGTCTTTGCTGTCTATTTCGGTCTTATTGAGTATATGCATTAGTTTTTCGTGTTTTACGTTGTCGAATGCTTTCTCAAAATCTATAAAACATGCATACACTTCATTGTTATGTTCTAGACTGTTCTGCACTAGCACTTGAACTGCTACTAGGGCTTCTCGTGTTCCTAAACCATTTCTGAATCCAAATTGGTTGTCTGATATAGTTTTATCAATTTTATTATAAATTCTCATATGAATCACTTTTAGAAATACTTTAAGGGCGTGACTCATCAGGCTTATGAGCCTGTGGTCACCGCATGTCTTGGCATTTGCCTTTTTAGGCAGCGGAAGGAATGAGGATTTTAACCAATCGTCTGGTAATATTCCTTTATCATAAATTTTGTTATACATTTTAACTAATAACTTTAAATTGTCATCATCTAATAATTTAAACATTTCTACATATATTCCATCTGGGCCAACAGCTTTTCCATCTTTCATAGTTCTTATTGCTTTTTCAATTTCTATTTGGAGTATTGGTGGTCCCTCCACGTTGAGTTCAGCTTCCCCAGCGTTTGTATCCAAATCTGCTCTATCATCTTCGAACAGTTGCTCAATATACAGTTCCCATGTTTTACATTGTTTTTTGTTATCGATTACAAGTTTGTTATGAGAATTTGTTAATTTACCAATTATTTGTTTCTTATTTGTTTTGGTAAGTTCTTTTATTTTCTTGTGTAAGTTGAAGTTGTCCCTTTTTTCTTGAAGTTTTTCTATTTGCTCACAATCTATTTAAACACCTATCCCTAGTTTCTCTGATTTTAGTTCGGATAACATTATTTATTTCTTTATATTTATTTTTATCAATTCCTTTAAATTGTCTTCTTTGTTCCATGAGATCAAGGATTTCGGTTGTAATCCATTCTAACCTTTTTCTCTCTTTTCTTGAAACCCAGACATTTTTCTGATGTTGTTACTATTACTTTTTTAATTTTATTCCAGTTACTTTCTATATTCTCTTCGTTTATGTTGTCTGTGGTAGCTCGAATCTCTTTATTTAACATATTTATAGTTTCCATCCTTATATCCATACTTTTTAATTTTCTAATATCAATTTTCTTGTGCCTCTCTGGTTTACTTAGTAATTTTAATTTTAGGTTTAGTTTTGCTACTAGAAGATTATGGTCCGAACCAATATCAGCGCCATTATTCCCTTGGGAGAACGACTTTTCTATAACTCACGCTCCGCCTGCGTGCAATAGCACATTTAAAGTGCGGGTGTGATGAAAAAACTTTTTTTTTCTGTAGGAACGTTTTTGTTTGTTGTAAGAAATTTTAATGGGTTGCCATTCGTTCTTACCTTGGCCATGAAATGGACATCCTGTAGTAGTCAACACCCAATTCCTTTACCATGGCGACATCATCCATATACTTGTGATAAGAATCCGTTGCCACGTCCCCGGTGGAGCGATCCGGCGTGTACTCTGGATGCGCGTGCACGTACGTGTCCCACATACTTTCACCCTTACCTGCAAATAATACAAAATTTAGGCTGGTTGTAGTGCCACGCGGACCGTCCGCGCGGAGCTATCCGCGCGACCAATTTGTATGAAGTTGATGTTGTCACGCCACTCGTTAACCTCAGGGAGCGTTTTAGACCATAAAGCTCTGTAGGAAGAGCTCTGGCTACCCAGTCCATTATCCATGCCTCTAAGGGGCTTACTTGTGACCCACTTTAGTGGAATTCAATATCGGGGGGTAGTCGAGACTTCAGTCTGAGAGACTTTAGCGCGTCGAGGTCTCGGTGGATGGGTAAACTTGTGTCTGCTCCGAATCTTGGCGATTTTACGAAAAAGGGAATTTTCTCGGCGGAAGTTTGGAGGTAAAATATGACTCAGCACCGGCAACCAGTGTGTGGGAGTTGGTTTTAGGCAGCCGCTGATGAGTCGCATAGTGTGGTTCAGCTGGGCGTTACCGCGGCAGTATGGGTGCTGTTTAACCACGCTGAGCAGTACTCGGCAGAGGAGTAGACTAGGGATAGCGCGGTTGTCCGAAATGTTGCTGCGTTGGCACCCCAGGTAGTTCCAGTAAGCTTCTGAATGATGCTGTTCCGGGTCTTGAGCTTCGCAGATAGGCTGGTCAGGTATTCCTTGAAATTCAGGCTTCTATCCAGGGTCACACCAAGATACGTAAGCTACAAAGTTTTATTTGTTTCAATTTTAAATTATTAATAATATTTGGTAATGACGTAATATAATGTTGATGAATATAAGCTAGTTACACATAACTATTGCTATCGGTACTGGCAAAGTTCATAAATAAAATTATTTTAACTATATGGTGTTTTTCATATATATTTGCATGATACCTTTATCCAATAATCTCGTTTAATTTTGGACGCATCTCAAAATCTTAAAAAAATGTTTCTGCAATACAGCCATAACTCTAAATACCTGTCTTTCAGGCCTTGTATCTTAAAAAAAAAATTTTTTTAGTGAAAAGTGGCGTGATATTATGAAGGGTTATATCATTCTGAGTAAAAAAAGCTAAATTTCAAATTCATAGACCTAAAACTCAAGAAGTAAGATCCTATTTAACAGTCTGAACTATACTATCAAAACTTTGAGACGCGATTTCTCGAAAAAATGGTTGTTTGAATTGTGACCGTATAGCAGGCACACGGCGATTATTATTAGTCCAGTGCGGATCGCTCCGCGCGGTCGGTCCGCGTGACACTAAAACCAGCCTTAACTATTTTGCAAACCAGTATTCATAATATGTACTACTTACTATTATAAATGGGAAAGTGTGTATTTTTTGCCCGTCTTTCAAGGCAAAACGGAGCGACGAATTGAAATTATTTTTTAAGTGGAGATAGTTGAAGGGATGGAGTGACATAGGCTACTTTTTGTCTTTTTCTAACTTCCCTAAAATTTTCGAATTTAATGAGAGCGAAGCCGCGAGCAAAAGCTAGATAGTGTTTTAATAAAATTATGGACCTGTCTAGTAGATATCCAGCGCTGCGAAGAATTTAATCACTTAGCTTTTTAGAAAAGCGGGGACATATGGAGATTTCTACTGACCTATTCATTGAATATCTACAAACGCTACACAAGTCTGGTATTCCTAACGCCATTTACATTAGTATTAATACGAGTAATCGAGTATCTTGTGTTGATAAATACGAGTACTAGGTCAAACCAGTTTGAGGCACCTTTACTGCAGGACTCCGTACTTTAACGTCTCACTCAATAATGAGTTTTGGTTCCTTTTCCGATTCCTATTTAGAAGGTGATCCTAAGAGTGGTTATCTACGTATATGAGGGGTCAAGCTGCCTCTCTGCCATGACTTTGAAATCCTCCTGAACCAGTTTCACTCCAATTTTATAAAGATCTTGTAAAATCATTATAAAGATTTTGTTACCTATACATTTTGTAGTTTTGGTGCACGTTGGAGCTACATCAATTGACAACTATATATCACACTTAACAGCCACACACTGAATTCAATTATTATTAACTCTTCAATGGTGGGTATTTCAAGATTTGATGAAACACATTAATACCTCGGCAGGTATATAATAGAAGATCAAACGTATGCTTGCACTACACTTGTTATATCGTAGCACACCTCAATACAGTAGCTAGCACATGATTGTCGCGAGAGTATGTCGCCGCGACATAGATCACACGTCTTTGTCTAATTGTATTAATGACAAAAGGACGGGTAGTCTATCTCGCGGCGACATACTGTCGCGACAATGCTCTACAGGAAAGCAACCCTATAGGCGACGGCTCGGTTTTTTTTAGAAAAGCGAACGCAATAATAAGCACGACCATTATAGTTTTGAATGACACGGTTATTTTTATCAGACTTATATTGATCGGGCTATATAGACCGTGATTACCTTTTTGATTTAGTCGAGCTCCGATACTTCGAGACGCAGTTACATTCATCATGATCACGGAAAACTGAAGAAGGCGGGTGGATGTCAAAGTCAAATCAAAAAGGTAATCGCGGTCTATGTCCCGGTCAATGTAAGTCTAAATTATTGACGAACAAGGCAGTCTCAACTCAGTCAACTGAATAAATTTGCATCGAAAAAAGGCCAAATATGTAGATAATTATGTAAGAGTAGGTGTATTACTATTTATGTAATGGTGCTACATATATGTTAATTTATGTAATTAGTACCATAATATGCATCTATGGATGTTTCAACTAGCAAACATCTAAATAATATGTTGTATAAAGTCAATGCGGACAAGTGTGTTTGGCCTTCATATTGCGCATGTTTACCTAAATAAAGATCAGTGTGTTCATTACTTCATGCGTAAGCGGTAGTAAATGTATGAACTTTCAAAAACACATGTGACAAGAGTAAATATGCGAGACGCACTTATCCGCGAGTATTACACTGCGTAAATAAGGCACAATAATTTAGAGTAATCTGCACGTACTATCAGTACTTTTAGTTATAACTTCTTTGTAGTTATTACTCCTGCGTTGTAAACGAATAGTGTTAAAACTGACTTAACATGTACATTTTCCTAATCTGAGTAAATACTTAGTTGTGATCAGAATTCACTAATGCCGATGGTTATAGTTATGACCTTGGTCAATGTTATTTAGGTTGGCTTGCAATTTTACCAGAAGTATTAAACAATAATCTATCTCTAACTAAGTGCTACTTTCCCGATATATGCCACTCATTTAAATAAATAAATATTATAGGATATTCTTACACAGATTGACCGAGTCCCACGGTAAACTCAAGAAGGCTTGTGTTGTGGGTACTCAGAAAACGCTATATATAATATACAAATACTTGTATAAATAGAAAGTATCCATGCTCATAGGAACAAATATCTGTGCTCATCACACAAATAAGTGCCCTTACCGCGATTCGAACCCGGGACCGCGGCGTAGCAGGCAGGGTCACTACCGACTAGGCCATACCGGTCGTCAATTTGCAGCTGTAGTTCAAAGTAACACTCAATGACGTCGTGACTCACTTTATTTTTACGTGGATTTACCCCTAAACAGTTTCAAATAAGCTTCTGCAAGCAAGATTTTTGCTGCACGTACGGTCATTAGGAAAGTTACTTGATGGGGAAAACTCCAAAAGGCGTCATCCGGTTGAGCTCAAAATATTTTATTTTTGCCTTACATATTGTACACTTAGGTAGGTAGGTATCATAATATATTATGTCGCTTAACTTTAAACTTGGGTAAATCCATTCTGCTTTAAGGTTGAATATATAAATAATATAATATGATCTGAAAGATAATCAACCTTATAGCAGAATGGATTTACCCAAGTTTGACACATATTAAGTTAAATAGTACCCGGCACGGGCCAGAGGTCGCAGGTTCGAGTGTCCTGCCGGAGGTGTGAATTTTTCAATTTTTCCTTTAATTTAAAATTATGTAATATCGCTCGCAGACGTTTCTGCATGATAAAAAACAAATTTAAATTCAATTCTAAGTAGTCATCTAATTACATTTTTATGTCCTATACGAGCACTAACCACCGTTAAGAATATCGCCCGTATTAAATGTATGTACACTTTGTGTAGATGATTTATCCAGAGCTATACATAAGTAGAACTAGTCCTTCCATAAGCAGCTAATTTCCATTACGTTACAAAAGAAAAACACTCAATTTTTTATCACACGATATTATTATTTATTTTTCTTTTTTTCGTTAAATTCGACAATAAATTAGACTCATTGGTACTTTTTTAATTTTTATTCACACTAATATCTCCCTCCCGTCCATTTTCACTTTTTTTTTTGCAGACTGTATTACTTAATTCTTAATTGGTCATGGTAATGTCAAAATTTAGTCAATTTTGAAACCGGCTACCAAGATAAAGTTAAAATAGAATGGGAAATATTACTCTTTTTTTATTATTAGGCCAGTGATTGGCCTTAGTCGCACCTGATGGAAAGTGACGACAACGCCGAACTCATTACGCCCAATAAAGGTAAAACCGATATTGTAACAACTGTTGGAATTTAAACGACTTACCATCTTCATTCCAGGCTCCTTCTATCTGGTACGCAGCAGTAGCAACCCCGAACATGAATCCGTCAGGGAATGTGTAGTTTCCTGGCCCCGATGCCCCCCGAGCGCTCAGCACGCTACGCAAACAAACGGTATTGTTTTTGGCGATGAACAATTTTTAGAACAACAGAGGATTTCCCACTTGACTACATAAAGGGTACATACCGACCAGTAAAACTACTACGGCGTGTAATGTACTTAAATAATAGTATTTAAAAAATACACCTAGTTTATTTAAATCATGGATTTGTAAGATTATTTTGTTGATTGATTTCTTTATTAAACCTTATTTACATCCTCTTATTTACACTAAAACAAATAATTCATTGTGTTTAATAACAAAAAATAGAAAATTTAGAATATTTTATTTAGAAATTTACAATAAGGTAAATAGAGTAATCGACATTCACGTATAGATTTTAAGTAACTTTTAAAACAAATTAACCCTGTTTTGCCATTTAAAATAAGTAAATGTAAGCGGCTTTCCAAAATACATATTAATAAAAAATCACTGCAATATCAACACAAAAGATATACAAGTGAAGGTAGCCAGTAGACCATTTCCGATATCTGCGAACTGTATATAACCTCACCTAAGGCTCGCTAGGACAGCCCTGAGAACGACTTGACGCGAGCTCGCCATTGTACGGACTAAGGCAACTTTAAGTATCGCCTATTCGATTTCTTGTGACTATTAATTCATTGCTGATACATTTTAATCATAAATGCGAAGGTCTAAATAAACCAGTTTTTATTAGTTGTGCATGAATCAATTGATAAAATTTAGAAATCTCCAATTCGAGTCGGTTTTTCGTGTAAGTATATGGTTCTTGCTTTTTTGTGTATGCGCATAGGCAACACACTTTCACTGTGACATATTATGAACTATTTATTATAATCAATAGTAGCGCTTGCACATAGATGAAAATACTTTTCAGGTATATTATTTCAGTAGGAAATTTATGGAACGTTTGGAAAAATATTGTAATAAATTGAAAATACCGAATTTCTGGCACCTATTACATAATGAGCAATTTTCCACTATTTCCATTTTATAATGTAGAATATAGATAACTTTAGAATTATTTCTACTTAGAATACAAGCTTTTGCTACTGTGGTCCTATTACGAGAAAAATAATGCACTAGTTCTCTGCTTGTAGTAGTACTAAAAAATTGTACTTCATTTTTGTTAACATAAAGATAGAAAGCGGTCATAATTTTAAATTTTTTTACAATAAATAATAAAACTTCCTATCTTGCAAAATAGTTATTTGTTTTATAAACCCACCTAGTGAAACACAATATTTTTCACCACACCAACACGAGAGAAATACTAACCTGTAAAACATCAAAGTGAATAAAATCCGCCAATTCATTTTACATGTATGGTTAAAAATCTACATTTCTAAGTCAATTCTTCCAACCAGATTAGGACTAAGACATCAAGTTAAAAAATAAATGATGAAATTGTCACACTTGACACTTAAATAAAATGAAACTTTCTCATAGGTTTTTGAAGAAACAAAAGAGTCTTGACCTGACCAGTTAGTTAATTGTGACATAACATCCAGGTATTTAGCCAATTAAAAAAAAACTATAAGGGGCTTTATAGACGTGCCGACTGCAACTGGTACGGACCCTAGACAATATTTGATTTTGGGTGCGTTTTCATACAAAAAAAATTTTTTTCGTTTTTTTTTTAATTTTTTGTTTTTTTATAGGCGTATACGGGGTATTAAAGGGAAACGAAAATTCGATTATTTTTGCGCTACGACGCACCGTTTAGGAGATACAGCCATCCAAAGTTACTATTTTCAGTAGACTTTATTTATTTCATACCATGTTTGAGAAAAGCACTATACATACCTCGGCGGGAAATGGGGTTGCCCGCCTCAGACCTATCCGGCTCGGCCGTCTATATGTCTTCGGCCGGCAACCCCATTTGTCCCGGCCTCTGTAGTAATGTACTATTGGTACTATTTTGAATACACACCGATGAATAATACGTAATGGGCGGGATGTGGGGCCAGAATATAGCGGGACGTTTTGGAGTAACAACAACGGTTTAATGAATCCAAGCTATATTTTAGTTAAAGTAATATAATAGTATTTTATGCAACAGGCGTTTAAAGGAGGTCAAAAAAGACGAGTGGCGTGGGTAACAATTTGAGGCGAAGCTGAAAATTGTTATTGAGACGCCACGAGTATTTTTTGACTCAGTTAAACACCGTTGCATACAATACTTTTTCTACGACCATGCACTTAGTTTTTAATAGTTTTCTTGAATAAATTTCGTGAAATTCACACTGTTTCCTGTATTTTGATTCAAAGGTTTGCGCTGTCAGCTCGGCTGCGCAAAACCTTCCCGCGCACGCCCGCAGTGTCGTTATAAGGCGTTGCCATGGTTACAGAGCCAAACAATGCGTTTTCAGTTTTTTCGATACTGCGCGCATGCGCGGAAAGCCGGCGGACGCTGGCTTTGGGGAATAGACCTTTATGTAGGGTTTTAAAGATCTGTGCACGACCCTGTAAATGACGAATAACAGTTCGGGAGTAGAAAAAAGTTTTTTTGTACCTTTTTCATACGGAGACTGAAAAGGTTCCATGTTTATTAAGAACTAGCTTTTGCCCGCGGCTACGCTCGCGTTAGAAAGAGACAAAATGTAGCCTATGTCACTCTCCGTCCCTTCAACTATCTCCACTTAAAAATCACGCCAATTCGTCGCTCAGTTTTGCCACGGACAAACAAACAGACACACACACTTTCCCTTTTTTATTATTAGTATGGATAGTCATTAAATACTTTACTGTGACTGCCACTTATGCCACTATCTTCTAGAGTCTGTGTTTCTGCGAGGTGCCTTGGGATCCTCATGGTCAGGCCAAAAAAACCCGGCCAAGTGCGAGTCGGACTAGCGCAAGGGTTCCGTACAAAACATAATTATAACATATCTAGTGTCTCTGTAAGTCTCATAAACGTGACACAACCTCTTTGATTTGGTAAATGGCTGCTGACTCAATTATCATTAAGGTTTGCTGATCCTTTTTAAGGTTCTCTTATACTTAGGGCCAGTTGCATCAACCACATTTGATAGACACATCATCGTCACGCAGTAGAAGGAACTTCCCATACAATAAAATTTAACGAACGCTTTAACGGTGACAGACGGTTTGATGCAATCGGCTCATAGTAAGTCATTTATTATTTATGTACAAAAACAGAAAACAATATTTCCAATTTAGCAATAAGCAATATACCTACCGTGTGGTTTCTGTTAATGAGTCTAACGATGTATCGAATTAAAGTAAACCATAAAGAATTTTGGGAACCCCAAAGTATTTACATAATTGTGTTATTTAATTCAAAAGTGATAATCAATTCATAGAACAGTGCAACCTAATGAATGAATCGTGTGAAATATAATGCAAATCCGGATCGGTTAAGTAACATTCCGGCTCATAGTTTTAAAATATTTTTAGTCTTAAAATGGCATTTTGTGTCCAGGTCGTTACATGAAAAACAAAGAGTAAATTACTCAGCTTAGTACTTTCATAACGACTTTGTTAAATCGGAACTGAATTTATACGTATTATATGCGATTGTTTTCAAATTATACCAACGTCAAATTGATAGTTGAAAACCTCCTCCTTGTTGCCCTTAGGGACATTCATTTCCCGAATGATAAAAAAGGGTTTGTAGTGTGTTGAGGGCGTTTACTGAATCGTGAACTGTGAGCATAGTGAAGGATACACGTGAGGAACAAGGTGTGAATACGAGTACTTTGGCTACCGACTCATAATCCATTCGGCATAACCTAAAAGGAAATCGCAATCGCATAATACTACCTCTTTACTTTCCTAATAAAGATAATATGAATAGAATAGAATAGAATAGAATTATGTGTGACGTAATCTGATCTATTAGAAATAGGGAGCCGATATTTGTATTGGGGTACTCGACTTCGTCACCTAAAATTGCGGAATATTGTGAAATACTTTTTTGACATACGAGCGATAGAAATTGAAAATCAAGTGGGATTGACCGTTCGATGTCAATTCCATCACTAGAATTTAAATTCCTATTGAGCAAAAGTCGTAATCGATCTGTCGAATTTCAATTTCCTACTAGACAGAAATACAATTATAACACGAAAGAGACAGGAAATACCTATAAATAAATAGTAGATCATTTAATCTGCACATGATGCAGTGACATGTATTGATACGGTAGACTTATTTTTTAACAAACAAAAGCGATTCTAAAGAATCACCATATTTTTTGTTCAAGAAAAAACTGGAAAAAATTACTCTGCAATCCGTGGATAGATCTTAACCAATTATATTCCTTTCATAATGTGTACACCAAATATGTCGTGTTACCAATATACTAAATGTAAAATATACATTTTTAACAAGCAGAAAGTTGAGATGACGAGCGATAGAGATGTATGAAAGAGAAAGACATGCTGCGCCGACCCGGCCGGATAAGGGCAAGAGAATGATTATGATAACAAGCAGAAAGTTTGTTAATGAATGCATGTAGTAGTATGGATAACACATGATCTTGTCAACACAGCTCAAGGCTCCAGAGCAAGTACAAGATGCAATATTATATTCAATATTCTGTGGGTAGATGTCGCTATACGCCACCCCTACACGTGTGTACATAAGGATAATAATGGAAAGATGTGCGAGAGTCCGACAAGGCTTCGGTAGGTAGTAGGTAGTTACCTACGCACGGATTGCAAAGGGTGCGGGCGGGTATATATATTCATTGTATTTTTTAACACTTTCGAAACCGGGCTCTACGCGGCGCTACGACATTTTCGCTACATACGGGGAAACCCATGTAATCGGCTACGCTTCTACGAGCGGTGTACCCGACAGTCGGGTTCTTGGTAGCGAAAGTGTTAATATGTGATATAAATATTGTTCTTTTTTTATTTTTAGTTTCACAGTGCCTTAGTTTTTACTGTTATGCTGTGTAACTTATTTGAAGAATTTGAATAAAATAAAATATTTGGCCCTGAAAAGTAAATCCTATTTTACGACTGAACCTGATCCATATCGCCAAAATAAACATTACTAAGGCGATAAGCTCATCAAATACTTCGTGCCTCTTTACAACTATCTTTGATTATGTACTTAGGTAGAGTAATTATTAATTCACCTAGTTATAAACATTCTGCCATGTACTTGTATTATGTAGTAGTATGAACATGCTGTAAAAAATATGGACATATTTATTTACAAAGGAAAATTATAGCCATGAACGTTTGCAGATGTATTTTGTATGGATGAACTGCTAAGCGCTTTAATATAAGTTATAGAAGACAAATGTGGGTTTGCGGTTTTATACTATTGAAAAGGGTTATAAAATAGTGCACTTAGCGAGGTATGTCGACTCTGTATCTCGGTAACTAAAAATGATAAAAATATGATTCCAAGACCAGTCGATGGGGAATTCTTTCCTATTTAAGAATATTTATCCAAATGAAAACTGGTAATATGCAGCTTAGAGGGGTTCTAGTGATAGGACGGCCGATCGGGAATACCTCGACAGGGAGCTCATTCCACAGCCGGAGCCGGAGCGTTCGTGGGAGGAAATTCCTCTGAAACCGTACGGTGCGCGACCATTTAGGTTGTAAGGTGTGTGGATGAGCGCCCTGTCGATGGCGAGCGGTGCGATGATGAAAAGTGGCCGTTGCCATCATGTCAAACAGTTCTTCAGAACACAACCCATTGTACAGGCGGTAGAACACACATAAGGAGGCGAAGTCTTAAGGGTTCAATGCCGCCCGTGAGTTTGGGATCGTCGACAATTCGTACAGCGCGTCTCTGGATCGAGTCAAAGGGTCCAAGCTGGTATCCAGGTGGTCCTGCCCAAAGGTGACAGCAGTACTCCATGTGGGGTCTAACTTGCGACTTGTAAAAGAACAGTCTTTGCCCCGGAGTAAAGTATCCCCTCGCTCTATTGAGCACACCGAGCTTTTTGGATGCCAACGCAGCTTTCCCTTCCAAGTGACAACGGAATTGGACGTTACTCGAAATGTCGACTCCGAGGATCCCAATACTTCCTGACAAGGCAAGGGCTGTGCCTTGGAACTGTGGAACCACAGTAAATGGGGTTTTCTTAGCGGTGAACGCACACACTTGTGTCTTAGTGGGATTGAAACAGACTAGGTTGTCCCGACCCCACACCGAGACTCCGGACAGAATCCTCTCGATGTCCGACACAAGCTTTTCACGACTTTCCAGCACCATTGAACGAGGGATATTAGCACGGCCCGTGTAAAATGTATCCCCAGTACTGTCATCCGCATAGCAATGAAATTTTAAACAAAAACGGTTATATGAATTTTTTGTAGCAGTTACCATATTCGTGCATTAGCTTGTTGAAGTTCGATATAACTCAGTACTTAATGAAATAGTAATATGTTTATCAGTGGTTTAATTTCTGAATTTTGTCAAAGTTTATCAAGCTACTGGTTTTTGCCCATCTGAAGTATCTTTTTACCAAGTTTCATGCCTGTAGCTTGAAATAAAACTTATTCCCCATACAAACTTTAGCCAGCCTCATTTGGACGCTCTTAAAGGATAACAATCCAAAAACGCTGAAATTATTAATTTAATTTAATTATTTATACCTTTATAGTCTTTATACGGAATTTCAAGCTCATATTCTCAAAATAAAGTTAGATCCTCGTACAAACTTCGAACACCGATTTCACCCCCTTAGGGGATGAATTTTGAAAAATCCTTCCTTAATACGCCTGTAGATCTTATAAGGAACCTACGTGCCAAATTTGGATTCTCTAGCACCAGCTGTTTGGGCTGTGCCTTGATTTAAGTCAGTCAGTCACACAGGAATTTGCCGTTTATATATTAAGGTCAGTGCGGGCAAGACCGGCATACTTTATTTGAAATAAACTTTGAGTGGATAAAACTAGACTATTAAAGTAGTCTGGAGTGATCCGCATGGTCCTATGGGCTAGAAAATGTTATATTCTACACAGTTTTTATAATACTTTGGTGAATTCAAGTAAACTGATGTGATAAAAATCACTTTTTTCAAGGCTCGTCGGGTTGACCGTTCCCACGCGCTGAGTACGGAAATACCATATGGAAATAAATATCAAAATCATGTTCATTGTTATATTCTGTAATAACAGGGAGTGTGATAGATATTAAAACAAATAGATAACATGAAAATAGTGCATGATATCAAAAAATATTATATTAGTTTTTTTATTGGCAATTTCAAGTGCATTATTTCTTTCATTGACAACTTTTTTCTAAAAAGTATACTTGCCCCAAAAATTTAAAAAAACTGAATTTTTGGACATATTTTAGGGTAAAAGGGGGAGGGGGGGTTACGTCAGGTGGGGAGCAGGGGACGCTAGTGTGCGCAAAGCACCTTACCTAAGGTATCAAACCGTATTTCTTATTATTTGTATTTAATTTTTTTTTTTTCAAAAAACACAGTTTGACCGAATTATAAGTCACAATCGGGCCTCGGGGATTTTTATATTCCATATTAATTTTCCCCTTAAAATGTATTGTTCTGCTTAAATATTTATTACTACATTTATGTGATAGCTAATTTACCTTGAGGGTTAATACTTAGGGTATAGTTTCATGTATAATAAATCTATCAATTACGAGAAAATAATGGCTTTAACAATGAACCCCCTAAAATACGCATGTCGATGTTGTCACAACTGAAAATGTGCTCCTTATGTTGAAGGACATAATACGGTTCAATAAGTAATGATGATGAGTATTAAAACATAAGAATGTAAGTATCCTTATATTTTTATAATTAAAAGTAACTCTTTTGTGATTTATTTACATATTTAATATTTTCAATTATTATTTTTTTGCCCCCTTTAAAAATTAAAATCTTAACGATAGTCTAAATACCATGTCAGTAAGCACTTCACTTCATTATACTTCAGAGTAATTTTATTTAAAGGTCGGGTATAAAATATTAATGATCCTTATATTGCCTTCAATATTAGGTATGTCACTTGTAGCTTTAAATACACTAACTTGAGCAGCAGCACCCTCGGCAATTTGAGGGTTCGGCCCTGTCGACTGTCATTCTGAAGGCCAAAAACATTATTATTTGTTTGTTTAAAATGTTCTTATTGTAACTAATCATTTTTTTAATATTAAAATGATTGTATGTTCTTCTTTAATATTAACGTCATTTTGTTTCCAATCTATATTCTCAATTTTCGTGATAATCTGTAAAAATCGTGAACATGACCCAAAACAGCACCTATATTTTTTTTGGATACCATACCGTTTGAAAATGTATCTATACGAACTTTTTTTATTGCTGTTACTAACAAAGGATAAACCCAGCTTTAATTTAAAGTATGATTATTTTTGATATTCATGTCAGAAATGAACTCACGCCATGTCAAATATTCATGAAAACATGCTCTTATTTTACTGAAAATTTTCATCCCCCACCTTGTGTCAATTATTTATATATCAAAGAAAAACAAATGAAAGTAGTAAAAATTTGAATTATGCAATTTCACTTTAATGAGTACTGCTACATGGACAAGTTAAGACAAATTAAATCAAGATACAGGAACATATCCATTCTCATTACTTTTTTAACGTCCCTCGTATCAACACAAAATCGTTGTGATTTACAACCCGGAAAAAATTCTCTTGATTCATGGCTCATGGCTAACATTTTTCCTCTTCAAAATATTCATAAGCATCATGTATTTTCCACTCCGTACAAATACTAAAATTTCGTACGTTTGTGTTTATCGGAATATTTATTAAATCGAATAAAAAAGTGATGTATGTAATATCAAACCATCATGCGGTAAAGGTTGTACCTCTATATAATAAACCAACCTAATACTTATTTGCAAATTGAGAACTTGATTAAAGCTTGCCTGAATTTTCACAGAGTTTTAATAGGAAAAATGCATAAAAAACGTTATCTTATGAATTTGTAACACGATTCAAGATGAACTCTGTATTGAATTATTCAATACCTAACTAGATTTTCGCTCTTTCATCGTGAATAAAATATTACCTACCTTATATTTTGATGAAATGTGCATCTACATATATAGTGTGGGTGTGAAAAATATTTATGATTAGATTTATATTGACCGGGATATAGATCGTCATTACATTTTTGAATTTTGTCGAGCTCATGCCGTCTACGACGCAACTTTGCCATCCACCCGCCTTCTTCAGTTTTCCGTGATCATGATGGATGTAACTGCGTCGAAATATAGATATGAGTGTATACCACATACAACACAGGTATAATCAAATCATACCTATATTGAAGAGGTATGATTATACGGATCAATAAAACAAACAATAGTTAACCCTTGTGACTTCATGTTTAACATATTAAGCTAACGCCTATATACATCACTATAGCAATAACGCAAGAATCTACAGCGTGTGTATTCCGTACGGGCGTATATCTTAATAACGATTAGTATCCGACCTAAGAAGCCTATTAACTAAATGTTATTTTTTAAATAGAAGAGATTTATTTTCATAGCTAATAATTCAGCACGTAATGTATTATGTCCAATTGTCCACGTCAATTAGCGTACCTACCTAAACGTCATTACGACATGACGTTTATGTCATGTAAAATTAAGGTGGACGGCGTACATTGCTGCTTGGTCAGATTTAAACAAATACTCTTAATTTTTAACAAAATGATTATCCTATGCGTTTCGTATGATCAATAACTGGATACATTATTCACCCGTATGGAATCCACACGATGTATACTTACAAAGTAAAGGGTAAGGTAACTCGCATTCATCGGAGTTGCATACTAAGATAATATTAAGAAAATAAAGAAAATAAATTAATATTCAAAATCTCAGTCCGTTTGGCCGCTTAATAAAAATGAACAACCACTAATGTATAGCACTTGTTTCCGAACCCTTTTCAAAATAATCGTTTGATTTTATGTAGGTACATTGATTAGACCTAAAATACAGGGTGGGGCCTGTAACAAAAGCAAAAAATTAAACTGTTGGCTGTAGTCCTTAAACTAACCAACATTTCTTCAGCGACTTTTAAAAATTATGAAGTTTTTAATTTTCTAATTTTTCATATAAAATAAATATTAGCTTCAATGGACGCCATTATTGTTGTCATTGACGTTGTCAGTCACACTTTAGACTTAACAGAATTCGCAGTACATTACCTCTTAGGAAAAACTTTCAAGGGTGATAAATAACAAAATACAAGTTATTTTTAAAAGTCGTTGAAGAAATGTTGGTCAGTGTAAGGAGTACAGCCTACAGTTTAATGTTTTGCTTTTGTTACAGACCCCACCCGGTATAAGATAAGATAAGATAAGATAATTCTTTATTTGATGAAACACGAGTGATATAAAGATGTTAATATGTACATTCGAGATCTTTACATGTTTGGCTGAATTTTCAGCATTCAAATATTGATTACATTAAATTACAAATATAGTACAGAAGATGGTCGGAAAAAAAAAAACCAAATGTCAAATTCTTCTAATCATACTACTACTAACAAAATAAATAAAATGTTTGCATGTATAATAAAAATAAAGAAAATAATGTCATTAATCAAAGTTACAACTCGATACAGCTCTTATAAGACTCTTTACAAATAAAATACACTTACATCACAAAATAAAGAAGAATGGATTATATTATGAGTAAAGAAAAAAAAAATTTTGAGAAGCTAATGTCAATTTACAAAATTCGTTATCTATAGAGACTATTTATTTTAAAATGTCGTATTATATCATTTATATTATAGAAACAATGTTCTAATAGCAAACTGTACAATTTTTTCCTAAAAGCCTTACCTTCTAATATTCTTATGTCCACAGGAATTGAATTATACAATTTTATAGCCATGCAATAGCAGTTATTTTGGAACAGTTTTAGCCTTTGCTGCGTTGGTATCTCTAAGTCGTATTTGTGGCGCTTTCCATTGCCTTTTTCTTTAAACAGTTCTATGTTATTTTTCACAAATTTACACATTTCATACATATACAAGGATGGTAACGGCAAAATCTTTTTTCTTTTAAATAATGGCCTGCAGCTGTCTAGATAGTGGGCTCCGCACAGGGATCTAACACATTTTTTTTGCGCTATAAAAACTCTATCTGCTTCGGTTGAGTTGCCCCATATTATTAAGCCGTAACGAATTTGTGAAGATACATAGCCGTGAAAGGCAGCGGTTGCTGCCGCTTCAGATACAATAGAACGTAGACGCCACAAAACATACACAAAACGATCTAGCTTATTACATAAGTGGTTAATATGGGCTTTCCAATTGCAATATTTGTCAATACGTAGACCTAAGAAAACTGCAGCATCAGTTTCCTTAAGTTGCACGCTATTAAAGTCTGTAGTAATCTCAAGTGGTTTACTTTTATATGTTTGAAATTGGATCAGCTGCGTTTTTTGCAAGTTTACATTAAGATTATTATCATTTAACCATTGAGTGACATTTGTCAGTGTATTTTTAATATTATGACATAGAGAATCACCATTCACCCCTTTGATTAAGATAGTTGTATCGTCTGCAAAGAGTATACTGTCGTTTTGTGTGGTTTTAGGTAAATCATTAATATATAATAGAAACAAAATTGGCCCTAGAATGCTGCCTTGTGGCACACCGCATTTATTTTCAATGTAAGGAGAATTATATGATTCTTTTTCATGGTTTGAGTTAAGTTTTGTAACTTCAACACATTGCTTCCGTCCGTTAAGGTAACTTTCTAGCCAAAGATACGGTTGTCCCCTTATGCCGTATTTGTATAACTTTGATAATAACGTTTCATGGCAAACGAAATCAAACGCCTTACTCATGTCTAGCATCAGTGCTACCACAGGTGCTTTATCATTTAAACTTAAGGTGACATTTCGTACCAGCTCAAAACAGGCATGTGTTGTTGATTTCCTTTTTTGGAAACCGTACTGCTTTGGTGTTATTAACTTACACTTTTCTAAAAAGTCGATTATTTTCCTATATACTAAGCGTTCGAAAACTTTAGATAGGACAGGGATTAAAGTGATAGGACGATAATTCGACATGTCACATTTGTCCCCTTTTTTAAAAATCGGTTTTACTACCGAAATCTTGAGCCTATCTGGAAATACCCCTTCTGTGTATGACAAATTTATAATATAGTGTCTTTACACTATATTATAAATTTGTCATACACAGAACATACGTGCCTTTGCAATGAGATAATAACCGCAACAGATTTCAAAATGTTGACATTAATGCCATCGTATCCCGTAGACTGAGTATTTCTAAGGTTTTTTATAGCTTTATAAATGTCATAGTGATCATCAGGCAAAAAAAACATGGTATGGGTGTTTTGGTCAATTAATGATGTTACATTAGAACTATTCTTAATACTTTTGTTTGTTAATTTTATTAGGTATTGGTTAAATTGTTTTGCGATATCTAAGGGATCATTGTATGTGATACTATTTTGGGTGATTTCTTTTATTTCAGGAGATACTGCGGTGGAGCAACATGTTTTTTTTATAATACTCCACGAAGTTTTGCATACGTTTTTGGCATTTTGTATTCTTTTAAGGTTTATTGATTTTTGGGCTGCATTCATACATTTGTTAAGAATTTTGCAGTATTGTTTATAGCGGCTAAGATTTTCTTTTTTATTTGACTGGGAATATTGATACTTACAGTACAAAATTCTTTTTCTTATGCAACATTTTCTAAGTCCTTTTGTTATCCATGCGTTCCTGGTAGGTTTAATTACATGCTTGATTGTAATAAACGGAAAACAGAGATTATAAAATAATGTGAATAAGTCATGAAATGCGTTAAAGGCTGCATTCGTAGTATTCTTTTCATAGACTTCGGCAAACGAAAGTGCTGCGATTGCGTTTATAAATTTCCTAATATTATCATCACTGTAGTCTCTTTTCTTTTCGTACCATATTAAAGGTTTTTTAGCAAAACTGTTTCTTGTATTCAGACTACACGATAAAGTTTGACCCGTGTCATGGTCAGATAAGCCGAGAGTGTGTATTCCAGGTATTCCCTTTTGAATATTACTAGCTATTATGTCAATGCAGGATGTCTTTCTTGTTGGTTTTGTAATGTAGTTAATAATGTTGTAATTACTTAGAATACTTTTTAACTCTCTGCTTTGAGTGTTAGATTTAATCATATCAATATTCCAGTCACCACACAATATGATATTTTTATTTTTTGATCGGCATACTCTTCTTAAAAGATTATCAATGGTCTCAAGGAATATATATACGTTGGATGATGGTGTTCTGTATATACATATTATTAAAAGGTTTACAAATGGAATCTCGACACCACAGCACTCAAATTCATGATCCTGTGAGAATTCCTTAACATCTAGGACATTGTAATTTAAGTCAGACCGAACTAAAATACAGGTTCCCCCTCTTTTTTGATTAGGACGTGAATAGGAAGCTGCTACTTCATAATCATTAATTTTCAAATTTGATTCTGATCCGAGTTTAATAAATGTTTCACTTAGGCATATAATATCTACTTTCCCTATTTGTTTACATAAATTATCTAGTGTGAGTTCAAACACATCTTTTTTGTTAATTATCCCCGCTATATTTTGGTGCAAAACTAATACATCTCTAGTATTATTCACGAAAAAACTTGTCATCTCTACTTTTCGGCTTAAAATAGTTTGTGATTTTATTAACGATCGAGTCACCAGATTGGAGATTAATATGTTTCGACTGGTACAATGTGTCACTTGTGTCCAAATATTGCGAAGTTAGAATGTTTAACAATGAGCTTAGATCCTTAAAAATTTGTTCTATACCAAGATTGTTTACGTGACCGGACTTTTTATAAAACATTGTATAGTCATAAACAAGATTTCTGTTACTATCCAAAATGTAGGCGTATTCATGTTTCACATTGTCCAGATATAGTAATCTATTAAAAGCTTCCACCCTTCCGTTAAACAAGTGTGCATCATGACCACAGTAGAAGGTAGGAAGGCAAAGAATTACATTAGTATGTTTGATGTCTTGAAGCCCATTTCTTAAAACAGTAACTAATTTAGAATAGTTGCGTGATTCTCTAAAGTCATCTTCACCAATGAATATAATGCAATGGTCCTGTTTTGTGAATCTTTTAAGTTTATTCGGTAAGTCCGTTAACAAATATTGTATTCCGACACGCGGGTACAAGAAATGACACAAATCAGATCCCGCTAGGTGACTTTGAGCATTAAGGAGCATTTGATTCGTACTATTCGCGCTAATGATGCAGATTTTGTTTTTCCTGTAATCTTGGTTCAAGTAAGTAGATTTGATAGCGTGACTCTCGTTGTTTTGTAAGCTTTTTTCTAGTAAGTCAGGAGTTGGGCTGGCCTGTGTGCTGGACTCTGGTTTAGTTGACGTAGTATCGTTTTCGGTTCCCACTTCTCGTTGTGTGAACGATGGCTCTATCGCGGCAGTTTCCGGTACTGTCGCACTTTTAGTCAGAGGCGAGGGTGTTTCCGTACGATCTAACGCCGTTTGTTTACTTAAGATCGATCTCTTTTCTCGCTTCTTGCTCTTGGTTGTAGGTGTATTGATAGGCGATCTTTCCGCCTGACCACGCAACAGATTTCGATAAAAATCGCACTTTTTCCGTGTTTCACGTAGAGCGTCCTGAAGCTCGTAATTTTCATTCAGGAGCTTTTGTACCTCTGCATCGGCACTCTCTAAGTGTTCTTCCAATTTCGTAATCCTAGTTTTTAGTTCCTCTACAGTAGAGCTTTGCGACTCCAAGTTTGGAAGGCTAAGGGATGCAATTTCTTCACTCGTCATTTCGTTGGGAGTAGAGTTTAAGGCTTCAAAACTATTGACGCTACAGAATGAAGATTTTACAGCATCGCTATATGATTTAGAGGAATTAGATAAATTTAAAGAACAGTGTTTTTTTGCCGCAGTTGTCTCTTTTGGCTTCTCTTGGATGGCACTGCATTGATTAGGTTCTGATGAATCAGCGTTTTGCACCGGGGACGTTTGATTATTTTGTTCTGCCTGAGCTTTACTTTCATCTGGCGCACAAGGCTGAATTTTTGCTTTATTTGAGGATGAAGAGCGGATTGATTCAGTCCTTCCGCTCTGTCTGTTGATGGTCTGACATGTTGGACATTTATAATAAAATTAGCTTTTTGTCTAGAAGTCATTGCTTTAATTCTGCTGGGTACCATATTAACACACTCGTTGTCGTAAGTCATGGAACACTGAGAACATTTGATGGTGGTCTTATCTTTTACCTCTTTTTTGCATTTGTGACATACAATATTTTGTTTAGATGCCATATTTAAGATCGATTCTATGAATAATCGATACTTGTAATCGATATACAATTTCTGAACGAAAAAAGTATTTTTTCCCTGGTATCCCTAATTTGAGTTTTGTGGTTGGCAGCAGTGCACGCATGTCATGTGAGCCGTCCAATCATGAGGGAGTATCTCACATACGTAACATTTGTTGACAAAACTTCAAAGTAAAACGGTTGGATGTTCGTTCTTACCGGGATCTAATTCCGATGTTAATCCGTCTCAGCTGATCTCAAGTTGGTTAATATAGAAGTTCTTTGGTTGTGAACACTTTAAATGCACAGTACACAGATTTTTATACTAATTTCAATATTAATTTCGAATAAAATTCGCAGAGCTCTGACTACTAAGTGTATGCTAGACTGGGGTTGCCAGCATAATATGGCGCAGCATATATATTCAGGCGCTTAGCGCAAAGACTAAAATTAAGCGTGACCGCGTTATTATTTACTAAAACATATTGATGGCAAATAAGTTCAACATCCGTCAGACAAATAAATTGATGCACTGTCAACAGTATCAACTGTTATAAACGTAATCGGTAGTAATACATTTCATTTTTATTTTTTCTGCTGTCGTCGTCCAACATTTAGTTTGCCTCGATCAGACGATCATGGCTTCCATTGATTGCAAGCAGCCCTCCAATTTAAAATAACGAAGTAAAAAACATACAATTCGTTGACATATGAAAACGAAAAGCACCGCCAAAGGCACTCGAGCGTCATCCCAACTGAGTAAATGGCCATCGAAATGTGTTACACATTGGAAATTGCCGCAATTTGTTAACGTTATGTGTCCCAGAGCGCTCTTCAGTCACTTCAATGTTTAAAAATATATAAGTAGAATTTTTATTACTTCACACTACTGATATAAGTGCAACGTGGAGAGAAAAAAGCTTGAATATAATGATCGTTTACGTACATCGTAGTGTGTATGTATTTAAAATGTTTACACCAGATAATCATCTGACCCTCTAGCACAACTTGTAGAGCGCGAGTCCATACTTGAAGTCGCGCTTGATGTATGGACTCGCGCGCCACTAGGCAAGTTGTACTAAAGGGTCAGAGAGTATTAGGTACCGTCGTGAGACATTATTAGGTAACTCTAAAATAGCGACAGATTGCATGGTAACAGCCATGGGTTGATACCAGACGAGACAGGTCAGGTGGGTAAACTTAGCGGGCTTGTAACCATGAATTTCAGTTTACAATCCAAGCGTTAATGTTTTTCAATCTATAGGTAAGTAGTACTCATACGGCTAGTGTAAGTTATTTAGATTTACGAGCATGCCATGCACATGTGGCACGTAGAGCGTAGATCCACGACACTGTATCGATACAATAAGAATTAGTTTTATAGCAAAATAAGAGCCTAATAAAGTGAAGTTCCGTAATTACGTCAATCAATACAAAAGTAGCATTTTCAGTCACGGCGCCCGAGCCGGCATGAGTTACATTTAGATACTTTTGTATTTGGATGTTTCAGGGATCGAATAATACGTATATTAGGTTTATAAGAAACATCTGAATTGTGGTGTAGGCGAGAGGCTGGCAACCTGTCACTGCAATGCCACAGTTTCGTTTTCTTTTAACCCCTTATTTGCCAAGAGTGGCCCTGAAGATTTAGTAGTTTCATGTGCTCTGCCTACCCCTTTATGGGATACAGGCGTGATTGTATGTTGTTGTTGTTGAATTTCATGGTAAATAAATTGTCATTTTTCAATATGAGCTAGGTACGCAATATTCGTAACGCTTGAGTAGGAAAATATTGGAAGTAAGTAAGTAGCCATAAGTACATGGTAAGTTTCCGCTTTATGAAGCGTGAGTAGATTATAGAGTGCAAGGAAGCGTACCCGTAGGAATTGTGGCGCACATTCCTAGCTGCCTTCATTTTTCTTTGATACCAATTTATTTTTCCACACCTTCTGATATTGAAAGAGCTTGTTTATACACTTGTACGTAACTATGTAACACGAAATAGAACAAGCGATGGTTCTAAGTAACTAATTAGATATATTTTGTCGAACCGTTTCCGTCACTAGAAAATGTACTCGCGAATGATTATCGTCCTATTAGAAAGTTTGAATTTCGCGCCTTTTGTAGTGACAAACTTGATTGAGTAGATATTTTTGGGTACATTATCAGGGACATATTTTATTTCAATAACTACCAATACAGACGATACGTTCCCAGAAACCAAAAAACAAAATATTATTTTGTTTGACAAGTCCCTTGCAATTTATTTCATCGGAAATATTATTATGGTATTTATAAACAATAAGGCCTTCGAATCCGATTGCGTTGCGAATGTTGCGACACTTGCAATGTTTACAAATAGAATCCTGTTAATTAACGCTTAAAAATATCTGCAAGCTAATTATAGTAAATTAATTATCATTTTATTAGTAGCTAATTAATTAATTGAAGTATACCTATAGGGTGAAAAAATAACACAAAGGCTTGTGACCCCCTCTGGCCATCTCTCTAAGGCAGAGCTGTATGGGTTGACCTCTGACTGAATCAATTTTACATGTGCATTTTTTCTTATTACTAGTTTTTTAATATTACTTTAGCTCAGTTTACCCGTCCGTTGTGTAAGCTTTTAATAGCATGTTTTAGGTAATGTCATTACGGGCGTTTGCTTGTATAGCACTGCTGCTATTGTTTTGTTATCCTGAAGGAGGCAATTTTACGCTCTGTTTCTCTAACTATTATGTCCGCCTTCCAGTAAATAATTCCTCCATCTCGCGACGAACGAAAAGATACGAAACAATATTTTCCTTTCATGTAAAATAATACGTTTTATCATTAAGATCTGGCAGTCTTGGATAATGTTTTGATCACATCTAAACCTTTAAAATTATTACGAGTATTGAAAAAAAGCTTATGTTGAGCACCATATTATTATTATGTAAGCTGATGAAGTAAAGAGACTTTGTAGAGTTCGAAGCTTGACTCTGGATGAGATCTGAATTTATGGTAATGCCGTTCTCGGAACTGTTCTCATTTTACTATGGGGAATATTCTCGCTCGAGAATATTTGTCATAGGAACATGTTCTCGAGATTTTTTTTGTCAGTGCATACCACAAAGTTTTCCTATGGCAACATATTTTACACGAAAATATGTTATATTTAAAGCTGCTAATAACAATCTTCCATCTCCTAATTTAAAAGGCGGCGGCGGGGGTGATTCTTAAATATTCTGAAACAGGTTATTCATTTTACATAATGGGTCAATTTTCAAATTTGTGGCATCAAAATTAAAGTTGTGACCGTTCAAAAAATTATTCCGAAAAATTTTGAGAAAAGGTAGTGCAATGCGCTTCGCTAAGCTGCCCGGAGCACTGGCGTGCCCCCAGATTAAAAATCTAATCCTTTTAGCTGCATATTCAAGTATTCAGATGGTGAGGTTCTCAAGAACAATAATTTCAAAGGAGTTGTACGAAACCGCGCCGCGCCCTCATAAACATTTCAAACTTACAAGTCCAATACTCGAGTAGTCTCGTTTTAATATTGCATGCGTCGTACGTTATAAAGAAAGTACGAATGTTTGTTCGTCGTTGAATGTAACAGGAAATAAAAACTGTATGTTGGTTGTTGCAGCGCCCTGTACGTGTCGCGCATTCGAACGTACTCAACAGTTTGCGACCGGCGTGTATCCAAATTACATGGATACAAATACGGTTCTTATTTAGTGAAATGTACAGTTTGTTTTGTTACTTGGTGGCTGTTTGAGATACGAGGTTTGGAGGTAATATTCAAATGTAGCGTGTGTTGGATATGGGACCTTTTTAATCAATGCAGTATTGCAAGGGTGAAAATTATTTGTTGTTATTGGAAGCAGTAGGTGAAATGAACCAGTAACCTATATACGAAATAATGTATTTGAATGCATGTATGTAGTATTCATAATCCGACTAAGACCTGAACTACTCGTGGTTGAGATGATTAGTGGATAGCATGTATTGTGTCTAGACATAGACTTTTCGTCAATAGAGATTACCATACCATGTTACCTTACAAGAGCTCCCGTACAAATTTTCTATGGAAATGCGACTAGGTACTTTACTTCACTAGCGCTGACAAGATTAAATAAGGGTTTTAATGAAATGAATTGAAGTTGCAGTTAAGCTGCTCGAGTTGTAGCATTTTTCTACAAGTATAATTTAACCCACGTTCCCTTTATTGTACCCATAATTATACGCTATAAAATGCATTAAGTATTTGTTTAGTGGTTGCATACAAGGTACCTACAGCGGGGCAAACCTTGACTGGCAATTGTAACTAATCAATTTTTCCATTATTACACTATGATGTTGAGTTCTACATGACTGTATCCACTGAACACCTCTACCATATTTAACCGGTGGACACTCTATTTAATAATGCAAACATTGTAAAACGTTGGAAAAAATGGATTAGTTACATTTACCCCCCAGTCGAGATTTGTCCCGCTGTACCTTACAGTGGAACCTTCAAAACACGAATATTAAGGATAACTCCAAAAAGTTGGTGTGAACTGTTAATGACTTGCGTCTAGGGATTGCAATCCGGTCCGGCGGATCCGGTAATCCGGCCGGATCCGGTGCTTTTTTCATGCTACCGGATCCGGTGAAATTCGCCGGATCCGGTACCGGATCCGGTAATGTAATTTAATATGTTAGAATAGTGCAAAAAATAACATTTACGCTAACATTTGAATGTAGCTCAACAGGGGATTGCAATCCGGTCTGATTTCCAATCAAAAAATAATTTAATACGTACGTTTTTTGCATTACTAGGCCATTTGGCAGTAAAATAATGTGCTCAAGTGACGCGTCAAACTTTCCGTCTTTGAATCTGTAGTGAAATCTGTGCAATTGTTTGCTTGGATGCAAAATGTGGAATAGTGGAGAGTGACAAAGGGCCATACGACAAAACTTTTCGTTAACATGTCACTGAGGTCGATCCTTCGCGTTTTCTGGCTAAACACTATCCGAAATCAAGACCTATTGAGTATATGCCAGCAAACACCCATTAGTGAGAAAACCGCGACACAAAAAGTACATTGGTAGCACACAATTCCAAGAGTTCCCTCTAACGAAATAACGCAACCATTTCTTTCGGCTGGATCTCGCCTGCCGCTGGAAGGAGCCCTGGCTCCGGGCGCCCTGTAAACTTATGGAAGCGGTCCGTTGAGAATGAACTACGAGCGACCGGGTCGAGCTGGAGGAGGCCACGAAGGTAGCTGAAGATAGGAGGGCATGGCGCGAGCTTGAGAAGGCCCTTTGCATCTCTGTGGTGACGTAGGACTACAAGAACAACAACGTTTTCAGCATGATATAAGAAGTATGAGGGCACATTGCTACAAGAATCATAAAAAAACAATTCAAAGCTTAAATATGAACATTTTTAAAAGATATCCAGTAAGATTGTGGTTTCAGCAATAGCAAATAATACTAAGGTCAATTACTCTTGATGACTTTAATTTAGCTACTGTAGTTTTTTTCAGTTCTTCTTTGTGTCTGAGAAAAGTTAACTGTAAAATAACACAAAACATAATTATCTTTTTTTAAATAGTTATCCCATAATGCATGTAGGTAACATTATAATGTCCGTTCTTAATTGTGTCTTAAAAGCTCTATAGGTATTACTGTAAAACAATGCAGTAAAAATAATTTTGTTATCCTATGAAAGTTTAAAAAAAACGAAATAATTTTATTTGCGACTGATTATTATAGTAAAATTTACTTGTTACCTGGTAGAAATGTTGATTTCTAAGATTTCAACTTTTGGTTTATTAATCGTGAAGCAAAATACCATCATATTTCTCATATTATGCTGAAAACATACAAAAAAACTTTTACTATTTGGGTACTTTTAATCCTCAAGGCCAATCCGGTTTCGCCGGATTGGGACCAAAATCCGGCCGGATCCGGCCGGATTGGATATCAGACCGGATTGCAATCCCTAGTTGCGTCTTAAATGTATGTATATCTTAAGAATATAGTCGACGCAGGGAGGTTCTTGTAAGTTTTGATCTAAAAGAGTTACAGAGGTAAAACGAATTAAAAATTTGGTCTATAAAATGATATATAATTTTCGAGTAACAGAAGTCAAATGTTTACTGGATAATCGTGTAGGGAGTCGTTACCTACTTCGTGTTATGAAGGTTTTGGGCCAAGGGAGGGGTATGGCATTTTACGTGGACCTTTTTACCCAATATCAAACCAAATACGAAATAAATAATAATAAGATTTTTTCAATAATACTTGGTTGAATTTTGCTTTACACAGATTCGAGTTAAAGAGGTTCTAATGTACTTACTTTAACATAATTATAACAAATTATCAATTTGTTATAATTATTTTTACGACACTTTTTACTTCAAGAATTAATTACACATTAAGTACAGAACAAATAAGAAAATCTTTCTGTTTTACTTTCTTAAGACATTGAATAATTTATTTGTAAGTTTGTTTGTTACATTAAACCTACGAAATACGACAAAGATTTAAGTGAATAATACCCAAGGAAATAATAAACTTGTATTGAGAGTTTGACAGTTTAATCGAGAACTTTTTCGGGAACTTTCGGATATTACTATTTGATTACTTAGCGTAGAGTACTCAAATAATAATATCCGAATCGATCTTGAGTGAGCGTTGAAAAAAAGAGAAATGTTAATTTGAACATCAAAATATTCCAACATATTACCTACGACCACAAAGCGGTCGTCAATACATAAAAAAAATTATCAACGTATTCATCGTATTGTTGTATAACTATTTTAATGTTTTACAAGTAAATATCATATCAGTATGTTTGATTTTAACAATCTTTTCCATCTAAAGGGTTCAATAGGTAACATTTCTTTGTGTATATAACTTTTCTAAAATTTTCGTGGGCCTCGTTTAAAATGTTGGAATTGAATTATATTATAACATAAGTTTTAGGCAATAGTTTCATTTTTGGTACAAGCTTTAAGTATGACTTTAGATTTCTCCCCACATTCCCCATCCTTTCTCCAACATTGGTCATACAGTCGTACATTTTTTAGTCGTACTTACAATAATTTTATTTGTGTTTCTTGTCACATCTCTACATATTATTGACAATCCTGCACTAACTAAACTTTCTGTTTGATCCAATGGTTGACTGGTTGACTGGTGGCTTAAGGTATTGTCCTTTTGGCATTTGTACAATTTAATATCGTGCAAAAAAGTCTAAATAAATAATTTTTGCATAGTTACCTGATTTACATACGTATGTAATTCATCGGATTACGAAAAGTGCATCTATCTATTGCAAGTTAAATAAAAGTTGGCTATTAAGCTTTTAATTTTTTATTAAAATTTCGTCTCACGCTTGCAGACTTTCCTTGTTTGTGTTGCGAATGAGAATAGACGAGTTACTAGGTATTTATTTATTAAAGTTTAAGCTTTTAACAGTTTTGTAAAGCGAGTTTTAATGAGAAGAATGATTTACTCGTAAATTTAAACCTGATTGAACGTCCCGCACTCGTCCTTAAGACGACCACGATTTTTTGACTTTTTAGAATACCTACCTTACCCCTACCTTACCTTACCTTGCGTAGAAGTCACGGAAGATGTCATTGTATGGAGAAAGTGAAGCAACGGTTACTTATTAGAACGTATTTAACTTTTATACGGTTTTTAAAGTAACAAGTTTTCGACACGCTAATGCTCAATAGGCTTGGTACTTGACTGTGAATGAGTCATTCAGTACGAAAACGACCCGTTGACCACGAATGCTGTAAAGTGTTCGAAACGTCGGGATGTATTGTGAATTCATTATACGCGACATAATCCGTTTCCATAGTTTTATTTTAAAAATATTTAGTCATTGTACACTTTTAACCCCTGGAACGCCGTTGTCAAAAATTTGCTACTGAATTAATAACCTTCAATCTGTTAATTACAGTTTAAATTGTCTGGGACAGATCTGGAACAAGGCAGTTGAGGGGTTAATACCCAAAGTCAATAAATTATATTACTTGGTTTTGATTATCAACTTGAACTGTTTGCGCACTAGGGATGTTACTCTGTCGACATACAACACTGACGATATTTGATTTAACGACTGTCGATATTATTTTCGGCTTACACTTATTAATGACAGGATTCCATGTGGATGAGATCCTAAAACCTTCGTCCCGATTGAAATTGCGATGTTTTTTGATTTCAATGGCTTCACGCACTTTTCTACTGTAGAAATGGCGTTCCGTGGAAAGGATTTTAGGGTCATGTAGTTCGATCCAACTACATGACCCTAAAATCCTTTCCACGGAACGCCATTTCTACAGTAGAAAAGTGCGTGAAGCCATTGAAATCAAAAAACATCGCAATTTCAATCGGGACGAAGGTTTTAGGATCTCATCCACATGGAATCCTGTCATTAATAAGTGTAAGCCGAAAATAATATCGACAGTCGTTAAATCAAATATCGTCAGTGTTGTATGTCGACAGAGTAACATCCCTAGTGCGCAAACAGTTCAAGTTGATAATCAAAACCAAGTGCGGGTAGTTCGAAAAACTCGCGCGGCTGTCAGAAGGTGTTGATGTCATTTCAAGCCAGTCTTCTCCGAGACCACGGGGACAACGCCGTCCTTGAAACGTTGGAGGTCAGTTTAATATGTAGTTATACGCGATTAAGTCCCGATTTTAAAAATAATGATGTGTAATAATCGTGAAAGTTTAAATCAGAGTTTCTTTTATGTCAAATATTACAGAAGACAATCATTTCTTGTGCCAAATTTTATAGATATGATTATTGACTTAATAGTATATTATTTATTTTATTTAATCTTTATTGAACAAAGAAAGCGAAGTTAACGCCATAAGGCATTCTCTACCAGTCAACCTTTAGACAAAGCAGAGAAGTTGTAGGCGGTGCAAAATAACAAACACAAAAGAACTATAATTAGGTACTTTTAAGGACACAATGCATGCAACAACAAAAAAATTGAAGTAGAAACACGCCGAGGTGTCAATGTTTCCCCTCCTTCCCCCCACTTTTGTATCCCTGTTTTCAGTGTTTTTATATTTCCATGAAAACCGTAAAAGCTACAACAATAACGTCTAAGAGACGTATATTCTCTATAAAACTCTCTTCAATACTGTCTTTGGAAGTATATAGCTATATAGAACTTACTCTTATAATTTTCAAACTATGCTCATTTTCCCTTTGCCATATTTGTGTTTGGTGACCAGTAGGATAAGTAAGGCCAGCGACTTTGCACTTTTGCCTGTGGCGATGCTGCTTGGCAAAATTGTTCCTTGGGTCAAACTGATCCGATTTAACTCAATAGTCATGAAATCGCACGTGACTACTCCCCACAAAGAGAAGGGGAAGGGGCCGGTTCCCTCGATGAAATCTATGCAATACTTCTTCTGCTCTTAGCGACTAGGGCAAATCGTATATCATTTCCGTATAATGTAGGGACGTGTTAATCGTTTCTGAAAAAATCGTTGTACATTTTAATACAAAAATAACGATTTTATAACAAAATAATTTTTTTTTATGTATTTAATTGTAACAGCTGTAGGGATACATTACACGGAAATGATATACGATTTGCCCTAGTCGCTAAGAGCAAGAAGAAGTATTGCATAGATTTCATCGAGGGAACCGGCCCCTTCCCCTTCTCTTTGTACACAGATAGAAAATATCTCTTCAACCAAAGAAACCTATTTGAACCAAGAGATATCCAGTTTCCCATATCAGGAAGATTTTAATTACTTGATATATATACATTTTTCATTTTAAAAGTTCTGACGGTATTAGATGAAGATTTACATGTTTGAAGTTAGATTTAATGTTTCTTGGGGTGAAACAGTAAGTATCTTAAACCAAATATACTTACTTCTTGGATGTAATTTATCTTATTTCATTTAAAATATATAATTTCTTGAAATGAAATTTTATATTTCTTAGATTGAGTAAATAAGGTTGGTAGCGGGGGTGCGCGCGGGGAGAGAAGGGAAAGCCGAAATGACGTGAGAGGTGTGTATTATGTTCAATAACCCGTACGTTACAAGCTTATAACTCAGAACGAAGACGAGTTCCCCAGCCAGTTAGAGAGAGAGAGAGAACTGGAGCGGAAGCACGTTTAGGATAGTCCTCAATAATAGCGCGTAGTTCCCAGAGGGAAGCAGGGGGTATTATGTCGGAATTTGTATTCCTATGATTCGATACATATCAAGTTCCAACCGGCGAGCCTAACCAAATCGGGAAAAATCTTAACACCGCGATGTACGAATTCTATGGGCTGGGGTCAGCGCCATCTAGGGGGTTTTTTGGTAACTAAACCGGTGTCGCCGCTCGGCGCGCGAACTAAATCTTGAACCAAAACTTTATTATTTTTCGATCTAAACGTGTTGATTCTCAAATGGAACTTGTAGGCATTAAATCAAGAATTTGTGATATGAAGCCAAGAATGTAATAAATCTTGACCTAAGTCCGTGTTGATTTTTTATTTAAAACCTGCTCGAATTATGAATGAAGCCTATAAGCATCAAACCAAGAATTATTATAATCAAGCCAAGATTGTTCTAAATCTTGAAGTAAAACCTTGATATTTTTTGATTTCAACTTGTTGATTCTCAAATGGAGCTTGTAGACATTAAATCAAGAATTTGTGACACAAAGCCAAGAACTTAATAAATCTTGACATAAATCTGTGTTTATTTTGTTTTAAGTTATTCTGGAACTTTGAATGGAGTTGCAAAGCATCAAATCAAGAACTATTAAAATCAAGCCAAAATTGAACTAAATCTTGACGTAAAACCTTGTATTTTTTTTATTTAAACTTTTATGTCTTGACTGTAGAACGTAAAAGTTAAATTAAGAAATTATGATTTCCTATTAAAAACGCAGAATTCTTGTAGTTAAATTGTGGTGAATCTTCTTTTAACAGGTTTTTATTTTTGCTTTGATAAAGGTTACTTGAACCAAAGACGTTTTTTAAGAACTAGCATATTCATACTAAAACGGTGTAATATTTTGTTGCAAATAAATACTTCTTTGATTCAAATCTGTCCTATTTGTACCAAATGTATATAAAGTTACGACTGAACAATTTTGATTCTTCTTTGAAAAAGGAATATCCCTTTAGGTTAAGACCATGTCATTAGATGAAGAATTATATTATTCCTTTTAAATAACAGTGTTTGAGAGAGTTTTCCGTCTTAAATTAAAATATCTTTTCTATCTGTGTAGGGAGTAGTCACGTGCGATTTCATGACTATTGGGATAAATTGGATCAGTTTGACCCAAGGAACAATTTTGCCAAGCAGCATCGCCACAGGCAAAAGTGCAAAGTCGCTGGCCTTACTTATCCTACTGGTCACCAAACACAAATATGGCAAAGGGAAAATGAGCATAGTTTGAAAATTATAAGTTCTAGCTATACAGGGTGGCCCATTCAAATCGGTCAGTATGGGAAAGTCTGAAACTGTAAGACATACGAAGATTTGTTCTTAGGAACCATGTCACCGATTTTGATAAAAAGAAAAACTGCATTCATACAATTAAAAAAAAAAGTGTACCCAGCTGGGGAATCGAACCCGGTTGTTTTGAAAAAATAAACTTACACTATTTCTATTCAGATATCGTTTGTGTAGGTCTTAAGCAGTAAATATCTCTAAGAAACATAATGTCTAAAATGAATAAAATGCATTTTTTTCACATACTTTAATTTATCATAGTAGGTGTTCAAAGTGTTATAGAAAATATACGTCTCTTAGACGGTATTGTTGTGGCGTTTACGGTTTTCATGGAAATATAAAAAAACTGAAAACAGGGATACAAAAGTGGGGTGAAGGAAGGGAAACATTGACACCTCGGCGTGTTTCTACTTCAATTTTTTCTTATAACCCTATAAGCTATATACATGCAAAGTTTCATGCTTTCTGCCAGACGGGACTATACATTCATACTAATGCTCTGTTAACGCCCCGCACTACTGGAGTAGAAAAAGATTTGAAAGTAGCATCTACGTCAAGCACTGCCACTGACCTGACATTTTCGTATCGTTTACGCTATCGAGTAGTATTCTAAAACGTCGAAGCTGACGGCAGCGGTTCTGTTTTAATTGAAGCTCATCAGAATGCACAATTACCGTGACGCTCCGAAGAACCCGCTCGTTACTCGTGGGCACTGCATTTATAAACATTTGGCTGCGGGCCAATGCAGTATGCATATTTTGTAGTGTCTCCGGAGTGGTCGCTGACGAAGCAAAAACGTGACCGAGAGACGGAGGAAGGATGTAGTTGGCCGTTTATTTAGCTGTTCATGTTTAAACATTACCAATTTAGGGATGCTAATTTTAATGCTTTCTCAGATTCATAGAAAAGGTGCTATGTATAACGATAGGAATAATAACCTAACCACAAGATTAAAATTTTTTTTCTACTCCCGTGTTGTTATTCGTCATTTACCGTGTCGTGCATAGATCGTTAAAACCCTACATAAAAGATGCCCGCCCCGCCCGGCGCCCCGCGCACGCACATATACGATATAGCTCTTACAGCATAGTTAGGTAGCCTTTAAGGGATATAGCGGGCCGCGGGGCGCCGGCCGGGGGCGGGCGGCGGCGCGGGGGAGTACGAGCGACAGGGTGAGTGCAGAAACATTGCAGAGGACAAGTCAAAATACTTATAGGAAACAGTGCGAATTTCACGAAAGTTATTCTAGAAAACTATTCAAAAGTAAGTGCATGGTCGTAGAAAAAGTATTGTATGCAACGGTGTTTAACTGAGTCAAAAAATACTCGTGGCGTCTTAATAACAATTTTCGGCTTCGCCTCAAGTTGTTACCCACGCCACAGTGCAGTGCAGAAACATTGCAGAGGACAAGTCAAAATACTTATAGGAAACAGTGCGAATTTCACGAAAGTTATTCTAGAAAACTATTCAAAAGTAAGTGCATGGTCGTAGAAAAAGTATTGTATGCAACGGTGTTTAACTGAGTCAAAAAATACTCGTGGCGTCTTAATAACAATTTTCGGCTTCGCCTCAAATTATTACCCACGCCACTCGTCTTTTTTGACCTCCTTTAAACGCCTGTTGCATAAAATACTATTAACTGTAACTCACAAGTAAATATAAACAATGAAAACAGAAAAAAACGAGTGCAATTACTTTTACTGAATACTTTATTTATTGTTCAGAACAAATGCAATCATACATCAAATATATAGGTTAAAAACAAATAAGATATAAAAAACCTGGAGGTTCATAAATATTTCAAAAATAAGTATATATCAAAAACATGCGAAAGGATTTTTTCAAAGTTTTTTTTACATATACCTAGTATAAATAAACAAATAAATATTGGGGACACCTTACCAGATCAACTTAGCCCCAAACTAAGCAAAGCTTGTACTATCGGTGCTAAGCGACGATATACATAAATAATAACCCCCTTATTCATAAACGTAATCTAAAGTTATCAAGCCGATAAAGTTCGTTTGTCGTTTTCCGACGTTTTGGTGTGATAGAAAAGGACAAATGAACTTTATCGGCTTGATAACTTTAGTGTACGTTTATTAACTTTTTACGTAGCGGAATCAACACAAACCTCGATGGTTCAGCGATGCTTTTTAAAATATTATATGTAATTTGATGGTGTTTAAGTAAAATAAATAAATAAATACAATACATTCTTATCCCTTCAGGTGGCAGAGCTACAAGTTGCCTAGTGGAGAAGTGGCGCGGCCGTTTTATAAAACATTTTTTTTATCTATGGAACGATTTTAGCCGTTTCTAGGGTTTGCAAGATCCGCCGATTTTTCGGATCCGGATATTTCGGATCTTAAGATTTGCCGGATCCGGATATCCGGATATTTCGGATAAAACGGATCCGTGTTGAAAAGGTCACTTTTTATAGGGGTTTCGTCAAATCAAAGCTGCTGTTACCGAAATAAAATAATTTAAACTCACAAAACGACATCGGGGAAAAGGACAAACTAATAAATGTTGTAGTGGCCGATCGAGGAATTAGACAAACTGGTAATTTTAACGATGGTCGTTCCGGAAATGGGTGGCCCCACAAAGAATTTTCACAGTGGCTATTCGGAGAACTGGACGTAGAAAGAATTTCAACAGTGGTCTATCGGGGAAATGGTCGGACAAGGAAACGGCCGAACCAAGAAATGGCCCATATAGGAATTTGCATGGTGGTCATTCGGGGAATGGGGCCAACAAAGAATTTTCACAGTGGCCGTTCGAAGAACTGGACGTAGAAAGAATTCCAACAGTGGTCTATCGGGGAAATGGTCGGACAAGGAAACGGCCGAACTAAGACATGGCCCATATATGAATTTGCATGGTGGTCGTTCGGGGAAGTGGCCGTAGGTGACCGGATCCCATAAATATAGTATATTATTGCTTCATTAACTTTTTAGACGAACTTTTAACATACAATTGTGTCGTTTAACTTCAAACTCGCGTAAATCGATTCGGTTTTAAGGATGATTATACAAAAAAAGCAGAATGGATTCACCCGAGTTTGAAGTTAAGGGACACAATTAATGTCACTCCCATTGTACAGCATTATAACATTAAACAGTAGGCCAATATTTTTGTTAAACATACATATAAGCTAATGCAGGGTAATTTAGTGTTGTTCACTAATACCTCCGTTTTAGTGAGGCGTCTATCCGTAACCACACCCAATAAATACATCCATGCTAAATTGCAGATGTAGGAAATAAGATAAAATTATATAATTTTATTGCGTTACACGTATTAGACGTGTAAAATATGTTACACATATTTAGTTATCATGTACCATTTTCAATTGTTTTTCTGAACTTATGTACAAAATGTCATTTGATATTTGCCAGTGGCTTTTCAGTGAAGCTCTAAGGCTGGAAGCGCGCCTCCAATCCTTCTGGTGTTTTGGATGTCCATAGGCGGGAGTGATCGCTTACCATCAGGCGACCTGTCTGCTAGTTTAATCTTATTAAATACAAAAAAAATTGGATCTGGATTCAGCTCACAAAATAATTACGTATATACATACATACATACAATCATATCCCATAAAGGGGTAGGCAGAGCACATGAAACTACTATTAAAGCTTCAGTGCCACTCTTGGCAAATAAGGGGTTGAAAGAAAACGAAACTGTGACATTGCAGTGACAGGTTGCCAGCCTCTCGCCTACGCCACAATTTAACCCAATCCCACAGTCGCCTTCTACGACACCCACGGGAAGAAACGTACGTATATACGTACGGTATTATATGCGTACGTACGTACGTATATAATTATATTAATTACTTCCATGATCTCTAAATCATCATTAAGCTTAAAAACATCCATCCATTCTGTTTTATAGAAAATTAATAATTTATCTTTATTCCTGCGGGATGCATCCAGCTAGAAACGAAAGCAGTTTTAAAAACAATGATTTACTGTCCATTTTAAATAGTTTGTTAACATATAGTTTTATGGATTCATCGCATGGCGTAATGTACCAAACCTAACCTAACGTGATATTCTGGAGTATTTGAATTAAATAAATGTAAATAAACATTTTAGGCCTGCCTGCCTGTGTGGTGACGGGTTAAGAATTTCACCACCCCCTTTCTTCCCGTGGGTGTCGTAGAAGGCGACTATGGGATATGGGTCAAATTGTGGCGTAGGCGTGAGGCTGGCAACCTGTCACTGCAATGCCACAGTTTCGTTTTCTTTCAACCCCTTATTTGCCAAGAGTGGCACTGAAGCTTTAGTAGTTTCATGTGTTCTGCCTACCCCATTTATGGGATACAGGCGTGATTGTATGTATGTATGTATGTAAACATTTTAGGCGACAAAATACAGGAATTAATTCATCAATTTCATTCGAAAATTCTTTCTGGCGTGGATAGATACCCATATTTAACGGATCCGTATTATTCGTTTTATCCCGATCCTTTGAGACCTCGGATCCGGATCTCAAATTCAACGGATATCCGGATAATTCGGATATCCGGATCTCAAACCCTAGCCGTTTCTTAATGAATCTGGGGATATATTGTTTATGCACAACATCCCTAATTTTTTTTAGAAATTATAAGTTTTGTAACAAAAGTAAGATTCGCGATGACCACCCGCGAGGGGCCCGCCACTCAAGGGTAAACTTTTTCTGTCATTTAATTGGTAACCTTGCCACTCAACAGCTTTTTATTTCAAGTCCGGCTCCCGGTTACCTGCCACTTTCCGTGCGGCCGGCTCCCGGCTTTCGCCACCTGAAGGGTAAATACTAAATACATAGAAAACATCCACGACTCAGGAACAAATATCTGTGCTCATTACACAAATAAATGCCCTTACCGGGATTCGAACCCAGGACCGCGGCTTAGAAGGCAGGGTCACTACCGACTGAGCCAGACCGGTCGTCTGTTTAGTATAGTTTAGGATAAATAGTATTGAATAGTCAATTAAATAATTTTTAAGAAAAAAAAAACCGTCGCCTTTCGGGTTCTGGTGAAAGCTACTTGCGAATGTTGGATTATGTAGAAATGTGTAAGTATTTTTTAAAACTGCTTTTAATGCTTTAATTATTAGATGGAAACACAAATGAATATACGTATAACGTTAAGGTTTGAGGACTTTCCTCAATTCCTCATGAATCCGATTATATTATTATAAGAAATCGAAGCTTGACAAACTTTGACTTCAAAACATATGCTTAACAAACATAACTAAATAAATGTCACTGTTCTGAACATGCATGCTTTTCTTACAAAAATACCAAAGTCACTATGAGTGTGCCGTTCAGGTTTGAGGAGTTTGGTTCTGGCCATCATCAGCAGTTCCACTGCACCAAATGTCACTGTTCTGGACGAAAGTGCATGCTGTTCTTATAAAAATACCAAAGTCACTATAAGTATGCCGTTTAGATTTGAGGAGTTCGGTTCTGACCATCATCAGAAATTCCACTGCACCAAATGTCACTGTTCTGGATGAAAGTGCATGCTGTTCTTATAAAAATGGCAAAGTCACTATAAGCGTGCCGTTCAGATTTGAGGAGTTTGGTTCTGGCCATCATCAGCAGTTCCACTGCACCAAATGTCACTGTTCTGAACGAAAGTGCATGATGTTCTTATAAAAATACCAAAGTCACTATAAGCGTGCCGTTCAGATTTGAGGAGTTCGGTTCTGACCATCATCAGAAATTCCACTGCACCAAATGTCACTGTTCTGGACGAAAGTGCATGCTGTTCTTATAAAAATGGCAAAGTCACTATAAGCGTGCCGTTCAGATTTGAGGAGTTTGGTTCTGGCCATCATCAGCAGTTCCACTGCACCAAATGTCACTGTTCTGGACGAAAGTGCATGCTGTTCTTATAAAAATACCAAAGTCACTATAAGCGTGCCGTTCAGATTTGAGGAGTTCGGTTCTGACCATCATCAGAAATTCCACTGCACCAAATGTCACTGTTCTGTACGAAAGTGCATGCTGTTCGTATAAAAATACCCAAGTCACTATAAGCGTGCCGTTCAGATTTGAAGAGTTCCGTTCTGGCCATCATCAGCAGTTCCACTGCACCAAATGTCACTGTTCCGTACCTAAATGCATGCTGTTCCTTTATTAACACAAAAATCACCATATGTATGCCTTTCAGATTTGAGGACTTCCCTCGATTTCTCCAGGATCCCATCATCAGAACTGGGTTCTGAGAAAAATGGGACCAATCTGTATGTATATACATTCAATCAAAAAAAAAATTTTCAAAATCGGTCCAGGAACAACGGAGATATCGAGGAACAAACATAAAAAATAAAAAAAATAAAAAACATACAGACGACTTGATAACCGTCCTTCTTGAGATATGAGGCGACGGTTAAAAACTGACCGTTTTCAAGTAACTACAGTTGTTAGCAATGCACTCTAGATATAAATAACATTTTATTCTATTTTTTCTTCTCCCGTATATTTAAGATTTTGCCCTAAAGTTGAAGTATGTTCTATATTACTTTCAGCAGTATTATGTAAGCCTTAATTGTTACCTACCCTCGTTGTTACTTTCTAAGTTACATGAGGTATTTAATTTGCATGTGGAGTTTGCCTGTAAGTGATTATTACACTTTTCTAGAATATTGCGCATGTGAGTTTATGTAAAGCATTGGTGTAAATAATTGTTGGTAAACCTTGAATAAACTAAAAAAAAAAAAAAAACCTTAGACTTATACTCGTGTTGACCCAAATATAGACCATGATTACCTTTTTGACTTTTGTCGAGCTTCCAGTATTTCGACGCAGTTAGGTAGGTACAGGCATCATGATCACGGAAAACTGAAAAAAAAGAAGTGTAATAACCGTGAATCGTTCAAAACTCTTATTAAAGAGGACCTTATTACATTTGAAGGACCCTTTAGGCTTGGAAAGTCACATATAATATCGTACGGTTTGAATGGTCTTGTAAAGTAGTGCAACGTGAGAACAGTTTTGAAGCGCAGCCTCCCGGAACCGGACGGACGTGACGAGCGCGACAGCCTCCGTGGAAACTCACCACAATGGAATTTATCTTCAGTGGTAAATAATACTGATTTTTCATGAAATAATATCGAAACAATGTAAAAAAAGCCTTTGTGAGGCGAGTTTTTCTACATTAAGTAGTTTTTCTACATTCATTATTCATTGTCTGACAACTCGATTTACCTATACCTGGTTCTAATTGTTTAAAACTAAATCCAGAACTCCCATGGAAGTTATAACACTTTATAACTCCCGTGGGAACAAAATAGTACTCTGTTCTTCAGTATAATTAGATGAAATAAGACCTTTTAACAGCAAATGCTGTGAAAAATACACTAAACAGGCAAACCAAGAAAGCTAACAGTAAACTACAAAATATTGTACATTATCCATGTTTTTTTCATCAAAAAGTGAATTATAATATTTTAATACATACCTATCGAAATAAAAAAATCAGAATTTAAAACCTAGTTCCCTGTTATAACATTTATTTCAAATTTAAAAACTAGAACTCAAATATCAATAGTCAAATACTACGTTTTGGCAATCGCTTTTAAAAAACAGTTAACCACACACAATGTTGCAATACATTTTTATTTATTGGAATAATAAAACTCTTAAAGCTTCGATGAAAAGCGATGGTCATCAGTTTGTTTCCATCAAGTATTAACATTCAAATGGGGTATTTCATTGCCCAGTCCATGTCCTATCTGTCCGTCAGCAACATGCAAATTTTTGCAGCTACAACATGTAATAAAAAATTATACACTTGATATTGTAATTGTGCACTATTTATGAAATGTAAACCCTCGATCGTTACTATCTCGGACTTATACTATTCTTTTTAGAGTGTTTAATACCATTTGTAATTACGATTTTTAAGGTACAACAAAAGAGAAATTTTCTAAAACATTTTTTTTAACACACCAAATCCGTTGTGAAGTGATATTTATGGTAACATTATGAGTCAACCTTTGTCAATTACTTAATCCTTTTCAGGTTAGGTAACTACTACATACGTTTACAGCAACGATTTTATAAACAGAAACGGAAACAAAAGAAATACTGCTTTCAGAAACTTCTTAACTCAGAGATTGATAGCTACAGAATGCATTCCCTTGAGTACCTAATCTTTCATTTGTTTCGACCTACCTGTGGTAGATAGAGTTTTAAATTATAGTTAATAATACACAAATGGAGTTGGGTGATTTAACGCTGTTTTGTTCTTTTGCAAAATTGCCTCGGATTTTTGATTTATGCGATAAGTTGAAGCCAGCGTTGTTTCTTATTACTCGTTCAAGACTCGTACTTGTAACGTCTTGCTGACAAACGTTTATGTGCTTTATACATTACTGCTTGAATATATCTCTCCAGGCCGGCAGCCAAACATGCATTATAAATGAACCATGCATCTTAACTGCGCGGTGCATGCGTATTGAGATTAGATTTGTTATAAATAAAGGTTAAACTGTAAGATCGTTTTTTAGTTAAAGCAGTATTTTTTTTTTTTTTAATTTATTTAGGTAAACCAACAGTCGCTACAAAACAGGCTTATTTAAAGTATAATAATAGTGTTTACAGTATGTGTGACCAACACTGTTCACCACTTATTGAAATTTGAATACAGTAAATTAAATCATTCGGAGGGTTTTTCATTTGGGTACTTATTACTAAGGTAGGTATAATACTGGAGCTTACGGCTCAGTTAGGTAACAAAGATAATATAATGAACAGAAATTATACAATACTAAATTCTAAAGGAGGGGACATGTAGATGTAATTTACTTCGAGTTACAATTCATAAATTGAATGATACTTGTGAATGTCCGACCAAAGCCTGGAACACAGGTTGTTGGCGCGGTACTCACTGAGCGGTGCGTGGGATCGTTTATCGACACTTCGGCCTTCATTTCCGGCCGGTCGACACATGGAAATTGCAAGTCCATCCAGACCAAAATGGCGCTTTCTGCATTTGCTACCTCAAATGCGATGTTTGACAAAATCCCGATGAGATTGTGCCATCTAAACAGATACTGTGTTTTGATTTCAATTTGCGTAGTCGTTTAGATCAGGAAACATCAAAATAGTATTATCTTAATACAGTATAATAAATGCAGAAGTTACTACAAGACATTGAGAAAATTAATAAAAGGCAAAGGCAGGCGGTTTTACCGCAAAAAGTGATATTTTCGAGTCTTTCAGGAAGCGGAATTTAACAAATTTAATTCATAGTGTATCAGATGTGATTAAAAGCCTAGGTAGTAGGTGTATCAGATGTGATTAAAAGCTCTTCTAATACAAATCAAATACCTTTTAATTAAATGAAAATATATCATCACGCCATCATTACTAGTATATCAAGCTGACCCAACTACACATGTCTTTAAATAGAGTAAGGAATCAGGGTGCGTAGCCGAATGGCACAAACGTTCACGAAACGCTCACGAAACGAAACGCTAGTAGATATCTATCTCTATCGCTCTTGCATATTGGCGCGATAAAGCCGAACTAACTGGCGCGGCGTTTCGTTTTCGTTTGGCGTCGGAGAAATGCCATTCGGCTACGGGGCCAGATATAAGTATCAGTTTCAAGTTTTATTGAATATATACAAAAAAATATATGAAATAGCAATACATTTTATCATAATTTGAAATACATAGTATTAAGACTGGTAATGTAATTTTCATATCCATATTACCTACCCAGCGCTTTAATTAAGTATTCAACCTTCCCTTATTATGAAAGTAAATTTACCTCCGTCCCTACACAACGAAGGGGCTTCGAAGTAATAATGACTATGCCATCTAATGAATTACTTTATCATAACGTTAATCTTTAAAAACGAAACAAATCGAAATTGGCATTTTGATTTAATTTCAGGACAAAATGTCTTGATACAAAAAACGTAAAAGAAAATAATTCTTAGATAATGAAGTACGTATCGACATAACTTTAAAAAAATGGAGTATTTTACCATCCATTAGAATTTTTTGTCTAGAAATTTAGGATAGTATTTTATTAAACGTGGTCTTGAAGGTCTTAGCAATCTTGGGAAATACACCTACATATACTTCGAAAACTTATTTTTTCTTAATCTCAATTTCCTAACTTATATTTACTTATTGATGTTCGTGTTATGAATTCCAGGTTTAATATTATATTCCTAAGACTATTCCTACTCTTAGTGTACTTTTAAGAAGACTCTTCTGAGATAGAAAAGTAAATTGAATTTTGTGCGTGTCAATTCACAAATCTTGTATATAGAAAAGCATGTTGCGGTGATAGAATCAAAATATTATTCTCTTACCTTACAAAAAATCAGCTCTTTGATCATTCCAGACTTTCCAGAGGGTAAATACACAATGCGTCTCGAGATTCTCCAGGCAGTTCTGACTTTGGTTAACCATTTACATTTCAATGGCATGAAACATTATAAAAGACTATGACGGCCGGTCTGGCTCAGTCGGTAGTGACACTGCCTTCTAAGCCGCGGTCCTGGGTTCGAATCCCGGTAAGGGCATTTGTTTGTGTGATGAGCACAGATAGTTGTTCCTGAGTCATGGATGTTTTCTATGTATATAAGTATGTATTTATCTATCTAAGTATTATATCGTCGCTTAGCACCCATAGTACAAGCTCTGCTTAGTTTGGGGCTAAGTGGATAGATATATATATGTGTAAGGTGTCCCCAATATTTTATTACTTAGAGCCCAGAGCCGCGGCCTTGAGAGACCTTCTTAATTTTACACGGATGAAACTTTGGAATAATATCGAATTGGTATCAACGAGCTAGTTCGGCTCGTCGGGCATTTTTTTGCTATAAGTTTTTTTTAAACACTAACTTTCTTCAAATTCTCAAGGCTGATTTTTATAAATTTGTTAGAAAATATTGTTAGGAATTGATAATATCATTTCCTGACCATTTCCGTCGGCTATATCTTTTACCAGACGTTTGAAAGTCTCTCTAACTTACCCTAATTTCTCAAGCTACGGCCGGCGGAAATGATCAGAATTAGGATCATAGAAATCTCCATTTGAGCTGATTACTGGTGCTTTTACGCTATACAAACTCACTTCTACTAAGGACAAACCTTCACGTAAATTACAAATTTTAATAAAGAAGGATGCCTTTCCCAGTAAAAGCGCGAATGTGTGGTCGTGATGTCCCTAATGTTCGCCTAATGTGTCAGAGCTCTCACGCCGAATTCACGCTTCAAATTAAGGACATTACCGCCCCTTGTATGCCAGTGCTGCTGTGTGTACATGTTCATTTGTGGCAGTGTTAACGGGTGAAGTTTGCCTCGCAATGTATAGGCTGGGCTCGTGGGAATTCGGCAATGTGCTACTTGCATTTGCAAATCGTTAGAAAACGGTTAAAAGTTTCCCAAATGCTAACAGGAAATGCTAAACCGAAATGGCTTTTTAACTGAATCGGAGGATAAAGTAACTTTGGGACTATGTATTCTTACGGTATATTTTTCTTAAAACTGTTTTGCTTTTTATATCTTTCCCAGAATAAAATGTAAGAGAGTGCTTCCTTGTTTTGACAGATCAATTAAGAGGTACGTATACGTGTTCGAAGTTCAGTCGTTATCTGGATATCGATGTTGACTAAACCTACTTCGACTGGTTATAATTATTGATAGTTCTGAAAGCATTTAAGACAGTGTGGTACCATTTTTTTATTAGGGTACCCCCTACATGTAAAGTGGGGGCTGATATTTTGTTTCATTCCAACCCCAACGTGTGATATATTGTTGGATAGTTATTTAAAAATGAATAAGGGTTTACTAAGACCGTTTTTTGATAATATTAATATTTTCGGAAATAATCGCTCCTAAAGGAAAAAAAAGTGCGTCCCCCCCCTCTAACTTTTGAACCATATGTTTAAAAAATATGAAAAAAATCACAAAAGTAGAACTTTATAAATGAAAATTATTTTGAACTTGATAGGTTCAGTAGTTTTTGAGAAAAATACGAAAAACTACGGAACCCTACACTGAGCGTGGCCCGACACGCTCTTGGCCGGTTTTTTTATATTACAATTTATCTTTACCAGTTTAAGTCTATGGAATGTTTAAAAAGTAAACCAATCATATTACTTTGCCCTAGGCAGCCACTCATTTATTTCCTCACGTTTATCAATACGTCGATTCCACCACTCTTTCGCTCCATCCTATTTGAATATGCATTTCAAATGATATTAATGACAAAATGCTAGTGAAGCGTAGGATTTCCATTCCGCGATCCGAGTGAATTTTCTCAATGTCTGCGCTTTGGCAGATATTCACAGTTTAATATTCATGTCTAGGCACCACGACAGATTTGCTCCCTACTAAGAAATTAGATATTCGTTCTTCAGCAGGAACTTTAACATTAGCTCCTAAATGCTTAAAGCGTGCCAAATCGTGTCTAGTATATTTATGACCGATAATAATTGCTCTTGCTCATTGACCCGGGCCATTTGGATCAAACACAGTTCGCTTATTGAGTTACCGACTATGAATTTATAGTCATAATGTTTAACAGAGTCATTTAATGGAGCTATATTTAACGAAGAAATGACAATGTAGATAAATGGTAGAGAAAATTAGGAAATAATATCCATTCATCAGAAGTAGCAAGCGGACCAATTTATAAAAAATATCTGGGTGCTATCCATCTTATTATCAAAGCACAAATTGAAGTAGATATCATACACGAAAGAAAAAACGACAAGGCCCACTGGTGGCTGAGCCGGGAATCGAACTCGGGTCTTCAGCTTACTTGGCTAACGTCATTACCACTTGACCACCCGCCCGCCGTGGTTGTCGGCTAGGCGCCTTTTGACCAACTCTAAGGGCTCTTCCCTTAAAAGGCGCCTAGCCTTATCAGATATAACATACACTATAGAGAAATTCTGTCAGGTACCACGGCGGGCGGGTGGTCAAGTGGTCGTTTCTTCTTTCTTGTATGATATCTACTTCAATTTATAATTTTTATATAGTAATGTAACTACTTGAAAAAGAACAAATCAAAAAAATATTCAATAAAATAATTTGATTTTTCTACTCGTCGACTTTAATCTGTCAATTAGGACACCACAGACTAAATTTAACTATAGGTACGTGATGACTTTTTAGTGTTGGATAGTCTTTGACACTTAGTCATGAAACTGTAATATTTCATTACACTTCACTTTAGTTAACTGAAAACATTTCAAAAATAGAACTTCATAATTATAAGTTCTATACTAATTTGCGATACTTGGCAAATTTTTCTGCATCTGAAACACATTTTTTTTTATCTGTCGGGTTATCGACCAATCAGAGACGGTTATTACAAAAAATTGGTTGCCAGGTAATTCGATGTTGATACAACGGTGAACGATGCTATTAATATTAATTTTAATTTGAATGATGATATTTTCGTATTGATGATGAAGATGACTCATAGAAAAAGTATTGTATACAATAGTGATATAATCAGAAGAAGGTTCAGAAGCTAGGGTTTGCAATCCGGATATTCGAATATCCGAATTATTCGAATATCCGCCAATATTTTTATCCGAAAATATTCGAATAATCCAAGTGAAATTATCCGGATAAACGGATAATTTCTATAAACATTATTTTTTATTTATAAGTAATATATTTAATAGATAGACGTCACTGAAACCAATTTCGATCAATTCTTAATACGGACAATGTTATTGCTAACAAGTTAACACCTATTTATCTTCAAAATCAAACTAATATTTACAAAACAAAGAAAGCATTCGTGGACAAGAAGTAAGCAGAATGCCTCACCCCACGCACTCAGTTCTTATCAAATATTCGATTAATCGGATGATTTAAAAAAACAGAAAAACGTTCAAGTATTATTTTTTAATATGAAAACGTTACCCCAACCTACTTTCATTACTGCTAATAGCTAACGTGAAGTTATCTGTAAAACCGTACTTAATAAGGGAGATTTATACCTAGATTTCCTGGTCCCTTGTTTTTTTGAAATTGAAATTTAGCGCCTCACTCCGAATTTAGCTGTTATCAGTTCCATGGCAATTTAGTACGCCAGAATTCCCTCCGCTTCACTAAGAAATATAAGGCATTTTCCTTTTAAGTCCTTAGTTACATTCATACACAAAAATCGGTCTAATTACTACTTATACTTTGAAATCTTAGTCGATCTACTGATCAGCTTGGAAACTAAAAAACCCATCAAATTGCTGCCGAGCAATTTGAGGCGTTTTGGATTTGAATATTTAAATAAGTTCGCCTTTGTACCTCCTCCTTCTTCATTTTTTTAAATTTTATGTCTTGTATATTTTATGTTGGTGGTACAATACTTATTTATCGCCTTTCCCCTTCCATTGGTACTTTGTACCAGCCACTGTGCAACTAAAGTCTAAAATGATCCACACCTGGATAGGAAGTGTCTTCGACTAATTGGTCTTCTCTTTTTTTGGTTATTCTGTTTTGAACGAGTACCTATGCTCAGTTGCTCATTCCTGTTCTAAGACCCTAACCAGGACGCTTTTGTTTAGAGCCTACGAAAAGAGTTTTCAACTTTTTATATTAAGTATCCGATCCGGTCCTAGATGGCATCTGGTACGGGCGTAGGCATTTATGCAAATGACTAGTGACTACAGTGGTAGTATCAGCATGGGCAATTATGCCACTGTCTTTTAAGCCGAGACATACGCAATAATTACCTGTGTACATAAGAATATAGTTAGACAAACCCAAGGAAAGAATATCTATATACTCAGCGACAGTCAGGCGGCACTCAAAGCCTTCACATCGCCCAGAGGTGACTCTTGACTGGTATTAAACGGCATCCAAGCTCTTAACAAGCTTGGAAGGCAAAACAAGATCCAACTGGTATGGATACCGGGGCACGAAGGCTTCATTGGCAATGAAAATGCTGATGAACTTGCCAAGGCCAGGTCGGAAGACAACGTCACAAGGAACCATTAAAACGGCTATGAAGGACCATACAAAGGCTAATCACCAAAAAGAGTGGGATGCCCTGGTAGGTCTGAAGCATTCAAAGCTCTTTATGCGGAGGGTAGAATCTGGATGGAGCAAAAGCTAGGAAAGCTAGGCAAAAGACAACTCCAAATTATAACGGGGGTGTTCACAGGCCATTACGGGATCAAAGGAATGTTGGCCAAGATGGGACACGCTGACTACACAGATTGTCGCATGTGCGGCGAAGAGGAAGAGACCGTCAGACATCTAATGTGTGAATGTCACGCCCTCGCCAGACAAAGAATGAAGAACTTTGGAGCAGGCTACCTAGTACCAAAGGACATCAGAGAGCTACCCATAAGCCTCATCATCCGATACGTGGAGATGGTCGAGAAGCTCCTGAATAGCTGAAGGATCTTAAGATCTAAGAGGGTAATTGCACAAAAGATCCCGATGGGTCGAAGTGTATCCGGAAGGGCCCCGCAGATTTAAGATAAGATGAGTATCCGATCCGATCGAGCGAAGGACCGACTCCTATACATTCTCGAAATCATTCAAGGCAACATCTTTGATTTTTGCCTTTGACATCCTTCCTATATCCGATATCGGAACGGATAATATGACAACGCTGTATCGCCTATAACCATCATCATATCCAATGATGTTGTCTCACGTTCCACTCTACACAAGCCATTCTCTCTACCATCCATTTCCAAGGTAAAGGTGTTGTCAGAAAAACTTCTCGTTATACCTAACACCTAACTAATCACTACTACTAACTGTCTTATATCGACAGCTCACTATCTGATTGCAAGATTCTAGTCATAGAACTAAAGATAGAGAGCTAGGTGTGTTTTAATTTCTACAGTTTGCTGATTTACGCAAAAAATAAATAAAAATGTAGGTAAATTTCGCATTATGGCGCTCATCTATCTCAGCCGTTATCAATTCCACGCTTATACGCACCTGTAACATTAATTTTGTTCCATTTAACAAATTATCCGAAATTATCCGAATTATTCGAATATTCGAATAATAAAAATTGTATTATCCGAATTATTCGAATATTAAAAATCCGTCGGATAATGCAAACTCTAGTCATAGCGTCATTGTTATTATGTACTAATTATTTAGGTAGGCTAATTATTTAGTAAGTAGTATAATAAGCTGTCAAATTTAAACTAAAACAGTGTATATGTAATATTGTGTAGTCCTGTCTATGTAGTTCGTTAATTTTATTCATTTTACCTATAGGTATAGTTGTGATTTAATGTAATGTAACCTGTAAATTACATGTTTGGTTTACCTGTTAGTGTAAGTTGGTTGATAGTAAATAAATAAATGAAATAAATAATTAAGATTTTCACTCTCGTACCGTACTATTAGGCCACTCAGAACTTGAACAGAACAGAACAGAACACTTCGTGGCCTAAACATGGTACTCGACTGAAAAGCTTTGTATTATATCACGATTGTATAAAATACTATTGTTTCCTAGTTGTATCAAAGTTTAGTTAGTATTAGTACAATTATACAATGAAACCTGCATAGCACAAAAAGGAAACTTTATGTTGACGAGTCTTCGTCTTATAAAAGGAATGCCACCTTTTTTATACCACACAGTGACAAACAGGTATATGGCTCGCCTGATGGTCTCTAAGGAGAGGAGAGGGGGCTCTCAGCGTCTCGCGTATGAGTATCGTCGGGCCAACTGTATGGAAAAAGAGACGCCGCGTCGACGTCGCGCCGACAGTTGCCATACAGTTGGCCCGACGCTACGCTCGCGAGACGCTAAGTGAGAGCGGGCCCTAACATGCGTGTTACCGACCCTCAATAAATCTGAACTATTATTTTTTAAGGGTGTGAGGATGAATACCCAGTCAACGGCGGCGAGCGGTATGGTGATAGAAAGTGGACGTTGGTATCATGTCAAACAATTCTTCAGAGCACAGCCCATTGTACAAGCGATAGAACACACAAGGTTTCACCTTAGGCTTGATGTTTTATGCCGCTTGTGAGTTTGGCATCATCGACAATTCGTACTGTGCGCCTTTGGATCCAGTTCAAGGGTTCCAGCTGGCATCTCGGTTCTCCTGCCCGGAGGTGACATCAATTTGACAAGTTGACTCTGACTCCCGTTGTGATACATTTGGTTTACTGACGATTCGCCAAAAAACGTTTCCCAAAGTTTCACATCCCAAACTATTATTCCCAAATTATCATTTCCCAAATAAACGTTTGGCAAAACAACTTATCGCAAATTGACATTTAGCAAAACTTTTTTTGGCAAGTATTTGTTTCCCAAAATATTTACTTGGTCTTTCATTTTACCAAATATTATTTAGTCAAAGGTATTGTTAGGCAAAATTTCCATTTCCCAATATATTGTAATTAAATGGCGCACTAGAAATTTGTTTGTTGATTTTATACTTTGTGTCCAAGATTTGTTTGAAATAATATGTATGTCGTACTTTTTTCCCTCCTGCTGCAAATGTTAAGGATGACATTTTCACTTACATGTCCGGATACATTCTATTAATAAGAAACCTTATGTTTTCAAGACCATTATGTTCTATTAATTTTTAATTACTTTATAAAGCCATTTCCGGTTTGCTCACTGTCAACCTAACACGCTCCTCCTCGCTTCGCTCGTCGTCGCACCTAAACTGACCCTGTCACTCACGAGTTTTTTGTTACAATACTAATAAAATTATTACATTACATTTATGCCTTGTATTGTAATATTTATTGTCAAACGTGGTTTTGCATGGTGTAATTTGTAGAAACATTTTTTGACAAAAAAAAGTTGACAAAATAATTTTGTCCAGTAATATTAATTTGACAAAAATAAAGTTGAGCAAACTTTTCGTGTCCAACTGAAGCCTTGGGAATAAAACTGAAATTATCATTTGACAATTTTAAGTTAAATTTGGCAAAAAAATCTTCGGTAAATTATTAATCCCGTAGAAATGAAAATGCAAATGCCTAAATATTTTCGAAATTTGTGATGTGAAATTTTGACCAAACATGTTTTTGGGATATTTGTTTTGCCATTAAAAACGTTTGCGAAATAAAGTTTTGTCTAAATAAAATTTGACTAAGTAAAATTTTGCCAAATGATAATTTGACCAAACAAAATCATTGCGAAACATACCTTTGCGAAACAATACTTTGGGAAATGAAATTTGACGAAACGTTTTTTGACGAAACGGCAGGACACCGATACATTTCCATATTTTTTAATTCGTAAATACGAGAACATCCTCAAATTAAAACCGGAAAAAATATCCAACATCCCCACTGAGTCGACTCCGATCTAAAGTGACTTGAATCAGGTCATTGGTCCACAGAAATAAACCGTAGGTATTTAATAGTTAAAAAGAGTAAAGAACAATAATTTATTTCATATCCAAAACATACAAACCATCATCCAAATCCACAGCGCAGGCTTCGTCAAACGCGTAGGTACAAAATAGCATCCGCAACAAACTTCGTCCAAACTACATCACTAATAATCCATCACATGCTTCGTCAATAGTTAAAATAATGACACGTAAATACGTTAACTAGTAAACAATAGACGAAGGTTTCAATGAATCAACATGTGGTCTGGATAAATTTATTTACTGAACAAGATTGATCACCAACCGATAGCTATCTAATAACATCGAATAATTCGAGTATTCCCGCCGTGTCATCGATAGATCATCAATAATAAATGTGCATACTAATAATATTACTTCTCAAATCTCGTATCACGTTTTATGAGAATATTGTCAAAACGCTTTTATATTGATTTAGACTAACACGATTTGCACTCATAATTTTAGAACAAAACCACCAATTATAAAACGTCGTTTACGTTTTTAAACGTCATAATTTTAGAACGTCGGGCCAAATATAAATGTAAGTGTTAACGCGATTAAGTCCCGTTTTGTTCTAAAATTAAAACGCTTTTATTTATTTTACCCATTACAGAGTTGATTTAGAATTATTGTCAATCATTTTGGTCTATGTCAATCTATCTGTGGCGAAACTATGTTTTGTAATTTCAATAAGTGGTGAAGACAGCAGATGTTGAAACCCATATTTCTTCACAACAAGTTTCGGAAGTATCAGTCATGTTAACCAGATTTCACCATCGTGGTATTAAAAAATACCTTAAGAGCCGTTCCATGAAATTTAACTTAATGCGCCTATTTAATTATTTACTTTTTGAATGTAATTGAGTGCTTACGTTAAAACTTATTTATTTGATAGGTATTTTTGTCAGAAGCAACACACGATTCATGAGCGTTTCGTGAAGCGTTTGTGGATTCGGCTACGCACACAGACCATGGACACATATTTGGTTATATTTAGCAGCGTCTGCTAAGATATCACATTTTATTAATAAGTAATAGAGATAATAATAAAGTCAAAAAGTAAAAACAGTATTCGATTTTATACCGTTTCAGCTGCTTACTCCAAAGCATAAAACATAAGGTTTAGCCAATCCGCGCTTTGTGGTTCTAATAATCCTTTAGGCTAGTTTCGCACTCACTGAATAAAACAGTCGCAGCTATTAAAAGCGTTCTTGTAAGCGATTTGCATAGGTAGCTCTGATGGGGAGCGGTGTAAAAGCTAACTGCGCCGATACAGCTGAATATGCGGCGCGCGCGAGCACCCCAAGCTTGCTCCATAATTTAGTAGGTATTTACCGGAGCCCGCCGAGTTTGGGCTGCTGCTGCTGTTTGTGTTAGGATTTAGGACGTGAAAATGATTTAGAGCAAAGCAAACTCATCATGATCAGTGAAGTATTTAAAAAAAAACCGGATAGGAATAAATAGGAGAACGTGTGGTGTTGTTTCGTAATGTTTTATCTTAAAATAGCGCTTGAGTTTGTGATTATGTACAAGATTAGGTAATCTAACCGATACCATGCCAAAATTCTACTTACTCTCTGGGAGGAACTCGTGTCTGGGAGGTTCTAATATCTCATCTGGGATGTCCTGGCAGGCATGTAAGGTCGCGTCGCGCGATAAATGATAAAACATCTGGCCGTCCCTATCGCACTTACAAATAATGCAATAGAGACGGCAGATGTTTTATCATTTAATTATTTTACTACAACACTTATTACTTCTAGATTAAGCGACTGGCAGTGATATCTAAATCGGAAGCAGCCTGCACGGGAAGCATGGTCGCGCGATAGACGATAAAATAGCAGGCCGTCCCTATCGCACTATTTGTAAGTGCGATAGGGACGGCCTGATATTTTATCGTCTATCGGAAGCAGCCTGGGCACGCGTGGGACGGGCGGGCTCTTGTACACGGGACGGGAATCTCACAAATCTCAGTGATATTAGGGATTTTCATAAAGTATTTAGTATGGCAGTTTGGTTTTTCTTTTTTACTTGTCGCTGCTGCTGCTTGTACTTATTAACCAAAATTTACCTTAATGTTATTTATAATAATTATAATATTATAATAGAAATCCTAAATTGGCAATAATTAAATAAATAAATAAATAAAATAAATAAATATTATAGGACATTCTTACACAGATTGACTGAGGCCCACGGTAAGCTCAAGAAGGTTTGTGTTGTGGGTACTCAGACAACGATGTATATAATATACAAATACTTATATACATAGAAAACATCCATGACTCAGGAACAAATATCTGTGCTCATCACACAAATAAATGCCCTTACCGGGATTCGAACCCAGGACCTCGGCGTAGCAGGCACGGTCACTACCGACTGCGCCAGACCGGTCGTCAAAAAAAAAGTTCTAATTCAGTTTATAAACACAATGTAATAAAATTCGCCGCTAACCCCCCCCTTGATATCGGTTGCTCAAAATTCAAGTATCTTAAGCCTCCAAATAAAAGTGTTTTAACTTAATGTTATTTATCATTATGAGGCTGACAAATCTGTTTTAAGCCCGTAATGGGCGAGCCTATTTCCGAAGGGTACTGAAGGGCACCGAAACGGCGCCCGCTTACGTTCACCCTTCTTTGTAGGTTGCCGGTAAAATGTTGCCTACATTACTGTCCGTCGAGTATCCTCATTTATAAATTGAATTTCCCGAGTTCTCCGCCGACTTCAAAAGGTTGTAATTTTAAATCTAACCTAAATTAGATATGGGAAAGTGTTTTCAATATATTGAGCGACACTCAAGAGCAATGAGACACTGGTCACTTTGTATTAAAACACTGTGACACATTTTCTGTCCATTTATATTCTTTATGTGTAAAACCAAGCAAAAAAAATTGGAGACAACCGCGATTACAAGGAAATTATGGCGCACTGCGTAAAACTTGAGACGGACCAGCATACAAAGCGCAGAGAAAACCTTTAAATTGTGTAAACAATGAATACAGCTAGGAGTTACTATTATGTATGTTGCAAATAAGGAGCGCGGAATTACTTTGTGTAATATTAATAAAACAGAATTGCCAGCGATTTTGATTGTCAAAGACAGCCCCCCTTTTATTTAAAACTGTAACAAGACAAATTATAACCGCGCGCGACCTTGAGCGCGTCACAGCAACGAGCCGCCGAGCGCGCCCGAAGATCTGCGCGAGCCGAACGAATCAAATAAAAGGCCGCGTCCGCGCCGCATCAAATGACTTAGCTTGCGGCCGCCTTAGCGATAGGTTCACCGACTGTCCTTTGGCATGCCTCGTGGAGCTGGGAGTTCGATAGCCCACATGCAGTCTTCTCCCAGGCTCGTTAGGTCCCTTGGCGACAGGTTCAGAGACTGTCCCTTGGTTTCTACATTATGAGTTGTCATACTCAATAATGACAACTACCCACTCTTGTAAAGAAGAAGTTGCATCTACCCTACATTATTTTTCTAAAGTACCCTACGCATAAAATGGGACTATACGAAATAAATGAGGAGGCAAACGACGTATCAACTACAAAGAGGGTAGTAACAAAACCACTTGAAGAACCGAAGATTTCACAGTAACACCAATATAGTATTGAACCAGCTCCACTCCAGGGGGAGGGTTTGATGAACACCCTCCCATGCACTGTAAGATTAACTCAAGCGAAATTGGTAGACCTCAGAAATCGTTCTACGAATCCTGATATCCTGGTACTCACGGGACGTCATCGAGCACCAGAGGGAGAGAATGTAACACTATGGATCCTGGTACTCTCACGGGACGTCATCGAGCACCAGAGGGGGAGAATGTAACACTATGGATTCTGGTACTCTTACGGGACGTTACCGAGTACCAGAGGGGGAGAATGTAACAAGACAAATTATAACCGCGCGCGACCTTGAGCGCGTCACAGCAACGAGCCGCCGAGCGCGCCCGAAGATCTGCGCGAGCCGAACGAATCAAATAAAAGGCCGCGTCCGCGCCGCATCAAATGAGTTAGCTAGCGACTGCCATAGCGATAGGTTCTCCGACTGTCCTTTGGCGAGTCTCGTTGGCTCGGGAGTTCGATAGCCCACCTGCAGTCTTCTCCCGATCCACCCTAGGGTTTAGCTAGTGCCTTGGCGATAGGTTCACAGACTGTCCCTTGGCTCTTTGCACCTATAGTGGATGAGCTCAACCTTGCCCGCCGCTATAAGGTTTTCCGTAGCTAGGAAGTACCTACCAGTTTGAATGACCTGCTATGTATGCAATGTACCTATACCTAAGTACCTATCTTTAATAAATATACACGTTGACATTGGCGTTTTGTCTTACCTCCTGGTCGCCTACCCTACAAAACGCCAATTATGTATATCAATGTATTATCTTTATTTTTCACTGTTCAGACTATCAAAATCGTTGCCAAATTATCTCGGTACTGACTCTAAAGTGGTGTTCTTGAGTTGGTATCGAAATAGCTTCATTAAACTAAATGAAACTTGAATGTGCTCGTCGTTTTTATTACCTACTAGCTTTTGCCCGCGGCTTTGCTCGCGTTAGAAAGAGACAAAAAGTAGCCTATGTCACTCTCCATCTCTTCAATTATCTCCACTTAAAAAATCACGTCAATTAGTTACTCTGTTTTGCCGTGAAAGACGGACAAACAAACAGACACACACACTTTCCCATTTTATAATATTAGTATGGATAGGTATTGGAATACTCGGTGTAAACGACAAATCAGTTTTACCTTGATAACAGTGAGAAATTAAAAATATTAAAATGGGGTCTAGAGGGAATCGTGTTAAGCTTAACGCTTTCACGAAATACACCAACCGTGATCGAATTTACGAATCCCGTTAAATTTCGGGAAGCGTGAAGACCTTTTATAACTTAAGTAATATGTATTAAATTAATATTATTATATTTCGTGAAGACCAAAAATTAAGGAAAAAGTTAAATTTTTTTAATAACAAGATTTAGTTGATGAATTGAGTAATATGTATTAAATTAATATTATTATATTTCTAACGAAAGTCGAAATTACGTAACAAACATTAAAAAAACTTATTAATAAGGATTGACTTTAAAATTACCAGTGCTTTTATCGGGGTATCGTCCATTTTGCATAATTTTGCCTTAAAATTACAAACTAGAAAAATCTTTTGTTAACGCAACCAATGTAATCTCTAAATTGCTTTTGACTTCAGCTGTTGTTCAATTCCATCAAATTCAATTATAATAAAAGGTTTTGTCACAAGTTCTTTGATGTCTTTGTCAATCAAAGTATAAGGTATAATCACGAAAAGTAAGTGATACCCATCCTCGTACATTGCCTCCACAGCGCGGCTAGCTGGCTACCGTGAGTTTTAAAAACGTTACTCGATGACGATCGATCACGAAAAATGTCGGTATGTAATTTTTGGCTTTTGTAAGTAACCGTTTGGTGCGCCGTTCTCTTTCTGCGCAAACAGTTTTTCATGACATTCTCGATACCACGTAACGTATTAAAACTCATGGTAGCTACACAAAGGCCATCCATCGGGCAATGTAAATAGGTAGATAGTAGCGATTCAATTTCACGCATCCTTTGCACTAAATAATGATATGTCCACGGAGGGCGGGCGTAGGAACAGCCTGCCATTGGTGTCTGTCAAAAGGTCTTGCTTAAATTGAATTACGATTGATCCTATGTGGGCTGTGAACCACTGGAGCGGAGAAATCGTTTCTTATTCGACGAATTTTCAATGTTTGTGCTGATATTTTTACGCTCACTAGACGTCAATATCGAATATTTAGGTAAATGTATTTGTATTTCCAGCAAATCGCAAACATAATAATAAATCTCTGTTTGTGACAGGAACTCGTTCCGGTTAGTTCTTGTCTGTCTAAATAGAAATACGTATATTAATGTTTCAGTCAAATTTAATCGATTTAGTAATGTTCAGATGTTGAGTTTTTCACATTTTTTGTATTCTAAAATATTGCAAATATTCATTATACCAAGCAACAAACATATGACACTGTTATCAGATACTCCTACTTAAGAAAAAACAGGTCAAAACAACTTAGTTACATAAATGACATGTGACGTCTCTTGGGCGCGATATTGTGAAGAGAAGATTATTTAAGCGCAATCGACAAATTAGACAAGCACATATTAAAAAGGCGCTGATGGCCTAGCGTGCGACTTGCAATCCGGAGGTCGTGGGTTTGAACTTATGTGCAAAATGTCATTTGATATTTGCCAGTCGCTTTTTGGTGAAAACATTTCGGGTGGGAATGTCAGATGGCAAGTCGCTTTTGTTAAAACTAGCGCCTACGCCCAATCTTACGATTAGTTGTCAAGGCGGATTAGCTTCCACGAGCCGTGGGTTTTTTTTTAATACTACGTCGCTGGCAAACAAGCATACGGCCCGCCTGATGGAAAGCGGTCACCGTAACCTATGGACGCCTACAACTCAAAGATGCGCGTTGCCGCCCCATTAGAAAATTCCGGGATAACGCAAGAAGGATGATGATCTTGAGATTCTAGTGTGAGTGTTAGGTAGGTATACGTATTCGAACTTAATGAACAGCATTACTTGCAAAATAAAGCTGTAAATTACGTAGAAGAGCGCACGTGGGAGACATCCCTCTTTCACGACAGCGGGCGATTTGATTGCGTCTGCACTAGATTTATTTCTCTCCCTTGAGAGTTACTTTTTCAAGACGGAATGTGTCGCATTTTTTAAAGTTACTTTGATAATCAAGAAATAAAACTTATCTTTGAGACAATTTTAGACAACGGCAACGTAACTAATGTAACGAGATAAATTAGAAGTCCAAGATAATTCAATTTATTGACATTATACATATGATAGTAATACAAAATTATTAAATAATATAAAAGATACGATTTCGCAATAACACGATATACAGTGCGTAAACGTAATAAGGGCGATAAATGAAACCAGGCATATTCAATATTGTTATCATTAATTAAGAGGTGTTTTTGAGTTACTCTTAATTTTCAGCCCATAATTAATTTTTGAAAAATTTCCCAGCAGCAATGTACTGTAAACGTGGTTGCGATGACAATCAATGACAACTGTCAACGAGCGGTTAACGCGAGTGTGTTTGCATTACGTTGCGGGCCGAATTATTTTGAATGGATTAAAAAAATATTTCAATTTTAAGTAAAAGTTATCTTATTCCATTTTTTATGTCCTATACTCACCACCGTTAAGAGGTTCGCCCGTATTAGGTTTACACCCTGTATAAACATGTTTTAAGACTCCTCACAACATACAAACTATTTAACTCTAACCCATACCGAACTTTGGAGGTTTAAAAAAAATGTGAAACTACAAGGAGAACCCTCTGCTCTTACTGAAAGTTCCTACTTTTTTAAATTATAGGTTGTCAACATATAAATAATAGTATAATTATGGCAGGTACCTACCTACTTTGTACTAGTAGGTACCTATTTATTAGGTCAAAGAAGGTCATTTGTCATTAAAGTAAGAAGTAGTAATGTCAATGTCTTCTGATAGCGATTTGTTTATTGACCTACGAGTATATGCTTAAAACATTTATTTCTTGGAAAGATAAAACGTGTTTAAACTCAATCATTCGACCATTGCACACTGCCCGAAATATCTCAGAAATGTTTTTATAATATTATTATAATCACATTCACAGTAGGTACAGTCAACCACTTGGAACCCTAGGCCACTCTACAACCATGTCAAAATGACAAAGAGTAAGAGATTTCTTACAATCTGATTTATAACGTCACTATGAAATAGTTCTACAGTGGCCTAGGGTTCCAATTGGTTGACTGTATATCTGGTGCTTCATCGTGACACTGTGTATTACAATAGGCTAGTTTCCTACACTTAAAATAAAATAGTTTATGCAGTGTACGAAATAAAGCATGACATAATTAGAAGAAAAATATGGACGGGAATTATGTTTAAACATAATTTCTATTTAATAAGTTAAAGAAAAAGATATAAAGTAAATGAATTGACCGTGACGAAAACTCCTCAGTATTTCATAGTAATTCCATATTAGCAAATCGTTTTGACAGTTCTTAAAAAGAAGCTGATTTGGCTAGTAGGAAACTAGCCTATTATGTAGGTAAATATAAGTGCATCGAAAGTGAGCGTCAGAATGGCGGGTGTACATCAAGCAATCCTGGTGTGGTATACGTCAGGAGTTAGTGCTAGCAATGTGCCAAATGTGCGCCAAAATTCAAGCAATGTGCTCTTTGAACTCCAGAGATATTTAAGAAATTAATGACACCCGCCATTCTGACGTCAGGTTGGCGGGTGCACTTCCAGTTCTAGCTAATGGCTGCTTACTCAAGGGTGAAAGTACTGCCTGGTGGTTAGTGCTCGCAATGTGCTTCCACATGTATGAAACACACACTAATTCAGAGAGCCGTTGAAGAGTAATATGGGATTGAGTAAATATATCTGTGTCTGATAAAGTGTTCGTTAAATTTTATTGTATGGGAAGTTCCATAGACGTCTGCTGCGTGACGATGGTGTGTCTTTCAAATTTAATGTGGTTGATGCAACTGGCCCTAACTGTATCAAGGAAATTGATAACAATGTAGCCTGGATGTGCGTTCATAGACCAGAAAAAAAAACAATATTAATTATCTTGTCACAAATGTTTGCTTTGGCTTGGGAATTACAGTCGATTCAAGAGAAATCTGTCAAATGGGATAAAAATCATTGAGGGTCGTTGATAAGCCAGGGCTATAGTCTGTCAACTGTAGCTACATTACTGCCGTTGAACCGCCTTTGTTGCCGATTTATTTATGTACTTTATTAACATTTTCAGTGCCGTATCAAATACAAACACTGTCACTCAAACTCCACATCATCGACGGAATAAAACTAAAATTACACATTTATCGATTTATGGTTATTTATTGATTTGTGGTTGACGTATAACGAATAAATTGGTGTTTAGCGTTAGACCTGCGCTGCTTACGTTAATGGCGTTCACCACGGATACTGCTGCTGCTGTGATTATGCCCTGAATACAGAACTATTGAATACCTAGTCGTAAAGTTACACTAGAATCAATGATACTGATAAAAAATATTTGAAACGAACAAAATCGCTCGAGTTTAATAACTTTCCAAGAATACGTTTTAATACAAAGATCAAAGAGAAAGATTATTGAAATTATTGTGTACTAGTACGAGTTCTTAACCAGATCTATAGTCCCGTCTGGCAGAAAGCATGAAACTTGGCATGTATATAGCTTATAGGGTTATAAGAAAAAATAGAAGTAGAAACACGCTATCTATGCCTTTAAGATTTGAGGAGTTCCCTTGACTTCTCCAGGATCCCATCATCAGAACTGGGTTATTGGCTAATCTGTCCTATTTTTTACTTATTGATAATTGCCGCGATGTAATTGTAAATGCCATAACTTTCACAATGAAATACATAAAAAAATCATTATTTTGCTATAAAATCGTTATTTTTGTATAAAAAGGTGCAACGATTTTTTTTAGAAATGATTAACTCGTCCCTACATTTACATGGAAATTATATACGATTTGCCCTAGTCGCTAAGAGCAAGAAGAAGTATTGCATAGATTTCATCGAGGGAACCGGCCCCTTCCCCTTCTCTTTGTGGGGAGTAGTCACGTGCAATTTCATGACTATTGAGCTAAATCGGATCAGTTTGACCCAAGGAACAATTTTGCCAAGCAGCATCGCCACAGGCAAAAGAGCAAAGTCGCTGGCCTTACTTATCCTACTGGTCTCCAAACAAAATATGGCAAAGGGAAAATGAGCATAGTTTGAAAATTATAAGTTCTAGCTATATACTTCCAAAGACAATATTGTAGAAAATTTTATAAAGAATATACTTCTCTTAGACATTATTATTGTAACTTTGACGGTTTTTATTAAAATGTTAATATGTCTTTGGGGTTAAACAATAAATATACTCGTACAATACCCGCCAATAATATAGGTGTATCACATTAGTGATTTCCTTGTAAGAGCCTGTTCTAATACTCTTCTTCTTTCTCTCAGTTTGTGGTAAGTTTTGCTGTATGTTTTTTTTTTTTTTTACACGACTGCCCAATATATTATAAAAAGAGTACCTAGGCAATATTCAGCTGAATACCGAAGATTCATTCAAGTACTGAAGTAGCGATAAAAGGACCTTCAGATATTGATATATATTAAAATTGGGTGTTTCGTCTGGAGGCCATTCCGTTGCGGAGCTATAACAGGACATTTAAAGTCGTCATTTTGCTTTTATTTATTAAAGAAGATTCACTTGATACCTGTTCAACTACTGGATAATATAATATTAAGTTAATAGTAAACTATTAACTTAATATTCTATTATCCAGTAATAATAAACGTTTAAGGCTGGAAAACAATCTGACAGAAAAGTCAATAAGGTACAGCGGGGCAAATCCCGACTGGGGGACAAATGTGACTGATCCATTTTTTCCATGTTTTACAATGTTTGCATTATTAAATATAACAGCAGGCCCCGTAGCCGAATGGCATTTCTCCGACGCCAAACGAAAGCGATACGCCGCTGGCTCTGTCGCGCCAATACGCAAGCGCGATAGAGATAGATATCTACTAGCGCTTCGTTTCGTGAGCGTTTCGTGAGCGATTGTGCCATTCGGCTAGCCACCCAGGGTGGCTACGGGGCCTGGTGATATTATATAGTAGGCGTCTTCAGTGGATACATGTAGAACTCAACATCATAGTGTAAAAATTGAAAAAAAAACCGGCCAAGAGCGTGTCGGGCCACGCTCAGTGTAGGGTTCCGTAGTTTTCTGTATTTTTCTCAAAAACTACTGAACCTATCAAGTTCAAAACAATTTTCCTAGAAAGTATTTATAAAGTTCTACTTTTGTGATTTTTTTCATATTTTTTAAACATATGGTTCAAAAGTTAGAGGGGGGGGGACGCACTTTTTTTTCCTTTAGGAGCAATTATTTCCGAAAATATTAATATTATCAAAAAACGATTTTAGTAAACCCTTATTCATTTTTAAATACCTATCCAACAATATATCACACGTTGGGGTTGGAATGAAAAAAAATATCAGCCCCCACTTTACATGTAGGGCGGGCATTTTTTTCCATTTTTTATTTTTGCACTTTGTTGGCGTGATTGATGTACATATTGGTACCAAATTTCAGCTTTCTAGTGCTAACGGTTACTGAGATTATCCGCGGACGGACGGACGGACGGACGGACGGACGGACGGACGGACGGACGGACGGACGGACGGACGGACGGACGGACGGACGGACGGACGGACGGACGGACGGACGGACAGACAGACATGGCGAAACTATAAGGGTTCCTAGTTGACTACGGAACCCTAAAAATGGATCAGTTACAATTGCCCTCCAGTCGAGATTTGTCCCGCTGTACCTTAGTTATAATCTGACATGATCTCACAGTAGCGTCGTTTTAATTGATAATCAATTTGGCATGTCGCCGTCCCTTCCTCCCTTGGTTGTGTCAGTTTCATTAAGCAACCATGTCCGACTACTTGTGATTTCAAAATACCGTTAAAAACACTTTGAATTCTCGAATTTCGCCTCCAACACGCGGTGCAGTAGGAAATTGTCTTCATTTCCCGCAATGCTTGTCCGCCCCTTTACAAATCCCTTTGGAAAACATTTCTTTATGCATGCAGTTCAAAGCACTTCCCACGCCATAATGAAAGCTACTCATACCTTATAAAGTACGCAGGAAGAATTCTTTTTGTTCACAAGATGGTTTTTCACGTAGATGAAGAATTTACAAGCTCTGCAGGCGTAGAGCTCAGCAAAACTATTATTAAACTACCGCAGCTGTTTAGTTTTTGCATCTTCTGGGCGAGCTCACTCCATCGTAGGCCACATCTTTGCCTTTGGCTAGTCTGTGGTCACGAGTAAGCCCATTCATAATTAAAAAAAAATGTTTGTGCTGACGACTAAGGACCTTTATTATTCTCTTGAGTTTTGAAAACTATGTGTATTTATCATCTTCAACATCGCTGTGATACCTCAAAAGCACAAGTGAAATTTATTTACACTATTTTTTCCCGCGGCTTCGCTCGCTTTAAATTCGAAAATTTCGGAATGCTCCATACAAAATTTCACCCCCCATTTTAGGGAAGTGAGGGTTTAGAAAGAGTCAAAAAGTAGGCTATGTCACTCTCCATTCTTTCAACAATTTCCACTTAAAAAAACACGTCAATTTGTCGCTCCGTTTTGCCGTGAAAGACGGACAAACAGACACACACTTTCCCATTGATAATATTAGTATGGATAAGTAACACGCGTAGACAAGAAATGGTAAGTTACAGCGGGGCGAATCTCGACGGGAAGGCAAATGTAAGTGGTCCATTTTTCTATGTTTTACTACGTTTTTATTATTAAATAGATTGTCCACTTGTTATATATGGTACGCATGTTCAATAATGCCCCCGTCGAGCATTGCCCCGCTGTACCTTAAAAGTAACGTCTTCTGCCTTAACGATCAAGTACATATACTTATAGTACCTACTTACACGTCCCCGAGTAAATTAAATCACTCTTGCTTGAATTCCATTTGCAAATGCATTTTATCAGATGTAATAAGAACATTATGGAGAACGTATTTGAAGTTCATTCACATTCAAATGTTTGTGTAAAAAGGCGAGCATATAATATATGTAAACGCCTAAGCTGTAGCGTAGAGGAATAAGTATGGGAAGAGTTCTAATCCATTCATCAGTACGAAAAGTCTAATGCTCACCAATTTTTAGCTAATATTACAAGTATTAATCAGTACCTATTCTGTTTTCAATTCCTTCTGCTTGTAATATAAGTTATAAACTGTTCTAGTATTAAGACGATACGGTAGGCGCCAATTCTCCATACAAACGCTCTCGACTGTTTCCTCCCTGTTTTTTAAAGATAGAGCAATGATTTTTTCAACACAGATTGTTATTATTTTTATCTGTGTCGGACCGTTTTGATTTTTTTGATATTCTGCTTTTTAAAGACTTTAGAGCCAATCAAAAATTTCCAAAAACAGCCTTTTTCATTGTGGCGCAAAAAAAGTACGATACTCAAGATTGGTAACAGTTAACCAAAAAAGCTAAACGGTTCAACATAGATTATTTCATTGTTATTCAGATTCTCAAATTTCGTTCCGATTGATTAAGTTTTGAAGGAGGAAAGAGTCGAGAGCGGAACCTCGATTTTAAAGATTTTTTTTTAATTAACTTTTGACTGAGTTGTTCTTAATGGACATATTTTTTCGATAAATCTAGTTAATAATACTTGTATATTTAACTAAAATTCCCAAGTTGAAAGGGGGTCCTTTCCATTATAGCATTTTCGCTACCGTATCCTCTTAAATTTTTTTGGTAGACGAGACGCAGTTGCCACCTAGTATTGAGTAGTGGATAATTCACGCTATTTGACGCGTGATTGTCGCTACGTGTTACTTAACTATGCCTATACAAATAACCCTCAATTACTGATGTATGAAGTTACAACTCTTCCGTTACTTATTCCTCTATGGCTGTAGGCATTCTGGCCCTCGACACAAACAGTATACATTTGAATATGTCGGTAGACAAATAAATATTTGAATGTTCCGAAAGGCTCGATGTGTTAGGCATTCATCGTGTCGCGTCGTTTAAATGTGATTCATGGAAACGTACTCTGTATTCAAGCACTGAGAAAATAAGAGACTACCCTTATGTGTTCTTAAGTTACGTTATGACCGGAATAAATTGCGCCACAAAATTAGATGTCAGCCTGGTTAAACGTAACGCTATTACGTATTAGAATATCCAATAATGTTGTTGGTCGAAGCGAGGAATTTATATGTTATTTTCATATAATATTAATTTTTTGTAGGATATACTGGATCCCTCGTTCTTTTCCTCGTAAACATGCTACGTGTATATTTTTATAGGCATGTAGTGCTTTCATCGCATCTCTCTGAAAGCTTTCGTCGTCGCTTATTTTCTTAAGATATCCCCGTATCCCACATTATCTCTAAATGCACGCTGCACATATGTCGATAAATGTGGTTTACTACTTTGCATGGAATGAAAGTGGAATGTAATTTCTTTCTATATTGAATACAACTTTACTGGTATTTAATATTACGAAGGTGAATATCATTTCGATATTCAGTATTTAGGATTCCGTACAGAAAAGATGAAACCCTTTTAGGATATCTTTGTTGTTCGTCCGTCTGTCGGACAACAGACCCTTTATTAACGTATGCCTTTTAACGTATGCTGAATTCCATTCTTGAAGCCGTAATAAATATATATACTCGTATACCGTATGTGAAACAACCGTTACTAGAAATAATACAACCGTTTATAGCACAAAAATGTGTATTAGGACAGTTTCCAGGGAGTCCAATTACAAAGTACACTTCTTTTTACAACTATGGAAGTTGGCAAAGAATTTGGTACCTATATGTATAGCAGGGACGAAGGATAAAAATAAAGATCTATTTAGTTTCTACATCAAATATGAAAAGTCCATAATTTGTTAACCCTTAATTTGACAGAGACTCTGATGACATTAATTTTCCAATTTTACTAATATATTGAATAACAGGTGTTATTAAGCTTCCGAAAAATATTTTAAAAAATCTAGATTTATTAGTTTTGGAAAAAAAATGTGTCCGCCGCAGCAGACTCTGCCAAATATTGGGTGAGGCTGAGGCGGACATTGCTAACGGCCATTTAAAATAAACAAGTATTTACTAACATACACGCTGTTGGATTAAATAAAAAATTTAAGTATTCGAGGCCACCAAAAATCAAAATTAATAAACAAAATAAAATAATAATTGGTTAAAACACGTGTCACCACAACATTGGCAAAGTCCGTCACGGCGGACAAATCGTATTTAGTATATATTTGGCACTGTCCGGTGCGGCGGATAACTTGTTTGGATGATGATTATGAGTATTAGAAATAGAGAAATCCATTGTAAACATAACCACATGCCACTATTATGTAATGTATTTTATTATTTATACAACAGAAATACCCTGTTCTTACAAAAAACAAAAGAAAAACGCATAAATACTTTGCTAAAAACAGTTGACTTCTGATGCGGTGTCGAACGAGTGTGACAGTGCTCAAATAGTATTTTTCTATCAAGCATCAAATCAAAGCGTCGATTTCCAAATGTTAAATTAAATAGAATTCGAGCTAAAAGCTGAAATTTTTTTTTATCACCTGTTCGTCCCACCGGACAAAATCAAATTAAGGGTTAACAATATGTTACACTTGCATGGTATTGATTAGGTACTTAATTATAATATTGACGACCCTATAATGTATAGTATACGTATTATTACAGGAACGTATGAATCCTTGCCTTGTTTGTATTCGATTATGATGGATGACAAGATTGATGTCGTGACATAGGTATTTAGGTATAACCACATATGTATGACGTCTAGGTATACTACTATACAAATAATATACCTAGATGAAGACAAAGTGCCAAAACTATGTCTACACGACTTAATTGTTTACACGTTAAGATTGTGGATACATATTCTTGACACTATCCGCATCTATATTCAATACTTTGACTATACGTATTTGATACTTATTTAACATGTACCTACCCATTGCATTTTACTCTCAAAATTATCATTTGTTCTGTTTATTACGGTAAGTCTGTTCTAATACAAACTACCTATATAATAACGTGCAGATTGTTCGTAGCCTCCATTACCATTCATTATACATTTTGTAAAAAAAATATACATAGAAATATTCGTATCTACGACACTTTATAATTGATTTCATTTATGATGAACAACCGTTTAAGAATATTAATGTTAATATACAATAAACGTAATTTTGATCTAGTCACTGCGGTCGAGTCAAGAGCTGATAATTCAATACAAACGAGTCTCAAATAATCACGCAAAAAGGACTTGGTTCGGTTTAGGTATTTCGGAAAACCTTTTAAGGGAATTCCATTTAAGCATCAATACGTGAAGCGGCACGTTTGCGTATATCCTCGCAAATTGCTCTTGTTCAACATTGAGGAGGGTCTGTGATAAATCAAGTACTTCATATTGAAGTGCAAAAGTGTTTTATTTGAGGGCCACTCTCGATCGGGCGATTCCGGCAACGTTCGGCTCGCATTGCTATGTAGCAATTATTAGGGTTGGCATAACTTGAGGTCCCTTTAGGTGCGCTACGACGGATAACATATTTAATGTACGTGATTCTTGACAACCCTAAATAGTCTATCTAAAAGGATAGTGTCATGCCTTAAAATGTCCCTATGTGCATGATTCGACTGCTGGCAAGCATCGGTTTTGTAGGAAGTGTCCTTTCTGTACGTAAGTAAGTACTAGTATTATTTATTCTGCGGTGGAACTAAGGCTCGTCTTGGTGGAAATCGGAGGAATTGTATTTTCTTTAGCGATTTAAATGTCACTGCGAATTCAAAGCGATTTGGAAACATTTGATTGTGAGTGACGGCAGCAAAAAGTTTTTTAAAAGGGATATTTTAGTTATACTTAAATTTACTTTTAGGTTTAGAATTAAGTTATAATATTGGGCGGAAGTTGAATATTGATTTCTCTTTTGGAAATTAACGAACATAATTGATGTAGCAAATCAAATTATTTTATAAATTTTTTTTTATTTGTTTTTTTTTAAGTAGTAACACTACTATATATAAATTATAAACTGAAATAGATACCATACACTAAAGAAAAAGCGATCAAGCCCACTGGTGGCGAAGCTGGGAATCGAACCCGGGTCTCCAGCTAACGCGGCTGACGTGATAAACCGCTACACCACCCCGACTGCCGAGGCACCCGTCGAAATTTCTCTAGTGTATGTTATCTCTGAAGGCTAGGTGCCTTTGACCAACTCTAACGGTGCCTTTGACCAACTCTAGCCACGACAAAGCATAAGAGGCGAGCAATTTGTGCTTGCACCTCCTATATGAATCCTTTTGCAGGATTGCGATATAGCGAGAGAGATGGTGCTGCGATCTATCGATGTACAAAAACAAATCAAAAATATTTAATAAAATAATTTGATTTGTTCCCTACACTAGAGAAATTTCGACGGGTACCTCGGCGGTCGGGGTGGTGTAGCGGTTTATCACGTCAGCCGCGTTAGCCGGAGACCCGGGTTCGATTCCCGGCTTCGCCACCAGTGGGCTTGATCGCTTTTTCTTTAGTGTATGGTATCTATTTCAGTGAACATAATTGAATTTATTATTATCCTAAAAGCATGTGACAGTTTTGTAAGTTCACAGGGCGTGTAAAAAGTATCACGGGGTTGACATAGAACGCATTTTTCAGCTCCCCTTTGCACACAAAAAGTGCCTCAACGCCTATCAAAAGTTTAACAAAAGGAGAAAAAATGAACTTTTTCGATTAATCAACTTGAAACGATTTAACTTTTTAACGCGTCCATAGTAAAAAGCAATTACGGCCATAGATCTAATTTGGAATTCACAAAGGATATACAAAACGTAGACTGTTTAATTGAGAACGGTAATGGAATAATCAAAGGAATATATTTGGAGGAAAAATACACTTAATTAAATATTCAGCTTTCATTCGAACTGTACTTGATCTGAATCACCTTATAAAAGATTTTCACAACTGACTTATTTCAGATTTATCTATATTTACTTATTATTACTTATAAGTATTTTATTTAAGCTTATTTGTGTTCTCTTGTTTAATATTTAACGTGCAGGAAAGTTCAAATAAGATAAATTAGGGGTTTAAAATTTTAATGTGACTTCATGATGGATAATTATTAGTTTTTGTAATATAATTTGAAAGTACATAATATTTATAACTAATTAAAGCTGATTATGACTAATAAAGACTTAAGAATTTATAATCGATCGAAAAAATAAATTGCAACTCAGATTGTTGTTTTGTTTTGTAAACTAAACATTAACAAATCTTACTAATATTGACCTAATGGATGTTATTTTACTTATTTTGTATGTTAGACCCTGACTGCACTTCATCGTAGACACGCTAGCCTCCACCCCGCGTCGAAAAGTACGGTTCGGTACCCGGGACTGCGCGAGACCAGACACCCAGTCGCCGTAAATATGCATTCCTAACGAACGAACACAACTTTCCGCCGCGTACCGTGCGTACAATACAAACATTGGGTCCATCGTCGACCAATACGAAAATAATAGTCGGCCCGACCGACCGACTGAATTCATTTTGGCGGTGAAAAGAGAAAACGCCGCCCCGCCAGCCTCCTGGACCCAACATTCCGATGCGGGGAATAATAATTTGTTTTACAATACAAGAAGGCAAAGTGCCAATTGACACCCGAGCAAGTGAAAGATTTCAATATTATAGAATATGGAATATTGAGCGTTGCGAGGGTTTCAAGGCACATATTATGCTAAACAAATTTTTATATGAAAATGAAAAAATTACGTTTCCGACGGGACTCGAAACCCGCATCAACCTCAGACCGGAGGTCTCTCGCAAATCTTTCCATTCCTGTCCTTATACACACACCTTTGGGGTAGCGTATAGCGACATCTACTGATAGACAATTGCATCATGTAAAATTAAACTTATTTTATTTATTTTTTAAATACTTGAAGTGTTGTTAGCGGACGTTTCCGCACACGCGCCTGTCAGCACTGATACCCCAAGTATTTTTCTTTTCTATTACTCGAAATTCAACTAGGTCACGTCTGCGTAAAAGTAAACATTTACTAGTTTTATCCAATGTTTTCGCACGAGAGTATTAAAAGTGTTACTGACTTTAAGATCATTATACTAAGCAGTGATAACCCTTGGCTGTGGACGTGGTCGTGATAAGTTATTTATATAAGTTTCTCCAGCACTTTACACCACATTGTAGACCAGACAGCAAGCGGTGACAGACACTAAGGTGAGTTACCTTACTGGGTGTAGTATATTTTCATATATTTACGTATTTAAATTGTCACCACCATAATATCTTTGAAACATTAATTTTTTGCAGATATTTTTAATAAAATAAATGTAGATATTTAAATTAGATATTCAAACATGTACCTTTTAGTGCTTCTGTTAAAAATAGATTAAGTGCGTCTAGACAAAATTTAGTATTGTTATTTGTTGATGAAATGTAAAGTGTACTATGGTCTTTCACAAAAACTGGTATGTCGAAATGGTTTTTCATAAATGAAATAAATAGGATCGTTCAAACTTTACATATTGACTTTTGAGGTCATAATGAACAACTTTTATAATGTGGGACCAATGCTGAAATTGTAAAAAAAATTTGGCTGTTTCATTTTTTTTCCATCCTGTAGGGCCTCCCCACATCTAGAGTCTCACAAGCGTAGCGTCGGGCCAACTGTAGGTATGGCATGTTTTGTAGCTCTGCAGTCATACGATGTTTATGATTGTTTTTTTTTTGTATGTGTAAAATATAAACAGTAAATCGACAAGTTCAATCAAACATGCTATTGCAAACTTTTAGAAGCTATCTTCTATAGTATTTTGCTTGCTTGTAATCAAGGATTATTTATATTTACATACTTCACTAAGAATCGTACCTATTTTTATTAGCGTCACCCTATTAAATACTATCATATCTACACTGATGATGCCTACAATCTTTGTTCTTGTAAAACATAAAAAACGCAAAAATATTTGGGGAAAATATGATTTTGGCCATTTCCAGGCTGCGAACAGCGCCATCTAGTTTTAAGCCTAAAAGGCCCATTTCATGTGTACGCTTTTTCGTATGGGCTTTTTCAGTCCAGTATTAAATTGTTCTTGCTTGCAATGAATTTTTTGTTAGATACATTTACACATATTATGGCAGTTTTTTTTATTGAGAAAAAACCAACAACTCAGGGTTGGCAAGCGCTAAAAAATATACGAGGGCTGATTGAAAAGTTCGCGGCTTAAGTATGAAATCAAAACCAAAGTTTTTTTATAATATTTTTATTTCTCTACGTAGTCCCCGTTAAGGTCTTTGCACTTATTCCATCTGGATTCCAAAGCTATTATACCACTTTTAAAAAAAAATCCTCCAGGCCTTCAAAATAGGTATCCACTTCAGCTTGGACCTCGTCGTTGGTCAAAAATTTCTTACCACCCATGTGTTTTTTTTAAGTTTGGAAATAAATGGAAGTCCGATGGTGCCAAATCGGGTGAATAAGGCAGATGCGGCAATAATTCAAACCCGCAATTATGAATTTCTGCCATTGACTTTAGTGACGTATGCACGCGTGCATTGTCCTGGTGGAAAAGAACTTTCTTTGTCAGCACTCCAGGTCTTTTTACTTTCAAAGTCGACGTAAAAGTCGACGTAATCGACGTAAAAGTTCGCAATAATAGTCCGAGTTTATAGTCGTACCTTTTTGGAGATAGTCAACCATTATTACACCCTTTGCGTCCCAGAACACTGATGCAATAACTTTATTTGCCGACAAAATGGCCTTTGCCTTTTTGGGTGGCGGAGATCCAGCACGAACCCACTGTTTTGATTGCTGTTTAGTCTCGGGCGTATAGTGGTAGACCCATGTCTCATCCATAGTAACATATCTGTCCAAATAGTCTTGAGGGTCAGCTTCATACAGGTCTAGACAGTCGCGTGAAATTGTTAGACGAGTGATTTTTTGTTCCACTGAAAGGAGCTTTGGAACCCATCTCGCCGACACCTTGGAAAACCCTAATTCGTTAACTATAATATTTTGAGTTTTTTCACAGGAGATGCCTACGATGTCGGCTATTTCTCTCACTTTTAACCAAGGACCATTTAATACTAGACTGATATAGCCCATACAAAAAAGCGTACCCCTGAAAAAAGCATAGTTTTTGCTTTAAAACTAGATGGCGTTGTTTCGTAACCCGGGAGTGGAAAAAAACATATTTTCACACATATTTTTACTTGTTTTTATATTATACTATGAATAACTATCAAAAAACTTTATTTTAATATCAAAATATTGGCTCAAAACACAATTTTTACAAATTATATTTTTTGGTTGGCCTCGACGTAGTTGTGATCGCTTCGCTGGCTAAGTTTGTTCGCATGTTGTCTAATTATTGCCAAATAAAATGACTAGATGACGTTGGTGGACTAGGAAAATGTCACATCCGTTTCGTTGTTCATTAATATAATATACTTAGTGATAATAAACCTATATGTTGAGCTCAAATACGTTCAACAAAACGCAATTATTGTGCCAACAGATGTGACATCTGACATCCATGTCACATCACAAATGTCATTGTATGATTTATTGAATATTCATAATATATGGATATTAAATATTTTAGAATCGCAGCAGCAATGCGAGTAGAGATACAGAATTAATAACTGTATAAATTAATAATTGTATGACCAATGACCTCATACATAAAATTACCAGTTTAGGTGACAGAAGGCGAATCCAATTTGTAAACATTAAATGTGCTAAGGAAAAGAATCTTTCCGATTTTCAACGGAACACGGCTGAAGGGGCGAGCTGGTTTCGACTGCGCCCATGCATCTCAATTGTCCAGAAAGTTCATTCGAAGATCATTTTGCTTATAATAATCTGAGTAATCAGTTAATCACAGTGAATGGTTTGACAGTATTTCAGCTAACATGTAGAGAGACTTGCTAGCTTCGTCGGTCAGGCTTCGTCTTGGACACAACGCGGATAGTTAGGCCGCCAGGTGTGGCACTTTGGATTACGTTTTTATAATAAATTAATGATAAGTAGTTTGTATTGTTTTGGTAATTAATATATTTTCTACTCGTATACTACTCGTTTGGTACTCGTATAAACCTAAACTGAGATAATAAATGAATAAAAGGAAATAATTAGTGAAACTCTGACATAAGTACTCGTAATAATTAATAAGACTAAATGCGTTTTCACATTATCCGATCCGATATCGGATGTAGGACTGATACCCCATACATTACAGGCGCTATCTTGGATTTTTTCCATTTAAATCCTTCCGACATCCGATATCGGATCGGATAATGTGAAAACGGACTAAGACAATAGATACCTTGTTAGTGTTATATACCTATGCCTATGTATATCCCACCAAAAACATTCTGTAAAAAATAGCCGTCTCGATGGAGCTGCTTGTTTATCTCTAAAAAGTAATGAAATCTACATAAAGTTCCTTACTGCGATTTCTTTATTATTATAGTTAACTAGCCTTTTCCCGCGGCTTCGCTCGCGTTAAATTCGAAAATCTCTCCACAAACTTCCATCCTCCATACTAAGGAAGTGGGGGATATAAAAAGAGACAAAAAGTAGCCTATGTCACTTTCCATCCCTTCAACTATCTCCACTTAAAAAATCACGTCAATACGTCGCTCCGTTTTGCCGTGAAAGATGGACAAACAAACAGACACACACACTTTCCCATTTATAATATTAGTATGGATGTTGTGTGACTTGGCCGTTGAAGTGTAGCGGTGCTGGCGACAGATTGGTGCAATGGTGTCATGGAGCACCTGGTTATAAACTTCTTTATACCCTTGTGTATAAAGAAGTTTATAAGTTTCATATTCGATGGTCCGAGCTAAGGTTCGTAAAGCCATGAAGCCGAGCTGATAATCATTGTCGCTAAACGCCGATCGAAACGCAGTCTGAAGTGGGTGATAAACGTACGATACGAGCAGGGTGGCTAGCCGAATGGCACAATCGCTCACGAAACGCTCACGAAACGAAGCGCTAGTAGATATCTATCACTATCGCGCTTGCGTATTGGCGCGACAGAGCCAGCGGCGTATCGCTTTCGTTTGGCGTCGGAGAAATGCCATTCGGCTACGGGGCCAGGTATGCGTACTATGGCTCGACGACCTTTTTCGATTGTGTGTCACCGTAAGTATACGCGTAAAAACCGCTGCGCATAGTAGTCGACCATCCAACGCGTACTTGCTCGTACGCCTATCACCCACTTGACGTCGCGCCAACACTTTATGGAAAAAGCGGGTTTTCGACAACTACCAATAAGATTTTAAACATTCAAAAATCTTCAATAATACTCAACTGTTTCGGTCGCACTCGTTCAAATATAGGATAGGATTGGTATGAGCGAGACGGTCAGGAGATTGATTGTCAACATGATATCTATCATAAACACCGTTCGAAATGGCCTCATTAAAATCTAAATTTTAAATATATTGAAAGTAATATTACTAATCATTGACGTCACGCTCAAAATGAAAGAGATAGAAAATTTGACAGTATGGTACTCTTTTGCATGATTGTCATAATTCAAAATAAGAACGATGGCTTGCGTTGTAAACAGGGACTGAAACATGACACGGGCCCCTAGCGTCATCTATATACTTTTCACTGTATCACTTGTAATGCCGTTGAACTACCGCGTGCGTATTTAAAAAAAAACGACATTTTTATTCAAATGACACTTTTAGTGACATCTAGCGACATAGATTTACGGCTGCCAACGGGGTACGGTATTTAGTATGGACTCTGCTGGTCCTTTATAATCGTCCTTGCTTTTAACCGTCGGTCTTGGATTATCATTTTGCATACAGTTGCCACATTATTTGGATTGGTCGCAGTAGTTGGCCTCCCGGAGCGAGGGTCATCTGCGATACTGACTCGTCCCCGCTTGAATTCAGCTGCCCACTTTTTTACCATCGTATATGATGGACCGGATTGCCCTAATGTACACTGCATATCTTCATAAATTTGTTTCGCAGTCAATCCTTTTCTATGAAGATATTTAATTACATCACGTTGCTCCAAATTGACCATTGTGAAAAAACTGCTTACACGTATTTTTAAATGAGAGGAAAAACTTATTTTAAAATATTGCATTTAATTAAAATTTCGCGGGATGACAACTAAATAATGACAGTTCAAAAAGACGGCAGGAAAAAGAAACTAAGTTTTTTTTTTAATGGTCAGGCCGCGAACTTTCCAATCAGCCCTCGTATAAGTATCGGAGTTATCGCTTTTTTATAATATAGTAAATAACTTACTAATTAATTTTCGTTTACATTTCAGATGCTGAAACTTATAACAACATTGGCGTTGCTGGCTGTATGCCACGCTCACATTATTAAGCCAGCGTGTGATCTACTCTCCATTCAAAATATTATTTATCAGAAAGAGGTCCTGAAAGAAAACGTAAATGAGCCGTACCAAATGGCTATCGACTATAACACTAATACGCTCTTCTTTAGTTATTCTGCAGTTAATCCCACAACTGAGGCAACTGTGTTTGAGCAAGCTTATTTGAACCTAAAAACTAAGGAATTTAACAGCATTTCTGGAATCATTGGTGGATTTGCCGCTACTGTCGACAATACTAACAACAATGTGTACCTCGGAGGAAGAAACGGCATCTACGCGTATGATTACGAGAAGAACAAAGCAACCCATGTCAATCCCAATGGTTACAGCATTTGGCAAATGTTTTTCAAGGACAAGCTTTACTACACCGCCTACCCACAAGAGAGAGTATATACTTTTGAAGATGGTAATTCAATTATACTGCCTGAACTTAGTCGTACGATGGTACAACTTGTAGCTCTTGATAACGACCTCAATATGTATTTCTCCAACTCCTCTGGTCTATTTCTTTTAAATAAATCTGATAATGTAATTGCGAAACTAGGTGAGTATACCATTAACAGCTTCACAGCTGATATAAATGGCAATCTGTACTTCTCGACGCCTTCTGGTTTTTACAAAATTGATAAGAAGAACGTTCTTCAGCTAGCGGATGTTGATGACGTTTTTGGATTGGTTGTTGACGGGGATAATAACTTAATTTACGGGTCAGGAGATAAAATTATCAGATTGTCTGCCACGACTAAAACAAATTGTTTTTAATGTACAATTTTCACTAAGTACTTAGTTCTAGTGAAAAATTAGGATACATATTAACTAAGTATTTAACTTGTACATACTACATTACTTACTATCCCATTTATTTCTTAGCTTTATTCGTAAAATTACCCTTAGAAGGAGTTTAATACGTACGTGACATATATTTTATTCGATTCCTTTATGCGAGCGAGACGTAAGGAATGATTGGAAAATTTCGGTGTGGTTTTATCTACGAAGTCTCATGCTTTCGCTTGATATGTCATGATATTAAAAGTTAGATTCGACTATTTTCCGCGTCGTCGGGAACAAAAATGATCAGGGTGGCTAGCCGAATGGCACAATCGCTCACGAAACGCTCACGAAACGAAGCGCTAGTAGATATCTATCTCTATCGCGCTTGCGTATTGGCGCGACAGAGCCAACGGCGTATCGCTTTCGTTTGGCGTCGGAGAAATGCCATTCGGCTACGGGGCCTGTACTGCAGAGGCTGACTGACTGGTTTTGGCTGACTGGTATAAATAAACCGGTACCTAACTGGTAAACTTCTTATAAATAAATACAGGTGTAAATGTATACTGTTACCTAAAGTCAATTGCTGTCAGTTGGCGTGTTCAAGTTCAACGCAATAAAGGAATAAATTGGTTATATTGTTTTTTTCTTCTCCATACTGCTGGGGTTAGGACAGCGAGAACCTGTATGATTATTCCTGGCCAAAAGTACGATAGAGTTCACGCTGCGTATAATCTCATACTGGTACGACAAAGCCACTCATGTATCGTTCAATAGGGATTATCAACAATAAAATTACAAAAATAGGTATACTTTTTGCTTAGTTACTCAATAATTTTGGTTAGGTGTTTTTCATTATTCGACCTTAAAAGCCTCAAAGTATATAGTAAATATAATGGAAAATTCGTAACACGTAATAATTACATTGCTCCTGTGAATGACTTTCTGGCGATAAAGTCCTAAGTTATTCCAAGCGCGGGAACTTCCAACAACTCAGCTCCACGTGTCTGAAATTTTATGCCGTAAACTTTTCATAAAATGTTAATACGCTATTTTATTCGAATTTTTAAGTGAAGTATCCCAGTTTCTAGAAAAATATAAAATTTCTTGTAAAACAGGTTAATATGGGTATGATACATTTTAATATATAGAGGTATTCCTACACAGGCAATAAGTACATATGGTTTCCAAGATCACCCCTGAAGGTGTCATATGTGATGTTCTCAATAAAAAGATACCACATTGTCGCTTACCATACTAGTATTATTTGATCTGTGCTTACCATGAGGAGGAAACTGAGCAAGCTAACTATTTTTTACTAATTGGGCATTTCTATTTAAAGTTGTACCCCCGAGTTTTCGCATGTCCCCTTACATTATTTGCGATTTACTCTTAAGATTGAAGTTTTAAGTGGGTAAATGTTGGTTTTTATTGAAATATATTAAGTAGACACATCATTTATCAAGTAAAATGCATAATAAATCAATTTTTTGTACTTAAAATTTAGTTTTAAAATATTATGGTAAAATATCGCTGTAGTACTGTCCCCTTCCACGATTCGAAGTTTTGTTGGACTTTTCCACAATTTTTTTCTAGGAGGGTAACATTAAGTAATGCATTTCTACCATAGTTTAAGTAGTATAAAACGTATTTTTGACGAAAAAGAACTTTAAAATCAACAGTAACAGGGTATAATTTCGATAAAAACGTTGTCCCCTCGAAATGTCCAGTTTCGAGATCGTCCGTTTGGTTACGCAGTTTTAACTAAGTAGCAAAATATTTTTTACCAACATTTAAGGTTTATTTTAATCCTGGCATACCTGTGACCATAGACAAACCTTGTCTAACTTCACTTTGGTTATAAAACAGTCAAACCGCGACCGACAAGGAGTGCTGGCGTGTGACAGGTAAGTTTACCACTATGTTTGGTCCGTTTTGTTCTAATTTTTACGTAACTAAACTGTTAGGTAAGTAAAGAACTGTTGATGTTAAATTAATCAATGCCTCATACAGTTATGTCTCAAGTAAATAAGTTAAATATTGCTGTTAGTTTTGTATTATTTTCAATCGATTTAATTCTGGTCTAGACAAATCGTTACGTCCGTTTGGAAACAATTTGCAGCGTAACATATTGCCGGACAGTCAAATGTAACCAAACTGACACGGTAAAGTTGCGTGCACATTGAGAATAGCTAGTTTTTTGCCGTGACTTTGTCCATGCTTATTTTTTTGGTAATATTCATACTAGTTTGCAGATCTCATGGACACAAAATATGATGCTGCTATTTAGCATAGTATACTTTACTTACTTTTAACATAATTAAGATCATTCCTGTTATATATTTACTCTGAGCTTTAATAGTACAGTATAATCTGTGTTACTAAATAGTAGATATTTCCCATTACTTAAGAAAATACTCCGTTTAATGTGTTTTCTACTTACTAAGAGAGTTAAGACTAAAATATACTATTACTTAAATTCATTTTGATAAGAAATATTAATTTTAATATTATGATTTCTAACTGTGATTAATACGCATTTGATACCACAGATGTTTAGTAGAACTAAACTCTACCCACAGTGAGATTAGATATTAGGTATATCTCATAAAAAGCCATTATAATAGTGATATATTTTTTAATAAGTATTGATATTATAAGTTCTGATATTGGTAGGTAACTGTGTTTTTTTACTGAGCAAGCATTTGAGTGAAATGTTTGCTTATTGTGATCTCGTCCTTACTTTGTCCGTCAAGTTACATAGGTGTCCATTTGGAAATTGTCCCCTTGTTAAAAAAGTGTTTTTTATTGTTTAATTAAAGTATATAAGCTATAAATCTTATGTTTTAATGCTAATAATTACAAGTTTTGTTAATTCTATTGATTGTTATTCATTATATGTCAATAATGCCCGTAGTTACTTAATAAACCTAAAAATAAGGTACGGTTTGGGACCATGCCGTAACCAAACCACCTAAAATACGGTTTTATAAAAAAAGTTTCATTAGTATTAGTAAATGATGATTGTTTTTACTTTGTTTAATACTAATTATAACTATTAAACATTAAAACCTTTGGTTCAAGTATGTCTTTTATTTCCTACACTAAAAAACATTTGTAACCAAACGGACCACAAAAAACCTCTCCCATCCTATTAAAAAATCATTTTAACTAGTTTATCCTAAAAATATTGCGATTCTCTTCAGTGTTTCGTAAACTAGAATATATTTTCTAACAGAATAACACGACAAAATACCAAATAATGCATATTTTATTTTCAACTTCTCAAATGAGTCATGGTACAAGTTTAAATAGAAATGCGCAATTATCTTTTAGGGTATATTTATGCTTAAATGATAATGTTGCGCCTTTTGCTTTAGCAAGACACATTATGATTACTTACGCCAGGCACACATAGTTATAACTCTGTATAAGCAGATAAAGTCTAACCCCCTTATTCATAAACGTACTCTAAATTTATCAAGCCGATAAAATTCGTTTGTCCTTTTCTATCACACCAATACGTCGGAAAGGGACAATCGAACTTTATCGGCTTGATAACTTTAGAGTAAATTTATTTTTAACAAGCAGAAACGTCTGCTAACGATTCTAAACATTTTTTTATTAATTTTTTCAATTTTTTCCTTTAATATAAAATATGTTTAGAATCGTTAGCAGACGTTTCTGCTTGTTAAAAATAAATTTAGTATGGGTTAGCACATTGTTACTGGTGAATTCTCAATATAACTTGAGACTCCAGTGCCGTTACAAGATGTAATAGTCTGTCGGTAGATGGCGCTAGACGTCACCCCAAGACGTGTGTACATAAGGAAAGGCATGGAAAGATTTGCGATGTCCGGCGTGGTTTCCGTAGCTCAATTGGTTAAGAGCCTTGCACGGATTGCAAATGATGCGGGTTCAAGTCCCGCCGGAAGCGTAAATTTTTCCATTTTTTTCCTTTAATATAAAAATGTTTAGAATCGTTAGCAGACGTTTCTGCTTGTTAAAAATAAATTTAGTATGGGTTAGCACATTGTTACTGGTGAATTCTCAATATAACTTGAGACTCCAGTGCCGTTACAAGATGTAATAGTCTGTCGATAGATGGCGCTAGAAGTCACCCCAAGACGTGTGTACATAAGGAAAGGCATGGAAAGATTTGCGATGTCCGGCGTGGCTTCCGTAGCTCAATTGGTTAAGAGCCTTGCACGGATTGCAAATGATGCGGGTTCAAGTCCCGCCAGAAGCGTAAATTTTTCCATTTTTTTCTTTAATATAAAACTTTAGAATACGTTTATGAATAAAGGGGTAAGAAAAAAACCTACCTCGGAACCATCAACAAAAAATACATGGTACACTAGATGGCGCTACACCATTGGTTGATGCTCGGCTAGATGGGACTAATATTAATATTTGACAATTTTAACATAATTATGTAGGTATACCAAGTTAAGTATATGGGCGAAATTGTCAAATGTGAGGTTCAAAAGTTTTAATCCTTTGTCAAAAGATGGCAGTCACCGCACTGTGACTACACATTAAATACTAGTAATTCTCTATATTATACAGTTTGGTTTCGCTTTGACTTTCCAACTACAACTTTGAAAGTCGCCCAAATTTCCTCTTCACTGGGGAATACTTGAAATCGGTATACCTTCCAGTGTCATTGGCCCCTTCATTTCACCGTGGCTTTGAGTTTTTCGCTTCAATGAATAATAGTATTTTATACAATCTTGATATAATACAAAGCTTTTCAGTCGAGTACCATGTTTAGGCCACGAAGCTTGCTGAGTGGCCTAATAGTACGGTACGAGAGCGAAAAGCTTAATTATAATATCACTGTTGTATACAATACTTTTTCTATGAGCCATCATTTTCATCATTACTGGGCGAAAAATATCATCATTCAAGTTAAAATTAATGTTAATAGCGTTGTTCACCGTTGTATCAACATCGAATTACCTAGCAACCAATTGTTTGTAATAACCGTCTCTAACACCGTCGATAAGACGATAGGTTAAAAAAAATGTGTTTCAGATGCAGAAAAATTTGCACAGGTATCGCAAATTAGTATAGAACTTGTATGAAGTTCTATTTTTAATTTTTTTTCAATTAACTAAAGTGAAGTGTAATGAAATATTATAGTTGACTAAGTGTCAAAGACTATCCAACACTGAAATGTAGGCACATATAGTTTAGTCTGTGGTGTCCTAATTGACAGATTAAAGTCGACGAGTAGAAAAAAATACTTTAAGCATATTATGTACAATTGAGTGCAAAATAATAGCAGTCAATGAGATAATAAATCTACTATTCGGGCTGTATTGTTATTTTAGAGTGGACACTTGGCTTTCTTTGTTTGCTTGAGGCTTAAATTATTTTTTTAGTTTACTTCCAATATTGTCTATTTAAAAGTAGAGTTCATTTTGATATAATATGATTGCCCTATGTATAAAACAACTTAAGTTTAACAAAAAATCATGAGATGATCTTTTAAACTAGTACTTAGTACTTTTTTCGTAATTAGTTATACGTATTGGAATTAAAAACATACGAGTATGATGTAAAATAGTACCCAATATTATTATGACGTTCAGAAAATACACTGCTCGTACTTCGTACATGTACACGAACGGAGCGCACGATAACTATCCTCCTAAGGCCCAAGGTCCTTCCTATAGTAATAATTAAGTTGGTCATTCAGACCCAGCTTCTTCAACGACTGTATAGTCATAGCGTACCACGGTCCTACCAGTAGGACTTATTATAAAAGTCAATATTTTTATTTCAAATTTCGCGCCAATCTAAACTGGCGTATACGATTTTCTAGAGGGGTATTTTAGTTTGAATGTGAACACACTCATAAGCTTGAAAAATAAAAACAAAGTGTCAAACTGACAAGTTACAGATGGCGACATGGGTATTCCGTGAAGGAAAGGTTAGTAAATCCAATTTTATTCACGTAATCTTGAGTAATTTTTACTAATTTTTAAATTATCTTCTTTTTTATTAGTTATTTTACGGAGTTAAGTAATAATTTCTTTGATTTTGCTTATATTTTACGAAATACGGGATGTAAAAATATTAAGTCCTATGAGTAGTACCTCGGGTTTATACACCTACATAATTTAATAATAATGTTTGTGGTGGTTGCAAAAACTGACACATATTGCTTTTATTGTTGTAGGATTAAATGACAGAGAAACATAATTCGCTCTTAGGGAATCAGAAATAGAAACTGAAGATGAAGAAACAGACTTTAGCGACATAAAACTCATAGAAACAAATTTTGTACAAACAGTTCCTATGTCGATATTTCTCTGTCAGAACTAATTTCAAAGCCTAACCACGGCAGGACCCGATATTTCGCCGTGCAGCTTCTGGACGTCGTCGAGGAGCGCCTACAAGAGGACGATCTCACGCTCGCAGTGGAGTAACGTTCGTCCAAGAAGAGCGTAAAATCTTAATTTTTGGGTTTAGTAAACCACTAAAGACTGATTAAAAGTGATTAGTGCATTATATTATTTAAATAAGACTATTATTTTATTGTATTAATTCAATGAAACTAAAAAAGAAACAAATCTTAAGTGAGTTTTTTATTTTCTTAATATAAATTACGTTTTTTTATAAGCCCATGGTCCTTCCTGTAGGACTTTTTTAATTAAAATCAAATTATCCTAAAAGGCATAATAAACTGATAATAAATATGCCCCAAAGCTGTTGGTGGCATACAAGTACAATAACATTAAAAAAATGTGTTCCTAATGTTTGGGCCTGAACGAGTATAAAACAAAAGTACTACTGGTAGTACCGTGGTTCGCAATGACTAGGGGCCGAATTTCGCCTTGGGCCTTAGGAGGCTATAGTACCTACCTACATTACGATACAAGTGCGGAAAAGACGAAATTTGAAATGAGTAGCAATAAATTAAAATACGACCGAAGGGGAATGTATTAAATCGACACGAGTTGCGGATTTTCTCCTCGAATGTGTATTGTACGATATTTTTCAGTAGGCACCTACCAGTTAATATGTATACTTGTATAGGGCCCTTTCGTGTTTCGATCTGACAAAGTAGTACACTTTGAGAACTAGTGCCCTTATATTTTGTGACCTTTCACACCCCAGTATAATTCTTCATTTTTTCCCTATAATAAATGAAACAAGGATTTGGTTTAGTTATTTATAATTCGTAGAATATTTATTTAAAATGTAGAAATAATTGCCTACTTTTAAATTGATGCCATACGACTAAATAAATAGAAAATATAATGTAGGCGCAGGATGTTTTACCAACCATCCATATTTTGCGGTTTGAAAGAGTTAGGTACTTGAAATCGCTAAATAACGAATTGTTTTGTAAATTTAAAAAAATATAAAAGCTTGTTCTGATTGAAATATCAAGTATAGGATTTATCCAGATCAGATTACCATTTAATTAACATTTATTTTCCTTCCGTGATATTTTAATAATTTTGTCTCCGGTCCCATAAATAAAGTTATTTTCTCCATCGACAACCAATCCGAAAACATCATCAACATGCGCTAGTAAATGTACATTCTTTTCATTAATTTTATAAAAAGCAGAAGGTGTCGTGAAGTACAGATTGCCATTTTTGTCTGCTGTAAAGCTATTAATGGTATAATCACCCAGTTGAACACTATTCTTATCAGATTTGTTTAAGCAAAACAGACCAGATGAATTGGAGAAATACATATTGTAGTTATTATCAAGAGCAACTAGCTGTGCCATGGTTCGTTTCAGTTCAGATACTAATTCCGATTTACCATCTACAAAAGTGTACACTCTTTCTTGTGGGTACGCGGTGTAGTACAGCTTGTCCTTGAAAAATAATTGCCAAATACTGTAGCCTTTCGGGTTGACGTGGACTGCTTTTTTTGACTCATAATTGTATTCATAAATGCCGTTCCTTCCGCCGAGATATACTTTGTGCTTTGTATTGTCTACAGCAGCAGCAAATCCACCGATAATCCCAGGGATGATGTTGTACTCGTTAGTGTCCAAGTTCAAATACGCTGACTCAAATACATCTTCGTTGTTTTTTGGATTGTCTCTTGAATGACTGAAGAATAGCGTGTTAGTGTTGTAGTCGATGGCCATCTGGTAAGGGTCGTTAATGTTGTCTTTCAACACATCCTTCTGGTAGACTACGTTTCCAATAGAGATCAGGTCACACCCTGGCTTGATAATATGAGCGTTGCCTACAGTCAGCAACGCGAATGTAATAATGAGCTTCATCTGAAACAAATAAAAACTTGATTACACTTCTTTAATGACCAGAAACAGAGTTATTTCAAGGGGTTGTATTAACTTTTATTAACTACTTTGCTTAGGGCTGGTTTGGTCAAGGAATATGCATGGATATGTAATTAGATATATGTTTCAGGGTTTTTCTATTCTTCCTCTCCCGCTATACTATGCGATTTGTATTTTGGTTAAAATACGTAATACAGGGTGGCTAGCCGAATGGCACAATCGCTCACGAAACGCTCACGAAACGAAGCGCTAGTAGATATCTATCTCTATCGCGCTTGCGTATTGGCGCGACAGAGCCAGCGGCGTATCGCTTTCGTTTGGCGTCGGAGAAATGCCATTCGGCTACGGGGCCTGTTTTGAGGTATGTTTCATTATAGATTAAAGTGATATAGATTTATGTAGAGATTACTCTAACATTTTATATTTGTTTCACTTGGACGTGAATGCCTTCTGCGCATATTTATGATATTTTTTGAGACACTTTTGTACTGTGATTTCATGATTGTTCCGTTGAGAATAATTGTATTTATAGTTGCTACTAATTTAGAACATTTACTGTTAATTTATTTGATCGTATAAAATATATAATAGTGACTTAGTGGAGTCCCGAAAATGAGAAACTTCATAAAGACGCCAATATCAGGTATTTTTAAATAATTACTTGTACTAAATAAAATCAAAACTGTGCATTTTATATTAATCTATACAAGGAAAATAGCAGAAATAAACTATTGGTCATCACAAGGATATACAAAATAACAATTAAACTATTTATATAACAATATCATCGTAAAATATATGAAAAATTACATCTGTTTTCTAATAAATTAATAACTTCATACAAAACAGCTTTCGGTGAAAAAGCTATAATAAATTAATTATTTGCATTAGGTACTCTCATAATTTATTTCGTATATGATGTCTAGGATAGATACCTACCTATTGGAAAATCAATCACGTTCAAAACATTGTTACCTACTTCTGTCCTAACACAACGGAAAAAATAATTCAAATGAACACAAGGACTCACCTTGTTGACTGCTTCCTATTGCAGTTCAGCCCGCAATGTTATTAATATTTACGAAATAATCCTTTATATATATGTAGATTCTTAGGTTGCCTGCTATACGGGACCTCGTTTTTTCCCTGAACTTATTTGTTAGGCCAGACACTTATCTCATTGCTTTTAATTGAGAGAAACAAAACAAAGTAAGGTACAGCGGGGCAAATCTCGACTGGGGGGTAAATGTAACTGGTCCATTTTTTCCATGTTTTACAATGTTTGCATTATTAAATAGAGTTTCTACCGGATATATATGATAGGCGTGGTCAGTGGATATACATGTAAGAACTCAACATCATAGTGTAATAATGGAAAAAATGGATTAGTCACAATTGCCTCCCAGTCGTGATTTACCCCGCTGTACCTTATGTAATTATTTGACGGTGTCGATTTGCAAAAAAATTGATGAACAAGAATATAAATATTTAGTCAACTTAATTTGATACTAGGTCAGCAACTAAAGATAAACAACTATTTCTGAGGCAAAATATAGGTTGGCGTAGAGCCGTGCTTCATTCTGTGCTTTGTATTAGTAGATCTACTTAACAATTTTTTTGTAAATTATTGATACTAACCAATTCCTTTACCATCGTCATCAATAAATTGAGCTATTAATATTCATATTCATATTAATTTATTGATATTGCACTTATACATTACACGTCAGAAACATATAAACATTCATTAAACTAAGTAATTCATATTACTCTAAGAATTAACTTATAATAATTATAAATGAAGACCCTTACGCTCTGTTTAACCGGGGCAATTAGCAGACTTAAAAAAACATCTGACTGTTTGGAGGACTTCCTTATCAAAGAATTGATCGGAGAAAAATTATTTGGCAACTTCTTTTTCGAGTACCTACACTGTATTGTCCTCCTGCTTACTGTGTTTTCTCGGCATTTTGTCACGGTTTGTGACGTGCACTATAAAAATTGACATTCATTGAGGTTTCATTTTGTTTGTTATTACAGTTGATGTGATATATTTTTTGTACGTATATCATTCGGGGGCAAAATTGGTTTATCCTTCGCACCTGAAGACCCTTGCAACTTGTTTTGTACCCTGAGTTTCCGTTACGGCAATGCATGTGAGTTATGTGACAAAATAATGTAAATAGGTACGTAGAATAACTTAACCACAAAATTAAAATTTTGAAAAGGCCCCCGACCGCGATATAGTGGACCGATTTTCATGAACCATGGCTAAAAACACCCCTGACGAATTCAGCTTTCAAACAAATAATACTAAACCTAAATCGGTTCATCCGTTTGGGAGCTACGATGCCACAGACAGATACACACACAGACATACAACAGACAGACACGTCAAACTGCATCGGGGGTTAATAAGTAATTATTTGCACGCTTTTCCTCGTTCAGAAACAATATTAGCTACCTAGATTCGCGTTAAATTTGTGCTCTTCGCACTCAATTAAACTAAGAAATGGGATGCCCTTTCATCACATAAATAAGTAATAAGTAAGTACATTTTTCCTTCATAAATGTTACTGAAAGATAAAAACGAGATTATTACAGTTCAGCGAGAGCTATTAAGCCGTCTCAGTCATCAAGCAGTTGGATGTAATTATCATCAAGCGAGAGGATGTTGCTCCCTTAATTACTTCGTTAGTAGAAAATGAAGGTTCTGCAAATAACTATGATTTTACGACTCCTATGTACTTAAGAATATAATCAAGTGTCATAGCGCTTTAGATCCTCCTACATGACTCCTCTATTTAATATTAAGTACATGCATGATGCGTGAATTGATATATTTATTTATACAAGGAATTCCAACAGCTATGAATGATACAATATACATTTTTCTACTCCAGCACTTAAATCTGTCAATTAGATTATTGTCAGCGGTATCCAAATTAAGTTCATTTGAGTAACGATGAGAAAGTCTATTTGTCTATAGGTTCATAGGATTACTGCTAGCAGTAATCATATGAATATAGGAGTTCTGTTATTTTTTTTTAAAAGCACAACTTCCATTTATCAGGTATGTTTTCATTTACAGTAATAAGTAACTTTTAATAAATAATATAATATTTAGGTTCATAATTTAAATCAAGATGAAAAAATAAACTTAAATGCGTTTTACATATTAGATATTGCAAAACAAAGGTAAAAATCATAAGTTTATCCAATAATTTTACATTCGACATTTAAATATTCTTGAACGCAACCACATTTTTCGTAATTGAAAACCGGCTTTTTTTCTATTTCTCTTGTCTATGGTATGTTTGACATTTGTAAACTATCACGAAACTATTTGAACTATTTCGGTGGTGTGTAGTTTGTTTTAATTCGACGTTATTGTGCAAAAACATAAGTAATTATGAGTGATTCTGGTGAAAAATGCACTTCCGAAGAAATCAAGGCTATGGGCGCTCAAAGTGACTGACAATTTCTTACATGAAAAGTCAGATAAAGCGTACCAAAAATGTTATGATTGTTTTGACATGGAAATTGCAAAAAAATGTTTCAACTTTCTCTGAAACGGCGTTGTTGGCATATTTTGAAGAATTGTGCAACAAGTTCTCGCCATCAACATTGTGGACAGAATACTCAATGTTACGACGATCCACACAAATATTCCCATTCATTACATGAAGTAAGTAACTAACCCATTTTATTATTCTCGAATAGGTATGTATGTGGCTGTCGTAGAAAAAGTATAGTATACAATCGTAACATTATGAAGGCTTTAAAAGTCTCGTACCTTACTTAGGCCACTCGGCAAGCCTTCGTGGCCTAAATATAATATACTATTAGAATAGCAATACAGAGCCAATTATAGGAACTCACAAATAGAGACTGGATGGATAGTTTTTACACAGTAATTTAAATTATGATACACAATACACATGCACATGTGATCGAGATACCTAGTACATTGGATATCTTAAGTGGTATTAAGTAACTCGAAGTAAGAAACAAGATAGTTATAATGAATGAATACCTATTTGATATTTACTGGTTTTATTCTGTAAATTATTATTGAAAGCTTCTGTTCTTCCAATCGGCGCAAATATAATATCAAGATTACATTTGGAAAAATTAGCTTACAATGAAGGTAAGTAAGGTTTTACGCTAAAACCTAACAGCACAGTAAAATATTTCATGCAGTAAAAGGTATTATTCAACAAAAAAAAAATACTCAACATTTTAATTTGATTTTCCTTTTCCACATTTGCGGGGGAACGAAACGCAACTTCACTTTAATAATTCAACAATTATCAAAGTAAATATTAAGATAATCTGCACGAGCTGCTGCGGCAAAAAATGAAGTGTTTACATAAACTTCTGTTTAAATTAAACATAATTACGAAACATATACTTAAGATGCCTTCTTAACATTCGTGGTCAACAGGTACAGTCAACCAATTAGAATCCTAGGCCACTCTAGAACCCTGTCGTATTGACACCGTGCTTTATTTGCTATAGGAGTCAGTTTGACTTTTACTGTGAAAGGGTTCTACAGTGGAGTAGGATTCAGATTGGTTGACTGTAGTACATACTCGTTTTCCATCCTATTTTCTCGGAAACGATCGTATTTTGTCGTATTCGCTCGGTCAGCGTTACTAATTCGTGTATTGAGCCTGACTGAAATAGCATAATAATATGACTTTCCGTGAAAATACGTATGTAGCAATAGTTATTTGTTTTACACAATGAGTGAAACACATTTTTTTCAGCACACCAACACGAACAAAATACTGACTATAAAACATCAAAATAAATCAAATCCATCAGTATAATATTCAATATTTATCAGTTCAATATCAATCATCTATTAAATCATCATTTATAGGTAAACTAGCTTTTGCCCGCGGCTTCGCTCGCGTTAGAAAGAGACAAAAAATAGCCTATGTCACTCTCCATCCCTTCAACTATCTCCACTTAAAAAATCACGACAATTCGTCGCTCCATTTTGCCGTGAAGGACGGACAAACAAACAGACACACACACTTTCCCATTTATAATATTAGTATGGATTCTACCCGCCAGCTTAATAAATCAAGTTAAAATTTGTATCAAAATTTTTTTGCACTCTTGTGGAAAAATGATTGCGATTTTGATATCTGTTTTCGAGTAGCAAAGTAATCCTTGTTGACCATTTTGGTGTGGTAAAAAACATTTCTAAAGAGTAATTTATCACAGCTTCAAGGAGAATGGTCGCCTGTATTCCTAACGAGGGCCATTCATCTTTAAAACAACAGTTTATTTAAAAAAAAATATACCTTATCGTTATAACTGTGACGATTTAAATACATGAAAGAAATGATATGACTGCATCGAAGACAATTTCTAAATAGATAGATAGATAAATAACTTTATTCGTATCCACAACACAACATATAAAGGCTTAAAATAAACAGGAAAAAAAGAAAATATGAGTACACTGCTTAACTTAACTAACCAAAGAAAAAAAGAAACAACATTATAAAGAAACATGTGTCAACTTACCTACGTGGCTGCTAGTAAAGCGGATGAGTTGTTACCAATACTGCATTTCCCCCTCAGCGATAAAGGGAAGTCCCATTGAACGTAAAGTACTGCATAAACCTTTCTAGTTAGTACCAAAACAATCTGATTCAGTAAAATAATTGTCATCTTTCAAGGGGTTCAACACGGACGTCTGTCCTAACACATCTAGAAACCGACATTAGTATTCAAATCCTTGGATTTGAAAACTAGTATCGCCAAGAGAGTTAGGCAGGAGGCTGGGCACGTTTGCCGTAAACATTGTCGAATCGGTCCCGCAAGATTTCTACCGGACTTGGGATATATCTAAAAAACCGGCCAAGAGCGTGTCGGGCCACGCTCAGTGTAGGGTTCCGTAGTTTTCCGTATTTTTCTCAAAAACTACTGAATCTATTAAGTTCAAAACAATTTTCCTAGAAAGTCTTTATAAAGTTCTACTTTTGTGATTTTTTTCATATTTTTTAAACATATGGTTCAAAAGTTAGAGGGGGGGGACGCACTTTTTTTTCCTTTAGGAGCGATTATTTCCGAAAATATTAATATTATCAAAAAACAATCTAAGTAAACCCTTATTCATTTTTAAATACCTATCCAACAATATATCACACGTTGGGGTTAGAATGAAAAAACATATCAGCCCCCACTTTACATGTAGGGGGGGTACCCTAATAAAACATTTTTTTCCCATTTTTTATTTTTGCACTTTGTTGGCGTGATTGATATACATATTGTCACCAAATTTCAGCTTTCTAGTGCTAACGGTTACTGAGATTATTCGCGGACGGACGGACGGACAGACAGACATGGCGAAACTATAAGGGTTCCTAGTTGACTACGGAACCCTAAAAAGGGACGGAAACTTGGACTGACTTTAAATATTGCGAATACTAGTACTCTTCTTAAGTTCAAAAAGTAATAAATATGGTTCTTATTTCTACGAAAAATACATGTTTATTCCACAAATATTTATATACAAGAATTACTTTATCGTCTGTTATTTACCTCAATTAGTCATTAGGTAGTCTAGTAAGTACCTATTGATTTTCCTGTTTCTGCTAAGCTAAATGGAATTTTAGAGAGTAATTTCCAAACAATAATTTAGCAAAGTGAATTATTTGTCGAATCTCGTAGTAAATGAGGTTTACAAAACTATCTTCAACTGCCAAAACCACAGCTAGCTACCTACACTACCTCCGACGCAAAGTTTGACCGCTGTTTGCTTGTTACCTAGTGTGGGCTCCCCTCAAACGAGTAAATAAATGATATTATGGGTAAATATGTTTTATCCAGGTTTTATCAAAATCGATTCATAAATGTTTGTATCACAGGTTTAATTTTACATTCAAAATTTAAGGCTTTTACTAAAAAAATATAACTTCAACAAATAGGCCACAAGGGCACTTTTACATGTCAACATACATTTTAAGATTACTAAAAATAAAATTGTTTTTTATCATTCAGAAACGTATGTGACCGATATATGTAATAATAATTATATAATTTTAAAATTATATGAAAACTTCACACCTCCGGCAGGACTCGAACCTGCAACCTCTGGCTTTACCGGAGCCAGCCTCGCTCCGTGGCGCAGTTGGTAGCGCGGGTGATTCCGGCAAAGCCAGAGGTCGCAGATTCGTGTCCTGCCGGAGGTGTGAATTTTTCAATTTTTCCTATAATTTAAAAATATTACTAAAAATAATTTGAATTCCAACTCTTATAATTAAAATTAGAAATGATAATGACAGATCAAAAGACTACACATGTTAATATTATAAAGAAATACAAACTGACACAAAAAAGCATAATATACCTACTCGAAATATAACTTGAAGATAGTTACCTACCTACTTACGCCGTATACGGTCTCCAAGAGAAAAAAAATAAAGAAAAGAGACTAACATTATTCTAATCAATCCCAGATCAAAAACAAAATAACGACCAGTCTGGTCTAGTGAGTAGTGAAGCGGCTTGCTAGGCCGCGGTTCTGGGTTTGAGCCCCGGAAAGCGCATTTATTTGCGTGATGAGCAGTATGAGCACCCAGACTTGTTCCTCGTGGATGTTTTCTATTATAGTTGCATAACCGTGGGACTCATTCAATTTGTGTAAGAAGTCTGGCGTAGTTGGTAGTGATCCTGCCTGCTAAGCCGCGGTCCCGGGTTCGAATCCCGGTAAGGGCATTTATTTGTGTGATGAGCACAGATATTTGTTCTTGAGTCATGGATGTTTCCTATTTATATAAGTATGTATTTATCTATATAAGTATGTATATCGTCGCCTAGCACCCATAGTACAAGCTTTGCTTAGTTTGGGGCTAGGTTGATCTGTGTAAGGTGTCCCCCAATATTTAATTATTTATTTATTTTATTTTATTATTAAAAGTCCTATAATAATTTTTATTTATTATTTAAACATTCCCGCGTTTATTTGTGGCAATTATGAAAGTAAAAGATAAGCTACCGGTTATCGTAAATTACCCTAAATTTCAAAAAGTTGACTTCTATCGCTAACCAATCGCTGAAAAATATCAGTTGGTATAAGATTTTCTGTAGCAATTTTTCCCGATACACTCCGCCTCGTGATCGTCATAAGGGTCCCATCGGGGTTCGCAGCGAGAAATATGGCCCCATAAATTACTGTATTATCGGACAGTCGATTCGCCCGCCGACTACTTCATTACGACGGCAAGGCGCCACAATGGACCTTGTAAATAATTGGAACTTCCAATGTACTCGTACATGGTGACAGTTTTATGCACTAAGAATATACAGATGTAGTGCAAAAAGATTTGCCTTCGTATTGTTACGGAAACGTACGAACGTGTCATGCTATTTCATTCAATCTCAGTACAAGATGTACACTGAGAGAAAATACAACCAGTTTTCATGTTCGTTCAACAAGTTTTTTGGTTAAAATAGCGCCTACATGCTCTTTGGTTCAAACAACAAGCTACTTGTCATTTGAATCGGCAATATATTTGAATCAACAAGTCGATTTTATAAAAACAACCTGACACATTGTTTTAAACATACGTGTGGCTGATTCAAACGGATAAACCGCAACAAGTCGAACTTGTTAAATTCACAATGCAAATTTCTCTCAGTGTACTGATATTGACTGAACTAGCATGACAAATAGGTACGAGCGTTTCCGGAAAAATACGAAGAAACCGTTTTCGGACTACATCTGTACCTAGTTTGTTTCAGACGTATCGGAAGTGTCAGTTTACTTGAAAACTTGGGAAATTTTATTTTATATAATACGAAGTTAAATTTTTAGTGGGCGTGAATGAGTAAGTAAGCATACAATATACATGCATAAATGTCTATAATATCCATTTATTTCCTGATAATATAATTTCGCGTGTTATCGCCTTTTCGTACAAACGTGTCGTTCTAATTTTCCTCCCTCGATGTCGACGTTAAATATTGCAAAATTTATCATCAAAAAATTGAGTACGTGTAACAACTCATGTATCCGTGCCACTCTTAGCCATTAAGGGGTTAAAAGAAAACAAAATTGTGATACTGCAGTGACAAGTTGCTAGCTTGCTAGCCCGTCGCCCACAACGCAATTGAACTTATCCCACAGGTCACTTCTAAGACAACCACCACGGGAGGAAAGTCTTAACTCGTCACCATACGGGCAATATCTAGAGAGGAAAACCGGGGTTACTCGTATGGAGAAGAGTTCATCCCCTTTCCTCTTAAGTGTTTCCGTTATATATATCGAATAGGCTTGGAATTATTATTTGCTTTGAAAAGGCTCTTTCTATTGGAAGTCACGTTCTTACGTTGAATGACCGAAATGACATCGTTATTGGCGAAAACTTATGCTCGAAATGACGGTATCTATTCAGAAATTGTCGGTTATAGCAATTTATGATACGGCTATGTATGGTTAGCAGTAGGTACACTGAGAAAAATTTGCATTGTGAATTTAACAAGTTCGACTTGCGGTTTATCCGTTTGAATCAGCCAAACGTATGTTTAAAACAATATGTGTCAGGTTGTTTTTATAAAATCGACTTGTCGATTCAAATATATTGCCGATTCAAATGACAAGTAGCTTGTTGTTTAAACCAAATATCACGTAGGCGCTATTTTAACCAAAAAACTTGTTGAACGAACATGAAAACTGGTTGTATTTTTTCTCAGTGTACTTAGGTAGTAGGTTATAAATTATGATTTTTGTTACCTATAGTGAAAATTAACACGACTTTACATAGTGCTCACACTTTGTCAGCTGGTTGTTTTAAAGCATACATATATTACTAATAATATAAATCATAATAAATGCATAATAAATGCATGTTAAAGCATATTTGCTAGTTAAGTTTAACAATAAGGTTAATTCTAAAGACTTTAAAGCGTCTGGTATAAGTCATGGCCGGCGGAAGCGGACTGGAATCACACAATCTGAAATTTAATGATTTAATCTGACTGTGGTATAAAAAAAATCCATTGTATATGTGGGCGCAAAAATTAAACCGTCTCAGTGACCTCTATATTGTTTTGATTGGAATGAGCAGTCCGCAAAACAAACAATCAAAAGTTATCATCTTAGTCAGAACATAAGATTATGCGTCAATCTAACAGTGGCGGCTGGTGAAAATGTCTGCTAGGCAACACTGAGCAAAAAGAAACCTACCTTAACATTAGGTACTTTACTAGTAATCAATTGTAGACAAGGCAGTGGGAATCGGCTTCTATGGACCAGCCGCCGCTGCAATCTAATCTACCACACACAGAAGTCTATAAAAAAATAGCTGAAATCAGGAATCGATTACAAAATAGGTACCCATCTCTGATTGATAGTACCTAAGTACAGTTAAGGGAAAGTATGTGCTACCTGCATACATCTAGAAGCCTTCTAGCGGTCTTATCTACTAGGTACTTGACACGGCTAAACACGTGTAAACTGTAAACTTTGTTTACTGACTAGGGGCACGTTCCGGAATTTCGGTGTTTTTAATTTGAGCTCTGAGATGTATTATTTTTATTTTAACGCGATAGCGCTTAAGTAAAGGAATTGTAATTTAAAGGAAATTGAGTGCCTAAACGTATTTTACACGAGTATTTTTTTAGCAGGCTCCATCAAGGGCCTCTGAAGCTACAATAGCCTAGAAAACCGAAATGATATTTGTGACAGATCTTGCTATAATGGCAAATGGGGGTATGCGTAATACACAATAAACAATAGTTTTCATCACACTTGCAAAGTAAAGAACTCAATTTTATCTTAACGTCGCAAGGCCCAAGGCCCATATATCTGATATTTATTTAGGACATCATCAGTTTGATTAAATGAAACTATTATAATATATACAAAGTTATATTTGTTTCGTTTCGCTCCATTAAAAAATGGATACATGGATGGGCCTTCGGAGGATACGGTGATATTTCAAACATTTGTCCGCTTTGTTACTATTTTTCTTGGCAGGGCATCCCAGGGAAAGCCCATTTTGACGTTGGCTAGGTACCCTGACCTTAGAATATAAGTAAACACGTATTTCTGCTACAATATACCCCATTGTAAAAAATATAGCTTATTATTCCTAACAAGTAGCGGCTAAATACACGTAGAGATAGAATGGAATATAGAAAGTACTGTAATGCGGTTGCGAGGAGAAGGATAAACTAGCGACAGGGCTATTTGATTAAATTCCAGACGTCGTGAAAAAATGTTTGCGTGTTTATCCGCACAGTTTTATTTTTGGCAGATGGTGGTACTCCACGTGAAGGCTCTATATTATCCCTGAACCAGCACTGATCATAAAAAATGGCACTGTACTAAAAAAAACTGGCCAGCATTTATAAAATTACATGTATCTGTATAAAAAAGTAACGACTAAGTACGTACGAAGTTCATGGAAGATACATAGGTGCACGGCAAGGGCTACTATATCATTGACCGTTCGAAGACATCACATGACGTTTAAATTAATACTTACATAGTATATGCCGTAAATAAATCTTATCTTAATCTGAAACTTACTATCAAGTCAAGTGATACTACTTCCCAAAATCCCTAGCGGCCTAACATTACAAGCTATATTATATTCTCAAAATACGTGACCTAGCCGGGTCAAAAAGATTTAGTAAAAACGTCACTTCTGTGGACAATATCATAAAAGTTAACGACTCTGGTACATTCGTATCGCGTTTTTCGTATTTGAGTGTCAAGAACTAAAAAAATGTTTCCCGTCATTAGAATTTCGTCTAAAAATTAGCACTAGATTTTCTTAACTTTTTTAATGTCCACAGGAGAGATATAACCAATTACCCATACATTAAAATCTGTTTGACCCAGCCGTTTCCTTACTACAAGTGGTACTGTTTAAAAAAAATCGAATAGTGAATAACACTAAAATTGCAACTGGGTTTCAGTACGTCTGTATCGATCCTAATCTCTACAGCCCCTTTAGCACAACTTGCCTTGTCGTACGCGAGTCCATACATCAAGCGCGATTTAAACTTGCGCGCAACAAGGCAAGTCGTGCTAAAGGGTCTGATGTTTATTTATTTAATCTTTATTGCACAATATAACAAATAAAGTACAAATGGCGAACTTAATGCCTAAAGACATTCTCTACCAGTCAACCAACAGGCTAAACAGAATGAGTAGTGGGTGCAGGCTTAAAAAAAAAAGGTAGCTGAAAATGAAACATAAATGTAGCAAATAATACATATTGTCAATAATAAACTACACACATATATATCTATAAAATTACATAAACTTACACATATATATACTACATACTTTATGTACCCAGTGCAAAGAATACTATGCCTATGATAAAGAAATTAACCAGTGAGCTTGTCAAAAAAATGCTTGCGCAACATGCGCTTAAATGAGAGCTTAGTTTGCGCTTTTCTGATCTCAAGCGGAAGATCATTCCAAAGCCGGATCGCCTGAACGGTAAAGGAGTTAGAGACAAATCCAGTACGGTGAGAAGGAACTGCAAGCTTGAGACTACGGGATTCGCGAAGAGTGCAACCAGTTCGGGCGGTTATGAAATTAAATCTAGATCTGAGATAGTCTGGCGCACACGGGTCAAATAACACAGAGTATAATGTGGAGAGAATTCGCAAGGACCTCCGTTCCCGGACAGGAAGCCAGTTCAGTCGACGGCGATATGCAGATATGTGGTCATATTTACGAAGTCCGAAAATAAAACGTATCCCGTTATTAAGAAGCCGATCTAGTCTGTTTAGAGACACTTCTGTGATATTCGTGTAACACACATCAGCATAATCTATAATAGGTAATACGAGAGCTTGAACAAGTAAAACCTTAGTGCAGATAGCAAGGAAATTTTTAAACCGGTATAAAGCTCTAAGTGTATTGGTGACCCGATGACATATGTCAGAAACCTGCGGCTCCCTCGTCAGGCCGCTGTCAAAAATCAACCCAAGGTTCCTCACTTGCTGATGTTGCACAGAGAGAAGCACAACGTACCTACACAGTTACACAGCGGCAACATATCAATCTTCTTCGCTTAAGATGGCTGCCAGTCCTCAACTGTGCCTTCCTCCAGAAACTTTCTGCCTCGCACTGCTAAACCGTGTAATGAATTGTCATCTGCGGTATTTCAGGTCCGACTTGACCTCCAAACCTTAAAGAAAAGAGCGTACTCCCATCTTAAAAAGCTGACAACGAATCTCAACGAATCTCCAACCTTTCTGGTGTTTCGCCTGTCCATGGGCGGTGGTGACTGCTTACCATCAGAAAATCTATCTGTTCGTGTGGTTCCTATTTCTAAATAAAATACACATTTATATGTACCCTTGCAATGCGAGTCCGACACGCACTTTCCCGGTTATTTTCTGAAAACGTTTGCACTATGTATGTACCTAATCAACTTTATTTAGTTTTTGTCATCAGTGTTATTTTCTTAGCTAAAATAATATTACTGTTCTAAACAAATTGGTCATAAACGTATGTAATTGACTCATTTATTAGGTATATTTGTTCAATAAACAAATGTCAATGTGTTAATTATAAAGGTTATTCAACTTTAAACTTTGATAACCTTTACCGTGTATTTGGTTCTTTGACCTCTACACCTTTTGCAGACTGATTTACGTGCCTTTCCGCTTCACTTATTTCTCTACATTCGTGTGGTTATTGACAGAATAAGTGACAAAACGCGACACGACACATGTGTCGCTTAACTTCAAAACTGGGTAAATCCATTCTGCTATAAGGTTGATTATCTTTTAGATCATATTATATTTTTTATATATTCAACCTTAAAGCAGAATGGATTTACCCAGGTTTGAAGTTAAGCGACACACATACCCTCTATATTTATAGATGTAAATACCTACTTAGGTAAAACACTGTGACAGTAGATTTTGCGGCTGATTATGATATTGAGTACTTACGTAACTTTTAAAGGTTGTAAATATTTGACGAATGTTTTTAAACATGCCCCAACAATTTTAAAACTTTTAAAAGCGACTCACGGTCGAGCTCCACCGCGACACGACATCGTACGACGTTTTTCCAAAGTGCATCCAATTTTTTTAAGTTTAGACCTGACAAGAAATGTACTACTTTCCAAACTAGAGCGCTAAAAAACACCATTATGTATTGAAAAATAACATTAGTTTACCTTTTTGGAAAAACCTGTGTACAAAACGCAATAATTGACAACGTTTCAAAATTTTCAATGTCCCTAAATCGAAAACCATTTCGAGATATACGCTTGTAGATCACATAAATATTTTTTTATTTTTTTTTTTCTGTACTTTTGGTATAAAAAATCTTAAAAATAGTTTAAAGGGGAAGTGCCGTCAAATAGCTGATTTAGAGCTGCCACTATAACAAAAAAATCTTCCAGTTGGGATGTCACTTGAGTTTGACAGTGACACTTATCACAGTTCGTAGCAAAGATATTAAAAATTTCATGGCTTAGTCTATGGTTCGTAGTCATTCACTATTGGTTGACAGTGACACTTGACAGTCAGACATACCGAACTGTTTGAGCTGACTGCTAAAACTTTTTTTTTTTGGAAATGATTTTGTCGTTTTCTTAGGTGTATGAAACAACACATGTGACGTCACGAAGCTGTGTCTTGACGTTTGTAACTTACGCTCTTTCTGCTCTAAGTAGTAATAAGAAGGGATTTTCTCATTAACCTTTCGTATGCGTCTGTCAAAAAATTGTCATTAATATATTAGTCATAATAACTACATGTTAAAGTTGAAACAATATGGAGCAGATCTGCTCCTAAGCATACGAGAGGTTAAAATAGCAGTTTTTGGAAAAATAAAAAAATACGTGTATCTTTTAGTATTGAGTTCTTTCAAACCAAACAATAAAAAGTAGTACTCAAAAAAAAAAGTTATCAATTTAACGTGTTATATACCCAAACAATGATCAGGATGTAAGGTCTTTTTAGATGTATAAAGGTTTCAAATCTTCATATCAACACCACAACACCGTTAGGTACTACTCTATTCGTCCTCAAACCCCCCGTTGTACCTATGTAATGAACTTGTAGCTCAGTACTTCCCGTCCGGACACGCGGCCGCAGTTGCAAGCCATGAGATATTGCCTCGTATATTAGCTCTCGTCACATGCACTACATACGGGGTTATATCACAAAATGTCGTCTTATAAAAGAGTTTCTGCTCTGTTTTATGTGGGAGGGGATTTAAAGTTTCCGTCGCTAAGTTTTCATCACTTTCTTGTTATACTTTGTAATAGAATTTTATGGCAGTTCTTTCGTTGAAGTTGCTTCAAATATATGATGATAGTCTAATATTAGCTTAGGATTAAAGTAAACTGGTTGGAAATACGTACGTATGGCGATGATTACTGTAGTTACATACTGATTACATATACATATAGTATTTTTTATCGTATTTGAAAACGTGTGCATTATGAATCAGTTTCGAACATCATCATCATTCTCTTGCCCTTATCCCAGTCACTTGGGGTCGGCGCAGCATGTCTTTCTCTTCCATACATCAGTTTCGAACATCCCGACTTTCTTTCTTCATTCTAGAAAACAATCTATGCAATTCGCCAACCTTAGTTATTTATTTTTCCAAGGAGTTGTTTAACTGCTGTTGAATAGAATAGAATAGAAGAAATTTATTACGCTTAAATTTGATTACGCGACCAAGTACTAAAATTTTAAATGTTGATACGAGAATATGAAAAATTTTAAACCGTTACGAGAAAATGCCTATTCACAGTCTTACTTCTACTCGAAAAATTTTACCTTTAAAATTGCATGTTCCTATTTTTATTCTAAAATGTGGGAACATTTGGGGCTTAGTGCACAGCATCGCGCGAGCTCGGAGCTGAGTAAGACGTATGACTTGTATTGACCTCAATCGATTTCACTGAGCCCTAGTACACGAAAAGATTGATGCATCATATTTCACTCGAGCTTAACACTACTGCGAGATTGCAACTTCGACAATGTGGTTTAAAATATCGAATTCCAACTTCTTGCGAGGTTTAAGGAAAACTAATTTAATTTCTCTGGAATATTAAGTCTCAGCATGCCCGACATCTAGTTTTATGTATTAAATGCAAGACAAGAATTCGCTCACTTATACATTCATATTTTAGTACTTACTTCAATATTTCTATCAAATAAAACGATCTCTAGGGAGCTATAAGATCAAAAGTGAGCAATGAGAACTGTTGCGAAATATTTTCATATTCGATAATTATCTAATAAAGCGCTTCAACCCTAAAACAGCTTTAAACACAATTAAGACGCAAATTCGATTTACGAATAATAATGTCTGATTACTTATATGTTGAATTACGCGTGAATATGCAAGACTCAAAATGCACACACTAATTATATTAAAGGACATCATTTTCATTTGGGAATGCGGGTTAGAATCGGTCCCCTTAATTAACTAGGAACATGATAGCATGAAATGATATAAATTGACTAATTAGTCTAATCAGTCTTAATAAGCTCTAAGTAGAATTCTCCTTCGATAGGTACCCATCTCATCTGAGTGAATGCGAACGTCAGTCAATACCTGGTACGAGTATCTACATACACATACATAAATAATTTCGATGTATTAGGGAATATAGTATTTTTCAGCAAACTTAAAGTCTTTGGCCGTAAGCTTATGTGAGTTACGGCTCAAAGTTTACACTTAGTGAAATTTGTTTCGATCAAATATTTTAAGTGTTTTCAATTTTCATAGCCACCCCTGCCTGCATGATCGCAATGTTCGATCTGTCAACATCGCATAACTATTTCATATATTCGGCCTCGGCAATAAATAAAACCGTTTCCACAATTCTACAGAAAATTTACATAATTTTTGGTTTTAGTAAGTGACCGTTTGGGGGCACCGTAGCCGAGTGCACAAACGCTCACGATACTATCTCTTTCGTAGCTATCTATCTCTATCGCTCTTGCGTATTAGCGCGACGGAGCCGGACTACATTTTTAGAAATAGAAATAGAAATTAGAAATAGAAATAGAAATAGAAATAGAAATAGAAATAGAAATAGAAATAGAAATAGAAATAGAAATAGAAATAGAAATAGAAATGGGAAATGGAAATGGGAATGGGAATGGGAATGGGAATGGGAATGGGAATGGGAATGGGAATGGGAATGGGAATGGGAATGGGAATGGGAATGGGAATGGGAATGGGAATGGGAATGGGAATGGGAATGGGAATGGGAATGGGAATGGGAATGGGAATGGGAATGGGAATGGGAATGGGAATGGGAATGGAATGGGAATGGGAATGGGAATGGGAATGGGAATGGGAATGGGAATGGGAATGGGAATGGGAATGGGAATGGGAATGGGAATGGGAATGGGAATGGGAATGGGAATGGGAATGGGAATGGGAATGGGAATGGGAATGGGAATGGGAATGGGAATGGGAATGGGAATGGGAATGGGAATGGGAATGGGAATGGGAATGGGAATGGGAGTGGGAGTGGGAGTGGGAGTGGGAGTGGGAGTGGGAGTGGGAGTGGGAGTGGGAGTGGGAGTGGGAGTGGGAGTGGGAGTGGGAGTGGGAGTGGGAGTGGGAGTGGGAGTGGGAGTGGGAGTGGGAGTGGGAGTGGGAGTGGGAGTGGGAGTGGGAGTGGGAGTGGGAGTGGGAGTGGGAGTGGGAGTGGGAGTGGGAGTGGGAGTGGGAGTGGGAGTGGGAGTGGGAGTGGGAGTGGGAGTGGGAGTGGGAGTGGGAGTGGGAGTGGGAGTGGGAGTGGGAGTGGGAATGGGAATGGGAATGGGAATGGGAATGGGAATGGGAATGGGAATGGGAATGGGAATGGGAATGGGAATGGGAATGGGAATGGGAATGGGAATGGGAATGGGAATGGGAATGGGAATGGGAATAGAAATAGAAATAGAAATGTTTATTTGCTAGAATACGTCACAATTTAGGTCTTCAAAAATAGATACAGAATCAGTATTCAGTCGACATAAAGCCAACATGCAAAGTGTTTGTATATTACATTCCGTAATGGTACATCAGGTACATGCATATCATTTTAATAGTCTAGATCCGAATATTATAAAAAATTCCATAGTAATTATAAATAAAATAAAATCTTAATTTACACATGAATTATTGCACATTACAAATTATAAATAAAATATTACAAGAAAAAAAAACATTATTATATATTACAATTTGAAGTTTAAATAATCCTTGATACTATAAAAGCAATGATCTTGTAGCCAATTTGTCAGTTCTTTCTTAAATTCATTTCCATTCAGTATTCTTAATTCAAGCGGGAGGTTATTGAACAACATTATACACATATTATAAGCATTTTTCCTATAAATATCAGATTTACAAGCTGGCTGGAATATCATATTTGTGTACTGGGCACGTAGCTCTCTTGCAAACGTTTTGCGGCGTTTCGGTGGCGTTTCGCGTCGCAGAAATTCCATTCGGCTACGGGGCCTGCTCTTTATTTGTATTCATGTTGGAAGCGTATTGTATTCATTTAATGTTATTGTTTGCCAAAAACCATATTTACCAAATATAATAGAAAAAAAAAAAACAACTGAAGCCGTTTCGTTGTCGAACGATCTCTCATTGGCATTTCAACATTTTGTCTCAACACCTCCTTAACCCAAGGTACTCTTACATAAGCCGTCCCAACACATGCTTTCAATAAGCAATGAGTTTTTTACAAACATCGTCACTACATCGGTTCTCATTGACTTACAAAACAAGTGCTGAGTAGACGTGATCCGGGTTTCTCCTCACGTTCCCAGTTTATTTTTTCTATCTTCTTTGTCGGATTCGATTACGGTGTAACGTTTGTGTCAAGATAGATGACCAATTTGGTTGTACACTTTTACTGTTGCAAGAGAGGGTGTATTTGTACGCACTTTTAAACTTTTCTTAGCTAACTACCCTGTACCTCAATACTTAATGTGATTACACATTTTACTTTGACAGGAACTCCCTATAATGCTCGATCCTCTCTGCTACTTACTTTTCGCTTTGTTTAATTTAAGCAAAATTGAAACGAACCCTCTTATGTTTATGGAGGATAACAAAATGAAAGCGAAATGCTTATTTGATTAACATCAAATTTACAAGTACCTACTAACTGTTCTCATAAATATTCTGACCGTTGCTGATTTTTTTCTGCTGGAATCGCAAAGCAATTTAACACAGTGACTAAAGTAACTATGAAAGCACAATGGCCGCAAAGTTCCTCAAAGGCAACAATCTTAAAGACGTAACTTAGCACTCGTAAACATCAAATTTAATAACTTGATCATGGAGTGTTGTCGCGTAAATAGAGCATTATCGGAAAGTTCTTAACTTTCATAAGTGTTCTTGGGCACCAAGTCTAAACTTTGATGTAACATCAGCGATATGAATTTGCTGAAGTTATGTATTGATAAACGATCTCAAGTACCTATGTATGCACGGTGTCCCCGAAGTACCTAACTTATTGTGACTGGCGAAATACGTCTTCTTTGAGGCAGGTCCAGGCCCCCGAACAAAAACAAAAATATATTTAAATAAGTAGCAGAAATATATTTGGTACGTTTTTATAAGTATCTTTTTCCTTCACAAAACATTTATGTTTCTAAATTTAAAAATCTTACATTCAAGTAAATTGTATAATTTTTCATCACACTCGCTCGTAAACGGTGTCATTACATGACTACATACTGATACGTAATGAGCTATTTTACCGCCCTAGAGCGGTAAAGTGAATACCTGGATGGGGCCTTCCACGACCTGTCCAAAATTACAAGATGGCGGACGAGTGTTCGAAATGTCAGCGTAGGTATTTCAATATATTTACTTTAAAATTTGGTTATTACTTCGCGAGTGTAATAAAAACATTTTGTATATCACGGCTGAAGGATTACAAACTCGAGTTATTAAAGCCCTTCGGCGTCGGGCTTCAAACAGCCTCTCGTTCGTAATCCTTCACTTTCCGCCCGTAACCCACAATGTACCTAATACTATTATGATTGAACTTTTATTTACATTAAAAAATGCAAGAACTCTTAATGCAACACAGGCGCCAATAATTTAGTATTTCAAAAAATCTTTAGTGTATGCGGGTATACAAATCGATATATCTACACGTATTCAAATACTAATAAGTTTTGAAATTTGGCATCTTGAAGTAGAAGAAGGCTTGTCTCACTACTGTTTTGTTGCTACGCGTATTTGCTACGAGCTTCCGAACCACTTACACACCAAACCTAGCCAACATCTCCGTTTAATGTTTTGAAGCGTACCGTATCTCGTAGCGTAGCGTCAACGATTCGATTTCGCCGGCAGCAATGCCTACGACCCTACGTGCTACGCCCTGCGACATAGAAGATGAGACGACTTTGTTTCATAGTAAAGTTGCAAACTACACAACCCAGTTATTGGCATTTGGCCGTTACGATCCTTTATAACTCAAAACAACAGTTGGAATTATTTCGGAAGCCTAAAATAGCTTGTCTTTTCGGATTTTGTATGCCTTTTCGAACCACAGAACTTAATTTAGATAGAAGAAACAAATTCATATATTTGTATAGGGGCCGAGCGTGTCAAATTTTGTACTGAAGTTGATTCTTGCCTGTAATTTTAAATATGTCTCAGGCTCTTGATTGTTCATAATTTTTGTGTTGTTGAAATTGAATATCACGTAACGAGGCATTTTTTATGTTTTGGTTGACTTCAACTTACAAAAATTGACGCCCGAAAGCTGCAAGCTGCGAGTAAAGACGGACAACTCAGTGGATTTCACTGAGTTCATTTGACACGCTAAGTAGATACGTTTGCTTGATCTATGGTATATATGACATCTGTGTTTCGAACGAATTCAAAGGAATACTGACAGGCCACATAGAACGTGCGTGTTAAACCACACACGCCACACATTCTGACTTCTGACCTGGCGAATTAAATGCATGATAGAAATAGCTATTTATGCCGACTTGTTTAATAATACTTAATTATTCATACTAATATTATAAATGGATGTCTGTTTGTTTGTCCGTCTTTCACGGCAAAACGGAGCGACTAATTCACGTGATTTTTTAAGTGGAGATAGTTGTAGGGATGGAGAGTGACATAGGCTACTTTTTGTCTCTTTCTAACGCGAGCGAAGCCGCGGCCAAAAGCTAGTAATGTATACTTGTACAACATTATGATATTTAAGAGTAATGGCACGACTCGAAGTTAGATACGGTTCTAGATAAGACATGGATTGGATATTAGATATTATCTTAAAGTTGAAATAGCTCGTGCACATAAGTTAATTCCTTTATGTTTCCGCAGGATGTTCATTTCGGAGATGCAAGTAATTACATTATTAGATAAATTGTCATCCGCTGCTTTCTTACTTTTTTATTGTTTCCTATATCCCACACATACAGGATGTAACATTAATGCTGGTGATCCATTTAAGAGCATAACCGGTATCGAATAGCGGTTACGAATACCACTTCCTTTTTTTAAAATAAACACCATGAAAATTAAAGGTACTATAGAAGGTAATGTATAAGCCGTAGGATTTATCTTCGGCAATTATGTTACATTGTGTATATGACATCCATAATAGCATTGTCCTTATACTATGTGTGAAGGAAATAAGGTGCACCGGGGCAATTTCAACAAGATCAAAATGTTTTTCACGTTTTAATCTATTAACAATAGTGTCATATGTATTGTGTCCTCGTCATCACGTGCACGCGTGTTTGTACACATGTGAAACTAGTTACTACATACAAAGCACACTACACATACTAGTTACACATGGACAATATTTAGATTGACGACCGGTCTGGCGTAGTTGGTAGTGGCCCTGCCTGCTAAGCCGCGGTCCTGGGTTCGAATCCCGGTAAGGGCATTTATTTGTGTAATGAGCACTCTGTTCCTGAGTCATGGATGTTTTTTATATTTCATAAGTATTTGTATGTTATAGATATCGTTGTCTGAGTACCCAGATCACAAAAAGTCTTCTTGAGCTTACCGTTGGGACTCAGTCAATCAGTGTAAGTATGTCCCATGGTTTTTTCTTTTTTTTTAATTAATGGAAATTGCTGTCCAGTCAAAATTATGCCGATACACGTGTTACGATCACTTATTCTGGTTACGAGTACAAATCGTGGCATTCATGAATGACGCAAGAATTCGACAAACACCACACTGGTACTAATATCCTCAGCGTCGGACAGCTGTAATTGTACACTCGATGCATAATAAATACGAGTAATAGTATACTATTACTCGAATAACAGAGAAAAACTCTTTCTACAATGCGAAGTTCGACAGTGACTCAGGATGCAGGATCTTAAGAGCGCTTTCAAAAAATCTGCTTGTTCGCATTTCGACGCCGGCGGCGCTGGCGTGCGCCTGTGTGCAGACGCACACTATAACCAGAAGCATAACGATTGTAGCCTGCGGTACAGACATAGCGTGCGATCCTCTTCGAACAAACCTTACGTGCGGCTAGAGCGAAAGGGATAGCATTCATGGTCGGTACCGCCACGCCGTCAGTGGCGTTGCGGACTAACCATTATTGATACTTGCGTAAAAACACCACCATATATATTACATATTTGCATACATGATTTCGTGCATAAATACTTGACCTTTTAGTTTAATTATTAAATTTATCACAGTTTTTTTTATTAAAACGGTGTAGCCTTGGAATAAATAAATTAAAAAACTTTTATAATATAATAAATTGTGTATATAATATTGTCTTCTGTCACCGCGATAGTTACTCATGAAATAAATTTATGGAATCAGATTATATCGCGTATAATGAATATAATCCGTTTTCTTAGTTTTATTTTATTTTGTATATGATATGTTTTCTAGGTTCTTTTCGGTGAAGGAAAACATCGTGAGGAAACCGGACTTATTCCAATAAGGTCTAGTTTACCCTTTGGGTTGAAAGGTCAGATGGCAGTCGCTTTCGTAAAAACTAGTGCCTACGCCAAATCTTGGGATTAGTTGTCAAAGTGGACCGCAGGCTCCCATGAGCCGTGGCAAATGCCGGGATAACGCAAGGAAGATGATGATGTTTTCTAGGTACATATACAGAGTGGGGCCTGTAACAAAGGCGAAGAATTGAACTCTAGGCTATTCTCCTTAAGCCGTTTTCACACTATCCGATCCGATATCGGATGTCGGAAGCATTTCAATAGAAAAAATCCAAGATGGCGCCTGTAATGTATGGGATATCGGTCCGACATCCGATATCGGATCGGATAATGTGAAAACGCACTTATACTGATCAACATTTGTTCGGCGACTTTTAAAAATAACTTGTATTTTGATTTTTATCACCCTTGAAAGTTTTTTCGAAGAGGTAATGTATTGCGAATTCTGTTAAGTCTAAAGTGTGACAGACAACGTCAATGACAACAATAATGGCGTACATTGAAGCTAATATTTATTTTGTATGAAAAATTAAAAATTTAAAGACTTCATAATTTTTAAAAGTCACTGAATAAATGTTGATCAGTATAAGGAGAATAGCCTACAGTTCAATTCTTCGCCTTTGTTACAGGCCCCACTCTGTATATAATGGAACTAAGATCGGTTTTCTTTAATTTTAAGTAGTTTTTTTTTTAATATTTAAAATGTAAGAGTTTTGACTTTTGAATGATTCACGGTTATTTTCATTAGACTTATATTCACGGTCTATATCCCGGTCAATATAAGTTTAATATTTAAAATGTGTTTTTAGGGTTTCGTAGTCAACTAGGAACCCTTATAGTTTCGCCATGTCTGTCTGTCTGTCCCTCCGTCCGTCCGTCCGTCCGCGGATAATCTCAGTGACCGTTAGAACTAGAGAGCTGAAATTTGGTACCAATATGTATATCAGTCACGCCGACAAAGTGCAAAAATAAAAAGTGGAAAAAATGTTTTATTAGGGTACCCTCCTACACGTACCTAAAGTAGGGAGTGATTTTTTTTAGGGAGTGATTTCAACCCTAACGTATGATTTATTGTTGGATAGGTATTTAAAAATGAATTACTGAAATCGTTTTTTGATAATATTAATATTTTCGGGAATAATCGCTCCTAAAGAAAAAAAAAGTGTTCCCCCCCCCCCTCTAACTTTTTAACCATATATTTAAAAAATATTTAAAAATCACAAAAGTAGAACTTTATAAACTTTCTAGGAAAACTGTTTTGAACTTGATAGGTTCTGTAGTTTTTGAAAAATATGGAAAACTACGGAAGAGCCGAGCGGCTATTTACCAACGCGGCTTTAAAAACGGTTTTTAAATATTATGTTGTTTTAATTGCATGGAGCACAGGAAGGTCCACATCTATGTATTGGTTTTTTGTAAGGAAATACAACTCTACGCTACGCCTACCTGCTTTAGTTGACTGTTGACACACTGAGACAGTGGATGCGCCAGAGTATAAAAGAGTGATTACCATCTCTTGGCAAAGATCTTGTTGAGACGAATCAAACGAACCCAAACACGAAGTGGTTTCAAGACCTGGTCGTGGAATACTCTTGACTACCTTCCAGCTTCATCATCAGATCCTGGGTACCATCTCTTGTCAAAGATCTTGTTGAGACGAATCAAACGAGCCCAAACACAGAAGAGTTTCAAGACCTGGTTGTTGAATACTCTTGACTACCTTCCGGCTTCACCATCAGATCCTGGGTACCATCTCTTGTCAAAGATCTTGTTGAGACGAACCAAACGAGCCCAAACACGGAGTGGTTTCAAGACCTGGTTGATGAATTCTCTTGACTACCTTCCAGCTTCATCATCAGATCCTGGGTACCATCTCTTGTCAAAGATCTTGTTGAGACGAACCAAACGAGCCCAAACACGAAATGGTTTCAAGACCTGGTTGATGAGAACTCATGACTACCTTCCGGCTTCATCATCAGATCCTGGGTACCATCACCTCTTGTCAAAGATCTTGTTGAGGCAAATCAAACGAGCCCAAACACGAAATGGTTTCAAGACCTGGTTGATGAGAACTCATGACTACCTTCCGGCTTCATCATCAGATCCTGGGTACCATCACCTCTTGTCAAAGATCTTGTTGAGGCGAATCAAACGAGCCCAAACACGAAATGGTTTCAAGACCTGGTTGATGAGAACTTATGACTACCATCTGACTTCATCATCAGATCCTGAGTACCATCTATTGTCAAAGATTTTGTTGAGACGAGTCAGTAACCTCAAATGATATTCAATAATAAATAATACTTACTAAAAATATTAGTCAAGTTAATTAGTTAGTTACCAAAGTCGTCAACCCAAGGATCAAAGTTTTCGGTCGCAGTATACATGCAACAGTACAGCCAAACACGCACACAAGTGCGGTTTTGGACACGGCGGGTGCCGCACACAATGACAAAATAACTTCGCGATCGTCGAGCCGCGTGCGGAGCGGACTAACATACGTCCTGCCTCTACAAGCTCTGCCGCGGTACTGACATCGCAAGCGCGCGTAACCGGTAATAAGGAGGCATTTTTAAAAAATCGTCAAAAATATTAAATTGCAATTAATAGAATACTTTTGCATAAAATCTGTTTGAGTAAGCGTTGCAGATTATTTTTATATTAAAACTACTTCAAAAACACGTAAGTTTTCGAAGAAATTGACACTTATTCTGAGGTGATTTCTGAAACAAATTGGATTCATCATATCCTCATTTACTCTATTCTAAAGCCTTATAACAAAGAAGTAGTCTCAGATGATTGTAGTACAGGATATACATAATACAAATTTACCACTTGAAGCATTCAAAACTATCCAAATTTTACAAATTAGACGGACTAAGTCAGCACTTTTCGCGGGTTTTCCTAAACATGCACCAGAAAAAAAATCATAATTAATTAAGTGAGTTAGTTTTTAAAAATCCAGTCTCACAACATGTAAGTTAAGAAGATGTCCTAATCGAATCCTGAACTTAATAAGTCTTTTAGATGACGGAAAGTGTAGCATTTTGCCGACTAAAACTATCAATTTTACATTATTACGACGTTTTCGTTGAATGCCCTCTTAAGGGCTGCTAAAATCAAATAACGCAGTGAACACGAGTTCAGTGGACAAATTTGGCACTCCAGTCAATAATTTACAACTTAGAAAATATTTTGATTACTTAGTTGAAATTACCTACCATACAATCGAGGTAGCCTCCTCGTACCTTAATTATCTTACTTTATGTCGTATAAATATTATGTGTTTGTGTACAAAAAGCAATGTCAAGTTTGCCAAACCTTATATACGTGGCAATATTCAGCCAAAAGAAGCTAAATTTAAACCATCCGAAAGGCACAGTGCCGTTGAATGATAGTACGAGCTCCATCCTTGCTCGCTTCGTCCTTTTTCTTCTATTCTCATAAATACTTCGTCAACTCAGCTTTCAGTTCGTCTTCCTCAGACAGGGCGATAAATGTGTCTATCTTCTGGGCCCGCAGTGCCCGCACAGTCCAAAACCATCGACAAGAGATTCTTCTTCTCATACACACATGGCACAATCCAGAAGTTGAAAAAGTTCCAATTATATGTGTATTTTGCGAAACAAAACATGACTTAATTTAAATAATCTCATATTTCATATCCGAGGACGAGGGTCGGTATTAAAACTTTCGACGAAGCAGAAATCGGAAACTATTTTGTAGCATACAACAAAACTTTTATTCGATGAATATGGACAAACTTCGTTTAACTTTGGGTGAAAATATTTGAGATTACTACTTGTAAATAATTTACTCGGCAAGATGATGTAGTTAAGTACATATATATGGATATATTGATTTAAACTAACACGATCTTCACTCATATTATTAAATTAAAACGGGACTTAATCGCGTAAAACTTACGTTTTATATTTAACCCGACGTTTCGGACATGACATTACGTCCGTTACGTTTTAATTTAATAATGGATGTCAAAAAGGAACTATTATCGACTTCAAAAATTTGGAGACTAAGTAACTTTACTTCCGATATGTATTTCCCAAATTGGACTCTACCAGCGCAAGACAGATCCAACTGGCACTATCTGGAGGAGGCCTTTACCCGAAAAGGGGTTCTTGCTTCATAGAAATAGGAATATACTTAGTTTTATATTTATTATTAAATTGGAATTTATAAAATAGTGACATATTAACAATTTTTATTCTAATATGTAATTATGCATGGGTACGTAGCACAATGTCGAAAATCAAATGTCCGAAGTACGAAATTCCGAAAGACATGATATCGAAAATCAAAATTGCTAATGTACGAATTTCCTACAGATGCATTAATTTGCCTATTTTTAAGAAGCCGAAAGGACAATACCGGTAACGTACGAAAATACTATCGACATTTTTCCTACGTTTAGTTGACCTAAGTTCAAAATTTATTAAGTACGAAATTCGAAAGATGTTTGTCGTATGTCTTGTTAAATTAATTTTAAAATCTATAAATGTACAAATTACACCTTTATGAAGACATTGAGGTTTTATTCTAAGCTATTACATGGGAAACTATTACAGAACCCTACAAGTCCCCACACTGAACATGAAATAGATATGAATTCTCTTCGAAAAATAATCATTAGGATTTATGAAAGTAGCAATTTCAAGAACTAGATATATCGACTTTCGAAGTATTGGTGTAAAGCATTTTGGACAAAGAAATATTGACTTTCGAAAATGAGATCGTTTGATTAAGAGTGTAGTAGGACATGCATCTTTAGGAATTTCGTACATTAGCAATTTTAATTTTCGAAATCATGTCTTTCGGAATTTCGTACTTCGAACATTTGATTTTCGACATTGTGCTACTAGTCATGTTATGAAAAAAAAGCTGCACTTTTGGATGGAAGCAAGCCGCTTTGCATGGTGATAGTAGACATCATAGTAAACGATTTTTTCCGAGGATATCGAAATTTCATCCCTTAGGAAGCCGAGCGTAGCGAGGTGTTTTATGAAAATTAAAAAAATTCTATCTTTTTATTGTGTAGTCCGATTTTGACAAAACGTATCTCAAATGAAAGGTATTAATTTGTGTAATTAAAAAAAATACAAAGAAAAAAATTTTGACAGAAAAGTAAGAAAAAAATTTAAAAAAGTAAATTTACGTCCCGCACTGAATAACTTCAAAGAATGACAGACAAAATGTACAATGTCGATATACGAGTTTTTTTTAATCGAAGACAGATAAATTTTTAGTTGAAAACTGAGGACCGCATCGAAATCAGATTAGCATTTTTTAAGATACAAGTTGCCAAAATTGGGAAAGATCGCTTTATATGGCCACTTTGAAATTCCTTTACCAGAAAGTCAGAAATAATATGTTTTTCTGACACAAAAAAATACATAGTAACAGTACACATCAAAATAAAATTAAAAATTCCGAGGATATTATAATTTCATCCCTTAGAACGACGAGCGTAGCGAGGTCGGTTACGAAAACCGAAAAAAAATCTCATTTTTTTGTACGTCGTCCGATTTTGACAAAACATGTTTCATTTGAAAGGTATTGCTTTATTTAACTTAAAAAAAATATTGAAAAAAATTGGAAAAAAAATGTAAGATTTTTTTTTAAAAAACCTTAATTTTCGTATCACTCTGAATAACCGCAAAAAACGGTAGACACGGTGTATAATTTCGATATATGATTTTTTAAAATGAAAGACAAATAAATGCATGATTATAAACTAAAAACCGCATCGAAATCGAATCAGTACTTTTTAAGATGCAAGTTGTCAAAGTTGGCTTAGTTTGTTTATATGGTCGCTTATAAATTCCTTAGGCAGAAAGTCAGAAACATTATGACTGACGTTAGTATTGCTGTTCGCCCCAACAAGAACAAGGTTTGTCCCCCGCCCAAAATAAAGTGGCATCTATTGCAAAAGAATGAGTATGCTAGTGAATTTAGGGAGCAAGTAGTGACCAAAATGTTAGAGATGGGTGAAATGGAAGGAATGAGTGCGAATGAATGTTGGTTAGTAATGGCTGGCTATATTAGAAGTGTGGCAAAGAATGTATTTGGGGAAACAAAAGGGAAGCGTATGATAGATAAAGAAGTATGGTGGTGGAATGAAAGTGTTCAAGAAGTGTTAAGAGAAAAGAAAAAGGCGTTTAAAGAATGGCAGATGGTTGAGGATGAGAATGAAACATTAAAAGAAAGTAAGAAAGAGGTGTATAAAGAGTGTAAGAAAAGAGCCAAGAGGACAGTTGCAATTTGTAGGGCGGAGGCGCAGGACAATCTGTACCGGTCTTTGGAAAGACCTGAAGGTCAGAAACGACTTTACCAAATTGCAAGGGCTCGAGAAAGGAATGGAAGAGATATTTCGCATGTTAAATGTATAAAAGATGATTCTGGGAAGATTCTGACTGATGATGAAAGCATAAAAGAACGATGGAAGAAATATTTTGAAAAGTTGATGAATGAAGAAAATGAATGGAATGGTGTGCTTGAAAATCCACCATTGAATCTGGGCCTTGTTAGGGAGATTAGTGTGGAAGAAGTGAAAATGGCTGTAAGAAATATGAAGAATGGAAAAGCCGTGGGCCCGGATGGAATACCAGTTGAAGTATGGAAGTTGTTGAGTGCGGATGGATGGAAATGGCTGAGTGTATTCTTCGGTAAGTTGTTGCATGAGGAACGCATACCTGACGAGTGGTGCAGTAGTACGCTGGTACCAATATTTAAAAACAAAGGAGACGTCCAAAATTGCAATAATTATCGAGGAATAAAGCTCATGTCACATACCATGAAGGTCTGGGAGAGGATAATAGAGAGAAGAATGAGAGAAGAGTGTGAAATAACGCAAAATCAATTCGGATTTATGCCCGGTCGAGGTACGACAGATGCCATTTTCGCCTTACGCCAACTGTGCGAAAAGTACAGGCGCGCACATAAAAATCTGCACATGGTTTTTGTCGACCTGGAAAAGGCTTACGATCGGGTTCCCCGTGAGGTTTTGTGGTGGGCCTTGAAAGAGAAAGGTATGCCTGGGAAGTATGTAGAGCTAATCCGTGCTATGTACAGATCGTCTTGTACGCGTGTTCGATCCGCTGCTGGAACTACTGACAGCATCGGTGTGGCTGTGGGTTTGCACCAGGGCTCGGCATTGAGCCCATACCTCTTCGTGCTTATAATGGATGCTCTGACGTCGGACATGCAGGAAGAGGCACCCTGGTGCATGCTCTTTGCCGACGACATCGTGCTTGTCGGAGAAGAGGGACTCGAGGTACAAGGCAGGTTAGCGAAGTGGCAACAGAGGCTGGAAAATGTTGGCTTGAAGATCAGTAGATTCAAAACAGAGTATCTTTACTGTGACTTCGGCGGTCTTTCCGCCCCTGTTGCCATGACACTAGATGGCGAAATATTGCCTACCTGCTCGGATTTCAAGTACCTGGGTTCCCTCATTCAGGGAGATGGCGAGATCGACAGAGCAGTTCAGCACAGGATTAATGCAGGATGGATGAAATGGCGACAGGTTACAGGCACAACCTGTGATCCCCGAATGCCTCTCAGGCAGAAGGGGAAAATTTATAAATCAGTTATCCGACCTGTCGTCCTGTATGGAAGTGAGTGCTGGGCCACCAAGACGAATGATGAGAGAAGACTGCATGTGAATGAAATGAGAATGTTGCGATGGATGTGTGGTGTGACAAGACTGGATAGGATTCGGAATGAGTATATAAGAGGAAGCCTGAAAGTAGCGCCAGTGACAGAGAAATTGAGAGGAAGTAGATTAGCATGGTATGGGCATGTAATGCGGAGGGATGAAAGCAATGTTATAAAACGAGTGGTAAATATGAAAGTGGATGGATACAATGGTAGTGGAAGGCCTAAGAAAAGATGGATGGAATGTGTGAACAACGATATGAGAGTGAAAGGTATTAGTATGGAAATGACGGCTGATAGAGAGAAATGGAGGAAGATGATCTGCTGCGCCGACCCCAAATAATGGGAAAAGGGCAAGGGAATGATGATGAAAGTCAGAAACATTATATTTTTCTCACAGTTAAAAGTATGCATAGGTAATAGACATCATTATAAACAATTTTTTAGGAGAATATAAAAAATTCATCCCTTGGAAAGCCGAGCGTAGCGATGTCTGTTACGAAAAACAAAAAAAGGCAGTTTTTTTTATTGGATCGTCTTTCTAAGGGTTTCTAAGGAATGAAATTTTTATATCCTTGTAAAAAAATGTTTATAATGATGTCTATTACCTATGCATACTTTTAACTGTAAGAAAAATATAATGTTTCTGACTTTCTGGCTAAGGAATTTATAAGCGACCATATAAACAAACTAAGCCAACTTTGACAACTTGCATCTTAAAAACTACTGATTCGATTTCGATTCGGTTTTTAGTTTATAATCATGCATTTATTTGTCTTTCATTTTAAAAAAAATCATATATCGAAATTATACACCGTGTCTACCGTTTTTTGCGGTTATTCAGAGTGATACGAAAATTAAGGTTTTTTTAAAAAAAATCTTACATTTTTTTTCCAATTTTTTTCAATATTTTTTTAAGTTAAATAAAGCAATACCTTTCAAATGAAACATGTTTTGTCAAAATCGGACGACGTACAAAAAAATGAGATTTTTTTTTCGGTTTTCGTAACCGACCTCGCTACGCTGGTCGTTCTAAGGGATGAAATTATAATATCCTCGGAATTTTTAATTTTATTTTGATGTGTACTGTTACTATGTATTTTTCTGTGTCTTTTTCTTCTTCAGGTGCCATATCCTCTTCGGATGTCGGCTACCACAGACCGGAACTCCTCTCTATTTGCAGTTTTTCTGCCTAGCATGGCAGCGTCTATTCCCGTCCAGCTCCTAAGGTTATTCATCCAGGTTATTTTTCTTTTTCCTCTGCCCCTTTTGCCTTCGATTTTTCCTTCTATTATGCCTTTAACAATTTTGTATTTGTCATGTCTATATACATGTCCAAAATAAGCTGTTTTCCTTTTCATTATTGTAAGTACTAATTCTTGTTTCTTTTTCATTCTTTTTAGTACTTCTTGATTAGTAACTTTATCTTGCCAGGTTATCTTAAGCATGCGTCTATATATCCACATTTCGAAGGCATCAAGTTTTTTTAACATTTGTTTGGACAGGGTCCAACACTCCGATCCATACAGAAGTACTGACAATACATAGCATTTAACCATTCGCCATCTTAATTTTAAATTTATATCTTTGTTTAAGAAAAAAGACTTCATTTTCATAAATGTGCTTCGGGCAATTTCTATTCTAATTTTAATTTCTTTGCTTGGGTCCCATTCTTGGTTAACCCAGCAGCCTAGGTATTTATATTTTTCTACTCTTTCTATGTCCTCACCGTCAATTCTGACTGGTTCACACTGTTTCTTTTTCTTGCTAACTAACATAAATTTTGTTTTTGAAATATTCATCTTCAAGCCGCATTCTTTTACTTTGATGTTTAAGAGATTTAGTATGTGTTCAAGGTCTTCCTTTGATTCCGCCAAGATAGCTGTATCGTCGGCATATCTTATGTTATTTATTATGGTTCCATTTGATTTGATTTCACACCAATGTTGATGTTATCTAAAGTCAGAAATAATATGTTTTTCTGTGTCAGAAAAACATATTATTTCTGACTTTCTGGCAAAGGAATTTCAAAGTGGCCATATAAAGCGATCTTTCCCAACTTTGGCAACTTGTATCTTAAAAAATGCTAATCTGATTTCGATGCGGTCTTCAGTTTTCAACTAAAAATTTATTTGTCTTCGATTAAAAAAAAACTCGTATATCGACATTGTACATTTTGTCTGTCATTCTTTGAAGTTATTCAGTGCGAGACGTAAATTTACTTTTTTTATTTTTTTCTTACTTTTCTTTCAATTTTTTTTCTTTGTATTTTTTTTTAAATTACACAAATCAATACCTTTCATTTGAGATACGTTTTGTCAAAATCGGACGATAAAATAAAAAGATAGAATTTTTTTAATTTTCATAAAACACCTCGCTACACTCGGCTTCCTAAGGGATGAAATTTCGATATCCTCGGAAAAAATCGTTTACTATGATGTCTACTATCACCATGCAAAGCGGCTTGCTTCCATCCAAAAGTGCAGCTTTTGGCCAAAAATTCTCCATAACAAGTATGACTATACATACGTACCCTTATGCATATATATTCTTTTAAATGACACTGTACTGACATTCTATTGATTGATGAGCAAGAAATAAAAGGCTTTTTTATTTTATTTATTTATTATGTATTATGATAAAGTACTTTGTGAGAATTTTCCGCGTAATGATCTAATTAGACAAGGAGAGCCTTTCAATGGTAAAATGTATGGTAAAAGACTTACTAATATGAAGCATTTACTTTTGCCGCTAAAATTTTTTTATTGTTTTTTTTTCCCTAGCCTATAATTGTGTCCCACTGCTGGGCAAAGGCCTCCCCTTTCTTCCGCCACTCATCACGATTTGCCGCCTGCTCCGGCCAGTCGCTGCAAAATGCGTCGAGGTCATCCCGCCATCTTTTCTTTGGCCTACCAGTCCTCTGGCCCGGCTAATCTGTGGTGTCCAGTTGGTAGCCAATTTGGCCCACCGATCTGGATGCATTCGGCAGACATGTCCTGCACAATCCCACTTGAGCCTTGCAGACTTAACACCCACATCTACAATACCAGTTTTGGAGCGCAGTTCGGTGTTCCTAACCCGATCGGTTCTACGGACTCCGAGTATGCTGCGCTCCATTGCTCGCTGGCAAATCTTGAGTCGGGACTTTTTTATTGTTAGGCCGTTTAAATCCAGAAACATAGATATTGCTTTTTTATATGTATTTCCAAATACCTACCTAGAGTAAGCACCTAGCTTACTTGACGCTAACCCGTTATTCTTGAGTGAGTACTTACTTACCCCCTTATTCGTGTATGATTATTCCACTTAGACAAGTAGACCGGAGTTTTATAATGATAACTATATAGGTCATGCATTTTTTGTGTGAACTTGTAAAAGTTTCAAGAGCAACCGTATGCAAGATTTAAAATGCTATAATTTAAGACAATAAAAACCAAAATCACCACGCATTCGTCTAATTTTGCATACCTAAATAGATAGAGACGTTAAAATAATAATTGTACTATTCCTTAGATGCAATTATCTTACTGAACTTTGATACTTAATAACTGTAGCTTACAAGTGGATGCTGTGTCTCGACGAAGACGTCGAGTGTTCTCGTCTCGAACGAGCTATCTGGCACATGCGAGTATTGATTTAAGATCAAACGCACCTCGGGCGGATGCCAAGCACTCAATGCCTAAGAAGATCTATCTAGTATAATCGAGGGTGCCGACCTAAATTCTCAACTCACTATAATATATACACAATTAGTAAAAGATCGAAGATTAAATGACGTACAAGATACGCTGACATTTTTGCTCTCATCAATTTATTTCTGATGTCGCAGATATTGAATTAATCAATTTGGTAACCGGATTCGCCTCGGTCTACTTGGCAATTAATTTTAACCGGTGTACGTTTTATGAGTTTTTATCCAATAAGTACCTATAAATACATACATACATCAATCTATGTCAATCTGTGTAAGAATCTCCTATAATATTTATTTCTTTCTTTTATATAATCACGCCTGTATCCCATAAAGGGGTAGGCAGAGCACATGAACTACTAAGTTTCAGTGCCACTCTTGGCAGTAAGGGGTTGAAAGAAATCCAAATTGTAACATTGCAGTGACAGGTTGCCAGTGACTCTCGCCTACGCCACAATTTAACCCATATCCCACAGTCGACTTCTACGACACCCGCGGGAAGAAAGGGGGTGGTGAAATTCCTAACCCATCATCCTATACCTATAAATTATAGTTACAATATGGCTTCGTAACTTCTACCAGTCGTAAACAGGTTTATCTTGGTTTAGAAGAATTGTAAGGAATGATAGTTGGTTCTTCGGTGGCGACAATAATTTGACAGAAAACACGCTTATGTGATCAGGATTAAATACTTAAAATGTCAAATTTTTGGAGCAAGTTGAATGCGGAGTCATAATAAACGGATTCAACTACAATATATTATAACTAAAAATTAGGATACAAATATATTTAACATACATTTATTTTTACGTTTCTTTATAATGTTTGCTTTAAGTGTCGCTTAAATATCCCTAATTTCTCTTGATGTCATATATTTTATATTTTCTTGTCTCGATTCACCTGAATAGCCAATATTTTCCAATATCATGGCACTTCGGTCTAGGTATAACCACCGTAGGTGTGACGGTTATAGCAAGCTTTTTTCCAGCAACGCAACGGTTTGACATCAATGGTGCATTGTATTGTTAACAATAAACCAGAGGCCTTTGTTCTACTCGTTGAGCTTCACTTGCACCCGCTGTGTTTTTACTCTATGAATATGAACATTATATGGACATAAAAACGGTCATGAGATGCATATATTAGAGGTATACAACTAGAAAAGTAGGTACATCGATAACACTACCGTTCGAGATACAATGTTGACGAAAATACATTTTTCAGTACAGATGGTGTTTTTTTTACGCACTAGTGCGAGAAGTGGTTCATTATACGTTAGGTTGAAACTTCGGATGGTCATCTGTACTGAAAAACGTCGTACGATACACGTGCGAAAAGGAAATTCGTAACTCGTGTCGATTTAAAACACTCCCTTCGGTCGTGTTTTAATTTATCGCCACTCGTTTCGAACTTCCTTTTTTACGCACTTGTATCGTAATGTACTAATTCAGTTTAAGGAACTAAGTAGGTAACCAACTACAAACAAATTGTTACCTTTTATTTGATTAGTGTATTTTAAGTTGTCACACTAAATATGTACTCAGCGAACTTGATCGCATTTTTGCCCTTGTCTCCCCTCGACCCCCGGTGCTTATGTTTCCATGTTCGCGGTAAACTCTTAAACTACTCAATGGTTTTTTATGCTTTTTCCCCTTATCTATAGAAATATTCTTAAGTAAGGATTATTAATTAAATTAGGTTTACAATTTGTTATGTAACTTAGATAAAGATGTAATAAATCTGAAAGTTAATTTTAATATGTAAACGCCACTATTAACATAATGGTTTCAGGGGAAGAAAATTAAATTTTTGTTATGAGTTTAATACCGCGTTACGGCTTAAGATGTTTATCTAGAAGACCGCAGCACCTCAATAACTCACGCTTATGTGAGGATGAATGGCCAATTTGTGGAGAATGAATTGCCAAGATCTGAAGATAACTTGAGTCTGCAACCGTTTAAAATAAGGGAACTAGTCTCGAAGGTAATGGGATAATAAAAATGTACAAACTGTAATTTATTGAGTTGGTTTAAGGGTATGAAAGACTTGGCACTTGTAGTCTGTCCGGCGTTTGATCAAGTACGCCATGGTAAATGATGGTGACCTTGTTCTTACTTAGATAGCGGACAATAAGCTAATAGGTACTAAAAATGCAGTCCTCACACATTGGCTTCAGTACATCGCGTTATTCCAAAAAGTGGCTGTTTTTGGAGTTACATACATACATACATACATCAATCACGCCTGTATCCCATAAAGGGGTAGGCAGAGCACATGAAACTACTTAAGCTTCAGGGCCACTCTTGGCAAATAAGGGGTTAAAAGAAAAGGGGTTTTTGGAGTTATTGGGGGTTATAGGTTTTATTGTTTTAATAATCAAGTTTCAGTTTAAATTGAGGTATTTGTCCGGAGCTAAAAATCACTTAAAAGAGAATACGTATAGATGAACGTGTGCCAAAGCAGATCCCAAGTGCTCACACTTACTAAGCTGTCACAAAATGCCGGGATAACCGCTATAAGCACAAAAATAACTATAGCTTGACATCTCTCATGTCTCTCTCATCTCATGACATAAAATCAAACTAATTTGTTACATTATTATATAAGAAACTAAGACTAGACTTAAAAGCTAGCTAATGTCTAAAATAGGCCCTTGAGGCATTGTACCAAGGATACTGGCGAAATTTGTTACTATTTAATCTACGGTTTGGAATAATTTGCGAAATCACAATATTGCTATGAAAATTGTGTAGGTGGTTATTGTATTAAAATGTGCATAATTGTTGTTGAATTATGAGAAACTTTTAAATTAGTTCATGTAACTGAATATTGCTCATTATTTATGAAAAGGCGATTTAGTCTGCCAGCACATGTGGGGCTTATCTTCCGCTCCCAAATTTATTGCCTACGTAATTGGGATGGTATCGACAACGGGATGAATTAAAATCTGTATCAGAATACACTTTGTTATTTCACAAGTATTGTTTTAAATGGCTTCATATATATTCCTTTTCAGGTTAGGCTTTAAACAATGCGGGTATAAAATAAAATGTAAAATTCGCCATGAGACCGTCTCAAGACAGAAATTACTATCGTCGAATCAACATCTCAGATGGTGGTAATCTCGTGAGCCAGGTTCTTACAGGATTTGTCCTTCTGAGTCCCATTATCATTATTACGGGTAACATCACATACTGATTCTGTTATGGGAAGTTACTTTGTACTATATTTTGTCTGCCTATTCGCACTCAAGGGGGCGTCTTCAGTAGTCTCTACAAAGTGCTTAGGCGTATTCAGTGAGACAAGCAAAGACATTAGAACATTACATAGGTACTGTATATAACTATCGCCATTCGACAAGCACGCTTGAGTAAATATCATACACTTACCTATACACGTATTTGCCCAACACGATGCTCCATTTTTTTTATGACTATCATAATATACAATGCTGCTTTTTACGAGAAAATGAACGAATTACTCCGTACTTAGTTATTGACGTTTTAGACTACTTACTTTTTTTTCTTATATGCTCGGAAATGATCACCTTATTACATCAAAAAAGTCAAACCGTTATTGTTCTGTTTTAACAGCTATATTGGACTAAGCAGAAATAGCAATTCCTGGATTCGACTTCTTCCTTGACTTGCTCTTTCCCGGGAGGTCCCTGCAATAATGTGCTAGTCAATTATGCATTTATAGCAGACGACGGAAATAATTCTGTGTGTAATTTTCAATGGTTATTATTGTCGGTTGTCATTATGACGCTATTTCCTAACTATTACAGTTTCAGTATAAAATGGATCAAATTGAAAACATCACATTTATACCTATAAATAACTTTAGGTATAATGGGATTTGAACCAGTATTCGTAGATCACGACCTACAAAACTAATGAGATCGTTCTTCAAATATCCATACTAATATGGGAAAGTGCGTGTGTCTGTTTGTTTGTCCGTCTTTCACGGCAAAACGGAGCGACGAATTGACGTGCTTTTTTAAGTGGAGGTAGTTGAACGGATGGAGAGTGACATAGGCTACTTTTTGTCTCTTTCTAACCCCCCACTTCCCTAAAACGGAGGGTGAAAGTTTGTATGGAGCATTCCGCAATTTTCGAATTTCAGTCGAGCGAAGCCGCGGGCAAAAGCTAGTGTGTATAGAGGTGAACCTCTTTTACTCTAGTCAAAGTAGACTGTGGGATATGTGTGCAATTATGGTGTGAGCGATGGATCCTAAATCGTTTTCTTACGAGTAGTACTGAAGCTTACAAAGTATGTATGTATGTATGTATGTATAAACTCTTTATTGTACAAAACACAAAACACAAATATGACACAGGATAGACAGTACAAAGGCGAACTTATCCCTTTAAGGGAAGTTTCATTAATTTCATGTATTCAATGCAACCATGGTAGGTATTTTACAGATGTGTTTATGGACTAATAGCCCAGATCCGCCAGACCTTCCTCAAATTCTCAAGGATGAAACTTAGGGATAATGTTATTTTTCATTCTCTTTGCACCATTTTTACTTGTCTCTGTTTAGCCCGATGGTTGACTGGTAAGGTGGCTCGCTTTCCATACAAAAAACATCTACCATTTATTTAGTCACCGCACACTACAACTAAATAAAAATATGCGCATACATCTACTATACATTATCCATCGTCGCAGTATTGAACGAAATACATTGTTTCATACAGAAATCATGGACAAATCCATGTGAATTTTTTATTAATTTTACGAAAATGTGTGTGCCAAATTTTGTGTACAGACACAGAGCCGTCATATTTCGCGCATTTTTAGTTGACATTGTCATCAGTGACACTTGGCTCTTGACAAGTAATTATTTAAAGATATTGGTTTACTTAACTCAAGCAGACTCAGAAATAATGACGCATTTTGTCAATAAAGATACATATCGTGTATTTCGACACTGCTAGTGTAAATCGAAATGGCGTCTCGGTCAAATGCATTGACTATAAAACAGGAGATCTCGAGTTCGATTCCGGGCTCTTTTTTAATAATTTGAACTTTTTTTGGATTTATTAAATTTTATTTTTATTTTTTAATAGAATAAATATTCTATTAAAAAAGACTCTTACTATATTTCTTTCCTATTTTTTTATTTTCATACAAAAATACATTACACGTCAGGTCAGGTACATAGGTCATAGTGTGGCATAGTATTAGTATTAGTAATGTGCTGACTTCCTTACATTTACTGAGCTAGTTGACCTATGTTATTGTTGTGTGAATGTTTTTCTTCAACAACTAAATAGTTATATATATGAATATGTATGTAGGTATGTGGGTAGCTTTTGCACATTGTAATTTTTCCTCAGTCACCCGCTGAGCTCAGAGACCACGAACGCTGTAGTGTTCGAAACGTCGGGATAAATTGTAAATTCATTATACTCGTACACGATTTAATCCGTTTTCATAGTTTTTATTTCATGAGTAACTATCGCGGTAACTGAAGACAATATTAACTAAATGGTTACAAATAATAATTATCATCAATATAATCTGGTCCAGGCAGGCAATTATGGTCGCGCGATAAATGATAAAACATCTGGCCGTCCCTATAATCGCACTTACTAATAGTGCGACAGGGACGGCCTGATATTCTATCGTCTATCGCGCGACCATGCTTCCCGTGCTGTACTAGCTTTAGCCCGCGGCTTCGCTTGCGTTAGAAAGAGACAAAAGTAGCATATGTCACTCTCCATCCCTTCAACTATCTCCACTTAAAAAACATGTCAATCCGTCGCTCCGTTTGGCCGTGAAAGACGGACAAACAAACAAACACAAATTATCTTTGGTGAAACAACGAATTCTTCCACTTCAGATTATAGAGTAACCAGCTTTTCCCATTTATAATAAACTAGCTTTTGACCGCGGCTTCGCTCGCGTAAGAAAGAGACAAAAAGTAGCCTATGTCACTCTCCATCCCTTCAACTAAATCCCCTTAAATAATCACGTCAATTCGTCGCTCCGGTTTTGCCGTGAAAGACGGACAAACAAACAGACACACACCCTTTCCCATTTGTAATATTAGTATGGATTTGACATTATTATTTATATTTAAATAATTATATATGTATAGCCCAATTTCGTCGGTAACAGCGTGTTATGTAATGGCGTCGTTGGGGAACAATCGTCTGTCACGCCGTGAAGGTGCGTTCGATTCCCAGGATTATATAAACTTTTTGTATTTTTTGGATATAAATTTCGTTTTTTTTATTGACTGAGCAAGAATGAAGAGCCGAAGGTATCAATTTTGTCTTAGAGAACATATTGATTTTTTTATTGTCATTTTGATTTTCTATTTATTAAGTTGAGATATAAAACACAACTTTTAATACCCTCGCTAAATATAATATTTTATCGAAATCACTCCTTAGATAAAAAAAGTCCACTTGAGTTTTTAAAGCATTACGTTACTCAGTTAACTATTGCATTTTCATTTACTAATTTAAGATTTCAAAAGCGATTTGAATACCCTTGCTCCATCAAAAATAAACAATTAGAAAAAAAAATCATTCGGATCGTAGTTTAGAAACTAAAATTTATCTATACTTTTTGGATTTTTTTAAAATATCAGATTAGGATAATTATGTTAGAAATTCTGAGTTCGACGAACAAAAAATAGTGTCACATAGTGTTGTGTTCCTGCCGGTGAGTAAGGCTGCCAGAGCTCAACGAGGGTGCGGGGTGCTGACGACGGGAGGACTTACGGAACTAATTTGTTCCGTCTATTGTCCTTTGAGTCGTCGGCAACCCAAACCCTCCTTTGAACTTGTACACTCCTTTTTGCTGTGCATACGCAGCAAAGGGGAGTGTACAAGTTTCTAATGGGGCGGCAACGCGCAAGCGACACTCTTCGAGTTGCAGGCGTCCATAGGTTACGGTGACCGCTTTCCATCAGGCGGACCGTATGCTTGTTTGCCACCGACGTAGTATTAAAAAAAAAAAAAGAGAAAAAGTCCTGGATTCGAACCCAGTACTTCCATGCAAATCATGCGATGGCACGTATTTACCGCAAGGCTATTTAAACAAGCTGTCGCCGCGTGAAATTATCGACTAGAAGGAATACAAAAACACTGTTTGTATGTGTGAGTGGTACTTAAAAATAGTGTAAAATAGTAAATTTATTTACATTAAGGGGATTAACGTTACAATGAGAAGTTGAATGTTTGTTGTAATACGTTAATTTTAATATTAAATGTTCGCGAAGCATAATTGAAAGTATATAAATGCCTGTACGACTCCACAAAAAAAATAAGACTGGTAATTTGCAGATTAACGCCATCTAACGCAGCCTGAGCTTCGGGTAACCTAGGCGAGCCACCTTAAGTCCGCCATTTGTAATTTTTAGTTATTTACTTATGTGCAATAAAGTTTAAATAAATAAATAATGTACAGTTCGTATCGACGTTTAATGTCTGCATATTACCTAGTTCGGCCCTTCAGCCATTTTTTTGCTATAAGGTTTTTTTTTTAAACACTAACTTTCCTTAAATTCTCAAGGCTGATTTTTATATATTATATAATAATAATAATCGAGTGACGAGTTCGCCACCGCGGCCGACACCAGCGAGTCGAGCGACGAGAGCGGGCCGCCGCCACCGCCGCCACGACCACCTGCGCGACGAGGGCGGCCACCGCTGCCGGCACGCTTGGGGCCTGCGGGACATCCTGCCCCGCCCACGGCTCCCGCTGCCGGTGGTGTAGTGCGTCGCATGACATGGACTCGAGAAATAAACGAGAATGTCATGCGCGCCTATTACGGGGCCACAGAGGGGGGAACCCGGCTATCCGCGTACCGTTCTAGAATGCTGCCTCTGTTCCAGGCACTCGAGCCATCCACCACCGTATCGGAGCAGCGTCTATCGGATCAGGTGCGCGTCATTCAGCGGTCAAAGCGGTTGGATGACGCCACACTTGATCGGCTTCGCCAGGAGGCTCTCGCTGCTCGCGCGGACCCCGCCTCGGGGCGGGATTTGCCCACCATGTCGCCGGACCCGGTGCCCGAACCCGACCTGGCACCGGAGGCGCCGCGGGTTGATTCCGGTAACGACGGCGGGGACTTCGCGAGTCAGAGCGTAAGTGAGCCTGCTAATGAGCAACTGAGGAGGTCTTTGGAAGAGGCGATTACGCAGTATCGCTCCGCAAACAATCCTGGGCCACGATTACCACGTCTGCCTATGAATAGACGCAATCTAGCGTTAATGGGAGCCTTAAACGCTTTACTAGAGCCATTTATACGGACTAGTAAAGATCTAGATGATACACACTCGATCATGTACTGCGGAGCCATCGCGGCGTGCCGTGTTGCTCGAGTCAAGTTTCCGGACGCTGACCGTGCAACTAGGACCGTCGGAGGTGTCCCTGCATGGCAAGTACGGATCGAGCGTCGTATCAACTCGTTTAGGACTCTCATTGCAAAGCTGATCTGCTTCAGAGGGGTAATAATCGCCCCCGAGTAATGCGCTTTGTGAACCAGGCGTTCGCGGGGACGGACATCAGGCCCCGCGACTATTTGGCCAATGTCACAGAGCGCATCGACTTCCTGAAGCAGAAAGTCTATGCATGGGCAAGCCGTATTCGCCGCTACAGAAAGCGTGTGGACCGATTCCAGCAGAATCGTCTTTTTCAAAGCGACCAAAGGAAAGTATACCGAAGGTGGGAGGAAACCGACCCTCGTGTGTCTGACGTGCGGCTGCCGGATGCTACTGCCATGTCTGATTTCTGGCGTAGCATCTGGTCGGTGCCCGTCGAACACACGGAGGGTGAGTGGATGACCGTTGTCGAACGCGAGTGCGAGAACATCGAACCTATGGGGGCTATCACCATCAGCCCCGACGACGTAAGTTGTGCTCTCCGTACGGCCCAGAACTGGAAAAGTCCTGGACCGGACGGATTGCACAACTTCTGGCTAAAATGGTTTCGATGCTCGCACTCGCGTTTGGCAACGCAATTTCAACAAGCCCTCGATCTTGGTTCTCTCCCACCTTCCCTAACAACTGGTGTTACTTTCCTGCTCTACAAGTCCGGTAGTACCACGGAAGCAAAAAACTACAGACCCATCACGTGCTTGCCTACACTCTACAAGCTCCTTACATCCATTTTGAGAGCAAAAATTAACGCGCATATTGTCGCTAACAACATTCTGGCCCCCGCTCAAAATGGATGTAGGGTTGGGTCCCGTGGTACTAAAGAGCTCCTCCTCATAGACATGACCATTTGCCAACAAGTTCGGCGGAACAAGGGGGCCATCTCGGCCGCTTGGATTGACTATAAGAAGGCCTATGATTCAGTGCCTCATTCATGGCTGGGAAGGGTATTGGAGCTGTATAAACTTGATGCAGCTTTAGTATCCTTCCTGGCTGCATGTATGAGGCAGTGGACCACAGTCCTTCGTCAACCAGGAGGCAGAGATGACCCCACTGGCCCGCAGGACTTCATAAGGATTGAGCGAGGAATATTCCAGGGTGACAGTCTGAGTCCATTATGGTTCTGCCTAGCTCTGAATCCCCTCAGCACCCTGCTGAAGGATTCAGGGCTAGGTTGCCGGCTTCGGAGAGAGGGTGAAGTCATCTCTCACCTTCTGTACATGGACGATCTCAAACTATTTGCACCGAACACCCAAGACCTGATGGTGCTATTGAAAACCACAGAAGTTTTCAGTACCGCCATCAGAATGGAGTTTGGTGTCGATAAGTGTGCGGTTATGCATGTACAGGGGGGAGGTTGTAAATTCAGAAAATTTACAACTTTCTGAGACGATGTCGTTCAGATCTATCTCTGAATCAGAAACCTATAAGTACCTTGGTATGTCACAGTCGTTGGGTATTGAGGATGTTGGCATTAGACGGTCGGTGAAGGAGCGCTTTTTCAGTCGGCTGACAAAAGTCCTTAACAGTCTTTTGTCAGGAGGCAACAAAGTGCGCGCCTTTAACGCCTGGGTAATGCCTCTACTCACATACTCCTTTGGCATACTAAGGTGGACACAGACCGAGCTGGACGCCCTGGATCGGAGGGTCCGGTCACTGCTTACCACACACCGTATGTTACACCCGCGCTCGTCTGTTATGAGATTGTACATCCCACGGAAGTGCGGAGGTCGAGGCTTCCTAAACGCCAAAAATCTCCACAACCGTGAGGTGTACAATCTCAGGAATTACTTCCTTAACAACGAGTGTGGGATGCATCGTGATGTGGTGGCAGTGGACGGAAACCTCACGCCGCTCTCCTTGGCGAAAGAGAACTGGCGCAAACCTGTGGTACTAAGTACTGCGGACCGCAAGGCGGTATGGGAGAGCAAGCAGCTACACGGGCGGTTCTACAAGGCCCTCACGGGACCCGATGTAGACCTGCTCGCATCGGTGAACTGGTTACGATTCGGGGACCTCTTCGGAGAAACTGAGGGTTTTGCCTGTGCAATTGCGGACGAAGTTATGATGACGAACAACTACCGGAAATATATCCTGAAGGACGGCACGGTCGACATTTGTCGGGCATGCCGCCGTCCCGGAGAATCACTCAGGCATATCATTTCCGGTTGTTCTCATCTTGCTAACGGTGAGTACTTGCACAGGCATAATCTCGTAGCCCGGATCATTCACCAGCAGCTTGCTCTTCAATACGGCCTTGTGGACCGCGAAGTACCGTACTACAAGTACTTACCTGCGCCAGTTCTTGAAAATGGCCGTGCCACGCTCTATTGGGATCGATCTATTATCACTGACAGGACTATTGTAGCCAATAAGCCTGACATTGTGATAATAGATCGACCGCAACGCCGGGCCGTGCTCGTTGACATCACCATCCCCCATGATGAGAATCTCGTGAAAGCCGAGAAGGACAAGTCCAGTAAGTACCTAGACTTGGCTCACGAGATAACCACCATGTGGGATGTTGATTCAACGATCATTGTCCCGATAGTCGTTTCAGCGAACGGTCTCATAGCGAAGAGTCTCGACCAACATCTTAAGAGACTCTCGCTCGGTGGTTGGATCAAGGGTCAGATGCAGAAGGCGGTGATTTTGGACACAGCGCGGATAGTCCGACGGTTCCTCTCTCTGCAGCCCTAACCACCGGCAGCTTGTGCCCTGCCCCGCTGCTGGCGGCCCCCTAGGTTAGGTTTTTTATAATATGTTTATATTTTTTTATTGTTTTGTAAGTGGTTTTGTATTTTACTTTTATATTCGTATTATAAATAACCTAGCCTAAGATTTGAAAGAAATAAAGAGGAATAATAATAATATAATATATAATAATTACTTCCTTAACAACGAGTGTGGGATGCATCGTGATGTGGTGGCAGTGGACGGAAACCTCACGCCGCTCTCCTTTGCGAAACAGAACTGGCGCAAACCTGTGGTACTAAGTACTGCGGACCGCAAGGCGGTATGGGAGAGCAAGCAGCTACACGGGCGGTTCTACAAGGCCCTCACGGGACCCGATGTAGATCTGCTCGCATCGGTGAACTGGTTACGATTCGGGGACCTCTTCGGAGAAACCGAGGGTTTTGCCTGTGCAATTGCGGACGAAGTTATGATGACGAACAACTACCGGAAATATATCCTGAAGGACGGTACGGTCGACATTTGTCGGGCATGCCGCCGTCCCGGAGAGTCACTCAGGCATATCATTTCCGGTTGTTCTCATCTAGCTAACGGCGAGTACTTGCACAGACATAATCTCGTAGCCAGGATCATTCACCAGCAACTTGCTCTTCAATACGGCCTTGTGGACCGCGAAGTACCGTACTACAAGTACTTACCTGCGCCAGTTCTCGAAAATGGTCGTGCCACGCTCTATTGGGATCGATCTATTATCACTGACAGGACTATTGTAGTCAATAAGCCTGACATTGTGATAATAGATCGACTGCAACGCCGGGCAGTGCTCGTTGACATCACCATCCCCCATGATGAGAATCTCGTGAAAGCCGAGAAGGACAAGTCCAGTAAGTACCTAGACTTGGCTCACGAGATAACCGCCATGTGGGATGTTGAATCAACGATCATTGTTCCGATAGTCGTTTCAGCGAACGGTCTCATAGCGAAGAGTCTCGACCAACATCTTAAGAGACTCTCGCTAGGTGGCTGGATCAAGGGCCAGATGCAGAAGGCGGTGATCTTGGACACAGCGCGGATAGTCCGACGGTTCCTCTCTCTGCAGCCCTAACCACCGGCAGCTTGGGCCCTGCCCCGCTGCTGGCGGCACCCTAGGTTAGGTTTTTTATAATGTGTTTATATATTTTGTATTGTTTTGTATGTGGTTTTGTATTTTACTTTTATAATCATATTATAAAACCTAGCCTAAGAATTAAAATGAATAAAGAGAAATAATAATATAATAATATATAAATATTAAGTATAGGACATTCTTACACAGATTGACTGAGCCCCACGGTAAGCTCAAGAAGGCTTGTGTTGTGGGTACTCAGACAACGATATATATATAATATATAAATACTTATATACATAGAAAACATCCATGACTCAGGAACAAATATCTGTGCTCATCGCACAAATAAATGCCCTTACCGGGATTCGAACCCGGGACCGCGGCGCAGCAGGCAGGGTCACTACCGACTGCGCCAGACCGGTCGTCGGTCGTCATTATGTAATAGAAAAGACTGTAAGGATTTGTTATCATCATTTTCAGACCATTTCCGCCGGCCTTAACTTTTACCAGACGCTTCCAAAGTTTCATCCTTGAGAATTTGAGGAAGGTCTGGCGGCTCTGGGCTCTTGAAGTCCATTATAGATTGTAGGTACAAACATGTTATCTACCTACACCTTTTGGGAATTCAGGTGTGCTTTTGTATGGACATGTATCCATGTTATTTATTTAATCACTTGGAATAATAATAAATGATTAACTTATTTTGGATCTTTACGGGAAAACGTTTCTCATTTACCGAGCGACTTATTTCTAAGTCGTGTTGTTATTAAATCGAGAGTCTTTTAAGTACCATCCGCTCAAGCAAGAAAGCTTCGCGTTGTTACATGTAATATTATATTTGTGGATATTCTTCGTTACTCGTAAATTTAGCGCGTCAGTGCACAGAAGATAAAAGAAAAATGTGGGTAACAATTTTTTATTCTTGACAAGAGGAAAAGCTTTGACCAAATGAAACCGCATCATTCTCAATTTAATATTCAGACGTGCAAGGCCAATTGGTATTTTTGGAAGTATTTTATAACACAAACACATTTGATAATATAGGTACCATAGATCCAGCAAACGTAGGTACGTGTTACTACCCTAGTCATCGCGCGTCAAATTTTGTAAGTGGAAGTCAACGAAAACATAAATCTAAACCAATGATATAAATAACACAACCCAACAATTATGAACACTCAGGGACCAGAGACATTTTTCCTATCACAGTAGGCCTAGCACATGATGGCCGCGGGAGTATGTCGCCGCGAGATAGATGACACGTCTTTGTCTAATTGTATTAATGACATAAGGACAGGTAGTCTATCTCGCGGCGACATACTCCCGCGGCCATCATGTGCTAGGCCTACAGGTAAGTATCAATATCAGTGCAACATAATTATGGCGTGCACAACTGCACACGCACAGGCCCTATACAAATAGATTAACTTATTTCATTTAAGTATGTAAATATAGTTGCTGTAAACTAGATAAACCTAAAACATTTATGAAAGTTGAAAGTAATAGCCAATTGTTTAGTTTTTTATAAACGGTAATCGAAAACGAACACGAAACAGTTTTGACAATCCCATCCGATACAATACCTAATCGTATTTGAATCAAATGTTTGACAAAAATCATACGACTGCGATATTAGCGATATCAACGACTACTCCTTTTTTATTCAAAAAATAAGGGAAGAAGGCTAATTTTGCACGAAATCCCATTCTTTTGAAGGAGCTTATCCTTTCCTGGGTTGTAGAATGAGATTCGGGAATAATCTTAAGAGCTGCCGGTATTTGCCTATCGCGATATGAGGTGTGAAACGTACGTTAATCGTGTGAATATGGTTTATCGTATGAAAAAAAGATATGTAAGAGGACACGATTCTCCTTTAAACGAGTACTTTATTTGAGGAAATGCCACATTAGTATATCTCGATCGATATTATTGATAGCCCGTTGATTGGCTACCGCGATTAACCTGCTCAGCTTCTTTCGATTTCGGCGCCTTACATTGACTTGCGTACACTCTGTAAACTGCAAATATCAACTTATCTTGTTTACAACTGTACACTATTTTATCTAAGTACCATAGTTACAGGCCAGTTCAAACGTACAGCGATATCAGAACGATATCCGAAAGATATCATTCAGTCATCTTGTGTCTCACTCGCGCTACATGTCCGTAGCTCGTAGTAAGTACAGGCGAAATGCAAGATATGGATATTTAGGGGAATGAGATTGGGCTGTTAGTTATCTTATTAACCCTCCACATAGTCTCATGTCAATGCACTTCACTTATGTAATTTTCTGTTGGGTTCCTTCGGATGGTTATTGCTTTTTGTCGATACCAGAAAATGATGTTTTCTACTGATAAACAGTAAGTGCTATCTCAGTTAATGGAATCGAATGAAGCTTGATTTTAAAGAACTTAAAATGTATAAGCAGATACAATAAAAGAGTTATTAGTTCCAGTATCTGTAACTAATAATTATTTCTTTGTAATGAAATGAAATGAACATAGTCAAATGTTTGTTTCCAGTACTTCAACCCAATTTGTAATTCCACGACAAAGATCCCAGGAGTCTAAATGTATTTTAGTGAATTAGTAAAGCAATGCTATTTTTACAGCTATTATGTTCAGCTCTCATTTATAATACTGGGTTTATTGGACAGGAAACAAAATGTAACTTCGTAAGGTGCGACGACACCGCTGCTTAAACAACGGTTACGGTACGGAATCGCAGTGGCGCATCGTATTCGTAACCGTACCGTTTTTGCCGCATGCTCTCCACACCGCTGCTCAAAATACGCAGACGGTACGTAATCGCAATGTATACCTAAACTAATACCAAATAATAGGTACCTTAGTAACAATTGCATCAATTAATTGTATTTCTGAAATATCACACCTGGTTATATTTCATTAACTGAGGTACTATTTAACTGATTATCAATGGGAAGAAACGTAATATATTCTGATATAAATAATAAAAAACAATCATCCTAAGGAACCCAATAGAAATTGTATACTGGCGATAACCCCGAAGCGTTGAGTTGATTATAATGTCAAGGTCTATATGATAACTAAGTATGTATCTTAAATAAAAATAGAGTACAGTTGTAAACACGATAAGTTGATATTTGACGTCCACAGAGTGCAGACGCAGACAATTAAATAGTCATGGCGCCAATGGGAGCCGAGTACATTGAAATAGCCCACCAACGGGCTATCGAGAAAAAGACTCATGTGACGTTCCCTCAGCTGAAGTACCCGTCGCTAAGGGATACCGGTTTGAAGGACTCTGTGCAATGGCTGGAGGGCAAGGCGATGGATGACGGCGCTGAAGGCTTGTGGCGTGTACATAACGGCCTGTACGATTTAGACGCGTTTATAGACAAACATCCTGGAGGCGCGGATTGGTTGGAGCTTACTAAGGTAATCCTTGACAACGGAACGGATAACTATGTTGACAGTACCTTAATTAATATAATTCGTGATATAAATAAAACTTTATCAGAAATATCAGAACATTGTAAATCCAGTTCGAAATTGCTATATTTTTAAAGAGTTACCAATATTAATACATATTTATGCATTTACGGCACGTGATATGTACTATTTACATAATCAAAACGGAGTGCAGCAAGTAAAATATTAACTTTCATTGAAACAGATCAAACGAGATCAACTCAAAATACACTACCATTATTTCATTCTGATATGCTTACTTATTTTAATTATATTTTCAGGGTACTGATATCACAGAAGCATACGAGTGTCATCATTTAAGTAGATCAGTTGACAAAATTTTAGCAAAATACTACGTAAGAGACGCAAAAACACCAAGAAACTCTCCGTTCACTTTCGAAGATGATGGTTTTTACCGATCACTGAAGAAAGCGGTTTCTGAGGAATTACTGAAGATTCCAAAAAGTGTTACTAAAACGTCGGACAGGATTATAGATAGCTTATTTGCAGCATATTTACTTTTGGCAGCGTTCTCATGCTACACGAAGATATCTGTACTTGCGAATCTGTCGTGGATGCTCGCTTCATTAATGCTCGCGTGGACAGTGGTAGCATCACATAATTACATACACAGGAGGTCTAACTGGAGAATGCATCTGTTTTCAATGTCTTTGTGGTCTTACCGGTCAGTAGTACAATTAATATCATATTTACGAAAGAAGATTATGTTCAAATAATATCATCAATTAATCCCAGCTTTTAAACAAGGCCAACAAAAAATGTCTTATGTATTTGTCATAATTTATTTATCTCTTTTAAACCCTTGCGTACATTTTACTTATTATTACCAGTAATACCCCCTTATTCATAAACGTTCTCTAAAGTTATAAAGCCGATAAAGTTCGTTTGTCCCTTTCTATCACGCCAAAACGTCGGAAAAAGACAAACAAATTTTTATCAGCTTGATAAATTTACTGAACGTTTATGAATAAAGGGGTTAATATTTAGAGCCGCGGATTAATGTAAATTTATTTTACAGAGACTTCAGAGTGTCACATGTTCTATCTCATCATCTGTATCCTAATACGCTCATGGATTTGGAAGTCAGTGCCTTTGAACCTTTAGTGTATTGGAATCCAAGAAAAGACAAACCTTTCTTTTCTAGATACTTTGCATTTATAATCGAACTGTTCTATTTTCCGTGTGCATCCATCGTTCACTTCTTTGTTAGGTAATTAATCTAGCAATCTTTTATTTTATTAACACTTAATATTCTCTTGATTGTGAGTTTCTTCAAAATTCAATTAAATTAATCTTACATTTGTGTAAACAGGAATTTATCGGCCATATTTCGTAAAGACTATTTCAAGAAGCACTGGCGTGTGACGGACTTGATCGGTTTTCTGGTGCCGCTATGGATGTGGCTGGTCAGCGGAGCCACATTCTATCATGTGATCACCACTTGGTTGTGTATTGTGGCCGGCGCCAGCCTGACCTTCTACAAGATTGGTTCGAATGCAGCTCACCACCACCCTGATATTTGGAAAGATGGTGATCAGCCCAGGTAATCAATCAATCTTTGATATAAGATTGAAAAAAAAAATATGTAAAAGGTTTGCTGACGGTACATTAACTTGCATACAATTTGATATTTATATTACAGACATACAGACAGGTAATTTTAGTAAATAATACCAAATACTTCTAGAAATAAAACAACAGATGTTTTAGACTCTATCTACGAGTTAAAAAAAATTTCAACAACAAGTAGATTCAGAAAACACGAGTCTGTTATTCGGTTTTACTTGTTGTTGTTGGGTTGAAACAAAGGTGGCGAAACGTTAAATATCCGCCAAATATATCAGTTAAAATTACATTTATAATTTCAGCTACAACACCGAAACTCCAGACTGGGGTGTCCACGAGCTCGAAGCTGTCATGGACCGCAAGGATATCAACAGCAACCACTTTACCATCATGACGTTCTTTGGGAACCACTCCCTACACCATCTCTTCCCCACTTTGGACCACGCCACACTAACGTACCTGATCCCCATATTCGTTGAATATGCTAAAAAATTCAGAGCCAACTTCAGAGAGTCGAATCAGTTTGATCTGTTCATCGGACAATACAAATGCGCTTTTAACACGGAGTTCAAAATACATGGCAAGAAAGAGGAATAGACGATTGTAGATGTTGAAGCCATACATAAACTGTTTAATAATCTGAATAAAAACATATACCTAAAAAAACTTTTTTCTAAATCTTGTGTAACGAACATGATAATTTCAAAGTTACCCGCCGGCGACAATAGATCTGGAATATTTGTTAGGTATTAGTAATTTCTTATGCTACTATTCAGACATTTTAAGTCCTTCTGATGAACAAAAAACATTTTCATTACCCCAACTGGCAAAGGCTCTCTTGGTACTTCAAAAACTAATGACAAAGTTGCATTTTATCCACAAGACTGCAAAGTAATTTCATACTTTAAACTTCATGCCCAAAGTTCGACGTCAAAAATGAAGATTTTGAAAAATAAATGGATGAATTTGATGTTTCACAGTTGATATTTTCCTCGTGTTGGTGTGGTGAAAAATGTTATGTTACTCGGTGGCAAAATTTGTTTAACCTACGTGCCTAGAAACCCTCGTTACGCTCAAGATACCATATCGCTACGCTCGGGGTTCAACAACTTTGCCCCCTTGTAAAACAAATAACTGTTCTATTGATTTAACATGGTGCATTCATAAATTACCTACCTACTTACTACTTGATCACACGTCGCACAGAAATTTGTACCTGATATCAAAAAGACGAATCCGAATTCCATGGATGTGACTCGAAAAACTTGGCAGGCCCAATTTGTTCCGTAAGTGTTGTTTGAGAGATGTAATATAAAACTAATTTTAGACAGTGCTTGTTTTTAAAACATATTATTTGTTATGATCACAAAAAGATACAATTTATCTTACGTAACATAATTAAATATTCACTTGTAAACAATAGTTATTACTTATCTGTGAAAAGATAACATTTGAACTATTATAACGTTATGACTTCTACCAATTAACTCATGAATCAATTCATGTGATAAGAAAGAATACATAAATACTTTAATAGTTTGAAGGTGTCTGTGTAACAGGGCCGTGCTGTAAGCTTTATTGCAATCTAACCTAACCTAACACTAGTACTTCGATTTTATAACTGTTTTGTTTTGTCAAAAGATCAAAACAATCAATAAAATTAAAAACCAAGGCGTGACTACTCTGTTAGCAATAAAGTGTCTATTGTTGTTTGATATGCAGGGTTTTTGTAGTTTAAGTGGTGCCCTCTATTTTGTAACATACTAAAATAATATGTGATGTTCACAATGTTCAGAATGTGTTTTTTTTCTTTCTCTATTCGACCATGCTAAGACATGACTATCAATTAGACTAGGATTTGAAGAAAAGGCTCCTTGACACCACCAGGGATCCTAGGGCTGGTTCATTTCTGGGGCAGAAGATTGGCATTGCCATCCAGCGGGAAATGTGGCCAGCATTATGGGTACTCTTCCGCAGGGATCAGATTTGGGAGATTTGATTTGATAGTTTAGTTTTTAAGGGAAATTTTAGATGTTAAGGCTGATATGTGTATGTGTGTTTATGTTTAATTTAATGTGTAATTAATATTTTTGTTTAAATTTACTGAAATAAAGGATTTAAATTTGAAAAAAAAAACAATTATCAATATTACTAAGTACATATATTTACTTAGGTATATTGATAAAAAAATGAAAAACGATTTACAAAAATATCAATTTTGAACTACATAAGAACCTGTATGAAGTTCAAAATTGTTATTTTTGTAAATCGACAAGTTTAATCGGACGAGAGCGATTTCGTAGGTAGTAAAAATAGACATATGCAGTATTGCATTGATACGATACTTACTGCACTCAAATTGCATTGCGTCGCCCTCCATCGTCGGTCCGATTCTCCTCGGCCCACCTACATCTATTAGTCATTACAAAGACATACGTAACTCCGTATATATACGGATAAAGTCTAAGAAAAAACGTACCTCAAAGCCCTAGAGAAAAGGGTACGGTGGCCTGGATGGCGTTTCACCTTTGAGGAACGCTCGGCTAGATTGCGCTAATTTTAATATTTGACATTTTAACACATATCAAGCTAACAATATGGGCCAAATTGTCAAAACCGAGGTTCAAAAGTTTTTAGCTTGTGTCTAGAGATGGCAGTCTATGCACTGTGATTACACATTTTACTTTGACAGTAACTCTCTATAATACTCGATCCTCTTTGGTCATTATGATTTGACTTAAGAACGGTCATGGTGGACTTCCTTCTCTACGCTACCGCCTCGCTGATGGTATTAAAAATACAGCCATTTCTATAATATAATGAACTAGATGAACATTTGTGAGTGTGTTTAGTAAAACGACCCACTTTGTCGGTTACGATTAAGGTGCAATTTGCTTGTATCTTTATATGAATAAACTGACAAAGCGGCTTTATAGCAATCGACAAAGTGGAACGTTTTTCCTTGCATACTCACATTTAACTGATGGATGATGATTTGTATTTGCGTTTGAAATCTTGTGAGTAAAGATTGACTACAATGTTCATTTATGCGAGAGTTCTTTGTCCACCTAAAAAAATGTTAAATAATGAAACAATGTTACCTTATAATATAACAAGAATGTTCTTCCCTAATTAACACAAGTCAAATTATATTCTATTGAAAATATTTCAACTTGTGCTATCTTAAAGTAGTCACACCACTATATATATAAATTAAAACCGAAATAAATTACACATATGAAAGAAAAAGTGACCAAGGCCTCCAGTGCCTGAGGCTGGAATCGAACCAGCGTACCCTGCAATCGCGGCAGATGCCTGTCTCCGCTCGGCCACCCAGGTCACAGCTGCTGAGGTCGAAATTATCTCTCATATGAGTAATCTATACAAGGACTCGTAGCGTCCTCTGACCATCCCTAGGGTAGAACACCCCTAGGGTAGGGTAGGGTAGGGTAGGCACTGGAGGCCTTGGTCACTTTTTCTTTCATATGTGTAATTTATTTCGGTTTTAATTTAAGAATGTTCTTGTTTGAATCAACACAATAAATCTCGAATTTACTACATTAAATTCACGGAATCCCATATTACATCCGGTGTACTATTTAGAGCTGGCGGTACTGTACGGGAAATGGCAGTCGGAGTCGCAGCAATTTCCGACAATCTTTTCCGATGCCGACTCGCAACTTCCGGATTGTCTTTAAAGACGCAGTGCCAGATTAACACTCACGCTCTGTTGCGATTGCGTAATATGAAGTAGGTCACATTTACTTTCCTGCAGATCTCTAGTGTCGTTCAAACCAAAGAGGATCGAGTATTATAAATGTGTAATCAGGTAATCACAGTGCATAGACTGCCTTCTCTTGACACAGGCTTAAAACTTTTGAAACTCAGTTTTGACAATTTGGCCCATATTCTTAGCTTGATATGTGTTAAAATGTCAATATTAATATTAGCGCCATCTAGCTGAGCGTACCCCAAAGGTGTAATCCGTGTAATGCCATCTAGGCCACCGTACCTTTTTCTGTAAGGTACTGAGGTACGTTTTTTTCTTAGACCTTATCTGTCTATACGGAGTTATATAATATATTATGTGGTTCAAACTAATGGTCAGCAGTAACCAGTCTTACAATTGTACAGAATAATGAAAAAGATGTTAAACGAAATTAATTTTTATTAAGCAGAAACGTCTGCTAACGATTCTAAACATTTTTATATTAAAGGAAAAAATGGAAAAATTTACGCTTCCGGCAAAAGGAAAAGCATGGAAAGATTTGCGAAGTCCGGCGTGGCTTCCGTAGCTCAATTGGTAAGAGCATTGCACGGATTGCAAAAATGGTGCGGGTTCAAGTCCCGCCGGAAGCGTAAATTTTTCCATTTTTTCCTTTAATATAAAGATGTTAAACGCTCAAAATATTGGGTTGGCACAAAAGTAATGACACACTCTACAAAACTCTATACATTTCCTTTCTTAAGTTAATTGTTTTCGATAATATTCTAGTATGTTGTAGAACATTCTAGGTACTTCTAATGTGAGGGTATATAAAGCCGCCCTCGTGATTGGTTTAGTTAGATTGAAATAAAATGGACGAGCGACAAGTTCGAACACTTTACTTATACGAGTACTTGTTAGGCCACAGTGCGCGGGCTGCGGCTGACAATATCAACACTGCATTGGGCGCTGGAAGTACAAGCCATGCCACGGTATCCAGATGGTTTGACCGTTTTAAATCAGGAGACAGGAGCCTTGAAAGTCAGTCACGCTCAGGGCGACCACCTGCATTCAATGATGACGATTTACGCCGCGAACTACAGTCGAATCCTAAAGCTACTACTCGTGAATTAGCGGAAGCACTTAACTGCAGTCACCACGCTGTGGAATACCATCTGCATGAGCTTGGGTATCGAAAAGTTTTGGCTCGATGGGTACCGCACATCCTTACCGACGCCAGTCGTGCAGTCCGTGTCGCCATCTGTCAATCACTTTTGCTGCGACCCGGACGTAAAGAGTTTTTGACTGATCTGGTTACGGGAGATGAATCATGGATTTATTATGAGAACGATACACGTCGTGCTTTTTGGCTGCCTCGAGAAGAAACGCCACCAACTCAACCGAAGCTGAGTCAAAAGATCCGCTTAAAAGTTTTGCTTTGTTGTTTCTGGGACTCGCAAGGCATGCTGTTTCATGAACGATTACACAATGAAACTGTAAACGCTAACAAATATTCAACACAGCTCACCGAACTATCTTCTGCTATCAAGAAAAAACGACGAAGACGAGCCACTGTAATTTTACTACATGATAACGCTCGACCTCATGTCGCATCTACCGTTCGCCAACAGCTGCAGAACTTGGGCTGGGAGACGATACCCCACCCACCTTATTCTCCAGACCTCGCACCATCAGACTTTCATTTGTTTAGAGCCCTGAAATGACATTTGCGGGGTAAACAATTCAATGATTTCCATGATGTACAGGTGGAGTTGAACAACTTTTTCGAGGCACAGCCATCAGAGTTCTGGGCGAAAGGCATCCAAACTTTGCCGGATCGTTGGCAAGAAGTCATAGATTCTAATGGTGATTCATCGACTAAGCTTTTTGTATTGTAATAATAATAAAAAATATAAAACGTAAACCAACTGTCTCATTACTTTTGTGCCAACCCAATAATTAGCATTAATTATCAGATTAGCCAAAGGTACTAGTGGATCGTGAAATGCCTGGAGTAAAAACAGAGAGACCCTTGTCTAGAAGGTCGTTCATGCTAATGCAAGCATGCATGCCATCATCATCATCATCATATTAGGTATATCAGCCCTTATCGCCCACTGCTGAACATAATGCGGACCTGAGCTAGCTTCATCCAGTTGTGACACATTGTTCAAGGAGTTTTCAGGCATTGCATCCAAGATCCATGTATAATGGTAAGTTCAAAGATCGGATTCGTTTTCCGAACAACAATTGGACAAAAATATTTGTAAATTATATTTAGTGAAATAATATACAGTTTCCTGCAGGGGGCCGCTTCGCAACGCATGCTAAATTTGAGAATTCCATGGCCCTGGGTGCGTAACCGAATGGCACAAACAAACGCTCACGAAACGAAACGCTCGTAGATATCTATTTCTATCGCTCTTGCGAATTGGCGCGACAGAGCCAGACTACCTTTCGCGGCGTTTCGTTTTTGTTTCGCGTTGTAGAAATGCCATTCGGCTACGGGGCCTGATCATAGTGATCATAGCGACCTAGAGAACCTAGCCTAGGTTAAAGTGTCCCATATTTTACAATTTTCCGAAATATATAACATAGGTACGTTAGACTGGTTTATTTTACATAAAAAACCTCAAAATAAGTGTCGATTCCGTAACTGTAACCGGTGCCGACTTTCATGCGATTATCCCATACAAAGTATGAAAACAGCATTTTTTTTGCTTACATTTATATCAACAGCTTACACTGCTATCGTATGTACGTACCCATTATTAAAGAAGTCCAATATAAAATTATCAACTTCTGACTTGGCCAAATTTCTGTTGGCGTATAAATTAAAAGATACTACCTGTATGTAGGTTATAAAAGAATTCTCATAGTTTACCTACTTGATTAAAGCCTAGCCCCAATAATTTATTCATAGTAATTTCTATGGGAATTTCAGGTACGTCGTCGGCACGGATTCCCGTTTCACGAAAGATCAGATTTTTTTATCCATAAGGATAAGGATTTTTGAAAGTTTTGGAATATAGATTCAAAAAATTTCAAAAATTGCAAAATAAGGGACACCTTAGCCTGGCTTAATTTCCCTAGATCTGAGATGGTAAATAATTTTTAAGAAAAAAACCGCCGCTTTTGGGGTTCTGTATGTAGAAATGTGTAGGTATTTTTTAATGTAAATCTTTGATTATTTTATGGAAATACAATTAAATTACCGTTAAGGTTTGAGGAGTTTCCTCAATTCCTCATGAATTCAATATCCGGTTATAAGAAATCGAGCTTGACTTGAAACAAAATTTGACTTGAAAACTCAAGATGCCTAACAAACATGACAAATAGAACAAATCTCCTAACAAATAAATGTCAATGTCCTGAACTTAAATGCACGCTGTTCTTATAAAAATACCAAAGTCACTATAAGTGTGCCGTTCAGATTTGAGGAGTTCCGTCCTGGTCATCATCAAGTTCCACTGCACCAAATGTCACTTTCTGAACGTAAATGCAAGCTGTTCTTATAAAAATACCAAAGTCATTATAAGCGTGCCGTTCAGATTTAAGGAGTTCCGTTCTGATCATCATCAGCAATTCCACTGCACCAAAATATGTCACTGTTCGGGACGTAAGTGCATGCTGTTCTTATAAAAATACCAAAGTCACTAGAAGTGTGCCGTTCAGATTTGAGGAGTTCCGTTCTGACCATCATCAGCAGTTCCACTGCACCAAATGTCACTGTTCCGTATGTAAATGCATGCTGTGTTCTTATAAAAACACAAAAATCACCATAATTATGTATTCCTTTCAGGTTTGAGGAGTTCCCTCGATTTCTCCAGGATCTTGGAACATCTTGGAACAAACATAAAAAAATACAGATGAATTGAGAAGCCCTTTCCTTGAGATTTGGGGCGTCGGTTAAGAATGTCCAAGTAGTCATGCGATCCAAGAGTTAAAATACCACCCGGAGTGTGTGGAAAATATTACGGCCTTTCATGATCAGGAAGAGAATTTCTTCGCTAACACAGCGGGGGTTATTTTTATTTACAATTTTTCAAACATTTTTTTATAATAAGTAAGTAAATGAATAAATAAATATTATAGGACATTGTTACACAGATTGACCGAGCCCCACGGTAAGCTCCAGATGACTTGTGTTGTCGGTTCTCAGACAACGATACAAATAATAGGCTAATTGACCCTTTTTTAAAGTCTATCTTAAATTATTAATTACTATCCAATTAACCGAAAAAAATACTATCATATTTATTACGTCTTGAAAACCACAAAAAAACATTTATAAAGTATACTTTCACTTAATCAGGCAAAAACAACATTCGCCATGTTAATCTATAGGTTGTCTGTGCATCGAATAGTTAGTTTTACATGTACCGATGACTTTTGAATAAATGCTTTTTCTATCGCATCGAATTGAACACAAAATTTTCTGACATTTAAGTATGAGGCATAAAGTTCATCATGTCAGTGATTGACTCGACATGAAGTTAAGTTAGGTTTTATGACGTCACTACATGTCTGACAGCGTTTTCGGTGGCCAAAGTAAAAAAAAAATTACACACATTTTTAATCGAAAATACGTAGCCACCATGCACTTTTAATACCCAAAATCTATAAACATTGGTTTCTATTTTTAATCGAAAATACGTAGCCACCATGCACTTTTAATACCCAAAATCTATAAACATTGGTTTCTTATGTCAAATACTACAGGAAACAATCGTGTCAAATTCGATAAGAGTCTAGTAGCTTATTACTTAACAAAGACTTATATGGATATACATAGAAAACAATGAAGACTCTGGAAATAACTGTGCTCATCACAAAAATAAATGCAGGGTTACTTACAAATCATCTAGGACCATATAAATAATGATACTAAGGCCGCCAAGGCGTTCACAACTTATGCCATTTTATGTCTACGTTTGATCATAGAAGGGGATCTGATCTATTTCATATCACAATATCGTAGATATTTCAGTTGCTTACGCCGAGGCTTGCGTGGGCGCCGGTCGCGCGATGGTCGCGCGACGGCGATGCGACGCATGCGAAATCTAACCTTATCTATATGGAAGTATGAGACGCGACGGCGACGGTCGCGCGACCGGCGCCCACGCAAGACACGGCGTTACCTAACAACTGTTTGATACTTTGACTATGAACTATGAAAATCACGGCCGTCTAAATTCTAGTGAGGTGGGTTATACAAATAAATATACACGCTCGGTACACATTATGAACGCAGCTTGCTGAATGCTGCTTAAAATATTTATTTAATTCCGAATTCAACATGATCTGACTCGTATATTTTATAATAAATAATGAAACAATGCACCGTAGGTAGTACGTACTAGTAGGTGTTACTACATATCAGGACAATTGACGGCGTGTTTCATGTCACTTTACTAGACTTTTTTGTAGAGAATTTTATGAAGATTACTTGTGTTTCAGAAAATTTTTTGCTATGTGCCACAATTTAAGAGTTATTCGCGAAAAACTAAAAAAGGGACCTTTACACCCCCCTCCACCCGTTAGCTCCTCCCCTACCCATCAGTACTTTGAGTATGTGGATTAGAACACCATTCCCTACAACTGTGCAAAAATTCGCCTATACACGAATTATTTCCGCCGACGGACAGTTAAATGTCTTCGTTAGGCGTGCTATACATGGAACAAGCAGAGAGTTCGAAATATGTAATACTAGCTTTTGGCCGCGGCTTTGCTCGCGTTAAATTCTAAAATTGCGGAATGCTCCAGATCACGTCAATTTGTCGCTCCGTTTTGCCGTGAAAGACGGACAAACAGACATACACACTTTCCCATTTATTCTATTAGTACGGATACCTTCGTAGGTTTAAATATAATTTAACATCTTAATTAATACATGACAGCGATAGTTATTTATCACACAAAAGTAACTAGCCTGTCGACAATTGTTGTATATAATTTGTCAAATATTAATCGTTGTAATTTGTTGTTGTTGGTTAAATTGTGGCGTAGGCGAGATGATGGCAACCTGTCACTTCAATGTCACAATTTCGATTTCTTTCAACCCCTTTTTGCCAAGAGTGGCACTGAAACGTGGTAGTTCATGTGCTCTGCCTACCCGTTTATGGGATACAGGCGTGATTATATGTATGTATGTATGTAATCGTTGTAGCTCCCTGTACTCGTGTTCATCATTTGCACATTGCGTCTCACTTGGGCACATGTACAGAGAAGTTGAGACCCGGAAATATCCCAGCCGGAAGATCCCTGATTAATTTTAAGAACCGAACTTACACAGTCTCTGAAATATCTACTCGAGCATAATTTTGGAGATGAACGTTACTGGATTTAATAATTTGCGACGCTGGAATAACAACCAATTTCATATTTAAATCAGGGTAATATCACTAAAGCCGTGCTGGACTTAAAATTTCACTCAGACGTTTAACTAGAGAGCTGCTACGGCTTATTTCATTTCAAAGCGGTGATTTCTCAGACACTGGGGATGTGCACAAGGGACTTTGTTACAGCAGGTTTATTTTTTATGCCAGTTTATGTAGTTAAAATGAATAGTAGTTTTTCGAGTAAGATAACCGTAACACCTAGAATGACTCATTCCGGAGGTCAGTTTATACCCCTGACTCAGGGGTATAAATCCCGGCGCATTTCAACCAGATTCGCGGCATTATATCCCACCATCAACATAGCACATAATATGTATATCGTCACTACTTTGAAAAAAAAACTTGTATCTTCGTCTGTCAATGAAAAGAATTTTGTAGTAAGTATGCATAGAATGCATATAGACTTACTGCGTTTTAACTTTGAGGAGAACCATGAGATACGAGATTTTTTCAAAGTAGTGACGATATGTATTAAATACGACGAGAAAATTACCGCTGTCAAATTAGACGATTGATTTAAGACTGCGTTAGTATAACGTAAAAGCAAGGTATGCGACACGTCAACGAGCGCACGTGCCTAACTATTCACATTCACAGTGATTGATTGAGCCTTAGTTATTCGAGCAAGGAAATATTGCTCATAAATATAATGTCTGGCTTAAGCGCGAATCTAATAAATTGAGAATCAAATATAAAAACAAAAATAAGCTAACAAAAGACTCTTGGAATTTTATCTATCAGTTTTTTGCATCCATAGTAGTAGATATTCACTTTCGAATTAGTGGCGAGTCGGTTATCTTGCTGTGAAGTTTTCAGTTCAGTTTAGCTTTTTGACAAACAGAAACGTCTGCAATCGTTGCAGACGCTTATGGTTGCTTAGAATAAATTAAAAGGCGGAAAATCCCACCCAAGTCTCACCCTTTTAAATTTATTTCCTACTTTTAAATTTATTCTAAGCCGAAAAGTTGTTACTCGACTAGCGCCACACAGGGGACACTGTGCATCACGAAGAGGATGAAACGCGGGAGTGGATTTAGTGGGTAGCGCCAAGTTTCCCCCCTCTCGCTAGGGAAGGGGAAAGAAACGGCAGGTCCCACACATCGTGCGTAACTGCATTCCCACTCCGTCAAAAAAAAAGGGATTGCAGGGTGTTGGTGGTAATTCCTGCAGACGTTAATACCTGTTTGACTAGTCACATTATGTTTTACTGTATAACCATCAAACACAGAAAATAGCCGTTCTTTTCTTTTTTCTTTACTTTACAAAGTAAGACAAGCTGTTTCTGTGTTTCTGTATTTTGTAGATGTGTGAAGGGAATGTGGTTCTGGCTGAAAAAACAGCGAATTCAATTCCGGTAGGAGTTTCCATTTTTCCTTTAATTTGCAAAATTACGTAGACTTTATCGCAGATGATCCATGAAAAAGATTAATTAATCAGAATTTTAGTTACTCACTTGTACCTTTTAAATTACTTTATCCTTGACTTCAAATTAAGTACCCTCAATTCTTAGAAAATTATTAGTAATAACTGAGTTTTAGGATATTTTATTAATTTGGTACTCTTATTCGTCATTCTACCGGCCTGGCTGGGCTGGGTCTTGACGACCGGTCGGGCCTAGCGCGTAGTGACCCTGCTTGCTACGCCGCGGTCCCGGGTTCGAATCCCGGTAAGGGCATTTATTTGCGTGATGAGCACAGATAGTTGTTCCTGAGTCATGGATGTTTTCTATGTATATAAGTATTTTGTATATTATATATATCGTTGTCTGAGTACCTGCAACACAAGCCATCTTGAGCTTACCGTGGGGCTCAGTCAATCTATGTAAGAATGTCCTATAATATTTATTTATTCTAAATAGCAAGGATAATTTAATTCTAAAAACCTTAATTACTTAGATTTATGAAAAATGTGTATAGTTTTTTAAGGCCAAATTGAGTAGGGTGAATAAAGAGTTTTAAGTGTTTTTTTTTTTTTTTTACAGTCGAAATATTACCTGAAACCTCAGTAGTGTTCTAGGAAAGACCAACTTTCAAAGCTTTCAAAAGAACTAATCAGAAGCAAAGTGATTCGAAGAAATATAATTCTAGCATTCATTTCACAACGAAAGTTACAATTTCTACAAAAAATCAATGCAACTAAAAAGGGGGATGTAGGTATCTGATCCTCTTTGATGCTGAATAGTAGGTACGCTCTGGGGACAAAAAAATGCTATATCAAAGTCAAACAGTTTTCCTACATTTCGTACGCAGCTGTAAGTAAACATTAACAATGTGCCAAAAGCCAAGTTTTTGCCACCGCCATAATTATTCGCTGAGTTTTCTCCCGTAGTCGCATTACGCAATAACCACTCCCTCCTTAATGACCCTCTGCAGTAACAGCCTGGTAGTCTACAACTGTGATTCTACCGGATTTATCACTTCAATCATAAACTCGGGATGGATATTTCTGGTTGTGTGTTCAAACCTATTTATATGTAATGATGATGGTGTACCTACCCATTATTTTGTAAAAATAAAAATGCAGCTTCCAATTAAAAATAACCGTCATTCCCCGGACAACCTGTGAATGGAATCAGAAAAAAAAAACCCGGCCAAGTGCGAGTGGTACTTGCGTTGCAAGGGTTTCGTACACCACAAGATGGGCTTAAGCGCCTCCTTTTTTGAGTGGCCCATATAATTACATTTTCTTAATTTAAGTTACATGTCCCTCTTTGGGTCACAGGTTAACATGTGTGCCAATTTTCAAGTTAATCGGTTCAGTAGTTTTTGAGAAAACTGGCTGTGACAGACGGACAGACAGACGCACGACACGAGTGATCCTATAAGGGTTTCGTTTTTTCTTTTTGAGGCACAGAACCCTAAAAAGCAAGGATAACACAGAGAGAATGATTTTTTTAACATGTAGATGTCTAGGTACAATTACTATGATGGTCGTTTTGATGAATTATTGACCCAGTTCAATGAACTGTAATTAGATTTCAGAAGCAATAATGATACTTTGAAATCAAATAAATTGAAAATTACAGTGAAATCTGGACGTTTATTTTATTTTCCTCACGTGTCGAAAGCCTTTGGTAGCGTGCCAACTCCAGTATTGGGCGAATACATTTTTAAACAAATAAAAGAACACAGTAGTAGGTAATGACTGCAGTTATCTATGTGGGTCAAACAGATTTTAATGTATGGGTAATTGGTTATATCTCTCCTGTGGACATTAAAAAAGTTAAGAAAATCTAGTGCTAATTTTTAGACGAAATTCTAATGACGGGAAACATTTTTTTAGTTCTTGACACTCAAATACGAAAAACGCGATACGAATGTACCAGAGTCGTTAACTTTTATGATATTGTCCACAGAAGTGACGTTTTTACTAAATCTTTTTGACCCATGTATTTAAACTTTATTGCAATGGTAAAAAGTGTACAAAAGGCGAATATTCGATGTCGCGAACACACACGCGCACGCACGCATAGCACACACTCACACGTACATAAATTAAAGATCGCGCAAGTAAGGGTTTCCGCAAACCTATCGACGTGGAATCAGCTCTATAGCCGACCAAAAATCGCTCGTTAGTACGAGTATGAAGATGCTTACGCGTCATCGTCGCTAAACGCAGTCTAGGTAGGTACACATGTTCATACTAACGAGCTATTTTTGTCCAGCAAAAGCCGATTCGATGTCGATATGTTTTTGGAGACCCTAAGGGTGGAACTGGAGGGACGACTGTTGCGAGTTTTAATTTACCCTTACATTGGGTAAAGTTGAACATATCATTGAATAACTATACCACACCTCGGACACTGGCGATCAAATATATGACAGAGGCGCATTCCTAGCACACAGTCTAAGCTCGTGTAGGTCAACGCGGACTATGCTTGTATGGGTGAAATATGACAGATCGACTGTTCGCGTTTTTGACTGTGAGGTAACCGAGAGGGGGTGGGCGGCACTTAGGGGAGCGGGAGTGGCCATACTGTATGATAGTACTCTTTATTAAACTGTGACTATACACAGAATTCGTCCTATAATCTTGAATATCTACTGGGAGCCACAGGGTAATAGCTGGGTCCACGCAGAGCGAGGCACGTCGTGAGCCAATGCGCTCGCGCGGCAAACGTTCGCGACCGAGACAGGCGGTTAATCACTAAATCAAACTCGTGATAACTTACGCCGTGTCTTGCGTGGGCGACGGTCGCGCGATCGTCGCCGTCGCGTCTCATCGCATAGTCTATAGCTATCCATGCCGTAATCGGCAACGGCGACCCTAGCTACTTACGTTACGAGCGTGTGCTCGGATATGGCTTGCAAAGCCGAACTTGGTCTTGAAAATTCTGTCGCACGTGGGGCAGTAAAGTTGACCAGAACCATTGTAGGTGTAATTATAGGAGGGTTTCGGCCGAGATTTCCGTATCTGACGCTTCGTATCAAGCTCAATGAGACGGGCGTCTTCAAAGTCTTTAACGCTGCTTTTGATACGAGAGCGCCATTCTGGCCGCTGAGATGCATACTCCTCCCATTTTTCAGGTGGCATTCTGCAGGCAGTTAGGTGGCGTTTAAGCACGTCCTTGTAACGCAGGTGCTGCCCACCTTGCTTCCGTTTTCCAGCTGATAGCTGGGAGTAGAACACGGCTTTCGGTAGTCTGCAATCACTCATACGCCAAACATGCCCTCACCACCTAAGCTGACCCTTCATCAAGAGCGCCTCCATGCCAGGCATCTTGCAACGACGAAGTAATTCAGTGTTGGGGACGTGATCTTGCCATTTTATGTGCAGAATGGAACGTAGACACCGCAAATGGAAAGTGTCTAGCAAGCGAATGTCGCCTTTGTACAAGCACCACGTCTCCGAAGCATACAAGAGAATCGGAAGCGTAGAGCAATCAGATACAAACGAATTGACTTAGCAGTTCTATCAAATATCACACCGCTGGCAGACCAAATACACTTCTTTAACCAACTGCTACAAACTATGAGTATAATAACCACAAAATTAAAATTTTGAAAAAACCCCGACCGCGAAATAGTAGACCGATTTTCATAAAACATGGCTAAAAACACTCCCGACTAACTCAGTTTTCAGACAAAAAAAACTAAATCGGTTCATCCGTTCGGGAGCTACGATGCCACAGACAGACACTCACACAGACAGACAGACAGACAGACAAACAGACAGACACGTAAAACTTAACACCCCGTCGTTTTTGCGTCGGGGGTTAAAAAAGAAAGTAAACATCTTTTAAGAGCTGTCTAGTCTAACAAAAAAGTGCAAACTTAGTGGACAGTATTATGTGAAGCAAAATAAAATCACGTTCTTGCACTGGGTCTCGTCTACTCAAAGCCGAAAATTCGAACTGCATTACAGTACAAAGCGCGTCATTGTTTCCACACTTAACTTGGAACACAAATAGTTCTTCATGAGACTCCCACTCGCGACTCGACGTCTAAACCAAACAGCGCTTCGCTTCAAAGTAATCCGATTTTAAAGGAAGGTTTAAACTTGAGCAAAATTGACCGATATCCTTTTCATTAAGATCGGACAACGGAACAAATGGGTATTTCCATTAGGTCTCGGAGTAAGCTGCCCGTAATGCGATTTGCAGGCTTTTGCGGAGATCGCCCGACGACACTGTCTTGTAAAGCAATTTGCTCTACCTACATTTTATCCGACACTCGTAGATGTTGAAAATGTTGATAGACTACATTAGGTTTATTATTTACCTTAAAATTATAGATAGGATAAACGGATAAAATTCAAGGTAAAAAAATAGAATTAAAATAGATATTATTCTGAGATTTTTTTTTATTTGCCCTTAATTAATAGGCACAACTTTTGTTTTTACAAAAGATTCCAATGAAGTTATTGGATGTTTTTGTATAATTCACTCGTATTAATTAGTTATAAATAATAAAAATAAAACGAAACCATCAGCACGAGAAGAACAAGAATAATGTACCTATCTTTAAAGTTTAAAATAAATTTTATAGTATAAGGTTCGTGGAATTGTTCATAATAGCTGTAGTTTTTATCATATACATATGTACCTAGATATTATTGGGTTGGTAAGAAAGTAATGAGCGATCGATTGAATTCCACATAAAATTTTTGAGAGAGTTCTAGAATCTTCTATGGTCGAAAGTATATAAAGGGCGAGTCGCACAGTTTCTCGTCAGTCATTCACTAGCTGTCGCCGAGCTAATATAAAGAAGAAAATGGACGAATTAAAAGTGCATGTAAGGCATTGCTTACTATATGAATTTCAGTCTGGCCATTCAGCCGCCGAAGCAGTGCGTAATATATGTCAGCGTGTTGCTCCTGAAGTTGTGTCTGAGGCCACGGCGAAACGATGGTTCCAGCGGTTTCGTAGTGGCGACTTTTCATTATCAGATCAACCTAAGTCTGGTCGACCGGTGAAGATTGATGTAGCCAAATTAATAACCTTAATTGAAGGAGATCCGAGGCTAACGAGTCGTACTCTTGCTACCGAGTTAGGCTGCTCTCATGTCACCATAGAAACACATTTACACGAGTTGGGAAAAAACTACAAATACAGTGTTTGGATACCGCACGAACTTGATAGAGATCAACTAAACCGCCGTGCCGATATCTGCATACAACTTCTGTCTTTTCGCCGCACATTCAACTGGTTGGACCATCTTATCACTGGAGATGAAAAATGGGTCTTATATATAAATCACACACGCAAACGTCAGTGGCTAGCTCCAAACGAAAAAGGAATAGAGGCACCAAAAACAGAGCCTCACCCGAAAAAAGTTATGCTGTCCGTTTGGTGGGATATTCATGGTATTATTCACTGGGAACTGCTACCAAGTGGAATGACTGTTACCGCATCAGTATACTGTAATCAGCTTGAAAATTTAAACCAAAATATCTGTCAGAATCGTCCACAGCATGCTAAAGTTTTTTTCTTACACGACCATGCTCGCCCACACATTGCAAAAGTGACTCGGCTAAAGCTATTGGAGCTAGGTTGGAAAGTGATACCTCATCCACCGTACTCTCCAGACTTGGCACCTACGGATTACGCATTGTTCAGATCGCTAAGCAATGCCTTGAATGAAAAAAAGTTCGATGATCAAGCCCATCTACGACAGTACATAGCTGAGTTTTTTGAATCTAAACCTAAGAACTTCTTCGCCGATGCTATTCATTCTTTACCAGAACGATGGAGACAAGTAGTAGATAACGAAGGCCGTTATATTTTTGATAAATGATTAAAATAATAAATTAAATAAAAATTACAATATTGGTTATGATTCGCTCATTACTTTCTTACCAACCCAATACATTAAGGCACCCTTGAGAGTTGAGAGTGAAAAAGTTTTGACAATAAAACTTTTGCCTATGATATTACAAGTTTGCAGAAATCTAGCTTGGCCAAAAATAGTTGAAATTAAAAGTAGCAATATCGTAGTGGTCTCCCGTTTTAGAAACAATGATTTGAATGTCTACTTTTTTTGCCAGACTGTAACGCGAAATCTGTTTTTTTCTACTCGTCGACTTTAATCTGTCAATTAGAACACCACAGACTGAACTATAAGTGCTGATTTTTCAGTGTTGGATAGTCTTTGACACATAGTCAACTATAATATTTCATTACACTTCACTTAAGTTAACTGAAAAAAATTCAAAAATAGAACTTCATACAAGCTCTATACTAATTTGCAATCGTGATATAATTAAGCTTTTCACTCTCGTACCGTAATATTAGGCCACTCAGCAAGCTTCGTGGCCTAAACATGGTACTCGACTGAAAAGCTTTGTATTATATCACGATTGTATAAAATAATATTATTTATTGCCCTTATATATTATGTGAGTGTGAATGTGCGAAAGTGTTATGAGTCCTCACAATTGCATCATAAGTAAACAAGCATGACGAGACCGTGATAGATAGCCGATAGCAGTAGAAGTGACCTGCGCTTGCACATGTGATGGTTATCGGATGTGTACTCAGGCGAACTGTAGGTCAGCTCTATCGTGTTTATGATTCCCGATTAGAATGAGATTTAAATTTGTTAAAACATACAAATTTAAATCTCATTAGGGGAGATACTATGTATATATTTTTAAAGGACCATGCGCATTTTATATGGATATTTGGGCCATGACCGAACACAAATGAAATAAGTTATGTACATGATTAGGATTCTTCGTGGCAAACAAGGATATGCCAGAGCTAAGTATATTAGAAAAATCGGTCCTTTAGAGAGAAAACAGTTATACCTAGGGAGACTTCTTCAGTGCCCATATTATGACCCTCATCTGATTTTTGGGATATGCCAACTTTCACCGAAACATTTGCTCTCCGTCTACTAAGCATGACAATATATTCCCTGTTCTCGAAACAAGTTCAGAGGATATATATCAATTTCATTTAGTATCTATTTAGAAAACGTCAAGAAACTTCACATTTTCAAGCAGATTTTATGGTACTATTTAATTGTACCATAACAAAGTCAAAGAGTGATTTTTAAGGACAATGTCTTATAGCGGCATGCATAACTTGATAATTTTACTGTAGGTGTCATCTCTGTTCGCTCGTGGCCCAAAATGCCCATCCTCCTTTCCGCTTATCGCCTATATGTACGCCGCTATACCCTCGAGCATCGCAAGTTCGTTTCAGTAACAACTATATACTTAAACTGTTAAAGCGTATAGAAGAAGTTAAAGAACCAATCGTACATACTTACCTCTTTTGATAGCCAAAGTAGATTGCGTTATATGTGGCCATAATGTTAGTGATTAAGTAAATTATCCAAGACGATTCCCAATTTCGTTCAATAATGTTCATAATTAATTAAATAGGCCGTCTCAAAAGATAATAATCTGCAATTCACACTAGCACCTAATACGTATTATTATTATGTAAGCATAGATACAAGTGCCTTTTCATATTCAATATTGAGAGTTGATTGAGAGTACTATCTTACATATAACCTACACTCTGCTCTATTTACTTATTAAGTACCTACGACAATTCTAATTTACAACTGGAACACAGACCCACAAATCTCCTAATAGTATCGGCAAACCGCTGCTTAGTTACGCTCGATGTAGCAGCAAACAAAGGCACTTTGCATTTTGTATAAGTAGAGAGATTTACGGGTGGAAGACACTAATCGCGAGCAGGTTTCGCTTTCGCATGGTTTTGTGGGGCGGAACTGCGACATGTGCGCTGCCATGTGCCCATTGTGCGCCCGTGTCCAACAATTTGCACTTGCGGACACTGGCAGCCTTAAATTTATTCGTACTGGATTTCGTTCACTATTCGATACGTAGAATTGGGAAAATTTAAGGATCAGCTACGCTAGCAAAGATGCCAATCGTATGCGCCGTAGTGAATGAGCAGCTATCATCGTATGCGCCGTAGCAATGTCCTTCCAATAGTTTACCATTTCCTTGGCTGAGGCGCAAACGCTCAGCGGTCTTTTAGAATTACAGGCGTCCATAATCTACAGTATCGTTTATTATTCTAAAAGAGTAGAATTGGTCAAATTGACATGTGTCTGTGATTTACGTCGTTGCGTATCAAACATTTTTATTTTATTTTCGGCCTTTTTTACTGTCTTAAAGTTAAATTCACTCCATTATTCAGCATTTCATGAATCAACAAATCTATGTATTAAAAGTAACATAAAATGCGTCTATTTGTACGTACGAGTTAGTATCATTGCGAACAATACGGCCTGAAGTGGCTTCCAACGAGCGCCGGCTAGCAGCAGGGGCGGTGCAGTTCTCTGGCGTGAATAATGAATGTGACCCTCTATTGTTTTAATAACACACCTTTTCGTTTTAATCAAAAAACTTCCAAATCTTTTAAAAAATAAGCAAGCCCGGGGATAATTCCTGCATCGTAAGAAGATTGGCTTTACTTGGGCAAACGATGTAAATATCGAGCGACCTTCGATAATTTTACGTGATTTACCCGATTTTATATGTTTAACATGTCAGTGTCTCACGGTACCGGTAGTTTTGTTATTAAAGATGTAAATATGTACATAAATGGAACATAATTAATTAATTACACTAGAATATTCGTTGTTTGATGTCTGCTTTGATACATCTTATAGGTGAAATAATAAGGACATTAATAAATTTTACGTAGTACAATATTTTAATTAAAAAACTGTAACATCTGATATTTTATTCCATATCAAGAACATCTTAATAACGAAGAAAGACATTAAATTAGTTCCTTAATTAAGGTAACATTATCTGAAAGATTGTCGTACACATCATTATTATCATTAAACCAGAAAAGAAAATAAAGGATTGGTTACTGTTCAAGTTACCTCGACAAAGATCCTTTGCATGAAGCGACCCAATGTTCTTTGTAACATGACCAATGATGGAAGAGCTTTCTTTTATCTCCTTCAATTCCCGCTACTGTTTGCGATAAGGGAGGGCTAAAGGTCCTGGGAATTGGTTTTCGTACTATAAAACGACAATGCTTGTTATCACTAGACGATATTACGGCCTTCGCTGCTGTGAATTTATGTGCCGTAAAACGCCATTCGTTAGCAAATGAAATAAAGTGAGTTCGCAACATGAACTCTGCTTGAATGTGAGAATTTGATGTATGGATTTATTAAGGGGCGTCGTAAACGCAGGTGTTAAGGATATTGTGGTTAGCGGAGGCATTTTATTACAGACAGTGAATATAGTTCTTGAGACGTGAAATTCATTTTTCCCCTCACTAGCTCGGAAACACGTGTTTTGTCCTTTAATACCAGCGGGTAAAAACGCATTTTATCCACTAGTGGGTAAAGTAATTTGACCTTGAATAAAGTCAAATTAACTGCTTTAAAATTGATAAAAGTAGGTGAATCTAGTTATAAAGATGATTTACCACCTGTGGAAATACTGGAAGCAGTGATAAACGCATTTTTTGCGTTGTAGTTTCCTCGCTATAGTGAGGAGAAAAGTTTTGTGTTACACTCGGGTGCAAATGTATTTTACTTCTCGTGTGTTAAAAATGTTAAAATACAACTTTGCCCCCTTGTATAACAAATAACTATTGTGGCGGTGTGGCGAGGAATTTATTTCATATTTAATAAAGGAACTACGGAAATATGTTGTATTGTAACCTACTTACGGTTGTTAGCTTATATCAACGATTTTGATATCATGATACCAAACTTGATTGCGCAAGGGTTATTTTAAATGTCAAATTCCTATCGAATTAGGAAGTTTACTTAACCAACCTACCTTACAAACAACTGTCCTATCAAAATTACTTTCAAATAAAAATTCGGTCCGATTCTTAGTAAGTACCTACTCTTAGTCTTTAATAGCAAAGCACTGAAACCGAAATTTGAAATGCTTCAAGTAAAACTACGAATTCCTACAATCAAAATTGTATGAAGAGGGGTACGTACATACCATAGAATACAATTTCCGGCGCAGTAAAGTGAAGTGGCAGAAATATAAAAGAATTATTCATAAAGCCTTGCGAAGTAGGCGTAGGAGACTGCGCTTGCCGCTGGGAGTTCTAACTCACGGCCCGCTTGCCCACTAGATTTTGTAATGTGATTGGCATTTCTCTCAGTTTAAGATTTAAAAACTCTTGGTTTTTCGAAAAAAAATACTAAAAGGACTTACCAAATTGGCTAAATCCCGCAGTTGTGGGCACTCAGACAATGACGTACAATACGAGTTTTAAACACAGCTAAAAAGTTGGGGACACACAATTTATGTAAGACCTATCATTATGAATTATGAAGGTATAATATACCAATATCAGGTGTAAATATCTTTGTGCTCATCATAAAAACAAAAATACTCTGTCCGCCATTTTAACCCAAGAACTTTGGCTTCGCATCAGGCAGGGCCAGGGCAGGGCCAGTCAGTGTCAAGGGTATAAAAAAAACTCACTTTTCACGCTGACAGATAAGATCCATAAATAATACAATTTTTTTCGTAAAGAAAAGAGTCGTGTAATGCATGAGCCTCTTTACATTCTTTGACTCTTCTCTTACCACACATGCAGACTCTTCGAGTAAACATGAGCTGTGTTTGCGGTATCTTAGGGAATGAATCTGTGTGCAAACTACTAGGTTATTTACTACGAAGGCTGCGTTACCTCAATTTACCGAACTTGCTTGTGGGTCGCGGAGTTCATCATTCTATCAATTGTTTATGGGTGCTCGGTGCTCGCTGCACCAGTCACAATCACAAGTCTCTGGAAATGACTATTTTATTTGACCATAATGAATGATAATAGTAGGTAATACTACCGTTCAAAAAACGTTATTTCATAAAAGAAGATAAATCTGCATTAAAAACTAGGCGTTTATTCCAAATTGTATAAAGCCAGGCGACAATACACATAGTATGCACCTAAGTATCCTAGGCGAGAAATGGGGTTCTAGGCTACTTATTTCAGAATAATATTTTCTTTACAGTTGGTTTGGTTGGTTTGGCCGGTTTAAAGACAACTACCAAGTTAAATTTTGCACGTTAAATATAACTGTTTAATTACAATGACGTAACTCGATATCGTATATGTCACAGAAAATAGCGGTTTCCCGTAACTGTTTGATGTTTGTGCTGTCACTCGCTTTAGTTTTAGTTTAGTTTATTCAGTCAGAGACCTACTGAAAATCAGCGGATCGGCTTGCCGTGGCAATATGCTAAGTGGGCTCCTATTCTAGCATCTAGATTGTATTGTGTGTATTATCTCTGTTACATTTGTCCAATTTGATGTTAAATAAAGCATATTCTATTCTATTCTAATAGCATAAATAAACTGAACAGCGCCCTCAGACGTTTACTTACGCCGTGTCTTGCGTGGGCGACGGTCGCGCGACCGTCGCGCGACCGTAGCCGTCGCGTCTTATCGCATCGTCTTCTTCCATATCGATAAGGTTTGATTTCGTATGCGTCGCATCGCCGTCGCGCGACCATCGCGCAACCGTCGCCCACGCAAGATACGGCGTTACATATTAGCAGAGCCAACATTTTTGTCGAATAACGCATTGAGAAACTTCAAACACTCATGGTAGAGGCCAAGGACGATATAATACCGGGACAGACAAAGCCCATACAAAAAAGCGTACCCCTGAAATGTAAAACTAGATGGCGCTGTTTCGCAGCCTGAAAGAGGCCAAAATCATATTTTCCCCAAATATTTTTGCGTGTTTTTATTTTTCATAAGAACAAATGACATGCTTCTTTATTTTAATATCATGATAACAGGTCAATACACATTTTGAAAAAAATAAAGTAGGCATCATCAGTGTTAGTAGTACTTAATAGGTGGCGCTAAAAAATTGTACCTACGATTCTTAGTATGAAGATTGTAAATCCTATATAAATCATCCTTGGTAGAGGCTAAGTTCGCATGAGCTGTCTTCCGACAAAGGAAATTATGTTATATTAAGGTAGCTGCCAATTAAACTAATGAGTAACATAATTGTGATATTATTGGCGACATCCTTGTATCACAACATCCACAACCCACGTGTTATATCATTAGTCGACGTTCCAAATTTCATAAGAAGGTTATCAATTCATGTCTATTTTTATAAGGTCTTAAATTTTATTTCTATATGATTGCTAAGAAAGTTACCCGACTGGCTTAGACCTGAACCTGAACCCAGACCGGGTGCCGGATCCTAATCTGCAGAACTTTACTTTTAATAATTAATTTTAAAGCTCATTGGTTCTATTTGAGTGTTGTAAAATAGCATGTAAAGGAAAAATAAATAAAATATAGATATCTGTTAATAAACAGTGAGTGAATGCAAAGTTTCATGTGTAATAACACATGAAACTTTGCATTCACTCCCAGTCAAATATATAGAAAATCTGAAATAATCCAGTTGGGAGGTGCATTATAAAAAATTTAAACTAAAATATTTTCTTCCTTTTCTTTGTAATACCTATTTATGTTTCAAAGAAAAATAAAATTCTACATAATCCAACAACAACATTCCAAATTCGCATACCTATTTCACCAGAGACCCCAATAAAAGTCGTTTTTTTTTTTTAATTATTTGAAATTATTTTGGAATTCAAATATAAATAAAACATCGAATTCATTATAATTCTTAAACTCAGTGAATTCTTCATAATTTTTTGTATAATTTTAACATCATAATTACAAATGTATGCAAAACATTATCTTAATGAAACACGGGCAAATTACGGATAAAAATATATACCTCTAAAAATTTTTTAGAAACAGACAACCAAATTTCAGCTTTCTAGTGCTAACGGTTACTGAGATTATCCGCGGACGGACGGACGGACGGACGGACGGACGGACGGACGGACGGATGGACGGACGGACGGACGGACGGACGGACAGACAGACATGGCGAAACTATAAGGGTTCCTAGTTGACTACGGAACCCTAAAAACAGGTATGTTCTCAAATACCTTATTCGGGTCAATCTGCGGCAAGAGTAACATGAGTCACGATTGTATGACATGTTCCGACGATGCAAGTTCAAGTGATAATCTATCTCTAAATAAGTGTTACTAGCAGTTAAAATAGCATGTAAAGGAAAAATAAATAAAATATAGATATCTGTTAATAAACAGTGAGTGAATGCAAAGTTTCATGTGTAATAACACATGAAACTTTGCATTCACTCCCAGTCAAATATATAGAAAATCTGAAATAATCCAGTTGGGAGGTGCATTATAAAAAATTTAAACTAAAATATTTTCTTCCTTTTCTTTGTAATACCTATTTATGTTTCAAAGAAAAATAAAATTCTACATAATCCAACAACAACATTCCAAATTCGCATACCTATTTCACCAGAGACCCCAATAAAAGTCGTTTTTTTTTTTTAATTATTTGAAATTATTTTGGAATTCAAATATAAATAAAACATCGAATTCATTATAATTCTTAAACTCAGTGATTTCTTCATAATTTTTTGTATAATTTTAACATCATAATTACAAATGTATGCAAAACATTATCTTAATGAAACACGGGCAAATTACGGATAAAAATATATACCTCTAAAAATTTTTTAGAAACAGACAACGGGACAGGTGAAACGGGATAAAAAATGCAAACTCAATGTTTTTTCTCATTAAAATTGGCCAAAGGGAGGTCCGAGAGATTGCAACGAGAGATTTAATAATATCAGACATTTTACACTCGCGGGACCCGAAAAAGAACACCCTACTTAATTCGTTAAATACACGAAATCATGGCCGCGGACTTGTAAAAACGTTTTATTTATCCGAACGTGTGTGATTTTAACAGGCCGGCGCATTTGTACGTGGCATAAATTACAGGCACACCGGCGTTTGCTGTGTAATTCATTTTACGGTTCGTTAGCCATTTTCTGTGTGTGGATATCTCGAGCGCTGATCATGATTCTTGATTCGGAAAATTTGTTTCACCTTTTCGTTGTGAGATTTTCGAATGGTCTCGGGTTTGTGCATTGATTTTTCACGCTAAATTGGAGCAGTTACAGTACAGTGAGTAACCGCGCTACAAGCTGGCTTTGTTACTGATGTTTTAAAATAAATATAACTTTTTAACAAAAAATAAAACCGCCTTCAAAAAAAGCGTGTTACAAAACACGGAGAAACTAAAAAGCCAAAAATAATAAACCTTCGAATTCAGATTTCTTATCGGATTGCAATAATCTAAACATCCAAATTATAAACAAATCAATTATTTTTGTAGTCGGTACCAGACCTGTTCGTCGCCTTCCTGTTTGCCCCACCCAACCATACGCAGGCTGGCCCCGACTCCAAATATAATTGATTTGTTTATAATTTGGATGTTTAGATTATTGCAATCCGATAAGAAATCTGAATTCGAAGGTTTATTATTTTTGGCTTTTTAGTTTCTCCGTTTTTTGTAACACGCTTTTTTTTAAGGCGGTTTTATTTTTTGTTAAAAAGTTAATTTATTTGTTGATTTTTAGTGGTTGCTAGTGATATTATATGTATCAGTCCGAATATATGTACAGTAGTGAAAGAATTGTCCTTTAACTCCTAACCATTGAGGAGTTGACCTTCCATCATCAGCTCAGCCACACAAAATTATTACCATCAGGCGCAAATACTGGTGTACCTTTGAAAAATACACAAAAAACATTACATGTGCCTATATCATTTGAAGAGTTCCCTCGATTTCTCCAAGATCCCATCATCAGACCCCGACTTGGTGCCAATGGGACCATCTCGGAGTTATACCCGTTCGATCAAAAAAAAAATTTTGAAAATCGGCCCACGATTCTCGGAGATATCGAGTAACATACATACAAAAAAAAATAAAAAAAAAAAACATTCAGTCGAATTGAGAACCTCCTCCTTTTTTGAAGTCGGTTAAAAATAGTCTGAATACGAACAATGAAGTCACAATCGCAGGCCATAACAGAATTAAAAACCGGCCAAGAGCGTGTCGGGCCACGCTCAGTGTAGGGTTCCGTAGTTTTCCGTATTTTTCTCAAAAACTACTGAACCTATCAAGTTCAAAATAATTTTCCTAGAAAGTCTTTATAAAGTTCTACATTTGTGATTTTTTTCATATTTTTTAAACATATGGTTCAAAAGTTAGAGGGGGGGGACGCACTTTTTTTCCTTTAGGAGCGATTATTTCCGAAAATATTAATATTATCAAAAAACGATCTTAGTAAACCCTTATTCATTTTTAAATACCTATCCAAAAATATATCACACGTTGGGGTTGGTATGAAAAAAAATATCAGCCCCCACTTTACATGTAGGGGGGGTACCCTAATAAAACATTTTTTTCCATTTTTTATTTTTGCACTTTGTCGGCGTGATTGATATACATATTGGTACCAAATTTCAGCTTTCTAGTGCTAACGGTTACTGAGATTATCCGCGGACGGACGGACGGACGGACGGACGGACGGACGGACGGATGGACGGACGGACGGACGGACGGACGGACAGACAGACATGGCGAAACTATAAGGGTTCCTAGTTGACTACGGAACCCTAAAAACAGGTATGTCCTCAAATACCTTATTCGGGTCAATCTGCGGCAAGAGTAACATGAGTCACGATTGTATGACATGTTCCGACGATGCAAGTTCAAGTGATAATCTATCTCTAAATAAGTGTTACTTTCCCGATATATGCATAGATCCTTTCATTTGCAGCTGTAGTTCAAATAAACACTCAATGAAGTCGTGACTCACGTTACTTTTCCGTGACCCCATTCTTTTTCTTCTTAATTACCACTACTGCAGTGCTCGAAATTGGCAATATTGGTAGTGAATTGAGTAAAATGAAACTATTTACTGTACTGTGGTAAAGGCGTAAACTCAAGATCGTACCGTTTCCACTAAAAATCTTTCGTAAGAAATTAAATGAACACCTACTCGACTATTTGCAGTCACCGCAAATGCCATTGGGAAACCCCTATAGAGCATTACGAGTACCTATAAATGAGTTTTCCGGGAACCGATACGTGAGGGAGAGTTTTGAAATGTATCAAGGATCAGTAAACAGTGGAATTAAACGCCTATAGTGTAATTTAAATGTCCTTCTAAGCTCGAGTTTAATAGGTAATTTACTTGGAAAAACCAGTATAAGAGGACACTTAGATTACAAGTAAATTGTGGACCTTCTTTGGTTGACTTTGCATACTTGACACATACCATGAAAATACTTGTCATTTAGTCGCATGTGTAGAGGAAAGTTTCGAAAAGAACTAATCTCAATAGTTTCCCTCTGTACTGGAAGGTATGGATTCCCTCACGCCGATTCATGGAATTACTTGCCAAATGTATCTCAGGCTCCCATGAGCCATGTTTGTAGCCGGGATAACGCAAGGAAGATAGAATAGAATTTTAGAATAGATTAGTTTATTTTCTAAAGGTTTTACAATCTTTAGTTACCAGAGGCCCCCGCACTAGGTTACACCTGTATCGCGGGGAACCAATTACAATTTTGTATCTGAGTTTCGTTAGGTACATGCAAACTATATCTAAGTTAATACAAACATAATTATATTAAGGCTTATATTCAAATAGACTACACTAGAATTACAGATTGAAAGGTAAGTTGTTAAGTGACTCTATACAAAATTGCTTCTGTCTCTATGTAACTCAGTGACTGGAGTAGTTTAAAAGTCGTATATTTGGCCTCATTTACATTACTTTATATCACAGTACTTGAGAATAGCGTTGTAGGCTGCTATCTTAATATAATCCCCAAATCGTTTAGCAAAAGCAGAGGATACCTTTGGAACCGGTAACGTAAATACTCGTTTCTTAAGGAGGGAATTGTAACAAGTCAAATGCTTGGAGGAGATATGTGCAAGCAGAACTACTTTATGCAGGAATAATTGACAGACGGTTAGAACCTTTGCTTCAGCATAAAGATCTGAAGTTGGGAATCGGAAGGATTTCTTTAACATTACCTTTACTGACCATGAAGCCCACCAATACCATCAACTCACCTGTTAGTGAATCTTTGTCGTTAAGACATTGGTCTGGCTTTAAAAATAATTTATCTTTATTAACCTTCTGCCTCCTCCCCTCCAAAGTGCCATTGAAACGTTTTTAGAGTGCCTAAGGGTACCCAAAACCCTGGACACATTACAATTTACATTCGAGTAATGACTGTAATTAGCCTAGCCCCTCGGGCATTCAGCTATAAATATGCAAAATTTAATATGACAAATTAAAAATACCTACGCCAATTAAACTAAATGACAATCACATTTTGAATCACAATACCTAATTGCAATTTGATATCTCGTTATTATTTTGAAGTGTTACAATATCACCTAATTGCCTCTAGTCATTTAATATCCAGGTTATAAAACGTATCCATCTAATTTACATAGATATATAAGTAATATTTCATTTGATTCTTATAACTGCGATTCTGAGTCTTTAAGTAAAAACAATGTAAATAAAATATTTTTAATTAAAAATATATTTAAAACAAGGACATAAAAATGTCCAAAATAACTCAGTTGGTCTGTTTCTTTATTAATGTTCTTATACTTAATTTCATGCATGTTGTGAAATAAATTGTTTTAAATACAGGGAACATCCCTACAGAGTTGCCTCATACGCTAGCCCCCATGAGGGACAGAGCATATTACCCGAAATTAAAAACGCATTTTACGCCGACAAGTCGTTAAAACACACACGAATAACCTACTACATATTAATTTAGTCGGGTTATTCCAGGCCCATGGAGTTTGGGTGACGCCACACCTCGGACACTGGCGATCAACTATATGAAAGAGAAATATATATATGCGTTCCTAGCACACAGTCTAAGCTCGTGTAGGTGAACGCGTATTATGCTTGTATGAGTGAAATATGACAGGTGGTTCGCGTTTTTGACAAACGGTAACTGTAAGGTAACCGAGAAGGGATGGGCGGGAGTGGCCATACTCCCGCTGAAAGTCCTACCTTGCTGTGGTCACGAAGCACTTGAAGTAGAAGGCGAAGAACAAACGAAAATATTTCGCGCTCTCTTCTTGATCCGATAAAGCATCTATTGAATAAAATATTATAAGACTGGATCAAACCTGTAATTGATCTTCTACAACTCAAACTGAACGCTGGCAAAATTCTGCCAATGGACAAATGCCATAATTAAGAACTTACTAAATCCTGATCAAATTGATAGCCTATTACGGCAGTCAGAAATGCCTCATTGTTATCTCTACCGGGGCGGCCCTGTAACAAAAGCAAAAAATTAAACTGTAGGCTATAACTCCTTATACTGACCAACATTTGTTCAGCGACTTTTAAAAATAACTTGTATTTTGATTTTTATTACGCTTGAAAGTTTCTCCTAAGAGGTGATTTATTGCGAATTTTGTTGTCTAGAGGGTGACAAATAACCTCAATGATAATAATAATGGCGTACATTGAAGCTATATGTATATTTATTTTGTATGAAAAATTAAAGACTTCATAATTTTTAAAAGTCGCTGATCAAAATGTTGGTCAGTTTAAAGAATATATCCTACAGTTTAATATTTTGCTTTTGTTACAGGCCCCACCCTGTGTAGTTACTTATGCTTGCTCTTTGAACACAATCCTAGAGGTGAGAGGTCGTCAAATTACTAAAAGGTTGGATGAGAAAGGTCACAATCATGTTACGTGTCCATCCATTAGAACAGAACCATTTCTAACTCGATATTCTATTCTCTTTCGAACGAAGCCGTACCGGCCTTAACTGAGTTATCTCACTATTCGATCTGCTTTATGACTGAGAAATCTAACCATTGATCGTTGAGCTAAGTAAGTCGAGTTAGGAATTCTCGGGAGATTCAAATCCCCCTAAACTAAATTTGAAAAGAAAAATATTGTTTTTAACACACCAACTGGTATAGGCTTTCTTTGCTATTCGAAAACAGATAGCAAATTTGCATTTTACGTATCCACAAGAGTGCAAAGTAATTTCATACATTGAACTTGATGTCTTAAGGTGGCTGGTAGATTTTACCTATAAATGATGATTTTGAATCATAAAAATTTAATAAATTTATCGATTTGATTTAGTTTGATGTTTTATAGTCAGTATTTTGTTCGTGCTGGTGTGGTGAAAATTTTGTGTTTCACTCGGTGCCAAAGTTTAACCTTCGTGCCTTAAAACCCTCGCAACGCTCAAGATTCCAACATTATGGAAGAGACACAACCGAAACAAATATGATGATCGTATTCATGTTTTTTTTTAATATTGTAATCTGTTATCTTACACTGGTCAAAAAGAGAAATAAAAAAACAAAGTGTGATGTAAAGCTGAATTTTTGGTATGTTATTTGGGGTCCTTGGAGGAATGTAGGACTATATTTTGCAAGCAAAAAAATGGTGTGCTAACTTCGTAATTTAAAAAAAAAAGTAAAAAATCAGACTTTTTTTGGTATTTGCCGTTTTATTAAAAAACTATGCATTTTTGGTCAAAAGTTGCTTTGTAATGTTGAAAGCGCATTAAATTCCAAACAGTTTGACATCTTTTTTATCAATGTCCGTCAAATATTTTTTGAGATATGAAGCGTCAAAAAAAGAACATTTTTCCCCTTTCTATGAAAATATTCCTTTTGCTAATATTTTGAGACAGATATCAGCAAAACAACTCAGGCTATTACATAAAATGTAGAAAATTTCACTAGCTTTCATTTAAGACCAAAAGTGTGCCAGTTATTTAAAAACCGGCCAAGAGCGTGTCGGGCCACGCTCAGTGTAGGGTTCCGTAGTTTTCCGTATTTTTCTCAAAAACTACTGAACCTATCATGTTCAAAACAATTTTCCTAGAAAGTCTTTATAAAGTTATTTTTTTCATATTTTTTAAACATATGGTTCAAAAGTTAGAGGGGGGGGGGACGCACTTTTTTTCCTTTAGGAGCGATTATTTCCGAAAATATGAATATTATCAAAAAACCCTTATTCATTTTTAAATACCTATCCAACAATATATCACACGTTGGGGTTGAAATGAAAATAAATATCAGCCCCCACTTTACATGTAGGGGGGGTACCCTAATAAAACATTTTTTTCCATTTTTTATTTTTGCACTTTGTTGGCGTGATTGATATACATATTGGTACCAAATTTCAGCTTTCTAGTGCTAACGGTTACTGAGCTGAGATTATCCGCGGACGGACGGACGGACGGACGGACGGACGGACGGACGGACGGACGGACGGACGGACGGACGGACGGACGGACGGACGGACAGACAGACAGACAGACAGACATGGCGAAACTATAAGGGTTCCTAGTTGACTACGGAACCCTAAAAAATAGGATTATATCGTAAGTCTAGTATAACTGGATCAGAAATAATCGGTGGATGGTAATGGCATAGTTTACATATATTTACAGGAGGTGTAGCGGAGAATAAATTATTATTATTTGGGGGCTGTTCAAGTATTACTCAGACACATATTTGCGTATATCAAATCAACATTTATTTAGTAAGTTAAATTTACGGTCAAAAAGACCTCAGGATCGCCGCTTGGCGGAAAAAATATTTACGAGTAGAAAACCCTCATTAATTGAATCAGATTGTTCCGAAATTGTTCTTGTACGGACTGGTTTTTAAAGCATATCACTGAGGGTCAATAACATCGAATTCGATGCAATCTCACGAGCGTTGTCGTGGACGTGCCCGAATCATAGTATTCTCCGTTTAACGAAATATCAGTACATAGTATGTGTTGTATTGCACGCGCAGGTCTCTCACCGCCGCGCAGGTGTAGTCGGACCATAACTCGACAGTATACAATACACGCTTGTACAAAAACTGAGGAACAGCTGTCTTTTTACGCTGTCACTAGTTCACTACATTTGGCGAATCTTCTAGCCAACATGTTTGCCCTTACTGCGGTGGCTCGCCTCTGCCTTTCTATGTCTTCCTGGTCTTTTAAACTGGACAAGATGTGACCAAGATATTTGACTTCGTGGACTCTCCGCAATTTAACTCCATCAAGCAAAAGAGGTGGTACATGTGTGGGCATATTGTGCTGCCTCCATGAGCATAAATTCAGACTTGTCCGGATTGTATGGCGTATCTCTCGCATTCTGCAAGTATCTTACGCATAGCTCCCACAGATGGTGCTAGTAGGACCATATCGTCTGCATATGCGATGTGATTTATCATTTGCCCATTGATGGAGCAGCCAACCTCGGTACTGGTCAAAGCCTGCGACAGCCCATCCATGTACACGCTGAAGAGAGCCGGAGACATACTGCCTCCTTGTCTCACGCCACAGTTTAGCCCGCTGGCTGTGGACAGAGTTGACTTCCATCTTACTACGTTCTTCTGCTGGGAATACCACTTCTCCAGTATCTTAATAATTGGCGTGGGCGCTTTCCGTTCCCCTAGTTTATTCCACAGCAATTGGTGGTCAAATACAACTCAAGTGGACTTTCTATCACTACAGTTGTGCCATCAAGATGCAGAACCAGGACCCTCAAAAAGGAAAATGTAAAAGGAAAATGTAGTGTGAGTGTGGCCTGTCACACTACAATGTAACTAATTCTGTTTTATTTTTCTAGTTTACTAAACTTCAAAATTTTACTGTATTTTATTTCTTCATTAGTAATAGTCAAATCGATGCAAAGTTAGCTTAGACAATTTTTTCAGATAAACGGATATCAAAGAAATTAAGATCGAATAGATAGCACTTTCAACCTAAAACTTTTAGCGTAAACTATTTTACCTTAACCAATCTACCAGACTCTTGGCTTCTCTATTTATAGATTTTTTTTTGTTTACCAAAGTAACCATTCGTCTTACTGACCTTTATTTGCACTAAAACTAAAGCAAAATAAATTTTATACAATGTTATATTGCAATATATATCATATCATGAAGTATTTTGCAGATATTTGTCCAAAAATATTGGCAAAACGCTACATTTTATACTTATAAATGCGTCAAAAATTAACCTTTTTGACGCTTCATATCTCGAAAACTATTTGACGGACATTGATAAAAAAGGTGTCAAACTGTTTAAAATTTAATGCGCTTTCAACATTACAAAGCAACTTTTGACCAAAAACGCATAGTTTTTTAATAAAAAAATAAAAACCAAAAAAAGTCCGATTTTTTTACTTTTTTTTTAAATTACGAAGTTAGCACACTTTTTTTTTGCTTGCAAAATATAGTCTTACATTCCCCCAAGGACTCCAAATAACATACCAAAAATCCAGCTTTACATCACACTTTGTTTTTTTAGCCGATTTTCATGTAAGATTTGACCGGTGTATCTTGCAAATAAAATATATCACATTTCAAATTTTATAACTACAACAAAAATCATACGTTATTTGACTGAATATATTTCAATTCATATACCTTGTAAACATTTACCTATAGTGAACACGAACAGTCCCCACCTCTGTAAAATCGCTCACATATTTCGTATACCAACTCATTCAACATACAACGTACTTGCTTGCAAATGGCTGTGGTGAAGGTTAACTTTAAGCTAATCAAACACAATTTAGGTTAGATATTGAAATAATAAAAATCCCAAGCCACACAGAAAGACATAAATAGAAAAATCAGCTTTTAATCATTTTACGTAAAGATTCTTCTGATCAGTCATTTATATTTTTATGAAACCATTCAAGAGAAATTGTGTTAATTTCATTCGAGTTTTGGGATACGTGTTTTTCATTATGTTTGATATGTTGTGCCTAATAAATATTAAGTATTTGAAGAAAATTGTATTGTGTACATATACCCATGTGAACTTTACCTACAGCCAAGTTCGTTTACCTACTTGCAATATCCACGACTCTAAGGCCTGATTTAGACGGCGCGCGAACTCGCATGCGATTTTAGTTACATTGCGGACTGATGAGGTTACATTCAACATTCAACCTTGCACAGCCAGTCAATACCGCAATGTAATAAAACTCGCATGAGAGTTCTCGTACCGTGTAAATGGGCCCTAAGTATGATTATAGAAGCGCATTCAGATAGCTTCGCAATCGCATGCTTGTAAGAACTCAAGTTTATTATTACACTAGCTTTTGCTCGCGGCTTCGCTCGCGTTAGAACGAGACAAAAAAACCCCCGACCGCGACATAGTGGACCGATTTTCATAAAACATGGCTAAGAACACTCCCGACTAACTCAGCTTTCAAACAAAAAAAACTAAATCGAAATCGGTTAATCCGTGCAGGAGCTACGATGCCACAGACAGACACACACACACACACACACAGACAGACAGACAGACAGACAGACAGACACACAGACAGACACGTCAAACTAAACTTATAACACCGCGTCGTTTTTGCGTCGGGGGTTAAAAAGTAGCCTATGTCACTCTCCATCCCTTCAACTATCTCCACTTAAAAAATCACGTCAATGCGTTCTCCGTTTTGCCGTGAAAGAAGGACAAACAAACAGATACACACACTTTCCCATTTACAATATTAGTATGGATTTGAGGAAATATCTGCGATAGGTAAGTACTTTTATAGGAATGTAGCGGTGGCAAGAACGGCGCCGCAACAGTAATGTAGCTACAGTTGCTGTTCTGAAAGTCACCCATTTTTTCCATGTTTTACAATGTTTGCATTATTAAATAGATTGTCCACCGGTTATATCTGATAGGCGTGTTCAGTGGATACACGTAGAACTCAACATTAAGCCCCATTTAGATGGTACGAGTTCTCGAACGTACGATTATCGAAGTACGAGAAAAAATATCGTATCATGTAAACTATGCGTACGATATCGCACGAGAGGGGGCGATAATCGCCTCGCCTTTGATATTTGTATGTCTCCGTGTAAACAAAACACATATGCGAGAATCGTATACGAGTTTATACGCTACTCAGTCGAAATGAATTCAGTAGAAATCATGTAAAACATGGTGTTTTTATATTTATAGCTACTTCTCAGTAACTACTAAAACCAAAAATAAATTCGGCTTATTAATATTATACAGTTAATATTTACCTACTGACATTTTACCCCATATATCTATGGGGCAAAATGCCTACTATAATTTAAAAAAAATGTTATTTATATTCTATGTTTAATAATATCCCAAACCTAATCGCATGTATCGCAACCAAGATTTTATTAGCTAGGTAACGCTACGGTCGAAATCATTATTTTCCCTATTGTATATTATTGAGACCTTCATAAATCATTTATAGTGTTTTTAATATTATTGGGTACTATTCATCTTAAATTCAAATAAATCCAATGTAAATTATACCCAATATTATAAAAAAGCATATAATATATGTGTTTATAATTAATTAATTAGCAACTAGGCACGCAAGTTGACAGGCAAAACTCGTATGAAAATCGGTTCGCTCCGATTCGTGCGATAATCGCACGTTCGAGAAAAAATGTCATACGAGAACCGGTTTAGACGAGTCGAGAAATGTTATGGATATATCTCCCGAAAATTCTACTCTCCGTCTAAACTATTTCGCCTGGCGATAATCGCCTGGCGAGTCTCGCATACGATACTCGTATGCGAGTTTTTATTTCTCGCACTAATGTAAACGTTTTCGTACGATACTCGCCAGGCGATTATCGCATACGATAATGTCATACGAGTTTCTCGACCAAGACGGGCGAGAAACTCGTACCATCTAAATGGGGCTTTATAGTGTAGACGACCGGTCTGGCTCAGTCGGTAGTGACCCTGCCTGCTAAGCCGCGGTCCTGGGTTCGAATCCCGGTAAGGGCATTTATTTGTGTCATGAGCATGTGATATTTGTTCCTGAGTCATGGATGTTTTCTATGTATATAAGTATGTATTTATCTATTTAAGTATTGTATATCGTCGCTTAGCACCCATAGTACAAGCTTTGCTTAGTTTAGGGCTAAGTTGATCTGTGTAAGGTGTCCCCAATATTTATTATTTATTTGTATGTCTTTCCCATCACGGAACAATGGTGTTCCGGACCTTTGGGAGGCGTGCGCGGGGCCGAAGCCAACACGTAGAGGCCCTTTTGACACTTTAATGAAATGTAAGGGGTACACCGAGCGGATGCTGCCCTTACCCGTATCATGGGACACACGCAGAGGCAGCACCCGCCAGGGTGTAAGGACTATTTGAGAGTTAATGGAATCTAAAATGAACTGGGCTATTTTGATGAAAGTGATGGACTAAATACTGGGCTATGGATAAAAAACCGGACGCCTGCCTAATAAAATGGTATACAATTTTATTTCCGGCAGACGGTGACTCGTCCCCACAAGATGGGCCCCCACAAAAAGCGACATTCAAGATGGCTCAAGGGCAACACCGGTGTGAGAACTCAAGGGTGTCGAGAGGTGTACACCGCTTTCTGCCCAGTGGCCGTTAAGCCACTGTACCAACTCGCGTCTTATGCAAATTTTCACTTCCACCCCTGGGGCATGTAGCCCTAACGACCCCACTCTGGACGGCCAGCCAAGGCAAGCCAGAGGTAGAGAGTACTGTCCCACCCACCCGCCTTACGGGTAACAGAACTCCCCAGGAGCACTCGGGTACGTGGGGTCGCTGTTCCCCAACAGCTCGCCACAAGCTGCCCTGCGTTGACTGATTGCACTGGTTAAACCAATGGGCGATGGGGTCGTCACATCCCTACGCCTTATTATTATTTTATAATAATGGAAAAAATGGATTAGTTACAATTGCCCCCCAGTCGAGATTTGTACCTTACAAATAAATGTAATCAAAACAACAACAAGGTACAGCGGGGCAAATCTTGTTTGGGGGGCAATTGTAACTGATCCATTTTTTTCATTATTACACTATGATGTTGAGTTCTACGTACATGTATCCACTGAACACGCCTACCATATATAACCGGTGGACACTCGTAAAACATGGAAAAAGTCTAAATTTAGTACTTAGATTTAATTTAGTATTAGTTAAGTTTTTTTGTACCAATTTTTTTGTTCAATTTCGATTTCAAGTAACCTAACCTAACCACAAAATTAAAATTTTGAAAAACCCACGACCGCAATATAGTAGAACGATTTTCATGAAACACGGCTATGAACACTCCCGACTAACTCAGCTTTCAGACAAAGAAAACTAAATCTAAATCGGTTCATCCGTTCGGGAGCTACGATGCCACAGACAGACACACACACAGACAGACAGACACGTCAAACTTATAACACCCCGTCGTTTTTGCGTCGGGGGTTAAAAATGGATCAGTTACATTTGCCCCCCAGTCGAGATTTGCCCCGCTGTACCTTATTAGTTTTGGGATTAACATTAGTTAATTTTTAACCCCCGACGCAAAAACGACGGGGTGTTATAAGTTTGACGTGTCTGTCTGTTTGTTTGTCGGTCTGTCTGTCTGTCTGGTGGCATCGTAGCTCCCGAACGGATGAACTGATTTAAATTTAGTTTTTTTTAGGGTTCCGTAGTCAACTAGGAACCCTTATAGTTTCGCCATGTCTGTCTGTCCGTCCGTCCGTCCGTCCGTCCGTCCGTCCGTCCGTCCGTCCGTCCGTCCGTCCGCGGATAATCTCAGTAACCGTAAGCACTAGAAATCTGAAATTTGGTACCAATATGAATATCAATCACGCCAACAAAGTGCAAAAATAAAAAATGGAAAAAAATGTTTTATTAGGGTACCCCCCCCTACATGTAAAGTGGGGTCTGATATTTTTTTTCATTCCAACCCCAACGTCTGATATATTGTTGGATAGGTATTTAAAAATGAATAAGGGTTTACTAAGATCGTTTTTTGATAATATTAATATTTTCGGAAATAATCGCTCCTAAAGAAAAAAAAAGTGCGTCCCCCCGCTCTAACTTTTGAACCATATGTTTAAAAAATATGAAAAAAATCACAAAAGTAGAACTTTATAAAGACTTTCTAGGAAAATAATTTTGAACTTGATAGGTTCAGTAGTTTTTGAGAAAAATACGGAAAACTACGGAACCCTACACTGAGCGTGGCCCGACACGCTCTTGGCCGGTTTTTTGTTTGAAAGCTGAGTTAGTCGGGAGTGTTCTTAGCCATGTTTCATGAAAATCGGTCCACTACGCCGGGGTTTTTTTCAAAATTTTAATTTTGTGGTTAGGTTATTACTCGTATAGTTAGGTATTTCTTAAACTCTACACTGCTCTACTCTACTTAGGTACTTTTAAAAGGTAGTACCTACCTCAGTGAAAGATTTGCATTTTAGTTTTTTCATAATCAAAGTGCCGTCATAACGGGTAAAAAGGTTTAATTGTTTTTTAGCAGAAACGTCTGCAATCGATGCCACTAGGCTTAGAATAAATTTTAAAGTGGAAAATGTCGGCCTTGGGTGAGACTTGAACTCACGGCCTCTGGATCGATACTCCAGCGCTCTGCCAACTGAGCCACCAAGACTTCAAACAAGCCAGCGAAATTTTCCACCACTTAGGTCAATGGGACCCGTAGCGACATGTACCGTAAGAGTGTTAAACTTCTTAAATGGCAACCGGAGTTCCAAGTCTTATTGGAAATTCACCAGTTACGATGCGCTAACCATGCTAAATTTTTAACTTCTGATTAGCAGAAACGTCTGCAATCGGTCCAAGGTTTGAACAACATTACTTTTAGTACGCGAGCGAAGCCGCAAGAAAAAGCTAGTAATGTTATATTTAGTATGTAGCTTAAGCCTACTTACGTCTCAAAAATCACTCTGTATATTTTGTATGTTGGGTTTATTCATAATGTGTTCGTATAAGGGCCGTGACCTGTTCATAATGTGAATAAACAAGAACGGAATTATATCCAATTTGTGTTTCGACGTTGGCAAGACCAAAAGGAAATAATGTTTATTACTTTAAGATGTCTATTTATTCGTACAAAAGATGGAGTAGTATAGATGTTTTGTGAATTTATTTTTCCCCTCACTAGCTCGGAAACACGTGTTTTGTCCTTTAATACCAGCGGGTAAAAACGCATTTTATCCACTAGTGGGTAAAGTAATTTGACCTTGAATAAAGTCAAAATAACTGCATTAAAATTGATAAAAGTAGGTGAATCTAGTAATAAAGATGATTTACCACCTGTGGAACTACTGGAAGCAGTGATAAACGCATTTTTTGCGTTGTAGTTTTCTCGATATAGTGAGGGGAAAATTTTTGTGTTACACTCGGGTGCAAATGTATTTTACTTCTCGTGTGTTAAAAAACTCGCAAGTTCAGGATTCTATTCTCGAACCACTCGCTTCGCTCGTGGTTCAACTATAGAATCCTTTCACTTGCTCGTTTTTCAATTCCACACTCGGTGTTAAAATACAACTTTGCCCCCTTGTATAACAAATAACTATTGTGTGGTACATATTCCTTTTGACGTCACCTTTTCCTTCCAATCTGTTAACATTAAAATATAAAAAAAATATATTTTTTCATGTAGGCCTAATTACAAGCTCTTAATGAAAAAAAAGTTTCCAGACTGAAGTATTAGTAGCCATTATTAACTCATAAACATTACCTATTTGAAAATTTCTTGCCCGTGGGAAAAAACTCCTTGAACGTTTATTTAAAAAAAAAACTAAATGATAATGGCCCCAAATAAGCCGGGTTGACGAACTACCCACGATTGCAGAATTTTAGATACCTATCTACTTAGGCTCTAACTAAGCTATGCCCACAGACCAATCATTTCGCTTACGCTTAAAGACTGCTGAAGTGTGCAAAAGAGAAGCTCTCACGTATATGAAAAGAGGCAGACTACAAATGAAAAAACGTGACCATTTTTGATGACAGGCAGCGGCCGCTAGCGGCATACTCAATTTAAGTTAACGGATTAATCGGACCTTTCAGTACAAATAGTTGTATTTAGAGGATACAGTGGGTGATTACCGTTTTGATTAAACAGTTACATAATTTCTGAATTTAATACTCCCAATGACATTTGACATTGGTCCAGTTTTGATCTCACTTTTGATATTCGACAGTTCTTCTTTGTCATCCTACTTCTATGGCTATGCCTAAGGAAATTGATGAAAATATATTTATTTCCCAAACTGGTTACCGAGTGGGATCCATAGATGGTATAGGTCGGGGTACAGGCAGAATGAAAAGGGGATGGTGCCACGACTTAGAAAAAAAATCCGAACTGATAGGAAAGTGCGAGTGATAGGGTCGAGTGGAGGAAGAGAGGGGATGCCGTTGCCCAGCAGTTGGACACTAATGCTCGTACAGTCTAATAAAAAAAATCGTACTTAAAATTAATACCATCTCAATCTTACAATTTCGCCGATAAAATTGTCTGTTATAATAATGTTCACTATTACATAAACCCCTTACGTCTACGTCTTAAATAACTCTGGAGCAGCATTCAACAGAATATGGAAGAGTATTCAAAAATATTTTCCCCTCACTAGCTCGGAAACCCGTCCTTTAATACCAGCGGGTAAAAACGCATTTTATCCACTAGTGGGTAAAGTCATTTGACCTTGAATAAAGTCAAATTAACTGCGTTAAAATTGATAAAAGTAGGTAAATCTAGTAATAAAGATGATTTACCACCTGTGGAACTACTGGAATCAGTGATAAACGCATTTTTTGCGTTGTAGTTTCCTCGCTATAGTGAGGGGAAAAGTTTTGTGTTACACTCGGGTGCAAATGTATTTTACTTCTCGTGTGTTAAAAAACTCGCAAGTTCAGGATTCTATTCTCGAACCACTCGCTTCGCTCGTGGTTCAAGTAGTATCCTTTCACTTACTCGTTTTTCAATTCCACACTCGGCGTTAAAATACAACTTTGCCCCCTTAACAAATAACTATAACTTCCCTAAAAATATGCCGATAATTGGATGCCACGATAGCGACCGCGCATATTCAATAGCTCAAACCCAAATTACGAATAAATTCACTACAACAACGAAGCCCGGTTCTCGTACCGCAACGGAACCCCTAAAAGTTTTCGCCCAATAAACGTAATTCCGCGATGCGCGAGAAGCACCGAAACGTTAATTTATCGCCTGCTTATCATTGCATGCAATAATCCACGGGGCATAAATTATTTGCGGATGGCGACACATGTGTCGTCCCGTCCACAATGACCCGTGTTGCGAGCTGCGGCATTGCCGAGAATCGACCGCATTTTCAGGCTTGTTTCAAACGCGCGTTCGGAAACTTTGCTGGGCGAAGGGGAAGTTGTAAAAAGGTGGCTAACCGAGACTTTCTGCATCGTAAACTTGTAGACTAACCATTTACCTCTATACAAAATTGAATATGGGTAAATTATGTACGGTATAGGTATGTACCTTGTTTTTAACCCCCGACGCGAAAACGGAGACGCGAAGACGGGGTGTTATAAGTTTGACGTGTCTGTCTGTTTATCTGTTTGTCTGTCTATGAGTGTGTCTGTATGTGGCATCGTAGCTTCCGGACGGATGAACCGATTTAGATTTAGCTTAATTAGTCGGGAGTGTTTTTAGCCATGTTTCATGAAAACCGATCCACTATGTCGGGGATTTTCCGGAACACCATTCTTCCGTGATGCGGAAGATCTGCGTAATAAATAAATCTAAAATCTAATCTAGTTTTAGCAGCAGTAATCCGAGTCCACCTGTCTAATCAAAATTGGCATATAAAATACAAAAAACTGCTCCATTACATTACTACAATAACATTTTTTATATGATAAGTACCTACTCCTAACACAGAAGTAAAATGACGAACATAAACCAAGGTAAATTAGCTTATTGCTAATAAGCACTAGACTTTACGTGCAGACATTTCATAGGTATTCATTTGGTACCGGATCGGAATATTCTCCCAAAATACCCAGAAATTTCTTCACTTTTGTGGCGTGGAATCCAACAAAAAGTGGAAATAATACGTACCAGCTGCTATAATAGCGGGGAGATGTGAACGGAATATTTATTCTGCGTAGGCCTAATTAGGAGGTTATATACGTAAAATACCCTGAATTTTCATCGTTTTCTGCTGAACTTCTGGGTGTTATAATATTTATAATTCTAAACAATTTGCCTTCGCACGAGTTTCGGAATTGCTTACACTCAGAATAAGTGCCCGCCTCAACTTATCTCGGCATCGCAGCGATTTACCCTCTCACGGAAATTGACTATTTTCGTTCACATAAGGTGGGTGTTACCTACCTAATAATGTTGCCAAGCAACGCGCTTTTATTCTATTTACACCACTAAAATAACTTATTTTTGTATGATACGAGAAATACGTATCGAATAAATTGGACTAAAAAGTATGTACCTATAATGGATAAAATGTTTTATGTTTAAGCGAATTATTAAGGCTTATTAATAATACAAGGTGCTCGCGAGGAACCCGCATAACTTGAACCACGCGTTTCTGAGGCCAAAAGAAAGAAAAAATGTTATATGAATTTTCAAATTTTTCGCGAAAAAAAATTTTTTTTTTGTTTTTTTTTTACTTTTTTGGACGTATTTTCACATAAAAAGTAATTTTTAACCATAAAGTTGGCAATTAAAATAAGTTCCTTAATTTATTTTTCTATAAACCAAATTTGGAAGTTTTTCTTGTCACATTTTGACATCTATCAATGACTACTGTGAGACTATGCTCCACAATTGCGCATCAGCGCCGTTAAGAAGACCTTTTCTATTGAGTAACAATACGGAAATGTTTTTTTTTTAATTGGCAATAACTCTGAAACTAGACGAAATCTAGAAAAGTTTATATGACATTTTAGTCTTAAAATGTGACCAAAAATATGCCGTTAAAGTTATATGGGTTCCTCGCGAGCACCTTGTATAACTAGGTAGATTAAGTAGTACGTAGCTACGAGTAAAATATTATGTGTAAACCAATGACTTGCTACTGCGCCAGGTACCTACCTACTGATTTACAATACAATGGACAATATTCTATTCAAATCTTGTTTTTATTTCTCTTGTATTGTAACATTTCTCGCGGTCTGTGTTAAAAATGCCACATTTGAAAAAGTTTCTCCTCAGACTGCATCTACATCTTACACCCCCCACAAAGTTCATTGAGCACTTTCAATCCTGTAAGTGTTGCACTTTTCTCTTTATTTATAGATTATATGCCCGACCTCGATACCGGTTGATACGTAGGGAACACTCAACGGATTAATTTCGTAGTTTCTGTTGAAGAAACTTCTTTATACCTATAGATTAGAATTGATATTTAATTAGTAATCTTCGCTGACCTTGACCGACCTTGACTGGAAACGGGACTGGAAACGACACTGATGTGAAAGCATGGCAAGCTGGCATGGCTTCCGATAGTCACACACGAAACTGAAGATTTTGGTCTGTTTCCACCTTTATACATTACAGTATATTACAAATATTTGCACAAACACAAGGAAAACACAAAACTATAACAAACAACTAGCTATTTATACAATCATTTACACAAAAGTTGTGCAAAACTATATGTAGAGGTACATTTGTTGTTCATTGACAGTTTGAGACTCTGAACAAATCTGTACAAAAAAACAAAAGACGCTCGCTGGCATCGGCATCTATACAGGTGCCTTGCCAGCACGCGCGCAGCACGGAAGTTGGTAGTTCCATCACCTACAGTCATCGTATGACTATTTATCTCCATGAAATATTAGAAACATGGCATCAAATTGTAAAAAAATAAATTTAACGATATCAACTAAAATATCGTGTCACATTTTTAGGGTTCCGTAGTCAACTAGGAACCCTTATAGTTTCGCCATGTCTGTCTGTCCGTCCGTCCGTCCGTCCGTCCGTCCGTCCGTCCGCGGATAATCTCAGTAACCGTTAGCACTAGAAATCTGAAATTTGGTACCAATATGTATATCAATCACGCCAACAAAGTGCAAAAATTAAAAATGGAAAAAAATGTTTTATTAGGGTACCCCCCCTACATGTAAAGTGGGGACTGATTTTTTTTTTCATTCCAACCCCAACGTGTGATATATTGTTAGATAGGTATTGAAAAATGAATAAGGGTTTACTAAGATCGTTTTTTGATAATATTAATATTTTCGGAAATAATCGCTCCTAAAGGAAAAAAAAGTGCGTCCCCCCCCTCTAACTTTTGAACCATATGTTTAAAAAATATGACAAAAATCACAAAAGTACAACTTTATAAATACTTTCTAGGAAAATTGTTTTGAACTTGATAGGTTCAGTAGTTTTTGAGAAAAATACGGAAAACTACGGAACCCTACACTGAGCGTGGCCCGACACGCTCTTGGCCGGTTTTGTTTTTATTATCATCAAAATAGATAACCTTATAAGCCCTTGCATTCAAAGAACTAATTTAACATGTAAGCTACTCAACAAAAAGACAATAAAACTTTGCCAATTTAAATTATGATTTCCAAGATTAAGCTCCACGTCCACGGGCACATTTACGCAATTTTCTCAGATTACATTTACGTGGACTGTCATAAATCATTATTAACAAAGAGTGTTTCGTTTTGGGGATGACGAAGAAACGTCATAATATAAATCCTGTAAGCAAATCGCCAATCCAGCAAGTTTATTTTGACATAATATATAGGTGAGTTTCGTTTTCTTTTAACCCCTTATTTGCCAAGAGTGGCCCTGAAGCTTTAGTAGTTTCATGTGCTCTGCCTACCCCTTTATGGGATACAGGCGTGATTGTATGTATGTATGTATATAGGTGAGTAACATGAGTCAATATGCTGATTGTAAAAATGGCTGCCAAGTTAGCTCGGCATGACTAGCTAGTAGTTGCTTCATAAACTCTTGCCCCCTTATTCATAAACGTAGGTACACTAAAGTTATCAAGCCGATAAAGTACGTATTTGTCCTTTTCCGACGTATAAGTGTGACAGAAAGAGACAAAAGAACTTTATCGGCTTGATAACTTTAGTGAACGTTTATAAATAAGGGGGTTAATGTCCACTATTTAATACTTTTTGCATGTAGGTAGGTAGGTACCTATCGCCAAAATAGGAAGCCGTTGAAATTCCCGGGACATTTCGGCGACCGGGCTTGTGGCGGCGAAGGCCTCGTAAGCCGCTTACACTTCGTCGCCGCCTCCGGTACCTATGACTTACGTCGCGATGTCTCGGACGTAATACTCGCTAAACCCTACGAGGTTAGGTTCAAGATCATAAAAAAAACATGACATCTCCAATATCTCCATCTACTTGTTCCCAGCTTAGTTGGATTCGATTTGAGTCAGGTACATGATTGGATTTTGTATCAAAGTCAATATCATTTTCCACCTTTTACGTTTCATATTATTCTTTCTTTACGAGTAACACGTGAAGAATCTATTATTTACAAGCAAATTGGCATGGAATAACATAAAAATTGTGAGGGTAACAACATATCCTATACTAGTTACTATTAAAATATTGGAATATTTCGTTTCCTCGGGTTTCAATATTTGCACGTGCGGTGAAATAACAACTTTGCTCCCTTGTAAAACAAACAACTACTTATGTCATTGGACAAAAATCTTCTCTTCTTGTTTATATACTTACCGAAAAGATAGTACCTATTATCTATATGGCGTGTCGCTTGTTTGTTTGATGTTTCATATCATATTGTAAAAGAATCACCTTCGAAGGCGCATGTTGAAGTTAATTATGTACATTAAGGTAGAATTCAATTTCATCATATTTTTCTCCTACTTTAGAGAAGTGTAACATCTGTAGTAGGTATAATAGTTTATAATGGCTGCTTCTATTCGAATACCGGTTTGCACACATGTTCTGTTTAACAGCGAGACAATATGATTCTAAAATTAAGCTGTTGCCAGTCGCTGTCCAAAAAAAACTGTAAAAGTCGTCTATCGCAATAAAACTTTGCAGTATAAGGTACCAACAGAAATTACGGGGCCCTTCGCTATGCTTGTTTAGTAGCCATTGTGCAGCCATGCTCCTGACTGGGTTTTCCACTCATCTATGGCGTTGAAATAGTCAATTGGAACCATCCTGTCGTGATATATACATTAATGATAACATTACACCAGTACCTACTATTAAATCTGAAATAGAGTTTTAAAAAAAATAATTTCCGCCTAAGTAATATTTCCTGTTAAAGGTTAAACCAAGGTCAAAAATATACAATATTGGAACAATATAATAGGAAAGGTAACCAGATGTAATCCATGGTTATTTTCCACAAAGGGCGTACAATTAAACCCCAATACAAGAGAACGATTATTCTACTTAGAATTAGACTGTAACGAAAAATGGGCGCTCGTGTCAATATTTGTATACTATTTTTATATGCTGGGCCAAACTTGCCATCTGCAACTTCAAATGATAAGGAACAGGTAGTATTAACATATACTTACTTAAAAATAATCGCGTATAAATATGTTTTTGTAACTAACCTCCGACGTTTCAAGGACGGCACTGTCCTCGTGGTATCGGAGCAGATAGGCTAAAGTTGACAACGCAATATCTAAAAACAAATATCGCAGGTTGAAAAAACAAATATCGTGAGTGTTGTGTGTCGACAAGGTGAGATCCCTTGTGCGTAAAACGTCTAAGAAATTGCCAGTCTGGTCCGAGATGGCGAAGAAAATGCTATCCTTCAAACATCGGAGGTTAGTTTTAAAAACGTTTAAAATAATATTTCAGTACAGATGGTGTTTTTTTTTACGCACTAGTGCGAGAAGTGGTTCATTATATGCCAGGTCGAAACTTCGGAGGCTCATCTGTACTAAAAAACGTCGTACGATACACGTGCGAAAATGAAATTCGTAACTCGTGTCGATTTAATTTATCGCCACTCGTTTCGAACTTCCTTTTTTACGCACTATTGTGTCTATCTATTTCTTATATAAATGTTATTTTATTAACTCTTAAAATATTAACGTTTTGTATTTTTTGTCGTTACATCAACGTTACATATTTTTTATATAAATAGCTAATATAGTGCTGTACAATATTTTCCTTTAAAATATTTTTTAGACCTACTACGTTTCTACGGAGCACATAAACGTAACATATTTTGACCCCGAGTTTTTCGTTTTCTTCAATGCCACGGCCGCGCGCCCTGGGCGGTGGGACCAAAAATATTACGTTTCCTGCCACGCTCGCAACCTCAAAGTCTTGGATAACAACGTTACGGTAAATACCTATTTTCTTTTTAACTATCCAAATCAAACTCCGAAGATTAAATTAAATTAAAAATATATATGTATATTATTATAATAATACAGCTATGCGAACGGATTTTATCGCGTATAATGAATTTATAATACATCCCGACGTTTCGAACTCTTTACATCGTTCGTGGTCAACGGGTGACTGAGGAAAATTACAATGTGCAAAAACTACCCAAATCAAGAAAAACTGTCTGAGACATAAAAAATATAGACGAACCCTGTATACAGTTCGGAACGTCGAGATGTATTATAAATTCATTATAAGCGATATAATCCGTTTTCATAGTTTTATTTCATGAGTAACTATCGCGCTAACCGAAGACAATAACTATTAATAATTATTTATTCAACCAACAAACGGTAAACTGTTTACATTAGTGAAAAGCACCGACCTCTTTTAAAGTACATAATTACCTGTGATAAGAGGTACTGCTATTACTCACTAACGTTTATTCCCATGTCGACGAAACACAAATTAGGTAGAGTTAAGTGGATTGTTAGCAGCTCGCTGTGAATTCTTATTAAAATAAATAATTTCTATGGACACATTTCAGGTAGATATTTACTTCTTCGAGTATCGCAGCAACGAATATAGGCGTGGATTTGTAGAGATGCACATCAAGGTTTGTGATCTCATTATGAATGATAACTTCTTTGGACTGGCGTTACGAGCCAATCTACTGACCTGTCCTGTCCAGGACAGGTAAGGTTCATATAAGTATATCTATGTACATCAATGAAGCTAAAAGTAACTTTGACTAGAACGCCCGTGCTCAATCTCATGCGCGCACGTTTGCCTCGCCCGAGCAAATTTTCTCGGCAAGATGGCGGCCCTCGGTCAGCTGTTCAAAATAGTTCTGCGCGAGAGCACATATTTACTACCGTGAATACTACCGTTTAATTTTCTTTTTAATCCTTATTCAAAAGCTCTATTTTGAACAGCTGACCGAGGGACGCCATCTTGCCGAGCAAATTTGCTCGTTCGAGGCGAGGCAAATCTACCTAAGGAAGTTTTCCTCGCGAGGCGTGCGGCCAGTGTGGATTGGACCCAGCTACTTATTTATGAATGTTACAGGGCGAATACTGTTTGACCAACATGTCCATACCGGAGCTACCTCTCCTTTCCCTTCCGCAAGGGCCGTATCTACGCGAACGCGACCGACCTGCGGGTGACCGGCGGCTTGCAGATTTTCAGCGGATATGTCGATATGGAGATTAAGCTCAAACCGAGACGGATAAAATCTAAACAGACTGTAGTTTAATCTACACCAGCTGCTATAGGCGAAAATTTTACAATAACTTGCAAATAGGTCTCTAATTCAATAACGTTTCATTTTTGACGCTTGAAATACTTATTACTTAAGAAGTGATTTCATTCGGTATACGAACATTAAAATTGTGTTTTATTTATCCATTATTTTTTGTGTACCATTAATATGGGCAATTTAATTAGTCGTAAATATTTCCTTTAGCAGGATTGGATCGGACGAAAGTGGATTTAAGAACTGAGGCCACCAATTATTTTTGCTTACAATTTTGACATGTGTAATTTTTCTATTATTGTTTTTCTTCTCTTTCTCAATCTCCGTTATTTCCATTAATGTAAAAATAAATTTAAATTTTTTGTTGACTGCTAAATTAATTCAATAATTCTAAAATTGTATTGTATTTCAAAATTCCCTTACTGACTTTATCATTGTGATATACTTTTAAATTATTTAGGTTTTTTAACTGTTTTAGACATGTTAGCTTTATATTGCATGCCTATCATAGGGTAGAACATAAGGACCTCCTTAAATGTAACACCACACTGACTGTAACAAAACTATGTTCTTGCAATAAATATATTTCTATTTCTATTTCAAGATTTTTTATATACAACCGATGTAGATAACATTTGGTTTAAAGATAGTAATATAGGACAGTTTTTATACCAAAAATCATCTTGTGAAATTGTGAATGAAATATAGGAATTTGTCAAACATCTGAGCAAAATCAATATAACCGGCTGAACCGATTTTGACGAATATTTCTTCTATATATTTAAGTTCTAATTATGTAATACCAAACATGACTTACAACCGGAATGCTAAACCCAATTAAAACTCAAAGACATTAAATTTTCGTAAAAATTCAAATAATATATTGGGAATATTTAAATAAGTACATACTTTTACCTATAACTCATTGCAATTACTCAAGAATACCACAGACATAGACTGTAGGGCACAAGGGGGCAAATCTCGACTGCGGGTCAATTGTAACTGATCCATTTTTTCCATTATTACACTATGATATTGAATTCTACGTGTATCCACTGGACACTCTATTTAATAATGCAAACATTGTAAAGCGTGGAAAAAATGGACCAGTTACATTGCCCCCAGTCGAGATTTGCCCCGCTGTACCTTACATTATTTATCTAAATAGGAGTCACATACCTAAGCAAAGATTAAAACAGTGAGAAGCTTTACTTTTTCTAATGGTTTAATAATAACACCTACACAGCAGGAGTAACTCGCCTCTGCCACAACAATTCGCAGTCAATTTTTCAGAACTGCATTACTCCGACTTAGCCTTTGTACCTGCGAGCAGTTTGGTTTGGAATTCATTTCACAGCTGACCACAGCTCTACCCAGACACCGCGTTATGAAATTTTATGAAGGGTTTACAAAGATCGTGTGGTCACCAGACATAACAACAACTTTTCTGGTAAAATATCACGATTTTGCAGCGCAATTGAGTGGCTTCTTACACCATTACATAGTTTTTATAACAGCCCAGGTTCAACCAAGAAAATCATATTTTTTTAATAAATGTTCTAAATTATAGCTACTGGCATTTTCAGAATTTGGGACACCCCAATTAGCGAAAGTTGTTAACAAAAATTAACTCACTGTCAGTTTTGTGACGACAATCAAGCATAAAATCTGTCTAAAACTTTACTTTTTTCACATTCTGAACATAGATTATCGCTTAAAGTTTATGTTATTAACACAAAAACAATATTTTTATAGAAATTTCATGCTTAATTATCGTCACAAAACTGACAGTGAGTTAATTTTTGTTAACAACTTTCGCTAATTGGGGTGTCCCGAATTTTGAAAATGCCCCTCGAGTGCTGATAGTAAACGTTTAATACGTTGACACAAACTAGAACAAGCGTAAGCGGTTGCGTTAGCAATGTTACCATACAAAATGACTACGGGTGACTTTGAGTTGGCTTGCATGCTCCATCTACATATGTAGTAGTTGAGGTGGTCTGTGACTGCGCCTAATCCAGTTATCGCCGGATCTAGCAGTTTGCCCACTGACAGCCTGAACTTGCCTGCCAGCAGTTGACATTTGCCAAATTTTACTCTCGTATGTTAACAGCAACTCTGTAAAATAATTGCTTGTTAACTGAAGCTGAAGCAACAAAGTTTTCAACTAACCATGCCATAGTTGGAACAAGTATGAAACCCTCTGAAATTCCCGGTTTGAAGCGAAAACATATGTATGGAGGAGGTTTTATTGCAGGCACGTTATTATCTTGAAGACAGTATTTATACATATGCATTCATACTGTTATAAAAGTTAATATTAGGTACTGCCGATATTTTGGTATTGATTATACATATCCGTTTTACCGGGATACGAGTGATATCACTAAAAGTTTTCCTCAGAATGCGAAAACTTCACTGTGTAAGCCTCCGCCACACATAAAGCGTTTTGATAACGTATAGCGTTAGCGTAACGCAATCCGCATTCGTTAGTTCCCGCGGGGCGCCGGCCTGCGCTGGGCGCAACGCCAGCGTCCGGCGCACCACAATCATTGCGCTCCGCTGGCGCTACTCTCTCAAAACGCGCATGTGTGGCCGAGTTTTAATAGCAAGCGCGTATCAAGCTTCGTGCCCGGGGTGGAGGGGCACGTGGTAGTGGTAAAGGCCCAGGGCCCAGGCTGGGGGGTCACGTGGTCTATTTGTACGGCCAACCTAGGCTCCAGCGGGGGGTCATGCCCCCGCCCTGGATCCGAGTCCGAGCATGTTTAATAGTTTATTAATCAACGTCTGCCGAGCGGGAGGTAACAGAGATTGACATTCCAATATCTGTAGATATAAGAATACTAACCTAGATGATAAGACAATTTGTTGTATTATGTTATGTTACTATAACCATTTATATGAATCTATGTTATTTGAAATAAATAAATAATAATAATATACAATACTTCTATTTGCAACGTGCAAGGAGTGCCACTAATTGACACAAATGCGAGTATGTACACATAATCTAATGTGTTTGGAACTCATTTGACTCCATAACATTAAGGTACAGCAGGGCAAATCTCGACTGGGGGCAATAGTAACTAGTCCATTTTATCCATTATCACACTATGATGTTGAGTTCTACATGTATCCACTGAACATGCCTACCACATATATCCGGTGGACACTGGACACTCTATTTAATAATAAAAACTTTGTAAAACATGGAAAAAATGGTCCAGTTACATTACCTCAGCAGTTCTCAAAAAGTTTGTACATAGCCACGTCAGCAAATTTTAATTGATCCTATTTTGTTACCAACGTTTAGTGATATAAGTTGACTTTCGTAAGATATAATACAGGACAATTGTTATGATTAAAAAACTATAGAAACTAGACAACCCTTAATGACAAAATAAAACTTACTAAAATCTCAATTCATCAAAAAAAATCTTGGTAACAAAATAGGTAGGAATAAAAAAACAAATTTAGCTTTTTCCTTAATTTTTGTACTGGAACTGCTGACCTATAATGTGAGGGCAGCACCAGTGCACCTATCAAATATAATAAGTATACAGATAGCTGGTAAATTACATGTGAACGTCCTACATTTTAATTTATATGCACATAGACAATTTATTACCAGCACCGTGATGGTTTCACATAACCAAGCTTTATTTTCGCTATGGGCGCAAAAAGGCTTTCACGCCTGTCACTCCTACGCACATAGGCCATTTTAAAGATTATGTCCCAGCTTTATCATGGCTACACCCTGTATGGCCAATTACTACGCCACTCATAAAACACGAGCGGAGCCCATTTTGAGGGGTGTGTTTGGGTTGATCACAAAAAAAAGTATTATGTCACAGTGTAAATTAGTATGATATTGACATCTATGTAATTTACATAACAATGTTTTAAAATTTTAGTTTTTTTTTACTGTTAATAAATCAATATCAATTTAAAAACTTATTCTAGATATTTAATATTTTTTTGCGAAGGAACCCTTCGAGTCCCAACGACATCATATGATGTCAGTGTTACAGAAGATAAGTTTCTGAGTTTCTTTCAAATGCTTGAGACTCAAAGGGTTAATAAGGTAAAGAAGGATAATATAATACCTATATGTAGTTATCTTTTACTCCAACGATCTATTTTTTTAACAGTGATATTTTGAGGATAAATCATCCCAAGGATCTAGGAATAGGAGATATAGACCACGCAACAGGGATGACGACTACATAAAAAATGGCATTCTGTTTAGTCCGTCAGATTAGAACTTTTTCTAATTAATAAAAAAATATAGAGCATCAAAGTTCCGGAGTGGGGGCTTGTGACGTCACTTCCCGTGGTCATTCTAAGTAAAAATTGTACCTAGGCGTGACGTCACGCGAAACTTCAACGCACTGTACCGTCGTCATCAAAATATGTGTCCAAAATTCTTTGATAATCTAACTGACGGACTAATTAGTTTTTTTTTAGTCGTCTCGCCTATAAGTATTAATGGGACACACTGCTAGCAACGATCTGTCAGTTAGTTATTCGGCTCACTTTTTACTTTTGACTGACACGCCGTTACCTTCCGGAGGACTGATAGCCAGTGCGACCCTTAACAGGTGTCAAAGTCGCTTTTAATTCTAACAAAGCTTAGACATCACAACAAAAAGTCCATCTAACAATCAGAGTGAAAAGTGGCGTTTTTGTTTGAAGAAATGTCGAAGTAGATAAACGCCTGTAGTTACCCTCCGAGCAAATTTTCCGAAGAAGCCATTTTCCGTCAACATCTCTGATATTTCCGCTTACCTACTTCTCTCTATAGTCAAGCTGAGCCCCTATCACGAGTTTTTGACGTTATAGAAGACGTTACTCGATAGCCTAACTAAACATCACGGAAAAGAAATTGAACGTAAAGGGCTATTTTTGTTTTCAAAGTTGTCCACCCCACTTTTTTTTTATTTGAAAATTTTTATGTGATGAGTTTGAGAATCGCGAGCTCTTCCAATCCTAATAGGAGAAAAAAAGCGTCCCAAGGTTTTTTCCCATTCCGTTACCATTTTTAGGGTTCCGTAGTCAACTAGGAACTCTTATAGTTTTGCCATGTCTGTCTGTCCGTCCGTCCGTCCGCGGATAATCTCAGTAACCGTTAGCACTAGAAAGCTGAAATTTGGTACCAATATGTATATTAATCACGCCAACAAAGTGGAAAAATAAAAAATTGAAAAAAATGTTTTATTAGGGTACCCCCCCTACATGTAAAGTGGGGGCTGAATTTTTTTTTCATTCCAACCCCAACGTGTGATATATTGTTGGATAGGTATTAAAAAATGAATAAGGGTTTACTAAGAAAATTTTTTGATAATATTAATATTTTCGGAAATAATCGCTCCTAAAAGAAAAAAAAGTGCGTCCCCCCCCCTCTAACTTTTGAACCATACCACAAAAGTAGAACTTTATAAAAACTTTCTAGGAAAATTGTTTTGAACTTGATAGGTTCAGCAGTTTTTGAGAAAAATACGGAAAACTACGGAACCCTACACTGAGCGTGGCCCGACACGCTCTTGGCCGGTTTTTTTCATACCTACATTTTGTATGGCGGTAGCGGAATGGATGGTTTGAAAAATGTGTGGAAGTCTTGGGACATTTTTTTTCTCCTATCAGGATCGAAAGACCTCGCGATTCTGAGTAGTTATGAATCGCGTAAAAAAATATCCATGTTACAAAAACGTGAGGTGGACAACTTTTAAAGAAAAGGGGCTAGCCGGTGGCGTTGTTCATTTCTCCATACAATGAATGGAGTCAATTTTTCTCCATAATTTTTCGTGACGTTTACGCTATCCAGTAACATAGAAAAAGTCGACAACTCATGAACCCCATGATAAAACCTCCGTAAGTATATTTTCCGCCTACATATTTCTCTTTCAAGCTGTAGCTTTTAAACCGAGGGCTTCTCCAAAGATTTAACCATGCAATAAATAAGAGCGCTAATTAAGTGGCACTTAATTAAACTTGTAGCCGCCATCGGTATCCATGAAAGAGAGCGATGCAATTTAATCCTGGTCCTCGTAAAGTCCGTTTAGTAGCATTTAGACTTAGAGCAACGTGTGTAAAATGCACTTAGCGGCGCACACAGAGAACCTCCTATAGAGTGGCAATCTTGTATATTTTGTTCGCGATACGAGTCACCAGTGTTTGGGGTGCGAGGAGCGGGCGGGGAATGTGTTAAGCGCGCTGTGATTGGCCGTTTCAAGGACGGCGGGCAGTCGCGCCAGATGAAAAGGGACAGAAGTATGACTGTCCCTCTACTGACGCGTAAGTGGCCAATGTAAGTTGACCTATGCCGGCTCTGAATAAATTATAAATATGACTTATTTGTGGAATGTAATGCCGTCTGTTTTTAAATTTGAGCTTCTTGTTACCTTTCCACACCATTTCACACTACAGGTGGACATCTTTAAGGCATCAAAATACCCTTTTCCAATTTTTTAGTGCGAAAAACACGCGCTGCTTTCGGGTCTGTTACTTGGTCGATACTGATCGGGCACGGCGAGCGCCCGCGCTTATATCAGTGCAAATACTAGGAAGGCTGGCGACCGCGAGTCGTCTTGTAATGGATGTCTATAGGGGTTGGTCTGTGGCGGCGCAGTATCATTTTATTGTTATTTTCTTCATGGGTGTATTAGCTTTTAACCTACACCCCCGCGTACATACTCGTATATGTACATAAGAATTTTGAATGATTCACGGTTATTCGGCTAGTCTCATATTTGTGATTGTGACTTGTATTTGTGATCCTTTATGATTTTTGTCGAGCTCCCGGTATTCTATGCAGATATGTAACCCACCAACTCAGTTACCCTTGATAACGATCAAGGGTAACTGAGTTGGTGGGTTACATATCACCACCAGTGCACCTATGTGACCAGTGCACTTAAGATGATAAAACAATAAAATAAATGTTCAAAAAAATATTTTAAATATATATATATATATTTGTACACAAAAAGACTTATATTGATCGAGATAGGCCGTAATTACCGTTGTAATTGTACAAATGTATATATATATATATATATATATATATATATATATATATATTTAAAATATTTTTTCGAACATTTATTTTACTGTTTTATCATCTTAAGGTTTCTATATTCAAGAACAAAACAATTCCTCTGGGTCTCAGGAGGTTAAAGTCGACCAAATCATATTTTATTGACTCGGGTCACTAATAGAAATATTACTTCTTGATTGATTAGTGATTACCAAAATGAGAAAATAAAAGGAACAAGTTTACTATGTGGTTTATTAAGTGTGAAGTACTACTATGTGATTGTGAAAAATTGACGCCCGAAAGCTGCAAGCTGCGAATAAAGACGGACAACTCAGTGGATTTTACATAGTTCATTTGACACGCTATATACCTATATGGGGTCCATATTAAATTGGCTCATATAAAATTATTTGTTATAAAATTATTGTTTTGTACCGATTTGTGCTCCGAATGATCATTTGTCATAATTTTACTTATCATAATTTTGTTTCATTATTATCAATAGTACTACTATCACTGTTCATAATAATCATTTAGTCGAAAATTTTTAATCATAAATTCTATACAAATATTTAATACCATTCATAATTTTGTGTTTAAGAAAATCATTCATCATAAAATTATTTAAAAAGTTTTGGGGAAGTTCTATAAAAAACTTGTACCATTTATAGAAGCGCGCTTGAAGCTTTTACAGTGACATATACAATTTACATTAAAAATTCGTTTCTGGTTCGCTCACGGTCAACCTAACACGCTCCTCCTCGCTGCGCTCGTCGTCGCACCTAACTGGACTGTCACATGTGATGTCTGTTCTGTTAACAATAATATAACGATAAATTATATTACTCGCAACCGTTATGATCAATAAGTATATAAACATAAACATTAGTATAAAACGTATTTATGATGAATGACATTATGAACATAAGTCATTCGAAGTTACGATAGTTATTAACATAAAATTGTTAAAAATAATTATCGTTATAATGTAAAATTGTATGAGAAACATTTTCGGACTACCAATAATCTATATAACAATTTTATATGAACTTTGGCGCACCCACCTATATGACATCTGTACTAAAATCGTATAATTTTAATTACTCTCTTAGTTACTAATAAATGTGTACACGTGTAATTGTTTAGTTTGTTTCAACGTAATAAATACCTAATAATATATGAGGATACAAGTGCGGAAAATTTGAAGTTCGATACAAGTGGCGAATCACCTATTTTATTTATAATTTTAACTATGGCGTTATTTTGAGAGTATTTTCATAAGATTTAGTGAATAAAAGTTCGCAAGAAGTGCGGATGCTAGATCGCGCCCGTCGCGCACGTAGCTAATAATATGCAAGGATTTCACACATGGCATAGACAACTTGCTTCAAGGAGGTTAGTGACCCGTTCCAATCATGCGGCAGTGCCTCTCGAGAGATTAGTTTCCAATTAATGTTAAGGCGGACGATTACTGTCACAGTACACACTCAATGGCTGTAGTCTGCTTTAGGATACTATTAACTCGAAGGCGTTAATTTCAGCTAGTTGCATGCGCTATTGTTTATTCAGGAACTTACTATATGTACAGTCGTGTTCATAAAATATGTGTACATTTTTTCACCTTATTGCAACGAGTTCAGATAAAGAAATGTAGGTACCTACACATTATTTATGAACTCGACTGTACAAATCCTTCGGTTATTAAATTCATATGCTTTCAAAATACTAGTACTCTATAATCATAGCATCCATTCGCTTGCTATGATTATAGATAAAATATAATTATAAGCATTTTTCACTACACCAACTGGTAAAGGCTTTCTCTGAAACTGATGAGAAAGTTCCATTTTATGCCACAAGAGTGAAAATTAATTTAATACTTTTAACTTGGTGTCCTAAGGTAGCTGGAAGAATTGACCTTTAGATGATGATTTTGAATCATAAGTATATTGTTTATTCAATTGATGAATTTGATTTACTATGATTTTTTACGGTTGGTATTTTCCTTGAGTTACAGAGGTTTCGTACTACATCAGATCAAATAAGAGAAGACCTAGTGCGTAAACTACCATAGGTACCTTTGTACCTACGTACAAATATTTTTACGGATTCAGATTGGGCGTAGTGCCAAACCATTCTTATACTGAATTTTTTTGTGTTTCGGTGGCAAAGTTTGTTGTTGTTGACAATACAAAATATTACTGGAAATTCTTACACAGATTGACTGAGTCCTGCGTAAGGCTTCTGTTGTGATATGGTATCATAAGGATTCTCTCTGAATGGTCTCGTCTGAATGCGAGAGACAACTCGTGACTATAAAGACCTATCCGCATTTCTTACATTTAAATTGAGATCCAATCGCCGAGGAGACAGTATCAAGATATGGTATAAAACATCCATAATTCAGGAACAAATTTATGTGCTCATCACACAAATATAAATGCTCTAACCGGGATTTGAACCCAGAATACTACTATTTCTGATAACTTGTTTTATTTAAAGTTCAGTGCTTGAACCGTTTTTCAGCCCTGTTTTCTAACTTGTCGCCAAGCTAGTGGAAAAGTTTGTTTTATTTGAAAAACTTACACCTCTCTGCACGCGAAAAGTTTCATTCAAAGCGACGACTGAAAACTTCAAAGATTAAATCAGATTAATTCTGCACTAATGCATTTAGTAAGAGGTGTACGGCAAAGTTCAAATACATCAAAGCATCTTTTCTGCAAATAAAAACGTCAGTTTTGTTAGTAATATATCTTATCTAGAGCTACATCATCATCATCATGCATGGCGTCATCGTTTGCAGGATGGCATGAAGAGGCATGACGAAGTCTGGCTTGATGACCTGAGGCAGAAAAGACTTCGGAAATCACAGGAACCATCAACAGATTCGCGATTCACCTGCGATCTCTCTGGCCGGAAGTGCCGTGCTGCCATTGGACTTTACAGCCATAGGAAAAGTTGCGCCGTACCTCCGATCTCTGTCGGCGCACATACCTCGTGAAAGTCGCTGCAAAATCATCTGTTAAAGATGCTGTGGCCTATTATGAGATAATCTAGAGCTAACAACTCTTTGACGTGCTTTGAGAAGAAACATTGACATAATATTATAATAGGCTACTTGACCCATTTTTAGGGTTCCGTAGTCAACTAGGAACCCTTATAGTTTCGCCATGTCTGTCTGTCCGTCTGTCCGTCCGTCCGTCCGTCCGTCCGTCCGTCCGCGGATAATCTCAGTAACCGTAAGCACTAGAAAGCTGAAATTTGGTACCAATATGTATATCAATCACGCCAACAAAGTGCAAAAATAAAAAATGGAAAAAAATGTTTTATTAGGGTACCCCCCCTACATGTAAAGTGGGGGCGGATATAATTTTTCATTCCAACCCCAACGTGTGATATATTGTTGGATAGGTATTAAAAAATGAAGAAGGGTTTACTAAGATCGTTTTTTGATAATATTAATATTTTCGGAAATAATCGCTTCTAAAGGAAAAAAAAGTGCGTCCCCCCCCTCTAACTTTTGAACCCTATGTTCAAAAAATATGAAAAAAATCACAATGGTAGATCTTTATAAAAACTTTCTAGGAAAATTATTTTGAACTTGATAGGTTCAGTAGTTTTTGAGAAAAATACGGAAAACTACGGAACCCTACACTGAGCGTGGCCCGACATGCTCTTGGCCGGTTTTAAAGTCTGTCTTATATGATTAAGTACTGTCCAACTAACCGAAATAAAATATTGCCATATTTTATTAGTACCCAAAAACAGCAAAAATATTTTTGTATACTTTTACGAAATCAGGCGAAAAGAACGCAGTCATGTTAATATATAGATTATCTGTGCATCAGGTCATTCTACTCGAAAACAACATATTCTGACTTTTTAAGTATGAAGGCATAATGTTCAATATGTCAGTGATTGTTTTGACATGCAGTAAGGTTCGAATTCGATGACGTCACTACATCACTGACAGCGTTTTCGGTGGCCAGAATAAATAAAAAATTACACACATTTTTAATTTAAAATACGTAGTCATCATACACTTTTAATACCCAAAATCTATAAATATTGATTTGTATGTCAAATACTACAGAAGACAATCATTTAGGGCCACTTGCACCAACGAAAATGGAGGGTTAACCCGAGGGTTAACCCACTGTGTATGGAATTTGACAGTTGACAGCCCACTAACCCTGAGTTAAGTCACGATAGTACTCTTTATTATACTGTGGTTAACTGGTTGGTGCAAGTGGGCCTTATTGTGCCAAATTCGATATGAGCCTATTACGTCGATAGTTAATACTGACCTCCAATAGCGTGCTATCGTTGACGTTCCGTATCGAAGTAGTTATCTCTCTCTCTCTTGTCTCAAGTCGAATCAAAGGACTTTGTCGCTTACCATAAGGAAAGGATTTGCTTGTTGTTTATTGGAATTACCCTCGTAGCAAGCGACAAAGTGGACTTGCTTGAAAACGACGACACATATTCATACCATGCTAAAGGGCTTTCCACTATTAATAATTGGGTTGGTAAGAAAGTAATGAGCGAATCATAACCAATATTGTAATTTTTATTTAATTTATTATTTTAATCATTTATCAAAAATATAACGGCCTTCGTTATCTACTACTTGTCTCCATCGTTCTGGTAAAGAATGAATAGCATCGGCGAAGAAGTTCTTAGGTTTAGATTCAAAAAACTCAGCTATGTACTGTCGTAGATGGGCTTGATCATCGAACTTTTTTTCATTCAAGGCATTGCTTAGCGATCTGAACAATGCGTAATCCGTAGGTGCCAAGTCTGGAGAGTACGGTGGATGAGGTATCACTTTCCAACCTAGCTCCAATAGCTTTAGCCGAGTCACTTTTGCAATGTGTGGGCGAGCATTGTCGTGTAAGAAAAAAACTTTAGCATGCTGTGGACGATTCTGACAGATTTTTTGGTTTAAATTTTCAAGCTGATTACAGTATACTGATGCGATAACAGTCATTCCACTTGGTAGGAGTTCCCAGTGAATAATACCATGAATATCCCACCAAACGGACAGCATAACTTTTTTCGGGTGAGGCTCTGTTTTTGGTGCCTCTATTCCTTTTTCGTTTGGAGCTAGCCACTGACGTTTGCGTGTGTGATTTATATATAAGACCCATTTTCCACCTCCAGTGATAAGATGGTCCAACCAGTTGAATGTGCGGCGAAAAGACAGAAGTTGTATGCAGATATCGGCACGGCGGTTTAGTTGATCTCTATCAAGTTCGTGCGGTATCCAAACACATATGTAGTTTTTTCCCAACTCGTGTAAATGTGTTTCTATGGTAACATGAGAGCAGCCTAACTCGGTAGCAAGAGTACGACTCGTTAGCCTCGGATCTCCTTCAATTAAGGTTTTTAATTTGGCTACATCAATCTTCACCGGTCGACCAGACTTAGGTTGATCTGATAATGAAAAGTCGCCACTACGAAACCGCTGGAACCATCGTTTCGCCGTGGCCTCAGACACAACTTCAGGAGCAACACGCTGACATATATTACGCACTGCTTCGGCGGCTGAATGGCCAGACTGAAATTCATATAGTAAGCAATGCCTTACATGCACTTTTAATTCGTCCATTTTCTTCCTTATATTAGCTCGGCGACAGCTAGTGAATAACTGACGAGAAACTGTGCGACTCGCCCTTTATATATTTTCGACCATAGAAGATTCTAGAACTCTCTCAAAAATTTTATGTGGAATTCAATCGATCGCTCATTACTTTCTTACCAACCCAATAGAATACTGCTGTAGGCTACTTAAATACCTAACTTTTTTTTTATTATGTAAAATCATCACGTCACAGTGAAGTGAAACACTTCTACTCCCGTCTTGCAACCTATCGTCACCTGAAAGTCAATAACGTGCCATTGCTTTAGTCGTCAAAATTCAATTAACGTACTTTATGGAGCGTGGAATGAAATATAAAATGTGTAGCATCGGTGGTAGCCGTAAAATCCACTACAATACGTATTTTACGACTGTGCTCATACACAACATATGAGATACTAGGCAATATTAATTTCTAATATGTCTGATGTGTTAGGTATTAAATATTGCACATAATAGCTACCGAGAACCGACTCTGAGTTATAATATTTTATCATAACGTGTGTGTTAGCATAAATTACATCTATAGGTAGGTACCTATTTGGATGTGTCCAATTACTAAAGTTATTTTTTCGGAGCGAATATTTACAAAAGGCTCACAAAATACCCTACGATCTTTATAAAATTACGATACATATATACACCTATCAGGTTTCGGTACTTTCCGAGTGAAATGGTCGTCAAATGGAAAGACAGACTGATGAACGAACGGACGGATAGAGAGACATAGTAGATGAAACTGTAAGGGCACTATTATTGACATTTAGCTACGGAGCTCTAATAGTATTTTTTCTACTTCCGAACTGTTATTCATCATTTACAGGGTTTGTATACACGACCCTGTAAATGACGAATAACAGTTCGGAAGTAGAAATATTTTTAAAAATGTGCGAAGAACAATTTCAAGTTCAAGTAATCATTTCATTCATTTTGCTTTTATGAAAATGAGTAAAGAAACCTCAAGCAATAATGCAAATGTGGCCTCAGTGTTTTGGTGAAAGTTTTCTTTAAATTAGAATTTTAAATTGTTACAAATAAGTTCATGAAACGAGCTCGCCACCTTAACGGCATGTTTAATGAACTCCTTAATTTGACAAGAAAATTACTGGTTATTTGTATTTTCTACCACAGTTATAAAATGGGAAACGAGTAATTAATATTAACAAAAAAGTAAAATAAATTATCTAACGTACCAGTCTGATTCTCACTACGTAAGGTTTTTGTACTTAAATAACGACATTCTTTAAAATTTTATTTTAGGAGTAAATTAACATGGCGGTATTGGTGGCTGTCAAAATTTGCGAGTTGTCAAATACGTACCAATTCAATTCAATTCTTTATTGCTTCCATGTTGGTACAAGATTATAGGCTACTTGACCCTTTTTAGGGTTCCGTAGTCAACTAGGAACCCTTATAGTTTCGCCATGTCTGTCTGTCCGTCCGTCCGTCCGCCCGTCCGCGGATAATCTCAGTGACCGTTAGCACTAGAAAGCTGAAATTTGGTATCAATATGTATATCAATCACGCCGACAAAGTAGTAAAATAAAAAGTGGAAAAAAATGTTTTGTTAGGGTACCCCCCCACCCCTACATGTAAAGTGGGGACTGATTTTTTTTTTCATTCCAACCCCAACGTGTGATATATTGTTGGATAGGTATTTAAAAATGAATAAGGGTTTACTAAAATCGTTTTTTGATAATAATAATATTTTCGGAAATAATCGCTCCTAAACGAAAAAAAAGTGTGTCCCACCCCCCTCTAACTTTTGTACCATATGTTTAAAAAATATGAAAAAAATCACAAGAGTAGAACTTTATAAAGACTTTCTAGGAAAATTATTTTGAACTTGATAGGTTCAGTAGTTTTTGAGAAAAATACGGAAAACTACGGAACCCTACACTGAGCGTGGCTCGACGCGCTCTTGGCCGGTTTTTTTAAAGTGTGTCTTATATTATTACTTACTGTCCAATTAACCGAAAAAAATAGCACTATATTTTATTATGACTTATAAACCGCAAAAAATATTTTTAAACAATACTTTTACGTAATCAGCCAAAAACAGCATCAGCCATGTCATCTATAGATTTTCTAACACTTTAAGTACGAGGCATAAAGGTCATTATATCGGTGATTCATTTGACATGAATTCTATGACGTCACTACACGACCGACAGCGTTTTCGGTGGCCAAAATTAAAAAAAAATACTCACATTTTTGAATTAAAAATACGTTGTCATCGTACACCTTTAATACCCAAAATCATTAAATATTGGTTTCTTATGTCAAATATTATTGAAGACAATCATTTATTGTGCCAAATTAGATATGAGTCTAGTAGCCTATTACAGGTGGCAGGTATAGAAGGCAAGGCACAACACAACATGAGACCCTGTTAAATATTAAATATAAAAAAACTATAACTAAAATATACACACAGCATAAATTAATAAAATACATTATTGAATAGGCTCTTGAATTTATATAAATTAAAATAATTTAAAACCGAAATAAATTACATATATGAAAGAAAAAGTGACCAAGTCCTCTGGTGCCTGAGGCTGGCACCAGAGGACTTGGTCACTTTTTCTTTCATATATGTAATTTATTTCGGTTTTAATTTATATACATAGTAGTGTGACTACTTTAAGACAGCACAAGTTGAAATATTTTCAATAGATTATAATTTAACTCGTGTTCATTAGAATTAAAATAATCTTTTAAGGAATAAAAACAATAAAATTGTCAATTAAATAATTTTTCAATTTCATAACCAATTTATTATATTTAGTCCCTTTGGTTACCTGGTGGTTTTGGTGGTCCCTTAGGCAAGTTATTGTAAATACGTACTCGTAGGTAACTAGTATTTGATGCACTGTAAAATCTGCTGTCTATAAATACCTTTATTTGGGTGACTTTTAATTGAATGACGCAGTTCCGAGGCAAAGTATTTTTTATAAATAGAAAAAAAGGACGAAATCAAACGAACGAAGGTTGCGCGTTCGTTGCATAAACAGGTACCTACACTACCTACACGATTAAGACTCAGTCACAGTATAATAAAGAGTACTATCGTACAGTATGGCCACTCCCGCTCCCCGCTGAAAGTGCCGCCCACCCCCTCTCGGTTACCTCACAGTTACCGCCTGTCAAAAACGCGTCAACGCGCAAAGTCGACCTGTCATATGTCACTCATACAAGCATAGTACTCGTTCACCCACACGAGCTTAGACTGTGTGCTAAGAACGCGCCTCTTTCATATATTTGATCGCCAGTGTCCGAGTTGTGACTCAGTCGTCCATCCATTGAGTGGCGCCATCATTAGCGGGATACATATATTACATAAACTCATGCCTGTATTGCCAAAAGGGGTAGGAAGACGGCACATGAAACTGCTGAGGTTTCAGTCTCACTCTTAGCAATAAAGAGAAAAAAAATGTGATATTATAGTGCCAGGTTACTGATGATCTAGCACACCACGATTAAACAGAACACATATCCCATAGTCGACTTCTACGACATCCACGGGAGGAAAGGGGGTGGTGAAATTTTTAATCCGTCACCTCACAGTGCCGAAAAACCTGGGGGGCACTTCTGGATGAAATTAGCCCAGGACCGGGATAAGTGGCGTACACGAAGGGAGGCCTATACTCAGCAGTGGGCGAATTATTTATTTTTTTATTTAATTAGGTACATATCTCGAATCTTTTAGTAATGTCTATTAGTCCGTATAATTCCCCGTATAATGCGAACGTAGCCGAATGGCATTTCTACGACGCGAAACGAAAACGAAATGCCTCGAAAGGTAGTCTAGCTCTGTCGCGTCAATACGCAAGAACGATATAGATAGATATCTACGAGTGTTTCTTTTCGTGAGCGTTTCGTGAGCGTTTGTGCATTCGGCTACGAACGCTGAACAGACACTGAGTCTTATTCTATGATATTTTTTAAGTATTCCCATATTTACCAAAACAACGAATTTTGAGCTGCTTATAAACCTAGTTGCAAGATTTTATATTATAAGGCCTACTTGCACCAACTACTTAACTCAGGGTTAGTGGGCTGTCATCTGTCAAATTCCATATAAAATGGTGGGTTAACCCTCAGGTTAATCCTCCATTTTCGTTGGTGCAAGTGGCCCTAATTGGATTATTTTACGATAGCTAATAATGAGGAGGCACACTGACATTTTATCCCGCCAGGCGGCGCCTGTGCAAGTGCCTAGGCATGTCACTGTCATTCATATGAGAGAGAGAGAGAGAGAGAAAATATCATCATCTTCTCGCTCTCGCGTATGAAATTCTTTATCAGTGCAATGGACTGGAATGGATGAGGTGGCGCCATCTATCATAACCTTTGACTGTGCCTCCTCATTACCTACCAAAGAGGATAGAGTATTATAGAGAGTTACTGTCAAAGTGAAATGTGTAATCACAGTGCATAGACTACCATCTCTCGACACATGCTTAAAACTTTTGAACCTCATTTTTGACAATTTGGCCCATATTCTTAGCTTGATATGTGTTAAAATGTCAAACATCAATATTAGCGCCATCTAGCCGAGCGTTCCTCAAAGGTGTAACGCCATCTTGGCCACCGTACCTTTTTCTGTATGGCTTTGAGGTACGTTTTTTCTTAGACCTTATCCGTCTATACGGAGTTACGTATGTTTTTGTTACCTACTAATAACTAGGTAACTAGAGGTATAAACAACTGCAATCTAAAGCCCTTCTTTCGCCTGCTCATAAAATTAAAAAATGGCGTAGGTAATTAAATTTTCGTACTTTTCTTATTTCACCTAACTTCGAGGAAGAAAAGTTGGGAGTAGGGAAGCCGGCACAAACTTTTATTCCTAATTTTTGTCGTTTCATGCTCCTTAAAGGCAAAGAAGTGAAATAACAAGCCTCAAAAGTTTTCCTGAAAATAGTTCGAGGTTTCATGATTTTTTAATTAATTTTTACGGCGATGGCAAATTTAGACAGATCATCAATTTGTCGACGAGTTATTGATCTTAAGTAAAATGATTATCAATTGTGAAACAGTAAACGTAAATAAAATGAATCAATAGGTACCTAACTAATACATATAGGTAAGGTACAGCGGGGCAAATCTCGACTGGAGGGCAATTGTAACTGATCCATTTTTTCCATTATTACACTATGATGTTGAGTTCTACATGTATCCACTGAACACGCATACCATGTATAACCGGTGGACACTCTATTTAATAATGCAAACATTGTAAAACATGAAAAAAATGGATCAGTTACATTTGCCCCCCAGTCGAGATTTGCCCCGCTGTCCCTTAATAGGTTATACATATAGGTAATGTTAACAGAATGGTGGCCACTCACAGATGTAAGAAGCGCTTGGCATCCGTTAGCTCGTTGGGTGGACGACATCCGGAAAATTGCGGGTCACAACTAGATGAGACTAGATCAGTACCGGGACACGTGGCGTACTTGAAGAGAGGCCTATGCTCAGCAGTTGGTGATAAAAGGCTGATATGATGATGAATATGATAATGATGATGAATAGGTACTATAAGACCACTCCACTCTCACGTTTTATTTTCAGAAGCAAACAACAGCCCCGCTTATTCCCCACTAAACTTCAGCGGATTTACAGCGGAACAGTATCTGAGTGAAAAATTGCATTCTTTTATCTCCACTTCGGAAACTGAGATACTAAATGTAAAATGGCTAATGGGCATTTACTAACTCAATGCGTGATTTTCTATAGTTCAACTTTGTTGGGTTTTACAATGTTTTACGGATTTAAATAAAATGTTGCAAGGATAAAGTTTTTAATGAATAATAAATTTTATTGAATAAATACAGTTATTGGGATGTACAATCAAAGTTGTATATTTATCATTTTATAACTGAGATATACACATGGATAGTAATTTCTGCATTTCGACTTTGTTGAGAATTATGATCTAAATTAGATTGACCGGGATGTAGACCGTGATTACCTTTTCGTTTCTTGATTACGGTTTACCGTGATCATAATGCATGCAACTGCGTCGAAATGTCGGGAGCTCGACAAAAATCAAAAAGGTAATCACGGTCTATATCCCGGTCAATATAAGTCTAATGAAAATAACCGTTAATCATTCAAAACTCTTGAGATCTAAATGTTAAACATTATTTTACCTACAAAATTATCGGAAAGCTTAGATGTTAAGAGAATTGAAAGCTAAAAGAATTATTAATTCACTTTGATGATTGACTTTCCCATAGCAGAATAAAAGCAGGATAAAGGCTTAGTGCTTATATTAATAATATCTGGGCGACCGAGCTTCGCTCGGTTCTATTTTAATATATTATCACGTCTTTAGATAAAAAAAAAACTCTTTAAAATACAAAAACAAAAAAAAAAGACAAAAAACAAAAACTTCATTTCTGGCCGGGATTCGAAACCCTGACACCTACGATCTATCTGCGTACATTAGACCGACCCCGTACGACTGAGCTAAGCGGAATCGATGCGCGCGCGGCGAAATTAACGACCATATTTTACGTTTACTAACGCGAAAGAAAAACTCATGAAAACTCGAAAATTCGCATTTTCCGGGATCTAAGGCTACGTTAGATCGATTTTTCACCCTCGAAAACCCCCACATAACAAATTTCAGCGAAATCGTTAGAGCGGTTTCCGAGATCGTCGGTATAAATAAATAAATAAATAAATATACAAGAATTGCTCGTTTAAAAGTATAAGATTAGGTAGCCTTACAAATAAAACAGAAACTCTCCGGTTACTAAATTTGTACAAATTGTTCAGATTAACCCCAAAGAAACGAAGAGTATTCAAATTAATTTATATAAGTGGCTGTAAATGACAAACGGTTGGTACCTCGACCACAGTTAAAGCAACTTTATGTATGGAAGATACAGTCTGTTTTGGAACGGGACCGTCGGCCTAGCCGAGGTGACAATCGTTGACGCTACGTGGAGATCGAACGCAGTCCTGGCAGGCAATTATGGTCGCGCGATAAATGATAAATCTATCTCATCTGCGACAGAGCCGTCCCTATCGCACTTACTAATAGTGCGATAGGGACGCTCACGAAACGAAGCGCTAGTAGATATTTTATCGTCTATCGCGCGACCATGCTACCCGTGCTGGGTACGTAGCCGAATAGCACAAACGCTCACGAAACGAAACGCTCGTAGACATCTATCTCTATCGCTCTTGCGTATTGGCGCCACAGAACCAGACTACCTTTCGCGACGTTTCGTTTTCGTTTCGCGTCGCAGAAATGCCATTCGGCTACGGCACCAGCTCTGTCGCGCCACTACAGAAGAGCGATAGGGAGACCTAGCTGGGCCATTTTTTTTTTTCAAAGTTGTCCACCCCACTTTTTTTGGATTTGGAAATTTTTATGTGGTTTCCACTCAAAATCGCGAATTCTTTCAATCCTAATAGGGAAAAAAGTGTCCCAAGGTTTTTTCCCATTCCGTTATCATTTTTTCATACCGTTTCTATGGCGGCAACGGAATAGAAGGTTTGAAAAATGTATGGAAATCTTGGGACTTTTTTTCTCCTATCAGGATCGAAAGACCTCGCGATTCTGAGTATGATAAGCGTAAAAAATACCCATGTTACAAAAAAAGAGGGGTGGACAACGTTGAAAAAAATGGCCCAGCTACGATACGCTTACGAATTAAACGATTGTGAAGTCGGCTAGGTATCGCGATATCATTACGCCAAAGCTCCACGGTTTACAAATGAATTGGCAGCGGCGATGCTTTCACTGTAGGGAATAGGAAACAAATTCAATAAGGTGTGGAGGTGTAAATCTCTATTGCTGCGAGTTCTCATCAAACTGCACAATGGAATTCGGCAATTTGTACGAGTAGCTTTAAAACTCTGCAAGGGAGAGCGGATCGGATTAGACTTATTACCTAGGTCTTTACAGTATGGTGGCCCAGCGCAGCGGTAAGAGCTTGCGACTTTCAATTTGGAGGTCGCGTTCGAACTGGCTCGTACCAATGAGTTTTACACATAAGTGCTAAATGTCATTTGATATTTGCCAGTCACTTTTCAGTGAAGGAAAACATCGTGAGGAAACCGGACTAATTCCGATAAGGCCTAGTTACCCGTCGGGTTGCAAGGTCAGATGGCAGTCACTTTGGGAAAACTAGTGCCTACGCCAAATCTTGGGATTAGTTGTCGAAAGCGGACTCCAGGCTCCCATGAGTCGCGGCAAATGCCGGGATAACGCAAGGAGGATGATGATGACTTTACAGTATCTGAAGATCCAACCTTACTCTACTCTTCAAAAAGCTATCTACTCTTTGAAAAAGATCCTCGGTAATGGACCGAAACATGTCGAGCGTTATTTCGAATTGACTAAAAACGTGAGTAACCCCTATCTGAAGATCCTAATAAAAGAAGTTCTAAATGCACTGTAAATTGAAAAAACTAGATTCAGAGGTTTTTAGTATTTTTTTAATACTACGTCGGTGGCAAACAAGTATACGGTCCGCCTGATTGAAAGCAGTCACCATAACCTATGGACGCCTGCAACTCAAGGAATGTCACATGCGCGTTGCCAACCTATTAGAAAAGTGACCAAACCATAGTTTCTACTGCACTTAGATTTACATATAATATCTTAAAAAGCGGTATATTTTCAAATAAATCCTATATACTTACCTACACTTTGTGGTTTTATTAAATAAAATACTTAATTGTAGATTAAACATACTATTAAAACTAAAGTTAAATCTAAAAATAAATAAAACTACATAACAAACTATACCTACACACATATAAAAATATTTACCTACCTACAGTAATAACCTAGTTACAAAGAAAATACCCCTTCCAGTAGGTCTGCTTGCGGCATGGACCCCATGACACTGGCGGCGTTACCTCTTTGTATCGCAAGTGAGATACGTTGACAGAGGTACGCGCCAGCCCTGGGGTCCCCTGTGGTGTCGACCAGCCGTGCCGACAGTGCCCCCATGAATGATTTCATATCAGCCGACCAGGGACCCAAGGTCTCAACTGCGAGCGCCGCAAACTCGTAGTCGTTGAGCAACGACGAGTATTTACGGCGCTTGAGAATTTGGGCCTGGTCAGCCGCAGCTCCGGCCTGAATGCGAGTCCCCTGAATATGGGACTGAGCAAAAGTGTCTACACACGTTGCGTCCCACACCAGGGTCCTTCCGAGTTTCCACGGCACCAACGTCGCTCCATCGGGCCGCTTGCCGTCGTCCCTTGTCATGCCCACGGGTTCCAACACCGCAGGCACGGAGACGGTGGCAAGCGCGCGACGGACCAAATCGTTGATTGTGCCGTGGCGGAACATTCGGCCGGCGCTTCGGGAACATGAGAGGCCGTGTCGGCCCAGCCGGTCCACGTCCTTGCCGCAGACGCAGGTATGCGGAACACATATTCTGGACCCAAGCCTCAAGCATATTGCTATTCTTAAGCTGCTTGGATCCAGAATAGTGCCAATCGCTCGCGATGGTAGAGCTTGCAGCCAGTGGCCCGACTCGGGGGCTGAAACTGCAAGGATGCGCGCACGTTCAGAGTCGTCTGGACTTTGGTCAATTAGTGAGGCATGGGCTATTTTGAGACGTGGGGAGTCCCAATCCCGCTGACAGTGGCGGGCAACTGGGATGTCCGCACTCGGACACGACTCACACCATGCCTCTCTGGCCTCCCTCAGGTTCGCTATCTCATCGTCAAGCATCGTGGAACGGTTTAAGATAATGCCGACGAGAGAAAGCGAACCGTAAGCAGAGGACAGAAAAGCAGGTAAAGCCACGCTAGACGATGTGCGAACACCCAGTCCCCCAAATCTTATTGGGAGAACCGCTTGGGTCCATGACCTATTTTCAAAATTAATGTTTAAAATTTTTGATAACGTGTCCTGGAGGGAGGAGTCGATGGATGAAAGGATTGATGTGAATTTCCAAATTTGACAACTACGGAGTAAATACATGAATTTTGGGGTGAAAAGACAGAAACGGATGATGAAAAGCGCAATATGGGGATTAATTTTAAACAGAAGATCAGATGTACTATTGAATAAATTAAGTTTGCAGTTTACTACAGGGGTGACGGATTCATCGAAAATTGGGGAGCCTAAAAGGGTGAGGGATGATTTAGAGTGGACTGAAATATTTGGCAGTACCGCGTTGAATTTTGTTAAAATTTCGATTTTTTCTTCGGATGGAAGGTGATCTGGCATGAAAATCTCACATTTGGTAAAGTTTAATGAAAGGCCGATTTTTGAAAAGTGATTAATAATGTATTGGATATCCTGGAGAACGGTTATGGCATCGCCTCCAAGGGATCCGTCATCTAAATACCAGAGGTTAAATTTTGAATTTAATTTTGTGATGATGGGATGAATGACTAGACCGAAAATGGCGGGCCCAAGCGGATCTCCTTGCTGACAGCCCACGCTCGAAGGAATAGTTTTATCTCCAAAGAATAATTTTGAAGGGGCTCCGTAGCATTGCCAAAGGTAATTAAAAAGTGCAGGCAATTTTGTTTTAACTTCTGCTAACAGAGCCCCGCGGTCAACCGAATTGAAAGCGTTTTTGACGTCTAATTTAACGAATACCTCATAATCCGAACGATTCAGAAACGTGCGCGCAGCGTGCACTGCTGCCTCGCAGCCGCCCTTGATCCCAAAGCCCAGCTGCTGAGGTTTAAAGGTGGTTGTCAGTTGCTTTTTTATCTTCCTGCAGCAGAGCCTTGAAGCCAGTCTTCTTATGGTGCAACCTACCGCGATTGGGCGAATCCCACCATCTTTCTTTGCCAAGGCTACAAGATTAGCACCATACAACAACGGAACAATCTCGGGGTGTACGCGTCCTGATAGCATAAGGTTTATTAACCCTGTGAGTTGTCGTAACAGGTCGGATCTTGCTTCGCCAAGGGACTTCGTAGTTAGATCCTTTAGGTGCTGCGGGGATAAACCATCGATTCCGCCAGCAGACCCGTTCGGAAACGATGATATGGCTTGCATCACTGCGTCCTCACACACATGGATGTTAGAGTCGTCAGAGCCGGGATGGGCTGGCAGCGTGGAGGAGGCGGCAGGGGAGGGGTGTTTTTCTATCAAGGCGGCATAGGTGTCAGGAGAGTGCGCAGCCAAGTCGTCACGTGAAAATAAAAGGCGAGCGGCTCCACTAATATCCCCTTCCGAAAATTTATTCTCAATTAATTTAATTTTGTCACAGTGTGAATTATGAGGTCTTCCTAATAATTCGTCTGTATAATTTTGATTAGTTGGAAAACTAGCTGTCGAATTAGAAATAAATGATATGTTATTTTTTATTTGGGATGTCAGTGAAGCTTTGTTTGATTTGTCTGCGTGCAAAACTATATGGGGCAAAGTAAAAAGGCGCTCCCATGCTTGAATGGAATTTTCAGTGACAACCTTGCCTACGCACTCTGCGAGGCAGCGTGCGACACTGAAGCGTGCACCACGGGGTATTCTCTTTATAACAGGATTTTTAGCTTTAAGTAACCCTAACCTATCCGCCAGAGATATTTCCACTCCTGGTGGTGTAGAAGAAGCAGTGTTGCCCCGGGCGGGGATGCCGGCGCAGGTTGAGAGGCGCTGGGCAGCGGGGGGTCGACAGCCATACGGGTGCCATGCTTGGCAGCAGTATGTATCGCGAGCCCCCGCCGACCTTTGTATTGCTTATTATCATTGCAAACGGGGCAACATAGCAACTCCGGACGGTTAGGGCAGGGTTGAGAGGACATAATAACATTACTTCTTAAAGGTAGGTACTTATCTAAGAAAAACAACAAATTATTTCAAGCGTAAGGTTACAAAATAAAATAAAAATAAACTAAAACTATGTATAAAACGAGTTTATACTAGAAGAATAGGTAGGTATGAAAAATAAGGGGATAGTCACGACTTGAAGCACGATTTCACACACACACTTTTACTGGTACTATTTTATGGGTGGGGTTGTTAATATACACTGAAGAAGGCAGGAGAGACTTTTTGCTGAAATGTTTGATGAAAATCGGTATTTTGTACACTATTTGCACAAAATATAAATAAACATTTCACGAGTTGACAGACGTCATCGTGGCTCGGCTACGCAGCGCCGCAACAAGTTGGCCCGGGCTGCGGTCTCCGTGAAGTAATACTCGGTTCACACATTGTCTATAAGTAATTTAGTAGCAGTTGGTAGCAGTTAAGCTCAAGACATAAGAAATATTCTCCACATCAAATTTATTTTCAATTTTATAAGCGAAAAATAATTTTCAGTTGCTGTTTGCGTTGCTAGGAGATAATAACAATACACTACACTTTTATTGACACGCATAGTTTGAACCGTGGTTTGAACCAACTATTTCAAAATGCTCCATACGGAGGTTGAGGGTGCAAGAAAATATTACATGACCAAAATAAGAAGGTTAAAGACTGGTCGCTCAGTGACATATCTGCCTGGTTTTGTATATGGTCGGTTAACCGACAAATGTGGTAAATAAACGAATTATTTGTTTAATATCTAAAAGTACAGAGTTATACTGAGTGTAATATAGTACAAGAACATCTTAATTATATGTACAATACACAGATTAGAACGCCTCCATCTCAATAGTTTTTGAAACATATTTTAAATAAAAAACATCTTTTGTTTTTGATTGAAGACTACACCCACTGGTGTCTTCTCTTATGATGTTACGAATTTAAGGGCGGACTAAGGTGAAATGTAACATGCCAATACCTACACCGATCAAAATAAAACCCTCCTTAGAACTTGTACACTCCATTTTGCTGTGTACTTACACAGCATTGGGTTGTAGTATACAATACTTTTGCCCGCGGCTTCGTTTGCGATAGAAAGAGATAAAAATAGCCAATGTCACTTTCCACCCCTTCAACTATCTCCACTTAAAAAATCACGTCAATTTGTCGCTCCGTTTTGCCGTGTAAGACGGACAAACAAACAGACACTTTAGTTTGGATAAACAAAATATGGGTTCATTTTTCAATTTATTTAACCCTGAAAGAACATTATAAAAAATAGATACAACCGTCTATACAAAAACAAACTCCCATGCAATATTTGACACAGTATCTGAAGAACGTTGTGTTGATTAAGTTATCTAACAAACAATTTATGAATAAGCATTATTTTGAAATCTTATACTACGTAAAATACGATATTAAATTAACAACTGTTGATATTTTGACGTGTAAGGTAAGTTAGAATTTGACGCCTTAAATTAACATTTTATCATTTCATCATTGATAAATAACTTATAAACTACAAAATAAATGAAAATATAATTATACTATACCTACATCTATAATACATTCACCTTTCGGTAAGATTCATAATGTATGCGAATGTTTCAGATCAAACCAAGATGCCACCAAACTCCGAGAGAGTAGTTGTAGAAAATGTACAAGATCAGCGCCAAGTCAGTTTTCCGCACTTGGCGTATCCCGTGATGCGGAATGCGGAGCCGCGGACCCCCCAGCACTGGATTCAGGGCAAACGCATGCAGGATGGCGCCGAGGGACTCTGGAGAATTCATGACGCGATTTATGACCTGACGAGCTTCGCAATGGTACACCCTGGGGGAGCTGAGTGGATCAATCTTACTAAGGTATTTAAATTATAAATGAAATAGATACCATACGCTAAAGAAAAAGCGATCAAGCCTACTGGTGGCGAAGCCGCGGGAATCGAACCCGGGTCTCCAGTTATCGCGGCTGACGTGCTAAACCGTTACGCCACCTCGACCGCCCAAAAAAAATAATAATTAAAAAAATAATTAACGATTTGATTTTTTGTTACATATGTTACAGTATTTAAAGTTTAAAAAAAATCTGGTGTTTCGGGTGTCCCTGGGCGGCGGTGATCGCTTACCATCAGGCGACCTGTCTGCTCGTTTGTCTCCTATCCCATAAAAAAAAATCTCTCTTTGTATGTATGTAACATGACTGTGTCCACGATCACATAATCAACAACACTCTAAAAAATGAAGACCAACTAAGAGCAGTTTTCTCTTAGTAGACGTTAAGTTAATCACTACAATTACGATCTTATATAATTCAAATAAAGCTGATTACTAAAAACAACAAGGGAATGTATGATTGAACTAATTACTTAGGTGTTTTGTTATTCCTAACCATTGTACACCTTGAATCAATTATTAACTTGTTAGGCATAACTATGTAACATAGGTTGATTCAATCCTTAGTTGAACTTACTAAGGTAATTTAGTTAGCATAATTATTTTTCATGGAATTATTGAACAAGATCTTAATCGATTCAGTTACGTTGCAAAAGTAAGAGCAATCAAAATTACCTTATTTGATTTGTCTAAGATCTTATCAGGCTCGTATGGAATCAAGATGCTTGACTACGACTATCAAAATATTGATAGGAACAACCAAATTTTTTTTAGAGTGAACGAGTATGACTTTTTGCTGTAAGTATTATTATTATTATAAATCAATTGTCTTGTTAGTAAGTCTAGAATTGAGTTGTAGGTACCTTCTCATTGTTATTTTTGTATTACATAGGTACACACAATACTTAGTAGACTTTTGGTATTTGTTCTTACACTTTTTATATATACATACCTATGTGTGTGAGTGTGTGCGTGTGGGTGTATGTAATAAAAGGGAAAATCTAAGTACCTATACATATTTAGAACAATCAAGCTTATAAAGATGTAAAATGTTATATCTCATGTCCATATTAACATTTCGAGTTCTAAAATGGTTGTTAAGTAAAACCTACTTTTGGCACGTTATTCCATCCACTTTTATCGATGTGGACCTACGGTACGTATTAGCCTTTGTCTACCTTGACTTAGACAGCTAATACATATTGAACTGAAATATTATGCATTATAATATAAATCATTCAAAGTCACAAATGACATGCCTATGTAACTTAACTTAACCTGACATTTTATTCAGGGAACGGATATAACAGAAGCCTTTGAAACGCACCACCTACACGGCGTTGCCGAAGGAGAACTGCCAAAATACTTCGTGAAAAAGATCAGCACTCCTAGGAACTCTCCATTCACTTTCCAAGAAGATGGCTTCTACAAAACCCTAAAGCCGAAAGTCGCTGAAAAGTTAAAGGAGATACCATTGAGCGAAAGAAAACGGAGCAATATGATGACAGATCTTGTGTTTTTGGCATTTATATTTGCCAGTTCCCTGTCTTGTTGGATGATGAACCAGAGCATTTGGATTGGACTGGCCATCATACCGGTCAGCGGATTTCTTCTGTCATCCCTTGCGGTTTCTGCTCACAACTACTTTCACCGACGGGATAATTGGAGAATGTATTTGTTTGATCTTTTAGGATCTTCTTACAGGTACGTGAGTATAACTACTGTTAATATGGTACCAAAGACATAATATGTAACTCCGTATAGACGGATAAAGTCTAAGAAAATAACGTACCTCAAAACCATAATGAAAAAGGTACGGTAGCCAAGATGGCGTTACACCTTTGGGGAACGCTCGGCTAGATGGCGCTAATAATAGTTATTTGTTTTACAAGGGGGCAAAGTAGTTGTTTAACCGCACGTGCCAATATTGATACCCGAGCAAGCGAAAGATTTAAAAAAAAAGTGGAATCTTGAGCGTTGCGAGGGTATCAAGGCACGAAGGTTAAACAAACTTTAACACCGAGTAAAACATAAAATTTTTCACCACACCAACACGAACAAAATACTGACTATAAAACATCAAAATAAATGAAATCCATCAATTTATTCAATATTTATGATTCAAAATCATCATTTATAGGTAAAATCTAGCAGCCAGATTAAGACATCGAGTTAAAATTCGTATGAAATTACTTTGCCCCCTTGTGGATAAAATGCAATTTTGCTATCTGTTTTCGAATAGCACAGAAAGCCTGGTATGGTGAAAAAATATTTGACATTTTAACACATATCAAGCTAAGAATATGGGCCAAATTGTCAATACTGAGGTTCAAAAGTTTTAAGCCTGTGTCGTGAGATGGCAGTCTATGCACTGTGATTACACATTTTACTTTGACAGTAACTCTCTATAATACTCGATCCTCTTTGTATGGTACTTTAGTTGTTGACACTGTTAGGGATAGACCTACTTTTTAGGGTTCCGTACCAAAACGGTACAAAAGGAACGGGTTTATGGTGCCGCTCTGTCCGTCTGTCCGTCTGTCTGTCTGTCTGTCTGTCTGTCTGTCTGTCTGTCTCTCTGTCTGTCTGTCTATCTATCTATCTATCTGTCTGTCTATCTGTCTGTCTGTCACATTACTAAATATCTCGATAACTACTTATGCTGTCGATTTGGAAAAATTATAAACATTGTTAACACAAATTGTCAAAGTCCTCCACAAATTGAAGGTACCTATTTTTTTTTTCAAATGAAAGGGATTATTTTAACTACCTACCTATTGAAAGTTTGTACGGCACCCTCGGTGGGCGAGTCCGACTCGCACTTGGCCGGTTTTTTTTTAATGATTGTAATAAGAAATATTATAGTGAGAAGTAGCAAATCCATAACGTAATATTACGTCTAGAAAAACTCAAAAAAGGGGTGGTGCGTGACTGGGAAACGAGAGGTAAAAAAAATAAAAATGTGTATTTTATTTTATTGTAAATACGACATTAGTATTACAATGGTCTGTAGATAATTGTCTGATCATACATAATATTAATTCTACAACAATACATGTTACCGTATATTTGAAGTGATAATGCAAACGGACCGTGACCAAAGAATTCCTGAACGACAAAAAATGCATTAACATGTACTTTAAGACAAAAGCCTCGAGGGGAAGCTCGATTATAACCAGCAATAATAACATGCAGTATCACAAATTTCATTGTTGTTCCCTTCCTCTTTTCCGAGTATCATAATTGTCTTTTATTTGATATTCTATGAATATTTTTCAGAGATTGGCGCATTATGCACGCACTATCGCATCATCTTCATACAAATACCGCTCAAGACCTAGAACTTAGTGCATTTGAACCTTTCTTAATGTTCCTGCCTTATATGTCAAAATCTATGTTCGAAAAACTGGCTTCTGTATATTGGCCCGTTATATATTCCTTCGCATGCACGGTTCAACTAGGAAAAGAGTAAGTTATAAATAATTAATTTACCATTTTTTTATGATTTTATATTTATTATTTGTGTGTTGAAGACCGTGTGGCGTCAGATCTGCGTCATCTCTCTCAAAAGGTTGCGCAGGATCAGGGCAGTTGCTTTCGTTTCGGAGACCAAAATTCGTTTTGGATTACGAAGCCAAAATAGGTAGCTATCTCAATAAGATAGACCAGCGGCGATCTGATGAAGATCGCAAGAAACAAATACAGAACAAACTTTAAATTAGAGACTTTTCTGATGAATATGTACCTCTATGGTGACGGGTTAATCGCACACTATCCTCCCGTAGGTTTCTTAGAAGTCGACTGTGGGATGTGAGTAGGTTCAATTGTGGTGTGCAAGCAACCTGTCATTGCAATATCACAATTTCGTTGTTTTTCAACTCCTTATTTGCTAAGAGTTGCACTGAAGCTACAGTTTCATATGGTTTCATGTAGAGATGGGCCGAATATTCGGTATTCGGCATATTCGGCAAATTTTTCAATGTTCGTATTCGGCCGAATAATTCGGTTGCATTGCCGAATATTTACCGAATAAACAAAGTAAATAACTAATGTAAATCTTACGTATTCCATTGGGTAAAACGCTCCTATTTTAGTAGCTTTTTAAGGAACTGCTAAAAAGAGAGAAACCTATGCGTCAAAATATAAATACAATTGTTTTGTAAATAAGCAAAAAAACCTTAGTTTAAGAGTTGAGAAGAGTTCAGTGCGGTTTTAACACTTTTAACGAAGTTTTAGTTATCCACTAAATCATAAAAACATAGTTGTAGTAACATATGTAACATTATCAATCATTTTTATTATTTATTTATTTTTTATTTTATTTATTTCAAAAAAACTTATGACTATATTACATTTTACCGTACAATAATAATAGTAATAGTTTTAATGAACATCCCCTTTTAAAACATGGCGTAACCGAATATTCGGCCGAATTTTCGGTTCGGTAAGAGCTGAACCGAATGTTCGGCCGAATATTCGTATTCGGCAAAGTCCATATTCGGCCCATCTCTAGTTTCATGTGTCTATGATGAATGTTCATGTTATTTTAATAACGTGCATTTTAAATTTCAGAGTTGTATTCTCTACAATAAACCATGGAGGGAAGCGTTTAAACTGGACCAACGTTATTCCTTTCCTCGTGCCGACATGGATGTGGTACTTCGGAGGTCTCCCTCTTTACTGGACAATCCCAGTGTGGCTCGGGATAATGCTCACTGCCAGCTTCTTCTTCGTTATGTATGGAATAACCGCGGGACATCATGCAGAAGACAACTTCTTCGAGGGCGATAAGGCCAGGTATTTAAAGCATCTCTTAAATAACCTCTTCTCTTCTCGGCATATTGCCGTCCACTGCTGAACATATGCCTCTCGTGGATTTTCGCAGCGTTCTATATGCAGCGAAATTATTTGTATGTGCAAGCAAGATATTTGTTGTAGTGTGCGTGACAAGACGCTGCCATCGCCACCATCGCGCAAAGTATAGCATTAACAGTATCAGCAAAAAATATGAGAGATTTCAATTTAGCGATCTAAACGGTTCTATAAAAAAATAAAATATTCTACAAGGATTTCACTATACCAGCGCAACATACCTGTAACTATACGAGTATATTATTATGTTGTCAACGAAAACGAAAGATTAGCGCTGCTGTAACTTACTTACGTACTTCGTTTCTGGGCAGGTCCTTATTTTAGTACATGAAAAATCCTTACTACTTATTCCAGGGCTGAGTATATTGACTGGGGACTCCATCAACTTGACACAGTGGTTGAAAGGACCGACTACGTCGGCAACCACTTCAAGTCTCTCACTCGTTTCGGAGACCATTTCCTTCACCACCTATTCCCAACCTTGGACCACGGCGAGCTGCGACACCTCTACCCGGTAGTTCTTGAACACTGTAAAAAGTTCCAAGTAGAATTGAGGACGACTACGTTCTACCAAGCGTTCTTAACTCAATACAAGCAGATTTTGAGAACCAAACCGCATGACTTTAAAGCGAAATAGATTACTTATTAATACTATATTTGACGACCGGTCTGCCTAATGGATAGTGACCCTGCATGCTAAGCCAATGGTCCTGGGTTCGACTCCCAGTAAAGCCATTTATTTGTGTGAGGAGCTCAGATATTTGTTGCTTAGTCATGATGTTTTCTATGGAAGTATTTAAGTACATTTTTTTTGTCTTACACAAGCCTTCTTGAGCTTACAGGGGGCTCAGTCTCATCTGGTGGTGTAAGAAATATCATGTAATAGGTTTTTATTGTCTTTCTTCGGGTTAGGATTTTTACAATGTAAATGTATATTAAAATGAGATATGAAAACATATAAACGCATTATAAAAAACCTAACCTAGGGTGCTGCCAGCAGCATATTTCAGTATTTATATTATACACCAGATAGCCAGTAAAGTTACATTAAGATATGTTCATGAAGATGCAAGATGCGGTATGCATATCATACGTAATATTTATTTAGTCGGGATTGTGGGAAGGGTATCAGCATCAGGTATAATGTAGCTTGATTATTTTACAATTTTATACAGGTTTGGTTCGTTTTAATATGCTTTGATTCAATTGATTTTACTTAGGTAATACTATTTACTAATTGGTATTTTTGTACAGATGCGTTCAGTTACATTATCTTACATTTACACATACACGATCAAACATACTTGAACACGCTTTTATGTCCATAATATTAGGTTCTGTTCAGGTATTTTTGTTCGCGTACTGTTGTGGCATAAATATTATGTTCCCTAAAGAATTGGCTACACCAGGGGCCCATTTCTCAAAACTTTACAAGCGGAAGTCTCATTCCAACCTGTCATATTAGTAGTAGTAGTAGTAGTAATCACTTTATTGTGTACAACAGTTTATATACAATTTGTAGGAATAGAGATACAAAGGCGAGCTTATCCCTATAAGGGATCTCTTCCAGCTAACCTTGGAGAAGATGAGAGGATCGTTCCAGTACGTAAGATAGACAAACTTACAGGAGTACAATAAAGGTCAAAAGTAATCCCAAATATTGCTAACAATTATATAAACTAATAAATACAAAATGACACTATTAAATAAATTACATACTAGAGTACATAAATAAAATACAAAATAAGTACCTAACCAATATATAAATATATCAATACATACATAATATATATATAAAATTCCCAACCATTGACAACCGCTTGTAACTTCTAACTTTCAGCTTTAAGAAATGGGCCATTGTATTTTTTTTTAATTGATATTCTATTAACCACGCCTTCGTACAAAGCACAGCTTTAGTTTTATTTTATGGCACATAAAATCACATATGAACAATTTGCCGTTTATGATACTTGCACAAAGGTGCAATCATTTTGTACATAAAAACTCTCAGTTGATAAAGTGTTTATTGTATCTAATATTAAAATAAATTCACACCTTTGTTTCATATTTTATTTTCATTCCTTTTATACAACTTTTACTTTACAGCTTTTCAGGGTTCCGTACCAAAGAGATACAAAAGGAACCATTATGGTGCTGCTCTGTCTGTCTGTCTGGCTTTTTTACAACCTAGATAGGACTACGATTGCATACAGCCCTGTAGCCAAGGGTACAATCGTTGACACTTTCGTGTTACATCGTAGTTATCTCTCTCACTTTTTTACCACGTTGGTGGCAACAAAGCATACGGCACATATATTTCTACATCGTTCTTCCGCATCGGTGTGACTGAGCCAGTTGCATATCGTTCACCACGGAACGTCAACAATTGTACTCTTTGTCTAGAAACTAAATAAATTACAAGACGAATTAGAACTCCTTATACTTTAGATTAGGGCAAAATATTTATGGGACACTGGTTGTCAGTACATGCACCAGTCTCCCATATATGGGCCAAATAGCATAAGTGTAAATTGTAATTTAGTTGACACTTTAATTTATTTTTCATTTATTTTGTTTTTGAATTGAATTGAATTGAACCATTTATTTCAGGTATTGTACCCATATTTGTATTAGTAACATTTGTTTTTTTCTTAAAGACTAATGTTAGTGTAGGAACAATAGGAACATATCAAATTAATTTAAAATTAAATAATAACAAATAAATACGGCAGAAATATGCGCCCTTGGGCCCGGGGTACATTTTTGTTCCTTTTGCGGTGGAGACGGCGGGCTGCTGGGGCGCGGACGCGAAGCATTTTGTGCGTGACGTGGGCCGTCGACTTAGGTTAAAGGGAGAAGACCCGCGCTCCGAATCGTTTCTGGTGCAAAGGCTGGCCATAGCGATCCAACGGGGTAATGCCGCAAGCATTATGGGCACTTTTGCACCGGAGGCGGTGCGGAGCGGTATTGACTAATTACTGTTTGTAATTATTTTTAGTTAAGGCTTTTTTTTTGGACATGTATTTCAAATAACTACAAATAAATTAAAAATGAATAATAAAAACTGATCATAAATAACATTAGGTATTAGGTATTTAAAAACATTACATTTCAAAACACTACTACAGTAAGTCACTCAATTTTAATTAAACTAAATAATAATAATTATCAAATTTTAATGTGTATTTCATTCCATTTGCGTATAAAAGGACAGTCAAATTTGGATGATAATGCATTCAAGATCGTGCCGGGGCCCCCCGACAGCCTGCGCATGAAAGACGCCACTCTCTTACGGACGATTGCAGAGAGAGCTCAAAACGGCCAATGAGTTGAACACAAAACTTCTTCAAGAACAGGAAGAATGTGAGCAGGAAATTGAGTCTGTTGTTCGAACAAATACAAGTCTCAAAGCCCAGCTTGCAACTCAAGATGTCGAATTCGAAGATATGCAGGGGCAGCGAGATGAATTACAGGCCATCGTTGACAGATTCAAGCAATGTCAGGAGATACACGAGCAGGCACTGCAACGCATCCAGGACCTGGAACAGCAGCTGGAGGAGTCGGAAGCAAAAATGACTTGCAAGTATTGCTCGGGCCAGGCCAGACCGACGGATAACAATTTAAGTATTTTTGCAGAACTTAATAGTTTTGAGTTAGATTTTGTTCATAATGAAACAGTGTGTTCCCCAATAGTAGAAAGTTTAACAAGTCCTGTAAAATGTCCCGCCAATGAGGTTAATAAAATTAGTATGAAGGGATCCAACAAAATCAAAAAATATCTAAAATTAAGTAGATTCATAAGGAAATCAAAACTTTTACTGAAACGCCATAATTTAGTATTCAAGAAATTTCACTCCAAGTTCAGTAATTTGGCCTTAAGTGATGAACTTTTAATTTGTCAGCATCAATTGGACCAGACAGTCGAAGAGTTGAATCATCGCTCTAATGAAATAAGAAAATTAGAACTAAAGTTAAAAGACCTCAATAATAAAGAGGAACTCTCAAGTAAAGCATTGCAGGAATACATAGCTTTTATGAATGATGTTCTAGTGCCGGGCAGCGGGTACCCGCTGCGCATGGAGTCACCGCGGCCTACGACGCGCCCCGTCGAGCCGGAGTCGCCCGCGCTGCGTGCCGCGTTGGCCGCGCCGGGGACACCCTCCCTGCGCGCCCTGTTCGCCAAGCGCCTCTCCCTCGCGTCCGAGCCGCGCCGCGACCGCGAGCCCGCCGTCAGCACCGCGGCCTCGCCGCCGTCACGGTCGCGCCTCGCGGAGCCGGCCCCGCCGCCGCCGCCGCGCGCCGTCGAGTCGGCTCCCTCGCCGCCGAGCCTCGCCAAGCTGGCTCTGGCGCTGCTGACCTACGTCGAGCCCTCTCCGTCGCCGCCCGCCACTGCGCCGCCGCCGCCGCCGCCGGGCGCCGCACCCTGCCGTGCGCCCGCCACTGCCCCGGCACCGCCGCCGCGCCCGCGCCCGCGCGCCGCCCGCACCGTGCTGTACAGTGACGAGGCGGGCGTCGGCCTGGGCGCGCTGCTGGCGGAGCGCCTCCACCACCGAGTCATCAACGACTGTCACCCGGGGGCCACCGTCGATCGACTGATCGACTGTATCTCTGCAGGCGAGTTTGACTGCGACTCCACGCTCGTAGTTTTCATAGGGAACAGTGTCGACTGTACTAAGCGAGATATTTTAAAACTATCCGCTACTCTGTCGAAGGTCGACCGAGAAGAGGTTGCGAAGATCATTATTTGTGCGCTCCCGTACAGAATGTCTAGCAAAGTCAACAAGAGGGTGTTTCACTACAACTCTTTATTATATAATTTGGCGTTGTACAGTAGTACGATTTCGTATTTTGATACGAATAAATTTATAGATGAGTTTGTTATGCCTTATAAGAAAACCTACCTACCGAGGAGATATTTAGTAGAATGTGCTGACCTGTTAGCGTATAACATTAAAGGCCCCGACGTGGCTAGCACGGCGTTTAATAATAATATGAAACGGTTTAATTTTTCATGCCCCGGTAGCGAGGGTTTCGAGATGAAGCCGTCTGGTGATTTGAATTTAAACTAACAGCTCCGACAACGAGTGCACCAGCCGGCTCCATTTTTATTGATCACTGCGATGCTAGTATGATAGGTAAAACCAATTTATTGAACCTGGTTCACCAAAATATCCAAGGATTCACTTGTAAGGAACTTGAAATTGATTTGTATTTGCAGTCGTCGAATATTGACATACTCTGTATTACTGAGCACTGGCTTAAAGAACATGAATTTATGTTTAATTTTAAGAATCATAGTATAATTAGTTTTTTTTTTAGGAAATCTAGTAACCGTGGCGGGTCATTAATAATGGTTAAGCATAACTTAAAAAGTAAAGAGCGCAGAGACATTGTTGACATGTCTGTAGAACGCCATATTGAACTTTCTTGTGTTGAGATGGACCAATTTATCATTATATGCGTGTACAGGCCCCCTTCGGCGGACTATAATGTATTTGAATCAGTAATAGATGACGTACTTAGTAGTGTTTTTAGAACCCAAAAAAGTATAATTGTGTGTGGCGATTTTAATGTCAACATACTTGAACATTCGCCATTATGTGGAAGGTTATTAAACACCTTCAAATCCTTTAACTTGGTTAACTTATTCTGCGAACCCACTCGAATCACAGCAACCAGTGCTACATGTATAGATAACATTTTTAGTAACAAGGATGCGATTAGTAAATCTGTTATTAACAACCTAAGTTCTGATCACTGTGGTCTAAAAGCTTCTTTCAATGAGAAAACAGAAGAAATTCCGCAAGATACTTTATGTAGGCCAATCTCTCAAAGGCTCCTAGATTTATTTAATCGTAATGTTACCAAACGATTATGTTGTCTTTCATGTACGCAAGAAAACCCCAATTGTTTGAGTTCTGATTTATTTAACTGCATTAAAAATGAATTTGATGTCTGTTTCACTAAAAAGAAAGTAAAAAGCAGGACCAAGACTAAATTTAGCGACTGGGCTACGCCGGATATTCATAAGACAAGACGCCAACTCTACGACTTATACGATTTAAAAGCCACTGATAAAAGGCCGGAATTTCTGGAGCATGTTCGGAATTTTTCAAAATCTTTTAAGATGATGTGTGTCGCCGCGAAAGCTAATCACTTGTCTAAAAAGATCCTAAATTCTAGTGATAAGGTTAAAACTGCCTGGCAGGTGATCGGCAATGAAACTGGGAAACGTAAAATGAAGGATCCGCACTACAAGCTACGAATTGGTGACGCTTTAGTAAGTTCCGACCGTGAAGTGGCAGATCATTTTGAGCAGTTTTTCTCGAATATACCGGTAGAAACAACAAAGTCTCTTAATTCGTCGCCAGATGTCGCTGAAGAAATTTTGAAGAGAAATGTAGCGGAATGTACAGAATTCTTCAAATTTTCGTATATCACTCCGAACATAGTTCTTAAGACTTTTAGATCACTGAATTTAAAGAAAACTGAAGATCTATGGGGCCTGTCAGTCAAAGTTTTGCATTCCATTATTGAATCTATTGCACCATATTTAGCTGAGATTTTCAACAGATGCATTGATGTTGGCACTTTTCCAGATATTATGAAACATAGCAAAATTATCCCGTTGTTTAAATCAGGAACGAAGACAGATCCTACGAACTTTAGGCCGATTTCAATACTACCTGCATTAAGCAAAGTGTTTGAGAAACTTATTTTAAATCAACTGCTGTCGCATTTCAACAGAAATAAACTGCTTGATAGCAATCAATTTGGTTTTACCAAAGGTCGATCAACCACTGACGCTGGTGCGGTACTCCTAAAGCACATCTTTGACGCTTGGGAAAAAGCTCAAGATGCTGTTGGAATTTTCTGTGATCTGTCCAAGGCATTTGATTGCGTAGATCACGAAAATTTAAAACGAAAATTAAGCCACTACGGGATAAAAGCCGGTGCCCTCGACTTAGTCTCATCATATCTGTCGGATAGGACTCAGAGAGTAGTTATTAATGGAACTCATTCGGCGGGGTCCCCGGTAGCCCTCGGAGTGCCTCAAGGTTCAATTCTTGGTCCCTTCCTCTTTTTAGTATATATTAATGACCTACCCACTCTTGTTAAAGGCAGACATGATATAGTGTTTAGGAAAAACATCCTGCCGTCCTAAGGTAAAAGGCAGCTATTCGACAAAAGCTAGTTTTGAGATAATCGCAAAAAACCTTCTTTTTTGAATTTCTACAAAACGGATTAACTTTTTTCATTATTTCTTTTTGTATATAGTAGGTATAAGTGTTTACTTATTTTAGACATTATTTGTGTGTTTGTACAGCGACTGGTTTTTTTTAAATTCGATAAAAGCCTTTTTGCATAGTATTAAGCTTCAAAAATGGTAGATATTACTAGTCAAGAAAGCGGTAAAACATGCTTTATACGGTGTTCTAATCTAGGATTTTCTCTTAAACTAGGCTATAACGCCGTATATAATCACATACTATCTTATTGCTTAGCAACAATGCCCATCTAGCACTCGAGATTCTAAGTTAAAGGCAGCATCGTAGTTATTCGGCCTTTTTAATTAGTATCCTAGTGAGTTTTCCAGATTTTCGACTGTACTGCTAGTCTAAAAGAACGCATACTATCAAAAAAATCGTATATACGGCTTTATAGATTAGTATATTTGGAAGAAATTGGAACAAAATGCAAATACGTCGTTTAAAAACGTATGTATTAAAGAAACAAGAAAACGCCATTCTGTCCCTATTTACTTAAAAAAAAACTAGATCTATCGATTCTTTTTGGATAGTGATAAATATAATATAATAAACTTTTACAGTACACAATAATACCTACTCTTTTAAATTAGTCAGTAAATAGTCAATTATTAGTATCTAAACGTCATTTTTCCTCAAAGCCTAGATGATAAGAGTGCCGTCTGTATACTAAACATACGTGTACTAATTCGGAGTTTTGTGGAAACTTTCTTACGTTGCTAATGGAAACAAGTTAGTAAGTAATGATAAAAAAGGTCAATTTGTTATTTTGCTTTGAAAAAAAGGTCAATTTTTATATCATATGTCATATGTCAATCTATCGCGTCACTTCTGAGAATTGGAGGCAAAATAAATTATAATTATGTAATTTTAATGCCAAGATGAGAGGTAGAACAACAACGGGTTTTAATTGTGACCAATCTATCTGCCAAGGAATTGGATGACTATGAAATTGGCCGCACGAGATGTGAGTTAGAAAGCAGTTTACACTACCTACTACCAAATGGTTTCGCATGAATTATACATACAGTTTAGAAGAATTTCATGGTCGCTCCAAAAAACCTGGCTCTTTTCTATAAAAAAAATTAGAGAAAAAGATAATATAATTATTATGCGACGAACAGTTTGCAAACAAAAAACAATTTTACCAATTTCTATTAGAGATTGTGCGAATATGTAGCAATAGTTCAGTAAGCTAAAGAGCGTCATTCACTGCGGCTGGTTATATACATGAAACAAATACATCCAAAACGCATCCAAACTCAGGAATCTCCCGTCAAAACTCGAGCTCGGAAGTTAAACGACCAAGAGGTACCTCAACCTCTAATAGGTTTCAAATACCTACGATAAAATGATTTTTTGCGAAAAATTTGGGCAAAAAGTGGTTTGGCAAGCAATTTGTCTATTCGTTTTTTGTTTAAGGAAACTTACATTCCTAGATTTACAAGAAGGAATGCCTTCATAAGCAGGTTCTGCTTAAGTATATGAAAGTACAGGGATCAAATATTCTTCTGGTCCGATTAAGCTGCTTTTCACTACGCTCGCCAAGTACCGGTCTGGTATCAAGAGAATGATGTCGAGTTTGTTGCGAAAACATTAAATCCGTCGAACTACCCTGAAATGAATTAAGCTAAGAAACAGATAACATCGAGCAATTCAGAAATTACTGGATTAGTAACCATAAAAATCTTCAACAATATTACAATACAAAAATTGCGATCCAAAAGTTTATAGAGAGTATCAAAATCAAAGTCAATCAAAATAATTAGTTATAAATTAAATTCGACTACAACAAAATAGTCATTTAATGGATTTTCTGGAAACAGTGGCAGATGACCCCGTAAGTTTATTATATAGGCCTAACTTTCACACGAACATGCCTATGCTTTTTGATACTGGTTATCAAAAATATGGTTATTTTCATATTCAATTTCATATTATATTCATATTAATATTCCATGTTTGTAAAATAAAACATAGTTGAAAATGTAGACTACTGCCAATACTTCTCCTTCTTATTCCTCATACCCTTATCTCATTTTATGTGGGGTAGGTAGAACAGGTCTTCCTCTTTCATTCTCCTCTTTCGTCATCTCAACACTCATATCTTTCTCTCTAATATCCTATTTCACATAATCCATTCATCGTTGTTTGGATTTACCCCTCCCTCTCTATATCAACATTCATCTCTAACGTTCTCATTCAATAATTGCAAATTATTTACTTGTTTTACTGTAAATTAAACCAAAAAGGATAACGTTAAATACTTAAACCGTGGAATATTAATATACCTCATATAGTGTTTGCTGCAAAAAAAACTACATACGAACAACTTTCCCACCGCAAACTACGCTAAAAAGACGTATTTGCTTTCGAGCAATAATATCTGAAAATCGAGTTAAATGTTTGTATCTCGAATAAAAATGACAATAGAAATGATGTAGGAAATGTAAACAATAGTTATTATTGTTAAAACGTATCAAAAATGCAATCATTCAGTATTTTTCCTAACTTCGTTTGGTTTCGATCAATATTTCGCGCGAAAAAAGCCAGCTGCGCTCTCGTACTGTCAGCCACAAGCTGCGCCGGTGCTCGCAGCTCGTCACTGATGGCTTTTCCATAGCATAAAGTATCTTTCGGCTAGCGGGTGGATTGACAAAGGTTGGAGCATATACTGTTTTATAGGCTAGTTTGCAGCACTTTCACCCATTTTAAAAGTTTTTTTACGTTTAATATGACACCCATACAAAATAAGAAGAACGTATAACACTTATTCGTTTTTATAGACTAATATTGTGTTGTAAAAAAATCGAGCGATACTAGGCTTAAATGACGTATTTGACATTTTTTACAGAAAAAATGTATATACGCTTTTTTAGACTAGTATCAGTTTAAAAAATTGATCAAAATCCTACGCTAAAACTACGTATAACGTCTTGTACGTATTTTTAGCCTAGTTTTTCACTTTTACGTACTTTTAGGCTAGTAATACTGGATAACATGTCAACGTAACCAGAGCGTAAAAAAACGTATATCTGCATTTACGTTGCTTTAGCTTAGTTTTGTTAAATAGCTGCTTTTTTGGCTAGGAAATCTTGGAAAATTAGTGCAAATACTGCCTTTTTAGAGAAATTTTCTCGGAAACTAGGCAACATATCGAAAAACGGAAAAAAGTGGTCGATGCAGCTTAACCTGTACATTACGAATATTATAATAAGTCAATTTCGGCAAAATGTCGAATAGCTGCCTTTTACCTTAGGACGGCAGCGTTTTTATAACAAAATCCCCATTGACGTGTTGATCGGGTCGCCACCTTCCCGAATGGAGGTTGAGGGAGGCGATGGCTGAGATACGCGTCATACTCGTGAACGGGTGCTGTTTGTGGAGACTGGTCTGTTCAAGCTTACCTGGGCCACATGTTTTGTTAGATTATTTAACTTTACTTTTGAGCGGATTGCGAGACACTACATTCGGTTCTTGTAAGAATTAAACTTAAGTAAGTAATGTCTTAAGGATGACACTAGAGACCATCACGTTGTCGTTTAATTTAGTTAATTTTAGCTTTTGGACACTTAGAGACTTTATACATCTCTGAGATTTTGATTATATTTTATTTTAAAATAGATTCCTTACTTTAATGACCTTATTGTCGTTTGATTAAGTTAATGTTAGTTTTTTGGACACTTAGAGACCTTATACATCTCTGAGATTTTGATTATATTTTTAAACTTAATTTGTAACCTTGATTGGCCCTTATTTGTAAACTTGATTTGTTCTTTAATGATTGACAACTAGAGACTTGTACATCTCTTGAAATGTGTAATTTAGCTGTTCATTTTCTGTATTTTTTTTTGTATTATTTGACAAAGGTTTTTACTTTTAAATATTTTAATTTTATAAAATTTGACTCTTGGAGACGCTATACATCTCCATGGATTATTTGATTAAGTATAATATTTTTACTTGTAATATTCAGTCTTTTACAACTATTGAAGTATTATAGATTTCTTTTATCTTTGTATCTGTTTGCACTTTCTTTATGTATTGATTATAGTTAGTAATAATATGACATTTAGAGACTTTATACATCTCTAATTCTATATCAGTGTATAGCTACTTTGCTTATGATTAATATTTTTAGTTAATATTTCTATTAATTTCATTTGTTTAACTTTAATGAATACTCTGTAATATTGACATGTAAAAGTGCCCCCGTGGCCTATTTGCTGAATAAATGATTTTGTATTTGTATTTGTATTGCGTGAAACCCGTCCGTGCGCGCGTCTGCGAACATCCCCGACGCGCTACAATGCCGAGGCAGCCCTAGCAGGATCCTGAACGCATTATTATATTGTACGCGCAGGGTATTATATGAACGCTGCGTATAACTGGTCCATAGGCTACAGGCATAAAATGACTGGCAGAATGCTTTAAAAAGGGTTATTTTAACCTCCCTAGTGCACTTCGAAAACCGTCTAGCCAGCATATTACACCTGACAGCCAGTGCCCTGCGCTCTCTCTCCATATCTGCATCGTCAGTAAGGTCCTCGGTCACCCAGTGTCCAAGATATTTAAAGGACTTCACATGGTTCAATGCAACAACAGAAAGTTCAAGCTGAGGTATCGGGTATGTTTTGTTGCCTGCTTTAAAAAGTAATATTTCACTTTTTCTGCCATTGTATTTTAAACCATGTGACACGGCGTAATTCTCGTATATATGTAAGAGCTTCCTGAGTGCACTGATCGACGGACTCAGCAACACCATATCATCAGCATAGCTTATGTTATTGATACAGTTACCATCTATAGAGCATCCGACCATGGTGTTGCCGAGCTCGCAGATAAGCTTGTCAATATAAACATTAAACAAACGGGGTGAGGACAGCCCTCCCTGCCTAACACCACACTGCAGTCTGTAGTCACCCGAGTGCACGCCCGCCCATCGAACACTGTTGATCTGGTTCTCATACCAATACTTAAACACTCTTATCAGCTCAGGAGGATGGGTTGTTTCTGTTTTCAGCTTATTCCATAGTATGTTGTATGAGACCAGATCAAAAGCCATCGATAAATCTAAAAAGCAGGCGTAGACGGGCGTTTTCCTACTAGTGTAGTATTTGACCGTACTTTTAAGGCAAAATATGGCTGACTCAGTAGACATTCTCGTCTGAAATCCAAATTGTGCCTCATTTAGACTTACATGTGTACTCAGTTGCTTATCTAGTAGGCTGTCTAAAACTTTTGATATTACCGTTGCGAATATCCGACATATCTCCAGTTTTGTTTTTTATGATCGGTATTACAATTGTTCGCATAAGATCAGCCGGAAGATACGAGTGGCCAATACATAAGTTAAAAAGTAAAGCCAGCACTCTAGGAAGATGAGGACCCGCGTTTTGCAAATGCTCTATGCTCAGATCGTCATGTCCAGGAGACTTACCTCTAGTCATTTGTCTTATGCATTCCTCAATCTGACGAGCTTTAAAAAAGGTTAGTGGACCAGACGTCTGAGAATCGAGCATCGAGATTGGTTCATTCAGCGGGGACTGAATCTGGTAGTGTTCACTAAATAGATTGGCTATATCCTCAGGATTACACTTGCCCTGGACGCTGACAGGAAGGCTAGGTCTTGTATTTAATTTATTAGTCTGTTGCCAGAACTTACTAAAGTTTTTCGATGAGTGATGGCTAGCTATCAAGTCCATTTTAATTTGTTCCTGATTTTTCTGGCACCATTGTAGTTTAGCCTTGAAAACTTTGCGAGACTCGCGCATGTTATTATAAATGGTTCCAGATCCCGGCTTGTTAAACAATACCCATTCATGAAAGTGAAGCCTAGCAATCCTGTGAGCCTCCCATGCTTGCTTGCTTGCTTGCCCTACATGCTTGTTCCATCCTGTTACATAATGTCTCCGTTTTCTAGGACACCCAACATAAGTCTGCATCGCTGCTGTCCTTAATATGCATACAATGTCCTTGTACAAAGTGTCAATTTGTCGATGATGAACCTCATTACAACAAAGCTTATCCGAGCAGTCACGGAAGATAGAGTGAAATTCGATGTGCTTCAGCTTCTCATTACATATTACTCTATATTGCTCAGTTGCTGATAGCTCTCTATGTCCCCAGCGCACTCCACTTTCCGTAACCACCCGCTCCCCACAATTTGATACAGGCGTTACAGATCCCAAATCACATATTATTTCTAAAGGTAAATGGTGAGACCAAAAGACATCCTGATGCACTTTAACGTCAACTACACTCAGCCACGCTGCCTCAGTCACCAGGCAGTGATCTAGCCAACGTTTACAGTCAGTATGTATGTCACTTACAAAAGTGTACGTATTAGACTCAGCGCCCAAAATATCCATATCCGCACAACGCCAACTTTGCTCAGAGCAAAAGCCCAGGAGCTCACTACAAAAGAGTTCCCCGGGGTGCGAATTAAAACCACCCAACATGTACACTGACGCGACTTCTTGGCACTTATCTCACTTAAACACTCTGTGAAAATAGGCAAATTTTCACGCGAGTTTGTGGGCATATAAACTGAAAAAACTAATAAAGAACTCTCTGCAAAATTATTTCGGATTGCGGTAAGGCGTACACTTACACACGGGATTACAGTCACCGAAGGAAATACGCTTTTTCTCCACAGCAAGGCGACTCCCCCATGGGGCCTCCCCCGCAGAATGCCCGCTGACGAGTCTACGGCCGACTTGGCAGTATACGCGAAATCCATGCTTATTGTGCCGAGAGTGCCAAGATCACTAGGCATTAGCTACAATTCTTGTAAGGCCACCAAATCTGCGTTATCACAAAGCGTGCGAATACAATTAATCGATCTCGGTAGTGATTTGCAATTATAGCTAATGAGAGAACATTTTCTATTGGCTGTGGTTATCATAATGTGTGTTTTTATTTCCCAAGTTTCTCTGAACAAAACGCCTAAAGTATATACCTTGCGGCCATAACGTATCATTTAAAAACAAATCTAATTTACTTTTTGGTACAAACACCGTATGAGTGATAACCCTTATCGTGTTTCAAGTAACTGAGACGTTTGTTTTTTGCAATATATAGGATTGAATATCCGACGTTGAGGCACCTTTATCAACTCGATTAATAAATAGGGGAATATTGACATCTGCGGCTTTGAATTTGCTTTCTGGAACGCTCTGAGCTTTACCTTCCTGTCCTATATACCTATTTCTTAACCTCTTTCTTTGAGCTATCTTCCATTTTTCGTTTTAATTTTACTTCTAATTTAATTTAATTTTACTTCTAATTTAATTTAATTTTACATCTAATTTAATTTAATTTTACAATTCATTTTAATTTAATTTGTTTGTGTTATGTACTTATTGTATTTTAATATGGGCTCAAGGTCTGAAATAAATGATATTTTATTTTATTTTATTTTTGTTTTAAAACCGGTCCAAACTTTGTTAATCCACAGAAGTCAGTCTTAATAGCACACTCTTTGATTGTAATTATTGTCAGTCATAAGCGTATGCTAACGGTCACGAACGATCTCCACGTGATCATTCAGAAATGAAGACGATACGGTAGGGGTCAATTCTCCATACAAACGCTCTCGACTATTTCCTCCCTGGTTTTTGAAGATAGAGCAATGATTTTTTCAGCACAGATTGTAATTATTTTTATCTGTGTCGGACCGTTTTGAATTTTTTGATATTCTGCTTTTTAAAGACTCTAGAGCCAATCAAAAACTTCTAAAAACGACCTTTTTCATTGTGGCGCAAAAAAGGTGTGATACTCAAGATTGGTAACAATTAACCAAAAAAGCTAAACAGTCCGATATAGATTATTTCATTGTTATTCAGATTCTCAAATTTCGTTTCGATTGATTAAGTTTTGAAGGAGGAAAGGGTCGAGAGCGGAACCTCGATTTTAAAGATTTTTTTGACTGAGTTGTCAACACAATGGCAGCGCACAATGTCAGTTGTGATGGACAATTTTTTTTCGATAAATCTAGTTAATAATAACACTTGTATATTTAACTAAAATTCCCAAGTTGAAAGGGGGGCTCCTTTTCATTTTAGCATTTTCGCTACCGTATCCTCTTCACATACTTACAAACTTTTTAAAGTTTGAGCAGCCCTGTCTGAATCCTTTGCCCAACTTGTTTGTTATGAGAATCTTTCGTCTGCAGATTATTTTAGAAATTTTACCTGCTTAGCTTAGCTATACCGCTGTACAAAACGAACTAAATAAACGACGATCAGAAAAAAACAAGTTAAAATGCCGAAAACTGTTGCGTATAACCACTCCCGCGCAATCGTTACACATACAGTCAAGGCTACGGTTTATCGGGCGACCGACGCGCGCGGTGTTGATCATGTTGTTTATAACAACAAACTTCAAATAAATATAAAACTGTGATAAAAAGTATAAGGGGGAATAAGGATTGTTGAATAACTGGTGAGTGTTACACATTTATGTATGTTATTTTAAATATTTTATGACAAAAACAAACAACAAGAAATACCACACAAATTAAAAGAAAAAAGTTTATTTTATTTATGGGTACCTTCGAAACTGTTTTCTAAATTATTAAGACAACATCCAGGGTTTGAAAAGCTAAATAGCTTTTTATTGATATCCGTTAATTTTAAAGAAAGGTTTTTTTAGGTGTATTACAATTCATTTATTTAAGAAACTAGTGTTAACTCTTAATGTTATCGAGTTATTCAGAAAATAAATTTAATGGCTCAATAAGTGTAGTACGATTTTTTTTAACTTTTTAGACACCTGAGGTCAATTACTTGACACTAACTTGAATGTTATTCTTAAGAGTCTCTCACACTGATTTATTAATTTACTATGTATAAAAATGATGAAAAATTTCGGCCAGTGTACTCAGGTTGCACTGGCCGTGTGGCCACGGAATGTTCAAAACGGAAATTAAATGTTAATTAGTCGCGTTGGACCCATAAGTGACTTTGAATATGTATATAAAACGCGGGAATTTAAAGTGTTAACTTATTATAATTACTTTTTATAATTCACTTTATCGGCATTGCTCATCTGATGCTTATTAGGAATTCCCTGAAGAATGACATTATGATTGCTATATGTTCCGCGAGGCATATAACGGTATATTTATTTATAACTTAACTATGATGCAAGTATCTTATTGAATATTACTCAATGACCCTGCCACGCCTAATGCCCACGGCCAGCGATAAGATTTTAACAACATACGGTGTGTTCATTACAATCCGACTTACCTACCTGACGTTTTGGGCCAATAGCCGAAATTAAAACGCATTATTGATTACAATAAGAGAAGAATTTCTCTGATTACCTGCCAGTCTAGCACAACTTGCGCTGTCGCCCGTGAGAGAAAAGATTGAGTGATTCTTGAAGTCGCGCTCGATGTATGAACTCGCGAGCACGCAAGTTGTGCTAGACCGCCTGAATATACATATTTAGAATAGAATAGAATAGAATAGAAAAACGTTTATTGCAGAAACCATCTACGTACAGCAACACATACATTTTAAAAGAAAGAAAAAGATTTTATAAATTAAAAAATGTCTTCTTATAAATTACAACGTATTCACCTTTATTTGTCCCCAATGTATACCAATGAACATTTTTTATTCACTGTTAAGTAGGCTCAACTAATACTCTAACCTGACACTATTGAATGATAGCATGCACTGCACCTTACGATATATGTGACGTTATCTGGGTAATGGGACCTCATTGTCGATGGCGCTTACCGCGTTATGAGCGATGTCCGTATACATATATGACGCCGTGGGACGTAAGCGCCATCGACAATAAGGTCCCTTACCCAGACTACGTTATTTTCTTAAAGGTATTCTCTTAACAATAAATAACAACGTAGGTATTCGCATTTCTTTTTTTTTTCTTATACGTAAGTACCTATAAATCTTTATAATTCTCTGTTTTTAAATTCCAAGTGATATTTTGATCTCATTATTGGACGAGAGCGTTTAATTATTTTACCTACCTTACATACATCATGTACTCATCATGTATCTCTATTCCTAAAAATGGTATACCGGGTGCCCGGTTATTAATGGACAACCTTTTAACCACCAAGAGGGCACCTTATACTGGTCCAGAAAATCGACTTTAAGGTTAGTGCCCTCTTGGTGGATAAAAGGTTGTCCATTAATTACCGGGCACCCTGTATAAACTGTTGTACACAATAAAGTGATTACTACTACTACTACTACTTATCTATATTTTATCTTTACAATAATAACGTATTCGTATATCTTTGTCACATAAATAACAATTAATAATAAATCGCTGTTATCATATACCAACTGATACTCTAAACTGAAAACAATGATAGCATGTAATTCAAACGCTGTTATTTGATGACGGTCACAATACCTTTATAATGAGTACCTTCATGATTAAGAAATACTCGTATCATGCAATTTAAATGCGATTTCTAATTGCATGCGCAAGGTTTCCATTCAATTAATGCCCAATTCATCATGTAGGAACTTGTAATCCATACTAATATTATAAATGGGAAAGTGTGTGTGTCCGTTTGTTTGTCCGTCTTTCACGGCAAAATGGAGCGACGAATTGTCGTGATTTTTTAAGTGGAGATAGTTGAAGGGATGGAGAGTGAAATAGGCTACTTTTTGTCTCTTTCTAACGCGAGCGAAGCTGCGGGCAAAAGCTGGTAATAAATAAACATAACTAAAGCCTTGCAAAAACGCATCATTAACGAAAAAAAACTTCTTAGTAAAGTAAACAACAACGATTCTGGTAACGTCATCGTCATACAAAATTGTGTACGGAAAGAGAAGAGTATTTATTTATCAACGGCATAGAAAAAAATATACGGAAAGTTTTAAGCAGGATCTAAACCATCTTATGTCAAAAAGACATAAGTAGGTACCAACGTAGGTACTCTTCTCGGCATTCGATCAGTACCGTGATACTGCTTCTTCGCTCCAACAATTTAATATTGTTTAAAAGAATTATAGAATTATACCAATAATTGTTCACCAGCCTGGACATCGGTCAAATATATTGACGTAATGGAAAAGTGGTGCCATTATTAACGTCATAAGTCATAACGTTACCATCTAGGAGTTTCTACAATCTACCTCTATAAATATTGGTTCACTTTTATTCAATTTTTTTTATCCGCGAAGACTTCTTGGTTTAATTAGACGGCAACGCAAGATCGCAGCAATTTTAGATACGAGTACATAGTTGAATTATGACTTAATTGATCATCAATAAGTCATAATTAGAACGTAATTAATAATTAGCTATCAATTAAGTACCTATCAATTAAGTCATCAATTCAGTGTTGCCCCATTATGAAAGTTGCTCAGTGTGACCCTCCCCAGTACCCTGTTCACACCTGCTCACGACTCATTTCATTTATTCAGTCACATAATAAACTTACAGTAATATCACCAAGTCGTTTACATGCTAAATGTCAATTCTAATATACAAATGTCAAAAAATATTGTAAAACTAAACTATTTACAGTACACAGTATTGAAATCTAATAATTATAATATACTATGTCAACCAAGTCTGTCAGTAAATAAGAACAAAGAAAACTATATGCATCCTTTTCTCTAGGGTGCTAGAGAAAAGGTTACCTATAGTTTTCTTAGTTCTTATTTACTGACAGACTTGTTTGACAGAATATAAGTAAGCAATTAATTTCCTAGTACTAAAAAACAAATTCAATCAGACATCAGATGCAATTTAAAAAAAATAATAAGAAATATAATTATAAAAAAATAATATAAATTATCAGGGAAACATAACATTTAAAATTTGATAACATTTTCTGCGAAACCCACCAATGAATCACCTGTATATTATTAAGTACTAAAGATTATCATTTCCAATAAAAGTCGTAAGACTCGTAAGAGCGGTTTCGCACTACGTCCGATCCAAAGAATGACGGAAGTAAATCGGATGACGGAGATCGGATCTAGTTTGTAAATGACCATAGAAGTAGTACTACTTATTGCTACTACAGTAGTAACTGGCTATATTTTTCGGATTCGGATTGCCGTTTAGTCGGTATGCAGAAAATAAAGGTCAAAATAAAAATCATTACATACCCGCAATAAACAAAATCATAGTACTTACTTAAATATTCTAATAATAACAAACAAAAGAATCGAACGTCGGAAGTGTCAAACTGTGCTTACTTGAGCAGGGTAAGTGTCCATTGAAGCGAAAAGAAAACGGACATTTGACACAGATTGTTTTCATCCTTCTCCTTGCCACAAGAGTGGCAACTATTGTTTTACAATCTACGAACGACCCTTGACTGAATTGACATTTAGGGGTTGTGAATGAACATTTAATTGTAACCAACACCTGGGTCTTCCGGTTCGAGCGCCATCTTAGCGGTCTCGTGTCGTGAATAATTTATTTTTCTTTTGCTCATTAGTGTTGTTTAAAGTGTAATATCGATAGCTTATTATGCAGTACACTAATGCTGATGAAGATTTTCTGTCGTCAACGGCCGGTAGTCCACGTGCTCTTGTAAAAATTAGTTAAGTATCAATTTACAAGTGCTAACTGTCGTACTTACCAAACTTCGTCATTGGCAGTAAGTAAACATTGAGAAAAAAATAATGAAATCTTGCGTTATTTTACTATATTAGACAATTTTGGATGATGGTGGTTACAACATTATCGCCAATAACATTAAAATTGTTGTTTTCAGTGAAAAATTAACAAACTGGTGACTAAAACGGGGGTTCGTGCCATCGCTCACGAAATAATTTTCCAACCTAAGACGATGAATAAAGACAAGAAATTGGTGCTAGCTGGGCATTTTCTAGAGATTGAAGACTTTTTTCCACCATTTGTACCTATGTGTGCAATAAAGTATTAATAAATCATTGGCTTTTGAAATTGTTGATCAGTTCACTGCTATGATATGTCATTTTCATAGGCTAACTATAGGTACCTATTATAAATATCATTTACAGGGTACAGGGTTTATTGTAAAATAAAAACAAACTAGCTATTATAACTTTTAATTATAGTATACATTACAAAAACTTGTTTCATTTACTTGAAAATATTGGAGGTTTAGCAGATATCACATCAAATATGTAATCATCAATGCGATGAAATAAGTTCTCAGGAATTTTATTTAAAATGTGACAAGCCTTCAGCGGATGGACTACTTCTGCTTTTATTGTTCTCGTGCTCCTTCGTCCGATTGAAACCTCGATATTTACGCATTTTCGTCAATTCGTTTCGATTTGTACACAGGACACTTAAGGAAACAAATAAAATGATTTTGGAACATAACTGGGATTGGCTTCCACGTTGGCTTTTCTAACTCCAATAAAATTTGCACTATAAATTCACCGGAACTTTTAATAAAAACTGGGACACTTTTCTTAAATTACGGCAACTTTTATATTCACGTAAATTTTTAAACTTTTAAGTAAAACTTCGGTTGGACGACACTTTTCTTCTTACGGCAACTATTCACTTAAACGGTGGTTTCCTTTCCACCACGGTCTTGGAAATAGCTAAAATTTAGTCGATATTTTTCTTGAAGTTATTACAATTCACCATAACAAATTTTACTAGGCCCATATTAAATTTATCTCAAAAACGATATGAAAATGTTTACTGCAATATGGATTTGACAGCGTAAGTCAGCGACTAAGATGTCAATTTTGGCCGTAGTGAGCGCTGTGATCGTTTTAGCTACCCCCTCCACCCGCTTTGCACCCTGCCACTCAAAACTGAAAGTTACAAGTTACAGGCGGAAGTCTCTTTCCAACTTGTCATGTTACACATTGGCAACCACTTGTAAATTGTAACTTGTAGCTTCCAGAAATGGGCCCCTGATATTTTATCATTTATCGCGCGGGCTAGCCCGAGTGACAATCATTTATGCTCCGTAGCGTATCACAGTAAATTTATCCATACTAACATTATAAAGTGTGTGCGTCTTGCTCATATCATCGCGATTTGTTCATAAATACGAAATATTGCGGTCGGCTCGTCCCTCCAGGACCACCAAGTTGAATTCCTAAAATGTTGGATTTGCAAAAAGTTGAATTTGTAGGATGTTGAATGTTAAAATGTTGAATTTGCATTCTGTTGAGTTATTTTTATGTCCAAATCGCATAAAGTTGAATTTGCAGCTTGTTGAATCCTAAAATGTTGAATTTGCAGAAAGTTGATTTTGCGGTATGGTGAACCCTAAAATGTTGAATTTCCATAAGATTGAATTTGCGGTAGGTACCTACAGGGTGTAGCAAAGGTCCCGAGTGATACTTTAACAGCTGATAGGGTTACTAATGACCCTAAGTGTGATACAAGTGAAAAAATTTCGTAGTTCGAAAAAAATGAGTTTCGATTTTTTCCGCTTAAATAGCAATCAGGGTATTGACCTTGTCGGCTGTTGAAGTAGGGTGCATTGCGGTAATTTCGAACGTCGTCTAATTTCGAAAGTCACATAAAAATCACCATTATTTCCATCATATCAAGATTCCCCTTTCGAAATTACCCGAGCATTTCTGTATGTCGAAATTATCTCAATGCACCCATATTTAAACTTTTTTATTTATTTATTTAAACTTTATTGCACAATACAGAAGTATAAATGGCGAACTTAATGCTTTGAGACATTCTCTACCAGTCAACCAATGGGCTAATATACCAGAAAGATTAAGTAGGTCTTTAGTGTTAAACGGTATTTGGTTTATTTGGTAATTTTTATGTGATTTCTTCAAAGAATCGCGGACTCTTTTAATCCTAATAGCCTGATAGGAGAAAGGAACTGTCCCAAGATTTGTTTTCCATTCCGTTTACTATTCATAGCTATATCGGTAATGGGATGGACAATCCCAAAAATGTCTGGAAATCTTGGGACAAATTTTTTCTCCTATTAGGACCAAAAAAAAGTACCCATGTTAAAAAAAGATTCCATGAATATAAACTTGACTTTCTAAAATTTTGAAATCCCGAAAATGTTGAAAGTATACATTTTGAGAATTCAACTTTTTAATATTTCAACGTTATAAGAATTCAACATTTTGCGAAACTGAAAAAAATCAACATTCTGGGAAAGTCAACATTTCGGGATTTCAACATTTTAGGAATTCAACTTGGTGGTCCTGGAGGCTCGTCCCTCCAGGACCACCAAGTTGAATTCCTAAAATGTTGGATTTGCAAAAAGTTGAATTTGTAGGATGTTGAATGTTAAAATGTTGAATTTGCATTCTGTTGAGTTATTTTTATGTCCAAATCGCATAAAGTTGAATTTGCAGCTTGTTGAATCCTAAAATGTTGAATTTGCAGAAAGTTGATTTTGCGGTATGGTGAACCCTAAAATGTTGAATTTCCATAAGATTGAATTTGCGGTAGGTACCTACAGGGTGTAGCAAAGGTCCCGAGTGATACTTTAACAGCTGATAGGGTTACTAATGACCCTAAGTGTGATACAAGTGAAAAAATTTCGTAGTTCGAAAAAAATGAGTTTCGATTTTTTCCGCTTAAATAGCAATCAGGGTATTGACCTTGTCGGCTGTTGAAGTAGGGTGCATTGCGGTAATTTCGAACGTCGTCTAATTTCGAAAGTCACATAAAAATCACCATTATTTCCATCATATCAAGATTCCCCTTTCGAAATTACCCGAGCATTTCTGTATGTCGAAATTATCTCAATGCACCCATATTTAAACTTTTTTATTTATTTATTTAAACTTTATTGCACAATACAGAAGTATAAATGGCGAACTTAATGCTTTGAGACATTCTCTACCAGTCAACCAATGGGCTAATATACCAGAAAGATTAAGTAGGTCTTCAATAGTTTACGACTTACGACATGTCGCAAGGACGCTCCTGAACCGACCTCATTGTATCAGGAAAAATGCGATGTAGGTCATGTAGGAAATGAGCGTTCAACGTACAGCGACATCAATCGGCAAATTGAGTAAACTAATGCGCGTGAGCTAGTATGGAAGATGATTTTTATGGAATAATTGTTTATTGCGTGAACTTTTTTCATTGTTATTTTGTTAAAAAATACAGGTACAATAAACACCCGCAAGGGTGTTGAAATTGAAAATGTAAATTTGAAAGGTTTTTTTATAAATTAAAAAAAAAGTTTTCAAGATACGTGTAAGATTTTATTTTTCCTGTAATATTCATTATAATAGCCATGTTTGGTAAACTTTGGAGATAAGGGGGGAACGGTATTTTTTTTTTTACTTTTTCCTTCAAAAAACATTTTTTTCCACAACCAAAAAATTATATAAAATAGTTTTGATATGTACAGTTTGAGCTCTTTCTAACGATACCCCACTTGACCTAGTTACTTGAAATTTTCAGTTTGCCTCCCTTTCATTTTGGCCATTTTCTGCAATTAATATTAATAAATTTAAAAAATAATACTTTCAATTTGTAGAGGTTAACAATGTTCATTAATATTCAAAATTTCAAAGCGATAGCATAAGTAGTTCTCGAGATATTTAATAATGTGACAGACAGACAGACAGACAGACAGACAGACGGACAAAGCGGCGCCATAAGGGTTCCTTTTGTACCTTTTTGGTACGGAACCCTAAAAATGGCCCTAGTATGTTAGTTTGGGTCAAAAAGTAGAAGCTAAAGTTGACCCTTTTCCCAGTTTCCGATTAAGCTGAAATTTTACACACGTGTGTAAATCACGTGACAATGCAATAATATGGTATCATGGAGCAGAAAGGTGGTCAACTGGTCATAGGAACTCTGTTATGAAACGTCATATGTCCATCGAGTAAGGGTTTTTAGAAACGTCTAGGAGAGAGAAGACTGTTGAAAGAATCGGCGATAAAAGCTGTTGCCAAAAAGATTAGGTGCAAATACGACTAAGACTTCGGCGATGAAATAGAGTTTTGTGCACCTAAAAATCCAGAAGATGTTTGTTTACAAACATCAGCAATGTCATTCTACCAAAAAGTTCTATAGGGACTATAATTGGTTTTGCATGTAATGTGACGAAGGAAAGGATAACGGTCTATTACTGCAAATACCGACTATGTGTAAATAGGCGATTTTGAGATAATGCGGTTTTAAAGTTTGAAGGCAAGTTTTATATGAAAACATGAATAAATGTACGTTATGTGTATGGCATTTTAGAACCTGTATTTTTTTGTTTACTACTTTGTCGTATATATATTCAGAATGTATTTAGTTGACAATCAAATACGATTTAATGAAACAGTCGAATACCTACTTAGTTGGTTTTTCCTGTAGAAATAAATGTTTGTATATTTCTCTTCTTTATACATATAACCCATTGTTTGTCTGTTAAATTAAGCTTCGTTTTTCGTATGATGTTCTCGTGATTAGCGTGCGTTGAGAACCTCTTCCTTTTTTTGAAGTCGGTTAAAATTAAGTACAATAACACAAACGGTTTAAGCTACAGGAATCGAATTTAGTTTAAATTTATGTTTCATAACTTCGATGACCGTTACTAATTACAGTGTTACATTTAAATCAAATCTTTTTTTTGCCACTTCACCGACTGGTAAAGGCTCTCTTAGTTCTTCAAAAACGGACGAGAGAGTTGCATTTTATCCACAAAATCTTGTGGATTGCATTAGTGCAAAGTTAATTTATACTAATTTTAATTTGGTAACCTAAGCTGGTTGGCAAATAACCTTAAATTAATCTTTGAATTACGATAAATAATACAAATCGGTTCAGACGTCTGTGAGTAATCGCATAACATGTATCATTGTTTTAACAACTCGAAGTGGAATATTTTGGCCTACGAAACTAAATTCACTGCGCCAAAGTAACTGTATTCGTAATTAGATGATATTGATATTGTAGATGATATGAAATGGGCAACTGTTGATACTGTATTTTCTGTATATCATACCATCTTATGTACACAGTTAACATAGAATAAACTTTACTTTACTTACTAGCATACCTACGGTACGAGTAGACTTCAGATGTCACAACTGTGTACCACTTCACCAACTGCAGTATTAAGTGATTGAAACCACCCATGGTACTCTTTAGGTATGAAATCTCTGTCATAAAGGCTGCATAAAGCCTTGAGGACACTTAGGTGGAGTCGAGCCGCGTCGAATCTAGCCCTGCGTACATTTACAATGAACGATCAAACCGATTCGACGCGTCGCTAATGGACGTAGTTTCATAAGAAATGCAAAAGGCGAATTAATGAGATTCGACTCGGCGAGCTTAGTGGTCACCAGGCTTAAGTTCAGTTATAGTTTGTCTAGCATTGTCAGCCGTGTTACAGATGTGTTTGTATCTAATTCCACCAGCGATGAACATGTCGTTTAATAACTCTTTATCACTCTTGCGCAGTAAGTGTGCAATCGCACGTAAGCGTATCAGGCCCCGTAGCCGAATGGCATTTCTCCGACGCCAAACGAAAGCGATACGCCGCTGGCTCTGTCGCGCCAATACACAAGCGCGATAGAGATAGATATCTACTAGCGCTTCGTTTCGTGAGCGTTTCGTGAGCGATTGTGCCATTCGGCTAGCCACCCAGGAGGCGTATTTTTCCCAAGGGAGTGTTCAAATTTGTATTTTGGACTACCGTGAATACTTTTTATTCTTTTTATTGCTAGTGTGATGAAAAACACTGCATGTAACTGGGGGCGTAAGAATATTGATTGCTTTAAATCGCCCCAGAAACCTATGTAATTACCGTTACACATTACTTTTTCTAACTTATTACCTCATCTACGCCTACATTTTAGTGACTTTGGCGTAAATGATTACTACAAAACTTTAAATAAACTATTACTTCAGGTTATTGAGCGTACAAAAACTATTTACCTATATTAAATGTAACAGTGTGGATACTGAAATTTTGAACATAAATTATGGCGGACTTCGGATTGCTGAGACAGTGAACTAGTATGTAGTAAGTACCTATGCATATTATGCTATTACCCAAAAACGCATTAACCGATTTGTAAAATTCTTTTTGTGATTTCAAGCGAATGGTATTGCGTTACTTTTTGTTAAATTTTACTGAAATCAGTTAAAGTATTTTGTGAAAAATCTCCTAAAACCGGTTGAAGAGGATTTTTTTCAAAAAATTTTTTTTTGAGAATAACCCTTCAAAACCTCAAATAAAGTATTATTAATGGTTAGTAATGTTAAAAAACTTTTTATTACAAATGTACCACTTTAATTAACAATGATAAGTGAAGTTTTGTAACATAAAATTAGAGCAGCTATATTTCCTGCAGCTAAAACCGCCTATGTTTGTGAGAATATTTAATATATTTTGAAATAAGTTCAAAACTTAGGGAAGTGGTAGACCGCCTTCTACTTGGTGGTCTAACGTGCAGAGAGAGATCCATAGACAAAACATTAACCCACAGACAACCCGAAATAGAATTCTTTGGCGCAAATGTACGGGAAGACCCGACCCCAGATAGACTGGGATAAGGGTAGGACAAAGAAGAAGAGAGAAATAAGTTCAAAACTTTTGTATATTTTTTATTTTTTTACAAATCATAAGTAAAATGTATGAAAAGCAAAGCTTAATCAAAGGGAAACACTGCTTTATATGTGGATGCTGATAAGCAACAATGTGTCAACCCACACGCCAACCATTTTGAGAAAATGGCGTCTAAAGATTTTTTCTCATTTTTTTGTGTTTCTCTTAAAAAAAATTGTTTTTATATAGATTGTTGTGTTTTTCAGCTATAATACGTTCAGTAGTAGTGATTATTGTAGCTTAATTTCAAAACAAACTTCAATTTGACGAAATAATGCCCTTTTCTTTTATTGCGATTTGTTCGACGACGTCAAACTTTTTCAAGACTGTGTTATGATACTTAACCCACTTTTGCTAATTGTTTAAAAATATCTATGAGTCTTAAATAAACATGTTAAAGCACATAAATTGTTGTTGTAAAATACTCTACCTATGCATATTTTTAACTTTATAAGTGTTAAGTAACATATCAGTCATGGTCATGGTCACTTATGTTATTAGGTATGTAGGAATCAATACATTATTTATTTATCAAACCTTTTAATGATTTTTCTACTCCCGAACTGTTATTCGTCATTTACAGGATTGTGCGTATCGAAAAAACTGAAAACGCATTGTTTGGTTCTGTAATCATGGCAACGCATTGCATTAACGATACTGCGTGCGTGCGCGGGAAGGCTTTGGGCAGCTGAGCTGACAGTGCAAACCTTTGCAATACAGGAAACAGTGTGAATTTCGCGAGAATTATTAAAAAAAAAACTATTAAAAACTAAGTGCATGGTCGTTGTAAAAGTATTGTATGCAATGGTGTTTAACTGACTCCAAAATACTCGTGGAAAGTACGCCACTCATATTTCTTGACCTCCTTTAAACGCCTGTTGAATAAAATACTATAAATTAACTATTAGAGTAATGATCATTTCTAGACACATATTTAAATTATCTGTGCTTTTTCAACAAAAAATCGTTACAAAAACCAAATAATCATCTTAAAAAAAAAACTACTTATCTAAAATATACAACAAAATATTTTTTTACGCTAAGAAATAGACTACGTCATTTAAATTATGAATAACTCATGACTTGTACAAGAACAAAACATAAAATATCTTTAACAAAATAATAAACTACCATTCAGTAAGTATTAAAAAATCAAACAATATTTTTATGCATACATTAACACGTCTTAATGTAATTAGTAATTATAAAAAAATAGTAGCTTATATTAGATTTTTATATAAACACGTACTTGTAAAAAATGTTTGCAAATTATAATAACGAATATGTATATTCATGACTTAAAATGTTCAATTTCGTACTGAATTTACCATTCATGTGCAAAAATATACTAATGGACTAAGTCATAACTTATTCAAACATAAATTAATATGAACAGTTATATTTTACAATATAGTGTTATGGTACTTACACCAAAAACGAACAATTTATGACCCGAATATAATTTAACAATAATGACTTATGTTTTATAACACGGGTCGTAGCATAAAACAACGAATAAAATATCATTTTGCAATAATCATTCAAGTCTCATAGTGGGTAACTATGTCATTTTTTGCGTTTTGCAAGAATGAGTCAAGTGTAAAAAAATCGTTGAGTCAACCCTCATAACACATTATTGTAATTTAAATATATCTTCTGCCAATTACTATAATAAGTTAAGGTTCTTGACACATTAATGCAAAACAGGCAACACACGATAAAGCATTTGTGTTATCCTATTTTTATACTTTTGGGATAGTGAAAATTTTCAAAATGAAAAGGTCATTTTTGCAAATAGAAGTTTAAAAAGGCGTCATCCATATATTACGTCACAGTGTAAGGGGGAGGGGGGGGTCATACTAAATGTGACAAGCCCTGTTAAAGGGATACAAAAAAGCGTGACATAGGGGGGGGAGGGGTCCAAAAACCTGAAATTTGGTGTGACGTAATATGTGGATGATCCCAAATCCAGCTATAACATGGCATTAAAATCTCATTTTTTTAGTTTTTGTGGGTTGACACATTATTGCTTATCACCATCCATGTATAAATAAGATAAATATACACATTTTTATTTCTACAGGAAAAACCAACTAAGTTTGCTACTATTTTTTTTAAATCGTTGTTTTATCGGCAATCAAATACAGCCTGGATATTTTTTACGATTAAGTATTAAACAAGACAATACGGGCTGTAGAATGCTGTATACAAATAGTATTTTTTTTTTCATGTTATCATATGAAATCGTACCTTCAAATATTAAAATCGCAATATCTCAAAATCACTTTTTTGCACATAGTCGGTATTTGCAGTAAGGGGACGAAATATTCCTTAAAAAAAACTTATTCTTAAATAAACGTACGGAATTAACATATCAATAAACATCGTATCAAGAAATATTTTACGTACCTATCTTAATTCTTAACATTTAAAGTTCAAATCGCCCTAGCCTAGGACCACTTTTGTTAACAGTTGAACAGTATACGAATACGTAATTCTAAGAAAGTATTGGCTTTGACCGTGTATTATAAAGCGTGTTTTTTTTTGTTTTCCGTTATATTCGACACGTCGTTAGGTTTATTATCAGGAACCACCCGGAATATTTTAGTTACTTACTCGTAAATTCGAAAAAAAAATCATCGTTTTCATACATCATAAATTAATAAATAAGTGTGAGAGACCCTCAAGAATAATATTAATGTTAGTGCCAAGTACCTACCTGACGGCACATGTCAAAAATCATAAATCATCAGTCATGGCATAAATCGGTAGATGGCGTGAAGAACTTGTAAGTCAGTCATAAGGACCGACCAAAATTGAATATTTTATTTTATTTTATTTTATTTTATTTTATTTTATTTTATTTTATTTTATTTTATTTTATTTTATTTTATTTTTTTTTTTTTTTTTAAATAGCCTATATTGTGTCCCACTGCTGGGCAAGGCCTCCCCTTCCTTTCTCCATTCCTCACGGAATTAATTATTGGAATTATTTTATTTTATTTTATTTTATTTTATTTTATTTTATTTTATTTTATTTTATTTTATTTTATTTTATTTTATTTTATTTTATTTTATTTTATTTTATTTTATTTTATTTTATTTTATTTTATTTTATTTTATTTTATTTTATTTTATTTTATTTTATTTTATTTGAATATGTTATAAATTCAAATTTTAGAAAAAAATATCTCGACTTCTTCTTCACGCCATCCACTGACTGCCACACTAGGCAGTTATAAAAACCGTACTGCACTCATAGAGCCATTGGATTTAACTTTTGAATAACTCGATAACAGTAAGAGTTATGACACTTGTTTCTTAGAGAACTTAATTGTAATTGAACTAAAGAACCTTCCCTTAAAGTTAACGGAAATCAATAAAAACAGGTTATCTGTAGAAATACGTGACGTTATCTGGGTAAAGGGACCTTATTGTCGATGGCGCTTACGGCATTATGATCGATGTCCGTATACAAATACGACGCCGTGAGACGTAAGCGCCATCGACAATAAGGCCCCTTTACCCAGACAACGTCACATGTTTTTGATTGAAACTAGTCAAAATCTAATCTCCGTTATTTATTATACCATAGACTGACGCAAAATGTAAATTAACTCTTCCGAAATATATGACAAATAGGATAATATATCAAGAAAACTACAACTCATGATACAAAAGCAAAATTTACCTACAGACAACCACCTGTCCGTCTCACAGAACTTACAATGTCACCATACCAGTCATAAAAAACAATGTATTATATGACAAGTCAGGTCAAATATATGGCTCAGCCACTACAGTTACTATTGCTTATAATATTAAGGGTTTTATTATATCACTACATACCTATAAGTAGAATTGATAAGATTGTCGATATTTTTGTAAGAAACGAATACATTTAAAAATAAGTACTAGCATAAATAGATTAAGTAGGTATTGGTTTCCATCATCTACCTGGTAATGCCGAAAACGAACGTCACTAATACGGAAATTTGGTCTTTTTTGTTCGACTTTTGCAGTATGTGAGGCTAGCAAGAAATAATTCTCTGAAAAGATTTTTATGTCAAATTTTGCCCTTAATTTTCAGGTTTTTTTTTCAAGTCATGGCACGGAACTCTGAAAAACCATCAACGGATCGACGACAAGTCAGCTTTCCGCATTTAGAATACCCCGTAACGCGCGAAGATGAGCCCAAGACTGCTCAGCAATGGCTGAAAGGCAAGCGCCTGCAAGACGGCGCTGAGGGCCTGTGGAGGATACACGACTCGCTCTACGACCTGACCAGCTTTGTGGACGTGCACCCGGGCGGTACACAGTGGATCACAGTTACTAAGGTATTAAATTGACGTTAAAAGCATGTTCATATGTTTATTTTCGGTTAATATTGGTATCGCGGATGATGTCTTCTTCTCGTTGGTAAATTACCGAACCGCCGTGCCAAAACAGAAACACTAAAATTTCTATTGGGAGTTGGATATCAGATTTCGGTTTCAATTCTGTTTAGACATAAGTATGAAGAAATACTTACATAGTAAAAAGGTATAAATTGCGTAATTACTGACACCTGATTCGAGTCTCGCTACTGTATAGTCAATATATACAAATCAATATTATAGGACTCCGTAGTCCGTTTACGTATTATACAATGCTATTAATAGGTAAGTCATCGGTTTTTGCTACAGATAAGTAAAAAAAGTCAATTATCATCGAACGGTTATTAACGACTATACTATTAATAGAAACAACACACATACAATTAAAATGGCATCAATCCTTTTCTATTGACAACTTTATCTTTGTTGGCTCTTTTATATTTATTTCTAGCTCTGTCTTAACTTTTTCGATGGCTTGCTGTAATGGTTTCTTTTTCAACTTAAAATAACACACATTAAGTACTTAAAACATGACTTGCAAGTTATTACAGGTAAAGTAGATTTTTTGGTATTTTGATTTCCCAGTGTTTATACAACATACTTAACTATTAAGTCGATGTAGATCAGGGTGCTTATCCAAGATGCCAACCGCTTACGCTCCGTTACGATCGAAGCGAGACTATACCAACTTTCGGCACGGAGCGAAGGTCGGGCAGGTAATTAAATAAGGATTATGAGACAGGCCCTGTGTGACGTTACTGGTATAATAACATACAAGTAACCATTATTATAAACCGGCTTATTCAAAAAACCTGTACGAATAATGTATTAAATCCCACCTCTATAAATTTACATAACCGGAATAAAAATATACGTCATATTCAACTAAATAATTTGGAATCACGGTCAATATACCCGAACCATTTCTAAAAAAATATTTTTGAATTCCAGGGAACTGATATAACAGAAGCCTTCGAAACACACCACCTGAAAGGCGTCGCCGAAGAACAGCTGCCCAAATACTTCGTCAAGAAAACTGACGCACCAAGGAACTCTCCGTTCACTTTCACAGAAGATGGTTTCTACAAGACCTTAAAGCAAAAGGTGGCTGAGAAGCTAAATGAAATTCCCAAGGACGTTAGAAAGCGAAGTGACTTTGTCACCGACAACTTATTGGTTGCTTTCGTTGCTGTTAGTTCACTGTCATGTTGGATGATGAGCAGAAACATTTGGGTGGGACTAGCTTTGATCCCGGCCAGTGGATATATTCTGTCCAGCCTTGTGACCGCTTCTCATAATTATTTCCATAGACGGGATAATTGGAGAATGTACATATTCAACCTCAATGGATCGTCCTATTCGTAAGTATCCTCCTTCTTGCATTGCTTTCCTCGATGCGGAGGGTCTGACCTCCTATGTGGGTCACATGACTCTGGGTGACAGACACAATTCGTAGATATAAATCAAACCTTAAATTTCAAACTTCAAAGCATGTTCGACTTTTCAAGGTGACCACATTCATTATTGTGTACGTGATTTGACCTAATGTCTCAGAAACTTGATCACTAACATACACCTTTTGACCAGCTTTTGTATAGAGATTATCTAGCACATATTGCATTTTACTACACGTATAACCTGTGTTGACCTGTGTATACACACGTGTAAGCAACATAGTAGGTAATGATTAGGCAAGCCATAACCAACAATTTGGCTGAAATTAATGCTGGTAATTATTATACAATTTTGATGTTATTCCTTATTAGTTACTGCACATTGTTGCAAATGATAGTGCGAGTTTCCGGTGAGTAACTAGGTACGCTCTTGCGCTCAATTATAGAAACATTGTATTTATAAATACATGACTAAAACTGTGTCGCTTAACTTCAAACTCTGGTAAATCCACTCTGCTATAAGGTTGATTCTTTTTCAGATATTTATATCACCTTAAAGCAGAATGGATTTACCAGTTTGAAGTTAAGCGACATAACTATAATTTATTGTATTGGTTGATGCACCACATGTAAAATCGTTCATATTATGCCAGGGAAGCAGTAGGCTTTCAGATGTAGCTTGTAGTTTGGAGAGTAAAAGTTTCTTGCGGCGAAGACATTTCGCATTCGCGGCCAAGTCGCTCCTCATTCGCAACTAGTTAGTTGCGAATGAGGAGCTGCAACTCGCAAAATGTAATAGCACCCATCATTTTTGTAATAAAGATTTTTCTATTTATTTTAGGGACTGGCGCATATCCCACGCAATGTCGCATCACTTGCATACGAACACGGCTCAAGACATCGAGCTGAGTGTGCTGGAGCCGTTTATGCAGTACTTGCCGTACAGGACTAAGTCGCTACTCGAGAAATTGGCTGCGTTGTATTGGCCCATTGTGTACTCAGTTGCAATGGTGGTGATAATGGCGAAGGAGTAAGTTCTTGCTGAAATCTAAGTACCAGTTTGGCAGTGGGGTTGTTGTGACAATTTTCGTTGATAAAGCCGGAGGGGTTTCGGGATCTATTTGTAAGAACTTTTACAGATACTGGAGAATTTTAGGGAACCCGTAGGGAATCGAGTTGTATCGACGCCCCGCCACTGCAGTTTGGTACATCCCTTAAATAATGCAAGTATCTAAATACATATCTAATGTAACTAATGAAACCTACCTTCTACGACGACCGGTCTGGCGCAGTCGGTAGTGACCCTGCCTGCTACGCCGCGGTCCCGGGTTCGAATCCCGGTAAGGGCATTTATTTGTGTGATGAGCACAGATATTTGTTCCTGAGTTATGGATGTTTTCTATGTATATAAGTATTTGTATATTATATATATCGTTGTCTGATTACCCACAACACAAGCCTTCTTGAGCTTACCGTGGGGCTCAGTCAATCTGTGTAAGAATGTCCTATAATATTTATTTATTTATTTATTTATTCTGGTAAAAAGTACTTACTGTTACAACTATTTACTGATGGGACTAATACTATTCATAACAAGATTACAGATTATACTAGCACGTTACTACTTATTTCATGGACAAAATAATAACATTTATGTTTGAATTAATATTAATTCCTGCAAAGTACCGCATAGTTTTATTAATGAATTAACATTACCATAACTTTTTCTAATATTTCAGATTCGTATGCTGCGCCATAGGGCTCGAAGGCAAGCGGCTAACCTTAGCCAACGCCATTCCGTTCCTAGTGCCTACGTGGATGTGGTACTTTGGAGGTCTCCCCTTGCACTGGACGCTGGCAGTTTGGTTTTCTACGCTGGTATTCGCCAGCTTCTTCTTTGTGACGTTCGGTCTGACTGCGGGCCATCATGCTCATGAGAACTTCTTCGAGGGTGACAAACCTAGGTAAGCTAATTTCGAATTTGCTAACAATTGAAGGGAAAGGGGATGATGCTCCAGTACAGCGCAACAGGGGGCGTTCTGGAAGTGATCTTGAAAAGAAAATACAAAAACTACAAAATTAAACAGAAATTAGAAAAAAATTACATAGAGAGGACTACAACGTAATGGTCACATCCCAGCGTGATACTGTCGAGCTCCAGCACTGAAGACGTAGAATTGGATTCTTCCGTAGCATCCGTATTTCTGGATACGAAATCAAGAATTCGATTTTTAACACTACTTAAATCTTTATTTATTTATTTAATCTTTATTGTACACAAAGAAAGAAAAACTTATAGTACAAAAGGCGGACTTAATGCCAGACAGCATTCTCTACCAGTCAACCTTTAGGCAAAGCAGAGATATTGTGGGTGATGATATTACTAAAACTTTACATAGTTACCCACATAAGAAGTTACATATTATTAATATTTCCAAAAATACATACATACATACATACATATATAAAAACAACTAGGAATCCTTCATTCTACCAGCAAAGAAAGAACGTACAGATTTCTTAAAAGGGAACTTATTTGGCGCATTTTTAATATGTAAATCTTTGTAGCTGTTTCTCATCATTCAATTTTCAATCACTTTTACAAAACTAAGAGGATGGAAAAAAATAGTTGAAAATTACACACCTAATATTATGGTGTTAATGTTCATAGTTACTACGCGCTCAGTTCCTTCCGTCATAAGCAGCATTATGAGTAATTATACTTGCAAATTGTGAAAGGTCAAGACAAAGGCCAGAACTTATTGCTGCTTCTGTTTACTAGCTCAAAGAATCAATAAGGAAAAACAACGTTTAACCTTGATTTTCTATTCTGATTAGTATTCTATAAGACCTGTAACAATTAATCGTAAATTGAACGACAGGACAGGTCAGTTAGAATTTACACTGATATCAAAATAACCTAGTATTAGTCATAATGCATTTTTATCGTACGTTTCTGTACGGACGAGCAAGGCGCATAATATTTTAGCTAAATTAGTGTACATCATTTATATCGATAATGAAAAAAATGGACTAGTTACAATTGTCCCCCAAGTCGAGATTTGCCCCACTGTAACTTAGTTCTTATTTGTTTGTCGTTTAGAGTAAAAAAAAATCAAAATCGGTCCAGTGACGACGGAAATATCGTGGAACAAACATTTAAAAAAAACATACAGTCGAATGACTTGAAGTTGAAACTTGAGATTTGGGAGGCGGTTAAAGAAATAAATGTTAATTTACATAAAAAGCCCAGACCCAGACGTAGGTATGATAGATACAGAACCCTTAGTCCCTTATATTAGAGGAAATTTAGCAAACAGTAACGGACCCCTACTACATATTTTTATTACAATATAAATAACTACTTTATGCCCGCGGCTTCGCTCGCGTTAGAAAGAGACAAAAAGTAGCCTATGTCACTCTCCATCCCTTCAACTATCATCATCCTCCTTGCGTTATCCCGGCATTTTGCCACGGCTCATGGGAGCCTGGGGTCTGCTTTGACAACTAATCCCAAGATTTGGCGTAGGCACTAGTTTTACGAAAGCGACTGCCATCTGACCTTCCAACCCGAAGGGTAACTAGACCTTATTGGAATTAGTCCGGTTTCCTCACAATGTTTTCCTTCACCGAAAAGCGAATCCATCCCTTCAACTATCTCCATTTAAAATATCACGTCAATTCGTCGCTCCGTTTTGCCGTGAAAGACGGACAAACAAACAGACACACACACTTTCCCATTTATAATATTAGTATGGAAGTATGGATAATAAAATATGTTAAGCAAACAGTCCGCCATGTCATGGCGGAGTCAGAAACTGGGCTAGGGACAAAATACAAGTGTATAAAAATACCTACTAGTTTTAAAGTAAAAAAGTCGTTAAATTTTTCGGAAACATGTTTCGAAAATTTTAAAAACAAGAATTAATCACGTTTTTAATACTGGTTTTAGTTTATTCGTTTATTTTATAAAACGTGATTAATAATGACGCGTTTTTATTTTAAACTCATAATCCTTTTGAGACGGTTATTTCCTTGATTTACTCCTATAATTTTTTTTTGGCCGGTACTGGTTGGTTTTCTGGTGTTCACATTTGCATTTTTATTTGCTATTAAATGTTTTGATTCCTAATGTAGTGCCCAGATTAGACGTTAAATTCAAGTATCTGGAGGCACGGCAGTGCCCCCGCCAAGTCGAGCAAAAAGAGGCACGGCCGTACCATCCTTTTCTCGAAGCATTTCAGACTATTTTCAAACCCCTGTTGCTCCGTTCTGGATAAAACTAGAAGCCTCAATTTTCAGCACCCAAGTAGTCATTGTATAAACACGGTATATTCCAAATTTCATTAAATTTGAACCAATAGTTTAGGAATAATTACTAGCCAAAGTTTCTTAGTTTTGTCACTCACTGGCTGACTGACATACGATCATCAACGATAATAAGACACTTCTAGTACACTTGGAAGCTTCAAATTTAGAATGCAGTTAGTGTTTAGTGTATAAATCACACAAAAATTAAAAAATGTTGCAATTTCATTCCAGGTTTTCAGATACACCAACTGCATAATTTGTAATCTCATATCAATATATGGGATTACCAAGTTATATTTGCAGTTAATTTACAGTAAATAAATCCATGTACCTGTCTATGTAAATTTATACAGATACCCGATGTCGTGATGGGTTGAAAATCTCACTACCCCATTTCCTTACATGGTGGGAGTCGTATAATTCAACTATAGGATATGGGTTCCATTGTGGTCTGGACGAATAGGCTGACAACCCCTTCATAATTTTGCCAACAGTTGCACTGAAACGAGTTCGTGTGCTCTGAAAAATACATGCGCGACTTTATGTATGGATATAGATATGAGGGCGAGCCCTCGCCAAGTACAGCAAAAATTTAAAACAAGTAAATTGCAATTCTACCTACATCACCAACTTCCTATACCCATATAAATATGAGTACCTGTAAATGTGTTGTAAAATATAAATACCTACTTAAATATTATGCTCAAATGTAATTAAAAAAAACTTGTGCTACAGCCGTTAATAGTAGGTACAGTCGAGATCATAAATATGTGTACGTTTTTTCAACTAATTTGCAAAGGTGAAAGAATGTATAGCTGATTAAGGGTAGAGCAAGTGGAGAGACCGCTCTAGGCACCAAATTTATGGTAAGGGGGCCGACAAAATCGTACCTACATGTGAAAAAAATCCAATAAAAAATTTTATATTGCGTGGGCGCGCACATATTCCAAAATAGCGAGAGGTCACCATCATCCTCCTTGCGTTATCCCGGCATTTGCCACGGCTCATGGGAGCCTGGGGTCCGCTTTGAAAACTAATCCCAAGATTTGGCGTTGGCACTAGTTTTTACGAAAGCGACTGCCTTCCGACCTTCAACCCGAAGGGACCTTATTGGAATTAGTCCGGTTTCCTCACGATGTTTTCCTTCACCGAAAAGCGACTGGCAAATATCAAATGACATTTCGCACATAAATTCCGAAAAACTCATTGGTGCAAGCCGGGGTTCGAACCCGCGACCTTCGTATCGAAAGTCGCACTCTCTTACCGATAGGCCACCAGCTAGCGAGAGGTGTCAGGAATTAATTCAGATATTTATTGAAATGATTGTGAAACGATGTATCAAAATGTCGCAGTGTACAACATTCATAAGGTGCAATTAAATATGAAAGGAGGATTTTAGTCATTGACAAACCATTGAAAATTGTCACTGACAAAACATTGAATAATCCATTGAAAATTGTACCTATCAATTATGTGGTGTTGCCTTGCATCAATTAAAGTTACGTAGTTATAGATCAAGAGCCCAGGCCCGCCAGACCTTCCTCAAATTCTCAAGGATGAAACTTTGGGACAATGTAGAGTTCACATCGGCGTTTAATGTGTGCATATTTTCTAGTTCGGCCCATCGGCCAATTTTTTGCTATCAAGTGATGAAGGTGAAAAAAAAAAGTGCTTACTTTCCTTAAATTCTCAAGGCTGATTTTTATATATGTGTTAGAGCACGTTGTTAGAAATTGGTTATCATCAATGCCAGACCGTTTCCGCCGGCCATAACTTTTACCAGACGCGACAAAGTTGGCAAAAAACGACTCTAACTTACCTCATTTTCTCAAGCCTGATTTTGATATATATGATACGCAGGGACCTATAACTAGACCGTTTGTAAGCAGCCAGACCAATCGGATGGACCCAACCATCCGCCAGACCGACTTAAAGTTTCGATATGAGCATTAGTAGAATTGAAATATTCCGGGTCTATAAAAGCTAAAAACTTGAATTTTCTACATCAAGCTACGTGTATATTGTATACTTGACGTAATAAGCGACTTTCAAAAATTTTACTTCTAAGGAAATAAAAAAATGAAAGTTTATATGTGGTGCAAGATTAATTTTAAGCTATGAATTTTATTTACACTGCGTAAGTACATAATAAAAGTTTATTGGTCTCATTATAAAAGTTGTTCATTATTGACATCAAACTCACTGTGCAAAATTATGGCTAGTCCTTTTTATATGGCCGTGTAGATTTATACAGATTTTGTAGAGCAATATCACTTAAATCGACTGTCGTTTGTTCACACTGTTATCTGTACCATAATAATAATACTTGTAAACTTGTATATTCATATTTATTACGTCAAGTATACAATATACACGCTTATTACGTCAAGTATACAATATACACGTAGCTTAATGTAGAAAATTCAAGTTTTTAGCTTTTATAGACCCGGAATATTTCAATTCTACTAATGCTCATATCGAAACTTTAAGTCGGTCTGGCGGATGGTTGGGTCCATCTGATTGGTCTGGCTGCTTACAAACGGTCTAGTTACAGGTCCCTGCGTATCTTATATCAAAATCAGGCTTGAGAAAATGAGGTAAGTTAGAGTCGTTTTTTGCCAACTTTGTCGCGTCTGGTAAAAGTTATATTTATAATAAAATACACATGTACTTACGCAGTGTAAATAAAATTCATAGCTTAAAATTAATCTTGCACCACATATAAACTTTCATTTTTTTATTTCCTTAGAAGTAAAATTTTTGAAAGTCGCTTATTACGTCAAGTATACATTATACACGTAGCTTAATGTAGAAAATTCAAGTTTTTAGCTTTTATAGACCCGGAATATTTCAATTCTACTAATGCTCATATCGAAACTTTAAGTCGGTCTGGCGGATGGTTGGGTCTAGAGATGGGTAGGGGTGAGTAAATACTGAGTATTTACCCGTAATTTACTCAAAGCACCGAGTAAATACTCGTATTTACTCATTTGGGTGAGTAGAAACTGTTACCTAAAAATAATTTAAAAAATGAGATTTAAGTACTTAATCTTGTTTATTTTAACTGTGTGGACATTTTTATATGAGATTTATATTATTAGAAGCTTATGGGAGTCTTAGTTTGTCGAAAATGAGGTAATCATTGTGAGAAAAAAATAGTGATATGTTTAGATAGCAGTTTTGTTTTAAAAAAGCAGGTATTCACAGTAAAAGTATGATACTTAAATTAAATTGATGTTCTAGATAACGGCATGACGTTCGGAAGTGATTGTTAATGTGGCACTTACGACCTTTTATTAAGGGTTTTCTAAAGAAAACTCAAAAATGGCTCAGCTGATGACGTTTAAAGTACTAGTTTTGTGTTTTGTATTATATGAGCAAAAATTTGACGGTTTCTGGATATTTTTCCAACAACGAATTCGAAAGTTATAAAGGTATAAACATTATTTCGGCCTTAATTATCGTTTTATTCCAAAACTGTTCATATTATTAAAAAACTTTTTTAGAAACATTCAATTCATTTTTAAAGACCTATCAGATGATGTATAACACACTGGTAATTTCAGAATTTTATTTTTGTGAAAAATAGTTACATGTATGGAGAGCACGTCTTTAAAATAAAATTCATATAAATTTGATTACTAAACTTAGTAGCCGATAACAAAATACACCAATATTTCTAATTTGTATTTCCATTTCAGCACGCGAAATAGTTTATACCCACCAATTTGAGTAAAAACGAGTAAATACGGGTATTTTGAGTAAATACTGAGTATTTACTCGATATTTACTCTTGAGTATTTACTCACTACCCATCTCTAGTTGGGTCCATCCGATTGGTCTGGCTGCTTACAAACGGTCTAGTTATAGGTCCCTGCGTATCATATATCAAAATCAGGCTTGAGAAAATGAGGTAAGTTAGAGTCGTTTTTTGCCAACTTTGTCGCGTCTGGTAAAAGTTATGGCCGGCGGAAACGGTCTGGCATTGATGATAACCAATTTCTAACAACGTGCTCTAACACATATATAAAAATCAGCCTTGAGAATTTAAGGAAAGTAAGCACTTTTTTTTTCACCTTCATCACTTGATAGCAAAAAATTGGCCGATGGGCCGAACTAGAAAATATGCACACATTAACCGCTGATATGAACTCTACATTGTCCCAAAGTTTCATCCTTGAGAATTTGAGGAAGGTCTGGCGGGCCTGGGCTCTGGGTCTGTTACAAAGTTACGTCGTAATCTAAATATCATGTGTCTAAAATACAGTCCGAAGTGGAGTTCTTCATAAAACTTATGCCAGCAGAATTGTCGCCTGCGGTACTTCCGGACCAATACGACCTTCAAACTTTCAAGAAAAGAGCGTACACCCATCTTAAAGGCCGGCAACGCACCTCCAACACTTCTGGTGTTTGGACACCCGAAACCGCAGTTGGGCGGCAGTTATTGCTTACCATCAGGCGACCTGTCTGCTCGTGTGCCTCCTATCCCAAAAAAAAAACGTCTCAGAGAGTCAAAGGAGCAAGCGTGATGATGAGCACTAGGAAACCGAAGGGCCCTACTGAAAAAAAAAAAACACCGAAATGGGCATCCCGATACAGTTATGGACCTGCAAGTACTCACCCAAGTTAATGTCATGCATAATATTTCACGAATCAAAACGATCATTCAGACAAAAAATATATGTACATAATCTGGACTTTTTATGTAAATGACCTTTTATGAAACTACGCACGTTGAATAAAAGTTATTCTAAAGGGAATTCGAAATGATAATTATTATTTATTTTAGTCCCCGTTAAAATATTTTGGTTATCTACGCTTAAAAGACTGTTTAGACATTAGGGCTGAGGAGGTATAGAATTATCTCCTTAGAAATTACCAAGTTACTAACATACAATACCTTAGTAACAGGCTTACGGCGTATTAGGGTAATTACGAAGGACAGAAATGCTCGGGTAATTCCGAAATGGGAATCTTGATTTGATGGAAATAATGGTAATTTTTATGCGACTTTCGGAATTACCCTAATGCACCTTACCTGACACTGTTTGATAGTAGACTCTACGGCCAATGATGGTGACTAACACACAAAATAATGTTCCAGGGCCGAGTACATTGACTGGGGCCTTCACCAGCTCGACACTGTGGTGGAGAGGATCGACTACGCCGGCAACCACTTCAAGTCTCTGACGCGGTTCGGCGACCATTATCTCCACCACCTCTTCCCGACGGTAGACCACGCGGAGCTCAAGTACCTCTACCCCACACTGTACGAACACTGCAGCAAGTATGAGGAACAACTGCGGACGACAACATTCTACGGAGCGTTGATAAGTAACTGTAAGCAATTGATTAGAAATACGCCACATGATTTTTCGGAAAAAAATAGAAAGTGAGCTGTATGGTTCTTATGAATAGCTGAAACATATCTGAAGATAAAATGATCCAAACTTCCAGAAGATCTGGATGTGAGGCTGAGCTTTCATAGGAATTGTGCAAGGTTGCGAATGAATTAATTGTTGTTACTAGCAACAGTACTAGCAGCAACGTGCCTCTCGGTATTGTTAAAGTCATTTTCTATGGCTTGTCATGAGTTGATAATACGAGGTGCGGTCCAAATGTCTCCGGCCTGACAAATATGGCGGAAGAGTTTAAAAAAGTATGGATATCATTGTGTTCGTCATTTATTCCACTTTTTTGGTGTATAGTTTCTTTAGGTGTCTGTTGGCTGTAGGTTTTTTTACGGTGTTTAGTGCTAGGTTAGTGCCCAAACTTTTATCGTGCTTACAGCGAGATGAGTGAAAAACCGTGAGTTCATGAAACTTGAGACCAGCATAGACACCGCGTAGCGAGTTTTTTGAATGCAATTGCTACTGTAGATGAAACCATGGTTATGTAAGACGATACTCTGTACAAAAGAAAATTAATGGAGTGACAACGTCATGGTGAAAAGGCGCCTAGAACAACCTCTGCCACAAAATGCACGAAAAAAGATAAAGGCTACGGTATTCTAGGGTTGTCACGAAATTCTAACGATTTACATAAAAGAAGGGTAGACTACGGTAAATAGCAGATGCTACGTAATATTTTTTGTCCAATTACGATAGCAGATTATGCAGAATAGTCTTTAAAAACTTAGCAGAGGCACAAGGGCATCTCCGCGACAATTTCCCCGTTCACGCTGTTTCATTTAACAAGGTTGCTATGACGAAATGGGTCTTCAAAAATATTCGGCACCTACCTTATATTCGAGACGTGACCCCAAGTGATTATTATTTGTTCTAAAAACTTAAGGTAGACTGAAGTAGAAAAAAAAAATCTTCGTTTGACGAAGTGACCCGTGCGGTTTAGGGCGATTTTGAGGACAAAAATCTTTATTATTTTTATTAGGTGATGGAGAAGCTTATAAAGAGATTTGAAAAGTGCGTTGTGACAGAGGAAGACTATATTTCAAAATAAAAATAAAATTGTAAAGATATGTAAGCCCTTTCTTTGTTAGGCCGGAAACTTTTGGACCGCACCTCGTACATACAAATTTAGTAACTCAAACATCTAAATGTTCATCAACTGTTGAGAAGATTGCGTAATACGTCCCAGTCTTAAAGATAATGTTCTCAATGCAATTTTCTCATTAAATTTTCCAGTAATTTGCAGATTTTTTAGTTTTGCAACATGACGAATAGATTTACTTACTACATTCTAGCACTTTATCTTCATGGAAACGCAGCCTCAGTAGAGAATACCTCACTAAGTTTTAAATTTAGGAAATAAGTATTGTGATAATAAGTGGCTAGTGGTCAGTTTATAAAAACATACTTAGGCATTTTTAGTTGTAACAATATTAATGTAAAAACAATAAAAATAAAGCCCGTCTTGCCTGGATATTGCTTAACGTTGCAGGGTTCATATTGAGACTGTTTTTTATCATAAGATCCTCTGTACACTTGAAATCCGGTAAAATATATGTAATGACTACGATTTATATAAATATTTGTGTGAAGAAATAGTTAAAAAATCGTGTTTATTAAAATTACGTAATAATGACATTGTATTTCGTTGACTACATGTATTTAAGTTGTAATTTGAAACTTAATGCCTAGTCAGTAGATTATTTGCTTTGCAGACTTTTAGCTTATTCATTTTATGATTTAAAAAAATAGTGAGTCATACAAAAAATCCGTAAATATTACCTCTATAGTCAAGAGATCTGACAGCGTCAATGCTCGCAATAATTTGGATATGACACAGAATGAATTATAAAATTTAATAATAATTTCCCTCCCAATTAGCGTAAGTTGTTAACAAAAATTAACTCACTGTCAGTTTTGTGACGATACTTAAGCATGAAATTTCAATAAAAATATTGTTTTTGTGTTAGTTACATAAACTTTAAGCGATAATCTACATCCATAATGTGAAAAAAGTAAATTTTTAGACATATTTTATGCTTAAATTTGTCACAAAACTGACAGCAAGTTAATTTTTGTTAACGACTAACGCTAATTGGGGGACCCAAATTTTGAAAATGCCCAACTTCAAGGGATTACTTTGTCAATACATGAAACAAACATTTACATATTGTAAGTAATGTAGCAAAATAATAATCTGCGGGCGTAGCACACTGGTTCGATAACCTTTATCGCATCGGTGCGTCCCTATCGCACTTATAAATAGTACGAAAAGAAGGCCTCACGTTATATCGTTTATCACGCGACCATGCTTACCTGCCTGGATGGAGGAATTGTATTTTCAAGGAAAAATAGGAAATTGTTTGCTAGGCAAAATGAAACCCGTCCTTGTAAAAAATCCAGATTATGAGACGAAATTAAACTATTCGAATGGATTATTTCAGTTTATTTTATTTAAAAGAATACTGATAAAACCTGATCAGTTTCTTTAATAATACCTGCTTACATTAGAAGTCATTGTTTATTTATTAGGAATTAAAATATTATATTCACATAACAAAGGCCTTCTTGAGCTTACCGTTTTAGTACTGTGTCCTATAATATTTATTTGTTTATATTCATTTAATAAAGAGAGTCATATCCACTGTGACTGTACTGCCAGTTCATCACGCAAATCTGTCCGATCTCTGATTATAGGAACATATTTTATTGCTCAAACATTTAGATATTATGAAATATGATAATTTATTTACTATATAATGCTGTGGCTGTGGGTTACGTGTAATATTTTAATGTCAATCGACTTCAGTACGAAATATTTAATAGTGATGATCTCTTGTGATTATGAACAATAAAATTCAATTAGAGACAATATTATTGTTACCTATATTATTCAATTTATTTACCTATTATAAATGTCCAGTATCAAGGAGACAATTATAAAACTGGTTCCTTGGACGAGGGGGCGTAGTTTAATTTAGGATGCGACATGCGTCAGTACATTTGCGCCGTCCCATCTGAGCCACACAGTACGGAGAGCTGGGACTGCGGCGGAGAGTGCAGCCAAGTTGAAGCATTCCAAAACATACTCCAACTTGGAACCGATGTATGACTTAGTCCCGGTTGCGGTGGAGATTAGTGGACCCTGGTGTACTGAGGCGAATTTTTTTGTTAACCGCAGTTTAAGAGAGCGAAGTGAGATACCCGTTCTGGCATATACTTAGTCCAGCAAATATCGCTGGCAGTGTAGCGTGATAATGCAGCCAGTGTTTTTGGAACTTTTGCACCGGACGCATGTCGTCTTGGAGATTAATGGGAGTGTGTAAGTATTGTTAAGGTTTTTGGACAAAGCTTGTTGCGGATTTTATCTTGTAGGTACACTTTTGACGAAGCCTGTGGTGCTTTATGACTGATGTAGTTTGGACGAAGTTTGTTGCGGAAGCTATTTTGTACAGTCACGAGCTTTAATTTGTGACCCATTTTCGTTAAATGTCGTTAGAACATTCATAATGCAATAAGGTCGAAACTGCAATAATGTTGAATGTCAAGCTATGACATAAAATGTCTTATCTAATCGACCCTTGAAATGATAACCTTTTTGCAAAAAGCTATTATTACCCTTAGTCTGTGATCATTACGATTTTCTAATTACGAACATATGTCGTGTCAGTGTCAGTCAAGAAAATAGTTTATTGTGACATTTTAAGAAAATATAATTTTGCAATTAATAAAATGCTTGCGGCTAATCGTGACCAAATACGACTACAAGTTATTGATTTGCACGAACAAGGAGTAGGAATCCGCGAGATATCACGACAAATAAATGTGACAAGGAACACAGTTCGCCGTTGGGTTCGACGTCACGGGAACGAGGAAAATATTATAGACTTACGTCGAAACAACCATCGCCCGCAAGTTATAACACAAGAGCAGAGCCGCCTGATGCAAATGCAATATATTATGGATGCCTTTACGCCAACGAGGCATTTTGCAGAAGCATTTGAAGTCCACCCTTCAACAATTAGAAAGCACCTTCACGCCATGGGCGTGCATCACAGGCAGCCTGCAAAAAAAAATGCTTTGACGGATGCCCATAAAGCTGCTCGACTTATTTTCGCACGTCGATATCTAAATTTTGATTGGACGACTACGGCTTTCATCGATGAAAAGACTTTTCAATCTTCCCAAACAGGCAGACTGCATTTGTGGAGGATCGACAGGACGCGATACACCGAAGACCACGTCTTAGCTAACAACGCGTCTGGTCGCATTACAGTTAACATGTCTGGCTGGATTAGTTCAGCCGGCATTGGAGAACTTGTCGATTTACCACCCAGGGCCACTGCTCAAGATTATGTCGATTTATTAGACGAGAGTGTCCTTCCAACATTGCAGCTATATTATCCACAAGAGGATGTTGCTCCAATAAACTTTGTTCAAGATAACGCAACCATTCATACGGCAAGAATCGTTAGAAATTGGTTCCACAATAATAGAGCAAATATAAATCCTATTCCGTGGCCTGCAAAGAGTGCCGATTTAAATCCAGTCGAAAATTTATGGGGCTTAATGGTCCAAAAATGGTCAAATCGAAACGAAAGAACTAGAGAAGCACTTATGGATCATTGCCACATGGTCTGGGAAAGTTTTAGGGGTACTGACATATGTAAGAAATTAATTGGATCCATGCGTGACCGGCTCCAGGCTGTCATTGATAACTACGGTGGATATACGCGATTTTGAATATTTGGTTAAACATTTTACTGAAAAGATGTAAATTAATTTCGTTGTAGTCTTGCGTCATGTCTTAATAAATAATTATAAAGAATAAAAAAGTTTGTTTTGACAAAGATCTTAATATGTCAATTGATTTATATGAATATTATATCAATTGAAACTTTATTACTTATTGTTTATTTCCGTATCACAGATTTAAAAAAAAATAAACCACCGGACCAAAAAGTTTGTTGTTCGTTTGCCCTCGTTCCGGTTGACGTTTTTACACGGTTGCCCCTAGAAACGTAAAGTTGTCGATGGTAAACATTATGACATTGACATGATTGAGCTTTAAAATGTTAGCTCTAAATAGCGAAAGTTTGCTACACGATATTCAACCTTAGGTGGGTCCCAAATTAAAGCTCGTGACTGTACCTACGCGTTTGACGGAGCCTGCGCTATAGATTGAGATGATGGTTTGTATCGTTTAGTTATATGATGCAATATTTCTATTATATAATTACATCAGCTATAACATTGGACCGTACTCTTGGTACGGTCACCGACGATAACAACGCACAAAAAGAAGGTCGCAAAAATATCTGACACAACGTTATTTTAGAGTTAAGTCTGTCAGATATTCATGCAGCCTTCTAGGCTTTTATTAGTATGTGATTTGACCAACTGAAATTGTCGTTGTTACGTGAAGTTCACGCTAGTTATAAACACTACGTCAACTCGATCGCTTCCATCTCGAAACGCAGTAAACGCAAAAGGCGAAATTCCTGATAATTCACTTATTCACCAAACAACTTTAAATTTTCTCAACTCAAGTTTTATTTATTGGCACTAAGATTACTACGATACATGTACCCATAAAAAAAAAACTTTTAAAACCTGTAACAGAACTCGCTGGAAACATTTCAATAATCATTTTACTCGGTATAATTAAATGCTACCATTTAATATTAAGTGACATTTATTTCGTAGTCTACTCAGAATTGATTTTCGCACCGAATTAATATTAATTAAGTAGTTAATGGCGAGTGCTATTGGCACTGCATAAATTGAGGGAACCGAATTGCGCAAATGTCATTACGGCCAATTCAAATAAAAATGCCGCCGATTTCATGCACAACGCAGTTAGTTATACTTACATGTGATTGATAAATCCCAAATCAAATTTGTAAAAGCGATGATTAATTTTCATCACGGCTTGCGCACGAACAGGGAATAAGAAAGAAAATGATTCCCAAGTAATCGTGTAGGTACTTACAGTTCATAAAATCATGTATTTTAATTACATTTAAATATAGAAACTAAGAATAAGCATACATTTATTAGAATAGTTAGCTTATAGTATCTAAAATAAGCCCTTGAAGCATTGTAGGATTTGTAGGTACCAATGGACGGATGCTGACAACATGGCCTCGCCGTATAGCAATGCTGATACGTTGTGCAAGGAAATCGCCAGCTCTTCGGTCACCAATTACGTCAACCAGAAGCTTCCTGATTTAGGCAAAAAATGTGCTCACTGGGACCGCATAGACCTAGAGTTTCAACGCGGTACTCAATGATACTTTTTTTTCGAGATATGCGTCTCTTAATGACATTATCCGTCGGTCCCTTGCAACTATCAATGTGCCTGCTCTCCTTGAGCCGACTGGCATAATCAGAGATGATGGCAAGAGACCTGATGGAGTGTCCTTGGTCCCTTGGAGTATGGGACGAATGTTAGTGTGGGATGCGACCTGCGTAGACACATTGGCACCGTCTCACCTCCGACGTACCAAGATAAAAGCGGGCGGGTGAAACGTAATAAATACAAAAGTCTTGGCAAATGATACCTTTTTGTACCTTTAGGCGTAGAAACTCTAGGTCAATGGGGTCCCAGCGCCAACAAGTTATTCACAGAAATCGCGAAGCGTCTGGTTGAGGTAACAGAACTGTGGTGATGGTGACCAAATTGCGGGCGACTACCTCGCACAACGTATCAGCATTGCGATACAGTGAGGAAATATCGCCAGTAACCTTGGTACAATGCCACAAGGGCCTATTTTAGACATTAGCTAGCTTTTAAGTTTAGTCTTAGTTTTTTACCAAGTATTTGTTACGTTTTAAAATTAATTTTAAGTGCTGGAAAATGTCAATAAATATCTCAAAAGAAACCTCAGATACTCGTAATGTGATGGACAAACTAACTTCGCCTTTACCTATCTACCTAACTTCCTATATAATTAATCTTTAATTAAACCTATATCTTTTACTAAGGTAAACTATATTAAACTACAACTAGGGAACAAATCAAATTATTTTATTGAATATTTTTTGCGTGTGGTCTAGTGGTAAAGACGTTAGCCGCGTAAGCTGAAGACCCGGGTTCGATTCCCGGCTCGACCACCAGTGGGCCTTGCCGTTTTTTCTTTCGTGTATGATATCTATTTCAATTTATATTAAACTAGTTTTTGCCCGTGGCTTCGCTCGCGTTAGAAAGAGACAAAAAGTAGTCTATGGCACTCTCCATCCCTTCAAATATCTCCACTTAAAAAATCACGACAATTCGTCGCTTTGTTTTGCCGTGAAAGACGGACAAACAAACAGACACACACACTTTCCCATTTATAATTTACTAGCTTTTGCCCGCAGCTTCGCTCGCGAAACATACAGACACACACACTTTCCCATTTATAATATTAGTATGGATTAGTATGAATTTATATTACTATCTAAACTTAAAAGCCTTTGGGTTAGTTATAAGTACTATACCTATCAGGTTTACCTACAAACATAAACTCTAATCTGACTAGCCTAGCTGAAACTAACAGAGCGTTTGACTAGCTTAAATATTTAACAGTGCAGTAAAAGCCTTCTGTTAATCCTAATTTACATAGGTAGATGCTGGCACAGTATTTTTAGTTTAAACCACAGTTTAAACGTTACAACGCTGCATCTGATACAGCGTTTTTAGGGATCCGTAGTCAACTAGGAACCCTTATAGTTTCGCCATGTATGTCTGTCCGTCCGTCCGTCCGTCCCAGTGACCGATAGCACAAGAAAGCTGAAATTTGGTATATTTGTGATATATCAATCACGCCGACAAAGTGGTAAAATAAAAAGTGGAAAAAAATGTTCTGTTAACGTACATAAATATATGTAAAGTGGGGACTGATATTTTTCATTCCAACCCCAACGTGTGATATATTTTTGCATAGGTATTTACAAATTAATAAGGGTTTACTAAAATCGTTTTTTGATAATATTAATATTTTCAGAAATATTCGCTCCTAAAGGAAAAAATAGTGTGTGTCCCCCCCCCCTCTAACTTTTGAACCATTTATGTTTAAAAAGTATGAAAAAAATCACAAAAGTAGAACTTTGTAAAGACTTTCTAGGAAAATTGTTTTGAACTTGATAGGTTCAGTAGTTTTTGAGAAAAATACGGATAACTACGGAACCCTACACTGAGCGTGGCCCGACACGCTCTTGGCCGGTTTTTTCTATATATTCCATAGCAAGCCTTCACTATTCAGAGCATATACCAATTATATAAAATTGTATGTATCGGCCTATAATACTCGTATGTCACATTCATGTTTATTCTTTAGAACTTTTTCTTTATATTGTATGTAAATAATTTCTGTTTTCACTTGTCACGAATAAATGATTTCTATTTCTATATTTCTAAGTGGTTTCCATTCCACCTCACTAGGTACTTTTTAAGAGGGCTTTCATGTGAAAAATAGTGAAATCGCAACCGAGCGCTTAATCATACCGTGTGTGGTATCAAATTAAAGGGCTTTACAAGTAGTTTACAAATATAAAACATATCATAGGACTTTTTCTACTTGGTAGAACAAAATATGAGAAAATGTCTAGAAGTGGTAATAATTGTGACTGAAAAGGCTCGTTTTCAAAAAAATGCCAAAAATATATAATAGAAATTTATAATCACTGAGGCATAAGAGCAATTTTAGTAAACGTTGCAGATTATTTATGTACAAAAATAAATTCGATGTGATGTAGATTTTCAAAGAAATTGTCACTTAATTTTAGGTAAATTCTGAAAAAAATTGAATACGTCTTAGCCTTGTTTACTCTTTTTCAGAACCTTACAATAAAAATGTAGTCTGAGAAGATTGTGGTACAGGATATAATTACGTATTATAAATTTACGAGTTTCAGTATCCAAAATTGTCCAAATTTTACAAATAAAATCGACTAATTAAACGCTATACGCGAATTTTTCATAATCTGCATCAGAGAAAAAATCATAATTAATTTAGTGAGCTAGTTTTCAAAAATCTCGTTTGATAATAATCAAGATAATAATAGAATTTATTAGTCGTACTCTGTATTTTAAGGCGGGCTAAGTTGATCTGTGTAAGGTGTCCCCAATATTTATTTATATTATTTATTTAATTATACTTATAAATGTGATATTTTATTCATCGGTACTTTGTGTACTTATTTATACCGTTCGAAGTTGAAACGCAGTAATTACAGTCCACTTCTGAATGCGCCACCGTCATTGTTAGCTCGACTTTGTCTCGACCAAATTTCAGGGCAAATCCGTCCAGTAAGTAGTCGGTACATACTTTTCAATTTTAAAATTCAAGTTCTTACCTCACTTCGTTAGCACTGGAACATTCATGGTTAATTCATCCTGGCAAATAAGAGAATATGCGTGTCGCCAACACTGTATGCTGCGTTATCAAAATGGGCATGCATCTTTTCATAGGGAGGTAAAGTTGGATCTCGCTATTAGGTGGATTTCTGACTTGCAACCTTTTAGAAAAGGAGCTATGAGTTCGCACCCCCGCTACGTTACCCCTGCACACACCGTAATGAGATCTTAACACATAAAATTAAGGTATTAAGCTGTAAAGTTGAAACGAACTGAACCCTCATTAGGCGGCTCATATTTTCTCTCTCTAATACTGTAACGCCGGGACAAATCACTTTGTATGGTGCACAGAATTCGTTGGAGTTTCAGTTTCATTAATATTATCTTTACGCGCCAGCTACTTTGAGACGGAATAATTAAAAGTCATGAGACTCGTGAGTAATTAAAAGTCATGAGACTCGTGAGTTCTCGTGGGAGCCTCACCCATAGAGAACGCGTCCCCGGGCGGCGGATAGGGGAACGCTCGGCAGATATGCCGGGTAGGAGGGAAATAAAATACCTCCCGCGGGCCAAACAGGCCGGAGATGGACACTCCGATATCAAACCCCCGCTGCAGGCTTCTCTGAAATAGTTGGAGTAGAGGCTGCAGATGGTGCTGTAGTCTCGGTTGGGACTTACAGAAGGGATGGCGGCGGAAGAACCCGTGTAGGGTCAACGGCGGCACCCACACAGCTCCACGAGAAATACAACCTTGGCGTCAGGTGGCAACCGGCCGTAAAACTCCAGCCAACAACCCACAAACTCCTTGTATGAAAGTTGTATAAAAATGAGAAAGTCTAATACTAGGGCGTCCCCCTTAAGCGACGTAGATGCGAACAAGGCTATCAACGAGAAACATGCTAGGGCGTTCCCCAAAAGCGACGCTAGGGACAAGAACCGTCGTTCGCACCTAAAAACCAACGACAAACTCAGACTCGCAACATGGAATCTCGGCACAATGACAGGGCGCAGCCAGGAGCTAAGTGAAATCTTAAAAACCAGAGAAATTAATGCCTGCTGCATTCAAGAGACCAAATGGAAAGGGTCAAAATCCAGAGACATAGGGAATGGTTATCAATTTGTGTATCATGGGACTGATACTAGAAGAAACGGTGTAGGCGTCGTACTAGACAATCATCTCAAACAGAGGATCATCAACGTGGACAGAAAGAGCGACAGATTGATTGCCATAAAGCTAGCAATGGATAACCAGCAACCTATGAACATTATTTCTGTGTACGCCCCGCAAACCGGCTGCTCCGAACAAGAAAAACAAGACTTCTGGGAGGATTTTGATGAAGTTATGCAGAATATCCCACCCACTGAATACATTCATATCGGGGGAGATCTGAACGGACATGTAGGCGAAGGAAATGATCTCAACTATGACGCACATGGGGGATATGGATTGGGTCCTATAAATCAACAAGGTATAGATATCCTAAATTTTACGACCAAGCACTCCTTGAAAATTGTTAATACACACTTCCGGAAGAAAGCTGAACATCTTATCACCTATAAATGCTCAAACCATAAAACACAGATAGACTTCATTGTAACCAGTAGCAATAGCCTTAAACTTTATAAGGACTGCAAAGTGATCCCAGGTAATGCACTTACGTCACAACATAGACTCCTAGTCGCAGTGATGACTCTACCCAAGCCTATAAAAATGCACATAGACCGGTCAGAGAGCATAAAATGGAAAGAGTTACATACTCCCAAGGGATCACAATTCCTTGAATGGGCGGCCAACTATGTGATAGAAGATATGGAGGAGAACAAGTCGGGCAGCCAAATGTGGGACGACTTTCAACACATCTGCCTTAAGAATGCAAAAGCATCTCTAGGAATATCGCGCGGAGGCCTGCGTCTGAATAAGGAGACCTCTTGGTGGAACGAAAGTGTTAAAGACTTAATAAAAGCAAAGAGAAAGGCATTCAAGCTGTGGCAAAAGTCAAGTCTAGAAGAAGATCGTCTTGAGTATAAAAACCACAAGAAGATAGCAAGATCTGCTGTAGCACAATCCATAGCAAAATCTAGAGAAGACTTCTATGATAAACTAGAACAGGCGGAAACGGAGAATGCCATTTATAAAATTGCCCGACAACGTTACAGATCCACGCTCGATATCAAAACTAACAAATACATCAAGGACACCCAAGGCAGGCTCCTTACAGCAAATAAGGATATCAACAACCGTTGGAAGGAATATTACGAACAACTAATGAACGAGGAATACCCTAACGCACTTATGCTACATGAGCTTGCCACCCAGGGACCCATATACTGCATAACAGTGGAAGAAGTAAAGAAGGCATTAACCAAAATGAAGTATCACAAAGCCACGGGGCCGGATCAGATACCAGCGGACATCTGGAAGAAGACGGACCAAACGGCACTACCCTGGTTGACTAAACTGTTCAATTGCATTATCAAAGATGGCAAAATCCCTGAAGGCTGGCGTAATAGCACACTGTGCCCTATTTATAAGCAAAAAGGCGATATTGCACAGTGTGGCAATTACAGAGGAGTAAAGCTCACGTCACACACGTTAAAACTCTTCGAAAGAGTCATTGCCTCACGTTTATATGATCATATCCTCATAACCGAAAACCAGTATGGCTTCACGCCTGGCAAATCGACGATCGATGCTATCCAAACACTCAGGATTGTGATGGAAAAACACCGTTTGAATAAAGAAAATTTATATCTCATTTTCATCGATTTAGAAAAAGCTTTCGATAGAGTCCCTCGAAGGCTAGTATGGCAGGCGATGAGAAAGCAAAACATCCCAGAGTACTACATAACTATAGTCCAAGATATGTATAAAAACACCAAAACACATGTAAAAAGCCCTGCCGGCCTTAGCGATGCATTCGGCGTAGAAGTAGGGGTCCATCAAGGATCAGCTTTAAGCCCTGTACTGTTTAACATGTGCATGGACTACATCACCAGAGACATACAAAAGCCAACACCAGAATGTATGCTTTACGCGGATGATATCGTCTTACTATCGAAAAATGCAGCAGACCTTCAGGAAATATTCTGTCAGTGGACAACACGCATAGAAAGTCACGGGCTACGTATAAGTCGGAGTAAAACCGAATACTTAGAATGTAACTTTGGAGGTACAGAAGAAACTGGATGCAACATTTATATAGACAATCAAGCACTACCCAAAGTAAACAGTTTCAAGTATCTAGGCTCGGTGCTTACTTCGGATGCAAAAGTCGATAAAGACGTAGATCACCGTGTCAACATCGGATGGCTTAAATGGAGATCACTATCTAGTGTCCTCTGCGATCACAAAATGCCTGTTAGAGTAAAAGGAAAAGTTTACAAAACGGTGGTTCGACCAGCCATGACATATGGTGCAGAGTGCTGGACGTTTAAGAAAGTACACCAACAAAAGCTCCACACCAGCGAAATGAAAATGCTGAGATGGGCGGGAGGAGTTACCAGACTGGATAAGGTCCGAAACGAACATATCCGAGGATCGTTTAAGGTAGCACCGATAGTTGAAAAGGTGAAGGAAAGCCGGCTGCGCTGGTACGGCCATATCCTCAGACGGGATGAGGACCATTCTGTTAAGAAAGCCCTAAAGATACCCAACCAATCCCGAGGAAGGGGAAGACGACCCGATACCTGGTGGTCAGACATGCAAAAAGAGATTCTGAGTGAGAACCTGAGTACGCAGACAAGCCAGAACAGAGCACTTTGGCGCAGAAATACAAGGAGACCCGACCCCAGATGAACTGGGAAGAGGGACAGGCAAAGAAGAAGAAGACTCGTGAGTAATATATGCAAATGTATCATGTGTGTAAAGTCAGAGATTTTTTTTTAATTAGACAGAAATATTAAACCTAAGATCAATATACAGGGTTGGGCACAATAAGTGTCCTATTGTAATACATGTCGATATCTATTTAAATATAACTGATTTTTATTCCATGTCTATCATTTTAAATCGTCAATTTAATCCCCTTCACGGATTCTAAAAGACATTTCTGTTACAGTTTGTTTTATTATTTTTTTATAACATTTTTAAAAAGTATTGCAGTTTGAAAATTTAACAGTACTTACTGCTTTGATACTGCATACCAAAAATCGTTTATAAGAGTCTTTCACTTCTGAAATAAAGTAACAATTTTATAGGAATTGGATGGTTCGTGTCAGTAAAGTAACTACAAATAATCATGGGCGATTCATACAAAATTGTGCCTAAAATCATAAAAAATTCAATAACATAATATAAATGAAGAGGGGACAACGTTTTGCATACTGAAAACTAACCATGAACTAAAGGACCTAAATAGAATTGATAGTTTATGTATGTACGCTGTCTCTTTAGAAAATAAAATATAAGGGCTAGATACAAAATGCTATTTACGCGGCACGATGGCCATTTTCCTAAGAAAATGCATTTCAATTTCAGGAGTTCAACAAATGTCAGACTGATGTTGAGTATGATATTATATTAAGGAATAGAAACGAAGATATTTTAGCCACAAACATATTCAAAATAGAAACTCGGTCAGAGCATATCTTCATGAGGAAAAGTGCCATTTTCGTCGAAATTTTTAGGCTGATATTTTATCTTGTAAAGTACGCTACGCATCTTCATGCAACCGATAACTATTAATATATTCATATACAAATAAATGCATGGTTCTATTGAGATGGCAAAAGGCTAAAAATGTGGTATATTCTGGGGTCGAGTATTCGTTAATGTCATGACATAGCAGATGAGGTCGAGCGTGCCGGGTCAAACTCCTTCTACAACAAAATGCCTAAAATTATTCAAGTTAAAGAAAAGCAAATATAATCTATCACATGAGAAATTAAAATATAGAATATTATAAATATAAATCGTAGCACTACTTGTCACATTATCGTGTGTTTAAAATTTTATACCACTTTTAAACTAGGACAGTTAACCTGTATAAACTAAATAGATGCGACCCTTGATATGCCGAAGTATTAATAAGTACCTATACAGTGAATGTTTTTATTTATTTATTTATTTAAACTTTATTGCACAATTGAAAAAAAAAGTACAAATGGCGGACTTATAATGCCTTAAGGCATTCTCTTCCAGTCAACCATAGGGCCAAACAGAAATTCGCGAATGTGGGTGCAGTGAGAAAAATAAATTTAGAAAGCATGTTTAAGAATGTTTAAGATGAATCATACATTTTATTCAGAATACAAGTAGTATTTTAGGGACTTCAGGTTCTCAGATTTATCTCGTTAGAAATTCAGTACCCCGAGGCACAAAAGGTGTAATGAAACCGCCTTACCGCTGCTAACTGTTCTGTAATATCATGATAAATACTCGGAAGTGCCTGTGCATTAACAGGCGATTATACTGTTAGTACACGCATTTGCAGACCATACCAGCCTATAAATATTCATAATGCAAAGGTTCCGTGCCCGTACCTCTACAGCGCTCCTAATCTCGTGAACCCTGTACGAAAACTCCACCGCCGAGCACCTACAATTCAAAAATAAATTTTGATCCCCTTGAGTGTTAAAGGTTTTATTTGTTTTTATATGGGCCGTTTGCGGATCAGCCGAGCCGATTAAAAAAGGTTTTTACTAAAATTTTCATAAAATACGTATTTAGCCTACGAAATTTTGATGACTGAAGGTAAACGGAAAGCTGCTGATTTATTCAGGAGAGGCGGCTCTGTGGCTATTTTATACTCAAATATTTTATTGGCACGGGCAGGCGACTAGATATAATTCTGATTTGAATAATTATACCTGAACTGAGGTGATTTCGGGATATGACGAAGAAAAACTAAAAGTAAGTAATAGTTATTTGTTATACAAGGGTGCAAAGTTGTATTTTAACGCCGAGTGTGGAATTTGAAAAACGAGCAAGGGAAAGGATTCTATAGTTGAACCACGAGCGAAGCGAGTGGTTCGAGAATAGAATCCTGAACTTGCGAGTTTTTTAACACACAAGAAGTCAAATACATTTGCACCCGAGTGTAACACAAAACTTTTCCCCTCACTATAGCGAGGAAAGTACAACGCAAAAACGCGTTTATCACTGATTCCAATAGTTCCACAGGTGGTAAATCATCGTCATCACTAGATTCACTCACTTTTATAAATCAAATAATCAAGGTCAAATCACTTTATCCACTAGTGGATAAAATGCGTTTTTACTCGCTGGTATTAAAGGACAAAACACGTGTTTCCGAGCTAGTGAGGGGAAAACAAATATTTTTGTAAGCAGAAAAGTCTACGAAACATGCTATTAAGATTAGAATAGATTTAAAATCGACAAAATACTGCCGTGACCTGAACTCACTGCTTCTAGATACTCCAGCGCCCTGGCAACTGAGCCATCAAGAGACTTTACGCAAAGCCAACCGTTATTTATTGAAGAATGACCGAAATGTTGAAGTTAAATTTACTCGAACTGAACCTTGTCAGTAATCAACCGTTCATTTTAATGTCGACTATCTGAGCTAGTAGCTTCATTCTTCGTAGATCTGCCTATCCAAAATTGCGATAAACATCAATAAGTACATACTACTTCAACAAAATAGTGCCCTTCTCAATTACTACCTACAGATAACACATATCACACATATGAAACGACGGACCCTTACGTCTTATAGCATCAAGAACAGTTACAATACAACCTGGCCCTCGAGGTTCAACTAGAATTGTCACTTACCTAAATCCAGTCCCGTCTGAGCCTAAAGCCGGGCTCAACTACGCAGAGAAGCCTACGTTTCAGCCTAGTGCTAGATTTACTGAGCGACGCAGCATTGTGCGACTAAAGGGATACCTACTTGTTAGAAAAACTACAGCAGAAGCTCACGTGATTCGTCGTTTTTATACGGGTATAATACCAACTGAAATTATATATCTTAGGTACCTAAGTAAGTCTTTTAACTCTTTTAATCATATATCCCATGTACCTGCATTGTAAGTCGCTGTAAAATTATAAATGTAAATTATGTAAAGATATGTCTCATACCTGGAATATTCGCTTCCATTGACTGTTGGTTTTAGATTTTCTTTATCCGATATGCATCTTTATTCCTTTTTAGGGTTCCGTACCAAAAAGGTACAAAAGGAACCCTTAGGCCTGATTTAGACGGCGTGCAAACTCGCACGCGATTTTAGTTACATTGCGTGCTATTGAGGTTCCATACAATCTGCACAGCCTATAATACCGCAATGTAATAAAAATCGTATGCGAGTTCTCGTCCCGTCTAAATGGGCCCTTATGGTGCGACTCTGTCCGTCTGTCATTTTCTTTTATTCATCTTTGTAACACCTTTTCTTTGGATACGTTTCTTGTCTCCCTTCTTTGTAACCTGTCACTTTTAGCACTCGGTCCTAAATTCACTTGCATAAGTTAGCTGCTTGCGAGTCTGAGAGATCTACAAACTTAGGTACTTTCTTGATTTAGTTTCCGGGTTTAATTCTTATTTGTAAATTCTTACAAAATCTTCTATAATATTTACAACTTGACATACATGTTTGACAAGCCAATTTATAAAACAAAGTTAGTCCAAATTTAAAACATCCTACTTTGAAAGTATACTAAACTCTTTGGTGAAGACGTCTTAATATTGATCGGGTATTGTCGGGTCTTGTTTATCTAAAAAAAAACATGTTCTCAAATCAAATAAACGTAAATAAAGATAGAATTTTGTAGGAATTTACAAATAAAAATTTTACCAGGAAACGAAGGAGACCAAGAATAAGAAAGTAAGTTTGTAAATGGATCAGGCTCGCAAGCAGCCAAGGTAATTTAGGACCAAGTGCTAATATGAGAAATCGAATTATAGGTTACAAGCAGTAATTTGGAAGACATGAAATGTAAAGGGAAGGCATTACATATGAATAAAAGAATAAGGAATATAAAAGCACATCGGAAAAAGAAATTCTAAAACCACCAGTCCATGGAAGCGAAGGATTCGAGGTGAGGCATAATGTTGCAAGACAAAATTATTCGGTGACAAACAAGTATACCGGCCACCTGATGGTAGGTAGTCACCGATGCCTATGGTCGCGTGTAACTCTCTACCATAGAAATGAGCGGCTTCACGTCAGTCGAAATGTCTGAAACAGACAATTTTTTTTTCGGTGTTTCAGCATTTGTCCCAGAAAGACCTCAAAAGTCGCAAAACCCTCAAAAGTCACTATGCAAAGTTTGGCTAGTACTCACTTACAAAGACATCCTGTATATTATCTATTTAATTTTCTTTATTGAGACAACCATCACAACAAGAAACTCATGGCTTTGATTGGGTGGATTTACACTGCCAGAATAGATTTATCACGTATTAAATGCTTACTTTTAATTTCAAAAGATAACAATTATAATAAAACTTTTGGCTTTTAGAAGGCAGAGTATTGTGGAACCTATGAGTTCCAACAGACTCTTTTCAATTAGTATTTGGGCACCAGCTCAATGAAGAATGTTTAATTAAATTCAATATAACATGACAATGTTGTTATTCTGAAAATGTGAGGATTACTTGAGTTTCCTTGATAAACTTGTTTTCGCCATAATTGAATTAAATTGTATAATAAGTAGGACAGGTACTTTAAGACTTCAAAGAGAGTTTGGCTGTAAAAGGTCCGGAATATTACGAGTAAAATAATCCTTTGATGCGATTTACTGCATAATATTCACAAGTAGTAATTATGTATTCATTTATAACATCAAACATCAAAAGGTTACATTGCTTTTTACGGGTAGGTCAGATGAATCAGATGCGTTAACCGATACGCAGAAGTCTCCGGTCCATATAACTATGTATATAAAGCAAGTTATTGACGTAGTTGCTATAAGTTCGACTTGAACCCAAGGCGAAGCTTAGTGAAACATCTTGTAGATAATGGTGATCTATTTCTGAGGGGTACAACTACAAATAACACATTACGAGTAGAAGTACATACAAAATGTAATTATACTGATTAGCATCACAATAATAATATGGTATTTACTGGAAAGGTTCCCCGTTTACAGCCGTCTTGTCGATGAACTGTAACTGGCAGTGTGTACATTTATTTTTAAGAAATGGCAGTCGTTATATACAGAAAAAAATGTGCAGTAGGTACCTATCCCAAAAGAGACAACCACCACCCATTCGTTGGTCTGATTTAGATATCTATTGCAATAGTTACGATTTTTCCACAGTTCGTACGTATATTATTTCAATTGTAAGAAATACAGGAAATTAAACATTTTATACGATAATTTCAACAAGTTATATGTAGTGAAAATTACAAGCGCCTGCAAATTTTGTAGTAGCAAAGCAGAATTGAAGCGCAAGGGATCACGCGCATTAGGCGTTAATGACGGAAGCCAGCGTGTGATCTCCCGTTGGAATTACGATTGCGATTACTCCATGTGTAATAATCGACTGTCGATTTAATCGATTCACACACCAAATGATATAAGAGCCTCGCTTCATGATACCGGCTCACTCAAATAAGGGGTAAGTACGAAATTAGGTACCTAAGTAACCTTTTGGTCCGCAAGCATTAGTTAAAAACATCCTTAGGCTACGCTGACTAGGTATTATTTATTTAAACATTAAGCAAAATATCTAATATTTTGTTATAAGTGTTAGATACACTTAAAGCTGTCTAAAGCTTTTTGCTCCACTACAACTTAACCAGAAAATTATGAGTTTTTTTGCAGGGTAAACGAACACATGTGGGTAAATAATTTAAACTTGTTTTGCATACATTTTTATATGTTAATGCCTTCACAGGATTCGATCGCATCATTTTTAGGGTTCCGTAGTCAACTAGGAACCCTTATAGTTTCGCCATATCTGTCTGTCCGTCCGTCCATCCGTCCGCAGATAATCTCAGTGACCGTTAGCACTAGAAAGCTGAAATTTGGTACCAATATGTATATCAATCACGCCGACAAAGTGGTCAAATAAGTGGAAAAAAATGTTTTGTTAGGGTACCCCCCCTACATGTAAACTGGGGACAGTTTTTTTTTTTCATTCCAACCCCAACGTGTGATATATTGTTGGATAAGTATTTTTTCCCCTCACTAGCTCGGAAACACGTGTTTTGTCCTTTAATACCAGCGGGTAAAAACGCATTTTATCCACTAGTGGGTAAAGTAATTTGACCTTGAATAAAGTCAAATTAACTGCTTTAAAATTGATAAAAGTAGGTGAATCTAGTAATAAAGATGATTTACCACCTGTGGAACTACTGGAAGCAGTGAAAAACGCATTTTTTGCGTTGTAGTTTCCTCGCTATAGTGAGGGGAAAAGTTTTGTGTTACACTCGGGTGCAAATGTATTTTACTTCTCGTGTGTTAAAAAACTCGCAAGTTCAGGATTCTATTCTCGAAACTCGCTTCGCTCGTGGTTCAACTATCTCGTTTTTCAATTCCACACTCGGCGTTAAAATACAACTTTGCCCCCTTGTATAACAAATAACTAAAAACCACCTGTAACTGTAACTGGCAACCTGTCACTGCAATGTCACAATTTCGTTTTCTTTCAACCCCTTATTTGCCAAGAGTGGCACTGAAACTTGAGTAGTTTCATGTGCTCTGCCTACCCCTTCATGGGATACAGGCGTGATTGTATGTATGTATGTATGTAAGTATTTAAAAATGAATAAGGGTTTACTAAAATCGTTTTTTGATAATATTAATATTTTCGGATATAATCGCTCCTAAAGGAAAAAAAGTGTGTCCCACCCCCCCTCTAACTTTTGAACCATATGTTTAAAAAATATGAAAAAATCACAAAAGTAGAACAACAATACTAACTAAGACTAAGAGTAGAACTTTCTAGGAAAATTGTTTTGAACTTGATAGGTTCAGTAGTTTTGAGAAAAATACGGAAAACTACGGAACCCTACACTTAGCGTGGCCCGACATGCTCTCGGGCGGTTTTTTTACCATTAACTTCAATCTTTAAATTATATCCAACGGTGAATAGGTAGGGAAGAAGAGTTCTTTTACAAAACATATTCTGACTCGTTTAACACACGATCAAAAATCTATTCCGACGGGTCTTTACTAAATATTCATCTTCGGAGGGTTCAAGTCGAATATTTTGACTGGCAACCTTTTTTAATATTAAAATCCTTTCAGAGGGGTCTGTACGCGTATATGTAACTCCCCAAGGAACCGCAAACACTGCACGGTTTCATTTTGCCCTAACGAGTTTACGAGATACGTGGCTTCCACGCCATTCCACAACTTTAACACAAACCGGGAAAATTTACCACACATTGACTCACACCCCGCGTACATTGCTTGTTTTCTATGATACTTCTTACGCATCTTATCATATGTAAATAGCGATGGAGAGGCAACATCAGGTAAGTCGCGTTCACGAATTCCATTTGTCTGGAAGTCGAAGCTTGTTCTAAGCCTGGGCTCTACGGTATTAATATTAATGTCGCTACTTTTCGAGTGCTATTGAGCAGATACCGCGATAAGTGTGAAGTTTTCTTTAGAAACTTTACTTTAAATCCAATTGACAGAATAAGATACTAGTTCTATGGGGATTGAAAATAAAACTGGCAAAGCGTGAGTTTTTCGTGAGTTTCGTATTTCATAAGGAAAAAACGCAACCTTCTGTCTGTTTATATGTTTATAAATAATATAAATATTGAAAAATATAAGTTGCACGGAGCCCTCTGCAAGCGAATCCGATTTGTTCTTGCCCAAGTTTTTGTGAAGTAAGGGCAAGAAAAATAAATGGAGTAGGTACCTAACAGAGTGGACAGCTTACGTAAATTACCTAACAAAAACTTCTGATATGATTATGACTCCTATTTACGTTGTTTCTAAATCATTCGTTGTGTCGTGACCAAGGAAGAAGTCACACTTTGTCCTATGACATAAGGATGCTTTGATGGATTGTTCGTATAAATATTCAAGCAAATCTCAGTCTTGTGATAAGTGACAAAGTGAGACTTTTGACAAGGTTTCTAAACAATTGTAAGTTATTTTTATGAAGTGGTAAAAAAAACAGCGACTATTTTTTTTTGTTAAAAACTGTAATTCTAATTTAGGATAAGAGACATTCAACTGATTCAACAAACCGGATTGATGATACCATTAGCAAAAAATTGCACCCTTATCAGGGACAACACGTAAAATTCATTCATTGTGAATCCTGTTTATTTAACTGCTGAATTGGAAATTAAGTGCTAAATACTTGCAATATGAGACTTATATTATGCAATCCTTTAAAATGTATAGTATGTAATGCTCTATTTATATTCAATATGAAATATAGGGTAGGATGGAATAATTTCCACTTGAGATATCTAAGGATACCTAAAATAAAAAAGGCAGGAAGGCGAAATTTCGACAAATTTCCTAAATTTTACTTATACAATAATTGGATCGTGTCGTCAATACTAAAAATTCCCATTTTCTATCGTACCTCACCGGTTTCTATAAGATTTTGGGTGACTTCATTTAAATCGGCCCATCTTGTTTTATTAAAAATCAGTGTATGACAAGTAAAAATAATTGTTTAGCTAGACTTTGTTTCGAGCCAACTCCTCCCATTTTACGGCTTTTCATTAGATAGAGAAATAGAAGTATTAAGGTACCTATGTCAATAAATGGTTATATCGTCACTACTTTTAAAAAACATGTATCTTCGTCTGTCAATGAAAAGAAAATTGTAGTAAGTATGTATTGAATGCATATAGACTTACTGCGTTTTAACTTTGAGGAGCAGCGTGAGATACGAGATTTTTTCAAAGTAGTGACGATATGTTACCTACTTGAACAAGATCATACTACACAATCGGAACACCTATTTTATATGTGTGTTCCCAAAATAAAACCGAGCCCACAAATAACAAACCCGCCTAACAAATTGCCGGATGGTGAGACTAATGTGTTTTACAAGTATTTATACGACATAAAACCAAAAGGTCTCGGAAAAAGGCTCCCTAATGCGCCGACTCATTTTCCCTATGTGAGTAAAAACGTGTAATTAAGTTCCTCCCCAGAATTTTGCTGACATTTGCGTAAAGACATATTATGCAAATTTTATATTAAATCTAACTGATATTAAGGCACATTTTAAAATATGATTCTTTTTTTTTCCTTGTATTTTTTGCAATAAAAAAATTAATAAAAGTACAATAAATTAGGATACATTTATGTTACAACATACAAAATTGGACCACCCTAAAGTATCGATACACATACAGTAAAATGAACCTATATCGGTTATAAATTGAAATAGATATCATACACGAAAGAAAAAAGGACAAGGCCCACTGGTGGCCGATCAAAAAATCAAAAAATATTCAATAAAATAATTTGATTTGTTCCCTAGTTCAGTTAGTTTAGTATTGTATAAATCTTCTTTGACACTTTGCTGGGACATCAGTATTCCGTAGCCACGCTGCAACTCGGCCGAAACGCCGGAGAAAAAGTAAAAATAATGTTATTAATCGCGTTCGACCTGTAAGTGATTTAATATTGAAATTAAAGTAATTAGACACGAAACCGTTAACTGCATTTTCTGATAAAAGGTCGGGTTAAGTGTTCCTACATCGCTATGTAAAATTCCCTTTTTGTTCCTTTAAACTGGTCTGTGTAAGTCACAAATCTCGCAATCTGTGTTCCTAGGACAAATTCAAATTGGATGTGTCCAAGCCCCAGGCGTACCTAACCGCTGTTTCCAACTCCTTAAAACAGACAAGTTTCTATTCATTTTCTTTGAAACTGAGTTACATTTTCTAAGAATTTGCGTTATAAATGTGTACAATAAAAGTTCAAAAGGCAGACATTTATGTGACAAGTTGAACGTTTACTCGCTTTATTAGATTTTAGCATGTTACTTACTATAGGGTCAACGGAAAAGCTATTTGATGAAAATACAAATTTTAGTGCAATGTGTAGTGAGACTTAGGTACACATTGGTATCCCCTTAACACGTTCCCAGCGCTTCGTGGATGCCAGACTTCTGGTGACCAGAGAGCTGGCAGCTACTTCGACCAGAAATTAAGTCTGGCCAGAAAGGGGCGGCTTAAGTCTGGCTTTCCGACCTTCGCGCGGCGCAATAGAATTCAATGTCGTTTGCACGCGTGCGGTCCGTTTGTTAATGTAGGTAAGAATTTAGAATGGCGGCGTTTTGTGAACATCAAAGGAGTGAGCCTTCTGTACTTGTACTATTATATATTCTGTGGTAACGCTGCGCCAGTATTCTGGGCACCATAACATATAGTGACGACTTGGGGACTATTTTTTATTTATAAGTTAATTTTAAGTTTGTACATAGTTTAGTTTAGTGAATTTATTTTCTTTATTACTTACTTATATTAGTTATTTTATAATTTTATGTTGTTACTTTTAATTGTATTATCTGAATAAAGTAAATTATATGGTAATCAACTCAGACAAAGTCACAATAAGGAAGTAACTGGATGCAAGCACAGCTCTAAAACAATGCAGGAACCATACGACGTTTCCTCGACGAATTTCCCACGAAATCAACGATCGATTGTTGCGGGTTTTGCAAGTGTAACAATGTTGGCCTTTTTGTTCCAGTTTCCTATTCTGCGTACTCTTTATTTCTGCTAAATTTGTGCGGTTCCATTTCATTTCAACTGTATTTTAAAGACTTCTTCGTCACACCCAGTTGGTATAAGGCTCTCTTGGAGCATTCCACGGGTGTCCCGTACACACGCAGTAGGTATGTTTTCTGTTGCGAGTTTTCTGTGCATAATTTTGCACACAACAGAAAAAGACCCTTTTACCCCAGCCAATTTGGAGAAAATTCGCGTTTGTATGGGACACTGGTAGACTTTTTCATGGAATGCTCCTCTTGATACTTCAAAAACGGATGAGAGACTTGCATTTTGTGCAAAGTTCTTTCATAGCTGGGTGCTAAAATTGACCTTTAAATGAAGATTTTGCACATTACATGTTTAATTTGTCAGTACTTTCTTTGTGTCGTGGTGAAATGTGTTTCACTCGGTTTCGTTTTCCTTCAACCGTATTTAATGGCTAAGAGTGGCACTTGAAGCTTGAGTAGTTTCATGTGGTTGTTTACCCCTTTTGGAAATATAGGTGTATATAAAGTTGGACTTTAATTTTAAATTAATTTCTCTGCGGCAATTGTGTGGGTAACTCGTAATTTAACCATACTTCGTATAAGGTATTTTGATCCGGTACAGCAATTAATGTCCCCGCTCTTCTCGTTAATAATTAATACCGCTGTTCTTGTTATTTTAATCTCGTTAACTACATGCTCGCTAATACCGTGTGTTGTCTCTAACTAAGAAGAAATAAAAATGTTTTTAGTTTTGTTTTACGTGTTTTTAAGTGTCATAAAAACTATTAAGTGGATAGAATAAAAACGGTGAAAAAAATTTAGACAGTGACTAAGTGTTTTTGAGTGACAAATTGTGGTTTCGTGGTTTCTTGTAAAGAAAAACAATATACTCTACTGAAGTGATACTTATATCGGAGAAACGGATTATTGATACAATTTGAAGGTATATGCAGCATAATCTCAATATTTTGATAAATAATAACTGTCTCTCTGGCTCGCTTACAAATATTGATTACAGCGCCATCTATGAGGACTCAGCTGTACCACGTGAATTAGTGATCGAGTGCGAAGATCAGACTTATTTTATTGCGCGAACGTATAAAAGAGGGCGTTCATATTAAAAAGACAGTAGCAGTCTGTAGCTTACTGCACCATGTCAACAAAAGCAGTAAAAACTCTGAGTTCCGGGAAACAAACGATTAAAAATGTTTGCCAAAAATGTCAAAAGTCTATAACGACAAGAGAATACTTAAAATGTTCTGTATGCAAAAATACACTCCATCGTAAATGCACGACTAATGTTACCTCCAAAAGGTTTATGCTTATGACAACTAAAAATAAACACTCGTGGAAATGTAACAACTGCGTGACGAACCCAAACACACCAACTGAAATTGTGACATCTGAATCGCATATTCCTGAATCGTCAAGCATGTTAGATGATGACTCTACACAACTCTCATCAAAGTGTAAACGGAACGAGTTATCACCTAAAACAGCAGATACAGCTAATGAGAGTAAGGAGAGTCAAATCTCACAATCTGAAGACCGGCAGGGCGACGAAAGCCAGCGCTCCCAAGACCGTCATAGCGAAATAAGCGGAGAGGAGAAATCACACGACGGAAATCAGCCCACGGACATGGACTTGCAACATACTATAACGCAAACCCACTCGAAAGAAATTGACGAAGAGCAACACAAAGTGGAACTTGAAGTGGAGCAACGCGGCGACGACCTGGGTGCCGATATCCAGCACAGTGGTGTGACGCGTTCCAACAGTAGCGCTTACTTAGATGAAAATGAGACACAGGCGTCTCCTAAACTCGTCAACACTTCGATGGCATTGGAAAATAGCTCAGATGGCAGCAAAATAAGTCATAATCTCGATTATGTCACAAAGCGAAATGCAAGAAAATCCTTCCATCTCTCAGATGAAAATTTTAACATGTCTACTGATACGGACTACTCAGACTCGGTATCAAAATCAAGTAGTAGAAATGAACGATTAAGTCTGCCCAATATACCTGACTTGAATAGCTCTGAAATAGCGAACTTACAGTCCACAAATCAGCAATTGACGTTGCAGTTACTGAGTGCTCATGAAGAAATTGCTCGCTTAAATAGTGATATTAATAAGCTAAAAAAGACATTAGATAATTGCCACATCAAAATAAACACTTATAACAAAATCTTAAATGAAAACACACCGAATAATTCTATTACTACCATAAGAGGGAAGAAAAAAAAGAAAACCGCTAATAAGAAAAAAAGTCGAAACTCTATATTACCTCTACCTACAAAATTACATATAAGTAGCACACCAATTTCAACAGACCTAGCTCAAAAAGAACTTACTACGCATGCCATCCCCAAGAAACGGGCTACAACACCCAAGACTAGTTCTTCGAGTTTTAAATCGCCATTACTTACAATAGAAACGAAGAAACATATAGAGAAGTCAAAACTCTGCCTAATAAGTGCTAACAAAAGAAATAAGATACGGAAAGTGGCACAGGCTGCACTTTCAGACACTTTAGACATATGTCATTACCTAATTCCTAATTGTGGAATTTCAGAATTGTTTTCCGACATTAATAAAAAGACAGAGAACTTTACAAAACAGGATTATTGCATCATCTACATCGGAGAGGAAGATTTCAAGGAAACTAAAGACTACCAACAACTTGTGAACAATATAAGAAATAGTTTATTACCATTAGACTATACCAACTTTATTATATGTTTACCAACATACCGGTGTAGCAATACAGGTGTAATGTTAAATTGGAGAATAGAAGCCTTTAATAACTTACTTTATTGTGATAACCTGAAGTATGAGTACTCATTTTTGCTTGATTCAAATCTCGAACTGTCCTACGAGTATGATATGTTTAGTAGAGTGTCCGGATTTGTAAACAACAACGGACTAAAGCAAATATTCCAAGGTGTCAAGAAAACTATTTTGTTTATAGACCAGTTCAATAGCTTCCATCAACTGGAACAAAAAGTATTTCTTTCTCCTAAAACAAACGATGTAGGTATACAGACGGACTTCACAAATAATTCTGAAATAACAGCACAGTCTCATTCCTTTCGTGCCTAAAACAAAAATAAAATTTAATAAAACTTACAATCATGGTACTCATGGTAATACAAGTATTCAATTATTGCACCAGAATATAGCTAGTGTATTAAAGAAACAGGATGAGTTAGATATTGTTTTGGAAGAATATTCTGCAAGTAAGCATCCCATTCATATCTTATGCTTAACAGAAACTTTTCTAAAAAAAGGAATGGAACATAACGTTTGCATTAACAAATACAAATTAGCAGCTTCTTTCTCGCGTACACATGAAAGAAGAGGTGGTTCATGCATTCTACTGAAAAATGAATTAGATCACAAAACATTAAATATTTGCGACCAAATCTCAGAAAACTATGTGTTTGAATGTTGTGGAGTACAGATAGAGCAGATGGGGCTGACTGTTATCTGTATATACAGGACTCCCTCTTCGAATGTATTAGTGTTTTTAGAAAAATTAAATTATATGCTTTCTAAAATAAATAAGAAACAAAATAGAATTATCTTATGTGGAGACTGGAATATTAACATACTCAAAACAGACAAGATAAGTCAAGAACTAATCAGTATTTTGGAGGCAAATAATTTTAAAATACATACCAATACTCCGACACGACAATCGTCATGTATAGACCTCATTGCTAGCAATATAGAGCACGTATTGTGTCGAAATGACCATTTAGGCTTGTCAGATCATAATACAGGGCAATTCATGTCATTTGATGTAGGAAGGCTGAAATATCTTATGAACTGGTACGAATATAGGCGGGACTTTAGTGCAGAAAATACACACAAATTTATCAATGCAATACATTCTCTATCTTTTCATGATATATTCACTAATGATGATACAAATACAGCATTCAGCGAATTCCATGATTTAATCATTCTTTTTTTGAATTATGTTTTCCTAAAATTAAGGTTAAAGTTACCCAAAAGACTAAAAATTCGCCTTGGATAACAAAAGGAATAAGAAAATGTTGTAAGCAAAAGCGTCGTCTATATCTCTCTTACCGGAAATCGACTGGAAATGATAGGTCATTGTGTAAAAATCTCTATATGACGTACTCAAAAACGCTACGACGTTGCATTAATAAAGCTCAACGTATGGTCAACAAAAACACAATTAAAACCGCCAAAAATAAATGTAAAGCAACATGGTCAGTAATCCACCGAAATTTGAACACCAAAAGATCTTTAAAACATATAGACGAAATATATATTAATGGAAAATACATAGATGACCCCGCAGAGTTAGCGGAGACATTTAACAACTTCTTTATAGATCTGCCTTGCACTAATAACGCGATTACAGCGACCCTACCCGGTTCTCATAAATACAACCAGATAAACTCTATGTTTTTAAATCCAGTATCGGAAAATGAGGTGTTAAATACCATATTCTCATTAAATAATACAAATTCGGTTGGATATGACTCTATCAGCACCAAGCTATTAAAGTTATGCGCCCACAAGTTAGCGTTTCCTCTGACGTATCTAATAAATCTCTCTATCGTCACAGGTATATTCCCAGATCGTCTTAAATACTCTATAGTAAAGCCAATTTATAAAAAAGGTAACGCTTTAGAGATTAATAACTATAGACCTATCACTCTTATCCCAATAATTTCAAAAGTGTTTGAAAAAGTAATTGCTAAGAGATTGTGTGCTTTCCTACAAAAAAACTATATTTTAAGCTCGGATCAATTCGGATTTCAGTCTGGTAAATCGACGTCTCTTGCTAGTTTTGATCTAATTAAATTTGTAACTGAGTGTCTTGACCGTAAAGAGCCTGTCATAGCATTATTTTTAGATATGTCCAAGGCATTTGATTTTGTAAATCATAAAACACTACTCAAAAAACTTTACAATTATGGCATTAGAGGGAAAGCCCAGGACTGGTTTACCAGCTATCTAAGTGATAGGAGACAGTGTACAGAAATATCTAAAATAATTAATGATGAAAAAGTCTGTGTCATGTCAGAATACAAAATTAATAGACGAGGAGTTCCTCAGGGAAGTATTTTAGGACCAATATTGTTTCTCCTGTACATTAATGACCTTCCTGATCAAACAACTCACAAATGTATATTGTTCGCCGATGACACGACTTTACTGTTTAGATGTACGAACCTTAATACTTTTGAAAATGAAATTAATGAAACTGTTAGAACCATAGTAAATTGGCTGAATATACACGACCTTAAAATTAATATTGATAAAACCAAAGCTGTACAATTTCGAACTAGTAAGAGCCAAGCATTATCATTAAATGTAATGTACAATAATAGTAAAGTAGAAATAGTTAATTCAACAGTATTTTTAGGATTAGCTCTTGATGATCACTGTAACTGGAAGAAACATATTGACACTGTATGCAGTAAAGTAAACCGATTTGTGTTTGCACTCAAACGCCTAAAAGAAATCGCATCCTTAGACACCGCTTTAAATGCATATCATAGCTACGTATCATCTGTGCTGCGATACGGCGTCATAATCTGGGGCAACTCTGTTGACATTAATAGAGCATTTAAAGCCCAAAAAAAGTGTATCAGAGCATTATGTGGAATTACTACAAGACAATCATGTAGACCGATGTTTGTAAAACTTAAAATTCTGCCCTTAGCCTGTATATATATAGCAGAAATATGCATTTTTGTAAAGAAGCACTACCAATATTTTACATTTGTAGCGCAAGTCAATCCGAATGCCAGAGCTAATCGATTAAACAAACTTCTTGGTACGAGAAACAATTTGGCACTATACCGTAATAATGTAGACGGAATGACATACATTATATATAATAAACTGCCACAATATTTAAGAGATATGCCATTTATTAAATTTAAACGGGCAATCATAGCATTCTTAAGTAATCATAATTTTTATAGCGTTAAAGAATATTTAAGTGGAGACTTTAATTAATACTGACATTTTATTATTAATGAATTTTATTTAAATCTGTAATTATTATTATGTAAATTATTATGAATCAATAGTTTAACTTTAATGAATGGTATAAATATGTAATATAATGTAAATAGCTTTAAGTAATAACATTTGCATGCCTACTAGTATAAGGTATTGACATTATCTGGACATAACACTAATGATATTACCAACTTATCTGTACATAATGTTAAGCAAATAAATGCATTTCATTTCATTTCATAATACTCTTTATTTAATAAGACAGGATTTTTAAAAAAGTCATAAAATATACATTCTAAAAATCTTTAGAAAATAATAAATGAGGAGAACTTTCAAGGAAGGAACTAAATTATTAAAAGACAAGATTTTTTATAAAGAAATGTAATTAATACTTTAATGATAATGACTTAATAATGTCGAAATCCGACGCGGCACCAAGGTGCGGGACGTGGGTGACGTCATTTCCAAACTCAAATGGAATTGGGCGGGGCATGTTGCCAGGCAGAGTGATGGCAGGTGGACCAAAATGTTGACTGAATGGTGGCCGCTATCGGATGTAAGAAGCGCCTGGCATCCGTTGGCTCGTTGGGTGGACGACATTCGAAAAACTGCGGGGCACTTCTGGATGAGATTAGCCCAGGACCGGGATAAGTGGCGTAGTACACGAAGGGAGGCCTATGTTCAGCAGTGGGCGATTAATGGCTGAAATGATGATGATGATGATGATGACTAAATAATTTGAAACTGAAACACAGTGTTCCTGTTATAGAACAGGTACAGTCGACTTTATTGCATTGTAATAAAGTGAAAAAATGGATACATCTCTTTGTAGTCGACTGTACATCCATACTAATATTATAAATGGGAAAGTGTGTGTGTCTGTTTGTTTGTCCGTCTTTCACGGCAAAACGGAGCGACAAATTGACGTGATTTTTTAAGTGGAGTTAGTTGAAGGGATGGAGTGTGACATAGGCTACTTTTTGTCTCTTTCTATCGCGAGCGAAGCCGCGGTCAAAAGCTAGTAGGTACATATTTGCAACAATCCTTCTGGACTAAGAGCCCAGAGCCGCCAGACCTTCGTCATTTTCTCAAGAATGAAACTTTGGGATAATGCAGAGTTCGTATCGAATTGGCGTTAATTTAATGTCTTCATATCACGAGTACCTACCTAGAACGGCGCGTCAGCCTTTTTTTGCTATAAGGTTTTTTTTTAGAAAGAAAGAAGAAGAAGAAAGAAAGAAAGTTTATTATGAGAGTTAGGTTTCTACATTTCCAGGGGTCTCCGCACTAGGCTGTGCCTGTGTCGCGGGGAACCATTTACATTGTGTTACTGAATTAGTTACAATTCTAAATACTAACTTTCCTATAATTCTCAATGGTGATTTTTATGTGTTAGAAAATACTGTTCGGAACTGATAATCATCACTGCCTAACCATTTGCGCAGGAATTTTATACTCGTTTTTTTTTTGGTTAAATTCAACACGTCGAGGCTCATTATAACAGGAAGGAAGGAATCAGTCATTCACAGTCACAGAAGAAGGAACAAAAAGTTTCATTATAACTAACTTTTGCCCGCGGCTTTGCTCGCGTTAAATTCGAAAATTGCGGAATGCTCCATTCAAATTTCCACCCCCTAATTTAGGAAAGTTGGGGATTAAGAAGAGACAAAAAGTACCCTATGTCACTCTCCATCCCCTCAACTATCTCCACTTAAAAAATCACGTCAATTCGTCGCTCCATTTTTCCGTGAAAGATGGACAAACAAAAAGACACACACACTTTCCCATTTGTAATACTAGTTTTTGCCCGCGGCTTCGCTCGAGTTAGAAAGAGACAAAAAGTAGCCTATGTCACTCTCCATCCCTTCAACTATCTCCATTTAAAAAATCAAGTCAATTCGTCGCTCCGTTTTGCCGTGAAAGACGGGCAAACAAACAGATACACACACATTCATCATTTATAGGTATAGATTAGTATGGATTGACCTAAAGATTAGTAAAATGGATTGACCTAAAGTACATAGTTATGATACCTACGGCCTTAAAACTAACGGGAAATCAATAAAAAACACGGCGATTTTTATCTCAAGTAACCATAATTACACGGGAGTGATACTTGCTGTAGCTCATAGCTTACCCCTACAGGCTGCCTGTCATGTACCTACTCGTAAAATTTTACACGTAAGGTATAGTCAACCAATTGGAACCCTAGGCCACTGTAGAACTATGTCATAGTGACGTTATAAATCAGATTGTAGGAAATCTCTTACTGCTTGTTATTTTGACATGGTTGTAGAGTGGCCTAGGGTTCCAATTGGTTGACGTGCAGCGGGCAAATCTCAACTGGGGGACAAATATAACTGGTCAATTTTTTTCATGTTTTTCAATGTTTGCATTATTAATAGAGTGTCTACCGGTTATATATGGTAGGCGTGTTCAGTGGATACATGTAGAACACAACATCTTAGTGTAATAATGGAAAAAATGGATCAGTTACAATTGGCCCCCAGTCGAGATTTGCCCCGCTGTACCTTATCATAATTTTACACACATTTTTTTTTTTAATGTAGGTACGATATGTTGGGTACGTTAAGTTTCATTTTTTTTTGCACATTACCTACTATATTTTTTGTTGGAATGGGATCAAAACATCACTCAAACCGGTGTCTCCAACTTACGCAGGAACACGATATTTCATCCGGGCACCCTTCAGAAATTCTCGAGTCCCAATTTATCTATTCCCTAGTTGTACTCTTTATTAAATTTTAATGTGTCTTAATTATGACGAAGATTCTTAGATCCCGTACCGTAAATTTAATATAACTAAGTAAATTAACAAAGTGCCTCAGAATTAGGTTGAGTCAGATTCTGTCAATTTTGCTCGTAATAATTAAATCTAGCACCTGGTTTGGTTAATATTTAATGTTTATTATTTTACTTCGGTTGTAGAAAGCTTTACTTAGTTTGGGGCTATTTTTATCTGTGTAAGGAGCCTCACAATATTCATATATACATTTCTTTTAAATATCACGATAGTTATTCATGAATCAATTGAAACAGTCAAACATAAAAATTGGAATACACAATTATTCAATAATGTGACGAAATCTAGTTAAAGGACCCACTTTGTCGCTTTCCGTAAGTTCTGCCTTCTGCCCGTCTGTCTGTCTGTCTGTGTGTGTGTAAAGTGTGGTCGCGATAAACTCAAAAGTGTGTCTGTCTTTAGGTCTGCAAAAAAGTCCAGATTACATAATTATGTCAATCTTTTAAGAGTAACTTACTATACTTATGGACTCAGTCAATCTGTGTAAGAATGTCTATAATATAATATTTACTTGTAAGTAGAATCGAGTTATCAACTAACGTAAAAGCTGCCAGCAATTCGGAAAAGTTACGAGTAGTACATTAATTTCATTTACATCTAATACCGAAGGGTTGGTCAGTTGGTCACGTCTAGGGTATGCAATCCGGTTTACCGGTTAACCGAAAAACCGGTTAACCGAGACTTTTTAGCCTCGGTTAAAAACCGGTTTTCATAGTCTCTAACCGGTTAATAACCGAAACTATATTTATTTCCCAAAATGACCAAATTAGGCATAAAAAAGGGTCAAAAGTGCATAATTCTTCAATGTTTTGTAACAATAAAGATTTATTTATTTAACTACTTTTCATTGACAACATTACGCACCTGCACTGAATTTCTTAAAGTAGTCATAGTAAAGAAATTAATAGTCCCAAGTCCACTCAAATATACATTTTATACAGTAAAGTCCGGTTAATTAGTAGTCCAACCGCTTACAATAACCGAATAACGGAAGCACAGGTATTTGTTTGGTTTTCATATGGAATATTATGAAAGTACATCCGTTTATTACGACTCCGGTTTTAACGACCAACCGCTTTTTACGACGTAATTTAACGCAAAATCCGTCTGTCAAGTCCGGTTACACCGACGAGCGACAACGTTTTTACTAGTAAATTGAGGAAACAAAGCTATTTCCGCCCCAAGCACGGCCCCCTGTCTTGCCTACAAGTAGCAAGATGAGATTGTGGCCATGTGACTTTTTGGAGCATTGATTTTAATAATTTTAACAATTGGTTCGCCTGGGGTCTAATCTTATAAGCTCTAAATAGAACCCACTTTTTATTTTTCAATTGCGTATGAACTAGTTTTACTTAATAAAAAAAATCGATTGTCATATTAATTACGTAAATCGAGGTTCAAGGAATGCAACTATTTATTATTACGATATACGACAGTAAGTTGCCGGTGATGAACAAGCACGCATACTACAGTTTTAAGCGCCATATACACTAACTCAAGTCCTTTATGGCAACTTCTGCATTTTACAAAATTTCCAAAAAGGTTTCAATAATGAATTCGTTTAGAAATGCTAAAGTGTCTTATGACCTTATATGATAATGCAGAGAGTATTTTTTTTAATATTATGAATGGGCTTACTCTTTACTTACAGACTGGCCAAAGGCAAAGATGTAGCTTCCGATGGAGTGAGCTCGCCCAGAAGATGCCTGCTCACCCTTGATTTGAAGGTTGCCGGGTTATATGAGCTCGGAAATATAGCAGCCGGCAAGGAATTCACTGCCGGGTTATATGAGCTCGGAAATATAGCAGCCGGCAGTGCGCATAAGAAAAGAAGAAGCAAAGCGCTTCGTGCGAATTCGCTGAAAATCTACCAAGAAAGGATGGAAACCGGCCATGCATCTAAGACACGTATAGGTTTATATGTATACATTTAGTAAATATGTATATAAATTCCTATTCCCCGAAGACATACGTATCACAACAAACCTTTTGAAATTGTATTTCAAATATTTCAATAGGCTAAATAAGTCTTAGAGAGGATCGTGAGATTGATCACGTCATTATTAAAACGACGGTGAGGTAATTGGCTTATGACATCATTGTATTCCGTAAGTATAGTAACATTGAAACACTTAAAAACCATTTTTCCAACATAAAGGTATAAGTTTTTTTTTTTAATTAAATGGCTTCAGTCCCAATAATGATTTGGGACTATTTCGCCAGTGTCAAGGTGATATGAGCTAATATTAATTAGTGATTTTGGTACGGTAAGTAAGACAGCGTACGGTGAGTTAGCACTTGTAAATTGATAGCTAGATTTTACAAGAACACGTGGACTACCGGCCGTTGACGACAAAAAAGAGGCTAAACGCGTTTCGAGATTAATTCTTCATCAGCTTCTCACTACAACATTAGTTTACTGCATGATAAGCTATCGATATTATACTTTAAACAACATTAATGAGCAAAAGAAAAAGAAATTATTCACGACACGAGACCGCTAAGATGGCGTTCGAACCGGAAGTCCGTATAAGTTGTTATAACATGTTTTTTTTTCCTTGGGCTCTAAGCTGTAGTAAATTCAGGAGCACTAAAATGTTATTGTGTCACTTTGAATAATTTATCTCGTAGCTTTAGTTTTTTAGCGATATTGAATACCGCATTTTGTTTTACCCGTTATTAAGTTTCTGTGCATACCTATGTACTTATTGTATTGTTTCTGTATTGGAACCAAGAGTATTTGTATTGTTTTATAAATTCAATAGGTACAGTTTACATGAAAAATAATAAATTATTTCGACAATTTCATCGACGTTCAGTTTTGATTCAGAAACAAATACCGAAATATAGAGGCCTGAGGAGGCAAAAGGAGTTGATTATTACCTGAGTTGTCAATTTCATCAGGTTATTATTTTAATTACTTATTTGGAGCCTGGCGTGTGTCACTACAGGGCAAAAACCTCTCCCAATTACTCCACTGATCTCTCTCCAGTCCTATGTCTGACCACTCATCCAAGGAGTCCAGTTCATCCCGCCATCGCTGGCCTATCCAATCTACCCGATCATTAGGTTAGTTTTATTTTATATAATAATTTGTCACAGAAATTCTTGCAGAAAACTTGCAATACCTGTCCCTTTAGTGACGTGACACAACATACCTACTCGTGTTACAGCCGTTACAGGTATATTACTCATATGCCATCGTAAACTTTCCAGAACTGAGCTTTTCACACGGTACGAGTAACATTTCGGGAACTTTTCAGGTATTAAATTGGGAAGCAGAAACTTGTGCGAACAATGCTATTAAGCTCAGAATATATGTATAAGTCATAAAAACACTGTCCTGGGTGAGACAAGAATTAATCTAAACTTCTCATATTTTATATGGGAAATGACATTAGTATGGAAATTACAGCTGATCGAGAGGAATGGAAGATGACTTACTTATCATTTCCAAAATAAAAGTTGGTAATCTTGTCTTTATTTTTTGAAGTATTATTGAAATACTTATTTTCATATTTTCCAAAATTACTAATACGTACACATTGCTTGTAGGTATTTGTTATTGAAGTGTGCAATAAATAGTATTGATCATATTTATGTGAATGACCCTCCTTGTCAAGAGCTATCATTAAAAAAAAAAAGTTGAATAAAACCGTCCGATTACATACCGCGCAGCAATTTAACATTTTTATCATATCAATTTTAGGAAATGATACCTGGATGTGGATGCGGGCAATCAAGTTTCATAACATTGGATAGCGGTCATTAGTGATTGCGATACAAACAAATCGAAATTTTAATTTGTTTTGTTTGCTAATCTTCCTACTACCGGTTGTAATTATTAATACTACCTCAATTAATCACGGAATCGTTTACATCTGGTTTACATAATACATATCTGACGTGGAATGTTCTAGGCCACATTGCTTTTCTATTTGAGAGTTTACGAATTTAAATGTTTAACGGATCAAAACCATAAAGGAGGGGATCAAAACCATAAAACCATAAACCAACCTGTGTTTCAGAGAGGTCAAAAAGTCAAAATAACAAGTTAAGGCGAAGCCACGAGTATTTTTTTAACCTCGTAAGGCCCAATGTACTTATATATTTGTAGCAATCTAATTTGAATCTTTCTTGAATCAAATGAAGTAGAATTTCCATTGTTACATTTTCTTTTAGAAACAAACAAATTTCTTACCAATTTACTTAAAAGAACAATGTTCAAATTAAAAATGGGAAAAGTAACTATGGTGGATCTTACGAGTTTCTCAACTAAACAAAGTTGTATACAACACTTATTTTTCAGTACAGATGGTGTATTTTTACGCACTAGTGCGAGAAGTGGTTCATTATATCCCAGGTCAAAACTTCGTTCTATCTGTACTGAAAAACGTCGTACGATACACGTGCGAAACCGTAGTACGAAACTCCCTTCGGTCGTGTTTTAATTTAACGCCACTCGTTTCGAACTTCCTTTTTTACGTACTTGTATCGTAATGTACTATTTCAGTACAGATGGCGTTTTTTTTACGCACTAGTACGAGAAGTTGTTCATTATATGTTAGGTCGAAACTTCTGAGAGCCACTCATTTCGAACTTCGTTTTTAACGCACTTGTATCGTAATGTACTATTTTAACTTTAGTTTAGGTGCCAAAAACGTACTGCGTGAATGGACAAATGCGTTTTTGGGGATATACTTGGCTTGACATCTATAAGGTGCAGTTTTTAAGATGTGTGCACGACCATGTAATTGACAAATAAAAGTACTGGAGTAGAAAAAGGTATTAAATTAATCAATTGTATTTGACCTCAGGAATTTTTATCACTTTGGCACCTCAAATATTAATTATATTTGTTGTTTTAACATACTCCTGAGATATCAGTTTTGCTGCGACTATGGCCAAAATTAGTTTGCGATAGACTCGCTTATAAACAATTTTAACTTAGTAGGCAACTAGCTAAAACTAAGTATCTGACCTGTTTCAGAACATCTTAGCTACTTTGTTAGTTGCCAGAACACACTAAGATGTTCAGTGCTCAAATATTTATTTAAGTAAGTAGCAAACGAATATTTTCTATGTCATACATTTTACAGTAACCCAATGCTTTATGCATAACACACGTCTGTTTTGAAAGTCAAAAAAGTGTATGTTTAAATCTTTAAACTGATATTCAAGAAAATACAACGCCGATGTAAACTAAACACCTACCTTCAAGTTAAAATTGACATGCGTTAATAAATACCATGCCACGGTATTTATTGATAATCCTAAGTTGGTGGGAATTCCTCGAAGTGACTACCTAATCCCCGTGTGGATTTAGAAACGCTACCCACACCACATTGTTTTCAATAGTTGCTAACGTCGTTGCCTGGATTCCTACAATAGTCACTTACAAACATATTCAAATGTACAATGAAATCAAAATTATATTAATAGCAGCGTTTTACCTGAAATAAAACGCATATTAAATACTTACCTCACTGGAAGCTTTATGATTGAGAGAGCATATCCGTTTCCGTCTAATTTCTATAAATTTTCATACGAATTTGACTAGAATAACCGGCTCAGTGGCGACACCTGGCGGTAGCGCGCCCGAAGTTATTTAAACGATGTCGAGCTACCTTCCGTCATTGGCTCAATTACACCAGGCAGAAATGAAGTGAAAGCTTCCAGTGAGGTAAGTATTTAATATGCGTTTTATTTCAGGTAAAACGCTGCTATTAAATAGCTTGACCGTCACTGGAAGCTTTATGATTGAGACCTGTTTGTTATCGCCTGGTGGAGCCACTCGAGATGAAATCATAAAGAGGAAATTCGCCAATGTGATGTAATAATTTAAATAAGAACACGTCATTTAAAATCAAACAATTTTAATAAAGACAGTCTTAAATTATCTCGATTATGAACATAATATGATTACATAAGCATTGTTTTATAAATTTTATAATTATTTCAACATTTTAGAATTACAATTCTTTCAATACTTAATTAGCTAAGCTTATTACATGTTCATCGAACAACCTAGGTGATCATCATACTAGTTTCAGGTAGGTAGATACACAATTATATGTTTAAATCATCACTAAGCTAGTAATGGTTATATTATTAAACATTATCACTAAATTAATCGTATCAAATTGGATTGAATAAACTTGATATACCATTTGTATTATTTTCCTTAATTACCTCACGTCTATAAAATCTTTGGAAGGTATTAACTGACTGCCAATTTCCTCGAGCTAAAATATCTTCCAGAGAGTGGTTATTTAGCCAACTTTTTGAAGCTACCGCCGAGCGGGTACTTCCTGGGGCTGCTTCAATACCAGCTTCTTTAAATAGGGTTTTCACCCAACCTGCTATTACTGTGCGGGACGCGGCTCGTGCTTCGCCCCTGACCGTAACAAACAAATTAGACGTTTTGGCTGCGTTACGTCTTTCCTGCAGTAAATTTATTGTTTTTTGTATCCAAAATAGTGGGTCTAGATTATGGTCCTTAGCGTTGGACAATAATTTCCATCCCGATTGTCTATAATTGCTAGTATCGGTTTTCGACCCAAATTTTGGCCAAAAAACGATATTATCATCTGAGATAATGCAATGGCTAGGATCTGTTGCCAGTAGCGTTAAATCATGAATACGCCGTCCTGAGCAAAGTAACAATAAAATTGCGGTATGCCGCGATGTTTGAAAGGTATTGTTTACATCTATGACGTAATTAGCCAGAAATGACGTCAATTTATTAACATCCCATATAGGTGGTTTCGATAATGACGATTTTGGGTTTTTAATCGCAATTGACTTTAAAATATGTTTTACTAAAACATGTGAACTAAGCTGACTTGACCTTTCAGTGTTACACAAGGTAGACACAACAGATTTGTGCAATAAGACCGTGTTATACGACAGTTTATTAATTAGATGTAAATCTGACAAAAACTGAGCTAATTGGCCGCCGGACGGGTGTTGAAAATCTATACTTTTGGTTTTACACCAGGACATCCAACGCTTCCAAGCTACATCATATGTTTTTAATGTGGATTTACGCCAAGATTTTTTAAGTAAATCTCGCTGCTCATTAGTCCAGGACGCTAACGTCTCGCCCCACCCCCACATTTCCACACTTCGAGGGTGATGTCCTCGACTTTCGAGGGTGGTTGACCCGTCGATGTGTCGATTAGGTGACGATGTAAGCGTTTCAGGGTCATTGGCGCTGCGAGTGCTCTGGCTTTTAGATCGGCGCGCCAAAATACCATCTTCCAACGTGGTACTACCACTAGGAATATACCCGTCGATTGATTCAGATGAGTCAAGACTTTTGGAACTAGAAACGGCGGGGGAAACACCCACGCTAAGGGGTAATTCCAAGGTACACTGAACGCGTCGTGAAACAGGGCTTGGCGATCTGTCAGGTCTCGTGTCACATAATTGCTCACTACATGGGCTGTCGCCGATGCGAACAGATCTATCACTGGAACACCCCATTTCATAAACACTTTCTCCACACCGGCTGGTAACAGATGCCACTCCGGAGGTCGGCGGTGGCGTGACAAGTGATCTGCTTGATTGTTGTACCTGCCTGGGAGATACTGTATGTTGAAGTGAATGTGATGCATGTCCAGTAATTCCAGTATTTGATATGTAATATTTATGAGGGCTTGGGATTTTGCACCCCTTCTTTTCGTAGGTAGGCTACAGCTGTCCTGTTGTCGCACTGTATTAGGATCGTGCTGCGACTCAGCAGGTGAACATGAGCTTGAATGGCATATAGTATCGCTAGCATCTCTTTTTGGTTGCAATGGAGATCTTGTTCCTCTCGTGACCAAAGGCCCGAGATGGCTAGGTCGTCTACTTGTGCACCCCAAGCCAGATCTGACGCATCCGTTGCCAGAAAATGCGTCGGCGGTGGATAGTGCAATGGAGTTGATAATGGACAATTCTGAATCCACCAATTCAGTTCTGTTATGACTTTGGGTGGAATTAGGAATTGTCTCGTCGAAGGATTTGGTATTGTGTTCATGAACATTAACAACTGTCGGTGGTTGAGCCGGCCGCGTGGGACTACAAAGCTGGAAAAGTTTAGGAGACCTATTAACCTTTGCACATCTTTTAAGGTTATTCTCTCTTGTTCGAGCACATGAGTAACTTTCGTGCTTATGGACAAGACTTTTTCGCTTGGTAGAGCTTTTGTATTTTCCCAAGAGTTCCACAAAATTCCTAAGAAAATTATGTGCTTTTGTGGACAAAGCACTGATTTTTCGAAATTTATTTCCCATCCTAATCTTTGTAGTGTCTGCACTGTGAGATGTACCTGGTCGCGGAGTGTGTGATAATCTTGATTTACTATCAAAAAATCGTCTAGATAAACCAATATCCTTACGTTCCACCGATCGCGTAATGTTTGCGCCACAAAGTTCGTCAACATGGCAAATGTTTTCGGGCTTGTGGACAGCCCGAACGGAAGACAGGTCATTTGTAGCAATTCCTGATTGTAAACAATTCTTAGAAAGCATCGGTGTGATTTTGCTACTTTTAGGTGAAAATAGGCTTAGGACAGGTCGATTTTGCACATCCAGTCGTTGGGTTGAAGGAAATCGGGCACGCGGTGCATATTTATAAGATGGAAGGGCTCCGTAATCACATATTCGTTTAAAGCTTTGAGATTGAATATTGGTCGGGCTGTCCCGTCGGTCTTTGGTACAAGAAACAGGGGGGAGACAAAACTTGGAGATATTTGGACTGCCTGTAGAATATGTTGTGCCTTCATTTTTTGTATGATCGATGTCATTTCTTTTGTGACGGGTGTATGAAACGGACCCTTGGTTAGACTTGGGCGCAAAAGTGGGGGTTTTAGATAAAATGGTATGCGATAACCTTTTATTAATTTTAGGATTATTTTTGGCGCCCCCAATTTCTTCCATGCATGGTAGAACTGCGCTAATCGACCTGCCCGAAACCGCGAGTAATTTTTTATATCTTTTTTGGTTTCCTTTGCCTTTGGGTGCATACGAGCGACCTCGGCTACCTCCACGTTCAGGCCGCGAGCCTCGGTTATGAAAGGTGCCCCTACCAACGGCATGGTAATCAGTTTGACCATTAACTGCTTGATTTTTATATACATGGGCATAGGCAGGGTTATGGTGACCACCCCGCGAGGGTGGGTTGTAATAATTACCATAATTTTGTGGTAACATAAATTGCTCATGATACTGAGGGTAGTTTAGAGTTCCACGCGATGGAACTGTTGGTTTTCGAATGCTTTGCCCCCGCGAGGGGCCGTTATTTATTTGACTCGGCTTCGACTGTTCGGCTTTAGGAGGCCAAAATGCTTTACGAACTCCGCCTGCTTTTTCTATAGCCTCTGTGAAGGGCTCGGATTCAAAAATGTACGTCGTTGAAGGAGGTATTCTATTTATTTTTGCCTTTAATAAAGGATCTTTTATTTGGCTCGAAATTGCTTCTCGACGCATTTCGATTGCCTCGGCTCGATGGCCACAAGCCAATTGCAATAAATCAGAAGTAATTTTAGCTAAATTACCCCTCTGAAATACCTCCTCAACTTTTTCACTCAAATTTTCAACATTTACATTTGTTGTTTTAGCCCAAGATAAGAGACAGCGAATAGCCTCTTGCAGAGTCTCTTTTTGTTTAAGAATGCCGAATGTCAGGGCAGCATAGGATTTGTCAGCGTAAGACAGGTGACGTAAGGAGTCATAATTTTTTACCTCCTCGTTTGTTTCTAACTCAATGAATCCTGGAGTATGATTATACATCTTTTGTGTGTCAGCATATCTTACTTCTGACCAAGCCTTGCTGCCCAAGTGTTGCACCTCATCAAGCATTTTAAGAAATATAACTGGAGTTTTGGGAACAGATGGTTCCTTCAGTTTAGTTTCTATATCAAACGTAAAGGAGGCCGGTTCAGATATAGGATCATCTGCAGGCGGTTCCGGTTCGTGAGTCGCCAGGTGTCCGTATAATTCACCACTAACCCCAGAGCCTATAGATACATTGTCCGGATACTCGGGCTGTACTGTACCACAATTTGAATGCACTTGTTGCCTAAGCTCGGCCATTTCTTTAAGTAATTTGCTCATTATACGGCTAGAATGCTTACGCTTACTTTTCTTTCGGCGATGGCCGCGAGATCGAGCGCTCTTACTCGAGCACGTGGAGCTCGACGAGCTGCTGCTGGAGGAGGAGCTGCTGCTGCTGCTGCGGCTGCGGCTCCGCTTGCGCTTCTTGCGAGCCATCCCGCTGGGACCCGCCACGGGCTCAGCGGCACCGCCTTCTTTACTATTCATTACTGTAATAACCAATAATATTAGTACATGCACACGTATATATCGTATGAAAATTGACTTACTTTAATTTAACCTCATAATTGTAGGTAGTGAACCGAACGGCAAAAACCGTTAAAATAATGTTCACTTAATTCAGTGCTACAAATAACTTAATAAGTTACTTACGTGTAACTCGTTCACAATTTGGAATAATGATTCACTTAAACACTTAGTAATTTCTAAGAGTATTAAAATAAAATTCCGCAGGAAAAGAATTCCGTGCGCAGTAGTTACTTCGACGGAATCGAAAACGCCAATGACGGAAGGTAGCTCGACATCGTTTAAATAACTTCGGGCGCGCTACCGCCAGGTGTCGCCACTGAGCCGGTTATTCTAGTCAAATTCGTATGAAAATTTATAGAAATTAGACGGAAACGGATATGCTCTCTCAATCATAAAGCTTCCAGTGACGGTCAAGCTATTTAATGTCGTCATTTAGTTATCGTGCGTCTCGCTCGCATCAATAGAGCTACGGGCAAGCACGAGCAAAATGCACGGTTTTAATGATATCCCCCGTATGGCGACTGGTGACAAATCAAGAATGAAGAACCTTTCCTCCTGTTGGTCTCATAAAAGTAAATGGGATACGGCATAGGTCAATTATGGTGTAGGAGAGAGGCTGGCAAGAGTGGTTAGATCAGTTACCCAAACGCGTTAGTTCCGCGTAGCACAATTTCCAGTCGCATTGTTCCCCAAACGCGTTAGTTCCGCATCGCGCCGTTTCCAGTCGCATTTTTCCCCACTAGAGTTTGTTGTCGTTCATGTATGTTTCTATTGGCATGTATTGACAGGCGATCCTTTATTTAACAGTTTTTTTTTCCTAATCGTTTATGTTACCAAGAGCATTTACCACTTGTCGACCTTCGTCCCATAGCATTTTTTTCTATTCGATTGATGTTTCAGACGCAAATATTAACAGTCGCTCTTTTAAATAGGTTGATCAACAAAAAATAGTTACGGAAAATTTATATTTGTCATTGTTTACACAGAAATCAAATCCGAGATTAGATATCCATTAAGGAAACTTAAGATTTAATATGTTAAATTTAATGTTATTGTTTCCTCGACGATGTCAAAACTAGGTAATCGAATAAATTTGTCTCGATAAATGTTACGAACAAATACACCGTGTTTTTATTGAACTCCGTTAACTTTAAGGGCGGCTCCTGATGAAAACCTAACTGCGTGTCGAATTTGATGGAAAACAAAACAAACACGGTGTATCAAAACATTACATGATCTTTTTGTTTTTAGAGGTTTTAGGTAGGTAATGCTGATTTTAAAAATAATGACCAATTTGAAACCTCATGATTGCAGAGCTGCATAGTTAGCTTTGCCTGAATTTACGCACAAATTGACTACCTGTCAACTTTCAATCGAGAATTAATCGTAAAATCAATCGATTAAGATACGGATTAAATGAATTTCAATCGTATGTTAGGTCGATTAATTTAATCGCGATTAAATCCATCGTTGACTAATTTTGACGATTTTTTTAATCAATTAATTAATCGAATAAAAAGTTAATCGATTAATGCCCATCTCTGGCTGTTGCCGAGGAATAACGGGTTTATGTCGTAGAAACTCCAGATTTAATAAAAACGATGCATTATGGTATATTTACAATGAATATCGAAAGAATATTGACAGGAAAAAATATGACATAGAATAATTGAAATTAGAAATAGTACAGCCAGAGATGGGCATTAATCGATTAACTTTTTATTCGACTAATTAATTGATTAAAAAAATCGTCAAAATTAGTCAACGATGGATTTAATCGCGATTAAATTAATCGACCTAACATACGATTGAAATTCATTTAATCCGTATCTTAATCGATTGATTTTACGATTAATTCTCGATTGACACGGAAGTTCCTTAGAGGAGCACTAAGAAAGGATTTTTCAAAGTTCACCTCCTAGCATGATAATTTGACAGGGGCAAGGACAGGGACAGGGCCAGGGATAGGGACAGGGACAGGGACAAGAACGGGATAGGGTTAGGGTTAGGGATAGGGATAGGGATAGGGATCGGGATCGGGATAGGGATAGGGATAGGGATAGGGATCGGGATCGGGATAGGGATAGGGATAGGGATAGGGATAGGGATAGGGATAGGGATAGGGATAGGGATAGGGATAGGGATAGGGATAGGGATAGGGATAGGGATAGGGATAGGGATAGGGATAGGGATAGGGATAGGGATAGGGATAGGGATAGGGATAGGGATAGGGATAGGGATAGGGATAGGGATAGAGATAGGGATAAGATAGGGATTGGGGTCGGAATAATCGGTCGGCAATCGATATCTAGGCAGTGTAAAATGCAGGTGGCTCAGTGGGAAGGGATTAGTATGTAGGCATCGGCGAGTATCCTGCATCCGTAATAACTATTACAATGTGCTGTAAGAAGATCGTTGTTTTGCTTGCCTATTATATGTTTACGTTTGTAATAAGTATAATGGAAAAAAATGTAAGGGATAATGCAAGGAAGTACTTTTTACCCTACCGACCATAGCGTCGAGATACTGGCTATGTGGGTTGTATGAAGTTTCCCCAGTATAAATATTTATATAGGTAAAATATATACATATTCGTACCTACTACCTACGTTGTGGTCGCTGTGTAACAATTCTATAATCATTGCGAAAATTTCTTTAAAAACAATAGTAATATGTGTAAGGTACAGTCAGCCAAAACCGGACCGTACAGCAAATAGATCAGTTACAATGGCCCCCCAGTCGAGAATTGCCCCGCTTTACCTTAATCGAAATAATCGCGGACAGATGTACCTACAAAGAAACCTACGGATCCAAATGAAAATCTTATTTTTTGTAAACGTTTCAATAAGAATACTTTTATTACGCGGGCGAAGCCGCGGGTAAAAGCTAGTGTTCAATAATTGCCGAAATAAACAGTTTTTTGTGTCTCCTGTAAAGTAGGTTAAAAACACATAGCGAAATTTGCACGCGCAGCGACGTTATATATCGTTATTAAAGGATATGTCAGTGTAAGAACTGATTAGTCTTAGCCGCCAAAATGCAGGTATTTACCACCTATTTACTTAGTTAAGTAGGTACCTTATTTTCTGCTTTAATGTGCTCCCACACTTGGTGGGATATAACATACCATGGAGTGACAGGGATAGCGCGCCGTCGCCAACATTTATGACAGCCCAGTTTGGGAGCACAATTAGTTTAACTTAATATAATGTATAAATAATAATTAATAATCATTAACGAAAACAAATTTACCTATAAATTTAATATCCAGCCTATCCCTAGTTCATATCTTCTATAGGTGCCAAGTGTTTGGCTATTAAATAATATTTAGCTATATCATTTTACTATTCATGCCCCGAGTATTCGCGATAACGGTAGGCTTCCTTACAAGGGGCTTCCCGAATAGATTCTCGAATGTCAATGCACATAATCTGCCAAATATGGCGCTCTTGGATAAAATATCACTATCACAAAACATAATATAGGTACATCAATTCACTCCTATATTCCTCAAAAGTGGTAAGCAAAGCACATGAAACTCCTGTTTCAGGGCCATTCTTGGCAATTTACGACTTGAAAGAAAACGAAATTGAAATCTAGCAGTGACAGATTGCTATTAAAATAACGCACGCCAACTGAACAAAATCCCACAGTCAACTTCCATGACAGCCACGGGTGGGGGGAAGGGGGTGGTGAAATTCTTCGTCCGTTACCACACTGGGTCAGTACCCAGTGTGGTAACGGACGAAGACCCAGTGGTACAAATATTTTTAGGTTATGTAGGCTTCGGGGTAATTTCAATTATTAAGTTTTCATTGGAGAGCCATAGATAGGTACCTACAGGACAGGACTCATGTGTTCAGTTCTCCCTGTTGGTGGAAAAGGTTTACTTAAATATACCTAAATATAAAATTTTCTTAATTGATGTACTAAAAAGTAACACATGCCATGACTTAATATCCTTTTTATTTTCTTGCATTTTTAAACCTAAGGGCTGATTTAGACGGCGTGCGAACTCGCATGCGACTTTAGTCACATTGCTGGCTGTTAAGGTTACATATAATTTTGCACAGCCGTCAAATACCGCAATGTAATAAAACTCGTATGCGAGTTCTCGTACCGTCTAAATGGGCCCTTGGTTCCGATATAGACCCAAGAATGCTGACGACGTTTCATCCTTGCGCCGCCAGGCTCAGTCTCTTAGCAAAGGATCCCGGTCTACAGTCTGAGACACCTATCACTCCTATCAGTGTCCTATCAAAATGTCACCTGCTAAGTGACAAGTGACCGAGCAGAGCTGACTAACCCCGATTCCGGCTTACTCACCGGTGACGAGTGACGTCACGAGCCTGCGCGGCGCGGGGAAAGTTTCACATTCTTGGGCCTCCGCCAACGGTCCTTGCATTCGACTATGCTACTTTACAGCTTGAGGCATCAGTAATACTAGGTGACTATGATCTATGGAGACACGTTCAAACGAACGGCGCTATTCGAATTAAAAAAAAATGAAAACCAAAGGTCAAAATCTTAGGATATGGATCGAATATGACACTGTTGATAAAATTTAGTTTGAAGATACGGTATAAATTTGTCGTATTCTGCTTTCGTCAGACATTCTTTCTTCGTCACGATCGTCGATGGTCTTTCTCAACTACGGTCAATTTCGTTGTTCATCTTTATCTTAAATCTTAATCCGTCTCGTTCTTTACTCGTCATAATCTTCTTTCGACATGTTCGCTGTTAAATCTATGTTTTTCGTGTTTTTTCGTAGTCTCAGGTCGGTACCAACTTAATTTAAGACCAAATACGAAATTACGAAAAACGATTAAGTCGAATTAAGGAAAAGGCCAACAACTCATTATGGGTAAAGACGGTAATGATTGCAGAGTAAGTTGACGAATGAAGAATGGCTGACGAAAGCAGAATCGGACAAATTTAGGAACGTGACGAAAAACGAACGAGTCACTGACTTGTACCATCCAGTCGTATATAACTAGTATAGACATAATTTTTGACGAAGAATACTATTATACCTACGTAAAATTTAGAAACACGCCGCCTTTAATCTTGAACCTGTATCAAATGTATGTATATTATTCGCAGTTTGGAATGTTTGGATTGGATGCGGCTCCATTACATTAGTAGTCTTGCCTTGTCTCTGGGTTCATTGACAGAGTTTTGACAACGGGTCTTGACAACCGGTCTGTGGTCCTAGGGGGCCGATTTTTGAGCCTCACTGTCACTAAAATACCGGTTGAAAACGGTGAATTGCCTATTATTTTCAGTGACAATTTTCTGAATTCTAACGCCGTGAGACTCAAAAATCGGCCCCTGGGTTCGGATCCCGACAAGGGCATTTATTTGTGTGAGCAATACAGCTATTTCTTCCTGAGTCATAGTTTTTTTCTATGTAGGTATTTATTGATGTATTTATCTACATAACACAAACTATGCTTAGTTTGGATCCAGGTTCATCTGTGTTAGATACTCGTAAGTGTCTCCCAATATTTAATTATTTTATAAATATACTAGCTTTTGTCCGCGGCTTCGCCCGCGTTAAATTCGAAAATTGCGGAATGCTCCATACAATCTTCCATCCCCCATTTTAGGGCAGTGGGGTGGTTAAAGAGAGACAAAAAGTAGCCTATATCACTCTCCATCACTTCAACTATCTCCACTTAAAAAATCACATCAATTCGTCTCTCCGTTTTGCCGTGAAAGAAGGACAAACAAACAGACTCACAGTTTCCCATTTACTCGTATAATATTAAAAAGTAGGTAAGGATTTATTGAAACTATACGAGTACATTCGACCACATATTTCATATAAGTATACCATAGATCAAGCAAGCGTATCTACTTAGCGTGTCAAATGAACTCAGTAAAACTCACTGAGTTGTCCGTCTTTAATCGCAGCTTGCAGCTTTCGGGCGTAAATTTTTGTAAGTTGCAGTCAATTAAAACATTAAAAATGCCTCGTTACGTGATATTTAATTGCAACAACACAAAAATTATGAACACTCAACCTGGGCCTGAGACATATTTAAAATCACAAGTAACAATATTTAACAACTTGCACAGCTAAACTGTGGAATGAATTGTCGCCTGCGGTATTTCCGGACCGATACGACCTTCAAATCTTCAAGAAAAGAGCGTACACCCATCTTAAAGGCCGGCAACGCAGCTCCAACACCTCTGGTGTTTCGGGTGTCCATGGGCGGCGGTGATCGCTTACCATCAGGCGACCTGTCTGCTCGTTTGCCTCCTATCCCATAAAAATAAAAAACCGGCCAAGTGCGAGTCGGACTCGCCCACCGAGGGTTCCGTACAAACTTTCAATGGTTAAAATAATCATACTACTCATACCTACTCATATTCATTTATTCATTCAACGCCATTTTACACGTCAAGATTTGATTTAAAAAAATAATATTCATACAACAATAATACTTAGAGAATAAATAGACAGAAGATTGAAATTACAAAAAGTTAGGCAATATTCACATAAAAAATGCACATAAATATTTTTCTAATTAGGTAATAAAAAAATTGTCATAAGTGTAGAACGGGTGCTCGACCAGCCAATTTTTTAAGCGATAGGTACTTAAAGTTCGGCACACAATGCGGCAATTTTATTTATTATAGACGGCAGGGTCCATCACATGTGTTAATTTGACCGTAAATTGGATTTCGCCAATTTACGGTCGATACCTACTAACTTTCCGGCATTTCGAATGTTGTACTTGGAACACATGTTATTAGTTTAGTCTGTATATAATAGAACAAGTACAGAAGGCTCACTCCTTTGATGTTCACAAAATGACGCCATTCTAAATTCTTACCTACATTAACAAACGGACCGCACGCGAGCAGCCAACATTGAATTTTTCCCCTCACTAGCTCGGAAACACGTGTTTTGTCCTTTAATACCAGCGGGTAAAAACGCATTTTATCCACTAGTGCTTTAAAATTGATAAAAGTAGGTGAGTCTAGTAATAAAGATCATTTACCACCTGTGGAACTACTGGAAGCAGTGATAAAAGAAAATCTTGCAGTACAAAAGGCGGACTTATGCTTTAAGGCATTCTCTACTATGTTGATCTTTCTTTTATGCGGGGGGCTCCGCCCCCCGAGCCCTCCTTTATATGCTCTTAAGGGTCTCAAGAAAACCCTTTCCCAACTTATTTTAAATACTACGTTGATCTTTCTTTTATGCGGGGGGCTTCGCCCCCGAGCCCCCCTTATTCATGCTCTTCAGGGTCACAAGAAAACCCTATCCCAACTTACTTTAAATACTACGTTGATGTTTATTTTATGCGGAGGGCTTCGCCCCCCGAGCCCCCCTTTATTTCCTCTTAAGGGTTTCAAGAAAACCCTATCCCAACTTATTTTAAATACTATGTTGATCTTTTTTTTTGTGGGGGCTTCGCCCCCCGAGCCCCTCTTTACTTGCTCTTAAGGGTCACAAGAAAACCCTATCCCAACTTATTTTAAATACTACGTTGATCTTTCTTTTTGCGGGGGGCTTCGCCCCCCGAGCCCCCCCCTTTTGTTTACTCTGAACGGTCACAAAAAAACCCTAACGCAACTTATTTTAAATACTACGTTGATCTTTTTTTTTTTTGCGGGGGCTTCGCCCCCGAGCCCCCCTTTATTTCCCCTGGAGGGTCACAAGAAAACCTTAACCCAACTTATTTTAAATACTACGTTGATCTGTCTTTTTTGTGGGGGGCTTCGATCGCCCCTGAGCCCGCCTTTATTTGCTCTTACGGGTCTCAAGAAAACCCTATCCCAACTTATTTTAAATACTACGTTGATCTTTTTAGTAGTTCCAGTAGGCCACAGCCAGTAGCACATGATGGCCGCGGGAGTATGTCGCCGCGAGATAGATGCCACGTCTTCTTCTAACTGTATTAATGACGTAAGGACGGGTAGTCTATCTCGCGGTGACATACTCCCGCGGCCATCATGTGCTAGGCCTACAGTTCATATCTTCCGGCTCCATCATCAGACCTTGAAACCTAATCGTAGTCAAAGTTCATTACAAGACTTTTCTAAGAAACCCAAAAACTACTATGATACGATGTTCTATCATGTAGTTCCAGTTCATATCTTCCGGCTCCATCATCAGACCTTGAAACCTAATCGTAGTCAAAGTTCATTACAAGACTTTTCTAAGAAACCCAAAAACTACTATGATACGATGTTCTATCATGTAGTTCCAGTTCATATCTTCCGGCTCCATCATCAGACCTTGAAACCTTATCGTAGTCAAAGTTCATTTCAAGACTTTTCTAAGAAACCCAAAAACTGCTATGATACGATGTTCCATCATGTAGTTCCAGTTCATATCTTCCGGCTCCATCATCAGACCTTGAAACCTAATCGTAGTCAAAGTTCATTACAAGACTTTTCTAAGAAACCCAAAAACAGCTATGATACGATGTTCCATCATGTAGTTCCAGTTCATATCTTCCGGCTCCATCATCAGATCAGTTCAACAGTACCATATTATTGTACTGTCATCAGAACTTCATACAGCTGCCAATTATCATTACGCTACGATCCTTGGAAGATGGTTAAATTAGCCTCCGTAGATTCCATTACATAGTTAGTTACATACACGACGACCTAATAAAAGCGTGTTAATATTAATATTAGCGCCATCTAGCTGAGCCCTTCTTCTGTGTGGTACTGAGGTAAGTATGGCAATTCCACGTAACTGTAATGTAAGTGACCACTTCATTGCATGTTTTTTTATTTATGATGCAAATTGAAATCTTAATTTATCTCTAAATAAGCCTACTTTTAATCCTTAGATATATTGATATTTAAATTAGCACCATGAATAAAAAAACATGCAAATAATTGGTCACTTACATTACTCTGTTACATGGAATTACCCAGTTACGTTTTATTCTTAGACTTTATCTGTCTATACGGAGTTATATATGTCTTTGACTAGAAGTATAGGTACTCTAATGAGTATTATTGTATTTAGCGCCGTCTCTCGGCAAAATTTACTAAGTAATTTACGCGACTTGAGACTTGTGCGAACCTTTAGGCATGGAAAGTCACATGAAAAGTTGTCGAAACTAATAATAGATGGCGCTGCATTTAAATTTCTTGACTGATAACTCTAATACTAAATTGAATATACTCTAAGGTAGAGCAGAGTCTAATTAATACCTCCGCTTTACAAAAGACCGCAATCAAGTAGCACTAGACTTTACTCATTGTTGTGTTCCTGCCGGTGAGTAAGGCAGCCAGAGCTCAACGAGGGTGCGGTACTCCTTCCTTCCTTCCCCCTCCTTCCTTCGGTCCTTTGAGTCGTTGGCACCCAGGCCCCTTCTAAGTACAGGTTTGTACAAGTTTCTAATGAGTCGAGTCGGCAACGCACATGTGCCACTCCTTGAGTGGCAGGCGTCCATATGTAACAGTCACCACTTTCCATCAGGCGGACCGTATGCATGTTTGCCACCTACGTGGTACAAAAAAAAACTCTCGACGAATTCACCTTAAACATTAAAAACTATTGATTGATCGATTGATTCGTTCGGGAGCTATGATGCCAGACAGACATGTCAAGCGTCAAACTTATTATTATTATAATATTTTTGCGTTGGTGGTTAAAAATAAGAAACCTCCTTCAAAACTATAATAAAACACAACTTTCTATGAAAATCGATAAAGTGCGAGTCGGATTTCGACATTTCCATACAAAAAGGTCATGAGCGCCTGACGACATGTGATGGCAACATTGGCAACGTACACTAGATTTGACTTTAAAGATTTTGCGTATATTTTGGAAACTATAAGAGATAGAGCAAATAGACTTCAGATTTTGGTTGTCGGTGGCACAATTTTTTTGTTTTCGTATATATACACCATTTTTTGGACCTATTAGGGCAATATTATGGTCAGTGCAGTTCTAAACAGTCGTAAGCGCCTCTTTTTTAGTAGGAACTTAAGTCATTTTGGCAAATGCTTAAAATTTTTTACAATTTCTGAACAGAAATGAATTTCTTTCTATCTGTCCATGGCGCTCACAAAATTTCAAAACATTTAGTAAGTACTTGCAGCGGCAGTGAGTGAAAAATCTCAATTTGAGTTTTTTTCTCTTAAGTCCGACTTACGCTTGACTGTAGATTTCTAATAGGTTTTCCTGTAATCTACAGGTAGAGGACTATCTCGTGTATTTTTTTGAAAATTTTACGCTAAGTAGTTTCGGAGATAAGGGGGGGGGAATGGTCATTTTTTGCTTATTTTCTTAAATTACTTCTAAATTACCAAAATAAAAACTATAAAAAAAATATATTTGAGATGCTTATAAAATGCTCTTTCATTTGATATGTAGCACAATATAGTTCTAATAACTTTGATTTTTAATTTTCAATTTTACCCCCCAAAAGTGGCCCCTATGATTAAATTTCGTTTAATTTCATTTCATTATATTACATGTCCGTCTTTGGGCCACTTTTTTACATTCGTGTGCCAAATTTCAAGTGAATCGGTCTAGTAGTTTCGGAGAAATCTGCTGTGACAGAGGGACAGACAGACACGCGAGTGATCCTATAAGGGTTCCGTTTTTCCTCTTTGAGGTACGGAACCCTAAAAAAATAAAAAAAAACTTCATTACAAAATGTGACACGCTCGGCCCCTATATCCGATTCTTCTATCCAAATCTAGTTCTATGCATTCGACCATAGCGATATAAATTATTATTTCCGAGAATTGTAATTAGTTCAACTAAAACATGCTACTTAAATTAAACTGATGCATTTTACATGCGTTCAATATTCCTAGTTCATCATTATTCATTACTAGGGTCCTCTGCTCCCCACCGTGGGATATATCAGTTATTTCCTTCCTTACAAATACCCCAAGCGAGTGGATTTCCAAGAATGAAAATAGTATCGATAAGGTACAGCGGGGCAAATCTCGACTGGGGGTCAATTGTAACTGATCCATTTTTTCTATGATTACACTATGACATGACGTTGAGTTCTACATATCCACTGAACATGCCTACCATGTACATATTTTATAACCGGTGGACACTCTATTTAATAATGCAAATATTGTAAAATATTGAATTTACTTAAGATTAATTAATTTCTCCATAAAAATATAAGACTGAATTAGGTACTTTCGTATTTATAATTATAGTCTATAGATGTATGTGTGCTATGGGAGGACTCTTTATTATCATGTAGCACGCGTCTACGCGCATGTGTGCGTGAACTCCCCGTCGGTACGAGAGTGCGCGTGTAGTGGTGGCGCGGGGTAGCGTCGTCGGTTGTAAATAACTACAACACAATTTCGACATTTTTTACATTGCAATTTCTCACAAAAAAGGGGAAAAGGAAGTATCAGATTATCATTTCTTGTATTTATATCCATTTTCTTGTCAATATGTATATGTATTTCACATGTGCCATATACCTACATTTACGCCAAATTTTTGTAAATTTTCTAAGTAATTTTTATGTTCGAGTTTTACTAAAATTGTTGTACAAACATATGATATTTTAAGTTTTGGGGATAGTTAGTATACTTCTCATATGACTGTCTCATTCCAAACACAGACAGAGGAAATCATACAGTCTTTGTCTTATTATTTTAGTAGCAACCAAAGAAGGGTATGTTACCTATAGGCTTTCTTCTAGTTACTCGTATTTCACTCCTCTTTGTCACTAAAACAGTTCAATCAGCTATAAAACATTGTGCAACGATTTATAAGTAATTATTGAGACATCGGAGCTTGACTAATACTCTAAAGAATTTAATTAATTGATTTTTATGTTTATTAAAAGCAGAACCGCAGAAGATGTTCATTTTAGATGTACATAAATTATCAATTTAATTATCTTAGACGGTTATAAAAAATATTACACTGGCCTAGCGGTAAGAGCGTGCGACTTTCGATCCGGAGGTTCCGGGTTCGAACCCGGCTCGTACCAATGAGTTTTTTTGAACTTATATACGAAATGTCATTTGATATTTGCCAGTCGCTTTTCGGTAAAGGAAAACATCGTGAAGAAACCGGACTAATTCCAATAAGGCCTAGTTACAGTAGTTACCCTTCGGGTTAGAAGGTCAGATGGCAGTCGCTTTCGTAAAAACTAGTGCCTACGCCAAATCTTGGGATTAGTTGTCAAAGCGGACCCCAGGCTCCCATGAGCCGTGGCAAATGCCAGGATAACGCAAGGAGGATGACACTAAAGTTACGCGATGATTTTCTAATAGAAGTTCGCTAAGTTTTAGAGCTGGAACTAGTTACATTTTTACTTTCGTAACAAATGTAGTAGAAAAAACTATGAGGGTTGTGGGTTTCTAATTGATTATGAAGCCCGAGAATACAAATGTTATCTTATTTACCACTGTCTAGGTAATCAATTAATCATATTACAGGTAAGGTAAATACATTATATACTACATGAAAGATAATTAAACGAATGCCGTGAACATTACATTCCGTTGTGATAACTGTTTTATTACTTGTCATTTTAATACCACATTCATTGCAAACATGCATACGTAAGTTGAACCCTCTCTGATTACAAACGACGTGTATGGGTGCTTATTTAGTTATTATTATGTTAGGTACTACCTTTAAAAATATAAATAAAGGAAACACAGATTATTAGGTGATTTTAGTGTAAATATCAAAATTAAAATAAAATAATATCGGAGACATCTTACATACGACATAAGTACGACGGTATACAGGGTGCCCGGTAATTAATGGACAACCTTTTACCCACCAAGAGGGCACCTTATACTGGTCCAGAAAATCGACTTTAAGGTTTACTAAAAGTCGCCTGGTTTTCGAGATTATCACACTTTTTAAAATTTCAATGGATATTAATGGACAACCTTTTAACCACCAAGAGGGCACCTTATACTGGTCCGGTATTAAGGTTTAGTAAAAGTCGCCTGGTATTCGAGATTTTCACACTTTTTAAAATTTTAGGTAGTATTAAAATTTTTAAAAGTGTGAAGATCTCGAAAACCAGGCGACAGGCCTTTTAACCACCAAGAGGGCAACTTATACTGGTCCAGAAAATCGACATTAAGCTTTAGTAAAAGTCACCTGGTTTTCGAGATTTTCACAATTTTTAAAATTTTAATACTACCTAAAATTTTAATAAGTGTGAAAATCTCGAAAACCAGGCGACTTTTACTAAACCTTAAAGTCGATTTTCTGGACCAGTATAAGGTGCCCTCTTGGTGGTTAAAAGGTTATCCATTAATTACCGGGCACCCGGTATACAAATACTTTTATAAATAATACATAATAATATACATAAGTAGGTACTTACGTAAAATAACCACAACTCAGGAATAAGTACATATATGTGATCATCTCTAAAATAAACGCCCTTATTTCGACCCGGTACCATCATCTTCATATGCAAGATCTTCAAAAATCAGTGTTTACGAGTAGGTACTTTAAATGCAATAAAAACTATAGCATAGTTTTTTTTTAGATTAAATCTCCAAATGAACGGAGCAACTACCCAACCCACACAAACAAGTCCTACCTGTGTGCGTGCACCGTCTTACCTGCGCGTACGCCTCGAAGAAAGCCTCGCTCAGTGCTGACCTGGCCGTCTCGCGAGCCGGCGGCGACCATGTGACAGTGCCTCCGTGCAGTGTAGTGTTACTGTGCTAGTACGTTCACCTCAAACCCCTGATAGTGTTACGGATTTCACGGACCTGCTCACAAAACGGTAAGAATTCTAAAACGCTTCCCAGAACCCCTTTAAAAATCACTTACGGTGATGTGAAAGTTCCTGATCGGAGTTCGAAGAGTCAGTTGTTGACACACTTTTGGTTCAGGTGTGGTGGGCAGGTGGGCGCGCCTCTGTGTCAGTAATACGTGTTCGGCCAAAATTCCGATCTCTCGGGACCGCTTTCGTACACAACTTTCTTCCGGCAAGATTTTTATGCGCGCTTTACGACATTTCCGTGCACGCAGAACGAGATTTGAAACCGGCCTAAGGTACTCAACCTTACTATTCATAAAAAAGCTATTACAACCCTTAAGAAACTTGTCTTTATTTAACTGTACGCTTAGTTTGACTGCATCATCTATAAGGTGTTAGAGCAACACCGGTTTAAAGTTCTACGTGCACAGTAGAGCTTCGGAAAAAACGCTATCGAGGCGAAGACATCAACGCGCTTAATGGCATTATGTTTCATTATGATTGTTTTTCAGTGTTTATTAAAAATACTTTGGTTACCTCCGCTAAAATTATTACTAGGTGTAGGGTGTAGTTTAAGTCGATATTTCTATTGAATCCCTTATATGAATGTAGGTGTTGTATACTATTGTAAATATATTTTTATAAGTGTGGTACAATCACAACTTCAGAATACAAAATAATAATATTAAATTATTTTCATCGTGTACCTATTGCAACCGAAGGCAAACAAGACCAGCCTTCATATTGAAATGTTGAAACGTCGGAACAGCTTAAAGTCAACTTTACTGCCTGGCCAGTTAAGCTATTATTTGAAAGTTTAATGTTGACTCAGTACTGAATGCAAATTTTGCGCCATACCATACATGTCAAGTTGTGCGTTTCCTTATGGCTTAAAGTTAAATAGAAATCGGTATAAGAATTATAACTCTTAAATAAAATATAAGTATTTTTGCACGTACATGAATTATTTTACGTTTGACAAAGTCTCAAATACGGCCCCCGTTGGTACAGTCGAGTTCATAAATATGTGTACATATCTTCACCTTAACTCTATGCAATAAGGTGAAAAAATGTACACATATTTATGAACTCGACTGTACAGTATGACCCTTAGTTAAATGACATCATTTTGTCGGTTTTCAAAACGACGACACATCTGATTTGCATTTGTATGCAAGTAGCGGTAGCGCCTTAAACGACAGTAGACTTAACAGTGCCTGAATCGCATAGTCCATACAAATTGATTATTAAATTACAGTACTTTCAGAATCTTATCGAGTAGGAACCAAAAACTCGCGTCAAAGCTAACGTTTCCTTACAGTTTTTGTGGAATCCGCCGGCAGGAGCATCTCATGATGAGGCTGGACCGGTTTCCCCCCCTCCCTCCCCCCCGGCCACTCACGACGCGGTTGAGTGCACCCCTTTTATCTCCATTTATGTAAAATCTGCATTATCACACTGTTCTAGGAAACGCAAGACATTGCCCGTTGAGTACCTGTTATGTTATGACTGTTATGAGTGTATGTCTATAATCTTTTTCCCCTCACTAGCTCGGAAACACGTGTTTTGTCCTTTAATATCAGCGGGTAAAAACGCATTTTATCCACTAGTGGGTAAAGTAATTTGACCTTGAATAAAGTCAAATTAACTGCTTTAAAATTAATAAAAGTAGGTAAATCTAGTAATTAAGATGATTTGCCACCTGTGGAACTACTGGAAGCAATGATAAACGCATTTTTTTGCGTTGTAGTTTCCTCGCTATAGTGAGGGGAAAAGTTTTGTGTTACACTCGGGTGCAAATGTATTTTACTTCTCGTGTGTTAAAAAACTCGCAAGTTCAGGATTCTATTCTCGAACCACTCGCTTCGCTCGTGGTTCAACTATAGAAACCTTTCACTTGCTCGTTTTTCAATTCCACACTCGGCGTTAAAATACAACTTTGCCCCCTTAATAACTATTAATGGCAAGGACAATATAATACGGGACTGACAAAGCAAAGTTTAGGCTTAAAATTAGATGGCGCTGTTTCGCAGCCTGGAAGTGGCCAAAATCATATTTACCCAAATATTTTAGCGTGTTTTTATTTTTTATAAGAATAAATGACATGCTTCTTTATTTTAATATCATTATATCACGTCAATACACATTTTGAAAAAAATAAATTTTTAGGCATCATCAGTGTAGTTATGATAGTATTTAATAGGTACAGGTGGCGCTAAAAAATCGAGGTACGATTCTTAGTATGAAGATTGTCAATCCTATATAAATTATCCTTGGTTAATGGATTATGAAATTCGCAGAAATATTGAAAGTAAAAAAATATTAAATTACCACGTTCATCTGCATATATGAAGGTATAGTTTTTTCAGGCGTGATTTAATAACAATCCTGTTATAAGATTATACGGAAAATAATTACATATTTACATGATTATGAATTTATGAATGAGAGAAGTTATAATTTAGATCTGGATTAGTTATGGATAGGATCTATCATATTCAAAAGCGACTTCAGGTTGAAAAGTCTTTTGACACAGATCAGATCCAACTTCATAATCTATTATTAAACGGAATATGCAAGTTCGCCTAGAATGGCTTAGCAGCTATCAAGAGCTGTTAGCTATCAGTTATTTAGGTAAATACTTGCTAGCGAAAACGAGATATTCAAATGATACCTTATTAGAAATATAATAAATACATGAAACCAAGGTCTTTACTGTCTAGTGTCTATATATAACCGCAATTCTTGTTTGAAACATCAACATCGGGTAGTAGGTACGTACCCAGTCAAACCACATACGTTTGAGTTCAAACCAAACCCTTTCAGAACTATTTTAATTGAATACACGGATACGGAACGTTTGAGGGAAATAAGAGTTTGAACAGCCTATTGGTTATGGTAATGAATACACTCTTCAAGCATAATTCGCTGAATATATTTGATAATTTTAATGCGCGACTCATTTGAATTATATATTCATTTGGTTGTTGATTCGTTAAGCAAATTAAACATACTAATATCAATTCAAAACTGTATTTATCTTTCAGATGTCAAGATCCTTGGGATTTGTTTTTATGAATACCTACATATTTAAAACAAAAGTAATACTACTGACTTAAGATGCTCAAATGTTTATCCGTTTACGGAGATTTAGTCACGTTCCATTATTCCATTTCGACACGTAATTTAAAGGCCGGCCATTCCACGCGTAATCGTATTATTTACGTCCTAATAATAATTGTGTCTCAGCCCTTAACCAAGGCCCTTTCAAGGTTTGTGTTATTATCTTTTTTAATTCATGCCCAACCCAAACTACCTGAGGCAGAGTGTCTTAGCCAGGCGGTCATGTAATTTTAAAATTAACTTTTAAGGGTTGTTTAAACTGGATCGATATTTTCGTAAAATATTTACTAAACCGCGACGCGAGATGGCGTGCGATCATATTGCCATATACCGAGACTCCTAGACGACTGGTAGAAAGAGGGAGGCAAGCAGAGCCCAGCAGTGGGACACAACAGGCTAACAAAATTGTGAGTGTGTTTAGTAAATCGTCCCACTTTGTCGGTTACCATTAAGACGATGTTTACTTGTGTCTTTAAATTAATAAAGATACAAGACAAACCTCTGACAAAGCGGCTTTATAACAATCGATAAAGTGGGACGTTTTTCCGTGCACACTAACAAATAAATGAATTTAATAAACAAGTTTACTACAATGCTTAGTCGCTAGGAGCGTATACTATACACGTACTTGACGTACCTATTGCAACCTAACTTCTTACGCCCTAGATGTTTCTCGGAATTCATGTTGCAAAGTGCAAACATATTTAAGACAAGTTTATGCACAAGTATTACGCCCCAGAAAGCAACTCAAAGTTTGTTTAGATATTCAACATAATGCTTAGCTTTACAATACAATCTCATAAAGCTTTATCAAAGTTCCCTGAACCATTACCGTCTGCAACTTGTTAACTTCGTACCTTATTACAAGATACGGAATCATCACAGTTTGCTAATTTTCTATAGTTTTCCCGTCAAAGAAACGTGCTGGACTGCTGGCACGATCGGCCGAGTGAAGCGAGCATGCTTGTTAATTACTCCGAGCTTCATGCCTCGTGGACACACTTCTTGTTCATACAAGGGTCCATATTTATACGCTTTGGCGTATAGTACTGACTGAATAGAGTTATGAGAAACTAAATTTACAGTTAGTTAAGGTAAAAGTACCAGTGCTCCACAGTAATCCAGTAGCTGATGCACTTTCAATCTTAAGTCATTGTCAATAAATGCGTCAGAACGAACGGTGTCATCTATTGGGCACAAGAGTGTCGATACTCTTAAATACCTTTACACTGGTCAAAAAGAGAAATAAAAAAACAAAGTGTGATGTAAAGCTGCATTTTTGGTATGTTATTTGGGGTCCTTGGGGGAATGTAGGACTATATTTTGCAAGCAAAAAAATGGTGTGCTAACTTCGCAATTTAAAAAAAAAAGTAAAAAAATCAGACTTTTTTTGGTTTTTGCCGTTTTATTAAAAAACTATGCATTTATGGTCGAAAGTTGCTGTGTAATATTGAAAGCGCATTAAATTCCAAACAGTTTGACATCTTTTTTATCAATGTCCGTCAAATATTTTTTGAGATATGAAGCGTCAAAAAAAGAGCATTTTTCCCCTTTCTATAAAAATATTCGTTTTGCTAATATTTTGAGACAGATATCAGCAAAACAACTCAGGCTATTACATAAATTGTAAAATAAAAATGTAGAAAATTTCACTAGCTTTCATTTAAGACCAAAATAGTGCCAGTTATTTCAAAAAATAGGATTATATCATAAGTCTAGTATAACTGGATCAGAAATAATCGGTGGATGGTAATGGCCAAATGGGATAGTTTACATATATTTACAGGAGGCGTAGCGGAGAACGAATTATTATTATTTGGGGGCTGTTCAAGTATTACTTAGGGCCACTTGCACCGACGAAAATGGAGGGTTAACCTGAGGGTTAACCCACCATTTTATATGGAATGTGACAGATGACAGCCCACTAACCCTGAGTTAAGTGGTTGGTGCAAGTGGGCCTTAGACACATATTTGCGTATATCAAATCAACATTTATTTAGTAAGTTAAGTTTACGGTCAGAAAGACCTCAGGATCGCCGCTTGGCGGAAAAAATATTGACGAGTAGAAAACCCTCATTAATTGAATCAGATTGTTCCGAAATTCTTCTTGTACGGACTGGTTTTTAAAGCATATCACTGAGGGTCAATAACATCGATGCAATCTCACGAGCGTTGTCGTGGACGTGCCCGAATCATAGTATTCTCCGTTTAACGAAATATCAGTACATAGTATGTGTTGTATTGCACGCGCAGGTCTCTCATCGCCGCGCAGGTGTAGTCGGGCCATAACTCGACAGTATACACGCTTGTACAAAAACTGAGGAACAGCTGTCTTTTTACGCTGTCACTACATTTGGTGAATCTTCTAGCCAACATGTTTGCCCTTACTGCGGTGGCTCGCGTCTGCCTTTCTATGTCCTCCTGGTCTTTTAAACTGGACAACAAGATGTGGCCAAGATATTTGACTTCGTGTACTCTCCGCAATTGAACTCCATCAAGCAAAAGAGGTGGTACATGTGTGGGCATATGTGCTGCCTCCATGAGCATAAATTCAGACTTGTCCGGATTGTATCTCATGTTATGCTGGCTGGCGTATCTCTCGCATTCTGCAAGTAACTTACGCATAGCTCCCACAGATGGTGCTAGTAGGACCATATCGTCTGCATAAGCGATGTGATTTATCATTTGCCCATTGATGGAGCAGACAACCTCGGTACTGGTCAAAGCCTGCGACAGCCCATCCATGTACACGCTGAAGAGAGCCGGAGACATACTGCCTCCTTGTCTCACGCCACAGTTTAGCCCGCTGGCTGTGGACAGAGTTGACTTCCATCTTACTACGTTCTTCTGCTGGGAATACCACTTCTCCAGTATCTTAATAATTGGCGTGGGCGCTTTCCGTTCCCGTAGTTTATTCCACAGCAATTGGTAGTCAAATACAACTCAAGTGGACTTTCTATCACTACAGGAGTTCTGCCATCAAGATGCAGAACCAGGACCCTCAAAAAGGAAAAAGTAAAATCTAACTAATTCTGTTTTATATTATATATCATATCATATATATTATATATCATATCATGAAGTATTTTGCAGATATTTGTCTTAAAATATTGGCAAAACGCTACATTTTATAAATGCGTCAAAAATTAACCTTTTTTGACGCTTCATATCTCGAAAACTATTTGACGGACATTGATAAAAAAGATGTCAAACTGTTTGAAATTTAATGCGCTTTCAACATTACAAAGCAATTTTTGACCAAAAACGCATAGTTTTTTTAATAAAAAAATAAAAACCAAAAAAAGTCCGAATTTTTACTTTTTTTTTTAAATTACGAAGTTAGCACACTTTTTTTTTGCTTGCAAAATATAGTCTTACATTCCCCCAAGGACTCCAAATAACATACCAAAAATCCAGCTTTACATCACACTTTGTTTTTTTAGCCGATTTTCATGTAAGATTTGACCGGTGTACTTATCTATGCCGGGTAATTTAGTTGAGATATGGAGTTAGGTAATAGGGGCGTTATTCACTTATGGAAGCTTGAACTAAAGCCACATCTGTGCCAGTCGAAGTCGATATATGATATTCCCAATACCGCTAGATTAATATGGATGAAACGCAATACAACGTAATTCAGGATACCCTGATCTTTATTGAATCGTGTTCTATTAAACAAGATATGAAATATAATTTTACCCGGGTTACGATTTTTTCAATTTATAAATACATATAATAATTATTTAGTCTCAAAGTTTGTTAATAAAAGATTTTCAGTTAATTAATTAATTTATAAGACAGTCCAAAATTTTATCAATTCAAATTATTCAGAGCAGTTCATCGCTTGCCTTTCTAAATAGCTATTTAATCTCTGTCAAACAAGTCTGTCAGTAAATGAGAACAAAGAAAACTATACGCATCCTTTTTTTAGGGTGCTAGAGAAAAGGATACCTATAGTTTTCTTTGTTCTTATTTACTGACAGACTTGTTTGACAGAGTTATATTTCTTTTTTTTTGTGTTACAATTAAATTTTAAACTTTAAGGTAGCACATTTTCACATAGCTGATGTGAAAAACAGCATGTTTCATACGGTAACAAAATTATTTTCTCCTTATACTTTACCTCCTCGTTTATTTCTTCAAGTAGAGTACATTTTCATTTACTGTATTTGTATTGGGTAGACATGACTGGCGGAAAATAAAACAAGTAAGATAAACGTACTGATTCCCTGAGCGAGCTCATCTGATAGACTTGGGTCGATGACTTGTAACGACTCAGAGTCAGTTACCGACTCGATTATAGTGCATTCTGTTTTCTTTTTATATGTAAAACCAACATTCGTTTTAAACACGAAGGTACGTATTGTAAGGCACGCCACAGAGTCTGAAAAATTCATAATCTTATAAAAGATTTATATGCAATGCAACCTGACACTGATACTGACAGATCTGTCAATTTGAACTGACAGGTTGCATAAAAATCTTTTTTAAGATTATGAATTTTTCAGACTGTCTGTGGCGTGCCTAAGGGCTCTTTCCTATATTTTTATATTAAATCATCATAGTCTACATGGAATGGACATTTCTTACTGATAGTATTTCAAAATATCAATAGGTTATCTAATATAGGGACGGTTTTTCTATGGACTTCCGCTGCATGACGTCGATGTGTCTTTTAACTGTAGTTGATGTAACCGTTCCATAAATTAAAGTATCTAATATACCAAATATATAAAATGTTGCATTATATCGTAGAATTTAATAAAATTCTATAATTCTAAATAAATCCATACTAATATTATAAATGGGAAAGTGTGTGTCTGTTTGTTTGTCCGTCTTTCACAGCAAAACAGAGCTACGAATTGACGTGATTTTTTAAGTGGAGATAGTGGAAGGGATGGAGAGTGACATATAGGCTACTTTTTGACTATTTCTAACGCGAGCGAAGCCCGGGGTAAAAGCTAGGACTTTATAAGTCTGAATACGTATTGATATTTTTTTCTTATTTGTACTTCAATACCTTTCAGTCTCGTGACTTTTGACATTGCTATTAGGCACGTTATTACAGAAAATTACTGAATAGGCATAACTTTATATCACATATTATGTACGTGTGGTTATTTAATTATTTAGGCACGTAAACATACCTCTGCTAAATTCTATAAGATAACTTTATTTATGTTTTCAATATTATGTTATGAATCTAATGGATGGATTAGATACTTAATATTTATTTGATTCAATCTTTTGTTGACATTTTTGTAAACTTCTATAGATAACTGGAACCATCTTATGAAACTCTCCGAAATTCGTGCGTTACGTTTATTACAAAATTAGGATTTTACTGTAATCATTAAAAATACGAAAAAAGATAACAATTCCGTTCTTATTCGGAATTCAAACAGGCGACAACAGGGTCAATATTTTATTATTGTTGGTTCTCAAATTCAATCACAAAATTTTGGAATTGGTATTTTTTTAATGTTGATGTCCCGGTATCAATTTAATGAATTGTTTTCTATTTATTTATACTCTGAAAGCGGCTAAGTTGAAATGGGACTGGTTATGTATACCGAATCTCGGGCGACTGGTGCCCCCCACGGCGAAGTGGGAGCCCCATGAGTCAAACCGGAGTCCCGGCTTACCACATCGGCGATAACGGGATAACTCATTTTTGAGAGACTGGCCAGAAAGTTGCACAGAAACGGGTGGATAAATAAAGGAATAAAGCGCAGAACTGGGACTCAGTGGGATCTGAATAATAAATATGTTTTATTTATTTAAATACACAGACTTCGTTTTCAAAAATGTTATATAATTACGAAGGAAATACCTTATTTTCTAACTGTTTGCGCTAAACGCCCAGACGGATTTATTCGGTTGTCATGATTCAAATTTGGCTGCGTGTATTTAAGCAAATCTGGTGTGCATCGGCATAATTTCCGGCTGTTAACTCGAATAAGTTAATTACTTGCTAGATCACAGTTTGCCAATTGCACATCACTAATGATTGCAATAAGTATGAAGCAAGTAAAAAAAACTAAATAAATATTATTATAATAATATAGACATATGTATATCATCATCATCATCATTTACTTGCCCTTTTCCCATTATTAGGGGTCGGCGCAGTAGATCTTCTTCCATTCCTCTTTATCAATAATGTTTTAGGGCCCATTTAGACGGTATGAGAACTCGCATAAACGCAGTTTTATTACATTGCAGTATTTAATGGCTGTGCATAATTGTATTGTACTCTCAACAGCCCGCAATGTAACTAAAATCGCATGCGAGTTCGCACGCCGTGTAAATCAGGCCTTAATTATATTATGCATGTGTTTTTGCTAATAAACGAGTACACTTACATACATAGAAAAAACCCTGAACAGAGATCTATATTTGTTATATGTGTTCCTGATACAAATAAGGTAGCAAATTTCGCTGATTTCTATCGCAAACTTTATAATCCTTACCCTCTTAGCGCTGAATAGGTAACTGGTTAATATTCACAAAACCAATAAAGGATAAAAGGTTCGTTCGTATCTTTACAATATAATTTCTCTTCTACCCGAACACGCACACACGTGTATCAACATTAATACCGTGTAAATATTATCCCCCTCATTAATAAACGTTCACTAAAGTTATTAAGCCGATAAAGTTCGTGTGTCTTTTTCTATCACGCTAACACATCGGAAAGGGACAAACGAACTTTATCGGCTTGATAACTTTAGTGAACGTTTATGAATAACTCGTTTATGTTTTACTCTTATCTTCATCAATATTTTAAAAGCTGTGTTTTAGACAACTCAACAATTATGTTAAAGGCTCACGATTCTTGGTATTTATGAAAATGTTCATTTTATGACATTTGCTGTATGTTCAAAATTCTACCTATAATTCTACCTACCTAATAACCATATATATATTTAAAAGATATGTTTCCCCTCCCCTCGCGCCTCGCCCCGCCCGCGCGGCCCTCTAATTAGTGGTTGACACCTATGACAGACTGTTATAAGACATGTGCGAAAACGGTTGTGCTTCCGTGATGAATTGTGGACCCCAGCCAATCCTGCCTGCAGTTCCTGACTCCCGGAGAGAAGGTTAGTGCATGTCTTTGACCACCTTGACAGATTTTTGTATTTCTATTTTGCCCCCTCTTGTCCGTTCATAAACGTATTTCTCCGGTCTCCGTCTGCGGTATTTTCTATACCAATATAGTAACTAAAATCAAAGGTATATAAGTATAAGAGCTTAATATCTGAATGGAATCAAGCACCCGTCTTATACACGATTAATAAAATGAAAACATCATATAAATGCTGATGTTATGTTTGAATGTATTTCGTTGATAAGACAAATCTAAAATATGGTTTTTGTATTTTTTTTATTGGTATTTAGGACAACAACAGCCCATATTCAACTTACATTGGTATTTTTACATAGTCTTAGGCCAATAACAGTTATCCGGTGAGTGAAAAGTAAAAAGTGAAAAGTATGTATCGTAGTGTTGTATCTTTAACAAGTGCTGACCTTACGAACTGTTGATAGGAGTAATTTTGCTAATATATACCTAATAAAATATCTTGTTTTGCCACGCTAGTAATGTTAGTATAGAGAAAGATTGCATTCCTTTAACTTCAGTAATTTTAAGCTTATGCTCTTCTGAAATTCTCACAAATTTTGATCAAAGCTGAGCACAGGCCATTAGCTGATGGAAGTGTAATTGCAAATTTACGAACGTCTCAGATATTGGCAATTAGCACTTAGTCCGGGGTCACCCTTACACAACGCCATCTATGCCCGGTTATTGCCTCAGAGTTGACTCTCAATTGCCACTATTTGTCTTATATAACCGTTTTAACGGCTAGAAACCGGCATGCCGTTTTTTACTGACTACTAAATTAAATATAAGCAGTTGTACAAGTTCTTGTCAGTCTAAAGTTACATTAATTAAATATAACTTGCCCTACTCCCAGTTCCCGGTATTCCTTTCCGCTGATATTGCAATATGAAAGTCAGCTGCTATAATAATAGCTACATCATCATGTCAGCATACAGGCAATACATAATTCTAATATTTAAACATCACACCACTCGAGTACAGGTTCAAAGTGCCTGTTATATGTTACATTGACGATGTATTTTCCTCCAGGACCACCAAGTTGAATTCCTAAAATGTTGGATTTGCAAAAAGTTGAATTTGCAGGATGTTGAATGTTAAAATGTTGAATTTGCATTATGTTGAGTTCTTTTTATGTCCAAATTGCATAAAGTTGAATTTGCAGCTTGTTGAATCCTAAAATGTTGAATTTGCAGAAAGCTGACTTTGCGGTATGGTGAACCCTAAAATGTTGGATTTGCAAAAAGTTGAATTTGCAGGATGTTAAAATGTTGAATTTGCATTATGTTGAGTTCTTTTTATGTCCAAATTGCATAAAGTTGAATTTGCAGCTTGTTGAATCCTAAAATGTTGAATTTGCAGAAAGTTGACTTTGCGGTATGGTGAACCCTAAAATGTTGAATTTCCATAAGATTAAATTTGCAATAGGTACCTACAGGGTGTAGCAAAGGTCCCGAGTGATACTTTAACAGCTGATAGGGTTACTAATGACCCTAAGTGTGATACAAGTGAAAAAATTTTGTAGTTCGAAAAAAATGAGTTACGATTTTTTCCGCTTAAATAGCAATCAGGGTATTGGTCTTGTCGGCTGTTGAAGTAAGGCGCATTGGGGTAATTTCGAACGTCGTCTAATTTTGAAAGTCACATAAAAATCACCATTATTTCCATCATATCAAGATTCCCCTTTCGAAATTACCCGAGCATTTCTGTATGTCGAAATTATCTCAAAGCACCCTATTGACTTTTGTTACATGCTATATAGTTTCAGGGCATATTTAAGTTCCAAGACTCCACTGATGAGCCTTTTCGAAGCATAATGCCTTAAAATTTTATTCCCCGTTACAGCAATGGGTTAAATACAGTCTGAAGACTGAAATTCATGACCATCAAATGTACATTTTTTTCTCCTATTAGGACCAAAAAGCTCGCGATTCTGAGTAGAAATCATATTAAAAAATACCCATGTTAAAAAAAGATTCCAGGAATATAAACTTGAGTTCCCAAAATGTTGAAAGTATACATTTTGAGAATTCAACTTTTTGATATTTCAACGTTATGAGAAATCAACATTTTGCGAAACTGAAAAAAATCAACATTCTGGGAAAGTCAACGTTTCGGGATTTCAACATTTTAGGAATTCAACCTGGTGGTCCGGGAGGGATATTTTAAGTATGTGTACTTTCACACAATGCAAAATTTGCCATTTAAAGTTCTAGTTAAACTGGACAACCATTCCATAAGTATGAAGAACCAATTTAGTTAGAAGGTTAGAATTAATTTGATCAACGATCGCGATTCTTGGTGGTTCCTCCAATTGATAGTATCCAAAAGTATGCATCAAAAAATAGTATGTAACTTAATATGTAATGGGAAATAATTAAATGATATTAATTGATTAAAGTTTTTTTTTATTATGAGTACTCATGGCCACAGACTAGCCGAGGCGACTATGTGGCCTACGACGGAGCTCGCCCAGAAGGTGCGTGTTCAGTGTTCACCCTTGATTTGAAGATTGCTGGGTTATATGAGCTCGGAAATATATAAATGGACTCCTGTGCTCCTGTATGTTTTCCTTAGTAGATACTAGTATTTAGTTAAAGTACTAATATTTTATAACTATTTAATTATACACAAGTGGTTCAAGAAGCAGGTATCCAACAGGTTCGGTTCGCCAACCCTAGTGTGTGCGTACAACGGTTACTAGTCCGTTACAGCGAAGCGGGTCACGCGCAAGCGCTTTCGACGTCCAGTCTTTAGTGTTTCCACACGTACGACGACGAGAAATCTATAAGACTGACTTTAGGCTCGGAATGCTAATGCTTAGTGCCTAAAATTGAGCCTAGACAATCTTCACAAATGTATTTAAACTTAGTTTCCAGTTAATGAATTTGATAGATGTGAAAAAAAATTCGGTTTGAGTTAAGTATACTGGAGTTCGTAAATAAATGGTTCTGATTTAAGATTTCCGAATGCAGAAAAAAAATTGGTTGTATGGATCTATGGATCGCTACTACCGACAGTAACGACGTACTAAACACTTTTTTTCTGTATTTATCCTTTACAATTACGCCTTGATGCCAAAAAAGCCGGTGTTTACATTTACAACCGAACAAAATAATTACTCTTTCGTTATAGTTAAGGAATATAATTTATATAAAATATAAAAACATCCTACATATAAACGATAGTTGCTCTATTATCGTCTTAATACCCCGCTATCATAATTATTATCAACCACAAACTAAAGGCAACAAAGGTCTGTTTATATTTACTCGCCTAGTTGCCCTGCCCACGTCGTTATCACGGCCGTGGTGACGTAACACGATGTTGTATTAGACCGTAAATTTGCGCCGTCTACCAACAGGTCCTGTGGCGCAACGGATAACGCGTCTGACTACGGATCAGAAGATTCCAGGTTCGAATCCTGGCAGGATCGAGATCTACTTTTTGCTTTTTATTTTTTATTTATAGAATTTAAAATGATTTTTTTTTTTGTTTTTCTTTTACCCACTTAAAAAGAAATCAAGTTTGCAACTATGCAATTATTTTAAATTTTCAGTGTTTATATTTTTTTCTTTTGTGAAAATCAAGAAAAATATAGCCATAACTAAATGATGTTTTATTAAGTTTTATGTTTATTTTGTTCCTTACCTGTTACAATTTTTTCCCCTCACTAGCTCGGAAACACGTGTTTTGTCCTTTAATACCAGCGGGTAAAAACGCATTTTATCCACTAGTGGGTAAAGTACTTTGACCTTGAATAAAGTCAAATTAACTGCTTTAAAATTGATAAAAGTAGGTGAATCTAGTAATAAAGATGATTTACCACCTGTGGAACTACTGGAAGCAGTGATAAACGCATTTTTGCGTTGCAGTTTCCTCGCTATAGTGAGGGGAAAAGTTTTGTGTTACACTCGGGGGCAAATGTATTTTACTTCTCGTGTGTTAAAAAACTCGCAAGTTCAGGATTCTATTCTCGAACCACTCGCTTCGCTCGTGGTTCAACTATAGAATCCTTTCACTTGCTCGTTTTTCAATTCCACACTCGGCGTTAAAATACAACTTTGCCCCCTTGTATAACAAATAACTATATCTCATTTTAGAAGCCATTATTGTTAATTCACTCTTCCAAATTAAATTGTACCACGTAAAACAGATTACGACATCAGTTCGTTTATTATTAAAATAGTGGGGGTAACCCTTCCGCACTATTTGCACCACAAAGGCTGCTAATGAATTCGATTATCCAGACGGAATCCGTGCTTCCTGCTCCGTCTTACTAACTCAACGTGACACTTGTACTAATTTATTGTCCGACAAACGCAGGCCAATCTCAACTTTGTCACTGTAGCCAAAGATTCGGTCTCAAATGATGAGACTTGGCTATGAGCACGTGGCTTTTACTTTAAGAAATGCCGTTTCGGCGAGTCTCTTAGCAGATTGAACAATCTTTTGCCGTGTTGTATAATAGGTACTAGAGACTACCGGAGGTTTTGACTTCCTTTCCGTGATGACACTTGGGAGAAAGTTGTCGAACTAAATTTGATTTAATAGGTACTGGAAACGTAACAACAACAGTGGTGTTTTAGTTAGTAACCTGACCTTCAGTGACCTTCAATAATTTTGGGGTGATTATATCTATGATATTTCATACTGATCCACTTTTACAACACAACCCCCAAAACCGTGAAAAAGTATAAACTGTTTCATACATTTTGGATATCTGCCTATCTAACTTGTCATTTTTATGAAAGAGTAGGTACTTACCTTCTTTTTGCGATTTCGGCTTTGATTTGGGACCATCACCCACAGTAGAAGTCATGTAAAATGATAAACTAGAGTTTCACTTACCGTGTTAAAAATGCATTGCGTTTTTGAAAGAAAGAAAACATACCCCGACGAATAGAGAAATTCCTTTTTTTGAAGGATGCGGTTAAAAATGACATAAAGATAATGCAGGAATGTGGAACTATAGTAATCAACGCATGATTCACGTCGACTATGAATAGCTAGCCTTGACATTCGAGTCTTCGCACTCTTCGCAGCGTAGCGAAATGTGCGGACAATGGTAAATCACAGTTAACTGCTGATTTTACACATTTTACAGAAGGTCAGGCGGGTAAATTGCGTATGTCGGGATAAATTAGCTTTTTATAATAATTATTTATTATTTATTTATTTATTATTCAAATAAGTTACACAGAATAACAGTAAAAACTAAGGCACTGTGAAACTAAAAATAAAAAAAGAACAATATATACATATATCACATATTAAAAAATACAAAACAGAGAGAGATTATAATGCTGTAGGCTAATTGAACTGGTGCGATTATCCCTGGTAAATTGTTGATCTATAAGTAAATAAAGATATTTAAGTGTAGGTATAAAATTAACAAGTACCTGCTATTAGTTTTATATTATTGGTCTCACTCTCAACACAAATTAAGAATTTGCAACCGTCAACAATTATCGGATGATACTTTTAGCTTCCTTTCGATCAAATGTAGATATCGAGAGGTATGTTTTTATTTAAAAACAAAATCACTTCAGCTGTCTTCTTCGTTTAACGTATCATATTGCTTCTTCTTGAGAAATGCTTGTTTTGTTTTTTATTTTTGTGAATAAAATTAGGCCGATGGTTACGAATGGATGTCAGAACATGGATTAATGCAAAATAATGCAGATTTCTATCAATGTAACGGATATGAACAAAATTTTATAGCGTGAATAACTGATTGATAATCATATTCACAGGTTGTTGACTCTGTTGAAGTCTAACCCTCTTCTTATTCATACAACTGATACAACTTAATTAGCAAACTTTAACTGACGTCTGCTGAATCTTGCTAACAAAAGTTTATCAACGAGCTTTGAATTGTTTATTACTTAATAACGCCATTAGCTGCGCTAAGCTATGTTTAATATTTTGAAATTGTCTTGAATCTATAAAGTACCTAAAAGTACTTACCTAAACTTTTAAGAGACTAACCCCCTTACTCATTAAACGTTCACTAATTAAATTTATCAAGCAGATAAAGATCGTTTGTCCCTTTCAGACGTATTGCTGTGATAAAAAGGCACAAACGATTTTTATCGGCTTGAACTTTAGTGAACGTTTATGAATGAACTTTAGTGAACGTTTATGAATAAGGGAGTAAGTAAATAAATACGTAGAAAAAAATATTACCATTAAACAAATTGCCTCGAAAATTCTTCATTTCCTCACATTTCACAGACTCTCTCCCATCAGTTGGTTATCACCTTTCAACCTTTGTCACGCCACTCCGCCTAGAAACACGCTAATTTGCATTCGGTCGCCATCTTACATATTTAGGCGACGTGTCGGAATCTTAACGGTGGACCCGCCGGACGGGTCCGAGACCGGTCAACCCGCCGTTTGACTTAATGATGTTAATGATCATCTTTCTAAATAGCGAGTTCACCAATTAACCAATCGTGTATTTTATTTGAAATATAGGCATGTGAGGTAAGGTTTTTATGAAATTATGTGACGACCATAACTTTTTAAGTTAATCAATACTCTCAATAGCGTAAGACGTCACAGAAAAACGGTTACTTGCTAAGTTTATTGACGGGTACTGACATTTCCGCTATCGAGAAAACTCATGGTTCTGGGTTATGTTTTTAATTCAGAAGCCAGATTTTATCAAACATAGGAGAATAATAATCAGTTTTTACAAAAAGTATGTAGGTAATTTTACATAGCCTCGTAAGACCCAATGTACATAGTTGTTGCAATCTATTTTGAATATTTCATGAACCAAAGAAAGTAGAATTTCCATTGTTACATTGATTTGCGAAACAACTAAATTCTTACCCATTTACTTATAGAACAAGGTTCAAATTCAAAATGGGAATACTAACTATGGTGGGCCTTACGAGGATAGTAGGTATACATTAAAATATTTAATTAAACATCAACGTTCAAAAACAGTACCCGCTTCACATCAAATACTTGAGACGCATGTTGCAAATCTTATTGGCTCAAAACAGAACAAGTAATGTATCCAAACCAGAACGCTAAATGCAGAATTTGACTTCCATGATTGTAGTGTTTCGAGCAGCTTGTAACCTGTTGAGGGCATTAATATTAGAGGAAGCATCTGCCGATAACAGCTACTTGGCCGCTTACAAGTCAAGTAATAGCAGCATTCTAGGAGCAATAGAATATTCCAACAGACAGCATAATAAACAAAGAGCTCAAATATTTCAGTAAATGAAGTTTACATTTTATAATACTTATGTAGTAAATGACATCAAAAATTTGTGCATTACTATAAAGGCTGGGATTCGAAGGGCTGCAAACCAAGTAGATGTAGAATTATCTGCATCAAAGATTTTAGTAAAAATTACATGTTTATTTTCAACATATCCCGGTGTTCTGCCGTTTGACATCCCATATTAGCTCTAAATACAATATGGATGGGATATGTCCGTGTCAAACTGACGTGTTTTTTTTTTTAAACAAAGTTCCACTCGCCGGATCGAAGAATAGTATACCAACGCTAAGGTAAAAGTACCAAAGCTCGACAGTGTGATGATGATATGACCAGTAGATGCCACTTTCAATTTAAGTACCTAATTATGAATAAATGTGAAAGAAGGGTGTCGTCTATTGGGTATTAATGTTTCGAGCACTGGTAGTGTTATCTTACATTTGTTACGCTGCATTGGTTAATGTCTTCTAGATAAAAGGTTAAGGCACAGCGTTAGTTTCAGTAGTCCCCTTCACTCGCGGCCTTGCTTTGGCGCAAGGCTCGATTGGCACGCAGGAATGCCAGTAATGCAGCTTTGTCCACGACTTATCATGTCAATACAAAAACCAGTCTGTCACGTCCTTTGAGGGCCGATTTAAAACTGGACCAATATCCCCAAAACTAAGTAAAATTTGCCCAGCGCATCGGCATTGCCGTTCAAGGCAGCAATGCTGCCAGCCTTCTGGGCACCCTACCGGCTGTAGGGTTTTATTTTATAGGTAGTTTTAATTTAGTTATAGTTTTATTTATAAGTTCATAGTTAAGTTTTTTTGTAATGCCCTGTTAATTTACAAGTTATATAATTTTATAAAGGAAATAATCCTAAGTAAAATTTAGAACAGGTACACATAAACTACATAAAGTACGCGTGTAAAAGTATCTACTTAAAATATCCTGAACCACTTTATTGAAAATATTTTACACAGCCCAAACTAATCATAGTTTGCGCTATGGGAACTAAGAAAATATCCATAAATCAGAAACAAATATCTGTACTACTGTGATTCGAGCACAGAAGGATTGGTTTTATACGCGAATATTGCGAAAAAATAAAATCAGTCCAATTTACCTACCCATTCTACCCAAACTTACCTTATTATTGGAATGTGGTTTCTAGATTTTCCAAGCAATTTACGCGAAACGTAGCAATGGGTGAAGAAATTAAAATCATTTTAAGATTTGAGTCATCGTATTTGCTTGTAAATGATTTTTAATTTATTTACACATTGTAATTCGTGTAACAATGTAGGCGGCCTCTATTATGCTGCAATGCTGCAGAAACCTGTTTCAGTCGGAATAAAGTCCAGTATCTTAATCGATTGCCTCTAATTTTGCAACTGTCTTGACAAGAAGGTATTAGAACAACATTTACAGCTGTCAATTATCGTATTTCCAAAAGCATTAATGAGATATTATTTAAATACTTACATAGTTAGATTAAAACTTATTTTAAACAAGTTTAATCGACTACGTGTTTGTGAGACTGTAAAAAAACCTATAATATAACGTGGATATTACTGTTTTTTACGGTACTTATCACAAATATGACCGAAAAAATGCAATTACTTACATATGGCAGATAGTGGCAAACCTAAATAAATAAATAATAAATTTCATGTCACTAATCCAGCGGTTCTCAAACTTATTTTCCCATGGAACCCTTTTAGAAAACAAACATATCTGACGGAACCCTCAAATTAAATTAAAAAAATATTGCAATCTTTATTTTAATAAGTACATAATCATAATAGTAAAATCTGATTATAAGATTCTAATGTGAGGTATTACATGAAATTGTTTTTTTTTTTTTTACACTGGTGAATATTTGGTGTTATTTATGCAAGAGTTGAAGTTTCATATCAGGTAACCAAAATTCACACGGAGCCCCCAGAGAGGCTTTGCGGAGCCCTAGGGATCCGCGGAGCACACTTTGACGTGCGTTTAAAAATGTCGCCGTCCCAGACGGTTAAGTGCGCGAATTGTAATATTGTAATATGTGAACTATTAGCATACGTTCAAAACAAATCGGGTTTGATGGACAATGAAAGTATGTTGAGGATATGTTTATCTGCTTTTAACGAAAAGGAAATAAGTGAAGCGAAAAAAATGCTTTTTGACTCCATGAGGGACAAAACGAGAAAAAATGTTGCTAGACGACTGGAGGGGAAAACGCGCAGGGAACTAGAGGATATTATTTTGGTGTTTAATGAAGTGGACCATGAGCTGCTGCCAACTTTTGTAGCCAGAGACTTAAATAAGCTACCAGCAGTGACATTTGATTTTTTGGATGCATCTTCACTATTAAAGGACGTAGTGAGGTTAAAACAAGAGGTACAGGACATCAAAAATACATATGTGACAATTACGCAAGTGGAAGAACTAGAAAACAAATGGCACCAGGATAAATTTGCATCTTTTATGAACGCGCAGGTGAACGTAAATAAAAGAAGAGGTGCGTGCGTTATAAATAGCGGACCGATGGGCTTCTTATCAGCGTGCGGCGGGTCACTGGACGCGCGACAGGGCAATGACCGCGGGGAGTCGTTGACCTTGAAATCGCAAGACGAGGCGCCCGCGCAGATAATCTGGCCGCGCGACGATTCGCCGTCACATTCGCACGCGGGTAACGAGCACGTGTCATTGTCTCCCTCGCACGAGTCTACTAGACATGACGCAGTGATACCGGGCACTACAGCTGAGCATACGTCACAACAAGGTTGCATGGAGCGATTGCAGGCGACCGTCACTAGCGGAAATAACGTTGAAAGTCCTTTGATGCAACGGGAGAGCAATGTTGTTAGCAAGCCAATACAAGAGGTAAACACATTAGCCAGTGGCAAGGCCGAAACGAAACTATCTTTTGCAAGAGTGGTACAAAATGGGAATACTTGGAAACAACCGACTGAGGATGATGAATGGAAGGCTGTACGTTATAGAAAACAAAAGTATAAGTATATCGGAAATAAAGGCAAAGCCGAGCTGAGCTCTAACACTAAATTTAAGGCCGCGGAGGTCAAAGTGCCATTGTTTATCTATAATGTGCATAAAGATGTGTCGGAGAATGACATACGGGACTATTTACTGCAAAAAACCGGTGAAAATGTCTCCCTGGTAAAAATAAAAATGAGAAAACAGAGGGCCTATCATTCTTATAAATTGTTTGTTGCATCGGATAAATTAAATATGTTTATGGATGATGCACTGTGGCCGGAGGGAGTGTACTTCAGACGGTTCGTCTCTCAGAGGGATCGGCAAGAGGAAGCGCTCAAGGCAAGTGGTGAGAATGGAAATAATATACAGTGCGAACAATAATGTCAATGGCAGAAATGAGTAATTTAGTAAGTTTTAATTGTAAATGTTTGAAGAGATCGTTAGATGGAGTTAGGGAACTGTGCAAGGAAGGGGACATTATTGCATTGCAAGAGACTTGGCTGCTGCCGCACGACTTGCCGCTGCTCGGGACAATACATGAGGACTTCGCATACACGGGATCATCTGCGGTCGACACAGGGGCCGGTTTACTCACGGGGCGGCCGCACGGGGGCGTCGCATTGCTATGGAGGAAGTCTGCGTTCTCGGAAGTCACAGTAGTGGAGTGCGAAAATGTACGGTTAGTGGCAATAAAAGTGAAAGTGCGGGAGTCCTCTTTCTTGGTGTTTAGTGTATACATGCCGGTAAATGCTCCTGAAAATGTGCCGCTGTTCACAGAATGCTTAGGGGAAATCAGTGCAATCAGTGAGGACAACACGGACGTTGAGGCGATATACGTACTGGGAGACTTTAATGCACACCCAAATGAGTTGTTTTATAATGAGTTGCTGCAGTTCTGTGAAACACAGGTGTGGAGATGCGTGGACTTAGAAATGCTAGGCTCCGACTCTGGGACATTTACATTTACCAGTGAGGCTCATGGATGTAACAGGTGGTTGGATCACTGTGTTGTCACGGAGGCAGCGCGGCAAACGGTTTGCAACGTAAGGGTAAAATATGACGCATATTGGTCCGACCACCTGCCGCTCATAATTGAATGTAAACTAAACAAGATACAGATTAAGTGTAGTAGTGGCAGGTTACGTAATGAGGGGCTAAGATGGGGCGAAAGGCAACCCTCCCAAATAGAATTGTACCAAGCACTCTGTAATGACAGGTTGAAAATGCTGGACTTTCCAGCCGAGCTAACGCCGTGTGCTGACAAACTATGTATGGACCGCAATCATTCGGTAATTTTAGATAAGATGTATGACGATATAATTGACACTCTGACGGAGGCGGCGAGAAAGTCTAGCAGGAGAGGGCACAGTAAACGGAAGGTCGTTGTGGGATGGAACAAGCACGTCGCAAGCGCGCATAGACTAGCAAGAGACAAATTTCTGGCCTGGGTGTCGGCTAATAAACCTAGGCAGGGCTCAATATATGAGGGTATGCGTGATTCCAGGAGGGCTTTCAAGTCAAAGTTAAAATGGTGCCAAGATAAGCAGGAACAAATTAAAGCAGACATTTTGGCCACCAAACGGGCAACAAATGACTTTAAAGCCTTTTGGAAGAGCACAAACCAGCATAATGTGAGACCTAGTGTTCCTGTGAGTATAGGGGGAGTTAGCGACAAGAAAGATATCGCGAATAGTTTCAGGCGTGCTTTTTCTGTACAGCCACTTTTGCAGAGACCTGCAAAAGAGGTGCGAAATGCTGAGGCAGTCATGGCTGAGAGTACCCTTAGTTTTACAGCTAAGCAGGTTCACACAGTGATTAAAAATATGCAGAGGGGTAAATCACCAGGTCATGACGGGCTCAGCATAGAGCATCTCAAGTATGCAGGAGTACACCTTCCGAGAGTGCTAGCGATGTTTTATACGATGTGCCTAAGACATGCATATCTCCCTAGTAACCTCACTAGAACGGTGGTAGTGCCGTTGGTAAAGAACAGAACGGGGGATCTGTCAGACCTGGGAAATTATCGGCCCATCTCGCTGGCAACTGTACTTGCTAAGGTGCTTGATAGTCTTCTTAATGAGCAACTCTGTAAATACATTAAGCTGCACGATGCACAATTCGGCTTTAGGCCAGGATTGTCCACAGAAACTGCGATATTGTGTTTTAAGAAGGCTGTCAAGTACTATAAAGATAGGAACACACCTATATATGCATGTTTTTTGGACCTCTCAAAAGCGTTTGACCTGGTTGTGTACGACGTACTGTGGGACAAGTTAGCGAAAACCGATATACCGGGAGAGTGCGTCGAACTGTTAAAGTACTGGTACAGCAGCCAGGTCAACTGTGTGAGATGGGCAGGTGAGGACTCGGATGACTATGCTCTAAAATGTGGGGTTCGTCAAGGCGGACTAACATCTCCCGTGCTGTTCAACCTCTATGTAAATGGGTTAATTGAGGGGCTCAGCAACACACATGTCGGATGTCATATAGATAAAACATGTTTTAACAACATCAGTTACGCTGACGACATGGTGTTGCTGGGTCCGTCAAGTGACTCGTTAAGGCAACTCATTTGTGTGTGTGAGGGGTATGCTGTGGAACATGGTCTTAGGTATAACACTAGCAAGAGCGAGTTCGTTCTCTTTAAAGCTAGTAAGTACAACCCTACAACAATACCTACGATCATGTTGTGCGGCGTGCCCTTAAAAAGAGTTGAGAGGTTTAAATACCTGGGACATGTCATTACGGAGGACCTTAAGGATGACTTGGATCTGGAGAGGGAGAGAAGGGCGATGGCAGTGCGTGGCAATATGCTTGCCCGCAGGTTTGCAAAGTGTAATGAACAGGTCAAGTTGACGCTTTTTAAAGCCTACTGTCAAACGTTCTACACTTGCAGCCTGTGGGTAGCGTTTACCCAGAGGGCATATAACGCACTGAGAGTGCAGTATAACAATATTCTGAGGATGCTCTTGCGGCTGCCGAAGCATTGTAGTGCGTCCGGCATGTTTGCCGAAGTGCGAACTGACGACTTTTTCGCAATCAGACGCAAGCGTGTTGGATCGTTGCTTAGGCGAGTGCGTGGCAGCAGCAATAGCCTCCTCAGAGTACTGTCTGGGAACTACGACTGCCCCATAATTAAATACTGGGTGGAAGTTGCCATCGGCAAGGCTAAGTAAGAGTGTGTGTGTGTGTGTGTGTGTGTGTGTAATGTGTGTGGGTTTTCTTGTGAGCGTGTATGATAATTATTATGAATCTACTAACATAGTTTGTAAGTTAAAATTGTTACTAATATATTCTATGGATCAGTGGTCTGCAATAAATGTTTTTTATTTTTATTTATTTATTTATTATTTGAGTATGGCTGCACTAATCTCATCCATAAATATCTTGATACATTACGGAGTTATAATATTGTACGTAGGTACCTATATTTCTCAAGGTAGAAGAAGAAGAAAACCACAAACATTTAACAGTTCTAGAGTACTACGCATAAAATCGACGGAACCAAACACCATTGTCATTTTTTGCTCATGATTTTATGTAAGACACCTTCAATGCGTTGTCAAAGCGAATTCAAAGCGGTTTCGACATTACACGTTGTCATTGTTCAGTGCATATATAGTAGTCATTGACCTTATATTAAAGTCATAAAGCATATAACCGTGTGACTGTATTAATTTATCTACAGTCAATTTGGACTGACGAACTCTGCACAATGTGTGGGCTCGAGGCATTCGTGTTGCAATATTGCATAAAGTTATTCATAGACGAGTTCGCGTTCTTGCTCAAAACAAGCAGAGAATCCGACATGATATTTGACTTAATAATGACATTAAAAACACATCATGAATCTAGTTGGGAATCGACCGGTGTCACAATCTTAATAATGCGTTTATACTAGACTATTTTGTGGAAGAATTGGGGCATAAAAACGTCTAAATAGCAGTCTTGGATAAAAGCAAGGCTACTCTGCATTAAAAACACATTAAACCTGATGCAAGCTTTCAAATTGATAATATTCTCCTGCTGGCTTTGCAAAGATACTTAAATTCATAATTGTATAATACTACGCTCATCTAGTTGTAAAATTAATAAAATTGGTTTGATATTATGCTTATCTGCGTGTAGGTATCACCATTGTTCTCGAGTGCGTACTCAATTTTCAAATGCAATAATACATTAACAGTCATTCATTAATTTATAATATTTAAATCGACTGGATATGACACGGCTGTCACATATCGAAACCTGACGAATTTCACACAGTTGTGTCGCAACCTGACACTTTGGTAAACCTTGCACCTTACCGGTAGACCGACTGGGTCATTCACATACCAATTTGAGATGTTATGCAACGGTGAACTTTAAAAGTCAAACATGTGTGTCTGTTTGGGCTCTTATTTATCCAAGCTTTTTATGAAGCTATCAAAGTAGAAAATGCTTCTGCTGAACGCATGTCGCTGTTTAGATTAGGAATTTTACTTGGTTCTATAAGTTCCTTTTACCTTGGCTGTTACTTTAAAGGTCTTATGTTACTTGATATTAATCCGAACCAAATGATACCTATAAGCTCTTCGGGGTTTCAAATCAACATATTGCTGGTCCCTTTAGTGGATCTTTTCTAACTGATTAAAAGGCGAATCAACTTTTTGACCGACTCAAATCTGTCCTCACATTCTTAACATAGTTATAAAATTACACCCTTAAATAATGAATTTTATTGGTATTTTTCACTTTACCCTGTAATTAACACATAACCCTAACTGTTAGATCCAATAAACTGAAACGTTGTTCATTAGAGGTTCGATTTCTTGGTAACTCCAGAGACATTTTGAGTAACGCCAGAGACACCAAAAATGTCGGTCAAAAAGTTGATTCGCCCAAAAACGTTTTCCGATCGGAGCTCGCAACATTCGAGTGAGCTCATCAAACACAACGACAAATTACCAGCGGCAGTAGACTAAACGCTACTTACGAAATGTGTATCGTGAAATCGACTGCCGACCTGGATTCGGCGCGTAGCAGAACCACAACATCAAAGAGTAACAAGAACTGTAATCTTCAATAAAGTGTAGCTCAGTTCAATGCCATGGGATGGGATTTCCTTTTATGTATCTATAATAGTCAGAATCCTTACACGCTTTTCGGTAATTTGTGACAATGTGAACCACAATTCCTTTTCCTTTATCGGAGTTTTATTAAGTTATTACCCTTATCATATGAGATGAGATTGATAACATTCTTTTCTGCTTATTCGATCGATATAGAAATCGAAAAATGTTTACAAAATATCATTATTTACAACAATAACATAATAAAATATATGGGTGTAAGTCCAAATTGAAAAGGTAGATACGTTTTGTAAATATTCAATAACAATAAACATTCGATTTTAGATTTTTCTTTGCTTTCCAGCTTTTCCTGGGATTCTTCATTCGCATTATCAAACTTTACATTACATATTGGAAAAATATAATTATTTTGTTTAATTTTCTCAGAACCCATATATTTTGTTTGGTCCTATAGCAGACTCAATAGACCCGTGATGGAATATTTTTATTTGACCTATAATTCCTGCAATAACAGTTCTGTTTTATCCAATAAATAATTGGGTCATGTTACCTGCAAAGTGCCTCAAATGCGTGTGTAAATGATAAGTCCGATAGATCGATCACGTAATACTTTCCGCCGTACTGATTTCGCATTAAGGAAATGGTAAATGACATAGCACACGCACAGGCCATTTCATAAGCTGACAAATTACTTGGCTCTCGTCTCCTGCTGATGTTAAACAAATATTCTCACGTATGTAACGCGTAACCATTCCTTTAAAGAATACGTGATGTTCTGATGTTCCACTTCAATGCGCCGTTTGAACGCAAATTCGTCGATGTTTGAAATAGAACATAAATACATTAATAATTTACTTAAGGCGAAGGGTAAGGTTAAACTAGCGCCACTTTCTATGTTTTCTTATATCTTCAAAATTAGATATTTCCTCAGTAATATTTACATCAGTTTCTAACAAAACACCTTTAGTATTTTGAACACTGTACCTACTGTATACACTACACAGTTTATCGTTTTGTAAAATGATTATCCTAAAACACGTCCAAATAAAAGTGGTATCTTTTTTTAGCGACGCACTCTCTTTCATAGTGTTTTGTTAGCGACTGATATTACTGAAAAAATATCTAGTGGCGCAAGTGCCGCCTTTCCCTACGCCTTAAGTTCTGTACAGCAATTCTTATATTTCTTTGTCTGCAAATTCGATATTAAATTACCTGGCGGATACATGAGTACAGTCTAAAAAAATACACGAGTACCGTTTAATTATCTTCGACTCTTCACATTTTCTGAGGAAAATTGTTCTTTATTCGATTGAGTGTTATATTTCTTTTTTTGTATATTGATTACCTTCGTAACTCGCTCATTTTACACCGATTTAAGGACTTAATGTTTGGAGAATTTTTTGTTCGAATCAAATGAATAGAAATAGAATAGAAAATACATATTTATTTGGCATAGAGACATAATAAAAACGACAAGTAATTAAAAAATAATACACCAAATATGATGCCACTCAGCGTATACCATGTCTAATAATAAATCTCGGAACTGGTTTTCAGTTCACCCAAATGACTGAGTGAGGATTTTAACTATACGCAAAGCAAATTCATCTGTCAATACTTATAGTCAATATGCTGCAATAATACCGTTATTACTAGTATTAAAGAGCTCTGATGCTTTTGGTGAGTTATCATCTATCATTTAAAATGACTATAGTATTACGAATAAATATTTATTTTCTATCAAAACCATGTAAAGCAACATATACGTTTTATTTTCCTATCACGTATTCCTTCTTATTTCTATTTCAATCAGGACAATCGCACCGTAATACGTTTAATGTCTACGTAAATGTCAACAACTGAAGCCAAATCTTTCTTAAGCCTGTGCGGAGCTCAGATTGGGGCGATAACACATTTATATTCCTCTATCGTCTTGTCGACACAGCCGGAATAATAAATATTAACACTATATAGCCATTCGCTCAAGAGACTGACGGTATCGCACGGCACTTTCTAACACCTTAGGCATACAAATTAAACATATTTTAGAGAGACTAAATATATTTCGAGGGTCGAGCTAAGAAGCTAAAGTTTTTATGTGTCTTTTCCTTATCTGAGTATGGTAGAAAAGGATTATAGTGGAGATAACATGTGAGGTCCCACTGGTGAAGGTGCTTTAAGGCGGTTGGCGCTTACGGTATTATTAGCAACGCTTCAATACAAATGCAGTACGATGCGGCGTAAGCACCGACCGCTATAAAGTACATTTTTCCGTGGAACGGCACAAATTCCCGTCTTTATCGATAAGTCTGTTGACTTTAATCTCTATTGCTTGTGGCGGCTAATGGAATACCACTTTTAAACTTTTTATGTATGATATTTTCCCGGTTTACGATACATTTGCTCACCCATTAGCGCTGTTGAAAATAATCCTCACGGCTTCTTGCCTTTTTCCACTATTTTCTTCTTGGCTTTTAACCACTATCAGCAACATTATTTATTAAAATTTATGAGGGAGACATAACTGACTATCTGGTTGCATATTCACATGACAAAATATAAATATATGTAGAAAGTAAGACTATAAGTATAATTATACTACTTAATAGCTATCTCGAAATAGGCTTTTAAGGCATTCTACTAAGCATGCTGACAGCAGAATTACCTGGATAGATTGTGCGAGGATTCAAACTGTTACCATAAGAGTATCCAATGATAAACATTATATAACAAGAAATCTAAACAGAAATTTTACTAAAGCAACCTTCAGGCAGTATACGACGTACGACATTATTATACTGAAAAGGCATCCTACAGGGGGCCGATTTTTGAGTCTCACGGCGTTCGAATTCAGAAAATTGTCACTGAAAATAATAGGCAATTCACCGTTTTCAACCGGTATTTTATTGACACTCACGGCATTCGAATTCAGAAAATTGACACTGAAAATAATAGGCAATTCACCGTTTTCAACCGGTATTTTAGTGACAGTGAGACTCAAAAATCGGCCCCCTGATCGTACATGTTGCCGGGGACTGTGCAATACAAGGAAACTAACAAAGTCGACAAAGTTCTAAATTCTAACAATATCACAGGGAAATAGGTCCCTACTGGTTTTGTTAGTCATGCAGTATCGAACTATCCGACGACGTTGCCACAGCGTATACGCATCGTCGAATTCCGGTGTGTTTAGCTCTTCAATTGTTCTGGAGATACCGTATTCTGCCATAAGCTTAGACAGTCCAAATTACTGCGTCGTTGCGTGCTGGCCACATATTACGGAGGATATGGTTGCAGACTAGAAATGTTTAATTCCACTTCTAAATTACACACAAGTGTAGTAATTGAACCAATATCCTGTAGCTAAGTAAATTACTTAGTTGCAACAGGAAAAGATTAAAGCAATTATGTGACTGTTTTAAGTGGTATTTCGATACTAACATTTAGCAACTCTAAATAATGTAGGAGATAAATCTTAGAAACTATTGGAAGTATCTTGATAGTTTTCCTAATTGCGTCGCTGAACTTCAAACTTGGGTAAATCCATTCTGCTATAAGGTTGATTATCTTTCAGATCATATCATATTTTTTACCTTAAAGTAGAATTTATTTACCCAAGTTTAAAGTCAAGCGACACCTATAGTTTCTCATAACTTGAACAAAAATCTACCTACTGAAATTCTTCAGACAATAAAATCCCTTGGGAACTGGGCGGATGCAATCCTAGCTGCTACCTAGACTAGATGCATCAACTTAGAAAGCGTGTAAAGGGAATTGACCAACCCTCTCTCTTGGCAAGTTGGCACATCCCAAATGATCACAGTCCCAACCTGCAACCTAGAGCGTTATTGAAAACGCTTACGAAGCCCAGGTTAGTCAAACCAGTTCTATTACGCATTGTTTTACGCCCTAAGAACACGATGATAAGTTTCGGGCTGGAAAACGAGCGAACCACCGCTGGCCGCGTTGAAGGCGCTGTTCTAATTCGAGAGACTCAAATAAAATGTATAGAATTGAATGGAACTATTTTTGATGCCAGTTAACACTTGCCGCACATCGCGTGCGTCTAATTCGCGAGTCTAGTGCGTCTAGTCTGATTCACCAGTTTCACCATAGCTACGTTACCGATTGGAACGGCACCCCTGCACTCGATCGACGCTATTGTATCCGAGTTGCTGACAATAGGAAACTTCTCAGGAACTCTTTCGTACGCTTCTGATAATAGAGGTCAGATATAAAGTTTGCTCGTGCTGTCTCCGTAGTGTTGGAAATGATTCAATGCTTTTTCCACAACTCCTCTGCACAAAAGCCATTATTCAAGTTCGTTGAAATTACAATACCTGACGAACTCTTTAGCTACAAAAATACAAATAATTATTAATAATCTTCGAAACTCAAACTTGTTTAGTTAAATATTTACTTCTTAATAATTTAGAACAAGCTTAAATATTGTTGTTATTGTAATAAAGATAGATCAAATAAAGTGTGCCGTTATTCTTAATACTTATATCAAAGATTTGGTGGAGTGTCATATAAATTCTCGAAACTGTATATGTATATTTACGTATTCACACAAACACAAAAATAACATATTCATATGTTCAGTTTATGCGAAATAGTTCCGTTACAATTGTATTCCATTACATAACCAATTGGTTCACAAGTTGTCTAACAACAATGTAATTTTCATTATCGATCTCCAGTTTATAAACAGCTCCTGTTCACATTCCGACATCGACATGACATCCCCAGTTACGCTCCCCGCAAACCGTCAATATTTGCGACGCAAACGTTGGGACGCAATTTACAACGGGGGCACGCGTCAGCGTTCCACTTGATGAATGAAGACGACCATTGCGCTTACACACAGACCACCTCAACTTCTAGACGGAGCATTCAAACCGACTCAAAATGACATGTTCCCCCGTAGAATATTTTAGTATGGGAACGCAACCGATTGATCGAATTGTGTGAACAACTGAACACTGTGAACGTTGACGAACACGCGCGGAAGAAGTGAAACGTCGTAATGTGTTGTTTTTCAAATTGGAGTTGGCAACACTGAGCGCGTTAAACGTTTAACGCTGTCAGTTGAAAGACGCATCACTTCAAAAAAAATTTTAGGGTTGAACCTGGGCTGTTATACTGTGTAATCGTGTGAAATGCTTCTCAATTTTACCAGTAAAATTGGACATGTCCACGTGGTGTGGTGAGTGGTAACCACGCTCTTTGTAAACGCTTCATAATGTGGCGTCGTAGTCTGTGTGCCTCTACCGGGATAATCAATGGCGTATACATAAGTTACTTATGCGGTAGTTTGTCTGAACTGATATCCACAGGGTTTGTTTATCGCCGGTCTGACGGTGACATGAAAAATATTACCAATTTTTCGTTATGTATATTTGTTAGTACAGAATTCGTTTTGCGGATGTGATATTTGTATATATTCTTCTTGATTTGTATTTCTTTAAATAAATATATTGTTATTGTTATTGTTATATTGACTGCTCTTTGAGGTTGTGTCACTGTCACGGGCTGGATTTTATAGAGTAACTTTACCTACCTTTTATATAGTTTGGAAACAAAATATATTCCTGGGCTTTGTCAGTTCAAAAAAGGCCATCAAATTAAACGTTTTTACAAACTTTACATGTATGTAATATGTATGTATGTATAAGCTTTATTGTACATAAAGGAAACAAAAGAGACACAGTTACAGAGTCAGTAATATACAATGTAGGCGGACTTATCCCTTAATGGAATCTCTTACATACATACATCTTTACATGATATGATTGATATGATGCGACACTTTTCTTCTAGATCACTAAGCAAACTAACTTTGACCCTCACTCCATTAATGTTTTGTAAGTATATTGTATTTCATAATTCCAATTTATTAGATAAATTGTGTTTGATTTTTTGTACCGTTTTCGATCAAAGGGGCTCTTGTCGATTTTTCCATAAAGCTTCAAATTGAAATCAATCCTGTCGACAACAGTAGCATTTTATTTTATCTAACGATGAGTTCATAAAATACCGAGTTTCACTTTCCGCAGTGATAAATTAAATTTTAAATCCGAAAAGCAAAAGTTTGTATAATAATTTAGAGACGCGTCGTATCCCCAGCGCGCCATAGTGCTGTATAATTGTACATCTTTAAGCATTGGAAATTTAAAGACGCCTCTCAACTCGTAAACTGGGACAAGTCGACTGGATAAGCCAGCTGCACATCGAAACCTTGAACTTTTGCCACGAGACTGGTAAAGCTCCCTTCGAACTGAATAAGCCGACCGTTCCATGCAATCCAATGCGCATAAAACCTTTTAGATCCTAGACACGTCTGCAACTGAAGCTTCGGCTAGGCTGTTCCGACAGCGCAATTTATATGTTTAAATTCCGATTTATTCGACGCAACAACAGTTTTGCAATAAAATGTTAAAATTAATTAGTAATTACTCATCTTCGTAACTAGAATCGGTAAATTTATTTTATACATTGGTTTGTTTATACGATTATTTTAGTGCTGTTTATTTTTATTTGAAAACGAAAAACACTCAGTAAACTTTATTATTTTAAAATTAATTTATATAAATATTAAATACACTCACATACATTTGACCCACGTTTGCATTTCCAAAAAGAATAGGCAGAACACATGAAACCGCTCAAGCCACATATAGTAAAAATAAAGGTAGAGGTACTAAACAAAAATGTATTATATTTTCAAGAAATAGTCATTGAACTAACACATTACACAACGCTTAGTTCTTGATTATATGATATAAGCACATACATATTATTATTATGATAATATATTATTCATTATAGGGTAGAACATAAGGACCTCCTTAAATGTAACACCACACTGACTGTAACAAAATTATGTTCTTGCAATGAATATATTTTGTATTTCTATTTCTATTTTTTACTTATAGAACTTCATATGAATAAGTAATTCCATTAATGTTAGCAATATTGAGTTTCAACTGTAATTGGGGCAGTTTTTCGGCAAAGACAGATTTTTAGTTAAACTGCTGCTCTAATTACATGAACTAGTGAGAACGCACCTATGTAAATGAAACACAAAAGTACGCTATGTGAGATCTTGTGCTGGCCTAGCCTAACTTACAATAGTTGACGCTACGCAGCGATCGCAACCGTGTCTGGCTCTGTTACGCCACTATAGAAGAGCGTTACGGCCCAGCCACGACATTGGTCTAAGCGCGGCAGCGGTGAGCGGCAGCCATACGTGCGAATGAAAAGTCCCATCGCTGTGACTCGCTCCGATGTATGGCCGCCGCTCCCCGCTGTCGCGCTTAGACCAATGTCGTGGCTGAGCCGATAATGAGAGCTAGCTAAGAAACGCTTACGAAGCGTAAGCGACTGGCTGTATTGGCTAGGTACCCTGGCCCGCTTCACAAAACGAGGGGCGTCATTGGGCGTCTGTCTCGTTAGCCCCATTCAACGTGGACTTTAAAAACTGAGCTTTTTATTCTGTTTTTTTTTTTACCTCATTTTACTGTTGCTCTTTTATTTTCGCCCTTTGCCTTGGTCTGTAGCTTTATTGGTGTACAGCGTTGAAAATTTTATGATTTTTTATAAAGAATATAATACTCTTGTTGAAATTCGTTGCGGTGATGTACCTTTATGTCCTTCGGCCGGAAAGCATCAAATTTCAGGCCGCTGCGCTAAACGAAGTTACCGCTTACCGACTGCGTAGAACAGAAAAATAGTATTCACACGTGAACCTTTTCCAGTAAATAAGGAACAAGCCTCAGATTACAATACATATTTGTTGACTTCGGTTCCACCTCGGCCGACAATCACCTGTGATCTGACGGGATACCCCCATTTGCCAGAATTTCATTTGCCATAATTTTATTTGCCATCCTATTCAACAATCATAATATTGTTTTTCATAACATCTTATGCCATAATCATTGTTTACTATATTAATCTAGTGCCAGAAACTTTGTTTCCCATAAAGTCAGTTTCCATAATGTCATTTGTCAGAATCATCGAAATCCGTAATTACCACATTCCATACCATCATTTGTCATACAAATTAGCGTCCAGAAAAGTCAATTTCCATAATGTGCTTTGGCAGAATCGAAAACTACTATAATAGGTACTAGAAGGACTAGAGAATGAAACTGCTATCAGAAAGTAGGTTAGGTTAGGTTAGAACTGTGACCCCCTGGAAAATGAAACTGCTATCAGAAAGTAGGTTAGGTTAGGTTAGAACTGTGAACCTCTGGAAAAGGAAACTGCTTGAAAAGTAGGTTAGGTTAGGTTAGAACTGTGACCCCCCGGAAAATAAAAATACTTTCAGACAGTAGGTTAGGTTAGGTTAGAACTGCGACCCCCTGGAAAATGAAACTGCTATCAGAAAGTAGGTTAGGTTAGGTTAGAACTGTGACCCCCTGGAGAATGAAACTGCTGGAAAAGTAGGTTAGGTTAGGTTAGAACTGTGACCCCTGGAAAATGAAACTGCTATCAGAAAGTAGGTTAGGTAAGGTAATAATATGGGCAACAATTAATATGGCAATAATTGCTTATGGCGTTTGAATATTCTATGAAACCATATTATTGCACTTAATAATATGGCTAACAAATAGTATGGCATTGTATGATTATGGAAGGTAATATTCGGATAAACAACGAGTATGTCTAATGATTTTTATGGTAAACAAATCATTCGGGCAAATGAAATTCAGGCAAGTTAGATTCGGGCAAATGAATATTATAAGAGTTTTGAAAAAGGTAATCACGGTCTATATCCCGGTCAATATAAGTCAAATGAATATTATGTTAAATGACTGTCGGGCAAACAATAGACAACCTGATCTGACACTGAGACACTAAGTGCGTTTTCACATTATCGGAAGGATTTTAAAGGAAAAAAATCTAAAATGGCGGCGTAAATATATGGGATATCAGTCCGACATCCGATATCGGATCGGATAATTTGAAAACGCACTAATGTGTAATAGGACTAGTATAGGTATGGTAGACAGTTGATAAATCCGAATCAAGCCGGTAAGTCGCAACCAAAACTAACTGACGTTATAATCCGTAAAGTTTCACCGTAACTGAATAGATAGGTACCCAAGTACTAAGAACTACTAAAACGTGATTTTGTAGAAGTTACGGTAGCATTTATGTTATTAGGTACGATATATTATTCCGGTCCTTTAGTTCTTCTGGAACCGCTGCAATGTCTCTTGAATAATGGATTCACTAAAGGAAGTAAGACTTTTCGGAGCTTGCAATAAAATAAACGTAAAAACCAAAACGAAAACTAGTTGGCCTTGTGTTACAACGGCTGACTCGGTCCTTTTATTTTTAAATTCCAAATTGATCAGCCGTTGCTTTGTTCCAGTGTTAAGTTTCAAAGTTTCCATAAGGTGTCAGTTATGGAAACCTTGAAACTTAACACTATAATCACTATATAGTATAAAAACAAAGTCGCTTCCCGCATTCGCAGTCCGACCTATTAGAAGGGGTTTTCTTTTTATAACAGGGGTATTTTTGTAGGTAAGTTTTAGTTTGTTATTTAGTTTTATTTATAGGTTTAATTTTATTCATAGGTTTAGTTTAGTTTTCATGTTATTGTTTTAGGTATTACTAGTTTATATGGTTTTGTGTTTAATTAAATTAAACTGTAAACACTTACATTAACTTAATTTATTTATTCAATTCAGACAACAAATGGTCCAAGAAATGTGTTAGTAAAATCGCTTACTATCTATGTTAGTAACAAATGCAAATAACATTTAATAATTAATAACTAACAGTGACTTCGTCATCTGACTAATTGCCCATAACAGAGGACAATCCAGCATATTTGCTATCATGTTTAGAACTTCAAGTTCGCTCGTGTATGGAATACTGCTGCCACTTGTGGGACGGCTCTGCCAAATACCAGTTGGCAGCCTTGGACTCAATAGAACGTCGAGCTCGAAGACTCATTGGCGACGTTCCGGCAGGCAAGGCAGGATTACAAAGCCTCGAGCATCGCCGTCGAGTTGCGTCCTTGTCCGTCTTCTACCGGATACATTCTGGAGAGTGTGCACAGGAACTGCATGACCTGGTTCCTCCTTCCCCGTTCCATCACCGGACAACCAGGCGCGGGGAGCGGTTTCACCCTTACGTTGTCGACCTACCTTTCATTCGCACGAAGAGGTTTGCCTCTTCTTTCCTAATGCGAACTGCTAAGGAATGGAACATGCTCCCCTCATCTGTATTCCCGGGCGAATACAATCTGGGTGAATTCAAGTCAAGAGTGAATAGGCTGTTACTGAACCAGTGAGCTACAACCTCGGCCTTGTCGTCACTTTCCATCAGGTGCGACTAAGGTCAATCACTGGCCAGTTTATAATAAAAAAAAAAAAAAAAAAAAACTACGCAACGGATTTTGATGCGGCTTTTGGAAATAGATAGAGTGATAGGAAGGTTTATATGTATAATACCCGTGCGAACCCAGGGCGGGTCAGTAGTATATTTTATTATACATCAGGTGCGTCCTTTTTGAGCACCGGAGGTTACGGATTATGAATAGCACAAAAGTTTCCGATGACTCAACGGCGCAGGTAGAAACTTTTTCAATACGATCGCATGTCCATAAATAATAGGCGAATACTGTAATTGCCGTGAGAATAATTCCGAAATATCGGTGTTTAAGTGAAATCGGCAGAGACGGGCGTTAGGCCACAATGCCTACAGACATGGTTGTAAAACGAAACGAGTTTCTGAGAGCTCCGGCATCGGCATGCCATTCGGATGATGAAAGATGCTAAGTTTATTGTCCTTACTGCTTAACTCATCGCTGTTTGAAAACAACACAAAAAAAAATAAGAGAAAAAAAACTGAAGGTCTGCTGTCTGAAGGAATGTTTTTATACTTTTTTAACCGACTTCAAAAAAAGGAGGAGGTTCTCAATTTGACTGAATGTTGTTTTATCTTGTTAATACTTCAATTAATAAGTACCTATTTAAATACGTGAACGTTGCAGCATTTGATAATAGTATATTAGGATACAAGTGCGAAAAAAAGGAAGTTCTAAACGAGTGGCTAATTTAGTTTTCGCACGTGTATCGTACGACGTTTTTCAGTACAAATGGCACTCCGAAGTTTCGACCTGTCATATAATGAACTACTTCTCTCAATAGTGCGTAAAAAAACACCATCTGTACTGAAAAGGTTTATATATCTTCTTTTATCAGCCATTTAAGGTTTTCAGTACGAAAATTAAAGTACCTAGCATACAGAAGAAGCAATTTTGTAATACCCGCTGTGTGCTCATGTTCACTCATGCTATAGATTCACCCTAAATTAACATACAATTTCCTGCCGCTTTTTCCACAATAAAACGACTCTCCGTTGTAATAGGTAGGTATATAAAATCCCATACTTGAAGCAAGAACCTCTGTTTGGCATATCCAATAAGCTTGTGCGCGTGTTATAAGTACATACAACTTTCAAACTAACTTGTTCAACCATATCTTTGATTAACAACTTGGGTCGAACAAGTTTATTTGTTACGAAATTCACTTCAGTTTTATTCAAACAGAAATTTATCGGTTTAACAAGCAGCCATCTCTTAGAAGTTAAATTCTATTAATATGTATTTAATATCAAAATTATTCACGCATATTCTACGTGTTTGAGTTAGAAACGAAACATTTAGTGTAGGTACATAATTTTACCCAACTAGGAAACTAATTTATTACAATATACCTACACCAAAATCTTTAAATTAATCTCTTATCCAGCTTGTTCGTATAGTCAGTTAGGTACATATTTCTGAATTGGCCCTCTTTTAAGAATTTATTAGCTAATCTATTCGCCCGCATATTCTGGCCTAACCAAAGCATATGTCATCAATTGAAGTAGGTACAGGTACCAACCGCGGTCAAAGAATAACGCTATTATAAACCGTTATATAAAGGTAAGAATTTTCTTTTCAAATTTATCTGTGATAAATAGCTTCTTGTTAATCTCGTTATGCACGTTTACAAGTCAGGTAAAACGTGGCTGCGTCCATCACAACATTCACAACATGACAGTTTTCAAATGGTTCGGTATTAGCAGCAAAAAATAGACTTCACAACGGTATATCAACTACTTACTAATATTTATCGAGCGTAAAAATCTCCAGACGAGTTATCGTCAAGTTCCACAAGAAATGTAGACTGAATATAATTGTTCAATTAAAAATCCCCCGTGAGAAGTGAAGAAACCAGTTACAATGGATCCATTCGGAGACAAGCAAACTATATTAGTCAGGGCTCATAATTTAATTGTTCAACAGAAGTAGTAGTTTTATGAAATGGTAAGATATCTTTGTATACTTTCCTTTAAACTGCATCGTTTAATTCTAGTGTCTAATAAGGGCGCGTTGAATTAAGTTGCATTTATTAGACGAAGAGGTTGAATTCCTGGAGAATTTTAACCTAATTAACTGGAAAAGATGCGTAAGATGAATAATAAATTGCTATTTCTTTTTTTGCTCAGTAAATTAATTAGCATTAGGTACACTTACAGGAAGCAACTGCAGAGAACCGACTTGGCGGCAGATACTTACTGCTCTGCCACGCATTGAATCCGGAGACAAAGTTAAAGAACTCCCATACAACCATTTCAGTCGCAAAATCTTCAAATCAGTAACTAACTGTCAAATGTGACATAACGCGTGGTAACGTTGTGCAAACAATGCGACCGTATTGATACAATAACAAAATGTAGTCGTCGTGTGCACTCGTTACGGTAACAAAATGTGTACGAATTTGTGGCTGTCAATGTCACTGTCAGAATGACTTTTAACGACACTTTATTAGTCGACGTTTGCACACATAACGGTAACAACATGTGGACGAATTTGTGGCTGTCATTGTCACTGTCAGAACGGTTTCTGACAGTGACATTGACAGAATTTGTACACACATGTGTAGGTCTGATTACCGAACTGCTCCTAAACCACTGTATCCGCAAATGACAATCTGAAATACGAAGGTTTCTCAAACTGTCTTGTGAAGTTGTGGACTGGTTGCTTTGAATCATTTAAATATGAGCGAATTAAATAATATAAACGACGACGACCATTTAAGCACTCTTCGACATTTTATAGAAATGTGGGAAAGTTAAGAAAAGTGCAGAATGATAATACAAATAGATAAGCACTTTATAGTTACTTAATGTATTAAATATATAATTTTTAATTCTTATTCATAAAAATGAAGTGTAGTGTTGCTTTACACAATAAAAGTAGGAATCAAATGAAATAGAGTATTTACTGTGATATTAATAGAATTTCTGTTGCGCAATGATAGTTTTTTTCAGTACAGATGCTGCTTTTTTAACGCAGTAGTGCGAGCAAATCAAGCAATGATTCATTTCTTGTCTGGTCGAAACTTTTAGCTTAGATTTAGGTACTGAAAATCGTCGTACGATACACGTGCGAAAAGGACATTCACAACTCGTGTCGATTTAAAACACTCCCTTCGTTCGTGTATTAATATATCGCTACTCGTATCGATTTTCCTCTTTTCCGCACTCGTATCTACAAGTATTTTGTTTGGGTTACAAAAAAAAACACATTATTTACTCTACTACGTTTTATTTATGTCTCTTTAACATTACAAATTTGTAGATACTTATCTATACAAAAATCTTGACAAAAGAAGTACAGATCGCTGAAATTAATGTTGATAGTAATATTAATGACGACTACTTCAACAAGTGTCAATTGTGAAATGCCGCAAAATACTAGTTGCTCTATAGAAGACCATAATATGATCCCCGATCCTTTACAACCCAGCAGCTCGGTACGCACGTTACAATTTTTGTTTAATCTTCTTTAGTGAGGGCAACTGAGTACGACGGCATATTTAATTGTTTATAAAGTTTGAGGATACCTGGAAAAAATTAATACAAGAAGCATTCACTGCCTTCGGTCACGCGTGTACGCTGCGTCCATTTTGCGACCGTTTGTCGACCGTTTGGTGACCGTTTGGCGACTGTTTTTTACATGGAATATTACCGTCTTAATCCATATTTTAACAACTTTATTGGTTTTCTAGGCATTATTTTTATTATTTCAGTATAGTATATGCACCGGAGCACTAAAACTTCACCAACATAACACGCAAACACCGAGTAGTCAATAATATTATTACTGGTTAAACTGAGGTAAATTGATGGCGCGTTGATAAATTTAGACTTATTTTATGAAATCACTCGAGCAATTTAATTGGCCATGGTAATTAGCCCACATTATATTACAAATGCAAACAATATTTATCTTTAACAAATTCTTACGCCATTACATTTTAATGTCAAATGATTTTATTTCATTTTTACTTTGACGTCTCTCACGTCTCTGACAGTCGCCATTTGAAAAGAATGAAATGAACGAATGATTTTGGAAAAGTAGTCGCCAAACGGTAACAATGTGTGCACGCGTAGTGCACACTTCTGTGACCATTTGTGCCTGTTACCAATCGTCCCCATTTGGGTCGCCGCGACTAAACGTCGACCGTACTGCGACTAAGCATTGAGACCCGAAGACCTGTGTGTACACAAAATAGGAGGATTTGCGTAGGAACGGCGACCGATTATGGTTATATGGGCTTGTACTGCAAAACTTTGAATCACAATCTGAGATGCTGTTAATTTACATTTACCCCTTTCACGAGTTTCAAGAAGTGAGGAAAATTATATCGTCTTTTGTTTAAGCTGTAGCCTGAAAGTGAGCTGTACAGCTGCAACGTAGCTGTCTGTCGCATTCCATGCAGCATGTCCGTTTCAGAGCGCACGTTGTTGGTAATATATATCCTAAGACGGTAACAAGCAGCGAGCAGGAAGCCCCTATTACCTCGCTAGCGTTACAACGTCATTTACCATAGCTGTTTTCACTTTTACCATCGAACGTACCGCAGCAACGCCCACAGGAACTCAAAATGGCGCCGCAAAAACGCGCGAAATGAATGGATGGGTTGATGACTGTGTCGTTCGAATAATAATGTAATATACGTTTATTATCTCACTTTTACCTTAAATTATGGTTAACGTAGATAAGTTAATCATTTGATCATTTGAATACACAATGCCTGTCATGCAAACATAATTTATTTAATTATTTGAGGTAAAACGTTAAAATCCGCACAGTGCTTATATTTCTCCTGTCACAAGTTTTGCGCGCCATATTTTTTTTTTCATTCGTTCGTACCTATTTCCTGGTTTCACGCCGTGCCTCCCTCGTGATACCTGCCGTCGCACTCCAGCAAATTGTTAATATCAGTCGTATGGCGTCATCCATATATTACGTCACAGTGTAAGGGGGGGGGGCATACTACATGTGACAATCCCTGTTAAAGGTATACAAAAAAGCGTGACATAGGGAGGGGTCCAAAAACCTGAAATTTGGTGTGACGTAATATGTGGATGATCCCTATGTAGTTTCCTATATCAATTCCATTTATAGTAAAAGCTAGCATAGTAAAAATAAACATAGATACCTATTTGTACAACAAAACAAGCAAACGACCGTTGCAATATTGCGACTAAAATGGTCATGGTTCCGTTCCGTACAATATCGTCCACCGGTGTAGAATATTAGGTTGTATACAGTACGGACAAATACGTAGTCGTAGTCCTACTCATGCAAACTGTTGCTTTTTTGACAGAAAGTTATAATAAGTAAAAAACAAAAACTTAAATATGAACTTATAAATAAAACTATAACTAAACTAAAACTAATACAAAAAAAAAACTTAACTATGAACTTATATAAATAAAAATATAACTAAACTAAAACTACCTATGAAATTAAAACCCTACAAATAAAAAATTGTGTCTAAATTTGAGCCGACCGGTAGGGTGCCCAGAAGGCTGGCAGCATTGCCGCGCTGAACGGCAATGCCAATGCGCTGGGCAAGGTAAGCCCCAGCCTTCCGGTCACCCGACGAACTGTTGCTTATGTTTTGAACTAGCGCAAATCTACAAGCCGGCTCACTTTAACAGGGACTGGAAGTAAGACTAAATAAACACTTGTAGATCTGGGGGCCGATTTTTGAGTCTCACGGCGTTCGAATTCAGAAAATTGTCACTGAAAATAATAGGCAATTCATCGTTTTCAACCGGTATTTTAGTGACAGTGAGACTCAAAAATCGGCCCCCTGGTTACAAACACTAGTTTCTAGTAAACGAGGTTAAAATAACTCACGCATATTTTATTAGCCAGTAGTCGACTTACGCGTGTGTTGGGGCAGGCTTGTGAAATTATTGTTCGTACGAACTAGTTACATGTCTATCTATTTTTATGACTAATAAAATGCCTAGGCAAATTGTTTTGCTTCACTTAAAAGGAAAATATAATAGTAAGATTTTACTGTTACATACTTTTATTCCAGATGTCTGATTTCTTTCAGAGAAAAACCTTTCTTTACACCGATCATTTTCAAGTAAAATGTACGACTAACAATGAGTTGAAATTTTGTACAGATTGTTACAAGTATAATATCCGTTTATTATAATAGCGATATGTATGACAGGTGGCTAGTGTAAATCTGGCACGAGCATCCAATTGGCAGGCGCTTGTTATTTGTGCCATGTCGCAGCCCGCGGCTCTAAATGCGTAAAACAACTAACGGTGCCGGGTCATCGAACGGAAAGTGGTACTTACAATAATTTCGCCACCTGCTGCGTAAGGGAAGCCTCCACGCTTTATTTGGCACATCCTTCGCGATAGGAAGCGCACTACATCGGTTTCCCTCCATACTGCTAACGACCTGCGTTACCTTGGTAGAAAGCGCAAGGAAACACTATTTCAAAATAAACGTGCAATGACTGTAGCGAAAATAAAGTAAACATTAAGTAACATACCAGAACAAGCATAACTACTAACAAACCGTGAATAAACACATCATAATAAAGTAAATACTTGAACACGACGCCGTTTCACGACACTAACTCGTCGGGAGCTCGCCGTCGCTAAAACGTGCCTAAGTGCCACATTAAAGTGGAGCAGAGTTGAAAATGAAATTTAAATAAAAGTAAAAATTAGTACCATTTCGTTATGTCCCAGAGTAACCACTAAATTCGCTACGTGAATACAGAACTCGGTTTTTGTTTAAAAAGTTTTTAGTTCACGTTACACGTACGCTAATGCATAGAAGAGAGTTTTCATATTTATTTTTACCTCAGCATCCTTACTTTCGTTTTGATCTTAGCGGCTCACTATTTAAGCCATCCGACTTTTACTTTTTGGGGTCGTGACTCGACGAAAAGATAAATAAAAGCTCTTCAAACGTTCGCTGTCGTTTACTTATCTGAGAAATTAGTAAATGAACTATCTGTTTATATAACAAAGCAAATAATGTAAGTTGTAATAAAGAAAGTTTAGAGATTTCAACTTCAACGGCTCTAAAATCGAATATGCTTGTTTTTAATATACCATGAAAATATTAACACACAACCTAAGTTTCATAATATTTTTACTTTTTAATTTAATGTAGTGCTCGCTGTGACATTCAAATGTGAAAAGTTATACTGGATCAGCAATCAAGTTAAGCTAAGAGTATCCTAAGTTAGCCATATATCTTAAACCCCAGTTCTTAAAAATGTTTCCCACTTACGAGTACTTAAGTGCAATACTTTTACTCCCACAAGCTTACTTCGCACACGCGTTCCGTGTGTTGACTTCCCATTTTCTAACTAGATTTATTTCTTCTTATAGAATTACGCTAGTCGTTTAAAAACAAGAATGAACCTTCTTCCGCACTAGACTAGCAAGTTTAAGTGGAAAATACCTCTTAGACACATCAGGAACTATGTACTTGCCTTTTCCTCAGCTAGTTTACTTTTTGTGCAAATCTATATAGCGCAAGCTTTATTGGTAGTAACTTACTTGGCTATAGACTATTTAATGTATACAATAGGTAGTTATAACTACAATATCGGAACAAAACAAAATGGAAATATGTCACCAGAGCTCTGCCACTGACAGGTCGTATTTGAAATAAAAAGGTCTGCAACGGACTCATTTGTATTAACGTGTAATCCGCAACAGCTTTCTCGCGACCCGCTAATTACCTATCGATACCACTCAGTCCACATTTCACGTATCTAATAAAGGAGAGACAAGATAATTGTTCATAATGCTGCCATTAACTGCCATTGCAGGAAGTACGAGCGAACGTAACCCACTGACCCACAAAGTCCTTAAACCTATGTATCACCTAAGTCTTAGGTCTTGTCTAACTGCGGAAACACCTACTTAATGTCCGACGACGTGACTTTCTCGAGGTTAATTACTGTTCTTATCATACGGCATAAGTTGACCTTACATATCTCCGTGTACATACATACATACATATAATCACGCCTGTATCCCATAAAGGGGTAGGCAGAGCACATGAACTACTAAGTTTCAGTGCCACTCTTGGCAAAAAGGGGTTGAAAGAAATCCAAATTGTGACATTGCAGTGACAGGTTGCCAGCCTCTCGCCTACGCCACAATTTAACCCATATCCCACAGTCGACTTCTACGACACCCACAGGAAGAAAGGGGGTGGTGAAATTCTTAACCCGTCACCACACGGGTCGGGGATATCTCCGTGTGCTTGGCCATTTCTTCAAGTCCGAGTACCTAGTATGTTTCCTTTCATCCGGCTCCATTCTCGGCTTTCTTTCCCTTCAAACTGAATTTATGAATATGGAAGGCGCGTCGCAGTTAGGCTCCTTATAAGGAGTGGGGATAGAAACAAGGGGTACCAACCTAACTGTAAAGCAGTCAATGGACGAGTGGCACTGACAATGAGAAGCCGGCATCCCATTTTAGGCCACCGTCACGTATGTTTGAAGTACGTGTGTGTGAAGACGGCACGTATAAGTTTCGAATCCATTGAAATGAAACTTAAATATAGATATTGCAGTATTGCTTCGTAATGTTTGTATTAAAGAAAATGGTAGATGAGATCACCTTGATATGGTTCGAGCGATTGAATAGCAGATGTGCTTTGTGAGCATCTGATTTGTAATGGCGGATGTTGTGAGCGTAACTTTTTGCAGGTGAGTGATCTGTCTGTCTAAATATGTAGGCAAACCATATCGGTTCTGTCTCGCAGAGTACGTTAGAAGAAACTTAAGAATTATCCGAAAATATGAAAGTAGGACAAATAATACGCATTTCTTTCACCGTTTTGTAGAATCAGTCTTGTTCCGTTACAAGCTGCATAGTATTAAATTATCAGCGACGCGGCGTACCTATGCTTGGTTCGCTTAACGAAGCGGCACCGACACGTGATAACGCTGCAAGCCGAGCTTTGCATGCATCACGACGTGTTTACTAAATAAGTACTAAGTCGCGAAAGCGAGACTGGATTTGACTTGGCGTCAAGTATTTGATCATACTAATTCAATTTGAAATTCCGACGCCGTGTTTGTTTCTCATTAGATCTGTTACAACCGCTTACATTCTACATCTTAACGAATTAAAACCATGCTGAAACATACAAACTGATACTTACTGCTGATACTTAAGCCTCCGCCACACATAAAGCGTTTTGATAGCGTAGCGTTAGCGGAGCATTAGCTGAGCGCAATGATAGCGGTGCGCCGGCGGAACGCTGGCTTTCCGCTCGCAATCCGCGCTCGTTATTTCCCGCCGGTGTCCGCTGGGCGCAACGCCAGCGTTCGTCCGGCGCACCGCTATCGTTGCGCTCCGCTAACGCTCTGCTACCGCTCCGCCTACGCTATCAAAACGCGCATGTGTGGTCGAGCTTTTAAAGTATAATAATGCACAGGATTCACTTTCATATGTTTGCAGGATTGTTTATTTTTCATGTAGGTACCTAGTTTGTCTCACGCCGTACATCAAATAATCATGTCTTAAGACGAAAGCAATATCTTGCTCCCGAATATACCAACATATAATTCAGTTCAGCAACGTTTAAGCTCTAAATCGAAGTTAAGCACGCCTTATCCCGGCAACAAACTATAAACTGTCCGAATTAGACTCTTAATGTAGGCGTAAGATATATCGGATAGCGTCGGATCGGCGGGTGCAGAGCCATCTGTTACGTCCAGCGGTATTTGGAGAACAGATAGCTGGATACTGTTGGATACAGTTACAGCTACTGGGTCGGCCAGCGTAGCGTATGTTGATAAACATTCCTGCCAACATTATGTGCAACTTGCGCGATAAATTCGCGCCGCGCCTTTTGAAAGATGGTTGTCGATATCGCATATAAAATAGCGTATCTTATCTTATCTATCCAAATACTTATTACAAAAGTTATGCTCCTGTCAAATTATAAAATAATTAAACATGTTACGAGGGTCATGCCAAAAGAAATTAGATACTCAAAATTTACATACTTTATTCTTTATTTTATTACAGCTATCTATTTTTTCGAAGTATTCACCGTGAACACGTATACACTTTTCCATCCGTCTAAACCACTTAGAAAATACCGATGACCACTCTTCTTTAGACACCTCAGAAATTTCATAATTATACGCAGCCAGGGCGTTTTCTTTTTGTTCTCAAATCTCTTTCCTTTTAATTTTTCTTTAATTTTAGGAAAAAGGTAAAAATCACAGGGGGCTAGGTCAGGGAATATGGGGGGTGGGGCAGAATAGTCACGTTTTTTGAGCTGAAATAGTCAAGTGTTCTAGCGGAAGTGTGCGGGGCAGCGTTGTCGTGGCGCCAGAGCAGGTGCCGGGTTCCTGACTTCGGCCGCTTGTCACACCAAGCTGACAGTACTCTTGGGGCACAAACTGTCACATACCATTCTGAATTAACTGTCTTTTGATCTTCTAGCACTATTGTAGCAATATGTCCCGTCTTGCAGAAAAATGAGGCAACCATTTGTTTTTGTGTACTTCGGGTTCGGTGACATTTTGTTGGCGTCGGTTCATCTACAAAACACCATACTGTGGACTGTCGCTTTGTTTCGGGATCGTAGTTATATAGCCACGTTTCGTCACCTATAAGTATATCATATACGTTTTTTTTCTCGCCTGCGTCGAATTTATCTATCATAAATTTGCACCAATCCATGCGACGGGGTTTCTATAAATCGGTGAGCTTGTGCGGCACCCATCTTGAAAAACGCTTATGAAGAGACAGATTACTATGAATTATAGTTTGCAATGCTGCTGATCCAAAGCCCAGTTCACGTTCGAGCTCTACATATGTAATTCGTCGGTTCGCACGAATATTTTTTTCCACAGCCTGTACATTTTCTTCAGTGACTACGGTTGGCGGCCGTCCGGTCTTCGCCTCATCTTTAAAGCTCTCCCGTCCTCTTTTAAATTCAGCAAACCAATTAAAAACAGTTGCACGTGAACACGCAGGCTCTCCAAAAGTCGAGACTAAAAGTTCAAAACACTCTTGAGGTTTTAAACCTTTTTTAAAGTCATAATATATCATAACACGAAAATCACGTCCAGTAAGCTCCATTGTTGCGGAAAATTCCCGCCAAAATTATTTAGAAAAAAAATAATTGAAAAAAGAATCCTAAGAATTTCCAAGTGTTCCATTTTTAAATTTATAAGCAAATAACCTACCTTTACAATGGTGTATAACTGGCCAGTATCGATCAAATGACCATGGAGTATCTAACTTCTTTTGGCATGACCCTCGTATTTTTATTGTTGCAGGTCAGTAGCTGGTAAAACACAGCACAGTGATAACATATGAACTTTGCATGTAGCAGTGCAGTAAGTAGTAGATTTATTGTATTGCAAATACTGAATGTCATATAATGTCCCCTAGTCATCCCTATTGGCAAGGATGCACTTTAAGGAGTGAAGTGACCCTGATTGTCCAATATACACGGAAATGTAATGTCAAACATGAATGCTAGCGGCTTGGATAATTTTTTTCTCCGCCAGATTTAGATAGATACATAGAAAAGCCGATAAAATAACTAGCCATTTTTATCAGAAAACAACATAAATGCTAAACAACGTTAGTGAAAACTCGTTACCTACTTTAAAAAATAGAATATAATTAATCAAGTCAACAATTCCTGTAAGTAAGCAGTTAATTTTATAATGCAACAAAATTGTTTATTCATTTCCAACAACTTAAAGCGCTTAGTTAATTTGTATTGTGCCATCCAGTCTGAAAAGTTTGTTAAAATAGCTGGCATTGTTAGCGGGATGTAACAAGGTAAATCTTAACTTCATGAAAAACAAACAATTAAAGTAGCTTCGGGATAAATTTTACACACATTAATTATAATCGCACACAAATGACAAAAGTCTGCGATGTTTTTACGAATTCTTTACCTTGCATATTGTTTTTCGACAGTAATGACACTAATGACAAATCAGAAACAATGTTTTCTCAAACATGGTATGGAATATTGATGTTATGTGCCTTATAATTGGCAGCGAAGTATGACGTTGCAGGTGCGGCTAGGACAATTGATAGATAATGGAATTTCATACAAACCTTGCAGGCCAAGGCCGGCAAAGTCTTCTTTTTTAATTTCCAAACACAGATAATTGTGACATAACATCCAGGTATTTAGCCAATTAAAAAAAAACTATAAGGGGCTTTATAGACGTGCCAACTGCAACTGGTACGGGCCATAGACAATATTTGATTTTGGGTGGGTTTTCATATAAAAAAAATTTTTTCGTTTTTTTTTTTTTTTGAATTTTTTTTTAACTTTTTGTTTTTCTATAAGCGTATATGGGATATCAAAGGGGAACGAAAATTCGATTATTTTTGCGCTACGACGCACCGTTTAGGAGATACAGCCATCCAAAGTTACTATTTTCAGTAGACTTTATTTATTTCATACCATGTTTGAGAAAAGCACTATACATACCTCGGCGGGAAATGGGGTTGCCCGCCTCAGACCTATCCGGCTATATATCCGGTCTATATGTCTTCGGCCGGCAACCCCCTTTGTCCCGGCCTCTGTAGTAATGTACTATTTCTTCAAATAAATACATGAACATTTTTTTTTCAATTTTGCCATATACCATACAACCTAGTTATACCAAAGACGTCAAGACAGGCTGTATTTATGTCGCGACTGTATTTCATTTGTGACTTGACATTATTAAATAGCAGTCCTCTCCAATTAGCACTTGACGCTTTCAATTCAGTTGCAGGAATCCGAATCCGTGGCAATCAGCTCGGAAATGCATTACTTTACTTTGCGTCCGCCTCCTTCGCAGACTCAACAAACAGCCTCTTCACTTCGTAAATATTGAAGCAATTGAAATGATCAAAATTATTAAATCATGAGAAATTACAATTTTTGAATAATCTAACAATACATTCAGAAAGTGGAGGCTAGTTTTTTCAATGACTGTGTGTCGTTTCGCAAAAAAAATCGTGCGTCTCATTTATTTCGATAAGTACCTATACCTACTTCTGGAAATAGTATGCGCCTTGAAAATATTTCCGTTTCATTACCACGTCTAAGATACGACTTCATTAACTTTTTAACAAAAAATAAAACCGCCTTCAAAAAAAGCGTGTTACAAAACACGGAGAAACTAAAAAGCCAAAAATTATAAACAAATCAATTATTTTTGTAGTCGGTACCAGACCTGTTCGTCGCCTTGCTATTTCCTGTTTGCCCCACCCAACCATACGCAGGCTGGCCCCGACTCCAAAAATAATTGATTTGTTTATAATTTGGATGTTTAGATTATTGCAATCCGATAAGAAATCTGAATTCGAAGGTTTATTATTTTTGGCTTTTTAGTTTCTCCGTGTTTTGTAACACGCTTTTTTTGAAGGCGGTTTTATTTTTTTTTGTTAAAAAGTTAATTTATTTGTTGATTTTTAGCGGTTCCTAGTGATATTATATGTATCAGTCCGAATATATGTACAGTAGTGAAAGAATTATCCTTTAACTCCTAACCATTGAGGAGTTGACCTTCCATCATCAGCTCAGCCACATAAAATTATTACGATCAGGCGTAAATACTGGTGTACCTTTGAAAAATACACTAAGAACATTACATGTGCCTATAACATTTGAAGAGTTCCCTCGATTTCTCCAAGATCCCATCATCAGACCCCGACTTGGTGCCAATAATGGGACCATCTCGGGGTTATACCCGTTCGATCAAAAAAAAAATTTTGAAAATCGGTCCACGATCCTCGGAGATATCGAGTAACATACATACAAAAAAAAAAAATAAATAAAAATAAAAAAACATTCAGTCGAATTGAGAACCTCCTCCTTTTTTGAAGTCGGTTAAAAATACGTCACATTTATTAGGCCTCGATGCAATATGGATCGGAAATTATGTAAATTTTGGTGCATCAAACAAAAACGTCACCTTTGACAGACATATCCCGTTCATATCGTATCTAGAGCAGATATTTGATTTATCTTAAAGTTTGGATAGTGCTGATAGTGTATGGCTGACATTTTAACGCTATGTTTTCATTACAATGCCGGCCATCTTGATTAAGAGACGACACGGTCAGCAATAGTGCTTCGTTGTCTTAATTTGAATATTCATTACGTAAAACTTTGCAAACCCAAAGTAACTCATAGAATTCATAATTAGTTCTACAATTTCATCTCAAAACTATCTTAAACTCTACCGGGTTTCGATTAAAAATTATTACTGAACTATCTAACTGTATTCCTGAGTTCAGTCATCAAGATATTTAATGTGGGAACTTCTTAGGTAAGGTAATATGTTTGTCTTGTCTATCGGTCAGAAGTATTTGTATTGTACAAAAACGCTATTCGAAAGCAAGAACCAACGGAAGCAGAATACGTTCTTACTTCCTATTGTCCAGCATTAGCCCATCTTCGGAGTAAGTGCTCAAACAGTTTGTGCAAAGAAAAAGCGCCTCTCACTTTCTTCGAATCATATTATCTCACAGACCACGTGTGATGTGAAAGTGAATATTCGACAGCCAATCAATCCGCCGACGAACATTCACAGTAATTATTGCTATCAATTCGGTTGCGTTGTCAATCAACTTTTTCCAATTGTGGCGATGACGTAATCAGCGCAACTGATGACCAAGTTATTTGAAATCCCGAAATATTGGACAGAAAAGTAATAAAATTAGTCTTACGAAGACGGCCTGCAGAGTAAGGAAATTGTAATTTAAACGTATTTCTTCTTTCATGTTTAAATTATATGGGCCTATATTTTACTCTTCATTAACAATAAAATCTCGTTCTCTCCGATAATTTATTAATGAGCATGTTATTAATAACTACGTCATTTGTTAGTCCGAAAATTACAACTTTATTTGTTTAAATATTCTAGCTCTTAGTCCAATAATCCCTCTTTCGATTTGCATTGAAAATGCACATGGCCGAATAATTTTACATTCCAACTCTATCTGATATCGGGAGCAGACAGTTGTGTCGCTCTAATTTGGACGCATGGCTGGATGACTCGGCATGTGGTGAGCTAAGCAACCCGAAGTGCATCAGTCGAATTTCTAATGGTGAACCCGGAATGTATTTTGCAGAGTCAGATGACACAGACAGCATTAAGTTGTATACATGATAATATATGCAGTAATTATGTATGATATTCCGCAGTTCAAATATATTTACTTGGTACAAAAATATGAGCCAATAACGCAATACTTTTATTAAAGTGAACATAATATTTACGCCGCTACGATGCGGAAAGGCTGCATCAAATTTAAACTTGGCAGATTTAATAAGCACGGCTTAACCGAATTGCAAATCTCTCTGTATTATATTGTAGATTGAATCGGCATAATTAATTAAAATCTGTATTCATGAATTGCGTTCGTTTGCACTGTATGTTTACCAGACGTACGGTACCTAGAGAGTTCAAATACCACCACGTACGGTATAATCGAGACAGTATTTACCATAACCGTAAACTATTTAAGGTATGCATTCTAAAGCCGAGAATTTAGGTACGGGCTTAAGATATCCAGATTATGTTTAGTCTGGATATACTTGTATTTTGTAACATCTTTTTTCAACAACAAGTACAAAGTACTTACAAAATGTTTTATTCCTATTGTTATTTAATTACCTACTGATAACTAACTAGAGAGAGATGTCTACTGATAATAAATTTTTAGTTTTTTGAAATCATCAAACTATGGCAGCTACATCTGACAATGTACAAGGCACAATCTATGTTTTAGTACAAGGTTATGTTGTTATACAGATCATTAACATTATTTGTATGTTGCAGTAAAGCTTGTTAGCAAATACATACATCGATTTTGCTAGTAAGTAAATCTACTATCATTATATTGCAATGTTTAGAGATGGAGTGTTTCCTTGAATAAATACGATATTATTTTTGTGTTTCAAAGTTAAACAGACATGATTTATAATCTATAGCAACATTAATATGCCACAGCCCGCAATATTGCATAATACCAACATTAAATTTACAGCTTAGTAACATTGTATAGTCCCACGCTATCCAGCCCAATATGGATTAATAATACTATATATATATATAATATTATATATATATATAATATATATATTCGACTATTCGTGTTTTGGCTGGTCTGACTTTATTTGTCAACGATATTAATATTCAGGACAACTTTGGTCAAGGTCCCGTTGTGCGGTCCTTATACGCACGTAACGGTGATCGGATCGTTAACCCTATTTTGACCGAACTCGACTAGACTGCGTATTTTAGCAGGAAGCGGACATATTTGTCATAGTCATATCAGGTGACTGATTGTATTGACCTTAATGTCTGCGCTCTGGATGTGAATCTATACATACTTTATACATAGTCGTTTAGAATTGAAAGTCATCGTTGATATCAAATTAATTGCTTAATAGATTACTTCATTTTATATATGACGAAGCCTGTTGCGGATATCATCGTTGGTTTGTTTGAATTAATTGCACGAATTATAACATTAATACCAACATGTGTTTGAAACAGTTTCAATACTAACATCATTTGATCAAGTCCATGCAAAATTGGTGAACATACTCTAAACTGTTAACTTAATAATGTATTGCGAAAACCCTAATAGATGTATGTAACTATGTACTTATTCAATTTGTCTTTTGATGTGAAATGGCACATTGATATTACATCAAACCTAAAAGAAACAATATCAATTCTAAGAAAACCAATAAACTTACGATACCTACAATCAATGTAATTGGATTTAGGGTCAGTTGTCCTACTTTGAAACAGACGGACACGATAAAAGTTCGCCATATATCGGAAACCTGGCAGGCAAGCATGGCCGCGCGATAAATGATATAACATCAGGCCGTCCCTTTCGCAGGTTTTGTAAGTGCGATAGGGACGGCCTGATGTTTTATCGTTTATCGCGCGACCATGCTATCGATGCAGGCAGGCAAGTATGGTCGCGCGATATATGATCAAACATTATTTATTTTAACCCCGAATGCTCTACGATAATGACAACGAAATTGTTTGTCTTCGTGCGATATGTCACACTTTTAACTCTGAAAACATTACAGATAGGGAGGTTTGAGATCTAGTTGTTTCATTGATCAACAACTTACCCTACTTCAGAACGCTTTTCACTAAAAGTTGTTGCTTAGCGGCTTAGCACGAGTATCAATATGTATCCCAACAAACCTCAATGTTGAATATCACAATAGGTAATCCATTTATGTTAGCTTTGAAGGAGACGAACATTGTTATCTTAACAAAAAAGACGTGATACGAATGACGGTTGCTAAATAAAAATAAATTCACACAGTTTCTTTATCCGATTCTATTTTTTACGAAAACGCGTTTAATTTACCACTGGCGCAATTCAGTTTAGAGAAAAATGTGACAATAGAGTTGATTACAATTCAAATTCACCCGATCAGATTTGTAACAAACATATTTTTGCTCTGGAAAAACCTGACCCAATAATCGAAGTTAACCCAATAACCTATTTTACAAAGCCGTAGCACATGCAATAAATATTTCTTAGCGCTAAAAGCTAACCTTTATTAAGTATGGAAGTCGATGAAAGTGATCCTGGGGGTTATTTGAAGATTTGACTCTTTACTACGGGTCAATGGCTAAAATGGATAATAACGAAAATTGAAAACGTGAACCTGTAAAGATAGAAGCGCATTATAAATTTAATTTTGTACGTACAAGCGAGCAAAACGCTTTAAAAAGTAGGAGAAATATATTAGCTTTAGTATTATCCGTATAATAAAGACGAGATATTCACATTTTCTTTATATGCATCCACAGCAGATATTGCATATGTGCCAACGCAGCAATTATCTTCTTGACGCCGTTCTCATAATGTTTGCCCAACAAGTAAATCTGAAGCGTGAGACAATATTTCGACAACCACCTGTAGGTTTGCTCGGATAATGTTAAGGAGGTCAGACGGCGGCAGATTTTCCATTGTGACAATGGTCAATTATGAGCGTCTCGCCCCGATTAGAATTCATAACGGAATGTGGGGCCGAAAACCATATTTAAATGAGCAATAAACATAAATGAGATTAACGCTGTTCTCGGCAGCATCTGCGTTCGTGACGTGCATGGAGATTGTGGTTGCTTAGTAGAAATTGCTTTAGAATCGCTAAAGCCTTTTTATATATTTTTAACGCATACCTATTTTGCTTTGTTCATACCTGTAAATGGATTTATTAAATTATATTTACGCGTATAATGACATTTTATCGAAAAAACAAATTATAACTTACAATAACCTACAGTTATCCAACACTGAAAATCCCGACCGAAAATTAATAATATAACAATAGGATGTTTTCATCGAAGCACTTGATGTTTATGATAGTCGTATTGCATTAATTACGTTCCAATTAAAATTGAATTTTATTCGCAAGTGATTATAGTGATTAAAACAATTGCCCGCATTGGGCAATCCCGCGTTATCGCGACAAATTATCGGCGGCAAAAACAATGGAAGTGTCGCGGGTAATCTGTGGATCTGAGCAAAACGTTGCGGTTACGTATTGGTGGTGAGAAACCGTTCTGCGGGACCGTGGCCTCATTGTCATTTTTATTTCGTCTGTAACAACTGCTTTTCGGATAGGTTTTATGATAGATTTTATTTTTGATAGCGGGATTTTATTTATTTATTATATAATAATAAGAAAGGAATAGTCTTACAGAATTTACGCCAAACTGAAAATAGTTTGTTGGCAAACACTCCGCACACAATTTTTATTAGTATAATCATACTTTACACATTATGTCTACGGAGCACAAAACAAACTTTCTACCTTTCTGTATGTACCTAATTCTGTTATGTTAGATTAGGCTACATTAAGAAATCCTACTTGCTGCGACATAACATTTTTTCTATTGTGTCTTCACATTCGTGCACGTTACAAGATTAATAAATTTATAGTTTAAAAAACTCTAGAAAAACACGCTTTTATAAATGCACGTAAAAGCCAAAAATAAATTATGGATCGTTCAAGTTGTCTCTATTGCTGGGATGAAGAGTAAACTATGTGCTTTTAATTATAATATTTGATTGTAAAAGCGTGGGGCGCTGCAGTCGTGCTGCAAGTCCAGTTAGCGCGCCAATCTGTGTAAACTGCTTCTCGTAATATAGCTTAACTTGATTTCTCAGCAAGTTATACAAAAAGTTTCTCCTGTTACAGCGCCCCACGCTTTTACAATCAAATATTATAATTAAAAGCACATAGTTTACTCTTCATCCCAGCAATAGAGACAACTTGAACGATCCATAATTTATTTTTGGCTTTTACGTGCATTTATAAAAGCGTGTTTTTCTAGAGTTTTTTAAACTATAAATTTATTTTATACTTTTTAGTCCTTAATAATGAAATATATTTAAAATTTAAACAAAAATATTATTTCAAGTAGGCGAATTTCGCAAGCCATTTGTGGCTTAACACGTATTGCTACTTAATAAGAATTAATACCACCTGATGTATAGGTACCAAGTTTATCGCAATAAAGTCATTTAAAAATGTTTCATAGTGCTGCGCTAATTTGAAGATTAATGCAATACAGAACTTAAGGATTTCATCTTACAGAGTAGGAAAAAGACAAAAGGTTGAATTTTCTCATTCGCTCTCTAGTATATTTCCGTGGGGTTGAACCTGGATATGGAACGTGGACGCGACGGTTTGCTAAGCAACTAAAAGACTGATAGTGGCTCTGGGATCTGTAGACCTTCGCGACGTGTTTAGCAGTGGCGTGGCGTGAAATTTTTCGTTGATAACGCCCTTACTTTTGCCCCCCTTACTTTTGCTCTTAAGGGTCACAAGAAAGCCCTAACCCAACTTATTTTAAATATTACATTGATCTTTCTTTTATGCGGGGGGATTCGCCCCCCGAGCCCCCCTTTTGTTTATATACTCTTGAGGGTCACAATGAAACCCTAAACCAACTTATTTTGAATACTACGTTGATATTTTTTTTTTTTGCGGGGGGCTTCGCCCCCCGAACCCCCCTTAGTTTTGTTCTTAAGGGGTCACAAGAAAACCCTAACCCAACTTATTTTACATACTATGATGATCCTTTTTTTTGCTCGTAAGGGTCACAAGTAAACCCTAACCCAACTTATTTTAAATATTACGTTGATCTTTCTTTTATGCGGGGGCTTCGCCCCCCGAGCCCCCCTTACTTTTGCACATAAGGGTCACAAGAAAACCCTAACCCAACTTATTTTAAATACTACGTTGATCTTTCTTTTATGCGGGGGCTTCGCCCCCCGAGCCCCCCTTTTGTTTATTTACTCTTGAGGGTCACAAGATAACCGTAAACCAACTTATTTTGAATACTACGTTGATTTTTTTTTTGCGGGGGGCTTCGCCCCCCGAACCCCCCTTAGTTAAAGTTCTTCAGGGTCACAAGAAAACCCTAACCCAACTTATTTTACATACTACGTTGATCCTTTTTTTTGCGGGGGGCTTCGCCCCCCGAGCCCCCTTTATTTGCTCCTAAGGGTCACAAGAAAACCCTAACCCAACTTATTTTAAATATTACGTTGATCTTTCTTTTATGCGGGGGGCTTCGCCCCCCGAGCCCCGCTTACTTTTACTCTTAAGGGTCACAAGAAAACCCTAGCCCAACTTATTTTAAAAATTACATTGATCTTCCTTTTATGCCGGGGGCTTCGCCCCCCGAGGCCCCCTTTCTTTCCTCTTAAGGGTCACAAGAAAACCCTAACCCAACTTATTTTAAATATTACATTGATCATTTTTTTATGCGGGGGCTTCGCCCCCCGAGCCCCCCTTTCTTTGCTCTTAAGGGTCACAAGAAAACCCTAACCCAACTTATTTTAAATACTACGTTGATCTTTCTTTTATGCGGGGGTCTTCGCCTCCCGAACCCCCTTTAGTTTTGCTCTTAAGGGTCACAAGAAAACCCTAACCAAACTTATTTTACATACTACGTTGATCTTTCTTTTTTGCGGGGGGCTTCGCCCCCGCCCCCAATTTTGCTTTTGTTATCAATTTTTCTTTTGTAAGCATGTGGACGCTAGCCCGCGACCTGGGCTACATATTTAAGGGTCACAAAAAAGACCCTGACCTGACTTAGTTCAGATACTTATTCGGTCTTTCCTTTTTCCGCTCATAAGGGTCGCAAGAAAACCCTAACCTAACTTAGGCCTCGCTTCGCTTCGGTCAATAATAGGTTTGTTATAACGTTGAAAACGTAACGTTCAAAGTTCATTACGTGGCCTTTCTCACAAGCGCAAACACAACTATGGTACGATATGCCATCATGGAATGCCAGTGCCAATCTTCGGGCTTCATTATCAGACCTTGAAACCTAGTCGTGGTCAAAGTTCATTATAAGACTTTTCTAAGAAACCAGAAAACAGCTATGATACGAAGTTCCACCATATAGTTCCAGTTCATATCTTCCGGCTCCATCATCAGACCTTGAAACCTAATCGTAGTCAAAGTTCATTACAAGACTTTTCTAAGAAACCCAAAAACTGCTATGATACGATGTTCCATCATGTAGTTCCAGTTCATATCTTCCGGCTCCATCATCAGACCTTGAAATCTAATCGTAGTCAAAGTTTATTACAAGACTTTTCTAAGAAACCCAAAAACAGCTATGATACGATGTTCCATCATGTAGTTCCAGTTCATATCTTCCGGCTCCATCATCAGACCTTGAAACCTAATCGTAGTCAAAGTTCATTACAAGACTTTTCTAAGAAACCCAAAAACAGCTATGATACGATGTTCCACCATGTAGTTCCAGTTCATATCATCCGGCTCCATCATTAGATCAGTTTAACAGTATCATATTATTGTATTGTCATCAGAACTACATACAGCTGCCAATTTTCATTACGCTACGATCCTTGGAAGATGGTTAAATTAGCCTCCGCAGATTCCATTACATAGTTAGTTACATACACGACGACCTAATAAAAGCGTGTTAAAAATAATCAGCTGTTTGTTTTTATTTTGTCCCAAAAATGCATTTTAGTCAGCATTTCCCGTTGCTAGCAGAAAAATTCGGTATTCGTTACCAATTTCGAAATAAGTTCCAATAATGGCTCTATTTGAATCAACGTTGATTAAGTCCATTAACATTGATTTAATAGTTGGCTGGCGAATTCGAATTTGCAAATACTCTCCAAATTTCCAATTCTGCAGTACCTATCTGAATTTTAAAACTCGATCTGCCTCTCTATACTCTTACCTGCATGATATTATATGGAGGAAACAAAAATTTTGGTGTTTGGCAGTAGACCATTTAGCAAATTAAAAAATTAAAATGTCTTTAATTTTGCAGCTTTTATTTAAGTATTTATTTAAAAACAATATATATTGCACAATATTTTTCATTTTTTTAACACTACTAAGTTAACGTATATGTTTATATCTAAACTATTAGTGTTCGCATATATATACTACCTTGAACTTGTCATATTCTCCCAAGATCCACAGATACATAGAGGGACAAAAGGCAAACGCCGACAACCGTCTTATGATTGTATCATGCAGTCAAAGCCGCCGGCAGCAGATACTCACTCTGTTACATTGGAGCGAACAAAATGTTCACAAATATCGGAACCCGCTTCAATTTCCAAAGCGTTAAGGTGCGTGTTCCGATATTTGTGAGCACTTTGTCTGCTCAGATATATCAGATGGCGACTGTGCGTTCCATCCTACATCGAAGACAATACGGAGACGAGTCGTGAGAACAGGCCACGGGGCCATACGATGCGGAAGCATGACGTATGTCGATACATGAAATTATTATACGGTCTATACGTCTGCCATTTCATTTTTGTTACGATATTTAGACTTGTCTTTAGTTTTTAATAAATGTAATAAGCGGAATAAGTCTTAGATGATACTTGAACTCATAGCCTTTCCATTAAGAACAACTCAGTAAAATGATAAATATTGCGAAAAAATCTTTACAATCGAGGTTCCTCCCTCGATTGTTCCCTTCTTCAAAATTTAATCAATCGGAACGAAATTTGAGAATCTGAATAACGTTCAATGAAATAATCTGTATCGGACCGTTTAGTTTTTTTGGATAATTGTTACCAATCTTGAGTATCACACCTTTTTACGCCATAATGAAAAAGGCCGTTTTTGGAAAATTTTGATTGGCTTTAGCGTCATTAAAAATAAAAATATCAAAAAAATCAAAACGGTCCGACACAGATAAAAATAATAATAATCTGTGTTGAAAAAATCTTTGCTCTATCTTCAAAAACCAGGGAGGAAATAGACGAGAGCGTTTGTATGGAGAATTGACCCCTCCTGTATCGTCTTAAGATATAGCTTACATGTTATTGTTAACAGTTTATAGAAAACATAAAAATAATTGTAACGAATTCATGTATTAAACTTATTTATATAATTTTAGCTTATTGATTTACCTGTAGTATACGGCAGGATTAGTAATATTCGCAACATTTTCTTTAATGGCTAACAAACTTTATTTAAATCGGCAGCATGTTGGTTCCGAAACAAATTCTACGAAACTATTTTACATATTTTCAAGCCAACATTTTGCTACGAAAACTTGAGCTTTACCCAATCCCGACTTACAGTTAACTGCAGATAATAAGAGTATAAACTTGCTTCCGGGGATCAAACTACAGAGATTTGGTTCAGTCTTCTTGTTTGTCTTTAGGGTTTCCAACTGTTCATTGACTGCTGACATTCGACTGTACACTGATATCAGAATGATATTTAGTTGTAATACGGCTCGCCCGCACTACATACATGACGTAAGAGCAAAGGGCACGCTAACTGATTGACAATTAGATATCATACTGATATGCGTAAGTTCGAATTGTCCTGTACGGGTATTTCGTGTGGTGTTGGCTTTGTACACAAACTTGAGCTGAAAACTCGATATGAAACTGTTAGGATCTGTCTTGATTCCTTCGATATTGCTTTCGCCATTCAATATCTGGATGGTGATAAGCAATAATGTGTCAACCCACACGCCAACCATTTTGAGAAAATGGCGTCTAAAGATTTTTTCTCATTTTTTTGTGTTTCTCATAAAAAAAATTGTTTTTTATATAGATTGTTGTGTTTTTCAGCTATAATACGTTCAGTAGTAGTGATTATTGTAGCTTAATTTCAAAACAAACTTCAATTTGACGAAATAATGCCCTTTTCTTTTATTGCGAATTGTTCGACGACGTCAAACTTTTTCAAGACTGTGTTATGATACTTAACCCACTTTTGCTAATTGTTTAAAAATATCTATGAGTCTTAAATAAACATGTTAAAGCACATAAATTGTTATTGTAAAATACTCTACCTATGCATATTTTTAACTTTATAAGTGTTAAGTAACATATCAGTCATGGTCACTTATGTTATTAGGTATAAATAATAAAATAATAATAAATATTATAGGACATTCTTACACAGATTGACTGAGACCCACGGTAAGCTCAAGAAGGCTTGTGTTGTGGGTACTTAGGCAACGATATATATAATATATAAATACTTATATACATAGAAAACATCCATGACTCAGGAACAAATATCTGTGCTCATCACACAAATAAATGCCCTTACCGGGATTCGAACCCGGGACCGCGGCGTAGCAGGCAGGGTCACTACCGACTGCGCCAGACCGGTCGTCATGTAGGAATCAATACATTATTTATTAATCAAAACTTTTAATGATTTTTCTACTCCCGAACTGTTATCCGTCATTTACAGGATTGTGCGTATCGAAAAAACTGAAAACGCATTGTTTGGTTCTGTAATCATGGCAACGCATTGCATTAACGATACTGCGTGCGTGCGCGGGAAGGCTTTGGGCAGCTGAGCTGACAGTGCAAACCTTTGCAATACAGGAAACAGTGTGAATTTCGCGAGAATTATTTAAAAAACTATTAAAAACTAAGTGCATGGTCGTTGTAAAAGTATTGTATGCAATGGTGTTTAACTGACTCCAAAATACTCGTGGAAAGTACGCCACTCATATTTCTTGACCTCCTTTAAACGCCTGTTGAATAAAATACTATAAATTAACTATTAGAGTAATGATCATTTCTAGACACATATTTAAATTATCTGTGCTTTTTCAACAAAAAATCGTTACAAAAATCAAATAATCATCTTTTAAAAAAACAAACTACTTATCTAAAATATACAACAAAATATTTTTTTACGCTAAGAAATAGACTAAGTCATTTAAATTATGAATAACTCATGACTTGTACAAGAACAAAACATAAAATATCTTTAACAAAATAATAAACTACCATTCAGTAAGTATTCAAAAATCAAACAATATTTTTATGCATACATTAATACGTCTTAATGTAATTAGTAATTATAAAAAAATAGTAGCTTATATTAGATTTTTATATAAACACGTACTTGTAAAAAATGTTTGCAAATTATAATAACGAATATGTATATTCATGACTTAAAATGTTCAATTTCGTACTGAATTTACTATTCATGTGCAAAAATATACTAATGGACTAAGTCATAACTTATTCAAACATAAATTAATATGAACAGTTATATTTTACAATATAGTGTCATGGTACTTACACCAAAAACGAACAATTTATGACCCGAATATAATTTAACAATAATGACTTATGTTTTATAACACGGGTCGTAGCATAAAACAACGAATAAAATATCATTTTGCAATAATCATTCAAGTCTCATAGTGGGTAACTATGTCATTTTTTGCGTTTTGCAAGAATGAGTCAAGTGTAAAAAAATCGTTGAGTATACCCTCATAACACATTATTGTAATTTAAATATGTCTTCTGCCAATTACTATAATAAGTTAAGGTTCTTGACACATTAATGCAAAACAGGCAACACACGATATAGGATTTGTGTTAACCTATTTTTTTACTTTTGGGATAGTAAAAATTTTCAAAATGAAAAGGTCATTTTTGCAAATAGAAGTTTAAAAATCCAGCTATAACATGGCATTAAAATCTCATTTTTTTAGTTTTTGTGGGTTGACACATTATTGCTTATCACCATCCATCTGTACTTTGGAAACAGCTCGTAGGTACAAGTCGCTTAAGAGTAGTAAAATCGGACTTTGAAACACTATCGCTTGAACTTAGTTATTCTTTCAACATTTTCTTCGGTCGTTTAAACAGACTTTGTTCTACTGATTTTATATCATAACATTCATAACCATTGATTAATAACTTAATCACTGGTATATAAAATATCGTTTATTATGTAAAAATTGATTTACCTACTGTGTGTGAGTAGTCGATGTATGAAAACTCAAAGTATTTCGCCAGTAAAATACAAATAACTTTTAGTATTGTAAATATATATCTACAATGAACTAGCTAGTCAAGCCATATTCTTGTTTCTCTATCTTGTTTTACAACCACATCAAACATAGATGTAACTTCTTTCATAGTACATTACATCAGAGGCCGGGAAAATGAGGATTTCCGGCCAAGTGGATATATACCGGATAGGGATACGAGGCCGGGAATCCGTTTTCACGCCGAGGCATGTATAGTGCTTTTCTCAAACATACAATGAAATAAAAAAAAATGGACAATATTTTATTAAAAAAAAGTTACTTTGCAGGCCTAGGCCTAAAAAATAATATGAAATCCCTTTACAGTCCTCTCGAGTTGTTGCGCCCAAAAAGCGATACTTCCCAGCCCATTTTAAGGAACGTAAAGACAATATTTCATTGCATGTTTGAGAAAATACCATTTAATAGCAGTATTAACTTGTACTTACTGAAGGTACTCTTTGCTACAACCATTCCTTGTTACGACACCAAACATCTGCCGTAAATACCACTTGCGTAATGTAAGGTGTAAGCATGAGCTTGCGAGACTATTAACATGACATTTATTATTCAAATGAAGATGAATATTATCTGATTTCCCGTGATAGATACTCTCTTATTAGGTACCTTTTATCTTATTAATGAATACCTTACTGATTTCTACTACAATCAATTAACTACAGGGGAAACATTCAGTCTAACTGCCAACGACCTCTGTTATAAGTATTACAATTATTTTAAGTATTACGAAATGCTCCATATTTCATTTTTTTAGTATTAATTATCCTCCGTTTCCAATTTCTCCAATCTACGTGGTCATTCCGGTTACTCCGATATGTAAACTTCGTAAAAAAAGTATATTTGTATAAAAAGGTACCTAAAGGTAATATAATTTTCATACACTTACTTAAATATTTCAATATTTATTCGAACACAGAGGGGTCGGTTCTAACTAGTATTCTAACACTGTTAGCCAACCTTTATTACCATAAATTAAAACTGAAAGTTCCGGCTTTATACGAGCTAGTTTCAGGCATTGGAACGGATACTTTTTCAAAGATTTAAAGGCTACGGCTGGTACTATTACGTATCCGACGTTCAGGTGTAAAAAAAAATAATCTACACAACGATCGTACGATTATATTTCGCACGCGATCAAATAATTCCTTAATGTTCCTACAAACCATGCTATAGGTCAGGTTCTCTATGTTACAATCACTTGAAGGTTTTGGATCTTAGATGAACCAGCATCCGTCATTTGTTCGATGACGGGTGTTAAAGTGGCATCAGTTGTACCTATTTTATGAATACGTAGATTATCACGAATATCAATTATTCGACGATTAGTAAGTTAATTTATTCTACCAGATACGAAACAATATGAAGTAATAACCTGTGTCGAAACGTCGGTTATAATTAATTTAAAAATAAGTACCTCGGCGGTCGAGGTGGTGTAGCGGTTTATCACGTTAGCCGCGTTAGCTGGAGACCCGGGTTCGATTCCCGGCTTCGCCACCAGTGGGCTTGATCGTTTATTCTTTGGTGTATGGTATCTATTTGTTTATAATAAGTAGTTGCTAAACATGACGAAAACGATCATATAGAATTTTTATAAATGGAGGTTGTACACAGTCAATTGTCTTGTCTTAGGCCGATAGTCCACTATCATATGTTTATCATAGAAATATGACCATAGGCAACATGCCGTCCTTTTTCTTCACGTTGGAGTAAAAGGGAGGCATACAGACCTATGATCATATTTCTATGATAAACATATGATAGTGAACTATCGGCTTTATCATTTTTCAATCGCGATGACAGTAGGACCACATTATACTATATTGCGAGCTATGATCGCCCCAACTCGCGCTACTGATGGTAATACATACATGGCCAGAATATCGACGAGCATAATTGGTCCATCGCGTGGTCCTTTGGCTCTCCAGTCGGCGGTCACAAACTCAATCCCCGCCAGATCGGCCATTTCTGCCGCACGTGACGATGGAAGCGATAAAAATGGCTACTTATTTCTTTATAACGTCTATTGGTAGGGTAAATGTTTAGGAAATTGGCAACTTTTTCAGTTCTTTAGATGTAGCGTCTGATGCCTGTTGAACGATAGTAAAATACTTGTTTAGGATCCTGGGATCTTGCTCGAATCCGATAAGATCCACACAAGCCTGGTTCTTGTATGTTAGTAGACCGCTGAAATTGAATTCTTAGTTAATACATACAATCAAGATAAAAAATATAAATAAATATAATAATTTTAATAAGCATTCATCTCTCATGCACATAATGTATGCAATGCTCGTTTGTTATGAGATCCATATAAAAAGCTTTAATTTAGTCCAATACTTTTCTGAAGTATCTATTAGGTATTCACTAATTATTCCGCTGTGAAACAGTGATTACCTAATTACATGCCAACATCAAGTTTGTAACAAAAAATATTTATACCAATGCATAAAATGAACAGCGGTAGATAAAATGAACGAACGACCGAGTCGTTATTAGATTATCCAATTTATTGATATTGTTGTATAACTGAGTACCTACACAATTTATTTATATTTGCTATATTATATTGATGCTGTGGTATATTCATGCAAATATTTTAGTTAGGTACGCTACGCGATTCTCGGTAATATATAAAAATGCGAAAGAAGCAAAGATATAACTAATTAAAGTACTACGCGCATTTTTTATGACGTTAACGTAGCGTCAAATGCAGTTAGATTGCCGCACAATTTTTTTATTTAAAAATAAACCAATGATCATTTATATTTGTACGCGGTAAACGCAGCAGTAAACGCACTGCCATTGCCATTTTCATACAAATTGGGCGTACGTAGTACGTACTTGTGCACTTACGGCAAACGCACGGCGTTTCACAAAAAATTCGCGCGCGATATTCGCACATCAAATTACGTTAACACACGCACCTACCTACACACTACACATACCTACATATGTTATCAATATACATTGTTTCATTTATAAACCAATATTTATTTCCCAGGATTCTCGTAAATATTGTTTCTATATTGCTCCGTTATTTTACGGTCACAGAAAAATGTGCAACACTTAACCGTATTTTATATATTGTCCACAGATTTACGATGTTGATAAGGAGTCCGGCGGCACTGTGTGCCGTCGCACTGCTGCTGGCTGCCACGCCCACTAGATCGGAGGTAAGTTCCAATATTTTAGGACAAAGTTTGAACATTCTTGCATTTCCAGCATTTTATCAATTTATAAAGCTTAAAGCGGTATCGTGTATAGCGGTATGTTATCAATTTCAAAAAACTTGAGGCGGCCGCTAAACCCCTCTATATCAAAGGTAAGATCACAATATTTTAATGCAAAGTTTGTTCTTGCATGTTCAGTCATTTTATCAATTTGTTATAACTTAAAACGGTATCGTGTCAGCATTTTATCAATTTCCTAAAACGCTTAGCTTTATCTTGTGAATTCCTACATCATAATTAAATCAATACGTTGCTCACAATATATGTATATCTCTGCATATATGAAATTAAGAAAACCAGTGATCTATATAAAGAACAATAGCTTTTAACTAAATTTTGATTGTCTAGCACCGACCCATTGATACAGAGCGGATGTTTGCAGTTCTCTGTCAATCATACAAAGGAACATCGTATTGTATGGTAAACAAACCATGTAACATATTAAACGTATTATTACATTCAGGCAATTTCGCAAGAGGTAGGCATTCTCTCACTGCCGTATTTAAACAATGCTTTAAAATGTAAGAGTAAGATGTCACTGCGATATGATACCGATCGATCTGTCAGTGTCAAAAGTGACCTTTCTTCAAACGAAAACGTCATATGCATATATATATGTTGATCTTACCTCATTTACTTGCAATGAGGAGGCACACTCAAAGGTTATACCAGATGGCGCCACCTTAATATCCATTACACAGATAAAGAATTTCATACATGAGAGCGAGAAGATGATATTTTTTTTCTCTCTGAATGACATGAATGACAGTGTACATGCCTAAAAAGACACTGTGCCTCCTCATTCGTAGTTCAGAGCGCCGCCTGTTGGCGGACGAAAAAGTGAGTCTTGTGCCTCCTCATTCAGTTCTTGTGTAAGAGCACGCCACTTTAATGTGCCTTGGTCTCACCTATTATATTTGGTTCGGCTATAAGATGTTCAATTTCGGCATTTTTTCGGATTCTCCAACTGCCATCGTCTCTTTTCACGGGTCCCAGAATCTTCCTGAACACCTTACGTTATGTTACTAGGAGGCTGTTTTCCTCCTTGAGTGTTAGTGTCCAAGCCTCACACCCATACATTAAAATGGGGCGGATCACGGTCTTATAGATCCGTAGTTTTGTGTGTCTACTAAGAAGCTTGGACACCAAGACCTTGTGGAGCGCAGCACTGCAGCGTAAGGTGTTTTGAGTTCGGATGTTGATTTCGTCCTCCCTTGTATGTGTATCAGTGACAGTGCACCCGAGGTATTTGAAGAAATATAAGGTTCTGCCTCTGGGCTGTTTATTTATTTATATTTATAAACTGGAATATGGTATCTATTCATACACGGAAGAGAAATAATGATAATTTTTCTACTCCCGGTGCGTAGATCTTTAAAACCCTACATAAAAGTCTATTCCCCACAGCCAGCGTCTGCCGGCTTTCCGCGCATGCGCGTGTTAGTTATTGTAAAAATATAATAAAAATAAGCTATGAGTTATAAATTATTGAGACATGGTTAATTATAAATAAAAAGAAAAATGTATATTTATTGTGGTTTTATTGAAAATAAACATATGGGTATGTTTTTAAATTCGTATAACTGTATTTGTACCACCTTTGTACATAAAAACATTATCAATATTAACAACATGTCAAACATGTATACACCCGGTTCAACACAAATCAAAATAACGTAAACAAAGTAAATATATGAATATTCTTTAAAATAGTCTGATGGAAAGAGGATATAACAAAAACCAGGTTTATACACCTTAATTTATAAAATGTCTCAATAAGCAGAATTATATTAATACTAAGCAATATTTGAATATTATTATTTTCTTTACTAAGCAATAAACCAATATGTGAACAAATAGCAAAGCAATATCTACTATATAAAAATAATTTCATTTCATTTAAATCACAGCAATATAGAAAACAATAAAATGAAGCATGATCGTACCTCTTGTTGTCTTGTCGCTTAACCAGAACAAACTCTGCCCGAGAACCGAGCTACCTGGCCTTTTAAAGCCTTTAGAACAAGGAGCAACCATGCTAGTATGACCAGTTATCACTGTTATCACTTAACCATCTTTTAAATTGATGGACAATACATTATGATCACAATTATCATCTTTACGAAACTTCAAATCACATAAGATATTTGTTTTCTTAGATTACATTACAGTAAAATACAATTAAATTATAGATAGGAATAATAAACACTAAACTGAAACATCAACGTCCAAGTAACCAAATTGTGATACTAATAATGAGGGTAGTTTACAATTCTGAAATGTTACTATGACACAATCTTTAAACATAATGAGGTTTTATAAATCTGTAAGTATGTGTAGGTGTTTGTATTGTATTGTATTATATTAGATAGAAAGCTATTGCAAATATAATCTATCACGCGCAATATCGAAACAACTGAAAACGCATTGTTTGGCTCTGTAACCATGGCAACGCATTGTTATAACGATACTGCGCGCGTGCGCGGGAAGGCTTTGGGCAACTGAGCTGACAGTGCAAACCTTTGCGTCAAATACAGGAAACAGTGTAAATTTCACGAAAGTTATTCAAGAAAACTATTAAAAACTAAGTGCATGGTCGTAGAAAAACTATTATATAATTATATTATGCAACGGTGTTTAACTGAGTCAAAAAATACTAGTGGCGTCTTAATAACAATTTTCGGCTTCGCCTCAAATTGTTACCCACGCCACTCGTCTTGACCTCCTTTAAACGCCTGTTGCATAAAATACTATTATCTAGATCTTATAACTATATTTGACGTATACTAAAAGTGCGAATCGGGCAGTATGTCCGTATTGTCCGTAATGGCGGTGGATTTTTGGGAAAGGTGTGGAATCTTTTCATTAAGACAAAGTATGTGCTAGAAAAGTATGTCAATGCTGCGCGGAGCCATTTGGGAGAACCGAATTTATATTATTTATCTTTTGTATTTTATTCAAATAGCAATTAATCAGAGTTTCAACAATACAGCACACCTACCAAGGGAATTTAGCGAGACAAGTTGAGTGTTTATTTATTAAATAATTAAAAGAAAGCTTATAGGAGTTATGAGTTAATCAGATTGGGAAAAACAATAATTAAACTAACTGTAACCATTTTTAGCTCCTAAATAGCTTAACTTTCACGACAAAGACAATAAAAGTAAGTATTACAATCAACGTTCATCAATGTTCATTACGCAATGGCGAACAGTTAACAATAAAAACCGGCCAAGTGCGAGTCGGGCTCGCGCACAAAGGGTTCCGTAGCAGCAAATATAATAAACTTATTATGTCAATTTATACACCTGCCAAAATTACAGTTAAATCAACCTATCTCAAAAACTATAAGAGATACTTTGATCAAACCAAAAATCGTTGAAAGAGTTAATTAGCATGCATCACCTCTATTTTTTTTAGAATTTTATACCCCGTAGTTATAAAAATAGAGGGGGGGGACATACTTTTTACGACTTTGAGAGCTGATATCTCAAAAACCGTTCACTTTAAGAAAAATGTTTTTTAGAAAACTTTATATCATTTTAAAAGACCTTTCCATTGATACCCCACACGGGTATGTACATCGAAAAAAAAATTTTCATCCCTCAGTTACATGTATGGGGGGCCCCACCCCCAATTCTTTTTTTTACTATTTAGTGTCATAATTTTGTAGCGGTTCATACAACACATATTCCCATCAAATTTCATCACTGTAGTACTTATAGTTTCCGAGTAAATCGGCTGTGACAGACGGACAGACGGACAGACGGACAGACGGACAGACGGACATGACGAAACTATAAGGGTTCCGTTTTTGCCATTTTGGCTACGGAACCCTAAAAACGCAGCCAAAAGAAAATAATTCCGTAATAGAATTCTGAGGGACTTTATTTAAAGCAGAATTGATATATTTTATACTCGGACGTTTTTAACCCCGACGCAAAAACGACGGGGTGTTATAAGTTTGACGTGTCTGTCTGTCTGTTTGTCTGTCTGTCTGTGTGTGTGTCTGTCTGTGGCATCGTAGCTCCCGAACGGATGAACCGATTTAGATTTCGTTTTTTTGTCTGTAAGCTGAGTTAGTCGGAAGTGTTCTTAACCATGTTTCATGAAAATCGGTCCACTATGTAGCGGTAGGGTTTTTTCAAAATTTTAATTCTGTGGTTATATTGACTCAATAAACAATAAACAAAAATACCTCTTAAATAAAATAATCTGTAAAGCTATCAACTTGTCGAAACTTAATTAGTTATGGATAAATGTACCTAGTTTATTTATTTATAAAGTCTCTGTGGAATGCGAAATTTTTATTTGCACTGGCTGGCTGGATGTTATGCAATGAGATTTTTGCATCGTCCGTGTCAATAGCAGGGCTGTATATCAATATATTTGTCATATAAGCCCTTACTGAAGTTATAATAGTTGCTTCGATTTTTGCAAATGTTATGGTTAATAAACAACTATATATTTACTAGCAATTTAATCTACATTTTGTACCTTTGATGCTACCAAATATCAATAAAACATTTACTCATCGAGATTGATTAACGTCACATCAATATACAATATATATCTAAGTACTGTTGACGTTACATCAACGAATTTATCCATATATTTTCAACTCTAAAACTGAACGACTTATTAGTGAAATTACAAAAGTAAATACACTTGAAATTTGGGTAACATTTTCGGTGCATGTCACGAGCGGCTGAGCACTTTGGACACTTTGTTTGATTTGTTAAAAGCAATGACGAACCTGAGTGAATGTTTAATGTTTATGCACCTACGTGTTTGCCGACGTATAGAACGTGAACGTGCACCGTGACTACGTGCTTTTTGCGCGGACGATTTTATTCCTGTACGGCAGAAATAATGCTCTCTTGTGCCATCCTTGAAGCCATAGGTGCGTGTCGGAAATTTTTACGTCTATTTTACTTTTCTAGGTAAATAATCCACTCTCCACGATGATGAAAGATAATTATTCATATTTTATTACTTCTAAGGTACATAAGTAATAATAAATGTTTCCTTTGATCATCGCCATTTAATGGCCAACATTTATCTCTTTACATTTTTGATTCGATCTAATTTACGTCAAAAATTGAATTTGGACAAATCTGATCCATAACGTATCTTGAGTTAATTTTGGACTCATATTAACGTTTGAATGAGGTCGAGTAAGTAAACTAATCGAAGACAAATACAAAAAGTACACGCTGTTGTACCTACATATACTATGCATAACATTTTTCCGGAACGAATTTTCCTGACATGCCAACTCTATCTCAACTGTCATTGATTAATGAGGCTCATACGTTAGATATGTTGTTTATTTATGAATACAACCTTTATCTCGATATTAAACAAGCTATTTTTAAGTTCGTGAGCGCAACGTTTTCGATTGGTCAGGTCATAACTTTCGAACCGATTTATTGTTACCTCACGGTCACGCAACACAGCCTTGAGGGAGATCAATGGGTATATTTAAACTCGGTCTCTATCTAAATCAAAAGCTATTATTATTTATATTGTACTCTGGTGGTTTAGCACAACTTTAGCACACTTTGAGACATGTCCATGCTTGGAGTCGCGCTGATGTATGGATTCGCGTTCGTGAGCGGAAGTTTGGCGAGACCGCGTAAAAATATACATTACTAGCTTTTGCCCGCGGCTTCGCTCGCGTTAGAAAGAGACAATAAGTAGCCTATGTCACTCTCCATCCTTCAACTATCTCCACTTAAAAAATCACGTCAATTCGTCGCTCCGTTTTGCCGTGAAAGACGGACAAACAAACAGACACGCACACTTTCCCATTTATAATATTAGTATGGATGAAAAATTGGAATATTACTTTAATCCTAAACATTTTTCAACAGGTTAAAAACGGCATCTTATATATATTAATCAAAATACAAATCTACCTTTAAACTACTACAAGCGATAAATTGAAGATCTTTCCCCATAAAACCTAAAAGTGTTTTATGAAAGATTCTCCGCTCGGCCAATAAATTCGCTGCAATGCACCACTCGTGGCCGCGGTGTGCATGCTAACACACTTCCGGGAATAATCTACGATCCTTTATGGCGACGAATTTTGGTTTTTCCAGTCACTTTATACACTCACACACGCGCAGACATACACACAGTTACACACGTTTTTTAGTCGCTTTTCGGATAGTATGTTTGACCTGATATGTTTTTATTTACTATAGAAAACATGTAAATAATTTGTGTTTATTATGATTTACTTGTATCTTTATATAAATAAACTGACAAAGCGGCTTTATAGCAAACTAGCTTTTGCCCGCGGCTTCGCTCGCGTTAGAAAGAGACAAAAAGTAGCCTATGTCACTCTCCATCCCTTCAACTATCTTCACTTAAAAAATCACGTCAGTACGACGCTCCGTTTTGCCGTGAAAGACGGACAAATAAACAGACAGACACACTTTCCCATTTATAATATTAGTATGGATATAGCAATCGACTAAGTGGGACGTTTTCCCGTGCACACTCACATATTATCATCATCCTCGCTGCTTATCCCGGCATTTGCCACGGCTCATGGAAGCCTACGGTCCGCTCTGACAACTAATACCAAGATTAGGCGTAGGCACTAGTTTTACGAAAGCGACTGCCATCTGGATACTGATACGCAATAATGTGTTATCCCACATGAATTTTGCAATAAAATGTCAACTTTCATCGTCAAATTTTTGAGTCTTATTGCAAAATGCATGTGGGATAACACTTTATTGCGTATCAGCATCCCTGACCTTCCAGTTCCAACCCGAAAGGAACTTATTGGGATTAGTCCGGATTCCTCACGATCCAAAAATAATTTGTACGCATATGATTATTATAAAAGTTAATGTCATAATAGTTAAAGTATCTACGTAATGGTGCTAAACTCTTATCACAATTAAGTAGATGTAAAGTCTGAACATCCTATACAATGAATTACTTGCCTACGGTGATGTCGTTAATATGTACAAGAAAAGTGATATATGTATGAGTTTCATGCTATTTTACTTAGTACCATTTAAAAGGTTCTCTGTGCATTTAAATTAATAGATATTTTCAGTACAGATGGTGTTTATTTTACGCACTAGTGCGAGAAGTGGTTCATTATAAGTCAGGTCTAAACTTCAGACTCGGAGGGCCATCTGTACTGAAAAACGTCGTACGATACACGTGCGAAAAGGAAATTCGTAACGAGCGGCGATAAATTAAAACACGACCGCACGCACTTTGTATCGTAATGTATTATTAAGCGGATTACACAAATACACATAATTGAACGTCAGTGTAGCCCGCTTAAAATATTCTAAATAATGCATACCTATATAATAAAGTAAAATACAAACGTTTCATAATTATCTAATTTGTACATTTTTGTTGCAGGATAATCTCTTCACGTGTCCAAATGGTAAGTGTAAATAATATTTCATTCTAACCAAGGAAGATTTATATAGGACTAGCTTTTGCCAGCGGCTTCGCTCGCGTTAGAAAGAGACAAAAAGTAGCCTATGTCACTCTCCATCCCTTCAACTATCTCCACTTAAAAAATCACGTCTTTTCGTCGCTCCGTTTTGCCGTGAAAGACGGACAAACAAACAGACACACACACTTTCCCATTTATAATATTAGTATGGATAGTATGGATTGACAATCTTCATACTAATTTTCATAATAATTCGTACCTCAATTTTTAGCGTCACCTATTAAATAATCTACATCTACATATAACTACTAATGATACCTACATTTTTCAATATGTGTATTGACGTGCTATTATGATATTAAAATATGTCATTTGTTCTTATAAAAATAAAAGCACACAAAAATATTTGGGAAAATCTGATTTTATCCACTTCCAGGCTGCGAAACAGCGCCATCTATTTTTATTCCTAAAAGGCCGATACATTTGAGGGGTAGGTATGCTTTTTTGTATGGATTATGTCAGTCCCGGATATATTATCCTTGATTCTAATTGAACTAAATTTCAACTTTGGCTAATTAAAACATACTGCCCTATTTTAATCAACGCGAAAATTTGCTTCACGTAGAAATAGTAGCTAGGTATTCAGATCATGAATATAATAGGTACTCGTATTAAAGTTTAACTAACAGTGGCGTCACACATAACAATCTAACTGAGGTTGATAGTTGATATTAGTTGATATGTTATTGCAAATATTGCGATAGCATAAATTCGTTGTTTTGTTTTCATTAGCACATTCTGTGCGAGTATCAATGTCATGAACACGAACTAATTAAATAATGCGCTTACTTGCATTTCGTTCGTAATGAATTTTACGTAATCTGGTAGTTTTGTTCTTATTATCTTTTGTTTTTGTATGCTTCTGCAATGATTTGTTTGATGATTTACAGATTCAAATTAACCATTTACTTACTTAGCATAAGTATTACTTACGTATTCCTAACAAAACACTTTCATTAGTTTCTTCGTACAGATTACCATATAAAGCGCTACCTACCTTGAACTAAACCTTATTTAAATGTGTCCCAAACATTCCTCTAATCCGCAAGCATAAGCTCCCTTAAAATTTCTAACCGCACAATGTCCTGTATACCTATTTCTAAGCAATTTGAGGGTTCATAATAACATTAAGGTACCTACACATTGTTTTACCGAGCGTGGGTACGCGCGTAGTAATTTATAAACAGCTGTAACAATGCCAAAGAGAACTTTACACTCGCATTATGTGTTGCAACTGAGCTTCCTACGCGAATTGTGTACTTTAAAATGTACAATTTTGAATAGCTCACAGCCTGTCTGATTAATTATTTCACTTATGAAGACGCAAAGTTGCAAATATAGGTGTGTACATTTATACAAGCTTGTGTGTGGATGGTAACAGAAGAACTTATTATGTTCTGTGATCTCTCTTTACTAGACTAGTAGTTGAGCTATGTGTAAAGAGGCAGGTCTAAGTAGACCTGAGTATTCAAGTCAACAAAGTATTTGTGTCAACGTTTACAATTAAAACTCGTCTAATTTTGGAATAATTATTTGATGAGTTTTAGGGTTGAACCTAGGCTGCTATTCTACTGTAATAGACATAGAGATATTTATGCTCTGAGGTAATAGTAATTGAAATTGAAATTGAAATTCTTTATTTCAGGTCTATCGACCCATATTTTTGTTAATAATACATTTAGCTTAAAACTAGGTTATTTATTATAGATTAGGCACATACAATTATACACTAGAATACAATAGAATAATTAAAATAAAGTACGTAAGTAAGTAATTAAAATAGTAATAACTAGTGTAAGATTACAAATATTTGAGCAGCGCAATTGAGTAGGTATCATCCTACTCAATTGCGCTGCTCAAATCTTTGTAATTCACAAGTTGTACATAAATGTTCGGTGACTTTTTGTAAAACGCTTCATAATGCGGTGTCTGTGCAGTCTATGGATGCATGTGTCTCTACATAAACGTCGAGTACTTTTGTGCACAAAGCTTTACGATTTTGGAACAATTTACATTCATTTCATGTTCGCCGGTCCTGCGAAGTAGTTCTAGAAATTCTCATAACATTTTCTAGAGTAGAAAGTTCCAATATTCTAAGCCATACTCATGTCGCGAGGAAGGTCAACTGAACTGAGGTGATTCACTCGAGTAAAGTGAAATGGTTCCGAGCTCTTCGATATCGGCCTTTTGCATCCGCATTGCCGCTTTGTGACTGATCAAAGATTTTTACATTTTCTCCACTCCTTTGTCATAAACTTTTCAGTAAACTTTATACAGCACATTTGTGTGAGCCAAGAAGACAATTGTTTGTGCTACAATTCTTTATCAGTCTTCCGTATCAGAGCGAAAGTGGCAGTTGCATTTCACTTGATTCGTAGCAGAAGCGATTGGCGTGTTGGCTACGCGGCCAGGGTTACTAATGAAAATAAACATTTGTAAAAAATGGACACCTGGAATTAAAATCGCAGACCCTAATCCTCTTCGACAACGACACGACCATAAAGTCTAGACGATCTAGACAAAGTAATGACTATAATTAGTTGAGTAATCCCGCAAGCATGTAGACACCGAGCTTCGATGCACGTTTTGTTTTCTGATTTTTTTGTTTGCCAACTAATGATATAATATCTTACCATCCATCACTATTACTATTCATTACTGTACTTTAGACCATCTACAATAAATATTTCAGCTTTAAAAAGATGGACATGCAGCTTACGTATTTTACATTATTAAATCCGGGCGTAATGTGATCCATGATAATAAATCAGGAAAAATGATTTTTCTCCACATTGGTGCAACCGCAGGACGGATACTCAGGCAATAACGATGCAATGTGTCAGGCGCGCCTATAATGAATTTACAGGTCACCGCCCCGCGGCACGTCGAGCCAAGCCAAGGAATTATTCCCTGGAACGTACTTGATTTTCATCACCCTCGTAATTAGTAGAGGAAATTCCCCAAGGCACACCGAGCGGTTAACTTCTTGTTTGTGTAATCTTAAACTGGTTTTGTACTCGATTTCATTCCTAAGATACTTTTTCACGTCGTAATGTTGATGTCGCAGTCTCTTTTCAGTTTGGTTATCTGTTGAATCAGAGTTTATAGCTTTGAACGGGCCGTAAACAAAACATATCTTTTATCTAAGAGGGCCCAAGTACTGAAACGTGGGAAATCGTCGTTTTCATGCGCCAACGCACATAGAAGATTTACTTTTATTTAGGTGAAATAGTGGTCTTTATTTTTTTTTAACTGTCTTAGTAACTAGGTATCATTGAATCTAAGTATTATTGCATAGTGTTTTAAATATTAAAATATACATATACCTTAGTGCGTTTTCACATTATCCGATCCGATATCGGATGTCGCAACGATATCCCATACATTACAGGCGCCATCTTGGATTTTATCTATTGAAATCCTTTGAAAACGGACTTACGCTTACCAATATTAAAAGTTTACCCCGTGAAGCTCAATTAATGCTTTACGCGTTCGGGGAATTCCACGTAACTGTACCTACGTCATATTTTAAGTGACCACTTCTTAGCATTTTTATTTATTTATGATGCAAATTAAAATATAAAGCAAATAATTGGTAACTTACATTACTCTGCTACATAATTACCCATATACTTATATCCTTTACCGTGTTTTTGATTTTATCGCCCTTTCATTTATGAGACCTGAACCCCGTTTAAATGTCATTGATATCAGTAATTTGTACCTGGTTGCATTTAATTCGATAACGTACAGTACAGAATATAAGATATTATGTTAAAATATGTAAATAAGGTATCGTACAGTAACGAATGACTTCCACAACAGTATTACCTAATATATGTGCTGTGTGTGTGTGTGTGTGTATATGTGTGTGTGTGAGGCGTGATTGTATGTAATATATGTGCTGAACGTCAAGAGTCGAAAAATGTATGAGATTTCTGATGTGTTGTTTTCGCTATGTTTATACTTTGTTGACCGGTCTGGCCTAGTTTTTGCATGCGAAAACGATGGTCTTGGATGGAAATCCCGGGAAATCCGAGAATGGCATATGTATTTGTATGATGAGCACAGATATTTATCCTTGATTCTTCATGATTAACTATTTGTGTATTTTATGTACAGTTATCTAAATACCCACAACACAAGCCTTCTTAAGTTTAGTGTGGAAGTTGGTTAATCTGTGTAGGTATCTAAGTAGGTACGAGTAGGTATGTCCTTTAATATTCATTTATTTATTCATAGAAGTTCGTCCTTTGCGAGGCACAGAAGATTCAAAGCAAAATTAGAGTCGTCGCTGCATTTAAATTATAAACAAACTTGTAGGTGTTCATACAATCTCGACTTTCGTCTGACATGTGTTTACGCGAAACTAGCACGGCTAAGAATGTGGCTACAGACAGATTGAATCAATCCAAACTTGGGATTGAGATGAGTCTGTGTGTACGGATCCCAAACTAAGGGATTAATCTCCGGGAGACATGACTACATTCCAAAACTCGATTATCGAATTATCTCTGCATGAGCCTGGGGCGTCCAGGAAAATAATTTTAGAAGGTAGGTAATTTGGGGCCGTTAAAATTATTAAGTGTTTTAAATTATTTATTTCGTTTATTAACTGAGGTTGGTTAACTATGTTGGTCTTACATGTAACTTGTGCAGAGTCAGATATGTTGGCAACGATTTTGACAAGCTTGCAGGAGGCAAAGTTGTATTTTAACGCCAAGTGTGGAATTGAAAAACGAGCAAGTGAAAGGATTCTATAGTCGAAGTTCGAGAATAGAATCTGAACTTAGCGAGTTTTTCAATACACGAGAAGTAAAATACATTTGCACCCGTGTGTAACACAAAACTTTTCCCCTCACTACAGCGAGGAAACTACAAAGGAAAAAAATGCGTTTATCACTGCTTCCAGTAGTTCCACAGTGCATGGTAAATCATCTTCATTACTAAATTCACCTACATTTGTCAAATTTAAAGCAGTTTATTTGACTATATTCAAGGTCAAATTACTTTACCCACTTTAATAACTCGAGTCACTTTCCGCCCTTAATACACAATTTACTATTTAAACGTCAAACTTCGATGAAATTATGAGACGGGGCTATCAAAATTATTACAAACCTATCTGGGCCTCCCTAAATCCAATACGGGCAAATATTTAAACGGTGTTTAGTATTCCAAGGAAGTATATTGATACAAACAAAGTACTTCGACCCGCAATGACGGACGGCAAGTTACGCCTCGTAAGTTTTTATATTTGCAGCAAAATTTACAATAATGAATTACGCCGAAATTCTATATCTACCAGATATTATATTAGTAGAGTGGCATAGGAGAGAACCGAACTATATAATTACTAGCTTTTACCCACGGCTTCGCTCGCGATAGAAAGAGACAAAAAGTAGCCTATGTCACTCTCCATCCATTCAACTATCTCCACTTAAAAAATCACGTTAATTCGTCGCTCCGTTTTGCCGTGAAAGACGGACAAACAAACAGACACACACACTTTCACATTTATAATATTAGTATGGATGAACAGAGTCTACATACGTGAATTTACTTGACTTAAAGTTACATCTACACACGACGACACCTTTACTGTTAGGTTATCTAAACTTTCATGAGATTTAGGATTATTCAATTAATTTTGAAACAATATTCGTCATTAATAGAGTTATAACATAGAGACATAGCGTATATTTAATTACATATTACATTATAAGAAAGTTTGTTGTTTAATCCAGTTATTCGTTATAACAGAATTAGAGTAGATTTTCAAATTGTAAAATACTCAAAGGGATACTGAAGTAAGCTTTAAAAGGCTAGAGTATTAATTAAGCTTGCATGCTTTAGTAGGTATAATAATATAATTTTTCAACGTAAATAAAATTACAATACCCATGAGTCCAAACTGGGTAACTTGTAGCTTAGAGAAATGGGCCGCTGGTCTAATAGTTATTTGTTTTACAAGGGGGCAAAGTTGTTGTTTAACCGCACGTGCCAATATTGATACCCGAGCAAGCGAAAGATTCTAATATTGAACCGCGAGCGTAGCGAGAGGTTCAAAAAGTGGAATCTTGGGCGTTGCGAGGGTTTCAAGGCACGGAGGTTAAACAAGCTTTGCCACCGAGTGAAACACAAATTTTTTCACCACACCAACACGAACAAAATACCGACTATAAAAGATCAAACTAAATCAAATCCATCAATCTATTCAATATTTATGATTCAAATCATCATTTATAGGTAAATTTACCAGCCATCTTAAGACATCAAGTTAAAATTTGTATGAATTTTCTTTGCACTCTTGTGGATAAAATGCGATTTTGCTATCTGTTTTCGAATAGCAAAGTAAGCCTTTACCAGTTGGTTGGTGAAAATATAATTGTAATATGTAGGTACTCATTGTTCTTTTGCTTGACTGATTTACCTGAATGATTTAAACTTGGACTTCCCCATTATCTAATTCTCAGATTAAATATTGAATATAATATATTAAATACAAATGTAAATTGTGAAATATCAAAGCTTTGTTTGTTATATTGAATATAATATTTTAACAGGAAATCGTGTAAACAAATACCTTCTGTTTTAAGCTACATAACAAGAGAAAAGTTTTGAGTTTGTAATTTAAATAATGAAGTTGGAATGAAACAGGTAACAATAAATTATGTTTAAATGTGTAAGTTGCAACGCGCCAAGTAGAAATTAGCTACAATTTATGATTCTGTGTGGTAGTGTTGTTTTAATGCTCTTTCGCTTTACTAATTTCGTACCAACACACCTATTCTTATTTGCACATATCAACTGCAGTTTATCATCCTCTGACAGGGTTTTTTTATGTTCAGGGTTTAATTTTAATACTAAATGTTAATTTATACTTTTAATTATTCTTAATATGTACTTACATTTCAATTATTTTACCTTGCCTTTGGAATACGTATTAATTTAGGATAACTTTTTTGAAATAGGTACGTGTACCCGTAATTAAGAAGAAAAACTGCAAGCATTTTCGGATTGACCGTGCCCTATTAGAAAAGCTCAAGTTGGAATAAGAAACGAATCGTCTGTTAAACGTTTAGTATATAAAACCCCTAAGGCTACTAGACTCATATCGAATTTGGCCCAATAAATGATTGTCTTCTGTAGTACAATATTTGACATAAAATAACTATATTTATAGATTTTGGGTATTAAAAGCGTATGATGACTACGTATTTTCGATTAAAAATGTGTGTAATTTTTTATTTATTTAGGCCACCGAAAACGCTGTCAGCGATGTAGTGACGTCATCGAATTCGAACCTTACTGCATGTCAAAACAATCACTGACATATTGGACTTTATGCCTTCATACTTAAAAAGTCAAAAAATGTTGTTTACGAATAGACCTGATACACAGATAATGTATAAATTAACGGGACTGTGTTGTTTTCGCCTGATTACGTAAAAGTATACTTTAAAAATATGTGCTCTGCCTACCCCTTTATGGGATACAGGCGTGATTGTATGTTGTATGTATGTATGTATACTTTAAAAATATTTTTTGCTGTTTTTAAGTCATAATAAAATATTATAATATTTTAATTTCGGTTAATTGGACAGTACTTAATCATATAAGACAGACTTAAAGAAAAGGTCAAGTAGCGTATTGTATACCTACTACCGAAGAAATTCTTGACTGGGACCAGTGGTTTGCATAATTAATTAATTACTTGTGTAATTCAATTATATACTTTATAAAAGTTATAAAATTAATAGCTGAAATTGGGTAAAATAATTAATTAGAGAAATTAATTTTAAAAAAATCAATTGACAGTTACGCAATTATTTCCTACGTGTAATTGAAAATATTTGCTGTAATTACATTTCATAATTGTAATTGTTAATTTAGTTATTTTCTGACCCACATTGACTCTATCTGCCAGATGAAGCAGTAACAAAGCGTGTCATTTAGTTAATTTGACTATTTGTGTATCCATACAGTCCCTACTACAAATTCAAACTGTGAGATTAGTTCAGCTTTGACAAGACCCATTCAGTGCCAACGTCGAACGTCGAGCTTTAATAGCGTTGGCAGAGACCACGCAACTGTAATATTGCATTGTACAGTATAGCGTAACCTCCTCGGAACCCGAATGCATAGCGTATCATTACCACAGAATATATAATAGTACAAGTACAGAAGGCCCACTGCTTTGATGTTCACAAAATGCCGCCTTTTTAAATGCCTACAAAATTTTAACAAAGAAACGAGCCGCACGTGCGCAGCGTCGGACGATAGGGTTGCTTATGGATTAAAAGGAATTAATACTCAGATAAAATGTTATACTATTATAGTCAAGTTTTGGGTACTCTCTAGGTATATATACAGTATTCATATATTTTTGTTTAAGTCCCAACATCGCAAGCCTTAATTGAACTTTTCCATGGGACAATCAATAGTAGATCTGTGTAAGATTGTCCTATTTTATTCATGATGGCTATTTAACTAAGCATTATTAGCCATTCCACACGCAGACATCCCATATGAACCTTAAAAAAGTATTTGCGACGTAAAGTAACAACGGAAAGTACGAACGTGCGTTCCGTGAGAACGCGCGCCACCCCTGATTAGGCCGCGAACTCGCGGCCGCCAGCATGTACTTGTAGCGCGGTGATAGAATCGCGGAGTGAGCCGCCCCTGTCATTACATTCATTACTATACGAGTATTACCCGGATCATTCGATATGCAACAGAAATGCATCATCTTTGAAAATTTCAAATGTCTAACGATCATGATGGTTCATGGATTTCATGAGATACTGCCTGATGACTGACGGAAAGATGGAGAGCGGAATCTTAGAAATAGGGTCCCGTTATACCCTCTAGGTAAACCCCTAAAAATATATGTCGCCGGTACTAAATCCACCCTATCCTTTATGCATAGCATTTGTATATGGAAATATAGCTTTCAGTTTAAATGAACATAGCCTTTGTGAATTATCGATTACTGGCGCTTCAACACTAAGCCGCAGACCCATTAGGCCTAATTAGCAAGTCTTTTGTTCTCACTTGCATAATCTAAACACCTGTTAAAGATGAAGGCCGATATCCCACTCAAATAAATCTACTTTCATCATCAACCAGCGTGGGCAGCTGATTCATTATCATTAGAGGAGGTATGTGAAGACTAGGTACCTTACAATTTGTTTTCAATATTTGTACCCTAAGAGATTGAACCTATAAAGTGCCTGTTGTATACAGATACCACTGAATTGTTTTCCATCAAAAAATATAACCCTGCATCTTTTTTATACGCCCAAAACAACTAAACCTATACCATATATCAATTAAGCACTTTAATTTGATTGGAACGCAGCATGGCTTTGGTCTATCATTTCATCGCTGATACATCCCATGTAGCCAGGATCTTAAGACTGTGGTCGATAAGGTGTACTTCCTGCTTGATGATACCTGCGACATTTTAGCCCATCGTGCGGCGGCCAGTTATGCGGCAGCTGAATTAATTACATCGTACGTCGGGTGATTAAGACGGCAAGCTGTTAGCCAGGTAATCCTGCCTGATACTATTTGGTTCTGGCCGCAGCTTGAGCAAGTTAACGTTCTAATATTGTATCACCAGTAACGCCAACCCGCTAACATAATTGACGCGAGGCGATTTAATCTGTTTCAATCGAACACAACACATCGGATGAATACATGATAATATTGATAATCCAGTTAATCGTATAATTGAGAATATAATACGTATCATGAAATACTCAAAGGATAACATAACCGCTGATCAAATAAGACGTTGTAGCTATTAACAAATCTCCAATATAAGCTAGAGATTAGGACGAATTAGAATTCCAATTAATCTAACGCGTTGTCTGATTATAAATTCAATTTTGCTAAGTACCGCTATATCTGAGAATAGATTTGCATCTGTAGATACCCGTCTATTTGTACATTGTTGATACAGCCCCCATCAATTTTGAGTCATGAATTAATTTGCCTCGAATGAACATTGCATACGTGAAGTTTGCTGTCATCATGAAGATGAATAGGTACTAATTGTTTCTGTATTTAAGAGATAGACATAGAATTATACATGTAAGCTTACAAGTTTATTACTATGTATTAACCTGTCTAGTACTTAAATATCAATTACACTCACGTTTTAATAGTTAAAGTGGAATAGAAGTGAGTACCAAGCTTTTGGATGAAATATATTTAAAGTCACATACAGGTCGAACGCGATTAATTAACATTATTTTACCTTTTTTCCCAACGTTAAAATATGTGTACAAAGCGCGAGAACTTAAAGTGTTATTTTGGATGAAATGCCAGAAGTCCCTATTGTATAATCCATGAAAAGTCTACAGCTGATTAATGCTAGTGCGATTTTAAAAAATGGCTCATAAACTTCAAATTTACTGAAACCAAACTCAAGGATTTCATTTAATTCACTCTGTGGTAACAACCCTATTAATTAAAGGAAAGATTCACTTAAGTTTAAAAGATTTACTGAAGTCTGATACCAAAACCTTACTTACTTTCATTAGTATAATTGGAAAATAGGAAAGTTTGCCTTGAAACAATAACAAATTAACCTGCAAATCTTGAACACAAACAAACGAGAAATACCGTCTATAGATTCCGTAAAACAAGGCCGCGAACGACGCTCAACTTTTAACTGGACAGCCAGTCACAGGGATAGTTGGGACAGATTGACTACAACGATTTATAAAATTCGAAAAATCAACCTCACAGTCACGCAACAACATTATTTACGCATTTCCATTTTCTACTCGTACTTTCCTGACAGTAACGCCGCTACTGTATTTATTCATTTTTTCCATAGTCGTCTCAAAATTGGAAACATATGATAAAACAGGAGTCTATCCAAGGTCTGGTCTAAGCTAATCTCCGACGAACATACATACATACAACATACATACAATCACGCCTGTATCCCATAAAGGGGTAGGCAGAGCACATGAAACTACTAAAGCTTCAGGGCCACTCTTGGCAAATAAGGGGTTAAAAGAAAACGAAACTGTGGCATTGCAGTGACAGGTTGCCAGCCTCTCGCCTACACCACAATTTAACCCATATCCCATAGTCGCCTTCTACGACACCCACGAACATTTTTAATCATATTGTCATATCGCCAAATACACCACTGCGCTAGCGTGCCATTTACGCAACAATACATTTTCCGTAATCAACCCGCCGCAGACACGCTACACATAATATATGTCCTGCGTCAAGATCCAGTATTAACCCTCTAGAATTCAATCAACAGTGTTTAGTTTATGTATTGTATCCACAGTCTTTGAGATAATTGATCTGCTATCAAATGGACTGGATGGAAATGGAATGGACTTTCAATTGGCTCATCTATCTTCCAATTTCGCTCTATACGGTATGTATACATATTCGGTACAGTAGACAGAGACAGGGGCCTAGTAAAACACATGGAATATTATTTACCCTCTGTTCGCATTCTTCATGCCAATATTTAGACATTGGCTAGACTTTTTAAATACAAAATTATACTAACTTGATTGCATTACTTTTACAGACACTCATCGTTACAATTCCTGTATAAAGAGTCCACATTTATTGCCCCTTTTCTGATTCTACAGAACAAATACCAATTCCAACAAATCCTTTGTAATCTAAACATCAGACATTCAGTTAATTTTATTCATGAGTAATGAGTTCAAGCGTAGATGATCAAGCTGTTCTAAACGACGTTGTGCCTTTTCTATTGTTCAATAAGAGGCAGGAATTCCTTCGCTTTCACCGCCCGAGCCGAGTTATGAAGCCTCAGATAAACGCAGCCGACAAGGCACTCCTTGCGCTCGTTAAGACTTCCAACATATTTATACCTACAGCCAACAATAGTGCTGACGCTTCCTCTACATCGGTTAGGTTAGGTTCTGTCAGCTTCGAAGATCGCATTTATCATGTCTACCAGACCACAGCATGCTCACTATGATTTAAGTTTTGTTCAAACACTCCCATCTTTTTAAAGCTTAAACTCTACTATAATATTATTACCTACCGCACATCTTTGCTTTGATCATACTTATTCAAAGCTAGGAGAAACTTTCCAATCAAAACTCAATCTTAGTCATACCAGAAACTTGCAGACTAAGTTGTTAAGTTAGCACTAAGATACGACAGCGTAAGATACAGTTACGGACACGATTTTAATGTATTGCAAGTTTAATCCAAAGCAAGGGACCGCGCACACCCGCATATCAAGCCATCGTAATTACAGCCTTGGTTTCCTCAATACTACTAGTTTCACCAAGTCTTACCGTTAGCCTACAACGGGTAGGCCTGAGCTACCTAGTTACCTACGAAACTTAATAGCTTTGCACTTAATACGAGATTAAACACCGTTATCAAATAAAGTCATTTTATGGTTATGCGCAACGAGTAAAATTGTTAACTCTAATTTTGTGACGAATGAAAAGTGTATTTCGCGCGCTGTTATCAAATTTAGAGCTTAAAATTGCATTTTGCTACTGTAGCCTAACTTTATTCTAGAGTTAAAATAAATTAGATATAGTTTGTAATGTTTGTATTATAAAATGGCAAAGCACATCAGACATCGCCGTAAAGGTCACATTACATCATACAATGACTCATAAGTAATATACAGCTACTTCTTGTATGTGCTTGTGCATAGTATATATGATGAATTTAATAATGATTGCAATTTCTGGGAGGGTACAATCACATACCTACTTTCAAAGGTTGTCCACTACACTACTCCTGTGCGCGGAACGCGGTAAAGGATCAAAGTTTTACTGTAAATAACTGCAAACAGCCGTAGACTGGCTTCACCATGTCGAACCTTCAGAAGTTGTTAGTTCTTTTATTTTTATTCGCCGAACGCGGAACGGAGTGCAAGTAAATATGACGTTCAAATGCCAATGTATGTAACCTTTCACGTACTATTTCTTATATGATTTTCGTGACTTAGGTTTAGTAATAGGGATTTAGCTGTTCGTTTAAAAAAATAGTGCGTGAGTCTCTCCGCGTTAATGAAGTGAAACTTCGTAATGTGGAAATGAAAATAATTGGTAAGTAGGTATTTCAAAATTCGTTGGAAGTCGACATCGACAAGTTTCACTTCAAAAAGTACTCTAAAACAATTTGAGTCTTCCTTTTTAACCCCCGTCACAAAAACGACGAGGTGTTATAAGTTTGACCTGTCTGTCTGTCTATTTGTCTGTCTGTCTGTCTGTCTGTCTGTCTGTCTGTCTGTTTGTCTGTTTGTCTGCCTGTCTGTGTGTGTGTCTGTCTGTGGCATCGTAGCTCCCGAACGGTTGAACCGATTTAGATTTAGTTTTTTTTGTCTGAAAGCTGAGTTAGTCGGGAGTGTTCTTAGCCATGTTTTATGAAAATCGGTCTTCTATGTCGCAGTCGGGGGTTTTTTCAATTTTTTAATTTTGTGGTTAGTTTACGAGTTGTTCTACGTATTCACACGTTGAATGTGTCAATTTATCGAGCGAATCAGAACCGAGCCCAATGTCACGAGATGTAAACAGCTTAATGAAGGCGCATTAAACCTTTTGTCATGTCAGCAGAACCGTGGTCCTATTAAGTTGGCTCTAAACTTGGCACGCATCAGCTGAGAGATTTGGAGCATTACAATCTGGGTCAGTTGTTTAGTAAGGCGCTTGATGTTGTGCAGAGACAATAGTAACTTGTACCATTACGCGGGAGGTAATGAGATGTAAATGTAATTGTTTATTTAACTATTCATTCAGATTAAGTAGCAGTAGGTAGCTGAGCATCGATTATGTCACAAAATTACGACTAAACAAGTTCAATCCTCGTATTCCTCGTGTATGATGGAAAGAGGAAATTCCAACTTTTACAATGTGTGACAAAGGCAAGATATTGAACTTCTGGTGTTTCAGGAGTCTATGGGCGGCAGTGATCGCTTACCATCAGGAGACCTGTCTGCTCGTTTGCCTCCTATCGCATAAAAAAACTTCATAAATAAATGGTTTTCATATATTCAATAGCAATCATTTAAACTAAATAATAAGACACTCGTAAAGTCTGTGAAAAATACCGTTAGTTACTAAATTATTTTAGTATCGATGGTTTTTATTGGACAAGACAATGTGGTCTTTGTATAGGCGGAGTCAATTGAGCGTCAAAGAGCCTTGAAGGCAAATGTACCTAATGAGTGAAAGGTCTCCATCATATGCACTGCTAGCTTGAGTCACTGATGCCTTTAATACGATATTATATGATCAATCTACTGCTAGTCACAAATTGACACGAACTTAATGAACCAACACGAATGTGGCGTTGTCACGCTAAAGAAGTATTTTTTGTGTGCCTGTTTTTTATGCTTGAGATAAATCTGTGCTAAAACTGATTTTAAGATAGGAAGTATTTTTAAAACTGAAACTTATATTAAACACCATTTTATTAAGAATAAATCATTGTTTTATCACTATGTTTTTTTATTGAGAATGGCATATTTGTGCCAGTTATTATATTTGCCAAAAATCCCTTATGTAATCGTGGGAGATAACAATAACAACTAATGTCCAAAAGCAAATTGTGTTACGATGTAGATTTTAGCTGGAAGATAGCCAAACGAAACTTTCGTTCAAAATATTTGTAATTCTACATAAACAACTACTACCAAGTACCTACCAACTCGTACATTTTGAACAATAAAAGAGACCAACTAGGTAATTAAATAAAATGTAGTTTCATGCACGCTGTACAGTCTAACAAGAAACATTAGAATTTAAAAAGTGGCAACATTGTTTTGTTTCCTTACATACATATTTGAAAGGGACACTTGTATTGTTGCTTACTGGTCACTGGCTGTAAATATTATCCGTTGCAATTAAAGAATACTAACTCCTTTGGTAATCTAACACAAGTATGGAAGCCAAAATTGAATCCGATTTCATTCAGTAGGCACGGAACATTGACTCCACCAAATGCGCCGATTGTGCTAGCCAGACGACTGATTCAGTCCGAACTACTTAAGAACTTGAACTGTTAAACCGTTTTAGTAATAAAGGATGCCTACATTCCGACTTCAATACGGCGGTTTTTTTAGAGCCAAAATCGTTGAGTGATTTGTGTCAAATGTACGACATTTTTTTCTTCTTTTTCTAATTGTAAAATTACTATTCGTGGCATCACTAGATATTAGATTTACAATCCTTGAATTCTTAGAAGTCACGTATACGGGTAGCGTGACCGAAGGCCTCGACCTCCTTGATGTGACATTCCTATTAACCGAACACAGGCAATTTCAGTGTACCTAGTTTTAGTATTTATTTCATGTGTATTTCACGTCTATCACAAAGATAAACCGCTTTTATTTGTTATAAAACTAGTCATAAAATATTAAGTACCTATAGAACAGAATATGTGAGTGGGTTGAAGTTTTTATTTCTATTTAAGACACGCGAAAAAGAGTTTACCTATCTTTGTTATTAGGTTTTAATAGTTAGATGAGAGTTCAAAGACACGAAGCGCTATAAATGTTTTGACGACGGCAAAAAGGTAAAATAAGACGGATTAATTGAAAGAATTTCTGGAAGCGGTTGTAAGTTAATCTTGGAAATACAACGAATCGTATTCAAAAGTTTCTCGTATAAATCTGTTCGGTTTAATTATTTACGTATTTAACTCATGCAGCAATGCATGTAGCTTCAAAGGTGCATAACTGTTGTAATAAAAGACCAATTCTCTATTCCTCAATTTTACTAAAGTCATCTTATATGCGATTATCAGAATCCGCCACAGCAAGCAGTAACTCGATCTCCGGTAAACTAACGTATCCGTGGATCCTTTACAAGGCTGAAGGTTGCACGAGGGTACTCCACACAATTGAGCGGCAGCGACCGTGTCGGCCGATCCGAAACTCGACCTCTGCGCCGATACGTCGACAGTTAGACGAGAGCTCTTCCGTGACGCGACATGGGAATTGGATGCAGTTCCGATCAAGGGAAATAATACTTGTAATATAATATAATACAAGTGATTCTTGAAAATGCTGTTTTCGTTTAGGGACTTTGGATTGACGACAGAAAGCTTCTCTCCGTCGACACCCAATTACACAAAACATGCTTTTATCATCATGCCGCTGAAATATTGTTTTAACAACGAAAGTTCTGTCGAGTAAATACTTTAGAGGTTTCTTGATATTTTATAAAGTTGATAATAATAGGTAATACCGTCCGCTTTATATTGTCATTGTTTAACAAATAAATAAACGGATGATAATTTTCGATGCTCATTGCAACACAAATGAAACAAGTTCACAAATTAAGTGGGTATGACAGAAAACCTTCAGCTTAATTTGTATTAATTAAATAGTTATCATGGCATTGGCATTTATTTGGAGGAAAATGAGTAATTAATTTGAGTAGTCGTCAACGAGCATTTCGATTCGATTCAATCGAAAATTAAGCTGAGTAGATAGCACATTTCGTGGTCGACCGCAAGTGCTAAAGGTTCGCTTAACGGATACGATTCTCGTTGGCACCGGAATGTCTTCGGATACAGTCACGTTCATAAATGTTGACACATTTTCTGTGGCTATTGGAAGTTACTGACATTTATAAACAAAGCTGACTATATTTTTCTGGGTTTTAGGAGTTTGCAAAATGTAGTTTGGTTTTAGTTCTTCTTAAGTAGTCGTTAATTTAAGTCATTATACATATCTTAATTTTTACTATACAACACTATCTAAAACAATAATTAATTTTGCCACCATTTTGATTCTTTTAATAAAAATCATTGAAATGGTACCTATCACGGTACGCTCTCTCCCTCCTCATGATTTTAAATTATCTTAGGGAGAAGGAGAAGCTGTTTGTCTATTTATCGTACGTACCATATTTTTTATAAGTATATTATAAATATCGCAGACATCACTCTGCAAACTATTCACACATATTATATACAGAGTGGGGCCTGTAACAAAGGCGAAGAATTGAACTCTAGGCTATTCTCCATATACTGATCAACATTTGTTCGGCGACTTTTAAAAATAACTTGTATTTTGATTTTTATCACCCTTGAAAGTTTTTTCTAAGAAGTAATGTATTGCGAATTCTGTTAAGTCTAACTAAAGTGTGACAGACAACGTCAATGACAACAATAATGGCGTACATTGAAGCTAATATTTATTTTGTATGAAAAATTAAAAATTTAAACGACTTCATAATTTTTAAAAGTCACTGAACAAATGTTGATCAGTATAAGGAGAATAGCCTACAGTTCAATTATTCGCCTTTGTAACAGGCCCCACTCTGTATAGTCATATTTATTAAATTGCACTGGGCTTACAATGAAAATATTAAAAAAGAAATCTTAACGTTCAAACCGTACAGGTACAGGAAGGTTTTTCGAGAACCCTGTTGCCCATATTCCTGTAATTAATTCCTGCCTGTTCTCAATAATGAACATGACATGCCTGATTGAAAGCCAAAAGGCATTGTACATTTTAATTGAAATTCTCTCCTTTTAAAACCTTTTTATTCACATTTTTTGAGGGCGCTTCATTTGTTTATATACACGTCCCTTTCGAATAAATACAAAGGTGAACTCGTATTTTTTGTTTTATAAAGGTTTTGTTTTAAGATGGTATAGGTTTTTGTATTTACAAGTAAGTTACTCACAATTTAAATTTCAAAGTAATACATTCTGCTTAATGTAAGAAAATAAACCAATAATAGTCTTATTTATTTACTAAATCTAATTGAATGATAATAATCGTAAATTATACGAGTATCATGTGTGCTATTCTACTCGATAGCTATATCTTACTGTCAAATTAAATTCGTAATTTTGTGGAAAATTATTATAAAAACTACAAAATACGACCACTTCTCTGTTACGTTAACGTAGTTACCACTTAACTCTCTGATTTTTAGGTTAAATTTTTGTGTGCAGTTAAAGTAATAGCGGCGAACATTTCATAATCATTAGAATATTCAAATCTTCCTAACGGAAATCGAGTGCATTTCGCGCCAATAACATAACATACGAGTAAGTGGGTCGGCGTTGCATCGGGTTGCGCCGGCGGCGGCACTGGTGCGTGCAGCCATCGTCTTCGATCGGTCGCTAAACCCAACACGCTCTATTTACGACATTTGCTTTTATAACGCGAACGCGCGGATGTGTGAATGATAATGCCGGTTTCTGCTTCTGCGCTTTGTCGAATCATTTAAAAATACAACGAATAATGAAGTTTTTAGCAAACACCACTCGAAACTAAAATGTTGTTTGAAAATTTTCACGTGACTTTTCGTACAATCTTTTTTTTTGGTTTGACTTTTGAATATACGACTATTGTTATGGCTAAGCCCCAGGGTCCGTAGCTAATAGTGCAATCTTCCACGGCTGTGGTGGACGATACGCAGCTAGCTGGTTCTATCCTATCGCTTCAATCCGGAAAAGCGATAAAGTACCTACGATACCCCCTGGAAGCATCAACGATTGTACTTTTACTGATTTCTGACGGATACGGACTTTTACGGATTTTCACACGATATCAGAAACATGAAATATGTAATCAGCATATAAAATAATATTTTGATTTTTAAATACTGCAGCGGTTGTTCTATCCTCCTATCTAAACCAAAATCCAGCAACCAGACTTTCTCATATAAATATCAGTCTTTCTCTCTCCCTCTTCTACAAACGTTTTAAGTTTCCCAAGTGGTCACTAAATCGCCTGTTCTGATAAGGGTTAAATGCTAACAAAATCGTTAATCCCTTAAAGGGTCGCCTGCTGATGACTGTAACGGTATTAATATGAAGCGTTGTTAGTAATTAGATTACAAAGTTGACACCGTTTAGGCACGACTTACGCATTTGTTTAGAAATAAGTGGTTGTATTATTGTTGCATATAATATAATAATAGAGGTATAATATTATTTTTAATTAATTACTCAATATCGCACACTCAGTTCATTCATTGTACCTATAATCCTGACAACAAAGTTAATCCGCAATATCCCAGGTAGTTATACTTGGATAGCAATAATGCAGTAATAATTTGTAACTAGAATTTGCAGAATGTTTTACCAACTTGTCTGGCTGATCAACAATGTAAACCGGCATAATCTGTAGTTCACATTCGATTTACCCATCGGCCTGATAAATTGGGATGTGGTTACGCAGGCCCGAAGCGTAAATTTTTCGTGAAATTGATTTTCGGATAGTAAACCTAGTAAACAACGCTTTAACGTGCGAAAACAACGAAGATTACATTAGTCGGTTGTATTGGCAAATAAATTTCAAGCTCTAGAGTTATTTATATTTGCAAACCTCGAAATACAATATTGTTGTAGGTTTACAAGTTTTCAGACTGTAAAATTCGGACGAGACCAAATACAACGTGAACATAATTTTGTATCGAAACAAACTATCGACTCTTCTTCGTTCCGTTTATTTACGACAGTGAAAGATAATAGATAGCGCGGCATGCTAACCCGCCAGTTTTTTCAAACATTTTTCAAGCTTGCCTCTCACGAGTTCGCTGACAAGCTTGTTGATTGTTTTTATAATGGGAAAACGAACGCGGATAGAAAAGTGACTATCACAGCAATTTGTTGATAGTTCTCACAGTTTTATTTACTTGGTGACGTTTCTCTTTAAATATAAAAAAAAAAACATGTTTTAGAACTTACATGTGTTCATCATCACAAGTAGTACAAACCTTACATGCTGTCTTCAATCGGAAACATTAACACGAAATAGCTTTTAAAATGTAACAGCCTTTGTACGTCACAAAGCAAACTAAAATCTTTTTCTATTTATTTTCAGGATGGGAGCTAAAAGGATTACACTGTTACAAATTTTTCAACATCAGGCATTCCTGGGAGAAAGCGGCGGAATTATGTCGAAGGTTAGTAAAATTATATTTTATGCACGCAGGAAAGTGTTGCATGTTATTTTTTGTGGCAGTTCCCCAGACTGGGTATATTTCATTGTGGTAGCTAAATTACCTACATTTATTATAGTATGTCTATATTGTCTATCAGTCACAAAGTGTTTTATTTATTCATTTATACTTTATTGCACAATTTAAAAAAAGTACAAATGGCGGACTTAATGCCTTAGGTGCTTAAGGCGTTCTCTCGCAGTCGACAATAGGGCAAAACAGAAATTCGCGAAAGTGGGTGCAGTAAAAAAAATAATTTAGAGAGCATGACAACTAGGTATAGGCAATCTTTAATATTTAGCAAAAAGTAAAACTGTGACCAAATGACACGAATTGTTTCTTGTTACATATTGATTATTGACGAATGTCTCGATCAGATGGATACAGTCTGGTGATAAGATAATGTTTATGAGATACCATTATGCACATTTACAGATACGGCAGCGAACTTATGGTCGTCGACACCTACACGGAAAACAACATGACAGCGAGCATGGTGCCGGCTAGCCCTAGCAATAACCACTACTGGCTGGGACTCGCGACAGTTGATGACCTTAGGACAAACACCCTGGAGTCGGCTGCTGGCACTCTAGTCTCACAATATGCAGGCTTCTGGGATCTAAGGCAACCTAATCCTAAAGATGGTGAATGCGTTGACGTTCATGTCACAGCTGACAGCCAATCCTGGGAACTTACCACATGTGAAAGTCTTCTACCTTTCATGTGCAGAGCTAATGCCTGCCCTTCTGGTGAGTTTACAAGTATCTATTTTAACAATAAACTAATTTTTCGCATGATTGTGGGCTTCACACGAGGGTTCCAACCTCAGACATATAATAAACACAAAAAACGCTATCCAAAAATGCCAATAAGGATACGTATAATATAATTTGCAAAGGATCCTAAACAAACAAACGAAAGGTTAAACTTTGGTTAATAAAGCGGAACCAATCTTTACTTAAGTAAACAATGCCATTCTCAAAACAATTGTGTTGCGTTTCAGGAACCTTCCATTGTTCAAACGGAAAATGCATTAATGCAGCCTTCAAATGTGACAAGCAAGATGATTGTGGTGATGCGTCTGATGAAATGGACTGTGCTGCCGAATGTCATTTCTACATGGCCAGCAGCGGAGACGTAGTAGAGAGTCCGAACTATCCTCATAAATATCCGCCATTCAGCGATTGCAAGTGGACCTTGGAAGGACCACAAGGTCAAAACATCGTTCTGCAGTTCCAGGATTTTGAAACTGAAAAAACCTTTGACACTGTTCAAATCTTAGTCGGCGGAAGAACAGAAGATAAATCTGTAAATCTAGCAACATTATCAGGGAAACAAGACATTTCGAGCAAACTATTTGTTTCTGCTTCCAACTTTATGATAATTAAATTCAGCACAGACGGATCTGTAGAAAGAAAAGGGTTCCGTGCCTCTTGGAAAACTGAGTCATCGAATTGTGGCGGTATTCTTAGGGCGACTCCACAAGGCCAAGTATTGACATCACCTGGCTATCCAACTGGTTACCCCGGAGGCTTAGAATGTATGTACATTATCGAAGCACAAGCCGGAAGAATAATTTCGTTAGAAATAGAAGATTTAGATCTTGGTATGAATAGAGATTACATTGTTGTTAAGGATGGAAACACTCCTTCTAGTCCCGTTCTTGCCAGGTTAACCGGACCTGGTGAGGAAAATCAGAAAGTAGTTGTATCAACTACAAATCACCTCTACATGTACTTCCGTACGAGCCTCGGTGATTCGAAAAAAGGCTTCAATATGAGATACTCTCAAGGCTGCAAAGCCACTATTATCGCAGCTAACGGTACACTTACGTCTCCTGCATACGGACTTGGCAATTATCCGAACAATCAGGAATGTTTATTTAGGATAAAGAACCCGAATGGTGGGCCGCTTTCTCTGAAATTTGATGAGTTCAACATTCATCCGTCTGATGTTGTTCAAGTTTTTGACGGAGCAAGCACGAGTGGTTTGAGATTACATTCAGATAACGGCTTCATTGTAAAACCAAGGATTACATTAACTGCGTCTAGCGGAGAAATGTTAATACGGTTCGTGTCTGATGCTTTGCATAATGGACCCGGGTGGAAGGCGACATTCTCAGCAGGTATGTTACTTACAACTTGATTTTATCTCATTATACACCGTGTTTCACTTAACACTAAAAACCTGAAAACAGTTTGTTCAGAATCGAGAGTAGAATCGATTGAGCTATATCTTGATGGGGGTAATATTTTTATTTAAATTAGTATTATTAGTTATTTTTTACGTGCCCATTCTATTGTACTCGTAATACAACATTGTGTATATCGCATTGCTAGAGGTTGTTTACCTTTTTTCAGTATTTAGGGGTATTAATACTGGCCGGTTACTTGGACGATTATTTTTTCCGCTACTAGTTTGACGTTGTTTGTCAGTTTAATCTTAATGTTTATCATAAGTCATAACAAATTGAACTCGTACCTAATTACAACCTTGTCATTTGAATATTGAGTTAATTTGCTTACTGCGATTACCTGTCCAATTTGAAGTTTACTGTGACAAAGCTTTAAAGTGTTTTACAGTGACATCTTAGCTGTCTATTGGTAAACCTTATGTCGTTGCAGTAACGTACACAAATAAATAGTCTTATGGTTTATGATGGTAGTTAGCAATTATTTTATTGAGTGTAGAGCTAAAAGTCAAGTAGAGCTGTACAGAAAATTAAAAATTCAATTAAAAAAAAAGTAACGATCAGATTAAAAGATGAATACTCTAGATGAGTTTAAAAAAATAAAAATCAGTTGGGGTGTCTGAGGTTTTGAGTGATACCGGAAACACCGTGTATACCTAATCAAGTAATAAAAATTGTTACTAACTTTGCTTTTACGTTTTTAGATTGCCCACCACTTAAATCCGGCATTGGTGCTTTAGCATCGAACAGAGATACCGCCTTTGGTACAGTCGTGACCTTCTCGTGTCCGATTGGTCAAGAGTTCGCCACTGGAAAGTCTCGAATAACTACTAAGTGTCTTGATGGAGGAAAATGGTCGACTACATACATTCCTAGTTGCCAAGGTAAACTATATTGTGTTAATGTGTCTTATTCATAATTGACAATGTTATCGTTTCTTATGTGCATTAACGTCAATGTTCTAATTTTTCAGAGGTTTATTGCGGCCCAGTCCCACAAATTGATAATGGTTTCTCAATCGGCTCAACCAATGTTACCTATCGTGGTGTTGCAACTTACCAGTGTTATGCCGGATTTGCTTTCCCCACTGGACAGCCAATTGAAAGGATATCTTGTTTGTCTGATGGCAGATGGGAAAGGACACCTACCTGTCTCGGTAAATAAATCATAAAAAAATAATATACTAATGAGTTTATTCTTTTTTTTTTTTAGTATGAATAGGTAGACGTTTGACCACGATCACACCTGATGGTAAGTGATGATGCGGTCTACGGTGGATCACGCTTACCTATGAGATACCTATTTATTATATACCTATTAGATACCTATTTATTATTATTCGTAACTCGCGAATTCTAATGGATTATTTTTTCTTTTTAGCGTCTCAATGCGTAGCCCTACCAGACGTTTCTCACGCAAATGTAACTATTCTCAACGGTGGTGGCCGCAGCTACGGTACTATTGTCCGTTACGAGTGTGAGCCAGGTTACGTCCGATCAGGTCAACCAGTGCTTCTTTGCATGAGCAACGGAACATGGTCGGGTGACGTGCCTACCTGCTCAAAGGCTTTGTGCCCGAAGTTCCCTGAAATCAAGAACGGATTCATTGTTGACCAAACGAGGTTTTACATGTACGGCGATGAAGCCCGTGTACAATGTTTCAAAGGTAATTTCATCAACTGAACAATCAAATCCAAAACAAATGACGAATTCCAATCGTGGGCCAATTAAATATTATTCCAACTATTTCAGGATATAAACTCACTGGACCTAGCGTATTAAAATGTGGACCAAATCAAGAATTCGATGCACCGCCAACTTGTGATGACATCAATGAGTGCCTGATCAGCCAATGCGACGCAGCTTCCACGGATTGTAAGAACACTCAAGGTGGATTCTATTGCCCTTGCCGCCCAGGATTTGCCCCAAGCATGGACTGCAGACCAGTTGGAGATTTGGGTCTAATCAATGGCGCTGTGCCTGATGAATCGATAACAACATCTACTCCAGAACCTGGTTATCACAAAGGGGTAATATTAACTGTATATGGCTATTTTAAATTTTATAACTAACCTTCAATTACTCTAAATGTAAGATCGGTGAAACAGGTTTACTAATTATTTTTCATAATTTTAGATGGTACGCTTGAATAATGGAGGAGGATGGTGCGGTAACAACTTAGAAGCAGGTGCCAACTGGGTCCTGATTGATTTAAGAGCACCAACAATCATCAGAGGATTCAGAACCATGAGCGTCATGCGAGCCGACGGCAACATTGCTTTCACCTCGGCTATAAGAATCCAGTACACGAATGATTTAACGGACATCTTCAAAGATTACACAAATCCTGATGGCACCGCTGTAGAATTCCGCATTTTGGAACCAACTCTATCAGTTCTGAATTTACCAATGCCGATTGAGGCCCAATACGTCAAATTCAAAATACAAGACTACGTGGGCGCACCTTGCTTAAAACTGGAAGTTATGGGTTGTGCTCGATTGGACTGTGCTGATATTAATGAATGTAATGAAAACAATGGAGGGTGCGAGCAGAAATGTATCAACACGTAAGTGTCTTTGTCTTAACATACGTGACAGTAAAAAGTAATAAATATATACGCTTCGTCGTCTCGCCTTAATTTTATAATTTGAAACAAGTGATTATAAATAACTTATTTTTCAGACCTGGAAACTTCTCCTGCGCCTGTAATATTGGATACGAACTATACGCCTCAAACGGAACTGCTGGATTCAGTATCGAGAAATCTGAAACTGGAGAACGTGATGGTGACACTTATCAACGAAACAAATCCTGTGTGCCGGTTATGTGCCCGCCGCAGACCGCTCCTGAGAACGGAAAACTTCTTTCTACGAAATCCGCATATCATTTTGGTGACATTATTCAGTTCCAATGTGATTTCGGATACGTAATGTCTGGGTTCTCGTCACTTCTTTGCACATCCAGTGGTACCTGGAACGGCACGGCTCCAGAGTGTCAATGTAAGCTAAATATTAAAAGCCAAGTATTACAAATGAACTCATCTTTCATAATATTGAGCATGTTAACTACAATTATGTTTATTTTACAGATGCACGCTGTGTAACTCTATCCGATGATAAGAATGATGGACTAAAGGTTATCAGGGATGACCCCGAAAGTGTTCTTGTGCCATATAGAGACAACGTTACAATCACTTGCACTTCACCTGGACGTCAACTAAGAAACACGATCACGTCATCGTTTAGACAGTGTGTTTATGACCCCAAACCGGTACGAATTCAATTAAACAAGTTGAAATATAAACATTAAAAGGGAATTAATTTGGACAGCACTTACCATATCTGCTTTCTTTACAGGGTCTACCGGAATATTGGCTGTCTGGAGCTCAACCACAGTGCCCAAGAAAAGATTGCGGTGTGCCAATGCCCACACCTGGTGCAGAGTACGGCCAATACCTTGACACTAGATATCAAAGTTCTTTCTTCTTCGGATGCCAAAATACATTCAAACTGGCTGGCCAAACAAGCAAACATGACAACGTAGTCAGGTGTCAAGCCAATGGTATTTGGGACTTCGGCGATTTAAGATGCGAAGGACCTGTGTGCGAAGACCCAGGCAGGCCTGCCGATGGCTTCCAAATTGCAAGAAGTTATGAACAAGGCTCAGAAGTATTATTCGGTTGCTCTCGACCAGGATACATTTTAATTAATCCTAGACCTATTACGTGCATCCGTGAACCAGAATGTAAAGTCATCAGGCCACTCGGATTAGCATCGGGCAGAATACCCGACTCGGCTATCAATGCTACATCAGAACGACCCAATTACGAGGCTAGGAATGTCAGACTCAACTCAGTAACCGGTTGGTGTGGAAAACAAGAAGCATTTACATATGTTAGCGTTGACCTGGGTAAAGTTTACAGAGTTAAGGCTATTCTTGTCAAGGGTGTTGTAACTTCAGATATTGTAGGCCGCCCAACTGAGATCCGGTTCTTCTACAAACAAGCCGAAAACGAAAATTATGTAGTGTATTTCCCGAATTTCAACCTTACTATGAGAGACCCAGGAAACTACGGAGAACTGGCAATGATTACGCTGCCTAAGTTTGTACAAGCCAGATTTGTTATTTTGGGTATTATTAGTTTCATGGACAACGCCTGTCTGAAATTTGAGCTTATGGGCTGCGATGATAATACCGTAGAACCACTGTTGGGTTACGATTATGGATATTCTCCCTGTGTTGGTAAGTTGACATAGTCAATACTTAAGAGAAACACGTGTCGTCGTTTGACATGCAATCAGACAGACAAAGACTAATCACTTTTGTTTTCAGATAACGAGCCCCCAGTTTTCCAAAACTGTCCTCAGCAACCAATCGTTGTTCAAACAGATGTAAATGGAGGACTCTTACCAGTTAACTTCACAGAGCCAACTGCTACTGATAACTCTGGCGCAATTGCCCGGTTAGAAGTTACCCCGCAACACTTCAAAACGCCTATTCAAGTATTCCATAACATGGTAGTGCGTTATGTAGCTTTCGACTTTGATGGCAATGTCGCTATTTGCGAAGTAAATATTACAGTACCCGACTATACGCCACCAAGACTAAGTTGCCCGCAGAGTTACGTCATTGAACTAGTAGATAAACAAGACAGTTATGCAGTCAACTTTAATGAAACGAGGAAAAGGATTAACGCTACAGATGCATCTGGTGAAGTTTTCTTGAAGTTCATCCCAGATAGAGCCGTTATTCCAATTCGTGGCTACGAAAATGTCACTGTTATTGCCTCAGACAAGTATGGAAACAAAGCACAATGTAACTTCCAGGTATGACATTGATTGCTTAAACTCATAGAGATAAATTGGCACGATAATGCCGACTTGTGTTTTTAAAGCAAAATTTATCTTTCTAGGTGTCTGTTCAAGCTACACCCTGTGTAGATTGGGAACTGACTCCTCCAGCCAATGGTGCTCTAAACTGCCTCCCTGGAGAACGAGGCATTCAGTGCATTGCCACTTGCAGTCCTGGCTTCCGATTTACTGATGGAGAACCTGTAAAGACCTTCGTCTGTGAAACCAAACGTCAATGGGCCCCAACTGCTGTAGTACCAGACTGTGTTTCTGAAAGTAAGTTTAGTCTAAACTAAACCGGGTTCAATGCGTGTAAACAAAATTTACATAGTATTCATTGGGTTAATTGTATCATTAATTAAATGACTTCTTTTCTCAGATACCCAACAAGCGGCATATCATGTTGTAGCCAGCGTGCAGTATCGGGCTCTCGGTGCAGTGTCTAATGCATGTCTGCCACAATACAAAGACTTACTTGCACAATACGATAGCATTCTTAATGAAAGACTTAGCCAACGTTGTTCAGCTGTTAACGTTAATATTAACGTTACTTTCGTAAAAGCTATGCCCAGCCTGCTTGATGAGAATGTAGTGAAAATGGACTTTGTTCTTGCCATCATCCCAGCCATCAGACAAACACAGCTGTATGAACTATGTGGCTCTACATTAAATTTGATATTCGATTTATCTGTGCCATATGCTAGTGCCTTGATAGAACCAGTACTAAATGTGTCGTCTATCGGAAACCAATGTCCGCCCCTGCGCGCAATCAGGAGTTCGATTTCGAGAGGATTTACTTGCAGTGTTGGCGAAGTACTAAATATGGATACTAATGACGTTCCAAGATGCTGTAAGTAACACAACTTAAGTTTTAATATTGTTAAATTCAATTTTAGAAATGTTTTTATAACTGGAATTTTTATTTACAGTACATTGCCCTGCTGGAACCTTTGCTGGTGAAAAACAAAAATCTTGCACAATGTGCCCACGGGGATACTTCCAGAATCAAGCCCGCCAAGGCTCATGTCTCAAATGCCCGCAAGGAACATTCACAAGAGAAGAGGGTTCAAAGGAAGTTACTGATTGTATACCCGTGTGCGGATATGGTACATACTCGCCAACAGGTCTGGTGCCGTGTCTGGAATGTCCGAGAAATAGCTACACCTCAGAGCCCCCACCAGGTGGATTCAAAGACTGTCAAGCTTGCCCTGTAAATACGTACACCTACCAGCCCGCTGCGCCAGGTAGAGATAGATGCAGAGCGAAATGTGCTCCTGGAACTTACTCTCCCACGGGACTAGCGCCATGCTCTCAATGCCCAAGGAATTTCTATCAGAACTTGGTAGGACAGACATCTTGCATGGAATGCCCGACTAACATGAAGACAGTAGGAACTGGAACAACTGGATTAGAGGAATGTCTACCAGTCGAGTGTTCTAACAGCGCATGCCAACACGGCGGCCTCTGTGTTCCTAAAGGTCACGGTGTCCAATGCTATTGCCCAGCTGGATTTTCGGGACGTAGGTGCGAAATCGATATAGACGAGTGTGCGAGTCAACCTTGTTACAATGGAGGGACGTGCACTGACCTACCACAAGGCTACAGATGTTCCTGCCCTCCTGGTTATGGCGGTATCAATTGCCAGGAAGAAAAGTCCGATTGCAGAAACGACACTTGTCCAGAACGAGCAATGTGCAAAGACGAACCTGGATATGACAACTATACCTGTTTGTGCAGATCTGGTTACACTGGCATTGACTGCGACATTACGGTACTATTATATTATTACTTAATTTCTCTATTTTAGTTCATTTCTTCTTGAATCTTTTCTAATCATTTTGTATTTCAGATTGATCCTTGCTCGGCCAATGGAAACCCTTGCACCAACGGCGCATCTTGTATAGCACTTCAACAAGGCCGCTACAAGTGTGAATGCTTACCAGGTTGGGAAGGTCAGCTCTGCGAAACCAACACAGACGACTGCATTGAAAAGCCTTGTCTCCTTGGGGCTCCTTGTACTGATTTAGTCAACGACTTTAGCTGTGCCTGCCCACCTGGCTTTACTGGAAAACGTTGTCATGAGAAAATTGACCTTTGTTCAAATGAGCCTTGCAAACACGGCATTTGTGTCGACAAACTGTTTATCCATCAATGCATTTGTGATCCAGGCTGGAGCGGTCCTTCATGTGACATTAATATCAACGAATGCGTAATTTCTCCTTGTGAAAATGGTGGCCAATGTATTGACGGCATCGACGACTTTACTTGCAACTGCGAAGCCGGTTATACCGGAAAGAGATGTCAACACACTATTGACGATTGCTCGTCTGACCCTTGTCAGAACGGTGCCACATGTGTGGATCAATTAGAAGGATTCGTATGCAAATGCCGACCCGGATTTATTGGTTTGCAATGTGAAACGGCTATCGATGAATGCTTGAACGAGCCTTGCAACCCTATCGGCACAGAACGTTGCATTGATTTAGATAATAAATACCAATGTGTGTGCAATGAAGGATTTACTGGAGAGACGTGTGAAACCAACATTGATGATTGTGCGTCGGATCCCTGCTTCAACGGCGGTACTTGTCAAGATGAAATTGGAAGCTATAAGTGCACATGCCATCCTGGATGGACTGGACATCGTTGCGAACATGACATTGGAAACTGTGTCAACAGACCTTGTCAAAACAATGCCAACTGCATCGATCTTTTCCAAGACTATTTCTGCGTGTAAGTTATATGTATTTCCTTTCCTCCTTTCTAAATTGTTTCATTTAAAGCGTTTGATTTTGTTATTTGTACCATTGTCTTACTTTGATTTTTATGCACGCATTTTTTTTACAGATGTCCCAGTGGCACAGACGGAAAACAATGTGAAACCGCTCCTGAAAGATGTATTGGCAGCCCTTGTATGCACGGTGGAAAATGTCAAGACTTTGGTTCTGGTCTTAACTGCACTTGCTCGGCTGACTATACCGGTATAGGATGTCAATACGAATTCGACGCTTGCGAAGCTGGACTTTGCCAGAATGGAGCTAGGTGCATTGATAATGGAGAAGGCTATTCGTGCATATGTGCTCCTGGTTTTAAGGGAAAGAACTGCGATGAAGACATAATCGACTGCAAAGAGAATTCATGCCCACCTTCAGCGACCTGCATTGATTTACCTGGAAGATTCTACTGCCAATGTCCATTCAATCTTACTGGGGACGACTGCAGGAAATGTAAATAATTTATTTTGTTTATTTTCATTAGGTACCTATTTAAAATAATCTACTTGAATGTGTTTTCATGTTATTTTAATTTCACAGCTATAAGCGTGGATTACGACTTGTACTTCAGCGACCCATTACGTTCAAGCGCCGCTCAAGTGGTGCCATTTGACACTGGATCAACTGACAGTTTAACAATCGCTATGTGGGTACAATATACACAACAAGATGAAGGAGGCGTGTTCTTCACGGCGTACAGCGTTAGGTATGTTCATGTCTTTGGTTTCTCTTCGACAATCTTTTCTTCAATCGCGTACCAAAGTATTCAACCTGTAATAATGCCTTTAATTTTTTTTACAGCAATTCTCACATCGCCCTAAACAGAAGATCCATCATCCAGGCGCACTCGAACGGTGTCCAAGTATCATTGTTCCCTGAACTCCAAGACGTGTATCTCAGTTTCGGAGAGTACGCCACGGTCAATGATGGGCAATGGCACCATGTGGCTATCGTCTGGGATGGCAGCAACGGTGGTGAACTGACGCTGATCACTGAAGGATTGATTGCCAGCAAGATTGAAGGATATGGAAGTGGACGAACACTACCGCAATAGTACGTAAAAAATGTTTAAATTGCAATTATATAATTCATTTTGTGCCGTTTGACTGTGGATATAGTGTAATCTTATTTGCTTTTCTTTTACAGTGTTTGGGTTACACTAGGAAAGCCTCAATCAGACAATCCTAAGGCGTATACCGAATCAGGCTTCCAAGGCCACCTTACTAAAGTACAAATCTGGAACCGCGCACTAGATGTTACCAATGAAATTCAGAAACAAGTACGCGACTGCAGAACGGAGCCAGTCCTTTACAGCGGACTTGTACTCACTTGGGCCGGATATGAAGACGTTATCGGAGGAGTTGAGAGAATCGTACCTTCTCATTGCGGACAGAGAGTATGTCCCAACGGTTATACTGGTGGAAAATGCCAACAACTGCAAGTAGACAAGGAGTCGCCACGCGTCGAGCGCTGTCCTGGCGATCTGTGGGTTATTGCGAAGAACGGAACATCTGTCGTCAGCTGGGACGCCCCAGCGTTCAGTGACAACGTGGACGTCGTTAAAGTAGTAGAGAAGAATGGACACAAACCAGGCCAGAACCTTGCTTGGGGAGCTTATGACATTGCATACGTTGCTTACGATGCAGCTGGTAATGCTGCTACTTGCACTTTCAAGGTTACTGTTTTATGTAAGTAGCAAGGGTTTTACATTTATTTTCATGCGTCGTGTTCGTATGTAATTGACAATTTATTTAAACCATTGTCACTTTTTCAGCTGAATTCTGCCCTCCATTGGCGGATCCGCTTGGAGGATATCAATCTTGCCGAGACTGGGGTGCAGGAGGTCAATTCAAGGTGTGCGAGATTGCCTGTCGCGATGGCCTTCGATTCTCGCAACCTGTACCGCCGTTCTACACTTGTGGTGCTGAAGGCTTCTGGAGGCCTACCATCAACCCTACTCTGCCAATGGTCTATCCTGCTTGCTCACGTAAGAATTTTTTTAAAGTCATTATGTTGTTGTTTAATGTTGATTAGTCATTAGTTAACCTTGGAACCAACTATTTGATTGTTATTTTTGCAGCGGCAAATCCGGCACAGCGAGTCTTCAAAATTTCAATGTTGTTCCCGAGTTCCGTACTTTGCAACGATGCTGGACAAGCTGTATTGCGACAGAAGGTCCGCAGTGCTATCAACCAGCTCAACAGAGACTGGAACTTCTGCTCTTATGCTGTTGATGGTAAATATTTTTACAAAGCCATTTTTTAGAGCCCCGCTTCGACTGTTCATGCTTATATGTTTTCCTTATAATTCAGGTACTCGCGAATGCAAAGAACTTGACATTAATGTGAAATGCGACCACCGCGCCAACGTACGGCAAACGAGACAAGTATCTTCTCCTGCTACAACTACAGCTGAAGACACGTATGTGCTCGACGCTATCATTCCCGTCGAAGAGTAAGTTGAACATTTTTTATAATCGCACATAGAAAGTAGACAACTTTTATTAGTAGGAATTATTACCTAGAATCTTCAGGCGTAACCTACCTAACAGGTGGACAAAATCACAACTGGACGAAATTATCCAAGTTCCTTTTCATACTTCCTAAGAAAAAAAGAGACGATTTTGAAATTTTTACCTTATTGGCATTTTGTCCACTTGAATGTTATAATTTTTTGAAATTCCTGTAGACAGGTGTTGGACTTGGAGTAATAGGAGCACAAAATCAATTTCTGAAAAGTATATCGATGTAGAGCACTACACTAGAACCAAAAGCATGTGTTTCGACACATTTCTCACACTACATTCCCGTTATTTTAGAATAGACACTTTATAATGTATCTCTGATTGTAAGCACTATTAGATCAAAAGCATGTTCTTCCTCACTATTGCATGTTGTTTTCTTGCACTTAGGACTCGAAGCAATAGGGAGGGGCGGCAAGTTGGTGATACGTACAGCATTGAGATCGCTTTCCCGGCAGTCAAGTAAGTTTGCATGACGTCCTTCACTTGAGCACACAGTTTTGATCAATTTCAATTAGTAAAGGGAAGTCCTTTAAAGGCGGATGACACCTTGAACCAGGAAAGATAATTTATTTCGACGAACATCGACTTTAAATCTTTACAGAAGCCTATAGAGCACATATCCCATATCCATAAAACCAAACTTGTTTATACCTACAGTTACAAATATTTGTTATGCACTATTAATAAAACGAAGTAGTTATTCTAACATTGTGAATGTAACGTTTTCAGCGACCCAGTAATCCACGGAGGCAACAACGAGCGATCCACCGTGCAAAGATTATTGGAGAAACTCATCCTCGAAGACGAACAATTCGACGTGCGAAACATCCTCCCGAATACTGTGCCAGACCCGGCTAGTTTAGAACTGGTGTCCGACTACGCCTGTCCTATGGGCCAGGTGGTAATGGCTCCTGATTGTGGTAAGCATCATGCAATTCTCCTCATTTCTTCCTCCTTATTTTGTATCCAACTAACCTAGGAATCTGTTCAACAAATAATATGTACTATATTTTTGCGAAATCGACTAAGTAGTACCTTCTAAGACGCTGACGAAAAACTACATGGTAGATCTTATTTGCATAGATTTCCCCTTGTAAGAAACGTGAATATCGTCAACTCTCAAACCTACCGAATTCTTCTTAAAAAGAACAATATAATAGACAGATCTAATGGGAGACATTGATAAACGTGACTTCCAGGCTTTAAGTGACATAACAACTCAATGCAATCATACTGCGTTGAGGGCACTCTTGCTCGAAGGGTCACACACACGTGACTCACACTCTTCAAATGTCTATGGGTTATTAAACTGTTTAATTCCTTCCAGTGGCGTGCGCGGTCGGTACATACCTGGACGCAGCCAGTGACACCTGCAAGCCGTGTCCGTCTGGCACATACCAGTCGGAGGCTGGCCAGTTGCAATGTTCCCCTTGCCCCGCTATCGCAGGACAACCTGGAGTCACGCAAGCAACGGGGGCACGAAGTGCGGCGGATTGCAAAGGTAAATCAGAACGAATACGACAAAGCTCTATGACAACGTGCCAAATTTTTCTGGGTCTTTGAATAATAGACCCCCGACGTTGGAGTTGATGTTACCTTAGCAGAAACCTCTCTAAAATTTGCAGCATTTTCGACTAGATTTTAGTCAAAAGTTGAATTTATGTGGCAATTGGTCGTGAGAACTCCAGATATTTTAATCAATATTGTACTTATTTTCAGAGCGATGCGCCGCCGGAAAATACTACGACGCCGAAGCGGACCTGTGCCGCCCTTGCGGCCACGGTTCCTATCAACCACGTGAAGGAGCATTCTCGTGCTTGGCCTGCCCGAGAGGACAGACTACTCGCGCCACTGAAGCCGTCTCCGCGGCTGAGTGCAGAGACGATTGTCCATCAGGTATGGGTTTATGGTCATTTCCCATAGATTTCTTAAAGTAATTAAGACATAGACACAAAACTATGGAACATCAGGAAACCACTTGTTATGTCCAGATCCGATCCAAGTATGCTAACATATGATTAATTGAAATACGGTTGTACTCACGTTATATGTTATAGAGGGGCCTCCGAATTGGCCCGAAACATGTCGCAGCAATAGCGATATAATAACGTGAATACAACCGTATTTCAATTAATCATTTGAATATGTTTCACGGAAGTTTAACGTGTATTATGCTAACATAATTAAATATCACTTACCTGTCATTTCCAACAGGTCCCTTAAGTTTTTTTTATTTGCTAAGCCACACAAAAAATGCTTAGCCACACACGATTTCCGTACTTTACTAATTAACTTTGATTTCTTAGGCGAACAGCTAGGCAGCGACGGTGGCTGCGAGCCTTGCCCGCGAGGCACATGGCGCGCATTGGGCAGCGGAGCGGCTTGCGCGGCCTGTCCGTCCGGCACGACCACGCCACAGACCGGAGCCTCCAGCGCTGATCAGTGCTCACTGCCTGTATGCAAAGCTGGTAAGTACCTTTGACTATATAATGAACCAGAAATTGTAATATTTACGTACAGGAATGAATGCAGAGCGGAGCTACGGATCATTAGCATTTCAGGGGTCCGGATATCTTTAGCTGCGTTCAACGTCATTCATTGGAAGTCCGAGTTAGTCGAAGTAGTTCAACCATTTTCTCTTCATACCGGCCGCACCTGAATAATTAAAACATAGCTTGTACTGCTCGGCTAGCTAGTAAAGACTGAACCAATTCAGTCCAGTCTTTGCTTCAAAGCTTAGATATTGATTACTTCTAGTCGTTCTGTCGTCAATATAACGGTTTCAATATGCTTCGTATATGAATTTTACCAAGACAAGAACATTTCTTGATAAGAAATATTCGACTAATTCCACAATACAAAAATAAAATTACTATGCACAATAGGGAACCCGAGTGTAAAATAGCTAAGCCAGTTGATTTTCCGACCTAAAGGAAAGCTCATAGCAAATTCTGACAAGCGGAACTAGTTATGTTGCGGTGAACATATATTTCCGTAACCGGGATCCCGACATAGGGGTCGCTTTTACTAAAGAGTTATGCTATAAATGTATCTATAGACTAGCTTTTGCCCGCGGCTTTGCTCGCGTTAGAAAGAGACAAAAAGGTAGCCTATGTCACTATCCATCCCTTCAAGTATCTCCACTTAAAAAATCACGACAATACGTCGCTCCATTTTGCCGTGAAAGACTGACAAACAAACAGACACACACACTTTCCCATTTATAATATTAAGTATGGATACATATTCACAATCCCTACCTGAGGGGTAGATATAAATATTATAGGACAATAAATAAATATTATAGGACATTCTTACTATACACAGATTGACTGAGTCCCACGGTAAGCTCAAAGAAGGCTTGTGTTGTGGGTACTCAGAAAACGATATATATAATATATAAATACTTATATACATAGAAAACATCCATGACTCAGGAACAAATATCTGTGCTCATCACACAAATAAATGCCCTTACCGGGATTCGCATATACACACGAGTAACGCACGTGTCTGTTACAGGTAATTAATGCCTTGGGACATTGTAATTTCTTGGTTTGAATTGTATTCGAGACCCGTTGCTTAGCAAAGTTTCTTGGCATGTTACATAGGTCGTAGCCGAAATCCGTTCATGATATGACAGATTTTAGATTATATTGTGCACTGACATTGAATGTTTTATATTTCCAGGTTCGTACCTGAATGTGACCCTGAACACATGCATCCAGTGCAAGAAGGGAACGTATCAGTCGGAGGCTCAACAGACCGCCTGTGTACAGTGCCCTATTAACACCAGCACGAGAGGACCGGGAGCCGTAAGTGTCTAGTCGTTTTTGAAGTATTTTAGTTTTTTTTTTTTTTTTTATACTACGTCGGTGGCAAACAAGCATACGGCCCGCCTGATGTAAAGCGGTCACCGTAACCTATGGACGCCTGCAACTCAAACAGTGTCACAAGCGCGTTGCCACCCTATTAGAAACTTGTACACTCCCTTTTGCTGTGTTAAGTACACAGCAAAAAGGAATGTACAAGTTCCAAGGAGGGTTCGGGTTGCCGACGACTTAAAGGACAATAGACGGAACAAGTTAGTTCCGTAAGTCCTCCCGTCATCAGCACACCGCACCCTCGTTGAGCTCTGGCAGCCTTACTCACCGGCTAGATTCGAGCGAGACGATATCCGCTGTGCTGTGTAGGCAAAAATGGACGTTGAATATCATTCGCTATGCCCTACATCATCATCATCCTCATCATATCAGCCCTTTATCGCCCACTGCTAAGCATAGGCCTCTCTTCTAGTACGCCACTTCTCCCGGTCCTGGGCATCATCTCATCCAGTTTGATTCGTTTTTGCTAAGCATAGGCATCTAACTAGTGCCAGTTCACTGAGTCCTTAGTAGTTTAATCTCATCCAGTTGGGATACAGGCAGTGATTTTTATGTATGTATGCATCTAACTAAGTACTTATCGTCATCCATTCCATCCTGAAGAACACACAGGCAATAATCAATATCTAAGGCGGTAATAATACCTATGATTAATAGCCATAGATAGGTATACTTATACCTACTTTATAATTAGTAACTCAAATCAATCTAAAGGTCGGTTGCACTGAACAGTCTTTCACCGATTTTAGCGCTATTTTCTGTATGGGAAGTTCCATAGACTTCTTCATTACGTTGATGTGTTTGTTAACAGTGGTTGATGCAACTGGCCCTTAACTCGATCGCAGGCGTTTCTACTCGGTAAATAAATTATGCTCTCTAAATAATGCTCTAACATAATATTCTAAATATTACAGACGTCAGCATCAGAATGTACGAACCCATGTGAGATGAGCGGTCCAGAGATGCACTGCGACACCAACGCGTACTGTCTTCTCATTCCGGAGACGAGCGAGTTCAAGTGCCAATGCAAGCCTGGGTTCAACGGCACTGGAAAAGTTTGTACAGGTAAGAAAATAAGAACATAAAACAATTAAAATAAATAAAAAAATGGACCAATGAAAGTAACGCGGCCATGCTGGCAAGAATGGCAAAAAACAGGAAAAAGATGGCAGAGATCTGGTGGTCGCCAACGTCCGTTAGGACATGGCAAAGAAAGAAGAAAAAAAATGCAAAATTAGAAGAAATAAATTAGTTATATTGACTATTTACTCACTTGTAGTATTTTTTTATACTACGTCGGTGGCAAACAAGCATACGGTCCGGTCCGCCTGATGGAAAGCAATCACCGTCACCTATGGACGCCTGCAAACCAAGGAGTGTCACGTGCGCGTTGCCAACCCATTAGAAACTTGTACACTCTTTTTGCTGCGTTAAGGAGGGTTTGGGTTTCAGACGACTCAAAGGACAATAGACGGAACAAATTAGTTCCGTTGATTTGTACAGTCGCCATCTGGTGTCGAAGCATATAAAGCCCTCACAACTATCCGAACAGGCACTTTCGCTGTCTGATATATCAGAATACATAGTGTACGTGTATTCCCAGATTTTCAGGCCCCGTCATCTATGGTTAGGTATAGGTATGTATATACCTACATAACCGTCTTTGAACTATTGTATGATGCTGTTATAACGGCTCGGTAACTACCTATGCTTGGAATTATTTCGATATGCTTTGTCTAAGTATTTGACATAAATATACTTAGATATAACACAAGAACATTATAAGCGTATACGTGGTATCAAAGGGGAACGAAAATTCGATTATTTTTGCGCTACGACGCACCGTTTAGAAGATACAGCCATCCAAAGTTACTATTTTCAGTAGACTTTATTTATTTCATACCATGTTTGAGAAAAGCACTATACATACCTCGGCGGGAAATGGGGTTGCCCGCCTCAGACCTATCCGGCTTCGCTCGGCCGTCTATATGTCTTCGGCCGGCAACCCCCTTTGTCCCGGCCTCTGTAGTAATGTACTATTACCACCTGTGGAACTACCGGAAGCAGTGATAAACGCATTTTTTGCGTTGTAGTTTCCTCGCTACAGTGAGGGGATTTTTTTTATTCCTTTGTAATCTGCAAAGCTAATATATTTAATCCTCATTTTTCCAGACGTGTGCCTAGAATACTGTGACAACGGCGGCGAATGCGTTAAAGACGCGCGAGGCGAGCCATCCTGCAGATGCACGGGCTCCTTCACCGGCCGCCATTGCAGAGACAAGAGCGAGTTTGCGTACATCGCCAGTGGAGTCGCTGGTGGTGTCGTGTTCATCATATTCTTGGTGCTGCTTGTATGGATGATTTGCGCCAGGTGAGGAAACTTTGTGTATTATTGAATTTCTATTAGTGTCTACTCGACATTTAGATACAGACTCTAGTAACAGATTAAAGCATCACAGCAGTTGTAACCTACCTATATGACGCCGACTTATGATTATTTCGTTACGTACACATTTCCCCGTGTTATCGGCTACGCTCGTAGCGTGTATCACGCGCTGGCACTGAATGTGTTAAAGTAACTCTTTATTCCCCAAAACACACATAAAATAAGTCGTTTTTGTTGCCATATACTATCGTACAATATCATGACATCCAGTTACATGTGAATCCGCCATAAAGGAAGAGCTTAACGCCCAACGCCAATATTGCCAATGTAAGAGTAAAAAGAGCGCAAATAACCGTTCCGTTATCGGACAGCACCATACGACCCGTTGCCGTTCACAACGATTGCGTTTCGTATCGAATTCCCGATCGCCTAATTAAGCGCGCCACAGACTGGTAGAATGCGCTACTTGGCATCCAAACGGTTTCATTTGGGAGGTATGCTATCAAACCCAAATTCCCTACCTCCGTAATCTGACAAAGGCGACAAATGATTGATATGTTACCGGTGTAAGTCGATTTCGCGTAGGTCGATATGGAAGCGTACCTCAATTTATGTTTGGATACTTACCTAGTTGCTTACCACTAATTTAATCAGGAAAACAAGGAAATTTGTTCATGCTGCTTATTTAAACGTGTCCCACTAGAGTAAGCCGATTAGATAGACCCTTGTAGACCATTTCGTATAAATATTTAATGCGCCCCTGCCATGCCAATGGAGAGAGAATCATATTAAGTTGTTCGACAAAATAATCTCAACATAGTCTCAATTTAAAAATACAATGTTTACAAATACTTTGTGATGATTTCGAATAACGTCTCGGCTTTGAATTTCTAAATCGACGGAGATTTATTGCTAAATCGACATCGACACTAAATGTATTATTTGTGCACAACAATGACAGGGTTGAAACACTCGATTATGGTAAAACGAAGTGTACCCTAGATTTATTCGTTTTGTTCGTAAGTTTCAAATCTTTTTATTTCCAGGTCAACAAAGAAGAAGGAACCAAAGAAAACACTAACGCCAGCCATCGACCAAAACGGATCTCAAGTAAACTTCTACTACGGAGCGCACACACCATATGCGGAGTCTATCGCGCCCTCACACCATTCTACATACGCGCATTACTATGATGACGAGGAGGACGGCTGGGAAATGCCCAACTTCTACAACGAAACGTACATGAAAGAGAGTTTACACAACGGGATGAACGGAAAGATGAACAGTTTAGCGCGATCAAACGCTAGCATATACGGGACGAAAGAAGATCTCTATGACAGACTAAAGAGGCATGCGTACCCGGGTAAGAAAGGTCAGTAAGTTTTGGCACATAGATTAGATGCACCTCTATGTTTTATTTGCAGCTTACGCACGCTTTAAATGCTGGTTGCGTACATTTGTATTAAAGCCATTTTGAAAACCTTATTAATATAATACAAGATTTATTCATATTCAAAGTACGCATTCGCAGCATTATAACGTATTATTTAACTATTAACAGTACAAACAATATCGCTACTTATCGCTTTATTGAATACTGTCTAATCTAATCTGCACTTGTAAATAACATCTGTGACAATAATAAAATACGACTAATGTGGCCGACTCCATTAGGCAAATCTACAATAAATATTTCTAAACTTGTTTCCTCGTGACGCGAAAGCCATCATAATCGGTGTGACGTAAATATTCAAGTCGCGAAACAATACAACACCAAACAACCAAATAAAATACAACAAACAGAGATAATTCCATTATGTTTACCCGCTTGTCAAATTAATATTGGCAAGTAAAGTTGTTCATAATTCAATTTAGACAGTTCATGACAGATCTTGCATTTAATATTCGTGACACGTCTACTAAAAACAAATATTATTGGGAGTCTGTCACAAAGTTTAATTCACACAGCATCGTAGTTGTTAGATCTGCATCAGAAATTGAATCATCCGTTGAAATTGGTTATATCAATAACAATGATTATCAGTTGATAAGTGCTTCAATTTTTGAACATGCACAAACAAGCATGCTAAGATAAGAAATGATGCTACTTATATGATGCAATGCTAACCGACTTGTTGTATTTTTTCAGATAAGAGTGACAGCGACAGTGAGGGTCAGTAAAGATTATTAGGACTGCGTTATGTCATATTCTGGTCAAACTACATAATACTATCGTACTAGTTTAAATTCTCGGTGTATCCGAACAATAATAGTCAATATTATTGAACTGTATAGACTTGCAATTGCGTGAAATGACCGACGAATTGTAGATATATTCAGTTAGCTTTAGTTATTAGTTTTAAAAGAATGTGTATTAACACACTCACTGTTTAATAGTTACAGCCCCACCAAATATATAATTATAATTTATGTCACAAACCAGTATAATGGCACGCAATAGTGATTTACGCAAATGGCTTTAGTTTTTTTTTTTCTCAAACAGTGAATGTGTTGATGTCCTGAGATTATAATCAACGAAAGAAATGCTCAAATAATTTTAGGCGATCACTGCCATAACCGGGAGCAAGCTTTTGTAGATAATTGGCAGTTTTTTACATTTTAATTTAATGTCCAAAATATCAAATGATGTCCTTGTATATAATTCAGTTATTTTGTATATTTTGATATCGACAGAAATATTATTGATACATATCTACGTTGACGATATTAGTCAAACTGTTTTTTTTGTATTATAAACTGGACTGTATTTTCTACCTTTAACAATGAATATGAATGTGTGTGTGAATGTGTTATACCTTTATTGAGAGTGTAATGTACAGAATGATTTTTTTTTATATGAGAGTATTGAGAGTAGCGAAATAAATATGTAAAGTATAATATCATGGTATGCATAGTGAAACAAATAAATTATTATATCAGTACATTATGTATTTTAAGTGAATCGGTTACTAAATACGTAATATACATATTCACAATTGTATAAGTACATTGTAAGTATACAAATGAATAATGATGCTTTAAGATGTGAATACTGAATATCTTAATCATATTAGGGAAAGGTAATTTGATGTTATTTGACTTAGAATTGCTAGATCTGATCAAAAAAGGGTACTTTTATGTATTAATGTATACGGCCAAGGTGTAATAACTATAATCTTGTTACATACAATTTAATCCTAAACAGTATTGTATTGTTTTAAATAGTCCATTTAAATAAAAGAATAACCATTACGTAATTTAGTCAAATTAATCATTTAAAATATAACATGAAGTACCCAAAAGTAAAAGAATACTCATTGAATCAATCGTGAGTGGTCGATATACATCCATCACATTTTATTACCACATTTAGTGATTAGTTACATTAACAGTAAATATTTTTTACAAAAACTTTTAATGGTGTAATAAATTTTTATAAGTATTTTTTAAATTTTGTTTCTTTTTTATTCCTTTATCCTATCCTTGAACATCGAGCTGTTTATGGTCCATCTAAACACAAACCATAAAATGTACCCACCAACAAATAAAAAATATCAAACTCATCTATACTAATATTATAAATGGGAAAGTGTGTGTGTCTGTTTGTTTGTCCGTTTTCCACGCCAAAACGAAGCGAAGTATTGACGTGATTTTTTAAGTGGAGATAGTTGAAGGGATGCAGAGTGACATAGGCTACATTTTGTCTCTTTCTAACGCGAGCGAAGCCGCAGGCAAAAGCTAGTTAAATTATAAATAAACTTGTATCCAAGAAATAAAGGTCATCTGAGTTAAAAGATTACAGAAATTTCAAATAAAACTGGTACTGTGTCATATGTCGAGTGATAAGTGACATTTGACACTATCACGTAGTGCCACGCCTCGATTCGTGGTGGAATACTTTCAGAAAATACTGTCAATACTGATAAACAAACGTCATAATAGTTGTAGATAAACAGGCGCACGGCACACATGACACCAGATTTTCGATTTGTGGCGTAATCTGTCCCAAGAGGCTAAGATTTCGTTACACAGTTTTTTTTAACAGCATGCTGTCTTAAAACAAAATACAGTGCGCTCACTGGTAATAATATCGCACAAAAAGAAGCCTGCAAAAATATCTGACACTTATTTCTAGTGTCCACCTAGTGTCATAAGAGCGTGTCAGATATTTATGCAGCCTAATTTTTAGCCCCCAACTCAAAAACGAGGGGGTGTTATAAGTTTGTCCGTCCGTGTATGAGCCTGTCTGTGGCATCGTAGCTGCCGAACGGATGAATCGATTTAGATTTAGTTTTACTTGTTTGAAAGCTGAATTAGTCGGGAATGTTCTTAGCCATGTTTGGTGGAAATCGGTCCACTATGGCGGGGCGGGGGTTACTTCAAAATTTAAATTTTGTGATAAGGGTATTGTATGATATTATTTCCGGGGATGCACCTATTATTAAGAGCACAGGAACCCTGTGCTAATTTAGGCGTATATACTCATTGCAAACGGACCTTTTAGGCATGGAAAACCACATACGAGTATACTGAGCAATTTCTACCATGAACCAACCTCGAAATCGCAAAAATTAAATTGGTTGTTCCATACATTTCAACTTGGGATGTGCTATAAGATAGTACATATTTTATTCGCTATTTCTGGAGTAACTAAGCACCATATCTATTTTAATCTAAGCATCTAAATAGCTATACGATGTATGTAGGGTACCTACGAATTAGATATAATAAAAATGTTTAAATCGAATTAACGAGAAAATTTATTCAAAACATTACACAGCCAATCAATAACATACTCTAAATACAAAAGATAATATGAAAAATACTATCAACGTACCTTACAGTACTCTAATAACTACTTATATTTACTTGGAGTGTTTATTGTAGAACTCCTTCATGTACTTCGCTAAAGCCTCTACTTCTTCCACAGTGACAGCATTGTAAGTTGACGCGCGAATTCCGCCGACATCCCTGAAAAAGAAAAACAATTTTATAAGTCACTATGGTGAGTAATTTTTTTTACCACGAAGGTGGCAAACACGCTTAGGGCTCGTCTATTACGTTTGTAAAAACTACAGATGTGTTGCCGAACCTTTAAAAACCTGTGCACTAGTTTTTTTAATGAACCTCATACTGTAATTTCTATTTATACTGTGTTTAGTCCTTCGGTATCGGCAATGATGACGATATCAATTCGATATGTACACACTGGACTTGTTTATATCTATTTTTTTGTGTGTAGGTATGCATGATTACTTGATTAGCTAAAATCATAGAAAAATATCATCATTCTGATTAATGATATCAATGTAGGTTTATTAAAATAAACTCTAACAAATACATATATTACAAAAGCCCATCAAATAATCTTAGTGAATTGACCGACAAAATTACCAAAACTGGTTGATAACCAGTTGAACCAGTTCCATAAGATAATGTTCTACTTATAACTACAGAAACAAAAGTAACACCGCTCAATTGAAGATAATGCCTAGCAACAAAATATTATCGTCTTATCACTCTTATCAGTCACCTGATGTTTGCAAAATATTTCGTCAATAGATATCACGCATATCGATTGAAATTAGGCATTGTTGAATAAATACCCTAGGGTAGCGAATATCTGTAGGTAAATATTATTATGAGAGGTACGTAATTTATACATACGTAAAAAACCCGTAGAATAACAACTCTTAACAAAATGGAATTTATTTCATCATCTCTAAATCAATTGTAATTTTCCTCTCATTTAAGACGATACAGTAATAGGGGTCAACTCTCCATACAAACGCTCTCGACTATTTTCTCCCTGGCTTTTGAAGATAGAGCTATGATTTTTTCATCACAGATTATTATTATTATTATCTGTGTCGGACCGTTTTGATTTTTTTGATATTTTTATTTTTAAAGACGCTAGAGCCCACAAAAAAAATTCAAAAACGGCCTTATTGATTATAGCGTAAAAAAAGCACACCATTCAAAATTGGTAACAATTAGCCAAAAAAACTAAACGGTCCGACACAGATTATTTCTTTGTTATTCAGATTCTCAAATTTCGTTACGATTGATTAAGTTTTGAAGGAGGAAACAGTCGAGAGCGGAACCTCGATTTAAAGATTTTTTCGCAATATCTTTTAACTGAGTTGTCATTCAGACTATTTTTTTTTTCGATAAATCTAATTGATAACACTAGTATATTGAACTAAAATTTCCAAATTGAAAGGGGGGCTCCTTTACATTTTAGAATTTTCGCTCCTGTAGCGTCTTAACAGCTGCTTACATTGAGCAATGTAACAGTAGGAATTGATCAGTGCACGTATACAAAATACCAATCGTTACAGATGTATTGCGAAATGTTTTTACTTCGTATTATCACGGAAACGCACGAAGGTGTCCTGCTATTTCAGTCAGTCTCAGTACTAGAAGTACTGACATTGTCTGAAATAGCACGACAAATACGAACGTTTCCGTAAAAATGTGAAGGAAAAACATTTCGCACTACATCTTTAACGCTCAGTGTATATTAGGGATGTCACGAATGTCGCATGTGTCACATTCGCGAATGCGAATGCGAATATTCAGAATGCGAATGTGCGAATGCGAATGCGAATGCGAATATCGCTGAATTTCATAAAAAACCAAAATAAAAACCAAGCAATCACCAACAACCCGCTAGGTAAAAAATTTAAAATGCTTACTATTGGTCAAAATGCCGAGTACGAACTTCACGCCGTACGAATTTGACCTATCTGCGCATGCGCGAGTCGACAGTCGACAAGTAGCAATTGGAGCGGCCGGCGCGGGCGAGGAACAAGCTGCGACTTGCACACATTCGCATTCGCAAAACATTCGCATCGTTTGAAGCGAATGCGAATGTCAATGCAAATGTTTAAAAGAATGCGAATCATTCGCATATGCGAATGCGAATGCAAATATTCGTAACATCCCTAGTGTATATCGTAGACTCCGCAAACCAAGCCCTTTGAGAGCTTGACGTGGGACTTATAGGGAGTGTAGGTGTACTGTGTAAGAATGCCTCTAGACCTATTATTAATTTAACAACAAATATTTACCTATGTCCCTTAAGCTGAATCAGTCCTAAAGCCTCAGCCCCTTCAAGAACTCCTTCTCCAAAGCATCATTAGGTGTTGGCGAGCCAATTCTGAATGGGATGTTCATTTTGCTCCTATCCTTCTTGGCTACAGGGGCGTAGTAGAAACCGTTGGACTCTTCGATGATGTTGTAGATGAGGGAAGATTTCTTTGTGGCTAGCTCGGCCATTTTGTCGAGGCCACCTTGCCTTTCGATCCATTGGAGTACTCTGCCCATTATGTAGATACTGAAAGAATATAAAGATTATAGTTATATTTTAAGCAAAAGTCGATGTTTAACCTAGAGATGGCCCGATTGTGGAGTTTGGCAAATGGGTACGAAAAATTTCGACCTATGTGTGTACAGATTCGATGCTTTAATTGGATAATTCTATGATCATTGAAAAATATCTCTATTTTAAAGCATATTTTAGGTACTTATTTATTTCTTCAGATTCCTTAGAAGATTCATGAAAGCATACGAAAATAGGCTGGAATGGCTCAACTGACAGATATTGCTATTTAAAAGAGTTATAATACAATTGTATGTAGTGTCGTGTTATAAAAACACCATTGGATGCTTGTATTATGTAAAAGCAGATTTCACGCCATCTCTTCCACTCATCGTACAACTTCAAGAGAGTGTAAAGTGCATACAACAGAGTTTCCAGTTAGTTCACTTACGCGAACATAGGTGGCGTGTTCAAGATGGAGTCAGCCTTAGCGTTGACGGTCCAGTCAAGGATGGAGGGGCATATCGGGAGAGCCTGGTTGAGGAGATCTTCCCTGACGATCACGAGAGCTACACCTGATGTGCCAATGTTCTTTTGAGCGCCTCCGTAGATAACACCAAACTAAGAAAAGATAAATGTTGAAACAACATGAAATAAAACTATGGAAACGGATATCGCGGGTGACCGTTGTCCACGAAGCACGAACGCAGTGAAGGGTTCGAAACATCTAGATACATACATACATACAACCACGCCTGTATCCAATAAAGGGGTAGGTGGAGCACATGAAACTAACTCAAGTTACAGTGCCACTCTTGGCAAATAAGGGGTTGAAAGAAAACGAAACTGTGACATTGCAGTGAAAGGTTGCCAGCCTCTCGCCTACGCCACAATTTAACCCATATCCCACAGTCGCCTTCTACGACACCCACGGAAGAAAGGAGGTGATGAAATTCTTAACCCGTCACCACATGGATCTAGATAAAACATCTAGATGTATTTTAAATATGTTAGTTTTATTTCATGAGTAACAATAGTGCTAAAGACATCACTACATAATTTAATAATATGAGTAGGTATCTTGCTGAAAGCAGGGCTTTTTTGGGCGGAAACTTGGACATTAAAAGAGCACACGGTGGCCAGGATAGATGCGTTCGAAATGTGGTGTTGGCGTAAAATGTTGGGAATTTCTTGGACAGCACGTCGCACTAACGTATCTATTCTACAAGAGCTCAATGTCAAGATTCGCCTCTCTGCTATCTGCCGGGAGAGAATTATAGGCTTCTTTGGCCATTTGGCCAGACGAGATCCTGACAGCCTTGAGAAGGCGTTGATCGTCGGACCAGTGGAGGGCCATCGTAAAAGAGCCGGATTACCCACGCGCTGGTTCAACACAATAAAGAAGGTCACGCGCGTTGGGCTCCAGGGATCCTTTAGGAAAGGGGCCGTCCATAAATTACGTCATTCTAAATTAGGGGGGGGTTGGTCTGCGGATGACGGTAAATGATAGATGGGGGGGGGGGGGTGTTTCGAAATTGACGTCATTCTTATTTATTTATTTATAGTTTATTTTTCACGTACAAAAAGATTATTTCTAAAAAGAAATTTCTTCCAGCACACCTAGTAAGTGAGACTGCAAATGTGAGAGGCGGCTAAGGCGCATACAATACTAAAATAACTCATAATAAACATACATAAGTAATGCAACATAGATGTACACAAATACAGTAATAACTACAGATAAAATACTCTAACAATAATATTACATATAATACTAGCTGCCCGCCCCGGCTTCGCCCGTGGTACTTAAATGTATTATACATATAAACCTTCTTTAAGAATCAGTCTATCTATTTAAAAAAACCGCATCAAAATCCGTTGCGTAGTTTTAAAGATCTAAGCATACATAGGGACAGACAGCGAAAGCGACTTTGTTTTATACTATGTACTAGCTTTTACCCGCGGCTTCGCCCGCGTAATAAAAGTATTCATTAAGATTTTCATTTGGATCCGTAGGGACCGTAGGTTTCTCTGTAGGTATATTTATCTGCGATTATTTCGATTGCACATAATACTTTTGCTTGCAATGATTGTAGAAATATTACACATCGACCACAGCGTAGGTAATTCTATATACGCTGGGGAAACCTTTATAAACATCCCACATAGCCCGTATTTAGACACTATGATCGGTGGGTAAAAAGTACTTTTTTCTATTATCCCTTACAATTTTTTACATTTTGCTTATACTTATCGCAAACGTAATCTTCAAGCAAGCAAACAACGATCGTCTTAGAGCACATTGATTGTAAGAGACCGCCGACCGATTATCCGTATCCCTCTAACGATACCCATATTATCCGTATCCGTATCCGTATCCGTATCGCTATCGCTATCGCTATCGCTATCCCTATCGCTATCCCTATCGCTATCCCTATCGCTATCCCTATCCCTATCCCTTATCAAGATGTTTAATGATATAACACTTTAAGTTCTCGCGCTTTGTACATATATTTAAAGTCACATACAGGTCGAACGCGATTAATTAACATTATTTTTACCTTTTTTCCCAACGTTTCGGCCAGGTTGCACTGGCCGTGGTCGCGGAAGACTGACGTCCCAGCAAAATGTCACCGGAGATGTAAACAACACAAAACTACCCGATATTAATTTATATAAATGTTCGGGGTAGACAAATAAATATAATCTACCCGCTTTTAGTTAATGTTTATATCCCACCATGTTTATTTTAAAGGTAAAAATAATGTTAATTAATCGCGTTCGACCTGTATGTGACTTTAAATATATGTTTAATGATTTCTTATCAAGTGCTAAAATATAAAGTTTCATGGTTTTATCATTTAAAATTAAGAAATCCCATACAAACTTTCAACCTCTTTTTCAACCCCTTCATCCCTTTTTTTCGAAATAAAAAGTAGCCTATGTTCTGTCTCAGGGTCTAAAGATTGTCTGTTCCAAATTTCATCAAAATCGGCTGCGTGGTTTAAGCGGGAAAGCGTAACAGACAGACAGACAGACAGACAGACAGACCAAGTGTTTTAATCATATAATACCCTATTTTTCTCAAATCTGCAATGTTTTATTTTGTCAAACTGGTAATGACGTCAATTTTGGGAGAAGGGGGGGGGGTCATTAAGATATGACGATAGGATGATTATAGGGGGGGGGGTCTAAAATCTGAAAAAATCGATGACGTAATTTATGGACAGCCCCAAAGCAAAAGATCGGCCTGAGTGGAGAGCACTGCAACATACAGCGACTTATGGTGGTCACGACCCTCAGTCATGAGGTTTCGACGAAGAAGAAGAAGGGCTTTTTTAATGTCAGGCGAGAGATAATAGTAGATTGACTCTCACTATGCTGGGGACTCTTAAATAGAATCCCGAGCATTGTGAGATTTTGAAGTGTTAATGCCCAAGGTATGGAAATAATTTTGGTTCTTATCTTACCCATGAATGGATAATTAATATTATAGATATTTTACTATACCTGAAATTAATTAGTTGTAATGTAGGTAACTCCAAGTGTCTTCAAAACAAAACAGCATTACATACTAATCTTATCAAATGAGTTGGCAACAAGATATGATTGAATCATGTTAGAAATAATTACCTTTGAAACATCTACTTTCTTGGACATGAAGTTTGAGGACATGTCAGCCACTAGGGGCACTCCTTTTGTGTCAGGGATAAAGTCGAATTCAATACCTAAAAGAAAAAATAAGCCATAAATTGGATTTAGACTTAAAATATGGACAAGAAATCATTATAATGGCATTATCTACCGCTCAACTATTTAGATATCACATGAGATTATTTGTGCTGTATGCAGCATATATAGTGGCTTAGAGGTGATATATGAAATATAATTACTAACTAGTTATATGAAAAGCTGTAAAGTGCATTAGGGTAATTTCGAATGACAGAAATGCTCGAGTAATTTCGGAAGGGGAGTCTTGATATGATGGAAAGACTTTCGAAATTACCCTAATGCACCTTAATACAAACGATGCTTGATATGTCCAGAAACAGAGTCATAGGTACTTTAAACTTACATTATGCTAGAAGTCAAGGGCACATTTTATTATAGGGTGCTGAAAATGGATATTCGAGTGGGCTTGCCTTTGTTACCAATAGCCGAGGTCAAAATTTGACTTTTATTATTAGTACATGTTAGCTATATGTATAAAAATCATATCATCAGTGCCAAGTGCTTCTGGGTTCTCAGAGTTCTGGCAATGTGATCACAGTATAGTTCCTAATTGAGAGCCTATTTAAAACCTCTAATTGTAAGCCTAATGTGAATTTAATAATTTTGAAGGTAAGTAATTTAAATTAAAGTAATAATTACCATGTATAGTCTCATTTGTGCAGATATGGACATAAGAAGCGTTGGGGTCCAGCTTCCATTGCGACTGATCAGGGATTTCTGTGTAACGGTCTGTAGGAAGCGTCACGATGTTCACTTTTCCATACTTCTTAGCTTCTTTAGCGGCCTTTGCTGACCACGCGCCTGTGAGCAGTAATGCGATTAAAAAAAGGAGAATTAGCTCTTTACTATCATATCGTAATTAATTAATAATTACAAACCAGTACAAGTTATTTCATTGCAAAAAAAAGAAAATAAACTATGCAAAAAGTAATAAGGTGATATAATTACCCGTGACAACATAGTCGGCGGTTCCTGTCCGAGAAATCAAATTAAGAGGGACTGCAGCAAATTCTCCTTGTCCACCTCCAGACAGAAACAGAATTTTGTAATTCGCTGGCACGTTCCTATAACAGAAAAGTTGTATTCAATATCTCTATAATTCATTTAATTTATTTAAAAATCTGTATTAATTATCACAAAACGTCAAAGATTGTCAAATTAGCGTTTCCCGCGCCGCGCAAACTTTTTTTTATTTTAGTGTTGTGATAAAACTTTTCCGTTCATTTTTTACTGATTAATTACTTGAGAGAAGTTCGCATTAAATAATAATATTTGGAGGTTTTTGTCATATTAGAAAATATCGAATAAAATTTAAGAATGATTGTAGTTTTCAAATATTTTAAAATAAAATCAAAGGATAATAAATAAAATAATTCTGCTAGGACTATTCCTAAATTCCGCAATTCATCCCAACGTGCTTTACGCGTTATGCGTACGCGTAATAAAACAATTTTATTTACTTACAGTAATCTCCTCACTACAGTTTGAATTTCTGTGTTTAAATTTAAATAGGTGGGGGTGCGGTGGCTTGTTTCCAATAAACTTATTCCTGAGTTTTCGTAATTTGTAAGTTCCTTCTTGATGATGTCGTACACCTTTAAAAGTAAAAACACAGCTTAAATTAAGTAGGTAGGTTCGCGAGCGCTAACATTTTTGCTAAACAGCAATTCATTCAGCCAATTAACATAAACGCTACTAATTTTCTATTTTAAATTAGGTACATAATACATCTTTTTTCAAAATTACTCACTTCTTCTGGTAATTTTGCGGGACCAGCACCGAAATTATGTATTTTGACCATGGCTGATTAATTTAGAGTTATTGAAAGAGCAAAAACACAAGTATCTCCTCCGAGATATCAAATGAGACTGGCTTAACTTGTTTGTCCTCTTTCGTCGCGCCTCTCTCGCCTGATAGTACTCAACCGGCTCATTGACCAAGGCAAGTATACTATGAAGCGCTTGCGCTCGTTACTATCCACGCCACACTAATGTGATTATAATGATAAGCAATAGGTCTGCATGTTGGTTGTAAAATTAGTGTGCAAAATATTAAACTGTACAAGCTCTTTAGTCTCTTTACAGACAACACACAAGACAATTAATAGTATATAAACATGCAGATTATACAAACTACATTAAAATAGCGAGTATACATGGATACTTCTTCTCTTTCCGGTTATCATTTTCATCTTTTCGTTTTAGAAGCATAGGAATGAATGGTATTAGCTTCTACTACCGAATATATATTTTTTATGGGTACCAATGTGTGTAGGTAGGTACTTGACAAAGTACCTATTAAAATATATTTGGTAATTTAATGTGGTCTTTAGATTAGTAATTATCTGTCTGTTTGGAATGTATGGAAAACCTCAAACCTCCGACGGGCACGACACCGAGTAGCGAGCCTGGGACCTGCCTAGCTTAATACGATTTTCTTTAAAAGTAGTCTTGAAAAACTAAAACTACGACTGAATGATAAATTGATAATATATGGATATATCTGTAGAATTTCCTCACGATCGAAGTTAAATACTTGGGCACGAATGCCCCATATAGTCTCTGATCTAAATAATGTCTTGCCGTAATTTAGTTTTGATTGTCTGCAATGGGTTATGGAACCCTAAAAATGCAATTCCATGTCTGAGACACTTTGCTCATAGCTTTTTAATAGGAAAATACGGCAACACTGGTGAATGATTGAACGAATGAATAATGATCAGACAAGACGCTCATTCGTTTATTCGTTCCATTCGTTCAGTTCAGTGAACAGTAGGTACCATTCATTCATTCTGTCGTCAAATCGTTCATTCATTTATTTCAATCGGCAAGCAGAGTGGCGTTAGCGTACAGTTACTGTTTCTATTTCTAATTTAGAAGATATTCATATTTTAAGTTTTATTCAGTATTTAATAATTATAATAAGTAGCATTAGTGCTATAACAACGAGGATTATTAACGGTTCTAAGTTATTTCATACAAGGCATGCCTCCGGTAAAGGACGAGTCAATACGAGAAACAAATTGCCTGGAAATTATAAATATTGTGGAGAAAAGTCCCGCGAAAAGTACATTGGTTGATGTGAGGGCTTGCAATAAACCTGCTGCCAAGGTAATGATCTTTGAAATACAATTGTTTATGATTATTATTTGCGTAGCCACAAGTATCGATCTCTTGGCGAGTGTGGTATTTTTCCCGCATTTCACTTTGCATGGGTTTATCATTTAGTTTATCTTCGTTAGTTTAGTTGTAGCAAATAGTTGAAATACTTCGTGGCTACTTTTGTGCCGCCCACGCGGTGGTCATTGTTCGTTTTTTTTGTGGTCTTGGCTGTGTCCTCAAAAGCCGGCAGGTGTATAAACAATAGCGTACCTATTTTATAGTTTACATTCAAACCAAACCTTGGAAGATGAGGGCGCACCGAACCGTATGCATAAATGTGGTTTGTTTTTAAAATCTTTATTTTTGTAATGCATAAAAAGATGTAGACCACAAGTACTCATTAGAATGGTCTTTCTAGGATATAAACCTCTTCTGTGTAGTTTGAATTAATTTGCTTCTCATAGAAATAATGCAATGACCTCACAGTGAAGAAACACTTTTTAAGCAAGAATGATCTGGTTTATTAGTAAATAGTTGCAAATTGCAGTAAATAATAAATAAGCAGAAGGTTTGGAACCTCTTTATGTTCATAGTGCTGAAGTAATAATATTTTCTTCCTTCAGTTGTCTATAACTGCAGTGTAACATTTTTGAATTTTGTCATTCTCGATGAACACTGTTTTTAATTTCAATATATTTGATAGTAGCAAATGGTCACTTAAGTACATAACACATTATTCCCATTTCCTCATAATATCATTAATTAAAAAACCATTCCTTTCTGGGTTACCTAACATGATTAAAAGTTAGTATAAATGCAGTCTAACTTATTTTGTTCCAGGTATTTATTATAATGTACTTTGCTAACACATGCTTATATAATGTGCTTTATGATGATATGAATTTTATTTATATCTATATGAAAATTTATTGAGTCCGGCTGAACTTTCTATCAACATGAACAGAATCTATGATAATGTAAAGTCAACAAACTAATTCTAAAATGAAATAAATATTATAGGAACATTTTAAAAGCCAGTACTTTATTAAACTGGGATTTTTTGTTTTAGTAATTATTTAAAGACTATAAAATATACAGATTATTCAATGACAACGGGTGCAACATTATTCTCATTCTCTTTGCGTTATCCCGGCATTTGCCATTAGTATTATTATATCACTCTTGTAAATTCCTGGTACCTACGTAGAAATTTCAACAAATTAACTTATTCTTTTCATCACATTTTTGTTTCCTGTCAATCATGTAGTTGCAAAGTGTGGTGTTGAAACTTGAGTAGTTTCATGTGCTCTGCCTACCACTTTTAGGAATACAAGCGTGAGTTTATGTATGTATGTAATAACGTATTATGGAAAAGTTAGAAAGGAAAATGAAATACAGGTCTCACAGTATGTGTAACCCGTAAGTTCCAGCAACCTTCAATTAAAAGGCCACATGCAATGTTTAATCAATATTTTGCAAAATGTGTGTTATTTATAGAGATGGGCGGCAAGTTTTTCAATGTTCGTATTCGGCCGAATAATTCGGTTGCATTGCCGAATATTTACCGAATAAACAAAGTAAATAAGTCATGAAGATCTTACGTATTCCATTGGATAATAAGCTCCTATTTTAGTAGCTTTCTAAGGAACTACTAAAAAGAGATCATTATTACGTCAAAATATGTAAAAACAACCGTAGTTTAAGAGTTGAGAAAAGTTCAGAGTTGTTTTAACTAAGTTTTAGTTATCCAGTAAATCATAAGAACATACTTATAGTATGTACATATAACCATCATCAATCATTTCATAGTTTTAATCTTAACATCCGCTTTAAAAACATGGCGTATTCGAATATTCGGCCGAATGTTCGGTTCGGTAAGAGCTGAACCGAATGTTCGGCCGAATATTCGTATTCGGCAAAGTCCATATTCGGCCCATCTCTAGTTATTTACATCAATCTACATGGAACATATCATTCATAACCGTATGCATTATTTAGTGGTTATGTGAAATTCTATAACTTTCACATTTTCTATGAATATTAATATAGCTCTGTCTAATGTAATGGTTATAAAATATACATATTACATAATTACATATAATCCACTTTCTATAAATCTATTTTAACGGAAAACCACTTGGATGTTATTTAATAAGTTCAAGGTCACTTCCTAAGATGCTTTAAATGTTAGTTTTCAGTATGATGTAAAACTTAAAACATTGTTATGTCATATTTTGTATACTTTGACCACTAAGCATGACATAAGTGCTACTTACTTGCTACAATCAAACACTCAAGTGCTTGCATATTTCGGTCACTTGGCCGAATGAATTTAATGTGTTAAATAAATACCGCTAAGTCTTTTGTTCTGTACACTTCAGTTTTCTTCAAGTGAGGTCATATCACTATTGTAGCTAGTAAAGTTGACCTCGGAAGTCGCTGTATTAAACTAATTGAAGTATATCCAACCTTTTTACTACAAAGCTTTGATCAGTGACCGTATCAAGATGATTACTAAAAAAATAGTATCTCGGTACAGTTGCCACTTAAAAAACCCCTGTAGGAAATCAATTAAAAAAAACGAGTAAGTAGTTAGAATATCAAGTTAGGTATATGCTTGGCTTTCCGTATTTAGCTTGTAAACATTGGGTCATTGTGGTATGTAATTAGATAGGTACCTATCGGTGGTATTCCACTTGTCCAAAATCTGTGTACTAACCATGTTCATTGCATCTCACTTTTTCATTACTAAGCAAAACTGCGGTACGCATAGGGCGCAACGACACATTGGACAAAGATATACAGATGGAGTGGAAATAGGTTCTTCCAGTCAATCAGCTTTTTTGGCGCTTTGAGGTTCCTAAAACGAAACAGGTGACGTCTATTGCGATTGGCTTTTTAAGTTTTTACTTCTATTGAAAAGTTATTGTTATTCGGTGGTTGTTGGTATTAACCAATTCTGTGTGCGTAGCCGATTACACAAACGCTCACGAAACGCTCACGATAATATCTCTATCGCTCTTGTGTATTGGCGCGACAGAGCCAGACTACATTTCTGCGGCGTTTCAATGGAGTTTCGCTTCGCAGAAATGCCATTCGGCTGCGGGGCCTGCATGGTCGAGGCGGTCTTACTCCATTCAGAAGTGCACGATTCCCGCTGTGCTGTGCCCAGGCATGCCGCGTTTTATTGATCCAGCGACTTTTGAGGCCGACTGTACTATACGTATTTTAAGAAGCTGCTTGCCATAACCAAAGTAATTAAAGATTAATCGTTTTCCAACAATGCTGGCCGGTAACTCTCCAGTCTCCACATAATGGAAACAGAAATAACTTTAGTGTTTGTATGTACCAAGCATCTGTAGATTATTTTCACTGTTTACCATTAGTTAATCTCTAGTAATACAGTATTGTGATCTCTATCCGTGGCGAGGCGTCCATAGAACAGATATGTCACCGACTTGCCTATACATATGTCGTTTGACCTGAATATCTTTTAAAAAATCATATTAGTCTTAGCGCCTTCTTATGAGCGCCAAAAGAGTCACGGTTTTTGTATATGACGCCAATATACAAAACCTGAAATTTAGATTGATTATTATGAAAGACAGCGTAGGTAAAGGTATAATTATGTTTATGTACGACCTAGGTGCTCTTGACGTTGACTCATATACAAAGAGTATAAGAATGTTTGACGCACCGCCTCTAAACATTTGGCTGATTTGGCGGACTCAATAAGACTGGTTTTTCTTAGACTGTTAGATAAAGAATAAGAACACGGTATGCGGTAGTGTTCGTATTAAATGTAACGCTTTGCTGGCCATCATGTAACTTGAAGTGGAGGGAAAGTGTTACAGTACTGCTACACTTTAAAGTGTCTATTGTATGAGTCATGTTTTATAATGGTTTAATCGGACAGGCTTGAAATGTTATATAAATATTGATTGTTATCATGTGCAATTTGATGTACTGTGTGTCATTTGCTTTTATGCAATTACTTGGTGCGAGCACTGCTAGCGTCGAATTTCAGTCATTTATCGGACCATTTTATGGAAGCCTAATAAATAGACCGTATACATAGATCATAAATTGTTAGAAAGATTTTTTACCTATTACAGAATAGAAATGCGAACTATGTAGTATGTACGTATGTACTTTAGATTAGAACCTATCTAGCAGACACTTATCCTCCCAAATAGTAGACTAATAAGGGCCAGTTGCATCAACCACATTTGACAGCCACATCCCATACAATAAAATTTATCGAACGCTTTAACGATGACAGACTGGTGCAAGCGACCCTAATACTAAGATGTCCTACTCTTTTTTAGGGTTCCGTAGTCAACTAGGAACCCTTATAGTTTCGCCATGTCTGTCTGTCCGTCCGTCCGTCCGTCCGTCCGTCCGTCCGTCCGTCCGTCCGCGGATAATCTCGGTAACCGTTAGCACTAGAAAGCTGAAATTTGGTAACAATATGTATATGAATCACGCCAACAAAGTGCAAAAATAAAAAATTGAAAAAAATGTTTTATTAGGGCCCCCCCCCCCCCCCCCTACATGTAAAGTGGGGGCTGATATTTTTTTCATTCCAACCTCAACGTGTGATATATTGTTGGATAGGTATTTAAAAACGAATAAGGGTTTACTAAGATCGTTTTTTGAAAATATTAATATTTTCGGAAATAATCGCTCCTAAAGAAAAAAAAAGTGCGTCCCCCCCCTCTAACTTTTGAACCATACGTTTAAAAAATATGAAAAAAATTACAAAAGTAGAACTTTATACAGACTTTCTAGGAAAATTGTTTTGAACATGATAGGTTCAGTAGTTTTTGAGAAAAATACGGAAAACTACGGAACCCTACACTGAGCGTGGCCCGACACGCTCTTGTTTAAATACTTATTTTAATTAATTCAGTTATGTAATACGCAACCCAGTGGCAATCTAGTTTTCTGGATGTCTCGTCAAGTCGTCATTGATACAGCTACCTGTTAAATCAGGCAATCAGATTTTTTTAACGAATGTGTACTGTGTAGTCGATATGAATAGTTGCGTTTCTATTTAATACCGTACCATCCCGAAACCGTTACATCGACCTGCGTTGACGTGAGAGCGATTATTTAATTGATAGGTATTCTATAGCGCGTGGATTTGAATCTCTCGCAACCTCGGCGGCAACGACTTTGAAACAACGCTTTTCACTTTTTTTTTCGCCGTTGAACGAGTCTCTCGTCTCGCAGTAATCGCTCGTCTAATTACTATCACATGTGATAATTACTTGGCTATTATTTTTATTTTGCAATTTGTGTATTTTGTGTTTAATGCATCTATTTTGTTTACTCGACAGTGTTAGTTACAGTGCGTCATGTGGGCAGCTGGTTATGTTGTATGTGTTCACGATTAGTTAAGATGCACAGGACTGTCTAGTGTGGAGTGCCTCTATGTAGTGCATGCTTTAGCACCTGAACACGGAGACATCATGACTAATTCACAGGTAGAGTACCTTTATTCTTTTTTTGCACAAGTTCTCGTCTTCATTTCCAAAATACCAATTCGATTTCTTTAACACCTTCAGTTGGTTCTTTAAAAATGTCTTGCTTCTACAAAGACGAGATACTGACGATACTGTGTATTCGGAAAAAGGAACACTGGCCATTTAATATCGAATAGACTGGTTGACTGCACAAGCAGCTGCAAAATTATCTACGCTACGAATGCGCTCAAATATTGTCAAAAAAATGTATTCTACAATAGTCGATAATTTTGTGTGTACTTTAAAATGCCTTTGTTGTCAGTTATTTGAGCCAAACTTTTGAAGTGTGTTCGAATCTAATTGGTACTTTGAAAACAGAAACAGTGTCTGGGAAATGAAGACTTCTTATTTAAGACTTAAATTTATTTTCCACTTGTAGTTAGTTTTCTTTCATACATATCTTATGTTACGTCTAACTAAATCTAGAAAACTTTGAAACGTCTGAGAATCAGTTGAAGTATATTACATAGATTTAAGTTCCAACTTCTTTTCTGCTCCCGAAACTAAAGGTGACACAAACTTATTTTGTAAGAACCTAATGCAAAAACCACGTTGTCTTGACGGCTGTCGACTTACTAAAAAAACCCCGACATAGTGGACCGATTTTCATGAAACATGGTTAAGAACACTTCCGACTAACTCAGTTTTCAAACAAAAAAAAAACTAAATCTTAATCGGTTCACCCGTTCGCGAGCTACGATGCCATAGACTGACACACACACACACACACAGATAGACAGACACGTCAAACTTATAACACCCCGTCGTTTTTGCGTCGGGTGTTAAAAATTAGGAGAAAAAATGATTTTTTTGTCTGTACTTATTAAAGAAAAACTCCAACGATTATACAGAAAGTGAGAAGACTCGTAAAATCAATGTTTATTATTGAAGACGCACGAAGAATAGAGACAATGTATTGCTTCATTAGTCATCATGTTTTATAGTTCCAGACAATTTCACTTCTACGAGTCGTAATTGAGTTTAATTCAGACGGAGTAGTTTCTAGTATAATACATCATTTTATGACGAGGTTGTCGACAGCAGTAAATCGTAACCATATGTATTTATAACATAAATAAGGTCAGTTTAGGCAAGTGACCTCATGTGGCTTTTGAATTACAAGATTAGCGGACTAAGCTGATTGAGACTTTTGCAGAGTAAAGTAAGCGGAGATGTCTTCATAAAGATAATATGATGTGGCGTTACATTTCAAAAGGATTTTATTGTTACATGTGTCTTGGTTGGACTTGAAGCATAAGCATAGCTCTCTATCCGTGAAAGGCCACTTATCTATGTCGTATAGGGCACCATAATCATTTAAAAGTCACAACAACTCAGTCACTCAAGTGAGCTAAGTAAATACACATACATTAAGATTCTTCTCTTTTGTGTTAACTACTAATCGGGATAAAATCGCTTAACGGTGGATTTGCCTTTGTGCTGTGTAATTTAAAGTAGTAGTTTAGGAACTAAGAGGCCATGGTGTATCGACATCATGGCCTCATGGTAGTTTTACCATGAGGTTCATGTATTAGGGTCACTATTGCATAAAGTAGCTCAATAAAATATTATAAGCATGATAGAACACAATTTACGAGTATATACGAGGTGATTTTTAACGACAGTTGAAAGTATTGAGATTCATAATAAATAAGTATATAACAACTTTTATCTGATATCGATTAAATATCCTACAGTTTGATTATCATGATACTCGTATCTAAAGATCTAAACAAACAATCGGCTGACGTTACTTATCGATCAGAGATTTGTATTATAAATAAGCGCGTATACGATAAGCTTTTTTTGGCGGTCTACCGACACCTTTAGGTATTTTGTGAGCTTTTATTATTCCTATGTTTTTATGGATCAAAATTAGCAAGTTAAATGATATCCACTCAAGCTGAAAATTTACACACCAATGTAAGTTAGGTGACAATGAAATATTTAGGTGTCCGTGCCTTCGCTTGAACCACTAATGAGATCAACACCTTCATAACTCAGCCCTAATCGAGTGTATTCCTCGACTAGTAGCGCCATCTAGCGCGCCAGTCAAGTACTATTGTCGTCCGGTTACCAGCGCTCGGCTGCTTTTTCTTCAGTACACTTTTGTAACTCAGCCGAGACACACACATGGAGACAGGAGGTTGCTATTGAAACTCTGTGAAAGAACAATCTGAATAATGTAACCTAATTTTAATACCTACCTATGAGTTTTCTGTGAAATGGAACGAACAGTCTATTATAAAAGCTTGTATTAAAAAATTGTTTTTGACAAAAACTAATTGATTTTTTTTTTGCAATACACAAGACGAATCTTATGTAGCGCTGACTTGCCTGTTAAAGTTTTTTCGGCACAAAGCCTCACGAACGGAAATGTCCTCAAAGCACACTAAGACATTTGAGCTAGTCTAACTTTCCATTATTTAAATGAAGGATGTTACGCTTTATTACTAATGTTATTATGTAGCTTCACATCGTAACCCTCTCGCAAAAACCGGTCAAGTAGCCGTTACTCCGGCTCGCCGAAAGTTCGCTTTTTCAATAGATTCTGTCTAAGTACCGTACGTGCTATAAATGTGTACGTGTATTATAAATGGACGAAAGAAAGAGTTATACATGTAAAGTAAAAAAAGTCAAATCAAGAGAATCATGGTTAACATTTTTGGTAAATGATCAATGAGAGTTGTTGAAAGTTTATTTTGGCACTTGGCTCATTTTATAACTGTTAGTAAAACTTTGTATAGTTACGTATTTATTTTACTATATAAGTATATAGTGTTTATCGCGGGACAGCATTGTTCTAAAGCGTAAGTTTTTTCAGTAGGTACACAATTTTTTTATAATACTGCTACCATACTATTAAAGTACTATTGTGTAGAACAAAAATTACTAATGTACTTAACTTACCAATCTCAAGGAATGAACAGACATGTGTAGCGTGGTATGAATTAATTTATTCTCCTAATTACCACAAACCAACGTGTTTAGATTTTTTCCACTTGATTTATGCAAGATCATGACTTTTGTAATGCAGATAGTTTTCTATTTTGAGTGCATCGGAGTGAGACTGGACGTAACACAGTGTGTAACTTTACTGTCATCGTTTATGATAAACAGGTAGCACCTTTTATGGAACCGAGACTGATTTGTGCTTTAAAATGTAGAGAAAATACCCAAAATGTGATTTGACTGCCAGTGCCAGAAGTAAACTTAATTATCTAGCAATAGTAAAAGGTAAAAAATCTTTGCCGATTTATCTTAACCTGCAAGGTTAGCACATGATTGGTGTAAGAGTATGTCGCCGCGAGATAGTTACCCGTCCTTATGTCATTAATACAATTAGAAGAAGACTTGTGATCTACCTCGCGGCGATAGTATACTCTCGCGGAAATCATGTGCTAACCCTGCAGACTCTGAGATTGTAGGTATACATGACACTCTAGTTTTTTAAAAAGCAATTTTGTAAGAGAACAAACCTAACCCCGCCATCTTTCAGGTCTGGTTCCGCGGCGTGCGAAGCTCCAAGTTCCGCCATGTGTACGGGGTGCCCTCAAAGCGGGAGCGTTGCTATGACAACATCAAGATCACCAGAAACGCGCACGATTCCAACTTCTGCGCCGTCAATCCCAAGTTCGTGGCGATCGTCACTGAGGTCGCGGGGGGTGGCGCGTTCCTTGTCCTGCCTTTGGATCATGTAAGTAGCCCTTTGAAAGCAAAATCTCACTGTGAGAAACGCCATCCTATGGACTATTTGACCACAGTGACATTGACACACAATTCTGTGCCTATTTCTGGGTTTGATAAGTTTTTTTTTCTTCGGACACAATAGTTACATTGATATTACAGTTTACAAAATACCGCCAAACTGCAAAAAAGTTTGTTGGCAGTTATGTTTGCTCTTTGCTCTTGATTGATTACTGAGTAGGTACAAGTTGTGTCAAGTTATACATAATATCATGCAATGTTTAAATCATCATTATTAGCTATAATAACTAAGCAACATTGTAACATACTAAGTAACATTGCTACTCAGCGTCAATATTTCCTTCTTGAACAGGCAATGAACGCCGAAGTGTCACTGTCGAAAAACAATTGTTACTATTGTGAAATAGGCCACTAGATGTTGGACATGAACAGTTTCTGTTTATGAAGATATTTGTTCATTCTCATATCAAAAAATATATAAAACTTAGTTATTCTCTTGGCTATATGTTCACTTTTAGAGGCTATCCCTCCCAAATTTTATGATTCTTTTTTTACATATTTTTTATTTAGGTTATTACAAACGAAAATCTCTAATTAATTTACAGAGTATCGTTAAACCAATAAGGTTTGTCTCGATACCTTTATCAGCAACATAAGAAGTTATCATTAGAGAACATAATGTCGGTCCTCTTTACAGCCTTTACTCAATATTTTAGTCAAAACACAATTTTATTGATCGGTCACTATGAAATAATTATGATCACGGTAAATGAATTCTGCGTGACGTTATGTTACGATAGCTCTCATGAACCAACCAAGCCATTAGATAAATTAACTGTCCATAAACATCCATTCTCTATAAACACAGATTTTACTGTAGAAAACATAAAATTCTCGCAATTAATTTTCAAGATGATAAATTCCGGGAAACTGAATAATTAGTAGCGAACATCAGATAAGTCGATAATGAGACCGAGAATAAATGTATCTATAATATAACTATACCCGATTTGTTGGTACAGTCGAGTTCATAAATATCTGTACATTCTTCACTTTGACTCGTAGTAATAAGCTGAAAAAATTACACATATTTATGAACTCCACTCGACTGTACATACCTCAAAGAATTTAACTTACGTCACATGTTTCCCGGCCCATTCAACCCAAGAATTCGATCCTCAGTTTTGAACATTACACAACGTACTCGTAATAGACTCACAAATTATTCCTTTACCATATTGTATGTATAGTTTGTTTTCACTGATTATCTATTCTATTGTGTGAGTTCATAAATTTGCCACTAAACGGTAGGAAATGTAACCTAATCAACGTGGAAACATGGTCTTAGGTATATTTTCTAAACTTTCGACGTTGACGCCTAGCACCTTACACAATGGACACATCCACTTGGTTGGGTGACAAGTTTATGACACAAACCTGGAATGTTTACATGCTCTTGCATAATAGGATTTTTATGACATATTTATCAACGTTATAAGGTCGTACTTTGTAAACTAAACCTATCAGTCGTAACGCCGATCGATGACCGTCAGCATAGCACATAATTGGCGCGAGATTATGTCACCGCGAGATAGACTCTTATGTTATTATATTAGACAGCTGTTATGTTATTAATGAAATTGGAAAAAAACATTTTCTGTCGCGGTGTCTTACTTTCACGCCCATAATGCTACAGTAACTTCTCCTTAATTAACTAATTTATATTTAATCAGCGTTTTCTTCGATTTTATTTCCAAATACATTTGCTTCTTAACGACGTATGCATAGAATTTCAACTAGGCCGCCTTAATTTGCGTGTCCCCTGATGAAACAGATCGTAATAACATGGTTATAAGTAGGGATGTACCGACTATTGATTTGGCCGACTAGGCCGACTACCGACTAGTCGGCGCTTGGGTGGCCGATTAGTCGGCCGACTAGTCGGCTAGTCGGCCAGAACATAATTTTCGATAAATTCACATTTTGAATGTTATTTTTGGTCCTTCGTTCGCGCTTTTCATGATTTTTTACAGATGTTCAAAGGTTCATGACAATATTTATATACATTTTCCATTTTTAACAACCGGCTTGGCTTAGTGGGTAGTGATCTTGCCTATGAAGTCGATAATCCTAGGTAGGAAATTTATTTCTGTGTTGATAACAGATATTTGTTGTTTTGACAAGAAAAAGGAATTACTAATAGCTACATAATACAACCATAATTTTCAGCTGGTAATTTAATTTTGTACTGTTTTCCTATCACTAATGAAGTGCCGACTAATCGGCCCTTTTTGCCGACTAGTCGCCGACTAATCGCCGACTACAAATGTGGCCGGATAGTCGGTTTTCCCGACTAGTCGGCGACTAGTCGGTACATCCCTATTATAAGTCAATGCACGTACTGTGCACTAAATCATGTTAGCGGATGCGAGCGACCCTAGCCTAGGCCGAGTATTAGACACTAATTGATAGAATCTGCAGACTAGATTTATCAAACAAGTTTTGTTCTAGTAAAATCTTATACTTTTAAACGAGCAATTCTTGTATATTTATTTATTTGATATATAATGAACTATTCATAAGAGCTTGTAACTAGGCCTACATGAATAAAGATATTTTGAATTGAATTGAATTGAATTTATTTATTTATATATATATATTTATTTACACTGACGATCTCGGAAACCGCTCTAACGATTTCGCAGAAATTTGTTATATGGGGGTTTCGCAGAAATTTGTTATAGGGTGGAGTAGTTGTGTTGTTAAGGCTGAGAATTCTTTCGCTCGATGTAGGTACTATTCATTTTTAGGGTTCCGTAGTCAACTAGGAACCCTTATAGTTTCGCCATGTCTGTCTGTCCGTCCGTCCGTCCGTCCGTCCGTCCGTCCGTCCGTCCGTCCGTCCGTCCGCGGATAATCTCAGTAACCGTTAGCACTAGAAAGCTGAAATTTGGTACCAATATGTATATCAATCACGCCGACAAAGTGCAAAAATAAAAAACGGAAAAAAATGTTTTATTAGGGTACTCCCCCTACATGTAAAGTGGGGGCTGATATTTTTTTTCATTTCAACCCCAACGTGTGATATATTATTGGATAGGTATTCAAAAATGAATAAGGGTTTACTAAGATCGTTTTTTGATAATATTAATATTTTCGGAAATAATCGCTCCTAAAGGAAAAAAAGTGCGTCCCCCCCCCTCTAACTTTTGAACCATATGTTTAAAAAATATGAAAAAAATCACAAAAGTAGAACTTTATAAACACTTTCTAGGAAAATTGTTTTGATCTTGATAGGTTCAGTAGTTTTTGAGAAAAATACGGAAAACTACGGAACCCTACACTGAGCGTGGCCCGACACGCTCTTGGCCGGTTTTTTGAACTAGATGGCGACACATGTCAAGGATACGAAACAGAACCGAGCGAAGCTCGGTTGCCCAGATATTAAGAATAATGTAAGTGACCATAATTATGAAAGGGGATAGTGCTTAATGATAGACAATTAATATAGGTAAATAAGGGGAACGCCGGGAATGCGTTCCTGTGTTAAGTTAAAGCAACACGCACCAGTACCGTAGTTCACAAGCAAATCTTGGGAGATTTGCTATAAGTGGGACTTATTGAATCGTAGGTATATTGAGTCCAGTATAATCTTCTATTCTTCCGTCTTCGTGTCACGTTTTCAAATTAGCATTTACAAACTAATACATCTTGTGTCAGCTACAAAAATAAACACCGTAGTTACGTCATGTAGGTACAATAATTACAATAGGTAGGTACTACGTATGATTGATCACCAATGTTTACTAAGTTGTTTATTAGTCGCTAGTGTCGCTACATCAAGCGTTCGAAGTGATTGTCAAATATTTACAATTTTAAAGGCTCGGTCACAACGTCGTTGAGGTTTCCTTAAGCCGAGTAGACTTGATTCAATGTTGAATGAAATCTGACCACTCTGGAGAAAATGCTCTTTTTATAGCCGGTTTACTAATATTCACTAAGTTTTAGACGTTTATCACCAAATTGTCACATGTTCTATCGTTATTTACTCAAAACGCATCGCCCCAGTATCTCTGTAGCCAGTGTACCCACACCTGAAGATATCTGACTACCATCACTTACCCTTGACTGACGCACACTAATCAAAACTCATAATAGGCAAATGTATGCAATTTTCGCACACAAAGCATTGTTTGCTAAATCAACGACTTCATTAATATGCCACCTAATTAATGAGAACGTAGCACGTTAACGTATTGAAATCGAACTTCACCGTGGGAATACGACTGACAAACGAGATTTTTATATCGATTTTATCTGACGAAGTTTCTATTCTATGTTCAAATAATTGCCATGACTAAACTAATCACGTAATTAAAGCTATATAAAATCAATTAAATAAATAAATAAATATTATAGGACATTCTTACACAGATTAACTAAGTCCCACGGTAAGCTCAAGAAGGCTTGTGGTGCAGGTACTCAGACAACGATATATATAATATACAAATATTTATATAAGTACATAGAAAACAACTAAAATTATAATATTAATAATAGGTATTTAAATCATTATATTAATAAAAACGACTAAAATTATTCAATCCTACCTATACAGCTTATGATTTATATTTATATGTCTTTCTTTAGTGTGACATTTACTAAGTGGACAATAAACTCAAATTTTCCTTTAGTATTTCCACACCTCGGACACTTGCGATCAAATATAAGTATCAAAGAGGCGCGTTCCTAGCACTCATTCTAAGCTCGTGTAGGTGAACGCGTACCATGCTTGTATGAGTGAGATATGACAGGTCGACTGTTCGCGTTTTTAACAGGCGGTAACTGTGAGGTAACCGAGAGCGGGTTGGTGGCACTTTCAGCGGGAAATGGGAGTGGCCATACTGTACGATATTACTCTTTATTATACTATGGTATTTCTCTATTATACTGGGAATGTCAATCAAATGTCAATTCTCAGGCTAAATAAAGAATTTAATTAGTATACCTAACGTTTATATTTGAACAACAAACACGTAGATTTGTTTTGTCTTGGAATATAGAGACGCACGATTGTTGTACCTTTTCGATACGGTACCCGAAAAACATATGAAATCTTAAATGGACCTAGTTTCTAAATATCGCGATATGCCTTAGGTTACCACACCCAGACTATTTTTCCCACCATTTCCCGCCCTATTCTTATGACGGTTGGCTGGTCAAACAGTAGTTTTGAAATAGTGACTACTTATCGCGTGCATTTAAATAGTTATCGGGGTAATTGCGTGAATTGTGTTCGCAGGTTGTAATTGGGATCACTGAGATAACATTTTTAATTTACCGTTTGCGAAATCAAAGTGGCCGACTGTTTAGTAACTTTCAAGTGAATTATCTCTTATCTCGGGAAATTGTTTTTGAGTTGAGTCTGTGCGGAAAGAAAAGAGTCGTGAAATATATGAGAACATATAGTTACATTCTATTACTCGTCTATAGTCTCACAATAGGTTAGACAATAGACAACCCTTATCTGTAAAACTTCTGAGCCAGCACCGCTAGTACAGTCAACCAATTGGAACCCTAGGCCACTCTACAACCATGTCAAAATAACAAGCAGTAAGAGATTTCTTACAATCTGATCTATAACGTCACTATGACATAGTTCTACAGTGGCCTAGGGTTCCAATTGGTTGACTATACATGCTTGGCGTGAGATTATATCCCCGCAAGATAGACTACCAGTACCAACCTTTATGTTATTAATACAATTAGATAAAGACGTGTGATATTATAGGGGACGATGTGCTGCCCTGCAGTTTAAGTTTTAGATTTAGATTTAAACTTCGCTACACCTCTGGATTTGCAGTTATATTATATCACAAGTTACTTTAGTCGCGCGCTACTTACGTCGCGCACTTGATGTTCTGATGTGTCAGTCTAGCTTGACAGCAAGAATTGCTATAATAGTTCGTTAGTACCGTATGAGTTCTTTAAATCAAAATAGGACCGCCATGGAACTAGAAACGGAAAGCGTATCAGGAATATAAACTGGGAATGAGCTTTTTCGATTACGGTACCTATACTACTTATGGAAGCGCTGGTAGCCTAGCGGTAAGTACGTGCGACTTTCGTTCCGCAGTTCGCGGGTTCGAACCCCGGCTCGCACCAATGAGTTTTTCGGAATTTATGTGCGAAATGTCATTTGATATTTGCCAGTCGCTTTTCGGTGAAGGAAAACATCGTGAGGAAACCGGACTAATTCCATTGAGGTCTAGTTTACCCTTCGGGTTGGAAGGTCAGATGGCAGTTGCTTTCGTAAAAACTAGTGCCTACGCCAAATCTTGGGATTAGTTGTCAAAGCGGCCCCCAGGCTCCCATGAGCCGTGGCAAATGCCGGGATAACGCAAGGAGGATGATGACTACCTATGGATGAGTTTACGAGTCCTCCATGTTTTTTAGGGTTCCGTACCAAAAAGGTACAAACAGGAACCCTTATGGTGCGACTCTGTCCGTCTGTCTGTCCGTCTGTCACATTCCTAAATATCTCGAGAACTACTAATGCTATCAACTTGAAATTTGGAATAGTTATGAACATTGTAAACCTCTACAAATAGAAAGTATTTTTTTTTTAATTTATGAATTTTAATTGTAGAAAATGGCCAAAATGAATGGGGGGCAAACTGTAAATTTCAAGTTACTAGATCAAGTGGGATATCGTTAAAAAGAGCGCAAATTGAACGTAAATAAGCTATTTTTTAAATTTTTTTGTTGTGGAAAAAAAAAGAATTTTGAAGGAAAATGTAAAAAAAAATACCGTTCCCCCCCCCTTATCTCCGAAGTTTACCAACTAAAAATTATGAAAATTTTAGGAAACATTGGTTTTATGCTAAATATTACAGGAAAAATATAATCGTGTTTGTATCTTGGAAACTTTTTTTTTAATTCACAAAAAACTTTTCATATTTTTACTTTCAAGTTACCCACCCTTGCGAATGTATATCGTACTTCAAATTAATACGAGATGTTACGTAAACCGTCTTCTTTTCAATAAAGTAAAAACTGTTTAAATCGGTTAACATTATAAAGAATTATCCCTGAAAAACCAACATAGTATACAGGTCGCGCAAATTAGTTAGCGAATTCACGAAGAGATGGCGCTATACACAATAATGCTCATTAGTACCTATACTTTTGTCTTCTAGTCAAGTCATTAGAGTTATATGAAAACATGAGATTATTTTAACTAGGTAGTTTGAAAGAAAGTTTGTACGGGACCCTCGGTGGGCGAGTCCGACTCGCACTTGGCCGGTTTTTTTTTATGCAGGATTTTAATGTGAGTACATTTTTTTTCAGACTGGACGCCTAGATTTCAACGCGAGCCGCGTCACAGGCCACAAAGGCCCAGTCCTCGACATCAAGTGGAACCCCTTCAATGACAACATCATCGCCTCGTGTTCCGATGACTGCACGGTAAGTCTGACAAATTGACAATATTACTAACTTACATAAAAATGCTAATACCGACATTACCGACGTAGAGCTATGCCTACGCTTTCTGTAGGCACAATCTGAGTAGATTATAGCAAGGCGTCTCCTAATACCACTGGGGCCACAATGGCTTCTTTTAACGATTTTCATTCAGTACAATCAAAGAGGATTGAGTATTATAGAGAGTTACTGTCAAAGTAAAATGTGTAATCACAGTGCATAGACTGCCATCTCTTGACACGGGCTTAAAACTTTTGAACCTCAGTTTTGACAATTTGGGCCATATTCTTAGCTTGATATGTGTTAAAATGTCAAATATTAATATTAGCGCCATCTAGCTGAGCGTACCCCAAAGGTGTGATGCCATCTAGGCTACCGTACATTTTTCTGTATGGTACTGAGGTACGTTTTTTTCTTAGACTTTATCTGTCTATACGGAGTTATATATGTCTTTGGTACAATCAAACGCGGGCGGCTTCTAAAATCCCTTTGAAGTCTTTCCAGCTCTGATTGACCAACTTACTGGTTATTAAATCGTGTTTTTAATTTTAATAGTTACGAGTATAATTGGTCTAGTAGAATTATTGCTTTATACGCAAAAAAAAGTACATAATACTTGCCAATCTAATAATTCTTATATGTTATTTTGCAATGATTAGGCAACGTATCGTGCAATAACGTAAATAAATAATCACTTACGCATTTTTCCCGACATCACAATGAAATTCAGCTATCAATAACAATAATCACGATAACGTGTTCTTGTATTGATATAACTCGTTAAACAATACGATTGAATAATCATCCTTTGGCCACAATGGCGCCTTTCTTATAACGATTTTCATTCAGTGTACAATCAATCAACACGTTTTTATCACATAACAATAAGTAAATGTGTGGTGTGCGTGCTGATATTCTAGATTTATTCAAGCCTCAGTGTAAGATCTTTACCTATCATGTCTCAGAGAGATATAATTTACAAAGACGCGCAATTTGTTTGTTGCTTTAAAGCCATGGCTATACGAACCAATCCATGCGTCTCCCTGAATGGCACGTGATATAACTTGAATTTCACCAGTTTTCATTGTCTTCTGATTTCAACCCATCGTGGAGTGTGTGGGAGCCAATCAATTCTACAACTCTTCGCTTTCCGCATAGAGTTTTAATGTTTGTTAAATCAAATAAAATTAAGATAGGAAGTCGGGTAGATTTGTATGATTAGGATATATTGACAAAACTTATCAAGATTCCTCTAAGTTCTGGCGTCAACTTGTTTCTTTTAGCTAAAATAAATTCACAGTACATATCGTGTTACTTCATCGAACTAGCGGGCAAAGTTGTGCTTTGTTTCGAATCTTCAAAGCTTCATATATATTATTAAACTTCGTGCAATGGAAGAATTTATAACTCATGTCGATTTTCTTTTCGAATTTCGTCTTTTCCGCACTTGTGTCGTAGTGTAATATAAATAGCACTTCTAATCTAGTGACTATTTTTTTTTCACAGGTGAAACTATGGCACATCCCCGACGGCGGTCTCTCCATGCACCTGACAGATTGGTTGGTGGAACTCCACGGGCACAAGCGCAGAGTGGCGTACATCGAGTGGCACCCTACCGCCGAAAACATCTTGCTTAGTGCAGGCTTTGACTACTTGGTAGGTAACTATTTGTATAAAAAGTGAGTTATTCAGTTTGGGTGTAACTGCTGGGGTTTATTTTATTTTTAGAAAAAAAAATCTTAGCTGTCAGCACTGACGAAAACAAGAGGATAAAACTGCATGTTTGGGTGCCCAGTAGGCTAGCTATATGGTCTCTCTAAATAGCAGTGCTGATCCGCTGAGCGGCCAGCCATTTGGTCACTCGAAGCACCTATAATCCATTTTACTAAATATTGGTTTAAATCTTAGGTATATCAATATATTTTATATACGTATATTTTGAAAAAATTATACACCTTACCAGTTTACAACATGCCTAGTTAATAATGACCCTACTTTTGTACCATTGTGTGTAAATATTGTACAAAAAAAGTTTCATCTTTATCAAGTTATGTTTTATGACTCATCTCCTAAGGGGAACAGCCCCTCTGAGACCAATTAAACAAGCATAATGAACGATTTAATCGGTCTAGAAATGTTCGCGATCAAATCGACGATCGCGCGTGACGGCATGGCGATCACTTAGTTAAATGATGTTCCACGGCTCTTACTATTAGGAGCATAACCGTTTGGAAATCCGTTATCTATATTAAATTAACGAAGTTGAACTGTTTGCGAATTTGTTTCGGGCATCAACTTTAACCTATTGAAATTGATGATCTTTATACTGTTGTAATGATTTCTCGCCAATTTTAGAAACTCTTGTTTATTCCCTCTTGGGAGCACGCTTTACAAATGTTTCTAAGAAATAATACAAACGTTAAAAATAAAATTACTTTTACATAATTATTATATCCATAAACAAACAAATTATGTACCTAATCGATTAATTATTTGTGCCATCGTAATTACATCTTCACTAAACACTGCTGACACGAGGCTATCAAATTATACATACTTATGCTATTCGTCGTCATACACGTCGTTATTATGTTTGTGTTTGCTATGCAAAAGTGTACAGCTTAGGTATCGGTTTAGCACCACCTAGCTTAGTTAACTGTTTTGAGAAGTCACGTATTAAGTACATTAGATTATGCACGTTTACACAGTTCAGCCACAGTATAATAAAGAGTACTATCGTACAGTATGGCCACTCCCGCTCCCCGCTGAAAGCGCCGCCCTCCCCCTCTCGGTTACCTCTGTTACCGCCTGTCAAAAACGCGAACAGTCAATCTGCCATATATCACTCAAACAAGCATGGTATGTTCACTTACACGAGCTTAGAATGTGTGCTAGGAACGCGCCTCTTTCATATATTTGATCGCCAGTGTCCGAGATGTGGTTCAGCTGTTAGCAAAACCTAAAGATTACGTTCACAGGGCGTTATTTTTCCCGTATCAATATACGAGAAACAGGAGATCTGGCAGTTTAGCACAACTTGAGCTCTCGCGCGCGAGTTCATACTTCAAGTCGCGAGAAAGCAAGCTATGTCCCACCTGTATACCAGTAAAATGCTCTCATATTCCTAACTCTTACTTCCAGATTTTCGTCTGGGACGTGGGCAAAGGCGAGGCGGTGAAGGTGATCGACTGCCACAGCGACGTCATCTACTGCATGTCCTTCAACCGGGACGGGTCCCTACTAGCCACTACATGCAAGGATAAAAAGCTGAGGGTCATAGAACCGAGGAGCGGGATCGTGCTTTCAGTAAGTCACTTCTCATACTAAGGGCCGCTTGCATCAAATCGTCTGTCACTGTTAAAGCGTTCGTTAAATTTTATTGTATGGGAAGTTCCATAGACGTCTTGCTGCGTGACTATGATGTGTCTGTCGAATGTGGTTGATGCAACTGGCTCTCTAATGCATCTACTGTCCTTCAACTTGGACGGGTCCCTACTGGTCACTACGTGCAAGAAGGTACGCCTGATAGAGCTAAGAAGCGGTGCATTCAGTAAGATACTTTTAATATCCGTTTATGGCTAAGCTAAAAAATTCGCGCGAACTCAAGTAACCCTCCGCCGACGGAAACAAATATTACTGTCAAAGTGACTTATCCCTCGCTGTTATGACGATTAGCTAACCAATGCAAGGACGACTAGCTACCGTGGAGAAAGCACGATGCTTTCCGTTAGACACTTATTAGATTAGACAAAGTCTACAACTGAACAGCCCTAAGGAACTCTCCCCCGCAAACTCAAATAGATAAAAGCGTTGCGCGCCGAAGCGCTGGTTGATTTTTGTTCACAAACACAATAAGGGGACATAAGACAACCCGAACAGAATTTCATAATAATATATAGCCGTATGTATAACTAAACGTGTATTCTAACTTTACAGGAAGGCCCCTGCCACCTAGGCACCAAAGCGTCCAAATGCACATTCCTTGGCAGCTCAGGCAAAGTGCTAACTACAGGGTTCTCACGCTACAGCGACCGCCAGTACGCCATCTGGGACCAGCACAACTTGGACAAACCACTGGCCTGCGAGACTATCGACAGCTCTTCGGGTGTCGTGTTCCCTTATTACGACCATGATACTAATATGGTGAGTTCATCAAGTTATTTAAGGAAGATTAGGCAACGTGCTGACAACAGCTCTCGTTATAGCGACCGGCAGTTTGCTATCTGGGACTAGCATAATTTGGAGAACACTCTGGTATCTAAGACGACGTTTTCTTCCGACTGTCTAGTAGCTTTGGGCAGCAGAATAGTCTATAGGATTCTCTGCTGATTCTGGCAACAATATTCTCTTGCTACCTCAAGGCGCGAATCCATGAAATGGTATTTTTTATAAAAACGCAAATAACGTGGCATTTACAATAAAGAATTGTGACAAAACCATTTTTTAATGTCAAATTTCCATCAAGCCATGATTATTATATTGACAGTCCCTTATAATACGTTCAAGATGGTGTACAATTATAATTGACTCTTAACATCTGCGATTCAGGTGAAGTCAATACATTTTTGTCCACATCACCTTATTCATAGTGTTGTAAATTGGTCCCCAGGTTTACCTTGCGGGCAAGGGCGATGGGAACATCCGATACTACGAAGTGGTCGACGAGGCCCCGTACGTGCACTTCCTCAATCAGTTTCTATCCGGCAACCCCCAAGTAAGTAATATAATACTTCTAGTAGCGTGTACCTATGCGTACACAATCAAAGAAAACTGACAAGACATAGGCCTCTTTTTGACTTCGAGTACGTTACTTATCCCGGTCCTGAGGCAATCTCATCCAGAAGGGACTCACAATCTTTTAAATGAAAAATTGTACTGGTCCTAAATTAAGAAACCTAATAGGCTAGTTTCCTACTAGTCAAATCAGCTTCTTTTTAAGAACTGTCAAAAAGATTTGCTAGTATGGAATTACTATGAAATACTGAGGAGTGACGTCACGGTCAATTCATTTACTTTTTATCCTTCTCTTTGACTTATTAAATAGAAATTATGTTTAAACATAACTAATGTCCATGTTTTTCTTCTAATTATGTTGTGCTTTATTTCGTGCACTGCATAAAATATTTTATTTCAAGTATAGGAAACTAGCCTATTGGACTCAAGTTTATAAATATATCATTTCCGGTTCCAACCTTATTTTGGACTGTAGTATTTACAAAAGGTTTCTTAGGTTTACGTAAAACTGTGTACAGACAGCTGTGTACAGGAGCTGCCGGTTTTTGGAGCAGGTCTTCTTTGACTCGCGGGGGCTCGCGCGCTCACAGCCCGTACGCAGCTTAACAGTACCGACAAAATAGAACTAGATTCTCTGTAAAATTAATATCAATAAATAACATGTGCAGACTTTTATCCCGGCTGTAAATTAGCCCCATAATATCAAAAATACTCTATGTATCTCTTAGTTAGTTGCGATTCCAGTAATAAAGCATTGAGACATTGGCTTAATGGTTATATAAGCCTCTTTCACCAATGTTTATCATTGTAGAATCGTATAAAATTAGCTGAGATTGTTTTTATTTTCCAGCGTGGTCTAGGCTTCATGCCAAAACGCGGCGTGAACACGGCGCTGTGCGAGGTGTTCCGCTTCTACAAGCTGCACACCTCCCGGGGACTGTGCGAGCCCATCGCCATGATCGTGCCACGCAAGTCAGACTGCTTCCAGGTACGTACATGATACCCACTGGTACTTTTGTCGGATGCGGTATTGCTATCGTGTCTCACTAGGGCGCGTCTACACTGGCCACTGACGCAGTACCCAAAATCGTTTTCCAACTAGGTTATACCGACCAGCCACCACCTATCTGTTCTCGCTACGACGCTGTGCGAGGGTTCCGCTTCTACCCGCGGCCTGTGCGAACCCATCGCCATGATCGTGCCAGGCAGGTCCGACTTATCTTATACACACATCGCGATAGAATTATCGTGATAAATTTTCGTCTTCTGCTCACGGCGAATGTGCATGGCTGCGCTGTAATGCCGCACACCAGAGCCACTCAAGTGCGCCTTTGATGTGCTCAAATTACCGACAGCTAGGCGAAGGGGCTTCGGCTTCGGGCGATTATGCGAATATTCGCATGTACACTACCTCAGCTGACTCATGTCCTACATTCATGATTGCTAACAGAAGTATATGTATGTGCAGGAGGACCTGTACCCGGACACGGCGGCGCCGCTGCCGGCGCTGTCGGCCAAGGACTGGCTCAGCGGCATGAACGCGCCGCCGCTGCTCATCAGCATGAAGACTGGTAACTAGTGTTCAGAATACTCACTAATTCCTTAGGCGCCACACGACTGCAAAGCATGAATGAATGAATTTTCATCCCGGAGCTCCCCCAATCGCTGTCGAGGTCGACCGGCCGGGCGCCGTGCTGACTGCTTTCCCTTATAAGCACTTTTCATCGCATGATCGTCTCCCATTTACTCTAGTCTTAATAATTAGTACATACCTTTATTAATTATTATAAGGATGTGACAGCCATTAAAACAGTAATTGCTTCCGTGTCAAAGCACAGCCCACCTACACTAACCTTGAGCCAGTATGTAGATAAACAGTTCAACAATGAGTTGTTATTAAATGTGAACGATTTTTTTTCCGGAAACGTAAGTTTATTTTATTACTCCTTATTCAGTCAGTAGTTTTTCTGCTGTGTCCGAATGAGTTTAATTTCGCGTATTTTGAGTTGAGTTGATACGGAAAAAAAGGGGAAAGAATTACTAACATCTGTACTATGTATCGCAGGAGTAACAATATCGACGCACAAGCCACGTACCAGCAATAAGGACGCGCCGGCGCTGCAGCCGCAAGACGCCAACAACCGCAAGAAGTTCGCCTTCCTGTCCCGAGAGACCACGCCCGACTACCGCCCGCTGGCCACCTGGCAGGAGAACCACGCCAACATCGACAACGATATACAGGTCAGATACGTATGCCTTACGCATGATTTAACCGTCGACAATTTCCACCAATACCAAAATATTGATGACCGCAAGAACTAGCATTTCTCTCCATAGAGACCACGCTAAACTCTTAGCTGCCTGGCAGGTTAACGCAAACATGACAATGACATCATGTCAATATCAGAAAAGAAAAAACTCAAGTACGCACTCAAAACAAAAAAAAAAGTAGTTGTGAGGGCCCTTGCCTTGACGAAATATTGACTCGATACTTTGACTGTTTATTGCTTTTAGACTATACATATCGTCACTACTTTGAAAAAATCTCGTATCTCACACTGCTCCTCCAAGTTAAAACGCAGTAAGTCTATATGCATTCCATACATACTTATTACATTTTTCTTTTTTTTATTGACAGAAGAAGATACAAGTTTTTTTCAAAGTAGTGACGATATGACAATTAATACTCGCAATTTATAAAAGTGATTTCTTTGACAAGTTGTAGAATTACTATAATATTGGGTTGGTAAGAAAGTAATGAGCGAATCATAACCAATATTGTAATTTTTATTTAATTTATTATTTTAATCATTTATCAAAAATATAACGGCCTTCGTTATCTACTACTTGTCTCCATCGTTCTGGTAAAGAATGAATAGCATCGGCGAAGAAGTTCTTAGGTTTAGATTCAAAAAACTCAGCTATGTACTGTCGTAGATGGGCTTGATCATCGAACTTTTTTTCATTCAAGGCATTGCTTAGCGATCTGAACAATGCGTAATCCGTAGGTGCCAAGTCTGGAGAGTACGGTGGATGAGGTATCACTTTCCAACCTAGCTCCAATAGCTTTAGCCGAGTCACTTTTGCAATGTGTGGGTGAGCATTGTCGTGTAAGAAAAAAACTTTAGCATGCTGTGAACGATTCTGACAGATTTTTTGGTTTAAATTTTCAAGCTGATTACAGTATACTGATGCGGTAACAGTCATTCCACTTGGTAGGAGTTCCCAGTGAATAATACCATGAATATCCCACCAAACGGACAGCATAACTTTTTTCGGGTGAGCCTCTGTTTTTGGTGCCTCTATTCCTTTTTCGTTTGGAGCTAGCCACTGACGTTTGCGTGTGTAATTTATATATAAGACCCATTTTTCATCTCCAGTGATAAGATGGTCCAACCAGTTGAATGTGCGGCGAAAAGACAGAAGTTGTATGCAGATATCGGCACGGCGGTTTAGTTGATCTCTATCAAGTTCGTGCGGTATCCAAACACTGTATTTGTAGTTTTTTCCCAACTCGTGTAAATGTGTTTCTATGGTAACATGAGAGCAGCCTAACTCGGTAGCAAGAGTACGACTCGTTAGCCTCGGATCTCCTTCAATTAAGGTTTTTAATTTGGCTACATCAATCTTCACCGGTCGACCAGACTTAGGTTGATCTGATAATGAAAAGTCGCCACTACGAAACCGCTGGAACCATCGTTTCGCCGTGGCCTCAGACACAACTTCAGGAGCAACACGCTGACATATATTACGCACTGCTTCGGCGGCTGAATGGCCAGACTGAAATTCATATAGTAAGCAATGCCTTACATGCACTTTTAATTCGTCCATTTTCTTCCTTATACACGGTGTTTCCGGTATCACTCAAAACCTCAGACACCCCAACTGATTTTTATTTTTTTAAACTCATCTAGAGTAGTCATCTTTTAATCTGATCGTTACTTTTTTTTTAATTGAATTTTTAATTTTCTGTACAGCTCTACTTGACTTTTAGCTCTACACTCAATAAAATAATTGCTAACTACCATCATAAACCATAACACTATTTATTTGTGTACGTTACTGCAACGACATAAGGTTTACCAATAGACAGCTAAGATGTCACTGTAAAACACTTTAAAGCTTTGTCACAGTAAACTTCAAATTGGACAGGTAATCGCAGTAAGCAAATAAACTCAATATTCAAAATGACAAGGTTGTAATTAGGTACGAGTTCAATTTGTTATGACTTATGATAAACATTAAGATTAAACTGACAAACAACGTCAAACTAGTAGCGGAAAAAATAATCGTCCAAGTAACCGGCCAGTATTAATACCCCTAAATACTGAAAAAAGGTAAACAACCTCTAGCAATGCGATATACACAATGTTGTATTACGAGTACAATAGAATGGGCACGTAAAAAATAATTAATAATACTAATTTAAATAAAAATATTACCCCCATCAAGATATAGCTCAATCGATTCTACTCTCGATTCTGAACAAACTGTTTTCAGGTTTTTAGTGTTAAGTGAAACACGGTGTATTAGCTCGGCGACAGCTAGTGAATGACTAACGAGAAACTGTGCGACTCGCCCTTTATATACTTTAGACCATAGAAGAAATACCTCAAAATCTGTCAATATTCCTTAATTATATTACCTAAGACATTACAGCTCTTTAATCTATTAAACAACATTTCGTTGCAGATGCAGGTGATAGAGAAGTCGCAGAAAACGAGCGCGAACCAGAACACAAAGTTCCACCAGCTGCAGAAGATGTTCGGCAAGCAGAGCGGCGAGGCGGAGCCCGTGCCGCTGTACAAGCAGATCAACCAGGGCGATGTGTTCAGTACTGAGAATGAGGTAATTGCCTTCAACAGATAATGTTATGACAGATATACGAAGTAATTGCCTTAAAACAACGGTATCGGGGATATAATAGACGCTTGTAGTCTAGTACTCTTTATTATACTGCGCTATAGCAGTATCCGTCTAGGGCCTAGACTCTAGGCTAAGCCAGTGGCTAAGGATTTTAGCAGCTTACTTTGACTTAAGTTACAATAATTGAGTATAGCCAGAGTTTTCGACTGAACGGTCAACGCTGTCGTTGGTTGAAAATTTATAAAAATGTATAGTGCTGACATTATACGCAAAAGTATGTACACGTACACCGACCGTCGAGTGACGCTCGTGGTGGTTGTCTACATGCGTTTAGTGTGACGGTTAAAAACACAAACGTATGATACGCGCCGAACGTCGGTCGAGCACTGTTTCCAGCTTAAATGTTAAAGCCTACTTGTCATAAGATTTAAAACATATGATTTTAAACCCTCTTTGTCTTAATTCCAGTTGCGGCTGGCATTCAACCGGCAAGGCGAGGAGCTGCGCATCGTGAAGCGGCAGCTGCAGAACAGCCAGCAGCGCGTGCGCGAGCTCGAGCAGGCCATCGCCGCGCTGCAGTCGCACATGCAGCGCGACGCTTCTTAAACATAAACCCAACCATGGAAACCTTACAGACACCGTACAGCTGCGTCTTTCGAGCGGTAGCGTCTAGCCTGGGTACCGACAGCACAATAGCCATGTTCACGCAGATCGAGGCACGTCCCGAGACATGCTTAGACCGAAGCATGTCTACGTCGGACGTTTGCCGACCTTGCGACATGCTTCGCTGTGTGGAGAAATGTGGCCATTTGATAACATTTTGTGAACGGTACTGTCAAAGCCGCAATAATAAGGATAAGAATGAGAGATTTGGGTATCGTCGTGAGCGATTGGCCACTTGGCAGTGACTTTTCAACCGACCCAAAGCTCTGGAAATTAGCGTCTAGACGTCAAAGCTCGGGAGGCGCTTGTGGGATCTCTGTTAGTCGGTTTATGCGCAGTCGCATATGCAGCGCGATGCTTAAACACGCGCCGCGCACGTCAGTGCACAATGTAAACTTAGTGAGCGAGGGACTTGGTTATGCGTAACTAGTGGCTAGGCGGATATACATATAAGTCTAGTACCTAATATCAGTGTCATCGCCACTCCGTTACGCGTTCCGAGATATTACAGTCTGAGCCCATTTTGGGAGCTGCTTGCAGGATAACCTTATATACAAGGTTTGAGAGTGATAACAATGTGACTTACGTTAGCCTAAACGGAAGTGCTTTTAGCTCGTAGTGAATGCCAAATGAAACGAAAGCGACACGTTGCTAATTTCTACCAGTAGATAGGATTTCTCAAACCTCTTTAACAAAAGATCTCATTAGCAACTCTATAAACGATCTATCATTCCATCTGAACTTCTACTACTCGTAATTTTAGTAGGACTACGTTAGAAATGGAAAATAAGTACAAGTTTACAATGTGCGATGTCTTAATATTGTACTTGCTCATTGCTACTATTATTTGCTAGTAAGAACATTTACAGACTTATGACGCCATGACCTCTTGTAGCCGTAAAGAAGCTTAGTGTATGAAGTAAATTGTCTTGTCATTTTGTCACAAGTAAATGCTCAATGGCCACAGTAGAAAAATATAGGTCTATGTGCACTTTATGCTTAAAATTTAAAAATGGCGGCTTCCAAAAATTTAAACTTTCATTCAGTATTAGATATCTAAGGATAATTGTGGACAGATCCTCCTATCCCGTTGAGGTAAGATTTTCAAACTACTGTTTTGATATTGAACAACGAAAATACACCTTTGATTAGATAAGAGGACATACCAATGTATAAGAATGTCAAGGATCCTACCCTGATGATATGAAAAGCCTTCTATCTGTATGTTGTGATGGGATGGAGAAGAATATTCTGATTGGCTTCTTACATAAATAATTACCATGAATTATCCTTTATAGTTAATTCAAATTTCCACAGTTCGCCAAGTTGCCAAAATATATGTTGTAAAATCTAGAAATGTTACTTTGTGTATTGTGTAGCAACTTTTTATTTCGCCATGACGAATCTAATCTTAAATTATCACAAATGATGTTTATATGTGTATCTGTTGATACTGTAATTCTTTATGAATAATGATTTACATTCTTTTATTAGTGATTTTATAGTTTTGATAATTAGTTATTATTTTTACAATTAATGTGCAATTCAAATCAGGGTGAAAAAGTTATGGTTTGTTACGATCATGTAAAGGACAGGCACCTTTTTAAGAAGCACATGATAAATTTTATTCCAAGTGTTAAAGTTAAGTTGACATTTTGTTAGTGATTGTTTTAAGAGTCTGATTTTGATAATAGTGTTACCTGTTATTTTATAAATATGATGTGTATGTGCTTTCTATGTAGTTTTTGTAACATTTTACTGTATTATTCCAGTTTAAGGCATTTAACTTCTGTTGTAAGTATGCAATGAAATTAAGTCCTAAATTAATCTATTTCAGTGCAAATAATACACAGTCCAGAATGGTAAAGTTACCAGTTTCCTTGAAAAAGAATCTTGTAGTTTAAAAGATTTAACCTTGTATTTTTAAGGTGCTAGTATTTTTCAAAAATCTTCTCACTAAAACTTCTAACATGGCTAGGAATTTAAAAGTATTATGATGTAGCGCACTAGCTTAGTATTGGATTTAAACAAAATATAACTTTACTATTCAAAGGCCCATGACTCAAAAATAACGGTACTAAACATTTACATTCCAATTTTATTTCAGTCTAAAAGGCATAATTATTGTAGTAAGTATAATGAAAGTATTATGTGCATTAGCTGGTTTGATTACTTACTTGGCTAAGTCAGTGTTAATATTTATTATCATGTATTTTTATATCATGCTTGTGTAGCACAAATTTTCAAATAAATGTTTGAACAGTATTTAAATCTTTTCATTTACTTCTTATAGGTGAATACCTTATTTCTAATTGTAAATAAACTCGAATTATTATTTAGTATTTTTATTTCACATTTTGACACACAATTTTAAATAGTTATTTGTTATACAAGGGGGCAAAGTTGTATTTTAACGCCGAGTGTGGAATTGAAAAACGAGCAAGTGAAAGGATTCTATAGTTGAACCACGAGCGAAGCGAGTGGTTCGAGAATAGAATCCTGAACTTGCGAGTTTTTTAACACACGAGAAGTAAAATACATTTGCACCCGAGTGTAACACAAAACTTTTCCCCTCACTATAGCGAGGAAACTGCAACGCAAAAAATGCTTTTATCACTGCTTCCAGTAGTTTCACAGGTGGTAAATCATCATTATTACTAGATTCACCTACTTTCATCAATTTTAAAGCAGTTAATTTGACTTTATTCAAGGTCAAATTACTTTACCCACTAGTGGATAAAATGCGTTTTTACCCGCTGGTATTAAAGGACAAAACACGTGTTTCCGAGCTAGTGAGGGGAAAAAATACAAAATGCTATCTAATATAGACTGAGATTCTGTTATTGCTCAACTATGTCTATAAATGCTTGTAATACTATTTAAAGCAAAATACTACTTACATTGTTTCTGGCTAAACACTCTAGTATTAAGCAGTGTAAAAATTTAAAAATCTTATACAGCACAATACATTGTATTGTCTCATGGACGTCTGTCTGTCTGACGTCTGTCTCTAATGGACGGCATAGTTAAGGTGGCTCGCTTTCCATACAAAAAACATCTACCATTTATTTAGTCACCGCACACTACAACTAAATAAAAATATGCGCATACATATACTATACATTATCCATCGTCGCAGTATTGAACGAAATACATTGTTTCATACAGAAATCATGGACAAATCCATGTGAATTTTTTATTAATTTTACGAAAATGTGTGTGCCAAATTTTGTGTACAGACACAGAGCCGTCATATTTCGCGCATTTTTAGTTGACATTGTCATCAGTGACACTTGGCTCTTGACAAGTAATTATTTAAAGATATTGGTTTACTTAACTCAAGCAGACTCAGAAATAATGACGCATTTTGTCAATAAAGATACATATCGTGTATTTCGACACTGCTAGTGTAAATCGAAATGGCGTCTCGGTCAAATGCATTGACTATGAAACAGGAGATCTCGAGTTCGATTCCGGGCTCTTTTTTAATAATTTGAACTTTTTTTGGATTTATTAAGTTTTATTTTTATTTTTTAATAGAATAAATATTCTATTAAAAAAGACTCTTACTATATTTCTTTCCCTTTTTTTATTTTCATACAAAAATACATTACAATCTTTATTATGCCTTTGTTGATAAAATAAAATATTACACGTCAGGTCAGGTACATAGGTCATAGTGTGGCATAGTATTAGTATTAGTAATGTGCTGACTTCCTTACATTTACTGAGCTAGTTGACCTATGTTATTGTTGTGTGAATGTTTTTCTTCAACAACTAAATAGTTATATATATGAATATGTATGTAGGTATGTGGGTAGCTTTTGCACATTGTAATTTTTCCTCAGTCACCCGCTGAGCTCAGAGACCACGAACGCTGTAGTGTTCGAAACGTCGGGATAAATTGTAAATTCATTTATACACGATTTAATCCGTTTTCATAGTTTTTATTTCATGAGTAACTATCGCGGTAACTGAAGACAATATTAACTAAATGGTTACAAATAATAATTATCATCAATATAATCTGATCCAGGCAGGCAATTATGGTCGCGCGATAAATGATAAAACATCTGGCCGTCCCTATAATCGCACTTACTAATAGTGCGACAGGGACGGCCTGATATTTTATCGTCTATCGCGCGACCATGCTTCCCGTGCTGTACTAGCTTTAGCCCGCGGCTTCGCTTGCGTTAGAAAGAGACAAAAGTAGCATATGTCACTCTCCATCCCTTCAACTATCTCCACTTAAAAAACATGTCAATCCGTCGCTCCGTTTGGCCGTGAAAGACGGACAAACAAACAAACACAAATTATCTTTGGTGAAACAACGAATTCTTCCACTTCAGATTATAGAGTAACCAGCTTTTCCCATTTATAATAAACTAGCTTTTGACCGCGGCTTCGCTCGCGTAAGAAAGAGACAAAAAGTAGCCTATGTCACTCTCCATCCCTTCAACTAAATCCCCTTAAATAATCACGTCAATTCGTCGCACCGGTTTTGCCGTGAAAGACGGACAAACAAACAGACACACACCCTTTCCCATTTGTAATATTAGTATGGATTTGACATTATTATTTATATTTAAATAATTATATATGTATAGCCCAATTTCGTCGGTAACAGCGTGTTATGTAATGGCGTCGTTGGGGAACAATCGTCTGTCACGCCGTGAAGGTGCGTTCGATTCCCAGGATTATATAAACTTTTTGTATTTTTTTGGATATAAATTTCGTTTTTTTTATTGACTGAGCAAGAATGGAGAGCCGAAGGTATCAATTTTGTCTTAGAGAACATATTGATTTTTTTATTGTCATTTTGATTTTCTATTTATTAAGTTGAGATATAAAACACAACTTTTAATACCCTCGCTAAATATAATATTTTATCGAAACTCCTTAGATAAAAAAAGTCCACTTGAGTTTTTAAAGCATTACGTTACTCAGTTAACTATTGCATTTTCATTTACTAATTTAAGATTTCAATAGCGATTTGAATACCCTTGCTCCATCAAAAATAAACAATTAGAAAAAAAAATCATTCGGATCGTAGTTTAGAAACTAAAATTTATCTTTACTTTTTGGATTTTTTTTTAAATATCAGATTAGGATAATTATGTTAGAAATTCTGAGTTCGACGAACAAAAAATAGTGTCACATAGTGTTGTGTTCCTGCCGGTGAGTAAGGCTGCCAGAGCTCAACGAGGGTGCGGGGTGCTGACGACGGGAGGACTTACGGAACTAATTTGTTCCGTCTATTGTCCTTTGAGTCGTCGGCAACCCAAACCCTCCTTTGAACTTGTACACTCCTTTTTGCTGTGCATACGCAGCAAAGGGGAGTGTACAAGTTTCTAATGGGGCGGCAACGCGCAAGCGAAACTCTTCGAGTTGCAGGCGTCCATAGGTTACGGTGACCGCTTTCCATCAGGCGGACCGTATGCTTGTTTGCCACCGACGTAGTATTAAAAAAAAGAGAAAAAGTCCTGGATTCGAACCCAGTACTTCCATGCAAATCATGCGATGGCACGTATTTACCGCAAGGCTATTTAAACAAGCTGTCGCCGCGTGAAATTATCGACTAGAAGGAATACAAAAACACTGTTTGTATGTGTGAGTGGTACTTAAAAATAGTGTAAAATAGTAAATTTATTTACATTAAGGGGATTAACGTTACAATGAGAAGTTGAATGTTTGTTGTAATACGTTAATTTTAATATTAAATGTTCGCGAAGCATAATTGAAAGTATATAAATGCCTGTACGACTCCACAAAAAAAATAAGACTGGTAATTTGCAGATTAACGCCATCTAACGCAGCCTGAGCTTCGGGTAACCTAGGCGAGCCACCTTAAATACCAAACACTTGTCTTATTAATACAAAAAATTATAAAATCAAATGGAATGGCCTTTTTTCTGAATCGAAAAAGGAGAAGATTTATGGAATATGAATGGAGCATTTTGTGATGATCTGATATTATTTGGCTTAGAACATGGAAATTTAAATGCATTTCAAACACACCGGCACCGATAGCATGGGCGCGCGATAAACAATAAACCATCAGGCCGTCCCTATCGCACTTACAATAGTGTGATAGGAACGGCCTGATGTTTTATCATTTATCCCACGACCATGCTTGGCTGCCAGGTGACTGTTCCATGATATTATCTTATAACACATATCCAAGTATGTGGACGACTATTAGCAATGGTACTGCAGTAGATATAGTCAAACCAGTGGCAGCATTGCAGCCATCACTACTGCAGGTGTATATGCAGGTTCTGTACTCGAGCTTGTCTCCGGGCTGTTGAACATAGTTACAATAGTTTCCCAGGTCTAAAGATGAACAATATCTTTTTGTGCTGATGCCACCTGGAAAATAACCATTTGTAAGTACAAAGTGAAGAGTAACAATTAGAGAATGACGAATGAAATATTCAGTATCCCTTGCAGCTTATTCTGGATACTTTTGAAAAAGGAAGGAAGGAAGGTACACTGTTCATTAAATAAAACGGGATTTTATCTTATTGGACAATTTGTCTTTTGTTTTCACTCTTGACAGAGAAGTTGTGGTCATCATTTTAAATGCCAGTAGTGAGCTTTACAGAACATCTCCATTCATCTTTACAGACATTTTTACCACAGCTCATGAGAGCCTGGAGTCTTGTAATTGATCCCAGGGTGAAATGTCTAATTAATCTAGATTATTATCAATCAAGCATGCATCACTTACCTAGTATTGTATGCAATGTGAGAGTGCAAGGCTGTAAGACCAGAAACCCAGTGCAATTCAAACTGTGAAATATACAATAGGCATTTGCTATTAGAAGTGTTTTAATATTATACATTTAGTGTTAGTGTAATTAAAAGGTTAAGTTAGGTGCATATATTTTAGAAACCAAGGCAGTTAGTGTAGACTTATTACAGTCTATGACTCGGCAAAGGTTTTGCTTTTGAGCAACTCAATTGTTAAATCAGTAAAAAATCAATATTGAAATATAATTCAGTACAATACCACCACAACAGTACTGTAACAACTGCCCAAGTTGAAGACCTGTAGCGATTTACACTTTTATTTATGTATGTTAGTAAAAAACAACCATTCCTGTATCCCATAAAGGGATAGGCAGAGCACATGAAGCTACTTAAGATTCAGTGCCACTCTTGGCAATCACGGAGTTGAGAGAAAACAAAATTGTGACATCTTAACCTTTCGAGACCCATGCAATGCAATTCACACACAATTGTGTTTAACTTCAAACTTGGGCAAATCCATTCTGCTAGAAGGTTGATTATCTTTCAGATTATATTATATTTTTTATATAATTAACCTTAAAACAGAATGGATTTACCCAAGTTTGAAACTAAGTGACACAATTTAGTATCTATGTGGTTTTAACATTTTCAAGCTGGCGTTGCAGGGAGCTGACAGGTCTGAAAAGGTTAATCTATATGAAAACAAGTTCTAATGTGAAGCTGCTGACTTTGACAGAGTGCATAAAACCATTGAATCAATTGAAGTGAAACCTGTATGCTTTATGCAGTACTGAGCATTATGGACATGGTCACACAGAGTGGGCTTCAGGCTGCCCCCGTCTAGGTGCATGAGGATGTCACCACACTCCATCGTAGCTGAGGAATTGCACTGGTAGCAATCTATAGCTACAACTAGTAGAATTTGTTGGTTAGTAAGTAGAATATAGTTACTTATTGCACATAACCTCTGTATGCCAAACTACAATACCATGTCCTAAACCTTTTTTAATTAAATAGATGTACTGTTCTAGTATTTTACTTCATTCCAGGTTCAGGTAGATAGAAGTGCAGACAGGCTTATTAAGAGGTTATTAGAATTCGACGCCCATTTAACAGGGATTAAAATATAAACTTAGTAGCCAAGGGGGGTTAGTCCTGAGAAGGTTAACATATACTTTTAAATGTTAAGTACCTACACCAACACCACCGAACCTCTGAACCCATTCAACCCTTCCAACCCAAGTTCTCACCTTCGTACCGTCCGACGTGTTTTATGCAGTACTGGGCATTGTGTATATCGGAACAGTCCTTCGGTAATATATCTATGTCGTTATCAAAATATTCATTGCACTCAAAAGGGTTATCAGAGTCCGTCCCCGAACATTGGTAGCAGTTTATTGATTCAACTAAAAAAACAAAACAATTAAAACAAAAGAAAATTTTAAACTTTTGACTAGGAAACAACGCCCAAACTTACCTGTCTTCAAAGATGTAATTGTCAGAGACAGAAAAAGTACTGATTTGTACAAATGCATCATTTTTATGGAATGTTTACAGTCAATTAATACGAGAAAGTTGTAGTTACATTGAAAAATCAATAGAAAATGATTAAAATGTGGATTAGCGGCGTACGTACAAAACACAACCAGTATCAGTAACCACAACACGCACTATACCACAGACAGATAAGAAATAGGTTAGCGACGTTAACGTCATTCATAAATCATATAACGTTCATTCAATTGTCAAACTTACGTCTGCTAGGTTATCGACCTATAGTCTGGCAAACACAACTTGTACGTCAGAACCTTCGATAGATGTTTGTTCATTATATTAATTAGATTTGAATAAAGGCAAAATTTACTACTTTTCTTTCTTGTAAGAAAAATTTTTTTTTTGGGGATTTTATGGCCTGGTTATCTTGTAAGAAAACAAGTCGACGCGATGTTGCCACTTTTTAATTTCTACTCTTATATTATATTTGCCACGCCTATCAACCAAATTTTGGCAGTATACTCTGTCAAACAAGTCTGTCAGTAAATAAGAACAAAGAAAACTATATGCATCCTTTTCTTTAGGGTGCTAGAGAAAAGGATACCTATAGTTTTCTTTGTTCTTATTTACTGACAAACTTGTTTGACAGAATATAGCAATGTACATCAAACTAAAGTATGGTATCCCTATGAAACGAACAAAAACCAGCAATGTACGTCGAACAGCCACAGATTTTTTTTTTGAAGGGGCTCGCTCTTTCCTTACGAATTAGATAATGTATTAAAAAGGGACGGATATGTGCTAGTTATTTCTCTTTTTGGTAGGATGGAGATTTCCACAGATAAGATACAAATGACACGCGAATTTCCACCGATTTTCAAAACTAGTGTTGCTAGCCCGCGATTTTTCAAATTTGCCGCCTTTTTCTAGTGACAAGATTTGGTTGACGGTCTATATATGTTATTGCATCACATGCGCGGGTGGAGCTTGAAAAAGGTGCAACAACGACAACTGTAGTTCCTTCTTGATAATTATTTTATCCAAAACATAATAAATACTGAAGTTCGGAAAGGAATGAAAAAGTTTTATACAGTCTTTGTTTTGGCGTAGGTAGCGCTGTTTGTTAACTTACAAGAATTTTTAAAATGTTTTATAAAAATTGGTTGTCTGTAAAGTCGGTTTACGGACGGTAGTTTAACGTGATAACGTCAAACATTACAGTAGTATAGACAGGAGCGGTCAGAGTATAGCAAAAGGGGCCCGATTCTGGGACTTTTTTCACGTTTTTTTATTTATTTATTTATTAAAAATACACTAAAGTTAACAGTATTTCACCAAAGCACTTATGTGGTAATATAATTATGTACATGTTAAATTGACATAAATAAAAGCAAACACACTTAAAAGTTAAACTATGGTTATTACATTAATCACCTAAGGAGTGTAGAGTCTATGAACCTTAAGAGTTTTCTGTAAAACACACCAACACTATCAGCAAATATGTCAATATCGTCTGTCTCCAACATGATGCGGTTAAGAGCAGCTCGGGCTCGAGCGGTGCGCCGGCCGCCGCGAACAGGCGCCGCCGCCGCCGCGCCGGCACCGCGCCCGGCATGCCAACCACCACATTCGCTCTTGGCACTTGCAGCCCCATTCTCTCAAGCACGGATGCGTCATCTACTCTATGGTGAAACAGTTGGCGGTAATGCATAATATGCAGCAGTTTCCGTCTGGTTTCTAGAGTTTGAAGACCAACCATTCCTGTTACGAATAGAGATGGATACATATATGGGTAATATCCGTACAGTCGTTTGTAAATGTGCCTATAGAACTTCCTCTGCACTCTTTCTAGTGATTTGCCAATAACTTTTGGGAATACTGGTGTGAGTAGATAGATAAAAAACCTTTAACACAATTATCAGAAGTGAATACTTACAATCTTTCCTCAAAGCTCTTCGCTCCATCCATTTACCGCAATGATGGCAATGTTTGCCAAAGCAGACCAGATTTGGCTATGAAAAAACATACGTATATATATTATAATCCTTAAAAAATATATGTTTTACTATAATAGAAAGTAATATTGCAAATACTTACAATTTTTGGCATTGTATGACCATTTCAATTTTCAAATAAAACCTTAGACCTATATATAGGGACCCGACATGTTGTTCTATGCCATAGATTTATATATATTAAGCTAGATTGAGTTGTTAAGCCAAAAACTTTTACTAGTCTGACAAGAACGCCTTTCTGCACCGGTGATAAAGTTCAATTTAGTATGGCAAAAAAGTGTGAGCTTAGTCCCTATTGTACCATGTTTAGCGGCCCAAATGTCATTGTCAGTGAGTTCCAAAGACAGGGGACAGCGGAATCACATTTTTTGCCATACTAAATTGAACCTTATTACTGAGACAAAAAGGTGACCGTTTTTGCTATTCTGAACTATCGAAAACGGTCCATATGAGAGGGCATTGTTTGGGCTGGTGTCCCTCTCGCACGTGTGGCCAGTGTTAATGAGCCATAATAGTAGTATTTATATATATATATATATATATATATATATATATATATATATATATATTACCTGACTTTATAACTTCTTATATTATTTTAGTGTTATATTCAAACTAGGGTTTCGATATATTTCAAAGAATTGGAAAATAATTACAATGTAATTACAATGTAATTATTTTGATGCCAATAAATCAAAGATTTGTATAATTAAAAACGACGTTCACTGAATAATGTTGACATTGTCAGTAAGTGCGAGAGGGACACCAGCCCAAACAATGACCTCTCATGTGGACACACTTTTTGACCTAACTACACAATCTAGTTTAATAATTCTAAATCTATGATGAGTTCAGACGGGATATGTTCTGTAAAAAGTCGTATAAATTAAAATAATTAATTTTGTAAAGCTGAGTTTAGACATGCAAGTTATTGCTGCAAGTTTTAAGACAGAAGTATATGCTAGAAAGAGATGCAGATATTTGCCACTCACTCTTACCTACAGTTGCGTCTCAAAACTTGCAGCAATAACTTGCTGGTCTAAACTCAGCTTAACGAGAACAACACACGGGCGCGCCATCTGTCCCACCTGTGGTGCTTTACTCAGGCCACACGCTATAACCATACCGAGCGCATCGATCAGCCGCTTAGTTCCAACGCGCGCCAATAGATGGCGCTAAAGCTATATTGCGAAACGGGACAATGACGTCATCTTTTTCGTGCATGCTGCCCGTAGTAACGAGTTATTAGACGTTATCACGTCAAAATATACTTCTATGAATGTACAAAGTAGCGTGTCGAAAAACGGAAATAAAAAATAATACGGTGTGTAAGAAAGAATATGAATCTAGAGCCACCGAGAGAGAGGGAGAGAGGCTTGCCACAGACAGTCTTAAAAATTCATAATCTTAAAAAAAAATTGTATGCAAACTGACAGTTCAAACCATGGACGTATATATATGGACGAGACATGTTGTTCTATACATACAATTGCTTATATAAATAGCACCCATTTTGACGTTGAACGCATAAACATATCGCTGTCTCGTTTTAACTCAGCACTATAACCGATGACAAAAGAATATGACAGTATTTCAGTACGTACATAAAGTGGAACATGAATATGCGTAAATACCTAATGCGACCGAAAATCCGCCATGTTTTGTTCTGTGAATGTCATTGTCAGTGAGTTCAGGCGGTAGATGTCCTGTCAAAACGTCGCGAGAAAAGTGAAATAATTTAATTATCTTCAAAAAAAAAGCGTGATAACTGAATATATTTGCAGGTGAATGTGAATAATTACGGTGAAAATATGCCAGTGTGTAGTGTGATAGGCTGCGGCATCAGAAAGACACCAAATCAGTCATCTTTGACCTTACACAGGTACGCTATGATTTTCATCAAAAATATTGATTATTGTTAATGTTGCTGGTAAATTGAAGAATGTATTACATTATAATTAGTAAGGTTGTTATGTGCAGCTATAAGTTATGAAGAGATGTGACTTATTTTACTATATTTTTAAGCTTAAATAATGTAAACATTGCAGCTAGGGTTGTACATTTTTTATCGACTTTGATATCGATTTTCTATGATTGCTTATTACCATTTTCTTATTTTATCATGCTACTCCGCTTAAAACCAAAAATATCTTAAATTAACAATTAAAACGTATTTTAAACGTTACCAAGAAATTACCAGAAAAAGAAAAAGTGGCTGGATGCTATCGGATTAGTTAATATTATATATTAGAAAATATAAAGCCAAATGTAAAGGATATTTTTATTTGTTCTCAGGGGCGGCTCACTCCGCGTCGTTCATCTAATGGTGCAATTACCCTACTGCAATTTGTAAATATTTTTTTATTTTTAATGAAATAAATATTCTGAAGGTGTTTAGTTATTTTTACCCGTCGATTCTAGTGGCACCTGTACGAATAATAAGAACTTATGTCTATAGGTATATATATGATAAAAATGATGTTTTTTTTACGTTATTATCTAAATAACCGTTTGAGATGTGTTTATGAAATTTGGCGCACATGTCTATCTTGCATGTCTCAATATATGAGCCAAATTTGACACGTTTATGTAAAATACTTGTTGAGTTGTGAGGGGGTCAAAAGTGGCTCCAAATGGTTCGTGTAATATAACACACGGTGCTGCTCGCCAGTTCTGTTACTTGAATTTGGCTTGACACGCTACCGCATGTCTAGAAACCTCTGTTATTATTATCAAGAAAACTGTCAGCCAAAAGCATGTCAGTGTAGGGTATTATGTCAGCATAAGTGCGTTTTCACATTATCCGATCCGATATCGGCTTTGAGTTTTAGAGAGAGAGGGAGAAAATGGAAAGATTACAGTCTGTCGAAAAAGAGAAGTGGCAACATCGTAGTGTCGTCTCGTTTTCTCATACTCATTGATTTGAAAGGGATGACACTACAATGTTGCCACTTTTTAATTACTCTTTTTGGTCAGACTGTAGTCTACACTATACGAGTAACTAAGGTAAGGTAATCTGCAAACACAAAAAATCGTAAATCATCAAAGTAGGTATACTTTTGTACCCACTTAGTCACTCACTATCTTTGCTCACTATGCTTATGGTTCAATTTCGATTTGACCGCGTACGTAAACAGAAGCGATCGAAGTATTTTTATAGTTTATTCGAAGCCGATGGAAGAGTTTTATCCGTTGTAGGAAACTTGGTGCAAATCAATATTAGGCAGGTTAAGTTTGTTAGAAATTTTATATCCTCTTTACCTTAGACGCCCGAAGGAAATAGGCTCCGAAATAGTAATACAGTGGAAACTGTATAAGTGGAATCGCAAGGGACCGGCTGTTTAGTTTCGTTTCTCCAGGTTTTCCATTTATCCAGTTTTCCACTTAACCGGGTTCAAATAAAAAATTAACAAAAAATAGGTATGTGATCCTGACATCAAAAAGCAATACTGTAAATAATCCACAATACTGTTATACAAAAACAATACCTTTCCTTTGTTATAAAGTAAATTATATTTAAACAAAATCACTCCTAATATTTATTTATGCAACAGAAACCAATATATGGTTAAATTAATCAATATACCGATTGTATTTTAGTAGGAGGTAGGGCATAGCGAATGATATTTCTCTTTGTGTAGTAGGGCACAGCACAGCGGATATCGTCTCGCTCGAATCTAGAGCAGAGCCCAACTGGGGTAGTACCTCCGCCTTACAGAAGACCGCAGCCAAATAGCACTAGACCCTACTCATAGTGTTGTGTTCCTGCCGGTGAGTAAGGCTGCCGGAGCTCAACGAGGGTGCGGTGTGCTGATGACGGGAGGACTTACGGAACTAACTTGTTCCGTCTATTGTCCGTCGTCCGCCGGCAACCCGAACCCTCCTTAGAACTTGTACACTCCTTTTTGCTGTGTACTTAACACAGCAAAAGGGAGTGTACAAGTTTCTAATGGGGTGGCAACGCGCATGTGACACTATTTGAGTTGCATGCGTCCATAGGTTACGGTGACCGCTTTACATCAGGCGGGCCGTATGCTTGTTTGCCACCGACGTAGTATTAAAAAAAAAAAATCCGAAATTGTTTGATTTATCCCGAAGAGATAAACACTTGATTATGTGCTTTGCTTATCTAACAGCACGGCACCGCACCGCAGCTAAACCCAAACTGAACGAAGTGTAATCTCATACAAAATATATAGTTAAAACACAAACCATAATGTTAACCAAACAAACTACCCTTCTTGTGGCGGTTTATTAAAAATACAAATTTTATAACGCCAAGCTTTTCCACTCATAGAGGTTTCAGAGACGACTGCTTCCAGTTGCAGAGGTAAATATAGGAAACTAGCGACCCGCCCCGGCTTCGCACGGGTACTATACCTACATGTAAACCTTCCTCTAGAATCACTCTATCTATTAAAAAAAACCGCATCAAAATCCGAGATTTTTAAGCATACATAGGGACATAGGGACAGAGAAAGCGACTTTGTTTTATACATGTAGTGATGATAGTGATAGTGATGATTTACGAAAAAATGGATTCCGCTTATACAGGTCCTAAAATTCCACATATAGAGGTAATTCGTTGCTAAGGGTCTGGGACCGAGAAGAGGTTTTCCACTTATCCAGTTTCCACTGTATTTCGAAAATTATGATAGCAACTGGTTTTGTACAAATAATAAAATCTCTTGGATCGTAACAGGTTTTTTACAAGAACAAAATAGTGCATTACGATACAAGTGCGTAAAAAAGGAAGTTCGAAACGAGAATTCTGGTAACAAACAAAAAGGCAGGTTTCATACAAACTACCTGGGACATTTTGGGAAACCTAGTGAATCTTGCTCAGCATCATGAATAAGAAGATATCAGTCTACCAATTTTTATCAAATTCGGAGACGTGATCCAAATGTACAAACTGTTCGGGAAATGTGAATTCAAAAAATTCTGTTATTTTAATTGTAAAACTTTATGAAACAGCATTTACAATCTTTGCAGAGTTATCTATTGGATATTGGTAGGTATTCTGACTTAAATCTGGAAAACCAATCCATACTAATATTATAAATGGGAGAGTGTGTGTCTGTTGGTTTGTCCGTCTTTCACGGCAAAATGGAGCGACGGATTGTCGTGATTTTTTAAGTGGAGATAGTAAAAGTGATGGAGAGTGACATACGCTACTTTTTGTCTCTTTCTAACGCGAGCGAAGCTGCGGGTGAAAGCTAGTAGTAGTAGTAGTGCATAATTGCTGTATTCCCATCTGGGAATGACTGATCTTCTTATTACGCAGACTCTAGCTTTTATTTTTAACAAGTTTTCGAACCAATGAGAAGCAACGAACATGACTGTGATGGTTACAAAGCTAATGTATTGCGTGGATGGGGATGATGAAAATAAAAAAATACCAACAACTTGATTCAATATTTATTTTATATCGCTTCTGACATCGACAATATTAATACAAAAATAGTTATTAAATAAACCGGGACCTACAGTACTCTGTATCGTCGTTAAGTAGGCAAACTAAGGCTATTTTATATACTATGGACGTCTCCACTCCATATCGTTAAGTATTAAGTAGACAAGTTATTTGTCATTATTCACATATTTTTTAACATTTCACACACTCATACACTCTTCAACACCATTTTCAACTCTCCAAAATGTATAATTAAATCACAATATGCATGAGCAGACACTTAGAAACTCATGTGAACTTAATTTGTACATTAAACTTAATATATAGACCTATTTTTAAATGCATTAACGTATTTATTTTTTAAACGAAATACTAGTAGGCAGTAACTAGTAGAAATTAATATTATTGTCATCAAAGTCTTCTTATATATAAAAGTATTCATCACAAAGTTGGAATGTAATCGATTAGTAAATACAAATATATAATATAAAGTATTTGTAGAGTATTCATCACTAAATAATTCACCTTTAAGGAAGTTTAGTAAGTATATAAAAGAAGTACAGACAAGATACAGAAAGACAATATTTCTAGGTAGGTGAATAAAATGTATAAATTAACATTTTACACGATTGGCACATTGGTCCTTAGTAAGATGTTAGCCTAGGTAACCCTATAAAGGAAGAATGTAAATTTCGTAAAAAGGCATTTTAAAATTGAAGACATGATTTTGGTCCCAATTGATCCACTTGATTTTCATTAGGTACCTACTAAAATTACACTGAAATGATGTTTGATACCTAAATTTTATTTATTTGTCAGTAGAAAAAAGCGGCAAATATTTAAAAAAATATGTGGGGTTGCCATCATATTTCGTGTTTTTTTTTTCTACTGACGATTGGGTTTGCCCGAGTATGCCTATGGAATGATTTAATTGTTGAGTTGCGGTCGGAGAGGAAGCGAGCGTTCGACCCAGATGTTGGGGTTCTGCATCATGTCTTGCCACAGGGATACTTCTTTGCCTACGCTGTCCATCCAATTTACGTTGGCGCCCATGTATGTTCCTGCAACAATTGCATTGAAATTAGTTTTGATTAAAAAACGAAAAACCTTGACTAAGTCTCTATTGGTTGGTGTGTCTTATTGGTAACTTTGTCAGTTAAAACACACGAATCTTAAATTAAGAATAGAAATCTAAATGGGTTCTATTGTAAAATTGTAATGTGTGACGTTTGTCTTCTCACAGACTGAGTTCTAAAGCTCTCGTGCTGAGTTCTTGCATAGTCAGGCCGCGGTATGTGAAGGTGTGCTACTAGCAGGCGTTTGTCTTATGTTTCTGTACGTACCAGTTCCTAGCGACAGTCTGACTGCGCCCATGAAGTCGTTGGAGGCGAGCCGGTCGCGGTCCCACAGACTGAGTTCTAAAGCTCTCGTGCTGAGCTCCTGCATGGTGAGGCCGCGATATGTGAAGGTGTGCTCCCAGCGCGGGTTGAGCGTGCGACGGCAGACGTTCGTCTTCTGTTTCGCGAGCCGGCCGCGTTCGGGGAGGAGATAGCTGGAATGTTAAACCATATTTGAAACAAAATGTTGGATCAGTTGTTGTTGGAATGTTGGTAAGGCAATCTTGGATATAAAATCTTGAATTTTTAGGTAGCATTCATATTCCTTGCGTTTTCCCAAGGGTTCCTTTAGTGTATGGTGCGGTCTTTGGCAGTTCGAACTTTAGGCTTATGCGTGCTCAAAGTAAATCTTAGGTATGTATCAAAGTACAGGTCAATTCACAAGAGCTGGCACGAATGGAACGAATGTTTGAATGAAAATATGCATGTGTGTGACAGATTAACCAATAAAAATGACAGTTACGACTGTATACCAATACAGGTGTCACTCACACAATCAAAGTTTCGTTCGTTCCATTCGTGCCAGCTCTTGTGAATTGACCTGTACAGATGTAGTGCGAAACGTTTTTCCTCCGTATTCTTACGGGAACGTTCGTATTTGTCATGGTAATTCATATATTGTCAGTACCTACGTCTTGTACTGTAAAACTTACGTATGTAATAACTTACCTCTTGCAGAATACATCAGCAAGTCCGTTCGGCTTGGTGGCGACGACGTTCTTAGCTTCTTTAACTAGCACGTGAAGGGTTCCTTTAGCGCGCGGGCCGGTCTCGGATAGTTCAAACTTTAATCCTATGATCAGGTCTCCGCGCGTGCCTTGTTGCTCATCGAATTGTTCCGTCTGAAGAAGAGAAAATTATTTCATTAAGAATGCGTCGTTATTTATGTATAATTATTAGTTGTGTTGTGATCCCTAATTTTAAAATATAGCAGTCGAGGATGGAGGACACCTCGTGAGTTGAGACCAATGTTGATCTAGCACCTTTTAGTCGTAAACTGAAACTACTGAAAATCTGAATTATAAGATCTTTCATACTGTTAGCAGTAAATAAACCCAATGGCCGAGCGAGCTGGTTACAGGCATCAATCACGGTGTTTTAAGTTCATAAAGAATTATTTTTATTTTATTTACAACAACAATACAACTACCATCACAGTTACCTAATACGATAGTGTAGCAATTTTAACCTATCCTAATTAGCATAACATAATACCAAAGACATATATAACTCCATATAGACAGATAAAGTCTTAAGAAAAAAACGTACCTCAGTACCATACAGAAAAAGGTAAGGTGGCCTAGATGGCATTACACCTTTGGGGTACGCTCAGCTAGATGGCGCTAATATTAATATTTGACATTTTAACACATATCAATCAAGCTAAGAATATGGTCCCAATTGTCAAAACTGAGGTTCAAAAGTTTTAAGCCTGTGTCAAGAGATGGCAGTCTATGCACTGTGATTACACATTTTACTTCGACAGTAATTCTCTTTAATACTCGATCCTCTTTGATAATACAAAGTATAAATCTAATCTAGATACAAATACACTCAGACGCATAAGTAATCTGTTAATACAATGGGTATGTACTTTTGCATCTCGCTGTACATTATGTAAAATACGGTACTCACCCGCTCGTGTAACTTGTACCACATGGGCGCGGGGTCGTCGAACACGACGTCGGCCAGCGGCAGCGTCACCTGATACAAATAAATATTTACTTAGTTTACGTCTGTATTTTCATTCGTTATGGTTTTATTTCATTTTGGTTCTAACAGACGTTCGTACCAAATCGCGACCTGGTTTGGTCTCAAAGTATACGATGGACTGAATTCTACTCAATCTATCAGACCCTGGAACCAACAAAAATCGTGGACCGGTACGCGCGTCTATTACAGTTTTAATAGTGTGATCAATGTGATCATCTCCCAATTTGATCTTAGGGCTGACTTCTTTAGCTCACTAGCCTCCCGTGAGGACAGCAAAGCCATCAACTGCACGAAGCTGGGCACCTCGGATAAGTAACTGATGGCAGGTATCTTTCCTTTCTGAGAAAGTCTTTCTGGCACGCTAAGATATAGTGTCCGTGAATACAGCGAGGCCAGCAGGACGAAGCTGAGTATCTCTCTATAATTTATGCTATCTCACCTCTCCAAGGAAGTCATTCCGGCCGAACATGTCCGCGTGCCACACGCTAAGCCACAGTGTCCGTGAGGACAGCGAGGCCAGCGGCTGCACGAAGCTCAGCGTCTCCTCGAAGATCGGGTTGAGCGTGTTCTTCTTAACCTTTGTCTTCCGTTTGCCAGTCTTGGACTTGTCCGGTAACAAGTAGACCTGGAATTTCAATGGTAATAGCTTAAGAAAAGTTCAGAAGTAAGGATGGTAACAGGTTTTAAAAGAAAATATCGTTTCATAAAACAAATATTGTTATATATCTATAACAATCTTTGTGTTAAAGAAGGATTGGTATCCCAATCCTTCTTTGGTCGTTATAGCGTGGCCAGCCTCTGTGAGTCAAGGTGGGCACAGGTCCAAACTGGTCGTTGCACACCAGAGAGAAGTGAACGTCCCCTCGAATCGAACTGTCACATACGAGTAGACTAACGCCATGAATTTTGTGTGCTAAAACTAACCTTAACATAAGGATCCGATCGGTTCCGCTTGACATCGACAGGCGCGAGATCTCTGCACCTCCGCACGCCGACTTCCAACGCTCCGAGTCGGTAATTGTATAGCAAAGAAAACTGCACGTCTCCTCTAACTGTAACGTTGCCACGCATTCCCTCGCCGGCGCCCGAATACACTGATGCCATGGACTCCGAACGGTTCTGAAAACAAAAAAGGGTAGAACATGAATTATATTTCGTAAAGTGCTTTGGTGGTCTTCTAAAAATGTTATTTCGATTGAAGCCTGCACTGAATGTGCGTTTCATGATGTGGCATAATAACGAATGATGATATTGATGATCCATTACGAGCGGCGAATAGTTATAACAATAAATATTACATCATATCAATGCATCCAAATAAACATACTGAAAAGTTTGCTATAAATATACTTAAGTAATAGTATAACAACCCGTATCACAGTGATATACTATACGTATACATTTAGTTACCTTTTTACCTAAACTGTTATTTCTGTTTTATCCTTGATGTACAAATTAAACAGATTTTCCTTTTTTTTATATGAGTTACCATATTACGGCATTACGTACCATTAATTTTATCGATACTTAACATGTAACAAATAATAATTTTATATGTGATATTTTGCAATGTTATAAATACTACCGTCAATTTAAAATGCCGAGGAAACTAATTAATCTAATTTTGTGCAAATATAAACCGAAATGACGTCTTAGGATTTTATTTAATGCAATTCTCAGTTTCCTGTGTTTGCGAAACCGCGTCTGTATCCCACACTGACTGCTTCGGTCTGCATTATCTCGGACACATGATACTACAAACAAATGGCAAGCTGTGTACATACGCGTATTCACGTATTGTTTCATATTTTCTACATACACACAAACATAAACTCACGCCTGCATTCGCAAGAGGTAAGTAGTGTAGCATTTAAGGGGTTGAAAGTAAATGAAATTGAGATTCTGCAGGGACAAGCTTCCATCGCCTACACCACGATGTAAACCATTGCCCACAGACCCCACAGTCGACTTCAACGACCTACGACACCCACGCGAGGAAAAGGGGGTGATATTCTCTACCCGTCGCCACATGGGGTCATTTTCCATTCTATAAGTTTTACTACGCGTAATACCATACGGGCGTATACGTATGTTGCCCCAGATAGCATTATTTAAACCTGTTTCTTAGTAAATAATTTAATTGAATAACTATAAAAACTAAGATAAGAATCTATAAAGCTTGACGTACGAGTAGGTTGTTGTTTAGAAGTCAAAGATAAGATATTCTAAGTCATTCGAGATGTTTACAAGTGACTACATTGCTGCATAAAATTATGTTGATACATTTCTTGTATTGAACGCACGACTAGGTTGAAATCATTCCCTTATTATTATAACGTTAACGACTAGTTTCGTAACATTATCTCAGTTGCCAACTGTATAAGGCAACTACCTATACCAAGTTTACATAAAATTACATAAATACGGGAACTCATTTCGGATTCACCGCCGTTTCTGTCAGTTTGATCGAAGTCGTTCAATTAAAGGATTGATGTAATTATACTAATGGATGCCAGTAGATAACTTTAAACAAACAAACGTTAATGATACTATTTTTGTCACAAATTAACGATACAAATATGTTAATATTGTTCTTGAAATAACATTTTATTACCTATTTCCTGACAGACCCTTTAAAAACAAAGTAACATATCAACGTTCTATGTTCTATAGGTTCATAGTAACTTCTGAATATCTCAGTATGTACTTTTATCGAAAAATGTTATTGAAGTCACTTTGTCATAGAATCCATGTGGTAGGTAATATTCTAATGGTTGATGTAAGTAATCAAAATAGTCTGACCCGCCCTGCCATAATCGCAAATAAAATTTTATTTACTTAAATTCTGTAGGTTATTTAGACCTACGTTCCTAATAGGTACAATAATTCATGGCAATTGTAATTTTGTCCCGCTAAAGTACGAATAGTGCGATCCAAATTGGCGTCAGATGTACATCTGAGTATTACTTATTGGTATTTTTTTAAAGCACCAAGACATACACTTAGCAGTGGCGGCTGGTGAA